>NC_060121.1:544479764-547386014 GCF_021461395.2 Schistocerca americana
GGAGAGTACGGCGGCGAGATGTGGAGTCACATTCTCACACCGTTTTGCAGAAGCACAGCCGTGTTACTCCTGGCGGGTATCAGTTGAGGTCACAGCTGGCAGTGGTTGAAGGAACTCTGACAGCGCAACTATGTGCCACGGATATCCTACGTCAGTCTTACCTATCATGTGACAGTATCGTCGTGCCAATTTTGAACAGGGCAGTACCCGTCCACACAAGGCAAGAGTCTCTATGAACCGTCTGCATGATGTTGAGGTAGTCCAGTGGCCCTCAAAATCCTTAGATCTACACTCCTGGAAATGGAAAAAAGAACACATTGACACCAGTGTGTCAGACCCACCATACTTGCTCCGGACACTGCGAGAGGGCTGTACAAGCAATGATCACACGCACGGCACAGCGGACACACCAGGAACCGCGGTGTTGGCCGTCGAATGGCGCTAGCTGCGCAGCATTTGTGCACCGCCGCCGTCAGTGTCAGCCAGTTTGCCGTGGCATACGGAGCTCCATCGCAGTCTTTAACACTGGTAGCATGCCGCGACAGCATGGACGTGAACCGTATGTGCAGTTGGCGGACTTTGAGCGAGGGCGTATAGTGGGCATGCGGGAGGCCGGGTGGACGTACCGCCGAATTGCTCAACACGTGGGGCGTGAGGTCTCCACAGTACATCGATGTTGTCGCCAGTGGTCGGCGGAAGGTGCACGTGCCCGTCGACCTGGGACCGGACCGCAGCGACGCACGGATGCACGCCAAGACCGTAGGATCCTACGCAGTGCCGTAGGGGACCGCACCGCCACTTCCCAGCAAATTATGGACACTGTTGCTCCTGGGGTATCGGCGAGGACCATTCGCAACCGTCTCCATGAAGCTGGGCTACGGTCCCGCACACCGTTAGGCCGTCTTCCGCTCACGCCCCAACATCGTGCAGCCCGCCTCCAGTGGTGTCGCGACAGGCGTGAATGGAGGGACGAATGGAGACGTGTCGTCTTCAGCGATGAGAGTCGCTTCTGCCTTGGTGCCAATGATGGTCGTATGCGTGTTTGGCGCCGTGCAGGTGAGCGCCACAATCAGGACTGCATACGACCGAGGCACACAGGGCCAACACCCGGCATCATGGTGTGGGGAGCGATCTCCTACACTGGCCGTACACCACTGGTGATCGTCGAGGGGACACTGAATAGTGCACGGTACATCCAAACCGTCATCGAACCCATCGTTCTACCATTCCTAGACCGGCAAGGGAACTTGCTGTTCCAACAGGACAATGCACGTCCGCATGTATCCCGTGCCACCCAACGTGCTCTAGAAGGTGTAAGTCAACTACCCTGGCCAGCAAGATCTCCGGATCTGTCCCCCATTGAGCATGTTTGGGACTGGATGAAGCGTCGTCTCACGCGGTCTGCACGTCCAGCACGAACGCTGGTCCAACTGAGGCGCCAGGTGGAAATGGCATGGCAAGCCGTTCCACAGGACTACATCCAGCATCTCTACGATCGTCTCCATGGGAGAATAGCAGCCTGCATTGCTGCGAAAGGTGGATATACACTGTACTAGTGCCGACATTGTGCATGCTCTGTTGCCTGTGTCTATGTGCCTGTGGTTCTGTCAGTGTGATCATGTGATGTATCTGACCCCAGGAATGTGTCAATAAAGTTTCCCCTTCCTGGGACAATGAATTCACGGTGTTCTTATTTCAATTTCCAGGAGTGTATATATACGGTGCATGGCCTCCGTACCCTGTACCAGTCATTTCCTTTCCTGTTTCGCTTGCAAATAGAGTGAGGGAAAAACGACTGTGTGTATACCTTCGTATAAGCTCCAATTTCTCGTATCTTATCTTCGTGGTCCTTATGCGCAACGGATTTTGGCGGCGGTAGAATCGTTCGACAGTCAGCTTCAAATTCCGGTGCTTTAAATTTTCTCAACTGTGTTTCTCGAAAAGAACTGACTTCCCTCCAGGGATTCCAATTTGAGTTTCCGAAGCATCTCCTTGTTCGAACCTTCCGGTAACGAATCTAGCAACCCGCTTCTCATTGCTTCGATGCTTCACGCAATCCGACCTGGTACGGACCCCGAACACACTAGCACTACTCAGGAACAGGTAGCATCGGCATCCTATATGCAGTCTCCTTTATAGGTGAACCACTCTTTCCTAAAATTCTCCCAATAAACCGAAGTCGTTCATTCGCCTTCCCTACCACAGTTTTCACATGCTCGTTCCATTTCCTATCGCTTTGCAACGTCGCGCCCAGATATTTAAACGATGTGACTGTCAAGCAGGACACTAGTAATACTGTATCCCAACGTTACAGTTATGATCTACCTACTCATCCGCGTCAACTTACATTTTTACGGATTTAGGGCCAGCCGCCATTCTTCACACCAACTGGAAATTTTGTCCAAGTTGTCTTTTCTCTTCCTGCAGTCACTCAACTTCGACGCCTTACCGTACACCTCGGCATCATCTGCAAACAACCGCAGATTGCTGCCCACCCTATCCGCCGAATCATTAATATATACAGAGAACAACGGCGGTCGTATCACACTTCCGCGCGACATTCCTGACAATACTCTTGTGTCTCATGAACACTCGCCGTCAAAGACAACATACAGTGTTCTATTATTTACGAATCCTTCGAGCTACTCACATATTTGTGAACTTACTTCATATTATCGTACTTTTGTTAACAGCCTGCTATGGGACACCGCGTCAGATGCTTTCCGTAAAATCTAGAAAGGTGCAACCTGCCTGTTGGCCTTCATCCATAGCTCGCCGCATATAATTTGAGAAAAGGGAAATATGAGTTTCGCAAGAACAATGATTTTTAAAACCATGCTGATTCGTGGACATAAGCTTCTCCGTTTAAGGAAAGTTTATTGTATCCGAAATGAGAGTATATTCAAGGATTCTGCAGTAAACAGAAGTTAAGGATTTTTTTTTTGCATGTTGTTCGTTGTGTTTGGTTGTTGGGGACGTCACATGACATCCGGTCAAGTTCGTTTTGTTGATCTTTTCACTCATTGTTTTTTTATTACAGAGGCCAACCAACACACTGACCGGACACGCTGAGCTACCGTGTCGGCATCCCCTAGACCACGGGTGGTTAAGGATATTGGGCTGTAATTTTGTGGGTGCGCTCTTTTACTCTTCTTATATACTGGAGTCACTTGCGCTTTTTTCCAGTCGCTTGGGACTTTGTACTGGGCGAGAGATTCATGATAAATTCAAGCTAGGTAAGGGACCAATGCTGTGGAGTACTCTTTGTAAAACCATACTGGGATTCCATCCGGATCCGTCTCAAATAGACTGTATCGGACCAACTCGGACTTCGTCCCATTATCAGTATCCAGGATACGAAGGACCCGTCGCATTTTTGGGCCAGCTCGTCCCACGAGACAATACGTCGGTTTTCTGACACTGTTTCCAAGCTAATCAGTGTACATATCGAGACCAGAAATAAGTGGGCTCATGTTGCCAAATTTATTGTACATTTAACTCATTTTTGTAGTCACTGAAAAAACCACACATTTCCCTTAAAGCTGATGAAATTTCATTTCGTTTCCTCCTCCGCTTCTTGGTGCTTCACTTGTCAAGCGATGTATATATAATGAACTACCATTACATCTACATCTACCTTACTGCGCGTGATGGAGAATTCTTGATGTGCAGGGTTTAGAACCCGTCCAACCATCTAATTTCAACATTTCCGTAGTTTCTCTAATCACTGGGAAATAAGATAATATTTATACGTATTTATGAAGCAACTTTTTTTTAATGCGATTATTTGTTTGTGTGTCAACAACAACTTGTGAAGGTAGTAGTAGATTGTAGAGCAACGTGTTTTTTAAGGACTAGGGGTCGTTCCGAAAACTAACCTGATGCTTTTTATTAAAATCAGTTCGCCAAGCAACCAGATAAATCGGGTATTGTCCGAACAGACGAGACAGGCAAAAAAAAAAAAAAAAAATGTGATTCCCTGTGTCACGTAGACGTCGGCAGGTTACAGACAGGCATTTTCTGGGCTCGTATTACGTCTGTCTCTGCCCATAAAGATAATTATACCCGAAGAGTTGTGGAAGCCGCACATCGTATAAACAGGTCACTGACCGGTGTGAACACTGAAGCCTTCTCCCACGCTCTACTTCGGCATCCGCGGTCTGCCCTGGCTAATGAGGAAGTGACGTCAGGTGGTCAGCTGAGGCGAGAATATGACGCTGTCGTATTCGCGCTCTTTGTAAGTGATTTGTGACACCCGATATTAATTCTAATATCCCTGTAGTAATGTCTACCAGTCTATAAAATCTTGAAATACACTCAGACGGAGTAATACCATGAAACTTACAAACGTTGTTTAGTGCTGTAGAGAAATACGTCAAAAATAAGAAAGCACGAAAACCACAAAAGTCATCGGAGTTATCAGATACTTTATTTGTAAAAGCATGTCAATTATGGCAGTCGTATGTTAGCTGCTGCGTAAATAAATCTATAGTTTTCTACAGATATGATCTCAGGCATGCGCAACGTCGTCATTATTTCGCGAACGGATCTTCAGTATCGAGTCGCCCCACAGGATATGAGAATTCAAGCTCAACCCATGCCAGAAGACATTGCCTCAGACAGTTTATATTTTTACTGGTTCCTTTTCCTCCAATCTACGCCATCAGTGAAACTATTTTCGTATTTAAATCAATGTTTCTGTTGTTAGCACTTTGTAAGCAAATACTGAACTACTATATATATATATATATATATATATATATGGCGAGCAGTCAAGTAAATTACAAAGTAAACAAGCCAAATTTCAACAGATCAGAGTATCCTTCAATATTCAACCAGACCTGACAGAACGCAAAACTTATTGTCGTACCAGACCGTTCCATTATTGCCCACAACATCGCGTCCGTGCGATTTAGACCAAGAATTGACCTCCTTGACTGACTGCAAGACTGTAGTTAACTGGTGGAACATTTGACTTGAGGAAGGTCGCACAGTCGCGAATTCGTAGTACAAAAAAAGTGAAATGGAAATAAAAAACAGCCGATGCAGGAAACATTTTTCAAGATGTTTATCACAGCTGTGAAATCTGTTTATATTATCCTCTGAAGGATTTTATCCTATATTTGTAGATGTTCCATGGCTCTGTTACAGGTTTCAGACGATTAAAACCCATTTTCTCTGTTTGGTCATATAATATGCTACTGGCACCTGAAGTAGTGCCAGGGGTGGATCCAGTATTGAGTTCTGGGGGGAAAGGGGGTGTGAGGGGAAAGTCATTTACTTACTTTCTCCCTCCGCGCCCCCTCTTTTTGCAAACATAATCTGCTGTCAGTTCCCCTTTAAGGTACCACAGTCCTCTAGGATTAATAATAATAAAAATAATAATGCAAAATGTTTCAATATAACACCAGTTATCTTGCGGGCTATACATGCTTAGCACAACTTACAATAGTATCAATTTACAAGATACAAAATCAAAAAATGGTTCAAATGGCTCTGAGCACTATGGGACCTAAATGCTGAGGTCATCAGACGCCTAGAACTTAGAACTACTTAAACCTAACTAACCCAAGGACATCATACACATCCATGCCCGAGGCAGGATTCGAACCTGCGACCGTAGCGGTCGCGCGGTTCCAGACTGTAGCGCCTAGAACCGCTCGGCCACTCCGGCCGGCGATACAAAATCGAAGTGTGCACTCACCATTACCAATATTTCAGCTTGCACTATGATTGAGAGTACAGGTCTGCTGTCCACGACCACGCGAGTGTGCCAATGACTTGTTTCCAACTGTGGTAAGGAGAAGCAGTGTTTGTTAGTTTTTTTTTTAGCGGAGGGCCTCCCCCTTTCAGTCTTCCCGTAATTGACTTGCTGTGGTCTGTCGTTTCGGCCTGTGGATTAAAGAACTGTGTCGGATTTGTTGTAGACAGCAAGTACAGGCAGCCTATGAATGGGGGCCTTTGTAGTACAGTTGGGCCAATTCGAAGACAGCCTGCATTGTTGTCAGTTTCCACACTATTCCTGTGCGGCAATGACCTCACACACTCCTGCCAGATTCTGTCCCCTCGCCTGTCTCCATCCCTCTGATATCTTAGGCCAATTGCCCTATGTAGAAAATGGTGGGAAATTCAAAACATTTTAATTTTTCCCTCCCCCGGCCCCTCCCCACTCCTATGACAGTTCAGAGATCAATTATTGTAAGTGTAAACTGCTCGGAAATTTAAAAAATCCAGGACTGGGCACTGTTCTGTAGGTGTTAAATTCAAAAACTGCAATATGGCTGATCCGGGAACACAATCGCAACTCTCTAATGTCACAATTCAAGACTGCAACACAAGCATGGGTGCCAGGTCACTTGTCTAAGTTTAAAATAGTACTAGTGTGAGTTTAAACAATTTTCCCTGCCTCTCTGGCATCACAGCTATACACCCTCTGTTGGAAATCCGAGAGTCCATTTTGCCCACGTTTGGAATTACGGAATATTGAAAAAATTTCCAGTTTTAAGTTCAAAGCGGCACTCAAAAATTCACTTGCCCTAAGTTAAATTTTTTTAAATTTCTTGCCACCGCTTTAAAATTAGAACAGGAAGATTTTTTTGAATTTCCTGCCATTCTGGACATTAGACAAGTTGTCTCTTTGCTCTTGTGTTTCGAACTTAATGTGGCAAGCTGTCACATAAGAATGCACTTATAGTAAGTTCAAAATGATGTGAAGCCCATTGGTTGTCATAATTAGAACACTTGTCCTGACTTCAAACTGTATAGCTCTTTGGAGTAACACATTTCACTACAGTGGATAGCAGGATGATGATGATGGGAGACTTATTCACTTGCACTTTGAACACACACACACACACACACACACACACACACACACACACACACACACACACACAAAGGCACCTGGGAAGATACTATCACAGGAGCATAATGACGAAGCCCGAGCTTCCACCGAACATTCACGCAACAGTAGAAGAAGCTATTACACCAAACAAGAGTATAAAAATGAGAGGCATACATCACGGCTCAAATGGTAACAGATGTTCGGAGTTTTCCATCCAAACTTGCAACAAACAAGGTTCGATCAGCAACTGTATTATCAACTCAGACGGTATGATGGCTTCATGATGAAAGACGTTGAGATAACACTGAAGTACCTACACGGAACTCCGTTCCCGGATGATACAACAACGTAAGAGGCAGCAACAACGAAGACATGGCAACATCATCATCATCATCATCATCATCATCATCATCATCATCATCATCATCATCATCTTCGTTCTGTATTACTAAGAGCCGAGTCTGCAAAACAGAGATTACACCTAGCCAGGAGGTGGTGAGCTGGCAACACTGAAGCTACAGAAGGAAAAAAGCACCAGAGCCTTACAGAATTATAGCAGAAGTGTATATAACTGTGTTATTAAACTAATGCCTTTTGCAGGGACTGATGCAGAGAATCTGAAAAATCACGAATGTGATTATATTAAAAAAGGGGAACCCAAAAGACCCAAGAAAATCGAAATCTTGTTAGCCGATTTGTTTGTTAACGCTCCAGCCAAAGTACAAGAAAAACTTTTATGCCGCTGCTCAAAGGATCAAAGGCAGGTAATTATCCTGAGTCCCCTGCAGTATGGTTTCACGAACGGAAAATACACAGAGAATGCGATATATCATGCAATGAATATTACAAACACTTCAGACAACAAGAACATTATAGGTGTAATGACTGAGGAAGCTGGGGCGTTTGACAATTTATAGTATATTGCCCTGCTGAAAAGAATGGAACAGACTGTTCCAAGTGCCTATGTAAACTAGTATGCTATTATTGCACGGACAGGCAAGTCCAACTGGAACGTCCCGGAAAGAAAATTGTGAAGAACGCCACCAACAGCTGCCTGTACGGCTCTGTTTGTGGTCCAGAGGTCTGGGATGTTGTCAGAGCCAATACTGAATCAGCTTAAGAACGTAAAAATACAGGCTGCAGCGTCAGCGCAGATCTGCTAATTACAGGGACTGACAACATAGAGGTTAAAATATAGGAAAATAGTAAGGTGGTTCTTGAAACCCTATCAGCTGGCGCAGAGAAACCTATTGACATCAGCACACAAAACATTTTATACGTTACTAAAAGAAACATTATAACGACCGAGAAACCTCATAACCGGAATAAATGACGAACTTGTGAAAAGGAATGAATAAACATCGACGAAAAGCAAAACTTTCATGCATATATAGAAGTAGTCTGCCAGAAAAGCATTAAAATCCCGAACAAAATAGCAACAACTGGCCAAAGAAGTTTGCAGTTAAGGATAGCACAAGCCTCTCCAGCCAGCACAGAGAAGTGTGCTCCTACGTCCTGTTGGTGATACTAAGCCTGCTACCTTTGCACCTAGCCGTAAGGGAAGATATGCGCAAAATAGGTCAAAAATGGCGGATATGGTAAGTAAAGGAGATACTGGGCGCAAGAGCCACAACGAATAAGGAAATAAAAGCATGCACTGATAGAGAAAGGCTAGATATCAGGGACGGGGAAGAAAGAGGGGACTTGGCAGTGCCTTCCTAACATGACAAAGATCCAGAATGTCATACTTCCTTTCGATCAACAGAGCTATTAACTACCCGTCTGGACATGGTACATATTCCAGCTACTTACCAAATATGTGACAATGCACCAGACATTTGTGAATGTGGGGCAATGGACACCCCAGACATCATCTGTGAGTGTGAAATTAGACAAAATTTTACACACTAAGACAGAAACCTCTTTGGCAGTGCAATTGTCTGTACATAATAACGAATGCGGTACAGTGACGCAACATGAATTCGCTGACAGTTAAAATATCAGCTTATGAATTGCAAGCCTACACCGCAGAAAGACAACGGCGAAAAGACCATACATCGTGACAGAATATCCACCTGAAACTATCTTCCGGAAGCAGTGAGGAGATGAGCTTCAGGGAGGACCAGGACGGGTTTTCTGAGACGCTGGCAGCCATCTCTCAATATCTACAGCTCTGGTGGCACAGCCTCTGTGAATCCAGTCGTACCTCAGGGCGCCAGAGGCTAACTACCCAACAAATGAGAAATCTAGCTCTTTTCTGACACGAACTGCACTAGTGTGTTGTGTAGTGCTGTGCTGTGCTGTGCGTACTCCAAATTTTCTTCTTTGTTTTTTGAGTCGTCAGTTTTCTGACTGGTTTGATACTTCCCGCCACGAATTCCTCTCTTGAGCCTATCTCAGAATAGTACCAACAACCTACGTCCTCAACTGTTTGCTGGATGTATTTCAATCTCTGCCTTCCTGTACAGTTTTTTTTCCCCTAAACAGCTTCCTCTAGTACCATCGAAGTCTTTCCCTGATATCTTAGAAGATATCCTATCATCCTGTCCCTTCTCCTAGGCAGTATTTTCCACATATCTTTTCCCCTCCGATTCTGCGCAGAATCTCTTCGTTCCTTACTTATCAGTCCATCCAATTTTCAACATTAGTCTGTAGCGCCACATCTCAAATGCTTCGATTATCTTCTATTCCGGTTTTCCCACAGTCTATGTTTCACTACCGTACAATGTTGTGCTCTGAACATACACACTCAGAAATTTCTTCCTTAAATTAAGCCAGATATTTGATATTAGTAGACTTCTCTTGGCCTGGCATGCCCATTTTCCCATTGATAGTCTGCTTTTGATGCCCTCCTTGTTGCGTCCGTCATTGGTTATTTCACTGCCTAGGTAGCAGAATTCCTTAACTTCATCCACTTTGTGACCATCAATCCTGGTAAGTCTCTCGCTGTTCTCATTTCTGCTACTTTTCATTACTTCCGTCTTTCTTCGATTTACTCTCAAGTCGTATTCTGTTCTCATTAGACTGTTCATTCCATTCAGCCAATCATGTATTTTGTCTTCACTTTCACTCAGGATAGCAATGTCATCAGCGAATCTTATCGTTGATATCCTTTCATCTTTAATTTTAATGCCGCTTGTGAACCATTTTTTTAAATTTCTATCACTGCTTCTTCGATGTACAGATTAAACATTATGGGTGAAAGACTACATCCGTGACTTACACCCTTTTTAAACCGAGCACTTCGTTCTTGGTCGTCCACTCTTATTATCCCCTCTTGACTCATTTACATATTGCATATTAACCATCTCTCCCTATAGCTTACCCATGTTTTTCTTAGAATTTCTAACATCTTACACCATATGACATTGTCGAACGCTATTCCACATCTTTATCACTACTAAATTGCGATCTGACTATACCTGCTGCTGGATATACCTTTCAATCCAGTATCTGATTTCGGAATCTCTGACCATGATGTAATCTAACAAGTTATCTGTACTGCAGGAAGCTATCGGAACCTGTTTCCATGGACGATCTGGTTGTCGCCAATGGTAAGCAGTGGAATTCTGGGCAGCACATGGAATATATTATGTACAATAGGTACTGTTCTGGACACGTATAAACAAAGCAATCCACCGTTTTCCAAGTGTACCTACTCCTGTGATTCTTGAACGGAGGATTCTCTAGCACTAGCTGAAGTTTATTATAGTAGTCAATTAGTCTGTTCTCTCTTGTTCCTTGTACCTATTCCATCCCCTCCCATAACCTTTTCTTCTATTTATTGCTACAGTTGCATTCCAGTCCTCCATGACTATCAGATTTTCGTCACCCTTTACGCACTGTGTTACCCTTTCAATATCCTCATACACTTACTATATCTCTTCCGCTTGCGACATCCGCATGATTACCTGAACTATCGTTGTCGGTGTTTGTTTGCGGTCGATTCTGGTAAGAACAACTTAACACTCAACTGTTCAAAATAGCACACTCTGTGCCCTGCCTTCCTATTCATTATAAATCCTACTCCCGTTATCCCATTTTCTGCTGCTGTCGATATTAACCTATACTGATGTAACCAGAAATCGGTGTCTTCTTTCCTTTTCATTTCACTGACCCCTACCATATCTAGATTGAGCCTTCGTCTTTCCTTCTTAGATTTCCTAGCTTTCCTACCACAATCAAACTTCTGTCATTCCACGCCCCGACTCGTAATATGTTATCATTCCGCTGGTCACTGAGTCTTTCTGATGGTCACCTGCCCCTTGGCAGTCCTTTCCCGGAGATCCCAATGGCAGAGTATTCCGGAATCCTTTGCCAATGGAGAGATGATCATGACACTTTCTCAGTTACAGGCCGCATGTCCTGCGGATACACGTGAAGTGTCGTTAATGCAAGGCCTCGATTGCCTTCTGCATCCTCGTGCCGTTGATCATTGCTGATTCTTCCGTATTAAGGGGCAGTTTCCCAACCCAAGAACAAGAGGGTGCCCTGAACCTCTTGTCTGCTCCTACGCCCTCTGACTAGGCCGTTGGCAGAATGAGGGTGACTTCTAACGCCGGAAGTCTTCCGGCCGCCAGTGCTGATTATTAATCAAAATTTAAGCAGTGGCTATTTCCGAACCAAGAAGCGATGACGTTTTGATTCCTAATCAAAGATGCTACCCCTTGACACGGGTGCATCATCAGTCTACCATTATAAATTACAAAATTTCTAATACAGCACTGCAGCGTAGTACAGCAGAACAGTAGCACGTGCCTTCTGGATTCTGGATCCGTGCGCCATATGACCGAAGGGTAGTTTGTAGATTTTTTTTTCATTTAAAAATCATTTTAATGTAGATATTTTATGTAGAGTCTTCCCCTTAAATATCATAATGCTTAGTTATCCTAACACATCTGGAATTTTTATTAATATTATATGCTACATTCATGCCAATTGCTGTGCAACGTTTGGTCCTTTCTTGTATGAAAACAACAGGCCAAAATAAAATAGCAAATAAACATTATAAAAAGAACCAAAGGGTTGGGAACTCTGGTTTTGTGCTGTTCAAAACTTAGATCAACATACTGTCGAGGAAAGACTGTAAGCTGTTTAGTTCATGAGAGTAGCAGTTTAACTCCTGAGGACGCTGTATTTATAAGTTTTTTTAAGGGTCCGCTGACTGGTTTGATGCGGCCTGCCACGAAGAACTCACCTCTGCCAATCTCTTCATCTTAGAAGAAGACTTGCAAAGTACGTCCTCAGTTACTTACTGGATGTATTCCAATTTCTGCCCATCTCTACAGTGTTTACCCTCTACAGCTCCCTCTTGTAGCACGGATGTTGTTGTCTGGTGTCTTAATGTCCTCTCCCGCTTTCCCTCCTCCTTGGCAGTGTTTTCCGTAAGCTCCTTTCTGTGCTGATTCTGCGCAGAACCTCCTCAATTCTTTCAACATTCTTCTGCAGCACCATGTCTCAAACGAATTGATTCTCTTCTGTGCATAACACACTGAATCAATCGAAGAAGGCACAAGAGGAAGACTTCCGTTTCTCACACGTATGCTATATGCTGTTAAATAGTTTGGAACTTACATTACTGATCGAACGGGATGGTGCAGTGGTTAGATCACTGGACTCTCATTCGGGAGAACGATGATTCAAATCCATGTCCTGCAGTGCAGACATAGATATTCCGTGAATTCCTTAAATCGCTCCAGTCAAATGGTGGGATGGCTCCTTTCATTTGACACGGCCGACTTCCTATCTTTTTAACATTCAGAGCGTGTGCTCCATCTCTAATGATGTCGATGGACCGATATCGCTGATCTTTTTCGGTACTTTATTTTGTGCTTATTTTGAGGCATCCATTATCAAGTACAAAATATAATTTTTTTAATTTCATGCTTGTAATTTCATTTTTATGTTTTCCATTGTGATTTCTGAATTAAACATTTTCTAATAGCATCAAACATAATGAATTACGGTAATCCTCGATTTTAGGAACTATAGCATTACACTTCTTGTTCAAGAATCTTCAGTCCTCTTCATAAGTAGTTATTGTACAGTACTCTTTAAGATAAAGACACTTCGCGAAGTAATTATCCGAATAGGACGGAAATATGAAGTGTGTGTACACACAACCAAATCATTACAGTTTAAGAGAAACTTTATGATCGACAGAAAGCACTTGATGACCTCGTAAGGTCAATAACGCGTTCGTCGACCTCTGGCCTTTACGCAAGCAGCTATTCGGCTTGGCAATGATTGTCAGAGTTGTTTGATGTCCTACTAAGGGATATCGTGCCAAAGCATGTCCATCCCGGGATGGCTGAAGGCCCATAAGGCACCAAGCGTTCTCAATTGGGAAGTGATCTGGCGACCTTACTGACAAGGTAGCGTTTGGGAAGCACGAAGACAAGCAGTAGGAAGTCTCGCCGAGTGCTGGCGGGATTTATCTTGCTGAAATTTAACCTGAGGAGGGCTTGTCATGAAGGGCAACAAACCGGGGCGTAGATTTTTCGTCGACGCACTGCTTTGCTGTTAAGCGTGTCGAGGATGACAACCAAAAGAGTCCTATGAAATGAGATGGTACCCCAGACGATCACTCCTGGATTTCTAAACGGATGTGGGGCGACAGTCAGGTTAGTATCTCACCTCTGTCCGGGGCGTCAGATCTACCGATTTCCGTTCCATTCGGGTGATTCCTTCGTGGTGCGTTGATTTTGTCTTACAGTGTACATCCTGCCGGACAAGTTTCATAGTTCGAAGAGGGAGACACGGTGACCTTTCGTCAAATTTTCCTGGGCGCAAATTTCATTGGGTGCAGTTAACATGCCACCCTAGCTGCAAGACTTACTCGTGTAGCAATCCACAGACACCTTGCATGTCCTCCTCCGCTGTGTAGTTGATTCCCGTCCTCCACACAGGAGTAACTCTTGATCAGCATGTGGTCTTACTATCGCAACTGTTGTTTCATCACACGAAATTACGCAGTGGTTATAGAACATTTCTGTGATTTCGAGAGAAGCGGAGCACGAACAGCATGACGATTCAGAACCAGGGATTTATCGTGTCCTTGTTCTCAGTGACGTCCCACACAACTAATGCTGCAGAAAGTGACTACGAAAATGCTTTGCGTTTCGGGTAGTATTTCCGCTTCGCCCACCTCGACTCCACTCTTATGAAGTGGCCACGTCAGCCTTCTCAAAAGCCGGTTGCATTAACAAGTCTCCATTTGGGATTTGTTTGCGTTACACCAACACTGCTGAAACGTTCGTTTCGGTCCGTTCCTCAAGCTTCAGTAACGTCGCGCGAAATCACACTGGCGGCCGTGGCCAGAATCCGTGCACTCTTGCAGATGTACTTCGCGCGAAAGAAATTAATCGACGTTCTTCTCCGAGCATTTAGGGGGAATGGTGGAATCTGGCACAGCGGGTACAATGACGCACGTCAATATGTATAGCTGTGACAGCTAGTCTTATCTGATCGGTGGTGCCATCTGTTGCTTAGTTATACAAATAAGCATGCAGAACGAGGGAACCGTTATTGCCAGATGTCGGCGCAAAAAGCAGTAGTGCGTTTTTCTGTTTCTAGTTTCTAACGGGACGCCATTTTGTGTTATGTCGAAATAGAAGTCTTTTTATTATGCCCATCTCTGCACATTAACTCTCGCGATTATGTAATTATTATTTCTCTTAAATAAAGCGGGAGCGTGGAACAATAGTTTTACATACGCCATGCTTCTTCGTGTAATTTACACACACAGGCCGAGTGCGTCATAGTGCACCATGTTTGTAAGAAAGTGTTCCCCTGTTTAGATGCCGAGGACGTATACCTGCAAAACGAACAGAGCTTCCTGGGCAGTGAATTAAGAAATGCCGTCAGCGATGTTCGTAATGGGGCTTCTATTAAACAGATCGCTACCCAGTATTACATACCAGAGGCAAAGATCTGTGCATAGTATGTGGTGAATTTGGCAAAGATAGCGAGGAATGGTACCGGTATATTTCATGTGCTTTCTCGTGCCATTCTGAACGAAGCGAGTGGGATACTCGTGAATACTAAAACTGTCACTCTTGTCTGAAGAAGCGTTAGTTTTAGGAATATCCAAGAGACCAGTTACTGGATACACTTACTCTCATCTTCATTTTCCTAGTCATTTTGTAATAACACAGTTTTTCGTATCTGTTCCGTAGTTAATTAAGCAGATATTTTCGCTGTATTCATTTTGTAAACTATCTAGTTAAGTGCTTTCTTTAATAAACATAATATTCAATATATATATTTGGTATCATGAAGTGTGTGCATTTGGATACCTTACACCATTCTGATGAAATGGCGCAATGCAGTGACGTAATTACCAGTTTTTTATCATGAAACATGTATTGGTATATTTATGCCTTTAATATAAGGTATAGTAAACACATGCGCCTAATGCCATACGAAAATTGGAGACTAGTTGTTGTAGAACAAAAACTATAGTGGAAATGCCTTAGATGCGCCAGATTCCCTACTTTCCAACACGGAAACATTAACAGACGCAGGTAAATTACCGGCACTGCGAAGTATGTAGCATCGTGTTAGAATTAAGATTGTGAACCTCGCTTTGACTTGTGAGACGGGATTATTCTTCTTAGAACTGTAACATCAATAATTAAAAAACCTGTCGCAAACCAAATGTTAACTGAAAGATTCCGAAATCCGATCACTGGATTGGAATATATACATCGCTAATAGTCTTTCACAGCCTTTAACGAGTACGAACTCTCGCCGGCAATCGTCGCAACAACAAAATAGGAGTACAATGAAAAGTAAATAGAAAAAGAGTCAGGCAACAACATAACCCTCAAATCTGCACCCAAACAGAAAATTTTTAGCATTGATTAACCCCAACAAAGACCGTCACCACCACCACCACCACCACCACCACCACCACCAGGTAAATGGCTCCGCGCTTTTCTTTGAGGTCTCTCTTACCGATCAAGTCCACCTATTCTAAATGGAAGTACAGCATGGAGGTATGATATGAAAACTTTCTGAAAAAAAAAAATGGTTCAAATGGCTCTGAGCACTATGGGACTTAACATCTATGGTCATCAGTCCCCTAGCACTTAGAACTACATAAACCTAACTAACCTAAGGACATCACACAACACCCAGTCATCTCGAGGCAGAGAAAATCCCTGACCCCGCCGGGAATTGAACCCGGGAACCCGGGCGCGGGAAGCGAGAACGGTACCGCACGACCACGAGCAGCGGACAAAAAACTTTGACATACAGATGTTAAAACTACACCATCAATACTCTTAGGATTCATTGATGTATCTACTTTATTTGAATAGAAAAGTAATAAGTACCTATAGTACCAATAAATTGCGCCCAAATTTCACAAGATAAATATTTGCAATACGTAATGATACATGGAACATGCTTCTTAAATGAAAAGTCGTAATCTACTCATTAGTGGTGCTCGAATTACATTACTATTCAATAAAGTTTTAATTTCCTCCTCATTTGGCAGGTATTCCGCCAGTTTTTTCAGAGCATTCATTCTCGCTACCGTAGGATTCAATAGATATGGCATTTTTCCTGAATAAGTGAGGCTACTAAGGTTTATAATCAACTACATCATTACCTTCTACGGTGTTGACTGTGGGTCTATTGTTCCTGTTTGCATTAGTAATCAGTAACAACACTATCAATGTACATACACTATCACATTTCTTTATCTTTTTTCCGGTGGCAGGAATGTCTGTCGGAAGGAAGGGAGGAAGGGTCTCTCAGTGTTTTTTGTTTACAGAATGGAATCTAAAATCACCAAATGTGCAGCAACCAGTCGCAAAATCATGTTTTATTTATTCACTTTTGCAAATCGATTTCAACTGATTAACAGCCATCATCGGTGCTTTCAACCAATATGTGCCCTGAGTAGTATTTGGTAATTTTATGGTTTAAGGTCGCTGCACGGCTTGGGAAGCACATGGAGTCCACCATTCAGGATGAAATCTGTTTTTAAGAAGTCTAAGAAGCATTCTCGTCGTAGCAGTACTCCCCTTTTCGGCAGAACAACCGTCCGAGAAAATGCGAAAATGTTTTGCATTTTTAGGAACATCACTGAAATTCCTGTTACCAGCTGCGGTTGCCTGCTTCACACTGGTGGTAAAACGTTGGAAAGCCACTGAAGTCATTGACTTAAGGAGTTCCAAAACCAAATATTTACGAGCCCGTCGCAGGGACTGTGTACAGAATACTTACGGCGTTCCTACATATAGTGATGAGTCTACCCTTCAACTTTCATTTTCTCTCATAAAACGGAATTGTCGAAAAGAGTGACGGGATTTTGAAACTAACCCACTCAATTCAATGCTCGCGCCTGGGAACGCATTACGCACACTACTTCATCGCTCCAAAAGGGCTGCAATTTGAATTCTTAACTTCTAGTCTGAATTTGTCTGTTGAGCAAGGTCTCTTGTTCAGTCTTCATTTCTTGTTAGTCGTTTCTCGTCTTGCTTCCCCACTCATTTGCTTCGTGTTTTCCTGTTTTGGAAGAATGTGTGTATCGTCCATTTTCTTCAGATATTCATAGAATGTAACACGTCTTTTGCTGATCTCATTCGCTATTTTAGGGTAGAGTGAGAACCTCTTTAATTGCTCTCAAAACTTAATTGTAATCTTCACTGTTGATTGGACCTAAGATTTTTTGCAATATTCTATCTTTTCCAAATCATCTAACGCCATTTTGAAACCAAGTAAAAGTAGTGTTTCTGACCTACAGAGTAATTCTTCTACGACTGTAATATAATGCCTTCAGTTACCAATTCAGAGAGACCTTTTTATTGTACAAAATTATAACTTGCATCTATGGTCTTTTCACTTGTTTTCAGTTGGGCTTCTTTTTCGCTTTTTATGTTATATTTTCACCCACATGTTTTGTCTCTTGTTTCAATTGTCATGTTTCGTCTCAAATATTCTTGTGAATTACTGTCATTGGTCATGTATTCTGTCAACGTCATTTGTAGATCTGCCTTTTCACCTGTTTACTTCGTAATTTCTAGAGCTTTCTTTGCGTTCTCGAAGGTTCCACGCATTATCACAATATCATCTGTAAACGCCAAACAATTTATTGCTTCTCTCGATCTACCCAACTTCCTGTATTTCTTAACTTTTTTCCTTTACTCTGTTTTCCGTTCTATTATTTTTTCAACAAAAAATTGAATAACTTGTGACCAACTGTCTCCTTGTCTGACAGGTGACTTATTTCGGAAGGGACTAGAAGCTGTTTCGAGAAATTTAACTTCAGACTGTTTGTTTGTAAGGGTTCTTTTAATTAATTTCAGAGGTTTTCTATCTACTGGAAATTCCTTCAAGACTTTGAGGAGAGTGTCTTTATGAATCATATGCGTTTTTAAAATCTATTTTTTTAGTTTGCATTTATCTAATTATTTAATAACGTTTAGAATGTGCTCTGGACAGTATCTGTCTGTCCTAAATCCAGCTTGATACTCTTAAACTTGTTTATATAATAAAGGATTTATTATATTCGTAAGAGATTTCGATAACATTTTGAACTCTTAAGGGCAACAATGAAATACCTCTGCAATTACTGATATCTGTTTTCTCCCGTTTTTTATTAAGTGTGTGAATTAATGGAACTCAAGTTTTCTAGTATTGTTTCAGTGTCTATCGTTTTTCTTTTATAATTGTGACACCTAAATCTCTACTTGGTTTTACCATATCTGCTGTGATGTTGTCTTCACCTGAAACTTTGTTGAGTTTTGCTTGATTTAGGTTTCTATCATACCAGTATTTTGTAGTTTGGAATTTTCATTTGGAATATCATCATGGAAGTCCAATTGTCCGGCCGTTTTGCGGCAGTTCAATAGATTTTCTAAACATACTGTCAGGAGCTTACAATTACCTTCACTGTTAAGTGCAGATTTTCTGTTTTATTTCTTAAAGCACAGTCATTATGAAATACACTCAGAGTCCTGAAATGTTTTGTAATTGTCATTTTTTAAAACTCTTTCTATAGTTTCAAGTTGCTCCTTTTCAAAGTACTTCTTTATGAGCTAATATTTGTATCTGCTAACGACCTCGCAAGGACACATTTTCCGAATACTGCTTGTTTTGCTGCTACACCAGTCGTTACAAGCTTTCTTCTTTTCTGTTAATCGTTTATTGACATTTACTACTCCACTAACTGTGCTTGGTTTTCTTCTTCTGTGGTGCTATCTCAGATGCAATCCTGTAGTGTTGACATCAGTATTCACTTCCTTCGGCATATTTTGAGAACATTCAATTTCCTTGAAAGTTTTGTTACTACATCTCTTAGGCGTACTGGATTGTTCCATGATATGTTTTAGAATATATGTTATGTAGCTCTAAGTTGGGTAGTGGTTTGAATCTACTTCCATTCCTCACATCTCTAACGTTTTTGATTTCTTGAAATTTTATCTGGGGTTGGTGACATGATCTGATGCTTTTCTATGTTCTGCGTTCCGTTGTAACTCTGCTTTTTGCTTTGTAAATAGTTTTTTTAAGTGTTTTTAATGCTTTTAAGATAGAATGACCTGCACGTAACTCCTAATTTTGAGCAATTCGTGTTAGTTATCTTGACAGTTGGATTACTTCAATACATCTTCGGAACAATTTCTCCTTACCCAGGTCATCATTTAAATTCACTATCATGATTATTATGATGTTACTGTGAACTTTCAACAACCTATTTTCCTTATCTTCTCAGCGTTTTCTACTTTTTCTCGTTTCTTTCCTTGCTGTCTGCATTTGCTGGTGCAGGGAAGTTGAATTTTGATTAATACACAGAAACAAAAGCTCTTGCCGAGAACCCGAGAAAATACGGGTCCTACGCAGAATCACTAAACAGATCGAAGGCTTCTAACCAGTTAATCGTTGACCAGTCCCCTGTGACAATAGAAGACAGCAAAAGGAAAGCCGAAGCCTTAAATCTCGCTTTTAAGAAATCATTCACCCGAGAGTACTACTACATTGGCCCCTTACTCAGCTTGCATTTTTCACGAACCTCTTGCCCAGCGCGAAGTGTCAAGCGACTGGAAGAAAGTGTAGGTGACTTATGTAAGAAGGGTAAAACAGCGGACAAGCAAAATTACAAACCAATATCCTTAACATCGGTTTGCCAGACAATTCAACATATTCTGAGTTCGAATATCTGAAATTCCCTTGAGTCGAAAGAGCTTATATCCGCGAATCAGCACGGATTTAGAAAGCATTGTGTGAACCATAGGTGAAGGGCAACAGGCATATTACGTACTCTGGGATTTTCGAAAAGTGTTTGGTACGATACCCCGATGCAGACTTTAAGATAGAGCATATGGAGTAGGTTGCCACATATGTGATTGGCTCTAAGATTTCTGAAGTAACATAACCCACTACATGTTCCTCGACGACACGTGCTCTGAGTGCCCAGGCAAGTGGGATAGGACCGCTATTATTTTCTTCTGGCGGACAGGGTGGCAGCAATCTGCGGTTGTTTGCTGATGATGCTGTCATGTACTGGAAAGTGTCGAAGCTGAGTGACGGCAGTTTGATACAACATGACGTACACAAAATATCTGGTTGTGTGATGAATGGCAGTTAGCGCTATATGTAGAAAAACGTAAGTTGCAGTGGATGATTAGGAAAAACAAACCCATAATGTTCGGGTACAGTATTAGTAGTGTCCTGCTTCACAGTCACAAATGAAATTCCCATCGTTCAAGACTGGCCAAGAGTTTCTTATCAGTTTGAAGTATGAGCTCCTAATGAAAATGGCACCCTGAACCACATTCAAAGACTGGTGAGGTTAATGGAGAGCAGGACGTTGCGAAGATGATCAGAAGGATGAAGGGCTGCATATATTGGGCTGCATATATTGGGTGGCAAAAGAAATTTTTATCAGGAATGTGACCACACCCTACTGAGAGATTCCACTTTGTGAAACTTGTCTTCAACATTTTTAGAAAAATAAAAGAACGGCTTCATGTTTGTGAATGTGTCCCTGTCCATCCTAATACAGACCAGGCAGCGGGGAAAGCATTTCACCCAAATCCGGTGAGCGTGACCCTCCTCCCATAGTTTAGCCAGGGAAGGGAAGGCCGTAGGGTCATAAGAAGCAGCTTTCAATTATCTGTTACAACTGAAGAGACGTCTGTAGAGCAACGACCAGAGTTTTGGAGCTTGATAAGTCTCGTACACGAAGCATCCACCCTGATATCCCCCAGTCCAAGAAGGCAACAGCTCAAGTATCGGAAGTGTGATCCCTGTGTTATCAGGGGCTCAGCCAGATGGGTACGCAACAGATCCATCCCATGGACTGGCTGCACGTGCTGGTGACCTAGAAGGGCTGAGGGGACCTACAGTATGGAAGGGAGAAGGGAGGGGTTAGAGGAATCCACGCCGTCGACACTGGGGGAAGGAATTCTTCCCGAACTGCCTCACACTGCGAGGTGCCGGGGCTAGCAGTGTATTTAACACTAAATTCTTCTAGAATCTACATATGTAGATGATGCTCTAAGCCCCCCCCCCCCCATTCTAACTCCGACTTTTGCTGTTGCACATGGATTTAAAAAAATACGCGAACTGACTGTAATCAACCCTGCAAGTGGAGTAGAAAAGAGTTTGGCACCTCCAATAATTTAATTTGATAAATAAGTTAAATAAAAGAAGATTTCATTAACGTAGTGAGAAATGACAGGGTAGCTCTTCCGATTAACAGAATGAAATTTCTGTCCAAAATAACAATATGATTTTTTAAGACTAAACACAAAATAATAAACAAAAACACATGAAACATTTACAATACATCAAATTGGCTCAAATTGGATACACAAACAAACGCTGTGAAGGTGAAGTTGTCCCTAAACTAGATTGTGAGGTTTATGACGAAGTGGTATGTGGAGCCAATTCCTTGCCACTCAAATCTTAAGAGAGACACACAGCTAACCCAACATTAATTGCTGCTACATTAGTGAGAACTCAGACGATGAACACCCAAGATAGAACAAAGTTAGAAAAGACGAACAGCCACGCTCTGCTGAGCTCTGATTATCGCCTAGCAAAAATGCCTTCTTTGCCAGTGCTGCAGACGCACATTACCCAGCTGTCTTCTTAGCTGCAAGGACACGATCTGGCGTACTGGAAGCGATGGTTGGTTGCTTCAACGTCCCGTCGTGGTGATGATAATGTTGCGAGTATAGCCCGAAACAAATTATCCTGGCCTGGTTGTTCCAGACTAAAGACTTCCTAGCAATACAAATGCGCCTCTGAGGGAGACGAAGAAGGCTCGCCACACAATCACTGACGGTACAGTGATTGATTTTAACAAGCGAAGTCACCCAGTAACTCTGATACAGTCAACATTGTATACAGAACGCTCAATTGCCAACTGAATTCGGAAAGTTACGTTGAAGTCGAAACTTCAGAAACTTCGTCAAACAGTTACAATTAAATAAAAGTATATTAGACAGCCAACGGAAGGCAGGCTGACCCGAGCAGCGAGAGCTCAGTCTTGTAACCTACTTCCACCGAAAGGCGAGAGCCAACTACCCCACAAGAGCACCCGTACAAACCGAACACAGAACATTCCCTCCCCCACGACAGTGGCCGTGGTTAACCGTTCCAATCAGCAACTCGAAAACCGGCGGAAAATTCCACTCTATTGCCAGAGCACTACCATTCCACCAATGGAGATTCTTGGCGCCAATTTCTGCGCCGATATTGCTACGTCACGGAGCTAAGCCCTGAGCAAGCCAATCACAGTTACTATACGGCAGAAAACGCGGGAATTTGCGCGCCAAGGCTGCTTGGGAACACAAGTCATTCCCACGCCTCACTGGTAGCCCGCCAGAAAGTGTTTTCGCTAAGTTTCTGTGAAGTAACGGATCCTCTAGCCCAGCCACTACTTCAGGCCCCTCCGGGCGTGTCTTTTGACAATGTAGGCGTCTGGAAAGCATTCACTCGACTCCCTCACACCCGTCGGCTTACCCCTTCAAGATCGGCAGAGCCCGCCTGTCACCGGACCTCCTGGGTGACGAGAGACGCTGCGTGGGAAGTCCGCGTGTGAAGGAATAGCAACTTTTCACTGCATGCAATTGGAGAGGAAAATCGTAAGATAGAAATATGAGAGGGGGCTCATGCCTACCTCTCAACACTACTGAGAGAAAATTTAAAAGTAGAGGTCCAATCCCAAGGGGGACCAAAGATGCCAAAAAGGAAGGATCAAAATAAAGGTTAGGAACACAGGAAAACAGGTGGACAGGTGGACAGCCATGTCGACGTAAAAAAGAACACTGATGGAGGGGAAGGAGGAGGCAGTTGGGAAGAAGTGAGGACAGGGAGAGTTGGGCACTGGAAAGGAAATGCAGCTCATGAAGGAATAATGGGCTGCAATAGATCGGGGCCCAGTGGGCGCTACGCTCGAAAGAAGCGTGGGCCCTTGGCGGTGTTCTGATAAAATTTAGTAGTAAATATGTAATAAATTAAACGTCATGGTTATTGGAGCAGTTTTTCTGCATTAACAGGGAAAATGTATTAAGTGGTGAACTTTTTTGCCATTCATCATTTTGTGGGTGTTGTCAGAGAGATAAAGTTTCGTGAAGGTTTGAAATCGTGTGGGCAGTCCGTACCAAGTCACAAAGCGCTTCCATTCCCAAATACTGGATGAATAAAGCCTGTATTAGCGCGTCATGGGCTACACTTCATTTTCCCCCTCACCCCCATGATACGGCGGTGGTTCTTACCGCCACACCGTTTCTCTCCAGACGTGATATGTATGCCAAGTTTGGTTGAAAGTGATGTGGTACATACATAGACTACGCATTTTATAATATGTGTGGATCACATTATTGGGCGTTTGACATTTAATGTAGAACGCATCATTTAGAAGCAAATGTGACAAATGGTGGAAGAAGAGAATAATTTATATTCGCTTATGAAAAGCAGAACAATATAAACAAATTACCGGCAAGTGGATTTGAACTATAAGTGCGGGCAGCAATGGACTTGAGGGACTGGGTGGAAGATAGGTAAAGAGGAGCATGATAAAAAGTCAAGTGGAGATGGGAGAAAAGAAGGCAGCGTGACTGATTGCGAAATGGGAAGAGAGAGGAGCGTAAGGGAGAGAAGGTGGGAGCTTTCTTTAAAAAATACTGCCAGCAGCAAGTGTTTGAGCGCTTCTCTTAAATACAGCAGGTCACTGAACAGTGCGCAAAGAGCAGGGGAGATTGTTCCAAAGGCGAGAGCAGGAGGTCTTGTTTCCAGCAGTGACTAAGTTGAGCATTAATGAGCGACGTTCCAAAGCACTGTGCAACACTCTTTGCACAGATACGTGCAGAGTAGAGTTGTGAGGGATGGAGAAGACACGCCGTAGTTCCAAGCCATGTTAGAAAAACTGCTACGAAAGCAAAGAGCTTCATTGCAAATTTAAACATAGTCAAAGCCTCACAAACAAAATTGAAACTAAACCAAAATCTACATATGGAGAGCCTTGAGTGAAGCGTTCGAGGAATTCGAAAGTAAAATTCTGTCTACCAACTTGACAGAAAATGCTAATTATATTTGATCTTATGTTGGATCAGTAAACGGATTGAAGGCTTCTGTTCAGACATTCTGAGACCAAAACAGCACTGAAATGGAGGACGACACAAAAGGGCTTTAGCCGGTCGCTGTGGCCGAGCGATTCTAGGCGTTTCAGTCCGGAACCGCGCTGCTGCTACGGTCGCAGGTTCGAATCCTGCCTCGGGCATGGCTGTGTGTGATGTCCTTAGGTTAGTTAGGTTTAAGTAGTTATAAGTCTAGGGGACTGATGACCTCAAATCTTAAGTCCCATAGTGCTGAAAGCCATGAAAAAAGAGCTTTAAATACTAAAACTCCTTTCAAAAATTGTTTCACAGAGGAAGATCGCAGTAACGAGAAAATAGCTGATACCGAAATAACTGACCATGCGATAGAAAAGTAACTGGAATCGCTCAACTGAAAGAACGCCACTGGATCTGACGGGATATCAGTTCGATTCCACATGAAGTGTGCGAAAGAACTTGCCCATTTATTAGCAGTAGCGTACCATAGGTCTTTGGAGAAGCGAAATGTTGCTGATTATCGAAAAACAAAAAGCACTGGTCATTCCCGTTTGTCAAAACGTCTAACAGACGAACAAGCTGAAGGCCTATTATCTCCGATATCAGTCAGTTGTAAAATTTTTTAACGTAATTTATGCTAGCGTACTGACATTTATGGAGACTGAAGAACTTCCTCTGTAGGAATCAACATAGGTTCAGAAAGCAACGGTCGTGTGAGACCTAGCCTAGCTCTGTTCGTCCGCGAGGACCACAAGCCGATAGATACTGGCTCCTACATAGCTGCCGTGTTTTTTGATTTCAGTAAGGCATTTTATACAGTTACGCACTGCCGCCTAGTGAACAAAATACAAGCATAAGGAATATCAGACCAAGTGCGCGACTGGACTGAAGTGTTTCTAGCGAAGAGAATCCAGCTTGCCATTTTTAATCGAAAGAAGTCTTCAGGCGTATAAAATGACTTCGGCCGTATCCCAAGGAAGTTTTATAGATACACTACTTCTCACTATATTAGTAGGCAACAACGACAGTTCCATGAAGCTTTTCGCGGATGACACTGCTGTATACAGAGAAGCCGCACCGCTAGGAAATTATAGCGAAATGCCGGGAGACCTGCCGGGGATCGATGCTTTGTCCAGGGAGTTGCCATTGACCTTCAAACGATTGTGAAGTATTGTGTACAAATGTCTAGGAAGACCCATTATTGCATGCTTAAATTATTCGAAACATTAATTGCAAGCAATTTTTCCTATAAAATATTTAGGAGTATGCGTACGGATCGATTTTAGGTAGAATGGCCACGTAACACTAATCGCAAGAAAGGTAGATCCAGCCGACTTATTGGAAGAATCTTAAGGAAAGTTAGTCCATCAACCAAACAATACCTTCGTTCGACCAATACTGTAATACTGTTCGACAGCATGGGACCCAGACCCGATAAGACTGATGAAGTAGAAAAGACCCGCAAAACAGCAGCGCGTTAGGTTACAATTCGTTTGCTAAGGGCGAAAGCGCCTCTCCATTGGTAGATGCCCCAAGATAGGTGTTCTGCATCACAGTGTGGTTTACTGTTAAAGCTCTAACAGCGTACGTTCCTTGACGAGTCAAAAAATATTTTAATTCCTCCCAAGTACATCTTGCGAAAAGAGCGTAAAAATAAAATCTTATTAGTGCCCACGCGGAGCGTTACCGGAAGCTTTCTTTCCGCGAACTCTTCGCGACTGGAACTGGAAAGTGAAGAACCCTCTGCCACATACTGCAAGGTGGTTTGCGAAGTATAGATGCAGAACAGAGCAATAGTCTGCGAATTACTCCCGGCTACTTCAGACGTGGTTTACTCGGTAAGGCTGTGTTCCATTGAACGTCACTCCTCTCCCGTCTCTAGGGATCACGATGTCGAAGGGACGTTAAACTAAGCCCCCTTGCTTCGTTCTGTGTAGGTCCAGTTGTGCGATAAGGTCAGTCGATATTACAAAGAAACAATACAAGCGAGTGGTGCGTGACGTCAACCGTCGGAATGTACAGAAGAGGGCAAGCAGCAGACAAGCGGGAGCCCCGCAGACAAAGTGCCGCTGTTTGCGCACCGCGTCTTGCGGATTTCGACCGGAAGGGCGAAACAAAGGCAGTACGCGGCAGCAGTCCTCCTCACGGGCCGACCTTAAGGGCAAAGGTTCACGGCAGGCGAAAACGGGGCTAGTCGCATCTGCGGTGTCTTCGGTTCTGCTCTCCTAGCCCGCCTTTCCAACCACACCTAGCGACTATACAGTTTCTCACAACACGTGGGTTGTGATGGTTCCAAATTTCAATATTTGAAACTAGTTATATTTCAGAACCGCCGAAATAATCTCTTAAATGAATCTGTATCAAGCAGAAGTTTCTATCACCTGATCATCTTCAGGATTCATAAAATTACTTACAACAGCTGTTTAAGTTTGTGGCTATTGAAAAAATGCTTGCATCAACATGTGGGTTGATACGAGAATTCAGATTATTAATCACAAAACAAAATTACGTGCCCCTCTGCCAGTTGTCATTTGCCATGAACGTCGTTTCGATACACTGAATCGTTCACGAAGCAAAAGACACGCAAGTGTTATGCGATTCAACAGTAAAGCACTTTGACACTGGTTATTGATCTTTTTCACTATGTAATACAATTTACTGCTAGTGACTGTGACCCACAATGACTGATTTCATTTGGTGACCCATTAACAACGTTGCTATGTAGACTTATAACTGAAGCTGATGGAATGATAGAAAACCTTAGTTAATACCAATATTCATCAACAGCTGTTTGCAGGCCTGCAAAATGACAAACATAATTATTGGCTATTGATCTGGCGGAACTACGTTTTCGTGTAGACATATGACTCCCAAATGGCTCTGAGCACTATGGGACTTAACATGTGTGGTCATCAGTCACCTAGAACTTAGAACTTCTTAAACCTAACTGAGGACATCACATACATCCATGCCCGAGGCAGGATTTGAACCTGCGACCGTAGCAGTCGCGCGGTTCCGGACTGCGCGCCTAGAACTGCTAGACTATGACTGCCAACTTTGACTCCGATAAGGTTAAAAGCTGAAGCAATAAATTACAATTTGTACCGGAACCATGACTTTAACCTAGTTTTCCTGCTTACTAGGCAGATGTGCTAACCACTACACTGTGACACCAATTTTAGTACATTGCTTCAGCTTCTACTCTTATCGAAGGTAATTACGAGCTGTGTGGCACCACCTTTACAAAGTACTTTTTACATTTTAGTGTTACTTGTGTCAATGAACGTAAGTGGTACACCGTCAATTGAAAGCTCTCCCAGCATTTGGAAGGATTTAGCAGTAATCAGCTAAGTTGTTTGGGTGCGCATCTTCAACCGTTGACATAATAATATGAACTCTGGTGTTGTGCTACAGAAAACTGCAATGGAGGAAGTGGAAAGAAATTTGAAAGAGGAAAACCGGTGCAAGTGTAACTATTGCCAATGCTAAGGTTCGCAGACGAGAAAGCGGTCCTGGTCGGATGTAACGACGACTTTGAGAACATGCTGAAAGGACTGGTTACATACCTATCACAGGATATGGCTTGAGAATAAACAAAGCCAAGACGAAAGGTAAGAGTAGTTGAAAGGCTTTAACGACTTCCTGAACGTCCGAAGTAGGAGCGACATTGTAACGAAGTGAAAGGACTCTACGAAGTAAGATGACTTAAGGCCGGACGAAGCAAGGACGCCTCAGAAGGGAATTGGCAAAAGGGAAGACAGCTTTCTTCGACAAAAGAGCGCTACTAGAATCAAATATTTGTATGCAAGACGTACGTCTGGTACACAGCATCCTACGGAGGGGCAACATCGATCGTCTAAGATCGGCAGCATAACTAAGCATTTGAATCCGCTGCTATCTAAAAATATTAAATATGAAGCAATAAGCAAAAAATTGAGAATTACTAAAAAGCCCGTGCACAAAACTCTCCCTGTATTCACGAAGTGCGATATACTCTATTTTATCAAAAGTATCTAGCACACCCGTGTCACGCGGAATTGACCATTAGAAGTGACGAGACGCGGTCCTGCCAGCAAGTCCAGACCATTATGGAATCAACACTACTGGCCATTAAAATTGCTACACGAAGAAGAAATGCAGATGATAAACGGGTATTCATTGGACAAACATACTAGAACTGACATGTGATTACATTTACACGCAATTTGGGTGCATAGATCCTGAGAAATCAGTACCCAGAACAATCACCTCTGGCCGTAATAATGGCCTTGATACGCCTGGGCATTGAGTCAAACAGAGCTTGGATGGCATGGACAGGTACAGCTGCCCATGCAGCTTCAACACGATACCACAGTTCATCAAGAGTAGTGACGCGTATTGTGACGAGCCAGTTGCTCGGCCACCATTGACCAAACGTTTTCAGTTGGTGAGAGATCTGGAGACTGTGCTGGCCAGAACAGCAGTTGAACATTTTCTGTATCCAGAAAAGCCCGTACAGGACCTGCAACATGCGGTCGTGCATTATTCTGCTAAAATATAGGGTTTCGCCGGGATCGAATGAAGGGTAGAACCACGGGTCGTAACACATCTGAAATGTAACGTCCACTGTTCAAAGTGCCGTCAGTGCGAACAAGAGGTGACCGAGACGGGTAACCAATTGCACCCCATACCATCACGCCGGGTGATACGCCAGTATGGCGACGACGAATACACGCTTCCAATGTGCGTCCACCGCGATGTCGCCAAACACGTATGCGACCATCATGATGCTGTAAACAGAACGTGGATTCATCCGAAAAAATGACGTTTTGCCATTCGTGCATCCAGGTTCGTCGGTGAGTACGCAATCGCAAGCGCTCCTGTCTGTGCTGCAGCGTCAAGGGAAACCGCAGCCATGGTCTCCGAGCTGATAGTCCATGCTGCTGCAAACGTCGTCGAACTGTTCGTGCAGATGGTTGTCTTGCCAATGTCTCGATCTGTTGACTCAGGGATCGAGAAGTGGCTGCAAGATCTGTTACAGCCATGCGGATAAGATACCTGTCATCTCGATTGCTAGTGATACGAGGCCGTTGGGATCCAGCACGGCGTTCCGTATTACTCTCCTGAACCCACCGATTCCATATTCTGCTAACAGTCATTGGATCTCGACCAACGCGAGCAGCAATGTCGCGATACGATAAACCGCAATCGCGATAGGCTGCAATCTGACCTTTATCAAAGTCGGAAACGTGATGGTACGCATTTCTCCTTCTTACATGAGGCATCACAACAACGTTTCTCCAGGCAACACCGGTCAAATGCTGTTTGTGTATGAGAAATCGGTTGGAAACATTCCTCATGTCAGCACGTTGTAGGTGTCGCCACCGGCGCCAACCTTGTGTGAATGATCTGATCATTTGGATATCACAGCATCTTCCTGTCAAATTGCGCGTCTGCAGCACGTCATCTTCGTGGTGTAACAATTTTAATTGACAGTAGTGTACTTTGCATATCTTCAAAGTGTGTGTACTGGGCACGTCTACTAAAGCCCGACTAGAGCCGCGCCAGTTCAAATAAAAAAAGAAATCGGCAATGTGAGACTGACTGACGGGAGAAAAACATCCACTTCAAACTCTGTTTTTTAAAGGTGCACAGATGCTTAATTAGGGGTTAACATTGAAAGGGTACAGTACCGCCCGACATTGAAAATAGGTACAACATTCTTCGATATTCTTGTCAGTACAACATATTTTTTCTAATAACAACTCAATTTCATTTAATACAGCGAAGCCGGATACCAGTGCGGGAAAGAATGACTATTTAGTTAATTGATCACATATGCACTCCCACAAAATAAATCCCTACATCCAGTTTGGTGAGATCTGTGAAATGAATGAATGAATGAATGAATGAATGTATGGTCGTCTGCTAACCGCAGATGGTGAATGTGAATATATGATCATCTTTGGACGATCTTTTGATCACCTATTGGTGGAACCAAACAGATGACATTTACCTGAGCTTTGAGCGCCTGAAATGTGGCTGACCAATGGGTAGCATGGTCTTCCCCCACCTCGACGGAGGTGCGAGATGACCTGAAGAACGGCTATGTTTCAGCACTCTGCCGCTGGATCTAGTGTTGGTAAGACCTGTCTTACGTGTGCTCCGTAAAGACAAAAGAGTGGAGACATGGTATACATGTGAAATACTTAAGAGTAGTTTGGAATAATAATTTCTCTATTTCAGGAATTTTGTGGGGAGAATTAAATGTCAGGCAGGTAATATTAAGGGCATCGTAGTAATCTTCGGAAGTGACCAACGGTCACAATGAAACCACGTGTAGCAATAAGTTGAAATACTTCCGAGTGTTTAAGTTAAGCTGAATCACTAGCGCGTGTACTATAAGTTGGAAATATTTAAGAAATGGCGTGTGCAGGACTTGAAATTAGAGACGAGTACTTCCACGTGGTGAGTACTTTGTGGGTCTCAATCTGTGTATAAGACAAAGGATTAAGAAAAGTACTCGCCCATGGTATCAGTTGAGGACTCGCGTGTGTGATGAAGACGTTTTTAATATTACTTTGCGTGTTATGTTTCCGTGTGACGCTTGATTCAAACTATTATACTCAGAGAGAAGCAAGGTGAGTCAGCCGTCTATCCAGCAACGCCACTTGGCTTGCATTGCACAGGAAGGCGTGCATATATCCTACAGAGTTCATAGTAGGAAAGAAAAGTTACGAAGTGGGGCAGTGTCGTGTGAAACTGTGATAAATACGAATTGAAGTGGGAAAGCTGAAAGTGATGTGATTACAACGTTGTGACTATTCTTTATATTGTATGTTGCCAGTGTGATGTATTTCATGAAATTTAAGTATGTGTGGTTGGCATGGGAGAGTAACAAGATAGTTTCAGAGGCAGTGGGTTATGCATGTTCCTTTTGGTACCACTCGGTCTGGAGGAAATTTTCGTGATGATGGGTGTGAGAGTCGAAGTGTGAGATATAGCTAAAGATCCACCATCCTATCCAAAATGAGCACTGTAGCGTTAAATAATTAAGAGACCATAAGATAGAGAATCACCAATGTAAAGCCATGCCCACTGGGCGGAATTTCTCATGTGTTATTGTTGTAAGCTATAGAATTTGTGTTTTTAGGTTATAGAATTTATCGGAATAAATAAGATAGTGAAAAGAAAAAGATTGGTGGCCTTTTCCTTTGAATAGTATGTAGTCATGATACCCAGAATTTATAATGTGTGCGCCATTCATATTCAGTGCGATGGCCACGTGTTGATCAAAGCCGTTAAATAAGAAAGAAAATGTGGTATTGCCAGTGCGTAGTGAACAGTCAGAGTTGTGTAAATTACTAATAGTCAGATGTGAGTTTCCGTTTCCGTTGCGTAATATTCAAACAGGAGAATAATTTGGAACTTAATTGTGAGTACTAGAGCTCATGTTACTTGATAAATAAGAATGAATCCACTCGCTTGGCAGACCACTCATCTTGCAGGCCTGACTGCTTGATGCCACGGTATGAGCAAGGCATGTGGGTGCCTCTCAACATCTGCTTAGAACAGTTTTCCAACACGGGAGGTGAGTAAGCGCTCCGCGTAAACTATGAATAACATTTTTTTTACTTTTTTCATTTTTTAAAATTTTATGAATTTGTGTGTCATTAGTTACGATTTAAAACTGAGGTAATCTCGGAATAAAACAAGTTTCTCAGTTATTAAAATTTTGTTAATTTCATCAACTTGCAAATAAGGTTCTCCATCAAATTATCGGCATTCTCAAAGGGCTCCGTCAGAGCAAATGTTTGGAAACCCCCGGTTTCGATCAATACGAACAGTTTTTCACAGACTTCGAGTGGTTGCTGTAGAGCCTTTTGTAGATGGTCTTGATAAGAAACCCCTGTCCGGAAAGGTTCTATTTGGATACAAAAGAAGTGTATAGTTCCCATCACTTAAAAATCTCCCCCTTTACGGCACGGTATGTGTTGGTGGAAACGCCAAATGCACGTAAACGGAACCTTTTCCGGATCGCCTCAGTCCATCACACAATTTTCGTACGACTACCATAACGGCTACGACAAACATACGTTTCGAACTACAGGTAGAAGGGTTGATTGCGGTGCACTACGGACGCGCGCCAGGGTTTTGGACCGTGTGTATAAAAGCACGTGACGCTGATACACCGTGTGCAACGAAGTCTGCAGTCGACAGATAGTGCAGCTCATGTGGAGACTCACGTCAGATCTCGTTGACTCCGCTATCGTAAAGCGGGAGGCTTGAAAGAGATACGATCTTTAAACTATTCTGCATCCGTACGGTCAATTTCTCGACATTGGTTCGCATTTGAAGCTTTATCTACTGAGCCCCCATCTACTACCCCTAGAAGCCTTTAATAGAAAATGTTAAACGTTTATGTATGTTACAACACGCAGCGATTGCAGAATCATATTTCCACGAAACAGAAGTTGCTGTGCTGTCTAACGTTCTTATCTGATTGATCATCAAGGAGCAAATGTGAAAGAAACAGAGAAATGAACAGCTCGTGGCAAAGACCTGGATGATGTGCTCACTGTAGCTTTTGATGCAGCACTTCGAAAAAATAAGCCAGTCCATATGCTGCTCTTATCAAGCGTACGCACTGTTTTATTCCACTGTGTTTGAATCACTTCACTGAAACTGTCCATCTGTATTTCGATGGTGAATAGAGGAAGAACCGATGACAACACAGAAACTTCTGTTTCCATACCTTCATCAATAATTCACAAGTCACCTGATGGTGTGTGGCGGAGGGTACTTCCCTGTTCCACTAGTGAATGACTAAGAACCTGCATATTGCTCTAATTTCTCGAATTTTTTCATCGTGGTGTTTCCACGAGATGTATTTCGTAGTGGGTAAAATCTTTCCCTGCTCTTCCCGGAAAGTAATCTCTCGAAATTTCAATAGTAAACCTCTCTGTGATGCACACCACCTCTCTTGCAGCGCCTGCCATTGGAATTTGTTGAGCATTTACGTAAAGCTCTCGCGCCGATTACAGGATTCCGTGATGAAACGCGCCGCCTTTCATTTGATATTCTCTCCCCCCTCCCCCTATCAATCCTACCTGTTAAGGATCCCAGACTGATTAACAACACTCAAGAACCGGTCGAACAGGCGGTTTGTAAACCACTTCTTTTGTGAATGAGTTATATTTCCTGGAGGTTCTTCCAATGAAAGTCTTCCATCTGCTTTCCCTACTGTTTTATGTGGTCGTTCCACGTTAGGTCTCACTCGACACACACTTCCAGAGATTTTACGGTATCCTCGTATACTGTTTCCAGTAATTTGTCATCACTAGTGAAACTTTACAGCACTGGATTCCCTTTCTTGTGCAAGCGCAGTATGTTACATTTATTTATGTTGAAGGTCAAACGGCCTGATCCTGCACCAATCATAAATCCTCTACTCGTCATTCTGCAAATTGATACCGTCTTCTGGCGTTGCTACTTTCTCATAGACAACGGTAACGTCTGCAAATCGTCTTAAAGAGCATCCGACGCTTTCTAGTACATCATATATATGGACCGTAAAGAGTAACGATCCCATCTCACATCCTTGGGATAACCCGAGAATTACTCTTACATGTATCGATTTTGTTCCGTTGAGGGCGGCGTGTTCGATTCTATCTGCGAGGAAGTCTTGAAATCGGTCGAAATTCTGATCCGATACTCGGTATGCTAGTTTTTTCTTTTTTCGTTTAACGGTAGTGCGGGAAGGCGTCAAGTATGTTTTTGAAGTAGAGGAACACGGCATTAATCTGTGCTACGGATCTTATGGAGAAAGAGAGCGAGCTGAGTTTCGCACGATCTGATTGTGATACCCATGTTGACATTTATAGAGATGTTCGTCCTCCAAAGAAGACATAATTCTCAACATAATACATTTTCCATTATTCCATAATAGACTGATGTCAACGAAATAGGCCTAGAATTGTATGCATCTATCCTACGCCCCTACTACCTGAGGACAGGAATGCCCTTTTCTTTTTTCCAGTCGCTAGGTAACTTCCGTTTCTCCAGCGATCTACGATAAACTGCTGCTGGAAGGTTTGACGTCTCCTGGAAAGCCGTATAAAAATTAAGATTAAGCTTAACCTAGACCAGACGTGTAAATGTGTAGTGTAAAGAAAGCACGAAACGGAGTGTATTTGTGTTGGTAAAAACCATAGCCAATATGACGTAACTATAAAGCCTAAAACTCGTTAATATGGTATTTATGTTAAAATGTAAATACCGTAAAGTAAGTATTTTAGTATCAAAGAGTAACAATAGAATGTCAAGACATTTTTTTTAACCATGGACATCTTATCCCAATAAGGTTAAAGATCGAATAATACTTTTGTGTCTGCTGTTGAAGAATTAAGTCGCTTAGCTGTTCTGGCGCACGAAGTATTTGGTTGGTTCAAATGGCTCTGAGCACTATGGGACTTAACATCTGTGGTCATTAGTCCCCTAGAACTTAGAACTACTTAAACCTAACTAACCTAAGGACATCACACACATCCATGCCCGAGGCAGGATTCGAACCTGCGACCGTAGCAGTCGTCCGGTTCCGGAGTGAGCGCCTGAACCGCTAGACCACCGCGGCCGGCTGCAGTATTTGATGTACTTAGTTCATGTAATAACAGATGGGAAGAAGTTAATTTCTCCTTCATCAAAAACAGTCCCTGTGGGCATATTTAAGTGAAAACAATTATATTATTTCAGTTTTGAAGAAGATAGCCCATCTGGCTTTCTTTTGTCGTAATGGCGCTCAGGCGACCATTACGTGGAACGTAATTAAAATATTAAATACAGGGCTTGACCCTGAAGTTAACACAAAAAATTCTTTTAATACTGCTAATTTTAAAGTATTAATATTTCCGTAGTTCATTTTATCAGAATTTTTACGGAATTGCATGGATAGATTTAACTGCAGTAGGCAACAAGGCTTAGGTTTGCTTTTAAATTTATTTCTGTCAAGGAAATGCTTAACCTAAAATGAAGCCAGATTTGTATCGATGAAATTATTTATCTTGAGTACAGATACATAAGCTACGTTGGTGGTTATTCCGCTTCTCTTTTCAATTAATTTAAGGGACAATAACACTAACAGTTTCATGCTACTTCTGATTATCTTTGAGCCAGCCGCGAGTATAGATAGCTTAATTAAACCATTGCAAGCAAAACTATACTTATTTTTACTAATCTGTTCATTCGTAGCAACCTTTATAATAGTCTGCGTATTGTAAGCCCCACTTACGAACGTGCATAGTTACGCGACGGCAACTGTCTATTAAATACCGTATCCTTTACTTTTTCACAACAATCCTGCCCTCATCTTGCGATAAAATGAGAATATTTTAACGCCTAAGAGGAGAGGAAGACGATATAAACGGGAGCAAGTTCTTTCGTGTTATCTTTGTCGAACTTTCCAGATACCTCTCATCTGGTTCTGATGCCTTTCTCGGAAGACCGAAGTCAGCGTTTCGGCCTTCTCTGTTATCCTCCGTTTTGGTGCCAGTACTGTCACTAAGTTACTGAACAGATGACTTCGAACTGCTTACTGATTTTACTTATGACCTTTAGGCATTTTAGTCAGATTAGTTGACAACATTTTACTTTCAAGGTCTCGGAAAGTTTCTCTCATTGCTCTTGCTACGCTCATTTTCGCTTCATTCAGCTTTAGTTTCTTTGGGAACTACTTCATGTCTTAATATATATACTGTTCCAAGTATATTATTAGTTTCTTGCTAAATAATGCCTCACTTGCGACTTATCAGTCTGCTAGTGGTAACTGACTTAACATGTTACTGTTTTTTCGGCAACTTTGTCGCCTGTAATTTCCAAACTGATTGGCCTTCGAACACCGATCTACATAAAAGCAGGCTTGTACAAATAAATGATTTTGCTAACTGATAGAATAGACATTTCCGTATTTTAAACTCTTCTTACTCAGTTTTAGCAGCTCCTGGTATTGTTTCATGTTAGTGAATAAAAACTGAAATAACTACCAAATTATGTCCGACGTAAGCAAATGCGGCTGTAGTGTGCCTAAATGGGCAACAGAAGATTCAAATCGCCATTCTATGTACTCACCGTGCAAATACTGAGCTCATTAGACCAAATCTCACTTGTTGAAACAGCGGCCAGCTTTGTTTTTTAGTCTGTAGGATTCTCAATCATTTGAAGGAGCGCAATGGCAAGAGATGAAAAAGCAATTGGTTATTGGGAGCAGAAAGTACGGAGAGAAGATGGGAAGAATTCTTGGTGGAATTTTATTGTGACCCAGGAGAAACTAGCGAATTTACAATCAGAAAATGAAATGATAGGATAACAAATTATACTTATTCCTTTATTTCGCGTTGAAGTATATGCACTCTGAAGGGAGAAATGCCCACGCAATGGGGCTTACACTTTTGAATCTCGTCCTCTGTTAAATACTGCGGAGGAAATTAGAATGCTACAGTGTGTCTGCCATACGCTTGCTGAGTGCAGATAAATATGTCTGTACACAGGTGTAGCACGCAAGTAAATTTGGTTGGCAAAACCATTTTGGATGACTAGAGTTTCAAACTGAATACAACCTACATCTTCAGCCACACTCTGCACGCCACCTGACGTGTGGCACAGGGCGAAATGTGCACCGCTACCACTTCCACCCTCTCCCGTCCCCTTTGAGAAAGATGCTCGGGAAGGAGTGTTCCTAAACCTTTATGTGAGCTCCAATGTTTCTGATTTTATCCTCGTGGTCTTTCCTTGAAATGCCGATAAGAGGGAAGAATATACTGGCTACTTTTGCAAAAATGCACGCTCTCTGTATTTGATCAGTCATATGAGAGCGAACCACACCTTGTTGCACAGTATGTCTTTTGGAGGATCTATTACTGAGGTTGGTTGAGCTGCTTCGTTCGCGCATATTGAACGAAACGTTTGATGAAAGGCGCTGCTCTTCCTTGGTTCTTTATCGGTTGAATCAAGGCCCTTTATAAAAGCAAGATTGGGCTGTAAGCGTTGTGTGCTGCCGGTAGCTGACTGACGCCACTAAGGAAAAGCTTATTCGCCGGGAACAACATAACATGTGGCCGCGCATTTATGCAATGAATCTGTGGTCTGTTTTAATTTCTGTTGTAATAATGAAATGTAAATTGCTATTATGCCACTGCCAGACTGTTACTGCTACAATCGGTAACTTCCCCAACTTTCAAACATACACTGCCTTATTTGCAGAAAGCATTTGGTTTAGCTGATCTGTCTTAGACGCTCTTCAAAATTCATGGATGGCAACAAACTGCTGTTTCCAGAATGAGATTTTCACTCTGTAGCGGAGTGTGCGCTAATATAAAACTTCTGTGATTTTTGAATGTAAGAGAAGAGGTACTGGCGGAATTAAAGCGGTGAGGACGGGTCGTGAGTCGTGCTTGGGTAGCTCAGTTGGTAGAGCACTTGCCCGCGAAAGGAAAAGGTCCCGAGTTAGAGTCTCGGTCCTGCACACAGTTTTAATCTGCCAGGAAGTTTCAAACTGCTGTTTATTCAAGAACGCAAAGTTGGCACTGCAGGTTGTGGATATCAGTTTTCCCCCGAGAAAATTTTCTTTTCTGCGAACGGAGAGCAAAGCAATCAACTTGCCGGTCTTCGACTCCTAGACACAGTTTTGACCCCTGTAACGAACTTCAGATTTGATTGGGTGAAAGTATTTTGCTCAATATTCCATTAAATTCTGGAGACACAGATGCATTTTTATTATATTCTTCAGACGCAGATTCGTTGATTGAGTATCTTTATTACGTGCTCGCAATTTCACGCACAAGTTTCTCAAATGAGCGTTTCTCCTCTGTAATATCGCTATGGAAATCTGTAAACTGACTATCTGAAGCAATACAAACAATTTCATCTGTAAATATACATTTATCAGCATTCTTCGGTGGCGAAAGTTTTTATGAAGTTCTGTGCTGCTTCTATCTCATGCTTGTTGTAACATTCCTCCCTGTCTTACGTCGAATGTGGTGTGATATCACTACCGCTACTGCAAGGCAAATTACACGATGGAAATGCCTCACTCTTAAGTGCTCGTTTCCACGGTAAATTTAAAGTGTTACGAGAGCAAGTATCTATAAATCAGTTTCTCTGAAACGACGAGGATGTATTCTAGCATTAGCAATATCACAGCTTCTGTTCTACAGCATTTCGAAATGCTAAATCGTTTGCAGACTTGCGTCTCAAAGGAAAGCCTGAAGAAACACTTCAGTTCTTTTATTGTTGCGATTGTGAGAATTACTGCCCATAACATAAGAACAAGGCATTGCTTGCACACACGCAAAACCATTCCAAACCGCTCACCACACTAACAAAACAGCGACGACACTCACGAAATCACACACCCTCCAACATTCAAGTATGGAAACATGGTCTGTAAGTGTTCATCTCTGACGTCATGCGCTCAGAAACTCGTATCTACGCAGCGTTTGCTGCGTCCTCCTGGCAAATAGGCAGAACGACGGCTTTGTAAGTTATCTCCTTCGTGGCTGCAGCACACTTGACGATACAATGAATCTCACTGTCCGTCTAACATCTGCCCTTCTTGCGACTCGTTTCATGTGGTCGTTTCAACTGCAAATCGCTGCATACGCGTACTCCCAGATATTTTATGTATGTGACCCCTTTCAGTGATAGCGCTGCAACTATTTAACACAATAACGGCCGTTTTCGCCTACTTGTGAGCAATGCGTTACATTTGTCTCCGATGCGTGTCAACCGCCAATCCTTAAGCTCCGTACACACTGCCACTGGAAACAATTTTCGTGCGGTTTTTCGCAACATGTTTCTAACTTTGCTTCTTGTCTTTGTCTGCGGCGGCGGCAAACATTTCTCGTAGTCTGTTCGCATCGTCTACAACGCTGTCTGTCTTATTGTTTTCGTACCGTCTGCTACATTATGTCTAGAGACGAGGAAACTAATTGTATTTGGTGCTGCATTACTACTAGTCGAACGGTTACGCAAACAAAAGACGTAGCCGTCGTTGGTGAACAAAGACGTACTATACAAGAACTGTTGGAAATAACTTCCTGTTTGAGCTGAATATGGAAGATGGCTCTGCTTTCTATAATTTCTGGAAGATGACGTCTACCGATTTCGAATTTCTCGCAAGTACCATCTGTTTCAAAATAAAACAACGGTAATGAAAGCAGTTAGAGTAAATAAAAGACGTGCTGTTAGTCTTCGTTTCAGACAAAGGAAGATTAACTTCAAAGCTCTGAGTTTTTATTTCGCATTTCGAAGAAAACTACGACAAGCGACCTTGATTCCTTTTCAAGCAGTTCTCGTCAGTAATAAACGTGGCACCAAGTCTCTGCAGTGTCTTGGTATTTTTTGCTATTCTTTTACTGCTCGCTTCACACATTCGAATATCAGCCCTCAGCCTGGTACGTGCAGTGACAACTCGACACTACTGCCTCGTCCACTCCATTTCCTTTTGGAAAAACTTAATGCAGCAAGCGGAAACAACACATAGAAACTATTTATTATAGTCGATACAACGCGACGTACAAACATACGCTGCTACCGTGTACCGGTGACACATGGTAGCTGGCCTGAAACGTAGTTTCCTTTCACGTGTATCGATACTGCTACGGATAGCTGCTTCCGTGTTTCGAAACACGTTTGCAAACGGTGATCACATTTAGTGGCCGGAAACATGTTTCGAACATGTATCAGGCTCAGTGTGTTAGCGGCTTTTCACATAGTGCGGACCTTCAGTAGGTCGTCCTGCATTTCAATGCAATTTTCCAACGTTGCGACTCGTCTGCACGTAAGGGGAAATCAAATAAAAACCGAACATCCACCACAACGAGACCATGGAATGGTTCGATTCAAAAGTAATCACCACACACGTTAAGATATTTGTCCCAAACGGAGAAGAGACTATCAGCTCCTGTTTCGTAGAACGTGGTCGCCCTCTAACGGATCCAGAACGTCGACCCCAATCTTGCACTTGCTATTTCGACTGATACCGTCGTCCACGTGCGTCCTTCACGTCGCCAAAGATGTGACAGATCACTGGTGACAGATCACTGGTGACAGATCACTGGTGACAGATCACTGGTGACAGATCACTGGTGACAGATCACTGGTGACAGATCACTGGTGACAGATCACTGGTGACAGATCACTGGTGACAGATCACTGGTGACAGATCACTGGTGACAGATCACTGGTGACAGATCACTGGTGACAGATCACTGGTGACAGATCACTGGTGACAGATCACTGGTGACAGATCACTGGTGACAGATCACTGGTGACAGATCACTGGTGACAGATCACTGGTGACAGATCATGGCAGTACGGATGACGTTGCAGTGTTTTCCAACCAAATCGCTGAAGCACAGCCTTTGTCAGATTGGCAGTGCGGGTAGGCGTTATCGTGCTACAGCATGATTCCGTCCGGCAGCATTCAGACATCCCGAGGGCAAACGGCAAAGCCAACAATGGAATCATCCCACATTTTCCTCGCCAACAACATTCCAAAGCTATCCGCACAAGTTCTGGTAAGGTCATCATGATGATCTTCGTTTGTAGGGGCCCCTGTGTCCGTAGAGCTCCTCGTGCGTGGAAACAGTTAGTGCGCAGCACTATGAGGATACTTTGCAGAATACTCCGACGCGGCATGAAGTCAAAACCCGCAGGAATGATGTCTGACGGTATCATCCTGTTGCATGATGACGCCGCCTCCACACTGCCAACCGAACGGAGGTTATGCTTCAGCGATTTGGTTGGGGAAACACTGCAACATTATCCGTAAAACCCGGATCTTACACCTTGTGTGTTTCATGTCTTTGGCGACCTAAATAAGACATGCGTGGACGTCGGGTTTAGTCGGCCGAAGAAGTGCGAGACCTGATCGCGGCCGTGGATGCCAGTAGGATACATCACTTAACGTGTGTGGAGATTACATTTGAATGGAACCATTCCATGATTCCGTTACGGCCGGCGTTCAGTTTTCATTTGACACCTTACACAACTATCTTCTACGAATAGCCCCAGAACGTTCCAGACGTTGTACTGTAGGTATTTGTATACATCGCGGACAACAATAATCTGTTGAGAAAGGTTTCGGGGTCGCAGCCGGTCGTCGTAAATTTCGTCGCACGGTATTTCGGCTGGACAACTGCCAGCCACCTTTAGGTGAGCCGAAAAAGAAAATTACAATAATAATACTGTAATATGCCTTTCAGTAATGTCCTAAGTTGTTAGATATGATGGTTTTTTTTTCGTTAACAATGACAAGCTGTGTTCTCTTTGCTAGGGACCGTGGTGACCCATCATGTCGAATTAAGCAGTACGCTGCCACGTAGACGCCCGCGGGCAGACAGCTCGGCGCCCGGCCTGGGGCGTCCTTGGCGGCCCCTGCACCAACCGGAAGTTCGTTCAACCCACTCACTCACCAGCTGCACGCAACCCAGCCCACTCTGAGTGACGGCGGCTCTCAAGGTCGCCCGAAGGAGACTCGTTATCTGCCGCGCTCCTCAAAGCGGACAAGCCGCGCACGCCACGTCTTCCCGAAGAGGTACACGACAGCGAAGAAATCTCCTGTACTGCGTCACTCGCTAATATGCAGATGGCTGCTGATTGCTCGAAAAAAGCAAGAACTAGTTAGATGCCGCTAACTGCAGCGAAAGCCCAATATACCGCTAATTCGGATATAAAGCGGTGCAAAAATCTTGTTACATTATGGAAGCAGCGTTTCTCTAGTGCCAATGACTCCTGCATCCGTCAGGCACTGAAAATAAAAATAAAAAAATTGGTAGGGATGAGGTTAAATAAACATAATATTTGGTATGACTTGTCAATATACAGGAACTTTAACACACGTCTCACGATTAACACTGACGCAGTCAACGAAATAACTTCATAGATTTCGTAGATGCTGTATGGAAAGAATAGTAAAGCCGCCAAGGAATAGGAATAAGGCGACTGAGGAGACGTTCCCAGTGGATGTTAATAAACACAGAGGTTACGTGGAGGGAGGCGATGTGAACCACGCCATATTCAGTTGTTGCATATGATGAACATAAAACAATACATGCAAACGAAAAGGTGTAAAATGAACCTAAGTAGTCGGATTTTGTAGGTTTTATATACTATAATGCAATACAGTATTTTCCAATTGTTGTTTTTTCGTCTTAAGTCCAAAAACTGGTTTGATGTAGCGCTCAATGCTACTCTCGCCTGTGCAACTCTCTTCATTTCCGAGTAACTACTGCTATCTACATCTTTCTGAATCAGCTTACTGTATTCATCTCCTGGTTCCCCTATGATTTTTTACCCCACACTTACCTCCAATAGTGAACTCGTTATCCACTGATATCTCTGAACGTGTCCTAGCAACCAGTCCCTTCTTATAGCCAAGTTGTGTCACAAATTTCTATACTACCTCTTCAACAGTTACGCGATCTGTCCATCTCCTGCATCCTTCTGTTGCACATACTTGAAAGACTATCCTCTTCTTGTCTTCTGTTCATCGCCCACGTTTGTCCCCCCCCCCTCCTCTCTCTCTCTCTCTCTCTCTCTCTCTCTCTCTCTCTCTCTCTCTCTTATCTGGCTCCTACTGTACTCTGCTAAAGAAATGTTATCGACAGATTCATCTTCTGTCGGCAGCATTCTTTTTACTGGTCTTTTTACTGTGCTGACTATGTAGTGTAGGTAGGTTTTTGCTACAGGTAACAAAGCTTTTTCCTGCCTCTTGCTCTCAAAATGATTCATTTCTCCTCAGTGTACATTGACCTATAGAGACTTGGCACAGCACACACAACTAACAGGTTGTTCTGCAACTAACAAATCCAAAGATGTTCAAGAAACTGAACGAAATTGGTAATCGTTATTAACACAAATGCAGCTATAGACTGAAATAAAAAGTAGCTAAGTAGTCCGTCTTGTCTGGAAAGGTTGATAACTTAATAGGATATAAATCTAAGTAGACTATGAACAACGACGCATTTACAATCAATCTGGTAATGTTGCAGAACCCTTATGTACCCTATAAGCGGCACTTCAAAAATGGCTCTGAGCACTATGGGACTTAACATCTGTGGTCATCAGTCCCCTAGAACTTAGAACTACTTAAACCTAAGGACATCACACACATCCATGCCCGAGGCAGGATTCGAACCTGCGACCGTAGCAGTCGCGCGGTTCCGGACTGAGCGCCTAGAACCGCTAGACCACCGCGGCCGGCTAAGCGGCAGTCAAATGGAAACGATACAGATAAAGTAAGTAAACTATTTATTGTTTCAAAAGTAACAGCCATAGCTTACCACAGTTATCCAACTGTGTGACAAGACGGTCAGTGCCTTCATGGAAAAATGTTTGCGGTTGCTTACGAAACCATGATTGTATCCAGGCGTGCACTTCTTCGCCCAAAGCAATTTGGGGCGACGGTTGTCTTTCATGAGGGCTCCAAAGAGAAATGTAAATCGCATGGGGACACCAAAGCTGTTTGTAGAAAGCGTAAGAGCTGCACAGCTAAGGTTACGCAGCGTAGTCGAAAGAACCTGCCAACACAATGCCCGCCGACATGTTGCCAATGTTGTCTGGAGTACACTGCAGAAGTTTCTCTGGGGAGCCCTTACACATCCTCCCCTCTCTTTCTACGCTGTTTCCATACTTTTAGAGCCCTAGAGAAAGACATGGGTGAACGATTTGCTTCGAAGTGGTGCACGCCAGGGTACAATCATGGTTTCGTGGGCAACCGGAAGCCGTGCGGGATTAGCCGAGCGGTCGCCGGCACGGTAGCTCAGCGTGTGCGGTCAGCGAGCCGGTTGGCCTCTGTAATAAAAAACTGAGTGGAAAGATCAACCACCGAACTTGAACAGGATGTCTTGCGACGTCCGCAACGACCAAACAACGATCAATAACGAACAAAAAGAAAAAAAAAGCGGTCTGAGGCGCTGCAGCCATGGACTTTGGGGCTGCTCCCGGCGGAGGTTCGAGTCCGTCCTCGGGCATGGGTGTGTATGTGTGTGTTTGTCCTTAGGATAATGTAGGTTAAGTAGTGTGTAAGTTTAGGGACTGATGACCTCAGCAGTTAAGTCCCATAAGATTTCACACACATTTGAACATTTTTTTTTGTAACCGGAAACATTTTTCCGTTAAGGCACTGACTGTGTAGTCTCTCAGTGGGGTAAGTGTAGTGACAGTTACGGTCATTACTTTCCAAATAATTGACGGTTTACTTTTATTTTTCCGTCTGTCTCGCTTTGATATGACTGCCCCCTATACCTATTGAGATGTAGAACTTCATACAGTGGCAGAGAACTGATCAAAACACCGATCATTAACAAAAAGCAACGAATCAGAAGTGCAGGGTATGAGATTTTCTGGCACAGTCGGGCGAGTTCCATTTCCGGTCCCGCCATTACGGATAATGGAATCCACTTCAAACTAAAAGCGAAATGTTCTGTCGTTGAAGGAGTCAAGCCGTCTCCCTCTCACTACGAAAAAAAGCGACATCCGAGCACATTTTGTCGAGCGACACATTTCCATATCACCGTGTGAGTATTCACAAGCTAACTCTTCCTTTAATCATGCAACCTCTAATTTAAAGGCGCCCGTAAACATGAGGCAATTGCAGTTCCTGTCGTAAAAGACGCCTCTTCGCCTCTATGGATGTTACGTCTTCTCGCAGCCAGCGTGAAGTAGGAATGACTGAGCACTATGGGACTCAACTGCTGTGGTCATAAGTCCCCTAGAACTTAGAACTACTTAAACCTAACTAACCTAAGGACAGCACACAACACCCAGCCATCACGAGGCAGAGAAAATCTCTGACCCCGCCGGGAATCGAACCCGGGAACCCGGGCGTGGGAAGCGAGAACGCTACCGCACGACCACGACATGCGGGCGTGAAGTAGGACATTGATGCTCCACAGTACAGTCATTTGTACTGAACTAACTTTCATGGCACAATGGCGAGTACTTCACAGGAACAAGAACGCATGGACAAAGCTGTGAAACGGTTTGTGAATGAACGGCGTGTAGCAGTGGACGAACAGGAGACGAATAGTGTATGCAGACATACATTTAAAAGCAATGTGTGCTCTTTTCAGCCAGAACAGTATGAACACCGACCTGCTATCGATATAAACCCGTCCAGGGAACCGCAGCGTCAACTGGTGAGGAATGATTGCTGATCGGACACACGCACAGTGCTTACAGTATCGGTGAGCGTGCAGCCCGTGTGTAGAATGGGGAAGGCGCGCGATCTATCTGAGTGACCGAGAGCAGATTATGATGGCCCGGAGGTCCAACACGAGCGTTTCAGAAACTGCACGACTTGTCGAGCGTTCGAGGAGTGTTGAGGCGAAACCAAAGCGAAACCTTGTCCAGGCGTCGTGGGGTCCAGCCGCCACTCCTCATTCCAGATGTAGGACTCGTAGGCATAACAGAACAGGCGGCCAACTGGTGCGGAACTAAAACCAGACTTTAATGCTGAGCAGAGTCAAGTGTGTCTGGACACGAAGTGCACCGAACACTCCTAAAGATGGACCTCCGCACCACGACATCGGCACTGGACGTCGGCGCAGTGGCAGTGTATTGCATGGTCTGATGAATCCCTGTACCTTCATCATGGCGATGGCAGAACGCGAATCCGTCGTCTTCCAGGGGAAGCTCCACGATGACTGTACTACGGGAGGGAGACAAGCTAGGAACATTCACGTTGTCATCCATGGGTCCAGTGGAGCACATGCAAGGCACCATGATGGCCAATGAGTATCGTACACTGGCTGCAGATCGTGTACACCCGTTCATGACAATCATGTTTCCCAACGGCAGTGGCACGTTTCAGCAAGATAGTGCGTCATGTCATAAGGCCAGCAGTGTGATGGAGTGGAACACAGTGGCGAGTTTCAGTTGATGTGCTGGTCCTCCAACTCTATAGATCTGAGCCCGATCGAACACATCTTGGATGTGATTGCAAGTGGCGTCAGAGCTCATCGCTCCCCTCCTCGGAATTTACGGCAATTATTTAACAAAGAAATTCGCCAAACAGCTTTGCAAATTGAGAAGTTTTATTTTCGCAATGTGTTTCGGCAATTCAGTATCCAATCTTTAGGTGCCATATGTACCTCCAATAAATTATCGATATTGGGACCATCTGTTTCTGCATGTCGTGAATTCTCAAATGTTTCCTTCGCAGACTTGACTGCAGCTTGACGGGAGTTGGGTGACTTCTGTGTGCAAATGCGGTACCAACTCCCTCCAGCCACGACGTGTCGCCGCTGTTATTCGTCCCAAAGGTGGACATACCGGCTAATAGGCTGATGGCGGCCTTGTGGAAGCTGTTGGTGGCTCCATACTGGTGTGGGCAGTGTTTACATGGAACAAACTGTGTCCCCTGGATGTTCGTCTACTCAAACCATTTGCAGCCATTCATGAACTTCATTTTAGCTAACAATGAATTTTTACGGATGACAGTGCGCCACGTCACACAGCCACAGTTGTTCACGACTTGTTTGAAGAACATTCCGTACAAGTCGGCGCATGGTTTGCCCATTCAGATGGACCCGACGTGAATCCCATCGAAGATTATGGGACATAATCGACAGGCCAGTTCGTGTACGATATCCTGCACTGGAAACATTTTCGACATTATGGACGGCTATAGAAGATGCATGGCTCAACATTTTCAACGACTTGTTGAGCCCTCGTCAAGTAAGTTACTGCACTACACCGGACAAAAGGTGGTCCGACACGGTACTAGGAGGTATTCCATGACTTGTTACCTCAGTGTACAGTTTTTCGTCCGCAGCTAGTAAGTATTTGTCTGTATTACATTGGTTACACTGAACGAAGATGTTAGGTGTAAAATTAACTATTGTGTTTGGCCTATTTTGCCGTTTGTTAATGATATATTGTCTTGTTACAGTGGTTTGTATTTCACATACCGCTATGAATAATGCTACAGTAATTATCGTCTAACGTTTGTAACAATTTAATTCAGTAGAAAGAGGGAAGCCTACATGATCACCGACAAACCCCAGTCAAGGAACATTCTCTGCACGTTGCAAGGATTAATCGCAGCTTATCTACTGTATCTTTAGCGCCCCTTCTGCAAGCTGAGGGTTGTGTATCTTCTGCACATCTTGCCTGCAGTATTCAGTTTGCATTTACGTCTTCCAACCTCAGTACAGATTTCGTGCAGTACTGAATCAGTAGTCAAGAGTGCAGAATATTTTCTGGTCATGGCAAAATTAATTAAGTTTACTTATAAATTAATTATTCTGGATAGTGCCAGTATTTCAGAAGTTACGAAAAAATTACCAGTACGGAGAAGATGGACGAAAGAATGCCTTCTAAAACACGTAATGCTTTCGCATGTCACTCTTCTGAAGGAGCTAATTACTGAAAAACGGAACTGATCAAACAACCTAGGTCCTAAGATGACGAGACATTCTTTGTTGCAGTTATTGCAGTATACAGGGTGGTTATATGTAAACTTTAGCTAGTTGAGCCTGTTTAGATGGAAAATTATTTGCCGTATAGGTATTCCATTTCAAAGAAGTGATATTCAAACTGATCGCTACAAAATTTGCTTTGTTAGTAGTGTAAGTTCAATGACTCGCCATTAGGCTTCCAATACTATTGCGGCGACTTTGAAACAGAAGCGTAAGTGCGAATTACATTTGCAGACAGTCAACACGAGTCTTGACCAAGTGAGCGGAGCTTAATTCGCAAAGCTGTTTTATCAGAAAATCTATAGTGCTTCTGCTCTTCGGGTTTATAGTGGCACTAGAAGAAGACTGATGTGTTTTCTTTCCGCACCATGGTCGAAGAACATAATTCGGGGGTTCGAATTAACTTGCTATCTTGGAGTTGCTCCTGGTAAGAGGCTGATGGTCAACTACAGGACAAACCGTTGAAGTTACTGTTTCCAGGGCTAAGAATGCCGAAAATAATGTGCGATCCTGAAACAGTGCACTAGTTGTATCACGACAGCTAAACATTCCATGGTCCACTGTTCGAGAAGTGCCGCTAACAGTTTCGAAATGGTATCTAGTGGGATTCCAAGCTGTCGTGGACGCAGATAGTGGTTTACACTGACAAAGGCAATGCGTGATCTTTAACGTTAAGGACCGCACGAAAATGTGCTTAGAATATAAATCGCTTGTCCAAAAAATAGTAGTATGAGCAATTCGCGTGGGAAACTGCAAGTCTCACCACAAGAGACATTTGAATGATCACCTGTGCATGATGTAATGTGAAACTTTGCTAACGCGAAAAACCAAAAATATCAATGTAAAACACTCGGGACAAGAAAATATCGTCAACCTCCCCTTATGTCTCTTTAGGCAATTAAGCTCTACATCAAGAGGATCGTCGATTTTGATGACTACAGTGTGCAAATCCTCAAGTTAGGCGATCTTCATTTTATCATTAGACTACACTCTGTTCTATACAGTTTTATGCACCGTTGTAAAAAAGTGTTAGAATACGCTTGTCGAAAGACACGTCACGACACTGACTTACCAACACCATTTAAAAATGTTATCACTGACGTTTGATGTAGGACTGCTTGAATGCGAAAGTGATACTTAGTGGGAAAAGGTCGCTTTATTCAAACATAGTATTCTGTACCACATTGCTTTAACCATTTTCCTGAAATCCCACACCTGTACATTGTAGATTGAGTAGTACGCAACATTATTGGGTAAGTAGAAAAAAAATTGTTTCTCAGATTGCGTCTTTTAAGCAGAGGGAAATTTAGAAATGAGTCATGACATTGAAATGTGTTTTGGTCCTACTACAGAGATATTTTGTTTCTTCGCATTATCGCAATTCCTTTCTGGTAAGGTCAATAGGGGATCGTTCGTAGTGACATGGAGCTTTACATGGGAATCACTAACACTACTGTTTTTGGGATGAGTAATTCATAGACTAAGCAGATTTTCCTGTGGGTATGAGACTTCGAGATCATGCACTGCTCTAGTGAACAGCATTTGTAACCTGGAACATAGGCACGGTATGCAGTTAATGGCTCTGAGCACTATGGGACTTAACATCTGCGGTCATCAGTCCCCTAGAACTTAGAACTACTTAAACCTAACTAACATAAGGACATCACACACATCCATGCCCGAGGCAGGATTCGAACCTGCGACCGTAGCAGTAGCGCGGTTCCAGACTGATCGCCTAGAACCGCTAGACCACCGCGGCCGGCAGGTACGCAGTTAACGAGCGTTACTTTCTCGTATGTTTCTTTCAACGTTTTATTCATTTTCCGTCTTCCCCCATGTCCTTAAAAACATTTCCACAAACTAATTTTGTTGCGATCGCTCGCCCCCCCCCCCCCCCCCCTTTCCTGAAGTACCAATATTTTAATTTTAATCGCTGTTTATTCCGAGGTATACAAGGAGAAATGACGCTAAAAATCAATTGGTATCTATGGAAGACTTACAGTAACACTGGGGCACTTGGCAACTGGCAGAAGCTAAGCTGGCCTTAAATTTTCTGCTCTGGTATCACAAAGTTTTTGCCATACATGAAGTACTAAAGCACTTCAGCTGGTCTGCGTCAGTTCAAGCGCCGCCAGACTTCATGTAGGTAGAACACAGACAGTAATATGGACAAACTTTTCCGTCGTCAATTCATTCGCAGCCAACGGTTTGTCTGTGCAGACACTAGCTGCACGAAAAACTCTGTGCAAATATCTGAGCGTGTACCGCGTCATTTAGAGATGAAGGGTAGTGTTATCGAGATTAACATTTTCGCTATAGTTAAGGACGAGACACGAGATCACAATTACGTTAACTTGAGCGGGACGTTAACTGCTTCTGCTGTCAAACGTGTGCTACAGAACGTCCAACAGCAACGGAGATATGTTTTGTGTTGTCCGGAAGTACAATGATAACATAATTTGTTGAAATATTTCCTAAAATGATTTGTTTTCTACCGTTAGAAAACTGGATTACCAATTTACTAGGATGCTACTAACCTACATAATACTTGGTACTGTGTACTGGTAAAAAGCATTAATAATTACTTACCAAGTTAGTGTGTTCCAGCAGCTGATGCTATATGCACTATGATTCACACAAACGGCACGCACAGGACCTGCTTGTATCGTTAAAAGCGAAGCGTGCTTGTTTGCGAGACAGGGAGGTGACCTATACCCACATCGGATCTGCGCAGAGGTATGAACACCGTTTGAATGTCCAGGGACCAACCAAAACTCTCTTATCAGGCGGTTTTCCACGCTCTTTTAGGCAAACTGTTACCAATCTCCGACACACAAATTATGGTACACAAACCGCACAAAGTTTTGCAGTAGTTTACAAGAAAAATGCCTTTTCCATACTAGGAAACAATTTTTATTTTATTTATGCACCCAGATGCGTTTCGCCTTCTTAGTAAGGCACTTTCTGTAGCTGTCCTCTAATATTAGTTTCTCGTAGTCACATTTCGTTATGGATTTAAAAACAGTTCATGAAAGTATTTCATAATAAAATGAGAAGGTACTTACAGTGAACCGTGTAGCTTTCCCTCGCTTGAAAAACTGTTGAAACCCCATTGTGTAGTCACTGTTTCGAAACAATTCAACTGTCATTTTCGGTGTCAAAGATTGGCATTTGTTTTCTCAAGTGTTATCAACTTTGCCACTTTTTGCTTTCACTTTCTGTTTGACTGTGAGCGCCTGCCTCCCCCCCCCCCCCCCCCCCCTCATCCAACACACACACACACACACACACACACACACACACACACACACACAGAAATTACGAAGTAGAGAAACTTAGGATGTTTGTATTATATTATCGATTAGTATGTACAATTGACAGACTGATGACGCATACGACTTCTCTCCCATAAGTTACCTGACGACTGGCGACAGATTAGTCATCCTGCTGCAAAGAAAAATAAAAATGAACTGTGTTATACCACGATAAAGCTAAGAAAGAGGATGAAGACACAGCGAGAAACAACCACGAAGAATAATGAGAAAAAAGAAAAAAGAAAAGAAAAGAAAAAAGAAAAAAGAAAAGAAAAAAGAAAAGAAAAAAGAAAAGAAAGAAAAGAAACTGAGTAAACTTTCAACTAGTGGTCACGATAAGGAATTAAGAAAGGGTGTGATAGAAGACAAGGAAAAGCGGACAAGGCCACGAAAGTGTAAACATAGCATTGACAAAGCACGCAAAAATGAAACTTAGCGGGTTGGAAAGATATAAGCGACAGCATTTAAGCAGTTTAAAAAGCCCGGTCGAAAGGAGTGCATACGCCAAATGGCTTGTGAAAGATAAGCCGTCACCTTTAATTCATTTAGGGAAAAGTTTAAAATGTTAGACGCACGTATCTGGATAGAGTGCGAAATGCTATACAAAAATTCAACATTGAAAAGTTAAAATGCAAGACGTAATTATCACACTAACGGAAATGAAACAGAGGTGGAAGAATAGCAACCAGGTGAATGGAAGATAGATGGATCAAAGAAGTTCTTACTGGAACCCACGTTTGCATGACGTTAATGTCGGCATCCTTGCTCAAATTGTCTTTCTAATTAATTTAGTGCCGATTCTTTTCTTGTTTCGAGAAATTTTGTGTCCATATTAAACTACACTGGAAATCCATCAGCTGCATTTCAGTTTCAAAGCAATGAAATTCAGGGAAGATCAATTTATGCTTTGAAGTCACCTGTGGATACATAATAAATTTTAATGTTTCCGACTACTCTTTGGTCTCAGAAAAATCTCAATCATATTTCGATTGAAGGCTATTATTACCAAAGAAAACCAGTTTTTCCTTGTCTGACTTTTCGTGTAAACGCAAATCACTGGTCAGTTTGTCAGCCACGTAATTTACGTCATTACCTGTGAATATTGAACAATTTTTTTTCTAAATGAGGGAAAACAGTCTGATTTCTTCCACACAATCCGCAAATCTTTAAAGTACGTTGCCGTGGCTCAACCAACAAATATTAGCCATCACTAAGCTATTGTACACAGAGTTGACTTCACCTAACAACGCTTCCAACATTCTCTTATTAAACGCTTGTGACGATATAATCTTCACTATTTTGCGACTACGGATACTAGCAGGGAAAGCGAAACCACTCTGCATACGAATCTTGATAATACGATGAAACGTTCACAACACAATATCGAGTAATCACCACTAAACAGGCAGATTTAGTTACACCTGTACTTTTGTCAAGGCATAACCCAATGAAAGGCTATGATTAGATTTTTTTTTTTTTGCTCTCCACTTTCCGCTCGTTTTAGGATCCGTTTTTATTGTGCTTCTAGATAAAGGAGAAGAATTATTCGCCGAATTACCTTACCTTTATTTCCAAAATCTTCTGAAAGTGACTGGGCACATGTTAACCATGCGTCCTTCAAAACTTCCCGTGCCCAACAGGTTTACCATGCTGGACAATGACATTTCAGACGAGAAACTCGTTGCAGACCACGCCATATTTCTGAGTCCAACAAGTCTGAAATACTCTCTTACACTTATCTTGCATTTGTTTCTTTGAAAAACTAACCACGCTGAACAAAATTCACAACCTTAAAAACGGTACTATGTATAGTTGCAGCACGCGATCTAAGCGCTCAATATACAAAAATAATCAAGTGAACACTTTTTCGCCGCGACAATTTGGCAATACGGTACTTGTCGGCAGAGATCGTCGCCGTTGGCACAGCTGTTAACAGACGCGATCTAACTACTAATGAATTTGAGAATACCTCGTGTAGTGCGCGCAGGAAAACTTGGCAGGTAGATGCGCCGTTGGCAGGGAACGTGTTGGGAGAGCAGTAGTGGCGGTTGTTACGGGGGAATGTCGATTGCTGGAGGGGGAGTGCGATTCTAAACTGAAGCCTGCTGTAACATTTTTTATAAATATTAAGTGGAGCCCCTCCACAACCTCACTTGCACGGAGACCGTTCAATAGGACCTCTGCTTTGGTTAGTATCTAAAAAGAACTCCTCTGAAAAAGCAACGATATATTTTTGCCTGGCTTGTTAACCATTTGAAACTTACAAATAAGTGGCGCATTTTGAGTAAAATCTACATTTATCTTGTTGCCACGTTGAAATTTGCGTCTTTTGCCCAAGAACACAGCGGCGTTTCACAATGTCAACTCACTAACATGTTGTGCAGACGCAACTGCGACAGAATTCTGAAACAGTGGTTTATTAAATGAGTAACTGAGGGAAAGTACTGTCAATGGCTTATGACGAAGCACGTCCTCGGTACAAAACTAAACTTTTCATGTCTTCACTTATGTTTTTCCAAAACCCACAACATTGCTCTGTTCACCATCTATCGGCGGTCCTTAAATATTACATCCTTTCATCGAAAAAGTTTGTAATTAGTGGAAAAACACTATGGCAAAATACTCTCCCCTTTGCGTGCTATCATTTGCCAAAATCTCTTTTCGATATCTCTAACAATTTATGAAACATGAAGGATGTAACGAATATTTCATTTTGGCGTTACTGCTGGTGCGCGTGATCGCAATTGAGTATGCTACATCAGATCAATTTTCTGGAGATTCGTGACAGGTAGGGACCTCCATCCAAGTCTAAAGAAAAATTCATTATGATAGTTAAATTTCATATACAGCAACATATTATGTAACACGTACCAAACGCAAATTCATAGTGACTCCTATTTTTCATTGCATTCTTTCTCAACTTTCAAACAATGTCTTAAGTGCAAATATCACGATAAAATGACCATTAACGAAATGGACACATCACGAAGCTGACATACGAAGCTGTAAGTAACGCAAAAATGAGCTCTTTTACCAAATAAGTTTCTGTAAAATCGTTTGATAAAGACTGCAGGGCGTGCGCCTCGATTCTGACTGTCACCGACCGACCGAAAGCAGGTAGACGATGTCTGCCCTCCGTCCCCTTCCGGATGAACGAATGAGCTCGCCCAGCGCCTAGGACGAAAACTCTCACTGCGCATTGGCCACCGTATCCTGCGCGGAATCTACACCCTGACCTCACAGTGAGTGAGCATGAGCTATTTTCTGGCCATTGCAATGCTATATTTTATTTCCTCTACTTCAACCATCGTAAGTTATTTTATTGCACAAATAACAAAACGTATCTGCTTCATTTAATACCTCATTCTCTAAGGTAATTCCCTCATCATCGCCTGATGTAATTCGACTCAGATTACCATCGTTTTGCTCAATATTCATCTTATATATGAGTAGTAGTATCAAGACACTGTCCATTCCGTTGAACTGCTCTTCAAAGTCCTTTGAAGTTCTGACAGAACGACAATGTCACCAGCAAACCACAAAGTTTTCTGTCTTCTTCCTTTAATTACCTTTCCACATCTCCCCTTTCTTTCCTTCACAGCTTGCTCAGTGTGCATACTGAATAACGTTGGAGATAAGTTTACAGCCTGTCTTACTCTCTTCTCAGTCACTGCTATCATTTCCTGCCCTTAGACTCTTTATAATTGCCGTCTCGTTTCTGTACAACTTTTAAATTACGTTCCGCTCCATGTAGTTTATCCCTTCCAAATTCAGAATTTCAAAGAGCGTATTGTAGTCAACATTGTCGAAATCTTTCACCAAATCTACAAACGCTGTAGGTGAAAGTTGCCTTTCGTTAAACTATCTTTCAAGGTAAGTCGTAGGGTCGGTATTTCCTCACCTTTTACAGCGTTCATCCGGAACAAAAAAAAAAAGGTTCAAATGAGTGTGAAATCTTATGGGACTTAACTGCTAAGGTCATCAGTCCCTAAGCTTACACACTACTTAACCTAAATTATCTTAAGGACAAACACACACCCCCATGCCCGAGGGAGCACTCTAACCTCCGCCGAGACCAGCCGCACAGTCCATGACATCCGGAACCCAAATTTATCTACACCCGTTACATTTCCCGAGTGCATGCAGCTTTACTGAATCGTTGAGAGCTGTATTTTCGGACTGAAGACCACAGCAACAACGAAAACATTGTTAACTTCTAGCGACACCCTAATGTTTTAAGTAATAATTTTGAGAAATCTAGACTACGGTATAAACACGGCGTAGACTGCTGATAGACTGAAAAACACCATACGACCATTTCTTTTTGACATTTTGAGTTGACAGCGACGTGGCCACTTCAATGCTGACATCGAAATGAGACTAGCTGGTTTCGTTAGACAAGCAGGCTGGCCCAATAGGCTAGAGAGGTTGACTCTTCCAACTGATTCCAGCGTTCGATTACACTTTGTATCACCGTGACGGGGAAACTCCGTAACGTGAATGGGGATGTTATCTGTCCGTTTCTCTGTTGCACCGCACGTCCCGATAAATTCTCTGGATTTACTTTGCGGTTCGCTCGCAGATGCAGTGGCACGCGAATACATGCATAGTATTGGTAACTTACTTTTTTACTGCGCTCAGTGGAACGAATGCTCGGTGCAGATCCATTTGCTTTAGACATGACGAATACAGGATCTGCCCACAACGCCATATCCCAAAGCGTGTAGGAGTGAGAATAACGGTTGAAATCGCTGTAAATTTCGCAGTTAAGGCCTTCGCGAGATACAGTGCTGCTAGCATCTCCTGTGCATATGAGGCCGCACCCAGCGCCTGAGTCACCTCCAGATATAGTCGCAGACTGCAGACGTAGCATTGTGTAGCGTGTCTGTCGTTATCAGTTTGAGCCACAGTGGTCTACACCATGTGGTGAGTACTTTCACTGTGGTTAGTTCCAAGTCAAATCCTAGAAGTCTTCACTGATAGGCATCGCGTGGGACGACGGATATTATTAATCCAATACACATACAAAAGAATTAAATGAGTGAAATTTTCAGTGCCATTAGACGTCGCGTGATCTTTCACAGACACTTTCTGCGACTTCCCATTAGCGTCGCGATTATCCACTCTAGCTGAGTGGAGTAATACAAAGACGGTAATTCGTAGCATAATGTATTACTCTAATACATTCACTTCCATCGCATCTCTTAAACAGTCTGCCGTCAATGTCTTAACAACCGCTAGTTTTCCATATCATCTTATCCAGTAGTAGTCAATCTTTTAGCACCCGCTGGCAGCAGCTACAAAAACCTTTACAGCTTTAAGCAGCACGCGTTTCTGATTTGATATTTTGGAGGTGTTGAATAAGGAGTCGGTTTGTAGACCTAGCTAATGATGATTTAAATGAAATGGATGCGGAATGACGATTGTAAATCGTCAGATTAGTTAACTGTCTACCTCTGATTCCCAATTAGCTACATTAATTAGTCCCACCTGCCAATCTGCTGCTGACTCGCCTTGGTGGGGCACGACCAAGAGGATTCTGGTTTCTAAATAAAACTTTATAGATGTGGCTACAAGGAAATTCTACAGCCCAGTTGACATACAGATCTGGTAAAATTCAAATCCGAGGGGCGTTCAATAAGTAATGCAACACGTTTTCATCTCTGCCAATTTCGGTTAAAAAAATCCGCAATTTGTTGTGGGACGTTGTGGACAATTCCCGTTTCAGCCCCTGTGGTTTCATGTACCTAGCCTTCAAAATGGCGTCTGTAACGCAAATTCGTTCGAACCACAGAGCGACCAGAAAGTCGCTGATATTCACAGACGCTCGCAAAACGTCTACGAAAACCTGGCAGCGAACAAAAGCGCGATGAGTCCTTGGGCAAGGCGTCTGTCATCATCGAAACAGAGTCGCGCATACCTGTCCGATCTCCGGCTTGCTGGCCGACCGCACACGGCTATGACCCCTGCTATGTTGGAACGTGAAGATACACTCAGTCGAGGTGATCGACGAATCACATTGTAACACCTTGCTGCTCAACTAGACGTCTCCGTTGGTAATGCTGACACACACTTTCACCAGTTGGGGTACTCTGTGTGTGCCCGCTGGATTCGTCACTGCCAAACGGAAGACCACACTTCCCGACTTCCATAGTTTTTGCCCAATGAAGGATGCACCTCACGGGCAGCAGTACCTGGACGATGGGGAGGTTATTTATGCAGCGAGATATCAGTTCCAACGTCGACCAGTAAAATGAAACCATGCGGTACCCAGACCCTCTAAGTAAGGTGGCGTAAGACTGTCGCTTTTAACCAAGATTGTTGAAAAACAGGGTTTTGCAGGTAATGATGTATTGCAATCCTTAATAAAACCAACCTGCTTTGAAAAAAAATGAGCTGCATTCTTATTGAACGCCTCGCGTATATTGACCATAAAACACATGAAATGCAAGGGAGACTGTTACAATCCGGTAGCGGTTAATCCACTCTTACCAATTTACCAATTAAGTAAAATTCTGGCACGGAGAAGTCTTGCTGGTCAAGAGAAAATAACGGCATTCACTAACCAAGTGTAACAACATGATAGCGGGAGGGAGAGAGAGAGAGAGAGAGAGAGAGAGAGAGAGAGAGAGAGAGAGAGAGAGAGAACTGAAAATTACATTCAAAACAGTTAACAGCAATGATCTGCGTTGAACAAATCCAAGCACGAAATAACTGATCGCGGAAGCATAGACAGCTTCGAAATGCCTATCAATCGAGGTGCTGGCGGAAGGATCAATAGATAATCACGACCGAAATATCTACGAGCGTCTTACTAAACAATGGCGGTACCAACAAGAGCTGCTTGATCTGTGGCTGGTACCAAGTAAAAGAGACATGAACGCAGAGATGAAAATGGCGGCGACACCCGCACCAGTGCTGTCACGAAGTGGCTCTGGCTAAGAACTGAGACGGTCTGAGGTGGCGAGAGCAGTTTTCGTCCCTTTTGTATCAATCCGGACGCCGCAACACTGTAGGCGTCCGTCGACAGAAAACTGGACACCACACCCAACATAACAAGAGGGGTGGTTTGAATTCGATCCACCCAGCGATGGCCTGACCTCGCATCTGAGGTGGCTGGAGGGCTGAAGTGGTGCCAGCTCTGCGACTATGGTCAGGCAGTAACAGCCGGCCAAGACATGAGCACCAACGGGAAAGTAACCGATTTTGTGACGCTTTACGAGCTCCTAATCGGAGGCGAATTTTATAGTTTTATCTGTGTACTTTGGCAGTTTAGTTTCTTGAAGTTCTGCTTGTTAATTTAATATTTAATGGACAGCGTTCTCGCGTTTTCGTTTGTATCGGAAGGTAAACCGATTTTGTGACATATTACAAGTTCCTAATGAGGAGCAAATTATTTAGTCCCACGTGAGTGCTTTCTTAGTTCAGTTTTTAATCTCTGCGTGTTAATCTGATTTATTAGGCACAGTTCTTACATTTTCCTAAGTGTCTACCAGTAGAGTTCTGTTGCGCGTGTCGACAGCCCGTTGCTTGTTTGTGTAGTGTAGTTTTACATGTGTTTTAATATGGATGAGGACTCTGAATGCTGTCTGCGGATGCGAGACGAGTTGATGACTTCAGTTCGAAGTCTGGTTCGCTGCAGCTCTCCACGCCGTCGAGCCGGTGACAAGCCTCTTCATCTCCGGAAATGTCGCATTCCACATCCATTTGAACATACTATCGTCATGTCTGTCTCCCCACAATCGTTTTTCCCTGCTTCCCTCCATCACCAACCTAAGATACCTTGATATACGATGTGTCCTACCAACCGATCCCGTTTTTTAAGCTTTGCCATAAATATGTTTTCTCCCAAACTCTGCCCAGTACTGCCTCATCACTTAGACGATCTACCCGTCTAATCTAGAGCATTCCCCTGTAGATCTATATTTCACAAACTTCTATTCTTTTCCTATTCTTATTTGTTTCATCTGTTGCCATTATAGCTCCTCTTCTTTTACTTCCTGTTTTAGCAGGGGCTATATACTTTACTTCTGTGGAAGGCTGCACACACTCCATACAAATACCTTCTGAAATACTTTGTAACGGACCACCTGTTAACTGAGTTCCCTTGTTCAGGATATGTTTCCTAGCTACTGCCAGTATGCATTTTATATCCTCTTTACCTTGACCATCGTCACTTACTCAGACGCCAAAATACCAAAATTAATCCGCTTTTATTGCTTCATACCCTAATCGAATTAATACAGCGCCATCTGATATAACTGTACTGAACTGCATTACCCTTTTTTTACAACCTATTTAGAGTCTCCATCCAGCTTCATCACTTTAGGAGTTTAATTTTTCATCGACATACAAAACATGGAACAAGCCACAACACGGTGTTTTCACTGTTTTTGGTAGCAGCATTACTTTTCGCTCAAGTAGTTTTTACTACGTAAACTATAGCAGCGTGTGCTTCTCGTATTTTGCCAGTTTCCTTTGAGACCACAAATGTTCTTCAATCGTAGTCGAGTTTTATCTTCATTATGAAAAACTTGTTGCTTTGAACGAATGTTCCTGCAGCGCTGTCAGGAATATCTGTGGTTAGCACGACCGTTACCCTCCTTCAAAACTCTGTTTAACGTGTTGAGATATGAGAATTATTTCAAGTCAGAGCATGAAAAATCTCGTGAATGTGATTTTCCAACAAATGGTATTTCATTCAGATCAGTCAGTTTTCCTTACTGTTAAAACAAGTGATGAGAAAAACTCTGGTACTGTTTTTAAAATACAAATACAGTGGGTAAAAACGGGTTTTTGTATTGACGAGTAAATAATTAAATTAAATTTTATATGATCAATTTAATCAGTACACTAACTCAATCTTTAAACTGCTTAATTAGTGCCTCATTTCTTGCCATGCCAGCATTGCATCCATTGAGAGCCTTTTCCACCTATGGGCTTGTGTGATCAAAATTGAGAAATAATTCATCAGAGAAAGGACGCAAGAAATTAGTGGAGATCTGTAGGTTTCTGCAGGCTTCCCATAAGAGGTAAATTGTGCTTTACGGTCATTACGATCCCACATCAAGTTGAAGGCTTTTTGGAAGTACAAATATTACTAATCTACGTCTTACATTGCAATAAAAGCTAAAACACAACAGCATTAGAATAAATTCTTGTGACAGTAAATAGTTGCCTTCTATAAATATAACGGCTCTTTCTAATTTCTGTGAGGTTAGCTATGCAACATTTTGTATGTTAATTAAATCTTCGTAATTAGAAATAGCTAGGTTTGATGGCTATTTTTAAACTCGTGTTTTCGCTTGGGTCGCGTTAAATTACAACAATCCTGGCCAGAACACTTCATTTTATAAAGCTGGGCTCCTTTGGCTTTTCTGATTCAGTTGCTCCAGAAGACGCACTCAATTTTCCATTTAACCCTTCGAAACAATCGGTAATTAGAACTCTAATGTGATTCCTTCCACATCAACTGCCGTGAAACATGAGATAAAAACTTAGTGCCGGTGCGTGCCTCTATTTGATCCCTGCATATAGTGTGCAATGCTCTTACCGAATAGGCCTATCCATGTACGGCACATAACACAAGACAGCTTAATTCTATTTAAAATCGTGGGAACATTACAACTGCTTTTGGTCAGTTCTCAACAAATCCGACGCCCGTCTCAACGATTTCTGTGTATGAAATGTATCATTGTTTTTTATGGTGTGCTTATGGTATGAAGTATGTCACAGTTGTATCCGCATATCGCCGAGTAAAATATTGTTCCTTTTATGTTTTTCATCTGTGGTTGCAATTTAAGGATCTTCACGTGAATCATCTTCACGAGACTTATCAATGCTCAGTGCTTTTTGTTTTCGCAAACAGCCGATCATTATGCAAACATTGTAGCAGCAAAGTGAGCCGCCTCGCTGGGATGACCTCGTTTGTATCCACGTGCCAGGCACCAATGGATGGGGGAAAAAGAGGAATGGAGGGCTGCCAGCCGTCCCCAGATGCTGTGTGCACAGAGCAAAATCGCCGGCCCGCCCGCACGTGCTGGGCCTTTGTTTGCTTAGGCCACGGGCGATAAGCTCCTATATCCATAACTCTGGCCACCATTATCCGTGTACGCCGGTCGGCCACAATTCGCCGGCAGCCGCAAGATGCAATATGAAATACGTGATCACCGTATGGCACAGATTATTATCAGGCAAAACTTCTTAAAAACATTGCGACACATAATTTAAGGACATAGCACCCGAGTGACACTGGTTCTGAGGTTATTTATCACTCATTTTAGAGATGAGAAAAGACAGAATTGAACTAAGCAAACGTGATCCTATCATAGCCTGTATTGGATTTGTGTGTCCTGCTTGTGTACAGCACTGCCATTGAAGGAGTGAAGCCCAACTTCCGTTTACACACTGCCCCAAGACGATTACAAATGTGTTCTACAAAACGAAATCACTAACACCATTGGTCTATGGCACTGTTCTTAGGGTGATAAGAGTGACGGTTTTTTCTTTGTTGATGTTTTGATGTATTCGCAATCGCGACTGGCAGTAACTCATGTTATCACAAATAATTGTATCACAAATCCACAACAATTTAGGAACGCTAAAAATACAAGGTGCATTCAAGTTCTAAGGCCTCCGATTTTTTTTCTCCGGACTGGAAAGAGATAGAAACATGCCCATTGTTTTAAAATGAGGCCGCGTTCATTGTCAATACGTCCCAGAGATGGCAGCACCATACGGCAGATGGAATTTTACCGCCAGCGGCGAGAATGAGAACTGTTTTAAATACTTAAAATGGCGACGTTTTCCTTACTTAAACAGCGTGCAATCATTCGTTTTCTGAATTTGGGTGGTGTGAAACCAATTGAAATTCATCGACAGTTGAAGGAGACATGTGGTGATGGAGTTATGGATGTGTCTAAAGTGCGTTCGTGGGTGCGACAGTTTAATGAAGGCAGAACATCGCGTGACAACAAACCAAAACAACCTCGGGCTCGCACAAGCCGGTCTGACGAAATGATCGAGAAAGTGGAGAGAATTGTTTTGGGGGATCGCCGAATGACTGTTGAACAGATCGCCTCCACAGTTTGCATTTCTGTGGGTTCTGTGCACACAATCCTGCATGACGACCTGAAAATGCGAAAAGTGTCATCCAGGTGGGTGCCACGAATGCTGACAGACGACCACCTGGCTGCCCGTGTGGCATGTTGCCAAGCAACGTTGACGTGCAACGACAGCATGAATGGAACTTTCTTTTCGTCGGTTGTGACAATGGATGAGACGTGGATGCCATTTTTCAATCCAGAAACAAAGCGCCTGGTAGCTCAATGGAAGCACACAGATTCACCGCCACCAAAAAAATTTCAGGTAACCGGCAGTGCTGAAAAAATGATGGTGTCCATGTTCTGGGACAGCGAGGGCATGATCCTTACCCATTGCGTTCCAAAGGGCACTACGGTAACAGGTGCATCCTACGAAAATGTTTTGAAGAACAAATTCCTTCCTGCACTGCAACAAAAACGTCCGGGAAGGGCTGCGCGTGTCCTGTTTCACCAAGACAACGCACCCGCACATCGAGCTAACGTTACGCAACAGTTTCTTCGTGATAACAACTTTGAAGTGATTCCTCATGCTCCCTACTCACCTGACCTGGCTCCTAGTGACTTTTGGCTTTTTCCAACAATGAAAGACACTCTCCGTGGCCGCACATTCACCAGCTGTGCTGCTATTGCCTCAGCGATTTTCCAGTGGTCAAATCAGGCTCCTAAAAAAGCCTTCGCCGCTGCTATGGAATCATGGCGTCAGCGTTGTGAAAAATGTGTACGTCTGCAGGGCGATTACGTCGAGAAGTAACGCCAGTTTCATTGATTTCGGGTGAGTAGTTAATTAGAAAAAAAAATCTAAGGCCTTAGAACTTGAATGCACCTCGTAAAACAGCTTGTCCTCGTTGCGCAACGGACTACTGAAAGTCGCTGGAGAGCCGAGCGCTCCGCTAAGCACTAAGAGATCCATTCAGCTGCTAACACGTGGCCTACGCCAGTTCAAAGTTAGCTAATGCTTTAGCGTTGTAATCCTGTCCACGCTAAAGAGGCAATTAGATTCACGTCCGGGGAATCGAGGCGGGCCACTGGTACGAGGACTTCACGTTACTGTTAGACGTGTATCAGGTCAGCGTTGGCGGCTGCGCTTCTAAAACACTGATTACTGATCCTTCCGAGACCGCAACCTTGAACAGGATCAGAAATCCGCCAGTAATTTTGTAACTGACATCAACGCCACCTTATTTATTTGCACAACCGACAGCTGCAATTTCAGCCGTAAGGTCATTATAAAATGAAAATAATTACGCATCATCAATGGCAAATCCTAAAAATCATGTGACACATACGCATGTCATGGTCACATTTACCGATGTTAACAGCTGTTACATAAAATACATCAAATCACTACTGTGTGCATTGTTACATGAAGCTGAGAAATTGATCAGCGGCAACCCAACACAGTTTATCTCCTAACCAAATCTAAGTTTTACTATCGTCATGGTCGTAACTCCGAAGACCGGTTTGAGGCCGCTCTCCATGGTACTTCTATCCCGTGCAAGTCCCTTCATTACGGTTAATTGCTGCAACCCACGCCCCTGTGAACCCGCTTATTATACTAGTCTCTTGGACTATCTGAACTATTACCCTAACCCTCCCCTCTCCCCCGCCTCTCTCTCTCTCTCTCTCTCTCTCTCTCTCTCTCTCTCTCTCTCTCTCTCTCTCCTACCAAATTGACGATTCCTCGATATCTCAGAACGCATTCTATTAACTGATCTTGTTATTTAGTCAAGTTATCCACAGATTTCTTTTCTCCCTAATTCTATTTAGTACTTCCTGATTACGTTTCTCTTAAGTACGATGCTACATTCCAGGCAAATGCCTCCATAAAGGGTTTCCTGACGCTATTTACATTCGTTGTTAATAAATGTCTATTCTTTGGAACCATTTTATTGCCATTGATAGTCTATATTTTATATCCTCTACTTCGGCCATCGTAATTTATTTTAGTGCCCAAACAGCGAACGTCATTTACTTTTAGTGTCTCGTAACTTAATCTAATTCGATGTAATTCGACTACAACCCATTATCCTTGTTTAGCATTTGTTGATGTTCATCTTATATCCAACTTTCAAAACTCTTGTACATTCCTTATGCTTGACATCATTCAAGTGCGGGAGCGATTTAGATCAATGTTAAATGCAGAAGCAAGAATTTTAACTTCCAAGATCAAATTAATACAAACATCAAAAAAGTTTTACATCACCTCGGTTCCGAAAGTTACGGAACCTGTACAGAAAACTGGAGTAGGCAACAACATAATCATTTCCGCCCTTTTTATTGCTCATGAAAACCACACATTGCATGCTGTACCACCACACAGCGAGACCTTCAGAGGTCGTGGTCCAGATTGCTGTACACACCGGTACCTCTAATACCAAGTATTACGTCCTCTTGCATTGATCCATGCCTGTATTCGTCGTGGCATACTATCCCCAAGTTCATCAAGGCACTGTTTGTCCACGTTGCCCCACCCCTCAACGGCGATTAGGCGTACATCCCTCGGAGTGATTGGTGGGCCACGTCGTCCATCAACAGCCCTATTCAATCTATCCCAGGCATTTTCGATACGGTTCATGTCTGGAGAATATGCTGGCCACTCTAGTCGAGTTATGTTATCCTGAACGAAGTCATTGACAAGGTGTGCATGAAGACGAATGCCTCGCCAATATGCTGCCGATATGGTTGCACTATCAATCGGAGGACGGCATTCGCGTATCGTACAGCCGTTACGGCGCTTTCATGACCACCAGCGGCGTACGTCGGCCCCACATAATGCCACCCCCAAAACAGCAGGGCACATCCACCTTTCTGCACTCGCTGGACAGTGTCTAAGGCATTCAACCTGATCGGGTTGCCTCCAATCCAGTCTCTGACGATAGTCTGGTTGAAAGCATATGCGACACTCACTGGTGAAGAGAACTTTACGCCAATCCTAAGCGGTCCATTCGTCATGTTGTTGGGTCCATCTGTACCGCGCTGCATGGTGTCATGGTTGCAAAGATGTACCTCGCCATGGACGTCGGGAATGAAGTTACGCATCATACAACCTATTGCGCACGGTTTGTGTCTCAACACAGCGTCCTGTGGCTGCACGAAAAGCATTATTCAACATGGTGGCGTTGCTGTCAGGTTCCTTCGAGCCATAATCCGTAGGTAGCGGTCGTCCACTGCAGTAGTAGCCCTTTGACTGCAAGAGCGAGGCATGTCACCGACAGTTCCTGTCTCTGTATCTCCATGTCCTAACAATATCGCTTTGGTTCACCCCGAGACGTCTGGACACTTCCTTGTTGAGAACCCTTCCTGACAGTGAACAATGAGGACGTGATCGAACCGCTGTATTGATCGTCTAGGCATGGTTGAACTACGGGCAACACGAGCCGTGTACGTCCTTGCTCGTGGAATTACTGGTACTGGTCGGCTGTCGAACCCCCTCCGTCTAATGGGAGCTGCTCATGCATGGTTGTTTACATCTTCGGGTGGGTTTAGTGACATCTCTGAACAGTCAATGGAACTGTGTGTGTGATACAATATTCACAGTGAACGTCCATCTTGAGGAGTTCTGGTAACCGGGGTGATGCAAAAATATTTTTGATGTGTGTATAATTCTACATTTAGTGATACTGCATGTTCTTGGAATGTAGTGTCTCGACACGAAAGGTTATACATATGATGGATATGTACTGGGATGTGTTTGCATAAGATCTGATGATAGCCACATTGATTTGCCGAAACTGGTCATCAAAAATAAAATCATATTTAGCTATTTTGGCTGTTTCTGTATTTCACTGTCCATTTCGTTCAACGTCTCTTCAAACTCCTTTGCTGTCCTCTGACAGAATTACTATGTCATCGGTAAATCTAAAACACTCGTTAACTTTAAATCTCTTTCCGAATTCAAGAGTTAAAAACCAAAATTTAGCGGTCATGTTTATAAGTGAGTAATCATAATCAATAATTATCACTCAAATCAGGTTCGAATCCTGCCTCGGGCATGGATGTGTGTGATGTCCTTAGATTAGTTAGGTTTAAGTAGTTCTAGGGGACTGACCTCAGATGTTAAGTCCCATATTGCTCAGAGCCATAGGCACTCAAATCAATAAAATTCATGTGGTTTGTACGTTTTCTATTAACACAAGTAGTTTGACACTGGAGAGTTAATCCTAATGGTCTCTTTTATATTCCGTTTTGTGTCCGCCGATTAACATCTCAGGCCTTATTCCGAGTTCATAACGTTCCTAGATCTTGTTTTCATTGTTAGCACCGCAGACTATGTATTTGTATCTGCAAGTTGTGGTGAATGGAAACTATTCAAAATGCTTTTTATATTTTATCGGTATCTGTTTGGAGTATAATGCCTTTGTGGAACAGAAGATATTGGACTGTTTCGAATTTCACTATGTAAAAATACTCTCACTCACAGAAAAACAAATTTAGCTCCCCGTTATTCGCCACACCAAGTAAGTATTTAGCTACTATTAGAACTTTTCACTGTTGAGTGCTGACTAGTACAACTAGATCTGCAGCAAAAGAAATTAACACGTGAGTAAAAATTCCTTGAGAGTTGATTGCAAAAGGAAAGTTCTACTGTGTTTGAATGTGAACGTCTGCAATTGGAGAACACTACAATTATTGATATACAGAAACGAGACGTTTTTCATTGCGGAAACCGTGGTAAAACTGGGAGTACTTCAGCGAGCGATGGGTTTGCATGACTGGAAAAACTACGAGACACAGGAAAAAAGTAAAACATAGAAAATTAATGATTTTTCCTGGCGAAATGTCGTATGGCATTGTTAGCTGCATTGTCTGAAGGGGTGGGTTTAGCTGCCTAGCAGAAAGTGCGTTCTTCCACCGCGCACATTGCCCCCCCCCCCCCTTTCCTCGTGAATAGGTGATAGTTGTATTGTACGTATGTTTGTGGAGTCCGTGAGTGAACTGGAAGCGTGTATGGCGCAGTATAGCACTGCGGCTCATGGTGGTGAAGAGAGAAGGGAGAGAGTGAAAGCAGGTGCCAGTACATAGCCTAGTCCTCTCTAAGAGCATCAATGGAGACGCCGTGCTTCACACCCCCATCCAACGGACGGATCGTCATCAACAGTGTCACATGCCCTCACTTCCTTCGTAAGCACTGCAGGAAGATTTGAAACTGAATACAACACACTGACGCAAATCTGATCCACCACCATGATTCGAGCTGCCTTACCTCTGAGTCGAATTTCGCAGCGAACAGGCTGGAGCGGAATGCGTAACAAGGAAAATGAAATTGGTTTGGCGAACAGATGATTGTAAAACTATGGAACGTCCCTACTGGATTCAAAGAAATATGGAAGGTCCGAGACGACATCCTAATCGACGGTGGGAACATGACATCAGAAAGTACGCACTGTCGAAAAAGCAAACGTTTTGATTATTCGAGGCATGTTGTCACGAGATGGTAGGTCCGTAATTGTTCGGTACTGAAGAAACTAGAATTAAAAAAATTAATTTTGACTTTTTCACTTGCATTGATTTAAAATTCAGCTATAGTGGTTACCGGTTTCGGGCTGACATGCCCATTTTCAAACCAAATGCCTTGCTATTAACGGTAATTATTTATACCATATGGCGCCAGAAGACAGCAACTTACACAGTGGGCAACACTGGTTTTCAATCAGTACTAACTGACGCATTGTCCAAGAACAATGAGGGCACTTGTGGCCCTCATGTACTTTGCTGTGCCTTTTGGCTCTATATTGTATTAATAAAAAAATGGTTCAAATGGCTCTGAGCAGTATGCGACTTAACTTCTGAGGTCATCAGTCAACTAGAACTTAGAACTAATTAAACCTAACTAACCTAAGGACATCACACACATCCGTGCCCGAGGAGGATTCGAACCTGGGACCGTAGCGGTCGCGCGGTTCCAGACTGTAGCGCCTAGAACCGCACGGACACTCCGGCCGGCTGTATGAATAATTGTGGTTAATAGCAAGGTATGTGGTGTGTAATCTCGAAGCCGCTAAACACCACATCTGAACTTTGTATCAATGCAAATGAGACGGGCGAAATAAAAAAATCATTCAGTTTACTCAGACACCAAAGGCCTTTAAGAGGACTTATGTAGCAATTGAATTAAGTGGCTAACGTGTAATAAATATCAGTAACGAAATAATGAAGATGTAGATTTTAAATATGATTTAAGTCTGTGACTAAATCCCAATCGATAGCATTAATTTTTGTACATGAGAAAATTTATTTGTAATTCTCGTGAGTTCTACAACGACGCTTCCCTAGACGAGAATACAGGCGCCGCCATATCGAGCGTTGTCCACAAATTTGGCAGGTTTGCAACGATTCACGATAGTGCGCCAGACGTTCAGACGACGAAAATAGGTCTCAAAAGCCCGGCTCGTTTGTGATGACATTACGGGATTGCTCTGGGTTATCTTTCAGAAGATGTGAGAACGCTCGCTGAGGATGGAGAACACACCTGGCGAGCCGCCTAGCAAGCACTGCATTCTCCAAGCCGACGGGTACAGAGTGGAACTCGAGATTTTGGGTTCCAGCAAGAACAGGTATTGTGTTGTTCGCATGTCTTCGGCACTTCCAGCAAGGCAACGAATCCAGGATGTTACATTTGGCAGCGACTGTTCACTAGAAATTAATGTTGCACAGCAGAATAGTAATTGAGTGTAGGAACGAAACTTTGTTAGAACTGGCTGGTACGACGCTAAGTGGATAACGTACACTGAGTACGCAACGGTGGTGTAACCGATGTTAACACTATAGAACTAAACACAGATTATTTGTCTGAGTGTGCGAGAGGGAACGTCACGTTGACAACAGTGGACAGCAGACAATGCTCTTCTACGAGGGTGAGTCAAATGGAAACCTTAAATTTTTAATAACAAATCGCAATTTCGCGCCGTTATCCTGTAAGCTGGTAAGCGAGCTACAAACAGCTTGCAGAATGGCCTGCAGGTGGCAGCATAGTGCAGATGCACACATACCATCGCAGTATCAGTATAAAGATGGCCGCCCCACTTGCGACTTGCACCAGGGAAGAACAGCGTTCTGTTATTCGGTCTTTGCGTAGTGAAGGTGTGAAACCTATTTAAATTCGGCGACGAATGAAGGTTCAGTACGGTGATGCACGTTTGTCACAGCAGCAAGTCTACGAATGGAGTAGGTAGTTCGCAAATGGTGTGACTTCAGTGGAAGATGCTCCTCGTCCAGGTATGCCTGCATAACGAGTTGTGACTCCACAGAACATTGCAGCAGTTGAAGCCATAGTGAAGGAAAACCGCGTAGTGACACTGAATGAGATTGCAGCATGTTTACAGATTAGTCATGGGTCAGCACACCACATTGTGCATGATGTGCTCCAGTTTTACAAAGTGTCTGCAAGATGGGTGCCACGGCAGCCGACTCCTGAAATGAGAGAACGACGTGTTGATGCTTGTGGAGAACTACTTCGGCGCTTTGAATGAGAAGGTGATGGCTTCCTTGCAAGAATCGTTACTGGCGACGAAACCTGGGTTCACTTCCACCAACCGGAAACGAAGAGAGCGAGCAAGGAATGGCGCCATTCCTCATCACCAAGTTATTTCCATATGTTTGGACTACTCAAAGACGCAATGGGAGGAAGGAAGTTCCGTTCTGATGAAGAGGTGCGCCACGCGGTGCATGAATGGTTGCGCAGATTACCAAACGAATTTTTTTCTAAAGGAATTTATACATTTTGTAAGCGCTGGAGGACTTGCATTGAGCGTGGGGGAGATTATGTTGAAAAGTGATACAGCTTTGTACCACTTCTGCACAATAAATAATACTTTAAAAAATATTTAAGGTTTTCATTTGACTCACCCTCATATAACGGGGTTACATGTGGTTACTTCACCTAGGGATGACGCAAGGTGTTTCAGGCTGCAAATTTTGCGTAAAAATACGCTCTGAAGCTCTGAATTAAGCATTAAGCCAGCAGAGAGTGCTGACAGGCTCAGAAAACAGGAGCACATTCGATGACCAGTAAGGGGCGTAATCAAGTCCGACTACTGTAAAATCCTCGCCTTTCTTCCTCTCGCTCTTAGATTAAGGCCACTCCATCAGCATCACTAATACCGATGGAAGGTCAGATCTGCTTGTTGCAGAATGCCCTGGTAAATACAACAGTCTAAGCCGCCGCCACCCACCACCCTGGAGTCCACTGCTACGATTCCGCAGCTGTCTGCTTGGGGAGGGAACTGCTAGTCTGCGAGGTGCGCTCCTGCTGGGCAGAGCGGTGACTGAATATGAGGTCTGCTCCTGCTTTCCTTGAGTGAAGAACTGATATTTCCACCAGCGAGCTGTTGAACTTGGGAGCAGGGCGCCTGTGTTGCCACTAGTGGGGCGGCACAGGTACCGCCTTACCGGCTGTATGCTGGGACCGCCTCTCAGGCCGCCCCTGGCTCGTCTGCCTGCATGCCATCTCGGCAACTGACAACAGGGGTATGGAGATTTATGAGGCTGAGCCTAAGCGCACCTTCACTCAACGAGATGCCGAGGCTTCGACAGACGTCCACAGCCTCGCCGGTCTGTACCGACGCTCCGGTCGCCGCACCCTCCTATGACGGGACCGCGGCACTGACCTTAGCTAATGTGGTGTCACCGCCAGACACCACACTTGCTAGGTGGTAGCTTTGAAATCGGCCGCGGTCCGCTAGTATACGACGGACCCGCGTGTCGCCACTGTCAGTAATTGCAGACCGAGCGCCGCCACACGGCAGGTCTAGAGAGACGTCCTGGCACTCGCCCCAGTTGTACAGCCGACGTAGCTAGCAACAGACACTGAGAATTACGCTCTCATTTGCCGAGACGATAGTTAGCATAGCCTTCAGCTAAGTCAATTGCTACGACCTAGCAAGGCGCCATTTATCCTTTGCTATGTATCTAATGAAGCATGTACAGTAACAAGACCAATGTTCACCAATTGTGGATTAAAGTTAAGCATTCCAGCAGCTACGTACTTCTCTTTATAGCATTCATTACGTATCCTGTTTCAGACCTCACGCCAGCCTGCGTGAGTTTAAGCGCGTGCCTTTCGGTTACCCGTCGCTGTGGACTGGCTGTCTTGTCAGTCCACAACAGCTAACGCCACAGCCCGCACTTGCACATTCCTCGCCGGGTCCTGACGCGCTATTCTGTGCCCTCGAGCAACGCGGGCCTCCTTGCTAGGCAGCACTGAGAAGAAGACCGAGTGACTTCAAAACTCTCGAAACTAAACGTCTTAACCGAATGGTTCCTCACTAGCGCCCCAGAGCACTCCACAGCACTCCTTCACCGCTCCTCCACTTGTCTATCGTCGACTGGCATATGAGGCGGCATTTGTTAGACCTCTACAATAACATTGGGTGTGCTCCTAGCAAGCGTAATAGGACCTTTAATGTTCTCTGTACTCATGAACGATTCATCCGATTATTTGCTGACGGTCCTGTGGTCTACAGAAGAGTTCATCGTTGGTCAGTCTTAACGAATTGCAGAAAGACTTAAGAAAAATTTCTCTTAATGCAATGAATGGTACTTCTCTCTAAGTAAGGATGCATGTAACAGCGTCTATAAAAAGGAGAAGCAAACATCTAGAGCATATCAGGTAATTTGGTAGTTTGATGGGATAATATAAGGGGTGATCAAAAAGTTTCCGTTCGAAGGCCGTACAGTCCAGAAACGGTATGCCAAGAATGCAAAATCGCCGTGAGCACTGAGGCAGTCTTCCCACCAACGCACCGGGTTTAAGATACGCGTTTGGTCCTGCTGTGTGAAGAAGTCCGCAGTTGCCTGCTGCACATCCCCGTCAGACAGGAATCGTTGACTCTTCAACGCCTCTTTCAAGGGACCGAAGGCGTAATAATCGCATGTGGAGAGATCAGCTCAGCTGCTGGAGTGTCTACGACTTGAGTTAGCCTAACTTCTTCGTGCGTTATCATGAAGCTGCAGCACCCCTTGTTTCACGTCATTCCACAGCGGTGGTTTTAGAGACACATGCTGCCCCATACGTGTTCTTCAATCTCAGATGGATGTTGAAAGGTAGCTGTCCTATTTGCTACGACGATTTCCAAGATGTTTTGGCCATAAATGTGAATGTAGTTGCGAATTTGGTTAATGTACTTAAAATCTGTAGTATCGATGTAAAAAAAAAATCTTTGTAAGTTTTTTCTTGAGACGACAAATGTTCGTTAGAGGTTATTTCTTTTGAAGAGAGTAACAATGAGAGTGCGTTGGGACAGTCTGGCTACGTAGTTGGTTTGAGAAGGATGGAAGCTGCCCTGCCGTGTAGTGGAGGCAGCATTACTTAAACAAGATTTCGTACGAATATGTTTTGAGTAAAGAAAATGAGATTAGACCAGTACAATAATGTCAGAGGAGGATTTAAGCTAATTAAGTTCTTAAATATATTTGTAACTTTATAATTTCTTATTGTTGGAACATTGCACATGACTGAAGTTTGGCGATATGGTTTTGTCTCGCAATTGAAACAAGTATCAAGAAAAGTAATTATACAAAAGAAAGTTATTACGAAATACACTCCCGGAAATTGAAATAAGAACACCGTGAATTCATTGTCCCAGGAAGGGGAAACTTTATTGACACATTCCTGGGGTCAGATACATCATATGATCACACTGACAGAACCACAGGCACATAGACACAGGCAACAGAGCATGCACAATGTCAGCACTAGTACAGTGTATATCCACCTTTCGCAGCAATGCAAGCTGCTATTCTCCCATGGAGACGATCGTTGAGATGCTGGATGTAGTCCTGTGGAACGGCTTGCCATGCCATGCCATTTCCACCTGGCGCATCAGTTGGACCAGCGTTCGTGCTGGACGTGCAGACCGCGTGAGACGACGCTTCATCCAGTCGCAAACATGCTCAATGGGGGACAGATCCGGAGATCTTGCTGGCCAGGGTAGTTGACTTACACCTTCTAGAGCACGTTGGGTGGCACGGGATACATGCGGACGTGCATTGTCCTGTTGGAACAGTAAGTTCCCTTGCCGGTCTAGGAATGGTAGAACGATGGGTTCGATGACGGTTTGGATGTACCGTGCACTATTCAGTGTCCCCTCGACGATCACCAGTGGTGTACGGCCAGTGTAGGAGATCGCTCCCCACACCATGATGCCGGGTGTTGGCCCTGTGTGCCTCGGTCGTATGCAGTCCTGATTGTGGCGCTCACCTGCACGGCGCCAAACACGCATACGACCATCATTGGCACCAAGGCAGAAGCGACTCTCATCGCTGAAGACGACACGTCTCCATTCGTCCCTCCATTCACGCCTGTCGCGACACCACTGGAGTCGGGCTGCACGATGTTGGGGCGTGAGCGGAAGACGGCCTAACGGTGTGCGGGACCGTAGCCCAGCTTCATGTAGACGGTTGCGAATGGTCCTCGCCGATACCCCAGGAGCAACAGTGTCCCTAATTTGCTGGGAAGTGGCGGTGCGGTCCCCTACGGCACTGCGTAGGATCCTACGGTCTTGGCGTGCATCCGTGCGTCGCTGCGGTCCGGTCCCAGGTCGACGGGCACGTGCACCTTCCGCCGACCACTGGCGACAACATCGATGTACTGTGGAGACCTCACGCCCCACGTGTTGAGCAATTCGGCAGAACGTCCACCCGGCCTCCCGCATGCCCACTATACGCCCTCGCTCAAAGTCCGTCAACTGCACATACGGTTCACGTCCACGCTGTCGCGGCACTCTACCAGTGTTAAAGACTGCGATGGAGCTCCGTACGCCACGGCAAACTGGCTGACACTGACGGCGGCGGTGCACAAATGCTGCGCAGCTAGCGCCTTTCGACGGCCAACACCGCGGTTCCTGGTGTGTCCGCTGTGCCGTGCGTGTGGTCATTGCTTGTACAGCCCTCTCGCAGTGTCCGGAGCAAGTATGGTGGGTCTGACACACCGGTGTCAATGTGTTCTTTTTTCCATTTCCAGGAGTGTATTTTGTTAATTTGCCTAGTTGTGAGAGCTTAAAGAAACGGTCTATTGTTATGGCTTAATGAAGTATCGTTGTACTTTGAGTCTTTGTTCGTATTTATCAGTCGTTAAATTTAGTTCCTCATTTTTCATTCTTCACCCTTATAAATGTGTTTGTATACTCATTGCACATCTCGAGTTATGTGCTGCAGAAATATTCTTACGAGAAGTGATAAGACACCGTACCGTCTTGCATTGCACTTCACAAGTATGATAAATAGAATTTTATTTTTGAGAGTCTCATCATTATCGCGATAGTAACAGGTTGCAGAACTGACGAGTGCTCTGTGTGCATAGCTAGGCCAGTGAATTTAATTATCATCAAGAGTCATGTCCACTGTGAGGTACGGTGAATGTCGCAATGTATTTGTGAAAGTATCATATAATTTCAGAGGTTTTAAATTAGCAAATGATTTCAGAAAAGTGCTATCTTTTAACTTTTCATGTAGTTTATCAGAAAGTCAGATGCGTTTATTTATATGTCCATTTGCTCTGTAATTAAAGTAACAGTTGTGGTACAGTGATTGTTTGCAGGGGTAGAGAAAGATTAACAATGTTCAGGGCTAACATTTTAATCTGAGTCATTTCTTTCCATCCAAACAGAATATGTAAATTTCATTGAAAACTGATTTGCATTCTCGCAGGCGAATTGTTTGATGTGCTGGCTATCCCTGTATATCGCATCGTGTAGCAAGAGTCAACATATTTCCGGTCAAAATTTGATTTTAACACATTTCTGCTGCCCTGCACTGACATTTACGTATTTCGACATCAAAGTAAGCTTCACCAATGCCTCAGATACCAACCAGACACAAAAGCGAGTTTAGAAGTTTTTCCATATACTTGCAATGTCTACCGAAACTCGTCCTTCGGCAACCAAGACAAGAATAACACATTCGTCCTGTTTGAAAGCATTTGGCAATAACGTCGTCATAGTTAACGTTCCCTCATTTACCTTTCCCACATGTCAGTGATTATACACCCTCACTGGAGTCACGTTGCCTCGCATATACGCTGCAGCAACGCTCTAAAACGCTAATTTTCTGATCGCCTCTTATACTAAGAAGCGATATGAAATGGGCGGATCGCGTAGAATCATTATTAGAGGACGCTAAAGGAAAACTTGGATTTGTTGGAATTGTTCTGGGAAAATGCAGTGCATCTGTCGAGGAAATCACACCACAAACGCTGGTTCAGTCAATTCAAATTGTTCCAGTAACCGGTGTTCCCAAGTGCCAGGACAACATACAACAAACAAATTCAGAGACGAGCTGCTAGTTTTTACAGCACCGTAACAGCCCAGTACAAGTCATACGAAAGTGTCACTAAAATGCTCCGGAATGTGAAATCCTGTGACTCGTACCCCAAGAGGTACGTGTGACAACACCATGCTATACTACACGTATGGGTCATGAGAAAGTGATAAAAAATATACACATAGTAGTCTTCGTCTGCCTCAGTACAGGAATTGCATAGGGAAAAAAATCAATACTATTAGCACGTACGTACCTGTGGCGTATATAAACTGCCTCAAAAAAAAAAAAAAAAAAAAAAAAAAAAAAAAAAAAAAAAATGAAGCGCTGAGAAGAAATGATTGGATCTCTGTATAACTTGCTACACATACACACTATCGCCGTGTCTGTATATGATTAGTTGGCATTTTCTGTGACAGAAATGCCACCAGCGTGCTTCAGTGCTGTCCAACTTTAGTGTAGTGTAGTGTAGTTACTAAACCTAGTATGGGTTCGGAATATAACGGCGTTAACACTGTGGGATGTTGACTAAGCAATGTATTACACAGACGCGTAAGACAGCATCACCACCTAGCAATTCGAAGAAAGCTTCACCGTTGGTCTATTTGGCCGGTTGCTATTTATAAGCTGAAATGACATCACATAGCCATTCACCCGGTGTAGCTTTCCTTCGTTTTTTTCTCCCCTGTTCGTACTTACTTTTTTTCTGAGGCAGATTATGTAGATGTAGATATATGGAGAATTGATAGCCCACATATGGGAACGATCCCTCCGTTATCAAGAGAAGCAGAGCGTGAAGTCACCTCCCCTCTGTCCTAAAACAAGGTGGTTACAGAGCTTGCTATCCGGTGCTGACATTTGCCCATTTATATGACGGTTACTTGATGTTTCGTTTCACAGTGGACGGAACTTGCACCTTTTAAGGGGTCCACAGACGTGCCACACTTATCAAGAAGGGGAGTTTAACCCCGAAGTAAACCATAGAGGTTTTAAACGGAAATGTTTGGGGTTTTTTCAGTGTTGTGTCGTCCTGATCTCCTTTCAGTCCTCTCTTGTGACAGGGTGGACAACTGGCGGAATGTCTCAAACCACAACCACGTCAGCAGACTTTTCAGTCTATCTCAGCACATTTCTCAGCAGGTTGTTACTCTTTCTGTGTAGATGTTGATTTCCGGGCCGACTGATTATTATTGGTATTATTGGTTTGAAGGGACTAAACTACTAAATCGTCAGTCCCCTATTCCGTAAAACACTTAAAAAGGAAGAAAGCGAAGAAATTGGAAACTTGGCAGCTCCAGCTATAAAAACAAGCCAAAGAGTTTGAAAAAGGGCGTGATAATTGTAAAACGATAGGTAAAAGAAAACAGAGATAAACACTTGCACAAGAGTGTGCAAAGGCACAACAAGGGGACGGGGGAAGAAAGCAACCAGCGGTCGCATGGAGGGGTACCCGCCGCTGGGGAGGCTCTTCCCCCACAAACATCACTAACATTGAAAGTTGAGGAGTATTACAGTTTAGCGTAAAATCCGCTCTCGCTCAGCGGATGCAGCACCTTAGTAGTGGCTCTTTCGTCATCCTCAAGCGTCTGAGATAGTGGGGTAGGCAAGTTGAGAGCGTGTTGCGGTTCGGTCGGCAAGGCGCACTCAAGATCGTGCGCTATCGTCAGTAGATGCCGCAGCTGCAGTGAGGAGGATTCTACCGGCACATAAGAAACTCGTGGGTGAGTCGTGTGGCCAATGCGTAGCCGGCACAACACAATGGCATCTTTGCGAGAGTCCTGGGAACATGTCTGCCACACCTTAGTGGAGCCTTTAATCGCCTAAAATCGTTTTGCATCTTACTAGCCTGCCACTCCAGTTCCCAGAGCCTCAAAATATTGCGTCGAAGTTGTAACCTAAGCCTCTGCCCGGTATTCTGACGTTAAATTGATCTCATGTAGTTGCGCCTTCAGCTAGACGGTCGGCGAGTTAATTTCCTGGAATGCCTATGTAGGCTATGTAGCTCCATGTCCAGATAAAGGTCACTGCCTTTCCAGAGCTGTAGAAGTCAACCAGTACGTCCTGGATGTTGGCGAGTGAAAGATTTTTAGGCAACACGGGGATATGCCTTTTAAGCAACTCATGGAATCGTTACAGACCAAAAAATCCGTCTTGGCCAAGGATTTGACATACTGCAAAGCCAAAGCCTGAGATCTGGCAACCAACTCTGCAGTGTATAAACTGGGGGCACTCGTCACAGAGTACCTCTCGTGTCCCCTTGCATGTGCGAAAGCGTAAGCAACTAACTGACTTTCGATCCATTCGTGTTGATGCGTAGCGAATTTGAATAATCCTGGACGAGCGAACGAAACAGGATTGGTAGAAGGGTAGAAACGGCATCCTTCTTTGGTCCACAAAAGGCGTCCATCTGTATCACAGTACAGATTGGAGACCACAGGGAGTGTTGAGAGGGAACTCTAGGGACAAAGACTAAAGGAGGTTGTTTCTGAGGTGCTTCAGTAGAGTATGGTGTCGTATCTCAGTTGTTCTACTCAGTTGTGGGCTATGCCCAAACTGTCTGATCTGTTGATTGTGGAACAGAGTTGAGTGACAAGGGTGAGTAGGCATCTGACAGATTGTGACTGCGTAATTTGCCAGAAGCTGCCATCGTCGAAATTGCAGCAGTGGGACACCAACTTCCGCCAGGAGTCTGTCATAGGACTCGTATGGAAGGCCACCACTACCAACTCCAGGCTAGCGTGGTGAACAGTTTTGAGCAATCTCAGTGTGGACAGTGCTGCCGATTCATAGGAAACATGTCCTCAGTCAAAGTGGGACGAAATCAGCGTTTTGTAAATCTCAGAAGAACTGTGTGGTCAGCACTCCACGAGGAGTTACTAAAAAAAACAAAGCATTTAGCTTCTTCATGCCAGTTGCCTTTAGCCGGCGGACATGTGGCAGCCAAGTTAGCTTGTTATCGAATGAAGTACCTAGGAATCGAAAAGTTTCAAAGACTTCAAGAACTGGTCACCAAAATAAATTTCTGGGTGCAGGTGCACAGTTCAGAGTTGGCAAAAATGCATAACTATTTTACTGGAGAAAATTGATAGCTGTGATTCAGGGTCCAGTCATGAACTCTGCAGATAGCCCTCTGAAGTTGGCAATCAGTGGTACACAGTGAAGCAGAGGCATAATAAAGGCAAACATAAGCTACATACGGTGATTGAAAGCCTGTGAAGCTCACAGCATATTCTACACCACAGATGGCTGTAGCGATCAGTGTTACACTCACGACCGATCTCCGAGGGACTCCACTTTCCTGTACATATTAGCTGCTGAGAGTTAAATTCATCTGGGCCTGGAAAAGCCAGAGGAAGTTCTGGATAAAAATGACTAAACAGTCCCAGAAATCGCACTCATGCAGTGTAGATAAGATGTGATGTCACTGATGGTAGCGTATGCCTTCTGTAGATCAAAGAACGTAGCGATCTGATGTTGGCGATGCGCGAAAGCATTGCGCACGGCAGATTCCAGGCGAACCATATGATCTGTGGTGGACCAGAAATCCCGAATGCCACTTTGGAATCGTGATATATGCCCTCCGACTTCAAGGCACCAACAAAGACGGCAGTTGACCATTCGTTCGAATAGCTTACACAGCCCATTCGTCAGAGACAGGCCGGTAGCTATAATGTGTGTGTCCTTTCCCAGTTTCAGGACAGGAATAACACCACCTTCCCGCCATTGAGAGGGAAATTCTCCCTCCCTGCAAACTTAAGTAAAAAGCTCGACGATAGGAATATGGCAGCAAGAGAGGGGAAGAAAACCAATGTGCACTCCGTGTGCATACCGGGGGGAGTCATTCCAGATGTGGAAAGGGTCCTTCCGGATGCCATGAAGGGTACAGGGTGCACCCATCTGCAGGTGGTCGCTCATGTCGGCACCAATGATGTGTGTCGCTATGGATCCGAGGAAATCCTCTCTGGCTTCCGGCGGCTATCTGATTTGGTGAGGACTGCCAGTCTCGCTAGCGGGATGAAAGCAGAGCTCACCATCTGCAGCATCGTCGACAGGACTGACTGCGGACCTTTGGTACAGAGCTGAGTGGAGGGTCTGAATCAGAGAGACGATTCTGCGACCGTGTGGGCTGCAGATTCCTCGACTTGCGCCATAGGGTGGTGGGGTTTCGGGTTCCGCTGGATAGGTCAGGAGTCCACTACACGCAACAAGCGGCTACACGGGTAGCAGGGGTTGTGTGGCGTGGACTGGGCGGTTTTTTTAGGTTAGATGGCCTTGGGCAAGTGCAGAAAGGGCAACAGCCTCAACGGGTGCAGGGCAAAGTCAGGACATGCGGGGACTAAGCAGCAATCGGTATTGTAATTGTAAACTGTCGAAGCTGCGTTGGTAAAGTACCGGAACTTCAAGCGCTGATAGAAAGCACCGAAGCCGAAACCGTTATAGGTACAGAAAGCTGGTTGAAGCCAGAGATAATTTCTGCCGAAATTTTTACAAAGGTACAGACGGTGTTTAGAAAGGATAGATTGCATGCAACCGGTGGTGGAGTGTTCGTCGCTGTTAGTAGTAGTTTATCCTGTAGTGAAGTAGAAGTGGATAGTTCCTGTGAATTATTATGGGTGGAGGTTACACTCAACAACCGAGCTAGGTTAATAATTGGCTCCTTTTACCGACCTCCCGACTCAGCAGCATTAGTGGCAGAACAACTGAGAGAAAATTTGGAACACATTTCACATAAATTTTCTCAGCGTGTTATAGTCTTAGGTGGGGATTCAAATTACCAGATACAGACTGGGACACTCAGATGTTTAGGACGGGTGGTAGGGACAGAGCATCGAGTGACATTATTCTGAGTGCACTATCCGAAAATTACCTCGAGCAATTAAACAGAGAACCGACTCGTGGAGATAACATCTTGGACCTACTGATAACTAACAGACCCGAACTTTTCGACTATGTATGTACTGAACAGGGAATCAGTGATCATAAGGCCGTTGCAGCATCCCTGAATATGGAAGTTAGTAGGAATATAAAAAAAGGGAGGAAGGTTTATCTGTTTGGCAAGAGTAATAGAAGGCCGATTTCAGACTAACTAACAGATCAAAATGAAAATTTCTGTTCCGACACTGACAATATTGAGTGTTTATGGAAAAAGTTCAAGGCAATCGTAAAATGCGTTTTAGACAGGTACGTGCCGAGTAAAACTGAAGGACGGGAAAAACCCACAGTGGTACAACAACAAAGTTAGGAAACTACTGCGAAAGCAAAGAGCTTCACTCCAAGTTTAAACGCAGCCAAAACCTCTCAGACAAACAGAAGCTAAACGATGGCAAAGTTAGCGTAAGGAGGGCTATGCGTGAAGCGTTCAGTGAATTCGAAAGTAAAATTCTATGTACCGACTTGACAGAAAGTCCTAGGAAGTTCTGGTCTTACGTTAAATCAGTAAGTGGCTCGAAACAGCATATCCAGACACTCCGGGATGATGATGGCATTGAAACGGAGGATGACGCGCGCAAAGCTGAAATAATAAACACCTTTTTCCAAAGCTGTTTCACAGAGGAAGACCGCACTGCAGTTCCTTCTCTAAATCCTCGCACAAACGAAAACATGGCTGACATCGAAATAAGTGTCCAAGGAATAGAAAAGCAACTGGAATCACTCAATAGAGGAAAGTCCACTGGACCTGACGGGATACCAATCCGATTCTACACAGAGTACGCGAAAGAACTTGCCCCCCTTCTAACAGCCGTGTACCGCAAGTCTCTAGAGGAACGGAACGTTCCAAATGATTGGAAAAGAGCACAGGTATTTGTTTGTTTGTTTTGGTTTTAGGGCGCAAAACTGCTATGGTCATTTGCGCCCAGTCCGTGACTTAGGAACCAGTAAAAAACCGAAATTGAAAACCAGCAGCAATGGGAACGAAAGTCATAAAATTGGAGAAACTAAAAGCAGAAGGAAGGCTTAAAAATCCATTACAGAAAGGGGTCGGTTGTCCCCAAAAAAAGCTTCCAATGACTGACGTCATTTCACTGGCACTAATAAACTTGAGAACGCGGTCGGCTGAGCGCGTGTCATCTGCTAAAATCGACGATATATCAGGCGATAGCCGGAGACGGGAGCGTAACGGATTAAAATAGGGGCACTCAATTAAAAGGTGTCTTACCGTCCACAGCTGAGAGCAGGGGGGACAGAGTGGGGGAGGATCGCCGCTTAAAAGATGTCGATGGCTAAAAAGACAGTGCCCTATCCGGAGTCTAGTTAAAATTACCTCCTCCCGACGACGCGTTCGGGAGGAAGAGGTCCAAGCACAAGGAAGAGCTTTCACGTCCCGCAATTTATTATGGGGAAGTGTCGACCAATGCGTATGCCATAAATGAACAACACGAGGACATAAAACGCTCCGTAGATCGGTGAAGGGAATCGATTTAATAGCTGGCGGAAGAAGAGAGACTGCAGCCTTGGCTGCAATATCGGCCGCCTCATTTCCACAGATACCAGCGTGTCCCGGGAGCCAGAGGAACGCCACCGAGACGCCCCCCAGGTGGAGCAAGCGCAGACAGTCCTGAATCCGGTGGACCAGAGGGTGCACAGGATAAAGAGCTTGGAGACTGAGGAGAGAGCTGAGAGAATCTGAGCAGATAACGTACTGTATCCGCTGATGGCGGCGGATGTAGTGGACAGCCTGGAGAACAGCGTAAAGCTCCGCAGTATAAACCGAACACTGGTCGGGAAGCCGAAAGTGATTTGGGGTGTCGCCAACAATATAGGTACTCCCTACACCTAACGATGTTTTCGAGCCGTCGGTGTAAATAAATGTGGCGTCTGTCATTTGTGCACATAGAGCAGCAAATGCCCGACGATAAACAAGTGAAAGGGTACCAACCTTGGGAAATCGACAAAGATCACGGAGCAGGCAGATCCGGGGACGGAGCCAAGGCGGTGCTGTACCCCAAGTTGTCAAGAAGGTTTTAGGAAAGCGGAAGGAAAGAGAATGGAGCAGTTGACGGAAGCGGACTCCCGGTGGTAGTAGGGAGGAGGGGCGGCCTGCATACCCTACATCAAAGGAGGCGTCGAAAAAAATGTCATGGGCTGGATTAGCAGGCATGGAAGACAGATGGCTAGCGTAACGACTCAGGAGGACTGCTCGCCGATTGGACAGCGGAAGTTCAGCAGTCTCAGCATAAAGGCTTTCCACAGGGCTGGTGTAAAAAGCTCCAGACACTAAACGTAATCCACGGTGGTGGATAGAGTCGAGACGCCGAAGAATAGACGGCCGAGCAGAGGAGTAGACTATGCTTCCATAGTCCAATTTCGAGCGCACTAAGGCGCGATAGAGGCGGAGAAGGACCACTCGGTCCGCTCCCCAGGAGGTACCATTCAGGACACGTAGGGTGTTATGGGATCGCAGACAGCGAGCCGAAAGATAGGAAACTTGGGAGGACCAGCACAGTTTTCTGTCAAAGATAAGACCCAAGAATTTAGCGACGTCTGAAAACGGAAGGTTGACAGGACCTAGATGTAAGGAGGGCGGAAGAAACTCCTTACGTCGCCAAAAATTAACACAAACGGTCTTACTGGGAGAAAAACGGAAGCCGGTTTCGATGCTCCAAGAGTGGAGGCGATCGAGACATCCTTGAAGACGTCGTTCAAGAAGGCTGGTCCGTTGAGAGCTGTAGTAGATCGCAAAATCGTCCACAAAGAGGGAGCCCGAGACATCAGGAAGGAGACAATCTATAATTGGATTGATGGCAATGGTAAACAGTACAACACTCAGCACGGAGCCCTGGGGTACCCCGTTTTCTTGGGAGAAAGTACGGGAGATAGTAGTGTTCACCCGCACCCTAAATGTGCGCTCTGCCATAAATTCGCGAAGAAAAAGGGGCAGCCGACCTCGAAAGCCCCAAGAGAACAGTGTGCGGAGGATGCCTGTCCGCCAACAGGTATCGTATGCTCTCTCCAGATCAAAAAATATTGCTACTGTTTGGCGTTTCCGGAGAAAATTGTTCATGATATAAGTGGAGAGAGCAACAAGATGGTCAACTGCAGAACGATGCTTTCGGAATCCGCATTGGGCAGGTGTTAAAAGACTGCGGGATTCCAGCCACCACGCTAAACGGTAATTCACCATACGCTCCAAAACCTTACAGACACTACTCGTGAGAGAAATGGGGCGATAGCTAGAGGGGAGATGTTTGTCCTTTCCAGGTTTCGGAACAGGAACGACGATAGCTTCCCGCCATCGTCTGGGGAAAGTACTGTCGGTCCAAATTCGATTATAAAGGCGAAGGAGGTAACGCAGACTATGGGTTGATAAATGCAGCAACATTTGGACGTGGATACCATCCGGTCCTGGGGCGGAGGAGCGAGAAGAAGAGAGTGCACCTTGGAGTTCCCGCATGGAGAAAACAGTATTGTAGCTTTCGCGATTTTGAGAGGAGAAAGCAAGAGGTCGCACTTCCGCTGCACGTTTCTTAGGGAGAAACGCTGGCGGGTAATTTGAAGAGCTCGAACTCTCAGCAAAGTGCTGACCCAACGAGTTAGAAATTGCGACGGGGTCCACTAATGTATCATGCGCGACAGTGAGCCCAGAGACCGGGGAGAAACTAGGCGCGCCTGAGAACCGTCGAAGCCGACTCCAAACTTCCGAGGAGGGAGTGAAAGTGTTAAATGAGCGAATAAAGAATTTCCAGCTTGCCTTCTTGCTATCGCGGATGACACGACGGCATCGCGCTCGGAACTGCTTATAGCGGATACAGTTGGCCAAAGTAGGATGGTGGCGGAAAACGCGGAGAGCACGTCGCCGCTCACGTATTGCATCACGGCATGCCTCGTTCCACCAAGGAACTGGGGGGCGCCGGGGCAATTCGAAGGTGCGTGGTATTGAATGTTCCGCAGCTGTAAGAATAACGTCGGTAATATGTGACCTCATCGTCGACGCTGGGAAAGTGACGGTCATCGAATGTCGCTAGAGACGAAAAAAGTGTCCAATCAGCTTGGGCAAACTTCCAGCGTCGCGGGCGCATGTATGGCAGTTGAGGCTGCAGTCTAAGGACACATGGAAAGTGGTCACTCGAGTGTGTATCGTCAAGGGCGAACCATTCGAAGCGCCGAGCTAGCGGAACAGTACCGACCGCAAGGTCTAAATGAGATAAATTTGTCGTGGAGGCAGACAAAAATGTAGGGACCCCGGTGTTGAGGTAAACTAGATCTGCTTGGTGGAAGACGTCTAGCAATAGTGAGCGACGTGGACAAGGATGTGGAGATCCCCAAAGCGGGTGGTGGGCATTGAAGTCCCCAACCAGCAAATAGGGGGGTGGAAGCTGACCAAGAAGATAAAAGATCAGCTCGTGCCATGGTGTGGACGATGGAATGTACACAGTACAAAGAGAAAAGGGATATCCGGAAAGGGAAAGACGGACAGCGAAAGCTTGGAAGGAAGTGTTTAAGTGGATTGGGTGATAATGGAGAGTATCATGGAGAAGAATCGTGAGTCCTCCATGGGCTGGAGTGCCTTCAACAGAGGGGAGATCATATCGGACGGACTGAAAATGAGGGAGAACAAAGCAGTCATGGGGACGCAGCTTTGTTTCCTGAAGACAGAAGATGACCAGCGAGTAGGATCGTAAGAGGACCGACAATTCATCCCGATTGGCTCGAATGCCGCGGATATTCCAGTGGATAATGGACATAGGGTGAACAGAAAATGGAGGAATGTGACCAAGGTCGCTGTCAACTCAACGACTGCTCAGAGCTTGCGACCGACAGCATGGAATGGCATTCAGCCGAAGGCAGAAGATCCTGATCCATAGGTTGTTCACGAGCAGCTCCTGCCACCAGCGATCGGCAGGTTGATCGGCCGCCAGCAGTGCGCCTCGGCGACACAGAAGACGGCCGAGGGCGATTTCCGCCAGGTGGTGCTGTGGATGGGACACGCCTTGGCGGAGAAGGAGATGAACTGGGTTTCTTTGTAGCCTTCTTGGAAGTATGATGTTTAGATGAAGGAGGAACCGATGGGTGTGAAGTTGGGGTACGTAAAAAATCTTCACGAGTTTGCTCTTTTTTCGAAGTCTTGGTGCCTGACTTTTGGGCTCCAGATTTAGCAGAACCCGATGAAGGGTGAGCCATGGAGTGGGCAGGCGAAAGTGGTGAGGTTGAACGGGCGATCTTTGCGCTGGCCGATATGACGACCGTGGCACTAAAGGTGAGGTCGCAAGTCTGCGTGGCCGCCTCCTTTGTTCGCCGAGGAGAAGCAAGGACAGTGCTGTATTTTCCTGTCTGAGGCACGGTGGGCTGTCGACTGGCGAATAATTTTCGAGCAGCAAAGGTCGACACTTTTTCCTTCACTCTGATTTCCTGGATAAGCATTTCGTCCTTAAAAACGGGGCAATCTCGAGAGGAAGCAACGTGGTCACCCATACAGTTGATGCAGCGAGGGGATGGAGGTGGACAAGCACCCTCATGGGCATCCTTGCCAGACGTAACACTTTGTCCACATTGGAACAGGACTGGGTGGTGTGATTGAACTGCTGACACCGATAGCAACGCGTAGGGTTTGGGACGTATGGGCGAACGGAAATTATCTCATAGCCTGCTTTGATTTTCGATGGGAGTTGAACTTTGTCAAATGTCAAGAAGACAGTGTGGGTTGGAATGATGTTCGTATCAACCCTTCTCATGACTATGAACAGCTGTTACGCCCTGGTCAGACAGGTAGTGTTGAATTTCTTCGTCAGACAATCCATCGAGGGAGCGTGTATAAACGACTCCACGCGAGGAATTTAAAGTACGGTGCTGTTCCACCCAGACAGGGAAGGTGTGTAGTAGTGAGGTACACAGCAATTTTTGTGCCTGGAGGGCACTGACTGTTTCTAGCAACAGGGTGGCATTCCGTAATCTGGAACAAGACTTTACAAGACCTGCAATTGCATCGACACCTTTCTGAATAATGAAAGGGTTGACCGTGGAGAAGTCGTGACCTTCGTCAGACCGAGAAACAACAAGGAACTGTGGCAACGATGGAAGAACTGTCTGTGGCTGAGACTCATTGAACTTACGCTTGTGAGCCGACATAGTGGAAGGTGAGGAAACCATTGCGGAAGAATCCCCCATGATTACCTGCGTCTCCGATGGCGCGCTCCTCCCTTGTGGGGGCCCTCTCTGAGGGCACTCCCGCCTTAGGTGATTGTTCACACCTCAGGTCACACCTCCCGACAAACGGACGGAGGGACCAATCGGCATTTTCGGTAGGTATCAGCTCGGGTAATCACCCCTCCCTGGGCCTGGCCGTTACCAGGGGGTGCGTAAGTGTCCTACCTGTCTACCCGGGGCGGGGAATTACGTGTTACCCCGTCACCGGCTACGCATGGAAGTGCGTGGGTCGGCCTTCAGACACACACAGGGAGGAAAAAAGAGAAGGGAAAGGAAAGAAGAGGGGTCTCAAACGCCGCAGCGGAGAAAAGGGCAAAGAGAAGAGGGAAGGAAAAGAGAAGGACAGAGGAAGGACGAAGACTTGCAAGTGTAGAAAGCAAGGAATTTGTAACAGTTTCGAGCGTCCGTCTCTGGACGTAGGCTCAAACCATACTCCCAGAGGGGGAGAAAGGGAAGGAAAGAGCCAGAGGTGAGGGGGGGGGGGCGAAGATGGGGGACAGGGAAGGATGTGGGAAGGGAAGGTATGCAGCCCGGAAAGGAAGGAGGGCCACATTAGCTTGGGGTCCCGTGCTCGCTACGCACGTATCCACAAAAGAGTTGTGGACCCCCTGGGGGAAGCTTCCACTCAGTAAAAGGGACACTGTAGTATAGAGAGCCGTGTGCCTGGAAGGATGGCGACCGGCGCTCAATAAGTTATTTCCGAGTCAGGCAGTGAGGATGGTAATTACTGCAAGCGGACACTTTAGCGAAATGTATAGCAAAATATTCAAGTACCATGTAGATATTACCACTGACAAGGATCCCAGGAAGTGCCGTGGGCGATGTATGTTCACATTGTGGCGGAGTTTAGTCCATTCTTGGAACAATGGGGTGTGGGATCGCTTCCAACACTCTTGCTTCCGTTTCTTTATGAAAAACCGCCCTTTCACCCGGAGTCTTCTGAATGCTATTAAATTATCCATAGATGGATGATGCTTGTGCCATTGAAGGCCCTGCGGCCCCATTAGAACAGTGGGAGAACATGTGTCACTAACTTCTTGCACTTAAAACATCTCAAGAGGAGGAAAATAACGCCTGACATCACACCTATAGATCATTACCTTAACATTCTCAGGCAAAATGTTGCCGTCGAAGGCTGGGATAAAAGCTCCAGTGTCCACTCCATAAACCTTTGGAACCTTCCTGATGCGGAAAACAAAATGGACGCGTGCCAAATTAGTGCGCAGCTATTCATCAGTTTGTAGTGATAAGTCCCATTGGAAGATAACACCTTGAATTCCACTCCGGTTGTTGAGAGGAGAAATGGTGGCTGGTGTATCTTCTAACCTGACACAGGCCTGAAGTGCCTGTGATTGGATGATGTGTGTTGTTTCGATCAGCAACGATCCATTCCTCATTTTCTCTACTGCTGCAACCTCCCCAGGAACGTTCTTCATCATAGCGAAACAGTCGCCGTCAGTTGAGGAACAAACCAAGAACTCGGCAAACTGTCCACTTCGATTTCTCTTTACCTGGCTCTCGTCTTGAGGCATGGTGAGAGACGGACAAGTCATAGGATTGTAAACGTTTGCGTTAAAATGACTTATTCATGAGAAGGTCGTGTTGGCTCAGCCATCATTGAGTTTGACCCATACATTGAGGGTCATCCGTCTCGGTGCCATTCAGTCCGATCGAAGACTCTCCCCATGGGCGGCGCCCCGCGAAGGCATAGGCCACGTAGCACGGTAGTCATTGTCCGAGTAGTGCACACGCTCATACTCCTTGGCTGACACGGGGAGTTTAAAGCTTAGGCATCAGCAGTGCGACCCCTGCGTTTTCAGGGGCTACTGCCGAGAGGGTATGAGACAACCCCACCACGACGGAGTGAAAACCACGCTGCATTTCGGGAGCAGAGTTAGATCCACATGGCTGGTAGGTGCAGAAGATAATAGCGTACAGCAGAACGTTAATGCATCACAGTAAGGCGTCCTTCCCTCAACGGCCCGCACTTCTGTAAAATTTGAAAATGGAGGTCGAACCCAAAATGGGAACTAGAATTTAAAAAGCTAAAAAATGAGAGGGAGAAAGCGTTAAGAAAACCAAGAAGAGCCGAAACATTTATAGGACTAAAGAATAGTCAAGATTTCAAGGTAAAAATATAAGCAATTCCTATTAGCTGCCTCTTAGACAGGCAAAGAAGGGCGCACGGCACATATCAGACTATGTTGTCTAATACGTTCTTTATCTTGCGCTGAAATTATTTCCTCAAAATTCGGCTGGAGCTTCAACATAGCAACATACTTATAAACCTAAAATGTAAGATTAGTCAGATGTTCAGTAAAAGACGATCGCCGACTTCGTAAAGAAGGACCAAAATTCTACAGTCTTAACGCAGGCGACAAAGACAGTAATTACAGACTGCAAGTCTGCAGTAATCAGACTGTCTCTCGGTGCTTGATAGATCATAGAATGTCACTGAACACCACTGAGAAGTTAGTAGTTGCAAGCTTGGTAAAGAGCGAGACATTCTTGGTCTTTGAATCACACCTATTAATGAAAAAAGTAATAAATAGCTCGTTTACAGCGAACGAGAAAACCATAATCGTTTAGTTTGATCCCAAGAAGTACCTTATGGAGTTAACAAATCATCTTACCTGCAACAGCGATTAATGTTTGCTTTTTATTGTCCGCGATTTTGATAAGTTGGGGTCTACAACGCCGCATCATCAACCGAAACACGAGCATTAATAATATTACGTGACTGGCTGCGATCGTAGGCATAACTACGTCGCCACACCTATATTTGCTCTCGACTTCTACAAGCGCATTTCGGAAAACAACATGTATTCTGGATGGTGCAGCAACTGACAAATGTTTTCCTTCCTGCTGCTCCACTCGCGGACAATGTGCGGAGGAAAGATTGTCGGTACTGTTATGTGAACTTTTTTGCGTATTTCCGTATTTCATTCCTGGTGGCCATTATTGGATACATAAGTTGGAGGAAGTGCAGGCTTTCTTGACTCTTAATGGAATAAGGGCTCTACGACTTTTTACAATAATCTACGCGACCGTAGTGCCTTTTTTTGTTATGTCTCCCACTGTACTGGTCGTTTCCATGACACTCATGCTCGCTGAAAAAAACTTATCAAGAAATACTAGGCTCTCCTTTGTTCTGTCCCTATTCCCTTACACGCAATTGATAAGGACCAGCGTGACGAGAAACTTAACAATTCGTCGATTGCGGATTCCGTAAGGGTCATCCTTCGTAGGTACACTATATTTCTTCTCGAATATTCGCGCGACTCAGTCTGGCTTGCGTCTTCCACAACGCTGTTTAAGCGGTCGTTCCGCCTTCAAAAGCTACGTGCAAATACTACGAGATACTGGGACGTTTTAACTGACAGCAGTTATTGATCACCGATCGTGTAACCAAAAGGCACCGAGCGCTCTTTTCAACTATGTCAGCAGTCTTTTATCAGTTCTACAAAGCGCTGGTCATCGTAAACTCATAAGCAACAAAACTGAACCTCTTCTTGGAACGCAGCCGTGTAACACCAACGTCTGCCACAGCTATACGGAGGCAAAACTTTGCCTGCCGGTTCGTTTACGTATACGTAATGAACTGTGAAGTCACTGCCACTTTTTTGGAATATATGGGAGGCTACGTTCGCATTCAACAATGCCTCCCCATTACGAACCACTTACTGTGTTGCTGGCTACGTAGTCTTCGATGCAATCGCATATCTGCCACGATGTTCTGTATCCACTTTTTTTCTAGGCGAAGGGGTCGAAGTGTACCGCTTTCCGAAAACCAAGAAATATAGTATCAACCTGTCTCTTGGATATCATGAATGAACAGAGCAAGCTTAGTTTTACATGCCCTTTGCTTGCGGAATCTAAGTGGTACCTGCAGAATAGATAATTGGCGTTTAGGAAAGTCATTATTCACGAGCTGAAAACGTGTTCCATTACATACTGAATTTAAATCGGTGGGATAGGTTTGTAGTTTCGATTATCCATCGAGCGCGTTTCCGTAAAGAATAAAAACCTGCAGTTTTCCTGCATATGTGTCAGAGGCTTCTTTACTTAAAAGATCTCCAATGTTTTGTAGGAAGAAAAGACGAGAACTCTTCTGTTTATCAGTTACACGACTAACTGGTCCCGTATCCAGTAATTTTTCAATTCCGCGTTCAGTTCTTTCTCTACCTATAATTTTTCCATCCCTGTGACGATATAAAGCAGGAACAGTGATGTGGGCGTCTTCGACGAAGCAGTCTCAGAAAAGAATTTCTGTATTCAGTCTTAATTTTGTCGTTTTATGTTTTGATGTCATTCTTGCCGAATGAATCTGTAGGGCGACAATGACCCATTGATTCATATAACGTAGAATCATTATGTATGGGGTTTCTAACGAATCGCAGGTAGGATTTTGCTTTCGAATGCAGTGAACGCTCCCACATTGTCTTTAGGCCAAAAAATGCGCAGTGGTCCTGGTCATACAATAATGAACTATGTACTTGAGGAAAGCTGGAAATTTACTCTTTAACGTTCTGTCGACAAAGAGGTCAGACACTGACGAGCTAATCAGACAGTTTGCGAAAACAGATAAAACCTATCGCGGGACTCAGTGCTGACACTACTAAAAGGGTTCAGAGGAAGATTAACAACTTCTGACGAAAAGTTCCTTGTCGCAGTGTACTGTAATATCCCGCTGCCCTCCTTGATCATAAGGCCTTCCGAAGTTCCATAAAGAAAAGGTTTCACATAGATCAGTTAACAGCAATTTATGTGCTACGATGTACCTTGCTACTCTATTGAGTCAACAAGGAATCAGACGTATTTCTACTAAATTCGCTTTGCATACTTCGCGGACAGGTTCCTTCCACATAAATTAGAAAAAAAGTCTAGTAATCATAGACTCGAAACTAAATAAGAGCTGAGCATTTGTTGAGAAGAGTGCTCATAGCTCTCAAGGTGTGCATTTTAGAGTCCGTGTTTACTAGACGTTTTCTGTTTTGGCGTAGGAAACCTGTCCTCGAAGCCTTCGAAGGGAGTTCAGGTACTCCCTGTAAAAAGATCAGAGGGATAGCGTTGGCTGGCCGGTTATCTTACTAAGTTTTAATGTGGTCTCCAACGTGTTCTTCCGTCGAATTCGAGACGACTATCTGAGGCTAGGTTTGGTTTGGTTTCGACATGGGTTCATTTCCATTTATTTTGATTCCATGAGCAGGTAGATGGAGTTGCATTGGGAACCCTTTGTCAGCTATCGTTGGGAGTTTTTTTATGGAAGATTTCGCAGAAAGAAATCGCGAGTCGGCGGCTTGAAACCTGCATGTTTTTGTAGATGTGCAGACGAAACATTTCTTATTTCGCCTTAAGGCTACGAGAATTTGCACAGTTTTTAGAGCTTCTCTCTTCAATACACTAGTATTCCCTTCACTACGCAGGTGTAGAAGGATCGTTGCAATCCCTTCCTTGATGGTTACGAGGAATGATCTCGGTACGTTGGGATACGTCCTTCAATGGAACCCAAACCTACACTGATCTGTGTCTTCAGGCTGACAGTTGTCAGCGCCTGGCTAAGCATGAAGATGTACTTCTTACCTTTGTTCATTTGATTCACGTCATCTCAGCCCCTGAAAGTTTTTCAGTTGAGTTAGTCCACACTGACGCTATTTTTCGGCAGAATGGATATGAGACAGATCAGACGAGAATTGCGCCGGCCGACAAACCGTGAATCGGGTCAGTGATGAGAATAATGAGGCAGCGCCTCAGTAGACTGCTCTTGTCTTTCAGTAGGATTATTCTCACTAGGAGGAAATACAAAATTCAAATGGCTCTGAGCACTAAGGGACTTAACTTCTGAGGTCATCAGTCCCCTAGAACTTAGAACTACTTAAACCTAACTAAAGTACACCACACACATCGATGCCCGAGGCAGGATTCGAACCTGCGACCTTAGCGGTCGCAGCGGTTCCAGACTGAAGAGCCTAGAACCGCTCGGCCACCGCGCCCGGCGGAGGAAATACAGTGCGAAATGTGTTTTCGCCCAAACTCTAAGATTAAGGCCCTGTACACTATAGTGAAGTGAAAAAACCATGGGATAGCGATATGCATATATACAGATGCAGGAGTATTGCGAGCACAAGGTATAAAAGGGCAGTGCACTGGCCTAGACTAGTCTGTACTCAGGCGATTCACATGAAAAGGTTTGACGTGATCATGGCCACACAACTGGAATTAAGAAACTTTGAACGCGGAATAGCAGTTGTAGCTAGACGTATGCGACATTCCATTCTGGAAATACTTGGAGAATTCAGCATTCTGAGATCGACAGCGTCAAGAGTTAGCTGGGAATACCGCATTCCAGGCATTGCCATGAACAAAGCAGTGGCAGACGGCCTTCACTTAACGACCTAGAGGAGCGGCGTTTGCGTAGAGTTGTCGGTGCTAACACACACGCAACACTGCCTGCAATAACCGCACAAATCAATGTGGGATGTACGACGAACGTATCCGTCCGGACACTGCAGCGAAATTTGGAGTTAATGGGCTGTGCCAGCAGGCGATCTGCGCGAGTGCCTTTGCTAACAGCACGATATCGCCTGCAGCGCCTTTCCTGGGGCCCTATTCTGTATCCTTCCCCCATTTTGCCGAACGGTTCGGTACGCGAGCGCACCGACCGGTCGTGTTTTCGAAGGAGACACGCACCATTATTCAGTAAGCATTTCGGAAGCGATGCCAAATGGTCCTAGTGAACAGGATCACTGCTGTCAGTTCTCCTCGCGCCAACCAATCAAAAGCGATCTGCCTCAGATCCGCACATGCGCACTGCAGCGCCACGAACTCTAACCGGTCAGCAGCACGCCTTTCTTCACAGTCCTGAAAAGTGTGGTTACAGTACGTAATACTGTTCAAATTTCACTGACCACGTGCTTCCTTAAATGCATGATAACGACAGAATATTGACTGTGCCCTGGAAACAGTCAAATGCCACAATACGTCGTTTTATTCTCATCCACATCGACGTCTTGTTTTGGATTTTACGTTTCGGAATATGAGTTAGGAATGGAGTTTAGTACCACATTGTACGAATACATCTATAGAAACACCAGAAAGTTTGTCATTTTTTGTGTTTTCCGTCGTTCCTTAGTTGCTTCAAAATTCATGGAGGTTCGTGGGGCTGCGTTCTGTCTTTGCAACTAATTGAAGGCAGTTTTCTTATTGCCATAATTGCTTAAGAATAAGAAGATGCATAGAACGTGGTTGTAACTCGTCCAAGAGATCCAGATGATGAAGTAGCCAACTTCCCTATATGATACATCAAGGATTTGGTTCATAAAAAATTTTAAAAAACGCCTTTTCGAGAGCGTGTGGCGAGTGCAGCTACAGAAGTTTGTTCTACTTTATACCATGCATCTGACGAATCTTTCATCACTGTCTACTGTTAAGGATTCTATCGCGGATGAATACTTGTGACAAGCTAGAGTATGAAGAGGATTGATGCTAGTTTCATTCGCAGTAATTTAATTTGTGCTCTTAGATTCCCATCTGAACACATTCTCGGAAATCGCCACGTATTCAGAAAAAACGGTGAATTATTTGTTACAAGAGAAATTATAAATGTCACTGTCAGTTGTTTCACTCACAGCAATTTCATCTTTCATTTCTTAAACATATGGAAGTCACGAAATCGAAGATACTCGTTTCTGAGAACGCGTGGTCTTACGTGTATATTAACAACAAATATTTCAGAAAAATGCTTAAGTTAGACGATTAACGAAGTTTCAGAATGTGTTACAAACACAAAGAGGAAACAAAAATATTTGCTTACCCAGCGATCTGTGAACCTACGATCTTCGACACCACAGTTCGTTGCCCTACCCACTTTTTTTTCATTCCACAAAAACAGTAACAAAAATGGCTAGCTTACAATGAAATGACAAATAAGGTACAGATAATTTCAGTCATAAATTACAGCATTCAAAGAATGAGGAATGGTATTCAATTTTTAGCAGTAGCACACATTTAGCACCTTCACTGTCTCCTTCAACTGGTGGCAGTTCAGCATGCACATTTTCTTCTTCTGCAGCCTGAGGTTCCGCATCATTTCCCAGACCCAAATGAATCATTCAGCAGATCCTTGATGTGTGTTCCTTCCAGGGTAAATTACGTGGACAGGAGAGAAGTCCCGAACAGCGACATCGCAAAGCCCTTCACTGCCTTGTTATTTTTGTCAGTTCCAGCCTTCTAAACGCATCCTTAGGGAGTTGAAGATCTTCCTTTGTAACAGACACCAGATGTTTGCCGTCATATTCTTGTATCTACTGTACTGCTGTTTTATTTTTAGTGTGTGGCTTGCAGGTGAGATTAGGGTCGGGAACGTGACCCAACCCATCCCCTCTCCACGAGGAATCCAGTTTCTAACCTATAGCCATTCTGTTGAAGACAATTCGGAGCATGTGATTTTGATACTTTAAATGTTTCATCGAATTCAATTTCCATATACATCTTGTATCCGATATGTTCATCGCTCCAAATATTGTTAAAAGTAAGCTACTACAATTCACATGCGAGCAGCGCTTAAATCCACATAATTCCACTATAGAGAGACGCAGGCTCACTTCGTAGCCAATGATGCGGGCGTAACCCGTAAATGAATGAAATTTTGGAAGGTTTCCTCTACCAGGTTTAACAAAATTCCTTTGCGTTACTTAAAAGTTTTAAATGCGTTTGGGTAGTTAATAAGTAATGCATTTGCGGAAAAAAGTACGCGAAGTCACTAGTAATTTCAGCTAACGCTCATGAGTAAGCAGAACCGACCTTTTGAAATCTAATGATTTTTTAAACTCTTAATTACATAAAAATAGATATTTTGTGAAAATATTGATCGAAATTTTGTTATAATCATTCACAGTAACAAAAATACAAACCATATTTCTAACAAAGGAAAATAGTCTAACTCCTTTTCCAACCAGACGCGTCCTAATGATTATTCAGTTACATAATCACAAAATTCGAAACTAAAACCGCTCAATATGTTTAAAATAAATTCTAGGTGTAAAAAAACCACACCGAATCGAACGAGAGGGCCATACTCAAATCCAAAATCTCTCAGTACAGTTGTCGAAAAATTGATGGGAAGACCGATCGGTAATAGATCTCTGAAGCTTACTGAATAGGAACTTCTGATAAAGAACCGAAAATGACGTCACTATCGAGGCTAACCTACTGCACCGATCAGTATGAACGACACAGAATAGGACCCCTGGGCTCGTGATCATATCGTTTGGCCCCTTGACGACTGGAAAATCGTGACCTTGTCAGACAGGTCCAATTTCAGCTGGTAAGAGTTCGTGTGTGGAGCAGACTCTACGAAGCCATGGACCAGTCGTCAACATGGCACTGTGCAAGCTAGTGGTGGTCCCATAAGAGTTTGGGCTAATAAAATAAATGTCGTGTGACAGGGGCCTCCCGTCAGGTGGACCATTCGTTGGGTGGAAGTCTTTCGATTTGATGCCACTTTGGCCACCTGCGCGTTGATGGTGACGAAATAATGATGATTAGGACAACGTAACATCCAGGCTCTGAGTAGAGAAAATCTCCAACCCAGCCGGGAATCGAACCTGGCCTCTTAGGATTGACATTCTGTCGCGCTGACCACTCAGCTACTGGGGGAGGACGGTTTGAGCTAATAATTGCGTGGAATTGATTAGATTCTCTTGTACCTATCACTGACTGGAAATGGCTATGTTCGGCTACTTCGAGACCATGTGCAGCCATTAATCGACTTCACCTTCCCAGACAACGACGGAATTTTTTATGGCTGATAGTGCGCCATATTATCAGGCCACAACTGTTCGTGATTAGTTTGATTCTGGACAATTCGAGCGAATGATTTGGCCACCCAGATGACTCGACTTCAATCCATTCGAACATATATGTAACAAAATCTTCCACTGGCAACATTTTCGCAATTATGGACGTCTATAGAGGCAGGACTCAGTATTTCTGCAGGGTTTCCTGTGACTTGTTAAGTCCGTGTCATGTCTAGTTACTGCACTACGCCGGGCAAAATGAGATCCGACACGCTATTAGGATGTATCCCAAGACTTTTGGCGCCTCAGTGTATGGTCTTGCTTTGCCTAAGTCTCAAGGGTTGTGTGTATTGTATCCCCTGCAGTTGTTTGGCCATGGAAGACCGGTGTATTACACGTAAGCATCACACATGCTTACAAAAGGCGAGCATATCTGCGATTGCAGTACACTGCCTTAGTAATAGTCATCCAGTGGGATATAACAGATTCTGGCGCATAGTTACAGTTGCTGGGATAGTGTCATGGGGATTAAGCTACTAAGTGACCTTTTAGACAGAGATATTTGAAACTTCCCGTCATCTTAAAACTGGACCTTTGCCTTTCGCGGGCAAGTGCTCTACCAGCTGAACTACCCAAGCACAACTCACGACCCCTCCTCACAGCGTAAATGCTGCCAGTACCTCGTCTCCTTCCGGGAGTCCTAGTTCTGTAAGGTTCGCAGAAGAGCTTCTGTGAAGTATGGAAGGAAACGAGGCACTGGCAGAATTGAAGCTGTGACGACGGGTCGTGAGTCGTGCTTGGGTATCTTAGATGGTAGAGCACTTGCCTGCTAAAGGCAAGGGTCTCGAGTTCGTGTCTCGGTCTGGCATACAGTTCTAATCTGCCATGAAATTTCATATCAGCGCACACTCCGCTGCAGAGTGAAAATTTCATTCTGGACACAGGTATTTGCTTAAATTCTAGCTGAAACCCTGCCGTCTCCCTGGTTAAACAGAGGAACAAGCTAATTCTACTTACTGACCCATTGTTAGATAAAATTTTGCTGTTGATGACGTCTGATGTTGGTTACCTTTGATACTGTGGTGGTGCTAGTAATTTACGGTGTGTATTTCTTTTCTGTATACATCGTCATTTGATTCCTAGTTGGTGTACGCCTGCCCAACGTTGAATTTACCATATACAGCGAACTTTAGTTGCATTTGTGCCCTGAAAATGACGAGAACCTCACCTGCCGAAATACTGACGGTTGTCGATTACGTTATCCGACTGCATCCCGTACATTATTTTTACGAGCAAGAGATTTTCTTTTAAAGTACAAATATTTTGTGGATTCTTTTTAGCGCAGTCCTGCCCAGCGTTATCTGGGCGTGTAGCTAATAAAATAAATACCTCGCACTGGGAAATGGAACGCCGTCAGCAGTTGGGAGTATGTATAAAGAGCTGCATTCTTCCTGCGTTTTTATTAAAAAAAGTTCTTGTGCTGTTTTTATCATGGTTTTGTTACTTAAATAAGTCTTTAAATTTATTGGTTTGCACTTAATATATTTTTAATTGTAAGTTAATGTAAAATACGAATAATTATGAATTATTTATTATAAACAAACATTGTGGAATAGAATTTTTTTAATCTCATTCACTGTAATTTTTATGTTTATTCCTTGATTACCTAGTATTATCCTCGAATTTAGTACTATAACGTATGTTTATTGAATGCCTTTTACGATATATAGGTATCAAATTAATGTATTTATTTTTACTTTACAATAACTACAAACGGAACTGAAAAAATAATTGTAATACAGATCTCTGCATTTTCTATTATAGAATCTGAAGGTGATGTATGTATGGCCGAAACCGTTAATGATTGTTACGATATTGTTCTACCTAAGACAAAAAAAGTGCCAAGGGCATCCCCTACTTTTCTTTGGTTCAAGCGAGTTACCTCAGTTACTCACTTGGCAGTAGAAATTACCCAGCGATTCACGTAATTTTTCGACGTCTCTCTCAAGGAGCGTAACAGCGTTCACGTCAACTGCTGTCCAATAACATTGATGAAACCGACTATTCAATGTTGTGAACACTCTTCATTCAGATTTCTAAACTAATCTTTAATAATGTCAGCACGGAACAAGACCTAAGGTACAAAACGGAGTTCTGTCAGTGATGCCGTGGAAAACGAGCTACGTATTTAAGCTCGTAGAAGATCACATGGCGTATTGAGGATGCTTCCAGTCTTGATGCACCGCAGTGATCAAACAATGCAATGAACATGACAATAATTGATGCGTTGCACCTGTCATATTTCTTGTTCGCAATGTTTTTTAATCATTGTCGACGGAGATGCATTCCTCAGACGCCAGACGGGCAAATCTGGGGAATTTCACTGCATATCCATCAAAAGGAAATGTTACTGTTTGTGGACGTCAAATTTTCTAATACACTGTAAACTTTTATTTGAAGATTTTTCGCCATCTAAACACACCAAGAACAGTGCGACGTTACCAAAAGCAACGTTTATAGAATGGTGTATATGTGAACATTGTTGGAGAACGCTAACATTTCTTAAAACTGTGCGAATTGTATTTGCTACTATTTCTAGGAGTGTTACTATAAATACGTATTTCGTAGACCTAAAAAGGTTATTTAATTCAACAAAAATGCTATGATATAATATTGTTAGCAGATTTATTCTAGGTGTTACCAAGTAGCGTCTTTTATAATCCGAATACGTAAGTGACAATTTAGTTCCAAGAAATCGCCTCGTGGAATGACGCACGTAAACAATATCTGCTGCCCAATACTGTCTCAACAAAGGTGTTTCTAAAGGTGAAGACAAATTATAGCTATATTTACAAAGCTGGCAGTTTTTTAGGTTAGTTGTACATCACAAAGACGCCAAAACGCTACATCGACCAACTGTAAACACACAATGACAGTAGCGTTTTCGGCAAGCGTCGAGATCAGTAAGTCACTTGTAAATGTTATTTCTTTAGTTTCTGGCGAAAAATGCTATTAAGAATCACACGATTCAAAGTTATTGACACAACGGAAAATAGCACTGCATTTCTTTTCCGCCACTGTTGAGACACAGGAGCTGACAAACTCTATGACTACGGCACTGTTAAAATCGATGGGCACAATAACGCTAAGGCAGGGAAATATAAACAGCAAATGATTTAAAGCATATCAGAAACAGAAAACAAAGTTGGATCTGAAATCGTTCACTCTGTAACAACCAGGTGCAAGTTTGTTCAAGATCGTGAATGTAACGCTGCTAGGCGTATAGGTAAACACAATCCACAAACTCGTCACTGTGGTTGCTACAGCCAAGCTATGCTAATTACTGCTTACGGGGAGTACGCATCAGACTTACAGCTGGAAGCCGTCGTCGGCAGCCTCAGCCTCAGCCTCACATGGCCATGTTGTGACACGGGGCGCGCTGCGCGGCGGTGAAGCAGGACTGTGACGGCGGAACACAACCTCCCTGCCAGCTAACCTGCGCCAGCACTGCTGCCGCCGGACGCCGCCACTGTTGCGCATGCGCGCCTGCCGCGCGCAGAGCCGCCTCGCGGTCGCGGTCCGAAACTGTGGAACACGTCGGCCGGCAACGAAGGGCAACAACGCACTCAGCTGGGGATCGATGGCGTCACACGACACACACGTCGCTTTGCGAGGACGCCAAGGCGGTCGATTCGGTTGGAGTAAGGAAACGAACGGAGATCTTATTCCAGTCGATTTCCTACCTGCGGTCTGAACGATGACCTGGTGGATGACATCGGAAGTTCATTGAGGCTTTTTGCGGATGATGCTGTGGTGTATCGAGAGGTTGTAACAATGGAAAATTGTACTGAAATGCAGGAGGATCTGCAGCGAATTGACGCATGGTGCAGGGAATGGCAATTGAATCTCAATGTAGACAAGTGTAATGTGCTGCGAATACATAGAAAGATAGATCCCTTATCATTTAGCTACAAAATAGCAGGTCAGCAACTGGAAGCAGTTAATTCCATAATTTATCTGGGAGTACGCATTAGGAGTGATTTAAAATGGAATGATCATATAAAGTTGATCGTCGGTAAAGCAGATGCCAGATTCATTGGAAGAATCCTTAGGAAATGCAATCCGAAAACAAAGGAAGTAGGTTACAGTACACTTGTTCGCCCACTGCTCACCAGTGTGGGATCCGTACCAGATAGGGTTGATAGAAGAGATAGAGAAGATCCAACTGATAGCAGCGCGCTTCGTTACAGGATCATTTAGTAATCGCGAAAGCGTTACGGAGATGATAGAAAAACTCCAGTGGAAGACTCTGCAGGAGAGACGCTCAGTAGCTCGGTACGGGCTTTTGTTAAAGTTTCGAGAACTTACCTTCACCGAAGAGTCAAGCAGTATATTGCTCCCTCCTACGTATATCTCACGAAGAGACCATGAGGATAAAATCAGAGAGATTAGAGCCCACAGAGAAGCATACCGACAATCCTTTCCACGAACAATACGAGACTGGAATAGAAGGGAGAACCGATAGAGGTACTCAGGGTACCCTCCGTCACACACCGTCAGGTGGCTTGCGGAGTATGGATGTAGTTGTAGATATAGAGTTTCTTTGCAAGAAGGAGACAACGGCGTAGGTATGATACGCGACCACGATGGTAAATAAACATCCCGCAACATTCGTCACGTTTAAAAAGTTTCACAGGTTAAGACCAAGCAGGAACTACTGACGTATCGTGTAATTCTAGCTGTCTTTGGTTGACGACATATGCAGTGTCGCCGTATGTTTCAGGATGCGGTATGCCTTGGGCAATTTTTTGCTGTTCACCAATTGACAATTTCATTCTCACTGAACCATGTGCACAATATATCCAGTTTCATAACGTATAGAATTGCATATTGAGCAAATCATATTTCACTTCCACCTTATCGAATGTGGTCTCCAGATTTTTTTTACTTATCAATTTTCTCTATCAGTATTTTACAACTTGCTTTTCGCCTATAAGTACTATTTCTCTTGCAGTAATAACTTTCGTATTTGTTTGGTTTCTCTTCGCTCGGCCATCACACTGAGAGCACACGAGAACTGGTAGAATTCATGCTTACGTTAGCACTCCTACTTTTCAATGTGGGTATGTTTTAGATCACTTGTACTTCAATACTTCAGTTGAGCTTCAATGCCACAAGTCCGTCAGCAGAATTTCGAAATCGACCACGCGAGTTAAATACCATCAATAAAACAGTTGAATCGATTGTCCAACAACAGCCATGTTATGCCACAAATTTCTTGTTTTTCCCAAATTAAATTAGTGTTTCCTAATTAGTTATTCGGCCAACTCACCTATTTTACAACAGCCCTCTGCAACAACAGACTTCAAAAGCTTCTATTCTCTTTTTGTATGAATTGGTTATTGTCCACGTCCCAATTCCGTATAAGGTTACACTCCATACAAAAACCTTCAGAAAAGACTTCCTAAAATTTAAATATATGTTCAGTGTTAACAAACATATCTGTTTCAGAAATGCATTTCTTGATAGGCTGCATTTTACGTCCCCTCTACTTCGGTTGTAGTCAGTTATTTTGCTGCCCGTATAGAAAAAGTCAGCCGGCCGTGGTGGCCGAGCGGTTCTAGGCGCTACAGTCTGGAACCGCGCTACCACTACGGTCGCAGGTTCGAAACCTGCCTCGGGCATGGATGTGTGTGATGTCCTTAGGTTAGTTAGGTTTAAGTAGTTCTAAGTTCTAGGAGACTGATGACCTCAGAAGTTAAGTCCCATTGTGCTCAGAGCCATTTTTTTTTTAGAAAAAGTCATCGACTTCTTTTAGTGTCTCATTTCATAATCCGATTGCCTTAGCATCACCTGGTTTAATTCAGCAACATTACATCACCCTCAAGGGCGCCCCTGCTTTGGGCAAAGCCCCCACCATCTCCCCTAGCTCTCACGCAAATAAAACAATGTAATGTAATCGGGTGTTTTTAAAGAAAATGATTTAACAAGTCAATATTACGTAGCTTTTTAACTGGATCTTTTTTTTTTTTTGCTACTTACAAGTCGTCATATGTGTTCAAAATAGTTAAAAGTACTCCATACCTCAGGGTCTAGCACCCCCACCCCCTACAAATTAAAGAAACTATCGTATAGGCGATCTTGATCACCCTTGCTTTACTTTTGCTTACACTTAAGACAGTATCCACTCTATTCAACTGCTCTTGCAAGGCTGTTGCCGCCTCTGCCAGAATTAGAAAATCTTTGGCAAACCGCAAAGCATTTTAGTGAAATACAGACAAGAAACTCTGAGGTCTCATTCATGAACATGACATTTCTTGAAGTTAGACGGTATTGGTTTATTAATACTTCAATCCAGAGTGTTCAGAATTGCTCTTACAACAGTTCTCTTCATCTTAAAATGTGTTTTAAATTCTCCCCGTTAAAGCTTCATTGCAATTCTTTATTGATTGTAAGCTCTTCTGAGAATTGAAATACACAACTGAGTATGAAAAAATCTTGATTCGATAGAAGGAAAATTTGTAGCTCCGTTACAGATGTTCAGTCTCTAATCACAAGTCGGACACGTCATTTGACACCTAGGAAGAGAAGTGGAAAAAGCACGACTTATTCACTACACATTTTGGCGCGTTACCCTTACAGTTCCCCTGCCTCACGCTATTTTTTTGTGTATTGAATTTCACGTGAGTGTTGAGAAAGTTTGTCAACGAGACAATCAGCTGGACTAAATAAAAAGTATTGCATCTACTTTTACTGTAAGCATGATCACCAGGCAGGATAACCCATCATACAAGATGGCAGAAGAAATAGGATGTGAATAATATGCCCCACCTGGGATTAGCACACAAAAAGGGGACGTACAATCTCAGTAAAATGGCAGTAAACTAAGGGATACGTGAACTGGCTTCCTTTCCCATCACAGTCTAATTATTCACGGTGTCTGGCATGAGCAAAGACAAAGAGCATCATTGTTCAGAGACGAATGACAAAATCGTTCGTGATATCTCTTGCATGAATGCATGCAAGATACATTAAAATGATCGGTATTTAATCCCAGGGCCGCTGATCGCTATGAGCAAAACAAACTAATTATTGAACGGAATGCGCGTTCGACCGTTAGGTTTGTTCACAACGACCTGCTGACTCCGCTGGTTCCAGTCCCACAAATATTTCAAAACATTAAAAGTCATGTACGCACCCGCACTAGGAAAAAGTAAATTTAATATAATTACTGTAATTCGAAACAGATATCACTTTTAGTTACTCTAAGTTAGCAAACCACTTAATTGTAGCTTACATAACATGTCTGTTCGCTACGACAGCAACAGAAGATTCCAAAGGCACTCTCGTATAAAAAACGAGAGAGAGAGAGAAGTCCTACAGTTTTACCTGTTTCAGCAATAGGGCATTTCAGTATGGCTGGCGGCCGATAAATTTCTCCAATGAGGTCACGCAATACAATTGCTGTTACATTACATTGAACATCTAGGGAACTGTGTGACATCTTTTCTTCTTCCTTACACAGAAACTGTTTAAAAAAAAAAAAAAAACGCACATGTGCACAGCAGACTGGCTCTTTCCAAACATTGCTGAAAACATCTTCTAGTTACAAAAAGGAGCACTTCAAGATGTGGCCAAATTATTGCTACCGCTTCAGCTGCAGCTTTGCGACAGTCATAAATCCGTGTAGAGAGCTATGCTGCGCTTCGGCGGATGTGCCCTTCGATCGCAACAAACTTTGATGAGTCACGACTCAGCTTCCCAGAGGACGCTGCGGACGTGGCAGGGCATTTGTGTACCGAGGGGGAGAAGTTAAGGCTGGCATCATCGTGCAGCTTCGCGCACTGTCAGAGGAAATGGAAAAGTTTGATTTACGGACGTAATATCAGTTCGTCTGCACAGACAATGGCGGGAGATTCGATTAACACTGGACGCGGAACTATCATAGCGGATGGCTGCGGAAAAGTGCTACGGTGAGCGTTGAGGCTGGTGATCAGCTTTACTAGCAGCTTTACTTAACTCCATCTCGATGTCTCTTTTTTTTATTTTCTTAAATTACATTTCATTCTCTTCCTTTGAAGGCGGAGACGGCAGATGTAGTTGCAACATTAGGAAGTACGACTGCAGCCAATTGACAAATCGATTTCCCTGACCGGCAGCCAATGATAGTGATAATACAGACACAAATGCAAAATCTCTAGTTAACGCAGTATCACTAAACAAGCATACTCGGAACAGCAGATGGATTCTGATACATTCATATCGATATCCAGTTAGATAGCATCGATGGGTCGACCTGTGACGGTAGGTGTCTACCTGGCGCGTCGCTAGGGAATACGAGTTCCACATACGCCGGTCTTAACACGGTGCGCAAGTACAAGGCAAAGAATGGGTCTTTGATAGGACACTGGGCACAGAGCCTCCTATTCGCAGAGAGCGCGTCAACACTGACCTCTCTTTCTAACGGTCGCCGACATGAAAAGGTGAAGGCCTTCCCAGTTTAGGTTTCGCTACGTGACTGGTAGCCGCACATAAACTGTTCGGTTCCTTCTGGACTTCTATTGCTGGTATGGAGCATTTTCGTGTGGTGAATCCAGTCGCTTCGTCTGGTCTGGTCACGGAAGCAGTTCATCGAAGTGTACCTACTGTGAGAGCGTTACAACTATCATTACCCGCAAGTTGATGTTGACATTACATTAACACTTGTTCCATAGATCATGAATACGTCATTTCGTACGATGTGGAACGTATCGGCTTAACACAAGTTTTTTTTACACAACATAATTTTTTTCTTACATCATGTATAACTTTTTTTATTTTTTATTTTTTGCTTCTTCGTATCTAAAACTTCATATGTTGAGTACAAGGAGGTGTCATTCAGAAATTCATTTAATTTCTTATTAAATATTGGTTGGCTACCTGTCAGACTTTTAATGCTATTTGTTAGATGACCAAAGATTTTTGTGGCAGAATAATTCACCTCTTTACATGCCAAAGTCAGATTTAACGCAGAATATTGAAGATCATCCTTTCTTATAGTGTTATAGCTATGCACATTGCTACTATTTTTAAATTGGGACGAGTTATTAATAACAAATTTCATAAATAAACGAATGTATTGCGAAGGTAGTGCGAATATCCTGACTTTCTTTGAAACGTCCCCTTTGAAAAATTATGAATGACAGTGCAGGAAAAACTCTTACGTTTTTTGATACAGACACAGCTGGGTAATACACAACGTACTCAGACAGTTCTCTCTTTACTTATTCTGATCGTCACAAAACTGACACACAATATTTTTAGTGCAACGCAATCTGACTTTCAATAATCCGTACAAAAGAATGGGCCTGACTAACAATAACCTGTACCTTTCATGAATCACTTACCTCACAAAAAACTTCGTTACTCGAACTACTGCAATACAGCGAGCGCCAATACTGCCAGCTAAATAAAAGATTCTAACTACTGAAGGCACTGACTACTGAGAAGCATAGTTATCAAATGAAAGATTTTGATAGAGAACAATCAATGTATTTACCTTAATAGCGTTCAAAAGTCATAATATATATATATATATATATATATATATATATATATATATATATATATATATATATAATTTTGTGACATCCAATTAAAAAATTTCCTTTTTCTGACGGACACACGTCCAGATCGTCCGCTCAAAACTCTGGCATCTCTCTCTCTCCACATCCACCACTGCTGGCGGCTCACCTCCAACTGCCCAACGCTACGTGCCGTTCACATCCGTTTGCCCAACATCACACAACCGAATATTCCAACAATGAGTCCAACCAGCCACAGACTGCACACAGCACAGTCAGCGATTTTCATACAGAGCACTACGTGGCGTTACCAACATAAGAACCTAAACAGCCTACTTACATCTTAAGTAAATGTCTGCAAGGTAATCTATGCTGGACACCAGCTATTATTCTGATTATACGCTTTTGTGCAGCGAATACTTTTTCTCTTAATGATGAATTACTCTAAAATATGATGCCATATGAAAGTAGTCACTGAAAATAGGCATAGCAGGCTAATTTACTGATATGTTTATCAACGAAATTGTCAATGACCCTAGTCGCTTCCTCTGGTCGAGTTACATCGTAATTAATCATTAGTTGTATCTAAACGAGTGAACATGCAAGATGCCACTGCGCTACGGCTAAACATAAACAGTTCCTCTGATCTGAAACGAAAGAGCCTGTTCGATATGTATGTTGCCCCCACACGCTGAATCTGTCGAATTTAATAAATTGCGTGCAATGGAAACAAAAAGAGGAGGGATGGCCCTGATACGTGAGTTGTGGGTGTGGTTGTTGTCGAAGTTAATAGTGATAATAAGTGTCAAGGGGTTTCATCTCTAAATAGTGAAGTGACCGAGCGTTAACTTAGACCATCGTTTATTAAAATATAGTCTCCAGGAAGAACAGCACATGATAAACAAACATATGTAGTTAACTGTCTCACACACTGGAGGTAAGTAAAAATTGTAACATGAAATCTGCAAAAGAAACCAAATAACCGAGTCATGGGTAAGCCATCGACTGCTAGAGCGTGATTCAAAGTAAGATCCCCAGTGCTTCAACTGTAAACGTGTCTACTCCTGTTTCATCACTAACAGCTTGCCTCGCCTTGCTGCCAGAATTTACCAACTTTAAGAAGATGAGCTGCAACTTCAGCAATGGAAAAAGGCATCTGGACTGAAAGTTCTCCCCAAGGCCAGGGCTTGACTTACTCATCTCGGTCCCCGTCCAGATGAAGAGAACTGCTACAACCCGGTCCTCACCACGAGTAGCGGTTTGGTTGGTTGTTGGTTGATTCGAAGATGGAGACCAAACAGCAAGGTCATCGGCACCGTCGGATTGGGAAAGAATGACGAAGGAAGTCGGCCGTGCCCTTCATCCCGGACTTGGTCTGCAACGATTTAGGGAAATCGTGGAAAATCTAAATCAGGATGGCCGGAAGCTGGTTTGAACAGTCATCCTCCCGAATGCGAATCCAGTGCGCTAACCGCTGAGACATATTGCTCGGTAGCACCTTTTGGCTCCGCCTCCTAACTAAGCGTACTGTACTGCATTGTGTGCTGACAGAGATTACTTTAAAAACGACGCTCCTCTGTGCACTCTGTCAAAAGACCGCCAAAGGTTACTGCTTGTCCAATCAGCCAGAATGTTAGAAACGCCACCAATGAGATACCACGTAGCAATCGTTTTCTTCTCTCTTCCGAAAAGTTTGCCATTACTCGGACCAATGTCTTAGTTCATCATCTTAAACAAATTTACAACAATTTGGTTCTAGACGCCCATCCGGGAAGACTGTGGAAGCCTTGGCCAATGTGAGAGAACTCTAGCTTCCGTTTCTTAGAAAGTCGGTGCCAGTTCTCCCACTTTGGCCAATTTTTATGACATCGTCCAATCGACGGATATGCGACTTCCCACGTCAAAATCTTTAGTAGATATGCTCGTAGTATCGACGCCAGGATGGCGGTGGCGAAATTCAAGAGCGATCTTAATGTACGAGACAGCTCACCAAATCCTCCCCAAGATCTTGTCCACAGTCCAAGCTATGGCCAAAATTTTCAAGAAGCGCCCTCTCGGCTCGATGGGCGGGCTTCGTTGGCAGTATGGTGGAATTCCAATTGCACATGAAGTGTACATGTTTGCTCTGCTATGGCCTTCGCAAGATATTATCAGCACCTGGCAAAATTGCCTAGAACATGAGGACTTGGTCTGTGCACAGCGCTCCACGGGGTAGCTTAGCGAGCAGTCAGTAACCCACTCAAGTACTCAGCACTGGGGGATGAGGGAGGAAGGACCACCCATGCTGCTGACGACTAGCGTATCTGAGGTGCCAAGAAACTGTCACACCCCCACAATCTGCACTGCTGGATCACTTTGATAGCGGCCAGCCGACACTCAGAAAAAGTACTACGCAGACCCGTAATAAAATCAACATTGAAAGGTGGCTACACTGTGCCACTGCGCCAGAGAGTGCGCCAAAGAGTACTATTAAGCCGCCTCCACAGTGCTTGTTATGAGATTGTGGTAGTCAGTGGTTGTCGAGAGATCGTAGAAGACAGTGCCTGTTTAGAGTTCGTGGCAGTCAGTGCTTGTGAAGAGATCGTAGAGGACAGTTTTGTCGAGAGCTCGTGGTTGTTGTGAAGTTGGAGCAAGATGTTGTAGTAAAGAGTGTAGTTCCATGTCTTATGCAGTTATTTGATGGGAGAGATAGCAGATGTTATTGTAATGAGTGCATTTCGTCAATATATATGAAGGTAAAATTTATAATGTTCCTTTATTAGTTGTGTATCTGAAATAATGTGTCACTACAGGTTCAGTCAACAAAGCATCTGGCTCGTGTTCTTGTATTAGAGTGAATTTTGCTTTTCTTGCGTAATTAGAGTTTTTCTAAATTTCTTTTGTCACGTCAGTATAATTGGTATCAAAATTCTTGTCTTGTTGGAAAAGAACCGTGCCACATGTGGACGTTGAGTCACACTCCCACATACAGAACAGTGACTCTTTTGCTTATTGGTTTTGTTGGTTTTTTTTTTTTTTAGTTGCTGGGGACTTAATTAATTAATTGTGTTTACGAAAATTTTCTTACATTGTTCTTTGCAGTCAGATTGCGTAATAATACTAGTCAGGGCCAACCGATTACGAGACTTACGTAATCGGACAGACAGTTACAAAAGTATTTTCAATCACATAAATTTAAATAAGCCCCCATGCACGTGGCGACCGCTGCTTCGGATCGTCCCTTGGATTCTTCTGGTTGTGAAAATTGTAGACTGTAGTATTGTGGTAGTAATTTGTAGTTAATAATTGTAGTCTATTTTGCATGTGTAGATTTGGTAATTGGCATTCTTCTAATGGTATTTTTCAAAATTTAATTTTTATTGCCTTGTATACGCGTTTGACAAATTAGTGCAGTTATTTCAATTGTTCGATTGATCGTGTCTGAGGGAGACATTTCATGTGAATAGTATTGTTGGAGATAAAGAGTCATTGTGTGTAATTTTCGTACAGTGACGAATCTTTCGTATATTTTGTAAATGATTACGCGATCAATGAAAAAGGCAAAAATGATGAATAGTGAGAATAATGAAATTGTTAACATGGCGAACTCGCCAACGGAGGAAAACAGTATGATGGATAATGAAGTGGAAAACAATGTAATAAGTCGGGAAAATAGTCCGGAACCATTTCAAAATTTTTCTCAATCAGAAAATTCACAGAATCCGAGATTAACGATAGAAGATTCTGAAATTGTATCGAACACAGATAGCTTTACAGCTATGACGGAGGAAACTGGTTGTGCGGGAAATGTTAGGCGCGGAAAGAATTGCGAACCGGCTACCTTGGAACAGTTGATGGGTGCAATATTAAATCTGGGATCACAAATGGGAACTATGGTAACACAGATGGGAACAATGAAGACAGAGATGGGAACAATTAAAACTGAGATGGGAACAATTAAAACAGAGATGGGAACAATTAAAACAGAGATGGGAACTTTGGGATCTGAAATTAAAACTGATATGGGAACAATGGAAACACGGATAGGATCTGAATTTAAAACAGAGATGGGAACTTTGGAAACACGGATAGATTCACGAATAGGGACATGTTTCAAAAATATGAAAGATGAATTAAAGAAAGAAATCAGGGAAGAAGTACAACCGATTCTGAATTCTCACAATAATAGATTAATTGCAGTAGAAATTAGACAAAGGGAACAGGATAGAGAACAGGAAGAAAGAGATCGCGTGATAGTGCAGAAATTTTCAGAGTTAAATTTACAACGTGCACAAGACAAGGAAGAAATAATTGAAAGAATCGAGGAATCCGTACCAAATGACAGAATAAATAACTTAACGCAACAGTGTGAACAGTTAACTACCAAATGTGTCAGTATTGAAACCCGAGTCGCGACACTTACGGAAGACGTAAATAAACAGAAAGAAAAAATAGGTGACTTATCGGAAAGAGTTGAGGAAATTTCAGATAAATTGACAAATCTTAGTTTACATGGGGACAGAGATTCAGATGATACAGCCCCATTGCCATTTGCAGAAACCGAAGAATACCAGAACATAAATAAGCATGTTGAAAATCAGGGAAAATTTAATGAACGCGTGAAAAGGGAATTTGAGGCATTACGAAAGCAAGTCAAGCAGATCGAAGGCGAAATCGTAGGAAAAGACGGCAGAAGGAACTTAGAATCACAGATAGCAGAGGGGTATGAAGAAAGTAATTTATTTCATTTACGGGATGCAACAAGAGAGCGCCAGGCGCGCGAACTTTATAATAATCGACACTCGGACTGGGACAGACGCGGTAGGTCTTTGTCGCCACGAGGCGAAAACTTTGACTATAAACACTTTTTGACTGTTCGGAAATTTAAGATCTTCCGCAACTCTAAGAATGACATACATCCATGTGCATGGTTAGATCAATTTATGTACGCACTTCCACCAAATTGGCCACTAAGTCACAAACTGGAATTTATGTGTGGATATTTAGAAAACGAACCGGCGACGCGGATGCGCGCACTCATTAGAGATTGTAATAATCTGAATGATTTTTATCATGCATTTCTATCGGCATATTGGTCCGAAAACACGCAAGACAGAGTCAAACACAGTCTTATTATGCAGCGTAATTTCAAACAGTCTGAGTTCCGCACGCCGGCAGAGTACTTTGAAGACATGATTCGAAAGAATCAGTTCCTGTCCAACCCTTATAGCCCGACTGAATTAATTCGCATTTGTTTAACTAAGCTGCCACAATCCATAAGACAAATTGCTTTGGCCGGAAGATGTAAAGATGACATTGAGACTTTTAAGACTTTGTTGCAAGAACTGGAGTATGACAACGACGACGGGACCTCTTGTAACTTTTTCAGTAACAGTAATTACAATAGATTTTCAGAGAAAAGTGATAGTGGTCGGAACGGGCGTTATATGGGTAATTTTGAGAATGACAGACGTAACAGACACGACAATAGATACCAGCCCTATGACAATAACAGACGTTCTAACAGAAATTACACAGACAATAGCGGTTATTCGTACCGGAATGATCAATCATACGGAAACAGTAATCGGTATCATCAGGACAGAAATTATTCATACAGTAATAGAAATTCTTACTACAGAAATAACCAGGGTAGTAGATACAACAATAATTTCAGAAGTGACAGTCGAAATTATACAAGAAGTAGTTATGCAGACAGACAGGAAAATAGAAATTTTAATAACAGACACAACCCAGAATTTGCATCTAACAGACAGGAGGGACCTAATTGGCATCCTCCACGTGACAGAACTTCAGAGAGACAAGTGCAAATCGTAGAAATGGATCCGCGAAATGACGCGAATACTCAAAGACGTGACGCAAACAATCGACAATGACTTGCAGCTTCGGCTTCTGGGAGCAATATAGACGGTTCAGAAGGTAATGACACTACGACTTTACACTACGTACGCCTGGAAGACATGAGAGACATTTTGTTAGATGAAAAGGAAAATAATGTAGACGCATTTTTACATCCTGTTATTGAAGTATGTGTGGGTAAGAATAAGTTCACTGCAGTTTTAGATTCTGGGAGCCCATTGAATGTCATTAGTGAATCAGTTTTTCGTATATGTGAAAGAACTATTGCCTGTCCTGTGTTACCTATTTCTAAAACTACAATTCGTGGAGCGATTTCCGGAAAAAGTGTGGAGGTCAAACAACAGACCAATTTAAATTTCATTTGTCAAGGATACGAATTTTCTGCTAATTTTATTATTGTTCCATTACTCAGTACACAAATTATATTAGGTATGGAGTTTCTTAACGCACATAAGGCAATTTTGAACTTTAAAGAAGGAAGTGTAAATTTGACTGTTGCTGGAATGCCGAAATGTTTAAAATTTTTCGAGTGTTTAACAAGATCTGAGTCAGATACAAAATGTTTAAGGTTTCTTACTTCTGATGTTTTCGTTGAGCATTATGACGACAATGTGTTTATTCATGATAATGACAATAGATACAGAGACGCGATGGATGAGATAATTAATAGCGAAGAATTAATTAAAGAGAAGGTTAAGAAAGCTGAAGTGCCAGATGACGTTGCAAGAGAAGAGCTGCACCACATTTTAACTTCACATGCTACAGTGTTTAGTCATCACACAGGAACTATACACGGCTTACAATATTTATTTAAAGTAAAAGAACACACACCATTTCGCGGGAAAACGTACGCTATTCCTTTGGCCTACAGAGACAAGGTTAAGAATGAACTTCAGTACATGTTAGATCAGGGCATTATTGAGCCTGCAGTCAGTCCTTATACTAGCCCATTACACGTTGTTCTTAAAAAGGATGGGTCAATTCGTTTGGTTCTGGATTCCAGACAGATAAATAACATCATTATTCCTGAAACTGACCGCCCACAAAATTTAGATGAACTTCTTCAACATTTCCATGGAATTAAAGTTTTATCCACGATTGATATGCGCGCAAGTTTTTGGCAAATAGAACTCCACCCTGACTGTAGAAAATATACTGCCTTTTTAGCTTTTGGTAACTGTTACCAATTTCGGAAATTACCATTTGGACTTACTGTATCTTCAGCAGCATTCATTCGTAGCTTAAATGAAATTTTACCTGTTTATCTTCGTGACAATATTACTTCATATGTTGACGATATTCTTATTGCTAAACGTTCTTGGAGTGAACACAACAAAATTTTGGACTCATTATTACGTGTCTTTGCAAAGGTTGGCATTACAGTAAACTTGGAAAAATCTGAATTTGGTCGTTCTCAGGTGAAATTTCTCGGTCACATTATTTCTACAGAAGGTATTCTTCCTGATCCAGAGAAATTAGACGCTATTCGTAATTATGCTGTTCCTACTACAAAACGTGATGTTCGTAGTTTCCTTGGTGTCTGTAATTTTCTGCGACGCTTTGTTAAATTGGACGATTTGGCCACACCTCGTTTATGTGAACTATCTGGAAAGAAATCTAATTGGTGTTGGGATGAGGAAGCTCAGTCAGAATTTGAACAGCTTCGTGATGCTTTAGTTGCTGCTCCACTTCTTTCACATCCAGATTTATCTAAAGAATTTTGTTTGGCAACGGACTCATCATACAAGGGCCTAGGTGCACATTTATTTCAAGAGATAGAAGAAAACGGCGTTGTAGTACAGAAGACTATTGCATTTGGAAGTCGCGTTCTCTCTAAATCCGAAAAGAATTATTCGATTACGGAACTTGAAGCTTTGGCTGTTGTTTGGGCTTTTACAAAATTTCGCACATTTTTGTATGGCAGACATACTAAGGTTTACACCGATCATCGAGCTCTGGAATTTCTTATGTCAACAAAATTAACTCACGGCAGATTGTCACGATGGGCGTTGTACCTCCAGGAATTTGACTTTAGTATTGTTTACATACAGGGTTCTTCTAATATTGTTGCCGATGCTTTATCACGTGCACCTATGGGTTTGAAACAAAATGCTGAAGAGGACTACAAGGAAAACAATTATTGTTTGATGTATATTCAAGGTGTTGCGTTTGAGAACTTTATTTCGTCTTCGCTCCAGGACATCGCTAAGGAGCAAAATAAGGATCCAATCTGGAAGGATATTAAGGAGAAGTGGAGGAGAAAGGAAAGCGTGGCGATTAGACAGCATTATTTAGTTCGCAATGACATTCTTTTTAAACGAAAATCGGTCGACAACTCCGTTTGGTTAGTTTGTATTCCTGATGAGTGGGTCAATAAATTGATTTGGTATACGCATTTCAGTTATGCACACTTTGGTCCCCGAAAATGCTATCATAAATTACGAGAAAATTGCTATTTCAGTAATATGGAAAAACGTATTCGATCTGTTCTTGCCAAATGCAAATTATGTCAAATGGCTATGCCTCCAACGATTTCTCACAGAGCACCGTTGTTTCCCATCATTCCAGCGAAATTAAAGGAGATGGCTGCAGTCGATTTGTTCGGTCCAGTGGTTCGTTCTACTAATGGTTTTGCGTACATTTTCGTAGCAGTGGAACTGACGTCAAAATATGTGTGTTTCACACCTTTACGCAAAGCAACAGCTCGTTCAGTATCTAATGCTTTCCTCAAACATTTTCTTAAAGAAGTTGGTCATGTTGACAAGGTTATATCAGATAATGGATCACAGTTTCGTTCTAAAGTTTGGCTTCGTACTCTACAGCGTCGTAAAATTAAACCAATCTTCATCTCACTTTTTCACCCTCAATCTAACGCTTCAGAGAGATGGATGAAGGAAATCAATAAATTGTGCCGTCTTTATTGTCATCAGAATCACAGAACTTGGGATCAGTATCTTCATATTTTTCAAAATATTCTGAATGAACTCCCTAATGATTCAACTTCTTTACCGCCTCTATTGATACTAAAAAATAAAGTACCAACAAATCGCATTTCTGAAATCGTTCCTTTTCCGCCTTCACGGAAACTGCGGCATTCTGAAGTTGTCAACCTGGCTCTACGAAATATTGCATCTGCGGCTGCTAGAAGAGAGAAATCAGTTAGACGCCCTGGTCGTTCAAAAATCTTGTCAGTTGGTCAAAAGGTATTAATTAAGTCCCACCGTTTGTCTCACAAAGGAAAAGGCTTGTGTCGCAAATTTTTTCTGCTTTATAACGGTCCATATAGAATTCGCAAAATTATTCATGATAACACTGTTGAAGTAGAAACTCTTAAATCTCGACGCTCTAAAGGAATACATCATATATCAAACGTAAAAATTTTTGTAGAATGACATACTTTGGAGAACTAACAGCCACATGTAAACATGCGGAGAGTACAAGGATACCGCGCTGTGTTTTGGCGGCGGCACATACTCAAAGCAACAGTCAAGTCTGCGCGCCGCACAAGGCAGTCGTTGACCGCGAACAATAGCTTCCTACGTCACGCGCCCACAACTGATCGAGCGCTCAGTGCGAATGCACTGACAGCCGTAAACAAACACACAGTCTAATTTCTCCGGCTAAATTCAGTATAGAGCTATAGTGACTTGATGAATTATGTTATTAACATTCAGTATTTTGCAGGATACGGTGTATAAAGTATTTAAGACCTTCAGGTAAATTCTGTGCGTGTCCGACGTTAAGACGACTTGCTATCGAGAAATTTTCAGGAAGAATGTAATTTCGAAGAAGAAACTAATAAACTAAAAAGGTAACTATTAATGGAGTTTATTTTTCAGGTAACATATTTCCACTTAGGTACGTACTTTAGACGTAATTTGCTGCTCGCGATTACGTGATTCATGCTTTGTGCTAATTTTATGTTCTATGAATTTACTTGTGAAGCGACGTGCTTGCGTACATTTACTGATTTTGACAATTATTGATTAATGAACTGGGTTGTAACTTGTATATATTATGCATCGCTTGGCTGCACTGCTTTTTCACTGATGTCATATTTTTCTATTATGTGCCTGCTGTGCTTATTTATTTAAATTATAATTGTTATCTGATTAATTGTGCTGACTGTGATTATGTATGTAAGTTATACTTTTTGGATTTATCTGCTTGCGCATCCATGTTTACTTGCTAAGATGACATATGAACATTTATTTGCTCAGGCTGATATGATGCTAATGACTTGTTTATTACGTAAGATATATGTTTGCTGCTTTCTGTATGGATTACATATTTACATAATTGTAACCTGATTAATTGTGCTGACTGTGATTATGTATGTAAGTTATACTTTGTGATTTATCTGCTTGCGCCTTCATGTTTACTTATTAAGATGACATATGAACATTTATTTGCTTAGGCTGATATGATGCTAATGACCTGTTTATTACGTAAGATATATGTTTACTGCTATGCGTATGGATTACATATTTACACATTTCTGTTTTGTTGCCATAACTGCTCTTTAATTTGGTGTATAGCAATGCTGATGTACAGTGTACGAACATAGAGTTTAGGTTACACTGTGGTATTAATTATAGATTGTTCGCTTGGCAAAGCCTCGTTGTAGGAATTGTGCTGCGTCCACTTGTTGACATTCTGTTCTCTACTGGTATATTTACTCGCTATTGCTTGTTTTGCTTACGCTCAGTGCCTTACATTTTTAAGATAAGAAAATGAACTGCTATAATTCGACGAACGACATTAGTACAAGAAAGTGATAGAAGTCACATGAGCTGAGGTTTTATAGAAGCTGTATAAATTTATGCTAATAGGAAGGAAGCTAACAACATGACAGACCAAAACTAGGTTTAGACCATTAACAATTATTAGACTGCATTTTTCGTAAGCAATTGAAATAGGAAGTGACACTTGACACAAGAAATACTCCACATGTTTGCTTCTGTTTGCCATAATTCTTGAAGTGGTGTACACACTGTGAAATATTATGATCATTCACACTCCGTAATCGTACTTAATTACTGAGAGTTATTCGAACTAAGTCTGTTAGAGGTCAGGTATGCATTTCTTTTATTTAATGATGGACAAGGAACCAAAATGTATCTTATAATTTATAATGAGTAGAAAATTTGGGTCAGATGGATTACACAGAGGTTGTGTGTTGACAATGTGTCTTCGGATTGTATGGGATGCTGAATTGAAGTTGCATTAGGATTTTATCTGTACTTGTTCGAGGAGACTGACGAGAGGAAAGAGTTGTTATGGAAGTGAAATGATATTGGTGCTGAGGTTTATATTTATCGATGTATTATTATAGGTATTGAGAGTATATGAAGTTGTTTGTGGACAAGAGGTAAGGTGATATTGGTGCTGAGGTTTACATTTATCGACGTATTATTGAGGTATTATTGAGATTATGTGATGCTGATAATTATTGGAGTTTTGGTGTATAAGAGGTAAAGTAAGTGAGGAGCATATTTTTTTTGTTGGTCTTATGGAACAAGGAGGATGAAGATAGCAGACTAGAACACTAAAATAGAAGGAAGATTGTCTATACACACTTTGTTAAATCAATAAGCAGTATATACTTTTTTTTGGAGAGAGGAAGTAATTGCATATCTTGGCTCACTGACAGTTGTTCAACAACAGTACATTTTGATCTGGCTTGGCAAACATTGGTCTTGACATGATGACTATGACGTTGACTAACTATTATTGACTGTTATACATTGCTGCCAGTACTACTTGATACACATGATGAACATCAGATTTAGACAGAATTTCATTTACACAATTAACACTATTCAATTACACAGTAGTATTTAATGTGAATGAAAGATGAGTGAGTGTGTTCTGTGTGTTTTCCTTTCCTAATCCTACCCACCTATCTCCTAAATATTATTTTATTTGTTGGTAGTGGCTTGCACTGACACCCATGAATATTATAGGTTTACTGGTATTTGTGTATTGTAATAGTTAATAGGACAATTATCTGATATCATTTATGTGTTTGTTATGATTTGTATGTTTAGTGTAAAAGCACTGTATGTGCATTCAAACTATTGTTCATGCCTGAACTGTCTGATTAGTGAAGATAAATATTCTGAACTGTTACCTGCACTTTTCAATATGATGTGTGACATTTGGTCGTGTTTAATTTCTGCTGATGAACAGTGTGATCAGTGCTAGTGAATTTTTTGGAACGGCTTCTGCTGAGAGATATGACTTTTTGCTGTCTGCACCTACTCAATATTGCTGGGTGCCACTGTTAGAACTGTTTCTACTGAAATGAAGTCACTTGTTGCTGTTTGCACCTACTCAACATTGCTGGGTGCAACTGATGAACTGTTTCTACTGAAATGATGTTACTTCTTGCTGTCTGCACCTGCTCAACATTGCTGGGTGCAACTGATGAACTGTTTTTACTGAAATGATGTCACTTGTTGGTGTCTGCACCTGCTCATCTTTGCTGGGTGCAACTGATGGACTGCTTCTACTGAAATAATGTCACTTGTTGCTGTCTGCACCTACTCAACATTGCTGGGTGCCACTGATGGACTGCTTCTACTGAAATGGTGTCATTTGTTGGTGTCTGCACCTGCTCTCAACATTGCTGGGTGCAACTGATAGACTGTTTTTACTGAAATGAAGTCACTTGTTGCTGTCTGCACCTACTCAACATTACTGGGTGCAACTGATGAACTGTTTTTACTGAAATGAAGTCACTTGTTGCTGTCTGCACCTACTCAACATTGCTGGGTGCCTCTGATGGACTGCTTCTACTGAACTAACGTGACTTGTTGCTGTGTGTACCTCTGGAACTTTACTGGGTGCCACAGATGGAACTGCTTCTACTGAAATAATGTCACTTGTTGCTGTCTGCACCTACTTAACATTGCTGGGTGCATCTAATGAACTGTTTCTACTGAAATGAAGTCACTTGTTGCTGTCTGCACCTACTCAACATTGCTGGGTACCTCTGATGGATTGCCTCTACTGAACTAATGTGACTTGTGCTGGGTGTACCTGCTAAACCTTACTGAGTGCAACTGATGGACTGCTTCTACTGAAATGATGGTCACTTGTTGGTGTCTGCACCTGCTCAACATTGCTGGGTGCCTCTGATGGACTGCTTCTACTGAAATAATGTCACTTGTTGCTGTCTGCACCTGCTCAACATTGCTGGGTGCAACTGATGGACTGCTTCTACTGAAATGATGTCACTTGTTGGTGTCTGCACCTGCTTAACATTGCTGGGTGCCACTGATGAACTGTTTCTACTGAATTAATGTGACTTGTTGCTGGGTGTACCTGCTAAACTTTACTGGGTGCAACTGATGGACTGCTTCTACTGAAAAGATGTTACCTGTTGGTGTTCTTTTTTGTATAAACTAATCATTGAAGGCATTTTATGTGAACATTTGCATAAACTGATTTTTGTATATTGTAAACTATTATGTAAAGTCACATGTATGAAAAGAAGTTGTATTGCTTGCTGTATTTCATACATTAGGTTAGTGAAAGGTCAGTGCAAAGCCAAAATTTTTAACTAATTATGTGATGTTTAGGTATTAATATTATCTTTTATTTTTTTCTGTATTTTTGTGGACGAATTTGGTGGTATTTTCACCACCAATGCTGGCAAAAATACCATCAAATTCTGGCCTGTGGAGGAGAGGCATATGAAAGGTGGCTACACTGTGCCACTGCGCCAGAGAGTGCGCCAAAGAGTACTATTAAGCCGCCTCCACAGTGCTTGTTATGAGATTGTGGTAGTCAGTGGTTGTCGAGAGATCGTAGAAGACAGTGCCTGTTTAGAGTTCGTGGCAGTCAGTGCTTGTTTAGAGTTCGTGGCAGTCAGTGCTTGTGAAGAGATCGTAGAGGACAGTTTTGTCGAGAGCTCGTGGTTGTTGTGAAGTTGGAGCAAGATGTTGTAGTAAAGAGTGTAGTTCCATGTCTTATGCAGTTATTTGATGGGAGAGATAGCAGATGTTATTGTAATGAGTGCATTTCGTCAATATATATGAAGGTAAAATTTATAATGTTCCTTTATTAGTTGTGTATCTGAAATAATGTGTCACTACAGGTTCAGTCAACAAAGCATCTGGCTCGTGTTCTTGTATTAGAGTGAATTTTGCTTTTCTTGCGTAATTAGAGTTTTTCTAAATTTCTTTTGTCACGTCAGTATAATTGGTATCAAAATTCTTGTCTTGTTGGAAAAGAACCGTGCCACATGTGGACGTTGAGTCACACTCCCACATACAGAACAGTGACTCTTTTGCTTATTGGTTTTGTTGGTTTTTTTTTTTTAGTTGCTGGGGACTTAATTAATTAATTGTGTTTACGAAAATCTACTTACATTGATTGTTGCAGTCAGATAGCGTAATAATACTGGTCAGGGCCAGCCGATTACGAGACACAGCGTAATCGGACATACAGCTATCAAAATCATTTTCATTATATAAATTAAGCCCCCATGCAACATGCAGTTGATGGAAAATACTTTGTTAGGCGGAAATTGTAACATCCGCAGTCATGATGCAAGATTCATTTGCACGTCAAAACCCATATTGTACGAACACGAAAAGGGAAAAGTAATCTCCCTATCTCTAGACTGAGTAGCACTCCTAACAAAAAAGGAAATTGGCAGGCTGGCTCTAATGTGACATGTTTGAAAGGGATGTAACCGGAAGACCTTCCAAGGATATTATGAAGATGGCATCTGATCTTTCGGACATGTTCGAAAGAACAGATGCCATCTTCATACCGTTAAGGCTAACTGGTTGATGACCTTATTCAGTGTGGATGCTCGCGAATTGCCTGAACTCTTACGGGTCTCCGTGGATTGTCTGCCGCGAGTAATGAGTATAATGGCAGGGTCACCACGAACGTAGTGTGTGGACTATAGGTTGAGAATGTGGGTCTCACGGCTAGCGTGCCGGCGATAAGCCCCTGCAGTCCTCTGTGCCCTCGGTGGCTCAGCTGGCTAGAGCGTCTACCATGTAAGCAAGAGATCCCGTGTTCAAGTCCCAGTCGGGGCACCCATTTTCAACTGTCCCCGTTGATGTATATCAACGCCTGTCAGCAGCTAATGGAATTGATTTAACTGTAATTTCTTTCAAGGATATTGTTCACTAACAAGCTGCTTTAGAGAAAATGGTTGTCGGTACAAATAAATACCACTCATTGCTGAAAAACGAAAAATTGGGGGCAGAGGCATGACAGAAGGTTGGTCATTGATGGCGTTTCCGCTGGCCCAGATAGAACACGGAGATTGCTCTGGGTTACACGTTTTCGGCCGTGGCAGGATTGATCATTTTATGAAAGACTGTGTGGAGCAGAGGGATCGGAGGCAGAGGAGTTGACAACCCTGAGCGTGGAGTGATAGTCCTCATTCGCTGCCTGATGGCTGTCGTAAGATATACGTTGTTGATAAAGTGCTTCTGCCTCTTGCTTCTGCCACCCTCTGTCCAGAAAAAAATTGTGCTTTGCTGGATTATGGCAGTAACATCTCTTTAATGGATTGCCGCATATACTGTAGATACCACCGGGTAGGGAAATTTTCTCGTTTACCCGCTGTTCGCGGAACTTCCGTTCTGTTTCATATGATTTATTAAATGTTGTAGGTTTTGTATCCCGCCTGGAAGGCGGCGCGTGGGTCTGCTCCTGTAAACTGAAGGGTAGGCCGAATGTAGGAAGTGAGTAGGAGCAGGAAAAGGTGAAATGCCTCGGTACTGCGTTTAACTTGACAGAATATTTAATAGAGAATATTAGACAAAGACATACGTAACTTTACACTGAAGATGAGCACGTAGATGCGAAACTGTGCATAAATCAAACATCGGCTAGAAGGTACAAAGGTAAAATCTGTAATGGCTAGCCCCCTATGAAGTAGAAACAATGTTGCTAGGTCGTCTCCTCGAAATCAACTGGGTAGAATCTGAAGCGGCCGTCGTAGAGCTGCACAGAACCGGCTAGATGGCGCTGTCGTCGGCGTCGGTGTCGTAGTGTCAACCCAGCGCAGCGCACCTACGTTGTGGCATCGTAGCTACCGATACCACGGTAGGGAAGGCTCATTTTAAGTTAAGAATTTGAGACTTCTATGAGTGACGTCGAAAATGTACTATCGCTGACGGGCTTGCTTCAAAGTTAGTTGTTGGGTTCTTGTTTTCTTTGTGTGCTATTTACTATGTATTGGCCCACCTGGCTAGCCGCGCCGTCTAACGCGCTGCTTACCCAGCGGGAAGGCGTGCCGGTCCCCAACACGAATCCGCCCCGCGGATTAGTGTCGAGGTCCGGTGTGCCGGCCAGCCTGTGGATCGTTTTTAGGCGGTTTTCCATCTGCCTCAGTGAATGCGAGCTGGTTCCCTTTATTCCACCTCAGTTACACTATATCGGCAATTGCTGCACAAACATTGTCCCCACGTACACGTACACCATAATTACTCAACCACACAAACGTTTGGCGTACACTCGTCTGGTATGAGTCGTTCTGGGGGAGGGAGGGTGGAGGGGAGGGGCGGGTGTCCACTGGGGGACGAACCGCACAATAACCCTCGGTTCGGTGTGGGACGGCAGTGGGGTGGGTGGACTGCTGTGGCCTATTGTGGGGTTGTGAACCACTGAGGGCTACGCGTTACGGAGTCTCTCCGTCGTTTCTAGGTCCCTGGTTCAATACACACACACACACAATACACACACTACGTATTGGATTGTCAGTGTCAAGAGTGTAAGACTGCTAAGCCCATCACTAACACCAAAGAGGATTTCTACAGAACACCCGGAAATATCAACTCATGGATAAACCTTGTTTTAATTCACGGAGGTGTGTTCGGTCTTTGCAACTGAATGATAGATACGTTATTATTATTACAGTACGCATTTCGCTTTTGTCATTTATGAAGCACCTTCATTGGCGATTTCCAATGTTTCTAGTCCACGTGTGGCGTCCTGATCCTGGTGACGTGTTTACTCGGTCTCCATACGCCTGATGGCCGATTTTCGGCATTTTCTCACCCACATTGATTACAAAACTTCACTTGCACCTTTCGCTGTGTGTTGACAGTTGCCGGCCGGTGTGGCCGTGCGGTCTAGGCGCTTCAGTCTGGAACCGCGTGACCGCTCCGGTCGCAGGTTCGAATCCTGCCTCGGGCATGGATGTGTGTGATGTCCTTAGGTTAGTTAGGTTTAAGTAGTTCTAAGTTCTAGGGGACTGATGACCACAGATGTTAAGTCCCATAGTGCTCAGGGCCATTTGAACCATTTTTTTGTTGACAGTTCCGAAAATAGTCCATCTGGAGTATGGAGCTGAGTAAACACATCTCCAGGACGACACAAACTGCCTTTTATTTATTTGCAAAGATGGAACATACCTCAATGAATTTTGAAGCAACGGAGGAACAACGGTAGAAGAAAAAAAATGACGATTTTATTGATTATTTGGGGTCCATCGAGAGTGTCATAAATGTTAATATGTACAAGTTAGTCGTGGTTGATGCCGTCATGAGATATGTCTGGTTAGTGCCTAGTAAAGGAACGACGACTGCCGTTAGTATCGAGGGCCTAAGTGTTACTTTTGCAATTTTTGGTCCTCCTAAGGCTTTAGTTTCAACGGCCATGCCGCAGTGGAATTACAGTTGCCTTCAGATCACCAAAGTTAAGCGCTGTCGGGCTTGGCTAGTACTTGCATGGTCACCGTCCGGGACTGCCGAGTGCAGTTGGAAAGTGCGGGTGCACTCAGCCCTTTTGAGGCCAATTAAGGAGCTACGAGACTGAGAGGTAGCGGCACCGGTCACGAGAACTGACAACGGTCGGGAGAGCGGTGTGCTGACCACATACCTCTTCAGATCCGCATGCGGTGACGCCATCCTCAGATGGCATGGCGGCCGGTCGGTACCCTTGGGTCTTCAAGGCCTATTCGGACGGTATTTGTTTGTTTATGAGGCCTTATTAAGTGACAGTGCTCCCGAAGTTACGTCAAATGAATTCAAAAAGTATTGTTTTAATAACGGCATTTCTCACAATACGATTATGCCTTATTATTGTCAGCCGTCTTTTGTGGAACGTATTAACATGTCTGTGATGCAGACTATTAAAAGAACGCTGCCTCTGAGTGTGCAGTACTAACGTAAGAGAACTTAGAGACGACTGACAGGGCTTCACAGTTCTTTGCACTCCTTCAGCTGTCATAGGTAAAGGAAAGATGATAACGCTACATCATTTTAAGATAATCAATGCACTAGTATTTGCAAAAAATCCGAGAGCAAAACTGATACATGTGATACTTATCAGAGATTAGATACGCAGTTGTTTTAAAGGCCAAGCGACACAAGTGGCGGCTTGGGACGCCCAGCTGAAAGGGATGCCAGGGGCGCGTCTAGTACAACATTTGTATACAGGGTGTACCATTATTAGTAGCGAAAAATGATTCGTTCCCACGTCCCCTAGCTCTAGATTTATTTTTAAAGGTCTTACAAGAGCCTGAGGAACAGCATCTAATGTACGACAGAGGGAGGTAACGCGGGGAGGCTGCGCCAAATGATATGTCACTTGTGCCGAAAAATATACTCGGACTGGTCCTGGATGCTGTGTTAAACACAGAGCATGTGTGAGTGAATTTAACTGAGTCTGAACGAATCGTGATACTGTATGCTTAAACGTAGTTAGCATCTGGCGCAACGCATTTTACTAATTTGTCACTCTTTCTTCCACAGATCATCGGCAATTTGTTGCTCTTTGTTGTAATAGTGTTTGTTGGATTTTGTATTGTCTTTGTTTCATTTGTGAATAATTTTGATTAGTGAAAAATGCCGCGAAAAACTGTTAACAGTACATCGCGATGTGTAATGAGTGAAATAGCCGACTTAAATAACTTGACCTGTAGTACTTGCGACACGCAGTGTAATGATGACAATCCTCCATTTACAGACAATCAGTGTGTACCGACCACTAATGTTGATTTTGATCCTAGTGATGAACAGACGAATTCAATTGTGTTCTCTGTTAATTTAACGACAATTGATGACGCGGGGCGTTCTGTTGCAATGAGCGCTGCCCAGCTTGACACACCCGGTTTGCAAAATTTACGTAACGAACAGACAAATTTTCCTAACGAAAATGAACAGCGTAATCAGAGTACGACAGATTTGTTTAATTCCGAGGTAGTGACTAACAGTACACATCCGATTAGCAAGCATTTTCAAGAATCACAAAATGACCGAATGATTACACAAAACGTGACAATTGCAGATACACCATCACACAGCACAGAGAATAGAGTTGCTAATTTTGGCTCGGATCAAATTATGGCATTGTTGCTACAAATGAACAAACAACTTAATGAAAAACTAGACAACAATTCCAAACAACAGAATGAAAGACAAGACTACAATCACAAACAACTTAGTGAACAGAACAAACAGCTTAATGAAAATTTCAAACAACTTAGTGAAAAGAACAAACAACTTAATGAAAAACAGGACAACCTTAATGAAAATTTCAAACAACTTAGTGAACAGAACAAACAACTTAATGAAAAACAAGACAACCTTAATGAAAAATTAGACAACAGTTCCAGACAGCTTAGTGAACAGATTACAGCCGTTGCCGCGCAGTGTCATGATACTAAGGAACAATTACGTGCGGAAATTGAGGCTTGTGATAGGAAAAGTAGTGAAGAAATTAGATCTGTTGCTCAAGAATTAAGGGATATGCAAACAGCTTCAACAGAATCACTTAGAGACGAAATTAGTGCAGTCGGTAAACAATGCTCTGAAAAAGCAACACAGTTATGCGACGAGTTTAAAATTAATGACAGCAGAACTTTCGCGCACATTGGATGCAAAAGTAGACGCGAAATTCGACATACAGAACAGTCAAATTGACGAACGTTTTAATCAGCACCTACAAAACAGTGAAACGCGTTTCCGTAAATTTATACAGGAACAAAATAAACTAAAACGACAAGTCATGGAAACAATTACCGCACAAAGACAGGAAGATAAACGTAAATTGTTTGCGAAAGCAAAAACATACGTAGACAATAATACTGCTCCAGTATCAGACGAAATTAACACTATCAAGCAGTTGAACACAGAATTGCGTGATGAAATTTCTGATCTTAAATAAAAAAACAGATACACACACAGTAGATATTCAGACAGTGACAGACAGACTCGAACAATTAGAACTAACACAGGATTCCGATGACATCAAAGCTGACGTTAAGAAATTGAACGAAACCACACGTAAAATACAAAAACAATTTAATGCTTCTGACATTAAAAACGATGATCAGGTAAAAATACTGACCGAAAAATATGATGAATTGGCCAGTCGTATTCACGTTATTGAAAGTAATAATGACAGCAAATCAGACAATACTTCACCGATTTCGTTTAATTAAACACCTGAATTCCAAAATCTACAGCAGACAATCAGTGAGATAGATTCGTCTAATAATACATTGCGTAGAAAATTGTCAACTTTACAGCAAGAGGTAACAGAGATGAAAAATGTTTCAGCATTTAATACATCACATCAGACGCCACTTTGCGAACATTTGTCAGACTCACACAGCCAATATAATTTAGGTAATTTACAGAGAGTAGGTGAGTTAGATTCCGACCGAAAAGTCACAGACAAATAAATTCTCATACAATCGTGAACCTGTTCAGACATACAGAGATGATAATTTTGATTAGAAACATTTTCTATCAGTGAGAAAATTTGAAGTATTTAAAAATGACAGAACACAGATTCACCCCTTGGATTGGATACAACAATTTAGCTTTGCTTTTCCACCGACTTGGCCCGTAACACATAAACTTGAATTTATTTGCAGTTTTTTGGAAGGCAAACCGGCAACTCGTATGAGACCTAAAAATACTAAAGACTTCTATAGTGCATGTGCACTTTATTTCACTCCTTGATATGTTTATTTGTTGTAAAAAAATGCTAGAGAGTTTTACAGTGCGTGTGCACTCTATGCCATTTGTTAATGTATACATTTTGTAATTCCCAGATATGTTCTGTATTACAGTCGGTGTGCACTTTCGTCATTTTGTTAACATGATTTGTATTCAGTGCTTATACATTTTGTGATTTGCTGATATGTTCTGAACTACAGTGCGTGTGCACTTTTGTCGTTTCTCAATATGATTTGTACTCGTTGCCTATACATTTGTGATTTCCTGATATGTTCACTACTACAGTGCGTGTGCACTTTTGCCATTTGTTAATATGTTTTGTACTCATTGTGTATACATTTTATCATTGCTTGATATGTCTGTACTCAGTGCGTGTGCACTATATTTTATTTCATGTTCTGCACTTATATATCTGTAAATATTCTGTGACTGTAAAGTTAGTTAATTATGAAAAATTTGTTGCTCAAGGCAAGTCCAACTGACTCACCATCACTGCCAAATTTTTGCCCCCCCCCCCCCCCCTCCAGTGGAGGGTTATGTAAGGTGTATGCTTCGCCGGCGATGGGCGAGGCATGACAGAATCTCTGACCAGAGAGTAGTTTATTGTTAGTTGTTGCTTGTCGCGAGTCTGCAGTAGTAGTCAGTCGGATACGGTAGTCTGCGGGGGTCGGCATGCGTCGGCTGTGTGCTCTGGTCGCGACTCTGGTCAGGACTCTGGAGGATGAGTATTATTGTAGAAGGTAAAGAGGCAGCCTTGCGCATATTTAATAATGTATGTTAATTGTAATTTAATTTGTTCAGAAAAAATGCCCCAATAATAATTTTTATAAAGTAACTTTTTTAAAAGAAAAGTAATTATTTCAATTTAAAGAATTTTTACACTCTTTTGAAGAAAAAGCATTCATTTCAATTTAAAGAATTTTTCCTATGCATTCCTTCCAAGAATAATATATATATATATATATATATATATATATATGCAATGCTGGCGTATATATATATATATATATATATATATACGCCAGCATTGCACGAAGCTGTGTCGATAAATAAGAGCAGATATAGTTGCAGTTTTTATTGAGGTAAGAATTTTGCTTTTGTTTTATTCAGAATACAGGGCCGAAGGTCAGTGCTGCTGTCCTTATAAATTTTACCAGATATTATTATTTCTGTTAGGAGGTTACATTTCGTTCATGGTTCATTATTTAATTAATATTATTGTGTGGGTTTATGGTCAATTATCATTCATTAATTTTTGTGTGAGGAGGTTACACTTGGTTCCATTTCAAATTATCATTCCATAATTTCTGTGGGGAGGTTACAATACACAAGCATCCTTGAGATCCAGAGATAGAATAAATGTTTGCAATGGATTGTGGCCAAGGCAGTGAATTATAAGGCGGGGAATTTGCGTTGTGACATTGAAAAGTATTAAATATGGTAATAATGATAATATTTAAACGAATGCTTTAGTTTGTTGAAAAAAAACATTAGAATGGACAACCATCTAAATCAGTCATGAAATTACTAAAATTACAAAGATAGAATTAACCGTGAGAATTAGGAAATCAATCGATCGGTTGGAAAAGTTACTCGAAGGGGTCTAAACTGCTTAATAATCACGCAGATGACTATGTGAAATTTGTCGCTACCTGGCCTGCGCGTAAACTGCAGTGATTATGTGAATAGAGAACCGATGGAGCCTGTGCATCTGAGAGTGATCTGACAATCTCAACTCTGAGCTCACTGTTGTCCTAACATGTCGCAGTTGCTAGATTTGCTCAACACAATCTTCAGCGAAATGCGAGCAGAGTGGCGACACCACGTCTGTCTGCCATGATGTACGACGGTGGAATTGCTCTGATAAGTACAGTAGTACCCTGATAATCCGGCACGCTCAGGGATCCGGATTATCAAGGTCATTTTTAAAAACCTAGTTTAAAGAAGGGGCATAAGCTAAACCAATACTATTAACGTAGAATAGCAAGAAAATGTTTTTATTAAACGCAACAGGAAGGATTACAATATAAAGAATTAGTAATATATAATACTTTTCCGTAAGAACAAAACTGAATTAAAAATCGGATACTGCACTACGTAATTAAATCTGTTTAAGGCTCGAACTGTTAGGAAATTTCAGTATAAATAAATAATTTCTTGTATCCTAGTCACGAAATGAAATAAACATTACTGATTTGAAAAGATAAAGGACAAGGTAATTAATGAAAATTGTTCGTAAAAATATGGTGTACTTTAATTGAAGTCACTGCCTTTAGGACTAGCGCCGACATCTGACGTTGCACAGGACGTGGCTTAAGAGTATGTACACTACTGGCCATTAAAATTGCTATACCGCAAAAATGACGTGCTAAAGACGCGAAATGTAACCGACAGGGAAAGATGCTGTGATATGCAAATGATTAGTTTTTCAGAGAATTCACACAAGGTTCGCACCGCTGGCGACACCTACAACGTGCTGACATGAGGAAAGACTCCAACCGATTTCTCATACACAAAGAGCAGTTGACCGGCGTTGCCTGGTGAAACGTTGTTGCGATGCCTCATGTAAGGAGGAGAAATGCGTACCGTCACGTTTCCGACTTTGATAAATGTCGGATTGTAGCCTATCGCGATTGCGGTTTATCGTATCGCGACATCGCTGCTCGCGTTGGTCGAGATCCAATTACAGTTAGCAGAATATGGAGTCGGTGGGTTCAGGACGGTAATATGGAACGCCGTGCTGGATCCCAACGGCCTCGCATCACTAGCAGTCGAGGTGACAGGTATCTTATCCTCGTGGCTGTAACGGATCGTGCAGCCACGTCTCGATCCCTGAGTCAACAGATGGGGACGTTTGCAAGACAACAACCATGTGCACGAACAGTTCGACGACGTTTGCAGCAGCATGGATTGTCAGCTCGGAGACGATGGCTGCAGTTACCCTTGACGCTGCATCACAGACATCCGCCTGCGATGGTGTACTCAACGACGAACCTAGGTGCACGAATGGCAAAACGTCATTTTTCCGGATGAATCCAGGTTCTGTTTACAGCATCATGATGGTCGCATCCGTGTTTGGCGACATCGCGGTGAACGCACATCGGAAGCGTGTATTCGTCATCGTCATACTGGCGTATCACCCGGCCTGATGGTATTGGGTGCCATTGGTTACACGTCTCGGTCACCTCTTGTTCGCATTGACGGCATTTTTTGAACAGTGGACGTTACATTTCAGATGTGTTACGGCCCATGGTTCTACCCTTCATTCGATCCCAGCGAAACCCTACATTTGAGAAGGATAATGCACGACCGCATGTTGCAGGTCCTGTACGGGTCTTCCTGGGTAAAGAAAATGTTCGACTGCTGCCCTGGCCAGCACATTCTCCAGATCTCTCACCAATTGAAAACGTCTGGTGAATGGTGGCCGAGCAACTGGCTCATCACAATATGCCAGTCACTACTCTTGATGAACTGTGGTATCGTGTTGAAGCTTCATGGGCAGCTGTAACTGTACACGCCATCCAAGCTCTGTTCAAAGCCCAGGCATTTCAAGGCCGTTATTACGGCCAGAGGTGGTTGTTCTGGGTACTGATTTCTCAGGATCTTTTTTTTTTGGTTATCAGTCTACTGACTGGTTTGATGCGGCCCGCCACGAATTGCTTTCCTGTGCTAACCTCTTCAACTCAGAGTAGCACTTGCAACCTACGTCCTCAATTATTTACTTGACGTATTCCAATCTCTGTCTTCCTCTACAGTTTTTGCCCTCTACAGCTCCCTCTAGTACCATGGAAGTCATTCCCTCATGTCTTAGCAGATGTCCTATCATCCTGTCCCTTCTCCTTATCAGTGTTTTCCACATTTTCCTTTCCTCTCCGATTCTGCGTAGAACCTCCTCATTCCTTACCTTATCAGTCCACCTAATTTTCAACATTCGTCTATAGCACCACATCTCAAATGCTTCGATTCTCTTCTGTTCCGATTTTCCTACAGTCCATGTTACGCTACCATACAATGCTGTACTCCAGACGTACATCCTCAGAAATTTCTTACTCAAATTAAGGCCGGTATTTGATACTAGTAGACATCTCTTGGCCAGAAATGTCTTTTTTGCCATAGCGAGTCTGCTTTTGATGTCCTCCTTGCTCCGTCCGTCATTGGTAATTTTACTGCCTAGGTAGCAGAATTCCTTAACTTCATTGACTTCGTGACCATCAATCCTGATGTTAAGTTTCTCGCTGTTCTCGTTTCTACTACTTCTCATTACCTTCGTCTTTCTCCGATTTACTCTCAAACCATACTGTGTACTCATTAGACTGTTCATTCCGTTCAGCAGATCATTTAATTCTTCTTCACTTTCACTCAGGATAGCAATGTCATCAGCGAATCGTATCATTGATATCCTTTCACCTTGTATTTTAATTCTACTCCTAAACCTTTCTTTTATTTCCATCATTGCTTCCTCGATGTACAGATTGAAGAGTAGGGGCGAAAGGGTACAGCCTTGTCTTACACCCTTCTTAATAGGAGCACTTCGTTCTTGATCGTCCACTCTTATTATTCCCTCTTGGTTGTTGTACATATTGTATATGATCCGTCTCTCCCTACAGCTTACCCCTACTTTTTTCAGAATCTCGAACAGCTTGCGCCATTTTATATTGTCGAACGCGTTTTCCAGGTCGAAAAATCCTATGAAAGTGTCTTGATTTTTCTTTAGCCTTGCTTCCATTATTAGCCGTAACGTCAGAATTGCCTCTCTCGTCCCTTTACTTTTCCTAAAGCCAAACTGATCGTCACCTAGCGCATTCTCAATTTTCTTTTCCATTCTTCCGTATATTATTCTTGTAAGCACCTTCGATGCATGGGCTGTTGAGCTGATTGCACGATAATTCTCGCACTTGTCAGCTCTTGCCGTCTTCGGAATTGTGTGGATGATGCTTTTCCGAAAGTCAGATGGTATATCGCCAGACTCATATATTCTACACACCAACGTGAATAGTCGTTTTGTTGCCACTTCCCCCAATGATTTTAGAAATTCTGATGGAATGTTATCTATCCCTTCTACCTTATTTGACCGTAAGCCCTCCAAAGCTCTTTTAAATTCCGATTCTAATACTGGATCCTCTACCTCTTCTAAATCGACTCCTGTTTCTTCTATCGCATCAGACACATCTTCACCCTCATAGAGGCTTTCAATGTATTCTTTCCACCTATCTGCTTTCTCCTCTGCACTTAACAGTGAAATTCCCGTTGCACTCTTAATGTTACCACCGTTGCTTTTAATGTCACCAAAGGTTGTTTTGGCTTTCCTGTATGCTGAGTCTGTCCTTCCGACAATCATATCTTTTTCGATGTCTCCACATTTTTCCTGCAACCATTTCGTCTTAGCTTCCCTGCACTTCCTATTTATTTCATTCCTCAGCGACTTGTATTTCTGTATTCCTGATTTTCCCAGAACATGTTTGTACTTCCTCCTTTCATCAATCAACTGAAGTATTTCTTCTGTTACCCATGGTTTCTTCGTAGCTACCTTCTTTGTACCTATGTTTTTCTTCCCAACTTTTGTGATGGCCCTTTTTAGAGATGTCCATTCCTCTTCAACTGCACTCCCTACTGCGCTATTCCTTATTGCTGTATCTATAGCGTTAGAGAACTTCAAACGTATCTCGTCATTCCTTAGTACTTCCGTGTCCCACTTCTTTGCGTATTGATTCTTCCTGACTAATTTCTTGAACTTCAGCCTACTCTTCATCACTACTATATTGTGATCTGAGTCTATATCTGCTCCTGCGTACACCTTACAATCCAGTATCTGATTTCGGAATCTCTGTCTGACCATGATGTTATCTAATTGAAATCTTCCGTATCTCCCGGCCTTTTCCAAGTATACCTCCTCCTCTTGTGATTCTTGAACAGGGTATTCGCTATTACTAGCTGAAACTTGTTACAGAACTCAATTAGTCTTTCTCCTCTTTCATTCCTTGTCCCAAGCCCATATTCTCCTGTAACCTTTTCTTCTACTCCTTCCCCTACAACTGCATTCCAGTCGCCCATGACTATTAGATTTTCGTCCCCCTTTACATACTGCATTACCCTTTCAATATCCTCATACACTTTCTCTGTCTGTTCATCTTCAGCTTGCAACGTCGGCATGTATACCTGAACTATCGTTGTCGGTGTTGGTCTGCTGTCGATTCTGATTAGAACAACCCGGTCACTGAACTGTTCACAGTAACACACCCTCTGCCCTACCTTCCTATTCATAACGAATCCTACACCTGTTATACCATTTTCTGCTGCTGTTGATATTACCCGATACTCATCTGACCAGAAATCCTTGTCTTCCTTCCACTTCACTTCACTGACCCCTACTATATCTAGATTGAGCCTTTGCATTTCCCTTTTCAGATTTTCTAGTTTCCCTACCACGTTCAAGCTTCTGACATTCCACGCCCCGACTCGTAGAACGTTACCCTTTCGTATATTATTCAATCTGTTTCTCATGGTAACCTCCCCCTCGGCAGTCCCCTCCCGGAGATCCGAATGGTGGACTATTCCGGAATCTTTTGCCAATGGAGAGATCATCATGACACTTCTTCAATTACAGGCCACATGTCTTGTGGATACACGTTACGTGTCTTTAATGCAGTGGTTTCCATTGCCTTCTGCATCCTCATGTCGTTGATCATTGATGATTCTTCCGCCTTTAGGGGCAATTTCCCACCCCTAGGACAAGAGAGTGCCCTGAACCTCTATCCGCTCCTCCGCCCTCTTTGACAAGGCCGTTGGCGGAATGAGGCTGACTTCTTATGCCGGAAGTCTTTGGCCGCCAATGCTGATTATTTTTCAAAATTTAGGCAGTGGCGGGGATCGAACCCGGGACCGAAGACGTTTTGATTATGAATCAAAGACGCTACCACTAGACCACAGGCAACAATTTGTGATCTCCGGATCTTTGCACCCAAACTGTAATCACATGGCAGTTTAGTATATTTGTCCAATGAATACCTGTTCATCATCTGCATTTCTTCTTGGTGTAGCAATTTTAATGGCCAGTAGTGTATTATGTCGTAGTGTATTATGTCGGACTGGAACATTGCACAAACGCTAATTTGTTTCTGGGATACAGCTCTTTCTTGACAACAATTAGTTTGTTTGATGTGCAGATTCATAACTACAGACGTGTTTTGTTGTTGGCTGGCCTTCTTAAGCCTCAGCCCAAGACATTTGATTTGTAGGCGCTTCTTCTTCGTCACTAACAGTTCCTGGTGCCTCCTCTGAGTTGAAAAGACTTCGCAGTATTACATCCTCAGTCAGTCTTCGATAGCAAAATTTCTGTCAGTGTCGATGCAGTTGTCAACTTCTGCTGAAACCGCACTCAGTTCATTAGGTTTTGCAAAATTTATCACTCGTACAATTTCAGAGCGATCAGTTGTCGACTCATCATCATTTATGCCTCTCCCTTCTCGGCGTCTCCGACAGTTTAGCTCATAGTTTTCTTCGGGTCCTACGCAGTGTTGTATTTTTCATAGAGGTCCAAGCAATTGCAGCTGTGAAAATAGCGTCTTTAATGTTAAAATTGGGTTGGAACTCTTTGACGCTGCAATCTGAGCTTAGCTGCTTTTGCACAAACATCCCTCTCTATCAGCACTTGAAGTTTTGTATTACCCCTTGGTCAAACGGTTGAATTAGTGACGTTACACTGGCAGGAAGACTCAAGCAAAAAATATTATCTGACACAATCTCTGATTATGGTGACTGAGCTCGTCAATTGTCAAGGCTGAGAAACGCGTTAGAGTATGTTGATAGTCATATATTGTCGAAACTTTCTTTCACAGCTGGAACGAAGTGGTGGTAGGACCAGTCTTTGAATAAATCAGCTTTCATCCAGGCAGTCGTCTACGCATCGTAAATAATTTACTTGGCAAACGTACCAGTAGCTGAATGTTGCTGCAGTACAATGACTTTATTAAATAACTATTTAATAAAACCTCACGGAACTGATTCGAATGTAAGTACTGTAAATGTAGGTCTAGTGAACGAAGAATCGTTGATACTGGTGCAAAGGTAACAATATAACTGTCTTATCTTGGCGACAGTACAATCGTTCATTGAGGCAGACAATAAATGTTACAGACGAGGAACCGTGTCGAACGATTCCGATGTTTCTCGAAGACGTCCGACTGCACTGCCAATCGCGCCTAGCTAAAAATACGGGAAAATATTTGATCAGTGCCGGACTATCGGGTCTGCCATATTGTCGAGTGCCGGATTGTCGCGATCTCACTGTACTCGGAACATCGAACCCCAACTGCCTGTTACAGTTGAGAGCGTGCTCAGCGGAGTATCGATGTGATCAGTGTCAAGTACAGAGACGATGTCCCTCTTTATAGTCAGTAAAGAACTGACTGCTACCTTCTTGCTACCGAGAATATCGACAACCAATCCCCTTTAAAATTATATAAGCCCATCAATTCTGTAACTTGTAATCTACCCCTCCATCCTTGTTGTTGCTACTGCCCAGTATTCCACTATGGTAAAGTCTTTACTGAAGATTCGAGAGGATAAGATTTACAATAAACTTTTTTACTTACGTTTTCTTGCACAGTTGGCTGCAGTTCTTCATATCTGGGGGTCTGAATCTTGAAGCTGAAATTCTCACATTTTAGGATCTCATGGTCCAGTTATTCTAAATAGTTTTGAAGAACATCGTTGTAGAATTTTTCTTTCTACGTTAATTTATTGTGTCACATTTTACTATACTTTATAGTTTGAAGTGCGACACACTTGCAGATAGACGGCACTCTAAACGGAAGGGGCTGCTCACTAAATTCCGAAATCCAATCTTCACCGAGGATGCAGAGCACATATTATTACCACAATTCAATGATAGGGAAATTAGAGCTCGTACTGAGGCGTTCAGACGATTCGCCAATGGAACAGAAAGGGGGGGGGGGGGCGGATGTGACTATGGCGCGAATTGTGCCCTCCACCACACACCGCTTGGTGGCTAGCGGAGCATATATGTAGATGTAGATATAGATATACGACACTGTCCTTTTAATTTTCACATTAACAAAGCCGAAATTACATTGTTTGTCCAAAATACAAAAATATGTCCGATCACATCAGGGGCATGCTTACAACTACTCCCTCATTCTGCGGTAATGACAATAATCGGAAGGGCTTACAGTTTTTAACCGACAAATGAATTTGTAGTAGTTTAGATCATTATTTTTTACATGAATCCAGAAATAAACATAATAAACAGTACTAGACTGGGTAATTAATAATAGAAATTTCAAGTGTGTCAAATAATTCGTAATTTTCAAATGCTTCTAAAAAACAATTTTGACTGTACATTCAGAGCTAGTGCATATCGATTGCAACAACGAAACTAAGGTAATTCCTTTCATGCGTTTTAGCTTGAAATATAACATATTGTGTATAAAATTACTTGAATTTTTTCAGAAAAACGGTTGAGATAATATGGACCTCTACAAAATTCGAAAAATATTACTGGTGTCGACTACTACTGTTGAGGAAAAATAACGCAAAAGGAAGATGTCCCTTTACAAACTGTATCTTTAAAAAATATCCTTGCGAAAGGGGTGAAAAGTTAAGAAACCAAAGATGTGGATTTCCTCCCGTTTTCTAACAAACTTCCTGGTACTTGTTGAGTCAATTTTACAAATCGGTGTGTTCCCAGCAGCAGCCAGCATCGCATTATAGGCCCTGGAAAAAGTTAAAAAACTGCACTCGAAACTTGTTTTCATTTTTTTTTCTTGGAAAGCTAGGAGGTGTTTATCTGCTGGAAGCGTTTTCCTTAACATGGCCCGAGCTCCTACTTCCTGCTGGCAGAGTTCCATCATCCAGATTTAATGCTTTCAACTCCACCGTCCAAAGCCCGGGTGCCAGTACGATGCTCGCCGAAGCGGCTTTCGTATGACAGTGTGAGCGGCTCTATATGTCGCTCCCCTGCCCACAGTTCTCACAGTTCTGCGCTCTCACTAGGGAGAGAGAGATTTCGCCGAACGTCTCTACAACTCACCTAACCGATATCCACAGCGCTTCTCACTACTAAAGCTCACCCAGAAAAGCAACTGATGTAGCCAGCGCCATGTTAGAAAAAAGAAAAAAAGAAATGAAGACAGCACACACAACCATTGTAATCTCAACAATCCATTTATACTTTTATATGCTCAGAGCATGTCTAACACAAATCCCATTTAGCCGAATTATTTGTCATAAATGTGGTAAATGAAAAGAGGTGAGCCAAAGGCTTGTAACTTTCCATCACACCCCACTTGCATAGAAATTCTGTGCAGGAAGTGTTCCTCTAGAGAGAGGTTTGGACCACCAACAGTCCAAGTGAGCTGTATCTGAGAAAGTCAGCAAGTTTAAATACTCATTGTCACTATTAGGAAAGAGTGTAAAACATGAGAAAGTATCTTTGCCGCTCGGAACATGGAAGTGAAAATCAGAAAAACGACACACATTTATTCACAGGGAAACCGTCTGACACATTCATCCTTAAAGCTGGCCATGGTGCTCAAGGCGATTCTTTGATCATCAATAACTTCACAAATTGAATATAAAATCTCCAGCAGGTCGAACCATTCACAGCTTTAGCCAGGTAAGAGTTGAACTTACGTTACAATATTATTTTACTATTCTGCCCTTCTCAAAGTGTGGCTCCCTGATTAGTGTCTAAGTGATATGACAGTCACTAATTGACTTGAGGTCACTCATGCCAGTTACATACAATGTTGGTCCTTATTGCTCTATCAATTTTTATGACAGATGCATGTTTCACAACATAACCAAACTGTTAGTAACAACTGATATCTTTATTTTATCGAGATTATCTCTTGGAATACATACGTAAAGGTTGCTAATGATGAACTAATCGAATGTTTAAGTTGTTATACTCAGAATGAAATTCAACAAAGGTTATACACAAATATTGTCAAATAGGACTTAATTGGAATCACACACAACTATTGTACCATAGAGGTGTTAGTCACGTATACTTTCAACCCACTAGCAGTAGCAAACACAGCATAGGAAAATTAATGAAACATCTAAATCCAGTAACAAGGTCTATGAAAACATATCGTGTGCGTTTACTCTGCTCTGACAATGACAGCAAAGGCAATAAGAACATTATTATTTGCGAACATTGTACGATTGACCTAGAATAAGCTGATAGTCGTAAGTGTGTTATTAAGTATAAGCATAAAAGTTAACAAACAATACAATGCCCTTATTCCTAATCTTGCAGGTCTATAATTTTTCGCTTCGGGACAGCCCTAAAGGGAACCACAGCGAGTCGGTCTAAAGTCGGCAGTTTAGTTGCTTTAGCGTTTTATAATAATGCGACGTAATACCCACGTTATTTTATTCTCTCTGTTATGTTTTCACAAGTAAGCCGCTGAACCGACTTCGATGAAATTTGGTGTGGAGGTTACTTGAACCCTGAGAAAGAACGAAGGGTACTTTAGAAAATAAAAAGAAAATCTACTTCTGAGAGCGTGAAATAGGGAATAGAACATTTTTTTTTACTTCTGTGAACATGCAGATCAATTGATGGAACACACCGATCACCTTAAGAAATCAGAACAACTCACCCGTCATGTGCAAGGGTGTGACGAACGAATGGGAAAGTCGGGCAAAAAAATCGGGGAAGAAGTCAAGAAATCTGAAGAGAGGAGCAGATTAGCAGCTCCGAGAATAAATTAAGAACGGAGACTCAAGAGGTGAAGAAAACGACCGTTGGATTACGAAAGGACGCTCACAGCATTAAAGTTAGCAAGGATGTACTCACCGACGCGTCCCAAATAAAGAAAGTAGCAGAAGATTTTTGACAACTCGCAGTGGTGTGAGCTCGGATAGGACCGTTCCTCTTGATTTAAGAGACGAGGAAGAGATAAAACTACTTTTTCAATGGAAGGAAATTCAGACTGATACTGACCGTCGGAATCGGAAAGCATTGGTCGAATTATTTACGCAGAGCCAGCGAAACGGCGGTTCGACCAACAGTTAGAGAAACGGAGAAACACTAATTAGTCAAGAAAACAGATACAAGGAAGAACAAGAATTGCATGAATTAACTGGCAGGATCTGTTGCATTCGCGATGATCCGGTACCACCTCCAGTGAACATGGAATCATCGGTAACGGTTGGCATAAATTATCGGGACGTGGGCGAGGATGAAATACGAAAGAATTTCGTCTCAGCTCAAAAGTATGCATTATTTCCAGACAGATCACATAGTCTACATCCCAAAATTTGGACTGAACGGTTCCAAGAAGGTGCTCCGAGATCTTGATGAGCGTTACAGGATCAAATTTATCTGCGCACACTTACGCGAAGAAGCAGGTGCGACTATGCGCGTGATCACGTCGAAGCACAAAACTTTTAAGAAATTCCTGCACGAATATTGGGCGAACGAGAAACAGGAACGTGTCAAATTAGGCATCTTAGTGGTGTAACCTTACGCAGGTTCTCAATTTCGAAGCCCGGCTCAATACTTCAATGAAATGGTTAGGAGAAACCGATTTTTGGACACATCGTTTGAGGTGAAGGAACTCATACGGATCTGCCAAATGAAATTTCTTATGTGAGTCCAAGGAGACATTTACTGGAGCGGGCGGTGGTATGGACGACGCAGGCGGACTCTTGTTTTTGCATGGTGAACTTGGCTACGATCGAGAAAACGAGGTCAGAGATCCAATGCATTTTGTGCAAACGCTCTATAGTTCACCACAACGTGGGTCACCAAGTGGATAGTGGCGAGAAAAGCACTTACCCTGCAAAAATGATAATCATCATCGCAATTCGTGGAAACAACAATATCGAACCGGCGATAAGCGGGATCACAGAGGACGTGATGATCAACGAAGGAACCCGCAAAGAAATGAAGAAGAAAAGAAGATGAGCAGAGATTGACTAGACGCTGAGGCTTTTGCTTCACCGATAGATTGAATTTACCTGCCAGGAACCATATTTGTCCATTTCGAAGATTTAAAGAAGTAACCGTCCAAAGTGTCGTTCATTTCGACAACAGAACGGAAGATACTGCGCACTCAGTGCTTGATATGACGTTAGGGATGTGTATGTTCCGGTCATTTCAGATTCAGACAGTCACCTCTCGGTACTCCATAAGAACGTTTATGACATTTGCGGTAAGGATAAGAAGTGGGTGATGTTTAAAATACAAGGGTGTAACTAACCGGTTACTACGGGTTATTCCTTATTATTGGGAATGGAAATACTTATTGCTTATGAAATCAACGTGAGAAGAATAGGGTCGCCACCGACTCAAACCATACAACTAATCAAAGATTTGGTCGAGTCGGAAAATAAATTAATTTGATCACAGACCAAAAACTCACAAAAATGCATACGTTGTGAGGTCGCTCACAGCGGATACGATGTAATTAATAGTATTGCCCGTGCGCTGTTCACGACAATCAAACAGTTAAAATAAAATAGAAAATGCATGAACACTGCATAAGATCAGCTCCCAGCAACACACCTGAAAATATGACTTACTCTAAAGCATTTGTTATAAAATACAAGAGGAGACTAATCACTGGACCTGTGCATAAGGAAACGCATTGGCTGTGCTAATGGGAGAGCTACGTGGTGAGTGGCTTAGGCGCAAAAACGTAATCTCGGAACACAAGAGAAAATTGTAGATAAAATCATTTATTCCTAAACTAAGGATGTGAGGCATGTACACGATTCCTGATAACACGTGGTTTGTGGAGGCACAATTTCTAGGTATAGTGCCAAATTCCAACAATATCACATCATACAATCATGTTAACATTTTCTAAAACAAACATGCGATCGGACAGTTAGTGATGCCGGTAGCCCAACAACTATAATGTTCTACCACGTGGTTGGCTCCCCACGGACGAAAGACACGGAAAGTAAGGAAAATTTACGAGAAGACAAGGCTCTAAATATTTAGAAAGGTGAAAGTTTATACAGGCACAGCTGAAGGCAAACAGACATTCATACAGAAGCGAGTGCTCACTTCTTATCGACACCTTTGTGTGGCGCTCTTCCGGCGGATCCAAGTCTGCTACAGAAATTTGCTAAAAGAAAAATCTGCCAAAGTTTTGCATTCCTTGCTGCGACAAGGCAAAGCAATCTTCCAGATTTGAAAAGCGAGACCAAAGGCTAACAGCTCTCCCCTTGCCAAGTAACAACGCGCCACGCGGTCAGTCTAACTCACCCTTCTTCGACTGGAGCACAGCTGTGGACGCTTCCCGTACCGGCGGCAGACTGCCTCCCGCTTCTCCAGCCTCTTCCACGCTCCGCGTGGACCGGAAAACCCCAGGATGCCATTTCCGCCACCAACCTAACGCAGGTGGATTTCTCACAAGTAGCAGAAACCTCTTTGCCGACTTGACCACTACGAGAGTTGGCTATTCTGTGCAACTGCTGCTGAATCTGTACGACTATCGCAGACTTTCTGCAGCAGACTACGCCACCGTCTAGCAACATGACACACAACCACATTCATTCAATCACACTATTATGAGAGTAAAGAGAATAGTGAAACAAGGAAAAGAAAGAGAAATGGTAATGAAAATGGGCTACCGGACTACTGAAAGGTGGCTACAGGACCCTTTCAAGGGATGAAAGTGAAATACAAGGAAAACCTACAGGAGTAAACGAGCAAGTCAGAGACGACTTCCCGTGACACTCACAAACAATTAACGACAACTTTTTAATGTTAAAAAAACTGTCTGTAAAAGCGGTTCTCGGAATCGATGTTGTCAAGTTCTACCAGGTGGTGGTGTACATGAAACAAAGGTATGTACTAGTACATTCAGACAGGATAGATTTCAGATTAAAATCCAGGAATAAACAGGATGATTCGTGGGAGGAAAATTTTGAAATGATAGACTCATTTTAAAGGAAATAGACGAAGGTGAAAGAGAGAGGGAGTACTGGGAGACTACTCATGAAGGAAGTTCATCATACCAAAGCGAAGGCGCTAAATTAGTGGAAGTACGCTTTAAGAATGGAAGAAGATGGGACTGATGCCCTTGTTTCAGCTGGAGTACAGAAAACAAAGGCGATCGCCGTAGTAGTCACAGAAAACAACAAATAAACGGACGAAATGTCGGATAAGGACGATGACGAATGGGAAGAAGTTTGGTTTAACGTGTCGGAGGATTTGAAGAGATTGGAAAAACGTTTGGTTTGATTTGTTTCCCCCTAACAAAAGGGGTGGGGCGAGGTTATGACTGACAGATGAGTATGAACGCGTAAACGGTGAAATTAGAACTAAATCAAAAGAGGAATGTACAGGGTGTTTAAAAAATGACCGGTATATTTGAAACGGCAATAAAAACTAAACGAGCAGCGATAGAAATACACCGTTTGTTGCAATATGCTTGGGACAACAGTACATTTTCAGGCGGACAAACTTTCGAAATTACAGTAGTTACAATTTTCAACAACAGATGGCGCTGCAAGTGATGTGAAAGATATAGAAGACAACGCACTCTGTGGGTGCGCCATTCTGTACGTCGTCTTTCTGCAGTAAGCGTGTGCTGTTCACAACGTGCAAGTGTGCTGTAGACAACATGGTTTATTCCTTAGAACAGAGGATTTTTCTGGTGTTGGAATTCCACCGCCTAGAACACAGTGTTGTTGCAACAAGACGAAGTTTTCAACGGAGGTCTAATGTAACCAAAGGACCGAAAAGCGATACAATAAAGGATCTGTTTGAAACATTTCAACGGACTGGGAACGTGACGGATGAACGTGCTGGAAAGGTAGGGCGACCGTGTACGGCAACCACAGAGGGCAACACGCAGCTAGTGCAGCAGGTGATCCAACAGCGGCCTCGGGTTTCCGTTCGCCGTGTTGCAGCTGCGGTCCAAATGACGCCAACGTCCACGTATCGTCTCATGCGCCAGAGTTTACACCCCTATCCATACAAAATTCAAACGCGGCAACCCCTCAGCGCCGCTACCATTGCTGCACGAGAGACATTCGCTAACGATATAGTGCACAGGATTGATGACGGCGATATGCATGTGGGCAGCATTTGGTTTACTGACGAAGCTTATTTTTACCTGGACGGCTTCGTCAATAAACAGAACTGGCGCATATGGGGAACCGAAAAGCCCCATGTTGCAGTCCCATCGTCCCTGCATCCTCAAAAAGTACTGGTCTGGGCCACCATTTCTTCCAAAGGAATCATTGGCCCATTTTTCAGATCCGAAACGATTACTGCATCACGCTATCTGGACATTCTTCGTGAATTTGTGGCGGTACAAACTGCCTTAGACGACACGGCGAACACCTCGCGGCTTATGCAAGATGGTGCCCGGCCACATCGCACGGCCGACGTCTTTAATTTCCTGAATGAATATTTCCATGATCGTGTGATTGCTTTGGGCTATCCGAAACATACAGGAGGTGGCGTGGATTGGCCTCCCTATTCGCCAGACATGAAACCCTGTGACTTCTTTCTGTGGGGACACTTGAAAGACCAGGTGTACCGCCAGAATCCAGAAACAATTGAACAGCTGAAGCAGTACATCTCATCTGCATGTGAAGCCATTCCGCCAGACACGTTGTCAAAGGTTTCGGGTAATTTCATTCAGAGACTACGCCATATTATTGCTACGCATGGTGGATACGTGGAAAATATCGTACTATAGAGTTTCCCAGACCGCAGCGCCATCTGTTGTTGAAAATTGTAACTACTGTAATTTCGAAAGTTTGTCTGCCTGAAAATGTACTGTTGTCCCAAGCATATTGCAACAAACGGTGTATTTCTATTGCTGCTCGTTTAGTTTTTATTGCCGTTTCAAATATACCGGTCATTTTTGAAACACACTGTATCACTGAACCGGGGGGTCCGGCAGTTCTGTTGGTCTTCTTCACTACTTATAACAGTCTGCCAACGCTGGGGTAACATGTCGATTCCGCTACAGTAGAAATCATTTGGTTTTGAGGCGGACAAGTCAACCCACGTTCGGAGGGCATTTTCATCCTGAAAGGAAGTTCCTTCGAGGCTGTTCGGTAGATATTAGGAAAGGTGAAAATCCGAGGGCACAAAATCAGGTGAATCAGGAGGGTGCGGAATGACTTCCCAACCCAGCTCCTGTATAGCGTTTTTTGTTGATCTAGCACAGGGCATGCCAAAATTAACACTTGTAGCGTGCGCGGGCCGGGGGCGGTCCAAGGCCTGGCTTGTCACACGGCTTTGTCCGGTCGTCCTCGGGAGCACCCGGTACAGCGCGACATTTCGTTGAGTATTGCAGTCCGGCATTTTTCGGTTGGCACAACTCTATCATCACAAGTCTTTAAAATGAATGAGAATGACGGAAGAGAGGGATGAGAAACCTCAATTCGCATAAGCGACAGATACTGCATATTTGCTGTCAAACGACATTACAATACCACGTAGAAAGAATGTAAAGATTTAGTTCGCAACGAAAGTGCAAAAAATTAGAACGAGCGACAGACGGGATTCACTGTTCTATACATCAAGAAGCACTTAGTGCTAAATTTGCAGGTGCGGAGCACGTGAAGAAATTCGTGGTACAAATAGAAAAATTTCTGAAGTAGCACGCATTATTCCTTTGTCAGTTGCAACACTTTTCGATAGAATTGTACGAAGAATGTGGAGACTTCGTATGCTTTTGAAGAGTACGTCGATTAAGTAAAGGGACACACCTGTAACGATTTTTCGGTTGTTGAATTTATGAAGCAAGGAGTTAAAATGGTTCAAATGGCTCTGAGCACTATGGGACTTAACATATAAGGTCATCAGTCCCCTAGAATTTACAAGGGAACATCCCCATCACACCCCCCTCAGATTTAGTTGGCACAGTGGATAGGCCTTGAAAAACTGAACACAGATCAATCGAGAAAACAGGAAGAAGTTGTGTGGAACTATGAAAAAATAAGCAAAATATACAAACTGGGTCGTTCATGCGTAAGATAGGCCATATTAAGGGCCATGTAAGGCGAGGAGCGCCGTGGTCCCGTGGTTAGCGTGGACAGCTGCGGAACGAGAGGTCCCTCGACTGAAAATTTTGCTTTCTTTTTTTTCGCAAAGTTATGATCTGTCCGTTCGTTCATTGACGTCTCTGTTCACTGTAATAAGTTTAGTGTCTGTGTTTTGCGACCGCACCGCAAAACCGTGTGATTTGTTGACGAAAGGACGTTCCTCTCCAATGGGAACCGAAAACATTTGATCGCAAGGTCATAGGTCAACCGATTCCTCCACAGGAAAACACGTCTGATATTTCGTATACGACACTGGTGACAGCATGTGCGTCACATGACAGGAATATATTGTCGACCCACCTAACTAGTACACTTGGCGAATGGGTGAAAAGATTCTTCTACCTTGCCCGATTTAGGTTTTCTTGTAGATGTAATAATCACTCCAAAAAAGTGATGAAAACATAAGAGTTTTTCACACAAACTGAAAATAAAAAGTTAAAATTTTCGGTCGAGGGAAGATTTGAACCGAAGACCTCTCGTTCTGCACCTGTTCACACTAACCACGGGACCACGGCGCTCCCAGTCTCGTACTGCTCTTAACAGTGCCTATATTACACATGGACGACCCAGTTTGTATATTTTGCTTATTTTTTCATAGTTCCACACAACTTCTTCCTGTTTTCTCGATCGATCTCTGTTCAGTTTTTCAAGGCCTATCCACTGTGCCAACTTATAACTAAATCTGAGGGGCGCGCGATGGGGATGTTCCCTTGTTAGAACTACTTAAACCTAACTAACCTAAGGACATCACAAACATCCATGCCAGCGGCAGGATTCGAACCTGGGACCGTAGCGGTCTCGCAGTTCCAGACTGTAGCGCCTAGAACCGCTCGGCCACTTCGGCCGGCGAAAAAGGAGTGCAGGAACGAAAATCAGAACAGCCAGAATGGATTGGAGACCTCGCTTTCTATGTGAACTTGACTGCACACTACCCACAGTAAGATATTGCTGGGTAACTTCTTTCTGATTTGATGGCGATTCAGTTAAAAAGAAAATCTTGTTCCTGAAGAGACACATTCCGAAAAAGACAGTCCAGTTTCTTAAGCTCACTGCTATTAAAAATAACCTCAAGATTTCAAGAATTTATTGTGTCCTTGAAAAAAGTACAAGAATAGTTCCCTAAAGATATTGAGGACACTGCTAGTCTTACATCTGTTTTGGAGCTCTCCCTGTTTCGGTTGAAATCCGCTCTGCGCATGTGCAGATCTAACTGACTGATCTCCAATGTAATTCCTGTTTCAAAGATGAATCCTTTTAACGCTAAAACTGTCTAGGACATCTACATTGATTTCCTCAGGTAGGGTTTCCACGTCTCTATAACGAGGCTGCAAGTGTGCTTCAGTATTTTAATGGATGTACATGCGTGAAAGACTTCTTTTCGATTGTGAAACTAAATTAGCCACAATTACGTGGTGACCTGAGTTTGAAGCTCTGTGGAAATGTCTGCGTCTGGACAAATGCCACAGTTTGCACCAAATAAAAATTATATTGTCTCCAGCATGCCAAAAATAATTAAATAGTGCTGAGAATTGATTTTATTTGTGATTGGTGTTGTTGAGACATGTGAAATAGAAAATCAAGTCTTACGCAGTGTGACTGCACTGCAATTTTAATGCGGCGGTTCGTAATTTTTCCCTCTTCCTCTTCCTCGCGCACAGACATCGTGGCTTGGCGGTAGGGGAAATGTACAACGAGGCTGAGCACTCGGCCGCCCCTGGTCTAGCAGGATGTGGCTTCAAATGGTTCATATGGCTCTGAGCACTTAGGGGCTTGACATCTGAGGTCATCGGTCCCCTAGAACTTAGAACTACTTAAACCTAACTAACCTAAGGACATCACACACATCCATGCCCACGGCAGGATTCAAACCTGCTACCGTAGCGGTCGCACGGTTCCTGATTGAAGCGCCACGAGCCGCTCGGCCACACCGGCTGGCCAAACGAAGTGGGCCAGCGTTACTGTGGAGTAGCATCAGTCGTCCTGGTCGTTTTTCTTATACTGTGTCTGTAAGACGTCTCAATTGTTGACAATAATCGTCAGCAGTGATGAATACACCTCAGGGAAGCAATTCGTAGTACAGCACGCCGTCACTGTTCCACCAGACGCATAACATTGCCTGCACACAGGACATTTTAGGGGCAGCTGCTGCTTTGTTTGGGCTCAGCCGTTCTTCCTTATGTCGGCATTTGTCGTCAACAGTAACGATACAGAATAGGGACGGTCGGTGTTGTTCACGAGCCAGTCGATGATGAGCAAGCAAAGATGCACATACGGCCATGAGCTGATTTTGCGATTTTAGCTTAGCGCATGCGGCAACTATAACCCAACTTTTGAACCTTGCCCATTGCATACAAATATTGCACTGTGATGGAATGGTCACAGGTGATCACGTTTGCCAGTTCTCGTGTACAATGACGTGGATCATTGATGATTAATGCGCTACAAATAGAAGTAAATTAGATAAAAGATATTTTGTACTCTGGAAGTGCAGTAAGAGAAGGAGAAGTAACACTGAGTACTGGATGTGCAGTAGAAGAATCCGTCAGCACTGAAAACTTAGTACGAAAATAAAGACGATGAGACGCCATTAAAATTGGAAGGTATTTCGTGCAGTGGAGGTGCAATAAGAGAGGTAAAGAGATGTGAATCATTAGTATGCAGCCGGCCGCTGTGGCCGAGCGGTTCTAGGCGCTTCAGTCGAGAACCACGCGGCTGCTATGGTCGCAGGTTCGAATCCTGCCACGGGCATGGATGTGTGCGATGTCCTTAGATTAGTTAGGTTTGAGTTGTTCTAAGTTGTAGGGGACTGATGACCTCAGATGTTAAGTCCCATTAGAGCCATTAGTATCCATAAAATAAATGTTTGTTTCAGATGACGTCCCGCCACAATAGAGCGATATGATGGAGACAGTTTTTGAACAATAAAGTGTTACTGAAAACTAGGAGTAGGTCATGTAAAAGGAGATTTTTCAGCTATAAGCTTTCCTATGTATTGTATAATGTGGGCCATAACGCGTCAGAAAAATTATCCACGATAACGTTGTGGGAATTGAGACCAACTGAAGCCGAAGATCTAAAGGCAGACAACACATTTCGCAACTCAAGAAATTTGTTCAGTACATAACCATGAGTATAGTGATGGACGAAGATAAGAAGAGGGGAACAGTGAGGAGGATGAGTTTTCGGCGATATTTAAGCCTTTGAGGCAATATTTAAGGGATGGCGATAATGAGTGTATTGGACGATAACGAGGCCTTGCTCGTTACTTTTGGTGTTTATAACCAGTAGCGGCGTGCACTGAGCGGTTATCACCGATAGCCAAAGAGCACAGAAGTCTTTTTTCCTGACACGGCAAGGCGCCGAACTTTAGTACGCCAGTAGGGAAAGACACCGCGCGACTGTTTAGGGGAGAGTAGTTTTGCAGCACGCCATGCCGCGTAAAAGTACATGTGTCCAAGAAATCAGAAAGTGTGTTGTTTAAATATGCTGTTCGTAGGATATGAGACGATTGAACAGTGGAAGTTCACTTATTAAACCAGTTTACAGCAGTGATATCGCCCACGAAAATTAAGAATTAGTGAAAGTAAGGTTAGAGGTAATGTGGAGTTCAGTACGGGAATCGCATGGAAGTATTTGAGTTAAACGTTTGGATTTATTGAGTGCGATTAGAAAAATTCATACTTTGTGAAGTAATTAAACGTGTATTATGTTCGTGATTATTGTATGTTTCATGACTATCATACTAAAACATGCGTTTGTTAAAAGGGAGTATCTTAAACTGGGAAAAAAAGGGAAAGGACAGAGAAAATGCGATATGACGGTCCACCATGTAAATCAACGAGTATAATCAGTTTCGTTACTTTCAGAGTAACTGATCGTAGGGCGTGGCAACAACCGTAGAACGAAAATGCGTGCTATTCACCACTATTTGCATAACTGCTAACGGTGATTACCCTAGTAATGCATGATTTCATTCTCACTGGCTTGGTTCAAATGGCTCTGAGCACTTGGGACTTAACTGCTGTGGTCATCAGTCCCCTATAACTTAGAACTACTTAAACCTAACTAACCTAAGGACATCACACACATCCATGCCCGAGGTAGGATTCGAACCTGCGAGCGTAGCGGTCGCGCGGTTCCGGACTGTAGCGCCTAGAACCGCTCGGCCACTCCGGCCGGCCCCTTCTCACTGTCACTGTAAAAATGAATGCTTTTCTGGGCACGATTTCTAAGTTGTATTTGCACATCATTTGAATAAAGTCGTGTTTAAAAGCGTAATAGCGTGAATTCTCAATATATTGTACGTATTTTAGGCCACAGAAACATCTGTTGAACGGCATTTCCAAATTTATTGTTAGATTAGAAGTTTTTTACAAGACTATGGAGCCCAGGGTCATACTGTAGATGTTTTGTAATCTGGTGGACTGTTCATAGGCCAGAGCCAAAGTAACTTGAGAATTTTAATGCTACAGTGCTTGCTCGTTACGCAATTTTAAAGTTTTGAGGCGATCGAGCAACAGTTAGAGGATGGGACAAGTAAAAGTGCCCAGAGGAAAGAGTTCCAGCGTACAAAGAAACACCGCACAGGAAAGGAAATACAGTACTAATCTGACTGTAGCAGGTGCTGAAAGTGACCACCATTGTCTCTTGGCACTTTTGGGCCCTGGTCAGCAAGCTACTGAAGCCAGGTCGAAGCTGGACTGCTGGAATTGCTGCAGTCTCATCCGAAATGTTCTACTGCAATTCTCGAAGACTATGAGGGTTGTTCCGATACACCTTAGACTTGAGGGCTCCCCACACAAATCATTTGCACACTGATAGATCATGTGATGTGGGTGGTCAGCTTTGACCGCGACCAGAATGCAGGAGTATTCGTTCACATGACCGACGTGATGTGCTGTTGTCTTGTGACAGGTGTCTGCTTGATTTGGTAAGACTCTGAAGCATTGTCTGGTGAACTGCAGCCACATTTTCTGATGTGCGGGAACATTTTGGAACATTTTTTGACTTATTCAAAACAGATCCTGTGTGACACCATTTTGGAACTAAGCGTGGCATGGCACTCTTTGCTGGCACTTCGACACCATTAAACTTCTCAGCGAACAACTGACCGCACCTTTTCCATGATTTTGTTGACACGTAACTTTCCACAGTGAACAACTGCTGCTCCACTGTGAATACGTCGTCCCCTTTACACTGCTCCACTCACACTGACACAGCCCGCACTACGCTCTGAACCGGTGTGGATCGCTTGGCGGACGTACACTTGATACGAGCGTCAAGTCAGTGCATACATTCTCTTTCAATCGTATCCACTCGTCCTGGCCGCTTTTCTTTGCCCCATCCTGTAGTACTGTTGTGTCACACTTTCGATTAGAATTACCTTGTTCTGTAATGTAAAATTCATCGAAGACTACAGAGTCATCACTATCATCACTGTTACATAATTTATAAGTTAGGATTATCTTATATTGTGGGCAGATGGTTTGTAACACTATACTGCATCGCGTATTATATCAACATACAATGTGTATTACCAAATATGGTATTACGATGCAGTAAATGTTACCCTCTGGGAGGATTTAATTAAAATTGACCATGAGTTACCTAATGAGTTTGGCTTATCGAACCTGAATTCAGTGCTACAGAAGAAACTAGAAAGCTAAAGATTGCAATTTGGAAAATATTTTAAGTAACCAAGTTTACAAAATGAAATAAAAATCGGTCGCCAAACTAATTACGCATAGTAATGTGAAACATTACTTTTATATAATCTGAATAGAGTTATGATAAAGGAAAGCTACTATTACTTCTTTCTCAAAGTGGTGCAATGAACTCTACTATAATCGGATAAGTGGTACAGTGATGCTAGCAGTTATAGATAGTATATGCAAGTTCTCATACAAACAGTTAAAAGCTTATTTCTTCTCATTAGTCATTACTTTGTTATATATGAATTACGTGATCATCAAAAGTTATGAAAGTCAATATTAAACCAGAAATGGACATGGACTTAGTCCTATTTCAACAGTAACTTTCCAAAAAGTTACAAATATAATTAAAAGTCACTTGCAATAGGATTTTTATTCTCTGTAAGAAGTAATATTGTTTCTATTTTTTTATGTATAAGGGCAATAACGGTAACTTTATCTTCAATAACCGAAATTGTTGGTGGGGGCTCTCAAACTGGCTTTCAGTTTTCATCACACAAAGCAAGCAAAACTCAAAACTTGCTTCCACTGCAATTTATATATTCATTATTCAAGCAGGTTTATTCATTTTAAGCGACTCAAAATTGGGGACTTACACTGTCCACTACTATAAACCAAATTAAACACAATTTTCTGAGAAAATTTGTAAGATGCAAATTTTGATATTATTCTTTCACTAATTTCACTCACCATGCATGGTTTTTAAAACCGTTAATGCCGGCAATTCTGTCTATATAATTTTAAGTAAGACTTAAATTGCATTTACACTCTAACTAACTTCAAGACAACGTGCTGTCTTATTGCCATTAATACAACCAGTAATTTTCACTAACATAATTTAATGCAGGTAGTGGTTAAAGCACAACTTTGAAGTAAAGCAAATCAGTCACTATGAAGGCTTTCATAAATGAAACACTAACATCCTCCCTTAACTGCAATTGAAACCACAGTACCTCCAGATATCTTTCTGCGTTCAGAATTATGCAAATAAACAAATACTCATTTTCATCAATTTTTTAACAGACAAGATTCTCAGATGTCATATTTATGTGGAGTGGATCCGAAGAGGTATCATGAGAGGAACCAAATCAAGTATCGGACACAAGTTTCACAAAATTTTCCTTATTATTACAAACTAAACAACACTTAAATGTACTGGTTCATCTTTGACAGCCGGCCGCGGTGGTCATGCGGTTCTAGACGCTGCAGTCCGGAACTGCAGGACTGCTATGGTCGCAGGTTCGAATCCTGCCTCGGGCATGGATGTGTGTGATGCCCTTAGGTTAGTTAGGCTTAAGTAGTTCTAAGTTCTAGGGGACTGATGACCTAAGATGTTAAGTCCCATAGTGCTCAGAGCCATTTGAATCATTTGAACCATACTTTGACATAAATCCGACCTTTTAGATTTGCTGAATTGAAGGAGCAATATTGGTGGCGAGTACATGGTGGCTACCTGGTCTTTCCTCTGGATGTAATATTGTTGTGTACATATTTCCACGTAGTCAGCGCGTACACAACTTTCCCACTAGAGCGCGTCCCGCTAAGCACAACAGCGCAGGCGCGGTGCTTGTCCGTCTCCGCACTACAAGATGGCGCTGCCATAGAGATGGACCAAATTCTGCTTCTGCCGATCCGCGTATTAATATGTAACGCAGCCAATGAGATTGCTGCTAACGTAGAACCTTCTCTCCTCGCAGATCGCACTTGCACAGTGATGATACATGAACGTGCGAGGTATTATAACGAGTGTACAGACGTCCGATTAGTCAGTCTGCATTTGTCTGCACCAGTCTGTACCAGTCTGCCTTAGTCTGTACCAGTTCTACAATTGTCTGTACCAGTATATAGTCAAGTTTCAGTCTGCGCCTAATAAGATTACCATATTACTGTACATAGCCATGAAGATAAATGTATAGACACTTTTGTCAATTATCAGAGATATATGTGAGAATCAGATTAACATACCAATACCAAAGAAACTTCAGATTGTCAATTGTAAATAGCATCCAGAATCAAGTTAAGTCATTTTTATGCTTGTTATTATTTTAATAAATGTGTGTGAAAGTTAATCAAGTTCCTTTTAAAGTTGGTCACCGTCAATCTGCTACTCTAAGCGTGCAAGTGGCATTTCTATCGTCTGACCTAACGGCAGAAGATAAACACGCCACGATAAGACCACGAGGCATATTGCTGACAATCGCCTACTTCGTTAGAGCGACAAGTCAAATAATCTGATGGTGTGTGTACTGAAGGTCTTATGGTACGCACACCACAAATATGCTCCATTATCTTCTTCTTGGCTACGATACTTCAAACATTAGAGCCTTTTCCATTAATAGAGCACCATTTATAGCCGCACAAACATCCGAGGCCTCTCCATATTAATCCAGGTACTGGATGCTACCCTCAGCACTTGCACTGTTCACTCACTTGCTGCTCAGCTGTCGAGTAGCCAGCTGCCGACTGACTGTGCTCTCTCACTTGGCGCCCAGATTGAGCGCCACATCCACCTTTTCCTAGTGCACCAAATCACTTCCGTTGCAGATGGGAAGTACTGTTGCTTTTCATTTTATACTATGCAAGTCCCTAGATATGAACCAGCTTATACATAGTTGCAAGCAAACATATTTAATAAAATTCCAACATTTAAACAAATTAATAACTCAAAATAGAGTAACCATAGTTAAATACTACTTTTATCCAATTAATACAAAGAATTTAAATGGTAAAGAGGAAACATTTTACAGAATTTTCCTTTTCATTACGATAGGTCAGACACATTACATAGTGAAAAATACATACCTGACACTGAACAGAATCAATCGGCACAAAATATTTACAGTATTAATTATGGTGTTACAGGTTCTCCTGTGAAATGATTTCTTTTGAAATTGGTGTACTGTATATCTAATGTTAAATGGTATGAATGTTCAAAGGCGGTTACGCCCAACGTGAGACGGACGAGCGCGCGGAGACTAGAGGCAAGAGCTGGGGCGAACCACAGCTGACTCAAGTGGAGGAAATGCAACCTCGAATCTGTGCCGCGGGCTACGGAGACGTCCCACTGCGACCCAAGCGGACGAGGGAGGGCTCCATGTACGCATGGCAACGCTCCACAGTTACCACACGGACAGGCACATTCTCCTGCAAACGCGCCTTTTCCGCCATTGGAACAGAGCATAGAAGTAAGTAGAGTGGCGTTTCCTGTGGCTAAGGACCTCAGGCCATGTGCCGGACCCATCATCCCTTCGGTACCTACAGCGCCTAGCGCAGCAGCAGTATTGCTGCGGTTTTCACTGTGTTTACTTGTTTACTCACTACCTTAACTCGGCTTTATACCGGGCCTCCCTTAGATTTGTTTTTAAAGTTAATTATAACCTGTTCATTTTACAATTGCTGATGGCAGAACGTGGAACTGAGGTTTGTTTACTGTACAGATTGGGCCGAAGGCGTTCGGAAATACACGACCCGACTGACGCACGTCGCTCAGCTTTGTACAGGGTGTTCAAAAAGTCTCTCCGCAGTGCCGTATGATTGTTAGCCGCCCGTGCCGTATGATTGTTCGCCTACCTGGGTTACTTCTCATCAAGTGGACTCTCCCAACATTCCTCTGTTTTCGGTTATCTGAGCCAGCGTCAGTAGTATCGTTGGTGTGTGTCGTTACGGGTTGACGTGGACGTTTAAGTTTAGTTCTTTTATTCGTTTGTTTCGTTTCTGTCACTGTTAAAATGCTAACCATTGAAGAACGTATGTTTTTAGTCGAACAAGTGTTGAAAGCTGGAGATAAGTACACAGTTTCAGTTCGTCAAACATTTAATTCAGTTTTCTCGAAGACAACACTCCCACATCGCGATACTGTGCAGATTTGATTAACAAATTTCGAAGTACGGGTTTAGTGACAGAGGCACCGAGACGTGGTCGTCCTAGCGTCTTGTCTGAGGATAAACTACTCGATATTTCCGATAAAATGTCCATGGGTCCGAACAAGTCAGTAAGAAAACTAGCCCAGGAAGTCGATGTTAGTGTCGGAACGGCCCACACAGCTACAAGGAGAAAATTAGAACTTTTCCCATACAAAGTGACAGTCATGGTAGAACTGAAAAATACTGATCATGGCAAGAGGCTGCATTATTGTCAATGGTTCAAAAATTTCGTTCAACAAAATGGAAGGGATATTTTTAATGAAACGCTTTTTACTGATGAGGCGTGGTTTCATTTATCCGGGTGTATGAACTCGCAAAATTCTCTTACGTGGAGTACTGCAAATCCATTGTGTATTCATGAGAAACCACTTCAATCTGTGGAAACAGGGGTTTGGATTGCAATTTCTAGACGTCGGATTGTGGGTCTCATATTTTCAACGAAACAATAAACGCACAACGATATTGCAGTGATAGTCTGTACCCATTCATAGGAGAACTTGTGTTAAGTGAAATACTGAACGGTTATTTTCAACAAGATGGTGCAACCGCGCATACAACTCGCGTTTCAATGTCACTGCTTGCTGATGTCTGACCTAATACTGACTTTTTCTTCTGGGATTCAGCGAAAGCAACTGTCTATAAATCCGTCCAAAATCCATAGATGAATTGAAAACTGCAATATCCACTTTCACTGCTTCTGTTGCAGAATAAATGTTGCAGCTTGTTTGGAAACATGATTAGACGAATTGAATTGTGTATTCAGCAACAGGGGAAACACTTTCAACATTTAATATGAAAATTTGTTAGTAAAAATGAATATTCAATAAATTAATAACCTGTATTTCACTGAGTTTCATTTCGGTGTATTCACAGCGGCATACGGCACGCGCGGCTAACCATCATACGGCACTGCGGAGAGACTTTTTGAACACCCAGTACAATCACGTTGTGGTCATAATGCGTTACTCTCGCGTATTATTAGCGTCTGCTGAAATGGACAGTCATCGCGCGAATAAACATTGTCGAACAGTACGCTCAGATTGAAGCGACCGAGCGAGGTGGCGCAGTGGTTAGCACACTGGACTCGCATTCGGGAGGACTACGGTTCAAACTCGTGTCCGGCTATCTTGATTTAAGTTTCCCGTGATTCCCCTAAATCGCTTCAGGTAAATGCCGGGACGGTTTGTTCGAAAGGGCATGGCCGACGTCCTTCCCCATCCTTCCCTAGTCCGATGAGGCAGATGACCACGTTGTTTGGTCCCTTCCCCCAAATCAACCAACCAACTAATCATATAGAAATTTGTTAGTAAATAACGCAGTTCAGTTCTGTCTAGAAGAAAAAGGGACAGATTTGTTACGTTTCAAAAAATGTAAAAATAAAATATTTCTGATTGAGAGGGAGGACATAATGACGCGCACGCTTTCTGAGACCAATGAAAGAAAATGAGAAAGGTGCGAAGAAGTCTGTAGCGGTGCTCTGATCCCCAACTCTAGTCATCACATCGGAAAACAACAGTTTTATTTTAATTTCGTACGCTTCTCTGTAGAACAATGTATTAATAGCATATGTATTACACGTTCGCTTCAGTTATTAGAGAGTAACATAACAGGTTTATTTTATTTCTTTTTTTCCATTTCCTACGCGTTCCTGTAGGAGGATATATTAAAACAGAATGTACCGTTGTGTGCTATATGCACAGTGCGTTGTGCGACCATAAAATAATTATATTTGCCAGTTTTTCATATCGAATGTTTTTCTGCAGAAGAATGTGTCAACAAAGCGTATGTTTGTTTTATTTGCAGCACGTACACGAAGTGTAGTCCACGAATCATTTTACGTTTTGATAGAGCGCAGTTATATCGCTCGTGCATCATTAGAAACAACAAATAGCAGAACAGTCCACAGTTAGCAGCGTGCTTGACTGAAACGGCAATAGTAAAGCGAACAGGTTACACAGAAACAACCAACAAAATTCAATACTGTCGGTAACGTTATGAACGAAATAATATAGGTAACATTGTTTCCTCAAACAATTCAGAATAGACTAAAAAAACATACAGACAGCGTCATGAGCTGATGGCGGTGTCTTTTCATTTCATTAACTTTTTCTTTCATTGCCAGCTTCCGTTTGTACTGGCAGCGTACGAAGATGAGAAACACGACGCAGCTCTGCCCTCCACATAGGCAGCAGTAGCTGCACCTCGTCGCGGACAATCTCCAATCTATTTCTCGTATTTTCTCGAGAATGGAAAGAGGTATGACTCTCCTTCCACAGTTAAAAAACATTTCAGTATGTTAGCTACATTTCGTAGGCAGTAATGGTTGGCGTGAAACGCATCAAACGTAAACTGGCCAACTACTACATTTTTCACTGCACACTTTTCAAAATATGTGCGGTGTCGTACTTTACTTTGAGCATCACAATAACTATGGCCATAATATAAAGCAAACAAATTCAGTTTCAAGCTGCAATGTGTGGCTAGAAGATGGAGAAAAATAATATTTTCCTACCGAATAGTTTCCTGAAAATCGGATGACAAAGACTGGATATCGGAGAACGTGCAGATATCTTAAAACAGAGGTTTTTATTTCTTAATGGGAAAAGTTTTACTGAGAAACTAACTACAGAGAAGGATGTATCTATGTTTCATCTACACTAAACAGTGTTTTCTTTAGCAAATCTGATTATTTGAAATTTCATTCCCCCTGTATCGCGCAATACGATTTGAACCTCAGTGGTTTTGCGTAAACATTGGGGGGGGGGGGGGGGGGGAGATAGCTAGACACGCGTCGCGCGCCATGAAGGCCGCTCAGTTTACTTCCATGCTCTGCGGCCACAGATAGCCCGATGCCTCGCAAAGAGACGGTTCCTGGCCCGAAGTTTGCTGTCAGTTTCGGGTTTGTAGTAGAGTGAACATTCTTATATGACACTTAACATGACACTTGTGATCATGAACACTTTTGCAATTGCCCACGTCATCTACAAAGGACTGGTCAGAGTTGATAGCTCCTGACTCTTATGTTGCTACAAGCTGCGAGTGAGGCAGAGACGGACTAATTACTATAAAGAGCAGGCTGCGGACACAAATTCTATGCTGGTCAGTACTTTAACTACAGTCAAGACACGTCACGTGCAACAAGGAACAGAATTTCGCTGGCCGGTGTGGCCGAGCGGTTCTGGGCGCTTCAGTCTGGAACCGCGCAACCGCTGCGGTCGCAGGTTCGAATCCTGCCTCGGGCATTGATGTGTGTGATGTCCTTAGGTTGGTTAGGTTTAAGTAGTTCTAAGTTCTAGGGGACTGATGACCTCAGATGTTAAGTCCCATAGTGCTCAGAGCCTTTTGAAACATTTGAACAGACTTTCGACTTGTGATTGGCGTCGCACGTGCGCGAGAAGATTTGGCTGAAACTATGAAAACTAGAAAACCCGTTTACTCATCTCATGTGTCGAAGATGTACAGGAGCCTTCTATGTGACGAACAGTGTTCTTCTGAAGAACAGTAATGTAATTTTTTTCTTTTCTTTTGTGTTTTTGTATAATGTACATTTAGGGATAATTGGTTAAAGACTGGCCATCCGGCCTTATAAATATTGTAGAACTGGTTTTTCCGCTAACATACATTGTGATCTGAAATTTAATGCATGCCATCAGTGATGCAATATATTACTTACAGCGAAAGTTCTATTTTTATGCTTAATTCAGTACTAAATAAACATTTTTCATCGGGCACCATTAGCGGTGCCACAGTTACTTTTAAAGTCATCTGTATCTGCCTGTAACCGTGTACACAACTTTCTTGGTACTACTTCTGACGTTTTTCGTAAATACTCATTTACTGATATGCAAGCCACACTGAACACACAGCTACAGAAATGTTTGCTGATGGGTAGTTATCGAAAGTAATGGCAGGATTTCGATGTCAGTATCCACTAATGGTTCGTTAATTTGTTCTATGTTTAATTTTTGTGTACATATGCTTTAGTTATTTTAAAAATCTTTTTCTATTGTATGATGGCAGTATTTTGGCAGCTTACAAAGATTCCGTCCCACTGCTGTAAAAGCGGGTATATAGCGATTAGACATCTTTTGATAGGCCTGGAACCGTTTAATAAAGGTGAAGAACATGACAAACATTGTCAGATACACCTATATACTAATGCTCGTAGTTCAGTTATTTGTTGGGTAATGTGCTTTTGTATAGAACTGCTGCGTTAATTTAAAGTTTCCTTTGCGCACATTAGCCCAGATAGGTCGGCCCACCCGCTTACCTTTGATGCAGTTGAGAGTTAGAAAATTACTCGCGAAAATCACGCTTGTACGAAACACACACAATAAACGGGCGGGGGAGCTTTATATTGTAATTCGATGGTTTACTATACGTCTATTTTGTGGTCTGTTAAGTTCCATTCATTTTACTATACTACACGAATGTCGTTTAACATAATACTGTTCAAGTTTTCTAGTGAAAACAGTATTCTTTTTGAGATTATGTGTTATGCAGTAACCTATGGTTCAGACTGAATGAGCGATTTCATGGGAATTAGCTCCGGTTTATTAAGCCTCTCCCAGCGGCTTGGACGACCTCCTGTCGGCTCTCCCGCCGGGAGGATGTCATGTTAACTGGGCTGCGTACTGGGCACTGCCTTTTTAGCCATCATCATTTGATAAGTGGCGCTCCCCCACCACATTGCACACATTGTGCCCTGGTTTTAACTGTCCGCCACTTCCTGACAGACTGCCCATTTTTTTAACCGTTTACGTTTCCACTTGGGTTTGCCGTCTGAGTTATCGGCCGTTTTAGTAAATGACGGGCGGGCTGTCGACCGCGTTTTACTTTATTACCGTCAAAGCAATATGGCGAAGGCCATTTAATTTTTAGTTTTGGACCTCCGTTTTTGTATGGTGTCTTTTGTAGCCCTTTCTCCTCGTCCCTTGTCTTAGCTGTCTTCTCTTATGTCAATTGGGATTGACGTATAGTCGTGTTTTAGCTCCTCTGTGTCTTCGTGTTCTATAGTTTTGACTTGGGAGTGTATGACCTCAGTTGTTTTTGCGCTCTAAAACAAAACAATGCTCACGTGGACGTATTAATGAGAGGACGGAGTTTCTAGCTATGAATGGGGAGAAATTGTCAATATAACATTTAGATTTACTATGTTGAAACATGAAAATTACCCTCTGATATTCGTAAAGAACTACTGGCAAACGGACAGTGGAATATGACTCTGAAGAATAACATTCGCACATGTGGTTTGGGAGGATGAAACACAGTTACGTTGATAATTAGTGGACATGGACAGTGACTGCAAAATCTGTTAGTTAAAAGCAGTCAGTATGTTGAAGGATAGAAGCAAACACCATAACACAGCCAATATATGCACTGAGAGCAACAAACTGGATGCGTTGCTTTAAGATCACGTACTCGGTTCCGAAAGGGGGCAAATTAACCTCACGTCTGAATGATATTAGCGGGTGGACGATGGCCCATCTTACCAAAAACACATGGAAAGTTAATAAAGTAGCCGGCGGCAGCAGCGACCTTAGAATACAATTTCCGCCCTCTCGTTGTACTTAGTGCTTCTGTACGGACATCCTTCCCACGGCAGCAAGGCTCGTCTCGTTAGCCATCTCTCCTGTCCTAACCTGAAGTCATTACTTTACGGTGACCTAAAGTGAAGTGCTATCCTTCTGGCTGCTCTGGACTTTTTTTTTGTCAGAGCAAGAGCACATTGGATCTATGGTGGCAAACATTCCGAGTGACGACCAGTAAAACTCAAGTGAAGGTGTTAAAAAATACGAGGGTTGGAAATTTAATAGTGGCAACTATTTATTTACAGCTAGTACAAAATAGATACGTGTTTTACTGACCTTCAGAGTAGTCACCAGCATTGTGTATAGACCCGTTGCCAGCAATGTGGAAGTCGTAGGATACTCCTAGTAGTGCCAGTTGTATTGTCAGTTCGAGCGGCGCGGTCTATTGCCCGACGAATTTGTAGCAGTTCTGAAGCGAACGCCCTGAAGGGTTAGGAATCGAGTTGAACTCACGAGGGCTTAAGTCAGGGGAGTGCAGTAGGTGGTATAGCACTTAGCACCCCCATCAGTCAAACAAATCAGTAACAGCTTGCACTGTACGTGCTTGAGCATTGTCCTGCAAAATGATGGGCAGGTCCCGCAGAAAGTGTCATCACTTATGTCTCTATGCTGTTCATTTTTGGAACACAACCTACGACCAGCTTAGAGACAGAAGTGATGACACTTTCTGCAGCACCTGACCATCATTTTGCAGAACAATGCTCAAGCACGTACAGTGCAAGCTGTTACTGATTTGTTTGACTGATGGGGCTGCTAAGTGCTATACCACCTACTGCACTCCCTTGACTTTAGACCTCGTGAGTTCAACACGATTTTTAACACTTCACGTCATTCGCTTCAGAACTGCTACAAATTCGTTGGGCAATACACCGCGCCGCTCGAACTGTCAACACAACTGACACTGCTAAGGGTATCCTATGACTTCCACATCGCTGGTGACGGGTTGTACATAATGCTGGTGACTACTTTGAAGGTCGGTAAAACTTTGAAAGACGTATCTATTTTGTACCAGCTGTAAATAAATAGTTGCCACTAGTAAAGTTCCAACCCTCGTATTTCACTCTCGCATATTTTCACTACGATGTTAACCAGATAGAGCTCTTAGGTGTGGAGGAAGACAGAGAATCTGTCCCACTCCATGGCACATTCCATAAAAAGGCCTTCCTAGTGCTCTGCACGGAGCCACAGTGAAAAAGTGTAGGCTCTCCCGAAATTAACTGTGTAACCCAATAAGAAAGTAAGATTCTGAAAGTTTGAACTGAACATTATTCCGAAGCAAGGTCACAAACATTAATACGCCCTGAGGGAAGCCACTCTTGCTTAGGGATCTCTTATCTAGCTAAAAGGCGTCAACGAAGAATTCAGTGTTTCTTTCGACAGAAAAAAGCATGTCCCCTAACCGTCCTGGAGAGCGAGCTGGAATGGATGTGGATGCCAATGTGGCCACCTGCAGCAGCACCTCTGCCCATAACTCAACAGTTTTGCGGCATGTTCCCCTCGCGCACCCAACCAGTAAGCTTTCAGCTCTTCGATGCCTCCACCAATTACATAGCAAAAACAGAAGAACAAACAGTGAAACTAAAACAGCCACTGGCGATGCTAATCCAGATCTGTAATTACAGAGCATTGCAACTGAACGACTACTTGATCAAGGGAATTTGCAGATCATCCTTTGAAATATCTCAGTGGACAGTTTCAGATAAAAATGGGCACTTTACATGACACCCCTGTCGCGAATTAAAATGAATGCAAATGAAGTTGTGCTAAGACAAATCTGTTGCAGAATTTCGTCAAAGACATTTTCAGATGGTCTGGGATTTTTTTTCAGACTCATTGTTCGATGACAGACGTGCCAAGAGGAACATTTTAACATTCTGCAAGCACATCCATCTGGAGACTACCTCACACTCAGTCATACGTACTGGTGTAATGGGAACTGTATTTCAGAGAAAATATAAGATGGAAACACCATCAATTACAATAAACATTCACCACCCACTGGCTATATAACGTTCTTGTTTGATTGTAGCGCCATTATTAAAGATGCACACTCGCATTTACAAAGATGGCCTATTATTAATGCTTACACAATTGAATCCAGTTAACAATAAATGATCCTATTCACACATGTTACTCTACAGTTAAGTACAAATTTGTACACTACAGCACTGAAGATGATCATTATGTGATTGAAAATCGATTTTGCTGCCAATAAACCATCAAAATTACGGCCAACGCTGACCTTCCCTATAAGTGACAGTTTTCCTGGACCCGTTGCGCCAAAGGATTGGCGGTGTACGGCGCACATAGACTTTAAGGGGCGCTGAGAGAGTGATCAGAGGACACAGTTGAAATATCTGTGTCGCCGGATGTACTCCGTGTCCTGATACAGGGTGAAGAGCTCGGCTGTAAGTACTGAGAAGTTTGCCGGAAGCCGATATCAAAAGATCCACGTGAGTGGTATGGTACCGACTCGTTCCTTTGTTAATATTCACTTAAATAACACGTTTTCTGTTGCGCAACAGTGCCCTTGACTGTTGGTGACGAGAGTTTGGATCTGTGCACCCTGGGGGTACGCTTCAACCACAACCGACACCGCACAATATGCAGCGAGTTAGCTGTCTATCACACTCTGAAATTCAAATAAGAGGCAGTCAAATGAAATCGAGACAGACGGGACAAAGTACGTAAACTGCTTTTATTTGAGAAGTGATCGCCGTAACTGTCAATACATCCATCCCACTGTGAGGCAATGAGGCAAGACGCTCAGTGCCTTCGTGGAAAAATGTTAGCAGTTGCCTGCACAGCCATGACTGTACCCAGGTGTGCTTCTCTTCGTCCGAAACCAATTGACGGCCATGAATGTCTTTCTTCAGGTCTCCAGAAATACGGAAAATGCAAGGGGAGGGGCGTGGGGATCGGAACTGTGTGGGGGATGTGAGAGAGCCTCCAAGGGAAATTTGCATCGTAGTCGAGACAATCTTAGCGACATTTGCGATTCTGGGCAGGACATTACAGTTCCGATCACTCCCCATGCGAGCTCCACATTTTTCGAGCCCTGAAGAAAAACATCTGTTGCTGTCGATTTACTTCGGACGAAGAGATGCGAGTTTGGGTGTAATCTTTGTTCTGTAGCGTATCGCTAACATTTTTCCATGAAGGAACTAACCATATTGCCACACGTATAAGAGCTATGGCAATTACTTTTAAATAAATAACAGTATACTTACTTTTTTGCTGCCGATCTCGTTTTGCATTTCAATGCCTGGGTGAAATTCTTCGGTTTTTTATTCCTGGTACCATTTTTTTAATCTGCGGTGTGCTTGAAGAAAGTAGAATATCAATCGTGCGTAATCATTCCACACATCATTGATACTGCAACTACAGTTTCCTATTGTAATTTTTAAGTGACTGTAAACGTTTGAAAATCCGCATAATCCGGAGGAAATGACTTAGGGTATCATATACAAAACTCACTTGGAGGTGAAAATTGCTCGAAATACATGTTCATGCAACGTATCGACTGGGAATGCACTGCCATCATTCCAAATTTCTCTAACACTTGACTCTTAAATACAGAGTGATTCCGCTGAGCAGCACACATCAGATGTTTTATGAACAGTTTAACAAATTGTAATGCTGTTTTCACCCAAATGAATTGTGAAATAATCTTCACTAAATGGCACATAGTCTCTTCTCACAGCTATATTAGTTACTCAGATATCGGTGTTAACTATGCTTTTTCGAAAGGGTCTACAGTAACTTCTTCTGCTAGTGTCGTCGTTCTAAAGAGAGATAATTTCAACAGTGTTTCACTGGTCAAAATACTATTATTATGTTTGATGAAAAAAAATGGTTCAAATGGCTCTGATCACTATGGGACTTAACTGCAGTGGTCATCAGTCCCCTAGAACTTAGAACTACGTAAACCTAACTAACCTAAGGACATCACACACATCCATGCCCGAGGCAGGATTCGAACCTGCGACCGTAGCGGTCGCGCGATTCCAGACTGTAGCGCCTAGAACCGCTCGGCCACTCCGGCCGGCTGTTTGATGAAATTACGATGTATAGAAGTTAGGATTTATCTATTGTGAACATAAAATATATTGCTGACTACCTGGAAGTTCGTGCTGCTATATGTAGCTGTCGTGTCAGGCTTGTAGAGCGCTCCTGCTTGACACAGCTACAGAATTTTGTTGTTTTTCTTATGCCTTTGTCCGGCATCGTCGCAGGGTCAGCATGATTATTCATGCGTTTGTCAGGATTAATTAAAGAGGTTGCGAGATGCCCTTCCTGTGAGCACCGCGTCACTCCCCCCAGGAACGGAATACTTGTACCCCAGCTGCCTGTGAGTAGTGTCTTGACACAGCTAAGGGATCGATTTATCAAAGCGGATATGTGTAGAAATATTTTATTTAAAACATACTAGTGACACTTGGCTTCATGTGGTTGGACTAGGTCACCAACTGAAAGGCAGAGGCATCAAAGGATGTTACTACGGTAACAGTTCTGTTCTTCTTCCTGCCAGAGCCTTCAAAGAAAGGTGCACATAAAAAACAGAATGCGTTTGTAAGACTGGAAATTGAATTATAAAGATTATTCAATGATAACTTTACACTTTCACAGGTCAGTTTTTCCCAGAAATTACTTGATAACCTAATTAATGTTCAAATTAGATTACAAAGCCTATTAAAATTTCAAACAATGCATGCAACTATGCGTGTAATTGAAACAAACACCAATGATAGAGAATTTAATAAGTAGGCCCACTTCTCCATACTTTTCTATGTAGTGGTGGAAGCTACGTGTAATTTTTCTGTGAGATGAGTCTGGCGTTTGAGAATGCGAGGGACGCAGGGGTAGAATAGTAAGTGGGTCGTAAAACTGTTTTTCGCTAAAAGACAGAGTCCCTGGTCGTCTGGCGGTGTTTGGTTGGTGTTTGGTTTCCCGGTGAGGATCACAGAAGTGGGCGGGAGATCACCAAACTCGCCAACTTGTAAACTCACGTTTAGAGAAGCGTTTATAGACATGTTCGATGAGGCTTCGGGATTGCAGCCGGATCATCGTGACTTCTTGCCGCGATATTTCGGCTGGCAATCGTCCAGCCATCTTCAGGTGAGTGTCCATCACCGTTGATGAATTATTTTTGCAGCGCAGATGAAAATTTGTGAATGGCTACGAGCAGCCGCTGTCACTGGCCTTAACGTGAAACTACCCTCATAGCGGGAAGGAATTTCTACTTTCTGCCCTGCTCTGGAAGGGAAATGTTGTGTGTTAGTGGTTAATCACAGCAGATTCTTTAGAAGGAGGGAGATTGCTAGTACTTTTAAGACCTTTTTCGTGGGATCAACTCGGAAAGTCCACAGCAATTAGCTAATGAGAATGTGGTGCACGCAGAGCTTATCAGTAGAGCCCTATCAGTATGTTATCTTCTTCGCATAGACCAGGTCTCATATAATATCTTCCTAACAGGCTATCCTGTGTGTGTAGATAAGAGAACTATTTTACTTCTTCCACTACTGCTTAGTTCTCAGTTTTGGTGTTAAACAAGCAGTTATTCCCGTTTCCATTGCTCTTAATCACCTTCTTTTTCGCTCTCTTTATCCTCAACCTATATTCCTTGTTAAGTATGGGGTGCATCAAAAACAATCATCCGATCTGGCATGTCTATATTTCTAAAAATGGCTCTGAGCACTATGGGACTTAACATCTTAGGTCATCAGTCCCCTAGAATTTAGAACGACTTAAACCTAACTAACCTAAGGACATCACACACATCCATGCCCAAGGCAGGATTCGAACCTGCGACCGTAGCAGTCCCGCGGTTTCGGACTGCAGCGCCTAGTACCGCACGGCCACCGCGGCCGGCGTCTATATTTCTGAAACTAATAAGCATATACAATGAATTTTGTTTTTTGACGAATGAGAAACTGAAAAAGTTTTTTCATACCTTTTCATAGGTGGTCAATATACCCCCTTTAGATGCACAGCATATGTCAACGCGCAATTAAAATTGTTCCCACACCCTCAACGAGCAAGTCTTGAGTTAAAGCTTGCACACCTGCTCTTACGCAATGTCTTACTTCATTCATGGTTGTTGGTAACGGAGGCACATAAACAGAGTTTTTTTAAACCCACCACATCCACTTAGGTCCTGTGACTCTGGAGGCCAGTATGTAAGGCTAAATTTGGTCCAGTGCGACCGATCCATCGTTCAGTAATCGTTTGATTTAAAGTGAACTGAAGTGTGCGCACACTGCTGCTACCTAACGGGAACCACGTAAAACTCGAAAGTTTCTTCTTCCCAACAGTACACTGTTCACGCACCTATCTCAGGTAACATAATACTCGTAGTTATGTTTTTCTTAAAGCGGATGATTCTTTTTGATACACCCTGTGTTTGTCCGTTCCTTTCAAGAAGTCTTGGAGAGAAGGCTAGGAGAGCTATTTCGTCTCCAAACAGAAACTGCCTTAAACTTTATTGATTTTTCGAGATACAAGCTGAACAACAGTGGTGATAAGGTGCAGTTCTGAGTTACACCCTTCTTAACATGAACTTATCACTCCTGACCCTTCGCTTTTATCATTCACACGTGGGTTTTGAATGTGTTTTAGATCATTCATAATTCTCTGTACTTCTAAGGATTATATTGCCACCTTACATTGTCGAAGGCTGTCTCTCGGTCCATAAACTGTAAAAACGGAACTTGATATTATATTTTTAAGCTGCTTTCTATTACCAGGATACTGTCAGAATTGCATCTTCATAGCCAGCCGGAGTGGCCGAGCGGTTCTAGGCGCTTCAGTCTGGAACCGCGAGACCGCTACGGTCGCAGGCTCGAATCCTGCCTCGGGAATGGATGTGTGTGATGTCCGTAGGTTAGTTAGGTTTAAGCAGTTCTAAGTTCTAGGGGCCTGATGACCTCAGCTGTTTAAGTCCCTTACTGCTCAGAGCCATTTTTTTGCTTCTTCATAACTGTTCTCCTTCTGGAATGAGATTGATATCCCACAATGCGTCTTCAATTTCTCTTTTTATTCTTTTGCATATTATGTTTGTCAGCAGTTTACAAGCCCTACTTGACTCACTAATCGTCCCATAGTTTTCACACACACTTTATTGTCAGAGGTATACGAACGCGGCTATGTATTTCTGAACTGAGCACTAGACGTCACGAGAGGTGGACCCGAAAGTATATAAAAAAGTCGGGGAGTATCGTCAGCAGACAATCAGTAATAGGAGAATCGGTCGGTCAGGAGAGCTGACTAGCCACTCGATATCACATGTGCAACAAATCCATCAGAGACATTTCAACCCTTGAAAAGCGCCGGCCGAAGTGGCCGTGCGGTTAAAGGCGCTGCAGTCTGGAACCGCAAGACCTCTACGGTCGCAGGTTAGAATCCTGCCTCGGGCATGGATGTTTGTGATGTACTTAGATTAGTTAGGTTTAACTACTTCTAAGTTCTAGGGGACTAATGACCTCAGCAGTTGAGTCCCATAGTGCTCAGAGACATTTGAGCCTTGAAAAGCTGTGATTGGAAACGTGAAAGAACGACCACAACTAAAACAAGTCCAGGCAGACCTCATGTCCTGACGGACAGGGACCGACGAGCATCGCGGAGCGTAGTTGTAAAAAAATCTCATGAAATCGGAGGAAGAAAACATTGGTAGTATTCATAGTGCTATCACAAGTCCAGGTAGTGCAATGACTGTGCGTAGAGAGATGAAAAGAATACGATACCATAATTCAACAGCTCTTCGTACGCCATACATTAACACTGAAGAGCCAAAGAAACTGGTAAGCTGGTACACCTGCCTAATATCGTGTACGGCCCCCGTGAGCACCCGAAGTGCCATCGACTAAAGTGGCATCGACTAAACTAATGTCTGAACGCGTGCTGGAGGGAAATGATACCATGAATTCTTCAGGGTTATCAATGAATCCGTAAGAGTATGAGGGAGTGGGGATCACTTCTGAACAGCACGTTGCAAGGCATCCAAGATATGCTCTATAATGTTCATTTCTGGGGAGTCTCGTGGCCAATTGAAGTATTAAAATTGAGAAGAGTACTCCTGGGGCCACTCTGTAGCAATCCTGGAAGTGTGGGGTATCGCATTGTCCTGCTGGAATTGTCCGTCGGAATACACAATGGACATGAATGGATGCAGGATGCTTACATACGTATTACATGTCAGAGTCGTATCTGGACTATCAAGGGTCCCGGATCGCTCCAACTGCACACGCCCCACAGCATTACAGAGCCTCCACCAGCTTGAATAGCCCCCGCTGACATGCAGGGTCCATGGATTCATGAGCCTGTGTCCATACCCGTACACGTCCATCAGCTAGATACAATTCGAAACGAGACTCGTCCGACCAGGCAACGTGTTTCCAGTCATCAACAGTCCAATGTCGGTGTTGACGAGCCCAGGTGAGGCATAAAACTTTGTGTCGTGCAGTCATCAAGGGTACACGAGTGGGCCTTCGGCTCCGAAAGCCCATATCAATGATGTTTCAAAATGCTTCAAATGGCTCTAAGCACTATGGGACATAACACCTGAGGTCATCTAAGTCCCCTAGACTTAGAACTACTTAACCCTACTAGCCTAAGGATATCGCACACATCCATGCCCGAGGCAGGATTCGAACCTGCGACCGTAGCAGCAGCGCGGTTCCGGACTGAAGCGCCTTGAACAGCACGGCCACAGCGGCCGGCGATGATGTTACGTTGAATGGTTCGCACGCTGACACTTGTTGATAGCCCAGCACAGAAATCTGCAGCAATTTGCCGAAGGGTCGCACTTTCGTCACGCTGAACGATTCTCTTGCGATGTCGTTGGGCCCGTTCTTGCAGGATCTTTTTCCGGCTTCAGCGATGTCGGAGATTTGACATTTTACCGGATTCCTGACATTCGCGGTACACTCGTGAAATGGTCGTGCGGGAAAATCCCCATATCGTCTCTAACTCGGCGATGCTGTGTCCCATCGCTCGCACTCCGAGCAACGCAAAGTTCAAACCGAGATAACAACTGCGCCAGACACTTGTCTTATATAGGCGTTGCCGCCCGCAGCGCCGTTCAAATTGTTCAAATGGTTCTGAGCACTATGGGACTCAACTGCTGAGGTCATTAGTCCCCTAGAACTTAGAACTAGTTAAACCTAACTAACCTAAGGACATCACACACATCCATGCCCGAGGCAGGATTCGAACCTGCGACCGTAGCGGGCAGCGCCGTATTCTGCCTGTTTACATATCTCTGTATTTGAATACGCGTGAGGAACCTATTAGCTGGAAGTAGGAGCGATGATCGCACGTTGTGAGAGCTGCAGTCATTCTGGGCAGAAACGCCTCGAAACCATCCGGCACGTGTTTCAGCATCTCAGGTCGCAGCTACGTGCGGGCGTTACCAACTAGCGCCACCGTTGTATAAGGCAATGACAAGAATGGAAATCCTTGCCAGACCGAGACTCGAACCCAGATTTCCCGCTTTAGAGAGAGCTGTCGCCTCAAACGCTTTGTCTACCCTCGCACTACTCCCTCTCCGACCCAAACTACCACATATCGTCGTTTCTGTGTCAGAACCTGTACTCGTACACACATTATGCAATTCCCGAACAGAGGACGACATTTTAATTGAAAGTTGCAGTCTGGTATTGGCAGATAAAGATGATATTGCAGGTCCTGTGTTGTTAAGAAATAATGTTCTTCTTAACAACACAGGCACTGCAATAATTAGGAGTAACTTAGCGAATATTTTCCGCGGGATGGACTGAAACCAATGGCTTTCCGCGGGATGCCGTTTGTCCACTCTTGAACTAAAGAGTTAATGCAAAATTTGGTTGTGTTTTCCTTTAATTTTAATAAACACAACAGATACACATAACAGAGACTAGTTGTTAATAATATATTCTTCTTCAATATGTACAACAATCTGACAACGCTGAGGTAACTTTTCGGTGCCGCGTCTGTAGAAATAAAGTTACTTTGGGGCGTATAACTTGTCGTGCTATGTGCGGAGCACATTTTCATCTGGAAACAACGTTCCTTGGAGGTTATTCTACAGAGAGCAGTAAAAGTGAAAATCTGAGGTCGTAAGATCAGGTGAATGAGGTGGGGGCGGAATGATTTCCCAATCCAACTCCTCTATAGTGGTTTTTGTCAGTTTAGCAGAATGGGGGCGGGCGTTATTGTGGAGCAGCATTACTTCACGCGGTCTTCCTGGTCGTTGTTCCTGGATAGTGTTTGCGAGACGTCTCAGTTGGTGAAAATAAATGACAGCAGTGATGGTTAAACCTCGGGGAGCAATTCACAGTACAGGGTGATTCAAAAAGAATACCACAACTTTAAAAATGTGTATTTAATGAAAGAAACATAATATAACCTTCTGTTATACATCATTACAAAGAGTATTTAAAAAGGTTTTTTTTCACTCAAAAACAAGTTCAGAGATGTTCAATATGGCCCCCTCCAGACACTCGAGCAATATCAACCCGATACTCCAACTCGTTCCACACTCTCTGTAACATATCAGGCGTAACAGTTTGGATAGCTGCTGTTATTTCTCGTTTCAAATCATCAATGGTGGCTGGGAGAGGTGGCCGAAACACCATATCCTTAACATACCCCCATAAGAAAAAATCGCAGGGGATAAGATCAGGGCTTCTTGGAGGCCAGTGATGAAGTGCTCTGTCACGGGCTGCCTGGCGGCCGATCCATCGCCTCGAGTAGTTGACGTAAACTGCGTAAACTGTTTATACCAACGTTTAATACACCACCTATCAGGAGGTTTAACACCATACTTCGTTCGAAATGCACGCTGAACAACTGTCGTCGATTCACTTCTGCCGTACTCAATAACACAAAAAGCTTTCTGTTGAGCGGTCGCCATCTTAGCATCAACTGACGCTGACGCCTAGTCAACAGCGCCTCAAGCGAACAAATGTACAACTAAATGAAACTTTATAGCTCCCTCAATTCGCCGACAGATAGTGCTTAGCTCTGCCTTTTGTCGTTGCAGAGTTTTAAATTCCTAAAGTTGTGGTATTCTTTTTGAATCACCCTGTATATCACACCGTCGCTGTTCCACGAGATGCATAACACTATCTTTGTGGATGCGCATAGGTCTTCGTACGGGGAGTTGCTGCTTTGTTTGGACTCAACAATACCGTTCTTTTCCTTTTGTTGGCATAAAGACACCATTTCCCAGTTACGATACTGGATAGGAATAGTCGGTGTTGTTCTCCCGCCAATTGATGACGAGCAAGCAGAGATACAGATACTGAAACACTCTTATTTTTGTGATTTTGTGTTAGGACATACAGCACCCATATACACGAATTTTGAACCTTCCCTGTTGCGTGCAAATATCACACAGTAGTGGAATGACCACAGGTCATCACATTTGCCAATTATGGAGTACACAGTCGTGCATTAATGTGTTTAAACGATCTTCATCAAACTCCAAAGGTTTTCTTGAACATGGAGATTCACTAATGTCAAAACGACCCTCCTTAAAACGAGAAAACTATTTTCTTGCCGCTCTCTGTCCAAAGGGCCACACACAGTGCAAATGTTTCTGCCTCCGCTGCTGCTGTCACCACTCTGTTGGACTCAAACGGAAAATATATCGGAAATGTACCGATTTCTCCACTTGGCACTCCATTTTATAGCGTCCATAGCAGCACTCACGATCTCCAAACGACAAAATAACAATATGTAAACTGAAATAGCAACAGTGATCTCAAACAAAAACTCAGAAGCGATAAATAAACTCGTAGCAACCGGAATGCCAACGTGCAAAACAAAAACGCTACGTACTAACGCACAAACCCAATAGATAAAGACCGAACAGGTTCCAACTTTGCACCTCGCATACACGCCAGCGACCATTTAGAAAAACGTTTCCACACTTGCACATAGATTTACTCAAGACACCGACAGATGCGGTACACGAATGCCGTCCCGAGGAAAGTAGGGGTGTTGTGAAGGGTATCGGCCCACCTGCTACCACTAACATTTCCCCAACTCTTATGCCGATCGAGCGAGAGAAACGGGAAAAGGCGAAAGCAGAACAAGATGCGCTGTGCCCGTGCCTCTGCATTGAGCAATATTGACTCGAAGTGCGTCACTGCTCACCAGAATCAAACGAGCAGGATATTCATATGTAAAGTTGGTACCACATAAAAACTGTTGTCAACGTATAGATAGAGAATACTCTGCTTTAATTAGTACTCTTGCTTTGATTTGGTGTATGAAAGACATTGTTTATGTGTAGCAACAGCAGCTGCTTTTAAGTAGTTATAAAATTTTATTTAACACCAAAACTTTATTATTATTTACTACTTTTATTTAGAATGTATTTTACAACGGTTGTCCCACAAGTCTTTTCTTGATTACAAACATTCATAATTCATAAAATACGAGTATGACACAGACAGCAACACGTTTTATCTTGAATTACATGTGACGTCAGTGCACCGCATCCTGCATGAACAACTTCTTTCCCGTGCGTACTAAGTTCAGTGCAGTCCCTCCTACAAAAGGATTACAAAGCTCGTTATGAGTTTGCTGTTGCCATGATGACTATCTGAAATGTGCTCTTTTCTCAGATGAGGTCACATTTCATTTGAAGATGTTTTCAACCGACGCAATGCTAGGATCTTGGTGTACGAGGATTCCCATGCAGTGTTTGAGACCATCAGAGACAGCCGTAAGCTGAACGTGTGGTGTGGTCTCACGCACAAGAAAGTCATAAGACCGTTTGCTTCAGTGAAACGGCACTACCTACCTTGAATATTTGAATACGTTACTTACACTTTAGGGTGTGATATGTTCTGCCTTATGCATGACTGCAATCAAGGAGAGACTTTAGGTCATCCTGTATTTTAATCAATAGCAACTTTTCATGTTAAAAAAAGTGTTCGTATAAAATAAATCAACAGTGATTTGTGATGCCATTGACTTACATTAGTTTGATCAGTGAATACCTCCTGTCGACTGCACAGTTTAGATATCAATCTTCTGCAATCAAGAGCACTAATTCTTGTATAACATCTCTTTCTGAAATATGGACTGCGACTTTAACGAGTGATTATCTGAACAACAACTCAAAACCTAAAGCTCTGCAGACATAGGCACACGACAGCAGTATAGGACGTTGTAATTTTTGTAAAACTGTAGCGATGTTAGTCAGTTTCTGCATTAATGACAGCATAAATTTCTGCTCTTATTTAATTTCACACCATTTACCGTCACTGAAACTCCTCTGTTTCTACACTTACGAACCTCGTCAGTTACGGTATTTAAGCACAACGTAAGAATAGGTTATATTTACATATCCTTTTTTTGTGTTCTCTGACTGCGACACTTAAGTGATTCTCTGTACTCAGCGGCGCATTCCGTTTACGGCGTCCTGACTCGGAATTGCTGTCCTGTAGTATTTCAAAGCACGTACTTGTTTCGGACAATATGTGCACTTTAATCTGTGGGGTAAATCTAAAAAGGGACAAAAGCATTAATATGAAACATCCAAATTAAGATGAATTTTTGTGATCCATTTTTGAAATCCGGTACCTGATATTTTTCGTCCCCTTCAAAATAGAAAAACATATGACTGCGTATTTCAATGTCGTTATTGCATTATCACGGAATCCATTTCTAATGGATTATCTTACCTCATCGCTGCCCCGAGATAAACTGGAGTTGCTATTTTCGCCTGCTGTCATCCACTACTTGGCTAATGATCCTTACACCGAATTTTTTTCTAAATAGCTTTACGTTTTGGCTAAACGAGTATTATTTTAAAAGTTTATTCGTGACTTTGATGCATTCCGTCACCATTCTTGTTTGGATGGTAGCTGCGTGTGTGACCTGAACGAGGTTCCATTTGGTGGAGTGCTAGCTAACACTTAAGCCATGCATGTCACGTTATTAAATTTACGTTCCAGTACTGAGTAATAAATAGTCCTACGCAAAACTTCCGATGTCCGAATCGGAAGGCCCAGTTGATACCTTTCATTCGAGCATACATTGTTAATATAAATTCAACGTGCAATATATTTTGTTTTTGGCTCTGAACACTATGGGACTTAACATCTATGGTCATCAGTCCCCTAGAACTTAGAACTAATTAAACCTAACTAACCTAAGGACAGCACACAACACCCAGCCATCACGAGGCAGAGAAAATCCCTGACCCCGCCGGGAATCGAACCCGGGAACCCGGGCGTGGGAAGCGAGAACGCTACCGCACGACCACGAGATGCGGGCTATATTTTGTTTTTAATTACTGTATTAAGTGCATTTGATGGAGTATCGTCTCAGTTGTGTGACTGGATTCGTGATTTCCTCTCAGAGAGGTCACAGTTCTTAGTGATAGATGGTAAACCATCGAGTAGAACAGAAGTGATATTTGGCGTTCCGCTAGGTAGTGTCGTAGGCCCTGTGCCGTTCCTGATTTACATAAATGATCTAGGTGACAATCTGAGCAGCCCCCTTAGATTGTTTGCAAATGACGCTGTAATTTATTGTGTAGTAAAATCAGCAGACTGTCAATTCCAATTACAAAATGATCTACAGAGAATTTCTGTATGGTGCGAAAAGTGGCAATTGGCACTAAACAAATAAAAGTGCGAGGGCATCCACATGGGTACTAAAAGAAATCCGATAAATTATGGGTATACGATAAATCACACAAATCTAGCGGGTGTCAATTCGACTAAATACCTAGGAATTACAATTACGAGCAACTTAAATTGGAAAGACCACATAGATAGTATTTTGGGGAAGGCGAAACAAAGACTGCGCTTTGTTGGCAGAATACTTAGAAGATGCGACAAACCCACTAAAGAGACAGCCTACATTACACTTGTCCGTCCTCTGCTGCAATATTGTTGCGCGGTGTGGGTCCTTACCAGGTAGGATTGACGGAGGACATCGAAAATGTACAAAGAAAGGAAGCTTGTTTCGTGTTATCGCGCAATAGGGCTGAGAGTGTCACTGATTTGATACGCGAGTGGGTGGGGGGGGCAGTCACTGAAACAAAGGCGGTTTTCTTTGCGGCGAGAACTATTTACGAAATTTCAATCACCAACTTTCTCTTCCGAATGCGAAAATATTTTGTTGACACCCACCTACATAGGGAGGAATGATCGTCATAATCAAATAAGAGAAATCAGAGCTCGAACGGAAAGATTTAGGTGTTCCTTTTCCCCACGCGCCATTCGAGAGTGGAATGGTAGAGAAGTAGTATGAAAATGGTTCGATGAACCCTCTAGCAGGCACTTAAGTGTGAATTGCAGAGTAACCATGTAGATGTAGATGAAGATGTAGATGTACATGCTATGGAAATTGTAAACAGTCGAAGGGAGCCGCATAAAACACAAGTTCAACAACGGAGATACACAATAAACGAAATGTGACAGCAAAACGTAATTTTTATTAACCTACCAGAGCGAGAGAAAATTTTATAACGATCCTGGGCTGATGCTTTGTGGCCGTTATTGAATCTATCGATGCCAGATTTCTTAAGCGAAGACATTATGTCTTTCGGTTTTGGCAAAGGGCGCTTTTATTTCTGCTCGCTTTCGCTAATGCAGGCTCGTTTCTCATTTAAAGTTTATGCGAATATTTTATATATGTTCGAAGACATGACTGTTGCAGCACCGTAAAGAATGGTCGTCGAGGTACTTTGCATTTGATTTAAAACGAAATTGAATAAACATAATTATTAAATGTACTATCACAAAAACTTAGTCTGAAATAACGCATAAATTTTTTACTTTTAGTGTACAGAAATATATGTCGTAACCTATATTTTTTCACACCAGCGTAACTGCTCTGGAAGCCAGTTAAGTATATGCAACCGTTTATTGAATGCAATCCATTCCAACCTAATTCGAAGTGGAAAACATATGCAGTTTGCTCTAAAATGCCTTCATTAACTAACCTCAACGATATTGTTGTTGGACCAGCGGATATTTCAAGTTCAGTATATGTGTATGTGTAACGACTACGTTCTACAAGAAACATTTTACACGTCCTGATTTTTCGGAACAAAAAAGCAAAACGTTTTTGACTTAAAGCGAAATGTTTCGTGCACTTCAACGAAATACCAATCTTGAAAGCAAAACATTGCGAGAAATTTAAAAATCGATAAATTACATATGAAGAAGGACAAATTACTTACGGAGAATGAAATAATTGCTTATTTTTGTAGTCCAGGATTCACAATGAAGCTATTGCGATATACCAATCATCTCATTATTTGCTGAGGGTTGTTTTTTATTTGTGCGGTTATTTTATTCGAACACGAGAAATGCTTACTGATGTATGCACCCACAATATTTTCTCTCCGCTGCACAATATATTCCCTCTTGCTATTCTTCTCCCTTTGCTTTCTGAAAGTTTATTTTTCATATTGGGAACGATTGCGGACAGCGACCATACAGCGTGAAGTTTCTGTACACGTCCAGATCAAATTCCCAGTTAAATGGCGCACACCGAATGTATATTCTGGCTTTTCGTCCTTTTGCTTTTTTGGAGGATAATCGGATTTATGGAGTAAGCCATTATCTCTCAGTCGACTTCTCAAACGAACGCATTTAATAGCTTTTCTATCATTTGTTTCTTTTCGACCCCTTTGTACATCCCATGTCAGTATCCCTTCTGATATTGGCTTACATACATGCGCACGAATGCGCATGAACAGGAGAGGGGGATCGGAGAGGGGCGGGGGGGATGGTTAATGCTGGAATATTCAAATGCTACTACAATGGAATCTAAACGACCGAACGCAGTGAGTTACGTACTTGATGCCGCGTTATTTCAATTGTTATCTCCTGCACCGTGCGGAATTTTTGCGAGGTCGTGGAAAAAGATCAGAGTCCGAAAATGAAAGTAAAAGAGCTGAAATTCTATTTATTATCGCTTTTGGCCCGAAACGATTGTCGGAATTTATTGCTGTAGGCCAGGCAGTACTTTTAATCAGCGCTCGTCGAACCCTTTGCCCAGACAGTGTTTGCTGTACAGAGCTATAAATTTACGCACTGCCTCTGGCGTACTCCCGTGTCCGTGTGAATCACCTGACGAATATCAATAGTCGTTACTAATCCGCTAGCCGAGGGAGCGTGAATTAACGCCGAAATTACTGCTTAACGTCGAAATTGATGTTGATGATGTTGGGCGGAAGCCGAATAATAAGTCTACCGATTAACTTATTGAGGCAACTCCGCTGATGACGGTGTAATTAATTTAGAGTACTAAAATTTGCGTTTATTTTAATAATTACCGCAAAAATGAGGATTAGGGAATCAATACCAGGTGGCACGTTAACAGAATTTCCACGGCGTGGGGCTACGCCAGCGCAAGTACATAGTAAATGACTGTGCACCGTTCTGCTTTACATAAAAGATATTGAAATACGGGTGGAGAGACTGTAAAAGCCGGAATAGTCACTGTGATTGTCCATAGTTTGAAGAGTTATGCGCAAAACATCACAAATTAAGAGCGGCAATATGTTAATTACGTACCTATGCGTTATTGTGGCAGAGAAATAAAGAAGTCTCATAACTGATATATGCGACACAAAAACAGTCATAAGACAGATGTGCACAACTAGGTAGGTATTCCCGTTTGGTCAGTTGAGTATTTCACTCAAATATCTAAAAGACGTCAATAGTGAGCAAGAAATAGGGTGGTAACCATGTCCAGAACACATTTAGCGTTAAAGAACTCTATCGACAGAGCTACCGAAAGGTAAAGGTCTAGGGTTCGAGTCTCGGTCCGGCACACGTTCTTATTCGCCAGGAAGTTTCAGTCAACTTACAGTTCGCTGCAGGCTGAAAGTTAATTATGGAAACAATTCCGAAGTTGTAACTAAATAAATTCTCTGTTATATCCACTCTTCAAGCAATGCTTGTCCCGCAAGATGTGCAGGATATCTTCTGTGAGTGTTGGGAGGTAGGAACTTCTACCGATGGAAGTGGAGTCGCAAGGGCGATTCGTGCATGGATAGCTCCGTTAGCAGAACAGAGTGTCGGCGAGAGCAAAAGGTCTCAGGTTCGATTCCCGCTCAGGTTCGCACTTTTTAATCTATCAGGAAGTTTCCATGCGAAGAAAGAAATGTTCAAATGTGTGTGAATTCCTAAGGGACCAAACTGCTGAGGTCATCGGTCCCTAGACTTACACACTACTTAAACTAACATGCTAGGAACAACACACACAACCATGCCCGAGAGAGGACTCGAACCTCCGGCGGGAGGGGCAGCGCAATCCGTGACATGGCACCCTAAACCACGTGTCCGCTTCGCGCGGCTTCCATGTGAAGCAGCTGTTAAGAAAGGGAGATGGTGCTCAGAACAAATTCTGATATTTGAAAGCAGTTTATAACAGTGCAGACTATTACTGTGAGAGCACGTCACTGTCTCACTTAACAACGTCAGTCAGATTAACGTTCATGTTTTAGGTCATGATCTCGGTGGACCACAGATTTACTGTATGTGGTTAATGACCTCTTACATGAGGAAATTATGGACAGAATATTGATATAATTGCATGCATAACCTATAGAGTCCATGTACTTGAGGAACCATAATGGAGGTGATGGAAAACTGGGAGAGAGATGAACTGGGAGCCATAAATGCTGAGTGCAGCGACCGGGTTATGTGGACGATTCTGGGAAGCAGCGCTCAGTGGATCGTATCTACAGAGTGACATCTGGCCGAAGCGCTCCCCTCCTTCCCGTGTAGGGTTGGAGGAAAAGGCGCTGGTTCGCAAGATATTTTACCTGGACCAGGTGACAGTCCATCGAGAAGGCAGCCAGTTGGCAGAAAGTGCGTGGAGGAAGCCATTTAAGAGAGACTACTGCAAACAGAGCTTTTGTGCAAACAGTGGGAAGGTCATAGGACTCTATTCATTCCGGAGGCAAGGCTGTAAACCCCCTGACGCCAGGAAGTCGCCAGGTTCCTTTAGCAAGGGTCAAAAACATGTATTTCATGGGCATGACTGTCTAGGGAGCTTTACAGCCTTCTTTCAGAAAGATTAGATCTCCCCATAAATGAATGTTGTCCCGTCTAGGTAGATGTTTTTTGCCAAAACATGGCCATGCTTATGGTGAGAACGACGCCTCCCTAGTCCAAAATCGTCTTTCTTCGGACAAGAGGGACTTGGATTTGGTGATTGGCTCCTCTCAAGGTATGCAAAATGTAGTCTTGATCGTCAGCTGGGAACCCCTGTGCTGCGTCAGGATAGGCTACCAGGTCAACAGAACAGCCAAGAGGGGAGATTCAATAAGTAGAGGATAGTTCGATTGGTTCGTGCAATGTGGGGGCGGTATCAATACTGCTAATTCGTCTCCAATACCGAGGCTTGGAGGAAAGTGGTTGTGATTCTTTCCTTCTTCGTCTTCTGGTCCTCCCCTGGTGGAGAACTTCAGATCTTCCCCCAGTAGGTGAGACTTGTGGTCTGTATCTTGTGGTGGGGTTACAGCCAGTGGCAGTTTCCAGCTCTACCGACAGTGGAGCGGCATATCATGTTGGATATATCGTGTGTCATGTGGGCGAACTTATTCGTCCCGAGTCGGCCGTCTGACGGTTGACAATTCCAGCACCCACCGTCGTGACCGTTAGTCAAATCGGCTTGGCCAGACCAGCGAACAGGTCTACATCTACATCTACATCTACATTTATACTGCGCAAGCCACCCAACGGTGTGTGGCGGAGGGCACTTCACGTGCCACTGTCATTACCTCCCTTTCCTGTTCCAGTCGCGTATGGTTCGCGGGAAGAACGACTGTCTGAAAGCCTCCGTGCGCGCTCTAATCTCTCTAATTTTACATTCGTGATCTCCTCGGGAGGTATAAGTAGGGGGAAGCAATATATTCGATACCTCATCCAAAAACGCACCCTCTCGAAACCTGGACAGCAAGCTACACTGCGATGCAAAGCGCCTGTCTTGCAGAGTCTGCCACTTGAGTATATTAAACATCTCCGTAACGCTATCACGGTTACCAAATAACCCTGTGACAAAACGCGCCGCTCTTCTTTGGATCTTCTCTATCTCCTCCGTCAGACCGATCTGGTACGGATCCCACACTGATGAGCAATACTCAAGTATAGGTCGAACGAGTGTTTTGTAAGCCACCTCCTTTGTTGATGGACTACATTTTCTAAGCACTCTCCCAATGAATCTCAACCTGGTACCCGCCTTACCAACAATTAATTTTATATGATCATTCCACTTCAAATCGTTCCGCACGCATACTCCCAGATATTTTACAGAAGTAACTGCTACCAGTGTTTGTTCCGCTATCATATAATCATACAATAAAGGATCCTTCTTTCTATGTATTCGCAATACATTACATTTGTCTATGCTAAGGGTCAGTTGCCACTCCCTGCACCAAGTGCCTATCCGCTGCAGATCTTCCTGCATTTCGCTACAATTTTCTAATGCTGCAACTTCTCTGTATACTACAGCATCATCCGCGAAAAGCCGCATGGAACTTCCGACACTATCTACTAGGTCATTTATATATATTGTGAAAAGCAATGGTCCCATAACACTCCCCTGTGGCACGCCAGTGGTTACTTTAACGTCTGTAGACGTCTCTCCATTGATAACAACATGCTGTGTTCTGTTTGCTAAAAACTTTTCAACCCAGCCACACAGCTGGTTTGATATTCCGTAGGCTCTTACTTTGTTTATCAGGCGACATTGCGGAACTGTATCGATCGCCTTCCGGAAGTCAAGAAAAATAGCATCTACCTGGGAGCCTGTATCTAATATTTTCTGGGTCTCATGAACAAATAAAGCGAGTTGGGTCTCACACGATCGCTGTTTCCGGAATCCATGTTGATTCCTACATAGTAGATTCTGGGTTTCCAAAAACGACATGATACTCGAGCAAAAAAAACACGTTACACTAAAACCTGCCGGGATTTCAGGGCTCTGATAGGAAGTTTCCTGCGCTCTGATAAACAGAACGCCAGACCGCGTATTTTGCAAATTTTCGCGGACGCGTCAGAACATTACAGCTGCCACAGCGCACCGCTCCTCGCCCGTAGTGCGTCGCCTTCTGCTGTCGATTGGTTCAAATGGCTCTGAGCACTATGGGACTTAACTGCTGTGATCATCAGTCCCCTAGAACTTAGAACTACTTAAACCTAACTAACCTAAGGACATCACACACATCCATGCCCTAGGCAGGATTCGAACCGGCGACCGTAGCGGTCGCCCGGTTCCAGACTGTAGTGCCTAGAACCGCTCGGCCACTCTGGTCGGCCCTTCTGCTGTCACCGAAATCAACGTAAAAAGGTAAATTATTGCTGCACCGACGTAAGGTTGTTAAATGACATTCACAGCTCCCTGTACTCAAGTGAACCATAGTTTGTGGTATACTTGGTAGTAATTAATTCCATTTGCATAGAGTTGGGCCTCACTGAGGATTCACGCAAACAAAGTCAGACTGCATTCTAAAAGGAATTAATTCAGGGGAGAATTTGTATAACTTCCACCACAATGTATGCTTTGCCAATCGAGCTCCATCCCTTGCCTCATTTGTGTTTGTCATTTTTGTATAAGATTTACCAGCTAGTTGTAGTTACAGAAGGGTTAATAAAACTTGTCATTGTTTTATCAACTGAAATATATCACTGTTCTCATTCATACTCCATCAATTATTCACTGTTTTTATTTTAGTGTGGTGGTACACAGGTAAGCCACCAATTTAAAGTTAAATCTTACTAAATTAATTAATTAGATTATTAATTTGAGATCTTAAAGTGACCGCAGGCAAAGGCAACAAAAGTACCATGACTCAATTCACTAATGCATACATAGAAATTAAGTGTGTAGCTCACGATTTGAAGGTTACTGAGAAGATAACACTTTTCTTTATGTAAAAATAATTGCATTTAATATCACTCAGACATATATGTGTGATTAAAGTAAGCAAATGCTTGCAACTGTAATAGCAATAACACCTTAAAATGCTAACCCTTAATGTTATTTAACGTTGATGGTGATTGTATGAGTTACTGGATAGGTAATCGGACTGTAATTCGTTTCCTAGGCTGATACACTCTGTGAAGGATATAACAGGTATTCTAGCGGGAATCGGACCATGGTATTATAGTAGAACCGTAAAGCTGTGCTCATGCATATCACTACGGTCGCAGGTACGAATCCTGCCTCGGGCATGGATGTGTGTGATATCCTTAGGTTAGTTAGGTTTAAGTAGTTCTAAGTTCTAGGGGACTGATGACCCATAGTGCTCAGAGCCATGCATATTAAAGGTGATTGCCGCCTAATCAGGTGAAACTAACTGCAGCCAAATACGCAGTAAACAAAGTAACATAACTTCCGAATTAAACTTCAAAAAAATGGTTCAAATGGCTCTGAGCACTATGGGACTTAACTTCTGTGGTCATCAGTCCCCTAGATCTTAGAACTACTTAAACCTAACTAACCCAAGGATATCACACACATCCATGTCTGAGGCAGGATTCGAACCTGCGGCCGCAGCGGTCGCCCGGTTCCAGACTGTAGCACCTAGCATCGCTCGGCCACTCTGGCCGGCATTAAACTTCATTTTACTTAGAAACCTGTTTGGTAAATCGGCTGCTAAAACAACAACACACCCTAGCATGTATTAGCAAATTAACTATTCATGAATGGAACAGATTTCTGGTTGAATTTAATAGCGACAAACTGTTTAATACTAACGGACACTGTTTGCTTTAGAATGTAAATGATAATGGTAACTGTAGTGTACGACTCAACAAAAGAAAAGCACTAAAGATCTGGACATGAGGTGGTTCTAAAACTTCACAACTGAAGGAGAGTATTTTTGAAATAGTTACCAAGCTGTTACTTTAACTGAAGTGAATACTAATAGGTTTTATACAGTGGTAGGCTGAAAAGTAAGGCACACATGCTGGTGGAACATGAACCAAAATAATTAGGAAGGTCGGGCAAAAAGTGCATTTAAGTGCAGTATCTGAGCTTCAGAATCATAAATTTGTTTTTCCACGTAGTCGCCGTCAAGACTAACAAATTTCTCCCAACGTGTAATATGTTTTTCATTCCGTCACTGAAAAATTCTTAGACTTTTCTCGAATCCAGGACTTGACAGCTCCCTTAACCTCTTAAACCGAGGTGTAATGATAACCTGTAAGGTCTCTCTTGACTTGAGAAAGAAATACATATTGTAAGGCGCCAGATTGGGGAAGTAAAGAAGGTGTGGAGTCTGTTCGAACTTCAGAGCCTCTTCAGCTGCGCCCGCTGTGTGTAGACGAGCGGTGTCATATTGCACGATTGTTGTTCAGTAACTACGCAGACAAATTCCTTGGGTGTTCCAAATGTGGTTCGCGATGCGCTTTTCAGTGATTCACTAGTAATCTTTATTCAAATCATCGATGAGTTTGCGATATTTATCGTCTGTGACAGTGGTCGGAGGGGGCACTTCTAGTACCGCGAAGCTATCCCGCCTACCCTGTTCCTCTCGCGAATGGGGCGTGGGAAGAATTATTAGGGGTAAGCCTCTGTATTGGCTCTTATTTCTCGAATTTCATCATGAAAATCACGTGATGTATGCGGGAGGATGTAATATGTTTCTGAATCTTCCCGGAAAGTGCTCTCGCAAAATTTCAATACTAAGCCTCTCTGTGACGCACAACCCGCAGGTTGTTGAGCAACTTTGCAACACACTCGCTCCCACTGAACTCTCCCGTGATGAAATGCGCCAATCTTCGGCGGATCTTCTCTATCAGTCCTACCTGGTAAGGATCCCATACTGATTGAACAGTACTCAAGAATCGGTCGAACAAACCCCTTGTAAGCCACTTCCTTTGTGGACGAGTTACATTGCCTTTTCTTCCTCCGAATCTGTCTGGCGTCTGATTTTCCTAATATTCGTATTATTTGGTCATTCCAGTTAAGGTCGGTCTAGATAGTGTGGGGCGGCGGGTGGAATTAGTTGTTATAACATGTAGAATGTAATGTAGAAAGGATGCATTCCCGGCCGATGCACCATATGTGGGGCGGCGGGAGGAATTATTTGTTATGAAATATGTTGTTGTTATTTATTTAATGCTGTTGTTCGCCGTTCTCGACGCTGGCTCTCTAACTACAATATTGGCAACCAGAAAGTGATTAGCAAAACGTGAAGCCTGTAATTAGAATTCCTAGTGCCCACTTCATCTGAGAAATACATTTATAGCTACAGCTTATAGCTCTGAGGAATTAGGAGATTGTCTGGGATTCATAATCAAAAACCATTTTCTCTAAAATGTTCACTATATTCTGAAAGTCACAGACCAAAAAGAACCCACACAATCCAACTACCAGAGCAGTTCAGAGTCTAATGCGCTGATGCAACCATAACTGTTCAAATTAAATGTTTAAGTGAATGCTCGCCATAATTTGATGATAATGTTCATCAAACGCCACGCTAAATAATGGTAGAATGTATGTTGTAAGTAGGCTGTTTAGGTTTTTTATTGGTAACGCCACCTCTGTATGAAAATGAAATCACTGGCTGTGCTGTGTGCAGTCTGTGGCTAGTTTGCATTGTTGTCTGCCATTGTAGAGGGGCAGCTGGATGTTAACAGCGCGTAGCGTTGCGCAGTTGGAGGTGAGCCGCCAGCAGTGGTGGATGTGGGGAGAGAGATGGCGGAGTTTTGAAATTTGTCATGAACTGCTATATTTATATATGATGATATCAAGGTAAATACATTGTTTGTTCTCTATTAATATCTTTCATTTGCTAACTATCCCTATCAGTAGTTAGTGCCTTCCATAGTTTGAATCTTTTATTTAGCTGGCAGTAGTGGCGCTCGCTGTATTGCAGTAGCTTGAGCAGCGAAGATTTTTGTGAGGTAAGTGATTTGTGAAAGGTATAGTTTAATGTTAGTCAGGGCCATTCTTTTGTAGGGAATTTTGAAAGTCAGATTGCGTTGGGCTAACAAAATATTGTGTGTCAGTTTAAGCACAGTCATGTATAAATGTTCAAAAGGGGACGTTTCATATGTCGACCCTTAGCCGAGGATACCTCACTGGAATCTTCTGATTTTTTTTTCTTGTAGTTTGTGTAATTGGTGTAGCTATTGTTTATTGGTAGCGCGTAATCATAGAGAGAATTTCCTTTGTAGTTGTAATTTTTCATTGTTGTACAGTAAAACAGTTGTGGCATGCATGTAGATTTGCACCAAGTATTTCGCAGCTGCGCTGGCAATTAAGTAGACATTATTTCCATTGCTATGTTATTTTATTTTGCTCTTCAAATTTTGCTTTTCTGTGTTATCGTGTGAAATATTGTGACAATTATGGCGTGTGAAAAACGTAATACTAGGCTCCAAAGTAAACTGAGAAATGACAGTGAAAATGAAAGCAGTGTGTTAGCGCCGCAGAGTAATGAATTAACTAATGTTCAAAGTAGTAATTTGGTAATTGCGCATAGGGAAATGGAGCGGGCGGCAAACAATGGTGTAGACAGTGAAACAGGTAGTGAACAGGGAAGCATTATCGATCGATTGGTCGGCAACAGCTCGCCTCAGGAATCGGGAATGACAGAACACAATATTGCAAATACTGCAGACTCAGGTTTTGGGTTCTCACCGTTTTCTCAAATGAGTCAAGACACATTTTCCGCTTGTCAAAATGTGAATGTTGCCGGTGCAACTTCACTGCCGAAAAGCACTGAGGAACATGTTTCAGACACCAGTGCATTGTTATTACAATTAATGCAACAAATGGGACGAAAGCTTGAAAAGTTAGACACAATGGAACAACACCAGAGACAAACACAGCAACAGTTAGACACAGTGGAACAAAATCTCAAAAAGTTAGACACAATGGAACAAAATCAGAGACAAACACAGCAACAGCTTCAAAACTTAGACTCATTGGAACAAACTCTTGAAAAAACGCGTGAAGATTTAACTACTGAGTTACATCACATTGAATCGAAATGTCAAAAAGTCTGTAATGACGTAAAAACTCAAATTTGTGAGCATTTTCAACCTATTTTTTCGCGGCATGAAAATGCATTACAGAATCACGAAGCAGCCATAAAAGAACTGCAAATTATTGTTCATGAAAATCATGAGACCTTGCAAGCTAAATTTGACTCAGTTGCATCTACCGATTCGGTTACGCAACTTGCAAAAACTCAGGAAAACTTTAAGGACACAGTAGATACTCTGAAATTTGGTTCAGAAAAACACACTGAGGAAATAAGTACACTATCGGAGAAAGTAGCCGAACTTTTGGATCAGTTCACTAATTTATCTACGAAGGTAGATGATAATCTGATTGACGCAAGACCGGTAGTCTTTAATGACACGGAAGAGTACGAACAAATTAGGAAATTCAAACAAAATCAGAATCAAATTAATACACAACACCAAAGAGAAATCCGGAAAGTACAAGATCAGCTGACACAGGTAATACAAGTATTACGTATTTCAGAGGACACTCGCGCTCCAACACGGGAAGAGGGACTTAGAAATACGGAAAAGCCGCAAAATAATAACACAGGGCATTTCGGAAGTTATGAAAGAAATTGGCAATGTGCACCGAATTTTGAGATGGAACGGCCGACACGACCTAACAATGACCGATATGCGACTCGCCGACATGATGATTTTGACTATAAGCTGTTCATTACTACACGTAAATTCAAAACATTTAAGAATTCTGGCAACGACATTCATCCACAAGCATGGCTCCATCAATTCTCTCATTGTTTTCCTCCCAACTGGTCATTGGAGCACAGATTAGAATTTATGTGTGGCTACTTAGAGAATGAACCAGCTGTAAGAATGCGATCGGTAATTCACGATTGCCACAGTGAAGGAGAGTTTTACCATGCCTTCCTCTCAGCATATTGGTCTCAAGCTACACAAGACCGTTTAAAACATAGCATCATGATGATGAAACACTTTGAACAATCTGAATTTTCCAGTCTTGTCAAATATTTTGAAGACATGTTGCATAAGAATCAATATCTTTCAAACCCATACAGCCCCTCAGAACTCATCCGCATTTGCTTACTCAAATTGCCTGAACATTTACGACATATTATTTTAGCAGGACGTTGCAAAGACGACATTGAAGCATTTCAGGGACTGTTACAAGAACTGGAAATTGACACATACCGTCGCGGTCGCGGGATGCGAAAACAGGAAAACAATCACTACAGGTCACATCCGTCACAATTCCGTGACGACAGAAATGATAACTGGACGCGACAAGGCTATTATCACAACACAAATCGTGACCAAAACAGACACCACCCGTATGACAACCGTTGGCAAAGTAGTAATAACTACAGGGAAAGATCATCTCTCCGTGGTAATGACTATCACAGAGACAATAAGAGAAACAGACAATATGGGAACCAAAATAAATACTATCAAGGGAGACAGAATAACTTTAGACGCAACGGATCAGCGCGCAGTTACGATTCAAGGAGAAATTCTCCACCATGTGACCGACAAGAAAGAAACTATGGAATCTACCGACATGACGACAGACGATATGATCGTAACGACAGACCTGAATTGCATCAGAACTGGCGGGATTCAAACAGAGCAGGGCCCTCTCGTCACGGTGAATTTGTAGAAGTTAGGTCTCCTAATCCCAATAACAACGCGCGGCAACAAAGAGACAGACAATAACTCGCGCCGCAGGCACCCACGTGCGCCGGCTGGCTCAGAGAAAAATAACATTGACGCTAACCCTGTGAAAAATTCCAGTATTCTTTACCGACGTATACTGCATGATAATTGCGTTCAAGCTGAAATTCTGAGTACTTTGAAGAGTAAAAGATTGTACCACATTTCACATGTAAAACCGATTATTGAAAGATAATCTGCTTTTTAACTTTGTCTTTGCCATAAAATTTTTCGCTTCACATTACTAATATGCTTTGTCAGACTTAGAATCTGTTAACATACAACAATGTTTGAAGTTAAATATCCAATCAAGAACCAAGAGAACTTATTTAAACAGAAATGACGAATGCATTGTTATAGTGAACAGACGTCACAGTGTTATTGTGTGTGTACATTCTTGCTTGTTTGTTGCACGATTACGTAATGACTATAAGGCTCACATACTTAGAACATTTACCAGTACTGCTAATGAGATTTTAATGCAACATTTTGGTTTATTTGAAAATACATTCTGAATTTAAAGTGCTTTCTGAGAGATACCAGATGACACAGAGGTTAGTTTATGTGACAGCTACACGATTTTTATCACGACACTACTAATGAGTGACAATTTACAATGTTGCTTTTGCGGTGTATCTGTTTTATATCTGCACAGTTTTCTGAATTCTTCTGGAAAGAAAAACATGTTTTAGTAGTAACTTTTGTGGTATAGCAACAATGAGACAGCCTTTTTCGTGGCACAACAATACGTTACTGTACAGTACTTTCTTCATCACGCCAATAAGCATAATAGCTACGATATCTATACGCAAAGCATTTCACTTTTGTTTATCATGAGGTAAGTACATTGACTTCTGCAGAACTTAGCTTTCGGAGGACGATAACTACGACACTTCCACAGAGATTATGTTACAAGACGCACAGTTTAGCGCTACAGTACACGTATTTGAGTGATCAATTTTATACTTAAAACATTTATTTTTAAAGATTTTTGAATTACAAAGAAAGTTTTCCGTGATATATTTCATTCCATTGGTGTAATCTGTAGCACCTGAGGGTATAATTACATTAATCCTCAGGGGGGTACACGCCTACTTTGTGTACCATGTGTTTGGCAAGCACAAGGAACCCTAGCTAATATGGTATTTGCTTATACAACTTTACACATCGGTACCATATTTCTCTAACACACAAATTACACAGCTATCTGATCATTTAACTGAGAGAGACAAACATTTATTTTACTATATCAGTGACAGATGTTTACGTAATTACACAGTTGGATAACTTCACACTTATGAAACTGTATTTTGTCTGTACTTTGTAAACTGTTCATATTTTTTCGGAATCATTGTGATACTATGAGAGCTTTGAATGATGTATTTGGTATGTGATCATGATTTTTAAAGTACGTTTGAGGTAGATGACACTATTGAAATGAGCAGAGAATTTTTTTTAGGGTTTGAAATTATTGCAGAAAGCTACGACGTTTTTGAGATTTGACTGAGGTGTTATGATGTTATTATTACGACGACGATGTGTACTATGCTGTTGAGATATGTTTATGATCAATAAGATGATGCTACCGTATATGAGGAATAAGAAGTATGTTGGAAACCAAGAATCGTACTTTAAGAGTTATGAAATGTGCGTAAATGCGTGACTGTATCACAATGCTGACGAATATTTTATTTGGACACTTATATTTATAGGATTTTCTTTCTACAGATTTGCAACGCTAATTCTTGACCTGTGAAATATTTTTATGTGAGACTGTCACTGTAGCGGAAACTGCTGTCGTAAATATTTCCGTAAGAAAGTTAAGTGACCACCTGCACGTGCGCCGTCGGCACACCGCTGTGTCAGACACCTGGAGAACAAGCCATTAGGGTGTGCCTTTCCGGAAGCACAGGTAGAAAAAAAAAAAAAAAGAAGGGGGAGGCCATTATATTGACATTTCCTTGTTGAAAGCATACTGTGGAGCTCGTAATTTATGATATTTACTGAAAAAATGGTTCAAATGGCTCTGAGCACTATGGGACTCAACTGCTGAGGTCATTAGTCCCCTAGAACTTAGAACTAGTTAAACCTAACTAACCTAAGGACATCACAAACATCCATGCCCGAGGCAGGATTCGAACCGGCGACCATAGCGGTCTTGCGATTCCAGACTGCAGCGCCTGTAACCGCACGGCCACTTCGGCCGGCATATTTACTGAAATGCCTAATGAAATGACGAGAAATATTTTTACATCTGCACACCTGATTACGACAAGCGTCTTTCTATGAGAGTTGAGAGAATTGCTACTGACTTACGAAATGCCACATGACTATTGAATGATGTTTTTATTCTTTGGTTTGCGTAATTGCTTATTTCATTTGACATCTGTTTTTCAGCTGTGTTGCAGCATTGGTTTCATAAAATAAAATTAAATGCATTTGCTAATGTGAACACTTTCTGTCAACAGATCTATTAAATAATAATTTTGTGATCCACATTCTTCAAAAAAGGAGCACTTGGAAAGGAAAGAACAATAAGAAGGAACTAGTAACAGTAACACATAATTTTCTTTTGAAGTATATGGTAATATTTTTTTTTGCAATAAGTTGTTGTGGTGCACCAGTTTAATTTACATAGACATTAAGATGTGAATATACACTTCCCTATCTGCATTGTTGTTTTTACTGTAATATTTTTTCTGCTTGAGCTATGTCATGTTTAGATATAAGCTGCTGTTTGCCAGGCATAGTGCTACTGAATTTTAATTTGTGTTACTCTGCTAAGCCAGATTTATTTTTTTGTTGCTGCACATTGGCTCATATTAGTTGTAATGTTGCATTGCTTGGTAATTTAGATTTACTGTAGCTTGCTTTGCAATTTTCCAATTTTTTGGTCATTGCTGTTTGTGTTACTTATTTTGTGCTGCTGCATTGCCTCGTCCCTTAGTTTAGCATCTGAGCTCAGTAGATTTAAGTTAGCTTAAGAGGGGGTAGCCTCTAAGAGAATGAGTTGCGATGAATTGGAAGAAATGCATTGAGAAAACAGGTTTAGGTAGGATTTTCTTGGAAATAAATGTTGAGGTAAGAAATGTGTGAACATATAAATACAGAAAGCATGCTTAGATAGAATTTTTTTGGTGGAAACAAAGGATGAAATAAGAGGAAAGATATATGAACTTTTGGGTTGGACTGCAGTACCAAATGTTACACTGAAAACGAACCCTGTCCTTTCCTATTGGTGTTATCCCACTATGTGTTTGTGTACCCTTGTGTATTTGTTTTCTTCCTGTCTCTGTGTAGTTTCATAGAATTTTTTCTTCTTTTAATATTAAGCTACATTCACTATGATGAGGAATACTGTTATCCTCGAATATAATTGGCATTAATAATATGTTATTTACTTTGTAAAGATGTTTAGACATTATTTATTCTGTTTTGTGTTAATGCTCATGTGTGAAGTTGGTGTTTCGAAAGTTATTCTGATCTTTTATGTATGTACTCATGTCATAATTCCACTGATGTATATGTTTATTTCTATTCTTTTGTAAAGCCTGTACTACAAATGTTATCTGTATTATTATGTTCTTTAATGATGTATTTTGTACCTTTGTTATTGTATTTTTATGTTACCAAATTGTAATTGTCACCAGTTCATGATATTATTAACTTGTTAGTTACATTTCACTGCACACGTTTCTGTTGGTCGTAGTATATGGACAATATGTGAGAAGTAGAGACTGATAGTGTTTGCACGTGTGTTAATAATTCAGCAAGGGACTGGATAACAGCATTGCTGGTTCTAAGGACAATTCCAAACACTTTGTGAGTGCACAAGTGGTGGTTTATGGACTTGCTATATTCTCTGCAAGACTCTTCGATGGTGATTGTGCACCTGCACAGTCGCAACAGATGGCTGCTGGCCAATTCTACAAGGACTACAGTGGGTCTACACCTTTGCTGACTCACCAGTACCATTATTTCTACAAGGCCTGCAGTGGGTCTGCACCTCTGGTGGCCCACCAATACCGTAATCTCTACCAGGACTACAGTGGGTCTGCTCTGTGATGACCTAACTACCAATATTCTTCAAAACGTCGACTGACTCTGCTGTGGGTTTACTCTGTTGTGGCCCATTACCTGTCTGCATGTCGAGTCAGCACTGTCTTTCCGTTGGAAGGACAACACTACTTCTTCAGGACTGCATGGAAATCCACTACTTCCGTGTGCATTTTCTTTTACTGCTCAGACTTTGAGAAAAACTCTGCATTTTTACTGTGATGAACAATCTGGATTGTCTTTATGGACTGTGAGAAATTTTTAGCTTTTGACCAACATTGTATCAATAAGTGTGTGCATTTGATATCTTTGTTATTGCAATTATGAAAAATTTTTTCAAATCATTTTTGGCCACTGCCCAAAATAATTTGTAAATTTTTTTGTGGGGAGCATGGGGGCTATGTAAGTAGGCTGTTTAGGTTTTTTATTGGTAACGCCACCTCTGTATGAAAATGAAATCACTGGCTGTGCTGTGTGCCGTCTGTGGCTAGTTTGCATTGTTGTCTGCCATTGTAGAGGGGCAGCTGGATGTTAACAGCGCGTAGCGTTGCGCAGTTGGAGGTGAGCCGCCAGCAGTGGTGGATGTGGGGAGAGAGATGGCGGAGTTTTGAAATTTGTCATGAACTGCTATATTTATATATGATGATATCAAGGTAAATACATTGTTTGTTCTCTATTAATATCTTTCATTTGCTAACTATCCCTATCAGTAGTTAGTGCCTTCCATAGTTTGAATCTTTTATTTAGCTGGCAGTAGTGGCGCTCGCTGTATTGCAGTAGCTTGAGCAGCGAAGATTTTTGTGAGGTAAGTGATTTGTGAAAGGTATAGTTTAATGTTAGTCAGGGCCATTCTTCTGTAGGGAATTTTGAAAGTCAGATTGCGTTGCGCTAACAAAATATTGTGTGTCAGTTTAAGCACAGTCATGTATAAATGTTCAAAAGGGGACATTTCAATGTCCCGCGGCGGCACGTGAAAATACGACATACGCAAACTGAAGATAGATCATTAAAGTCATCCCAGAATTAACACTTCACTCGAAAACGATTTCATGGTTACGCGTATCCCGAGTAACTTATTACGGCATCCGAGGCTGTTTATAGCAATGATACCGACGCGACGCGACTCCCGGCACAGGTGGTGCGTTAATCAGCATCTGGAGAGAACTGGGGCCTTCTTCTCACGCAGTTTTCTTACATATAAAGCCGCGGTGCGTACGGCTAAGGGAACGCCTGATCAAATCCGCTCTCCCGACTAGCCGCTGGGCTAGTAATGCACCACTTTAAGTTACCGAATAAATCATTGCTTCCTTTGCTGATGGCCGATGAAGCTCTCAATTTAAATATGCAATCAGCACACAGGTAAGTAATCATAATAAAAGTCTGACGTGGCTAAGCCAAATATTTTGGGCGAGAGAATTAATTTACTTACACTACATGCAGTAGACGAGCTCTGAACTTGCCCTTTGGAGACACACTATCTCTATAGTTTTATAGTTATTCAATTGAAACTTCTCACATATTTATGATTATAGCGGATCTCCATTCTACTTAAATTTAAACATCCTAGCTTTATTTATTCGCCTACTTAATCTATCTTGCTTCCTTAATTTCTAAGACAAAAACCAGAAAATCATGAATTTCAACTAAAATTTTAATTTGTGATATCCAGAATACTGTTTCTACTAAATTATTATGCAAAAGGAACCTAAATATAAATTTTTAAGTTTCTAGCTCTTTTCTGTTGCGCCAATGATTTTTACAGAAAAACGTCCAAATTTCGAAAATGGTTAAAGTTATTGAACTGATACTCAACACATATTGATTTAGTATTGCTCCTGACATGCTAGAAACGTTTCAGGTAATTTTCTTGATTTTTAAAGTATTGTGCAACATTTATGACGTCAGAGCTAGTTACAGCGGACTGGCTGGCACACAATCGAAAGGCTGATGTGAATTTTATACGGCGTGAGTAGGCTGCTTCCCTACAATAGTTACTCGTAATTTTACGGTAAAGAATGTTTCTAGCAGTTTATCATCAACAAAAAACAAAACATCAACTAAAGCAAAACTAGGATAACGGAATGTAGTCGAATTAAATCAGGTGATGCTGAGGGAATTAGATTAGGAAATGAGTCCCTTAAAGTAGTAAAGGAGTTTGATGATGGTCGAAGTGGAGAGGATATAAAATGTAGACAGGTTATCTCAAGGAAAGCCTTTCTGAAGAAGAGAAATTTGTTAACGTTGAATATAGATATAATTGTACCAAAGTTATTTATGAACAATCAAAAAAAGGATGTCAGTCTCTTTATTTTTACTACTAGATTGCTCTTTTACCTTCACGGTACCAAAATCGTCGCCTGCCTTGGTATTTTTCTAGACGCTTGTGGGACTGCAGTACTTGCACGATTAGAAGATTGGTTTACTACTGTTGTTTCACTGGCATACCTGCTACACCCGTGAATATAGGGTGCCACCAGAGGAGCCACAGATGGAAGAGGTAGACGTGGTGCCAGCAGCTGATGGAGCGAGTGGCCTACCTGTCGTACCATCAGACGAATTATCAAGAGATGCAATGTGTGAGAACTGATAGTGCTTCCTTTTCAAGTGGTCGGTTGCATTATTGGATGAACCATGAAAACGTGTTTCCTTTTCAAATATCGTACAGAACGAAACATCTCATTCAGTTTTGGTGTAAAATTCGGACGCTACTGAGTGTTTCGGCATATTGATCCAAACGGCAAACACAACGGTCACTCACTACAACGTGAATACACTATTAATAAACACGGACGAAAAATTGATCTAAAACCTATGGGAACAGCGTTATTACTGATGAAAGGTGGAAACACAGTGCAGTCAATGATAATGGTTTAACAGCACCAAAACGATCCATTGTTTCCTCTAAGAACTGAACGCACCGGTGCTCAGGCGATTCCAGTTATCGCTCCCAGGTTGCTAGAATGCGAACTTGGTTACACTGTTATACAGTGTTTACAAATCTGCCTTGAGATAGGCCTAAAAAGGAAACTGAACTAACAATGTGTGAATTTGAATAGTACTTCTTCACACCCATGAAATACAACGCAAGCTACTTTTCACAGAGTGTGAAATGTAGACAGCACTGTGTGCATGGGTGTATTTGTACGTATAGAGCCACTGACGTAATTTTCTATACAAAATACATATCTTTCAAACTAATAAATGCTTGAAAACATGTTTACCGGGTAGATCCAATTTATTTTTTGTTTTTGGAAATCATCACACCCTTTTTATGAACCGGATTGCAAACTGTCGCTAAAATGAGACTTTTTTCGTATATCCATAAGGGAGCTCAGATGGAAACCCAGTTCTACGCAAAGAAGGGAAAGCAGAAACGTGGAAGGAGTATAGAGAGGGTCTATATAAGGGCGATGTATTTGAGGACAATATAATGGAAATGGAAGAGGATGTAGATGAAGATGAAATGGGAGATATGATACTGAGTGAAGAGTTTGACAGAGCACTGAAAGATCTGAGTCGAAACAAGGCTCCGGGAGTAAACAACATTCCATTAGAACTACTGCAGTCTTGGGAGAGCCAGTCCTGACAAAACTCTACCACCTGGTGAGCAAGATGTATGAGACAGGCGAAATACCCTCAACTTCAAGAAGAATATAATAATTCCAATTCCAAAGAAAGCAGGTGTTGACAGATGTGAAAATTATCGAACTATCAGTTTCATAAGTCACAGTTGGAAAATACTAACGCGAATTCTTTACAGACGAATGGAAAAACTTATAGAAGCCGACCTCGGGGAAGATCAGTTTGGATTCCGTAGAAATATTGGAGCACGTGAGGCAATACTGACCCTACGACTTATCTTAGAAGAAAGAATAAGGAAAGGGAAACCTACGTTCCTAGCATTTGTAGACTTAGAGAAACCTTTTGGCAATGTTGACAGGAATACTCTCTTTCAAATTCTAAAGTTGGCAGGGGTAAAATACAGGGAGCGAAAGGCTATTTACAATTTGTACAGAAACCAGATGGTAGTTATAAGAGTCGAGGGGCACGAAAGGGAAGCAGTGGTTGGGAAGGGAGTGAGACAGGGTTGTAGCCTCCCCCCGATGTTATTCAATCTGTATATTGAGCAAGCAGTAAAGGAAACAAAAGAAAAATTCGGAGTAGGTATTAAAATCCATGGAGAAGAAATAAAAACTTTGAGGTTCGCCGATTACATTGTAATTCTGTCAGAGACAGCAAAGGACTTGGAAGAGCAGTTGAACGGAATGGACAGTGTCTTGAAAGCAGGATATTAGATGAACATCAACAAAAGCAAAACGAGGATAATGGAATGTAGTCGAGTTAACTCGAGTGATGCTGATGGAATTAGATTAAGAAATGAGACACTTAAAGTACTAAAGGAGTTTTGCTATTTGGGGAGCAAAATAACTGATGATGTCCGAAGTAGAGAGGATATAAAATGTAGACTGGCAATGGCAAGGAAAGAGTTTCTGAAGAAGAGAAATTTGTTAACATCGAGTATAGATTTAAGTGTCAGGATGTCGTTTCTGAAAGTGTTTGTATGGAGTGTAGCCATGTATGGAAGTGAAACACGGACGATAAATACTTCGGACAAGAAGAGAATAGAAGCTTTCGAAATGTGGTGCTACAGAAGAATGCTGAAGGTTAGATGGGTAGATCACATAACTAATGAGGAGGTATTGAATAGAACTGGGGAGAAGAGACGTTTGTGGCACAACTTGACTAGAAGAAGGGATCGGTTGGTAGGACATGTTCTGAGGCATCAAGGGATCACCAATTTAGTACTGGAGGGCAGCGTGGAAGGTAAAAATCATAGAGGGAGACCAAGAGATTAATGCACTGAGCAGAATCAAAAGGATGTAGGTTGCAGTAGTTACTCAGAGATGAAGAAGCTTGCTCAGGATAGAGTAGCATGGTGAGCTGCATCAAACCAGTCTCAGGACTGAAGACCACAACAACACTACCAACAATGCAAACTGTTTCTAAAACGAGACTTTTTTCGTATATCCATAAGGGAACCATTACCCCCACATTTGCACCCCCAACTAGAGCTGCTGTAAGTGCGGGTTTCCCCAGATTGGTCGTAATTTTGAAAGCGTCCAGTGGTGTACTGCAGCGATTTTTATACAAGTGTACTTTTTTCATGTATGGGGAAATCTGATTGATTGTAAATAGAGAGACTGTAATAAACTTTAATTGAAATTCATTAACTGAGGACCAGCCCGTAGGTAGTTTCTTCGTTTTAGTCTATTAAAAACACAGCGGCAAGCACGCTTAGGCGCCCTGGTACACATATAGAGGATGTTTCAAAATAATCTTTACAATTCTGATGACAAAGATTTTAAAAATGGAAGTAGGCAGAAAGGTGCGGTTTGCGGTGTAGCGTTCACACTCTCCTAAAGCTATTTTTTTTCTCCATGTTAGTTATTGACTGGCCATCCATCCCCAGCCCTCCAGCTCCCACCGTCACCAGCAATTGGCACAGTGTGTGGGATGGTTGGTGTAAACCATATCTGGCACTCGAGTCCTGCGGGACCGCATTATAGAATATTTTTTTTCTTTGGGCGGGACGTGCAGGAACTGTGAGCTCGCATCAGAGCAGCAATAGTACACGTTAACGAGGACATGCTAGGCCGCTCATGGAACCGGAATATCGCTTAGATATGCTGTGTGCTGTTGGGAGCGTTTATATTTAAGGTGACCATCCGTGCCCTCCCTCTTTTCCTTGTGACAATCACAATATTCTTTTGCACTGTCCCGATTTTTTTCAAAAGTAACTCAGGACATCTATTTGCCCCGGAGTGAACAATTATGAAACGATTTCTCTCGTATTACCGAACAATTATGAAATTATTTATCGCAACTTAGTTCATTTCACCTGTATCAGTGTGCTGCTACTGAAAGGGTATTTTGCCAGATAAGTAATGCATGGATGAGTAACAAAACACAGATTGATCTAGAAACTACGAAAGAAATGTTAGTGACTGGAGTGAATTATGATGAGGCATGAGTTCAGTGTTTTCATTTGCTATTTAAAAATACAGGTATGCTGAAAAAAATTTACAGCACTGATAAATACTGTACGACTGCTCACACTTCTTTATCTCACAAAGGGAGGCCACGACGTTGGGATGATGTTTTTACTTCAAACTTTGTATGGCTTTAGTACGTCATTAAAACAACATAATGTCCAAGCAGTAAGCTGCACTACAATGGCAGTACAGAGAAAATCACAAGAGAAGTGCCAACTTCTTCATCTCAGAGCAGCACTTGCAAGCTCGGTCCTCAATTATTTACTGGATCTATTCAAATCTCTGTCTTCCTCTACAGTTTCTGCCCTCTACGGCTCCCTCTAGTCCCATGTAAGTCATTCCCTGACGTCTTAACTAATGTCATATCGCTCTGTCCCTTCTCCATGTCAGTGTTTCCCATATATTCCATTTATTTCCGATTCTTCGGTTCTGGTTTCCTCTCAGTCCATGTTTCACTACCATAGAATATTGTACTCCAGATTTACATTCTCAGAAATTTCTGCCGCAAGTTAAGCCCCATATTTAATACTAGTAGACTTCTCCTAGCCAAGAATGTTCTTTTTGCTAGTGCTAGTCTGCTTTTGATGTCCTCCTTGATCTGCCCGTCATTGGTTATTTTGCTGCCTAGCTAGAAGAATTCCTTAACTTCATCTACTTCGTGACCATCAATCCTAATATTAAGATTCTCGCTGTTCTCATTTCTGCGACTTCTCATTACTTTCGTCTTCCTTCGATTTACTCTCAGTCCATATTCTGTACTCATCAGACTGTTCATTCCATTCAGCAGATCACATGATTCTTCTTCACTTTCAGTCAGGATAGCAATGTCATCAGCGAATCGTATCATTGATATCCTTTCACCTTGTATTTTAATTCCACTCCTGAACCTTTCTTTTATTTCCATCATTGCTTCCTTGATGTTCAAACTGAACAGTAGGAGGGAAAGACTACATCCCTGTCTTACACTCTTTTTAATCCGAGCACATCGTTCTTGGTCGTTCACTGTTATTATGCGCTTTTGGCTCTTTAACATACTGTATATTATGCGTCTCTCCCTACAGCTTACCCCTATTTTTCTCAAAATTTCGAATGTCTTGCACCATTTTACATTATCGAGCGCTTTTTCCAGGTCGACAGATCCCACGAACGTTCCTTGGTTTTTCTTTATTCTTGTCCCCATTATCAACCGCAACGTCAGAATTGCCTATGAGGTGCCTTTGTCTTCCCTAAAGCCAAACTGATCGTCATCTAGCGCATTCTCAATTTTCTTTTCCGTTCTACCGTATATTATTCTCGTCAACAACTTGGGTGCGTGAGTTGTTAAACTGATTGTGCGATAATTCTCGCACTTGTCAGCTCTTGCCGTCTTCGGAATTCTGTGGATGATGCTTTTCCGAAAGTCAGATGGTACGTCGCCAGACTCATATATTCTATACACCAACGTGAATAGTCGTTTTGTTGCCACTTCCCCCAATGATTTTAGAAATTCTGATGGTATGTTATCTATCCCTTTTGCCTTATTTGACTTTAAGTCCTCCAAAGCTGTTTTAAATTCTTTTTCTAATACTTGATTCCCTATCTCTTCTAAATCGACTCCTCTTTCTTCTTCTATCACGTCATACAAATCTTCCCCCTCATAGAGCCTTTCAATGTATTCTTTCCACCCATCTACTCTCTCCTCTCCATTTAACAGTGGAATTCCCGTTGCATTCTTAATGTTACCACCATTGCTTTTAATGTCACCGAAGGTTGTTTGAACCTTCCTGTATGCTGAGTCTGTCATTCCGACAATCATTTTTTTCGAAGTCTTTACATTTTTCCTGCAGCCATTTCGTCCCAGCTTTCCTGCACTTCTATTTATTTCATTCCTGAGTTTCTCGCAACATTTTTGTACTTCCTCCTTTCATCAATCACCTGAAGTATTTCTTCTGTTACCCATGATTTCTTAGCAGTTACCTTCTTTGTACCTATGTTTTCCTTCCCAACTTCTGTGATAGCACTTTTTGTAGATGTCCATTCATCTTCAACTGTACTGCCTATTGAGCTATCCTTTATTGCTGTATCTATAGCGTTAGAGAACTTAAAGTGTATCTCATCATTCCTTAGTACTTCCGTATCCCACTTCTTTGCGTATTTACTCTTCCTGACTAATGTCTTAAACTCCAACCTACTTTTCATCACTACTATATTGTGATCTGAGTCTACACCCGCTCCTGGGTACGTCTTACAATCCCATGTCTGATTTCGGAATCCCTGCCTGACCGTGATGTAATCTAACTGAAATCTTCCTGTATCTCCCGGCCTTTTCCAAGTATACCTCCTCGTCCTGTGATTCTTCAGCAAGGTATTCGCTGTTACTATCTGAAACTTGTTACAGAACTCAATTATTCTTTCTCCTCTCTCATTCCTTGTCCCAAGTGCAAATTCTCCTGTAACATTTTCTTCTACTTCTTCCCCTACAACTGCATTCCAGTCCCCCGTGACGATTAGATTTTCATCCCCCTTTACATACTGTATTGCCCTTTCAATATTCTCATATACTTTCTCTATCACTTCATCTTGAGCTTGCGTCATCGGCATTATACCTGAACTATCGCTGTCGGTGTAGGTTTGCTGTAGATTCCGATAAGAACAACCCTGTCACTGAACTGTTCACAGTAACACTCTCTCTGCCCTACCTTCCTGTTCATAACGAATCCTACTCCTGTTTTGCCATTTTCTGATGCTGTTGATTTTACCCTATACTCATCTGACCAGAAATCCTTGTCTTCTTTCCACTTCAGTTCCCTGACCCCTACTATATCTACACTGAGCCTTTACATTTCCCTTTTCTGATTTTCTAGTTTCCCTATCACGTTCAAGTTTCTGACATTCCACACCCCGACTCGTAGAACGTTATCCTTCCATTGATTATACAATCTTTTTCTCATGGTAACCTCACCGTTGGCTGTCCCCTCCCGGAGATCCGAATGGGGGACTATTACGAAATCTTTTGCCAATGGAGAGATCAGTTTCAGGCCACATGTCCTGTGGATTCATGTCGCATGTTTTTAATGCAGTTGTTTCCATTGCTTTCTGCATCCTCATGCCGTTGATCACTGCTGATTCTTCTGCCTGTAGGGGTAGTTTCCCACCTAGGACAAGAGAGTGCCCTGAACCTCTATCCGCTCCTCCGCCCTCTTTGACAAGGCCTACGGCGAGATTCGAACCCGGGACCGATGATTGTTAATCAAAGACGCTACCCTTTTTTTCTTGCATTTTGTTCGTTGTGTTTGGTCGTTGCGGACGTCACATATCCGTTCAAGTTCGTTATTGATCCTTTCACTCAGTTTTTTCATTACAGAGGCTAACCAGCTCTCTGACCGAACATGCTGAAATACCGTGCCGGCATCCTCTAGACCACGGGTGCCAAGCCAAACAGGGGGCAACCCCTCTCAATGCACGCAGTTTTTAATTATTTTTTAATTTTTTTTTTACTAGCGGTTGTTAAGTAGTCACGCTGAGGGGTTTATGGCATGCGGTACTAGCACGTTTGTAAACCCCTGATCCCCAGGAAGAAAACGTTTAACGTCCATCTTATATAGTTCCTGCGCGTCTCTATTAGTAGTTACTGAGAAGATAAATGGTTCCCTTAGACTTTGTGAGGACTTCAAAACAGTAAATTCCCAAGTGCTGTAGACACATTTCGGATTTGTCAGCCTGAAGATATAGTTTCCACACGAAAACGAGATGAATGTTGTACCAAGGTCGAGCTGTATGACCCAAATTTACTACTTCTGTTGCATCCAGAGTACGAATAGGTCTAGTTTCAAATGTGTCATTTAGCTAATATCAGTTTCAGAGACTTCCTTTTTAGATTTTCGGCACGCCCGTCATTTTCCAGCGCTATCTAGAACAGCTGATGTGCATATTGCCTACGTGTTTCAATCTGAGGAATATATAGCTATCATAATTATATACAAATACGTTTTCCCACTTAACAGCACCTACAGGCCATTGGGAGCATATTCTCCCCTTGCAACTTCAAGGAACTGCCGCCCTTCATGGAAAAATCAGACTACACTGACGGACAAAAAATCACAAGGCCGGAAAATAATTGATGTAGAATTACGAAATTTTGGGAATACGTTTGTCTATTAACTCGTTTAAGTGATTATCGTTGCAAGATCACAAGTTAATGGAAGTGCGAGGTAAACCATTGTAAAAGTGAAATGCTGGTACTTAAACAATCAGTGTAACCGCCAGAACGTTTAATTCAAGCATGCAAAAGTAGATGCACTGTGTTCTACAGGTGCCGGATGTCAGTTTGTCGGATGGTGTTCCATGCCTGTTGCACCTGATCGGCTAATACAGGGGTGGTTAATGGTGTTTCTGTATGACGGTGGAGTCGTCCGCTGGTGTCCCATTTGAGCTCGGTTGGACACAGATCTGGTGATCGAACAGGATATGGCAACATGTCGACACTCGGTACAGCGGTATGTGGGCGATCGTTATCCTGTTGGAAAATACCCGCTGAATGCTGTTCGTGAATGGCAGCACAACAGGTCGAATCACCAGACTGAAGTACAATTTTGCTATCAGGGTGCGGGGGATAACCACGAGAGCGCTCCAGCTGTCATACGAAATGAAATTCTACGTTTAGGTCCAGTGTGTCTAGCACACAAACAGGTTGGTTGCAGGCCCTCAACTGGCCTCCTCCTAACCAACACACGGCCATCACTGACACCGAGGCGGAACCAGCTTTCATCAAAAAACACAACAGACCTCCATCCTGTCCTCCAACGAGCTCTCGCTTGACACCACTGGTCGCAACTGGTGGTCGTTTGGGGTCAGTGGAATGTGGGCTACAGGGAACCTGGCTCGGAGTTGTCACTGAATAACCGATTTGTAACAGTTCGCTGTGGTGCCGCTGATTAAATTGCTGCTCGAGGCGCAGTGCGATGCGCTAGAGCCATATGCCGAACACGACGGTCGTCCCACTCGATAGTCACGTAGCCGTACGGAGTTGGGACTTCTTGTGACCGTATATTCTCGTGACCCCAGCTGCCAGCCATCGTGTACAGTGGCTACATTCCTGCCAAGTCTTTCTGCAATATTGCAGAAGTTACATGCAGCTTCTCGTAGCAGTAAACATGACCTCATTCAAACTCAGTGGCGCCTTGTCGCCTTAAAGACTGTTTTGACTAAGATCATTCTTTTATGTCGTACAACTCCTCGTTGGTGCTCATATTGTTTTTCCACCAGTGTATAACGATAGATTCATTGCTAGCGTAACACTGATCTCACAATGCACTTCGTACGGTCATCAGAGTGCAACCATATGTTTTCCAAAACTGAATCTGCTTCTCTCTAGAATGAGTGAGGTGTTGAGAGCAGAAAGAGGATAAGGCGTTAGTATCACACGTTTCTGGGCTGTTCGGGCAAGGTTTTACAGAAACGAAAAAGAAACAAAAGGAAACACAATCTTAAAGAGTTATCTGAAATTATTGATTCTTTTATAATTATTTGCGATAATTTTTTTCTCTCAAATGCCTTTCTGTCTTATGTAAGTAATCCTTCGCAGTATGCAATGCATTGTTTAATGGATGCTTTTTTGTTCCGTGTTCATGGACAGATTTTTAAAAGTTATTATCTGTGTTATTTTCATATGCATAACTAATTGGTAAATTCACTCACATGTTGTAGTTGAAATCCCAACTGTTTTGAATAGAACTGCCGGCCGCGGTGGCCGAGCGTTTCTAGGTGCTTCACCCGGAACCGCGCTGCTGCTACGGTCTCAGGTTCGAATCCTCCCTCGGGCATGGATGTGTGTCATGTCCTTAGATTAGTTAGGTTTAAGTAGTTCTAAGTTCTAGTGGGCTGATGACCTCAGATGTTAAGTCCCATAGTACTCAGAGCCATGTAAACCATTTTTTGAACAGAACTTTACAATGGTTATTACCTTTACGGCCCTTTTCTGTGGTTTACTTATTTTGTTCATATTTTGCGTATACATTTGCCATAACGTATGGTTTATTGAAGATAAAGCACAGTAAAAGTTTACACAGTACATCAATCATATCCACAGAACTGATTCCGGGCCCTGTCATCGGCGAACTGCAAGCGACAGTAAATTTTTATCTTTGTAGTACATGAAGTTCAGAACTTACAGATCAATCATCCACAGCAGTCGATGCAACCCTCAAAAATTCTCGAGAAAATAAAATTTAAAGTTTTCTGACAGTTCTTAATACTCTGAACGAAGGTCTATTTTTATCGACAGGTGCCGTAGCTCTCTGGTACAAAGCTCGCCTTGCACTTACGGGGTCTGGGTTTGATTTCTGGCCGATGTAAGATCTTTTTTTGAAACAGAGGTGGATGTTTTACGACAGCTTCAGTAAAGCGTAAAATACGTACAAACAGAAAAAAATCAGTAGCGCTCGTGTCTCGTTTCGCGTTTTATATTTTCGTTCTTCTTCGTTCATTTCGAATATTTAGATAATATCAATATAAAATTAATCAAATATGTGGTAATTAACACATAACTGTCATTCTTATTAAAAATGCACGTCTTCAATTACCAGTTATATTGCATACGCGAATCGAGTTTTCTTTGCAATAAAAATTCTTAATTAGCGATGTTTTATAGAACATTGTCTACATAGGGCGTTTAAATTTTAAAAGAAATTGTGCAAATAAATTTTTTCAATCTTATATATTTTGCAGTTCACGGAAATGCTCATGAACCATGCACCTTTTCTTAAAAAAAAAAAATTCCACTCATAACAATCCGCGACTCCCAGTTGTAAGTTAAGCACTCTGCCCAGGTCCACCATGCCTATCGAAATAACTGACTTTATTTTAGGGTGTTAGATTTTCTCAAGAATTTTTTAGAGTCGCATAGAACAGCTTTCGATATTGATATTTGTGTTGTGAACTTACTGTGCTATAAGCGTAAACATCGAAATTTTTACACTAGCGCGTGACACCAAGTATAGCAAAGTTAACTGTGCAGTTTTTGCCGAAAACACTATTAATACATGCTTAAAGCGTGTTCTTTCTGATGCTTCAATTTCGGTGAAAAAAAGTAAATAAACGGCGCAAGGGTCAGCACACATGGTTGTGGTGTGGTGGACTGGACCTGGAAAGCATGCAAGAGCAGCAGCATTCATAGTTACATACGATAATTTTATTTCACCAGATTGCATTTGATAAACAAGAACTTACTCTTCAAGAAAAACAATTATGCCACCTCCCTCCCGCCCCCCTAAAAAATTTAAACGGTAAAAAATTTATCTCAAAGTGATTAAAATCCAGGCACTGAAAATCCATATTTGGTTAATAAGCAATAAGCGATACAACTACAACCGTCTGGTCTCTTGGGTCATAATGGTGACATTAATAGGGACAAGACAATTCCACTGAAAAAAAAGCAGATCTTAAGAGGTTAAATTTCAATCCCAAAAGCAATTAAATTTTGGCTGTAAATATCTTACGCACAAAATTGTGATGATATAATAAGAAAAACTTACTCGAAACATAAGCTCCCAGATAGTTAAATTCCCTTCTTCAAAGCAGATGAATTGCTGTAAATTTCTTTCGCCCAAAATGGGAAAAACTTCACATAGTTCCAGTAAGATGGAGTTAGAGGAATTATGGGCAAAGTTTAAGCGGGCCGTAAATCCTGTTCTGAAGAGCTACGTGCCTAGTAAGTTGATTAGAATCGAATGAACCCACCATGGTTTAATAACGAAATCCGGAAGATGATGAGGAAGCAGAGTCTGTTGCACTCTCGCTTCAAAGGAGAACGCACAAATGACGACAACGAAAGGTTAGTAGAGATTCATGCGTTTGTGAAAAGATCTACGCGCGACGCATAAAACAAACATCAAACCTTAGCAAAAGATCTGGCAGAATACCCGAGAAAATTCTAGTACCATGTAAAATCGCTAAGCGGGTCTAAGTCTTCCATTCAGTCTCTTGTTCACCAGCCTGGTGTGGCAGCTGAAGATAGCAAAAGGAAAGAAGAAGTTTAAAATTTCAGGTTCAAGAAATCTTTCACACAGGAGAATCGTACAGACATACCATCATTTGACCATCGGACAGTGTGGACGACATAGTAATAAGTGTCCCAGGCGGAGAGAAACAACTGAAAGATTTGAAGGCAAATAAATCACCAGGTCCGGATGGAATCCCAATTCAGTTTAACGTAGAGTACTCCATGGCACTGGCCACTCTTCTAGCTTGCATTTATAGGTAATCTCTCTCGCAGCACAAAGTTCCAAGCGACTGGACAAAAGCGCAGGTGACTCCAGTATATTAGTGTAAAGGAAAGGTCCCGCCCGCGAAATTACACAAGAATATCCCTAATTTCGGATTGCTGTAGTATCCTTGAACATACTCAGCTCGAATATAATTAAAGTTTCTTGAGACTGAGAAGCTAATGTCCACGAATCAGAGTGGTTTTAGAAAGCATAGCTCGTGTGAAACACAGCTGGCCCTTTTGTCAATGTCCACGAATCAGAGTGGTTTTAGAAAGCATAGCTCGTGTGAAACACAGCTGGCCCTTTTGTCACTTGATATACTGCGAACTGTGGAGGAAGTGCAAAGGCAGATTCCGTATTTCTACATTTCCGGAAAGCATTTGATATGGTGCCCCATAGCAGATGAAGGGCAAAGGCAGATTCCGTATTTCTACATTTCCGGAAAGCATTTGATATGGTGCCCCATAGCAGACTATTAATGAATGTACGTGCATATGAAATAAGTCCACAGGTATGTGAGTGGCTCGAAGACCTCTTAAGTAATAGAACCCCGTATGTTGTACTCGACGGCGAATATTCATCGGAGACAAGGGTATCGTCAGAAGTGCCTCAGGACCGATGTTGTTCTCTATATGCATAAATGGCTGATGATGCCGTTTCGTCCGGTAAGATATCGAAACTGAGTGATTATAGGAAGCTACAATATGACTTGCGCAAAATATTTATGTGGTGTGATGAATGGCAGATAGATCTAAACGAGTTAAAATCTGTATTAACGCGGATGGGTAGGAAGAAAAAACCTGTAATGTTCAGTTGTAGCATTGCTAGTGTCCTTCTTGACACAGTCAAGTAAATTAAATATCTGGCATAAGGATGCAAAGCGATATGGGGCGGAACGAGCACGTGAGAACTGTTGTAAGGAAGGCGACTGATCGACTCCGGTTTATTGCGAGAATTTTAGTAAAGTGTGGTTCACCTATAAAGGAGACCACATCAGGACTCTAATGTGATCTGTTCTTGAGTACTGCTTGAGTGTTTGCGATCCGTACCAGCTCGGATTGAAGGAAGACTTCGAAGCAGTTGAGAGGTGTGCTGCTAGATTTGTTATCAGTAGGTTCTAACAACACGTGTTATGGAGATACTTCCCTGGAGGGAAGGCAAAGTTCTTCTCGTGGAACCCTATTGAGAATATTTAGAGAACCGGCATTTGAAGCTGACTGCCTAACGATTCTACTGCTGCGCATAAGGACCACGAGGATAAGATTCGAGGAATTGTGGCTCATACGGAGGCATCTAGACAGTCGTTTTTCCCTAGCTCCATTTGCAACAGGAAGAGGAAAGGGAATGACTCATAGTGGTACAAGGTACCCTCCGTCATACACCGTACGGTGGCTTGTGGAGTATGTACCTAGATGTAGATAATAATAATAATAATAATAATAATAATAATAATAATAATAATGTAAGAAAATTTTACCAAGACAATCAGTCTTGAATAGTTATAATTTTATCGACAAGCATAATTTTAATACAACCAAATTAGCTTTAGGAATAAAGATATACAAATTTGTACTCAAAGCAGTTAGGTTCTAAAAATGTTAAATTTTAACCCCAAAATCAATTACGTTTTTACTTTAAGTATCTTCCAGCCAAAATGGTAATAACTACAATAATAATAATAATAATGATAAGAAGGAGAAGAACTTACTCAAAACGATGAGGTTTTAGTTAACTTCTCATCTCCAAGACAATTAATTTGCTGTATGTTTCTTTTGCACAAAGTGGCAATAATAAAACGTAAAAAATTGAAACAATCAATCTTGAATAGTTAAAATTTTGTCCCCAAGCATAATTTTGACAGTAGATATGCTCACCCAAATTAGCATAATAACAAAGATATCAGAATTTGTATTCAGAACCATGAGGTTTTCAGACGTTAAATGTTAATCCTAATAGCACTTAATTTCGATTGTAAGTATCTTCAGCCCAAAGTAACGATAATAGTAATAATGAGAAAATTTTACTCAAAACAATGAAAACTTAAAGAGATAAATTTTCATCTCCAAGGCAATAAACTTTACTGTAAGTTTCTTTCGCCCAGAATGGCTATAATAATTATGGTAAGAAAATATTTTTCTTAAAACAAATAGCTTTTCATACTAAAGTTCATATTTCCAAAGTAATTAACTCTTAACTGTAGCCACTGAATTAGCAAAGTTATTTGATAACAGTACTACAATAAATGAATGTAATCAAAGCCGAAGGTGGACTGAACACTTCGGCTCCAGGACGGGACACTGTCGTGACTCCATCCTAGACAGGCTACTTGCAGTGGGGAAACCCACAGAAGGGCCACATCCATAACACACTAAGGTTGCCCTTAAGCGACCAGTTATGGCCAATATAAAATACCAAAATACACACAGATATCAATGTGCATGCATATACATGATCTCACTTCAAGTGATTTAAGGCACTGGGTAGGAGCAAACAAAACGGGAATGGGTCGGAGACAAGCATCACTGAGTACAACTGCGCCACGAGCAAACACGCAAACAACATGGGCGATCCTTAGAAGCGAGACACAGGAGTGCACAGTACCTGAGTTCACCCTACAAACGGACCTATTAGCCGAAATTAGAAAGGTCTATTGAAAACCAGTTACTGCAACTGCCCGTTAATGGTTGTATCCATCCCAGCGCAGGCCGAAATAAAACAATAGGCACTACTCGTAAAATAAGGCATTACACTGAAAATCAAATTTAAACGGCAAGGCAAATACCACGGCACTTGATTTTTTTAAAATAAGACATAAGCAGATGAAGTTAACATTTGCATAATACCCGAAACCAATAACGAGCAGTTACTCTAAGCCCACATAGAAATATTAAATGCTGAATATGAAGACAGTCAAACAAGGTTCTTAAAAGGCAATTGACTAACCAAGCGGAGAACCTCGTTCATGTGGGCCAGTATAATCATCCAGTTGAATTCACCTTAAGTGTAAGGCGTTGCGAAACGAAGAGTGAATCAAATTAGTCCGAATAGGACTAGTCAGGAAAAAAAAGAAAATCACACAAATGGCTGCTAGTCCATCGCCAAACTCACTATCAGACGCAGAAGAAGGCAAAACCCGCACGTGGGCCATGTTCAAAGCCGAGCAATAACACAGTTGCAGGACCTCCTGTGGAGTCCATGTTGTGCTGTAAGATCGCAGATGCTTACATCCCTCGATCTCGTTACCGCATCAGAGCTCGAACAACGTATTCTGTGACCCAGTACACAAGTGAGGGGTTGCAACTTTCATCACGAAGCCCTTACCCTCACTCATTCGACAGAACCAGTGTCCAGCAAATCTCCTGGTAAGAAACATATGCTGCCAGTGGAACACATTAGCCACCCTGCTGAAGACACTGGGACACGTCACGCCAGACCATCTTGGTATAGCGCAGCTGAGATGGCGCTGGAAAAGTTTCCCTGGCTCTAGTTGTTCCTGTTGAAAACCTGGGGGGAATAAAGATCAGACGGTGCCTGAAAGAAAGAGAGGTTCGCTGCTCACCAGTGTCCGTTCTCAAAAGCGGTGCTGCAGGCCCATGAAGCGTGCTATGGAAAAATACTATACAGCACACTGCTCACTTATTATTATAACAAAAAAAAAAAACAGACAGAAGATAAGTTGAGATTAACTTCGTGTTGTCCTAATAACCGAAAATAATTCTGACTTAACTGTGATTTGTGTGTCATCTTTTCTGGCGACTTGTGTCAGACAAATCACTGCAAGTTTTATTGATAGTTGTGTTGACCACATGACCGAGATGGATTCCCCCCCGCCCCTCCCCTTGTTGCCAGGGCTGGTTGCCCATCTTTTCTCTGCTCTGATACTGTCTCTTCCCGTAAGCATCCCCTCGACCTCTGCAACTCACCTTCACTGCAAAATGGAAGCAGGTTCATGTAAATATGGTTAACATATTTTATACTTGAACATGGTTTAGTACAACCATTTGATAACTCTGTCAAAATACCAAATTCCTTTTGATTCTAAAAAATAAAGCAAGCGTGTGTAACACAGAAATTAAAAAATTAGGGTTATAATATTTAACCTCACAGTCAACATATTTAAAAAACATTATAAATGACAAAACCGTTTCCACATACTTGTAGAAGGTATTTATCACTGGTACCGTTTCATTAGGTTGTATTAGTGATCGTGTTGGTGGGACATCTGATATGCACAAAATGTTTGTATTTGGTGGTGCAATAATGGCAAAAACAAATGATATCTGCTAGCTATTGTGACCAAACTGGCATGGAAAATAAAACATAGTCCCTAACAGAAATGAAAATCAAGTTCTTCCAGCGGCATCTGACAATACTCTCGCAATATCCACAACACAAATAAAATCAAGATCGCCCAGCGCTGTTATGACAAACTGACGTCTGATAAAGTCCTCATAACATATCCTAAAACTTGTGATAGAACCTCCAGAACTTTACTCGCTAGCACCAGTATGCCATATTCATAAAAGAGCCTCTAGAGTGTATCCTGCTCACACACAGACCATCTAAGGAATATCTATAAATGATTCGCATGGCATGTACTCCAGACTTACAGCGTACACAACAGTGAATTCAGTCACACCCTTCAAAACTTTATGCAAACGGAGGAAACCACAGTCTACACAAGAGCTTAGGAATCTCAAGAGCTACAATATTCTTAAAGTAATGGGACATGACAGAAATGAAAGGGGACACAATATCTACAATTTCAAGATTCAGAATACACTACTGGCCATTAAAATTGCTACACCACGAAGATGACGTGCTACAGACGCGAAATTTAACCGACAGGAAAAAATTGTGTGATATGCAAATGATTAGCTTTTCAGAGCATTCACACAAGGTTGGCGCCGGTGGCGACACCTACAACGTGATGACATGAGGAAAGTTTCCAACCGATTTCTCATACACAAACAGCAGTTGACCGGCGTTGCCTGGCGAAACGTTGTTGTGATGCCTCGTGTAAGGAGGAGAAACGCGTACCATCACGTTTCCGACTTTGATAAAGGTCTGATTGTAACCTATCGTGATTGCGGTTTATCGTATCGCGACATTGTTGCTCGCGTTGGTCGAGATCCAATGACTGTTAGCAGAGTCAACAGATGGGGACGTTTGCAAGACAACAACCATCCGCACGAACAGTTCGACGACGTTTGCAGCAGCATGGACTATCAGCTCGGAGACCGTGGCTGCGGCTACCCTTGACGCTGCATCACAGACAGGAGCGCCTGCGATGGTGTACTCAACGACTAACCTGGATGCACGAATGGCAAAACATCATTTTTTTCGGATGAATACAGGTTTTGTTTACAGCGTCATGATGGTCGCATCCGTGTTTGGCGACATAGCGGTGAACGCACATTGGAAGCGTGTATTCGTCATAGCCATACTGGCGTATCACCCGGCGTGATGGTATGGGGTGCCATTGGTTACACGTCTCGGTCACCTCTTGTTCGCTTTGGCGGCACTTTGAACAGCGGACGTTACATTTCAGATGTGTTACGACCCGTGGGTCTACCCTTCATTCGATCCCTGCGAAACCCTATACTTCAGCAGGATAATCCATGATCACATGTTACTGGTCCTGTACGGGCCTTTCTGGATACAGAAAATGTTCAACTGCTGCCCTGGCCAGCACATTCTCCTGATCTCTCACCAATTGAAAACGTCTGGTCAATGGTGGTCGAGCAACTGGCTCGTCACAATACGCCAGTCACTACTCTTATGAATCGTGGTGTCGTGTTGAAGCTGCATGGGCAACTGTACCTGTACATGCCATCCAAGCTCTGTTTGACTCAATGCCCAGGCGTGTCAAGGCCGTTATTACGGCCAGAGGTGGTTGTTCTGGGTACTGATTTCCCAGGATCTATGCACCCAGATTGCGTGAAAATGTAATCACATGTCAGTTCTAGTATAATATATTTGTCCAATGAATACCCGTTTATCATCTGCATTTCTTCTTGGTGTAGCAATTTTAATGGCCAGTAGTGTACTTCGCATTACTCTACCTTTCCTGTCACACTGCGAAAGGGCTGAAAGGAATAACAACCCTCAACATCGCTCACTGATTATTGCTATAGAACTTTATCTAGAACATTTGAGAAAACAGGCATTATTTTTTTTTTGAGCTGCAGGATTCCCAAGCCATGCACTTACTGACTGACAAAACAAAAGAAAAATGAAGTTACTGTCTGATGCAATGATGACACTAATTCTGAAGAAAAAGGTGGTTTGTCTCAACGTTACGTCTTACTTTGTAAAACTGCGAGGTGAATCTGATTCTTATGCCCTCTGCTTGTTTATCAGCATGAAATGAAGAATATATTTACATTCATGACTGCTGTCTGCAGGAATGCCTGTCCCCAACATCCTGTTCAGTAATTCACACGTTTCTTCTTTGGCACAAAACATAACGCTGCTCCACGAGGACATAAAAACACAAACAGCTTACCAATGATATTTATACAATAATAAAAGAAACCTTATGATAAATGTAAGTGCTAGGGGAGGTGTGCCTGCAAACACTATGCTACACTTTTACATCATATTAGATAAGACACATAAATCTAAATACTTTTTCATTAGGAGCACAAATTAAAAGTTAGGCAGATTTTAGCAAAAACTTACCTTTAACACAAATAAATGAACTCTAGTGAATGAAACCTCTCATGCTTGAAAATCAGTGCGTGCTATGGTTCTTGTTGGATGTAGCCTTTCCAGCACTGCTGCATTGGTAGATGCTATATTTGAAAATGGCCAGTGTATAAAGAAAACACCTTGTGTGAATTATTTTGCGCTTTACGGGATATACAGTGATTCCTCACAGGTACATTCTGGTACACATAGAAAAATCGCTGCCTACAGCTCGTGGCTTTGCTTCTCTGTCTTTTAGCTGCCACTTCCTCGATGTTTACGATTGATTCCACAGTCGTCTGCTTGTGTAGAGCCAGCTGTTGCGATGGAAATGCCACCACTTCTCTAATCTGTCCCCAGGACTTGTGTTGTTATCGTCTTTGTTGCGTCGTGAGTATCCACTCGAAACCTTTAACAAGTACATTCTAGGTATCATGTAACTTCTTGTAGTAAGTAAGACAGATCTTTCCCATTTCTCACGTCATTCTACTCCCTGGATTGGCGTGTGGATGGTATTTTAAAGTGTATATTTCCTTTATTTTCTGGTTGTTCACCATTCCCTTCCACTGTCACGAAACGAATTGTTTCCCATTGTTAGAGAAGACATTTTTGAGATGTCCCACTACTCTCAGAAAGTCTCAGGTCAATGTCTTGGAGACAGAGCTTCGTGTAGTCTTTATAAGTGGTGTGAAGGTAACAAATTTTGACACCTGTTCAACAGCTATGCTGATATAATGGTAACCATTTTTCATTCTCTTTACCAGTCTCTTGATGTCGACAGCTGTGCGTTGTTTTAATTTCCTAGGAATTACTAGTAAAAAGCGAACAGCTAGTGTTGTAGTTGGACGTTTTGCCTGTTGACATCTGACACAATTTGCACAGACTTTTTCATCTGTCAGTCCACACTATTAACACAGACCAACTCCTTAAGCTCATTGTTGCATTTGTCTGATCCAAAATGGGTACAGCTCAGGTTCTTGTACCACATGCGATTGTATATTAGTTCCTCCAGCACACATACCTGCCATCAAGAGCTATTCGAATTTCGGTGGTGGAATAAAACTTCATTCCTAAGCAGGCAGAGTTGCCTCAGTCTGAATAATTCTTGTATTTCATCTTTTATTTCACCACTTGCAGTGCTGGTTCTTCACCTTGTTCCAGATCTTTGTTCATTAGGGCATTTCCTATGAAATGTTCTTCAGGGCCGCGCGGGGTAGCCGTTCGGTCTGAGGCGTCTTGTCACAGTCCTCCCTCGGGCATGGGTATGTGTGTTGCCCTTTGCGTAAGTTAGTTTAAGTTAGATAAAGTAGTGCGTAAGCCTAGGGACCACTCAGCAGTTTGGTTCCATAGTCCTTACCACAAATTTCCAATTGTTCATCAGGAATAAAATATCAGACCTATGTTAGTTGATTTCTTTTCCTGTTCCTCGACTCAGCCCGACGGATGAGTAGGATAGTGATTCTGTGACTACATTCTTATTTCGTGCTATGTGTTTTACACGAAACTGCTGCGTTTTTCTGTTCGTGTCCACTTTCTGGAACAGCTCCACCACAATTCTTGTTTTGTGAAGCAAAACCACAGATAAATAACATGAAATACTACAGCTCATTTTGTGCAACTTTTACTGACACTGTCGTGCAAACTGAAAGAAGAACAAAATCAGAGTTCCTCATCTGCGCAACCCGCATTTTCAGAATAACAGGACGAATAACCCAATGACCTCCACATCCATGATGCACAAACAACCAGATAAAAGCAAGCTGCTTAGAGCACAGACTCTGAGATATGAAACTAAGACCTCATGCTCTTAGAAAAAGCGACACTTACATCTTAAAACTGCATAGTCGGCTCAGAACGACAGTCAGGAAGCAAATGATAAGAATAAAAAGTTACAGCTTTTCAATCCAACTTTCTGGAGAGATGGCAACGTGCTTATAGGCAATATGATGAACGAGAATGAAAATAGAGAGGAACGCTTCAAAAGTCTCCCTAATATGGTGTACAAATGTGCCTAAACAATTTAGTAGGTCGGTAACGAGTTTGAATGGCCTTTTATTATTTGTTGACATAGATTACGCTATGTCTAGCAGCAGAGGCGAAACACAGGACTGTACAAACAGAAATGATATTGAGATAGTGCGAAACAGAAAGGCGGAATGCTTCTTGATATCCATGCAGAATAGATACTTACTACGTCTCTCATGGGTTCCTGGGAGCTGAGGCACTCCGCAGCGGGGCATAAAGTACTAACTCGTGGAAACAGGAACTTCAGACTACGCCGAGTACGCCTTAGGAACCATCCTACAATGCCATCCAACTGGAGGCAAGCTTTTCTGCTGCAACTCCAGAGTAAACACGGAATGGCCCAGAATCCACTTCCTTGAATTAGAACCTTTCAGTCATTACGCATCTGCTACTAAAGTCCACTTGATATATCAACATAAAATATAACTGAACTGATACAGAATGGTGTAGCGATCTTTACCAGCCATGTTACAAATGGTATAATAACCCTCGCTGATGCTGTTTTTGGCTGGAGAAGGATATGTGGCTGTCTGCCATGCAGGAGCTCTGATAAGTTTTTCCCAGCGGCCCGTGCGGCTCTGTAGGTACCCTAAAAAGTTAATAATGTTGTAGTGCTGCTGCCTTCATTTTCTCCTTAAGAGTGCGGCCATTCTTTCTGCCTCCCCACTGAATTTTGGATGGAAGACAGCAGTGAAAAAAGCGCCGATTACTCGTGTATATTAAAAAGGTAAGAGATCGGAGCGGCAAAGCTACAGACCTACAGGTGACAATTATTAAACTATATGAAATAAAATCGTCATAACTTCCGACGGTTTGAGTTAGGACTTCCAAACCGCAGGGTTGGCCGTGGGACATGATGGGAATTAGTATGCCCTTGTATGGTTTGGTTTAGCGACGAAGCCCACTTTCATTTGGGTGGGTTCGTCAATAGACGAAATTGGCGCATTTGGAGGACTAAGAATCCGCATTTCACGATGGAGAAATATCTTCACCCTCAACGGGTGATTGTGTGGTGTGCAATGTGCAGTCAGGAATAATCGGTGGGCTGTTCCTTGATGGCACGGTGACTATCAAACGGTCATGAACGTTTTGGAAGATTGTTTCATCCCCATTATCCAAACTGACCCTGATTACGACAGGATGTGGTTCATGCAAGACGGAGATCGACCTCATCGAAGCATGAGAGTGTTTGATGTCATGGAGGAGCACTTTGAGAACCGCACTCTGGCTCTGGGGTACCCAGAGGCCTCTGGAATGGGCCTCGATTGGCCACCATATTTTTCGGATCTGAACATGTACGAGATATATGACAAAGGGGAATGGCCTGAGGACTTCCTTGCGACAGTTATGATACCAATAGAGAAAAAGAGAAACACTAAAAAATGTGAAGAGCACAGTCTAATGTATCATGCAGCTAAAGTATTGCTGAGAGTGTTGAATAGAAGGCTATATGGCAAGCTGGATAGAGGGATTGCAGAGGAGCAGTTCGGATTTAGAAGAGGATAAGGATCAAGATATGCTATTGGCCTGTTAACTATAGGGCAAAGATATATGGAAAAAGGTAGAGAAATCTTTGCTTTTTTGTAGATTTAGAAAAAGGCTTTTGACAGAGTGAAGTGGAACAAGTTGATGGATATTTTGAAGAGGAAAGGAGTAGATTGGAAAGAAAGACGACTGATACAGAATCTACATTTACACCAAATTGGAAATGAAATGCCAGAAGGAAGCATCATTGGACTAGGTGTTAGACAAGGTTGTTGCCTTTCACCGCTGTTGTTTAATGTATACCTTGAAGAGATTATTGCGAAAAGCTTGGATGGGAAAAGAGAAATATGTATTGGTGGAAAGAGAATAGAATTATAAGATTTGCTGATGACATGGTATTAGTGGCAGAAAGTGAGCGAAAGTGAATAACATGCTGAAAAATCTGAATGAAGCTTGTGTGGAATATGGGATGCAAATAAAAACAGCGAAAACAAAGAGTATGGTCATCAGTACAAGACGCAGACAGTCCAGTATCAAAATAGGACAATCTACCATTAGCGAAGTAAGTGCATTTTAAATACTTTGAAAACACAACAACTGAAGACTCGAAATGTCACCAGGAGGTGAAAACTCGAATTGCCATAGCGAAACAAGCATTCAACAGAAAGAGGAGACTCCTATGTGGCAAATTAGATAAAGGACTAAAAAAAAGTCTTGGCAAATGTTTTGTCTGGAGTGTGGCACTATGTGGGGCAGACGAGAGGATGAAAAAAGATTAGAAGCATTAGAGATGTGGATGTGGAGGAGAATGGAGAGAATAAGCTGGGTGGAAAGAGTGAGTAATGAAAGAGTAGTGGAAAGGGTTGGTGAGAGAAGATGTCTGCTGAAGGTTGTAAGAGAAAAGAACTGGTTGGGACATTCATTGAGAAGGGGGTGCTTGCTAGCAGATGCTTTGGAGGGATTGTGGGAGAAGACTGAGAGGAAGAGGAGATACAAGATGATAGACGACATAAAGGAAAGAGGAAATTATGCAGACCTGATGAGGATGGCGGAAGACCGGATAGCCTGGAGAACTACCATGTGAAAACCAGCCTTTTTGCAGAACACTGATGATGATGAACATATGCGACTCCTTTTTGTGGGGCTGTATTAAAGACAAGGTGTACAGCAATAACCCCAAAACCATTGCTGAGCTGAAAACAGCCATTCGGGAGGTCATCGACAGCATCGATGTTCCGATACTTCGGCCGGTCATGCAGAATTTCGCTATTCGTCAAGGATGGTAGGCATATCGAACATGTCATAACCTAAATCCGAATATCTGTAGTGATGGTTACATGTTGAATACAGTGTGTACACGCCGTAGTTTCTAACTAAATTACGTTTTTTTTCATATAGTGCAGTAATTGTCGTCCTGTATATCCTTAACGTTGGTTTGCTCCAGAATTCCTGAACATATTTTCAATAAATATCCTTGAGACGGAAAAGCTTCTGTGAACGAATCAGCAGTGTTTTAGAAAGCTGCGCTCGTGAAAAACTCAGCTTGACCTTTTCTCACGTGACATGCTGTGAAATATGGTGAAGGGCAACAGGCAGATTCTTTACTTCTGGATTTCCGGAAAGCATTTGACACAGTGGCCCACTGCAGACTGTTAACGAAGGTACGAGCATATGGAGTAGGTCCCCAGATATGTGAGTGGCTCGAAGACTTCTTGAGTAATAGAACCTAGTACGTTTCCCTCGAAGGTGAATGTACCGGGTGATCAAAAAGTCAGTATAAATTTGAAAACGTAATAAACCATGGAATAATGTAGATAGAGAGGTAAAAATTGACACACATGCTTGAAATGACATGGGGTTTTATTAGAACAAAAAAAACAAAGGTCACAAAATGTCCGACAGATGGCGCTGGACAATAAAGCTGCTACCGTGACGGGTGAGAGGTACACCGATATGTTACAGAATCGCATCATCCCCAGCCTGGTTGATAAAAATCTGCTGGAACTTACGATGTTTGTGCAGGATGGCGCTCCACCCCATATTGCTAGACGCGTGAAAGGTCTCTTGCGCGCGTCGTTTGGTGATGATCGTGTGCTCAGCCACCACTTTCGTCATGCTTGGCCTCCCAGGTCTCCAGACCTCAGTCCGTGCGATTATTGGCTTTGGGGTTACCTGAAGTCGCAAGTGTAACGTGATCGACCGACATCTCTAGGGATACTGAAAGACAACATCAGACGCCAATGCCTCACCATAACTCCAGACATGCTTCACAGTGCTGTTCACAACATTATTCCTCGACTACAGCTGAGGAATGATGGTGGAAATATTGAGCATTTCCTGTAAAGAACATCACCATTGCTTTGTATTACTTTGTTATGCTAATTATTGCTATTCCGATCAGATGAAGCACCATCTGTCGGACATTTTTTGAACTTTTGTATTTTTTTGGTTCTAATAAAACCCCATGTCATTCCAAGCATGTGTGTCAATTTGTACCTCTCTATCTACATTATTCCGTAATTTATTCAGTTTTCATATTTATACTTACTTTTTTATCACCCGGTACATTAAAGTCAATGGTATCATCAGGTGTAGTCCAGGGAAGTGTGATAGCACTGCTGTTATTTTCTTCATACGTAAATAAACGATGTGGCCGACAGGACGGACAGCAGTCTGCAGCTGTTTGCTGATGATACTGTAGTGTACGGGAAGGTGTAGGATACAAGATAACTTAGACAAAAATTTTTGGTTGGTGTGATGAATGACAGCTAGTTCTAAACGTAGAAAAATGTAATTTAATGTAGATGAGTAGGAACACCAAAACTATAACGTTTGAATACAACATTAGCAGTGTGCTGCTTGACAGTCACGTCTTTTAAATATCAGGGCGTGACGTCGCAAAGCAATAACTGGCTGATGAAGGCATAATGGAGAGGGCCTGGGTGGGATGGAAAGGAAGACTGTAGAAAAGAGTCGGTAGATCACTTGCGCACAGCAAGAAAGAGGTCACATGCTCCAGTCCCAGTCCAGCCAGGATGTTTCAGATTACTGCACGCCCCACTGCAGGTTGAGACTTCGTTCTAGAGCTCATATTTCATTTATAAATTCTTTGGTCCTCATTAAACTTTGTGAGTGGATACAGGCCTTGGAATCTATGGTACAAGAGAAACAGATGAAATAAGAGGAAAAAAGGGGAGCTACGTCTTTCCAAAGCCAACAAGGTGGTATTTGGCGGTATTTTCTCCATAGCTGGCGGACTGATAACAATAATGCACTTTGTCGTCTTCATTCCATTTTTTTTTTTTTTTTTGCGTCATCAGGCTTTTCACTGGTCCCGTCAAGAGTTTCTCTCTTGTGCCAACTTCTTGACACCGGAATAGCTCTTGATCCATACATCTTCAATTATTTGCTGGATATTTTCCAGTCTTCCCCTTACAGATTTTACCCTCTTCAGCTGTACCGCGGGAGTTGTTTCCAGATGTCTTTACACGTCTCTTGCCTTCTTGTCTTTTGTTCTTGTCAGTGTTTTCCTCATATTCCTTTCTCGCAGAAAACCGAATTCTTATCCTTCAAACTTATTTTTACCATGCATTTGTCGCAGGACACCTCGAAACCTTCAACTTTTTTATTTACAGCCTTCTTACAGTCACTTCCATACAATGTTTTCCATCCTCACATTTCTTTTCCTCACACTAAAGGCGACGAATAATACTACTTCTGCTCAGGAATTTTATCTTCGCCTGCGCTAATCTGGTTTTTATGACCTCCTTCCTTCCTCCGTAATGCATTATTTTGCTACCAAGGTACAGTAATTCCTCAACTTCGTCTACTTCGTAGTTCCTAATATTGATGTTAAGTTTGTCAAAAATGTTCTGTCTCATTCACCTCGTTACCTCCGTATTTCTCCGGTTTACTCTCAGTCCTTAGCGTGTGCTCATTAGACTGTTCAACCAATTCAAAATGTCCTGTAATTCTTCTACACTTTCACTGAGGTTAGCAATATCATCAGCAACTGTTGTCACTGATATATCTTCAGCCTGAATTTAGTCCCACTTCTGGATCTCCGTCATAGCTTTTTCGATGTATAGACTGAAAAGTAGGGGCGAAAGTCTGCATCCTTTTGTTACACCCTTTGTAATCCGAGCACTTCGTTCTTGGTGTTTCATACTTGAAATTTTAAGCATTTTTATTGGCGCCGGCCGGTGTGGCCGTGCGGTTCTAGGCGCTTCAGTCTGGAACCGCGTGACCGCTACGGTCGCAGGTTCGAATCCTGCCTCGGACATGGATGTGTGTGATGTCCTTAGGTTAGTTAGGTTTAAGTAGTTCTAAGTTCTATGGGACTGATGACCACAGATGTTAAGTCCCATAGTGTTCAGAGCCATTTGAACCATTTTTTTTATTGGCTGAGATCCAGCAACCATACATCATTTTGTTACAGGATGTATATATAGCCACATCGGTTGCACAATTTTTTTTGTCAGATTGACCATGGTTCGACTGCACTCAGGCAATCTTCATTAGAATAAATTTTTTTTTACATGGATTACATGTAATCACACCATGGGTGAAAATGTCAGACAGTAGCAGCTGTGTAGATGGCGCTCTTGGCCCTAAGCGACCTTGCGACTGCCATTGTATTTCCATGGAATATTTTATCCAGTTGACAAACATGTTATAGTTTTACATTTTAGTTTTTATTCCTGTTACAATTGAATTTGACGAGAGCTCTTTTGCTCAGACATTTTTATCCGTGGTGTGATTACATGTAATTCATATAATTCTTTTTTATTCTGAACATTGCCCAGGTGCAGTCGAAACCATGGTCAATGTGACAAAAAATTTTGTGCGACCTATTGGGCTATATATACATCTTTGACACTTATTGTTCCCTCTTGATTCTTGTACATATAAAACATATCTTTCCCTATAACTTACACCTATATTTAGGCAAATCATTTACGGACCTGCTAAGCACTAAATCAAACTAACTAAATCTCTTGACACTCAAATTACAGTACTGAACTTTTTTTTTTTTACTTTTTACACACACACACACACACACACACACACACACACACATCGCAACTTTTCAGATGCATCGGTTACGAAGAGAAGCTAATTGCTACTACATATCAGTTTCACGATAATCGTTTAAAAATTGTTTCAAAAAAGCTCGTTTAAGAAAACTTAAGTATGCAGCGTAAATACGGCGGAGTACGACGTCAATCAATTATAGTCATGTTTCCCCTCGTTCGTAATTCCGGATGATTAGAACTGCAGAAAAAGCCAATGTCAAACGCAGAGCTTGTTTGTCGTCCTGATGTTGGTAATATGTTGTGGCGATTGAACACGGCTGTTTAGCCGGTGCACATGACACACGCGGCCCACTTTGTTTGTTCCCGTGTCAGCGCCCGCACCGTCTGACAGCGGACGGGCTGCATGCAGTTGCAGCGATGGGGGGGGGGGGGGGGGGGGGGAGGCGACTGCGCCCCGTGTCACCGCCAGATCCGAGGTGTACACAGCGCACCCAACCAACCAGCCCTGCACAATGAAGCCAAAGAACCACACGTCAAACGACAAACAGGCATCCCTTCACAAAAGGCCGTCCCGTTTACCGAGCCTGCAAATACGATTCACGGAATGAATGCAGTGCAAAGGATAAGGGTCAAACATTTCCAGCTCAATCCCTGACAAACGTTTTTAACCTAATATCACGCCCAAAAAAGCTCATACAGATGCGTAAATGTACGTTGTATATTTGGTGTCGTTTTTGTCGACAATTTGTTGCATGTATGCTGTGAAAACAAATACACTCTCAATAGATCAAACTAATTCGTTTTAATTCTGAAGTACGGTGTTGGTTTAACATTAGCCATTATTTGCCCATAAAATAAGCTATTATCTGAATTTACATTCTGATCACTAGAATATTATTTCAACGATCCGAAATACGTTCATTTATTCTGTCATTAATCGCACAATTACAAAATAACTGATATTTATTCATGTGATACGCTTACATAAATAACGTTAATGTAGAGAAAACTCTTTTTTTGTGTCTTTTTCTAAATCCACAGGGTACGAGATTACATAATGACATTATATTCATAAACTCATCTTCCTTCAAGCTTCTAACAGTTTTTCTGATATTACTATATTGAAACACTTAATATAATAATTCATAGCACGTACCAGTTACCCACAGGTAGACGGGTAAGAAATCAGCACGGCACTTGTAAAGTAGAAGAAGATCGGATATGAGCCGCAAGGAGGAGGATTAGAAAGGAAATACGGAAGGAGAAAGACAACAACTATACCTTCAGCCTACTTCTTTCCTTGGGTTATGACCAAATTTACGAGAAGCTTCAATGGGTTATAAGACAACTGTCAGAGACACAAATATCCTCTGCCAGATACAGAAACACACCTCCCATGATGGGATTCACCTTGTCCCATTCCGGTCCACTGAGCTCTGGGGTTCAGTCTGGAACCGCGTGACCGCTACCGTCGCAGGTTCGAATCCTGCCTCGGGCATGGATGTGTGTGATGTCCTTAGGTTAGTTAGGTTTAAGTAGTTCTAAGTTGTAGGGGACTGAAGACCACAGATGTTAAGTCCCATAGTGCTCAGAGCCATTGGAGCCATTTTTTGAGCTCTGGGGGACGGAAACACATGGGATAGCAGAAGCCGTCCGTGTCCTCTTGGATAAGGAGTGAAGCATGAAAAACAAAACATACACAAGAGCGACGAGATTGCTAGCTGCGAAAACAGAAAAGTCTGTGGATTGTGAAATGTGAATCACGATGAAGACTAAGAATTCCATGATACTAATTTATTTGTAAACAAATACAGACAAAATGAGGTTGAACCTGAGACTGTTTCCAACAGTAAGTTCATTCATTCCACCAGAGACTGGAACCGTATGTCAATCAAGTACGCTATACTCTACATGGTTGTAATCCATAAAAGCAATTATTATTATTATTATTATTATTTCCTGGGTACCTTGCACTTACGAAGGTTTTAACTACCGAAGGCCTAATCCGAACAGCCACTAACTTTCATTTTATTTAGAGGTAACATATGACGCGACCTTTACTATCGTTGAATTACATTATATAATGTTTCCTCGTGAACACACAAGGTAACGGCACATTTAAAACTGACAGTTATCCTCAAGGTGGGAATCAAACTCATTATCTTTGCCGTACTTTCCACTGTCCCTTTGGGTTGATAATTTGTAACGTCTCTTTCTTACGCTTCTGGCCGGCCGCGGTGGTCTCGCGGTTCTAGGCGCGCAGTCCGGAACCGTGCGACTGCTACGGTCGCAGGTTCGAATCCTGCCTCGGGCATGGATGTGTGTGATGTCCTTAGGTTAGTTAGGTTTAAGTAGTTCTAAGTTCTAGGGGACTGATGACCACAGCAGTTGAGTCCCATAGTGCTCAGAGCCATTTGAACCATTTTTTTCTTACGCTTCTAATTGTTGTATTGAATAATGCTTTCCTTTCTATATTTTATCTTTACGGTCGCCATAGTGCAGTATAATTGCGTGTAAGTTACATATTCTTCGTATAATGTTGTTAATGTGCTATAGCCCAGCTAATATTACTTAAAAATTTGAGAAATTTAAATAAACGAAATATATTAGCTGTTATTATGTGCAGCTAATAAAGGATCGTATTAATTATTTATTATTACGTCGCGTTTCTCAGAACATGGAATAAACACGCCACCCAATTTCAGAACTACATCAAAAAGCACCTAAATTGAGACACAGTTATAAAAAAAAAAACCATATGCACGTTAATGTACGCAAAGTGCTTCTTATTGCGACTTTCAATATGAGCTAACAATAGGCCATAAAGTATATTTCACGCTCCAAAAAAAGGCTATCATAAATCCGAATCTTTGCTAGACACTGAATAGCATGGCAGTTTCTCGAAGCACTGCACTGTTTCTGTCATTGCTTACCTGCAAGCTAGTTGCAACTGTGCTTTACTTTGCTCGTCTGTACACGTTCTGGGCCAGAAATCAGTGCACTAACCGTTAGAGATTCGACACGAAAATTCTGTTTCTGAGTACTGATGAAATATTTGCAAATTTCCAAATCCTTACTGCCTTTAAAAAGAAATGCCTAGTCCTGCTCGAATTACCTGTTATGGTAATGCTAGAGCAAGCGAACAAAAGCATCACAGAGGTCCTCTGATGTTATTTTAACTGTTCATTAAACAGAATGAAATATCGTTAACTTTAATATTTGGAACTATATGTAATGCAATGCAGAGCTCAAACAGAGTCAGGAGACCTGAACGATTTACGCTTGTAACAGCTAGTTTCGTCCCTGTAATCAATCCTTGAGGTTGTGAAGCAGCAAATACTGACCTTAATTAGAACAGTGTATATATATACACGGCATAACCGATAGCTATTTACAACGTACTCAAGTGCTGTATTGGATATCGAGATGAACAGTTCCATGCAGGGTACTAGCGGTCTGTCCATCTGGGGAACAACTTTTAAATTGTTGCGAGATTTGTCAATATCCTCTCGCTCTCTTACGCCATCAGTTTAGCTGGCTATTTCGTTAATATATTTAAACTCTCCCGCGAATGTAGCGAAAGAGAAAAGACTTGTAAATGCTGCGAAAAACGTAAATACGACAACAATTCTGTATAAATTTAACCCTTATAAGCACAGCAGTTCCGTGGTAAGAAGGCCAGACAGACAAACAGATCTGACTGTTAATTTAAGGTTGTTAAAAGTAACAATACGTTGAACTAAAATTTACAGCTATGTTAGCTATACATTTTATAAGAGCAAGAACAAAGGGTTCTCAATAGTCATGGACAATTTTGCCGAAATCTCGCTCGGTGGTCCTGTACTGTCCTGTCCTGAGGTGCGTTATGCTGCCATCTCGCTGCTCGCCAGCAATCGTGGATCAAACCCACTGCGTCTTACCGGTTCACTTAACCTGAACCAACGCTGCTCACTGCAGTCCGCCAGGCGATGGTATCAAGATGCTTTGAGTTTCACGCTGTGACCATCGCCTTATGACCTGAAACTCGAGCCATGATTGGTTGCATCAAAGTCACTCGAGCAGCACCATGTCTGACTCTGCTAGCTCTCTGCTCGATATGTGAACAGCTGCAGGGTAAGTCCTCCTGGCGGGCAGCAAGCAGCGAGGCTGCAGTGTGGATGCAACGGTGCTACCGGCTGGCAGCGCGGAGCGATGCGCCAGCAGCGAGCAGTAAGCAGCGAGGTGTCAGCAGCGAGGATGCAGCATTAACGCACCCCTAGGTTGTAGGCCGCTTTGACGGTCTCCTGTATCAGCTGGTTTGTCCCAACTTCACCTTCACCATTGTGGTACGTTGTAAACAATTAACCCAAGTGACAAAATTTCAGGGATTGTTCAGACATTTTATGAATATCTAGTTGTAAGGGACCAATGCTCACTGGCAGCTCATTACATTGTTGTTGCGTTTAGTTTGATTTCTTGCCCCAGTTAACTACAGAACCGTTGCATTTGCAAGTTGGACATTATATATTGCCTGAAACCTTTTATCGGTTCAGTCAATCAAAAAGACAGTCACAATCGCGTTATTTATTTTGTCGCCAACCGGTTTCAACCCGCGACGGGGTCATCTTCAGGACAATTTACACCATTTGGTGTAAATAGTTACCAACCGTGCATAGGCAGGGTGACAACTTCAGCGAGCAACCAAATGGTGTAAATTGCCCTGAAGATGACTCCATCACGGGTTGAGACCGGTTGGCGACAAAATAAATAACGCGACTGTGACTGGCATTTTGATTGATTGATTATAAGTAAACCAATCGCTGCTATCTCCACGCAACTATGTTGTCTAAAAATCTTTTCTATGTTGCCTGTAGGTATGGAAGAGAATAATGGATATGCAATTATGGAGGTAAAATTGAAAATTTTGGACAGACCGAGATAGACAGAATATATAGAAACTTGTGCAGGGAACAAACTGGTGATGAATGTTTAAAATTGGTGAAAAGATAATTGAGGAAACGCAGGGATAATAACTTATCTTAATATTGCTGTGTACTTAAAGGGCTTCTGTTCAGGCAGAAAGAGGGACATTTGGATGAGTGGAAGGGGTTTTGGCCAAAAAAGCATGTGCAAGTACTCATTAAATGCATACACTTAACATATGGTCACTGTGGAGCTTAAAAGTGCTTGGGAGAAATAATAGAGGTGATTAATTTACACATCTAGGAAGGCGCAGGAATGAATAAGGACATGTGACAAATGTCAAAATTCAAACGTTTCTAAATTCAAAAATAAACGACCCATGTAATCTGTCTTGGTTAATGAAGTATGTGGTTTTGGACTGTTGACTTGTCGGGCTCACTACCGAAAGCTTCGCTGGGTTTGTTTATATTCTGGTTGCAGCAGATATTTTTTTCAAAATAAATCTAGTTTTACCCTTTAAAAATAGCCACTGGCACAGGAAGTAAGGGATAAAATGATCAAAGATTCCTTTGTGCAAGTAGGTGAGCCTGAAGTTACCTTATTGGATAATGGATCTAAATGCATTTCTGAAAGTGTAGGAAAATGCATTGATTGAATCTGGAGCTGAATTAAAATATTAATATGGTGCATAAGTTCGTAGCGTTATTCTGTAACTTCAATAAACACAACCGATATACATAACAGAGACTTCAGTAATCAATAATATATCTTCCTACACTGTTTACAATAGTCTGCCAACATTGGGCTAATTTTCCAAATTTGCGACTGTAGAAATTACATGGTTTTGACGTAAAGCACTTGTCGAGCCATGTCTGGAGCGCATTTTCATCTGGAAAGGACGTTCCTTGAAGGTTTTTCGAAAGAAAGCGGAAAAGGTGAAAATTTGGTGGCACAAGATCAGGTGAATTAGGTGAGTGCTGAATGACTTCCCAACACGTCTCCTGTTTAGTGTTTTCTGTCAGTCTAGCAGAATGTGGTCAGCTGTTACCGTGGAGTAGTTTTCCAGGTCATTGCTCTTGGACTGCGTCTGCATGACGTCTCAGTTGTTGGTAGTGTTAGCAGTGACGGTTATACCTCGCGGAAGCAGTTTGTAATACAACATACCATCGCTGTTCCAGCAGATGCGTACCATTATCTTTTGTATATGTACAAGATGGAATTCTGCAAGATCATCCATTCCTTTCTTTACCTAATATTAGCAAAAAGGCACCATTTCTCGTCACCAGTAACGACACTATATGGAAAAGGTCAGTGTTTTTTTTTTTTTCACGAGTCATTTGGTAACAAACAAACAGGGATTATGTGGCCACCAGCTGTTTATTGTGAATTTGCCTTAGACTATGCCTTACCCAAACACTCGTTTTTTTTTTAACCTTCGCCATTGCATGAAAATGTCTCACAGTGGTAAAATGATTACATTTCATCACATTTGTCAGTTCCCTAGTACACGTAGGCATTGTGGATTAATGCATTTGAACGATTCTCATCAAACCCGAAAGGTCTTCTTGAACGTCAAGAGTCAAAACGACCTCCTTTAAACGAGAAAACCATTTTCTTACTGTGCTCTGTCAAATGGCATTGTCGCCATACATGGTAAAAATGTTTCTAACTGCCTCCGCTGCTGTCACCCCTCTACTGAGCTCAAACAGAACAATGTGTCGTAAATGTTACGATTTCTCCACTTGACACTCCATATTCTAGCGACCACAGCTCCACTCATTATCTCTGAATGACAAAATGAGAATATGTAAACTAGTAGCCGTGAACTACAAATAAGAAATGACAATCAATAAGTGAACCCATAGAACCGGAATACCGACATGTAAAACAAAAACGCTACGAAGTTATGCACCAACCTAACACATAGCAGCATAACACATGGCCAACAATCCTGCAGAATGTTTAATGTGGTAGTTGGGCAGATTCTTCATGAGGTATTGTAACCAACAGCAGTTCTTGGGGAATGTATCTGAAGGATTTCGAAAGTACAATGAACTGTTTAAATCAGGGGAGTACTGAATTCACTCCTGAGGAAATTTTGAAGTGAGTAAGAACAGGAAACTTAACGGAAGAATTCGTTAGGTTTCCACCCAAACAAGATATGATAATTGAGGAGAAAATAAAATTGGTGAAGCAATGTATGGAAAAACAGATTCTGACAAGGAAAAAAGAGACATGATATAAATTCAGAGATTCTAAGATTAAGATACGAAACCAAATGATAGTAAATATCGATGGAAAATCGAAGCATATGACAGTTGGAAATCTCGTAATTATTTCACGTAATCAAGGTTATTGAAAATGATCTAGACACATTAAGTGAGTTTAAAAAATTTTGTGTTCAGGTACGATATTGTATGATAATCTGTATGGAAACTGCAACTCAAGAAGTTTGTTGTGTTTCAGTGACTTCCAACAATATGGCTCCTACACCAATGGTGAAGGCATTCTGAAAGACGTAATTCTGCAGAGCGAGTCCATCACCACAGTGTGTTGGAAATTCTGGACGTCAGTTAACAAGGCTCCACCTACCATTCAATCCATTTACGAGGGGCAATAGAAGTTTAAGAAAACAAGAAGTCTTTGTAAAGACAGATGCAGAGGGTGGCGTCAACATCTAAGGAACTGTTTTAAAGTGTCAACGAAACTTTACTCAGATGTCGACAAAGTCCTGTCAGCCGCGACCTAGGAATATCAAAAGAAACTGTTTGGAGAGTGTTGAGAAAAAGCCTGCAAATGAAACCGTGTCAGATTCAGCTGCCCTAAGCCATTATACGTGGTGAGAAACGTTTTTAGACTCATTTATGACTATTATCTAATTTTTCCACGATCTATACAAGAAATTGGCTGACGGCTTTGCTGAAGCGATAACACTGGTTCCCATCAATAAAGTTAAGTGTTCCCGAGTTTAACTAGAAGGTGGATGGGTCACTGTCCGGGTACGTTGACAAGCAGAGTGCACTCTACCCTTGCGAAGTCAATTGAATTGATTGAGAAGTAGCGGCATCGGTCATGAAAACTGAAAACGGCCAGGAGAGCGGTGTGCTGACCACATGCCCCTCCGTATCGGCATCTGGTGACGCCTAAGGGCTCAGGATGACACGACAGCCGGTCGGTATCATTGGACCTTCAAGGCATGTTTGGACATTTTAAAAAAATAGCTATAAGAAATGTTGTGAACATTAAGTTGTACAAGCAGGGGCTTGACTGTAATAGTTGAATAGTTGACTTCACGGGGATTCACACTCTTTGTGGATCATGCTGTAGGTGAGCACAGGACTCTGAGCCATATAGTGCTACTTTCCAGTTTCATTTGTCTCTACTGCATTTTTCTTGTACTGTTCTATCAATCTGTCAAAAATTCATTTTTGTATTATTCTTGTCTCTCTTATAAATTCATTTTGATGATGATGCAATGTATGAATAGTTAGGCAGATGACGTTTTTAATGTGTTACTGAGTGTGTCACTGAGTTTCTTATATGGTAGAAATTTGTCCAAGGAAAATAATATTAATTTCAGTTTTGTTGTTACATGTGGCTCAAGGTGTAGGACGTGATTAATTTGTGAACAGACACTTTGATATACAAATGGATTTAACACATGATGTAGAAAGAGGCCATGAGTACTGAAGGAAGGTTAGTGATTAATTGTCCACAAATAAGTTGTGCTATTAAGGTCATTCGCTGCTTTACCACTGAACTCTAAATGAGACGATGATCATGAATATATAGGAGGAGGCAAATGTGGAAGAACTATATCAATATTAATAACCTGTACTTTACAGTGATTGATGGACAGTCATCGACCAAAACAGAAATTACTTCTGGCTTTACCCAAGGTAGTGTTATAGGTCCTCTGCTGTTCCTTATCTATATAAACGATTTAGGAGACAATCCGAACAGCTATCTTAGTTCGTTTGCAGATGCTCATAGTGTTTAGTAAACTTATCAGAAGATCGAAACAAATTGAAAACGATTTACAAAAGATATCTGAATGGTGCGAAAATTCGCAGTTGACCTTAAATAATGAATTGTGTTCCGTCACCCACATGACTGCTTAAAGGAATATGTTAAACTTCGGTTGTTCGACAAACCAATCTAATCTTAAGACCATGAAATCAACCAATTACCTACGAATTACAATTACGAACAATTTAAATTCGAAAGAACACAGAGAAAATATTGTGGGGAAGGGAAATCAAAGTCTACGTTTTATTGGCAGAAAATGTAACGGATCTATTAAAGAGGATACTTACAATACGCTTGTCCGTCCTCTTTGAAGCCCTGCTGCGTTGTCTGGGATCCTTACAAGATAGGATGAACGAAGTACATCGACAATGTTCGAAGAAGACCGACAAGTTTTGCATTATCGCGAAATAGGAGAGACAATGACACTGACATGATACAGGATTTGGGATGGACACTATTAAAACAAAGGCGTCTTTCGTCGAGGCGGAATCTTCTCACGAAATTTCAATCACCAATTTTCTCCTCCGAATGCGAAAATATTTTGTTGACGCCAATCTACATAGGGAGAAACAGTCATCACAATAAAATAAAGGAAATCAGAAATCGCACGGAAAGATATAGCTGTTTTTTCCACGCACTGTTCGAGAGGGGAATAACAGAGAATTATGGTGAAGGTGGTTCAGTGAATCATCTGCCAGGCACTTAAGTGTGAGTATCCATGTAGATGTAGATGTTGCAAATATGGTTGTACCAAGGGGCATTAACAAATACAATTATTCATTATTTGACAAAGTGACTGCTTTTCACACAAATAGCTAGAAATTAGTAAAATATTATTATTGGTATTGGTGACAAATAGAGTAATTTGAATCATTTATTATGTTATGAAACTAAAGAGATATAATATTGACAAGTGCAGTGGATGTTCAGAGCACAATGAACAATTGAAGGGTCAAAGGCATAACTAATAAGTGATGTCTATTCCAATATATATATTGTTATTAATAAGTACAATTTTTCTTAGTTAAATATGAGAGTGGTAACATTTGTATGGTGTATGTTTCAATATTTTCTTGTTTCTTAAGAATTTACAACCTTCAGTACTTAGTTGCTGATTAGCATACAAGCATTTTGATCATTTGTATTGAAACGTCCCCTTAGAAAAATTTATGAGTTGCTGTGCTGATAAACTTCTTACATTATTTGCTTTTCAAACAGTTGAGCAAAACTGAATGTACTCAGACATTACTCTCTTTACTTATTCTGATCAACACTAAACTGACACACAATATTTTTAGCGCAATGCAGTCTGAATTTTAATAATACCTACAAAAGAATGGCCCTGACTAACAATAACCTATACCTTTCATGAATCACTTACCTCACAAAAATCTTCGTAACTCAAACTACTGCAATACAGCGAGCGCCACTAATGCCAGCTAAATAAAAGATTCTAATTACTGAAGTCACTAACTACTGATAGGCATAGTTAGCAAATGAAAGATTTTGATGAAGAACAAACAATGTATTTAGCTTAATAGTGTTCAAAAGTCATAATATATATATATATCAGTTCATGATATCCAGTCTTACAAATTTACTGTCTCTGAGGGACACACGTCCAGATCATCCGCTCTCAAAACTACATCTACATCTACATTGATACTCCGCAAGCCATCCACCACTGCTGGCAGCTAACCTCCAACTGTGCAACGCTACGCACTGTTGACGTCCAACTGTCCACTACAGTAGAGAATATTTCAACAATGACAACCAGCCCCAGACTGAACACAGCACAGCTAGTGATTTTCATACAGAGCGCTACGTGGCATTACCAATATAAAAACATAAACAGCCTACTTACAGTATAGCTGTAGAACTTCTATTGAGTTTCGGAATTAATTATTTTGCTATGATCATGAGAAATGTACCATATATTTTTTACTTTCTTTAATTGTTACACTATTTAGTAACGAGGTTAAAGTTTGTGTTACAGCACAAACAATTACACATTTCTAGGGCCACCTATGGTACATAGACAGATTAGTGCTGATTCAGTTCGGTCTTATCACACCAAGTATAGCATTGCGTTATATCAATTTATTATTAATATTTTCATATAAATAGAATTGATCAAGTAGCTATATATAATCTTTTCCTTTTAAACAAGAGAAAGTAAATTCTATAAATTATTTGTTAAAGGTAACACAGACAGTTACACGTCCATAGGTTCATCTATAACATCTTTGTATCTCTTCTGCACAGTCTGGCAGTTCAGTCAGTGTTCTCTGCTGAAAACCTACGCTGAACTGAAGGGGCATGTGTAACGACGCAATTATGCCAGGGCAATAGCATGCACTTAAAGTCACTCACTTGTGAAGCATGAAAGGCACAGCATAAGTTTTATTTGTGAACTCAACAATTTCAAATCGCAATCCGATTTGGGGTATTTCAAAGTATGGGCCAATGTTCTAACTGTAACTAGTAATGCCATCTGTTTGTAGCGTAAGAAACTGTTTGCGTAGTATTATAATTTCTCTCTGAACACTTCAATATTTGCGATTAATATTAGTATTGTAATCAATTGTATTAGATGTTAAACTATACTAAAAAGCAGAATGAAGGTTAAGAAGAAACAAAGTATGTAAGAAATTTGTTCCCCTTGTACGAGAAACTGCAGTAGTTAGGCAGAGACTTCTTTTCCCATAACAACTTTGATAGTAGAAGGAACAAGGAAGGAAATGGAAATTATTTATCTGCTACTGAATAACGACGTCACAGCAACAACCCAACTAACTGATGAAAGGGACTCAACAAATGTTACGTAGTATCTTCGTTAAACAAAACATAGAATTTCTACATGGGGAGATAAATACATTGAGGGAGGTTATAGTAACTGCAGACGAAAGGATGGTCTCGTTAGAGAATGGCATTGGTAGCGTAATGGAAGCTAGAAATAAATGGCTATAAATGATGAGCGGTAACGTTCTCCAGGCATTCGCTAAAACCAAACCCTTCCGTCGTATTGCCACAGGCTATAGCGTGGTTCATCCCCAGAAATCACTCGTTTCCAGTCATACACTCTCTAGTGTCGTCACTCTTGACACCACCTCAGGCGTCGCTTAGCACTGAGTATACGAATAGAGATGTGTGGCTTATGAGGAGCTGTTCTACCATTGAACACCATTCTTTTTAACTCCCCAAGCGCGATCACTGTGCTAGCTGGACTCCTGGCGTCACTCTGAAATTCGACAGTCATCCCTTCCTTTGATTTCACGCGATTTTTTACAGCTACCCTCTGCAATGCTGGACGATCCCTGTTCGTCGGTTCGTCAGGTCTGCCTGACCTTGGTTTTAATGTAGTTGATTTTTCATGTGTCCACTTCATAATTACATCACCAACATGGACTCGGGCAGATTTAGAAGGGTTGAAATGTCGCTGGTCGATATGTTACTCAGGTGACATGCAATGACAAGCCCACGTTTGAAGCTCTCCTGGTTGGCCCATTGTGATAACTACTTCTCTATTGGCAACACAGTGATCCACATCTTCCTTTATTCTGTCCGGTCCGCATCTCGTGACATCTAGCGATCCATTCTGCATTTCATATCGGCTTCTGGATACATTTGATCAGACAATATAGGTTTTATTGTAACTGACAGCTAACTTTATTTTACGAATCCTAAGTTCTGAGATGGCAGCTGCCTGAACAATGTAGTAAATGTAACCATATTAAGTGTACTAGGCAGCTTTATTCGCAGAAAAATAATCAACAAACTCTTGTTGCAAGGAAGACTGCATTGTGACGACAAAGTTAAAATGTCGAACTAGTTGAAGAGGTTCCTACATGACGTCCGTGGCTAAACACCACATATTATACTTACTATCTGCCTTTGTATAATCAATACTACCTTTCTAAGTGATGAGTTATCCCAGAAAATTTTCCATAAGATATTATTAAGTGGAAATATACAAAATTTGTGAAGAGATCGATACGTTTGTTTGCAAGATTAGCAATTTTACGAAGAGTAAAAGTAGCTGAACTTAATTGATGGAGAATGTCAGTAATATACTTTTTCCAGTTCAGGCAGGCAGGTGCTAGAGAGGTCCAAAACTCGCAAGATTCTCACAACAGTAGTGTAAATAATAATTTTGCCATATTCAACCGAAATATTGGTGGATTAAAGAAAAAAGTAGATTCTCACTAAAGTAAAGTAAAAAATAATGTTACCGTTTTTCACCAAAATATTCCGGGATTCAAGAATAAAGTAGATGAGCTCCTGGTTTGTTTAGATGACATTGAATCTGATAATGTAATAGATACACTATGCCTGTCTGAACAGCACATTGTGACTGATATGGAAAAGGTAAATATCAGTGGTTATAAACTAGCTGCACATATTAGTAGAGAGAATAAGGTGAGAGGAGGAGTTGCCATATATGGCAAAAGTTATCACTGTGTAAAAAGCTTAGGGACAAAAAAGTTTTGTCTAGAGCAACATACAGAAGCATGTGCCTCTCTTCTTAAACTGAAGGAGGGCTCTTTTATAATTGTAACAGTATACAGGTCCCCTTCAGGAAAGTTTCATTTATTCCTGGAAAACTTGGATGCCTTGTTGTGCTATCTGTAGGATAGGAGAAAGCAAATTATTATTCGTAAGGACTTCAATGCTGATTCATTGAAAGAGTGTAATAGGAAGAATGACCTGGAAGTCTTGCTCGGTCCTTTCAATTTGACATCTGTCATTATCTTCCTACTCGGGTAGTAAAGGACAGCAGCACATTGATAGATAACACTTTTATAGACGAAGATAAGTTTAAAAACATAAATTCTTGTCCTGTTGAGAATGGCCTTTCTGATCACGGTGCTCAAATAGTTACAGTATATGACATAGCTCCATTCAGTAATTCAAAACTACCCTCCAAAGTTGTGCATTCAGTTAATGACTCAACAATTAGAAATTTCAGGGAAAATCTTCAGCACTTAGACTGGGATGAGGTGTACAAGGAACCTGATGTTAATTTAAAATATAACTTATTTCATGATAAACTTGTAAGAGAATTTGAAACCTGTTTCTCCAAGAAAGAAGTTAAATCTAATTATAAGGAACCATGCACAAACCCTTGGCTTACTAAAGGAATAAAAATATCTTGTAACCACAAAACGGAACTGTATCTAACAGAAAGAAAGGGTATGACCCAGATACAGCCAAATATTATAAAAACTACTGTGCTACATTAAGAAAGGTTATTAAAAAGTCCAGAAGCATATGCACTATATCTGAGATTTATACCTCTGATAACAAAATCAAAACAATTTGGAATATTATCACAAGGGAGACAGGGCAACCAAGAGTACAGGATGACGGCATTACCATCAAAGTGAATGGAAACTTAACAAACAACAAGCTGGAAGTCGAAAACATTTTGAATAATCATTTTTTAAATGTAGAGAAGATAGGATCTAAATGTTCATTAGAAGAAGCAAGGCAGTTAATGGAAGAGGCCTTAGCCACACAATTTGATACAATTGAAATTCCACCCAACTCTCCTTCTGAAATTAGGAAGATAATAAACTCTCTCAAGAATAAAAGCTCACATGGAATTGGTGGCATTTCCAGCAGGATAATAAAAGCTTGTTCCCAAGAGATAAATGGGATTCTTTGGCACATACGTAACAGCTCTCTGAAGCAGAGTATTTTCCCACATAGACTGAAGTATGCCATTGTTAAACTACTGCATAAAAAAGGAGATACGTCTGATGTCAACAACTACTGTTCAATTTCTATTCTGATTGCCTTATCCAAAATTCTAGAAAAAAGTAATGTATTGTACAGTAGCTTCATACCTTTGAAAAAATAAAGTTTTAACAAAATGTCAGTTTGGTTTCCAGAAAGGTTTTTCAACGGAAAATGCTATACATACTTTCACTAATGAAATATTAAATGCTCTGATTAACCAGAAGTCACCTGTTGGAATTTTTTGTGATCTCTCAAAGGCTTTTGAGTGTGTAAATCATGGAATACTCCTAGATAAGCTCAAGTACTGTGGTATGAATAGGACAGCGCTCAAATGGTTTAAATCATACCTAACTGGGAGAGTGCAGAAAGTTGAAATAAGCAGTTCACATACTCTGCAAAAAACTGATGATTTCTCAAACTGGGGTACAATCATGAATGGGGTGCCACAAGGTTCGGTCTTGGGTCCTCTGCTGTTCTTAATATATATTAATGACTTGCCATTCTGTATTCACGAAGATGCAAAGCTGGTACTTTTTGCTGATGATACAAGTATAGCTATCACACCCAACAGACAAGAATTAACTAATAAAATTGTAATCGATGGTTTTCAGAAAATCGTTAAGTGGTTCTCTCATTAAACTTTGACAAAACACAGAATATACAGTTCCACACAGTAAATGGAATGACACCATTAATAAATATGGACTTCGATCAGAAATCGGAAGCTAAGGTAGAAAATTCAAAGTTTTTAGGTGTAGGCATACATGAGGGGTTGAACTAGAAAAAACACACTGAAGGTCTGTTGAAACGTTTGAGTTCAGTTACTTATGCTATTAGGGTCATTGCAAATTTTGTTGATATACATCTCAGTAAATTAGCTTACCACGCCTATTTTCATTCTGTGCTTTCGTATGGCATCTTATTCTGGGGTAACTCATTATTGAGTAAAAGAGTGTTCACTGCACAAAAGTGTGTAATCAGAATAATTGCTGGAGCTCATCCAAGATCATCCTGCAGACACTTATTTAAAGAGCTAGGGATCCTCACTGTAGCCTCACAATATATATATATATATATATATATATATTCACTTATGAAATTTATTATTAACAATCCGAACGAATTCAAAAGTAATAGCAGTGTACATAGCTACAACACTATGAGAAAGGATGATCTTCACTACTCAAGTGATGCCTCAGAACATGTCCTACCAACCTATCCATTCTTCTAGTCAAGTTGTGTCAGAAACTTCTCTTCTCCCCAATCCTATTCAGTATCTCCTCATTAGTTATGTGAACTACCCATCTAACCTTCAGCATTTTTCTGTAGCACCACATTTCGAAAGCTTCTATTCTCTTCTTGTCCAAACTATTTATCGTCCATGTTTCACATCCATACATGGCTACACTCCATACAAATACTTTCAGAAACGACTTCCTGACACTTAAATCTATACTCGATGTTAACAAATTTCTCTTGTTGAGAAACTCTTTCCTTGCCATTGCCAGTCTACATTTTATATCCTCTCTACTTCGACCATCATCAGTTATTTTGCACCCCAAATAGCAAAACTCCTTTACTACATTAAGAGTCTCATTTCCTAATTTAATTCCCTCAGCATCACCCGACTTAATTCGACTACATTCCATATCCTAGTTTTGCTTTTGTTGATGTTCATCTTATATCCTCCCTTCAAGACACTATCCATTCCGTTCAACTGCTCTTCCAAGTACTTTGCTGTCTCTGACAGCATTACAATGTCATCGGCGAACCTCAAAGTTTTTATTTCTTCTCCATGGATTTTAATACCTACTCTAAATTTTTCTTTTGTTTCCTTCAGTGCCTGCTCAATATACAGATTGAATAACATCGCGGAAAGACTACAACCCTGTCCCACTTCCTTCCCAACCACTGCTTCCCTTTCATGTCCCTCGACTCTTATAACTGACATTTGCTTTCTGTACAAGTTGTAAATAGCCTTTCACTCCCTGTATTTTACCCCTGCCACCTTGAGAATTTGAAAGAGAGTATTCCAGTCAACATTGTCAAAAGCTTTCTCTAAATCTACAAATGCTAGAAACGTAGGTTTGACTTTCCTTAATCTATTTTCTAAGATAACTCGTAGGGTCAGTATTGCCTCACGTGTTCCAATATTTCTACGTAATCCAAACTGATCTTCCCTGAGGTCGGCTTCTACCAGTTTTTCCATTCGTCAGTAAAGAGTTCGCGTTAGTATTTTGCAGCCGTGACTTATGAAACTGATAGTTTGGTAATTTTCACATCTGTCAACACCTGCTTTCTTTGGGGTTGGAATTATTATATTCTTCTTGAAGTCTGAGGATATTTTGCCTGTCTCATCCATTTTGCTCACCAGATGGTAGAGTTTCGTCAGGACTGGCTGTCCCAAGGCTGTCAGTAGTTCTAATGGAATGTTGTCTACTCCCAGGAACTTGATTCGACTCAGGTCTTTCAGTGCACTGTCAAACCCTTCACGCAGTATCATATCTCCTATTAATTCTTCATCTACATCCTCTTCCATTTGCATAATATTGTCCTCACGAACATCGGCCCTATATAGACCCTCTATATACTCCTTCCACCTTTCCGCTTTCCCTTCTTTGCTTAGAACTGGGTTTCCATCTGAGCTCTTGATATTCATGCAAGTGGTTCTCTTTTATCCAAACTTTTCTTTAATTTTCCTGTGGGCAGTATCTATCTTACCCCTAGTGGGATATGCCTCTACAGCCATACATTTGTCCTCTAGCCATCCCTGCATAGCCATATTGCACTTCCTGTCGATCTCATTTTTGAGACGTTTGTATTCCTTTTTGCCTGCTTCATTTCATGCATTTTTATGTTTTCTCCTTTCATTAATTAAATTCAATATTTCTTCTGTTACCCAAGGATTTCTACTAGCCCTCGTCTTTTTACCTACTTGATCCTCTGCTGCCTTCACTACTTCATCCCTCAAAGCTACCCATTCTTCTTCTACTGTATTTCTTTCCCCCATTCCTGTGAATTGTTCCCTTATGCTCTCCCTGAAACTCTGTACAACCTCTGGTTTAGTCAGTTTATCCAGGTCCCGTCTTCTTAAATTCCCACCTTTTTTCAGTTTCTTCAGTTTTAATCTACAGTTCATAACCAATAGATTGTGGTCAGAGTCCACATCTGCCCCTGGAAATGTCTTACAGTTTAAAACCTGGTTCCTAAATCTCTGTCTTACCATTATATAATCTATCTGAAACCTTTCAGTATATCCAGGCTTCTTCCATGTATACAACCTTCTTTCATGATTCTTGAACCAAGTGTTAGCTATGATTAAGTTGTGCTCTGTGCAAAATTCTACCATGCGGCTTCCTCTTTCATTTCTTACCCCCAATCCATATTCACCTACTACGTTTCCTCCTCTCCCTTTTCCTATTACCGAATTCCAGACACCCATGACTATTAAATTTTCGTCTCCCTTTACTATCTCAATAATTTTTTTTATTTCATCATACATTTCTTCAATTTCTTCGTCATCTGCAGAGCTAGTTGGCATATAAACTAGTACTACTTTAGTAGTATAGACACCTTTTATTAACCTGACACGTTCCACATCATTACAAAGTGTCGTATTCATGATCTTTGGAACAAGTACTAATATAATTCAATCTAAAGCAGTTCAAGTTTTTCAGGAATACGTATACCTAAAAATTTGGGAGCATTCTGCCCTACTTAATAACTTCTGGTCATTTGCTGCATCAGGTACGGGTATGTTGCACAGAAATAATTTTTCTATCTTTCCAACTCTGTCTTAACTATTCAGTTCTAACTTTTGCATTCTGTTTGCCAACCATGAGTCAAACCAGCTGTGCATTAACACATCAGTTTCACAGAACTTCTGTTTCTCCGAGAGAGTATCGTGGTTGACACTATCCAACGCCTTGGAAACATTACAGAAAATACCAACTAGCAGCGCATTATTATTTAAGGCTTGTACTATTGATGAGAGAATGCATAAACAGCACTCTCAGTCGAGCACCATTTCTGGAACCCAAACTGCGCTATAATAAGTAAATTGTTTCCACTGAAATGTGCACCTACTCTTAAGTACATTACTTTTTCGAATATTGTGGAAAAGGATGTCAGCAAGGAAAGTTGACGATAATTGCTTAAGTCTGCCTAGTCACTTTGCTTACAATGTTCCATTATTGCATAATTTTACCTGTTTGGAAAAATTACCTATGGCAGTGATACATTGCATATATCGTTAAGGATAATGCTTAGGGAGTGGCAACAACTTTTCAGAATTCTGTCTGAAATTTCATCAACCACATAAGAGCTATTGTTTTTTAGAATTTTTATAATCGTGTTGAGTTCAATGAAGGACGTTGGTGCTACTTCTAGTGGTTTAAAGATTTGTGGAATCACATTTTTAATATATTCTCTTGTTTCTTCAGCGTGTCAAGCCTCTGATTCTGTATTTTGCGTTACTTTGTGAATGCTGTCGCTTTTGCTTTTCGCAAATAGGATTGAAGGCCCAACGCTGTGCAGTAGTTGGTTGTGTTTTCCTGGAGCCGCAGCCCAGGACGGAGGGAACGAGAGGCCGCAGCCGCCGGCGGGGCAGAGGTGGTAACGTGCCCCGCGGCTGAGAGCTTGCGGGCTGTAAACCTTTTAGCGCTGCCCGGCTCGTGGCTGCGCATGCGCAGAAGAGCCCTCGGAGGGCCCGTCCGGCCGCGCTCTTCACGCCTCGCCGGCCGTAACATCTCCTGCACTGTGGTCTGCATTTCAGACGCTCGCTGCTCTCCGCTGTGTCTGAGAGATCCGAGCATTTCGGTAGCACCGCATCTGGTTCGCAAATCCTCGAGTGACCGAGATGTCGACGGTAGCCATGTTAGGCACATCTTCTATTTCTTTCATCAGCATGATTTCCCGTATTTTCTTTTATTTGGCTTGGTCAGTACACCATTAAGCCAGAAACTTCTTCATACGAAAGGTGACAAGACGGATTTAAACAACTATCGTCCGATTTCCTGACTGACAACTTTTTCCAAAACATTCGAAAGAGTAATGTACCAAGTCTCACACTTAAGTGGAAACAACTTACTTAGCATATCACACTTTGCATTGCTTGATTGAGAATGCTGTTTATATATTCACTCCTCAAATAGTAAAAGCCTTAAACAATAAAATAAGCCAGCTGATACTTTATGTGCTCTTTCCAAAGCGTTTGACAGTGTAGGTCATGTTACTCTCTCAGAAAAACTCAAGTTTTATGGAATTGATGGTCCCAAGCACAGCTGGTTTGAAGCATATTTAACACAGAATGCAAATGTGTGTGCTGAATAATTCAAATAAAGTCGTAAAGGTAGCAAATTTTAGTGACTGTGTGAAAAAATGAAAAATCACAAAGCATGTCCCACAGGGCTCAATTTTGGGTCCATTCCTATTCCTCATATATGTGAATGATCTTCGAATTAATATTAAACTAGCAGAATTGATACTCTTTGCAGATGATGCTAATGTTTAATAGATCCCATTAGAAAGAAAACAACAGAAGAGAGGGTAAATGATATTTTCCAAAGAACTGAAAGTGGTTCTCAGAAAATGGGCTCTCCTTAAATTTTGAAGAAACACACTATACCTAGTTCTACAGAACAACCAGAGTCATACCAGCACATGATCAGATGCCAGTAAATACAGTACAATGAAACTAAATTTTAGGTGTAATGTTGAAGAAAAATTGAACTGGAAGAAGCTTATTTCTGAGTTTCTAAAACAATTAAGTTCAGCTACTTTTGTTCTTCGTATAACTGCTAATCTTGCAAACAAATGAATCAACCTCCTGACATATTTTGCATATTTCCACTGAATAATGCCTTGTGGAATAAGGCGTTTTTCTCTGTGACTTGCGAAATGATAAATGAAAGGAATGTTTATTTAGATAGACAAACATAAGAAGCGTTACACTAATTACAGAGTCATTTTGAAGGATGCTAAAACAGTGATTTATGATTTTTACAGTAGAACAATATTTTGCTGTTCTGTAGCTAGTATATTTAAACAAATTATGTACAAATTAATTAAAATCAAATTTCGATTAATTTCAGTTGGAAAACTGTAAATGTCACAATTGTAGGGGTCGATAGCAGATACCGTACACAATTTGCTTTGTTCAGATTGACTTTCTCGTGACGGGATGTCCATTTAAATAAGGCATTCAAATGAGTGTCAATTTTCCTGAGTGCGCCATCCAATAGTTCCAACACTTGAAATCGGTGATAACGAAACGGAATTGAATGTACATCGTAGAATGTGTCTAGATCAACGGCAATACCTTGCCAATCACTGTAAAATGTTGGACAGAAGACATTTTTTGTTCTATTGTAATACACTTCATTGTGACTCAGTTCATGGAAAGGGCCTGGCAAGAACGATTGCTTTTAAGTGTCTGTGTGAATTCTTATCAGACTAAGTACTGTCTCTGGCTGAGCCATATGCAGCTGCCTGCCCTGTTTCAGAGGTTTGATTCTCAGCCAAGGTCTGGGCAATTGCAGAGGGTGGGCTTATTGGTAGTTGGGAGTTCCAATGTTAGGCGCGTAATGGGGCCCCTTAGGCTAAGGAGGGGAAGAAAACCAGTGTGCATTCCGGGTGGAGTCATTCCTGATGTGGAAAGGGTCCTTCCGGTTGACATGAAGAGCACGGGGTGCAGCCAGTTGCAGGTGGTGGCACATGTCGGCATTGATGTGTGTCGCTTTGGATCTGAGGAAATTGGATTCCAGCGGCTATTTGATTTGGTGAAGGCTGCCGGTCTTGCTTACGAGGTGAAGGCAGAGCTCATCATCTGCAGCATCGTTGACAGAACCGACTGCGGACCTTCGGCGCAGAGCCGGGTGGAGGGTCTGAATCAGAGGCTCAGACGGTTTTGCGACCGTGTTGGCTGCAGATTCCTTGACTTGCGCCATAGGATGGTGGGGCTTCGGGTTCCGCTGAATAGGTCAGGAGTTTGTTACACTCAGCTGGCGGCTACACGGGAAGCGGAGGCTGTGTGGCGTGGACTGGGCGGTTTTTTAGGTTAGAAGGCCCCGGAAAGTACGGGGTGGGCTGCAATCTCAAAGGGTTCATGGCAAATACAGGACGTGCTTGGATCAAGGAACAGTCGGAATTGTAGTTGTAAATTGTTGTAGTTGTGCTGGCAAAGTCCCTGAGCTTCAAGCGCTAATAGAAAGCACAGAATCTGAAATCGTTATAGCTACAGAAAGCTGGCTAAAGCCTGAAATAAGTTCTGCAGAAATTTTTACGAAGTCTCAGACAGTGTTCAGGAAAGATAGATTAGGCAGAATTGGTGGTGGAGTGTTCGTGTCTGTCAGTAGTGGTTTATCTTGTAGTGAAGTCGAAGTAGATACTCCGTGCGAATTGGTATGGGTGGAGGTTATACTTAACAGCCGAACTAAGTTAATAATTGGCTCCTTCTACCGACCCCCAGACTCCGATGATATAGTTGCTGAACAGTTCAGAGAAAATTTGAGTCTCGTAACAAATAAATACCCCACTCATACGGTTACAGTTGGGGATTTCAACCTTCCCTCGATATGTTAGCAAAAATACTTGTTCAAAACCGGTGGTAGGCGAAAACATCTTCTGAGATTGTCCTAAATGCTTTCCCCGAAAATTATTTCGAGCAGTTAGTCCACGAACCCACGCGAATTGTAAATGGTTGCGAAAACACACTTGACCTCTTAGCCACAAATAATCCAGAGCTAATAGGGAGCATCATGACAGATACAGGGATTAATGACCACAAGGTCGTTGTAGCTAGGCTCAATACCGTTTCTTCTAAATCCACCAGAAACAAACGCAAAATAATTTTATTTAAAAAAGCGGATAAAGTGACACTAGAAGCCTTCCTAAGAGACAATCTCCATTCCTCCCGAACTGACTATGCAAATGTAGACGAGATGTGGCTCAAATTCAAAGATATAGTAGCAACAGCAATTGAGAGATTCATACCTCATAAATTGGTAAGAGATGGAACTGATCCCCCATGGTACACAAAACAGGGTCGAACGCTGTTGCAGAGGCAACGGAAAAAGCATGCGAAGTTCAGAAGAACGCAAAATCCCGAAGATTGGCTAAAATTTATAGACGCGCGAAATTTAGTACGGACTTCAATGCGAGATGCCTTTAATAGGTTCCACAACGAAACATTGTCTCGAAATTTGGTAGAAATGTAAAGTACACAAGCGGCAAGACGCAGTCACCGATAGATCTGTACCTACAGATTGGAAAATTGCGCAGGTCGCACCAGTGTTTAAGAAGGGTAGTAGGAGTAATCCATCGAACTACAGACCTATATCATTGACGTCGGTTTGCAGTAGGGTTTTGGAGCATATACTGTATTCAAACATTATGAATCACCTCGAAGGGAACGATCTATTGATACGTTATCAGCATGGTTTCGGAAAACATCGTTCTTATGCAACGCAGCTAGCTCTTTATTCGCACGAAGTAATGGTCGCTATCGACAGGGGATCTCAAGTTGATTCTCTATTTCTAGATTTCCGGAAAGCTTTTGACACCGTTCCTCACAAGCGCCTTCTAATCAAGCTGCGGGCCTATGGGGTATCTTCTCAGTTGCGCGACTGGATTCGTGATTTCCTGTCAGGAAGGTCGCAGTTCGTAGTAATAGACGGCAAATCATCGAGAAAAACTGAAGTGATATCAGGTGTTCCCCAGGGAAGCGTCCTGGGACCTCTGCTATTCCTGATCTATATAAATGACCTGGGTGACAATCTGAGCAGTTCTCTTAGGTTGTTCGCAGATGATGTTGTAATTTACAGTCTAATAATGTCATCCGAAGACCAGTATCAGTTGCAAAGCGATTTAGAAAAGATTGCTGTATGGTGTGGCAGGTGGAAGTGGACGCTAAATAACGAAAAGTGTGAGGTGATCCACATGAGTTGCAAAAGAAATCCGTTGGAATTAGATTACTCGATAAATAGTACAATTCTCAAGGCTGTTAGTTCAACTAAGTATCTGGGTGTAAAAATTACGAACAACTTCAGTTGGAAAGACCACATAGATAATATTGTGGGGAGGGCGAGCCAAAGGTTGCGTTTCATTGGCAGGACACTTAGACGATGCAAAAAGTCCACTAAAGAGACAGCTTACACTACACTCGTTCGTCCTCTGTTAGAATATTGCTGCGCGGTGTGGGATCCTTACCAGGTGGGATTGACGGAGGAAATCGAAAGGGTGCAAAAAAGGGCAGCTCGTTTTGTATTATCACGTAATAGGGGAGAGAGTGTGGCAGATATGATACGCGAGTTGGGATGGAAGTCATTAAAGCAAAGACGTTTTTCGTCGCGGCGAGATCTATTTACGAAATTTCAGTCACCAACTTTCTCTTCCGAATGCGAAAATATTTTGTTGAACCCAACATGCGTAAGTAGGAATGATCATCAAAATAAAATAAGAGTAATCAGAGCTTGATCAGAAAGGTTTAGGTGTTCGTTTTTCCCTCGCGCTGTTCGGGAGTGGAATGGTAGAGAGATAGTATGATTGTGGTTCGATGAACCCTCTGCCAAGCACTTAAATGTGAATTGCAGAGTAATCATGTAGATGTAGATGTAGAAGTTATGTTTGCTATCGCTATTTGATCAGTAAGTTAGGGCTGAAGAATGTTCTTAGTCTCCTCGCTGAAACCATCTCTCGGAATTATCTCAGCAGTGTTCTGGAAGATATACAGCAGATACGTTCGAATGTCTACCTTTATGGTTCGCTCCTCCAATCTTCTTATAAGTGGATTAAGGACGAAAATGACTCACTGTCGTTTGACAATGAAATTCGAAAAATGCTGAGGAATCAAAGACTGTTTCACACTCGGTTCAAGATAGGACGTGAAAATGACGACAGGCAAAGGTCAGTAGAGATTCAAGCGTCTGTGAGAAGATCTATTCGTGAAGCATGCAGTAATTATCGCTGGCATATCTTATCGAAGTATCTTGTAGAGAACCCGAGAAAATTCTGGTCCTATGTAAAATCGCTAAGCGGGTCTGAGGCTGCCTGAAAGTCACTAGTTGACCAGTGCGTTATTGCAATAGAACATAGCCAAAAGAAGGCCGAAGTTTTAATTTCGCGTTAAAGAAATCGATCACGCAGGAGACATACATACCGTCGTTTGATTATCGCACAGGCTCCCGCATGGAAGGCATAGAAATAGGCATTCCTGGCGCAGGGAAGGAACTGAAGGAGTTAAAAATATATAAGTCGCCAGGTGGAGATGGAATCCCAATTTGGTTTTACAAAAGATATTCTACATCATTGGCTCCCTACTTTTATTTGTCGCCCACCGCAAAGTCCCAAGCGACTAGGAAGAAAACGCAAATGATTCCTATATTTAAGAAGAGAAAAATAACGGAGCCTCAAAATTACAAGCCGATATCTTTAACAGAGGTTTGCTGCAGAATTCTTGAAGACGTTTTCAGTTCGAATATCATTGACTTCTTTGAGATCGAAAAGCTTACGTCCATGGATCAGCATGGTTTTAGAATGCATGTAAAAAACTCAGCTTCCAGTTTTTCACATGATACACTGCTAATTATGGATGAAGAGAAAATGGCAGATTCCATATTTGCAGATTCCCGAAATTCATTTGACACGATCGCCTACTGGAGACTGTTAACAAAAGCATGAACGTATGGAATAGGTTCCCAAATATGTGAGTGCCTCGAAGACTTCTTAAGTAATGCAACAAAGAACGGTAGCAGTAGGGTAACAGGGTTTCTGGCACACTTTTGATATCAAATTGACATCAATTTAATATGTCATTTAATTAAATTGATCGATTAATTAACCCAACCACTCACGATGTCATGGGTTTTCCACAGCATGCACATGGGTCTCTTTCCCATCTCCACCCCATCCTCTAACCTCTGTCCCCAGGAAATGGCGGAAATTGAATTTTTGGTGGAAATTAAAAAATGGCATGATATTCAAATTTGTTGATGGGAATATAAATTTTTGTGTGTTAACTTTGAGGTTTGGAGACCAACTGACCTAGTTCACAACACCAGCACCAGAAGGTGCTATTGGCCATTCCAACTCCCCTTTCCTGCAGCACTTGTTATGGAGCTTTAGTCTGTGCTGAGCTGCTGATGGAACAGACGTGTGTCTTCGTTCTGTGCACGGTGTGGAATGTTGTTTATTTGCCATTGATTGAGTACTAGACAGTAACTCCACACAGGTTCATCAATAGCTGCCAGATGTGGAGTGGATATTTTTACTATTAGTCTAGCACTAGAGAGTTGCTCCAGCCAGTCTAGTCAACAGACTCACATGAGAAGGATGGGTAATAATGACAGGACAGCGAGCTATCACTGAAGTCCACGGCAGTAGCCTCCTGCCAATATAGAACTGACCAGCTGCTGGGAGGAACATAAGGATGGGTAATAATAATGTTAGAACAGTGACCCACTGTCAAAGAATGTCTGTTTTTTTTTTTCCTTTCTTGTTATTATATGCCTCATGTGGGCAGGAGTGGGCTGGCAGCGGCACAATTCGCAGTTCTTCAGCCAAGAGACTACATAAAACAACACAGGAGAATGGTACATACATAAAATATTGGTGAAACATCCCCTTTGAACAATTATACAAGACTGTGATTAACCTGACACACAATATTTTTGTTAGCGCAACGCAATCTGACTTTCAATAATCCCTACAAAAGAATGGGCCCTGACTAACAGTAAACTATACCTTTCACAAATCACTTACCTCACAAAAATCTTCGCTACTCAAGCTACTGCAATACAGCGAGCGCCACTACTGCCAGCTAAACAAAATATTCAAACTACTGAAGGCACTAACTACTGATATGGATAGTTAGCAAATGAAAGATATTAATAGAGAACGAACAATGTATTTACCTTGATATCATCATATATAAATATAGCAGTTCATGACAAATTTCAAAACTCCGCCATCTCTCTCCCCACATCCACCACTGCTGGCGGCTCACCTCCAACTGCGCAACGCTATGCGCTGTTCACATCCAGCTGCCTCTGCCCAACACTACAATGGCAGACAACAATGCAAACTAGCCACAGACTGCACACAGCACAGCCAGTGATTTTCATACAGAGTTGGCGTTACCAATAAAAAAAACCTAACCAGCCTGCTTACATTGGGATAAAAGATGAAGTTCATGTATCAGAAGGAGAAAGAATGGAAGTTAAAATATACAAAAAAAAGTAGTTTCACGAGGCATGTTTACATAAAATCCACATATAATTAAAACGACACTCGATGAAGATGTAGCACATACACACTGGCAGCACTAAGAGCACATTTAAAAACGATGTTCACAGTAATGAGAGCCACACAGGACAATGACACTGAACACACATTTCACTGATGTTACATACACAGTGAACACCAAGACACGACAACGTAACTGGATTAAAATTGGAAGGACCTGCCAAGGCAGGCGAGGCCAGAGAGGGAAGATGGATTGGGGGTCGACAGAAGAGGGGCAGCTGGAATGAATGGGAAGTGGGGAGCCAGTAGCACACCAAGGCGCAGGAAACAGGGGAGGTGGGGAGGGAGCAGCCCAGGAGGGAACACAAGGACTGTGATATGAGAAGTGAGGACAGGGTGTAGTAGGGAGCAAACAGCAGAGGGTAGGGAAAGGACAGGGAGATCAAGAGAGCAGGGGAGCGAAGGGGAAGCATACCATCTGGGATGGAAAGAAGTTGAAAGTTCCCTTGGGAGCGGAGGCAGAGGGTGCAGATATGGAGAGAGGGCGTGACACATCGGTAAAGGCATGGCAGGAGACAGGGAGTAGAGAGGAAAGAAGACACCAGAGGATGGGGGGGATTGAGGCAGCAGTTGGTTTAGAGGATACACATGTGTTCAAGGAAAAGGAGGAGATGTGGGAAAGGGATGAGGTGGAGATGCAGGTGACACTAGTGTAACGAAGGACGAAGGATGAGATAGACGAAAGATTTATGGGTATGAAGGATGGTGGAACGATGGAATCCCCATGTCCAGTCAGACAGGAGTTCGAGGAGGTGGAATCTACTGTGGGCTTTGTGTTAGATGGTAAGGGGATGGGTAATCCAGGTGATGTGATGGTCAAAAGGGTGACGCCAAGCTATTTCAGTGTGGGGTAAGTTGGATAGAGTGGTCGTAGAGCTGAGGTAGAAATAATGGTGCTGGAAGGAGGGGTATTACATCCTACAATGATTGCCTATTTTTTTGGAAGGATTGATTCAAAGAGCCACTGATTGCACCAAGTGGTAAACTGGTTTTGGTGGGTTTGTAGGGAGGTCTGGGACCATTGAACAGTAGGAAGGTGGTGTCATCAGCATATTGAAAGAGATGGATGGGTGCATGTGGTTTGGGCATATCAGTGGTGTACAGGAGGTACAGGAGAGGAGTCAGGATAGAGGCCTGGGGCACACCTGTAGTAGGGTAAAGATACGGGAATTGGTATTATGAATGGTGACATAGGAAGGACAGTGAGAGAGGAAGGAGGCAATGAGGCGGATGAAGTTCATAGGAAGCACATAGGTCTGGAGCTTGAAAAGGAGCCCAAATCAAATGCCATACATGGTCATGGGCATTATGGAGACAAAAATAGCAGAGCGACAGGAGCTAAGTTGGAGGGAGAGGAGGCAGGTAGAGTTAAGGAGCTGGCTGTCAGTGGAGAAGGAGGGCTGGAAACCACGCTGGGTAAGAGTGAGGAAGTGGTTTTGAGTTAGTCAGTAATGGATACATTGGGAGAGGATGGACTCGAAGACCTTGCTAAATGGTGAGGTGAGGCATATGGGGCGATAGGAGGAGGTATCAGAAATGGGTTTATTAGGTTTAAGAAACAACAGGATGTGGGAAGTCTTCCACAGGTCAGAATAAAAACCAGTAGAGAGGATGATATTGTACAGGGTGGCAAGGGCGGTGAGGAAGGAGAGAGGTCATTCCTTAAAGTGGCAGTAAGTGATGCAATCGTGACCAGGGGCACATTTGGAGCAGATGATGAGTTTAATGTCTTGTGCTGTGATATAAGTGTTCAGTTCTCAAGGCAGTAACTGGTACAAGTACAGGAAGCTTGGAGAAAGTGGCAGAGCAGTGGATCAGTGCAGTCAAAGACATTGGGGAACAGGGAAGAATCAAAGTGAGGATCATTTGGTGTGGACAATACTTCTGAAAGTAGGAAGCGAAATGGTTACCTTTTCTGAGGTTATCAGGAAAGGGGCAATTGTCGTGGAGCAGTGGGTAATTGGGCCTGGGTGGCTACCAGTAAGGGAATGAAATGCAGACCAATACTTGGAGGAGTTGATAGGGAGTATGGCGTTGAGTCATGTGCAGGTATGGCGCCAGTCTTGTCGTTTCTTTGCTGTCAGAAGGTTTCTAATGTGTCTTTTTAATTGCTGCTGACAGACGAGTGTGTCCTGGTCAAGAGTGTGGATGAAGGAACGGTAGAGCCAGTAGGATTCGTGGAGAAGGGGTATGGCCTGTGGAAGAAGGATAGGCCAGTGAGGTGGATACGTTTGGAGGAAACGTGGGCCACCGCAGCAGCAGAGACAATCTTCTAGAGCAGGGCTTTCCAACGTGTGGTCCGCGGACCCCTTAGGGTTCCGCCGGACCTTTCTAGGGGGTCCGCGGCCACCTTTCACCAAATCGTGTAAAATAATGAGTAAAATTATTGAAAAAAAATGTGAAAATCAAATTCATCACTATTTTTTGTGTGTGAAAAACATTTGTACTTTTACTTCAGGTCGCATTCCCAAGAAGCCTTTGCGGTTCCTAAGTGAGAACGCATACACAGTTAAGTGTGGGAGAATGCGGCTTCTCTGATCGACTGTTTCGCAACAATACGGGGGTCGTTTGTGCGCCGGCTCACGGCGCTAGATGCGCTGAAACCTTTTACGCATGCGCGGAGTGAGGTTTGTCGACCAATCACAGCGCTCGCTGGCATGTATGCGGCCCCAGGCATCATTAAATGTTAAATTTGCTTTGTCAGTGCACTACCTATTTCATAAGTCGATTTTTGACCAGTTTATTACTTATAACATGGATCGGTGGCTGAAGTCAGGATCATTGAAAAAGGGTGCAGTTTCTCCATCACTTTCACAACAAGGGAAGTTTCCAGTTGAAATGAATGAGGAGGGAGGACGACCAAAGGAAGAACAATCACAAGAAGCTCCACAGTCAGATTTATTATGTCAAAACGCTGCGAGTACTCCATTGGTTGCAATATCCTGTGGAAGTGTAAGTACAACGAAAGCTGTTTAGAAATGGGCTTTATGGAGACAAAGGAGGGTAAAGCTCACTGTGTAATTTGTGCGCGTTCCTTAGGAACAGTTCAATGGTTCCAGTTAAATTGCGCCATCATTTTGAAGATACTCACCCGGATTTCCAGGCTAAAGACATCGATTTTTTCAAAAGGAAGAGTGCTGAGCTAGCTGCGTCTCAGCATTACATGAAAACTCGTGCCAAAACAATTAATGAAAATACATTAAAAGCTTCTTTTTTGATTAGTTATCGAGTGGAAAAATAGGCAAAGCTCATACCATTGCAGAAAATCTCATAAAGCCGTGTGTTAGAGATATTGTTTCTTACATGCTAGACGAAAAGGCAGTAAAGCTTGTATCTTCGGTGCCATTATCAAACAATACTATCAAGAGACGCATTGTTGACATGTCAAATTTTGTAAAAGACACTCTTGTTTCTTGCATCCAAAACAATTCATTTTCTTTGCAGATAGATGAATCCACTGATGTTGCAAAATTAGCTATTTTATTGGCTTTTGTCCGTTATGAATATTCTGGATGTTTTGAGGAGGACCTCTTATTGTGTAGACCATTACCTGCCAACACAGCAGGTGCTGTAATATTCCATCTATTGGATGATTTTTTAAGGACTAACGAAGTTTCATGGTCTAATTGCATAGATGTGTGCACAATGATGCAGAAGCTATGACGGGTCCTACAGTCGGAGCAATAACGAAAATGAAAGAAAACGCCAAGAATTGCAGCAGTAGTCATTGTGCTCACCACAGATACGCTTTAGCTACGAAACAAGTACCTGTTTCATTTACGAAAGTTTTAGACGAATCCATTCAAATCATTAACTACGTAAAGATATGGGAAGCCTTCATCTTTCCCTGCTTCTACACACAGAAGTGAGGTGGCTCCCACGTGGGAATGCACTCTCTCGGTTGTGCGAATTAAGATTGGAAGTCTTAGCTTTCCTTTTGGAGCATAACACCAAATTATTAATGACGAAAATTGGCAGTTTACACTTGCCTATTTGTCAAATATTTTCTCCAAAATGAACGAAATGAATATTTCACTCCAAGGGCAAAGTGAAATAAGGGTCACTACCATCGACAAAGTTCGAGTATTCAAGACGAAAATCAGTTTTTGGGCAGAGAGTGTCGAGGAGGGGGAGGTCGAGTGTTTTCCTCTTCTCAAGGAGTTTTTGCAAAACAAAACATTGGCGCTTGGGAAGAATTTGTTTCATAAAATCCTGGAACACCTTCGAAAATTGATGTCAATGTTGGAGCATTATTTCCCAACAGATGAAGATGGGAAGCTGCAGAAATACGAATGGGTGGTCAACCCATTCGCTGTATTCAAAAAGCCGAACATTCTATCATCAATGAATAGGAGTTGTTGATGGAAATTACCACAAACCCTACCTTGAAATTAAGTTTTGACTTTGACAGTTACACTTTTGGATCCGTTTGGATAGCAAGAAATACTACCCCCTTGTTGAAAAGGCAAAACGTGTAGGCCTACTTCTCCCGTTTGCCATAACGTACATGTGTGAATCTGGATTCTCGATCTGTGCTGCCCACAAAACTAAGTACCGAAGCTATCTAGATGTGGAACCAGAATCCGTCTCCAGTTGTCAAGAATTGAACCCAGCTTTTCAAAATTGCGTCAGGACAAGCACCCTCAACCATCACATTAGGATTCCATTATTATTCCTACAGACTCATCTGTAGTAAAGAAGAAAGCATTTTTCTTCGTAGATACTCAGTGAACGTACCTGAACTGTAACTCTGTAGGAATTTTGTTTACGTCTTCTATCATTTACAAAATAATTATTAATTGAATTATGTTGGCATTGATATTTTTGTTACAAAAATTAACATACTCTCTAAAGCTAATTTCTTTTCTTTATAATATATTCCTTCCTCTCAGTTAAAAATATGGCCTACCTATACTTCAATTACAATTACTTGCTATTACTCTGACCCCATATTGTGGCAACTGGCTGCGAGCGTAAACAAATGAGGACTTTTCACGTGCCACCCTGTAAAAGGTAAACCACCTCTGCCAGAATTGTTTCCTTTGAGAAAAAAAGTCTTACGTCCTGTGAAATTGTCTTCTTATGTAGAAATAAGAGAGTCTGTTTGTTTGTTTTCCTGATTTGTTTACAGTCGAGGCTGACTGCCACGATGTAGTGTGTAAGTAGTAGTTGAAGTTGCCAGCTGTGGCTAAACTGTTGCCACACCGCCAGCTAGTTGCCAGCTACCAACTGACAGTACACTGCTGCAACGCTACCTGGTAGCTGCCGGCTATGGACTGACAGCTGCCGTTCAGTGGATATGCAAAGACGTAAAAATAACTAGACTTTCCGAGCTGTTTACATGGGCACGAAAATCGATTGTGGAACAGGAAAACGGCTTTATAAAAGCAGATTTCCATAATCGATTTTGAAGTGTTTACCTGACCAACCAAAAGCAGAACTGGCACATCAGCTTATGAAATACGGTTTTGGAAACGCATGTAAACTGGGGGAATGTATCCCACACATTGCACAACAGACGTCACAATAAAGGCAATTCCTTGGCCTCTTTTCTTTCGCGATATGTTTGTATCCCGAATCATGGGTCTGTCTCTTTTCTTCACAGCCGCGCGGAATGGCCGCGCCATGTCGTCGTGGATTGCGCGGCCACTCCCGTCGGAGGTTCGAGTCCTCCCTCGCGCAAGTGTGTGTGTGTGTGTGTTGTCCTTTTTTTTTTTTTGGTCATCAGTCTACTGACTGGTTTGATGCGGCCCGCCACGAGTTCCTTTCCTGTGCTAACCTCTTCATCTCAGAGTAGCACTTGCAACCTACGTCCTCAATTATTTGCTTGACGTATACCAATATCTGTCTTCCTCTACAGTTTTTGCCCTCTACAGCTCCCTCTAGTACTATGGAAGTCATTCCCTCATGTCTTATCAGATGTCCTATCATCCTGTCCCTTCTCCTTATCAGTGTTTTCCACATTTTCCTTTCCTCTCCGATTCTGCGTAGAACCTCCTCATTCCTTACCTTATCAGTTCACCTAATTTTCAACATTCGTCTATAGCACCACATCTCAAATGCTTCGATTCTCTTCTGTTCCGGTTTTCCCACAGTCCATGTTTCACTACCATACAATGCTGTGCTCCAGACGTACATCCTCAGAAATTTCTTCCTCAAATTAAGGCCGGTATTTGATATTAGTAGACTTCTCTTGGCCAGAAATGCCTTTTTTGCCATAGCGAGTCTGCTTTTAATGTCCTCCTTGCTCCGTCCGTCATTGGTTATTTTACTGCCTAGGTAGCAGAATTCCTTAACTTCATTGACTTCGTGACCATCAATCCTGATGTTAAGTTTCTCGATGTTCTCATTTCTACTACTTCTCATTACCTTCGTCTTTCTCCGATTTACTCTCAAACTATACTGTGTACTCATTAGACTTCATTCCGTTCAGCAGATCATTTAATTCTTCTTCACTTTCACTCAGGATAGCAATGTCATCAGCGAATCGTATCATTGATATCCTTTCACCTTTTATTTTAACTCCACTCCTGAACCTTTCTTTTATTTCCATCATTGCTTCCTCGATGTACAGATTGAAGAGTAGGGCCGAAAGGCTACAGCCTTGTCTAACACCCTTCCTAATACGAGTACTTCGTTCTTGATCGTCCACCCTTATTATTCCCTCTTGGTTGTTGTACATATTGTATATGACCCGTCTCTCCCTATAGCCTACCGCTACTCTTTTCAGAATCTCGAATAGCTTGCACCATTTTATATTGTCGAACGCTTTTTCCAGGTCGACAAATCGTATGAAAGTGTCTTGATTTTTCTTTAGCCTTGCTTCTATTATTAGCCGTAACGTCAGAATTGCCTCTCTCGTCACTTTACTTTTCCTAAAGCCAAACTGATCGTCGCCTAGCGCATTCTCAATTTTCTTTTCCATTCTTCTGTATATTATCCTTGTAAGCAGCTTCGATGCATGAGCTGTTAAGCTGATTGTGCGATAATTCTCGCACTTGTCAGCTCTTGCCGTCTTCGGAATTGCGTGGATGATGCTTTTCCGAAAGTCAGATGGTATATCGCCAGACTCATATATTCTACACACCAGCGTGAATAGTCGTTTTGTTGCCACTTCCCCCAATGATTTTAGAAATTCTGATGGAATGTTATCTATCCCTTCTGCCTTATTTGACCGTAAGTCCTCCAAAGCTCATTTAAATTCCGATTCTAATACTGGACCCCCTATCTCTTCTAAATGGACTCCTGTTTCTTCTTCTATCACATCAGACAAATCTTCACCCTCATAGGGGCTTTCAATGTATTCTTTCCGCCTATCTGCTCTCTCCTCTGCATTTAACAGTGGAATTCCCGTTGCACTCTTAATGTTACCACCGTTGCTTTTAATGTCACCAAAGATTGTTTTGACTTTCCTGTATGCTGAGTCTGTCCTTCCGACAATCATATCTTTTTCGATGTCTTCACATTTTTCCTGCAGCCATTTAGTCTTAGCTTCCCTGCACTTCCTATTTATTTCATTCCTCAGCGACTTGTATTTCTGTATTCCTGATTTTCCCGGAACATGTTTGTACTTCCTCCTTTCATCAATCAACTGAAGTATTTCTTCTGTTACCCATGGTTTCTTCGCAGCTACCTTCTTTGTAACTACGTTTTCCTTCCCAACTTCTGTGATGGCCCTTTTTAGAGATGTCCATTCCTCTTCAACTGTACTGCCTACTGCGCTATTCCTTATTGCTATATCTATAGCGTTAGAGAACTTCAAACGTATCTCGTCATTCCTTAGTACTTCCGTATCCCACTTCTTTGCGTATTGATTCTTCCTGACTAATGTCTTGAACTTCAGCCTACTCTTCATCACTACTATATTGTGATCTGAGTCTATATCTGCTCCTGGGTACGCCTTACAATCCAGTATCTGATTTCGGAATCTCTGTCTGACCATGATGTAATCTAATTGAAATCTTCCCGTATCTCCCGGCCTTTTCCAAGTATACCTCCTCCTCTTGTGATTCTTGAACAGGGTATTCGCTATTACTAGCTGAAACTTGTTACAGAACTCAATTAGTCTTTCTCCTCTTTCATTCCTCGTCGCAAGCCCATATTCTACTGCAACCTTTTCTTCTACTCCTTCCCCTACAACTGCATTCCAGTCGCCCATGACTATTAGATTTTCGTCCCCCTTTACATACTGCATTACCCTTTCAGTATCCTCATACACTTTCTCTATCTGTTCATCTTCAGCTTGCGACGTCGGCATCTATACCTGAACTATCGTTGTCGGCGTTTGTCTGCTGTCGATTCTGATTAGAACAACCCGGTCACTGAACTGTTCACAGTAATACACCCTCTGCCCTACCTTCCTACTCATAACGAATCCTACACCTGTTATACCATTTTCTGCTGCTGTTGATATTACCCGATACTCATCTGACCAGAAATCCTTGTCTTCCTTCCACTTCACTTCACTGACCCCTACTATATCCAGATTGAGCCTTTGTATTTCCCTTTTTAGATTTTCTAGTTTCCCTACCACGTTCAAGCTTCTGACATTCCACGCTCCGACTCGTAGAACGTTATCCTTAGCGGAAGTTAAACTTAGGTTAATAATGTGTAAGACTAGGGATTGATGACCTCCGCAGTTAAGTCCCATAGACTTTACATTCATTTGAACATTTTTCTTCAGATTTCACGAAAAACCACACACACGACTGTCACGAAATATGCGTGCTCCTTACACAACAGTAGCCAAACAGTGGAAGTGAACAGATCACAAGTGGCAGCTTGTCAACAGCGAACAGTTTGGACGTGACGTTGATTGCTCTTGGAGGAAGGCAGCTCCAACGTGTGAAATGTCAATTACCAAGTAATTTTAATCAGGCTATAGTGTGTTGAACAAAGGGAGTAAATCCACTAGTAAGTGTCTGGATACAGTGGAAATTCATATTGGATCGTTAGTTTCAAGTTGTTTTCATTTATCTCCAAATCACAGACTATTGATACTTTGTAGGGGGAGGGGGGGTCATTGGGAACATGGCAGTTGCATTAAGAAGCTGTCAGTTCCCATGGGTTTCACTCTGAAATTTAAAGTTACTGTGCTCTTGACTGACTAGGGGTCCGCCATGGATTTTCGACTGAAAAGGTGGGGAAGCCATGTTCTAGAGGAAGAACGAGGTGTGAGCGATGTCATCAGTATGATGGAAGGGGAGGGGTTGGTATGTATTGGCATGGCAGTAGTCTTGGATGACCTTTGGAGGGGAGATTGGGTGGGGAGCTTGGGGAGGGCGAGGGGCAAATGAGATATTGAGAAGGACTGGTGGGTGGTCACTGCCAATGTGGTCGAGGACTTCTGTGGTGATATGCCTGATGAGGTTTTGGGAAGCAAGGACGACAATGGGGACTGTGTTACTTTTGGGATGGGTATGCTGAGGGAGGGGACAAGGTCGCCTTGGATGGTGGAAAGAGACAGATGCTATCACAGGAAGTTGGCAGGGTCATAGCTATGAAATTTGATGTCAGCAGCAATGACAAAGGTGGAAAAGGTGCTGTCAGTATGGGAGAGAAAGTCATAGGGGATGGAAACAGTAGGATGGACATACATGGTGGCGCAGGTGACAGTTAGGGTGGGGGAAAAGACACTGAAGATCAGGTGTTCGGTAGGATCATTGAGTAGGGGTTGTGTACACATGGGGATATGCTTAAGGTGACCAATAGCGATCCACCTCACCCTAATGGGCGGGAATTATCAGTACGGCGAAGGACGTAGGGAGAAGTGCGGACAATGTGGTAAGGTTGGAGGAAGATTTTATTGAGGATGAAGGTGTCAACCTGATGCTGGGACATGATATACATGAATTGGGGCTTGTTGGTAGGGAAGGAGCAAATGTTTTGATAAAGGAGGTAACACTGACTGAAATGCCAGGATGGAGAGCGAGAGGAAGGAGTGGAGCTGAGAAATGCATAGATGAGGGTGTCGATGTGTTTAAAGATGAAGTGGGTTTGGTTGTGGGAGTAGGTGGCATAGGTTTGCAGGTGGAAAATGGAACAGGCAGTGAGGGAGATCTGCTGGAGGGTATATGGATGTTGGAAGGGGTGGATGATTTGAAAGACAATGGCAGGGAACCATACAATATCTTTGGTTTTGGTTTTGGGGAGTGGACAGAGGGAATTGTTGGGATGGAGGGGTTCATCAATGGGACAAACAGGGCTGTTGAACTCTGATTCAGTGGAGGGGAAGGGGTTGCCTTACATTTAGAGGAATAGGTGGGATGTATTGTAGGAAGAAGTGAGATTGGGACACTGTTGGTGGAAATGAGGGGCTTTGTAGTGGGGGAATTTTTACAGTCAGATAAGGTGATCGATATAACCAGGCACTTCTGGCACTGGTACTGGGGAGGGGAGCAGGGAGGGTCAACAGGGTGGCAGCAGTTAAAAATAAGGGCTCCCTGGGTGAGTAGGTGGTCGATGAAGGAGGGGGTTTCAGTGAAGACAGCGATAAGGAAAGTGGGTCCAGAGTTATTGTAGATATGGCGGGCGGAATGTATTTCGAGAGCAGGCCAGGCATTCAGTTCCACCAGCACCTCTGCCTCCACGACCATGTGGCTGAGTTTTGTGATTATGGCAATAGGGTTGGCGGACACTGATGGGGTTGGGGCTGGCAGGCACATGATAAGGAATGTTGTAAGGGTGGCATGGGGGCCAAAGGTGACATGGGAGATCTTTCTGAGGAGGTCGGTGTGGATTGAGGGACTGGGGGATTTGGTAAGGACAGAGTCCTTGTCAGGAAATAAGTTGGGAAATGGGGGCATTGGGGAAGTATTTGCAGATTTCCAGACATCAAGGAACTTGGGGTTGGGGCAGGAGAGGACAAAGGTGTGCATGGGGAAGTATCCAGGTTGGGGTCAGAAGGGCTGAGGTGGGTGGTGGCTTTTTGGTGGATGGGGCAGGAGTGGGGTTGACTCTCTCGAACTTTTAGGGTGGTCTGGGAAGAAGGGTTAGGAATAGACTGGAGGTGATGGGACGCAGGCCCTGCTTGGGATGCAGAAGCATCAACAGGGGGTGCTTTCAGTGACTCGCCTTTCATGGTGACTATGGCCTGACAGGACAGGTGGCAGGTGAAGGGAGTGCTGGGGTTGTGGGTGACTGGGGAGTTGGAAACTCGTCAGGACAAGTGGCATGGCTGGGGATGGTAACAGGAGCAGGAGAAGACTAATGGGGGAGGAGTAGGAGGGGGAAGAAACAGTAATGAGGGGAGGATGGGCATAAGGAGGAGGGCTGGAGGAGATACTCCAAGAAATGATGAAGATGCACCACAGTGACAGTGACGGCAATGGGCAGTGGTGGCGGCAGCGGCAGCAGGAAGCCACCAACAAGCTCTGATGTGGGGGGGCGGAAAGCAGTGAATGGCGGACGGTGGGTGGCCAATTGTGGACCCCAAAGCAGCAGGCGACAGTGGCGATGGCAGACGGTGTAGAGTGGGGCCACTGAGCTACCAACCAGAAAATAGATACTTCTGTGTGGTAGGAGGGATTCCAACCTTCTGGATGACGTACAGCTGTCTATTTTTTATTGTGATTTCATTCTCCTGCCCTATATGGGAAGAAAAAAATGGTTCAAATGGCTCTTAGCACTATGGGACTTAACTTCTGAGGTAATCAGTCCCCTAGAACTTAGAACTACTTAAACCTAACTAATCTAAGGACATCACATACATACATGCCCGAGCCAGGATTCAAACATGCGATCATAGCGGTCACGCGGTTCCAGACTGTAGCGCCCAGAACCGCTCGGCCACCCTGGCTGGCATGGGCAGAAATAAAAAGAGCAAACTATACACAAAAAGGTGGAAAAAGGGGGACTGAAAACAAAATAAATGGAGACAATGAGGATTAAAATATACACTGACAAGGGTATGTTCATTGTGGAACATTTAAATAAGTCAACATAAAGTTAAAAGAACACAGTTGGCAAGTTGTAGAGCACTTAAAAGACACTGGAGTCACACACACAAGTTAAAAGGTGGCCACAGTTCAAAAGCATCCAGAGCGAGAGACACTTAAAATACCACTGTAAGTGATGTAGCACAGATGTGGGATAAAACCTGCCAGGAGGGACCTGCCGAGGGAGAGGGGGCCTGAGAGGAGGGATAAAGAGGGGAGAAAGGTGCAGTGGGGAGGTGGCTGGAGAGGGGGGGGAGGGAATGAAAAACGGAGGGGTCAGGGTGCACCAAGAGGCAAGAGATGGGCAGGGCAGGGGATGGAGAGGGAAGGGAGGGCAGGAGGGAACATGGAGACACCGAAGGGGGCACAGGAAAGAGGGGTTTGTGTGTAGGAGGCAGGAAAACCACTCACGGGAAGGAAGGAGGAGGGGAGAGGGAGCTCTGACGAGTAGAAAAGGGGAAGGTGGGGCTAGATTTGGTAGGAGGGGTAGTGATCAGGGTGAAGCTCATCATCTGGGAGGGGTAGGTGCTGAAAGGTGGTGGAGGGTGTGGAGATGGAGAGAGGATTGGACACAGTGGTAAAGTCACAGCAGTAGGGTGGGGGTAGAGAGGACAGAAGACACCAGGGGCTGAGGGGGACCAGTTGTTGGACAATATACAGGGTGCAGATGTGTTCAAAGGAAAGAAGGAGATGTGGGAAGGGGATGAAGTCATAGAGGATTTGTTTGGGGGACGGAAGGCGGATACAAAAGGCAAGGCAGAGTGCATGGTGTTCTAGGATTTGGAGGGTTTTATGGAATCTGGGTGGGGTGGAAATCCAAGCGCCACTGGCATAACAAACGATTGGGCTGATCAAGGATTTGTAGGCGTGAAGGATGTCGGAAGGACCCATGTCTGGCCAGACATCAGTTTTAGGAGGCGGAGTCTATTGTGGGCTTTGTGTTGGATTGTAAGGAGATGAGAGGTCCAGGTGAGGTGGCGGTCAAGGGTGAGGACGACCATAAATGGTTAGGTAGAAATCATGGAGATGGAAGGAGTGGGTGGTGCAGCCTATGATGATTGCCTGGGTCCTGGAGGGGTTGGTAAGGAGGAACCACTGGTTGCACCAAGGTTGGTTTGGAGAGTACATTGGGACCGTTGAAGGGTGGATACAGGGCCAGGAAAGCGGTGTCATCAGAAAATTAGAGGTGATGAACAGGTGGGTGAGGAAGTACATCTGTTTTTTTTTTTCTATTGAATTTCGATTCCCTCCAGGGGCGGGGGGGCTAGCAGGTTTACAATACGCCGCTCTGCAGCCTAGAGAAAAGTTGAAAAACAGAGTGAGGACATATGAGAACAATAAAATCAGGCGATAAAATGGAGACTTTTAAAAACTGATACATGGAGGAAAAGATGTGAAGAAAAATAAGAACAAACAGTCGGTGATGCTGATTAAAACACATAGTAAATAGAGAGGTACAATTAAAAAACACAGCAACAGTCTGGTTTTTGTTTTCAGATGATAAAAAACACAACTAGTGACAGTGGACCCACAACACTGAACACTCACTTAAAACAGCACTATAGAGATGACACAGCGGCAGATGGGGGGGAGAGGAAGAACCCGGACTGATGAGGGGGAAAAGGGGGGGAGGAGAGGAAAAGAAAGAAAGGGGGAGCCGATGGAGGGAGGGGACATAGAAAAAGGGGGGCCTGGGAGGATGGGAGAAGGACTGGGAAAGGCAGTGGAGGGGAGAGCAAAAGGACTCAGAGGAGGGGAGAGAAGGGAGGCAGAGAGAGGGTAGGCAGGGAAAAACAGGATGGAAGGGGGAGAAGGAGAACAAGAAAAGGACAGAGGAAGGGAGGGGGAGGTGTGGATCATAGTTGATAGGAGGGATAAATGGAGGGAGAGAGGGCATCATCTGGGAGGGGGAGTCGACGGAAGCCACCTTGAGAAAGGAGATGAACGGTGTAGAGATGGAGGGAAGGGGGGGGGGGCACAACTGTGAAGGAGCGGCAGAGGGTGGGGGTTGGAGACAAGAGGAGCAACCAGGGGATGAGGGGGATCAAGTCGGCGGGAGGTGTAGAGGACTAATACGTCTGTAACACCCTACTCCTATGTACAGGACTCCTGTAGCAACAACATTTGTGAATGAAAGACACTTATTGCTGTTAATGGGTAGCAGGTCACATTCTGGCCAACAGGAGCACGGGAACTGTGATTTTTGTAGAAATGTAGTGTTCATTAACACACGTGAACATAACGTCTCAAGACAAAAAACAAAACTGAGCAGTCACCTCCAGACTAACCTAGCGCCATCTATCGAGTGTACTGTGAGCGTCTCTCTGTAAAAAACCTTCTCATCAGCCCCTAATTTTCTCATTGCAGTCCCCTCGGGAGACGTATGGGAGAGGTTATCACATTTTTGCCCACAATACTTAGAAGAAACGGTATAGAGCTAACCTCGTAACTCCCTTCTCCTCAGAGTATCTTTCACCTACCGTATTCTCACGAATCGTCCTGTCTTCGATGTATAGCATTTGAATCCAGCTGATTTCGACGAGTGCACCCCGTCAAGTCACCGACCCCTGCTAATTCTCTCGAAATCCCATCATGTTCCGACAGTACTGTTCCTTTAGTTAGAAGGCTGGGAAACCGCCGCTCGCTCAGCATTAAGCCTCGACTTTGGGTTGCCTGACACCCTTGTGACCTTTCCTGCCACTGGTCATAGCACCATGTGGCGCGACTTGGACTAACCGCAGCTCCATCCATGACATAGACTCCTCAGTTCAAAAAATTCTAAATGGGGATCTATTTTGTCAACACACCTTGCATTTTCTTCCGTTTATATGTTATTTTCAAAGACAGAAGAAATCGAACCATAAACGCGTTTACACATCGCTAAAGTATCGTTACTTGTTGTGAAAATCCTATACAACACCATGGCATAGACTATATTTCCTGATAAGGTATGTATATGTATTCTAATCTGCTACGTCCTGCATCACAGGACTAGAATATTAAACTCATTTTTGGCTCATGGTGGAGTGATAAGAGCATTCTACCTTTGTCACAAGAAGCCTTTTCACTTTCGAACTCTCTTAAGGAAGTTAACAGATGTTTCGACACACTCAAAGTCTCTGGCAATGTAAAAAACAGCGCAGAGAGAAGTTGTAAATATCTAGTTTATACTGAATATTACTTTATAAATTCGATAATATAGCTGATCATCTCTCGATGTGTAGGTGGGAGATTGAAATTCCATTAAAAGGTCTATCAGCAACGAAATGCGGCTGATTACCGTTCCAATACTCCAATCATATCCGTGGTAATCTCACCCTCAAAAAATGGATCTGAGCACTATGTGAATTAACTTCTGAGGTCATCAGTCGCCTAGAACGTAGAACTAATTAAACCTAACTAACCTAAGGACATCACACACATCCATGCCCAAGGCAGCATTCGAACCTGCGACCGTAGCGGTCGCTCGGTTCCAGACTGTAGCGCCTAGAACTACACGGCCACTCCGGCTGGCAATCTCACCTCACTTGCACCCGCCCGGTGGTACGTCATTGATATCAAACTGTCAGGCTTATTAATGAAATTGATCATGAGAGTCCCTTTGAATGTTGAGTATTTTTTTTCCTGTAGTCGGATTACAGTCGCCTGCCGGGATGCCTGAGCGGTTCTAGGCGCAACAGTCTGGAACCGCGCGACCGCTACGGTCGCAGGTTCGAATCTTGCCTCGGGCATGGATGTGTGTGATCTCCTTAGGTTAGTTAGGTTTAAGTAGTTATAAGTTCTAGGGGACTGATGACCTCAGATGTTAAGTCCCATAGTGCTCAGAGCCGGATTACAGTCGCCATGTAACCGTTACAGACGCTTCCGTGACATCTCTGGAGGCTTCCCACAGGCTGGGTAGACACTTCCTCCGATACCAAAATAGATGGTAACCGTCGTCAAATAGCTGAAGACATCCTACATTGAATGCGTTCTGTCTCTCACCGTCGTCTTGTCATGCTGCTGGAAGTGAGCCACTTAGAATTCTCGTATACTACTTCCTGCTGAGACCTGTCGAACACCATGGGAACAGTAGGATGTTTTTTTCAATTTCTTCCCCACCCCTGCGACACCACCCCACTGGGTTGCCTGTGAACAGCTGCCACCGCAGCTACTGGATGGCGAACCTACACCCACGTGTCAGGGCTGTACCTCTTCTGGCCGAAAACAGCTGTTAATGATTCCAGACTCGGAAAAGTTGTACTCTCCTGCTCAGAAGGACTGGGAGCTTAAATGTCGCTGGGGTAAGTTCCAAGATGTTGAACAATATGCTTCCCCTCATTCCTATGGCCAACCGAAACATTCTGAGATGTGTTTTCGAAATATCCTGGCAAGGCTGACAAAGTGACCAATAATAAAATACCTATATACTGACCGCCACTTCCCAAACGTGTAAGAGTCAGTAGGCCTAAGGTTTCCCTCAGAATGCTGCCCTATAGAAGTGTTCCTATTGGATCCCGCCAAATTAGTGGGAATCCCTGGAGGGAAGACGATATTCTTTTTGAAGACCACTATTGAGAATCTTTTGAAGCTGACTTCAGAAGGGTTCTACTGCCGCCAACATACATTTCGCATAAGGAGCACGAAGGTAAGATATGACAAATCAGCGCTCCTAGGGATTCACATACGTAGTATTTTTCCCTCACTTTGTTTGCTAGTGGAATAGGAAAGGGAATGACCATTAATGGTACATCGTACTCTCCGCCACACGCCGTATGACGGCTTGGGAAGTAAGCATATGGATGTAAATGTAAATTTATTCCACCAATTAAGATGTCAGTCCATCCATTTATAGGCACAGAAAACTCACTGAAGAATGTTATCTCTTATTTATCGAGAAAACAAAATACGGAACCTCTGCTGCTGGTTGTCTCTCTGTAAAAAACCTTCTCATCAGCCCCTAATTTTCTCATTGCAGTCCCCTCGGGAGACGTATGGGAGAGGTTATCACATTTTTGCCCACAATACTTAGAAGAAACGGTATAGAGCTAACCTCGTAACTCCCTTCTCCTCAGAGTATCTTTCACCTACCGTATTCTCACGAATCGTCCTGTCTTCGATATATAGCATTTGAATCCAGCTGATTTCGACGAGTGCACCCCGTCAAGTCACCGACCCCTGCTAATTCTCTCGAAATCCCATCATGTTCCGACAGTACTGTTCCTTTAGTTAGAAGGCTGACAGGTAGAGAGGTATCATACAAAATAAAACAGGTCACTAACGTACAGGGGGAAATTCACAACCATGCAGAGTACATGCGGAGTGCACAAAGAAGTTCAGAAGCGTAACACCTACAATTCATCTATATCGAACGACGGTCTATAAATATCACTTTCTAAATGTCCTAATCTCCTTCATCATGTCCCTATGATTACCACATTAGAAATGAGACAGTGTAATGGAGACTGTGTTTTCGTTGATAGCACAGTGTCCCTCTCTCTCTCTCTTTCTCTCTGTCTCTCTCTCCTTGTTATTTGTGTAACATCCAACAGAGTAAAACTACCAACTATGAAAACTTTGCTAGTGTCATCTGGTAGAGCACTCAATAAGATTTTCCGTACCTCTGTACCCCTAAGAGTCCATTCACTTCTATCACCCAAACGTTCTATCATCCTTATTCTGTACCTTCCAATAGAGAAAACTTAGGAACTATAAAAGCTCCGCTAACGTCAACCGACAGACAACTCTGTAAGATTTTTGCCGCATCTCTTCCTATATATCAGGAAACAAATAACGTCTGCATGTTGATATCGACCATATGTGGGAATCCCATTAAACATACATGTATTGTTCCACTGGAGCAGGCGCCAGTGATCGAAGTCACTTCCACAGATCTGTGGAAAGTACTGTCACCTGCACTGGAGGAAGACCATACCGAGTATCAGTCACAAAGGAGAGGGTGTTTGTTTAACATATCGAAGCACGAAGCAGTGCATGACCATAGCTGTGTATACAGCCATAAATTTTGTTTTATCGCCATGACTTTGAGGTCTATGTCATGTGCTAAATCGACATTAACATTTTGTAGAGAGCATATTGTGCTCATGTGGGAGCGATCTAGATGGTTGTAAAACAATAAACTGGTAGCCAAGATCGCAGGATTTTTTTTATTCCATGATTACGGGTTTCTGCGAAACTAAAGCCGCCATCATCGGATCTTAGGACATATACAGTTGATGTTGTAAACTGCATGTGTCCTAAGATCCGATGATGGCGGCTTTAATTTCGCCGAAACTGGTCATCATGGAATAAAAAGACTTCCTTCGATCTTGGGTATCAGTTTATTGTTTTACAACATTAACATGTTTCTAACCATTGACTCTTATAGAAATGTGCACATCTCATAGTGTAAACTACGCCGCTCCTACAACGCAGAGGATGGTTGAAATAAAAGACAGAAGTGGTGTTTCTTATTGAAAAAAAATATGGAAGACAGCGCAGCACGTGGAAACTGTAAGAGCTTGCGGAATTGTGGAGTGTTTTCAAACAGCTGTCCACATCTTCCACAGTGACGAGGTAGCTCATGTCTTGGCGTTTCGTTTCGGAGAGACGAAGACCATTGAGTCCTCATAGTGCAGCCATGTATGTGATCAGTTTTTCTGTGTAGGCCATCACCGGAAGGTGTGCTCGCGGAGTGTGTATGTAGATGTAGAAACGCACCTGCGACCAAATGGTCCGTGTTTCTTTGTATATGTTCCTTATGCTAGTCCATATGTATCCAAAGCATGTTACACTGAAACGCCAAAGAAACTGGTATTGGCACGCGTACTCAAATACAGAGATATGTAAACAGCCAGAATACTACGCTGCCGTCAACAAGTGTATGGCACAGTTTTTAGACCGGTTACTGGAGCAGTAATGGCAGGTTATTAAGATTTAAGTGAGTTTTAACGTGGTATTATAGTCAGCGCCCGAGCGATAGGATACAACATCTCCGAGATAGAGATGAATAGGGGATTTTCCCGCACGAAAATTTCACTAGTGTACTGTGACTATCAGGAATCCGGTAAAACATCAAATCTCCAACATCGCTGCAGCCGGAAACAGATCCTGCAAGAACAGGACCAAAGGAAACTGAAGAGAATCGTTCAACGTGACAGAAGTACAACCCTTCACCACAATGATGTAGGTTTCAATGCTGGGCCATCAACAAGTCTCAGAGTGCGAACCATGCAACGAAACATCGTCGATATGGACTTTCGGAGCCGAAGTCCCACTCGTGTAACCCTGATGATTGCACGATACAAATATTTTCGCGAGATTGGACTGTTGATGACTGAAAACATGTTGCCTGGTCAGACAAGCCTTGTTTCAAATTGTATAGAGCGGATGGACGTGTTGGGGTATGAAGGCAATCTCATGAATCCATAGACCCTGTATGTCAGCAAGGGGACTGTTCACGCTGATGGAGGCTCGGTAATGATGTGGGGCGTGTGTAGTTGGAGTGATTGGGACTCCTGATACGTCTAGACTGTGACAGGTGACACCCACGTAAGCATCCTGTCTGATCATCTGCATCCATTCGTGTCCATTGCGTATTGGGGAATTCCTGCAGGATAATGCGACACCCCATACTTCCAGAATGCCTACAGAGTGGATCCAGGAACGCTTTTCGAAGTTTAAACATTTCGCTGGCCACCAAATTCCCCATTGATGAACATTATTGAGCGTATATGAGATGCCTAGCAACGTGCTGTTCAGAAGAGATCTCCAACCCCTCGTACTCTTGCGGATTAATGGACAGCCCTACAGGATTCATGGCGTCAGGTCCCTCCAGCAGTACTTCAGAAATTAGTCAAGTCCATGCCATGTCATGTTGCGGTACTTCTGCGTGCTCGCCAGGGTCCTTCGCGATATTAGGCAGGTGTGCCAGTTTCTTTGGCTGTTCGATGTAATAGTATTCCAGTTGTAGCGACCTCTTTCGTAGACTTATTGCAGTTACCCACTATACTTCCACTAAATCGAACCTTTCCATCAGCTTTGTCTGCAACGGAACTCATGTGGATTTCTCAGTCAATTTCTCCACACTTTATTACTTCCAAGAATGTTTATGACGTAACTGACTAACTATGATTCAATTATTTTACAGTCAATGACAGTCGTATTCTTACGTTTCATGAGATTCGCAATCTGAAAGACTGTCTGTGTGATTCTTTAATTACATTTCTCCCTACGATTTCAAATAATTTCCCTTATAATCTCTTATACCTATGAATAGGCTCTGACGAGTCGCAGGTCTCTGAATTCCTTCGATATCTTCTTAAAGTTGAACTGATAGAACCCAAGGAGATATACTGTCTTAGTAGAATCTTGTGTCTGGTTCTATTACCAGATGTACTGCACTATCTACTGTTCTGTTAAAATCATCAGTAGCCAACAGGCTATTTTAACACGACAAAAAGCTTCCTTCGCAATACAAACCAAGAAACAATAGCTACTGCATAATATGAAAGAGCAAAGATTAAAACTTTCTTCTTGGCTTTTCACGGACTCGAAGCTCCCGTGCCACCATCTGGCGCTAATTTTTGCCAATTATTTAAGTCCATTCAGTTGCATATTGTTTTAATTTCATTTTTCCATGTCTCTTAGCACAAGAATTCTCTGTGAATATTCTTGAAACCACTTATTCGTCTCTCATTCTCAGCAGATGGCCTGACTGTTGAAGTCTTCTGGAATGTATTGAGCTCATTATTGTCACCTGTTCTGCTAGCATGTGGGTTTCCGTGTTGACTCTTCTCCTCCAGCTCTGTGATTCATTGCCATACTATGGATCACAGGTTTTCCTGCAAACTTCATTTTCAAATACTTGTAACTAGTTTTCTTCCATTTTAGTTAAGCTCCGTGTTTCTGCTCCATAAGTTGGTCTCGTCTCATGATATTGTTATGTAGCTTCAATTTGATTTACCTTCTCAATCGTTTAGACTATGGAAGTTTTTTATGGCGTAGAAGGCTCGATTAGCATTTTGCAATCACGTTTCCACTCCTGTTTGTCTCTGATTTGTTCGTATAATTCTAACCAGAAATTTTAACTGCTCTGCGAGTTAGAATTTGTGTTTACCGTTTGTTAGACGCCGTTGGTTGTATTGTTCATCTCTATATCTTTAAATTATTACGTGTTTTGTTATCTGGTTTTAGGATACGTTACGATGCTTCTTCTACGAGCTCCACAAATAACATTATAATTTCTGTTTCACTTTTTCCAATGAGCACATCTTCACACGCTAAAACCTTAACTCTACTTCTGTAGAGGATTCCAGCAGCTACTACTTTGAGATTTCTCACAACTCTCTGCATGGCTACATTGAAGGAGAGAGGGGCTGGGAACATCTCCCTGTCTTTTATTTTTAAAACTTTAAATTTTTTGCATTTAGTAAATCTCTGCTTATATTACCATCCACCCACATGTTATAAATATTTAGAGGTTTAACTGGAAATCGAAGCCCATCATTACATTCTACAGGTTTCGCTTGTGAATAGAATCATAAGCTTTCATAGAATCTATGAAAAATTAATGTACGTTTTGTTTACATTCCTTCATTTTTTCATTTAGTTTACTGACTACAAAATATTGTCAGTAGTGGATCTACATCTGCGAAAACCAATTTGATTAAAACCGATTACGTTTTCTGTGTATGGTTTCAAAGTCTTCCTTGTTTCCTTTTTTATGAGGGAATAATCTCAGAATGGAAAGATCCCTATTAATGATTCTTTCCATTCTGTAGCCATACCCTCAATTTTCCAGATTACCTGCATCAGGTGACAGAGACATCTGTGCAGTGGTTCTCCTCCATTTTTAGTATCTCAGTTGCAATTCCAACACACCCGTTGCTTTGTCATTTTTTAGTTGTCTGATACTTCCAAGGACCTTCCCATTTGTAAGTTCTAGAATTCTGTCATTATTAGGGCTGCTGCTGGAATTTTTAATTCGTGATTCTGGATCAGAACAGCTCAGTAGATTGTCAAAATATTTCTTGCTTGGTGACAGAATGTTTTATTGTTGAAAAACCATGTTACCATTCTTATCCTACATAGCCTTAGATTTTTGACTGAAACGTCTTTTAGTTTTGTTGACTGTATCATACGGTGTACGAATGTTATTATTTTGACGTTTTTCGTGAAAAGTTTCAATGCGTTGTTTTAGGTATTGTTTCTTTTTCTTACGATATATTTTACTAGCGTGATTTTATGCCTGACAATACGTAAGTTCTATTTCAGAATTCGTATTTGCTCGTAGCCATTTACTGTGTAATTTCATAATCTTGCCTGCAGCTTTCTCACATTCTTCCTAAAACTACTTCTTCGTGTCTTTCTTTACTCCCTACAGCTTATTTTTATGCAGCTTGGAAGATGGTCTGCATTTGGGCACACAATAAACGAAACACGCTTATACTGCCTAACGGATACTAAGTGAAGTCCTCAACATCTACCGTAGAAAAATCATAAAACATCACAAAAACAGGTAACAAAACAAATATCTATGTAAACACTGCCTGAATCTCTGCGAGAACTAGTTACAAAAGTTTTAATTAGCACCTCGGAAAACTTAAGTTACGTAGTTAACTTTTTGATTTGCTGTGGCTCCTCTGTCGGCGTGATACGGACCTGTTTCGCGGGGTTTTAAGTATGTTCCTGGACTGCAGACATTTAACTTTAGGTAAACAAAAAATTAATTACCTAACTTTACTTTTTCAAGGCAATAATTAAAACTTTAACTTCGTGCAGCTGCTAAAACATTGTAAATGGGTACTCGCGTGATAGTTGGCGTTTATCTTCAAGCGTCTGCCAGTCCACGTTTTACGGACTCAGAGTGACGCTGTTCCATGGGTGAAACAAACCTTTTGTAATTTGTACTGCCCTTCCCGGTATATTTCCAATATCCTCTGATTTTCGTGTCTGGTACGATTGCCACACAGTTGAGCAATATTCTAGAACGAGTCATGCGAATATTTCATAAGCGATCTCCTTTTCTTAGAGTGATTAAATTTTTCCAATATTTTACCAATGGACCGAAGTCTAGCACCCGCTTTATCTACGACGAGCCTATCTGTTCATTAGCCTCCATATACCAAAAGACGTTACAGCAGGGTAATTATACGTTCCCTATGTTCCTGTATGTTATTATATGAGTCCAAGTATAGCTCATTAGCATAATAGTCGACGGATAACAGTTTGCTGAACGCAAAATTTTGGTTGTATGTGTGTGTTGTCGGTAGCACTAAAGTTTCTGCAAACAAACTTTCTGGGGAGGGCAAGCACAGTTCAGGTACATTGTGAATAAAAAACTAAAAAAAATACTGAGCCCTCAATAGCCCTTCAAATTATCGTAAAACTTTTAACAATTAGAAAAATCAGGAATGATGATGCGTTTCCAAAAACCGCACTGTTGAATGAAGGTGCTTTATTCGAAACTCCGGTATCACGTCAGTACAGACGCATCTTCAGATTTATAATGGTTATAAAGTCCCAGGTTCTAGACGTTATCCACATTAAGAGTCAAATCAAATTGGGAGGTTGCCATAATAAAATGAAATGAAATGATCGTACATCATTGAGGCCCGGGCGTCCCCACCTGCGGAAGTTCGCCTGCTGAGGACAACGAAACACTCAGTCTCCCAGTTGAGAAAATCTCCGACCCGGCTGGGAATCGAAACCGGACTCGTTGCATGGAAGTCAGACGCCTTGATCACTCAGCTGAGGGGGCAGACGTCACTGTAAAACGAGTACACTCAAAAGATGTTTGTCAGAAGTGTACAAAGCATGACTGCTGAATGACCCAAGCCGGATAACTCTCCGTAGGACGTATTACAGGATTCGGTAGACATCAGCCTTATAAAATTGATGCAAGTAAAAATTAAAATCCTGTATTAAGTGCAAACAATCGCCGTATTGCTTACAGGCCGATGTGTGTAATAGGCCGTGGAGGCTAGCGGTACACTGTGTGGCCGGCCGTAGTGACCGAGTGGTTCTAGGCGCTACAGCCTGGAACGGCGCGACCGCAACGGTCGCAGGTTCGAATCCTGCGTCGGGCATGGATGTATGTGATGTCCTTAGATTAGTTAGGTTTAAGTAGTTCTAAGTTCTAGGGGACTGATGACCTCAGCAGTTAAGTCCCATAGTGCTCCGAGCCATTTGAACCACTGTTGGTACACTGTGTACACACATCATACAGGATTTTAAGTTTAGCTTTGTAACCTCCCCACACAAATTAATAAAATGAATATTATGGATAATGATTCTGACTTTAGTGTAACATCCCCACAAAAAAATAATAAGAATAATAATAATATGAATATGATTCCAATTTTAGTGTAACCTCAGAACAAAATTGGTTCCCATTTATAATCTCCGTACAGAAATGCATTCACATTTAATGTACCCAAAAAATTCGTTTTTTCATTTAATGTAAGCTCGAAACAGAAAAATTCCAATACCTCGTAATAAAAAATAAATTCAGTAACCTGGTAAATTTTGGACGACAGCAGTGCTTCGTGATAGCCCTGTAAGATCATTCTGAATAAAAAGTAACAATTCTTACCTCAACAAAGACGGCGAATATATCTGCTCTTAATAAAAATTTTCCGGCACAGCTCTGTGCAATGCTGGCCGATAGATTTGCCATTTATGAAAGGAAGCAACTGATTTTTCTTTTGCAACAATAGGAATGATCATGGATTGAAGAAATTAGTAAATTCTTTAAATTGAAATGAAAGCTTGTTAAAAATTACTTTATATCAGAAAGATTATTATTAGGACATTTTTTTTAAAATTTACATGGGAGTTCACATAACATTACTAGATATGCGCGAGGCTGCTTTTTACCTTATACAATAATACTCGGGCTCCAGCATCGCTGCACCGCGACCGGGCCAGTCAACACGATACACCAGACCAGACCAGACTCCACACCAGACAAGCGCAGACTAGCAACAACTTACTGCTACAGCTACACAGTTCCTACTCAGTCAACACTGCTCTCTGGTCAGCGATTCTCTTATACCTTGCATATCGCAGGCAGCGCATGAGCAATACATCGAAATTACATCTGCTGGGACCTCTTACATAAAATTACATCTGCTCGGACCTCTTACATAAAATTACATCTGCTCGGACCTCTTAATATCGGTTTTATACAGCTGGTGTTTACCAAATCCTGTAATATATCCTAGTGCCTGACTCATTCAGCAGTCATACTTTGTACACTTTTGACAAACATCTTTTGGGCAAACTCATTTTATTATGACAACACCAATGTGGTTTGACTCTTGACGTTTATAATCTTGTGAACCTCAAGATGTGTCTATATTGACGTGAATACGACAGTTCCGAATAAAGCACCTTCATACATCTACGCGGCTGATGGAAACATCTCATCATTCTTGGCCTGTATTTTTTTTATAATTTGAATGCGTATTATGCGTTTAATGTTTTTTATTTTCATTCACTAAAGCTTCTGTCGGTAAGATTTTGGGGATACATAGTGCCAGAAATAGATAATACCAAAACGATAGCAGTAAATTGGAAATTCGTCATAATATATTCATTCAAATGTGAAAATGAAGAAACGTTGCTTTTATTCAGTTGGCGTACTGCTGTGGAGACGCGTGACGTACTGATCAGTGCTATAGAGCCCATTGCATGGGGACGACGGTGGCGCCGAGAGGTAAAGGGAGAGGAAGACGGAAATAGAGAGAGAGAGAGAGGGAGAGGAAGACAGAAAGAGAGAGAGAGAGAGAGAGAGAGATAGAGAGGGAGAGGAAGACAGAAAGAGAGAGAGAGAGAGAGAGAGAGAGCGGCAGGGAGGTATAGTAGGGTGCTGTCTGCTTATGCGGTGGGGCAGAGATATGGGGGATCGCTTTGTCTAGCTTTATTAAGTACTGCTGTAGACAACATCGAGTAAGATGTGACCAGTTCGTCATCTGAGGAGAGCACTTACCTTCGTTCCACCTTACCGACGCCTACACGCTCCTAAGGATGCGAGAAGGTGTGCAGCCAGGACAGATTTTAATTGTGCCACTTCCGGTGTAGCGTACATTACAGTAGTGCTGGGAAACGGATGACATCGCTCAGACTTAATACAGCCACCGAGCCCTGTGGTACACCAGTCAAGTGTTATTAAGAATTCGTGAGTAAATTAACTTCCTACTTAACGCCAATCTGGTGAAAATCCATTCAAGTCCGAGAACTTGAAACGCGTCCGTGTCGACGTGAGTGTGCGCCTGACACACAACTTAGCAGCATGAGGATTGTTTGTGCCACAAACTTATGCATGTATCTTTGTACTGGGGCGCAGAAGCTCTTTGGAGTGACAAAGTAGCCGAGAAAGCACATTACGATACAGCGGTCTTTGGCTGCATTTCAGTCGAATGGTTACTTCCAACGATCATTTGGGCAACTTACGGCTGAAAGCAAGGGGAAACTACAGTCGTAATTTTCCCCGAGGGCATGCAGCTTTACTGTATGGTTAAATGATGATGGCGTCCTCTTGAGTAAAATATTCCGGAGGTAAAATAGTCCCCCATTCGGGTCTCCGGGCGGGGACTACTCAGGAGGATGTCGTTATCAGGAGAAGGAAAACTGGCGTTCTACGGATCTGGGTGTGGAATGTCAGATCCCTTAATCGGGCAGGTAGGTTAGAAAATTCAAAAAGGGAAATGGTTAGGTTAAAGTTAGATTCAATGGGAATTGTGAAGTTCGGTGGCAGGAGGAACAAGACTTCTGGTCAGGTGAATACAGGGTTATAAATACAAAATCAAATAGGGATAATGCAGGAGTAGGTTAAACAACAAATAAAAAATAGGAGTGCGGGTAAGCTACTACAAACAGAATAGTGAACGCGTTATTGTGACCAAGATAGATACGAAGCCCACGCCTACCACAGTAGTACAAGTTCATATGCCAACTTCCTCCGCGGATGACGAAGAGATTGATGAAATGTATGATGAGATAAAAGAAATTATTCAGATAGTGAAGGGAGACGAAAATTTAATAGTCAAGGGTCACTGGAATTCGACAATTGGAAAAGGAAGATAAGGAAACGTAGTAGGTGAATATAGAATGGGGGTAAGAAATGAAAGAGGAAGCCGCCTGGTAGAATTTTGCACAGAGCATAACTTATTCATAGCTAACGCTTGGTTCAAGAATCATGAAAGAAGGCTGCATACATGGAAGAGCCTGGAGACACTGGAAGATTTCAGACAGATTATGTAATGGCAAGACAGAGATTTAGGAAACAGTTTTTAAACTGTAAGGCATTTCCAGGGGCAGATGTGTACTCTGACCACAATCTAATGGTTATGAACTGTAGATTAAAACAGAAGAAACTGCAAAAAGGTGGGAATTTAAGGAGACGGGACATGGATAAGCTGACAGAACCAGAGGTTGCAGAGAGTTTAAGAGAGAATATTAGGGAACGATTGACAGGAATGGGGGAAAGAAATACAGTAGAAGAAGAATGGGTAGCTTTGAGTGATAAAATAGTGAAGGCAGGAGAGGATCAAGTCGGTAAAAAGGCGAGGGCTAGTAGAAACCCTTGGGTAACAGAAGATATACTGAATTTAATTGATGAAAGGAGAAAATATAAAAATGCAGTAAATGAAGCAGGAAAAAAGGAATACAAACGTCTCAAAAATGAGATCGACAGGAAGTGCAAAATGGCTAAGCAGGGATGGCTGGAGGACAAATGTAAGGATGTAGAGGCATATTACACTAGGGGTAAGATCGATACTGCCTACATGAAAATTAAAGAGACCTTTGGAGAAAAGAGAACCACTTGTATGAATATCAAGAGCTCAGATGGAAACCTGGTTCCAATCAAGGAAGGGAAAGCAGAAGGGTGGAAGAAGTATATAGAGGGTTTATACAAGGGCGATGTACTTGAGGACAATATTATGGAAATGGAAGAGAATGTAGAGGAAGATGAAATGGGAGATATGATACTGCGTGAAGAGTTCAACAGAGCAAAGAAAGACCTAAGTCGAATCAAGTTCCTGGGAGTAGACAACAACCCATTAGAAGTACCGACAGCCGTGGGAGAGCCAGTCCTAACAAAACTCTACCATCTGGTGAACAAAATGTATGAGACAGGTGAAATACCCTCAGGCTTCAAGAAGAATATAATAATTCCAATCCCAAAGAAAGCAGGTGTTGACAGATGTGAAAATTACTGAACTATCAGTTTAATCAGTCACGGCTGCAAAATACTAACACGAATTCTTTACAGACGAATGGAAAATTACACGTGAGGCAGACCCTACGACTTATCTTAGATTAAGGAAAGGCAAAGCTACGTTTCTAGCACTGTAGACTTCGAGAAAGCTTTTGACAATGTTGACTGGAATATTCTCTTTCAAATTCTGAAGGTGCCAGGGAGCGAAAGTCTATTTACAATTTTGTACAGGAACCTGATGGCAGTTATAAGAGTCGATGGGAATGAAAATAAAGCAGTGGTAGGAAAGAGAGTGAGACAGGTTTGTAGCCTCTCCCCGATGTTATTCAATCTGTGTATTGAGCAAGCAGTAAAGGAAACAAAAGAAAAATTAGGAGTAGGAATTAAAATCCATGGAGAAGAAATAAAAACTGAGGTTCGCCGGTGACATTGTAATTCTGTCAGAGACAGCAAAGGATCTGCAGTTGAACGGAATGGACAGTGTCTTGAAAGGAGGATATGAGATGAACATCAACAAAAGAAAAACGAGTGTAATGGAACGTAGTCGAATTAAGTCGGATGATGCTGAGGGAATTAGATTAAGAAATGAGATGCTTAAAGTAGTAGATGCGGAGCAAGACAACTGATGAGGGGCGAAGTAGAGAGGATATAAAATGTAGACTGGCAATGGCAAGGAAAGCTTTTCTGCAGAAGAGAAATTTGTTAACATGGAGAATAGATTTAAGTGTCAGGAAGCCGTTTCTGAAAGTATTTGTATGCAGTGTAGCCATGTATGGAAGTGAAACATGGACGATAAGTAATTTGGACAAGAAGAGAATAGTAGCCTTCGAAACGTGGTGCTACAGAAGAATGCTTAAGATTAGATGGGTAGGTCATTTATTAATGAGGAGGCATTGAATAGAATTGGGGAGAAGGGAAGTTTGTGGCACAAATTGACTAGAAGAAGGGATCAGTTGGTAGGATATGTTCTGAGGCATCAAGGGATCAGCAATTTAGTATTGTAGGGCAGCGTGGAGGGTAAAAATCGTAGAGGGTGAGCAAGAGATGAATACACTAAGTAGATTCAGAAGGATGTAGGTTGCAGCAGGTTCTGGGAGATGAAGAAGCTTGCACAAGGTAGAGTAGCATTGAGAGCTGCATCAAACCAGTGGCTGGACTGAAGACCACAACAACAGCGTTCATTAGCAGGTCATGCTTCATACTTGGGGTATCACTGATTTTTAGGGATAGGCTACGGCTATAAAGCCGCTGCGCGTTAATATTCAGTTCCATATTTTAATTTTGTTTGGCAAAATATTGTCTTCAAGGTCCTTGAGTTTGAATTTACACTTTAAGGAAAAAATACTGCTACTACTATTACGAATGGGATGTAAATCGGTCGATGTGATGTACATAAACAGTTACTTTCAGACAAATTGAATGATTTATTCAGAAGAAAGAGCTTCAGAAACTGAGAATGTCAATAACGCGTTGATCCACCTCTGATCCACAAGCAAGCAGTTATTTGGTTGGTTGTTTGGTTCTGGGAAGGGAACCAACGCGTGAGGTAATCGTTCCCATTGGATTAGGCTAGGATGGGGGAGGAAGTCTGCCGTGTCCTTTCAAACGAACAATCCCGGAATTTGCTCGACTAAATTAAGATGGTCGGAGGCAGGTATGAACTGCCGTCCTCCCGAATGCGAATTCAGTGTGCTAATCACTGGGCTACCACGCTCGGTCTACTGTTCGGCTTGGAGCTGAAATGCTGAATGTGCTCCTGACGAATATCGCACCAAATTCTGCCCAGTTGTTGCGTTATGTTGTCAAAAAGGCTGAGCTGGTTGGTTGGCCCTGTCCATAATACTCCAAAAGTTCCCAGCTGGGGAGAGACCCAGCGACCTTGCTGGCCACGTTAGGTTTGGCAAGCGCGAACACTAGCAGCAGAAACTCTAGCTGTGTGCAGAAATATAAGCCCAGAATGGCTTCCCGTGAGGGACAACAAAATAGAGCGTAGAATATCGTCGAAATACATCCGTGCTGAGAGTACCGCGCATTACAACCGAAGGTGTCCTGCTCAGATGAGAAATGGCATCCCAAACTGTGATCCCTAGTTGTCTGGCATTATGGCGGGCAACAGTCAGCTTGGTATCCCACCGCTGTTCAGCGTGTCTCCTGACACTTCATCGCTGGTCATTTGGGCTCATTTCGAAGTGGAACTTATCACTGAAGAATTTCAGTCAATGAGATTCCAGGCCGCAGACTTTTCTGGAGACGCCGTGGACAGCGGTGAGATAATAAACTGCTCATAAGGCCCAACAGCCAGGAGTGACGACCTGGAGTGCCGTTTCTTTTCATAGGAGGAACCCTTTCGTTGTCATCCGCGGCACACTAACAGTACCGTGGTACGTCGACGATATTATGCACCTCGTTTTGTTGCCCTTCATGTCCAGCCATCGTGGGCTTACATTTCAGTCTGCCTTTGTGCTTGCCAAGTCCTATCTTGACTAGCAAGATCGCCTGATCTCTCCCTAATTGACAACGTTTGGAGCATTATGGTCAAGGCCTTCCAACCAGTTCGGGATTTTGAAGATCTAACTTGACAATTGGACAAAATTTGTCAAGATATACTCGGGGAAACAACCAACAACTCTGTCAATCAGCGCCAAGACGACTAACTGCTTGCATAAGGCCCAGAGTTCGACCAACGCGTTATTGACTTTCCCAGTTGGTGAAGCTCTTTCTCTTGAATAAATCATCCAATTTTTCTGAAATTTTAATCATTTCTTTATCTGTACACGTACATCAAATCCACCGATTTCCGTCCCATTTGGATAATCCCTTCGTGGTGCGTCTTATCTTATTTTTATGTCTTAGAGTGTATTTGTTGTGTGTGTTACTTCATTTGGCTGCACATCTGCACATCTAATGTGTTGTGTAGATTCTTAAATAAACGCTCTGCATATAAACTGTGAGAGGTTGTCGTGAAGGTAAATTTATTGTCTCGAAAAAAATCAATTGACGTAATTATTATTTTTTGGTTGTAGTTACAACTCTGTCATTATACAGTCGGGGAAACATTTCGCGAGACCTCTCTCCTTTTCGAGTGACTGAATAGCATACCAGGCATAAAGACACAGAAACACTGTCATCTGACATGTGTCCTTACTGTCTCTTACAGCAAACTAAAAGTGCGATACCAACGGGACCGAAGTTAGAAATTAAGAGAGGACGAGTTTTAAGCAAAATCACTATAACAAAAAGCTCCTATATCTTCTATCATAAACCGGGGAAGGAACATGTACATCTACTGGCATCACAGCGAGTAATACCAACTTAATGAAGTGATGCACGATCTTTTGTATGACATGACACATGGAGCTCGCAAACAGAAGAAGTAAATGTATTCTCGAACTTGCCTCTTCATTTCAGGATAAAACATAGAGCATTCGACGATTTCCACTGTCGTCTTCGTCAGGAGCAACTGACGAAGATGATGGTAGAAATCGTCGAAAGCTCGATGTTTTACCCTGAACTGGCGCGGCAAGAAGTCCGAGAATGTTTTATTCAATAGTGCCATCGCGAAAGACATCGTTCTCAGGTTTTGCAAATACGGAGTTTTAATTTTTTCCCTGTGATTTAAGCCGGTGCCATATCCTTCTCCAAATTCCCGTCATCGCGGTTTCAGTCAATGGAGACACCAATAAGACTCTAGATGTCGTAGTACAAATATGGTTTCTGACGAACGCTGGGTGGATACCCTAGGAGCCGATAATCATAACTTTGGAGAAACATATTTATTTAACGGTTTTAAATCTATATGCGAACCATTTTATGCCTTAATGTAGTCCTCGTAGTTGCACTAAGGTCCAGATACTGCTATTTCTGATTGTCTTATTCATTATTTATTAATGGGACAGAGCAATTGTTCCAAACTTTTCTGACAGCATTACCCCACAATGCAATCGGATATTAGCTAGTACCCTCTCTGCCCCCTTCCTCACCCAGTGTCTAACTTAAGTTTATAATGAAAAAGAATTTCCTTCGAACTGTTTTATCTTCAAAATTATGAGAAATGAATGTCATTTGATATCTGTAGGTGTTTTATTAAACACAGAGCTAATGAGTCCATGAGACAATTAGTACTGATTATTTTAACAACCTTTTTTTATATTATCATGAAGCAATTTTCAGTGTGTAGTGAGTGTTACAACTGCTAACTCCCAAGTTATTTTAGGATGATAATTACATATCACTAGCCGGTCGGTGTGGCTGTGCGGTTCTAAGCGCTTCAGTCTTGAATCGCGTGACCACTACGGTCACAGGTTCGAATCCTGCCGCGGGCATGGATGTGTGTGATGTCCTTAGGTTAGTTAGGTTTAAGTAGTTCTAAGGGACTGATGTTAAGTCCCATAGTGCTCAGAGCCATTTGAACCATTTTTGAACATATCACTTCCAATTCACGAAAGTTGTCGTATCACTCCAGTATGCATTCCGCCTAACATATAAGAGGTATTTGCTTCCGATGTCATTTGTATTGTAGAATGATTTAGGTTTTCTTAATGAATAATAAAGATTATGTCCTTAGATTAGATAGGGAAGTCTTTCATAGGGGCATAGCGACAAGATTCTCAAGGATGAAACATAAGTCATCATACTACAATACACAGAACACATTTTGAAAAAGACCGATATGCTATGTTGCTTCCCCAGATTCGTAGTGAAATGTTACTGACGGGTGTGAAATAAATCAAAAGGTCTTAAACATATTTTTGTTTAAGTTGTGATAACATACCAGTTACAAAGCATGTCAAAGTAAAATACGCTGAGGTGTACGTAATAATTTTCAGGCTATTGTAGCCACATATCATCAAACAGAATATCAATGTGCGACACCTCTGTACTTTTATCACATTACTGCACTAAGCATGTGAGCATCAGATCTTACGTATCACTCATGTTGTTGTTGTTGTGGTCTTCAGTCCTGAGACTGGTTTGATGCAGCTCTCCATGCTACCCTATCCTGTGCAAGCTTCTTCAGCTCCCAGTACTTACTGCATCCTACGTCCTTTTGAATCTGCTCAGTGTATTCATCTCTTGGTCTCCCTCTACGATTTTTACCCTCCACGCTGCCCTCCAATGCTAAATTTGTGATACCTTGATGCCTCAGAACATGTCCTACCAACCGGTCCCTTCTTCTTGTCAAGTTGTGCCACAAACTCCTCTTCTCCCCAATTCTATTCAGTACTTCCTCCTTAGTTATGTGATCTACCCATCTAATCTTCAGCATTCTTCTGTAGCACCACATTTCGAAAGCTTCTATTCTCTTCCTGTCCAAACTATTTATCGTCCATGTTTCACTTCCATACATGGCTACACTTCATACAAATACTTTCAGAAACGACTTCCTGGCACTTAAATCTATACTCGATGTTAATAAATTTCTCTTCTTCAGAAACGCTTTCCTTGCCATGACCAGTCTACATTTTATATCTTCTCTACTTCGACCATCATTAACACTCATGTTATCTGATATTAATAATACATTCAGCAGTTCTTTCTACTAAGAAATTGTGCAGTGGAGTACACGAAGTTGGCCTCGAACAAACAGGCTCCTCTTAAACTGAAATCGGTTAGTAGTCTATTGTAATAGCAGCTGGCAAGTTATTGATAATGTGTGTTCCTGTATAATGAAGGGCTTTGGTTCAAAAAAATGGCTCTGAGCACTATGGGACTTTACATCTATGGTCATCAGTCCCCTAGAACTTAGAACTACTTAAACCTAACTAAGGACATCACACAACACCCAGTCATCACGAGGCAGAGAAAATTCCTGACGCGGCCGGGAATCGAACCCGGGAACCCGGGCGTGGGGAGCGAGAACGCTACCGCACGACCACGAGCTGCGAACAAGGGCTTCCTAGGCCTAAGCAAATTAATTTACGTCTGTTTGTAAGTTGGTTGATTTGGGGAGCAGACCAAAGAGCAAGGTCATCGGTCCCACCGGATTAAGGAAGAATAGGAAAGGAAGTCGGCCGGCCCCTTTCCAAGAAACCATTCCGGTATTTGCCTGAAGCGATTTAGAAAAATCACGGAAAACCTCAATCAGGATGGCCGGACGCGGGTTTGAACCGTCGTCCTACAGAATGCGAGTCAGGTGCTAACCATTGCGCCACCCCAGTCGGTAATTTACGTATGTATGAAAATTATTCTCATTTCTAGCAGTGATTCGATGATCTGAACTGCTGCTTTGAAGAAGAGATTTTTTTTTATAGCAAACTGTGTTATGGATAAATATGCTGGGAAACAGCAATCAGCATCACCAGTTCCTTAAAGATATCTTTGCAAAACGTTCTTGAGTTTACATGAAAAATAGTTCAAATTACTCGCTTTTGGATTCTGAAATTTTTAGCTTGGTGTTTTGAGTTATCCCAAAAAATGATCTCAAAAGATAGAGTGGAAAGGAGGTAAGTGACGTGTGGTAGCTTTTTCTTTATATTTCCTTTACCTGACAACATCCACACTGCAAACAGAGATTTGTTTGGGTGCCTCAGCAGCTCCGTGGTATGCTACGCCCAATTGAATCCATTACAAAATCGTAATTCCAAGAATTTAACACGTCAATCTTTTCCACTTACTTGTCGTCATATTTTACACATGTAGCGGAAGTAAATTTGTTACGTATTCTGATCTGTATGTGGTACTTCTTTTCAAAGTTCTATGCCAAACAATTGGCTAGAAACTTTTAATTAAACCTTCATAAAAGTTTGTTGACCCTAATATCGCTATTTAGAGGATAATTTAATGCAAAATATTTTTGTGTGGCGCCCACTCTGCATGTACTTTTTTCCGCCTCTCTCCGTTGCTCTGACGGTGGTTCGGCGAACAGTTGCTTACCGCAGTGCGAGACGAGGAGAGCTTACAGGCACAGCTGTACACTCCTATCGACCGGAACACGGCTTTCTGCGCTCGCCAATAAGCTGTGAATAACGACCGTCGCGACAGCAAGGCAAACACAGATTCGTCCCACACCCGGGTGCGCTACAGTGGGCGCGTGTACGTGCGTACGACCGGCCGCCGCTTGCCCTGCGCTCCGCCCCGCTCCTATACCGTTCCACGTCACGGCGCGCCAGTCTGTTCATCAGCAGCGGAGCGTCGCTGACATCGACCTGCGGTGATTCGGTGCCGTGTTGCGCTTTATACAGCACGCGGGACTCCGCCCTTTCGACGCTGCATGCAAATTGCGCGTCCGTTAGCTCGTAGTGACTCGCGTTCCTGCTGTGTTTGGAAAGAGCTGAATCACCCCTCTGGCTGGGCGCAGTTCCTAATACATATGTTACTCATAAACTTTTAATTATCTCATCGGAAAAATCAAGCCGTGACTGTGAAACTTGGTGTTTTCTTATCAACATATTCGCCCTACACTGAAACATATCTACCACTAACGCTTGATGATCTGGTGGAGATTTTGGTTGTAGAAGTGCGTTTTGGCTGTTCAGGAAATGTTGCTCCTGGAAAACCGCCTTATTGTCAATCTGTAAATTCCTGCCACGCAGTGGTTTCTTCAAGCGAAGAAAGAAGAAGACACTGAATGTCATGTCAGGACTGTACTGCAGGAGTGATAGTCTCCTGCCGAATGAGCTGTGGTGTTGTTGTTTAATAAAACCACCCCCTTACCGCGAAGTTTTGTCACGATAGCCTCCCTTAGCGTCGTCAGGAGATTTTAGTAGTACGCTACTGTCACGGTTAGCCTCTTACTAGCCACACTTCGGCTAGAGACGAAACTTTTACTTTAGTGTTAGTCGAACGTCGGCAAGTCTATATTCCTCTACGTTATTTATATGGGATCGGGTGTACTGATGGATTGGTTCTTGCTTGAAATTACAAAATAAAATGATTGATTTTCATCTGAGTTTCAAATTTTAACACTCACCAAAACATGTCCATTTCCTCTGGCAAAGTCAAGTCAGCCGGCTCCATTGTCGTAAGACTTCCTATTTTAAAACGAAGACCCTTGCTACCAACTGGAATAAGGCTAGTTTAGATTAGACCACGACACACACGGAAGTCGCAGCGAATGAAAATTATGAACGTACTTACTTACGAAAAAAGGAAAAACAAAAAATAAGAAACAACAAAAGCTATTGTGAGTTTGCGAAAAGATGATTTCATGAAATATTTTGGTGCTACACAGTTCTCTGCTTCTTTCCAGATTTATTGCGTACACATATTAACTTTGCTGATTTTAACTGCAGGTGCAGGGTATAGGTGAAACAACTATCGCTAGGAGAGCACTGGTGCAGAAGAAACATGTTTTTAACGATTGTGTAGCCTGACTGGACAGTTAGCTTCCTAACTAAATCTATATATAAGGGGCGTTCAAAAAGAAACGAGTTAAAGACATAATTACAGACACCAGTACCTGCATGTTGGAAGTATTGACCCTGGCTGAGATGTTAACCAGCCCCGCACGTACAGCTGGACGTCGTCATCCGTGGTGAATCGTTTGCCGCTCAGAGCCTTTTTAAGGGGGCAAAAAATGGGGTAATCACAGGGAGAGAGGTCCGGACTGTATGGAGGGTGGCCGGCAACCTCCCATTTGAATTTCTGCAGAGTGCCGTGACTGTGTTGGCCCTATGCGGCATTCCATTGTCGTGGAGCAAAATGATCCCATCGGTGAGATGGCCTGGTCGTTTTGATCTGATCGCTTGGTGAAAGGTGGTCAAGGATTGCGAATAACGCTGGGAATTATGCTGTCGTCCCATGCTGAAGGAATTGCATCAGAAGGGGTCAAAGAAGGACGTCAGCATAACCTTTCCTGCACTCGTCTGTACGACGTCGTCCATCAGTACATGCGGAACTGGTTGACATCTCAGCCTCAGGAATTTTTTGCGACAGCCACTCACCGCTTTGTGTCGCAGTGTGACAAGTGTCTCAACAGCCAGGATCAATACTTCTAACATACAGGTACTGGTTTCTGTAATTATGCCTCCCGCTCGTTTAATTTTGTAACTCTCCTTAAAGTATAAAAGGCATATTTTTCTGGATCAGTTCTGGTCATGAGCTCCTTGAGTGAGGATGATACTTCTTTAAGACAGGGGTCTTCGTAATTTATATAAAGGAACGCATCTCTTTGTGTAATAATTGCTATTGAGTCCATATAAAATGAAACACTTGGAACATCCATACAATTTTTCGATCTGAAACACAGTACCGCGTTTGTTTCACGAGAACTGTTTCAACATTAAACTAACTTTAGAGAATTTTACCGAAGGACCTTTAAAGACACATTTGCAACATGGGCGTTAATGTAGTGCAAAAACGTAGACCTAAGTTAGAATATAAATAAAGAATTACTTAAGATATTAATTAGTATAAGCGGCTGTATCGATTGTGGCGTGCAACGGCTGAAACATTAGAATAATTACGCAGTTCAGTTGTCTTGCGAAGAAGACGGCACATTTTTGTTGTTATAGCCATCGCTGCAGATAATTATTTGACACACCATTTTTATTACTATCACTATTTTATTGAGACGCAATCTCACTAGGCGTACTCATAGTTACACACAGCAACAGAATTAATATAAGTGTCTATGTGATTTAACTTCGCGTAATATTTTGTGAATACAGTGATATTATTTAATGTTGTGTTTCATTTATGTTACAGGCTGTTGTTCCAATCAAACGGCGTCTTGGCATGGCTAAAGGTTCCGTGTGGCAAATGTTGTGAATAGTCCAACATGAGCCAATGATTTGCAATTCTTCAATCTACGAATTCCGATGTTGTTGTTGTTGTGGTCTTCAGTCCTGAGACTGGTTTGATGCAGCTCTCATTCCGATAAAGAAACATTTTCAGAAGAGTCACTAACGGTCAAACTTACAATGAACGGACGTCATGCAGAAAGTCATTGTCATGCCCCCAAAGTTTGTATTAAGCACTATTAGAAATTTATGCTCTGATCACATGCTATTATCATTATCTATTATTATTTGACTGTTATCTGATATTCTCAAACCAGACCAGAAAAGCCTATAAAATAAGCAACTCAGGAAGTTTTTCAATTCTCAAAAGAGGTTTGTATCCTTTGAATTTCTCCTTCTCCCCCTACCTCTGTCCATCTCCCTCCTCTCCTGTCTCTCTTCACCTCCGCCTCGTCCTCTTTCTGTCCATCTCTCCTCCCTCTTCTTTATGTTGACTCCCCCGCCCCCCCTCTTATGCCGAGCGTGGTAGCCGCGAGGTGTAGGCGCCTAGTCACGGCTCGCGCAGCTCCCCCTGTCGGAGGTTGGAGTCCTTCCTTGGGCATGGGTGTATGTGTTGTTCTTAGAATAAGTTAGTTTAAGTTAGATTAAGTAGTGTGTAAGCCTCGGGACCGATGACCTCAGCAGTTTGGTCCCATAGGAACTTACCACTTTGGTTGCCTCCACTTCCCTCCTCTTCACCCCTCTCTGTGACCTTGAGCCATGTTTGTTGTTGTTGCCAACGAAACCTTGATTGTGAACTGAAGAAGCTTAGGATGAATGGATAAATTGGTTGCGACCATTGGTGTACGGAACATCAGAGACCTCTCCTGCTACTGGATCTGTGACAACAGCAACTTCAGTGACAGTCTTTTTGCTTAGTTGGAATATAAAATTCTGCGCGATTTAGATGCGGTAGTAGTAGTAGTAGTAGTAGTATTCCACTCAAAAGCCGATAAGCAATAAATAAACTTTCTTATTTTCTGTTAAAACTGACTACGGGGAAGAAAAGAAAACAGAGCATAGTTGTGTACACAGTTTTTTTTTAAGTTTAGATATAAGGAGAAAAAAACTATACGGAAGAAACAATTTGTCTAATGCTGAAATGAAGTGTTACCGAAGTTTAAACTGTATGCGAGAACGAAAATGAAACTGCGCAACATAACACAACATTCTCTTTCTCTCAGTCGCTTTTAACAGCAAGCTTGTACATTGTTGTTGTTGTTGTTGTTGTGGTCTTCAGTCCTGAGATTGGTTTGATGCAGCTGTCCATGCTGCTCTATCCTGTGCAAGCTTCTTCATCTCCCAGTACTTACTGCAACCTACATCCTTCTCTATCTGCTTAGTGTATTCATCTATTGGTCTCCCTTTACGATTTTTACCCTCCACGCTGCCCTCCAATGCTAAATTTGTGATCCCTTGATGCCTCAGAACATGTCCTTTTCAATATCAAATATAGATTTGTCTGTTATTTAGAAAAGTATGTAGCTGTCCCAATGTTTATAACACTGTAAAAGCGTAAAGTCAAGATATTTCGAGATTTTTGCTGACGACTTTTTCATATTATGTATATTATATATTACAAATACGTAATTTGTGTTCGTCCAGATATTTTTTTTAGAGCAACTTATGAACGTCTGAAGTAAATAGGTAAACTTGTCGAGATTTCTGCTAAAAACTTTTCCATGTTTTAAGAAATATGTATTTATGTAAAGGCAGCAGAGGATCAGATAGGTAAAAAGATATGGCCTAGTACAGATCCTTGGATAACACAAGAGATACTGAATTTAACCGATGAAAGGAGAAAATATAAAAAATCAAGCAGGTGGAAATTAATACAAACTTCTAAAAGTCAGATTGATAGGAAGTGCAAAATGGCTAAGCTGGAATGGTTAGAGTAAATACGTAATTATATACAACGCATAAATCACTAGCGGAAAATTAGATAAAGCACAAAGGAAAATTAAAGAGGCCTTTGGAGAAAAGAGAAGCAGTTGTATGAATAACAACAGCTCAGGTCGAAAACCAATCCGAATCAAAGACGGGAAAGCTGAAAGATGGGAGGAGTATATAGAGAGTCTATACATGGAATATGAACCTGAAGAGAATATTTCAGAACTGGAAGAACGTAAATGAAGATTAGATAGGAAATACGATACTACGAGAAGAATGTGATAGATGTGATAGAACTGTGAAACACCTCAGTCGAAACAAGGCCCCGGGAGAAGACGAAATTGTATAACTACTCATACCCTTGGGAGAGCCAGCCATCACGAAACTCTTTCATGTGGTGTGCTTGATGTATGGCACAGGCGAAATACCCCGAGACTTCAAGAACGATTATTAATTCCAATTCCAAAGAAAACAGGTTGTGACGTGTGTGAATATTACCGAACGATCGGTTTAAAACTCATGGTTGCTAAACAGTAACACGAATTCTCTACAGAGCAATGGAAGAACTGGTAGAACCCAACCTCGGGAAGATCAGTTCAGATTTCGGAGAAAGTGGGAACACGTGAAGCTATTACTGTTCCTACGGCTTATCTTAGAAGATAGACCAAGGAAATGCAAACCTACATTTATACCATTTTTAGACTAGAGAAAACTTTTGACAAAGTTGTCTGGAGCATACCATTTGAAATTTTGATGGCAGCACCGGTAAAATACAGGGAGTGAAAGGCTATTTACAACCTGTATAGAAACAAGACGGTAGTTATAAGAGTCGAGTGGCATGAAAGGAAATCAGTGCTTGAGAAGGGAATGAGACAGTTTTGTAGCTTATCGCCAGAGTTACTCAATTTGTACACTCAACAAGCCGTAAAGAGAACAAAAGAAAACATTAGAGTAGGAATTAAAGGTCAGGGCCAAGAAATAAAAGCTTTGAAGTTTGCCAATGACGTTGTAATCCTGTCAGAGAGAGCAAAGGACTTGGAAGAGCAATTGAACGGAATGGACAGTGTCTTGAAAGGAGGATAAGATGGACGTAAACGCAAAACAAGGACAACGGAATGCAGTCGAATTAAATCGGGTGATGCTGCGGGAATTAGATTATGAAACGAGAAACGTAAAGTAGTAGGTGAGTTTTATTATTTTGATAGCAAAGTAACTGATAATGGCCAAAGTCGAGAGGTTATAAAATGTGGACTGGCAATGACATGAAAGATTTTCAAGATTTCTGAAGAAGAGAAATTTTTCAATATCAAATATAGATTTGTCTGTTTGGAATTCTCTTCCGAAAGTATTTGTATGGAGTGTATACATGTGTGGAAGTGAAGCATCGACGATAAGCACTGTATATAATAAGAGAATGGAAGCCTTTGATATGTGGTGTTACAGAAGAATGTTGAAGTTTAGGTGGACAGATTACGTAAGTAATGAGGAGGTACTGAATAGAATTTAGGGAGAAATGAAATTTGTGGTGCAATCTGACTAGAGGAAGGGATCGGTTGGTAGAAGACATACTGAGACATCAAGGGAACACCAGTTTAGGAGTGGAGGGGAGCACTGGAGGTAAAAATCGTAGAGGGATACCAAGAATTATATACAGTAAGGAGATTCAGAAGAAGGTAGGATACAGTAGTTATTTGGAGATGAAGAGCCTTGCACAGGATAGAACAGCATGGAGAGTTGCATCATACCAGCCTTATGGCCGGAAACCGCAACAAGATATTTATGTATTATAGAGGCAAAATATATATAATCTATATCCAACCAATGATTGTTAGGGTATCGTGTAAAAATATGAAGTAAATTCCGAGATTTTTGCTAACAGTTTTTGTCCGAGTCAGTCAGAATGTTCATTAGAGTTTTGTGTAAATATTTGAAGCAAATCGGTGAAGAGCTTTTCGATATATTTGCTATCAACATTTCTGCTTCATGTGTACATAGAAAATAAGAAGTCTAAATCCGTCCAAACGTTTATTAGAGTATCGCGCTGAAGAAATTTTCAAGATTTTTGGTAACAATGATAAACCACGACTTGTCTTTCTAGAGTGGTACAGATTTTATGTATCTGTTTATACACCACATGCACTATAAATATGCAGCCTACATCCGTCCGAGCATTTATTAGGGTGTTGTGTAAAAATGTGGGGTACATCGATCATGAACGTGTCGAGATTTTTGCTAACAACGTTAAACAACGGCTTGTCTTTATATAGTATTATGGACATCATACACATATGCAGAGACAGATTAACAGTTTTAAGTTAGTATGGCAAACACTTGCATGTAAATTTTCGTAATGGCAGTGTGAGGGTAGGATAGGGCGATTACCATCTTGTCTAGGATCATTATTTTGCCAGTGCTGGAACACTAACGACGTACTTGTATGTATGATCGATTGGATCGCGTTCCTGTAGTGTTCAGAAATTTTAGAAGTACGAGTTGTGGACCTGTGACATAATGTGATATGATGTGCGAGTGTGTTGATGAATTAGGCATGAAAGTGCCATACTATCTGTGTTGGAGGCACAGATTTTTTTTTTTTTTTTTTTTTTTTTTTTTTGTGGAAAAATCGTGACTTCTGCCACTCGAGCCTAAACAGCGTACTAACAGAACAATTGTGTCAGTAATCGGGGCAACAATATAAATATGCTGGGATATCGTTGGAATTTCACAAGTGAAAAGAAACAAGACTTTTTTCTCAAAACGTTGACTACATAACGCACATAAATGCCCTGAAGGTCATTAAAATTGAAAAAGATAATCTGTTTTGATCAGTCATCAGTTGAAAGGGACCCCGACGGTCACGCATGGAATCAATCATCGTTTATTTGAGAAAGAAAAGACAAGGACGAAAGGAATATGAAATTAAAAAATTCAGAGAATACGTATTAATTCTCTTAAAATATAAACTTTACACCAAATGTGTTTGAAAATAAAAGAAAAGAAAAGTTTACTATTAGACCAGTGCTGATAAGTTTACGTATATTTGGGTCATTTAACTTACTACGGAAAAGATCAGAAAAAAATCGTTCATGTAACTCACGCTGAACGTTTTTTTAGCTAAATCCTTAGTTTCTGTCACAGCAGCGTAAAATACGAAAGATACTTGCAATTATCTTGTATGTGTAACATATTTGAAAAGATTATGCTGATAGCTTTTGCATTAACTACCTACTCTCTTCTCGAAGAACAATCCTATGGAATATCTTTCCGTGTTCCAAAGGGGTCCATCATGCAAGGTCGGTAGCGAAAGCTATTTGTGTATTGAAAAAGTTTATATTCCATATGAAATTGATTTACGGCCACAAAAAGAGACTGTAGTTGGTTTTCCTTTTATGATCCTGTGCTGCCACAGAAGCCAAAGAACCGTATTTCCAAGCTTTATATATGTATATCAGATCGTCAACAGTGACACCTCGCGTGCAACTTAGAAAAATTGAAGAATCGTTTGTGGTTCTTATCACCTGTTCTGTCGCCTTAATCTTCTGAAACAAAAACGAAAACAGTCTGTAAATTGGATTATGAAGCAGAAACATCAGACGAAGATGTATAAGGATTAAAGTAGGAATCTATAAAATCCTAAAAATATGACTAATGAGACTGAACAGTTTGTTTCGAATAAAATAAGAGTATTTTTGAACAGATTTTATTTCACTGTTATGTTCCTTAAGTCAAATTCTTCACAGTAGCATGAAAATTATGTCTCCAACGCTCTACACCTAGCTACTAACTGTACGGCTGAGACAGGCGTCAAGCTCAGGGAAATTTTAACAAATAATTTCCAGGAACGCGAGGATCTGAAGCTATTCCATACATATTCAGGTTAACTCTGAGTTTTCCATAAGGTTCCATAGCAAAAAAGATACTTAATAGAAAAAAATTATGCTTAAAATAAAATATGATTTTCTTGTTATATTTGCCTCACACGGTTAGTAAATAGTCGGTTTAAGGTTTTACCATGAAATTAAATGCTCCAGTACGGTATTGATAATTAAGTTGAAAGTAAAAAAGTATTCCGTTAACAAGTTATTTCTGAACAACGTTTTTTGAGATAAAAAGTAAATACGATTTTATGCCATTCTACTACTTTTCAAACGGAAAGGCGCCGCTTCCCCCTATTCGTATTCAGCCAAAATCTCGCGCGATTCATTTTTATGCAAACATACCGAACTAAAGGTTACCCCAAAGAAGCAGCCAAACTTGAAAAATGAGAACCTCTCTAAGTGTCATGTTTCATTTTTGTAGGAAATGCAAAAATCACGTTTTATGTAAACTTTCTTATACTACAAGTAAAATATGATTAAACTTATCTTAAAAACTAGTCGTTAAATCAAGCGGGTTTTGCTTAATCGAACAAAAGAATCTTGCCTTGTGGTGCATACATGTTCTAGAGATTATCAAAACTACGAAGAGATAAGCAGAATTCTCTTTTTCTTGTCTCAGAAATATATATGTATTATATACAACTTAATGCTTACGGAAGTTGTTGTTGTTGTTGTGGTCTTCAGTCCTGAGACTGGTTTGATGCAGCTCTCCATGCTACTCTATCCTGCGCAAGCTTCTTCATCTCCCAGTACCTACCGCAACCTACATCCTTCTGAATCTGCTTAGTGTATTGATCTCTTGGTCTCCCTCTACGATTTTTACCCTCCACACTGCCCTCCAATGCTAAATTTGTGACCCCTTGATGCCTCAAAACATGTCCTATCAACCGATCCCTTCTTCTAGTCAAGTTGTGCCACAAACTTCTCTTCTCCCCAATCCTATTCAATACCTCCTCATTAGTTACGTGATCTACCCACCTTATCTTCAGCATTCTTCTGTAGCACCACATTTCGAAAGCTTCTATTCTCTTCTTGTCCAAACTGGTTATTGTCCATGTTTCACTTCCATACATGGCTACACTCCATACAAATACTTTCAGAAACGACTTCCTGACACTTAAATCTATACTCGATGTTAACAAATTTCTCTTCTTCAGAAACGATTTCCTTGCCATTGCCAGTCTACATTTTATATCCTCTCTACTTCGACCATCATCAGTTATTTTACTCCCTAAATAGCAAAACTCCTTTACTACTTTAAGTGTCTCATTTCCTAATCTAATCCCCTCAGCATCACCCGATTTAATTTGACTACATTCCATTATCCTCGTTTTGCTTTTGTTGATGTTCATCTTATATCCTCCTTTCAAGACACTGTCCATTCCGTTCAACTGCTCTTCCAAGTCATTTGCTGTCTCTGACAGAATTACAATGTCATCGGCGAACCTCAAAGTTTTTATTTCTTCTCCATGAATTTTAATACCTACTCCGAATTTTTCTTTTGTTTCCTTTACTGCTTGCTCAATATACAGATTGAATAACATCGGGGAGAGGCTACAACCCTGTCTCACTCCTTTCCCAACCACTGCTTCCCTTTCATGGCCCTCGACTCTTATAACTGCCATCTGGTTTCTGTACAAATTGTTAATAGCCTTTCGCTCCTTGTATTTTACCCCTGCCACCTTCAGAATTTGAAAGAGAGTATTCCAGTTAACGTTGTCAAAAGCTTTCTCTAAGTCTACAAATGCTAGAAACGTAGGTTTGCCTTTTCTTAATCTTTCTTCTAAGATAAGTCGTAAGGTTAGTATTGCCTCACGTGTTCCAACATTTCTACGGAATCCAAACTGATCTTCCCCGAGGTCCGCTTCTACCAGTTTTTCCATTCGCCTGTAAAGAATTCGCGTTAGTATTTTGCAGCTGTGACTTATTAAACTGATAATTCGGTAATTTTCACATCTGTCAACACCTGCTTTCTTTGGGATTGGAATTATTATATTCTTCTTGAAGTCTGAGGGTATTTCGCCTGTCTCATACATCTTGCTCACCAGATGGTAGAGTTTTGTCAGGACTGGCTCTCCCAAGGCCATCAGTAGTTCTAATGGAATGTTGTCTACTCCCGGGGCCTTGTTTCGACTCAGGTCTTTCAGTGCTCTGTCAAACTCTTCACGCAGTATCTTATCTCCCATTTCATCTTCATCTACATCCTCTTCCATTTCCATAATATTGTCCTCGAGTACATCGCCCTTGTATAAACCCTCTATATACTCCTTCCACCTTTCTGCCTTTCCTTCTTTGCTTCGAACTGGGTTGCCATCTGAGCTCTTGATATTCATACAAGTGGTTCTCTTCTCTCCAAAGGTCTCTTTAATTTTCCTGTAGGCAGTATCTATCTTACCCCTAGTGAGACAAGCCTCTACATCCTTACATTTGTCCTCTAGCCATCCCTGCTTAGCCATTTTGCACTTCCTGTCGATCTCATTTTTGAGACGTTTGTATTCCTTTTTGCCTGCTTCATTTACTGCATTTTTATATTTTCTCCTCTCATCAATTAAATTCAATATTTCTTCTGTTACCCAAGGGTTTCTATTAGCCCTCGTCTTTTTACCTACTTGATCCTCTGCAGCCTTCACTACTTCATCCCTCAGAGCTACCCATTCTTCTTCTACTGTATTTCTTTCCCCCATTCCTGTCAATTGTTCCCTTATGCTCTCCCTGAAACTCTCTACAACCTCTGGTTCTTTCAGTTTATCCTGGTCCCATCTCCTTAAATTCCCACCTTTTTGCAGTTTCTTCAGTTTCAATCTGCAGTTCATAACCAATAGATTGTGGTCAGAATCCACATCTGCCCCTGGAAATGTCTTACAATTTAAAACCTGGTTCCTAAATCTCTGTCTTACCATTATATAATCTATCTGATACCTTTTAGTATCTCCAGGATTCTTCCAGGTATACAACTTTCTTTTATGATTCTTGAACCAAGTGTTAGCTATGATTAAATTATGCTCTGTGCAAAATTCTACAAGGCGGCTTCCTCTTTCATTTCTTCCCCCCAATCCGTATTCACCTACTATGTTTCCTTCTCTCCCTTTTCCTACTGACGAATTCCAGTCACCCATGACTATTAAATTTTCGTCTCCCTTCACTACCTGAATAATTTCTTTTATCTCGTCATACATTTCATCAATTTCTTCATCATCTGCAGAGCTAGTTGGCATATAAACTTGTACTACTGTAGTAGGCATGGGCTTTGTGTCTATCTTGGCCACAATAATGCGTTCACTATGCTGTTTGTAGTAGCTTACCCGCATTCCTATTTTCCTATTCATTATTAAACCTACTCCTGCATTACCCCTATTTGATTTTGTATTTATAACCCTGTAATCACCTGACCAAAAGTCTTGTTCCTCCTGCCACCGAACTTCACTAATTCCCACTATATCTAACTTTAACCTATCCATTTCCCTTTTTAAATTTTCTAACCTACCTGCCCGATTAAGGGATCTGACATTCCACGCTCCGATCCGTAGAATGCCAGTTTTCTTTCTCCTGATAACGACGTCCTCTTGAGTAGTCCCCGCCCGGAGATCCGAATGGGGGACTATTTTACCTCCGGAATATTTTACCCAAGAGGACGCCATCATCATTTAATCATACAGTAAAGCTGCATGTCCTCGGGAAAAATTACGGCTGTAGTTTCCCCTTGCTTTCAACCGTTCGCAGTACCAGCACAGCAAAGCCGTTTTGGTTAATGTTACAAGGCCAGATCAGTCAATCATCCAGACTGTTGCCCCCGCAACTACTGAAAAGGCTGCTGCCCCTCTTCAGGAACCACATGTTTGTCTGGCCTCTCAACAGATACCCCTCCGTTGTGGTTGCACCTACGGTACGGCCATCTGTATCGCTGAGGCACGCAAGCCTCCCCACCAACGGCAAGGTCCATGGTTCATGGGGGAAGTTATGTGATTATAAAAGAAGTTGCAGTGAAACAAATGAATACACAAAAAAGAACGAAACCGACCAAACGAGAACCAGTTGGAGTGAGGAATGGAGGAACGAGATCAACTAAATGACACTGAGGTGGCGACGAGTGACAAGTCTGACCGTCATCGAAGTGAATGGTGAGCAACCTTTCGGGAGAATGAACCCCACCTTGACTAGAGCGGATAATGAACGATTGTTCCTTAGAATTCGTTCCTCAGTCTATTTGTTCACTTTAGTGAACAGTTCCTTTGGTTCTGTTCGTTCGCGAACGACCCAGTGGTATTACAGCTCTGGTCTTTTAATTTAAAAGCTTTTCGCCTTGTGTAACTTATTTATTTTTCACCCTACAGAAAAATGCTCCCTGCATATTCTTCATTATTGAGCTGTTGTGTGACTAATCATCAGGATATTGTGACTAACGCGTTTCTTGGCCGATAGACGTTAACTGTAGCCAAATAATTAAAACCAGCCACGTATTCTGTAACCCATGAACTGTTTAAACCAGTATTTATTAATATTAGCAGCCACAACAGTGTTTTATGTATATAGCCATATCAGTATTTAAAATTTTTTTCCACTACTGCAGTTTATTGTAATAATTCCACACTGTTTTGTCGCGGTATTAAAATTAATAACTCTGTAACCGTGTATATGGTTAGCACATAAGCAACATCGTTTGTCAGCGAATGGTTAGCAACACTATTTGTGACTAAAATTTAAGCACTACGATTATTCTATTAGCTCGGTATTAGTAACATACACAGACCTTGGCCTGTTATCTATTACTCAGTAATTTACCTTTTGAAGCTCGAAAACGTCAGAGAAACTTGTGCCGGACAACCTACGGTTTCAGTGAAGAAGAGTGGTTTGAAAACTTTTGGCTTGACAACTTCAATGGCAATAGAACGGTCAAAGCAGAAAAAATTTATTGACAGAGATCTTTGAATGAAACTGTAAATTAAAACCACTGCATTAATTACTGCCTCTGCATTGTAGCATAATGCGAATCCGATGTAATGGCCACTGATCAACGTTCTATTTGCTGCTGCATCTCCACTCGATATGGAAATATTACATGTCCAAGTTCGAAATATTTTGAAATCCGGTCCTCACGAGCATGCATAATTCTGAGTTCGTGTGTCAGAAATAATTCGATGTCTGGTGACAATCGGAAATACTTTACAGTCCAGCACCACTCAAAAAATTCTAAGTCCAACCAAAGTTGGAATTTTTAAAGTCCCACGACCTAGTAAGTATCAGAATTTCTCTTACTGTCGAAATATAGCACTGTACAACATCAGCCGAAATATTTCTAAGTCCCAAATCGTAACAAAATAGCAGATTTTTTTCTAATTTCATGCATCATCGATTACCCTATCACCCTACAACGTTCGATAGCGTGACTGCCTGCAAACCTGCCAGGAAGCGCGCTTCTCTCCCTTACTTATGGTCCGAAGTGACCGTTTCCCAGTACCATTTAATCTTCATTATGTGCTTCGTCCATTCAGTTACATGAAGTTACATATATGTTATACATATCAAATTAACCGTTTTTTCATCGTGCATCTCGTGATGTATTTACATATTCTTGTGCTGTCTGTACAGTATTCAAATGGCTCTGAGCACTATGCGACTTAACTTCTGGTCATCAGTCGCCTAGAACTTAGAACTAATTAACCTAAGGACATGACACACATCCATGCCCGAGGCAGGATTCGGACCTGCGACCGTAGCGGTCGCTCGGCTCCAGACTGTAGCGCCTAGAACCGTACGGCCACTCCGGCCGGCTGTACAGTATTCAATTCAGGTTCTTTAGTACAAAAGTTAACAGTGAGGCAGGTCACTTAATACTGTTACAAGGCTAGTTTTATCATGTGTTGTGGATGGGAAAATCAGTAGATTTTATGTGGTAGGTATTATTCGGAGTGGCTACTATTTCTAGATACTATTTTGAGCGATCGCAATTGCCAACCAGGTTCTTTGCTGCAGATCAATTCCGATTTTCTCGAATCGGATTGAGTACACCATAAGCTTCGTCCTTCTCTCTGCTATCCCGTGATGCATCGGTTTTCTAGTTTCTAATTATCACTAACAATATTTTTAATAATATTGTCACGTAGCAGAACATGTAATTAGCTGAATGACGAACACAAACTTCACTTAACGAATGTTTATTCAAGTACTTGCACATACAAGAGCGCAGAGCGAACTGCCTCCGGCCAGACCACACACAGCATATATACAGCTACAGAAAATTCCAGTACAATGATTCTTTACATTTGTGGATGCATATAGAATGTACTCGAACCGAATATAGAAATTAAAATCGTACAGTCCACGTGCGTTTTGAACTCACGATCCTCCATGCAGCGGTTTGGTATCGTCACCACTACACCACGGTGCTACTCAGCGTCTTCTGCGACAATATTATTTCGATAAAATGGAAAAATATTAATACAGAAAACAGTAATATAAATCCTTAACTTTTGGTGCCAGATCAACATTATATCTTAGTTACACTTGTTTTGAACTATTGCTCAGCTTTCTACTATTGACACAAAAAATATTGATTCTCTTAAATTATAATACTATGTGCTTTTTTTATGGCTCTGTAACTCCTAAACAAACTGTACTGCGGGAACCATCATGGGATTTTCTGTTTTGTCTCGTCGACACCTTTCAGTTTATTACGCTTAGCTTCTTCCGTAGCTATTGTGCTTCAGCAAGTTCCATTGTGAAAGCTGTTAGGCGACTGCAGGCTTTCACAGCAGACGCAAAAGGCAGTACATTGACCCACGTGTTTCCAGTCACACTTGGCCACCTGCCTCGACAAATACGTCTGTCAGCAAAATGCTTTGAAAAAGCACGTGACTCAAACTGTCGTCTGTAAGCCGGGCAGTGTGTTACCTCCACGTGTCTGACGTCTGGGATCTTCCCATCTCTTGATGGTAGTTGTCAGAACTCGCGAGTCCTTTCAGTCGCTTGATACTGCTCGGTGCCCTGAGGGGCGTATGGTCACATGTTTCTCTTGATAGGGGAGAGTTCTGGTGAGTGCCTACCTCAGATAGGTTTTATATCATAACATTCACAGACCAAATTCTCTTCTAATCAATGAGATTCAAAAATGGTTCAAATGGCTCTAAGCACTATGGGACTTAATATCTGAGGTCATCAGTTCCCTGGACTTACAACTACTTAAAGCTAATTAACCTAAGGACATCACACACATCAATGCCCGAGGCAGGATTCGAACCTGCGACCTTAGCAGCAGCGCAGTTCCGGACTGAAACGCCTAGAACCGCTCGGCCACAGCGACCGGCAATGAGAGTCACAACAAGCATCTATTTCAGAGAGACTTGGTACCTTTTCAGTTGTGGACCAATGTGTGTCGACTGTCTCCTGATCGAAGAGAGACTACTTCAGGAAGACTTGGCGTTTAGCATTATTAAATGTTTCTCTTGATGAGGGCGACTCGTTGTGGGCACCTAGTCCAGTGATCAGTGACAATCCTCGCAGGTGTCTACTTCATGAAAATTTTGTATTTATACAGTCACAGACTCGTGATTAGTGAGTTTCCTGGTGGGCGTCTTCTTCAGAGAGACTGGGTATCTTCGCTGTCGTAGAGTAGTCTCTGTTGATTAGTGAGAGGCCTGGCGGACATGTAATTCAGGGAAACTTGGTATCTTAGCAGTTATGGATGACTGCCCTGACTGAGTGGTTATCTCAAATCTGAGGGCCGGCCGATCTAACAAAATTACATAACCGAGGCGACATGTTTTCGGTTCAGAATGATAGTCCTACACAATGAGTTACTCAAACAGTAATCAAGCACTATTTACGTAGACCTTGGAGATCCGGAAACAGTTCTCTTCCTCGCTTCACACTCGAGTGACGTAATTTCATAGCATGGGTGCGACCCACTTTGTCCGAGAAAATAAGTCAAACACAAGTAGGAATCAGAGCGATGAGTGATCTGCTCTGTTTGAGTGGCCTCCAGCCATTTGGAAGTGGTCAGGTGTGATCTGACTAAATTTTCAATACTGGAATTTGTCAATTGTGATTTGACTAACGTGTCAGTACTAATTTTATGTTGCATACTTAGAAAGATTATGATGGCCCTGAGGCTAGCGCTGGCTGAAGATGGTCTCCTCGTTCCGTCACTGGAGATCTCTTCACGACCAAAACTGCGTGAAATGCTATCAAAATAGTCTCTTCGACAGGCTCCCTGGAATACAGGAAAGGTATTCAGAAACTGGTTATGCAGATGCCATAGCGTTTGACCTGCAGAGAAATAATCCCTGTTTCCACTAATGTGTTATGGCAACGGTTGATCTTTCAGACTGTACCATAGCCAGCATTAAATTTGTCCACGTTGGCCGCCGTTTCTGGTATCAACCATAAAACAAACGACAAATATTAAATCCAAGAAATAGTTGCATTATTGTGTCAGTACCATATTCGTCGCCATTTTTTCCGTTACTGACATTGGCATAACGGATGAGTGGTTTTGGAATTCCAGTTCGACCTATAGTTCCCTGTTTATGGGGCTTCCTTCGCGTTGTTTTTGTGCTGACAGGGTTCATGAGTGCGACTTATAGCTCTGCAATGACTTTTGCAGTTGTCGTCCTCTTATTTACCGTCAAAATTCACTTCAATGACCGTCTGTCACCATCACTCAGCGCACAATTTTGTCCGTGTTGTGATTTAACGGATGAAGTTTTCCTCCTTTCCCCATGTGCAATACAGATCTTTGGTACAGTGCCTTCTGAAACATCAAACACTTCGGCTACCTTGTTTACGAAGCACCTCTGTGTGAGCACCAACAGTTTGCCCGTAGTCGAATTCACTTACCTTCGACACCGTTGTCGCCACGACTGACGTTTGCAGCTTACTGAGAACACTGCACAGGTGCAGCTCGTGGTCAAATAGGCGCAACCTGGAAACTTGGCTAAAATTTGAATTTACATTTAGACACGAATTTCTCGCAGTGCTTGCATATTTTTGTGCAATCCCTTTAGTTCTGGACACTCCGCATCCAATCTCTAGCGATGCAAAGGAACGCCAGTACCCTCAGCTACTAGCTCGATCGCCCTACAGTAAGATTTACGGATCGTCATCCGGTGGCAAAGTTACTCCGAAGGTCGCTTTCACTGCAATCACCAAGCCAATAGGCCGTACTAGCGGCGTTTAGAGAGGTCGCTGGCGGAGCAGAATTATTTCCTTCCACTAGATCACGTGCCGTAAATAGTTCGCCATGCATTCTTCCGCCCAGCGACTATTTAGTACGACACATCACCCACAGTGAGCCAGTTCCGTCGCAGCGAGTGGTCTAGGCCAAGCGCCAAGTACAGTAATACTTGTTCAACAAGGGCTCAATGTACCGTCGGCCGTTCAAAAGGATCATCACGATGCTCACTTCCAAGACCTTGTTAGGCGACTTGATACTTAGGACGCTATTGTTCTGATGTTGTAGTGTTTCTGTTATTAAAGTTGGGAGTCCTGATTAGTGCCAACGGCCTTGCCGCAGTGGTAACACTGGTTCGCATCAGATCACAAAAGCCCTGTTGGGCTGGGCTAGCCCTTGGATGGGTGACCATCTGGTCCGCCAAGCGCTGTTGGCAAGTGGGGTGCACTCAGCCCTTGTGAGTTAGAGTGAGGAGCTACTTGACAGAGGTAGCGACTCCAGTCTCGTGAACTGCTATACAGCCGGGAGAGCGATGTGGTCAGCACATGCCCCTCCAGATCCGCACCCAGTGACGCCAGTGGTCTGAGGATGACACGGCGGCCGGTCGGTACCGTTAGGCCTCCCAAGGCCTGTTCGGGCGGAGTTTATTTCAGTTTAATTCTGTATGTGGGTACTCCACATAAAAACGTCAGAATTGCAAATATAGTTATTTGTACATGGAAAGAATTCGCTGTTGAGGATGCGAACTACCACCAGCTGTGTAAGGGAATGACGACACGGAAAATTTGTACCGGATCGGGATTCTAGCCCGGATTTCTCGCTTTTTGCGAGCGACCACCTTAACAGCTTCGGCTATCCGTACAAGACTGACGGGCAGACCCAAACTTCAGTATGTCGTCGTTCCTGGGCCACATCCTGTACTCGTTCACACATTGTGCATTCCCCGCACAGGGGAAGACATTTCAATTGAAATTCATTGTCTGGTATCGGCGGATGAATACATTTCAGTGCCTGTGTCTTGAAGAAGGACAATGCAGAGTTCCTTCGGACATAACCTGTACGGGAATTACATAATGCATGTATGAGTACAGGTCGTGAAGCAGGAGCAACGGCATATTGAAGTTCGGGGCCGGCTGTGAGTCGTGCACGGATAGCTGAAGCGGTTGAGACGACCGCTCGCGTAAAATGGGAAATAGGGGTCCGGTCCCACACAAAATATTTATTATTGTCATTTCCTCACAGAAGCGAATAAATTTCATATAGACACATCAAAAAAAAGGTTGCATCACTCTGGTTCACAGAACTCATGAAGATAGAAGTTGACTGTGGATATTGTATCACAGACACAGTCACTTTGACTGTTCAGAGATGTCACTAAACCCGCCCAAAGAAGTAAACAACCATACATGACCAACGCGTAAAAAAACAGTATTCCATTTGAGTCCATAGACGTATCACAGCAATGCACTGACCGGATATTTGAATGTTGTGCAGGGGCAGTTGAATTTAGTGACACTAAACTTGTAATTGTTGTTGTTTATAAGTCCCCTAACTCTGACTTCAGAGCATTTCTGCTCAAGCCAGAGAGGGATCTTGATTCACTTTGTAGGAAGTACCAGAAATTAGTTGTATGTCATGACTTCAACATAAATTTTATATACACACACACACACAAAAAAGTTTTGCATCACCTCGGTTTCGAGAGTACCGGAATTTGTACAGAAAACTGAAACAGAGATCAACATAAACATCATTTCCGCCCTTTCTATTTCTGTTGAAAACCACACATTGCATGTTGTAACACCATACAGCGAGACCTTCAGAGGTTGTGGTCCACACTGCAGTACACACCGGTACCTCTAATACCCAGTAGCGCGTCCTCTTGCATTGATGCATGCCTGTATTTGTCGTGGCGTACTGTCGGTCGGAGGACATAATTCACGTATCGTACAGTCGTTACAGCGCCTTCCATGACCCAGTTAGTAAAAGGGTGAATCGCCTTTCAGACCATGATGCACAAATTTTGACACTAAAAGACTTTTTTACTCAAACAAATATCACATATTATTACAAATTATGTAGAAAAGTTAATCATAAAGCAATAGAGAGTTTCTTAAACCTTGTCAAGGAACAAGAGTGGCAGGAAGTTTATAGTGCCGGTAACATAGATGATAAATGTGAAACGTCCCCTTAGAAAAATTATATAAGACTGTGCTTAAACTGACACACAATATTTTTTAGCGCAACGCAATCTGACTTTCAATAAACACTACAAAAGAATGGCCCTGACTAACATTAACCTATACCTTTCACAAATCACTAACCTCGCAAAAATCTTCGTTACTCGAACTACTGCAATACAGCGAGCGCCACTACTGCCAGCTAAATAAAAGATTCAAACTACTGAAGGCACTAACTACTGATAGGGATAGGTAGCAAATGAAAGATTTTGATAGGGAACAAACAATGTATTTACTTCAATAGTGTTCAAAAGTCATAATGTATATAGCAGTTCATGACATCCAGTCTTACAAATTTCAAAACTCCGCCATCTCTCTCCCCACATCCAGCACTGCTGGCGGCTCACCTCCAACTGCGCAACGCTACGCGCTGTTAACAGCCAACAGCCCAACACTACAATGGCAGACAACAATGCAAACTAGCCACAGACTGCACACAGCACAGCCAGTGATTTTCATACAGAGCGCTACGTAACGTTGCCAATAAGAAAACATAAACAGCCTACTTACATAGCCCCCATGCTCCCCACAAAAAATTTTACAAATTGTTTTGGGCAGTGGCCAATACAGATTTGAAAAAATGTTTCATAGTTACAATATCGAAGATATCAAATGCACACACTTATTGATACAATGTTGGTCATAAGCTAAAATTTTCTCACAGTACATAAAGACAGTCCTGACCATCCATCACAGTAAAATTGCAGTGTTTTTCTCAAAATCTGAGCAGTAAAAGAAAATGCACACGGAAGTAGTGGATTTCCATGCAGTCTTGAAGAAGTAGTGTTGTCCATCCAACGGAAAGACAGTGCTGACTCTCGACATACGGACAGGTAATGGGCCACAACAGAGGAAACCCACAGCAGAGTCAGTCGAGGTTTTGACGAATAGTGGTAGGTAGGTCATCAAAGAGCAGACCCGCTGTAGTTCTGGTAGAGAGTATGGTGTTGGTGAGTCATCAGAGGTGCAGACCCAGTGCAGCCCTTTTAGAAATAATGGTATTGGTGAGTCATCAAAGATGCAGACCCACTGTAGTCCTTGTAGAGACGGCCAGCAGCCAACTGTTGCGACTGTGCAGGTGCACAATCACCATCGAAGAGTCTTGCGGAGAATATAGCAAGTCCATAAACCACCACTTGTGTACTCACAAAGTTTTTGGAATTGTCCTCAGAACCAGCAATGCTGTTAATCAGTCCCTTGCTGAATTATCAACACATGTGCAAGCACTAACAGTCCCAACTTCTCACATACTGTGCATATGTCATGACCAACAGAAACGTGTGCAGTGAAATGATACTTAATTTGAAGAACTGGTGTCTATACAATTATAAATTTACAACATAAGAATACAATTACAAAGGTACAAAATACATCATTAAAGAACATAACAATACAGATAACGTTTGTAGTAATAGGGGCTTTACAAAAGAATAGAAATAAACAGATACATCAGTGTTACAGAAATTATGACATAAAATGTCAGAATAACTTTCAAAACATCAACTTCACACATGAGCATTAAAACAAAACAGAATAAATAATGTCTAAACATCTTTACAAAGTAAATAACATATTATTAACGCAAATTATATTTGAGGATAACAGTATTCCTCATCATAGTGAATGTAGCTTAGTATTAGAAGAGAAAAAAATTATATGAAACTGTACACAGAGACAGGAAGAAAACAAATACACAAGGGTACACAAACACATAGTGGGATAACACAGGAGGAAAGGACAGGGTGTGTTCTCAGTGTAACATTTGGTACTGCAGTATTTTGCAGACAAAACCTTTTTTTTCTTGGAGATCTCCCTTCGTTCATCATTATTCCCAAAAAGTCCTATCTATACCTGCTTTCTGTATTTTTTTCGTATAACTTCTCAATGCATTTCTTCCAATTCATCACAACTCATTGTCTTATATAGTCTACCCCCTCTTAAGCTAACTTAAGTCTACTGAGCTCAGATGCTAAACTAAGGGACGAGGCAATGCAGCAGCATAAAACAATTAATACAAACAGCAATGAAAAAAAATGGAAATTGTCAAAGCAAGCTACAGTAAATCTAAATTACCAAGCAATGCAACATTACAACTAATATGAGCCAATGTGCAGCAACAAGAAAAATAAATCAGTAGTAAAACTGGCTTAACAGAGTAATACAAAGTGAAATTTAGTAGCACAATGCCTGGCAAACAGCAGCAGCAAATGTAATAACTTATATCTAAACATGAGAAAGCTCAAGCAGAAAAAACATTACACTAAAGATGGCCATGTCTAATACCTATGTCACATCTTAATACTAGAGTGATGCATCACAATTTATTCTACAAAAAAAATTACCAAGTAGTTGAAAAGAAAATTCTGTATGCAATACCTGCGAAGGGAAATGTCTATTTATGTGCCCTCGTTTTCTTGGAAGTAGATCATAAATTTATTATTGACTGGATCTGTAGGTATAAAATAACTATATTAGTACATCTATTAAATTTTATTTTAACCAATGCTGCAGTGCAGCTAGAAACTAGATATTAAACAAATGAGTAAATAAATACATAAAGCAAGCCATATGGCATTTCTCTCAACTAGCAAGACAATAACCGTGAAATGTTTCTCATCGATTCATTAGGTATTTTAGTAAATATCATAAATTAAGAGCTCCACAGTATAATCATATGTTTTCAAGTTTGAGTGTGTCGTATTTGCGGTGCTTTCTACAAAGAAATGTCAATAGCAAAGGCATTTTAGTAAATATCATAAATTAAGAGCTCCACAGTATAATCATATGTTTTCAAGTTTGAGCGTGTCGAATTTGCGATGCTTTCTACAAAGGAATGTCAATAGCGAGGGTAATGGCCTCCTGTTTTTTCTCCACCTGTGCCTCTGAAAGACACACACTAATGGCTTTTTTCCAGGAGACTGTCACGCAGCTGGGTGCCCACGATGCATTGTGTGCAGGTGGTCACTTAACTTTCTTACCGAAATATTTATGACACCAGTTTGCACTACAGTGACAGTCTCACATAAAAAGTTTCACAGGTCGATAATTTGCGTTACAAATTTGTAGAAACAAAATCCTGTAAGTATAACAGTGTCCAAAAAATTTTCGCCAACATAGTGATACATTCACACATATACACACATTTCATAACTCTTAAAGTACGATTCTCGGTTTCCAACATCCTTTTTCACAAACCAGAGTCCCTAACCACTACTCATTATTCCTTGCTTTATTACACATATACATATTCGTAGACACTTCTTCAATATTTCATCATAATAAATACATAGCATAATCAAATTCCTCATATAGCATCAGCTTATTGATCATAAACATATCTCAACAGCGTAATACACATCGTTGTCGTAATAATATCATAGCATCTCAGTCAAATCTCAAAAACGTCGTAGCTTTCTGCAATAATTTCAAAACCTAAAAAAAATTCTCTGCTCATTTCAATAGGGTCATCTACCTCAAATGTACTTTAAAAATAATGATCCCATATCAAATACGACATTCAAAACTCTCATAGTATCACAATGGTTCCGAAAAAATATGAACAGTTCACACAGTACACACAAAATACAGTTTCATAAGTGTGAAGTTATCCAACTGTGTAATTGTGTAAACATGTGTCACTGATGTAGTAAAAAAAATGTTTGTCTCTCAGTTAAATGATCAGATAGCTGTGTAATTCTGTGTTAGAGAAATATGGTGCCGATGTGTAAAGTTGTATAAGCAAATACCATATTAGCTAGGGCTCCTTGTATTTGCCAGACACATAGTACACGATGTAGGCATGTACCCCCTGAGGATTAATGAATAATACCCTCAGGTGTTACAGATTGCTGCAATGGAATGAAATGTATCACGGAAAACCTCTGTATCATTGTACTTCAAATATCTTTAAAAATAAATGTTCTAAGTACAAAATTTATCAAACAAATACGTGTACTGTAGCGCTAAACTGTGCGTGTTGTTGTAAGATAATCTCTGTGGAAGTGTCGTAGTTATCGTCCTCCGAAAGCTAAGTTCTGCAAAAGTCAATATACTTACCTCAAGAGAAACAAAAGTGAAATGCTTTGCATATATATATCTTAGTTATTACGCTTATTGCTGTGATGAAGAAAGTACTATGCTGTAATGTATTGTTGTGCTACAGAAAAGCCTGTCTCATTGTAGCTATACCACAAAAGTTACTACTAAAACATGTTTTACTTTCCAGAATAATTCAGAAAAACTGTGCAGATATAAAACAGAAACGCCGCAAAAGCAACATTGTAAATTGTCATTCATTAGTACCGTCGTGATAAAATCGTGTAGCTGTCACATAAACTAACCACTGTGTCATCTGGTATCTCACAGAAAGTACTTTAAATCCAGAATGTATTTTTAAGTAAACCAAAATGTTGCATTAAAATCTCATTAGCAGTATATGTTCTAAGTATGTAAACCGTATATTCGTTACGTAATCGTGCAACTAACAAGGAAGAATGTAGAAATAGCAACACTGTGTCGTCTGTTCACTATAACAATGCATTCATAATTATTTGTCTAAGTTGCCTAGGTTCTTGACTGGACAGTTAACTTTAAAACATTGTTGCTCAGTGTGACAAATTGTACTAGTAGCGTGAAGTGAAAAGTTTTATGGCAAGGACTAAGTTAAAAAGCAGATTATCTTTCAATAAACGGTTTTACATGTGAAATGTGGTGTAAACCTTTACTCTTCCTAGTACGCAGAGTTTCAACTTCAACGCAATTATCATGTGGTTTACGTCGGTAGGGAATGCTAAAATTTTTCTCAAGGTTAGCGTCTATGTTATTTTTCTCTGAGCCAGCCGGTGCACGTGGCTGCCTGCGGTGCAAGTCATTGTCTCTTCGTTGGCGCACGCCGTTATTGGGATTAGGAGACCCAACTTCTATAAATTCACCTTGACGAGAAGGCCCTGCCCTGTTTGAAGCTCTCCAGTTCTGATGGAATTCAGGTCTCTCGTTTTGTCGGTAGTTCACATAGTTTCTTGTTTGTCAGTCATATGGTGGAGAATTTCTCCCTGAATCGTAACTGCGCGACGAACTGTTGCGTCTGAAGTTATTCTGTCTCCCTTCATAATAATTGTTTTGGTTCCCATATTGTCTGTTTCTATGTTTATCTCTGTCATATTCGTTACTACGGAAATGCGATCTTTCTCTGTAACTACTATTCTGCCAATGGTTGGCATATGGGTGGTCTCTGTTTTGGTCACGATTTGCGTTGTAAGAATACCCTTCTCGTGTCCAGTTATTATTTCTTTCATCGCGGAATTGCGACGGATGTGACCTGCAATTGTTGTGTTCCTATTTTCGCGTTCCGCGATTGTCAGTGTCAATTTCCAATTCTTGTAAGAGTCCCTGAAAAGCTTCGATGTCGTCTTTGCAACGTCCTGCCAAAATAATATGCCATAAATGTTCAGGTAATTTGATTAAGCAAATGCGGATGAGTTCTGAAGGGTTTGACAGGCACTGATTCTTGTGCAACATGTCTTCAAAATATTTCACAAGACTGGAGATTTCAGATTGTTCGAAATGTTTCATCATTATGATGCTATGTTTTACTCGGTCTTGTGTAGCTTGAGACCAATATGCTGAGAGGAAGGCATGATAAAATTATCCTTCACTGTGACAATCGTGAATGACCAATCGCATTCCTACAGCTGGTTCATTCTCTAAGTAGCCACACATAAATTCTAACCTGTGCTCCAATGACCAGTTGGGAGGAAAACAATGAGAGAATTGATGAAGCCACGCTTGTGGATGAATGTCATTGCCAGAATTCTTAAATGTTTTGAATTTACGCGTAGTAATGAACAGCTTATAGTCAAAATCATAATGTCGGCGAGTCGCATGTCGGTCATTGTTACGTCGTTTCGGCGGTTCCATCTCAAAATTCGGTGTACCTTGCCAATTTCTTTCATATTTTCCGAAGTGCCCTGTGTTAGTATTTTGTGGCTGTTCCGTATTTCTATGTCCCTCTTCCCGTATTGGGGCGCCAGTGTCCTCTGAAGTATGTAATTCTTGTATTACCTGTGTCAGCTGATCTTGTACTTCCCGGATTTCTCTTTGGTGTTGCGTATTAATTTGATTTTGATTTTGTTTGAATTTCCTAATTTGTTCACACTCTTCTGTGTCATTAAAGACTACCGGTTTTGTGTCGTTCAGATTATCATCTACCTTCGTAGATAAATTATTTAGCTGATCCGAAAGTTCATCTACTTTCTCTGATAATGAACTAATTTCCTGCATGTGTCTTTCTGAACCAATTTTCAGAGTATCTACTGTGTACTTTAAGTTTTCCTGAGTTTGTGCAAGTTGCGTAACCGAATCGGTAGATGCAACTGAGTCAATTTTAGCTTGCAAGGTCTCATGATTTTCATGAACAATAGTTTGCAGTTCTTTTATGGCTGCTTCGTGATTCTGTAATGCATTTTCACGCCGTGAAAAAATAGGTTGAAAATGCTCACAATGTTGTGTTTTTACGTCATTACAGACTTTTTGACATTTCGATTCAATGTTATGCAACTCAGTAGTTAAATCTTCACGTGTTTGTTCAAGTGTGGTGTCTAACTTTTGAAGCTTTTGCTGTGTTTGTCTCTGATTTTGTTCCATTGTATCTAACTGTTGCTGTGTTTGTCTCTGGTGTTGTTCCATTGTGTCTAACTTTTGAAGATTTTGTTCCATTGTGTCTAACTTTTGTAGCCTTTGTCCCATTTGTTGCATTAATTGTAATAACAATGCACTGGTGTCTGAAACATGTTCCTCAGTGCTTTTCGGCAGTGAAGTTGCACCAACAACATTCACATTTTGACAAGCAGAAAATGTGTCTTGACTTGTTTCAGAAAACAGTGAGGACGCAAAACCTGAATCTACAGTATTTGCAAGACTGTGCCCTGTCATTTCGGATTCCTGAGGCGAGCTGTTGCCGACCGATCGATCGATAATGGTTCCCTGTTCACTATTTGTTTCACTGTCTACACCATTATTTGCCGCCCGCTCGATTTTCCTATGCACAGTTACCAAATTACTACTCTGAATGTCTGTTAATTCATTACACAGTGGTGCTGATAAGCTACGCTCATCATCACTATTATTTCTCAGTTTACTTTGGAGCCTAGTGTTACGTTTTTCACACGCCATGATTATCACAATATTTCACACGACAACACAGAAAAGCACAATTCGAAGAGCAAACTAAGAAAACACATTAACATAGCACTGAAAATAATATCTAGTTAATTGCAAGTGCAGCTGCAAAATACTTGGTGCAAATTTACATGTGTGCCACACCTGTTTTACTGTACAACAATGAAATACTACAACTACAAAGGAAATTCTCTCTACAATTACACACTAGCAATAAACAAAATCTACACTGATTACACTAACTACAAGAAAAAATCAGAAGATTCCAGGTTCGAATCCTGGCAGGGTCGCCATATGAAACGTCCCCTTAGAAAAATTATATAAGACTGTGCTTAAACTGACACACAATATTTTTTAGCGCAACGCAATCTGACTTTCAATAATCACTACAAAAGAATGGCCCTGACTAACATTAACCTATACCTTTCACAAATCACTAACCTCACAAAAATCTTTGTTACTCGAACTGCTGCAATACAGCGAGCGCCACTACTGCCAGCTAAATAAAAGATTCAAACTACTGAAGGCACTAACTACTGATAGGGGTAGTTAGCAAATGAAAGATATTAATAGAGAACAAACAATGTATTTACCTTAATATCATCACAAGCCATAATATATATATCAGTTCATGACAAATTACAAATCTCCGCCATCTCTCTCCCCACATCCAGCACTGCTGGTGGCTCACCTCCAACTGCGCAACACTACGCGCTGTTAACAACCAGCAGCCCAACACTACAATGGCAGACAACAATGCAAACTAGCCACAGACTGCACACAGCACAGCCAGTGATTTTCATACAGAGCGCTACGTAACGTTGCCAATAAGAAAACATAAACAACCTACTTACAAATGTAATGCTTTCCGTAACATATTTCTCATGCTCCTTGAGAGTTGCATTTCATTAGAATGTTCTAAACGGGGTACTAGTAGTAATAGGCAGCCTGGGAAGCTGATTAGTGGGATAAGGATATCATGTAGAACAAAGCTGGAATTATATGAAAATGTTAGAAGTAGTCACAATCAAGCTACTGTAGCCCATTACAAACAGTATTGCAAGGTGGTTAAAAATGTTATTAGGGAGGCAAAGAATATGTAGTATGCAAATAGAATAGCTAATTCACAGGATAAAATTAGAACCATGCGGTCAGTTGTGGTCAGCAGCACAAGGTCGACAATATAAAGTCAGTTCGTAGTAAAAATATTTCTGTTACTGATAAATTAGATATATTTACAGTATTTAACAATCACTTTCTGAGCATCGTTGGTGAATTAAATAAAAATTTAGCTTCTACAGGGAATCATATAACTTTCTAGGCAAATGCCTTTCAGGTGGCTCCAATAGCTCTGAGCACTATGGACCTTAACACCTGAGGTCATCAGTCCCCTAGAACTTAGAACTACTTAAAACTAACTAATCTAAGGATATCACACACATCCATGCCTGAGGCTGGATTCGTTCCTGCGACCGTAGCCGTCACGTGGTTCCAGATTGAAGCGCCTAGAAGCTCTCGGCCACTGCGGCCGGCGGCAAATGCCATCCGGAGATTGATGTCTGAAATACTCCTCTGTGACACAGACAAGGGGGAGATTGAGTCAATAATTAAATCTCTGAAGACTAAGGACTCCCATGGATATAATGGAGTGCCTAGCAGAATATTAAAGTACTGTGTTGGGCATGTTAGCCACATATGTATTTTTCCCTTAGGATTGGTCAGTGTCCTGAACGATTACTCAGCAGTAAAGCCGCTTTATAAAAAGGAGAATGGGATAATGTAGACAATTATAGATCTATTTCTATACCATCAGTGTTTGCTACAGTTATTGAAAAGCCTGTGTATGTAAGGGTAATTGATCTGTTTATATCACACGATTTGTTATCAAATGTACAGTTTGGCTTTAGAAGTTGTTTAACAACTGAAAATGCTATATTCTCTTTTCTTTGTGAGGTGCTAGATGGGTTAAACAAAAGGTTTCGAACACTAAGCATATTTTTTGGTCACAAAATATTGCTCCAGAAGTTGGACCATTACGGAATACGGGGAGTAGCTCACAAATGGTTCACCTCTTACATTAGAAACAGACAGCAAAAGGTCATTATTCACAATGTTGAGAATGGCTGTGATGTGGGGTCTGACTGGGGTACAGTCAAGTGGGGGTGCCCCAGGGATCAGGCCACACCTGTTCCTTATTTATATAAATGATATGCCCTCTGGTATTACGGGAAACTCTAAAAAATTTCTGTTTGCTGACAACACTAGCTTGGTAGAAAAGGATGTTGTGTGAAACACTTGTCCAGTGTCTAATAGTGCAGTTAATGACCTGAGTTAGTGGCTTGTAGAAAATAAACTAATGCTAAATCACAGTAAGACTCAGTTTTAAAGTTTTTAACTTCCAATCAACAAAACCTGACATTTTAATTTCACATTATTGGTAAATGATTAGTAAAACTGAACACTTTAATTTCTAGGTGTTCAGATAGATAGTGAATTACTGTGGAAAGCCCACGTTCAGGATCTTGTTCAAAGACTTAATGTTGCAATTTTTACTATTTGAACGTTATGTGCAGTGAATGACAGTTCGACACGAAAACTAGTCTACTTTGCTTATTTTCATTCGGTTATGTCGTATGGTATTATATTTTGGAGTAACTCTTCCCATTCTAAAAGGACATTATTGGGTTAGAAACGGGCAGTTCGGACAATAAGTGGTGTAAGTTCACGAACTTCTTGTCGACGCCTGTTCACGAGTCTGGATACTGTGACATTGGCCTCTCAATATATATATTCCCTACTGTTATATCTTTTTAACAGTATTAACTTATCCCCAAGAATAAGGAGCTTTCACTCAGCTAATACACGACAGAAATCGTACCTGTATTTGTGTCGGACTCCATTAACTCTTGTCCAGAAAGGTGTGCAGTATACTGCTGCATACATTTTCAATAAGCTACTGCTCGAATTCAAAAATGTAGCCCATGCGCTTTCAAATCGAAACTGAAGAGTTTCCTCATTGGTCATTCCTTCTACTCTGTCGAGCAGTAGCTTGAAAAATAAAGCTGATTCTTGTTGTATTGCATTTACTTAAACTTATGGCTTGACTTTTTTCGGGTTCATAAATATCTTATTTTTATCAGTTATTACTTTTGTGTTGTAATTTCATGTACTGACATGTTCCATGACCTTGGAGATTTGCTCCTCAATTTGGTCCTACGGAACTTGACTTGTAAATAAAATGAAAAACGGAGTGGGTCCGACAGTCGATCATTTCCAGTCATTCCACCGGGAAGGAGGTAAACAGTTCGCGTTGTCTGTAGTTCAACCATTCCTAGGCGGTCCATACCGCGGTTCGAGCGCATCGGCAAGGGAATTGTCCATGCGTCTCGGAATGAACCAAAGCGATGTTGTTCGGAGATGGAGGAGATACAGAGAGACAGGAACTGTCGATGACATGCCTTGCTCATGTGGCCCAAGGGCTACTACTGCAGCGGATGACAGTTACCTACGGGTTATGGCTCTGAGGGACCCTGACAGCAATGCCACAATTTTGAATAATGCTTGTCGTGCAGCCATAGGACGTTGTGTTAAATATCAAACTGTGCGCAAAAGGCTGTATGATGCGCAGCTTAACTCCCGACGTCTGTTGCAAGGTCCATCTTTGCAACCTCGTCACCAAGCAGCGCGGTACGGACTAACCCAACAACATGCCGATTGAACTGTTCAGGATTGGCATCACGTTCTCTTCATCGATTAGTGTCGCATACGCCTGCAAGCAGACAATCGTCGCAGAAGAGGTTGGTGGCAACCCGGTCAGGCTCAACGCCTTAGACGTACTTTAAAGCGAGTGCAGTAATTAGGAGGTTCCCTGTTGTTTTGGGGTGGCATTATGTGGGGCAGACGTACGCCGCTGGTGGTCATGGAAGGCGCTGTAACGACTGTACGATACGTGAATGCCATCCTCCTACCGACAGTGCAACCATATCGGCTTCATACGGTCGAGGCATTTGTCTTCATGGACGATACATCGCGCCCCATCGCGCACATCTTATGAATGACTTCCTTCAGGATAACGACATCTCTCGATTAGAGCGGCCAGACATGAATCCTATCGAACATGGCTTTGATAGATTGAAAAGGGCTGTTTATGGACGACGTGACCCACCAACCACTCTGAGGTATTTACACCAAATCGCCGTTGATGACTCGGAGACTCTGGACCAACAGTGCCTTAATGAACTTGTGGATAGTATGCCACGACGAATACAGGTATCTGTTAATGTAAGAGGACGTGCTACTGGGTATTAGAGGTACCGTTGTGTGCAACAGTCTGGACCACCTCCTCTCAAGGTTTCGCTGTATGGTGGTACAACAGGCAATGTGTGGTTTTCGTGAGCAATAATAAGGGCGGAAATGATCTTTATGTTGATCTCTCTTCTAATTTTCTATACAGGTTCCGGAACTCTCGAAACCGAGCTGATTCAAAACTTTTTTTGATGTGTATATGTCATAACGACTGTAGTCGCCACAGTGCCTGTTCCTTCGTATATGCTGGCATATCTGATTGAACACTACAGTCAGTGTTCTTATCAGCACCACAGGCCCTTCAATATCGTATCATTGTTATTTGTTCTGGGATATAGCAATATGTGAATAAGTTTTAAGTTCTGTTAGGCACTACCAGCGATTCTTTTGTGAGGGTATCCTTAGTTGAAGGATACTTGACAATGAGATTCTGAGCATCTTTAGTCAGAATTTAAAGGTATAGTCCACCACGTGCTAGAGAAGTATGTGCCTAGCAAAAATATGGGGGAGGGAAAGGATCCACCTTGGTACAACAAACATGTTAGGAAGTTGCTGAGAAATCAGAGAATTTTGCACAGTCGTTTTAAACGTGGTCACTGCCTCTCCGACAAACAGAAATTATGCGAAATGAAATCAGATGTCAATCAGTGATTCTTTTAACGACTTTGAAAGCAATATTCTATCTGCAGATTCTAAAAATAGCCCCAAAATAATTTGATCTTACGTAAAATCTATGAACGCTACAAATAATTCAATACGTTCTCTTGCTGACAGTACGGGTAATGTAACGGATGATGATAAACAGAAGGCCGAAATTCTAAACCTAGCTTTCAAAAACTTATTTACGATAGAGGACTGCAGCGCCATTCCCCCCTTTCAGTTAACGAACAAACGCAAGGATGGCTTACATATTTTTGAGTGTATCTGGAATTGTAAAACAGTAAAGATCCTTAGACGCCAGGAAGGCATCTGGCACAGACGGTATCCCGTAAAATTATATGTTGACTATGTTACAAATATAGCACCATTCTTATCCATCATCTATCAGAGATCATTTGAACAGCAGAAAGTTCCACAGGACTGGAAGAAGGCCCAGATCATAGCAATCTATAAAAACGGTAGAAAATCGGATGCAAATAATTACCGGCCAGTTTCACTGACATAGATTTGTTGTAGAATCATGGAACATATTTTGTGTTCAGACGTAATGACCTTTCCAGACTCTGAGAATCTCATCTGCAGAAACCAGCTCGGTTCTAGGAAGCAGCGGTCATGCGAGACACAGCTGGCCCTCTTTGTGCATGATATACAACAGGCCCTAGATACCGGCTCCCAGGTTGATGCCATATTTGTCGACTTTCGAAAGATGTTCGACTCTGTTCAGCACTGTCGCTTCCTCCAAAAAGTGCGCACTTACGGACTATCCGATGACATATGAGGTTAGATAGAAAGTTTTCTAACAGACAGACAGCAGAATGTCGTCCTGAAAGGGCAGACTTCAACAGAAACAAGCGTAACTTCAGGTGTTCCCCAGGACAGCGTAATAGGTCCGCTCCTTCTTACGATTTACTTAAACGATCTGTTTGATGCTATTGACAGCGGCATTAGGCTGTTTGCCGATGATGCTGTAGTCTACAGGAAAGTAGTATCACACGAAAGTTGTGACCAAATCAATGGGGATTTGCAGAAAATAAATGCGTGGTGTAATGACTGGCAGTTATCTCTCAGTATTACTAAGTATAACCTACTGCGTATGACAAGGCGAAAATTCCCATTAATGTACGAGTACAAAATAAATGCACAGTCTTTGGAAGCGGTAACATCCGTCAAGTATCTTGGTGTGACTATTCGAAATGATCTCAAATGGAACGATCAGATTACACAAGTAACGGGCAAGGTGAACTCTAGTTTGCGATTTATTGGTAGAATCCTGAAGCGATACAGTCCTTCGACAAAGGAAATTGCTTACAGTACGTTAGCTCGTCCGGTCTTAGAGTATTGTTCGTCTGTATGGGACCTTTACCAGTTGGGTCTGATTCAAGAGAGACTGAGAAGGTCCAAAGAAGAGCGGCAAGACCCGCCAGGTTAGCCGAGAGCGCTAATGCGCTGCTTCCTCGACACAGGTAGGAGCGCCGGCCCTGGATCGAATCCGCCCGGCGGCTTAATGACGGAGGCCAGTGTGTCGGCCAGCCTGGGTGTGGTTTTTAGGTGGTTTTCTGCATCCCACTAGGTGAATACCAGGCTGGTCCCCACGTCCCACCTCACTTACATGGCTCGCGGACATCTCAACACATTCACACTATTCCATGGATTAAACTAGACACAGACAGTTGGGATACACTAATTCCATCCTGGGGGTAAGGGGTGGCGGCAGGAAGGGCATCCGACCACCCCTTCAATTAACCTTGCCACAAACGATTAACCATGCCGATCCTGCGTCATTGTGGGACAAAGGAACCAGCAAAAGAAATAAAAGAAAAAAGTAAAGAAGAGCGGCAAGATTCGTGACACATTTAGCCATCACGAGAGCGTTACAAATCTCATAGAAGGCTTGCAGATAGACGACGTGCTAAACGGAAGGAGCTACTCACTAAATTCCGAAATCCGATCTTCGCCGAGGATGTAGAGCATATGTTATTACTGGCAACTTTAAAATAGCGCAATGATCACCATTCAAAGATATGGGAAATTGTAGCTCTTAATGAGGCGTTCAGATAGTCATTTTTCCCTCGTGCGATCTGCGAGTGAAACAGAGGGATGGAAATACGGTGTTGGCGCGAATTGTGCACTCCGACACACACCGCTTGGTGGCTAGCGGAGTATATATGCAGATGTAGATGTAGATGTAGATGAGTCTTGGCATCATATTAAGTCAAGGGAAGCACATCTCACATGCAGCTATTTGCACTTGTCTGCACGAATACTGCTTAGATATACCTATCCAGGTGGGGAGAGCGTCTACACTATGATCAGCGGATAGTGTGGCCCAGTTCAGTAACTTTTTTGTTTCTAGTTTTCATTGCTGTGTTTCGCATTCACTCAGACCATCTATGAACTCAGTCTTGAGAGCGTACCAAAGCAACGAATGTTAACCCGGCTGCGAAATTCAATGCTGGTCTCATTCATCTCCCTAGAAAGCAAACTAATGTTCAACAATTTACTTTACAAGAGCAGTTTTTACTGCGCTGTAATCACATCCTCGTTAAAATTCGCTGCGCGTTCAAACACCTGCTGTTGTTCTTCGAACTGACGTTCCTATTTGCACGTCCTGAATGCTGTATGCGAAGGGAGGGGGAGGTTTCGTGCTATATTTTCGCACTATTGACGACGGGGGCGGAGAAACCTCGGCGCACTGGCAGGAGGGCGTGCTTGCACACACCCACTTATCGCCGTGTTTGCCTACCTGCGCGCAGGGGTGAATAAAGAGACGAGCCGGCCGCAGCGAGGCGTGTTTGCTCGCTCATTGTGGCCTTATCGACGCGCCGGCTTCCGCGGCCAGCGTCCACCGCCGGCCGCCTGCAAACGGAGGGTGAGGGTCTCACTGCGCTGTCGCCCACGCATGGTAAGTCCACCTACGCCGGCAGTCTACCACTCTGGAGGAACGCATGCTTCACTCTCTAACATATCCACATTGCCTCCACGCTTCAGTAGCAAAATAGTCACTATTCTCATGTGTTGTTGCGTTGTGGTCTTCAGTCAGAAGGCCGATTTGATGGTGCTCTCCACGCTAGTATATCCTGTGCACACCTTTCCATCTCTCACTAACTAGCGTAACCTTCAGCCTTGATGCCTCTGTCTCTCCTTTTTCCCAATTTTATTTAGTACCTACTCATTGTTTATTCAACCTTTTTATTTAGTTTTCAACGTTCTAATGTAATGCCACATTTCAGAAGCTTCTATTCCCTACTTGTCTGAACGGTTTATTACCCACGTCTACCTTCCATACGAGGCTACACTCCAGGCATAAATTTACATTCGATGTTACCGAATTTCACTTTTTTTCCAAATGCATTTCTGCATTCCCAGCCTGCGTTTTACATCCTGCCCTCTTCGACCGCCATTTCTTATTATTCTGAGCATCATTTACCACTTATAGTGTCTAATTTCCTAATCTAATTTTCTCAGCATGGCCTGATTTAATTCGGGTTTCATTACCCTTGTTTTATTTTTTTATGGTCATCTTATAATCTCTTTTCTCGACACTACCCGTTCTCTTCAGCTATTCTTCCACGCCCCCTTTATCACCTATGACAGAATTAGAATGACATTGGCAAAACCTTAAAGTTTTTATGTTCACTCTGAACTTCCCAAATTTCTTGTAGGTCTCCTTCACAGCATTCCTGGTGTACAGATTGAATAACACTGTCACACTTTCTTCTTAACTACGGCTTCCTTTCCATGTCCTTCGACTCCTTTTACTGCAGGCTGGTCTCTGCACAAGCTGTAAATAACCTTGCACTCCCAGCATTATATTCGTGTTAGCATCTAGAATTTCAAAGAATATAGTGGAGTCAACATTTTAAAAGGCGTTCTCCAAATCTACAAGCGCTATAAACGTAGTTTACCCTTCTTCAAACTATCTTCTAAGATAAGAAGTAGGGTGAGTATTACCTTTTATGTTCCTTTGTTTGTCCAGAAACTAAACTGACTTTTCCCGAGGTCCGCTTCTAGCATTTTTTTCCCGTTCTTTAGAACATAATCCTAGTCTGTACGTTGAGATCACGAGATGGAAAACTGGTGGTTCGACAGTATTCACACCTGTAAGTACTTCACTTCCTTGTAACTGGAGTTATGTCATTATTCTTGATGTCTGAGTGTATCTTCCTTGTCTCAGACAACTTGCACACTAGGTGGAACAGTTTTGTCATAGCTGGATCTCAAAAGGTCCTCAATAACTGCGAGGGAATATCATCTGCTTCAGCGATCCTGTTTCCACTTAGGTCTTTCAGTGCTCTGTCAAATTTTTGTCTCAGACTTATCGTTGTATATTAGTGCCCTCAAGTTTGTTTTCCTTATACAGGGTGGTTCAGGAGGAATGTCACATAATTTACGAGGTGATTCAAGACGTGAAAATCAACCGAAAAACAACTATGAACGTGTGTCCGATTTTCGATTGTTATGAAACTGGAGCGGGTTGAAGACTACATACATCCATGAATGAGCATGAAGACAAGTGAGAATTTTACAAATGCCATGTAGGTGCTGTGGTGGAGAGAATAATGGCGGGTCGGATGACTTGTCAATCCTACAAGAAGTGTGAGGGTACTCCAACAGATGGCAGCACTGTGACGTCGTACCGAGGCAACAGCTGCAAGCGTGGCCAGCGTGCAATCGTGCGCTGGATCAGCGAGCAGTCGTCAAGCCATGCAGATTACGTAGACATATTGTTTGTGTGCGAGCACTGTAACGGCCATCCCTGTGAGGTTGTGACAGAATACCAAAGATGCTTCACTGATCGACGATCCCCTGTACCAGGATATTTACCAGGGTTTTTTCAGACATCACCTGAGTCCGGAACACTAACCAGTGTACGCGTAACATCAGAACATGAGGCCGTCCAGTCAGTTGCAATGGTACAATGGAGTCCCACCATCAATACTCGGAGCATTAGCTATCAGATCGATATTCCACAGACTCGAGTTTGGAGTTACGTTACATTCCAACAGCTTGTGCAGCCCATGCAACGTCTACATCCAGACGACTCAGTTAGCATACAACAACGTTGTGAATGGTTGGCTGTACACAGAGATGTCGTGCAACACATTTTATTTACAGATGAGTTGAAAGGTGGCTACACTGAGTCACAGTGCCAGAGATGGCGCCAAAGATTATTATCCCGCCGCCTCCACTGGTGCAGTAGTAGTTCAGAGGTTGCCGTGGGCAGTGCTTGTTGAGAGGATGTCGAGAGCAGTACTAATTCAGAGGATGTCGTGTGCAGTTGTTGTTCTGTTGGGCGAGACAGTAGATGCTGTTCGGTTGGTGTAATGTATAGATGGAAGATGTTGCAATGATCACAATGTATTTTTCGTCAATATATATTGAGGTAACAAAAAAAAAAAATTTATTTCACATTTCCTTAATGACAATGCCTCTTGGTCACAGGTTCAGTCAACAAAGCACCTGGCTCGTGTTTATGTATTAGACTTGCACTTCTGGTTTCTATGTGCAATTATAGTATTTCTGGTTTTTCAATTAGTTCATTGAAAATTGTGTTTAAAATATCTTGTCGTATTGAGGAAGAACCGTGCCAGATACATGTACGTTGAATCACACTTCCACACACCGAACAGTTACACTTGTGCTTTGTTCTTTCGTAGCTTTTATAGTTGCAGGGGAGTTAATTAATCAATTGCGTTAACGCAAATTTCTTGTCATTCTTTATTGTTATTTTATGCAGTCAGATTGCGTACTAATACTAGTCAGGCCAACCGGTTACGAGACTTCGCAACCGGTCACACAGCTACTAAAATTCTTGCGTTTTAATTAAGCCCCAATGCAGAGTCTACATTCACACGCGGTGATATCATGAATACCCGTAGTTCTCATACATGGGTGATGTTGTTGTTGTTGTTGTGGTCTTCAGTCCTGAGACTGGTTTGCTGCAGCACTCCATGCTACCCTATCCTGTGCAAGTTTCTTCATCTCCCAGTAACTACTGCAACCTACATCGTTCTGAATCTGCTTAGCGTATTCATCTCGTGGTCTCCCTCTATGATTTTTACCCTCCACACTGCCCTACAATACTAAATTTGTGATCCCTTAATGCCTCAGAACATGTCCTACCAACTGATCCCTTCTTCTAGTCAAGTTGTGCCACAAATTTCTCTTCTCCCCAATTCTATTCAATGCCTCCTCATTAATAATGTGACCTACCATCTTATCTTCAGCATTCTTCTGTAGCACCACATTTCGAAAGCTTCTATTCTCTTCTTGTCTAAACTATTTATTGTCCATGTTTCACTTCCATACATGGCTACACTCCATACAAATACTTTCAGAAACGACTTCCTGACACTTAAATCTATACTTGATGTTAACAAATTTCTCTTCTTCAGAAACGCTTTCCTTGCCATTGCCAGTCTACATTTAATATCTTCTCTACTTCGACTATCATGAGTAATTTTGCTCCCCAAATAGCAAAACTCCTTTACCACTTTAAGTGTCTCACTTCCTAATCTAATTCCCTCAGCATCACCCGACTTACTTCGACTAAATTCCATTATCCTCGTTTTGCTTTTGTTGATGTTCATCTTATATCCTCCTTTCAAGACACTGTCCATTCTGTTCAACTGCTCTTCCAAGTCCTTTGCTGTCTCTGACAGAATTACAATGTCATCGGCGAACATAAAAGTTTTTATTTCTTCTCCATGGATTTTGATACCTACTCCGAATTTTTCTTTTGTTTCCTCTACTGCTTGCTCAATATACAGATTGAATAACATCGGGGAGAGGCTACAACCCTGTCTCACTCCCTTCCCAACCACTGCTTCCCTTTCATGTCCCTCGACTCTAATAACTGCCATCTGGTTTCTGTACAAATTGTAAATAGCCTTTCGCTCCCTGTATTTTACCCCTGCCACCTTTAGAATTTGAAAGAGAGTATTCTAGTCAACATTGTCAAAAGCTTTCTCTAAGTCTACAAATGCTAGAAACGTAGGTTTACCTTTCCTAAATCTTTCTTCTAAGATAAGACGTAAGGTCAGTATTGCCTCACGTGTTCCAACATTTCTACGGAATCCAAACTGATCTTCTATGAGGTCGGCTTCTATCAGTTTTTCCATTCGTCTGTAAAGAATTCGTAATAGTATTTTTCAGCTGTGACTTGTTAAACTGATAGTTCGGTAACCTGCTTTCTTTGGGATAGGAATTATTATATTCTTCTTGAAGTCTGAGGGTATTTCGCCTGTCTCATGCATCATGCTCACCATATGGTAGAGTTTTGTCAGGACTGGCTGTCCCAAGGCCGTCAGTAGTTCTAATGGAATGTTGTCTACTCCCGGGGCCTTGTTTCGACTCAGGTCTTTGAGTGCTCTGTCAAACTCTTCACACAGTATTGTATCTCCCATTTCATCTTCATCTACATCCTCTTCCATTTCCATAATATTGTCCTCAAGTACATCGCCCTTGTATAGACCCTCTATATACTCCTTCCACCTTTCTGCTTTCCCTTTGGTAGGAACTGGATTTCTATCTGAGCTCTTGATGTTCATACAAGTGGTTCTCTTTTCTCCAAAGGTCTCTTTAATTTTCCTGCAGGCAGTTTCTATCTTACCCCTAGTGAGATAAAAATGGGTGATATATAACCCATATGACACTAGTGAAACAAGATTTTAAGTTAGATTCTCACAGAATGTCGCGTGTGGTATGAATGATGACGTGGTGATCAGGCCTGTGTTTCTGCAAAATCGCAATACAGCGCAGCGTACGCCCTTTTCCTGATAGAAGCCCTACCTGCCCTTTTGGAAGACATACATTACACCAACGATGACAAATATACCTACAACGTGATAACTCGGCGATTTACTTTATCAGATAAGTACCCAGCTATCTGAATAACACAGTGGTGAATAGGCCGTGGTCGACTCATTAAGAGCCCTACCAATTCACGCGACCTATTCCCATTATATTTCTGTTTATGGGGCTGGTTGAACGGAGATGTGTACAATACCGAGGTGGGTACTCGTGAAGCACTCGTTGCTCGCACCACCGACGCTGTTGCCCATATTAAGGACTACTGACATGAGGTTCGACAGGCAACACAACACGGCCTCCAATACGTTGACAAGTTCCTTGAGATTGGTGGAGGAGTTTTTGAATGCCACTTGTAGGATGGACCAGTCATCCGTCCCACCATTATTCTCAGGATTTCGGTAAGTTATATTCGCACTTGCCTTCCTAATCATTCATGGATGTGTGTAGTCCTCAACCTGTTCCAGTTTCACAATGATCGAAATTCAGGCATGTTCATAGGACTTTATTTTGACGTCTACAATCACCTCCCAAATTATGTGACATTCCTTCTCATTCACCCTATATAGATCCTCTATTTTTTCCTGCCACCTTTCCGTTTTACCTTCTTTACCAAGCAATGGCTTGCCATCTGAGCTCTTTACATTCATACGGTTGCTTCTCTCTTCTACAAAAGTCTCTCTGTTTTTCCTATAAGCGGAATCTGTCCTTCCCTTAATGATGTAGGTCTCTACAGCATTGAATTTGATCCCATTTTAGATGTACTGCAAGTCTCATTTCTTAGATGTCTGTTTCCTGTTTGCCTGCTTTATTTTGTCGTGGCAACACCCTCCATCTAGACCATAGCCCGTTGAGAAGAGGCAGGTGAGATGCCTTGGTATCCTGCTGCAGGCCGTCGCAATACTTCTGATACAGCGTGGTGCAAGACACCAGTCCACCACAGTAGTCAGCTGTAGTTCCACATGCCATAGCCCAACGCCGAATTGCTTTGGTCACCTACATGATGAAAGATGGGGCACCGTTGCAGTGAATTGGGCAGGGAAACTACAAATACTTGCTGCTCAGACTCTAGCAGCACGTAGTCTTAAAGTCAATGTTGTGACATACTCAACAACAGCCGTTGGTCCCATGAGGGCCAAGCAGCTTCAGCTACGTCTAGCAACACTGTCAGCTATCTATCGCTTTACAAGCTACTGCCAGATCTTATGGTTCAGGTCCTTGACCAAGTGCCACCAAAGACCTCCTCTAGGCAGTCTTCCACTGGCCTCTGGACGTTTACAAGGGGTACTGGGTTGTCCCTGGAACGGCAGCAAGGAAGCACACCAAACTGACTGTCGGGAACAGTGCACACCGCCAGCTTTTGGACGCAGCTCACGCCTTTATGGACCCAATCACCAGCTTGGACACTGCCTTGTTGACAACTTGCCCTCATGGCCTTGTATGCCCTACGGCACACTCGAACGTTCCGATCAGCTGTTACTAACTGAAATCGGGACTCATCCGACAAGGCCACCGCTCTCCATCCGTCTAGGGTTCAAATGAGCCCAAGAGATGCGCTGTAGGCGATGTTGCGCTTTAGCAAAGGCACTCGCATTGGTCGTCTGCTGCCATAGCCTATTAACACCAAATTTCGTCGCTCTGCCCTAATCGGTAGGTTCGTCCTAAGTCCCACCTGGATTTCTGAGGTTATTTCGGGCAGTGTTGCTTGCCTGTTAGCACTGTCAACTCTACTCCAATTCCGCTGCTCTTAGTCGTTAAGAGAAGGCCGTGATGCACTGCGTAGTCCGTGGTGAGAGGTAAACCCTGAAATTTGCTATTCCCTGCATACTCTTGATACTGTGGACCTCGGAATATTGAATTCCCTAACGATTTACGAAACAGAATGTTCCATGCGTGTAACTCCAACTATCATTCCGCGATCAAAGTTTGTTAATTGGCATTGTGCGGCCATAATAACGCCCGAAACCTTTTCACATGAATCAGCTGATTACAAATGACAGCTCCACGAACGCACTGCCCTTCTATACCTTGTGTATGCGATACTGTCACCATTTCTATATGTATGTATCGCTAACTCATGACTTCTGTCACCTCAGTGTGCACTGCAAAACACTGCCTACATGTTAACCTGGCGGTGACAGTAATGCGAGAACTGGGGAAGTTCTGTTGCATTTACTGCAGCATGCAGCGTTGCAGCAGGGATATGTCTGTTAATGATTTTGAGTTAGTACTAAATTATTCTTGGAAAAATTGGTAGAAGCCACCTCAGGAAGGATCAGGCTGGATTCTGTCGAGTCCTATTATATTAAAAATGTCCGCACCGATAACTGAGTGGTCAGCGTGACGGATTACCGTCCTACGGGTCCGGGTTCGATTCCCGTTCGCGGATTTTCTCCACTCAAGGACTGGATGTTGTGTTGTCATCATCATTTCATCCCCTTCCGGCGCGCAGGTTGCCCAATGTGGCGTCGAATGTAATAAGACCTGCACCAAGGCGGCCGGACCTACCCCGCAAGGGGCCTCCCGGCCAATGAACCCAAACGCTCATTTCCATTTCATATTAAAAATATTGTATCATGCGATTCACTTCAAAATTTTTGTGGACACGATGTGGTTATATCTATTTGCATAAAGTTTCAAGGCTCAGCTTTAATTCACTGATGTATGAGGTGTACATTTATAGTAGATTTTCTTAGCTGAGCTGAGTGATAATTAGGATGCTCTCATTCTATTGTTTTCATGAAAACGGTGTATCGTTGGCAACGAGCAAATGCGCTGGGTCTTAGGCTAGAAGATTTGAGCTTGTGACAGTCTTTTATCAGACGACAGATTTCCGAGGGACTACTGAGCGACCTTAATTTTTATTTGTAGTAGGGAAGTTTGCTAGAGTTCTATGGGATGCCAGTTTACCATGGGAGCACTGGACTATATCGATTTTTATTCGTGTTAGGGACTATGTTTTTCAGTGCCAATTTCCATTGTTATTAATAAGCTGGAAGCAATAATATGTTTTTGTTATTTTCACCATCTAATAAAGACTTTCTATGCAGAGCACGTGTCTCATCAATATGATTACAACGGTAAAGCGATGACAGAGTAAAACGGATAAAAATATAGTTTGTGTTTTTTTTTGGGGGGGGGGGGGTGAGGGTACGTGGAAGGAGACAGCACTTCAAAAAAATATAAAAGTTCAATGAAAAAATATTTTTATTTTTATTTTTCACAGAGTAAAACTTAACTTTGTAAACCGTCTTGATGTTTTTCTATTTGCTTTAAATAAACCAACTGTGAAATTAGCATTACAGCTATTATTAAAATATGTCTACTGTGGAATTACAGAAAGAAAGCTTTGCTCAAGTTGGGTGGCAATTCTGATGTGATTCCTGTAGCCTGCTCAGTACATTCTGAAGTTGTGATTTCTAGGGGTTAAGCCTTGACAAGCGGCTGCAAAAATGCCTTATTCCACATGTGTCAACTTGAGATGTAGCAAGTATATTTCCAACATGTATTTCAACAAGAGTCTTGTCTTTCTGTTCCCACAGTACGCAAGAAATTTATCTTCATCTCAACATTATTTCTGTTCAGACATTCTGTGTTCACTGAGGTGATAAGACAAAGGTCATGGGACACTGATATGCGCATATACAGAAGGCGGTAGTATCGCGTACTCCAGGTGTAAAAGGGCAGTGCATTGGCAGGCCAGTCATTTGCACTCAGGTCATTCACGTGAAAAGTTTCCGACGTTATTGTGGTCGCACCACGTGAATTAACAGACTTCGAACGCTGAATGGTAGTTGGAACCACACGCGTGGAACATCCCCTTTTTGGAAATCATTAGGGAATTCAGTATTCCGAGATCCACAGTGTCGAAATCACCATATTTCAGGCATTGCCTCTCACCACGGACAATGCAGTGGCCGACGGCCTTCACTTACAGGCCGAGCGCAGTGGCGTTTGTGTAGGGTTGTCAGAGCTGACAGACAAGCAACATTTCTTGAAATAACCGCAGAAATCAATGTGACACATACGACGAGATTTGGCGTTAATGGGATATGGCAGCAGAGACCAACGCGAGTGCCTTTGCCAAGAGCACGACATTGCCTGCAGCGCCTCACCTCGGCTCATGACCATTTTGGTTGGACCATAGACGACACGAAAACCGTGGCCCGGATGGATGAGTTACTATTTCAGAAGTGAAGAACTGATGGTGAGTGTCGAGCCATTCATGGACTTCATGTTCCCCAACACCAATGTCCTGTCACCACCACAATTGTTTTCGACTGGTTTCAAGAACATTCTGGACAGTTCGAACAAACGATATGCCTAGCCAGAAAGCCCGACATGAATAGCATCGAACACTGTGGGACACAATCGGGAGGGCACTTCGTGCACAAAATTCTACACCAGCAACACTTTCAGGATTATGGGCGGCCACGGAGGCAGCAAGACTCAATATTTTTGCAGTGGACTTCCAGCGACGCTTTGAGTCCATGCCATGTGGAGTTCCTGCACTTTGCCAAACGAAAGGAGATCCGACACTATGTTAGGACGTGTCCCACGACTTTTGTAACCTCAGTGTGTTGCCTCTCGAACTAGACACTGAGTGCTGCATCCTTCAATATGGGAAAACCATTCTACGTCGGTACCAAATTTAGTAAACTGTTTATTCATGTCTGTATACCATAGTAGTGAAACTTTTGCAATGTTTCCCTCTAATTTCATGCTCGTCACACTGGCTACAAGCTTGCTGCCACGCCACCAAGTGGCCATCAGGTTGATAACAGAGCTTTGTATTCATATCTTTCACATCCTGGGAGTCGTCCCATGCTAATTACAATTTACTTTATTATTTCATGTTAGTTTTATATGTTTTTTATTTTCATGAGTCACATTGCAATAAGATGATGATGTTTGGTTTGGGAGGGGGGGGGGCTCAACTGCACGGCTATCAGCGCCCGTACAAATTCCCAAACTTTGCTCAGTCCAATCGCGCCACCTTCATGAATGCTGATGAAGACAACACAAACACCCAGGCATCTCGAGGCAGGTGAAAATCCGTGACCCCACTGCAATAAGATACGTCGTTGATTTTTATTTTGAGTAAAGGTGTAATATTGTGATATCGAATTCAATTTATGAATCCGACTTCCTACAACTTCTCACACGATTGGACGACTCATTTCAGCAACAGAGTCAAAAATACACTAAGGTTCTGTTTCAACGTGATGGTGTTACCATTGTGTGCAGTGGCAAAATTATTAACGTAATGTTGCGAGAAATGCAAAGCTGTTTACTGTGATGGCGAGTGGGTAGCGCATGCACATTGTTACGTATTTCAGAGCTCAAAGCTTTAGTAACGCAGTTTAGTTTCAGCGTTCTGTATGAAGGAGTGCTGTACATGAACCGAAGACAGACGATGCTATCAGAATACATACTTGTAACTTTCGGGCCAAGGACATGGATTTGCCTAGTGAATTGCTCACCAATTAAGAGATTTTGGTGGCAGATCATTTGCATAGGATAAATTTGTAACACTAGCAAGAGCAAGCCACCAGTTTAATTGTACTAAGGGAATAGCAAAATACTGGGATGGAACAGCTGAATCACTAATGAAAGAGATGTTATTAGAATTTGAAAACCTGTTTAAACCTCGTGGGTCTTTACCATGGACACCCAATTACGCAGCTCATAAAGACAGCTGGGAATGAGTATATCATAAGCCACACCATGTACCACATAACCTACAAGTGATGATGAAGGAGTTTGTTAATCAACTGTTTATTAATCCTCAGCACTATGGGAGCAGTTATGATAAACATAAAGAAAAAGATTATTCATGGCACAAAAGCATAATAGTTTTATGGTGATTAGAGGGATCTCAATGGTCGTACAAGTATTTGTGCTTAGCTGATTCCAAGTAGAATGAAACATTTCCACAATGTGGGGCACTGCAAGAATTTTTCAAACTTGGATCTGCAGAGTGGCTATAATCAGTCAAATGCAGCACCATAAGCCCAGTTAAAAACAGTATTTACTGTTGCTTTGGGACACTACCAACATTGGTGTAAGCAACTTTGTTTCAAGAGCATGCCTGCCACATTTCAGTGTTTGTTATACGAGGAATAGTGAGGATTAAAAACATGACAGTGCAGGGTATATTTGGATGGCATACCTGTCTTTACAACACATATGAAGGAACACCTGTCATGATTAAGGGAGGTGTTTAAATGGTTATGAGCAGCACACCAGATACTCAGTATAGTATAGTGTCATTTCACACTACAAAAAGTAAAATATTTAGGATATAATATTAGTTACGGTGCAGTCTGGAAAAATCCCAGATCATTACAGACTGCAAAGAATTTTCCAAAGCCTGATACAGATGAGGAATTACAGTCTTTCGTGTGTTTACCAGATTATTTTGGAAAATTTGTTGCAAAAGTTGCAGAAATAGCAAGACCTCTCACTCACTTATTGAAAAAGAAGCGTAGTTCCATTGGAAATGAGAATGTGGAGAAGCATTTAGTAAATCAAAGGAGATGTTGACATCTCTTTTCAAAACTAAGAGAGTGATTTGTCTCATCATGTGATGCAAGTAATCATGCTCTTTGCTGTGTGTTGACTCAAGGAGGAGACAACAATACCCAAATCAAGTGGTGAATGAATATAGCCATACAAAGAAAGATTAGCATTAGTTTTTTTCGAAGGGGTGAGGAGGTGATGTTATGTAACGTGTCACATGAAAATGTTGCGAACAGAGGCCAATGAACAAGGATGGGCAATAATGGGGCAAACGGCAGAAGCTTTCTGAATGTTTGTTAGTGTCCTGGATTCAGCTGTCATTTTGTGGAATTGGATGGCACCGAAGTGTCCCACTGCTGCTGTGCTTGCTGGGCACGCAGATCCTTGTCCGGCAGTCACTCTTGGCATTGTTCGGGACTTGTCACTCTTGGCATTGTTCGGGACTTGGCACTGGTTGTGGACTATGTCGTTACACCTCATCCATCATTAGGTAAATCCAGTCCACCGGATTGTTACTTGAGAATCTAGCAGCAAGAGAGACACTAATACATCGGTCATTGTTTCTACATTTCATATTCTCCTACATGAATTTGGACTATACACTTCTTGCATGATGTTCCACCTTTTTGTGTCATTCTTCCGTTTTCTCTGTTACACTATGTACACTATTTCAGTGTTTTTAGGTCTTTCTTGCACTATCTTCACTTCAAATCTCAGTTTGTAAGCCTGTTAGCAGCTGTGTTTTTCCACACCATGGGAAGGGAATAGGGATCAAGAGAGCACCCTATCAGTTTGATCTCCTTTTTAATCCATTTCATAATGCATACTAAAATTAGCATCTTGCACATTCTCAAAGAGTATACGTTATATGCATCACACATGTGTGATAAATAATCAGGAAAACTCGATAAGATTCTCATACACACCGCCAAGTCAGGCCCTGCATTAACATACAGAAACATTGTCATGCATTCAGAACCAGAAACCAGGTACTTCATGACCTGTACAAACTCGTTTGTGATAGTTTAGTTTCTTATGACTGTGAGCTAACAAATAAAGAACACTACCCACAAAAGAGAGAAGTGAGTGGTAGAATCACTATGGTAATATTCTCAGATGTATTTACTTGGAAAAACCCTATGATCTATCGAACAGGATCCATTTAACTTCTCACCACAAACTTCATACTCGCAACAGATCAGTAAACACACATAGTACCTCATCTTCCATGATACACCATAACGACAACTCTAAGTCATCATCTTTATAATAAATCCTCAATACTGCAATACCTCAACTCACAGTCACTTCACAGCTATGCTCCTGTGCTCTTAATACTGCTTTGCAACTCCATAAAACTTTCGATAATACCCGATCCATTCTCGTATAATGTAAAATCTCTAGCTTGGACATATATAGTTGGCAGATTTAGTTTAACTGACGAAGTTAACCCAGAGACTTGACCTACATCTGTGAAGTGCTTTAGCGTATTGCTTGATGCAAAGACTGGGAGTCCTAACCACTATATTCTTGCGACACTTACACCGTGTTCTGCATTGTAGACGCCGTACCACAGTTCACATCTACCTTATAATGTATCTTACCTCTGGGAATTGAATAGCATTTACATACTATTGCTCTGGTGGTCGTGATACCACCAGACTATCCTATTTTCCAGTATATACTTTATTGAATATCGCAGTGCAAAATATTCGTGTTCTAAACTAACACCCTGAGTTTCAAGTATACACACAGTTACAATCCAAACTGCACATAATATAAAGTTCACATAGAAAGTTCCTCTGATCTATTAAATATTTATAGTACTTTCCCTCCTTTACAAAATTCCCTTACAAGAAAAACGTTACGATTATTATGACCTATTTCTAAGCATTCTAGGTACCCACGGTCTCCATATCTTCACCAGATGCTCTATGAGAACTGGCTTTTTAATGGAATACCCAACAAACAACATTGCACAACTTTGTGCATGGAGTTGCGTGCTCTGGTAAACTGCACTGTGTGCATGTTACTGGAATTATTGGTTCAGTCCACGGGCCTTCACCAAATACTAACATGGTATCTGGTCCTGATGTAGTAAAAAACAGAACCCAGGAGACAAGATTACAAGAATGCAAGGATCCCACGAACAAAAAAGCAAAATCCGAGCTGCCACTTACGTACGTTGCTATCTCAGTTGAATTAACAGTATAGCCTTCATGTTTCTGTCACAAAAACGAAGCATTCCTTATTCTTCATCTCCAAGCCACCTTACTTCTGATTCCTGTATGTAACGGCGTAGCAACTGACTGTGGAGAATTTTGAGCGTCAGGAAAGCAGTTATTCTCTTTGACTTGGATAGTTACTTGGGTGTGTCTCTGGTGCAGCTTGACATAATCACGTAATATTTCCTCAGGCCATGACAGGCAAGATAGGCATGGCAAACAGCCAGCGACTTATGCACGTTGCCTATGACACTGCCTGGGAGGTGGCGTGCTAAGCTCGATATTGGTGACCTTCTGGTTGCCGAGATGGAGGTGACGGTCACGAACTATCTCAGAACATTTGGCCAGTGGCAAGGCAGCAAAGGCATCATACATTGTAGACAGCAGTATTCTACAGATGCGACAGCAGGCGTTGCTACCGAGGGAGATGAACCTTGTACTATAGGTTGCAAAGATACGCTGTGGCCATCCTCCAGTGTCACAGAGCTGGGGAGTCGTCCGTTCATGCCCCACACTAGGAGGCAGTGGCAGGTACAATGACGAGCGGTCTCCCTGAGAAAACAGTAGAGGGCTAGTTGCCAGGACCCGGATGGTCGTGCAGTGGTCGGCAGTTCACGGCCTGGTGAGCGTGGTAGCTGCTGCACTGTAGTTGCTCTGTAGAGTCCAAGGCTGAGTCTAGAACAAACATGGTGCAGCAACGCTACCCAGTTTTTCAGAGTGATGGTGGGCTGGCCCTGGCGGTTTACATGCAGGTCTCTGGTGCTGAACGTGCGGATGAACCCGTATTTCTGTGTCAACGAGTATATGTCTAAAAAAAAAAAAAAAGACCTGTGTCTGAGGTGTGCTCGTAGTCGGTCGAAACGCAGAAGCTTCCTAAGGGGCGGTCATAATCCTGGACTTAGCAATCGCTACACACAGGAGGATCACACTCGCTGCTGCAGAGGTTGGTCGAGCAGGCAGCTCGTTGTCTGTCGAGAGTTGGTGCTCAGGGCTCGGCGGTCTGCCTATGGCCCTGAGTACTGGCTATGGTCTGTGCCACTACAGAGATGATACCCTTTGTTCCAAGAGAGTTTCTGTAAAGTTTGTAAGGTAGGAGAGACGTTCTGGCAGAACTAAAGATATGACTTCGTGCCGGGGTAGCTCAGCACTGGTAGTAGTAGTAAATGCATGGCTCGAGGTGAAAATCTCTGTGTGGCACTCGGTTTTAATCTCTAATAACTTTGAAACAGCGCACACCCCGCAGCAGAGCGAAAGACTCATTCCAGAGTATCGTGGAAAAAAGGTAATTTTACATTTTCAAGATGACTGTTGGCCTTAACCTGCAAAAGATGACTGAACAATTCTGAAGCTCAACAAACCAAACAATAAAGAGCACTTTTCGTGACTTAAATTTAAGCATGGAACCTTCACTGTAACGCGTTGTATGGTTGTTTCACTAATGTCAAAAAAGCATATTTTTGATCATAAGAGCTTGTGGATGCTGCAACAACGTTCTTATTACTAAATTATTGTCCAGGCAATAGATAAATTGATCCCCCGTTTGGACAACAATAGAGAATAAAACAGTTATTAGTTCTGGTATTATAACACTCCTCAGCATTCTTGGACACTCCAATAGTTATCTCCCATAATTTTCACAATTTCAGGGTATTGTTATCCAATGATACTGTCAACATTGTGGATAACAAACGCTGATAAGCCGAACAACCGATGATGGTAGCTACCAGACTGTATGTGAGATTATTAACATATTGGTTCCTATCTTTCCGCGAACTGTCTTAGTTAGCTATCCATTATGAATTTAATCCGAAAAGGTCTTTGAGATATATCTGCGGTATCTTGAAAGAATGCCACAGCAAGCAGATAATTCAGTCTTTAATGCTACCGTTGCTGCTCTATGTTGTTTGTTGCCCCGATGACTGGCTACAAAGGACATTTTCAGGCTGCTTCAGACAAAAAGAATCCCCTGTATTTGTTCACCATCAGCAGAGGATCGATATCTGAAACAAGGAATGTATTGGGTTTAAAGAAAGTCTAAATATTTGCAGATTGCTTCTGTAGGACTAGACTGCGGCTTCTGGCCTTGGCGTTACGCCACATTTTTTCACTGACGACAAGATACGTGTTAACGACGATAGTGTAAACGTATAGCATTAAAATGTGCTCTCAGCTGATAGCACACAACCAAGAAATGGAATTAAGTTAGGGTGCTGACGCAGCACCAACTAGAGTACAGAATCCAATAAATATTTAAAGAGTGGAAATGGAAAACGTTCTAACTGCCTAACTCGCCATTGGTGATAAGAATGAAAAAACACTGTATCCCCGTTTATATATAACTGATTTGTACCCAAAAGTTAAGGAGGTATTCTGATACCAAAGATTTACTCTGTTCGCCGCATCGCCGAAAAAATAACGAGACAGATTAGAAAATAAATACTTTATTGAGAACGATCTAAGTGCCATACAAGGTAACTGACTGTTTCTCAGTGCCAGTAATAAGGTTTTGGCGAGCTGATTCTTTGAAGATAGAAAATAGCAACGAGCTATTGTTAAAAATGCTATTTGTTCACACAAATAGCTCTGTTGCCTTGTCCGAAACGACAGCTTCATCTTCAGACAGTTGTACACGTTTATATTACACTTACTGTTGTTTACAATAGTTGTTGGCACTTTTTCCACCAACTAAAATAAGCAACAACAAATGTAATATTAAAACTAAGAAACCTGTAACGACGCTATTTGTGTAAATAAACAGTATTTTGAACAATGCTGTCATCGGATCCTATTTCCAAGAATGAGCTTATAGAAGTTTTCTTATTGACATTGAGAACTAGTAACTTTTCTTGTATGGCATTTATCCAGGAGGAGATGGACACTGATGAGCTGAAACATTACGACCACCTCTTTATTGGTTTGTTTGTCCATCTTTAGAACGAAATGCATCACTGATGGTGCGTCTCAGGGATCCGACAGTTTGTTGGTAGGTTTGTGGAGGTATGTGGCTTCAGATATCTACGCACAGGTCATGTAATTCTCGTAAATAACGAGCCGCTGATTAGCATACTCGGTGGTAGCATCCGATAGCGATCAAGATGCATTACATAGAATTTACATCAGGCGAATTAGGTCGCCGAGACATCAACGTGAGTTCATTATAATGCTCCTCGAACCACTGTAGCACGGTTCGTGCTCCGAGACACGGACAATTATACCGCAGAAAGATGACATCAAGCATGAAGGCCTGCCGGTGGTTCGCAGCTGTCTATCGTGTCTTCGATTACTACCACAGGTCCCATGCGAGCGCAGGAAGATATCTCCCACAGTTTAATACTGCTTCATGGTGCGCTGCGCGTTTCGAGTCCCTGTTCACTTCGGCAATGGCGTTTGTGGAGACATCCATCGACCTGGCGTAGCAACGATGTGATTCGAGGAACCGACACGTTTCCATTGATCGACAGTCGTATCCTGATGGTCTCGTTTCCACTACTGTCGTAATTGACAATCAACATGTGAAGACGTAGGGATGATCTGCTGCGGGGCTCCATGTTCAAATATGTGAGATGAACGGCGTGCTTCGAAACAATTGTGCGTGCACCAGCATCACGCTCTTCCGGAAGAGATGCCACAGATCACCACCTACTCTACTTTACAGAGCAGACAAGCCTCCGAACCCCACATTCTCTGAAGAGTGGTTGACGTCCAACCATTTAGTGCCTAGTGGTAGTTTCACTGTCCTTCTACCTCTCTGCGTAGATGCTCTTCACAGTAGCACTTGAACATTCGACCAACTTCGCCGCTTTCGAAATACTCGTTCATAGGTTCTGCATAATAATAATCTGCCCTTTGTCTAAGTCAATGGATTTCCTATTTGCAGCTCATATCTTCACTAGGGTGATCCCCGCCCAAATATATATATATATATATATATATATATATATAGTGCAGGATACATTGTGAATAAGAAAGAGAGAAAGAGAGTATAACTTCGAAAAATACTGACGATCTATGGGACAGATGTGCAGTGATGCCCCTTTTGGTGAAGATGCCCCAAGCAAAATTACTAGAAACATGGATGTGGGAATGTTAACTAGAGGAAACTGTATATCATCAAAAAGAAATTTAGAATTTATAAGTAACGTTGGGTTTTGCCTGTTATGTTCCGAAGCTCTTATTTTCCCTTCTTCTATAGAAATCAGGAAATATTGTTCGATAGATGACTGCTTGCCTTATCATTCCATGCGTGTAGTAAAACTTGTAGTATCACACGTCAATTGTCGGTACTGGGTGTACTTCAGTAATGAAAGTGAAGCAACTCATAGGCTAACTCTGAATGCAGACAGGAAACGGGAAACGTTCTAACTGCCATATCTCTCACCTGTCTAAAGAACGAAGAAACAGTCTGTCCTCGTTGGTACATAAATCCAAAAAACTGAGAAGGTATTCTGATGGCAAAGAAATATGCTGTTCGTCGCATCACCGTGAAGAATAATGAGACATGTTAACAACGTTCTATGTGCCATACCAGGAAACTGACCGCTTCTAACAAGGGAACCTCCCCATCGCACCCCCCTCAGATTTAGTTATAAGTTGGCACAGTGGTTAGGCCTTGAAAAACTGAACACAGATCGTTCGAGAAAACAGGAAGAAGTTGTGTGGAACTACGAAAAAATAAGCAAAATATACAAATTTCTGTCATGTGACGCACATGCTGTCACCAGTGTCGTATAGAATATATCAGACGTGTTTTCCTGTGGAGGAATCGGTTGACCTATGACCTTGCGATCAAATGTTTTCGGTTCCCATTGGAGAGACACGTCCTTTCGTCAACTAATCGCACGGTTTTGCGGTGCTGTCGCAAAACACAGACACTAAACTTATTACAGTGAACAGAGACGTCAATGAACGAACGGACAGATCACAACTTTGCGAAAATAAAGAAAGCAAAATTTTCAGCCGAGGGCAGATTCGAACTGAAGACCTCTCGTTCCACAGCTGTTCACGCTAACCACGGGACCACGGCGCTCCTCGGCTCAGATCTTTCTTAATATTGCCTATGTTAGGCATGGACGACCCAGTTTGTATATTTTGCTTATTTTTTCATAGTTCCACACAACTTCTTCCTGTTTTCTCGATTGATCTGTGTTCAGTTTTTCAAGGCCTATCCACTGTGTCAACTTATGACTAAATCTGAGGGGGGTGCGATGGGGATGTTCCCTTGTAAGTAGTAAAGAAAGTTTTCACAAGTTGATTCTTGCAAAGAAGAGAATAGCAACCATCCACAGTTAATAATGCTCCTTATTTGCACAATCGACAGGTTCATCTTCAGGCCCCCCTCACGTTTGTATTATACACTCAAGAGGCAAAGAAACTGATACACCTGCGTAGCATCGCGTAGGGGACCCCGCGACACGCAAAAGTGCTGCAACGCGATGTGGCATGGACTCGACTAATGTCTGAAGTAGAGCTGGATGCAACTGAGACCATGAATCCTGCAAGGCTTTCCACAAATGCGTAAGATTACGAGGGGGTGGAGATCTCTTCTGAACAGCACGTTGCAGGGCATCCCATATATGGTCAATAATGTTTATGTCGGCGGAGTTTGGTAGCCAGCGGAAGTGTTTAAACTCAGAAGCGTGTTCCTGGAGCCACCCTGTAGCAGTTCTTCACGTGTGGGGTGTCGTATTGTCCTGCTGGAATTTCCCAGTCTGTTGGAATGTACAATGGACATGAATGGATGCAAGTGATCAGACAAGATGCTTATGTACGTGTCACTTGTCAGAGTCGTATCTAGACGTATCAGGGGTCCCATATCACTCCAATTACACACGCCCCACACCGTTATAGAGTCTCCACCAGCTTGAACAGCCTCTGCTGACATGCAGGGTCCATGGATTCATGAGGTTGTCTCCAGACCCGTACATGTTCATCCGCTCGATACAATTTGAAACGAGACTAGTCCGACCAGGCAATATGTTTCCAATCATCAACAGTCTAGTGTCGATGTTGACAGGTCGAGGCGAGACGTAAAGCTTTGTGTCGTGCAGGCATCAAGAGTACATGGGTGGGCCTTTGGCTCCGAAAGCCCATATCGATAATGTTTCCCTGAATGGCTCGCACGTTGACACTTGTCGATGGCCCAGCATTGAAATCTTCAGCAATCTGCGGAGGGGTTGCACCTCTGTCACGTTGAACGATTCTCTTCAGTCGTCGTTGGTCTCGTTCTTGCACTATCTTTTTCCGGCCGCAGCGATGTTGGAATTTGATGTTTTACCGGATTCCTGATATTTGCGATGAAATGGTCGTACGGGAAGATCCCCACGTCATCGCTACCTCGGAGATGCTGTGTCCCATCACTCGTGCCCCAACTACAATACCACGTTCAAATTCACGTAAATCTTGATAAATTACCATTGTAGCAACAGTAACCGATCTAAAATCTGCGCCAGACTTTTGTTGTCATATATAGGCGTTGTCGACTGCAGCACCGTATTCTGCCTGTTTATATATTTCTGTATTTGAATGCGCATGCCTATACCAGTTGCTTTGGCGCTTCAATGTATTTCTTGTTGTTTACATTAATTCTTAGCTACTTTTTTTCCAGCAAGAGTAATATTAAAGCAACCAGTCGTCTGGAGAGGATCCTCTAGGTATGAAACTGGTAACAGCGCTATTAGTGTAAATAAGTAGCGTTATTAACAATGTATGGTTGCTTTGTTCTTCTTTGCAAGAATCAAATTGTATTTTGTACACAGTCGTAGCCTCAAAACTGTCAGTTATCAACAAAATAGCTGGAAGAAAGTTTTTATTCAAAGCGTTATTAGTACTGCGCAATTACATTTTATTTGAGATAATATAATTACATAAATACAGCATTACGTTTGTAACTAGTAGAACTGTGCTCAAGAATAACCAGTCTACATATCTTGGAATTCCAGAGAGAAGCACAATTTGACACCAAAGACCATGCGCCCCCACAAATGGATGTTTGCAAGACATGCACTATGTCTGGAATCTGAATCAAATCTAGGGACATTTAACAGATTACGAACATAGTAGCGCCTAAAACTCGTTTTGTGAAAAAACGAAATGGCTCGTAAAACGGTTTACGTTTCCATTCTTCAAATGATCTCAAATTTCTACATCATCGATAGCTGACATTACTTATAATAACGTGTACTTCATTGCTTTCTTCTGTTTGTTTACAGGGACGTACAAATCATCGCTCGATATTACTGGTGCGACAAGAGGAAAATGCTGCAGGATGCAGGTAAACAAAGTTTTAGCCGAAGAAGTCTCTCGCCAAAAGTCTTATCTACTGCATTTTTTTCAATAAGGAAGAAAAATGCAATTCACCCAGCAAATTTGCTGTTTAAACACATGTAAATTTGTGACTCTAAATTACACTTTATCAAGTAATAAAGAATTATTCGTGAGTGTCACGCAATGGAGGCTTTCACGACCTGATATCTTAGCTGCGGGGAAATTTTCTGGGTTATGTACTCTTGTTCCGTGTAACTGTTTCATTTCCAACATTTAGTTCAGACCTGCCCTGGACTGTTTGAGAGGCGTTCGTGCCTCCACCGAGTCTCGCCAATAGACAGGTCAGATGTGGGTTACACAAGATGACAGCGCATTGCTTACCGTTACTTGCAGCTCTTCTAAATTAAGCTGCAGTAGAGGCAGGAGCACACAACTCCACAAGACATATAAAGTCAGATGAGTGTGGGAGCCACTGAAAAAGAGGACGGTCATGATGGCAAGCACGTCTAATCCAACACCGACAAGGAGACAGTAAGAACTGCAAAGAAGACAAGGATTTCTGGTCAGATGAATATAGGATAATATCAACAGCAATAGAAAATGGTATAACGGGACTAGCATTCGTTTTGAATAGGAAAGCAGGACAGAGAGTGAGTTACTGTAAATACTTCAGTGATAGGCCGAGTGGTTCTAGGCGCTACAATAAGGAACCGCGTGACCGTTACGGTCGCAGGTTCGAATCCTTCCTCGGGCATGGATGTGTGTGATGTCCTTAGGTCAGATATGTTTAAGTAGTTCTAAGTTCTAGGGGCTGATGACCTCAGACGTTAAGTCCCATAGTGCTCAGAGCCATTTGAACCATTTGAACTTCAGAGACAGGGTTGTACCCATCAAAATCGACAGTAAACCTACACCGGCAACATTAGCTCAGGTATACATGCGGACGTCGCAAGCCGATATGAAGAAATAGAGAAAGAATGTGAGGATACTGAACGGATAATTCAGTACGTAGAGGCAGATGTAAACTAATAGTAATGGAGATTGGAATAGGGGTGTAGGGGAAGGAGTAGAAGAAAGAGTTACGAACGAAAATTGGCTTGGTTCTACGAATGAGAGAGTAGAAAGACTACTTGAGATCTGCAGTAAATTTCAGCTAGTAAGTAATAACGAATACTCTGTTCAGAAATCACAAGAGGAGAAGGTATACTTGGAAAATGGAGAGAGATACGGAAAGATTTAATTTATATTGCATCATAGTCAAAGAGAGACCCCGAAATCAGGTACTCGATTGTTAGCATACCCAGAAGCAAATATACACTCAGATTACAATACAGTGGTTACGAAGAGTAGGATGAAGTTTTACGGACTAGTCAGTAAGAATCAGTGCTCAGAGTAGTGGGAATGAAGAGATATACTAGAAGTATCTGAGACTACAGATACCGCGATAAAGAATAGATAAGTAGGTAGTTCAGTTGAAGAGGAATGAGCATCTCTAAAAAGGGCAATCATGGGAGCTGGAAAAAAAAAGACATCGCTACAAAGAAGGTAACTGCAAAGAAACCGTGGATTACAGAAGAAATACTTCAGTTGATCATTGAAAGAAGAAAATTCAAAAATTGTAGGGAAGATCTAGAAATGCAAAAATTGAAGTCACTTAGGAATGGTATAAACAGGAGGTGCATGGTATCTAAGGTGAAATGGCTGTATGAAAAATGAGAAGGAATCGGAAAAGAAACGGTGGTCAGAAGGACTTATTCAGCATATTGAAAAGTCAAAATAACCTTTGGTGAAATTAAAAACAAGGGTGGTAACATTAAAAGTGCAATGCAAATTCGACTGTTAATTCCACGGGTTCCCGGGTTCGATTCCCGGCGGGGTCAGGGATTTTCTCTGCCTCGTAATGACTGGGTGTTGTGTGATGTCCTTAGGTTAGTTAGGTTTAAGTAGTTCTAAGTTCTAGGGGACTGATGACCATAGATGTTAAGTCCCATAGTGCTCAGAGCCATTTGAACCATTTTTTGTTAATTCCAGAGGAGAGAGCTGATTGGCCGAGAGAGTACATTGAAGACCTCTGTGAGCGGGAAGACTTATCTGATGATGTGGTAGAAGAAGTAACAGGTATCCATACAGTATAGATAGGGGATCCTGTGTTAGAATCAAAAATTAAAAGATCTCTGGAAAAGACTGAATAAGGCAGAAGGGATAGGTAACATTCCATAGGAATGCATAAAATTATGGGGCGAAGTGGCAACAAAACGACTATTCACGATGGAGTGTACAATGTACAATATATGAGTCTTGCAGTATATCATCTGACTTTCGGACGCAGTTCCGAAGGTTGCAAGAGCAAACAGGTGTGAGAATTATCACACAGTTCGCTTAACATGTCATGCATCCAAGTTGCTGACAAGAAGAATATACAAAAGAATAAAAAAGAAAATTGATGATGTATTACATGGCGATCAGTTTGGCGTTATGAGAGGTAAACACACGAGAGACGAAGTTGCGACGTTGGGGTGTATAATGGTAGCATGACTCATTTAAAATCAAGGCACGTTCACAGGATTTGTCGACAACGTAAAATGGTGAAAGTGTTCAAAATTCTGAGAGAAATAGGTTTAAGCTATGGAAAAAATGGGCAATATACAATACGTACAAAAGCCGAGAGGGAACAATATGAGTGGAAGACGAAGTACGAAATGATCAGATTAAAAAGGGTGTAAGAGTGGGATGTAATCTTTCGCCCATACTGTTCAATCTGTACATCGAAAAAGCACTAACGAAAATAAAAGACGGGTTATAGAATGGAATACAGTTCAGGGTGAAACGATATCAATAATAAGATACGCTGACAATATTGCTATCCTCAGTGAAAGTGAAGAACTACAGGATCTGCTAAATGGAATGAACAGTCTAATGAGTACAGAATATGGATTTAGGGTGAATCGAAGAAAGACGAAAGTAATGAGAAGCAGTAGAAAAGAGAACAGCGAGAAACATAACATAAGGATTGGTGATCAAAAAGTAGGTGAAGTTAAGAAATTCTGCCACCTAGGCAGCAAAATAATCCATGGCGGACGGAACAAGGTGGACATAAAAAGCGGACTAGCACTGGCAAAAAGGCCATTCCTGGCCAAGAAAAGTCAGCTAGTATCATTCATACGCTTTAATTCGAGGAAGAAATTTCTGAAAGTGTACGTTGGAGCACGGCATTTTATGGTAGTGAACTGTGGACTGCGGGAAAATCGAAAAAGAAGAGAATCAAATTCTTTGAGATGTTGTGCTGCAGAAGAATGTTGAAAATTCGGTGGACTGATAAGGTAAGGACTAAGGTGTACCCCTGAATTAGGTCTTTCTCCGAAAAGTCAGCAAGGGAAGAAATATACGAGAAGAAGAAGGGACAGGATAATAGGACATCTGTTAAGACATCACAGAATAACCTCCACGGTACTGGAGAGAACTGTAGAGGGTAAAACCTGTAGAGGAAGAAATTGGAGAGATGAAGAGATTGGCATAGGAGATGATCTCATGGCGTGCCGCATCAGATCAGTGAGAAGATTGATGATTAAATAAAATACCAGTACGTGACATGGCTGATCGAATCATAACCGAGTCCCTGCCAAGTTTCACTCTTGTACGTAAACTCGGCCAGAAGTTGGAGACATTGTGAAGAAAAGCTCATACGACAAAAAGGATTTCTTCCATTCCTCCATAGTCCAGGTTTTATTGCTTCATCTACATCTACATCTGCATGGAACCCTACAAATCAGATTTAAGTGACTGGCAGAAGGTTCAGCGAACCACCTTCACAATTATCTGTTATTCCAATCTCGTATAGCGCGCAGAAAGAACCAACACCTACATCTTTCCGTACAAGCTCTGATTTCCCTTATTTTATCGTGGTGATCGTTTCTCCCTATGTAGGTCGGTGTCAACAAAACATTTTCGCATTCGGAGGAGAAAGTTGGTGAATGGAATTTCGTGAGAAAACTCCATCGCAACGAAAAACGCCTTTCTCTTAATGATGTCCAACCCAAATCCTGTATCGTTTCAGTGACACTTCTATATTTCTCGATAATACAGAACGTGCTGCCCTTCTTTGTACTTTTTCGATGTACACCGTCAGTCCTGTCTGGTAAGGATCCCTCACCGCGCAGCAATATCCTAAAAGAGGACAGGCAAGCGTAGTGTAGCCAGTTTCCTTATAAATCTGTTAAAACATTTTTCTAAGTGTCCTGACAATAAAAAGCAGTCTTTCGTTAGCCTTTCCCACATTTTCTATATGTTCCTTCCAATTTAACTTGTTCGTAATTGTAATTCCTAGGTTGTTGTTGTTGTTGTGGTCTTCAGTCCTGAGACTGGTTTGATGCAGCTCTCCATGCTACTCTATCCTGTACAAGCCTCTTCATCTTCCAGTACCTACTGCAGCCTACATCCTTCTGAATCTGCTTAGTGTATTCATCTTTTGGTCTCCCTCTACGATTTTTACCCCCCACGCTGCCCTCCATTACTAAATTGGTGATCCACTGATGACTCAGAACATGTCCTATCAACCGATCCCTTCTTCTAGTCAAGTTGTTCTACAAACTCCTCTTCTCCCCAATTCTATTCAACACCTCCTAATTAATTATGTGATCTACCCATCTAATCTTCAGCATTCCTCTGTAGCACCACATTTCGAAAGCTTCTATTCTCTTCTTGTCTAAACTATTTATCGTCCATGTTTCACTTCCATACATGGCTACACTCCATACAAATACTTTCAGAAACGATTTCCTGACACTTAAATCAATACTCGATGTTAACAAATTTCTCTTCTTCAGAAACGCTTTCCTTGCCATTGCCAGTCTACATTTTATATCCTCTCTACTTCGACCATCATCGGTTATTTTCCCCCCCAAATACCAAAACTCATTTACTACTTTAAGTGTCTCATTTCCTAATCTAATTCCCGCAGCATCACCCGATTTAATTCGACTACATTCCATTATCCTCGTTTTGCTTTTATTGATGTTCATCTTGTACCCTCCTTTCAAGACACTGTCCATTCCGTTCAACTGCTCTTCCAAGTCCTTTGCTGTCTCTGACAGAATTACAATGTCATCGGTGAACCTCAAAGTTTTTATTTCTTCTCCATGGATTTTAATTCCTACTCTGTACTTTTCTTTCGTTTCCTTTACTGCTTGCTCAATATACAGATTGAATAGCATCGGGGATAAGCTACAACCCTGTCTCGCTCCCTTCCCAACCACTGCTTGCCTTTCATGTCCCTCGACTCTTATAACTGAAGTCTGCTTTCTGTACAAATTATAAATAGCCTTTCGCTCCCTGTATTTTACTTCTGCCACCTTCAGAATTTGAAACAGTGTATTCCAGTCAACATTGTAAAAAGTCGTAGGGTCAGTATCGCCTCACGTGTTCCAACATTTCTACGGAATCCAAATTGATCTTCCCCGAGGTCGGCTTCTACTAGCCTGTAAAGAATTCGCGTTAGTATTTTGCAGCTGAGTCTTGTTAAACTGATAGTTCGGTATTTTCCACATCCGTCAACACCTGCTGTCTTTGGGATTGGAATTATTATATTCTTCTTGAAGTCTGAGGGAATTTCGCCTGTCACTTACATCTTGCTCACCAGATGGTAGATTTTTGTCAGAACTGGCTCTCCCAAGGCTGTCAGTAGTTTTAATGGAATGTTGTCTACTCCCGGGGCCTTGTTTCGTCTCAGGTCTTTCAGTGCTCTTTCAAGCTCTTCACGCAGTATCATATCTCCCATTTCATCTTCATCTACTTCCTCTTCCATTTCCATAATATTGTCCTCAAGAACATCGCCCCTGTATAGACCCTCTATAAACTCCTTCCACCTTTCTGCTTTCCCGTCTTAGCTTAGAACTAGGTTTCCGTCTGAGCTCTTGATATTCATACAAATGGTTCTCTTATCTCCAAAGGTCTCTTTAATTTTCCTGTAGGCAGTATCTATCTTACCCCTAGAGATGTACGCGTCTACATCCTTACATCTGTCCTCTAGCCATCCCTGCTCAATCATTTTACACTTGCTGTCGATCTCATTTTTGAGACGTTTGTATTCCCTTTTGCCTGCTTCACTTGCTGCATTTTTGTATTTTCTCCTTTCATCAATTAAATTCAGTATCTCTTCTGCTATCCAAGGATTTCTACCAGCCCTCGCCCTCTTACTCACTTGATCCTCCGCTGCCTTCACCATTTCATTCCTCAAAGCCACCCATTCTTCTTCTACTGTATTTCTTTCCCCCATTCCTGTCAATTGTTCCCTTATGCTCTCCCTGAAACTCTGTACGACCTCTGGTTCTTTCAGTTTATCCAGGTCCCATCTCCTTAAATTCCCACCTTTTTGCAGTTTCTTCAGTTTTAATCTACAGTTGATAACCAATAGATTGTGGTCAGAGTCCACATGTGACCCTGGAAATGTCTTACAATTTAAAATCTGGTTCCTAAATCTCTGTCTTACCATTATATAATCTATCTGAAACCTTTTAGTATCTCTTGTATACACGGTCTTTAGATTTGACTGATTTACCGTGTAACCGAAGTTTGACGGATTCCTTTTAGCACTCATGCGGATCACCTCACACTTTTCGTTATTTATGGTCAACTGCCAATTTTCGCACTATTCAGACATCTTTTGTAAATCGTTTTCAATTTGTTTTGATCTTATGATTACTTTATTAGTCGATAAACCACAGCGTGAGCTGCAAACAACCTTAGACGACTGCTCAGATGGTCTTTCAAATCGTTTATTTAGATAAGGAACAGCAAAGGGCCCATAACACCACCTTGTGGAACGCCAGAAATCACATCTGTTTTACTCGATGTCTTTTCGGCAGTTATACGAACTGTGATCTCTCTGACAGGAAATCACATAACTGTTACGATATTCCACAAGCACGCAATTTACTACAAGCCGTTTGTGTGGTACAGTGTCAAAAGCCTTCTGGAAATCCAGAAATACGGAATAGATACGAAATCCCATGCTAATAAGGAGCTAGTTGTGTTTCACAAGAACGTGTTGACTGTGCCTCAATAGATCGCTTTCCTCGAGGTAGTTAGTTCTTAATGTTCGAACACAATATATCTTCCAGAATCCTGCTGCATGTTGACTCTGTATATAATGATATGGGCCTGTAATGAAGTGGATTACTCCTACTACCTTTCTTGAACATTGATGAGACATGTGCAATTTACCAATCTTTGGGTACGGATCTTCCGTCCAGCGACGGTTGTGTATGATTGTTAAATATGGAGCTATTGCTTCAGCATACTCTGAAAGAAACCTAATTGGTATGCAGTCTGGACCAGAAGACTTGCTTTTATTAAGTGATTTAAGTTGCTTCACTACTCCGAGGATTTTACTTCTACGTTACTCGTGTCAGCAGCTGTCATGATGGCAGAAATCTGTGTTTAATAACTCTGCTTTGACAGCACTGTCTTCGATAGTATCTCCATTGCTGTCACCCAGAGAAAGCAAAATGTTCAAATGTGTGTGAATTTCTAAGGGATCAAACTGCTTAGGTCATCGGTCCCTAGACTTACACACTACTTAAACTAACTTATGCTACGAACAACACACACACCAATCCCCGAGGGAGGACTCGACCCTCCGGCGGGAGGGCAGAGAAGTCATTGATTGTTCCGTGACGCTAACATAATTCATATATGATCAGAATCCCTGTGAATTTTCTGCCAGGTTTCGAAACAAAGTTTCGTTGTGGAAACTGTTATAAGCATCGCTCGTTGATGTCCGCGCTAAATTTCGAGCTTCTGTAAAATATCGCCAATCCTGGGGATTTTTCTCTGTTTAAATGTGGCATGTTTGTTTTGTTGTTTCTGTAACAGTATTCTGACCTGTTTTGTGTACCAAGGAGGATCAGCTCCGTCGTTTGTTAATTTGTTTGTTATTATTCTCTCAACAGTTTAAAGAACACAATTCTTATGTAGGAAAAGAGCGATCTGTAATTATTATAAATAAATTAGAAGCAGTGTACACCAGCCACAAACAAGACGATTGCCATGCGCCACTGCCTCCGGCAGACATTCATGGTCCGAAGGTGATCTGCTAAAACGGTCGAAACCGGTCACCATTAAAAAAGTTAAGCTATTAAGACTGCTTATAATTTATTCATAACTCTCTCAATTGCTGCCGTTACCATTTCTTTGATTTCAAGCCACATCTGATCTACACTCATATTATCAATTTGGAATGAGTGGAGATCGTCTCTCAGGAAGACTTCAAGTGAATTTTTATCTGCTATTTGGAGTAGGTATATTTTCGTTTATTTTTATAATGTTTTGGGATTACATTATTCAATCTCGCTACGACGACCCTATGTTCACTAATCCCTGTATCGATTTTGATGCTCGTTATTAACTCAGGATTATTTGTTGCTAAGAGGTCAAATGTGTTTTCACAACCGTTTAGTAATCGCGTGGGCTCATGAACTACCTGCTCGAAATAATTTTCAGAGAATGCCTTTAGCACAGTTTCGGATGATGTTTTATGCCTACCTCCGAAATTAAACACGTATTTTCGCCAAGATATCGAGGGTAAATTAAAGTCACCACCAAATATAATCGTATGAGGCGGCTACGTGTTTGAAATAAAACTCAAGTTTTCTTTGAACCTTTCAGCAACTGTATCATCTCAATTGAGAGGTCGGTAAAAAGATCGAATTATTATTTTAATCCGGTTGCCAACAATGACCTCTGCCCATACTAACTCACAGGAACAATCTACTTCAATTTCGCGACGAGATAAACAACAAACAGGCCACCGCCAACCGTATTTGGCCTATCGTTTCGGAACTCCGTTAGGTTTTTCGCAAAAATTTCGGCTGAGCCTATCTCCGGCTTTAGCCAGCTTTCAGTATCTATAGTGATTTGAGCATCAGTGCTTTCTATTAGCGCTTGGAGCTCTGTTAGTTTTCCAACACAGCTAAGACAATTCACCACTGTTATAGCAATGGTTCCTGTATCAACGTTCTACCTGTGTTCGGCCTGCACCCTTTGTGACCGAAACCCTTCTTGTGTTTTCCCGAGACGCTCTAACCTAAAAAACCGCCCAGTCCACGCCACACAGACCCTGCTACTTGCGTAGCCGCCTCCTGCGTCACACGACTTGTACTAACTGCAAAGAACATTCTTCTGATTGGTTAGTTGGTTGTTTGGGGAAGGAGACCAGACAGCGTGGTCATCGGTCTCATCGGATTAGGGAAGGATGGGGAAGGAAGTCGGCCGTGCCCTTTCAGAGGAACCATCCCGGCAATTGCCTGGAGTGATTTAGGGAAATCACGGAAAACCTAAATCAGGATGGCCGGACGCGGGATTGAACCGTCGTCCTCCCTAATGCGAGTCCAGTGTCTAACCACTGCGTCACCTCGCTCGGTTTCTTCTGATTACGACGGCCACTTGCAACTACTGAGGACATTGCACAGGTTGTGCCCGTCGTGGTGAAAGAGAACAGCGCTAACTGCAGGCTTAGCTAGAGTTTGCATTTATTCTGAATCATGTATTTCTCGCGGTTTTTCCATATTTTTGTCCCAACTTTGCAGATTTCTGCAAGGCGCTTATCACTGAACGACACCCTACTCAGCGGAACCCTAAATCCAACCACCCTTCGGCTCAAGTCGAGGAATCTGCTGCCTACACATCTGAGCCTATGATTCAGACTCCACTCCCTTCTGTACCAGAGGTCCGCAATCGGTCCAGTCGACTATGCTGCAATTGGTCAGCTCTGCTTTGATCTTGCAAGCAACACTGGCAGCTTTTACCACTTCTGTTAGACACTCGAAACCAGAGAGAATCTCTTCTGATCCAATGTGACACACATCATTGGTACCGATGTGAGCAACCACCTGCAGTTGGTTGCACCCTGTGCTCTTCATGGCATCTGGGATAACGTGTTCCACGTCTGGAATGACTCCACCTGGAGTGCACACGGAGTGCACATTGGTTTCCTTCTTGGCAGGCATATCCCCAAGGGGCTCCATAACGCGCCTAACATTGGAGCTCCCAACTATCAATAAACCTCAGTTCAGGCAGTAACTGGGCTGGCCACCGGCGAGGACAGATTGGAGGACTCTGACGTGCTGGACATCCGTTGGATCCCAATGGCAGGCCATCACAGTGGTGCTCATCCACTGCAGCCTCAAGTTGTGTAACTGAAGCCATCACAGCCTGAAGCTGAGGGCGAAGTGTCGCCAACTCGGCTCGCATCGGCACACAACAATCGCAGTCCCTGTCCAAACTAAACTATGCAGATAAACGGACTGTCGGCACGTGCTGCGCAACTCTGCTGTGGACACTGACGAAAACGCAGGAACTGTGTCTAATAAATTAGATTAATACGCAGAGATTCAAGAACGTAACTACAGAAGCAGTCAGGTGAAACTAAATAATTCGTCCCAGATTAGGAACTTGTAAATGTCACAAAATTGGTTTACATTCCGACGCAAACGAAAACGTGAGGACAGTGGCTATTAGATATTAAATAAACACGCAGAAACTCAAGAAACTAAACTATTAAAGCACACAGATGATATTATAAAATTCGCTCCTGGTTAGGACCTCGTAAAAGTCACAAAATCGATTACTTCCCTGATGGAGCTTGTGTCTCGACCGGCTACTGCTGCGTGATCATGTTTTCCAGTTACAGGCATTTGCATCACTGATGACTGGTTTTGGAATCCAGCCCACTCCGCAATTCCCTGCTTCTGGAGCTCCCTTTGTGTTGGTTGATGCTGACAGGGTTTGCGAGTCCAACATTCAGATTTGCAGTGCCTTTTGCAGCTGTAGCGCTCTTAGTTTTCACCGCAATCCTCTTCAATGAGCGACCGCCAAGATCACGCGGCACACACTTTCGTCCGCGTTGCGACTTCGCGGATGATGTTTTTTCGCTTTCTTTGTATGAGCTATGCCTCTTGAAACACAAACGTTTGCGCTACCATGGCTACAGAATCACCAACCATGCGAGCACCAGTGATTTGCCCACGTTCGAATTCACTTACCCCGCACAATGCACTCACAACTACAAAGAAGTCCGCCCCCGGTAGCTGTGGTCAACGCGACAGACTGTCAATCCTAAGGGCCCGGGTTCGATTCCCGACTGGGTCGGAGATTTTCTCCGCTCAGGGACTCGGTGTTGTGTTGTCCTAATCATCATCATTTCATCCCCATTGACGCGCAGGTCGCCGAAGTGGCGTCAAATCGAAAGACTTGCACCAGGCGTGCGCTCTACCCGACAGGAGGCCCTCGTCACACGACTTATACTAACTACAAAGAACATTCTTCTGATTACGACGGCCACTTGCAACTACTGATGACATTGCACGGGTGGTGCCCCTCGTGGTCAAATAGAACAGCGCTACGTGCAACATTGACTAGAATTTGCATTTATTCTGAAGCATGTATTTCTCGCGGTTTTTCCATATTTTTGTCCAAACTTTGCAGATTTCTGCAAGGCGCTCATCACTGAACGACATCGCCAACTACAGTTAAGATATGATCATGCGGAGTGTCTCACAAATTTGTCATCAGCTGGAGCTATGTTTGAGTAATAGGAGATGGTTCGATGTACTCGACAGCAAATGCTTCACTAAAGCGAAATTGACGTTGAGTGTGCCCAAAGAAAAACCTAATGTTTTCAACATCTCCAAAAGACTGTAAAAGAAATAGCAAGAAAGACGCCAGTGGGACCAATTCCAATTGATCCAGGGTGCGATAACCCACAGAAAATGTAGCAGAAATGCTCGTGGAAGTTAAATACAGTACTGGCCATTAAAATTGCTACACCACGAAGATGACAGGCTGCAGATGCGAAATTTAACCGTCAGTAAGTAGTTGCTGTGATATGCAAATGATTAGCTTTTCAGAGCATTCACACAAGGTTGGCGCCGGTGGCGACACCTACAACGTGCTGACATGAGAAAAGTTTCTAACCGATTTCTCATACACAAACAGCAGTTGACCGGCGTTGCCTGGTGAAACGTTGTTGTGATGCCTCCTGTAAGGAGGAGAAACGCGTACCACCACGTTTCCGACTTTGATAAAGGTCTGATTGTAACCTATCGCGACTGCGGTTTATCGTATCGCAACATTGCTGCTCGCGTTGGTCGAGATCCAATGACTGTTAGCAGAATATGGAATCGGTGGGTTCAGGAGGGCAATACGGAACGCCGTACTAGAACGCAACGGCGTCATATCACTAGCAATCGAGATGACAAGCATCTTATCCGATTGGCTGTAACGGCTCGTGCAGCCACTTCTCGATCCCTGAGTCAACAGATGCGGACGTTTGCAAGACAACAACCATCTGCACAAACAGTTCGACGACGTTTGCAGCAGCATGAACTATCAGCTCGGAGACCATGGCTGTGGTTACCCTTGACGCTGCATCACAGACAGGAGCGCCTGCGATGGTGTACTCAACGACGAACCTGGGTGCACGAATGTCAAAACGTCATTTTTTCGGATGGATCCAGGTTCTGTTTATAGCATCATGATGGTCGCATCCGTGTTTGGCGACATCGCGGTGAACGCACATTGGAAGCGTGTATTCGTCATCGCCATACTGGCGTATCACCCGGCGTGATGGTATGGGGTGCCATTGGCTACACGTCTCGGTCACCTCTTGTTCGCATTGACGACACTTTGAACAGTGGACGTTACATTTCAGATGTGTTGCGACGCGTGGCTCTACCCTTTATTCGATCCCTGAGAAACCCTACATTTCAGCAGGATAATGCACGACCGCATGTTGCAGGTCCTGTACGGGCCTTTCTGGGTACAGAAAATGTTCGACTGCTGCCCTGCCCAGCACATTCTCCAGATCTCTCACCAATTGAAAACGTCTGGTCAATGGTGGCCGAGCAACTGGCTCGTCACAATACGCCAGTCACTACTCTTGATGAACTGTGGTATTGTGTTGAAGCTGCTTGGGCAGCTGTACCTGCACACGCCATCCAAGCTCTGTTTGACTCAATGCCTAGGCGTATCAAGGACCTTATTACGGCCAGAGGTGGTTGTTCTGGGTACTGATTTCTCATGATCTATGCACCCAAATTGCGTGAAAATGTAATCACATGTCGGTTCTCGGATAATGTTTGGCCAATGAATACCCGTTTATTACTGCATTTCTTCTTGATGTAGCAATTTTAATGTCCAGTAGTGTAGGAAACCGTGGAAGAAAACTAAGGTACATATCACGAAACCTCGTTCAGCAAATTTATAGGAACTGTAATAGAAAACGACTGTGTCACTATTATGCTGTCAGCAATGTATATCTCGAGCAATTATCAAGAGAATAAGGAAAGAGAGATCAGGACGCACATAGAGGCACACTAACATTCTTCTACAGCTCTAAACGCGAATATAATAGATAACTGTACTGCGCTCCGTCCGCTACCCACTACGCAGTTGTTTGCAGTGCATACGAGTACATGTGGCTGTAGTAGACACAGAGTGAGCAGCAGGAATTCGTCTGCGATGTGCTGTAGCCTCCCCCTGGCGTCCATCCTATTGGTGACTATCCTATCCTATTGAAGGCCGAGGGAAGTCTGATTGGCTGGTAATACAGTATCAAACGAAGATCCTTGCCGTTCTTATGCCCTACTCACATGAGATGTAAATGATAATGTGGACGCGGAACTAGACGAGTTTTCCGTCATTACAACGTGGACTTTCACGTGCGGAGCATTTTCTAGACTGAAACGCAGAATAAAATGCACAAGATTGTTCTTCATGGATAGCAACGCGGCCAATGAGATGCAGTGTCGCTTTAAAAGTCATAAGCAGAGCTTAGGAGACGCGATATTGATTTCCGAAGACAGCAATTGCCCATATTTGATGGTTTATATATTATAACTTACAGGCTATGAATACAGACTCTGCGATGCAGTGGAAAAATGAGGATGACTCCATCTCTCCTGATGGTGTAATTTGTTACAGTAAAATATTGGGAATCGATGTTTAATGGCATTTTGTATGTGATGCTTTCCATTCTATGTCTGATGTGCTATGAAATCATGCCGTTTCAAGGCACCGGCGCATTAAATATTTCTCAAAAATACACCGATTTCTGCAGGATTTTTTATGATTGAGTAAGACAATGACTCAGTAAAGATGGCTTTAGTGTATGGAGCACTGAGACGTAGTAGCTGAAAAGGTGAACGAATATATTGAGTGCAACTGCACCCGCGGCTTTAAAGTCCGCCATTGGTGTGGGCGATGGACACCCTAGACTATTACCTCTGCTCGCTTTACAGTCACAGACGTTGGTCGTACACCAGTGCTCTGAAGCCGATGCGTGTGTTAGAGAACTGATCTCGAGATCGTTATAATTTAGAAAGCTGTTAGCGAAATGATTTATAAATTAGTATACTGCATGGATAAATCTCATAGCATTAATAAGTAATGTCAGTTGAAAGTCATTCACACAGTCTTTGACAATTAAAATTAAAGCAGTGCAGCAGAGCAACGTCATAAAAAGTTCGTTTAACAATCCGTTAACCACAAGCTTCGCAAGCGGACACTAAAAATCCGAGAGCAGAGCCCCTCACTTTTACTCAAGACAAAAAACTGATGATCCTTACCCTAAATAATCACTGCAAAAAATATCCAAGCAGTTCCATCACAAGCGAATGTCAACATTAACGACAGCAAAACAGCTACTGTTCTCAGTCGCCTCAAGTCGCACAACGTTCGTATGAGTACTCATTCGTTGAAACGACGCGCACTTATAGTACGCTCAACAAAATATTCAAGTATGAATGCATGCGCTGCTACGTAGATCTAAGTCCAATGATTGGCATTCCTGCCAAATGCAATCGCAGATACAGTGTAAGGTTGTTACTTTAATTTGCTATGAAAGCGGTGCTGATTGTTAATAAAAGCGGGTTAAAAGCTGTGAGCTGTCTGGGGAAGTTAACCTTGCATTACTGCGCAACTGTTTCACCAGGTATCCAGTCCAGCTTACCAAATTCCCAACCAGACTAACATTAATTATAATCTTTTGATAGTCATACGACAACCGGTGATATATATATAAAAAAGAGAATTTAAATAAAAAGAAATAAATCAGTTTATATTTGGAAATTTATTTTAACATTGATCATTGAAATTTCAGCATATTAAACGTGAGTTATAACTGAGCTGGTGCCTTATTTAGGACTGTGAAAATGTGAGTTTGTAATCTTACGGAACACATCAAATATGGAGCCAAGATTGGGAGACCGCATACAACGCTGCATTCATAAAACAACACACAAAGAACGTTGAAACATATGCAAGAGGGAATTAACCACAACAAACCGATTCAATTTTCACCCAAAGAAATTACGTTCGTAGCACAATCCTGTCCGTCATGTAATTACCACACACTGGGATACTAAATTCATACTAACTCTCTGTGAAATCTTCGCAAAAAGAATAGCTGAGGGCTACTTTGATGATTACACCACATGCTTCACGTGGTCAACTTGGTTTACACAAAGAGTGTAACTCCACAATAATTTTGATAATTAAAATAAATTAGATCGAAAAGCAATTTACAAAAGAAAAACCTCGAACTGGTTACTAACGTCTTACTATTAACCTGACGGGTCAAACAGTTGTATAAGCACGTGGTACTGATCTCGCAAAGTACACCCCACGTGGGTTGAACATAAAGAAAAGTTGCTATATTGAAAAATATTGTCAAGACGAGACGTTATAATCACACAAGCATTCGCATTTAAGATTGATCTTAGTTAGAGTTACTGATCAACACGTGGTTCCACTTTACTCACAAAGTAGTGACAAAGCAACTACCGGAAAATAATCTGAACTTCACACGAGAATTACACTGCGCTGCAATTTAAGATAACATTAGATATTTTAGAGCTAAACCTGAAATAAAGGTGATTAAATTTTCAGTTAGGCTGAACTTAAGAAATCCATTGTCCTACGGACTTAGCAGACACGCGCTTAGCCGGAGATGTTACCACTTCAGACGCTCGCCACGGACAGACTGCTTTGCGCTCCTCCTGAGGGGTGGCTCACCAATACAAACGGAAGTGGCCAGAGGGCAGCTTCCTATACCAACATAACAAAGGACGGACAGGACCATACTAAGGATAGAAACCTCTCTGCTTTTAGAAAGCGTAGCTACCTGTTCCGACGTTGGTCCTACTGTTCTCTAGCAGACAGGCTTGTCTGCTACCCTCAAGCATGCAACTAGAAATACATTTGCTCATTCATCCTCTCACACAGAAGGGAAGGGGGATGACAGTATCTTATCATATACAGTATATAAAAGAAAGCTGATGTAGGTTCCGTATGAGACTGTGTGACATGAATTACATATAAACTGTGTTTTAAAGTGTAGTAGTGTGACAGATAGTTCTCGTTTATGTGTAAAAGTAACACGTTCCACTACTCAGTTTCCTCCCAGATAGTCAGAAACGCCACAGTAAATTTAGAAGAGGAATTTCTTCCATAAATGACAACAGATTTAAGAAATCAAACATGAAGGGAATCCAACAGAGACCTTTCAACAGTACTATTAAAAAAACACGAAAACTTCGAAGAATGAAAGACGAAACACCAAAGACCGTTTGCACTCTATTACTAACCCTGAAATACTGTCCGTGACGTCACACACTAATGAATTCATGAGTATAAAACGAAATTCGTTAAATTTTGCTTACACAATAATTCAAACAAGTTTAAAGTCTATCAATTCAACTTCATACCTAGGAATTACAATGACGAAGAACTTAAATTGGAACGATGAAATTTATAACGTTATGGGGAAGGCAAGCCTTTAACCGCTCGACCACTCCGGCCGGCTCACAAACACGTCACAAATTTTACGACTTGATGTTTTCTGTATGGCCATAACTGCACTACTAACTGGACTACGCCTGCCAGTATTCGCCTAGAATAACTATTTTGCATTCAAGCCTTCACACTTCAAAACCTGACTTGCTGCCCAGTGGAAAACAAGTATTAGTGGCTTCCCTTGCCACTTGCACTTGGAGGTACTAACCAATCTAAAAAAAACTATTCCTAGTAGTTATAATTATTAGTATGCAAATGAAGTAAATGCTGAAGTTGTATTGTTCAATACACTGTCCTTAGTCACCAATAGAAATATTTGCATTTATAACAGCTACACCCTATATTGACATAATGCTAGAAAAAGCCAACAAGTACAACGTTCATTTTGCGACATCTCATACAATATTACATGAATTACTAGCAAAATTGACCGCCCCCATTGCTGAGTGGTTAGTTTACCTGACTACCATGCGAAGGATCTAGGTTCGATCCCCGGTATTACCACGGATTTTAGCTTGTTGGGAGGACTTGTATAGAGTTCCACTCAGCCTCGACATTGAAGCAGCTCAATAACATATTGTTCCACTTCTAGCCCTTATGCAAGCAATAGCCGGCCGGAGTGGCCGTGCGGTTCTAGGCGCTACAGTCTGGAGCCGAGCGACCGCTACGGTCGCAGGTTCGAATCCTGCCTCGGGCATGGATGTGTGTGATGTCCTTAGGCTAGTTAGGTGTAATTAGTTCTAAGTTCTAGGCGACTGATGACCTCAGAAGTTAAGTCCCATAGTGCTCAGAGCCATTTTGCAAGCAATTATCCGTCTTGGATTTGATTGGTAGAGTTGTTGTTGTCCTCCTGACAGTTATTATGAACAATTTTGTCCAATTGCCGCGTTAGATCGTCAAAATCCCGAGATGGTTGGAAGGCCCTGCTCATAATTCTCCACACGTTCTGAACTGGGGAGAGATCCATCGACTTTGCTGGCCAAGGCAGGGTTTATCAAGCACGAAGACAAACAGTAGACACTCTCGTCATGCGCGGGCGGGCATTATCTTAAGTCCTGGATGGCTTGCCACGATGGACATCAAAACGGGGTGCAGAATATGGTCGATGTACCGCGGTGCTGTGAAGATGTGCCGAATGATAACCAAGGAAGTGCTACTATGAAATGAAATGGCATTTGAGATCTCATGGCTGTCGGATCGTATTGCTGACGACAGTCAGGTTTGTATAACACTGCTGTCCAGGGTATCTCCAGACACGTCTTCGCTGGACATCTGGGCTCAGTTCGAAGTGGGACTCATCACTGAAGGCGGTTCTACTTCAGCCAGTGAGCTTCCAGGTCTGGCGACGTTCCAGCCAGCGGTGGGAGACCAACAGGAGGACATACAACAATTCTGTCAGTCAGTGCCAGGCCGAATAACTGTTTGCATAAGGGCCAGAGTTGGGCCAATACGTTACTGACTCGCTCAAATTATGAAGCTCTTCCTCTTGAATAAATCGCATGAAATTGTAATCATTTGTTTGTCTGTACATGTATACCACATCTACCGATTTCCGTCTCATTCAAATAATTCCTTACTGTTGTGTCTTTTTTTTCCTTAGAGTGTACATGCGTAGTTTGAAATGCACCCTACTGTGGTATTCGCTGATGTCAACAGCTTTCATTTGATGCTTCGTATGATGTGATGCCTGCAACTGTTATTAAGTACTACTATTCAACGTAATATTCATGGTTCAAATCAGTTGTAAATTTTTTAATAGTAATTGCAGAATCTGCAACGATTTTTGTGGTATGTTGGGTTTTATTGTATCAAGTTTGTAATGTGTGTAACGTAGTTTCCCTGAAGGTATACATCTGGTATGTGGATCACTGTAATTGCCATTGATCTCCCCAACAGCGTCGGCTATGCCTGTATAAACGCACTGCGGAAAATCCTGCATTGTCCTGTCTTTCTGCCTAACTGGCAAGTCCTGCCATCCTCAGCTACTGTGCTAACAGTTAGCGCTCCCTTCGCAAGCTCTGCTTCCGTGAGATGACAACTCGTACTGTTACAAGAGAATACTCTCATAACAGACGCTCTCGTAATTGCAAAAAGAAAAATATGGGCTATAACATGTGAATATCATTCACTGTGAGAGACTTTGGAGTATAATGCAAGACAATCGGACAGAATTTGATAAACAGAGCCTCTGCCCCCCCTCCCCTCCTCCCCACCACCCATTACTCTTTCTTGTGGTGTCTAAATTTCAAAGTTGAATACTTTTTCCGCTAATGGGGTGGAATTATCTACTAGCAGATGGAGAATATCAGCTGTCTCTTAATCTTGCGGCCTCGGCCAATTGTAGGAATAAGGAAAATTACTTAAGTCTTAATCATGAGTCAAGCTAAAAACTTTCTATTTCATGACCGATGAGAAAGGATATTTTGAAACAAATGTAATTTATTGAAGTTTTTGTGAACTAACTCTGCTGTTAGCTAGAGCCACTGAAGAAATCCGTAGAAAACAGCACTTGAAACTATACTTAACTCGGTCCGAACAGGCGTGGGACGGTCCATCGGTACCGACCGATCTCCGTGTCTTCCTCAGCTGTCAGGCGTCACTGGATGCGGATAAGGAGGGTCATGTGGTCAGCACAGGCTCTCCCGAACGATTCAGCTTTCGTGATTAGATCCGATACTTCCGAATCAAGTTGTTCCTCAACTGGCTTCACTATGGCTGGGTGCAATCCTCTTGTCAAGAGTGCTCGGCAGAACTGGGCGGTCACCCAACCAAGTGCTAGCCAAGCCTGACAGCGCTTAACTTCGGTGATCTGACGGGAACTGGTGTTATCACTGCGACAAGGCCGTCGGTAGAAAATTACACCTGTCGTTATTGCAGTATGATGCAGCACAGGTAACCACCGTGTCACTTGTCGAAAGACACAAGCCTCTCAGTAACTTGACCCGTTGTTGTTTTGTAAACAGTTTCTTTAAATGTGAACGAACTCTTGAATAACTAGATTTTCTTAAGTCACGAATGGTATGTAGACTTTCGGGAACGCAGTTTATCGGTTACTTCGTTTTTCATTGCACTGCTCTGTGTAGACTTCTTATTAGTATGTTTGCTTCTAAAAGTGCTGTGTCATATATTGATATTCATGAGATGCTTTTCTTTTTATTTTGCACGTCTAGTCCCGTAGGACCAAATTGAGGCGAAATCTCTAGATCATGGAACATATTAGTACAAGAAATTGCAACATGAAAGTAATGAAAGATAACAATAAAATGTTTATGAACCCAAAAAAAAGACAAGCCGTAAGTTTAGTAAAGGCACTCACCAATATAACACAGGAATCAGCTTAATTTTTCAAGGAACTGCTCAACGGGTGGAAGGAGTGACCCATGAGGAAACTCTTCAGCTTCGATTTGAAAGTGCGTGGATTACTGCTAAGATTTTTGTATTCTTGTGGTAGAGTATTGAAAATGGATGCAGCAGTGTACTGCACACCTTTCTGCACAAGAGTTAAAGAAGAGTAATCCAAATGCAGATTGGATTTCTGCATAGTATTAACTGAGTGAAAGCTGCTAATTCTTGGGAATAAGATGATATTGTTAACAAGAAGCGACAGTAATGAATATATCTATTAGAGACCAATGTCAGAATAGCCAGACTAGTGAACGGTAGTCGACAAGAGGTTCACGAACTTACACCACTTATTGCCCGAACTGCCCGTTTCTGAGACAAAAATATCCTTTGAGAATGGGAAGAGTAACCCCAAAACAAAATACCATATGTCATAAGCGAATGAAAATAAGCAAAGTAGACCACTTTTCGTGTCGAACTATCACTTACTTCAAATACCGTTCCAATAGTAAAAATGGAAGCATTATGTCTGTGAACTAGATCCTGAACGTGGACTTTCCACAACAATTTGCTACCTATCTGAACACCAAGAAATTTGAACTGTTCAGTTTCACTAGACATGTGTCCATTTTGTGACATTAAAACGTCGGGTTTTGTTGAATTGTGTGTTAGAAAATGTAAAAACTGGTTCTTACTGTGATTTAGCGTTAATTTATTTTCTGCAAGCCATTAATTTATGTAATGAACTGCAGTATTTGGAACAGTGCCAATGTGGCACACAACATCCTTTGCTACCAAGCTACTGTCATCAGAAAAAAGAAAAATTTTAGTATCTCCTGTTATACTAAAGGAAATGACATTTATATAGATAAGTGACAGGGGAGGCCCCAACACTGACCCCTGGGCACCCCCATCCCCCCCACCAACATTTGACTGTGCTCAACTGAGACCTCACATCATACCCATTCTCATCACTATGGATAATGACTTTTTACTGTTCGTTGTTAAAATAAGACGAGAACTAATTGTGAGCTACTACCCGTATTCCATTATGGTTCAAATTCTGCAGCAATATTTTGTGATCAAGACAATCAAACGCCTACGTTGAATCAAAAAAGATACCTAGTGTTCGAAACCTACTGTTTAATCCATCCAGTACCTCACAGAGAAAAGAAAATCTAGCATTGTCACTTGTTAAACCACTTCTAAAACCAAACTGTACATTTGATAGCAATTTATGTGAAATAAAATGATCAGTTATATTTACATACACAGCATTGTCAATAACTTTATCAAACGCTGATGGCATAGAAAACGGCCTAAAATTGCCTAAATCATCCCTTTCTCCCATTTTATAAAGTGGTCTTACTACTGAGTACTTTAATCGTTCAGCGACCTGTCCTTTCTTAAATGAAAAATTGCAAATATGGCAAAGTAAGGAGCTAACATGTGCTGCACAGTACTTTAGTATTCTGCTAGGTTCTCCAACATATCCGTGAGAGTCATCAGTGATCCTTTCTTAATTGAAAAATTGCAAATGTGGCAAAGTAAGGAGCTAACATGTGCTGCACAGTACTTTAGTATTCTGCTAGGTTCTCCAACATATCCGTGAGAGTCATCAGTGATTTAATTATTGACTCGATCATCCTCTTGTCGGTATCACAGAGGAGTATTTCTAACATCAGTCTCGGAAAGGCATTTTCCAAGAGAGTCATATGAGTCCCTGCGGAAACTAAGTTTTTATTTAGTTCACCAACAATTCTCAGAAAGTGGTAGTTAAATACTGTACATATACCTGTCTTATCAGTAACAGAAATTTTTTTACTAGCAGTTGACTTTATTTCGTCGACATTGTGCTGTTGACGAGACACTTCCTTCGTGACTGACCATACGGTTTTAATTTTGTCCTGTCTATTAGCTGCTTTGTTTGCGTACCACATACTCTTTGTCTTCCTAATAACGTTTTTAAGCACCTTACAATACTGTTTTGAAATGGGTTACTGTAACTCGTTTGTGACTACTAACATTTTGATGTAATTTCCACTTTGTTCTGCGCTATATCCTTATCCCATTAGTCAGCCACCCAGGCTGCCTTTTACTGCTGGTTCCCTGTTTAGAACGTTCTAACGGAAAGCAACTTTTAAAGAGTATAAGTGTGTTAAGAAAAGCATTATATTTGTCATCTATATTATCTGCACTTCATGAGCCTTAATGAAGTTGAAAAAACTCTCTATTGCCGTTGGATTAGCTTTCCTACATAGTTTGCAGTTATATGTAATATATGTTTTAGTACAAAACCTTTTTAGTGTTAAAATTTGTGCATCATTATCTGAAAAGCCATTCACCCTTTTACTAACAGAATGCTCGTCTAGTAATGAAGAATGAATCAAAATATTGTCTATGGCTGTGCTACTGTTCCCCTGCACCCTGGTTGGAAGAAACCACTATCTGCATCAGATCATTTGAATTTAGGAGATCTTCCATCATCCTTTTTCTTGCAGAATCACATATATAATTAATATTAAAGTCGCGACATATAACTAATTTTTGGTACTTCCTGAACCAAGAACCCTATCTAGCTTGAGCAGAAATGCTTTGAAGTCAAACAACAATTATAAGTTTAGTTTCACTAAATTGAACTGCCCCTGAACAACATTCAAATACCTGTTCGGTGCAGCGCCGAGATAGGTCTACGGTCTCAAACGGAGTAGCCTACTGTTTTTTACGTTCGTGCCGACTCCCCCACTCCACAAGGAACTCCTTGAAAAACAGCCAACTAATCTATATCCTGATAAAGAAAGCCTCTGAATTGTCAAATTATTTAAGTGTTTTTCCGATATACCGACAATGTCAGAGTCAAAATCTGTAAGTACTTCACTAACTTCATCTCTAATACCTCTTATATTTTGATGAAGTATGCTAATTCCTTTACTACTTGGATACCTGGACCTCTTTAAAGGTGATTCCTTTGTTAGAGGGACTTCCTTTAAGCAGCTATACCTACCAGCTGACTTCAATCTACAGACGGTGCAGCTCTAACACAAACTACTGCAGGAATTTTCCTATGAGTGATCCCATTACCTTCCACTACACTGTCGCCTATGAGCTTTGCCAGCTTCCCCTTCCTGTACGTATTGAGGTGCCTAGCGAAACCCGACCTATTGATAGACTCAGCTGCCACCACTGCAATGTGAGCCATGCCCTCCGCCATTAACGCCTTTTCCAGCCGCATGTTAACACTCAGAACACCAGCATTAAGATGAGGCTGATCATGAGGCTATCTTTAGTCACCACCTACATCACACTTGTCCCTTTTAAGACTATTTCTAGCTCCATCGACAATCACTACCTGATCCTCTTTCGTAAAATTCCTACATAACACCCCTATGTTGTCGGTCACCTGAACCAACCCTGCACAAGGCTTCAAAATGCTGGTGATCTGGTACTCACTCCCCAACACTTCCTGCAATTGCTGGCCCACACCTTTGCCACGCAAACGACCTAACAGCCGAACCTTCTTCTTTCTGTTAGAATTTGCAATTTAATTAGGCTTCCTAACTGCTGAGGACTGCAGCATGTTTCCTACACCTTCAGCTACAATGCTAATGCTCCACAGATTATTTAAGTAATGACAAATGTAATATTGTGGCTTAAACCATTTTAACCCTTATACGTGAAGATGGACCATCACTGAAACCGGTCGGTATTTGGGCTTAAAATAAAACCAGCTGATGGTGAGACCTGCTTTTTATACATTATTCATTGCAAGAGTTTTGCTTTCGAGTCATCGTCCTCTTAAGTATAAATAGTAACAGTGCCTCTATATCAAATACATTTGACCTAGAAGATAAAAAATACTTTTTAAATGTTCGTATTTGGAACACGCTCCTAATGAACGCAAGTGCAGTGTAAGAACGCTCAATGCTCACGTTAACCCTTTCTTCTTACAATGGTCTTCTCTGGACTGTGGCACGGCTAGTCCCGCAGATAGACATTTTAAGTGAAAAGTGTGCAGTCTGTCGAGTCTGGGGCTGACATATGGATGGCAGGCGCATGGTTGTGTTAAAGATATTAAAGGGGTATAACAAGTTAGTTAACACGAAGAGACGAAATAATATCACTAGTGATTTATGCAGAATGTTATTACACTGATTACTACAAATAAGTGGAAGGATTATTGTCGGTAACTGGCTTACGTGTATGAAAGGCAGAACTGATATTTCAAGAGTTGTGTTTCAAGATAGAAATCATAGTGATTGATATCTAATAACAAATTCTAAGTCCCGTGGAAGTTTACTTGAACTGTTCTTCTTTAGTAGTTTCCCCATCATTAGTACTACGAACTCGTAATAGTGACTTCAAACCCAGTCATAATTAAAAAATGAACACGATCAATGAATGTAAGCTCTATTTCCAGTTACAATCGTTTGCCGAAAATTAGTAAAAATGTGGTAAACAGTTCACTGTTAGAGAGCTTACACGTGCCAACAGCTGTGCTACCTCAGTTGGCTCACCGTTGGCTCAAACACAGCAGGATAGCTTGTCGAGAAAAAATTCACAGTTCATCAAGTTAACTGCGGTAACACGTGTAGCATTTCTTCGTTACCAGATTGCGCGATTTTTTCTTTCGAAGTGAGTGACAGCTCATTACAGCTTGTGGATAAGAAAGTCTATGAGCCCCTTATTCACTGAAAAGCTTCGAAAGGCCGTTCTATCCAGTGTAATTTTATCCAGAAGTGTTACCATCTGAGACATGCTCTGCATACAAAATAACCGTTAAGCTGAGTTGGAAACATAGCCATTTGCTGCTAATGGCTGTTCAGACACGCAATAGAGCTAAGTTTCTTTTTACAAACTACGGTACGCCCTATCTCGATGCTATACAATGTTGAGTTCGCGGCGTGTAAATGACCCTGTCGTGTGCTTCTAACATTATTCTCGCATTAACAGGCCTTCGCCCCTATAAAAAGCACTGTTAGCGTTAATCTGCATCCGTTAAGCATTCCAACCAAAAATTTAGTAAATATTTTAACAAAAAATTGTTTATCACCATGTGAGTAGGAGTATGATGTAGAATTTGGATAACAAAGAGGGCAATAAATTCGCTGTTGCATATCTTTTTCATGCCGTGATCGATGCAAAGTCTTTGGTGTATCACGTGTTACTGGTGCTTGTCGCGTCATTAAGCCTGACACGGAACACCGAAAAATGTGGGTCCCTCAACGAACTTGTGACGTTACATCAGCTGACTTGCCCGGCATACACCGCGAACGTTCGCTCCGACCGTGGCCCCAGAGAAATCAATATCTCAATTAAAAGGTACCCGCTAGAGCTCTTAACTTTTCTAAGTGTTGTGGAGAGTTTGCATGTATTGAAACGCGCAGTTAAGAATTATTAAACTCATCTCAAATAGTAGCTCGCTCCCCGCCGGAGACGGTCGCTGGCAGTCGTAAAATCTGCGTATATCTCGTTGGTCCCGCGGCCAGATAATACTACACTACAGAGTGTCGAAGTAACTGGGGTGCTTACAGGTACTGCTAGGTTAGCCCTTAGGCAGCGAACGTAAATTTGTTTGCTAATGAAACGTATCTGTCACAGGTAAGGACGTGTCTGACGTCATTTCAAAAAATTTAATACAACAGTAGTTTCTCGCATCCTACTTCCGAAGTCTCCTATCTTTCCAATATTCCGCCTCCAAATTTATGATATCTCTTATGACGACCTCCTTTGACACCTTTTTGGGCTTCTTCTCGTGCTAGTTGGAATTCATTCCATCATCTTCTTAAGCCATCTGTCTTCACCCAGACCGTATACATACCGGCACCATCTCAATCATTTCGCTTCGACTGTACAGTGGTGTCCAGTTTCTCAAGTGACGTGCAAGTCCTGTCGGTGTACACACAAAGCGAGATAAGGAGCTTCAGTTTCGCGTACACCTGTGTTTTGGACCTTCTTCTTCTTGTGCCTTTGACCATCATCGGCGCAGGGGCGGCACGGTTATTAACGATATGGCATGGGAAATTTAAGGGGTGGCCGGAAGGCCTTCCTGTCGCCACTCCGTTATTCCCCAGGACGGAATATGTGTACCCCCAACTGTATGCGTATAGTGTTATCAATGTTAAAGTAAGCAAAGATTGTCTTAATGTTCGCAAATCGTGTAACTGGAACGGTACTGGTTAACGAGAATCGGTTTTCAGATAATGAGGTGTGGGGAACCGCTTAAAAACCTCATCCAGCGTGGCCGACACAACGACCCTCGCCGTTAACCCGTCGGGTGGATTCGTTCCGCGGCTGGCACACCTCGTCGCCCAGAAGTGGTGCTTCCATAGGCGCCGCTAAACGGACAGGTGTTCCGGACTCCCTACAGAAAGTATGCGCGAAAATCGGTATCAACGTGACGACTTATAGTTACAGAGGGGCATGTAGATAGTGTACTGCAACATAGAAACTGGTTGCGTAGGAATAAAACCAGCAAATATAGTTGACAGTATTATCCTCAGTACAAATAAGAGGATTTGATGCTGTCAGTAAATACATGTCCATCTCAGTCAGATCCGAACGAATATAGGGAAATTAAGTGCTTACAGTGCACGTATGAAGATGGCTGCCTAGCAAAAGGCCATTTCTGACAGTAGTGCGTAATTTTGTACGTCTCCAGTGGGCCAAACAATACAGAAATTTGAAAACATCTGACTTGAGGCTAGTAAAATGGCCAGAATGGAGGGGATTTTGCATTTGAAATGATAGAAGGCATAGGTTGTACCTACGGCACAAACAGGTGTTTAACCCGCAGAGTATGGAGGCTGTAGTTGAGATCATAGGTGATTCTGTGACATTTTGGCGGTATTTTTCGCACCAAAAGTGGGCCCACCCTTTCACGTCACAGTGAACACGAATAAGGTTGCTTATTTGAGTATTATCAGTGACCAAATCTCTCTTTTCTTCTCTGTTTTCAAAATGAGTATGCCATCGACAGCCCTAACTTCCAAAGTGCCAACTGTCTTGTCGATAGAACTGCACGTTTAAGTTCCTGGTTTGATGATCACTTACATACCCTTGAATGTTCCCGTAAGTCACACGATCTTGGTCCTATACAAAATACCTGTGAACATTCGCAACAGCGGATGAAATTTAACAGTTAACCACATTTCTGTGAGATTTACTCACCAATAAGTCCCTCGTCGGGATATAGCGTACGCAGAAAAACTTGTGGACTCACTTCACCACAGAAATGAGGCCGTTATCATACCTAGCGGTGGTGTTACTTGGTGTTATCGTGAAGTCTCGTGAATGTGACAGTACTTTTACCAGTATGCTTATGTGTGTAAGTAGCTGCGAATCAACATGTCATCATGTGAACTCTCACCAGGCCCTATTATCTGGCGGGAGACACTATTTTCTAAGCATGTTTACCTGCTCACCTTGCGCTCAGAACGGGAAAGAGCGACGTGGAGCGATCGACGGGCATATTAGAGACACTGCTCAACTCATGTGTACAAAACTTCATCGTATTTTCCAAGTGATTTCCATTTCGCGACAGATCTGCACGTACTTTCCGAATCGGCCTCGCATTTGTTTATTACAGTTCACTTACTTTATGACAAAAATGCGCCGCTATACAAGGAGGTGACAAAAGGCGTGGGAAGGCGATACGCACGTATGCAGATGGCAACAGTATCACTTACAAGCGGATAAAAGGGCAGTGCGTTGCCCGATATGTTATTTGCACTTAGGGGATTCATGTGGAATGGTTTATTGCCTCACGATCGCAATTGACAGACGTTGAACGCTGAATGCTAGACGCATGGATCATTCCATTTCGAAAATCGTTAGGGAGTTCAATATTCCGATATCCAAAGTGTCAAGAGTGTGCCGAGAATACCAGATTCTAGGCTTAGCTGTCAATACGAACAACGCAGTGGCCGACGGCTTTCACTCAACAACCGAGAGCAGCAGCGTCTGTGTAGTTGTCAGTGCTAACAGACTAGCAACACTGCGTGAAGTAACCGCAGAAATGTGTGAGGTACGAACCTATCAGTTCGGATAGTGCGGAGAAATTTGTCTTTACTAGGCTATGGCAGCAGGCGACTGACGCGAGCGCCTTTGCCAACAACGCGAAATCCTGGGCTCGTGACCATATCGGTTGGATTCCAGACGACTGGAAAACCGTGGTCTGATCAGATGGATCCAGATTTAAGCTGATAAGTGCTGATGGTAGGGTTCGAGTACGGCGCAGACCCCATAAACACATGGAGCCATGTTGTCAACAAAGCACTATACATGCTGGTGGTAGCTTCGTATGGTGTGGCCTGTGTTTAAATGGAATGAACTGGGTCCTCTCGTCCAACTGAACCGATCATTGACTGGAAATGGCTGCGTTCGGTTACTTGAAGACCATTTACAGCCATTCCTACACTTTGTACTTCTAAACATCAATGGAAATATTATGGACAACACTGCGCCGTGTCACTGGGCCATAACTGTTCGCGACTGGTTTGAAGAACGTTTTGGAATATTCGGGCGAGTGATTTGGCTACCCAGATTGTCCGACATGAATCCCGCCGAAAATTTATAGGACATAATGGAGGGGTCAATTCATTCACAAAATGCTGCACACCAACACTTACACAATTACGGACGGTTATAGAGGCGAGACAGCATGGCTCAATATTTCTGAAGGGGACTCCCAACGACTTTATGAGTCCATGCCGTATCGAGTTGCTGCACTGTGCCGACAAAAGGAGGTCCGACACTAGATTAGCCTGTATCTCATGACATTTGTAGCCTCAGTTTATATAGCATTATATTCATGTGAATTTTTGTGATGATCTATTTTTATTTCTTTCTTTCTGTTTTCAAAACAGTATTAAGTTTACAATGTCTATCGTACGCTTTTTCCTTATTTCTATTTTTTCTGCTACTATTTAGATGGCTACAAATAGTTTTACTCTGGCATCTTTTTCTACTGTCATTCGGATGTTGCTTCACTGTGACAGAAAAACAGCCATAGATTTTCGTTATTGCAAATTATCTTCACTAATTTTAGAGCTATTTTTACACCTGATGATGCTGGTAATGTTGTAACAGCATAACTATCGCTGTTACTACACTAACAGACAATACAACAGTTACAAATATAAAAAGTACTTATTACTTGAATTTCATACACACTTATGTTACTATTATACACCTGCAACGATTACTTACGATAACGTTAGCGTTGGTGATTCTTTGAGTGCAGTTGTCTTTACTGTTGCCTGAGAGGAATATACACACACACACACACACACACACACACACACACACACACACACACACACAACACACAATTTACAAGTACCTGCATGTATCTACGCTACACAAAACATTAAAGGATAACTTCTTCACCGGCCAAGGTGGCCGAGCGGTTCTAGGAGCTACAGTCTGGAAACGCGTGACCGCTACGGTTGGAGGTTCGAATCCTGCCACGGGCATGGATGTGTGTGATGTCCTTAGGTTAGTTAGGTTTAAGTAGTTCTACGTTCCAGGGGACTGATGACCTCAGAAGTTAAGTCCCATAGTGCTCAGAGCCCCCTATGATAACTTCTTCGAAATGTCGTAATTGTCTCCCACTGAGACTCGTAAGTTTCAAATTTGGGTCAAAGTTGCCAACAAACTTCCACTGTAGTTGTGGAAAAGTGTGGCGTCCTAGGACGTCATTTGCGTGTTCGGCGACGGTTGAAACAGCAGACTGGTGACACATAAGGAAAAAAGGCCAGTGTTCAGATGTTCATGTGAGGTGTAAGGTGGGTTAATGATGTCGCATTGGCACAAAATTTCACCTCAATTCTGCGCAATGCCACCGTGGACACATCACATAATGGGATGGCCGTCACACTCCCTTTCACATATATCCCGCTTTCATTTGAGGCCTCTGCGATGGAGGTGAGAACTGCGATACCGAGCGATGGCATCACGCGATTTTATTATTAGTGGCCGATGAGAACATTTCACACACACGGTCGCCCAGAATCGACACGAAAAGGCCGCAGGAGGTGCCATATAGGACGTCAGTAAATCACTCTTGATTCCCTTCAAGGCCCACAGTTCGGCAAACCCCTCGGTGCCACCAACGCGACCTTTGTCGAGCACTTTAAAATTATGTTGGAAACTTCGACAGCTGTTCAGCCTCGCGGCTTATCTAGTGCCTGAAGGCAGGAAGACCTCACCCAAAGATTTCGAAGGGGCTGCCTAACCGTTAGCCGCTTGAGCAGGCATGATGCCGAAATGGTGTCGAAGTTTCTGACAAGTATATTTTTATAGTGCTGGCAAAGGTATGTAGGTGGCAATGAGGATGTTGCCGAACTGGGCAGGGGAGGGGGCGGCAGGGATGACTTACAGGGACCTTTTGCCGTTGCATTCACGCAAAGGTCAACATTACTGCACCTGCCATCACGCCAAAGGAGGTCTCGGAAGAGGACTGCTAATAAACTATAAACACCCTGTTCTACTTCGGATCATGTTCATATTTCGTCGACTGGTTTTGAATGATCCTTAGTGATTCGACCCTATATTCCAGAGCACATATTTCTGCCGCGCTAACTCCAAATAGGCCATGTCACGTTCAGTGGGGTTGCAGGCCCACAGTCTCCTTAGATAAGAGTTGAATCGTCCGAAAGGTGTCAGCAGTGTTAAATGTTATCGAGAACGTCGTCCTCGTGTTTATCACACTGCGAACTACCGTTTTCGACAGCGAAATATGTGGGAATCAACGCCCCAAAGAAACGGGTGGTTTCATTGTCGCTCTTTATACCACCCACTGAAGTCTATTCGTCCTGATTCTGGACTGCAGCGTGTCTGAAATGTTTGCCTCTGACACCCATACGAAACAACGTGATTTCATCGCTGAGAGTCTCGGTTCTCATCTCCATCGCAGAGACCTCAAAAGAAAGTGTGAAATGTGTGGTAGAAGTGGATGTGACGACTATCCCATTATGTGACATGTCCACTGTGGTGCTGGGCAGAATTGTAGTGAAATTTTGTGCCAATGTGACATTATTAACCCACCTTACACCTCACATGAACTTCTGAGCTCTAGTCTGCTTCTTTTCACATGTGTCGACACCTTGCATCGCCGAATCAGAGGGTGCCGTAGCACGCCTCGCTTTTGTACTATTACAGAGGAACTTTGTAGGGACCTTTGAATCAAATTTCAAACTTACTCCTGGCGATGGGAGACAGTTACGGGGTTTCGAAAATGTGCTCCTTTAATTGTGAAGCGCAGTGTAGTTTGTACGTTCCATACCAGACGGGCCACTATGTCCGACCTTTGCAATACTTTGCTGTTTCCCGACAGAATGCTGACGGATCACAGCGCATCGCTTGTATGCCACTGATTCTCCTGGTCTTCTTAATTACGCTTGTGGCCTCGTCCCATTACTCTGCAGTTAGTGGCCCAAGCGATCGCAGAGCTGTTGGCTTCATTCTCGTTCCCTAGGGTCGTTTACAAGCCTCAATGGTCTCTACTGTGTTGTCTGTTGGCTACAGTTACGGCTTACGTTTTCTGAGACAACACCAACTATAAGATTCAAGGTCCCGAAGTACTATTGCACGCTAATTGTCTCGTAAACTGTTTTGCCTCTTGAAACCCGCCTGGTAGTCCTTGCTACCAGAGCATGCTGAATAGTAGTGCCTCTGAATTTTTTATTCTGTTCCCAATATCGATTGAGGTATTAATGTCATGCACATTACTCGCTCGACTTACCCCCTCCGCTGACGCAAGTTGTAAACCTCTTCCGCAACAGGGCTCCGAACTGTTGCGTGTAACGTTGTGGAGTGTAATGTAACTATGTCCTTGCGTGACAGATCCTCAGAAAACTGAAGGCACGAATTCGAAGAGTTTGTCCACACATGGAGACCCCAGTACCCTCTTCTTCAGCATGACTTCTGTAGTAATCCGAGGCCATGGGTTCACTGGCATCGAATATCCACCACACATGCCCGACTTAACTACATCACATTTTCATATGTTTCCAACACTTAAAGAACTTCGAGAACATCACTTTCATAGTGATGAAGCGGTGCAAGTAGAAGTGAAGTTGTGGCTTCGTCAACAAAGTCAAACATTCTACAGTGACGGTATTAACAAACTGGTCTGTCACTAGGAGAAATGTGTTCGTCGATAGTGACACTAAGTTGAGAAATAAATATGTAGACATGAATAAACATGTAGAATGTTTATTTAAAAAGCTTGATGACCGAAACTTACCAGCTGCTTAAAACTGTGTGGCGGACGGAGACTCGTACTCGGGATCTTTGCTTTTCGTGGGCACGTGTTTCACCGACTGAACTACCCAAGCTCGACTCATGACTTCACAGCTACTTCCGTCAGTGCCTCGTCTCCTCCCTTTCAAACTCCGCCTTAGTTCTCCTGCAATACTTGCAATAGTAGCAATCCTAAATGGAAGGCTATTGCGGAGACATGGCTTAGCCACGAACTGGGAGATGTTTCCAGAATGAATTTTCACTCTGCAGCGGAGTGAGCACTGATTTGAAGCTTCCTGGCAGGTTAAAACTGTGTGTCGGTCCGAGTCTCGAACTCGGGACTTTCGCCTTTCATTGGTAAGTGCCCTATCGACTGAGCGACCCTAGAAAGACTCACGTCCCGTTCTCATAGCTTTATTTCCGCCAATATCTCGTCTCCTACCTTCCGACTTACTGGCTAAGCACAGCTGTGAGGATGGGCACTAATGTGTCGGGTAACTCATTCGGCAGAGCTTTGCCCGTGAAATACAAAGGTACTGCGTTTGAGTCTCGGCATGGCACACAGTTTTAATCCGTCAGGAAGTTTCACATCAATGTACTCAAACGTCTCTGTGAAGTCGTTTCATAAGACGTTTGTCGAATTCGGTACAACTTATTCACTTTACTACCTGATTTTAGCTCAATTCATGAACTCTTCCAGAAAGACTGAACACTCAAATAAGGCCTATTGAATATTATATGTGTGTTTTAATGTGGGGTTTCGGTTTTGTTTTGTGGCAAACGCTGAGTTGGTCATCATCTGCTGGGAGCAGACAATGTTGCTTCTCGTTCGAAGGAAAGCATCTTAGTCGAAGGCGGTTTTTGTGTGTGAGGTTGGTGACGGAGGGCTACGCCTGTGGTAGCTTCCGCTGCACGGGGAGCTACGTAACCTCGGAAGAGAAAGCGGCACTCCTCGGTAAACGCTTGGTGAGTACGGATCGTAGCTCTTAAGGGCGGTTTCAGGTGATAGGAAGCAGGTTGAGTTAGGGCTTCTTTATGTTTAACTGTTGAAATACAACTTCAGCTTAACTGAAGCGTGTGAAGCGAGTCATTTTTCTGAATGTGCCATAATTATATTGCTTTACAGAGGCGATTTTTGGGTGTTCGAGGTAAAGTGTGAAAATTACTTTGTTCATTTTGAAGAACGATGAAGTTGAATTTCAAACGGTAAATCTGATTAGGAAAAGCTTTTTACAATCACTTCAGCCGTATGTGAGTGTAATACTGTGTCGAAGTGAGTATGATTTTTAATCGTATATTTCGTGAAAGTTGCTTTTGCATTTGTGTGTCGATTTTGTGCCACGTGTTTGGTAATCAATGACCCTTCTGGTCCACCACAGAGCCGCAATAGGCTTTATTTTAAAAGTTTGCTTCTTTAATTAGCTGTAATTTCTGCATGACTATCTATTCTTTCGTGCGCTTTCTACAAAGCAGCACAACAGTTTGATTTGGAATGCACCACGTGCTCTAGTTCGGCCGTTTGCAAGCAGCAGACGCTGTTAGTATGTTGAATAATTATCGCACAACCTCGTGCATTGGTTAAAACTCTGACCACTACAGTGCATGAGTAGAAGCGTAATGCGAATCTCACTGAGATATTTTATGGTATGAATGCAAAGCAGCATTGTCTCTCACCCCGTTTTCTGTGTTTCTTCTTGTTGTAGTTGAATTGTGCTCTGTTACATTCTACGTAATTCTTACTTAAATATTTCTAGCCAGGCATCAGTTATGTGTAGTTAGGATACAATCAATAATCTACGTGAAAGATAAAATCTGTGGTGTTGATCTTACCCACTTACTCCGATTTCCAATCCTGAATTAATCAAGTGCTTCATGCACGACATGGAGCGCTATTTATCTGGCTACCTAAAGAAATTTGCATACTTGTAATTAAATTTTTAAAGTAATTAAACTAATAATTTTCCAGCTCTGTTTTTTTCTAAATGGTTAGGGACCTGAATTTCTCAATTTTTATCATTATTTGTTTGAGAGAAGCAGGTAGAAATGCGAGATAATGTATATGGCTCGATGAGAAACGTCGTAAAGATAGTAATACCTTACAGTACATTCCGCCGAAGTATGCATTTCAGTCCAAAGAATTCTCACATAAAAAATTCGGAGACATCGGTTTTCAGCATACTATTGTATATCTCCGGTTAGGGCACATTTCCGAAGAACTTGGTCTGGAGTGCCGATTTCGCCACAGTCACAGTAGGCCGTTGGCTTCTTATCACTTCAATAGACATACAGGGTGTTACAAATAGGTACGGCCAAACTTTCAGGAAACATTCCTCACACACAAATAAAGAAAAGATGTTATATGGACATGTGTCCGGAAACGCTTAATTTCCATGTTAGAGCTCATTTTAGTTGTGCTGCTAGAACATGTGCCTTTACAAGTACGACATAACATGTGGTTCATGCACGATGGAGCTCCTGCACATTTCAGTCGAAGTTTTCGTACTCTTCGCAACAACAGATTCGGTTACCGATGGATTGGTAGAGGCGGACCAATTCCATGGCCTCCACGCTCTCCTGACCTCAACCCTCTTGACTTTCATTTATGGGGGCATTTGAAAGCTCTTGTGTACGCAACCCCGGTAGCAAATGTAGAGACTTTGTGCTCGTATTGCGGACGGCTGTGATACAATACGCCATTCTCCAGGGCTGCATCAGCGCATCAAGGATTGCATGCGGCGGAGGGTGGATGCATTTATCCTCGCTAACGGAGGACATTTTGAACATTTCTTGTAACAAAGTGTTTGAAGTCACGCTGATACGTTCTGTTGCTGTGTGTTTCCATTCCATGGTTAATGTGATTTGAAGAGAAGTAATAAAATGAGCTCTAACATGGAAAGTAAGCATTTCCGGACACATGTCCACATAACATATTTTCTTTCTTTGTGTGTGAGGAATGTTTCCTGAAAGTTTGGCCGTACCTTTTTGTAACACCCTGTATGGACCATGACCCAAACGGTAGGCACGTACTTGGTGGAAACTGAAACGTTCTTCCTCCTGTGCAGTCGCGGCACACGCCCTGATATTAAAAGTACGCTTTCTGCAGCTTGCAGCAACGTTGTGCCGTGTAGCTCCGCAAACTCGAGCTGCTGCCGTGTGACGTCAGACACGGCTGGGGCGGACTGGGTGCCGAGCGACGACAGCGGCGGCAGCGACGACTCCTCCCCGCGGCGGCGGCCCCGCGACCCGTTCCTGCCGGAGAACCGCATCCCGCTGCCGGGCGCGGAGGCGGAGGCCGAGCACGGCTGCTGCGGGGGCGGCAGGCGGCGCAACGAGAGGGAGCGGCAGCGCGTGCGCAGCGTCAGCGACGCCTTCCACCGGCTGCGGCGCCGCCTGCCCGCCGTGGCCGGCCGCCGGCCCGCCAGCAAGCTGGAGGTGCTGCGCGCCGCCATCGCGCACATCCGCCGCCTGCAGGCGCTGCTCGCCGCCTCCCCGCGCCACCAGCACCACCCGCTCTGCGGCAGCCAGTAGTTGCCGGAACACCGGCAACTGCGGCGGCGCATTTCTCATTTCGCCATTATCCTGAGACCCATGACCGCACCGAGCACTGGTGCACATTCTGCATTATGTAAATACCAGATACGGAAACGTTCCTTCCTCTCCTCCACACTTCCAGATGACTAATCTACTTTGTTTTTCACACAAAATAAAACACCGTAATACCTAGCGAATCATATATACTCAAAGAAAAATGTATTAATCTAATATGCATGGACATTAATAAATGATAGAATGCTTTTACGACCGGATGGCACTGCTTTTGGTAAGCCTTTCGGGACATAAGGGAATGGTCCACGAAACTCTTCTGTTCCTGACGTTTCGTCCAGAACTGCGCTGGACATCTTCAGAGGCGTTGCTCCTTCGTTAAGTCATGTCGACTCAATACATGGTTCCTAGCCAATACTACGTCACAAAAATTTGAAAAAGCACACCGTTTGCAATTTAGGGCTTGTCACAGGTACCCCTTCCCCATCACTCTCCTCAGGATTAGTTAAAAATATTACGACAAAGAAACAGAGAGTGTTAAATTCTTGGAATTTCAACTCGATAATGCGAGGGTAAGTCAATTATTATCCTGAAAATAGTTATAAAATTTTATTGTAATCAAATAAGAAACCTACAAGAACATCATTTTTCAACATAGTCTCCTTGCTTTTCAACGCACTTGGTCCATCGTTGTACAAGCTTCCTGATGCCCTCATAAAAAAAAAGGTTCTCCATTGAACTGCGAGCTAGGAATTCACCGCTTCTTTCACTGTTTCGTACGAGGCAAATCGACGGCCTCTTAATGCCTACCGAGCGAGGTGCCGTACTGATTAGCACACTGGACTCGCATTTGGGAGGACAACGGTTCAATCCCGTGTCCGACCATCCTCATTTACGTTTTCCGTAATTTCCCTAAATCGCTCCAAGTAAGTGCGGGGATGGTTCCTTTGACAGGGCACGGCCGACTTCCTTCCCTGTCCTTCCCTACTCCGATGAGACCGATGACCTCTCTGTTTGGTCTCTTCCTCCAAAAAACCGAACGGAACCTAATGCCTGTTTGAGTGGACCAACAAGTGATAGAAGCGGCAAAACCGAGACCATATGGAGGATGATCCAGTACTTCAAATTTGATTTCGAGGAGCGTTTCAGCAGTGTGGGCAGCAGTATGCGGACGGGCATTGTCGTGCAGCAACACAACACCTTTTGACAACAATCCTCGGCGTTTGCTTCGAGTTGCAGGCTGTTTATTGTTGTGTCTCTTTCCCCATAATGTTCCAGTACTGGACTTTGTGCGTCCGAAAAAACCGTAAGCATCAGTTTTCCTGCGGCGGTACGTCTTGAACTTTTTGTTGCACGGCAAATTTGGATATTTCCATTCCAAACTCTGCCGTTCACTGTCCGGCTCGTTATGATGGATCAGTGTTTCGTCACCAGTAATGAACCTGTCTAAAAAGTTGTCCCCTTCATTACCATAGCGATCCAGAAGTTTTATGCAGATGTCCAAGCTCATTTGTTTATGCAACTGTGTGAGTTGTTTTGGGACCCATCTTGCACAAACTTTATGATACCCAAGCCTGTTGTGAATGATTTCGTAGGCAGAACCTTGACTAATTTGCAGACGACGTACCACTTCGTCAATAGTTAATCGTCTAAGAGAATCATTTCACGCGAACGCTCAATGGTTTCTTCATTTGTGGCGGTAAACGGTCGTCCGGCTCCTTCATCGTGCGTAACACTTGTACGACCATTTCGGAATTTTTCAATCCATTCGTAGACACTCCGTAGTGGCAAAACACTGTCCGCATACTGTACCGAAAGTGTTTTATGAATTTTGGCCACTGGTACACCTTCCGACCACAAAGAACGGATCACTGAACGTTGCTCTTCTTTGGTGCAAATAGACAGCGGAGCAGCCATGATTAACAGCAGGGCAGCGATAACGAAACTAACCTACCAGCTTAAAAATTTAAAAGATATAACAACAAATAAACAAAGCATGCGTCATCAATGTAAAACGACAGTACTACCAAAATAAACACAAATATAACTAAATTGCTGATCATAATTGACTTACCCTCGTAGACTGTCCAGTCACATTAATGTGACCACCTTTTCAAAGCCTGAATAATAAGAACAGATGCACAATTCATTTGCTCCATTGCTCCTTTCAGAACAACGAAAGCTCCCAGGATGTTACGAAAACTTTCCCGAGATCTTAACGTTCCCTCTTCCGGAAAGGATGCTTCCGAGGATTGTTGCATGTCCGTACACACGAATGGCCCTTCGCAGTGCGAATCGTTACGAAACGTGCAGGAAGAGTGTCAGTCAGCTTCTTTAAGGTATCGGCAGGGATGTAGAGACATTCCAACTCTACTGCCGTGGCCAGCTGCGCCAGGTGTCTCGATTAGGATCCATGGCGCGAACAGCCCCATCGAGGCGCGCCCAGACATTCTCGATTGGGTTTAAATACGGGGAGTTCGGTGGCCAGGATAGTACCGTAAACTCATCCTGATGCTCTTCGGTCACTTGCGTACACTGCGAACAGGGTGACTGAAAGGTACGTTCATTAAAAGGTGACTGGTTTCGGTAACCACGTGATCATCTTTAACCACGCTATTGGACAACGGCGGTGCATGGTGTGGGAACTGCTTTAAAGATGCTACTCCGGGCAGGTGTAAAATGAATGTGCGCAACGAAAAACAATAAACGCTAAAATGAAGATTTGGCACTGTCCTACTACCCCCTGAAGCAGATTTTATGATCTCTTAATTCTATAAATTACGATCTAAACATAAATGAATAATGAAGGGAACTAATCCTACTAAATGATAAACGTTGTTCCTGCTTATATATTTATTGTAGATTAAAAAAACCCTTTATATTACAAAATTTACATTTCCTAAGTAAAATTACTGATCAATTGCCCAACTCTGCCCCTTATTATGACTGCGCAGTCTAATATCAATAACGCAAAAGACTGACATCATCTACATAGCAAACACTAGAGGACACTACTTTCAAAGATGATCTACGGTGGTGTGGTACCTCAGTGGAAATAAACTACTGTGATCACAGCTGTTTAGCTTTTATAGCTCTAATAAGCCGAAGCAATTTGCGATATCATCGTATGTACGGCGTCCGGTGCGTCGAATTGATGGTTCTCGTACTCGTCTGTGACGATGGAAGAACTCCAGCCACAAATAAACTATTTCAAACACTAGGACGGCAGAAGGCGGTCTGCTGACTAATATAATACTGTCTTCTCCCCTCTGTGTTCTACAGACGAGAAACGCGAACTCCTAGCCACAAGGACGGAGTTCAGATAACGTGCCAACCTAAGTTTAGGCAGAGGAAGTGCTCTCCATTACTGAACGCTGTGGACTCAACGACAACTTCCAACCTGGAGGTGAAGTCCAGAGTCGTATAGGTTCGCAACAGTACAGTGTCTAACTGTTGTAACTATAAACTCTCCTGAGAACAAAGATAGCAACTCCGTCTGTACCAACAAAGCTGATATCGAGCGACCGTCACACACGGGCGCTCACAACGGAAGACCTCGTCTCTCCACCGCTGGCCTCCCAGCAAGACTCAGCTCCCCACTATCGTATTTCCGAAAACGAATCATATTCCCGAAACCACGTAATACTCTCCCTCTCTACAGATTATTCCGAACGCCGACCAACCGTATTTTAGTCTTTTGTCGTCCAGCGCAGAAAGTTTGCGAGGAAATGCCTATACTCATAAAATGGTATGCTTCTGAGTAAAAATGCCTGCGTGGTTTCCGAGGTGCTGCTTCATCGTTCCTCTCACCTGCGTCCAAGGTTTGCAAAGTTTGGAAGTATTATCCGGTTATCAAAAAAAATGGTTCAAATGGCTCTGAGCACTATGGGACTCAACTGCTGTGGTCATCAGTCCCCTAGAACTTAGAACTACTTAAACCTAACTAACCTAAGGACATCACACACATCCATGCCCGAGGCAGGATTCGAACCTGCGACCGTAGCAGTCGCACGGTTCCTGACTGCGCGCCTAGAACCGCGAGACCACCGCGGCCGGCTATCCGGTTATCCTTCCGGCCCTACTACAATAGCGGCCGGTCGCCCCTGTATTGTGTCTTCGCGCTCTGGTGTCCCGACTGTCCGTCTTGGCTCTTCCTGTGTGGAGCTGAACCACCACAGCTGTGTGGGACTTCCATCCTGGGCTTGAGTTTCGCCTGCCGCTTCATTTCCACTGTCGTTCCAACCTCTACTAGTATAGGCAATCATTCATTACGCCGTTCTGATAATAAAGACAATCTGTCACCTTTCATACGATAAGCGCTAACAATTATTTACTAGGCGTACGCGACAATGTCAGTCTCTTTTATATATTCATATATACGATGTTACAACCTATGACATGATAACTAATTGTGTTTGCAGATCACGGCAAAGTATGTGGACAGGTGCTTGTAAGGTGAGAAATTATGGCCACCTCACACGCTAAATGACGATCGTCATGACGATAGAGCAGTTGACTATCGTTATTAATGATTCCTGCGCCATGCACAACCAGTAGTTCATCTATATGGCTGAAGGTCTTAAGATGACACTGGTAATCGATACTGGTTACTTTTCAACAAATGTGGCATTGCTATCTAGTTTTGTAATTAATGTCAAGTATTACATTGGGATCTCTGAGTTTCTCCAGCACTATTTCAAAAAGATGCCACTTTGAAGAGGAAAAATAAATTGCATATTGGGATGGACATGGCATCCAAGAGCAGAAGCATATTTGGGTTGATGCACTGAGCCTAACTGAATGACGAGTTCAATAAGGCGATGTCCTTTGGCCTGGACTCTTCCGACAACTGTTGCGACGTATTTGCTTTCAGACACTTCAATGGCCATATGTCCGATAGGGCATAAAACGTCATTCATATGAGAAGGCCACCTATCTCCATTCAGTGGATGCCCCGTTGCTGTATTGTCGTGCAAATTTCAGCCTTCGTCGCTGATGAACAGCAGTCAGCATGGGCGCATAAACCAAGCCTGTGCTCTGCTGTAGAGGCCCAAACACAGCGATGTTTTCTGAACTAACGCTGAGAAGACCCTGTTGGTAGGCCCTTGGTTCATCTGGTCAGTCAGCTGCTGAACAGCCGCACATCTGTTCGCCTGTACACATCGTCACAGCCATCCTTCACACCTATCATCTATCGCCCGTGGTGCACCACAGATGCCGTTTTGCCGTTCATGATATACTTTAACCAATGTGGCACGTGAATAGTTTACAAACTTACTTTTCTCCGTCCGGGGACTGGACCTCTGTGTTATCATCTCAGCATCAATTGAGTAGTAGTGACACTGGAAATGGAAAGACTGGAACTTGTACGGGCGCTAACGACCACGTTGTTGAGCGCCTTACAAAGCAGCATCATCATCACAAACTTAGCACATTGCGAAGTGCATCCACTCTTGGCCCAAACGCTACTGGTCATGCCATTTTGGCCGTTACATAAATTTCTCCGTTACCGCACAGCGACAACAACTGCACTGCATTCCGTCCTCCGCCCCTGGGTTCGAACGTACATGGTGGTCACATTGATGTGACTGGACTGTGTAAATTCATGTCAGAGGGGAACATGCCACAAAACTACTCAAGCGGCTAAACAGATCTGTATTTGCAATGCGGATGATGTCATACACATCGGTTTGAAAAACAAGAAAACTAGCATAACTTGCTTTCATAAAGTCTTCAGAGTCAATAACATGCCATATTATGAACGTCCTGCAGACGCCTGTCCGAGGAACTAGGAATACTAACGACTGCTTTCCTACATATTTCTCCTTAATGAAATTTGTAATTAAAAATAGATCTCTTTTTCAAACCACCAGCTCTGCTCTTGGAATCATTACTAGAAATCAAAATCATCTTCACATTGATTCATATTCACTTACTTTGGCCGGGAAAGGTGTCTTTCATTGAGCAATATACATTTTCACCAACTTGCCAACAACCAATATAAGTAATAATTAATAAAGTTTAATTTTGTTTCCAATGGGCCCGCAGCTCGATATAAGTCGTGTAAAGACATTATGAATCAAGTCCAAAAAGCTGATTTTTGGACTTAATTCATAATTAAGTTTAGTTCGAGAGGAGGCTAAAGCATTCATTAGTGGCCAACTTCTCCTGCTGCACGGATGGATTTCTAAGAAAAACCAACTGACTGCTTTGTTGTTAATAACATCACATAATGCTATTATTACGTACTATCTGACTTATGTACAAATTTACTTCAGTAAAGTGATCAATGTAAATAAGTACTGTAAAATGATTTTTGCATTTAATGATGATATGTGGCTAAAATAGTCTAAGAATTATCGCATACACCTTAGTGTAACGAACACTTACATCTTTTGAGCCAAGCTTGTTATTAAATTTTAAATGAAACCATAACAAAGATTTTTTTACTTATTCCACGTCCACGACTACCATTTCATATTGGATCTGTGGAAGATACTTACATTAGCAGATCTCTTTTTTCGTTGTAAATATTTGTAGTGTATTCGTGTTTTCTAATATGTTCTACATCGTGGAAGACTTCCTCGCCATCCTTTGGAACCAAATACACTTCTAATCTAATCCACAGAGGTGCAATAACATGGCTTGCAATCTAACTCGCAGCCACGGCAGAATCTACGCGCTCTTCGAGCTTAACACATTGATCCAGAGACCATGTAGGAAACGTTTGTGGCAGACCCGGATGAGTGTTCTGCACTAGCAGTGGGGTGAAGGGGGTCCCGAACACGAATATGTGGAAGCGCATGTACAATTCTGGCATTGCCTTGCAATCAAGGGAAACCTCCACAGAAATCTTGGACGGAACCGTAGGACGGACACTAATTTTAATTTAATTCTGGAGCAATATGTACACTACGGGTCAAAAGTTTTCGATCATCCATGATAAAAACTGTATACTTTATTTCAGTGAATAGACACATCGTAAAAACTAAATAGACCAACAAACAACCATTTTCTCTCTGTGTCATTAAGTACAATAGCATACTGTTTAAATTTTTGCCTCTTCAATGAATCCACCCTTTGCCCTGACAGTGGCTGCACAAACTCTTGATATTACGGAGATTAAGATTCTGAGATTTTTCCGACCAACACGGTCTTAAATTATTCCAAAGATCTTCAACATTAGACGACCCAATTTTCTGACGTTTCTGTCAAGTTAATTCCATAAGAGTTCAATGGAATGTAAGTCATGTGACTGACTTGATCAAATCATATCCTTCAGATCCCCACATTTCTATTTCCTATTCGCATACCCTTTGCATAATTTACAAACATTTTTGGGATCATTGCCCTGCTGCAGAACAAACTCACGACCACTACTTTGCCAGATGGAACTGCATTGTCGATCAGTATCCTGAGATATCCTTCCTTCTTTAATGTTCCGTTAATTCTCATTAGGTCACTGACTTTGTCACCCACAGAGCTACGGCATGTATGGACCTATCCTCCATCACGCTTTACCGTTGGTGTCACACTGACTCTTCATAGCTTCTCCACGAAGTCGACGAACAAACAATAGACGTTATCTTCCAAATACCACAAACTTGGATTCATCCGTGAATAACACCTAAAATCTTTGCTGCACGCTCCAGGTTTTATGCTGCTGTGCCCATGGCAGACATATCGCTTTACTTTGTTTTCGGAATACAGGGTTTCTGACCGGTATGTACCCGTTTAAAACTTGTTCACGAAGACGATGTTGCGTAATTGAGACAGAGAGCGGAACTACTAGCATACTATTTAGTTTAAATGGTTCAAATGGCTCTGAACACTATGGGACTTAACTGCTGAGGTCATCAGTCCTCTAGAACTTAGAACTACTTAAACCTAACTAACCTAAGGACATCACACACATATCCATGCCCGACGCGGGAATCGAACCTGCGACCGCAGCGGTCGCGCGGTTCCAGACTGTAGCGCCTAGAACCGCTCGGCCACCCCGGCCGGCACTATTTAGTTCTTCGCGAATTTCTGGTGCAGTACGAATCTTCTGAGGTTTACTCTGGTCATATATGAACTGATATCCCCTGTATGATGTTGCGTGAAATACTTCCATTGCCACCAGTTTGACTGAACCGCTGCATTGTATACACCACTTGCCCTGTCTTGGAGCGCAGCAACTGCGATGGGCATAGCATGCTCCGCATACGGTACGGTGGCCTATATGCGACGTTAATTTGCAGCCTGGTGTCAGTTCTCAGCGGGACTCATCAGCAGAAGCAGCATTCTCCTGAAGATGGCAACCATTTGGATCGGCGAAATATCGAATCGAGTTGATTTTAGGATCCGGCAGCAAACCCTAAGAGACTTTCAAGACTTATTACGCAGGGTAAGCCTACGAACTCACATACACCATTGTAGATTGAACTATGCCAACTCCTGGTACTACTGTCGTACTGTAATAGCGCTGCTATTGCTGAGCTAAATTGCGCACGTTTCTCAGTTCCAGTCTCCTATTTTCGTCACATGTAGAGAAAACATGGTACGAACCCGATCAGGTGTACAAACACACTGCTAGATGCACAAAATGTACTGTAAACTAATGCGAACTGATCCCTACACACACACAGCTGACGTAATGAGGCCTATTAGAATGAAACGTCTTGGGTAAAGGCACGTCAGTGTTACTGTGAATACGTATCAGCTCCCGTCTAAGCAGACACTAGTCAAACCCATAACAGAGGCGTTTAGTCTTTACCTGTTTATAATTGCTTTATTAACAGAGAGGTAATGATAGAATATTCAAAACTAAAGCCCTGTTCTAAACGCAAATCCATGGTTGCGATAGGTAGTCAAAAACTTTTGACCTGGAGCGTATGTGAAAACGTATTTGTTTATGGTTGAAAATAGTAGATGCTTCTCGACATGTGTAATATATCTGTGTCGCTTTCGATTGCGTTCCTGTCTGAGAAAAATCTTAGGGCATCTGCTTACATCTAGGCTGGCCCCTGTACACAATAGCGCACACGTAACGAAAGGAAATTTGCTAAAAACGTGACAATTGTATTAAAATTCATATTGTGACCGGGTCGCTAAGAGTTTGAGCAATGCAGCAAAAGACGTGATTATTACATTCTCATTACTAAGGCCTTTAGTAAAGTAACAGCATAGCATTGCAAATGTCAGAACATCTACTGCGCTTCTGGTACTAACACAAGAAAAATTTCTTATCCAGGTTGTAGAACTTGATGGTTGAGGAGCCCGCAACTTTAGTAGTTATTTGGAATCAAAAGTCACCTGTTGCACTTTTATTTTTTGTCACCAAGCCCGATTTCGGTCACCAAAGACATTTTCAGTGTTACCTGAACAGTATTGGAAATCAACGTAAAATCGAATAAGTTATATGAAGTAGAAAATAACAATAAACATCGTCAGAACAAGCACAGTAAAAGAAAATAATGTTGTATAACAACTCGTCCACAGACATCGTCAAAAGAGCAAAAATCAAATAATGTCGTAAATAAACTCGTGCACAATTTATGAAATTAAAATATATGAACTTAAGAACCTTGTGTCTTGGGAGTACATGGACAGATTGGTCAGACATGTGAAGAGGCAGGATCACCTTACAGGAGTGACATGGAGAGGGCAGGGAAGGTGGATGGAGGGAGACATATAATAATGCTATAAATAGAGTGTTTAAAAAGTAAAACAAAATACAGAAGTAGTAAGCTGTCGTCACCCTGTATGTTTGTCAAAACACTCCAGTACTTTACGCCTCATGATGAGCAAAACATGCTTTAAACGCGTTGCAGTGTTAAATTATACATGAAATACATAAATGTGACTGTAACAGAAAAATACAAATAATTAATAAAATTTTGTTATTTGTGATTATTCCCAGTGACGCAACTTTGATGATCAACAGTTTAGTTACAGTAAACTTGCACACTGAGCAGTGCTGTGACTGTGCTGTATTTCCTTGTCTCTGAGGTTCTACAGAGACTATGCGAAAGAAACAGTACAATGAGTAAATGCCACTTGTTTGTCATCCCTAGTTTTCCAAGTCTGACACTTCTTTCGACATAGGTCCTCATAACTTTTCCCATATTATCTCTTTTTCACAATGCCTTCTATTGTGTGTTTATTTAAATGTTTTTCATTTCCTACAGCTCTGTGACCTCGAAAACCACGTTAAACTGTAACTTCCCATGCAATTGCCTCAGAAAGACAATTCAAAGCTTGGATGGAGGCAACATCAGACAGGAAGGTAACGCCATACCACCAACAGGACCAGAAATGAATGCCGGGTGGTGGGCTATCTTGGTGTAGGGCTGTTCCTCTTTCTTAGCTGTGACCGACACCGCTGACGACGCGGGATACAGATATTTTGCATAGTTTTTATTGCACGATATTTGTGTGATACGTAGTCGCGTGATTACACTTTTAGTACGTAAGTTGTTCACTTGAAATTTTTGCGTCTCAAAGTTTCGTTGTTGGCACTCTGTCGGAGCCCATAATGTATCACCTTTCTTTCGCAGAACGGGTTTTGTTATTTTAAATTCATTCATGACAGTAAACAAAGAGATCATGTAACCATGAAACTGGCAAGAAGGTATTCCTTACGGTACAGCATGATATTTACTCGCATGAGTTTACTATCATTTTCGTGCAAGAATTAGCTTTGGGTCAAGCAGCTGTCTTTGGAAAGCAGCAAGCTTGGAGACGAGAAAGCCGTGACATCGTTAATGGAAAGACTTTGTCTTGTATAATAATAATAATAATAATAGCAACCACTATCGGACTTCGTATAAAGACATAGGATGCAAACGAATGTTTAACAGTGATAACGGTAGCAGACTTGCAGCGCGCGATCGTCGTGTCACCGAACTGACTACTTCCAGCTAAATTTCAGGTCAACAATTACACAAAACAAACTTCTTTTGTACGAATTTTATATTAGGCTACCAAATAATGATGAACTAATTCAAACAGCATTACAAAGTTGTTAAGGCTTTCGTGGCCACTCGTTGACAAACTGCCTATTGGCTTCTGTCTCGGGTTCTTCGGCCGACGTTCATCTAATGATTTTTCTGGCGTTTCGCCAGCACGAGCACGAGTGGCTGGCATTGTCAAAGCTTCACCCTCCATTGGCGGTGGTGAACTGGAGGCGAGCTGCTGCTGCTGCTTTCATCTAATACTTTCCCCTCTTTGGGGAAGTGTGAGGGGGAGTTTGTAGCCTTTCGGCTTTTACTCCCCTGTGTACTTGTGTGTGTGATTATTTCTGTACTTTTTTGGTGTCTGTGAACTGTGATGATTGTTCTGTGTGAGTCTGGTACTTGCCTGAGGTTTGGCGAGATAATTGTAGTAATTTGGGTAGGAGCAGGATTTGGGAATGGATATTGGGATTTTTCTCTTCGACTTAGTCGTCGAAGATCGTCATGGGGCGATTGTGTTTATCGCGGGACATGTCATACCGACCTAGGGAGTGGATGAGGGCGTTTCCCGACCTGGAGGTACCTTCATAGAAGGCCCTTGCCAGGTCTTGGAAACGCTCTCTCAGGAGTGGGATTTCCGCAGCGGCATGCAAATCGTCGATAGGGAATCCAAGGGGTAAACGCAGTGCCCTCCTGAGGGCGCGGTTCTGCAGCCTCTGGAGTTTGTCCAGGTGCTGCTTCGCCGCGTATCCCCAGACAGGACACGCGTATTCCATGACTGGCCGGATCAGGGCCTGGTATACGTTCACTCCTACTGAGCAGGAAAGGGAGCTGGATGAGTTGAGGATTGGGTACAGGATGGACATTCTGGCGCAGACCTTCCTATGGACTTCGTCTATGTGGGGTTTCCACGTAACACGAGAGTCCAAGGTTACACCAAGATACTTGGCGGTTCTGCGCCAGGGGAGTTGGGTTCCGTTTAGGTGAAGGTGGAGGGGGGGGGGCGTTGAGGAGGTTCGCGCCTTCCGAGCCTACGGGTGATCAGCATCGCCTGCGTCTTTTCAGAATTGATGGTGATTCGCCAGCGACGGGCCCAAGTTTCTGTGTCATCTAAAACCCTTTGTAGCCTACGGATGACCAGGTCCTTGTTCGCGTTTCTTGTGTAGAAGGCTGTATCGTCAGCGTACTGAGCCGTGTGCACCAGGGGGGCCGTTGGTGTGTCCGCAGTGTACAGACTGTACAAAACGGGCCCCAGGACCGATCCCTGTGGCACCCCAGCACGAATACGCCTCTTGGTGGAGGTGGCTGTTTCTATTTTGACAGAGAAAGTTCTGTTCGAGAGATAGCTTTTGATCGGCTTAACTATACTCCCGGGGAACCCTTGAGTGTACAACTTGTAGAGTAGCCCTCTATGCCATACTGAGTAAAAGGCTTTGGCTACGTCTAGTAGCACTAACCCGTAGTAGCCTCTGTGGTTGAAGCCCTCTGTGGCTGCTTCAACCACTCTCATGATCTGTTGTGGGGCAGAGTGGTTCTGCCGGAATCCGAATTGGAAATCCGGCAGAATTTGATCTCTGGTGATATGTTCTTGTATGGGTCTTAGCAGGAGGCGCTAATAGATCTTGCTGAGAGTTGGCAAGAGGATAATCGGCCTGTAGTGCTGCGGGAATAGAGGGTCTTTCCCTGGTTTGTGTATTGCGACCACTTCCGCGTGTTTCCAGCAAGCTGGGAACTCGCGGGTACGAGTAATCTCGTTGAAGACGTTCGCGAGGTGTTCGATCGCCGTGGGTGGGAGGTTTTTGACCAACTGGTTGGTGACATTGTCATGTCCTGGCGCCTTTTTGTAGGGGAGGGACCTAATTACTTTTGCCACGTCTTCAGGGGCAAAAACTGTGGGTTCGTCGTCTGGGTCCTCCTCGGCATTGAGGAAGACAGCCAGTTGACGACGGACCACTCTTTCATGCTCATCATCCTGGGGTTCAGCCGCTTGGAACTGCTTCTCAAAGGGTCGGCGAGGGCGTTGGCCTTTTCAACATGGCTGTAGGCCATACCCCGCTCGCCGTGCAGTGGCGGCAGCCTAGCGCGTCTTCTTGTGAATTGTTTGGTTGCTTGCCAAAGTGTGTGATCGTCTACTTTGAGGGCTGTGAGGCGGTTTTGCCATTGCTGGTTTCTGTGCTCATTGAGCGCTACCTTCAATTCTCTCTGAAGACGATTGAGCTGTAGAGAAGCACTATCACACGCGCTTGTTCAGAGAAGCTGTAGAAATCCAAAAAGACGCGAACAGTTTCAACAAGAAAGAGGACAGCCTTAAGGTAAACGGATCCTGGCTGCCCGTACTGCAGCGAACGACCGCCGCAGGTAGCAAGAGGAGAACCGCACCGGAAATGACCGCGGAGAAGCCCTCGGTCGTTGGCGCGCCAGGTACATATAGTCTGCGGCCGCGAGCTCGCCTCCAGTTCACCACCGCCAATGGAGGGTGAAGCTTTGACAATGCCAGCCACTCGTGCTGGCGAAACGTCAGAAAAATCATTAGATGAACGTCGGCCAATAGGCAGTTTATCAGCAGCATTATTATTTGATACAGAATACAAGTTACAGGAATGATACAACGTTATATCAGCGATGCTCCAAAGAGAAGAGGGAAGGACTATCAGTTCTTTTAGTTTAACAAGAAATCATCCAAAATGTCTCTCGCAAATAAGTGATGTACAAAGATGAAATTGATTTTGTGATACGTAATCTTACCTCTAATATCGAAACGTCAAGTTCATTTAGGTTAGCTGCTTGAATAAACGTGTTTTTGTAAACTGTTGTGTAACGTTACATTTTTGAACTTCTTAGTCTGACTGATACGTATTTCACTGCACAAAAGTTGTGTACATCAGTATAAACAGTTTAGAATGAAGCCTTGTGACACCAAAATCGTACATGAAAAACCGGCGTATTGAACGTGTATCACATGATTATCGCAACATAACAACTGATACAAAATATCTCCACCCCAGAGAAGTTGCTGTGTCAATCACAGCAAACAACGAGGCACAGTTCCACGCCAGCAGAAGACACCACTGGGCTTCGATTTCCGGCCACCCACTGCTTCCCCTCCCACCTCAAATACTCCTGTATTCACTAAGCTGCAGTACAGTGAACAAAAAGTGTATTCCGTGTTAAATTACATTAAGGCAATATTTCTCCAAGTAAAGTGTATCTGTATGAATAAGCGCTTAACAATGGACAAAATATTCATTCTAAACGTGTTGAAAAATATTAAAACACACATTAATATTTGAATGGTACTAGTAGGATAAAAATAGAAGTACAACAGTGGAAAAAATGGCAGCACCATAAAGGAGTTGTGCGACATAAACGAAAGTTGGTGGGCGTGTTTACACATATACGAGTATATTCAAATTTGGCGCCAGTCACATAAGAGTGGCGCTAGTCGTGCTATTACGAGGATGCAAATCAGATTTACCTTAAATAAACGCTGTAACGGTCGTAAGCGTTAGGTATCTTTGAGACTGAACGTGGTGAGTTGATGTTAATCAAGAATTCCTCTAAGGCGACAAAGAGTTTGAACGAGATGGTGCGATTGGGCTAAGAGAAGCTGATTGTTCCTTCTGCGATATTGTAGAAAGACTTGGTAGGAATGTAGACACTGTACACGATTGCTGGCAGCGGTCGTCACGCGAAGGTACGGGTGCAATAATACCGGCCTCCGGACAGTCACGTGGCACTACCGAGAGGGAAGACCATCGTGCTCGGCGTGTTGCTCTGGCACATGGTACTGCATCTGCAGCAGTAGTCTGAGCAGCAGTTGGCAGCACGGTGACACAACGAACTGTTACAAATCAGTTACTTGAAGTACAGCCTCGAGCATGCGTTCCAATGACCATTTACTTGAAGTACAGCCCCGAGCATGTATTCCACTGACGGCAGCTATTTGCGGCTTCGTTGATGTCAAGCGACATCTAATTGGAGGGCAGGGCGGAGGTCTGTGTGGAAGCTAATGGAAGCTGGTTCTGCCTCGGTGCCAGTGATGGCAGTGTGTTGGTTAGAAGGGCGCTAGTTGAGGGCCTGCAACCAACCTGCCTACACGATAGACACAGTGGACCTACACCAGGGGTTATGGTATGGGTTGCGGTTTCGTACGACAGCAGGAACTCTCTCGTGGTTATCCCATGGACCTGACTGCAAAGTTGTACATCGGTCTGGTGATCCGACCTGTTGTGCTTCCATTCATGAACACTCCAGGGGAATTTCCCAACAGAATAACTCTCACCCACGTGGGTACTGCTGTTGTAATCGAACATGCTCTACAAAGTGTCGACGTGTTGCCTTGGCCTGCTCGATGACCAGATCCATCTCCAATGCAGCACGTATCAGATTGTATGAGACGACAACTCCAGCTTCATCCACAACCAGCATTACCCGTCCTCGTATTGACCGACCAAGTGCAAGAAGCATGGAACTCCATCCCACATACTGACATTCATCACTTGTACAGCATGTTTGCAAGCTTCTATTCAACATTCTGGAGGTTACACCGGTTGGTAATGCACCATCTTTTCACATTTGCAATGGCATATCTCGCAGTTGCATTAACCTCTGACCTTGCAATGTTAAGCACTTACACATATTACCTAGACAAATGAATTCCCTAAATTTCGTTACTCTACATAAATTATGTTTTGTAGATGGGATTTTTTTCCTTCGGTGTATTTACTCTGCTGTCTCACTGCCAGTCTTTTGAAAAGCCATCACTAGATCTTTCCAGCGGATGAGGGACCTGGAAAACATGCTAGCACTAGTCGAACACCTTCTGCATCAAGGTAAGTTATGACCGCAAGGGCAACATTAATAGGCTGTACTTTCCTATGCAGGTGATCAAACGACTTGTCATCTCAGACGCTAGTCGAGAGGGGCCGTTGAGATCCCGAATGGCGTTACGATCGTTTCTACATTCACATGAGACTCGTTGGATCTCGACCCGTGTGAGCAGTAATATTGCGGAACGATAAGCTACAGTCTTAATATGGCACTGTTCTGCTGTTCTAAAGCTCCAGCACCTGCTGGAAGACGTTTCTCCTTCTAAAGTGAGGCATAAGACGATCTTCTCACAGGCAACCAACCATTCATACCTCAGTCGTCAGCGCAGCAGACTGTCAAGAAGAGGCCGCAGGCACTATATCCGACCGTGTCAGGGATTTCATCTGTTCAGAGGCTAGGTGTTGTGTTGTCCTCGTCGTCATTTCATCATCATCTATGTGCAAGTAGCCAGGCGGCCGTTAAATGAAAAAACTCGCACTAGGCGGTAGAAAAACCCCAGTGGGGTCTTCCAGCCAATAATGCTTTACAATCATTTCATTTTCAACATTCACATTCGATTTCTGAATGAGAAACCTGCTATGTATTATTACCTTGTATATAGAATGTAGATGGCATTAGACTACCTACTTTGCGTGGCTGTACCGAAATGCTAATTATTTGCATATGAAAGGATGTAGTACACTTTACACTAGTCTGACATGTGTTGCGTGCGGCCTCCATGACGTTTCTCCTGTACCGGTCAGTAGTGTATCATCAACACATAAATGTGAAGACTGACCAGTCTAGTTGAGCACATGTGGAAAGTCAGGGAGGGGGGGGGGGGGGAGAGGCGTGGGGCAGGATTGACCATTGGAGGTAATCGGCTCGTGAAAATGGGCGTTAGAGCTTCTTGAGAGGGACTAGCTCAGAGTTCCGCCACCTGATGGGAGTTTATTCACTGTTGCTTCCCTGCAGGCACGGCGAATTCACAACCAAACTGGATGTCATGCTACATCCACTTTACACGAGCTATTTATGGCTCTGTGGAAGTCTGGCTCACTTTATATAACATACCAACTATTGGTGTTAGCTATTTGAATGACCAGTAAACAATCCATCTTACTGTTCTCTCATCAATAATATCGTTTCACGATTTCGCATTAAATAAATAAATAAATCAAAGAACGAAAAGCGATATCGCCAAACATATCTGTGACTACACTGTGGTGCTAGAAGGAAATGTTTAAAACTGAGCGTTGGCTATATATAAAACTACCTAAGGTATCAAGATACTGAGTGAAAATACACTGACCTCTTTCACTAATATAGTTTTTGATGTACATACAAGAAATAAGTTTTGCATCACCTCTGTTCCGAGAGTTTCGGAACCTGTACAGAAAACTGCAGTAGAGATCAACATAAACATCATTTCCGCCCTTTCTATTGCTCATGAAAACCACACATTGCATATTGTACCACCGTACAGCGAGACCCTCAGATGTGATGGTCCAGACTGCTGTACACACCGGTACCTCTAATACCCAGTAGCACGTCATCTTGCATTGATGCATGCATGTATTTGTCCTGGCATACAATCCACAAGTTCATCAAGGCACTGTTGGTCAGACTGTCCGATTCCTCAACGGCGATTCGGCGTAGACCACTCAGAGTGGTTGATGGGTCACTTCGTCCATAAACAGCCCTTCTCAATCTATTCCAGGCATATCCGACAGGGTTCATGTCTGGAGGACATGCTGGCCAGTCTGGTCGAGCGATATCGTTATTCTGAAGGAGTTCATTCACAAGATGTGTACGGTGGGGGCGCGAATTGTCTACATCTACATGGATACTCTGTTGCAAATGACATTTAAGTGCCAGGCAGAGGGTTCAACAAACCACCTTCACAATTCTCTATTATTCCTATGGCACGTGACAAGCCAAACAGAGCAGACAGCTGCTACTAAAATTCTCTCTCTCTCTCACTCTCTCTCTCTCTCTCTCTCACGCACACATACACACACACACACACACACACACACACACACACACACACACACACACACACACACACATAGAAATCTAGATAGTCGATACTTTCAACGTACATTTGCAGCAAGAGTAATGAATCTCACTGACATACAAATGAGTGAAGTGGGACTATAATTGTTACAGAAAGATCTTGAACAAAGACTCAAAATGTAGGCCCAGGCTCATAAATACTAGCAAATATCTTAGTGAATCATATTGCAAACAGAGTTTTACAGAAATAGCAGAAACAAAAAAAAGTCTTATACTGGTATTTACTGTATGTGTATATGATATCATACACCTCATAGATGAACGGCGACAATGTAAAAGCAGTTTACACGTGCAGATATGTAACATACACCACAATGTTCACTTCAACCATAGAAATGGAAACAGAAGAAACAAGAAACTACCTTTACCCAAAAAATGACAAATCCAACAGACACAGCTTCAACACATTTGGAAAAGAAACAGCTACAGACTTCATAATACAAAGCCACCTACATTCTCACACAATAGCCGCTATCAGTCGTATGGTATATAGACAATGTAGATCATCTCCAAGGGAAATAACTATCAGAAAGAGTTAAATACTATAATCATCACAGCACAGAAGTAATGATATAGTAGCGGGATAGTACACCAGCTAAGCAACAACATTAAAATAATAGACAAACAGAAACCAGCAAAAATTAGAGCAGGCCCCATTATGAACCCAACTGCGACACAATGCACACTCACACCAGAAAATTGATATCACAACACAAGCACAAACGGCACACTAGAACATATTACAACCACCTCATCCATAACGTTATTAACATTCTCAAAAAAACATCGACAGCAAAATCACAATACAAAATAACTTAAAGAGTGTGAAGGAAGTGAAAGAAAAATACAGCACAAAAGTTCAGGAACATATGAATTAAAATATAATAGCTGCAACTGTAAGTATACTAGAATGACTGCAAAAGAATGTTAATGTGATACGAAGAACATAAAAGAAGACTGAAGAGTGGATGTACCCATATCCAGAAACAGAAACTCACCACCACACAGAAATGAAAACAAACATATCATTTTATGCCATAATAACGAAAGGAACTGAACAGTATTTCACTCAAAGGCGGAAAAAGAGGAAACGTGTTCAGTGACAAAAAAGCAATATTACATGCTTGTAGAGTGTACAGTATACACACAAGATGAAACCAGTGATTCCTTCAATATACATGTGTACCCAACATCTGTATATTATGAGTAATAGTGCAGGAAAAGGTATGAACATGTCAAATAGTCTCGACTTGTCTGATGAAGCACACATCCCAGTCTTAGTACTGCCCCTCACTTTACTCAGTTGCATGCGAGTAAAATTCATTATTGTTAGGTGAAATGGGAGTCTTGATTCCTTGGGTGTGACAAACAGTGAGAGGTAGCAACAGAGTGAGAGTTCTAATGCAGTAATTCTCTCATGACCTCTTCATTAGTGTATACTGTGACATAGGACTCTAAGCAGTATGGGACTTAACATCTGAGGTTATCAGTCCCATAGACGTAGAACTACTTAAACCCAACTAACCTAAAGACATCACACACATCCATGCCCGAGGTAGGATTCGAACCTGCGATTGTAGCAGCAGCGCGGTTTTGGACTGATGCGCCTAGAACCGCTCGACCACAACGGCCGGCACTTGAAGATCGTTCAGGCATGTTGCTATCTGCTGGTGCTATGTGTAAAATGTCATTTTTGTATAGTTCAATTTTTTATCACGTACTGTTGCCTAATTTCATTATTTAACCAAGATCTCTATGGACCCAAATTAGCTTTGTGTGCTGTCTCAGTATCACAACTTAACTTCTAATAATTTTATTTTGGAAGCAAATGATATTGGTGCCAGATTTTGTTGAATTTCATGTTGTTGCTTGTACTGTTGAGAAGGGTGAGGGACTTCCTATATCTGTTGATAAGAACAAATATTATGTGCACCAGCGGATCATAGCCTCATCAGCACCTAAAACTGAAACTCCTAAAAAGCTATATTAGCCAGTCAATAACCCTACTATATTTTTCTACATTAGAACATTACGCATTGTCATCTTCTCCCCTAAAATGGTGCTTGTTGAAGTGAACCACCTCTAATGATAATAGTTTCTTTGTTGTACCCGTCGTACCTTGAAGATTATTTGCAAAGAGAGATGCTGTCGTTACTGTTGACAAAATGTCATCCAAATTAAACGCATTTCACTTGGGATATAGTGACTTAAGAATGCAAAACTGCAATGTATAGTAAATAAACAGTTTTATGTTTTACTCACCAATATTTAAGACACAATTTCAAATATACCAAAACAAAAAGAGGTTATTGATTTCGCTGTAATTTCAAATCTTTTTTGTCACAAAAAGTGAAAATACGAAATGAAGCTACAAGTATGTTTAGGTGCATACCGATTGCAATAGCCAAACAGAAAACAGAAAACTTAACCCAAAAACACCCTTTCACTCATAGTTTAATGTGTTACCGTTCTAGGGCCCCAGGATATGGAAAATGAACAAACATTGGCTATGGGGCGAAAATGTCTGACACCATGTATACATTATGAAATTTCCAACACCAGTGGACGGAAATGGTTGTTAAACCTTGCCGATTGTTGCTTTAGGAACATTTCCATGAAAGATATGTGGTTTAAAAGGGGTTCAGAAATGCGAATTGACAGTAAAATACTGAGCTTTTAATTGGGAGAGCTAAATACGGTGTTGGGTAAGAAACTCTGTGATTGGCCTATTTCCCAAAAAGGGGTGTGGTTTATAAAATCGTAGATAAGGGGAAGCGAAGGGTGTTTCATAGGGATAAGTGGAATGGAAGGGGTATGGGCCAGATATGAAGTGGGAATGGTGCAGGTGGGGAGCAGGTAGAGGAGGTGACAGGAAAGGGGCCGTCGGATTCCTACTTTAGAGGCAATAATTTATTGTTTCTCTCTGTAATGTCATCTCTGTAGCATACCTTTCATTAACACACTATACCTCTTTCGAAACCTGGATAAACAGCGTCCTGTTCTCTTCACTGATGAGTACAGGATTTGTCTGACGGGTAATGATCGATGCGAAGAATGTGGAGGTGGCTGGTTACCAAAGCGCTTCTCAGAACTGTGGTCTCACGCGATTAGCAGGGAGGTGGATCAGTCATGTTTTGGGCCAGTATCATGAACGGACGATGGACGCTTCTGTCGTCATTTCGAGGCCTGTGCAGCATCGGGACAGGATCCTCTAATCTATTATTGAGACCTTTACCCACCATGGCGTCAGTGGGTGCGATATTACACGAGCACACTGCCATAGACCTATGAACATTTTCCTCCAGAAGGCATAAATCAATCGAGCTAAATGGCTTGTGGTATCTACAACGTGTCTCAAGCCTTTTGGACCTACCGGAAACAGGTGACAGTGGTCCACAGCCGAATATATTGAGATGGGGAACCGGTGGTAGGGAGTGCATATTTATTGTGTTACGGTCATACGACAACGTACACTGCATAACAACATCTTACCTCGTAATAATTGTTCAAAGAGACGACTACCAGTCTCAATGCAAATATGACAAAGACGCATGAAGTTCTGTCGCACACTCTCAAATATCTCTGGTGTCTGTTGTACCAGGAGACAGGCAGCAAGCAGGTCTTCATCCGTTTCGACTATGGTTTCATACATCAATGTTTTGTCCAAAACGCAGAGGAAAAGGTCCAGAGGTGTAAGATCAGGCAAACGCACTGGCCTTTGGAAAGGACCTGTCCTTCCAATCCAAAGATGAGGGTAAGTGTCGCTCGCAGACATTAACATCGAAGCGCTCTGATGCACCGTCGTGTTCAAAACCACATCCTTTTGCGGATAAGGGATACAGTCTTCAAGAACAGTGGCGGCACATCTCTGCAGGATCTCCATGTAAGTTGGACCAGTCAAACGGGGCAGCAGCTAAGTTGCGTACAGTACGCCTGTTTTGTGGTCATGGATGAACACTGTTTATCACCCTATGCCTGTTCCAATGTACAACATCTTCGCATAGTTGCAGTACATGCACTGAAACTGGCGGTCGTCGCTTTGAACAACCACTATGGGTTGTATATCTGCAGCAAAATAAACATGAATTTCTGACCATTGGTTCCCTGTGTCAATATAACCGGTTGTGGACCCATTATCAGCTGTTTCAGTCTGAACCAAATTGTTTGACATCCTATACGGACAGCAATTCGATTGAAGGCGCTTGAGACTTGTTGAGCCTTGCAGTCCATTGTCGTAGAGCCTTCCACGCTCTCTGGACACCCTCAGGGTGGGCACCGTCGAAGAACCATGAGCAGCAACGTACCGAGTACCTTGTCAGCACAACAAGGATGATCCAAGCAGTTTACAAAGCACAGAGTGTTGTTTTGTTTGTTGTTTCGTAGTATATTATTTTTTATGTAGTTCCATAAGATCTATTTTTCCAATCGCTGCTGTCCTCGAATCTCTTGCAATTGTTCAAAAATTTACCGGTCGGCACACACAAACACACCAATATAAGGTAGCACAAACGGATAATCAACACATGTAACTAGTGGTCAAAACTATCAATAACAGAGTTCGTTAGGTTACACACAAGAACTCTATCACGTCTCCAGATATTAAATTTAGTGGTGCATAATGCCACCACCAAAACCATTTCCTACACTAAGACACGACTTACGCATATTCTATAGCACACTTTAGATGATTCTTCACTTAATACTAAATATCGCTAAGTAGACGACAATAGTCACTAATACAATGTTTAACTGAAGTTATCGGGCACTGACTCGTTTATTCTGAGGCGGCACTGCCCGCGATACTGAAAATATGTTAGCTAACTATGGAGAGCAGATCTTCTCTTCCGAGACGGATACTGGTGCGAGTCAATTAATTCTTAAAGCGGGGCCTACATTTGGAACCAGACAGTACTCAGAATGTTAACTCTATTGTCCACTGATGGCGCCTGTTCCTTCAGATCCAGCTAGAATTAAAAACAGTGGATATACCACACTAGGTAACCAACTTTCAGAGTCTGACAAAATCTCGACAAAGGACGACAAGACTGAAAAAGACCAAGCAATCGTAGCCAGAAGAACGACAACAAGAAATTTATCACTCACAGGTATGCAATCACTTTCTTAAGAATTCTCACCACAGACGATATTAGATAAAACAAAATCGATTCAGATGGCTCAAATGGCTCTAAGCACTATGGGACTTAACATCTGAGGTCATCAGTCCCCTAGACTTAGAACTACTTAAACCTAACTAACCTAAGGACGTAACACACATCCATGACCGAGGCAGGATTCGAACCTGCGACAGTAGCAGTCGCGCGGTTCGAGATTGAACAAAATCGATTCAACAAACCAAAATACACAAAGTAGAATCCAAGCAACTTCACGTTCCTCAGACATAGCTGGCACACTGGGCGTCGCCCAGACATCTGACGGAGACACATTTGAACGAACGATGGATGAACTGTGACTCCGCAGCTCAGTTTCACCGGGCAGCAGGCATGGATAGTAAACAGGGTAAAACTCCACCCCGTGCTGAAAAGTCTTTACGAATTTCTTTCCGTGTACTCAGTTGGATAGTAACTATGCCTCGAGACAGACGAGTGAACAATATACGAAGATGTCAGCATTTGGGAGAGAAGGATTAGCTGGGCTCAAAGAAGTCGGTTGGAGCAATCAGCTAATCGCTCTACATTTCAATAGAAGCGATGCCACTTTTCGACGATTTTGGCAGGAATGGGAGAACCGTGGCCCCACACAGCGGCAAGAAAGAAGCAATCAACGCAGAGATAGACGACAGAACTTCGATCAGACGTTAGAGACACACTCAGAGCCCCGGATTCATCATTATCATCGATACGAAGTGCAACTGGTACTTCAGTGATCATTACAGCCATTTACAGGTGGCTCAGAGAAAGGGGACTGAGCTCACGGCGCTCCTTACCCCGACTTCCATCTGGTAGACAGTCTGTACAACAACAGCCCCAATTGCAATGTTGTCGGCAAAATAGGTCTGAAATCTCATTGACTGGAATAGAACTGTCTCCAGTGATGATTCGTGCTTCGTACTGAGTCCAGATTGATAGCAAATACGTGTCTGAAGAAACCCCGAACAACGGTGGGACACCAACCTGACTGTCGCCCGCCACAAGGCCCGACAACCAGGGTTGATGATCTGGGGCGCCATTTCATTTCATTGCAGAGACCCTTTGACTGTCATCCGCGCCACCCTCACAGCACAGCTGAACGCTGACGATATTCTACGCCCCGTTTTGTTGCCCTTCATGGCAGGCCACTCTGGGCTTACATTTCAACAATATAATCCCCACCGTCAAACGTCGAGAGTTTCTACTGCTTGTCTTCGTGTTTGCCAAACCCCTACCTTGGCCAGCAACGTCACCAGATCTCTTTGTTTGTCTGGACATGTACATTACGTCTACCGATATCTGTCACATTCGTTGCGCGTCGTTTTTTACTGTCTTGAATTGTGTTATATATTGCACTAATGATGCTGTACTGATAGAAAATAATGAGGATAATTTACAAAGGTTATTTTACGAATGCAGTAAAACACATAAACAATAAAAAGTGAAAATCTCATCAAAAAATAAAGAGTATGGTAATATAAAAACACTTGTAAGATATAAATTGGAAGTATATGTGTGTCATATGAACACGTAATGAGCTCTAAGTATCTATGAAGCTGTAAAAAGCAAGTGTAAAAGGCAGTAGAGGTATGGGGGAACATATTTATCACAACGAAGGAAAAAATAAAATATGTGAAGAAACAGTTTCTCTTGTTATGACACATAGAGCAGAAAGTAGAGCAGAAACAGTAAGTTAAAACAAAAGTTACGGAAGATCCAAGGGCTACTCATCTCATACAAGAGAAGAAATGTATCTACACTCCTGGAAATTGAAATAAGAACACCGTGAATTCATTGTCCCAGGAAGGGGAAACTTTATTGACACATTCCTGGGGTCAGATACATCACATGATCACACTGACAGAACCACAGGCACATAGACACAGGCAACAGAGCATGCACAATGTCGGCACTAGTACAGTGTATATCCACCTTTCGCAGCAATGCAGGCTGCTATTCTCCCATGGAGACGATCGTAGAGATGCTGGATGTAGTCCTGTGGAACGGCTTGCCATGCCATTTCCACCTGGCGCCTCAGTTGGACCAGCGTTCGTGCTGGACGTGCAGACCGCGTGAGACGACGCTTCATCCAGTCCCAAACATGCTCAATGGGGGACAGATCCGGAGATCTTGCTGGCCAGGGTAGTTGACTTACACCTTATAGAGCACGTTGGGTGGCACGGGATACATGCGGACGTGCATTGTCCTGTTGGAACAGCAAGTTCCCTTGCCGGCCTAGGAATGGTAGAACGATGGGTTCGATGACGGTTTGGATGTACCGTGCACTATTCAGTGTCCCCTCGACGATCACCAGTGGTGTAGGAGAACGCTCCCCACACCATGTTGCCGGGTGTTGGCCCTGTGTGCCTCGGTCGTATGCAGTCTTGATTGTGGCGCTCACCTGCACGGCGCCAAACACGCATACGACCATGATTGGCACCAAGGCAGAAGCGACTCTCATCGCTGAAGACGACACGTCTCCATTTGTCCCTCCATTCACGCCTGTCGCGACACCACTGGAGGCGGGCTGCACGATGTTGGGGCGTGAGCGGAAGACGGCCTAACGGTGTGCGGGACCGTAGCCCAGCTTCATGGAGACGGTTGCGAATGGTCCTCGCCGATACCCCAGGAGCAACAGTGTCCCTAATTTGTTGGGAAGTGGCGGTGCGGTCCCCTACGGCACTGCGTAGGATCCTACGGTCTTGGCGTGCATCCGTGCGTCGCTGCGGTCCGGTCCCAGGTCGACGGGCACGTGCACCTTCCGCCGACCACTCGCGACAACATCGATGTACTGTGGAGACCTCACGCCCCACGTGTTGAGAATTCGGCGGTACGTCCACCCGGCCTCCCGCATGCCCACTATACGCCCTCGCTCAAAGTCCGTCAACTGCACATACGGTTCACGTCCACGCTGTCGCGGCATGCTACCAGTGTTAAAGACTGCGATGGAGCTCCGTATGCCACGGCAAACTGGCTGACACTGACGGCGGCGGTGCACAAATGCTGCGCAGCTAGCGCCATTCGACGGCCAACACCGCGGTTCCTGGTGTGTCCGCCGTGCCGTGCGTGTGATCATTGCTTGTACAGCCCTCTCGCAGTGTCCGGAGCAGGTATGGTGGATCTGACACACCGGTGTCAATGTGTTCTTTTTTCCATTTCCAGGAGTGTATAAGGGATCAGTATGAAATATAAGAAACGTATAAATGAATGAAGACAAGTAGAAGATATTGGAAGGACTACGTGGAAAGGATGATACAGACAATACTGCTCTACCCAACACAATTAAAGGATCACTTTTTAGAAACCTCGTAATCATCTCCCATTACGACACAAATGTTTGAAATTTGACTTTCTCTGTAATGGTGCAAAAGCGTGGCGCCCAGGGAGGTCTTCCGCGGGAATGCCGACGCTGCAAACACTGTGTCAACACATGCGAAAAAAAGGCCAGATATCAGAAGTTCATGTGAGGTGAAAGGTGGGATAATCATATCATATTGGCACTAAATTTGACCATAATTCTCCTCAACGCCAGCATGGACGTGCCTCAGACCTTCTTACCCACATCACCCCTTCTTTTGACGCCTCTGCGATGGAAATTAGAATCGCGACGCCCAGCGTTGAAATCACACGATTTTCCTGTGGACGGTTGAGGAACACACTCCCGCTCAGTATCGACCCGAATGGGCCTGAGGAAGTGCACAAAGGGCGTCAGTGAAACGATCCCTTCCTTTCGGAAGTCGATTGCAGCACATTTCGGGGTTGAAAACGACAATTCTCAGTGCGATGAGCAATAGGACAACGTTCCTGACCCCTGTGGCGCTGCTGGTACCCTCCGGACGGTTCAATCCCCCAGTAAGGACATCACGACCCGCAGCCCCGTTGAAAGTGATCTCATCCCTTAGGATTGTAGTGCGACCTAAATTTTTGCTCTGGTGTACAGGGTGCAACCACTATGAACCGTCAAAACCATTAGACGAAATTTGAATGTGATACGAAGCACCAAAGGTTGTTAATGCTTTTTCGGTCATCTTGTTTTACACCCGTCTGTGGTGTGATCTTGGATGCGACATTGACACATGCGTCAATAAAACCACAAATGATCTCTCTAAGACCTGTCAGCAGACAACATACTCAGTGCCACCCGTGCATCTCTGTTGAGCATTTCAAAAATGTACCTGTGCAGAGACAGCCAGAAATTGATTCCTCGGTGCCGTTGTGACGGGCAATCATTTCCACACCCCTGAGTTGAGTGGCGCCACGTCAGTTAACTAGCGACCACTTGCCGCATGCGAAATCTAAGGGGAGTCGAAATAGATGCCTGTCACATCTGCACCTAGGAGTCAATGACTGCCTGTGGCTGTACAGATACATTTTTAAAGCGCTCCTCTGCCAGGCAGTTAGTTGTGAAATGCAGAGTAATCATCTAGATGTAGATATACCAGGTGATCAAAAAGTCAGTATAAATTTGAAAACTTAATAAACCACGGAATAATGTAGGTAGAGAGGTAAAAATTGACACACATGCTTGGAATAACATGGGGTTTCATTAGAACAAGAAAAAAAAAAGAAAAATTGCTAGACGCGTGAAAGATCTCTTGCGCGCGTCGTTTGGTGATGATCGTGCGCTCAGCCGCCACTTTAGTCATGCTTGGCCTCCCAGGTCCCCAGACCTCAGTCCGTGCGATTATTGGCTTTGGGGTTACCTGAAGTCGCAAGTGTATAGTGATCGACCGACATCTCCAGGGATGCTGAAAGACAACATCCGACGCCAATGCCTCACCGTAACTCCGGGCATTCTTTACAGTGCTGTTCACAACATTATTCCTCGACTACAGCAATTGTTGAGGAATGATGGTGGACATATTGAGCATTTCCTGTAAAGAACATCATCTTTGCTTTGTCTTACTTTATTATGATAATTATTGCTATTCTGATCAGATGAAGCGCCATCTGTCGGACATTTTGGGAACTTTTGTATTTTTTTGGTTCTAATAAAGCCCCATGTCATTCCAAGTATGTGTGTCAATTTGTACCTCCATGCCTACATTATTCCGTGATTTATTCAGTTTTCAAATTTATACTGACTTTTGGATCACTCGGTAGATGAATGGCGTTGAAGTGGCACCAAGTTTGTTGCCATTTTATTCAAGCATGTGTCAATTTTGCCGTCCCCCCCCCCCCCCCCCCCCCCGGGTACCACCGCCCCTGGAAGCTGTCTAGAGGGTCCACCCTGTACATCAGATCATAAGTTGCTGTCTTGCTATACTCCAGAGGGATGCGATCACGTTCGATGGTCTTGCAGGCCCGCGATGTCCTCAAGCAAGGACTGAATCGTGCAGTGAATTGTGTCAGCAGTAACAAAGCTAGTCAAGAACGTCGTCGTGCCGCTCGTCGCACTCCGAACTGTTGCTTTTGAGACCTTTTCGTGTCGATAGAGGACGGTGGCGTACCCCATAATAAAACCAAGTGATTTCAACACTGGGCTTCGCGGTTCTTAGCTCCCTCGCAGAGGCGTCAAAGGAAGCGGCGAAATATTGGTAATAAAGTGGCGGGACGACTTTCTCATCGTGTGACAAGTCCACGGTGGCATTGGGGAGAAATGGCCAATGCAACATCATTAACCCACCTTACACGTCACTTGAACTTCTGAGCTCTAGCCTGTGTTGGCACCTGGCTGTTTGAAATGTCGCCGAGCCCTATGATGACGTCACAGTGTGCCATGCTATAGCACCATTACAGTCGAAGGTTGCAGGCATCTTTGAGCAAAATTTCGGACTAATGCGCGGTAATGGGAAACAATTACGGGGTTTGGAAAAAGTGACCCTTTGATTGTGTTGGGCATCATAGTTAAAATTTATATGCATGGACGACCGTAAGTAAAGTGACTGCTCGGGCGGCCATCCTAGAGATGGGACACGATCTGGTCCGGTACATCCATGGAATGCGGCCGACAAACAGAGGAAACAGTAGTTAGCAGAAGAAAAAGAAGAAGAAGAGTGAGAACTGCCTTCCTTCTCTGAGAACACTCATATTAAGTCCTTGTGCTGTAAGACTGCTGATATCTTTAAATTCATGTATCATTAAATTCTTTACGTATATACATATCTGATTTTCCTACAGTACAGGACTTATTGTGCCTCTCTGTTGCTTCTAACTTTTCCCTTTCTCATTTCCCCTGAGTCCATAATTAACAGTCATAATTTACTTCATTCCAGATAGACGTCTAGACAATTTCTCCCTTACATCTCTATTAAGGCAATCTTCAATAGTAAATTACCATTATTTCTGCACATTTTATTTTTTTATTATCTAATGTCTACTACATTTTCTACATCATCATCAGCAGAGATGGGCTTCATATTTTAGTGTTTGCTCTTACTTTCCAGTCCAACTCATCAATGATCATTAATTTATTCTATGTGAATGCTTAGTTTATGGTTGACCAGAAGACAAGACAAAATTCTGAAGATACAATTAGTGTCATTGTTCGAATGATTGGAGAGTACAATCTCATCAGTAGAACAAAAAGTTTCATCACGAGTGTGATTTTTCATCCACGTATCTTAGGTTTCCTAACTGCAGCACTACAGAAAGCATATTAGGTTTGTGTCTAAGCATCTGTACATGCAAAAGCACTGGGAATGTAGTGCTGACGCTTGCTCTGTCAGCGGCTGCATTCAGCTCTTGTGCTCGCGGTATTCACGATGGCATTGCAGTGCTAGCAGGCGCCGAGTAGCTGTAAACGTCAGTAAATTTCATTAGGAGCTCAGGCGGAAACCCCGCTGTACAATGACGCATGACGCGGGTCCACAGATCTGCAGGCTGGCGGAAGTTCGTATTAATTACCGTGACAGTCCGCGTAGGCACGACACGGCCATTAACACCGCCCTGGCCCCTGCTACCGTGATAGACGGTGCAGTACGTCACAGCATCCTGCGATGACCGCCACACCGTGACCGTTCTACAGGAGTACGGCCCTCTGTCCGGGCACAGCGTAAACGCTTTCCTGTCACTATCAGCACATGTACTAAGTTGAAACACACTAGAAATAAAAAAAAAAGTCAGGAAGATTACTGCGTCACTTCCCGTCTTCGGATAGTAGATTGTAGGCTACGAGAACATGGCAAAGGAAAGACAAAAGGTGAGCAGTCACAGAACGTGATGTTTAAAATTTCTTCAGAAACCAGAATTGCCCTATCTCTACTGGGAAGGAACACACTTTTTTTGGACCGGTCACGTGCTTCAATGATTACGAAAAGCAGTGAATTACACCAAATAAATCCTCTTCTCAAGGCCTTAAACTGACAATCCCCCTCTCCATTAAATGGAAAGTCTTCGCGAAGCTACTCGTAACCCACAGTGTTAGAATTTAATTGGTGTTTGGACTAGTGAATGACACTGACGACAAAGTGTGTCTCTACAGTTTCAAGAGTAGGTACTCCACCACTATATGTATGACCTAATATCAGCTCTGTGAAGTCGTTTTATAACACGCTTGTCGAATTCGGTACAACTTATTCACTTTACTACCTGAACTCTTCCAGAAAGACTGAACACTCAAATAAGGCCTATTGAATATTATATGTGCGTTTTAATGTGGGGTTTCGGTTTTGTTTTGTGGGAAACGCTGAGTTGGTCATCGTCTACTGGGAGCAGACGATGTTGCTTCTCGTTCGACGGAGAGCATAGGATGACCACTAGAGAGGTTTACCCATCTTAGTCGAAGGCTGTGTCGAAGGCTGTTTTTGTGTGTCAGGTTGGTGACGGAGGGCTACCCCTTTGGTAGCTTCCGCTGCACGGGGAGCTAGGTAATCTCGAAAGAGAAAGTGGAACTCTTCGGTGAAGGCTTGGTGAGTACGGATCGTAGCTCTTAAGGGGGGTTTCAGGTGATAGGAAGCAGGTTGAGTTAGGTTCTTTATGTTTAACTGTTGAAATACTTCGGAACTTCAGGTTAACTGGAACGAGCGAAGCGAGTTATTTTTCCGAATGCTTTATATTGCTGAAACGAGTGAAGCGAGTTATTTTTCCGAATGCTTTATATTGCTTTCAATAGGCGATTTTTGGGTGTTTGAGTTACAAGTGTGGAAGTTTGTTCATTTTGAACAACGGTGAAGTAGAATTTCAAACGGTAAATCTGATTAAGAAAAGCTGGTTAGGATCACTTCAACCGAACGTGAGTGTAATACTGTGTCGAGGCGGGCATGATTTTTTTATGATTTTTAATCTTATATTTTGTGGAAGTTGCTTTTGTCTTTGTGTGTCGATTTTGTGCCACGTGTTTGGTATTCAATGACCATTCTGGTTCACCACGGCACCGCAATGGGCTTAATTTTAACAGTTTGCTTGTTTAATGAGCTATAATTTCTGCAAGAATATCTGTTATTTCGTGAGCTTTCTACAAAGCAGCACAAAAGTTTGATTCGGAATGCACAACGTGATCTAGTTCGGCCGTTTGCAAGCAGCAAACGCTGTTGGTATGTTGAACAATTATCGCGCAACCTCGTGCATTGGTTAAACCTCTGTCCAGAATAGTGCATGCGTAGAATCGTAGTAAGAATCTCAGTGAGATATTTTTATGGTATGAATGCAAATGAGATGATAGTATCATTGTCTCCCACCGCCGTTTTCTGTGTTTCTTCTTGCTGTAGTTAAGTTGTGCTCTGTTACATTCTCACGTAATACTTACTTAAATATTTCTAGTCAGGCACCAGTTACGTGTAGTTAGGATGTGCAACCCAATACTAAGATACAGTAAATAATCTACAAGAAAGATAAATTCTGTGGTGTTGATCTTATCCACTTACTTTATTTATTTATTTATTTATTTATTTATTGTTCCGTGGGACCACATTTAGGAGAAGTCTCCATGGTCATGGAACGAGTCAATACATGAAATTATAACACGATTGTAGAAACACATAAAATGAAACAAGTCGTTAGTTTAAATAAAGAAAATCAAGAATGTAACACTGGAATTTGCTTAATTTTTTATCTCTTCCAGGAGCTCCTCGACAGAATAGAAGGAGTGAGCCATGAGGAAACTCTTCAGTTTAGACTTAAAAGTGTTTGGGCTACTGCTAAGATTTTTGAGTTCTTGTGGTAGCTTATTGAAAATGGATGCAGCAGAATACTGCACTCCTTTCTGCACAAGAGTCAAGGAAGTGCATTCCACATGCAGATTTGATTTCTGCCTAGTATTAACTGAGTGAAAGCTGCTAACTCTTGGGAATAAGCTAATATTGCTAACAACAAACGACATTAAAGAAAATACATACTGTGAGGGCAATGTCAAAATTCCCAGACTATTGAATAGGGGTCGACAAGAGGTTTTCGAACTTACACCATACATAGCTCGAACAGCCCGTTTTTGAGCCAAAAATACCCTTTTTGAATCAGAAGAATTACCCCAAAAAATAATACCATATGACATAAGCGTATGAAAATATGCGAAGTATACTACTTTTCGTGTTGAAATGTCACTTATTTCAGATACTGTTCTAATGGTAAATAAAGCGGCATTTAGTTTCTGAACAAGATCCTGAACATGGGCTTTCCACAACAGCTTACTATCTATCCGTACGCCTAGGAACTTGAACTGTTCCGTCTCGCTTATAACATGCCCATTCTGTCTGATTAAAATGTCAGTTCTTGTTGAATTGTGGGTTAGAAACTGTAAAAACTGAGTCTTACTGTGATTTAGCATCAAATTATTTTCCACAAGCCACGAACTTACTTCATGAACTACATTATTTGACAATGTTTCAATATTACACACAAGATCCTTCACTACCAAGGTGGTGTCATCAGCAAACAGAAATATTTTTGAATCACCTGTAATACTAGAAGGCATATCATTTACATAAATAAGGAACAGCAGTGGCCCCAGCACCGACCCTTGGGGAACGCCCCATTTAACAGTGCCCCATTGGGACTGAACATCATTACCACTCTCAATATTGCGGAGGATTACCTTCTGCTTTCTGTTCTTAAAGTAGGAGGCGAACCAATTGTAAGCTACTCCCCTTACTCCATAATGTTCCAACTTCTGCAGTAATATTTTGTGGTCAACACAGTCAAAAGCCTTCGTTAAATCAAAGAAAACACCTAACGTTCTCAACCTTTTATTTAATCCGTCCAAAACCTCACAGAGAAAAGAGAATATAGCATTTTCAGTTGTTAAGCCATTTCTAAAACCAAACTGTACATTTGACAGCAAATTATGTGAATTTAAATGCTGCAGTAACCTTGTATATACAAGCCTCTCGATAACTTTAGCAAACACCGATGGCATAGAAATAGGTCTATAATTGTCAACATTATCCCTGTCTCCCTTTTTATAAAGTGGCTTCACTACCGAGTACTTTAATCGGTCAGGAAACCGACCACTGCTAAAGGAAAAGTTACAGATATGGCTAAGTACTGAGCTAATATACGTGGAACAATACTTCAGTATTCTGCTAGATACCCCGTCATATCCATGAGAGTTCTTGGTCTTTAGTGATTTAATTATTAACTCAATCTCCCTCTTGTCAGTATCATGGAGGAGCATTTCAGGTAACAGTCTCGGAACACTTTTTTCTAAGAGCGCTATATGATTCCCTGTTGGGACTAGGTTTCTATTTAGTTCACCTGCTATATTCAGAAAGTGATTATTAAGTACTGTACATATATGCGACTTATCAGCAACACGGACATCCCCACTACGCACTGATTCTATATCCTCGACCTGTCTCTGCAGACCAGCCACTTCCTTTACGACTGACCATATGGTTTTAATTTTATCCTGAGACTTAGCTATTCTATCTGCATACCACATACTTTTTGCCTTCCTAATAACTTTTTTAAGCACCTTACAATACTGTTTGTAATGGGCTGCTGCATTTAGATTTTGACTGTTTCTAACGTTTTGATATAATTGCCACTTTGTTCTACAAGATATTCTTATCCCTTTAGTCAGCCACCCAGGCTGCCTGTTTGTGCTAGTACCCTGTTTTAAACGTTCTAACGGAAAGCAACTTTCAAAGAGCACGAGAAAAGTCTTGAGGAAAGCATTATATTTATCGTCTACTGTATCAGCACTATAAACATCTTGCCAATCTTGTTCCTTGATAAGGTTTACAAAAGTCTGTACAGCAACTGGATCAGCTTTCCTAAAAAGTTGGTAACTATATTTAACATGTGTTGAAGCACAAAAATCTTTTAGACTTAAAATTTGTGCATCATGATCTGAAAGGCCATTCACCTTTTTGCTAACAGAATGCCCTTCTAATAATGACGAATGAACAAAAATATTGTCTATGGTTGTTCTACTGTTCCCTTGCACTCTCGTTGGAAAGAATACGGTTTGTATAAGATTATATGAATTAAGGAGGTCTACCAGCATCCTTTTCCTTGCACAATCACTTATACAATTAATATTGAAGTCACCACATATAACTAACTTTTTGTATTTCCTATAAAGTGAACCAAGAACCTCGTCTAGCTTTAGCAAAAATGTTGTGAAATCGGAGTCTGGGGATCTATAAATAACAACAGTAAGAAGTTTAGCTCCACTAAATTTAACCACACCTGCACAACATTCAAACACCTTTTCAGTGCAGTACTTTGAAACATCAATTGACTCAAATGGGATACCGTTTTTCACATACATGGCTACTCCCCCACACCGCAAAGAGCTCCTAGAAAAGCTGCCAGCCAACCTGTATCCTGGTAAAGGAAGCCTCTGAATTATCTCCTTATTTAAGAAGTGTTCAGATATACCAATAATTTCAGAGTCAACATCTATAAGCAGTTCACTAACTTTATCTCGAATACCTTGTATATTTTGATGAAATATACTAATTCCCTCATTAATCGGATACCCAAGCTTTGTAGAAAGTGGTTTCTTTGTTAGAGAGACTTCCCTTAAGCAGGAATACCTATCAGCTGACTTCAATCTAAAAAAGGTACAGCTCTAACACCCACAACTACCGGAATTTTCCCATGAGTGATCCCACCACCCCCACCTATGCTGTCACCTATAAGTTTTGCCAACCTCCCCTTCCCATACCTGTTGAGGTGCAGGCCATGTCTAGTGAAACCCGTCCTACTGATAGACTCCACCGACACCACTGAAATGTGACTCATGCCTTCTGTCATCAGCGCACCCCCAAGTCTCATGTTATTATGCCTGACGGCTATATTAAGATGAGGCCGATCGTGACGCTGAAACAGTTCCACGAAATGCACATTCGTGTTGCCAGTCTGAGTGGCTATCTTTTCCAGGTCACCATCTATGTCATACTTCCCATCCCTATCAATACTATTACCAGCCCCACCCACAATCACTACCTGATCCTCTTTAGTAAAATCCCTACATAACCCCCCTATGTTAAAAGTCACCTGAGCCAATCCTGCATTAGGCTTCACAATGCTGGTGACCTGGTACTCACTCCCCAAAACTTCCTGCAACTGCTGGCCTACACCTCTACCATGAGAACTACCTAACAGCAGAACCTTCTTCTTTCTCTTAGACTTTGCAACTGTCCTAGCCACCGTAACTGCTGAGGTCTGCTGCATACTTCCTACATCTACAGCTACTAGAGATTCCTCTCCACTAGACTCTGACAGTTGGTCATATCTATTACAAACACCAATAGTAAAGCTATCTGAAAATCTCCTTCTCCTAGCAGATCTCTTGCCAACAGCCAGCTCCCATTCCCCAACCCCCTTCTCCCTCCTCATCCTATCTAGCTCCTCCTGTGCGTTTTTCAACTGCACCTGAAGGGCACAGATCTTACGCTCCTGCTCCTCTATCAACTTACTCTTGCTACATAACCTGCAGTTCCAGGAGAGGATCTCACCAGAATGCCCACTGGCTTCCCCACTGCATTCCCCCCAGTGAAAATACTTCGAACAAGTCTCACACCGCAATCCACTACTCACGAACCTACGGCAAAGCCCACACTTCTCACTCATGGTAAAATTTTACAATTATTGAAACAAGAAAACAACTTTATCTAAGTTCCGCTACTACATTAAGAAGATGTTAAAAACTGACTACAATTATCACAAACTTGCTCTACAAGGGAAGTAACTACTATTATTGAAAGTATTAATCAACAACAAATGAGAATATAACAAAATACTAACACAGAAAGAAAATCAAACGTCTAATGACAGTAACGAAACTGAAAGCAGTTCGCAAAAATTTCTTCTGAAGTTATTTCACCGGAAAACACCAAGAACACCGGTTGAAGACCACTAAAGTTCCTAAATAAAATACTATACACAAACAATTAATTAGTACTTAGCTTTCGATGCGCCGCTACAGCTGCAACTGGTCAGCGCGGAATGTAAACACGGGTAAGAGGTTAAGTTGCTCGATACGAAACACTCACAAATATCAGGCCACAACACACGAAATGCAGAGGTGAATGAAGAAACCACTAATAAGTCACTTATATAGTAAATATTATCACAAAAACAGTTAAAATATATATCTGAAAACTAAAAATAGATGAAAACTTAGAGAGCGATCTCACACGCAGTCACGCGCTTATGACGTCACACCAAAGATGATTCAGGATTTCCAATCCTGAATTAATCAAGTTGCTTCATGCACGACATGGAGCGCTATCTATCTGGCTACTTAAAGAAATTTTCATACTTGTAATTAAATTATTAAAGTAATTAAACTAATAATTTTCCAGCTCCGTTTTTCTCTAAATGGTTAGGAAGGGCTTGGGCTGGTAGCGACCCTGAATTTCTGAATTTTTATCATTATTTGTGTGAGAGAAGAAGCTAGAAATGCGAGATGACGTATATGGCTCGATGAGAATAGTCGTAAAGATAGTAATACGTTACTACACACTATCTTAATAAGCTTCATCAGGCATGCACCAATTACACACGTCAAGTTTGCCCATATTGCAAAAATACCTATATATTATAAATATGTTACGTTTATTTGTTTTCGTTAGGCTGATTTAAAGTCTTTATTGCTTATTCTTCTGTCGCTGGATGTACATTTGTATGCATGTATGTATGTTCCGTATCTCCTCGTAAGCCACTGGACCGATTTCTACCAAACATGGTACATATGTCACTTACTGACTGGAAAGAATCTCTGTAGGGGTAAGAATCACCTGTCTACCAAAGTGGTGGGTTGGAGATGAGAAAGCAGTATAGCCCACGACGCGTGACTGCCCAAACTTTATTCATCCAGTATTTGATGATGAGAGCACTTAACGGATTGCGGCATACGTTACTTATGATTTCAGACCCTTAAGAACCTTTTTATCGCTGACAGTCCCCACAAAATGACGAAAGGAAAAATGTTTCTAACTTACTATATTTTCGCTTATCGTGCACTAAAATAGGAGGATGAAGAGATGGACAGAGGGGAAGACAGAAATGGACAGAGAGGGGGGGGGGGAGGAGAAGATGGACAGAGAAAGGAAAGAGGCAGAGATGGACTAAGAGAGGGAGGGGGAAGGGATGGACAAAGAAGTGTGGGAGAGGGACAGAGATGGGGAGGGAAAAATGGACAGAGAGGGAGGGAAAGACAAGAAGGGCATAAAATAGAAAGAGGAGGAGATGGACAGAAAGAGGAGGAGAAGAAGATGGACAGGGAGAGGGGAGGGAGGACGTGGATAGAGAGGGGGAGGACAGAGAGAGGGAGAGATAGACAGAGAGACCTGGATGGAAGAGATGGACTTAGATGGGGGGAAGGAGATGGACAAGGGAAATGGAGCAGATGGACAGAAAAAGGAAAGAGGAGACAGAGAACAGAGAGGAGACTATGACAGAGAGAAGGGTAAGAAGGAGATGGACAGAGGAGGAGGGGGGAGATGGACAGAGAGAGAGAGGAGGAAGAGATGGACGGAGATAGTGGGCAGCAGGAGATGGACAGAGAGCGAAGTGGTTAGTCGGAGGACAGAGAGACAGACGAGGAGGTGGACTTACAGAGGGGAGGAGGAGATGGGCAGAAAGGAGCAAGTGGACAGAGAAAGGGAAGGAGGTGGACAGCGAGAGGGAAAAGAAGGGGATTGACAGAGAAAGAAATGAGAGGATGTGGAGAGAGATAGGGGGAGGATGTGGACAGAGAGCGGTGGGAGGAGGAGATCGATAAGAAGAATGACATGGAGGAGTTGACAAAGAGAGGGGAAGGAGGAGATGGAGTACGAAAGGGGAGGTGGAGATTGATAGAGAGGGAGAAGGACCTATGGAACACTGGAATAAACACACAACTGGGCAACACCAGGTACTCAGCTACTAAATGAATAAATAATTTAAAGAAAATAAATCGTAACTCAGTGTAAGCACATAATTATAGTTCACATGGTGGTGAAGTTCCTGTGAAATCTGTATATTGTTCATGCAGAATACAAAAGTTACGATGGCTTTACATCAACTAATTAAAGCTTATAGATCTCCACATTATAGTTAAAGGAATTGGGTCATAGTTAAGCGCGGCTAAGATTGCGTGAATAGGCAAAAAGCGTTGGTAGATTCCTAAATTAAATAGCTACTATGAAAGCAATATCAATAGCCAAGTCTTGATAATACACTGATGTATAAGATCGTCAGTGATGCTGCTTCACTGCTAAGCTCATCACGAGACAGACTCTCACACAAAGTTCTTTAAGTCGTGATAACCTGCATTTGAAAGTAGCATGAAACTGTGTAAGTCCCCATGCACTGCTTAAGCTTTTATCATCCATAAGATGTTGAAGCATTGAAACGGTGCAGCTGGCTAGCTGCCCACAAAATAATTTCACCTCTTGGTAAAAGATCCACCAACTCACCACCAAATACTCTGAAAGAAGTCACGAAGGAATTAAAGCCATTAGCTGCCAGTGGGTACTTATTTGTATCAATGGGGCAGCTGGAAAGTTTGTGCCAGACTGGGATTCGATCCTGGTTGTCCTGCTTACATGATAGCTGTGCTCACCAGTACGCCATCCGGCAACAGTGGGCACGACAACCGCTTGGACTACCGTAGCACACCTGCCGCCAGACCAAGATTTTCAATTTACACCACACGCTACTGACGTCGGGGCGCTGTTCATTTGCCTTATTGCTCGGGGCATTTCGTCGATTACGTAAGAGTTAGAGCTTGTTGTGTATCTGCGATAAAGGGATCATTGGCCTTCTTCGCTTTAATTATACATATGTGGTGTGTGTTCTTTCGGACACGTGCTAAAGAACAGACACAACATATATATGCCACGAAACACTGCCGAAAAGGAAACATCTCGGGACGCAGGAGCATTATCTGTTCAAAATCGCAGAAAATCATACCACATTAGTTATGGTCATAACTTCTTACAAACTGACTTTAAAATGACCATTATTATAATTACTAGGTTTTTATTAATATTACACACGCAGATCACTTTCGGCTTACATAGCATTCTCACATACAGAGTGACCAGAGCTCCACCGACAGACTTTCTGAGATTGTTCAGGGATTCTTTCTGAGTAATTTGGTGGGACTCATGGTCTCCATCTGCTCGTTTCGGAATAATAATGTAATTATGACTTATTCAATTTGTTGTCCCAGTCATCTTTGTTTATGAGAAAATATCTTCACAACTGTGAAAAAACATGTAATGCGTTATCGCCAAAACGTAAAAGACAAAACACAGGGTTTCCTTCCTCGTAGGCAACCATGTACTGGTGCCGTGGTTGGCGTCGCTACAGGGTAGCTCAGTTTTGCGTCGTTGTGCCGTTCTTTCGATACATTCAGTGAACCCATGCATTAGGTGTATATCAGCCAGCTCTTCACTGCCGGAAACGGAATGGAGCCGTAGTGGGTGCAAACTTGAAAGCAACGAGTTAAAGAGGGCATTGTTGTTATTAGCAGCAGGTGCCATGAGATGCCCTTGAGCATTAGACGTCAAATGTTGTCAGATAAATCTTACATTCAAGGCATGACCTTTATGCACACATCAAAAAATGTTTTGCATCATCTCGGTTTCGAGAGTTCCGGAACCTGTACAGATAATTGGAATACAGATCAACATAAACATCATTTCCGCCCTTCCCATTGCCCATGTAAACCACACATTGCATGTTGTACCACCATACAGCGAGACCTTCAGAGGTGGTGGTCACGACTGCTGTACACACCTGTACGTCTAATATCCAGTAGCACGTCCTCTTGTACTGATGCATGCCTGCACTCTTCGTGGCATACTATCCACAAGTTCATCAGGGCACTGATGGCCCATACTATCCCACTCGTTAAAGGCGATTCGGCGTAGATCCCTCAGAGTGGTTGGTGGGTCACGTCGTCCACAAACAGCCTCTATCTCACGCATGTTCGATAAGGCTCGAGTCTGGAGAAGATGCTGGCCACTCCAGTCGAGCGATATCGTTACACTGAAGGAAGTCATTCACAAGATGGGCATGATGGGGGCGCGAATTGTCGTCCATGAAGACGAATGCCTCGCCAAGATAATGCCGATATGGTTGCACTATCAGTCGGAGGATGGCGTTCACGTATCGTACAGCCGTTACGGGGCCTTCCATAACCACCAGCGGCGTACGCCGGCCCCACACAATGCCACCTCAAAACAGCAGGGAACCTCTATTTTGCTGCATTCGCTGGACAGTATGTCTGAGGCGTTCAGCCTGACTGGATTGCCTCCAAACACGTCTCCGACGATTTTCTCGTTGAAGGTACATGCGACACTTATCGGTGAAGAGAACGTGATGTTAATGCTGAGCGGTCTATTCGGCATGTTGTTGTTCACACCTGTACCATGCAGCATGGTGTCGTGGTTGCAAATATGGATCTCGCCATGGACGTCGGGAGTGAAGTTGCGCATCATGCACCCAATTAAGCACAGTTTGAGTGAACACCACGTCCTGTGGCTGCACGAAAAGCATTATTCAACATGGTGGCGTCGCTGTCAGGGTTCCACCGAGCCTTAATCTGTAGGTAATGGTCATCCACTGCAGTAGTAGGCCTACGGCGGCCTGAGCGAGGCATGTCATAAACAGTTCCTGTCTCTCTGTATCTTCTCCATGTCCGAACAACATCGTTTTCGTTCACTCCGAGACGCCTGGCCACTTCCCTTGTTGAGAGCCTCCCTGGCCAAAAGTAACAATGCGGACGCGATCGAACCGCGGTATTGACCGACTACGCATGGTTGAACTACAGACAACACGAGCTGTGTACTTCGTTCCTGGTGGAATGACTGGAAATGATCGGCTGCCGGTCCCCCTCCGTCTAATAGGCGCTGCTCATGGATGGTAGTTTACATCTTTGGGCGGGTTAGTGACATTTCTTAACAGTCAAAGGGACTGTGTATGTGATATAATACCAACAGCCAACGTCTATCTTCAGGATATCTGGGAACCGGGGTGATGCAAACCTATTTTTGATGTTTGTATATAGATCTGTCAGTACAAGGAATGACTGCACATACCTATTATGGACTGCCTCCAGCAGAAGAAGTAAGATTCCGGGCGTCTGTAATGGGTTGGATAGTTGGCCTCCTATCTTACGTATTGTACAATATTTTTCTCATTTGCTTGTATTTCAATATGATGTTGACACACTCGGCTGCCAATCAAAATCTATTACTAGAAAAAGCCTTCCCCATGAACCATGGACCTTGCCGTTGGTGGGGAGGCTTGCGTGCCTCAGCGACACAGATGTCCGTACCGTAGGTGCAGCCACAACGAAGGTGTATCTGTTGAGAGGCCAGACAAACGTGTGGTTCCTGAAGAGGGGCAGCAGCCTTTTCAGTAGTTGCAGGGGCAACAGTCTGGTTGATTGACTGACCTGGCCTTGCAACATGAACCAAAACGGCCTTGCTGTGCTGGTACTGCGAACGGCTGAAAGCAAGGGGAAACTACGGCCGTAATTTTTCCCGAGGCCATGCAGCTTTGCTGTATGGATAAATGATGACTGCGTCCTCTTGGGTAAAATATTCCGGAGGTAAAATAATCCCCCAATTCGGATCTCCGGGCGGGGACTACTCAAGAGGACGTCGTTATCAGGAAAAAGAAAATTGGCGTTCTACGGATCGGTGCGTGGAATGTCAGATTCCTTAACCGGGCAGGTAGATTAGAAAATTTAAAAAGGAAAATGGATAGGTTAAAGTTAGATATAGTGGGAATTAGTGAAGTTCGGTGGCAGGAGGAACAAGACTTTTGGTCAGGTGAATACAGGGTTATAAACACAAAATCAAATAGGGATAATGCAGGAGTAGGTTTAATAATGAATAAGAAAATAGGAGTGCGGGTAAGCTACTACAAACAGCATAGTGAACGCATTATTGTGGCCAAGATAGACACGAAGCCCACGCCTACTACAGTAGTACAAGTTTATATGCCAACTAGCTCTGCAGATGATGAAGAAATTGAAGAAATGTATGATGAGATAAAAGAAATTGTTCAGGTAGTGAAGGGAGACGAAAATTTAATAGTCATGGGTGACTGGAATTCGAGAGTAGGAAAAGGGAGAGAAGGAAACGTAGTAGGTGAATATGGAGGGGGGCTAAGAAAGGAAAGAGGAAGCCGTCTGATAGAATTTTGCACAGAGCATATCTTAATCACAGCTAACACTTGGTTCAAAAATCCATACATGGAAGAATCTTGGAGATACTAGAAGGTATCAGATAGATTATATAATGGCAAGAATGAGATTTAGGAACAAGGTTTAAATTGTAAGACATTTCCAGGGGAAGATGTGGACTCTGACCACACTCTATTGGTTATGAACTGTAGATTAAAACTGAAGAAACTGAAAAAAGGTGGGAATTTAAGGAGATGGCACCTGGATAAACTGAAAGAACCAGAGGTTGTAAAGAGTTTCAGAGAGAGCATAAGGGAACAATTGACAGGAATGGGGGAAAGAAGTACAGTAGAAGAAGAATAGGTAGCTCTGAGGGATGAAGTAGTGAAGGCAGCAGATGGTCAAGTAGGTAAAAAGATGAGGGCTAGTAGAACTCCTTGGGTAACAGAAGAAATATTGAACTTAATTGATGAAAGGAGAAAATATAAAAATGCAGTAAATGAAGCAGGCAAAAAGGAATACAGAGGTCTCAAAAATGAGATCGACAGGAAGTGCAAAATGGCTAAGCAGGGATGGCTAGAGGACAAATGTAAGGATGTAGAGGCTTCGCTCATTAGGGGTAAGATAGATACTGCCTACAGGAAAATTTAAGAGACCTTTGGAGAAAAGAGAACCACTTGTATGAATATCAAGAGCTCAGATGGAAACCCAGTTCTAAGCATAGAAGGGAAAACAGAAAGGTGGAAGGAGTATATAGAAGGTCTATACAAGAGCGATGTACTTGAGAACAATATTATGGAAATAGAAGAGGATGTAGATGATGATGAAATGGGAGATACGATACTGCGTGAAGAGTTTGACAGAGCACTGAAAGACTTGAGCCGAAACACGGCCCCGGGAGTAGACAACATTCCATTAGAACTACTGATGGCCTTGGGAGAGCCAGTCCTGACAAAACTCTACCATCTGGTGAGCAAGATGTATGAGACAGGCGAAATACCCTCAGACTTCAAGAAGAATATAATAATTCCAATCGTAAAGAAAGCAGGTGTTGACAGATGTGAAAATTACCGAACTATCAGTTTAATAAGTCACAGCTGCAAAATACTAACGCGAATTCTTTACAGACGAATGGAAAAACTGTTAGAAGCCGACCTCGGCGAAGATCAGTTTGGATTCCGTAGAAATGCTGGAACACGCGAGGCAATACTGACCTTACAACTTACCTTAGAAGAAAGATTAAGGAAAGGCAAACTTACGTTTCTAGCATTTGTAGACTTAGAGAAAGCTTTTGACAATGTTGACTGGCTCTCTTTCAAATTCTAAAGGTGGCAGGGGTAAAATACAGTGAGCAAAAGGCTATTTACTATTTGTACAGAAACCTGATGGCAGTTATAAGAGTCGAGGGGCATGAAAGGGAAGCAGTGGTTGGGAAGGGAGTGAGACAGGGTTTATAAAATAAATACAATTAAATATAAATATTAATTATTGTATATTTATGATAGTGATCAGACGCTTGACAATGGCTTTTTCGTATATGCAATGTTATTCGTAGTTGAGCGTGAAATAAGACTTAAATAATCGGACTTCCTATTTAAATCGTTTCCAAAGACTGCTGCGGTAGGTGCGGACTCAAAATCTCAATATTAGAATAATTTGCCAGCCATGTCAATACGTCGTACAGAGGTGACTGTCTACTAAACATAAAAAAGTTTACGCAGTTAGTTAAATCAGATGTATTCAACGAATAAGCCTGCAGTTAAATAATTCTACTTCCTTTCATAAATATAAATTCTTTACAGAATCGAGTGCCTAGTAAGATTGCAACTCGCAGTGTTCTTATATAACATCAAATATGGCGGTGTGCCGGTTAATAAAATATACGTGCTTCCCGCACCAGTTGTTGTACATGACCTCCTTCTTCTTGTTAATGAAACATAAGAGTGTCAAAATTCTATTTTGTTTTATCAGCGGAATAGCGCTGCAGTTCTGTGCCATAGGCTTTATTTATTTGTCAGAGATTAATTATTTAATTAAGATTTCGCGTTTCCGAGGAAACTCACTCACGGCATGCAAATGTGCCTTTATATTGCCCCCTGAATTGCGAGGCGAAAGGACACACCTGCAGGCGAGCGATTCACCTAAAGGCACAAGAAAATTTAAGTTATCTACAACTATTTACATGACATACGTTATACAGGATATTATATACAAAATTTGAATGACGCGCGTGCGCCGTAAAAGTTCTTATGTTGGCAAAACAGAGTGCGCGCATGCGCAGAAGCGTCTATGTGACTCCGGCACTGCCGTTATATCGTAAATTTAGTTCACGCGGCACAGTATTGGAGTTCATATTGTTCGTTTGCGCGCGCGTTTCTTAGTCGTTGCATAAAGAAAATATTCCACCAAGATGACATATGAAGAGTACGTTCTATGACAGGTAACTTAATTTTAAAATTACAATATTTGTTATAATACAATACAACTTTAGATTGTTGAATGTTCTTAGTTAAATAGTATTGCATTGAAATGCTTCAAAGAAAAATGTCTTTTTGTTTCAGGTGCGTTGACCTATACACATCGTGTCGTTATTACAGTTTATATTCATCTGCTGCACAGTAATGTTTCACAGGTTAGTGTCGTCGTGGTAAAGTTTTTTGATCACAGTAACATCGCTGTATAACAACATAATTGATACATAAGCATGTCCATTTCCTATTTCCATTATAGTCGTTGTGATGCATTTCGTTGTAACAAAAAGCATTGTTTATTACAGATCGAACGTGACCTGTCGAGTAATTGGTCCATATGCAGTTCGTTTTCAATATTCCGTGGAAGCTTGGTTGCAGAACCTCGGACGGCACTAGCTGGCGTCGATCCTTGGACAGTCCAGGTAAGTGTGTCCGCCACATTTCGAGAACACTCCATTCCCTGAAGTTCCAACCAAAATTCTTCCACTCGTCTTGTTGTTGTCTGGACATGCACGTTGTGACCATTTAATCCAGTTAACATCTTGAAGTTAGGTACTGTAGTAATGTCACTAGACGATGCACCAATTATGCACTTCACATTTTCAGTTTTTCTTTTAAAATGTAGCTCACCTAAATGTTCGTAGTTACTTATCAAAGAAATCGTTCATCGCGTTTACAAAGGTACGATGCATGATGAATGTCATTAACAGTTTCTTTCACATAGGTTTCTGCGTAGTTGCAGACTTAGTAATGTACGTTAATGTCCGTGAACAGTGGTTCACTATGCAATTTTTTTAAAAAGTTTTTCACATTTTGGCACTCGTTATCGTTCAAATTTTCACATAGTAACCGTTACATTATACAACATTTTTTAAAAAACGTAAGTAATCATACATATACACGTCACATATTTTCTTAGCATAAACATAATACAGTTACACATAAACATGCTTACATCATCATTACATAGCTATAAATTATTACATTATATCACATTTGATTACATGAATTGCAGATATTTACGTTCTCTTTAACTGTTTTGCTGGGATTTTATCGATGTTTCTTTTTCTTGTGATGTCATCTGAAATTAAGATAGGTTAGACACAACATTCATTACATCAGTAGGCAAGACCAGGCGTTTTCACTACTCAATAAATATTCAAAATAATAAGAGAAGGAAAACTGTTAGATTCATCGCGTTTTGTGAGTGTGTTTATAGTGTCTGTGTGGCCTTGTCTACTAGTAGATGCTTTTCTTGCTGAGAGATGTGCGTCTAATCTATTTCTCGAAGTAAAAGATCGCTTCACAGATGACGTCTGTCGGTTCGTTAGGTGTCATACCAAGTCAGTGGTACCTACAGTCACAAATGTTCTGTGAAAAATTAATATATCATTCACTGCTACGTAATCATAAATTTTACCTTAATATTCAGTCTTCTTGGTAGTGCCGCGGCGTTGAAAGAAAAGTTCTTCTGACTTCAACTGCGTCACTGGAACCGCTGAAATGAAAATTTCTATTCTACTTATAATCTATGTTGTAATTTGTTTTAGTTCTTGCCACACAGCAGGTCGTTGAGATAACGGTACGTTATTTGTCTTGTGGTAGAAGATCTTGTGAGGCTCAACTTCAATCTTGTAGACATACGTGTTGATAACACCTAATCGTTTCGTAAAAACTTGTAAATATTTGGATAACACTTCCAGTAGTTTCGTACGTTCATGTACACTGAGAGCTGTAGCTTCATTTATCTTACGATCAATCAATGTTTTCAAGTCCATTAGCTCTGTGTCAGATGAGTGTGTGTGCGTGTCTTGAATGTCATTGTCAAGTACTAACTGAACCTTGTACCCTGTACAGTATTTGTCATGCTTTAGAGTTCTCCTGTCCAAATCAATAATAATTACACTGCCTTTATCATTTAAAATACATTTACCTTAGGAGAAGTCTATAATGCAGTCCTTCTCGCTCATAATATCTAATCCTAATATGCAATTTGTCACAAGGTTTTGTAGAACCGGGAATGGCCATTGTACGGTTCCATTACCTATTTTAATGTTTACAAAAACTTGCTTCTTAACCCTACATGACTTATTACCTAGAGCAGCAGTTATTTTACAGTTTTGGACAGGAAGCTCAGGCACAGGCTCCAATTCACACATATTTTTATAGAAATTAAAAGACAAAACGCTCACAGCTGCACCTGTATCTAAGATAATAGTAGTTGGAATCCCACCTACTACACCAGTAGTAGAGGCTAAAACAATTTCATTTGTGTTTGAACGACATTGTGTACTGTCTTGCAAAAGTTAATCTGATATATTCTCATTGTGGTTGTATCTTATAAATAAAACAGGTAGTTTTTGTTTAGAATTATTAGGCAAATCAATATTTTGTTGTTCAATGGTGGTGTCAAATAACTGAATAACATTGAAGTCGCCCCACAAGAATTCTTCAGCCACGAACCGGGGCATAGAAGTGACTGTTTCTAGTTTGTTGGATTAGCATTTGTATTAGGTACTGACAGAGATTGAGGTTGTGTATCAGGTGTCACTTCTATTATATTCACATTCGGATATTGCCTGTTGTGATCTCCAGACTTTTGCAGTTGTTGTTGCTGTTGCGCATTATGACTTACCTGTCGGTCGTAAGGTATGCTCCAATTTTGTCCTGGTGGCTGCTGTGGTATAGCAGTATTTGAATGAAAGTATTGATCGCTACGAGTCCAGCCTTGATGCTGTCTTGGCTCGTAGTTATTATTATTTCTATTTCTGTTTGTGTTTTTGCTGTTACATTTGTATCCGTTGTTACCGTTGTTGTTGTTATTACCGCGGTGCCTTTTGTATGGATTGCCGCATGAAGTGTTATTACTGTTGTAACTGTTGTTTGTATTGGAATACGCGTGTTGATTTTGATTTCCGTATTGAGACGGCATGTGAGTTTGCTGTTTTTGCTGTACCGCGTATCCAACTGTGGGCGCGCCAGAATTGAGTTGGCAAGCCTGCATGTTTTGCATACCACTAATATAAACATTGTGGCTGCTGTTTTGCCGCGCGAAGCGTTGATCATCTAGTAACATGTCAACCGAATCTAAAGCTGTTAAAAAATAATCTGGATCGTCATCCGGAATATGTAAGAGTTTTTCTTTAACGTTGAAAGGCAATTTGGCCTTCAACGCACGGAGTATATCACGTGTTGCGACTGGTTCGTCCAAAAAATGTCCCATGTTCAAGTATTTTTCAAAATATCTGCGTAAGTTACCATTTTTACTGTTAAAAGTTTCAGGTTCTAAAATTTGTCTTCTGAGTCGCTCCTGGACGGATTGCGACCAGAATTTGTTCAGAAAGGCACGCTCGAACTCACTGTACGTGGTACATACGTCAGCTTGGATGTATGCCCAGACAGCTGCATCGCCTTGGATGTAACCGACAATATATGAAATCTTTTTCCGGTCACTCCAAGTGCGTGGAAATGCGTTACTAAAAGATTTAAGAAAAATCACCGGATGAATGGTTCGTTTTTCTGGGATAAAAGTCTGTAATTGCCTGTATTTTATTAAGCTTTCTTCTTCCTTTGCATTATGATATGGATTTGTTCCACTGTAATTACTGTAATGTTCAGATGGCGAGTAATTACGATAATGTTGCTGTGGTTTACCATGATAATAGCTTGTGTTTGCGTTTGCACGTCGTGGTATGTGTTGTTGTCGTGGTGTGTTTTGTTCCTGTGTGTTTGTTGTGTGCGGTATGTGTGCGTCATACTCGTATGTATTTTGGTTTCTGAACTCTACATTTTGACTGATATTTTCGTTACATTCAGACTGTGGTTGATCGGTGAATTGTGTCATTGGTGCAGTGACAGACTGTACTGCGTCAGTAATCAGCTGTTTGTTATTAGTGATGTATTCCGCTACGGAGTCGTGCACAATTGTTGGTAAATTTTCACGTATGCATCTATCAAAATGTTTGTCTTTGTTCTCTAACCAATCATGAAATTCTTTATTAATATTTTGAAAATGAGCTGTGGCATCAGATTGCAATCTATCAGTCAGGTGTTGTTCAACATCGTCAAATTTATTCTGCACGTCAGTAATTCGTTTTTCAAGGTAGTCATGTACTGTAGGATATGTTTGAATTTGTCCAGTAAGAGCTTCACACGTGACATTAAGGTTTTTTACTTGTGTCTGCAAAAGTGCTACGTCACTTGTAGTCTTTTCTTGTATCGTATTAAGCTTGGCAAATTTCGTATTGAGTTCAGTCATCTGTTTGGTCCGTGTGGCGTCTATAAGTTCCACACGTTTACATAAAGTGTCATTACATGTCTTGATTGCTATGAGATCAGATTTAATTTCGTCATTTTGTTTCTTTAAGGTTGCCATATTTTCTGCGTTTTGTTTCATTAGCATTTGTAACATGTTGGCAATGTTTACTGTTTACAAGGTCACTGCCCCCGCCGCATCATTAGACGCGACGTCATGTATTAACATGGGCTCTGACTGAGACTTTGAAATTTTTGTGGTGGACGGCCTATTGTCAAAATTTCCGTTAACACTTGCGTCAATATTTGATGAATCGTCACTACCGGTTGCTGTCTTAAAGTCATTTTCTAACATTTGTCTCTCGTCCGAGTCGGATTGCGTCTGAATAGTATGTCTTTGCTGTTCCATCTTTGGGTATTGTTTTCTAGTTATGACCATCCAACACGTAAGATATGCTTCAAGAAAATAAAGTTTGACACTGGTTTTAAAATAAAATGCAGTTGAACATGAATCGCTCGTAGCAACAATGGCTGTTTGTTAGTTTAAAAATGTAAACTGAATAACGGATTATTCTTAATGGCTGCTGGCCATGTTACAACTTATCGTACATAAGTCGGCCATATTGTACACTCGTGTATTGGTATTGTTGCAGAAGTTATTGTTTGAGAAAAGCTACTGAGAATGAAATTTATCTCTGAAATCTGCTACGCACGAAAGAAATACTACAGAATCTACTGAAGAGCTAATACACAGAATTATGCGTCTGGTCAAGCCTGCCAAGGCAAAGATGCTGCGTCTTACCTTATTTTGCTGGAAGCTTCATTGCGTCTTCCTGCAAAATTTTAGAATAGGAAAATATCTACAGATTTTTGTTATTTCTCATATATTCAAGCCCAGGTCCAGAAAGTTGATTTTTTACATGAAACAAAGAGAACAATGTAACAAATGACAAAATAACAAGTCCGACACGCAGTCGCCAATATAAAATAAATAAATAAATAAAATTAAATATAAATATTAATTATTATATATTTATGATAGTGATTGGTTGTAATTAATAATTGCTTATCTGGAACGTGGACGTTTAATTATTTGGTATCAGACGCTTGACAATGGCTTTTTCGTAAATGCAATGTTATTCGTAGTTGACCGTGAAATAAGACTCAAATAATCAGACTTCGTATTTAAATCGTTTCCAAAGACTGCTGCGGTAGGTGCGGACTCAAAATCTCAATATTAGAGTAATTTGCCAGCCATGTCAATACGTCGTACAGAGGTGACTGTCTACTAAACATAAAAAAGTTTACGCAGTTAGTTAAATCAGATGTATTCAACGAATAAGCCTGCAGTTAAATAATTCTACTTACTTTAATAAATATAAATTCTTTACAGAATCGAGTGCCTAGTAAGATTGCAACTCGCAGTGTTCTTATATATCATCAAATATGGCGGTGTGCCAGTTAATAAAATATACGTCTTCCCGCACCAGTTGTTGTACATGACCTCCTTCTTCTTGTTAATGAAACATAGCCGGCCGAAGTGGCCGTGCGGTTAAAGGCGCTGCAGTCTGGAACCGCAAGACCGCTACGGTCGCAGGTTCGAATCCTGCCTCGGGCATGGATGTTTGTGATGTCCTTGGGTTAGTTAGGTTTAACTAGTTCTAAGTTCTAGGGGACTAATGACCTCAGCAGTTGAGTCCCATAGTGCTCAGAGCCATTTGAACCATTTTTGAATGAAACATAAGAGTGTCATAATTGCATTTTGTTTTATCAGCGGCATAGCGCTGCAGTTCTGAGCCATAGGCTTTATTTACTTGTCAGATATTAATTATTTAATTAAGATTTCGCGTTTCCGAGGAAACTCACGCACGGCATGCAGATGTGCCTTTGTAGGTAGTAGCCTCTCCCCGATGTTATTCAATCTGTATATTGAGTAAGCAGTAAAGGAAACAAAAGAAAAATTCGGAGTAGGTATTAAAATCCATGGAGAAGAAATAAAAACTTGGAGGTTCGCCGATGACATTGTAATTCTATCTGAGACAGCAAAGGACTTGGAAGAGCAGTTGAACGGAATGGACAGTGTCTTCAAAGGAGGATATAAGATGAACATCAACAAAAGCAAAACGAGGATAATGGAATGTAGTCGAATTAAGTAGGGGGATGCTGAGGTAATTAGATTGGGAAATGAGGCACTTAAAGTAGTAAAGGAGTTTTGCTATTTGGGGAGCCAAATAACTGATGATGGTCGAAGTAGAGAGGATATAGAATGTAGACTGGCAATGGCAAGGAAAGCGTTTGTGAAGAAGAGGAATTTGTTAACATCGAGTATAGATTTAAGTGCCAGGAAGTCGTTTCTGAAAGTATTTGTATGGAGTGTAGCCATGTATGGAAGTGAAACATGGACGATAAATAGTTTGGACAAGAAGAGAATAGAAGCTTTCGAAATGTGGTGCTACAGAAGAATGCTGAAGGTTAGATGGGTAGATCACATAACTAATGATGAAGTATTGAATAGAACTGGGGAGAAGAGGAGTATGTGGCACAACTTGACAAAAAGAAGGGACCGGTTAGTAGGACATGTTCTGAGGCATCAAGGGATCACAAATTTAGCATTGGAGGGCAGCGTGGAGGTTAAAAATCGTAGAGGGAGACCAAGAGATGAATACACTAAGCAGATTCAGAAGGATATGGGCTGCAGTAAGTACTGGGAGATGAAGAAGCGCCGGCCGCGGTGGTCTAGCGGTTCTGGCGCTGCAGTCTGGAACCGCGGGACTGCTACGGTCGCAGGTTCGAATCCTGCCTCGGGCATGGGTGTGTGTGATGTCCTTAGGTTAGTTAGGTTTAAGTAGTTCTAAGTTCTAGGGGACTTATGACCTAAGATGTTGAGTCCCATAGTGCTCAGAGCCATTTGAACCATTTTTTTGATGAAGAAGCTTGCACAGGATAGGGTAGCATGGAGAGCTGCATCAAACCAGTATCAGGACTGAAGACCACAACAACAACAACTATGAAACGACTGATTTGGAAAGGGTTCTTTATAACTGTGGATGTAATCGACTCGATGAAGTTCAGTGACCTGGTTTCATTTATATATGTATCGAGGTATCCAAATTTCCTCAACATGATTATAGCGGATGTGTTTTTCTGTGCCTTCAGACTGCCTAAAAATGCTTCTGTTTTTATGGTGAAGACAGTGGCACTTTTGGAAGCATTCAGGTTTGTATCTTCAACTCACTTTTTGGAGATATTACTCGTGTCTCACTCTCATAGTCTCTTAAAATATTCAATAGTTGTTACATTTTGGATGTGTTACAGGAAAACGTCCGCAATAAGCGGTGGATGGCGGACAAGACATTTGCTATGGGTGCATTCCCATGCTGGTATCCACTTTAATGAGGAAGTTTACATCTTAGTGTAGCAAGCGGCAACAACAGGAGCACTTCTCGATTTATCATTAACCTGTACAGACTATTTATGTGCGGTCAAGAGCTGCTGTAGACGATAATAGCAAGAAATGTTGAACGTGTCCCAGCAAACAAAAGGTGTCTATTATGCGGTGTTGCAACCAAAACTTCCTACAACAGCATGGTTTACAAGAACATATTAGGACCGATCAACGATCGCTTCAATCATTCGACTCCTGTTCAACCACACCTCTTTTCCTCTACGTCCACATTTAAAGACTGTTCACGGTTCTCCTGCATGGGCGTATGGTTCTGAGTTGGTCGCTGATGTAAACCACATTTAGTATTCATGTCCTAAATCTGAGTGTGCGCGATCAGAAATTTTGATGGTGTTGATAAGAATGTGTTACCACCTCCTCAATCAGATTCTTCTCTTTCGTTTACTAAAGGCATTCGCATTTATAAAGTTATCGCGCATTTCCTTAGGTGTATAGGGAATATCTGTAGATTTTAATTCCTTACATATTTTAATTTTTATGCTTTGCTCATGGTTAGGTTGCAGATATGGCATGAATTGATAAATCAGTTATATCTGCTTTACTTCTATTTATGTTTGTTAAAAACTTTGTCGTGTACTACAGAGTGACAAGTTGTGCTCTTTCACATGAATATATATATGCATTTATGTAGTCTCTTGGTACAATTAAGTGTACAGTGCTTTAGATAGCTGAACAGTACTAACTTTAGAGGACAAATAAGAGAGAAAAGTATCGAGAGCGAATAGAAAGAAGAAAAACAGCCCATACAAGTACCGTCGACGTTTTCGCTTCTGTTTACTATTTTAAGTGCAATACACGTACGAAGCCAATTGCGGCAAGAAAAATGTTCAAATGTGTGTGAAATCTTATGGGTCTTAACTGCTAAGGTCATCAGTCCTTAAGCTTACACACTACTTAACTTAAATTATGCTAAGGACAAACACACACACCCATGCCCGAGGGAGGACTCGAATCTACGTCGGGACCAGCCGCACAGTCCATGACTGCAGCGCCTAAGACCGCTCGGCTAATCCCGCGATTGCAGCAAGAAACCAAACGAAATGCAATAACTTTGTAACGAGCTGTCGGAGACCGTGCATCCCTGGTACCAACATACTCAGAAGATGCTGTTATGGAACTGATCAGTGCGCCTATTTCTATCACGTATCAGAGGACACAATACCCTTATTAAATTGATGACGCGATCCAACAGAATCAGAAATGTAACACTGTTCGTATTGCGATTGTAATAGGTTGGATGATTTGGGGGAGAGAGCCAAACAGCGAGGACATCGATCCCATCAGATTAGGGAGGGATAGGGAAGGAAGTTGGCAGTGCCAAGGAACCATCCCGGCATTTACCTGAAGCGCGATTTAAGGAAACCAAGGAAAAGCAAAACCAAGATGGCCGGACGCGGGTTTGTACCTTCTCCTCCCGAATGCCAGTCCAGCGTGCTAACTCTTGCATTACCTCGCTCGGTGCGACTGTTACTCTGTAACAGACATGGAACTGTCATGGAGTTTTTCCCTCGAAATAATTATTTCTTCATATTTAGAATTTAATTCGAAATTATCACACGTTAAATTATTCTCTCTGAGCCGTGTTGCTCGATCAGCGATATTCCTGCCGCCGGTATGGGTCATTTTTCCGGTGGTGTGAGCAGAGCGCGCGGTGGCGCCACCTACCGGGTCGATCGCGGAGCGCTAGCACGTAGCGGAGAATTCTGCTTTGGGACGCCTAGCAGTAACGTCGTTTGCCAAGTCTGGCGGACAGTACAGGTGCTGTGCGATGCAGCAGGAAGGGCACATGTACGACGCCGCAGGAAATACCGCCGGCGTGGAAGCAGTCACGCTGCTGGGAAGCCGTTGGTGTATTTCGCTTGCTATGTGTCTCCTGGCACCGGGATCTGCGGCGGCTGGCTTTGTCGAACAAGCAAGAGGGTAAGGGCCTGGCTTGTGCTGTAAATTGTGGCCGGAATCGGCTACTGGGTTCTGGGCTGTTCACTTCATTTCCTCGGCCGGCCGTTGCTTCTCCTACTGAGTATGTCCTCGAAAGTGTTTCATTTCAACTTGCTTAGTACCCAATGTTCTTGTGAGAGCTGTACGTGATCTGATGATTAATATTTAAAAATTTTCCCTGGATATATTTTGCTGTGCAGTAACGTTATTGTTACGTTTCTATCTGAAGTAATAGTGTGCCTGAGAGACACGTGTCTAATTCTAAATGAGTAGTTTAATTAATTCTTACGAGTTACTGTGAGGCCAGTTGTTACTGTGTGTTTAAATAGTTTGAAACTGATTCTGTTAATGAAAGTACAAGGATTCCTTCAGTGAAAGTATGTGGATATTGTAATTAATTCAGATTTAATCACAAATTTAAGTGTGGTTATTTGCTGTAAGTCACTTTGTGTTTTGCGTCGGGGGTGGGGGTGGGGGAACTCGATATACGATATACAGTTAGCCTGCAGGCTAGTTACCTACATTTTGATTACGTTTTGTCGGGACTTCTGCCGTTTGTCTCGGCAGCGGGTGCGGGGTCCTGTGGTGTGTCCTGCTTGAGCTGTTGTGTATTTTCCGCCCCCTTTGCCCGCGCGTGCCGGCTGGCCGTGTATCTAGTTCGCTCGCGGATTACTGTATAATTGGCCTTACGCACATAAGATGATAGATTTGTACTGCTTAGCTGATGTTCATTAATAGGTTGATTACTTATACAGATGATGTGCTGTAATGAATTGTTGTGTTTCTAGTTACTTAAGGCAGATGTCAGTCTGTTGTAGATACCCACTAGTTCTGGGATTTTTCGTGCCTATTCGTGACCGTTGCTGCTCCCGTTTGATGGTCCATGCCGAGCCTGTATTGGAAACAGCTGAGTGAGCGGGCGTCCACTTCTGGGTGTAGTTTGTTGAATCCCACGAGGTTGCTTGGCCACATGAAATTTTATATTTTATATCCTACATTGTAGGTTACCTGCCATTTAAGTAACGTGCTTGTGTGCCTTGGTATCTGATTTGTTGTTGCCTGTACTCTGAATTAATTTGGAATGGAGTATCTTGTTGTGAAAGCGGATGGGACAGGAAACAGTTTTGACACGCATTGGAGCCGCGCGGGATTAGCCGAGCGGTCTACGGCGCTGCAGTCATGGACTGAGCGGCTGATCCCGGCGGAGGTTCGAGTCCTCCCTCGGGCATGGGTGTGTGTCTTTGTCTTTAAGATAATTTAGATTAAGTACTGTGTAAGCTTAGGGACTAATGACCTTAGCAGTTAAGTCCCATAAAATTTCACACACATTTGAACATTTGACACGCATTGGAGCTGTATATACAGAGCAACATGGTGATAGTAGTTTCGATAATGAACCAGACAAATGATTAGTTTGCTAGTGTTGAGGCATTATGGCTGGCCCAAGATAAACAACTCTATGAATCGTGTCATCATGAAGCTGTGACTACGCACGTCGCTATTTTCCTTTAGTAAATTGTTAACATTGGTTGTAGCGAATATGAAACTCAGAAGAGAGAAAGGGCGATTGTAATGATGACATAACTGACGAAAATCGGAAAAGCCTGTGTTGTGAACCTATCTTTAGCACAATGATCTGTGACCGTGGAAAGATAATTAATCAGTTTTGTGCGTCAAAAGCAACTTCATAATAAAATTACGCTCATAAATCGGTAGCAGATTTTGTTATCATGCAAACTGAATGAGGATAGGTTCGCTTTCTGGAAAGTGCTGTGAGAACGTGAAGCTGCGACAGTAGCGGCCGATTCATTGCATCATCGTATTAAGAAATCAAAAACGAATATTTGCTGATAAAACATTAAAAATTATCAGATGAGGACAAGGAGTAAATTAAATAATACAATTGAAGAAAAAAGTGTTTATGTTACTGTAATTCAGCTAAACCATATTAACATTGTAAGACACGGCATTTCATTCCATCCGTTCACGAAGACGGCTACGAAGGAAGAGAACACAAGACAGTAATGAGACACACTAGCATTTCTCCTGAAAACAAGCTCAGAGCGAAAATAAGTCACAGAACACATCTTCGGCAAGGAACCCCTTGAGCGGAAGGTCGCAAAGGTCAAGGACGTTTACGGCATTCGGCGCTCCTCATGTTGTCTACCATGCAACCACGATATTGGCTGCTAATGGCAAAAGGGACGGGACAGGAGGTTTCCAATGATGAGCACAGCATTAGTCTGCTGAGCATAGTTGAACTGTTTAATTGACGAGTATCTCACTACAGTGCTATTGGTGTTGATACAAAGCAGAGTTATGGCAACGACAAACAAATCAAACATCGCAATGTATCTACAACAGTTAACGAAGTTGACATTTCGTCAGAAAAGAACCCAAGGAATTTCGCAGAGTCAGAAAGAAGTGGTAGAAGAAAGATGTGTCAGTGGAATGTATGGAGCCGTATACACTCTACTGTGTGGCCAATGTACATGAAGAGTGCAATGATGTCGATACGTGCTTAACAGTGAAAGAGGCACTGAAACAGGTGTCGAACCACGTACGTCATCGTTATTATCGGAGAGGGAACGGGAAAGCTCGTCTCCAGCGAAATATAGTAAAGGACAGGGATAGGCTCTGAGCACTATGGGACTTAACATCTATGGTCATCAGTCCCCTAGAACTGAGAACTACTTAAACCTAACTAACCTAAGGACATCACACAACACCCAGTCATCACGAGGCAGAGAAAATCCCTGACCCCGCCGGGAATCGAACCCGGGAACCCGGGCGTGGGAAGCGAGAACGCTACCGCACGACCACGAGCTGCGGACAAAATATAGTAAAGGACAATCGTTGTCCAAGCAGAGGGTGCTAAACATAATTACTTACATGGAAGATCACCCGCCGAAAAAAAATTTAAAAAAATTATGAACACATTTCAAATAAGTCAGTAGCAATGTTACTGTGTAGTGCTAAGAAAAACTGCAGATATTTAAGAAAGGACAAGGCGCACTTACTGTAAAAAATGGTGTTTGCTCGTTTCAAGGGTACTGGATACAATTTACGGGATGTGCATGGAGTGATCTACTACGTTATACACATCAAATTGCACAAGCGAAGCAGTAGCTGGATGCATAACTTCAAACAATGCTACAGAACGGGGAGATGTAAGATAACTGAATTTCAGACAAAGCGTCAACTTGACGCTGCGCAGCAGACTGAGGAATCGCCCCGGAAATTAGTAGAAGAGATAAACTTATCCCAGCGCTCAGCAAGGAAATAGTTTACAAAGCCGGCCAATCGGGACTTGAAGAGGAAGCGCATATGAAAGGAACTTTGGAAATTGCACGTACCAAGAGAGGTGTATCAAGATCAACTAAATGCCATATTCAATTACGCCACTGTTAATCTGGATGGTAAATTGACTTGAAAGTTATTTATTGCGCATCGAGGAGTTGAAAGGGCTCTGCCCTTACGATTCGTTTTCGCGTGTGTCATTTTGCAAGTGCGATAGGGGATAATTACATCACGGCAAGCAACAGTGGGAAAAACTAAAACTATGGCATGATCATGGCGTTTGGCCAATAGCTGATCAAAATACAGGCTGGCGCACAATAAGTCACCCGACTGAATTCTGATCCTTCAAGTATACTATTGGGGCAATAGCTTTCAAATTGTGAGCTCAACTTCGTGCAGCTCATGGAAATTATGCGAGATGTTTTTGGGAGTTCATTTCAATTTGCCACGATGGCTGACAAAGGACGGTTGACCGTCGCTCAAAACACGAAGATTGTGTTACTCCTTTCGGCGACGAACAGCGTTACATTGACACAGAGAAAGTTTCGTGCTCATTTCGGCAAAGGGAGGCTCCCAACTCACAGAAAATACTCAGATTACATCAAAAATTTGAAGGTACTGGATGTGGTTAGGTGTGTCCGCGGCCACATACACGTACCGTACGTTCGCCGCAAAACTTTGAAGCAGTTCGAGTGGCTTTGACTCGTAAATCAAGAAGAAGAGCCAGTGCCGAGTTGGGAATTTCACGCCGATCTGTACAAAGAAGTATTCAATCCGACCTTCACTTGTATCCATACAAGATGACTGTGGCGCATAAGCTTACTGCGAAAGATAAGGAGCGGAGACTGCAGTCTGCAAGGTGGGCAATTGCGAAAAATCAAGAGGCAGTGCTACACAACTCATGGTTTTCTGACGAAACTCATTTTTACGTGAACGGTGTTGTGAACGAACAGAACGTTCGGTTCTGGGCACGTGAACCTTCGCAAATAATCAACACGAAAGACACGTACGGGGAGAAAGCGTGCGTGTGGGTCGCGATGTCAAGCCATGGAATCATCGGTCCGTTCTTCTACGATGCTACAGTAACCAGTGAACGCTATTTACTAATACTTCGAAACCAGTTCTTTCCTCAACTCATTGCCTCATGTCTTCCATTGCAGACACAATGATTCATGTAGGATGGAGCACGCTCCCATACTGCTATCGTTGTGCATGATTTCCTACACGAAAGACTTGGCCTTAGGGTATTCTCAAAGAGATTTCCAGAACGTTGTGCAGGAGGAGGAATGTGGCCGCCCCACAGCTCGGACATTAATCCATATGTCTTCTTCCTTTCTGGGTTCCTTAAAGAGAAGGTGTGCTACAGAAAACCCGATAACCCAGTGAAACTTAGGACCATCATTGTGGAGTTATGTCGCGCCATTCCAGAAGATTTGTGTCGGAGAGTCGTCACAAACGCACGTGTGCGACTCGAAGAAGTTATAAACGAAAACGATAGTCATATGAAAATGTGATTCCTTAGGTTTCACGATAAGCTCCAAGACCGACTGTTTCGCACTCGGTTGCACGCCATCACAGTCCATCAGTTCTCACCACCCCATAACACTCTGATTCTATACCTAGCTGAATTTTGTATCTAGCCGAACGTCCCGCACTGTGTGTTAACTCCCAAGGATTTAGCCTTCGATCTTGATGGGGGGAATCTTTTTAATCACTGTGAGGCGCCATTTTTCTTTCGGCGTTAGTGGTGAAAGTTAATGGTTTGTTTTTAATATTTCTTAAATGTCAACGATGTCCATTTCTAGAAGTGTAATACGTACAACCAGTAGGAGGTTGATCTCTGCATCTCCCGGACACTCACATTCGGTCGCCGCCTGAATGCACATGTCGATTCATTAACAGCTAATATTTTTCCTGTCATAATTTTTAACACAACACTTTCAAGCGAGCTTTACTAAAGACTGAACTTGCAACCTTGTGAGATCAGGAGGATGTGATGATAATAACAAACTGTTGGATTAAACACACAATTGACATAATTTTTCACTGTGCATTTGACAATGCCACTCAACAAATCACTGCGTCATGTCTGTTCATTCCTTTTGTTGCTGGTCTGACAGAGTTTGGCGGAGAGTGATGCTTAGCGAATGGGATCCAGGAGATGAGTTTTTTGTCCGTACTGTTCCCGGAAGTCACGACTGCATCAGGACGTCATTGAGGTAGTCGTCAAACTTTCCACACAGGTCGCGAGCATGAAACAATTGCGCGACAGGGTCAGTGATGTTTTTGCACAACTTAAGACGGTTGTGCTGAAAAAGACGTTTTAAAATGCACAGAGTACAAGATTTCTATTTCTAAGATAACATGAAAATAAATATGTACACATATTTGTGTATATTTTGGTAAATCCTAAGCGTTTTTAAGAGATTCTACAATATCCTAGGAGATCCGCTGAGTTTTATTCAGGGACGCGAGTTGCTTTTAATGACACAGCACAAGAAACGTCTGGACAGTGTAACACATACTAAAATGTACTCTAGGCATATTTCGTGTCTGTATTAAATTTGATTTTGGTGTTCATTTCAATTTTCGTAACAGCCCAACGAAGGCAACAATTTGTCTCGACAAATAAGTCGGCACTGAACAACTGGGATTGTCATGAGGATCACACCGCCCAGGCGTGACACACGGTTCGTTGGTACTGGCGTAAAGTGGATAATGTGCTAGCGCGATCGCATTTTGGAATGCCTTGCAGTACCTTCCAAGGAAATCCCTCTTCCACACATAAAACCACAGCCAACCATATGCTCACAGGATCAAGTCCAGGTAAGCAAATTGTTCACCTTCTTCTTATGCGTCCGTGTCGGCTATACGTTCAAGTTACACATAGTAACGCTTGGCAAACACAGCACACCGCACTTCATGCCTTTCGTAGGTTCTCCACCTCATTCACACACACACTTAATGGTCCCTTTTTAAACAGATTATGGCTTCACTGTAACTTAAGTCAATTCATGATTCATAGCTTTGTCACTTACATTACACAGCTTAAGCTGCAACTCCTCCCTGCACATCTTGTTATTAATGATGAGATCAAACATGGCTGTGGAGTGGAGGGCTGGACGAGGAAAACATGCAAGGGTAGCAGCATTCATATTTACATACAATGGTTTTATTTTGAGCCACATTACATTTGGCAAATAAGACCCTATTCTTACAGTAAAACAGTTTTTTCCATCCCCCCCCCCCCCCAAAAAAAAGTTTTAATCGGTTAAAATATTTATCTCAAAGTAATTAAAATTCCTGCTACAGCAATTGAAATCCTAAATCTGGTAGTAAAAAGTAGTACAATAAATGAGTACTACAACCAAGTGATCTCCTTTGCCCAGAATGACGACAGTAATAAAGATAAGAAATTTTCATTCGAAACAGTCAGATCATAAAAGGTTAAACTTTAATCCCAAAAGCAACTAAATTTTGACTGTAAGTACCTTACGCCCGAAATGCTAATAACAATAATGATAATAATGAAGAAACCTTACTCAAAAGAACGAAAACTAAACTTTTCCAACGCAATTGAATTTTACAGTAAATTTCTTTCGCCCAGAATGATGATAATAAAAAATAGTAAAAATATTCTGTGCGCGAATGGGTAGGAACAGTTCAGTTCATATATCCAAAACAGTTCAGTTCATATATCCAAAACAGTTCACTCTTAACTGTAGGCACTGAATTAACAAAGTTATCTGGTAAGTTTTACAATAAAACGACATAATCAAGCTAACTACCAAACCCGAAGACGGACCACACAATTCGGCATCGAGGCACCGTCACGGTTCCGACCTAGACGGGTTACTGACAGTGGGAAAACCCAAAGAGAGGCCACATCTGTAACACACCAATGTTGCCCGTAACCGACCAGTAAGGCCAAAATACAACACCAAAGTACACATAGACATAAGTATGTACAGATATGCAAGATATCACATCAACTGTTTTAAGGCACTATTCGGGAGCAAATATGGTCGAGGACGGATCGGACACAAGCTTCTGTCAGCACCGCCGTACCACAAGCACAAACAACTAGGCGATCCTTATGACCGAGACACAGGAGTGCACGGGGTACGATACAAGTCCCTGATCTCACCCTGAAGATCAACTCACGCTAGCCGAAATTAGAAAGGTCCATCGAAAACCAGTTACAGCACCCACCAAGCTAATAGTTGCATCCAACCCAGTGCAGGCCGAAATGAAAGAACTTGCGCCAAATATAAGTCAGTGCATTCAAAATCAGTCAAAATTTACGTTTCCATGACATATTTAAAACTACTGAAAAGCAACTGCTCTAAACCAACACGGAACTACAAAATGCTTAAGGGGCTCCGAAAAGGATCAAAATCATGAAAAGTTCAATTTTTACTTTTTTACGTTTTCTGAATCTGCAGACTATTACCTTTTAATAGATATATAATTTATTCAATTCCGAAGACTACAACTATTTTTAAAATTTTTTTGAAATCTGTTCTACATGGGCGTGACCCACTGTGGCGCTGTTAAACTGCTGTCAAATGGTGTTATTATTAACGTCCGTGTTCGTCAGTGATGTGAGATAAAGTATGCGTTGTGGCTAACCTGTGATGGTTCAATATATATCGCTGGTGTGATTGTCGATTGTTTCATGTTTATTTACTCTCTCGTTATCTCGAAAATATTCGTAATTAATTCTGTTTCTTGAGTCTCTGTTTTGTTGAAGTATAATAATGAGTAAAAGTAAAGTTATTAGAAATCCTCTGAAGGCTTTTAAGAAAAGGAGAAATGTTGGAAAGCCAAAGGTGTGTGTTATTACTGTAAACAATAAAGACGATAACCAAGTGAGTGAACCTAACCTCTCCAGTACACCTGCCCATAGCAGTCAAAGTGGGAAAGAAAATACTTCACAGAAGAAGCTTGGTTCAATGAGTGAAAACTATGAATGTTTTATGGGCGAATCGGATGTGAATGAAATATTTGATATGTCGGTTCTCAAAGGAATTTTTTCAAACTGTGTAAGATGTATTCATTGTAGTGAAGTTGGTCTGGAACTCTCCATAATAAAGCACGTAGGACTTGCTAGTGAAATACAACTGAAATGTGATAAGTGTTCATACATGACCACCTTTTGGAACAGTGTTGCAGTAACTGCAACTGAAGAAAATGGCTGCAAAATCTACGAACACAACAACGAGCGATGCTTGCTTTAGACAAGGAACGCCTTCGGGCTGCAGACAGGGCTGTAAAGAGTCTAGAAATACAAGCAGGAGTAAACAGGAGGAGGAACAAGAGGAAGCTGGAGGAGGAGTTTGCAGAGGATGAAGATAATCCATCCTATGGACCTGGAATGCACTAAAAAGTTAATCCAATCTTTGTCGCTCGATTCCCAAAACTTTTATTTTCTCATACTAATTACATGTTTTCTAAGGATCTTCCAAACATATTTGTTTCAAACTTTCAGTAAATGTTACACAGTACCTTCTGCATAATTTAACACAGCCTTTTTCCAAAAAACTGTATATTTTTGAATATATAAATAAAAAATTGCAAAAAAAGTTGTGAATTTTCATTACAATTGAAAAAAAATCATCTTTAATAACTGAACTAAAATTTTGTAAAATCCCTGTGTTAAGTTGTAGCCCATATTCCAATAAATAATCTGTAAAAAGTTCAACTTCCTACCTCAAATACTTTGTGAGGAAAGATGTAATTTATAAGCGTTATTTTAACATTGCAAGTATAGGGCGTTCCGGAGACCCTTAATATAAGGAACAGTCAAACAATGTGCTTAAAAAGGGAATTGATTAACTAATTTGAGAATCTCACTAAAGGGGTCACACAATTCAATTCACCTTAAGGGTAAGGCGTTGCGAAAGAGTGAATCAAATTACGCCAGCGAAACATCAAAATATTCACACCAAAGGGCCCCTAGTCCACCGCCAAACCTTCACCCGGTAGCTACAGTTTACGACTGGAAACAGCAATAAGCAGCACCTGCACGTGGGCAATGTTCAAAGCCAAGAAATAGTAAGGCTGCCACTTCACCTGTGGCGAAAATATTATGCTGCAAGATACAACACAGCACTACAGCCACTGCAGCCACGTATCCCGCCAGTGTTTGAACAACAAAATTCTTTGTCGTAGTACACAAGTCAGGGGTTGCAACACTCAATGTGGAGCCCTTATCCGTACTCACTCAACAGAACTGGGGTCCAGAAACTCCAAGGATAACAAATACACACTACTAGAGGGACACACTAGCCACGCTACCGAAAACAGTCGGACACACCGCGCCGGACCACCACCGTACAGCCCCGCGTGACACTGCCGCGAGAGTCTCTCTCGCTCTAGTTGTTCCCGTCGTAAACCCTGGTGGAGTAAACACCAGACACAGCCCGGAAGACGGAAGGGTCCAATGCTCATCCGTGTCCGTTTTCAACTCCTCCTCCCCCCTCCACCGCCACCAACTGCGAGAAAGGGCCAGCAGGCGGCCCTGCAGGCCCAGCAAAGCGCGCCGCGGAAATACAGCACGAAGCTCCGAACTGAGATATCACACGCGAGACACATGGCTTTGTTTTCAGAGTATTCACACTATTTCATATCTACGAGGGGCGTTTGAAAAGTTTGTGCAAAAATAAAAACTACTTACGTATTTGGGGTAAACCTTTTTTAATTTTTTGACAAAGTCTCCTTTTAGACTTATACACTTCGTCCAACGCTGTTCTAATTCGTTGATCCTTTCCGAACAATAGGAATTGTCGAAGTCTGCAAAATAGCTATTAGTTGCTGCAATCACCTTCTCGTTTCAATGAAATCTTTGTCCCGCCAGCCATTTCTTCAAATTGGGGAACAAATAGTAGTCCGAGGGAGCCAAGTCTGTTCTCCACAGGGGGGATGTGAAACTAGTTGGAATCCTGTTTCCATTAATTTTGCGACCACAACTGCTGAGGTGTGCGCTGGTGCATTGTCGTCATGGAAAAGGACTTTTTTGCTGTCCAATCGCCGGAGTTTTTGTTGCATCTCGGTTTTCAAACGGTCCAATAACGATGAATAATATTCCCCTGTAATAGTTTCACTCTTATCCAGACAGTCGATGAGGATTATCCCTTGCGAATCCCAAAAGACAGTCGCCATAACCTTTCCGGCCGAAGGAATGGTCTTCGCCTTTTCCGATGCAGATTCTCCCTTGGTAACCCATTGTTTTGATTGTTGCATGGTCTCAGGGGTATAGTAATGTATCCATGTTTCATCCACAGTGACGAAACGACGCTGAAAGTCCTGTGGATTCTTCCTGAACAGCAGCAAACCATGCTTGCAACACTTCACATGATTTCGTTTTTGGTCAAGCGTGAGAAATCACGGAACCCATTTTGCGGATACGTTTCTCATGTCCAAATGCTTATGGAATATATTATGTACCCGTTCTTTCGAGATGCCCACAGCGCTATAAATCTCACGCACATTAAGTCTTCTGCCATCCATCACCATATCATGGATTTTATCAATGATTTCTGGAGTCGTAACCTCCACAGGGCGTCCAGAACGTTCAGCATCACTTGTTCCCATATGGCCACTCCGAAAATTTTGAAACCACTTATAAACTGCTCTAATCGAAAGTGCAGAGTCACTCTAATCTTTATCAAGCTTCTCTTTAGTCTCCTGATTCATTTTGACTTTCATAATGTAATGTTTAATCACCACACGAAACTCTTTTTCGTCCATTTTTGACAATAACTTGACTACCTTGATTCACACGAATGCCAAACACAAAGAAATAGACCAACATGGCTGAAACTTGGTGTGCGTTCTTCCCAAAGATGATACCAACTAAACATGACCAAGATACGCGCCGGAGGTGCCATCTCTCGGACTTTGCACGGTCTTTTCAAACGCTCCTCGTATTTCTCAATATTCTCCTTGTCCTGTACAAGAATATTTCCACTGGACTTTCAGATTAATGATCTGATGTTCAGTAGTTCAGGTTAAGCTGATTTTGCTTTAAAATTTTCTACTATGCAGGCTCATTACTGTTTATGGTTTGGGCTACAGGCATTCCCTATGTAAGTAGGCTGTTTGTGTGTCTGTATGTTGGCAGCGCGATAGACTGCATTAGTAGCTCTGACAGTGCTGTGCGCCCTCTGTAAGAGACTCTGTGGCTGGTCGGACGAGAAGTTGGAGGTAAACAGCCAGTAGTGATCGACGTTGGAAGTGAGCAGTTAGCATGGAGGTTAGAGGTTTGAAGTGTTAGCGAAGCGGACGATCTCGACGTGTATTACTTGGTGATTGAATATTATTCAGGATTATATAATTTTTGGAACTGGATGTCATGTACAATTATATAATTTTTTAACAGGTTGTCACATTATTAAGGTGAAAATACATTGTTTTCTTTGCAACAAAATCTTTCCTTTGCTAACTATATGCCTATTAGTAGTTAGAGCCTACAGTAGTTAGAATATTTTATTTACCTGGCTGTATTGGTGCTTGCGACATTGCTGTAGTTCGTGTAATGAAGATTTTTGTGAGGTAAGTGACATGAAATTTATAGGTTATTGTTAGGATTTCTACTATTTTAGTGCCATTCTTTTGAGTTAATTTTAAAGCAGTTAGATCGCATTACCATTGAAGATTGTCAGCGTGACTTATGGTCAGTCCTCTGGACTCGGGTTCGATTCCCGGCAGGGTCGGGGAATTTTCTCCGCCCAGGGACTGGGTGTTGTGCTGTCCTCATCATCATCCTATCATCCTCATCGACTGAAGGTCGCCGAAGTGGCGTCAAATTTAAAAACGGCACCCGGAGAACGGTCTGCCCGACGGGTGACCCTAGTCATACGATTACATGCATACCGTTGAATATTGTGAGCAATTAATAAAGAGGAAAAGTTTGAGATCTGTTTGTCACGACAAATTCTGTAAAGTTTTGAAATGATAAAGACAAGCAAAGTGAGAGTACATTCAGTTTCATTCAGCAGTTTAAGCAGGTTTACTTCCATTCAATTTCACTCAGCAGTTTCAGAATCAGATAATATAGAAGTTTCGCCGACACAGTAATAGCAGTTGAAGTAAAAACTATTAAGTTTCACCTGCATACCACGAAGTTGAAGTACCTGCGCACAACAGACCAAAGACACGCGTATGTGCGAAAACAAATATAAAGCAAACCGAAAATAGAAAAAAAGCTGTAACTAACGGGCATTGCACCTTAGTATACGGACAATCTCATATTGAAATATTCATCCAGTACTCATTATTTACAAGTTCTTATCTGCTTAAAGTTAATGAGTCAGTGCCTGATCCATTCCCTAAGATTTCATTTTTCAAATATAGATTGGAAGAAAATATTGGATCTACATCTCGAGGTACTGATTCCAGCAAGAAATATTTAAATGTCACGGCTAGTGCTCTTCTTGAACTAATACCAGTTTCGGTCAGTTCAAAGTCATGGTTAAGTAACCATTCCTTTGTGCAACAGAACTTAAAGACACGTCAAAAAAAGTTTTGCATCACCTCGGTTCCGATGGTTCCGGAACCCGTACAGAAAATTGCAATAGAGATCAACAAAAACATCATTTCCGACCTTTTCATTGCTCATGGAAACCACACATTGCATGTTGTACCACCATACACCGAGATCTTCAGAGGTGGTGGTCCAGATTGCTGCACACACCGGTACTTCTAATACCCAGTAGCACGTACTCTTGCATTGATGCATGCCTGTATTCGTCGTGGTATACTATTCACAAGCTCATCAAGGCACTGTTGGACCAAATTGTCCCACTCCTCAACGGCGATTCGGCGTACATCTCTTACAGTGGTTGGTGGGTCACATCGTCCATAAAAAGCACTGTTCAATCTATCCCAGGCATGTTCGGTAGGATTCATGTCTGGAGAACGTGCTGGCCACTCTAGTCGAGCGATGTCGTTACCCTGAAGGAAGTAATTCACAATATGTACACGATGGGGGCGCGAATTGTCTTGCATGAAGACGAGTGCCTCGACAATATGTTGCCGATATGGTTGCACTATCGGTCGCCGGATGGCAGTCACGTATCGTACAGCCGTTACGGCGCCTTTCATGACCACCATACGTCGGCCCCACATAATGCGATCTCAAAACAGCAGCACTTTGCTGTTTTCACTGGACAGTGTGTCTAAGGCGATCAAAAAACGTTCAAATGCGTGTGAAATCTTATGGGACTTAACTGCTAAGGTCATCAGTCCCTAAGCTTACACGCCACCTAACCTAAATTATCCTAAGGACACACACACACCCATGCCCGAGGGAGGACTCCAACCTCCGCCGGGACCAGCCGTCTAAGGCGTTCAGCCTGACCGGGTTGCCTCCAAACACGTCTCCGACGATTGTCTGGTTGAAGGCATTTGCGACATTCACCGGTGAAGAAAACGTGATGCCAATCATGAGGGTTACGTTCGGCACATTATTGCGCCCACCTGTACCACACTGTATGGAGTCGTGGTTGCAAAGGTGGACCTTGTCACGGACGTCGGAAGTAAAGCTATGCAGCTTGCAGCCTATTGCGCACAGTCTGAGTAGTAACACGACATCCTGTGGCTGCACGAATAGCATTATTCTACATGGTGGCGTTGCTGTCCGGGTTCCACCGAGCCATAATCCGTAGGTAGCGGTCATCCACTGCAGTAGTAGCCCTTGGGCGGTCTGAGTGAGGCATGTCATCGGTAGTTACTGTCTCTCTGTATCTCCTCCATGTCCGAACATCATCGCTTTGGTTCACTCCGAGACACCTGAACACTTTCCTTGTTGAGAGACCTTCCTGGCACAAAGTAACAAAACGGACGCAATCGAACCGCGGTACTGACAGTCTAGGAATGGTTTAACTACAGAAAACACGAGCCATGTACTTCCTTCCTGGTGAAATGACTGGCACTGATCGGTTGTCGGACCCACTCCGTCTAATAGGCGCAGCATGACTGCCTTCGTTGTAGCTTTGCTGTTAACAAAGATATGAACAGAGGTATGACTTTTTTTTTTGGGCTGGTTTAGTGGTATCGCTGAACAATCAAAGGTACTGTGTCTGTGATACGATATCGACAGGCAACTTCTATCTTCAGGAGTTCTGGGGACCAGGGTGATGCAAAACTTCGAAATAAGCATCAAACAAAAAAACTACAACGAACGAAACTTTTCTAGCTTGAAGGCGGAAACCAGATGGCGCTATGGTTGGCCCGCTAGATGGCGCTGCCATAGGTCAAACGGATTTTTTTAAATAGGAACCCCCATTTTTTATTACATATTCGTATAGTAAGTAAAGAAATATGAATGTTTTAGTTGGAACACTTTTTGCGCTTTGTGACAGATGGCGCTGTAATAGTCACAAACGTATAAGTACGTGGTATCACGTAACATTCCGCCAGTGCGGACGTTATTTACTTCGTGATACATTACCCGTGTTAAAATGGACCGTTTACCAATTGCGCAAAAGGTCGCTATCGTGTTGGTGTATGGCTGTTGTGATAAAAATGACCAACGGATGTGTGCTATCTATGCTGCTCGGTATCCTGGACGACATCATCCAAGTCTCTGGACCGCTCGCCGGATAGCTACATTATTTAAGGAAACAGGAAGTGTTCTGCCACATGCGAAACGTCAACCACGACCTGTAACAAATGATGATGCCCAAGTAGGTGTTTTAGCTGCTGTCGCGGCTAATCCGCACATCAGTAGCAGACAAAGTGCGCGAGAATTGGGAATGCTACATCGATTGCACCCGTACCATATTTCTATGCATCAGGAATTGCATGGCGACGACTTTGAACGTCGTGTACAGTTCTGCCACTGGGCACAAGAGAAATTACGGGACGATGACAGATTTTCTGCACGCATTGTATTTAGCGACGAAGCGTCATTCACCAACAGAGGTAGCGTAAACCGGCATAATATGCACTACTGGGCAACAGAAAATTCACAATGGCTGCGACAAGTGGAAGATCAGCGACCTTGGCGGGTTAATGTATGGTGCGGCATTATGGGAGGAAGGATAATCGGCCCCCATTTTATCGATGGCAATCTAAATGGTGCAATGTATGCTGATTTCCTACGTAATGTTCTACCGATGTTACTACAAGATGTTTCACTGCATGACAGAATGGCGATGTACTTCCAACATGATGGATGTCCGGTACATATCTCGCGTGCGGTTGAAGCGGTATTGAATAGCATATTTCATGACAGGTGGATTGGTCGTCGAAGCACCATACCATGGCCAGCACGTTCACCGGATCTGACGCCCCCGGATTTCTTTCTGTGGGGAACGTTGAAGGATATTTGCTATTGTGATCCATCGACAACGCCTGACAACAAGCGTCAGCGCATTGTCAATGCATGTGCGAACATTACGGAAGGCGAACTACTCGCTGTTGACAGGAATGTCGTTACACGTATTGCCAAATGCAACGACGTTGACGGACATCATTTTGAGCATTTATTGCATTAATGTGGTATTTACAGAAAATCACGCTGTAACAGCATGCGTTCTCAAAAATGATAAGTTCACGAAGGTACATGTATTACATTGGAACAACCGAAATAAAACGTTCAAACGTACATACGCTCTGTATTTTAATTTAAAAAACCTACCTGTTACCAACTGTTCGTCTAAAATTGTGAGCCATATGTTTGAGACTATTACTGCACCATCACAAAGCGAAAAAAGTGGTCCAACTCTGATATTCATATTTCTTTACGTACTACACGAATATGTAATAAAAATTGAGGTTCCTATTTAAAAAACGCAGTTGATATCCGTTTGACCTATGGCAGCGCCATCTAGCGGGCCCATAGCGCCTTCTGGCTTCCCCCATCAAGCTAGACAAGTTTGGTTCTTTGTAGTTTTTTTGTTTGACGCTTATTTCGTGAGATATTTGGCCCGGTCAAGATCAATGAACCACCCTATATATATATATATATATATATATATATATATATATATATATATATATATATATATATATATATATATGTGTGTGTGTGTGTGTGTGTGTGTGTGTGTGTGTGTGTGCTCATAGTAATTGTCCACTAATGAATAAACAGTAATAAACTAAAATAAAATAAGGATTACTTATTAGACTTTGCCTGAAGGATACATGAGTCCTTTCATAAAGACACTTTCCAGTGCGACACGTCAAAACCTTTGAGCTCAGTTTTCTGGTAGTTCCACATTCGCGTACACTGTAGCTAAAGTAACAGGAATCCTAATTTCTTTGCAAATATAGTGTTTCATGAAATGATTCATTGTACTTCTGGTCCCACCGTAATTTATTCAGTAAATAAAATCTATTCTCTAAAGTCAACAGAATCTGTATAGAGGGTATCCCTTTTATCTTGACCATCCTAAATAACTATTGGTCCAGATGCAAATTACAAAATGTTTCGAGCATATGTTCTTTAGCCGTCAGGGGGACATCAATCAGCATGATTGCCTTCGTTGTAGCTTTGTTTTTTACAAAGATATGAACAGCTGTATGACTTCTTTAAATGGCACCCTTTATTTTTTATTCGGTAATTCATTTGCTCTTCTAAAGACCTATTTAAAAGTGTATCACAGTGTACCTGTCATTGAAACACAACGTTGAATTAGATAACACAACACTTACTTTCAGCCCGGGATCACAAACTCGTCCACTTGCTGGAGTTGTCAGAAAACAAACGAAAACCAAGTAAAAACACAAAACAAAATTGACTTCTACTCTACTGTGCCATTGCCCAGGAGCAGGACATTTAAAGGTGCTCAGAGTGGTGGCCCTGGACACAGGAAAACACAATAAGGGCTTCAGTCACAAAGGCTGCAGGCTGAACACAAGAAGAACAAAGGTACAGGAACCATCGGTATAACAGTTGAAAATTGTCGTAGCTGTGTTGGGAAAGTACCAGAGCCCCAAGCATTAAAAGAAAGCACTGATGCTCAAATCGTTATAGGCACTGAAAGCTGGCTAAAAACGGATATAAGCTCAGCCGAAATTTTTGCGAAGTACCTAACGGTGTTCCGAAAGGTAGGCTGAGCACGGTTGGCGGTGGCGTGTTTGTTGCTGTCAGTAGTTTAACTTGTCGCGAAGCTGAAGTAGTCACTTGCTGTGAGTTAGTATGGGCAGAGGTCATTATTGGCAACCGGAATAAAATAATAATTGGCACCTTTTACCGATCTCCCAGTTCAGATGATACAGTTGCTGAAAGGTTCAAAGAAAACTTGAGTTTGATTTCAAACACGTACCCGACTCATACGATAATAGTTGGTAGTGACTTTGATTTACCCTCTATATGATGGCAAAAATACATGTTTAATTCCGGAGTACATATAAAATATCATCCAAAATTGTGCTAAACGCATTCTCTGAAAATTATTTCGAGCAGTTAGTTCATGAGACCACGCGAATAGTAAACGATTGTGAAAACGCACTTGACGTCTTAGCAACAAATAATCCTGAGTTAATGTTGTTGTTGTTGTGGTCTTCAGTTCTGAGACTGGTTTGATGCAGCTCTCCATGCTACTCTATCCTGTGCAAGCTTCTTCATCTCCCAGTACCTACTGCAACCTACATCCTTCTGAATCTGCTTAGTGTATTCATCTCTTGGTCTCCCCCTACGATTTTTACCCTCCACACTGCCCTCCAATACTAAATTGGTGATCCCTTGATGCCTCAGAACATGTCCTACCAACCGATCCCTTCTACTGGTCAAGTTGTGGCACAAGCTTCTCTTCTCCCCAATCCTATTCAATACTTCCTCATTAGTTATGTGATCTACCCATCTAATCTTCAGCATTCTTCTGTAGCACCACATTTCGAAAGCTTCTATTCTCTTCCTTTCCAAACTATTTACCGTCCATGTTTCACTTCCATACATGGCTACACTCCATACAAATACTTTCAGAAATGACTTCCTGACACTTAAATCTATACTCGAAGTTAACAAATTTCTCTTCTTCAGAAACGCTTTCCTTGCCATTGCCAGTCTACATTTTATATCCTCTCTACTTCGACCATCATCAGTTATTTTGCTCCCCAAATAGCAAAACTCCTTTACTATTTTAAGTGTCTCATTTCCTAATATAATACCCTCAACATCACCCGACTTAATTCGACTACATTCCATTATCCTCGCTTTGCTTTTGTTGATGTTCATCTTATATCCTCCCTTCAAGACACTGTACATTCCGTTCAACTGCTCTTCCAAGTCCTTTGCTGTCTCTGACAGAATTACAATGTCATCGGGGAACCTCAAAGTTTTTATTTCTTCTCCATGGATTTTAATACCTACTCCGAATTTTTCTTTTGTTTCCTTTACTGCTTGCTCAATATACAGATTGAATACCACCGGGGAGAGGCTACAACCCTGTCTTACTCCCTTCCCAACCACTGCTTCCCTTTCATGTCCCTCGACTCTTATAACTGCCATCTGCTTTCTGTACAAATTGTAAATAGCCATTCGCTCCCTGTATTTTACCCCTGCCACCTTTAGAATTTGAAAAAGAGTATTCCAATCAACATTGTCAAAAGCTTTCTCTAAGTCTACAAATGCTAGAAACGTAGGTTTGCCTTTCCTTAATCTTTCTTCTAAGATAAGTCGTAAGGTCAGTATTGCCTCACGTGTTCCAGTATTTCTACGGAAACCAAACTGATCTTCCCCGAGGTCGGCTTCTACTAGTTTTTCCATTCGTCTGTGAAGAATTCGTGTTAGTATTTTGCAGCAGTGGCTTATTAAACTGATTTTTCGGTAATTTTCACATCTGTCAACACCTGCTTTCTTTGGGATTGGTATTTTTATATTCTTCTTGAAGTCTGAGGGTATTTCGCCTGTTTCATACATCTTGCTCACCAGATGGTAGAGTTTTGTCAGGACTGGCTTTCCCAAGACTGTCAGTAGTTCTAATGGAATGTTGTCTACTCCCGGGGCCTTGTTTCGACTCAGGTCTTTCAGTGCTCTGTCAAACTCTTCACGCAGTATCGTATCTCCCATTTCATCTTCATCTACATCCTATTTCATTTCCATAATATTGTCCTCAAGTACATCGCCCTTGTATAGACGCTCTATATACTCCTTCCACCTTTCTGCTTTCCCTTCTTTGCTTAGAACTGGGTTTCCATCTGAACTCTTGATGTTCATACAAGTGGTTCTCTTATCTCCAAAGGTCTCTTTAATTTTCCTGAAGGCAGTATCTATCTTACCCCTAGTGAGATAAGCCTCTACATCCTTACATTTGTACTCTAGCCATCCCTGCTTAGCCATTTTGCACTTCCTGTCGATCTCGCTTTTGAGACGTTTGTATTCCTTTTTGCCTGCTTCATTTACTGCTTTTTTATATTTTCTCCTTTCACCAATTAAATTCAATATTTCTTCTGTTACCCAAGGATTTCTACTAGCCCTTGTCTTTTTATCTACTTGATCCTCTGCTGCCTTCACTATTTCATCCCTCAAAGCTACCCATTCTTCTTCTATTGTATTTCTTTCCCCCGTTCTTGTCAATTGTTCCCTTATGCTCTCCCTGAAACTCTGTACAACCTCTGGTTCTTTCAGTTTATCCAGGTCCCATCTCCTTAAATTCCCAACTTTTTGCAGTTAATAAAGAGCATCAAAATCGATTCAGGATTAGTGAACACAGGGGTGGTCGTACCGAGATTGGTTATTGTAACCCCCAAATCCTCGAAAAATAGGCGAAAAATTTACCTATTGAAAAAAGCAGATAAAAATTCACTTGACACCTTCCTGAGAGACAATCTCCACTCATTTCAAATTAAATATAGGTTTAGACCAGATGTGGCTTGGATTCAAGGAATAGTATCTGCAGCAATTGAGAGATTTATACCAAATACATCAACAAACGACGGAACTGATCCTCCTTGGTACACAAAACAGGTTAGAACACTGTTGCAGAAACAACGAAACAAACGTGCCAAATTTAAACAGATGCAAAATCCCCAAGATTGGCGATCGTTTACAGAAGCTCAAAATTTAGCGCGGACTTCAATACGAGATGCCTATAACAGTTTCCACTACGAAACTTTGTCTCGAAAGCTCACAGAAAATCCTCCTACTAAGGATACAGCTACACTGCGCTGGTTCATCCTCTTTCAGAATACTGCTGCAAGGTGTGGGAACCTTACCAGATAGGACTGACGGAGTTCATCGAAAAAGTTCAAAGAAGGGCAGCACGTTTTGTATTATCGCGAAATATGGGAGAGAGTGTCACAGAAATGATACAGCATTTGGGCTGGAAATCATTAAAAGAAAGGCGTTTTTCGTTGCGACGGAATCTTCTCACGAAATTCCAATCTCCAACTTTCTCCTCCGAATGCGAAAATATTTTGCTGACACCGACCTACATAGAGAGGAACGATCACCACGATAAAATAAGGGAAATAAAAGCTCGTATGGAAAGATATAGGTGTTCATTCTTTCCGCGCGCTATACAAGGTTGAAATAATAGAGAATTGTGAATGTGGTTCGATGAACCCTCTGCCAGGCACTTAAATGTAATTTGCAGAGTATCCATGTAGATGTAGATGTAGATACACTGCTTCCATTGTTGCCTGCTGAACAGAATTACAAGGAAGCACGAGACGTTCCTGCATGTCCTCTGGAGTTGTTGGAATATCGCAATAGACAATGTCTTTAATGCATCCCCAAAGAAAAAGTCCTGAGGATTTAAATCAGGGGACCTAGCAGGCCAAGTAATTGTTCCTCCACGACCAATCCATTTGGCAGAATACCTTCGGTTCATAATATGACGCGCACGCAAGCCATTATGTGCTGGACATCCAGCGTATACCACTTAAACATTGTTGTTCTTAGCGGCACTTCATCCAGAAGAGGAGGAAGAATTCGTCTGAGGAAGTTGGCATAAGCTGTGCCGCTTAGAATACCATTGATGAAATAAGGGCCAATAATTGTAGAACCAAGCATACCACACCAGATGTTAACCTTCAACTGACGCTGATGTTTCACTTGCCTAAGCCATCGTAGGCTGTCGCTGGACCAATAATGCACATTCCTTCCATTTACCTGTCCTTTGAGAAGGAACATTCATCGGTAAGTAGAACATTGGAGAAGAAGTTCGGGATGACGAGGATTTGCTGCTGTGCCCACTGACAGAAATGTACACGATTCTGCAAATCATTCCCATGCAATTCTTGATGTGGGTGTACATGGTAAAGATGGAACCGGTGACTTGTAAAAATACGATGTACACTGGTTTTTGGGATGCCAATCTCGTGCTCAAGCTATCGTGTGCTTGTATGTGGATTCATAGCAATGGAAGTGAGAACAGTAATTTCGGCAGCTTCGTCTGTGCAAGTGCTACGACGATTGCGTTGTCGTGGTTTGAAACTTTCATTTCCCTGAAGCGTCGCAACAAGACGAGAAAACATCAGTCGAGAAGGTTCATGTCAGGATATCGCTCTCTGTACAGTTCCGCTGCCTGCGTAGCATTTCGCCTACCTTCAAAAACAACAATAAAAGAAACGTTATGTCGATGCACTTTGTAGGAAGGACAGCCTTTACCCCATGCCTACTCTGCACAGCAGTATTTAAAAGGACTAAACTACCATACTAAATGTACCCGTACATAAGAAAACGATATTGAAATAACTGTTCTGCTAATTTACAGTACATTCCCCTTAGATGAGTAGCTTTTCTGCCTTCACTTCGTTGGTTTACTTTCTACACCCAGTCGTCCTCTGTCAATGTCAGCACGTGGATGTAATCCACTACCCCGAGTACCTGCACTAGCGCTGGGAGCGTCAACGTCGGCGTTGTGATATGTAATTAATAACGTTGTGTTTCGGTGAATGGTACACTGTGATACACTTCTGAATAGGTATTTAGGAGAGAAAATGAATTACCGCATAAAAAATATAAGGTGCCATTTAAAAAAGGCATACCGCTGCTCATATCTTTGCAAAAAACAACGAAGGTAATTATGTTGATTGATGTCTTCCTGACGGCTAAAGAACATTTGCTTGAAACATTTTGTAATTTGCATCTGGACAAACAGTTATTTAGGGTGGTCACGATAAGTGGGACACCCTGTATAATACAGCAGGATTATTTTAAGTAGTGATGTGTTTCTTTGTACTTCTGTTACACGAATTTGATTAATCTGAAATTCACAGTATGAAAACGTAGTTTTCGTTCTTTTTGACTTCAGTTTTCTCAGATTTCATTTGGAAAAGATGTTGGTACATCTAACGATTTTCCAGATCAGAGAACAAGATATTTACAGTTACATATGCAGATTTCTCACCGGATTCTGATGCCAATAAAGTCCTTTAATTTTACCAAATTTAGGAAAGGCAAAAGGGTTACTACCTGGGTGTGAAATGTTGATTATTTGATAGGGTCATGTACAGAGTATTTGCAATGAGCTGTTTCCCTTACGTAAAACAGACGATTTCGTATGAGATTTAAGTAATACTGTTTCTCCTTTTAATATTTTTAACATGACCTAACCTTTTGTCGTTAGTGTTTTTTTTTCTAGTTCTGGAATGATGAGTGACTGAAGGAGTGTGTTCCTTACCTTTCCTTTCAGAACGGTTTCTTTAGGCAGGCGTGGTTTCGTTATGGTTATTAAGTAATTGTGTATGTGTTTATGATGTTGTGAAAGCAGGTAAGTTATTTACAATATTTTCAAAGGGTGCAAAAAATTATATCAACAGTGTGCATTGTGTTCTAACATAAGTTATTATAAATCAAGTGTCACTGTAAGGGTAGTAGAAGTGTATCAAACTGTGCTTAAAACGATTGTGTTGTAAAAAATCTTTCCATTTTTTGCACCTAAAATTCGATGCATTGTCTGTGAGGAATGTGATAGGCTTGCAAACTGTTTGAATGTAATGTTCAGAATCTTTCCAATAAGAGCAGATGCCGCCGTCCATCTTGTAGCATATAGCTTGAGACATTTTGAGAAAATCTCATACAGACATACTAAATACTTAACACCACCTCGTCCAGTGGGCATTGGCCCGCCAACATGAAGACACACAATTTGAAGTGGTTGTGTTGGTAAGACAGAGTGTCATTCCGTGTAGCAGCAGTTACTTGCAGACTTTGCTTTTTGACACAGTAGACAAAATTTTAATAGTTATTCAACATACCTTCGCATATTGAGAAAGTAGAAATATAAATTCAGTTTCCTTAAACGTTCTGAGGCACTGTAATTATCCCAAACATAGCGAATATGCCAAACCAACGTTTGTCTACTGGAATTCACACACATCAGTTGTCACCAGAAATATTATGTCTGCGTCAACCACAGCTATTGTTCTTACCTTTTATATGAATTACCTCGAAACTATATTCCTGTACAAAAGCCGTCCATCTTGTAATGTTAGGACGTAGTATCTTACAGGGTAATAAGCAACACAGAGCATTGTGGTCACAAAATACCTGAATGCGTTTTACCTAAATCTAATAACCGGACTTCTTAAATGCCTCTATCGCCACAGTTTCTAACTTAGTAGCATAATATCAATGTTCCCACTCTTTAATGGTTCTAACAGCAAAACTAATCATGTTAACTTTGATCTTTCCGTCCTTTTCGGGCATTTGAGTAGACATTAACAAATTCCCAAAAAGGATGCATTCATGACAACGAAAAAATCTGAATTCATGCCAGTACAACATAGGATTTCAGAACTCACTGAAGTATTCTTTCTTGCATCGAAGTCTGATTGACAGTTCTTTGGTCAGTGCCATGCGACAGTCTTTTTAAATAGATTTAACAATGCTGGACGGTTAAGTAACTACACAGGAAGAAAACGACGAAAAAACGGACCAAGTCGAGGAAAAGCTTTCAACTGCTATTTTGTTTTCGAAGCTGAAAAGTTTTTCTCTGCATATATCTTATCAGGATCAGGTGTTATTCCTGCAGGAGATATGACACGACACAAAAATTTCATTCCCACACTACAAAACTTTGATATCTCCAAGTTAACTGTGACTCCATCCTTCGAAAATTTAGGGGGTTCTTCCCAGGTAGGACTTGTTGTCAAAATTTCGTCAATATATAGTGTTATTTTGTGTCGGAGATCTGGTCCTATAAGTGTATCTAGTGTCATAATAAATACACTTGAACTTACCTTAATTCCAAACTGTATGACACAAAACTGATTACTTCTGCCAGAATGGACAAAAGTTGTGTATTTCCCTGACTCATATGAAAATAAGACCTGCCAATAGGAACATCGGACATCTAGGCTAGTCAAAAACAGTACTGCACGAAATTTTTGTAATTGCTCTTGTGTATTTACTGGTTGTGTACGGATTGCTACAATTATTTCATTAACAGCACTCGCATCCAGAATGAGGTGTACTTTGGAAATCAGATTGTTTCACTGTTAATATTGGACTTTAGTACGGGGAATGTGACAGCTCAGTTACTTTCCATTGAAACATGTGTCTTATTTCTCGATCAACTGTCTCTCGTTTCGTTCACAGAATGGAGTAAGATTTACGGCAAAATGTGTCATGTGGCATGACGTCCACGCGGTACACATACGTTACTTTTATTACGCCAGGTTTCTCCTCAAAACACGGAATTACTTCAGAAGTATGTTTCTTAAATCTAATTCCTGATGTGTATTCTTATAAGTAGAGTCCATTTCCTTATCTTGTGTACATGCTTTGTTATTGTCATTTTAACCGTAATGGGTTGAGAAACAATCTTGAGGCACACTCTTTGCCTTTAAAAATTCTACTTTTATTCCTTGGAAGTACTTGCCATATTCCTCTGGCGTTTGTATTATATCTACTTCAATATCTTTGCTCTCTGTTCGCACGTAGCTCTTACCCAAAGAAAAATGTAATTTGACATACTTTTCTGAGAAAAACTCCATACCCAGCAAGCAAGATTTTTTGGAATCAGGAACGGGGATAAGGTCACTTTATTTCCAATGGCAATATTTACTTGTGTCTGCCACCTGACAGGTTACGACTTAGCACCTAAAGCACCAAAAATATGACAGTTTTGCACATTGTACATCGTCGCTTTGTCTACTTCTTTAACCTTTTTGAATAAGTTTTCTGATAAAACATTATTAGCGGAATCTGTTACTAAAACATTTTGAAGGGAATTTTCCCACTATAGCATGTATTGAGGCTTGCACGAGAAACTATTTCTTTAGTGTGCTCATCTCTGATATAAAAAATACCGTCCTTGTATCTCAAGAGTGACGTGAATGCCTTGATTGCCTACACTCCATGATGCAAGCGACATAAGAGGGCTTAATGAGGTCGAAATTTGTTTGAATAAGCTTCTATGCTGGTAGTTGGCGATGGTGAATTGGTGACTTCCATAATACACTCCTGGAAATTGAAATAAGAACACCGTGAATTCATTGTCCCAGGAAGGGGAAACTTTATTGACACATTCCTGGGGTCAGATACATCACATGATCACACTGACAGAACCACAGGCACATAGACACAGGCAACAGAGCATGCACAATGTCGGCACTAGTACAGTGTATATCCACCTTTCGCAGCAATGCAGGCTGCTATTCTCCCATGGAGACGATCGTAGAGATGCTGGATGTAGTCCTGTGGAACGGCTTGCCATGCCATTTCCACCTGGCGCCTCAGTTGGACCAGCGTTCGTGCTGGACGTGCAGACCGCGTGAGACGACGCTTCATCCAGTCCCAAACATGCTCAATGGGGGACAGATCCGGAGATCTTGCTGGCCAGGGTAGTTGACTTACACCTTCTAGAGCACGTTGGGTGGCACGGGATACATGCGGACGTGCATTGTCCTGTTGGAACAGCAAGTTCCCTTGCCGGTCTAGGAATGGTAGAACGATGGGTTCGATGACGGTTTGGATGTACCGTGCACTATTTAGTGTCCCCTCGACGATCACCAGTGGTGTACGGCCAGTGTAGGAGATCGTTCCTCACACCATGATGCCGGGTGTTGGCCCTGTGTGCCTCGGTCGTATGCAGTCCTGATTGTGGCGCTCACCTGCACGGCGCCAAACACGCGTACGACCATCATTGGCACCAAGGCAGAAGCGACTCTCATCGCTGAAGACGACACGTCTCCATTCGTCCCTCCACTCACGCCTGTCGCGACACCACTGGAGGCGGGCTGCACGATGTTGGGGCGTGAGCGGAAGACGGCCTAACGGTGTGCGCGACCGTAGCCCAGCTTCATGGAGACGGTTGCTAATGGTCCTCGCCGATACCCCAGGAGCAACAGTGTCCCTAATTTGCTGGGAAGTGGCGGTGCGGTCCCCTACGGCACTGCGTAGGATCCTACGGTCTTGGCGTGCATCCGTGCGTCGCTGCGGTCCGGTCCCAGGTCGACGGGCACGTGCACCTTCCGCCGACCACTGGCGACAACATCGATGTACTGTGGAGACCTCACGCCCCACGTGTTGAGCAATTCGGCGGTACGTCCACCCGGCCTCCCGCATGCCCACTATACGCCCTCGCTCAAAGTCCGTCAACTGCACATACGGTTCACGTCCACGCTGTCGCGGCATGCTACCAGTGTTAAAGACTGCGATGGAGCTCCGAATGCCACGGCAAACTGGCTGACACTGACGGCGGCGGTGCACAAATGCTGCGCAGCTAGCGCCATTCGACGGCCAACACCGCGGTTCCTGGTGTGTCCGCTGTGCCGTGCGTGTGATCATTGCTTGTACAGCCCTCTCGCAGTGTCCGGAGCAAGTATGGTGGGTCTGACACACCGGTGTCAATGTGTTCTTTTTTCCATTTCCAGGAGTGTATTTACTGAATGACTTTAGTTTTGCCAACTACTGGCAGGCACACCACGATCTATATGGCGATTATGTAGATAAGTTCACACTGCGCTACCTGGATTCCAGTAACCATTACTGTTATTTCTGAAATTTTATCCGCCCCCGTTTCCCTGGTACTCAGGTTATTGTCAGACCTCCTTCCGTTATCCGAATTCCGTGCACTTTCACCTGTGCGACGCGCATCGTAGACAGATGACGCTGGAGGTGACGTCAGAGGAGCAGCAAGATACCTTTTAGGAAGGCCTTTGTAACGATCATGCGCGCTCGGCTAACTTTAATACAGCGCGCTATTGTGGTCATTATTGCTATGGTTATGAATTTTCACTTCATTATCAATAAGATCAGTAGAATCTAGAACAGACATGAAATGATCTAGATTCTCCTCACCAATATTTAAGGGCAACTTAGCCTCCTGCATTCTTATCACATCTTTGTAAACAACGGGCTCGTCCCAGTAACGAGTTTTGTTTAAATGTTTCTCAAAGTACCTGCATAGACTACTACTTTTATAATGGAAAGGCTCCAAGTTGAAAACCTGTTTCCGCAGTCTCTCGTGATGGCCTCTTGACAAATACATAGATAGAAATGTTATTTCAAATTGTTCATGCGTTTCTACTGAGTTCAGCTGCGTCTGTGGCCCAAGTGGCTCTAACACCTTGTAAGATCCCTGTGGTGAAACAGACCTTTTGCTGCTCGATCGAAGACTGCAGCAACACACGTTTGAATGCTCTTGTGAACACAGTCACACCCATCTGCATCTACATCTTCGTGATCACTCTGCTATTTACAATTAAGTGTCTGGCAGAGGGTTCAATGAACCACCTTCAAGCTGTCTCTACCGTTCCACTCTGAACGGCGTGTGGGAAAAACGAACACTTTCTGTGCGAACCCTGATTCTCTTATTTTATCGCGATGATCATTTCTCCCTATGTACGTAGGTACCAACAGAATGTTTTCGCAATCGGAGGAGAAAACTGGTGACTGAAATTTTATGAGAATATCCCGTCGGAACGAAAAACGCCTTTGTTTTAATGATTGCCACTCCAATTCACGTACCATGTCTGTGGCACTATCTCCCCTATTTTGCGATAATACAAAACGAACCGCCCTTCTTTGAACTTTTTCGATGTCATCCGTCAGTCCCACCTGATGCGGAATCCACACCGCACAGCATTACTCCAGAACAGGGTGGACAAGTGTGGTGTAAGCAGTCTCTTCAGTAGATCTGTTGCACCTTCTAAGTGTTCTGCCAGTAAATCGCAGTCTTTGATTTGCTCTAGCCACAACATAGTCTATGTGATCGTTCCAATTTAGGTTACTTGTAATTGTAATCCTTAAGTATTTAGTTGAATTTACAGCCTTCAGATTTGTGTGACTTATCGCGTAATCGAAATTTAGCGGATTTATGTTAGTACTCATGTGGATAACTTCACACTTTTCTTTATTCAGGGTCAATTGCCACTTTTTGCAATTGTAATTCATAATGTTCGAATAAAGTGTAGGTTCCAAATCTACATCTACATCTACATGCATACTCCGCAAGCCACTGACGGTGTGTGGCGGAGGGTACCCTGAGTGCCTCTATCGGTTCTCTCTTCTATTCCCTACTGCAAACCGACGTTAGTGATATGGGCCAGTAATTCAGCGGATTGCTCGTATTTCCCGGATGAAGAGTATTTTTCTCTGGTATAAAAATTTGGAATTGTTATGCTTGAGCAGGCTTTCCTCAGGCAAAACAGACAAGAGGTATGATGCAGTTGCTACCTCGTATGGTACACGAGCCAGTGATAAGTTAGAATTTGTGTCATTACGATACGTTGTGTAATCTGCTGCTGTGGGACTGCCGTAATAATCACAGTCTTTATCGACAGTCAGTGGGGCAATGTGAACCATCTCCCTGACTGTAGACAATTCCCGTTGTACGGTCGTGATTTGTGCAGTTACTTGTTCACCCCATTCTAACAGATCTTCATTTAAGGTAACTTATTTGTTCTACTTCCGAGTTTACTAATTTGCCGGCAGTGTTGCGCTTGGGCATAGGGACTGTGACCTTTTCACCTAGTTCTGAAATTAATGTGTCCTTAATTTCTACATCTTTGTGCGTAAGCCATTGCGAAAAATTATCAACAGTGCGCTTCCACTGATCATTGAACTGTTTTTGTACTTTCACACCTTCTTCTCCTACTAAAGTATCGGCTTTATTTTGTAGCTGTACAATGTTATCTTTAATTATTTTTTATCTTTAGACTAGATCTGTACATCTTCCGGAAGACCACTACAAGCGCCCTTTAATTGTGAAATATCATTTGCTATATGTCAAAACGTAACGACAGTGTACTGAAATTGGTAGCGAATTTCTTTACATTACTAGAGTGTTCTTTTATTTTTTTGTCAAACCACTAGACTGTTGTTGTACTTCTTTTGATGGACTTTGTAATTCTTTGGAGTGGTATTGTAATTCTTAGCACTGGTCCTCGAACTGCGCGGTTGTGTCATACCTCACTGCCTTTCTTCTTAGCAGAAGACGGTAGTGCAGTCGCGGTTTTTGCTACATAAACGAGTGGAACCCGTCCTCGCTGGAAGAAAGGCTGCCTGGCGTTCAACAAGTGGCAGGCAAATTCGCTGCCGGTGGCTGACGCATCGTGAGCAATTAATAGCGAGCGGCGCTGTGCAGCGTAGCCTATATAGCGGGGCGGGGTGGAGCAGACGTGCGGCTGCGGCGGCCGGATCGCCCTCCTCATCAGTATGCGCACGCACGGACGCCGGCCCGACAGCGACAGCTCCCGGCGTTCTGGTGTGCCGTGCCGCTAATCCCAATCGATTTCCACGATAATCCCCGCCGGCTCTGAATTATCGTGTGCAGTCACCGCCGCCAGAGGCGTGAGTACGCCAGGGGCGTGACGAAGCGTACATCAGCCCCGACGCACCGACGGAAACTCAAACCACGCAAAGTGTGTACTCACGACACCACACTTGGCAACTAACACAATTAAAAACAAAAAGACGTCTATATAAAGACTACAATGGTGAAAGTACGATTGTGCCTAGAATTGTTCGTAATGTGAAGATGCCAATTTTATTACGCGCTGTTTACAGGACAAGAAGAGCTGAAATTGTGGTGAATCAGGTATCTTCCTTGTTATATTTGACATTTACCAGCCATTTATGCCGAATGTTTGACTAATAATATTGTAAACATTACGCGCTTGCAGAAAAAGATCACAGGAATTGCAACTGACAACAGCAAGGAAAGTTATTCTGAAAAAGAGAAATATCGCCATCTATACTAAGGCTAAAACTATCGTTTATTATATGAATGGATGGTGTCCGTTCTTTCACACATGTCCGAAAGAACAAAGAAGATGAGGCAGTGTAACGCACCTGCCTAGTAGGCAGGACATCCCGGGTTGGAATCCCGGTCCTGTGGATGTTTTCACTCCAAACTTGGCAACTAACAGAATTAACAACAAAAAGACGTCTATATAAAGACTACAATGGTAAAAGCACGATTGTGCCTAAAATTGTTCGTAATGTGAAGATGCCAATTTTATTACGCGCTCTTTACAGGACAGTCTTCAGACCGAGAACCACAACAACAACAATCACAGAATTCGTGTCTCCGACAATAATAAAATCAGTTGTAAAATGTAAAACGCAATCCTTCTGCCAAAAACAGGATTCAAATATTGCCCGTGAGGTAAAGGAATCGTTTCTTTCCCTTAGCATCGGACATGTCCGAAAGAATAGACATCACGCACTCACATAATGATTCGCCTAGATGGACAATGGATCCACTTTCTTCAGTGCAGGTGCAGAAGTACGTCCGACTTTCTTCAGGAAACTCGGAGTAGCGAGCATGGAGGACATGGGAGGTTCTGCGCAAAGGTGGCGCTCGGGGGGAATGTGCCGAGATAGTTCGCGCACTTGCTATAACACTGTGTCCCGGATAGCGCAGCGATTAACGCACCTGCCTAGTAAGCGATATTCGAATCGCAGCCCAGTACACATTTTCACTCGACGCCGCTATTTCCAGATAACGTCCCCGATGCAGCTGACTTCAGTAGTCCTTGCCCTTTCTTTTCATTTCTCCCCACCTCCACCTTCAATTTACATATAAACCTACCGTGTTTGTCTGTCTGTCTGAACACACTTGTCCGAAACTACTAGACGAATTTTCGTAAGGTTTTCGCAGGACGTAACTTTCGGTATTGTAAAGGTTTTAATTCGCCCAAACCGGATCACAGAAAAAAATATGTCGTGATTGAAAGTTTTACTAAAACCAATCTTATTTGTCCCGTTCTCTGTTTGAGCACGCTAATCTCCAAAACTACCAGATGGATTTTCACGAGGATTTCGCCGGTAACTTAAGAATAACTTCGGGCACGGTACAGGCTTCCTTTCATCAGAATATGATCACGAAAAGAAATATTTCGCAACTGAAAGTTTTACTATCATTGTAAAGCTAACTCTTCCCGTTACGTTTTCACTACTAATCCGCTAAAGGATTGGGATGAAATTTGGTGTGGGGATAGCCTGAACCCTGCGGAACAACAAAGGCAACTTTAGAAAGTGTTTAGTACAAGATACTTATTGGTTTGGAGAATTTTACACCAATCAGGGAAAATATTTACTCTCCAAAAAACTATTTACTCTTAGATTTCGTGAAAATACTTTCATTGTTTTTGAATGTGTTAGGTGATACTATTCAAAGCAATGAATACAATGCTTACATAATCTTAAGTGTGTTAAATCCATGCTTCCACACTATTAGTTGCATGGTGTACAAGTTGTATACTTTATAGCTACCTCAGTAGCATGATGCATAGACGCACGCGCCACCCATGCCCTTCTGTACACACTGATTGGCAGCGACGCAACGCATGCCAACGCATCCGGCGGTGGCACACTTCTTGTGAAATTGTATTGCCTTTAGGTACGTACCAGTAGCAGAATGTCAATCATAACGACACGAATGTGAAGACAACACAAAGGTTCCCGAGTGGAGGAAGTCTCTGACCTTGCCGGGAACAGAACCTAGGCCCCTTCGGTCGGTAATCTGTCGAGCTGACCGCGCAGCTCCCGAGGCAATTACACATGCGACACTTTTGGAGGGGAAGAGTGCGACGCACATAACGAGCCATGCTTACCCGACCGGGTAGACAGTTGGGGCCAGAAGATGCGAGTACACGTACAGCCGTTTACTTCCTCACCATCACTCCTCTTAACAAATCCATTGACACGCGAGTGCAGCCGCGGATAACAGCTAGTTACTACACAGGATGTTTCCGTAAGAGCGTGCAAAAATTTGAGAAGGCATAGAGGATGCTCCACTGAACAATCTGGGGTAGGGGACCTGGGATCGGCGAAGCCAGCTTAAAGAAGTAATAGGAATAAAATCACATCATTGTGTACTTTTTTATTTACATTACTTACACTTAACTGCAAATACCACCACTGACACAATGAACGTACCATTCGTACTGCATCTTATAAAATATACTGAAACTGACGCCATGAACCTCAATGCTAGCATGACATCGGCGAACCTCCTCTTCGAAATCGAGAGTGCGCGTGGTCCTTATATTGACACGCCGCTCGTTTCTTCTTTTCAATGAACCAATTTCCCGCATTCGTCAGTCGAAAGAGATAAACATTCGTCATGACGGATGATGCCTATTAGGAAATCGTTCCCTGTACAGCATTTCAGCAGCGAGAGCATTGCAACATACTTCGTCATAACGAAGGTGCATGTCAGTGAGATCTGCGAAAATGTACCGGTACTGCTCCATCGTATTGAATAGCACTGAGTAATGAATGGGTCTGTCATTGATTCATAGCACGTTCTGTCACGGGGCAATGTAAATACGATGCAATAGAACCGCCTTATGGAGAAGTAAAGTAAACAATATCTGCATAATGACTTCCCAGTAATCAGGCTCGTCCTCCTTGTTCCTTGCAGGAAATAAAGAATGTACATGGAAATAAACAGCACAGTACGTCTAAACGTGTACGCATGTTAGTTGTAAATAAGCTGGAGAACAATAGTGCTAGACAAAGCCGTAGACAAGTTTACTTCCACATCTCCTTAAGCTGGTTTCTCCGACACCAGGTTCCCTACCTCAAATTGTTCAGTGGAACATCCTCTATATCTTGTTACATTTTTGCATACTCTTACGACAAACACCCTGAATAAATTTAAGTAATTTATTGTCTGGCGGAATCATAGTAATTTCAAAACCGTATCACCAGTTTCAGCACTCACTCGTTGTCTTGAGATCGCAAGACAGATGCCGCGGTCACTACCTCCACTGGAGAAACCACGTTGTCAATGCCGAAATTGGTAATTTCGTACTGAAGTTGTTGTGAATGTGCTGGGTAATAAGTTATATTGAAAACAAGCTGACGTCTCCAGACAGGCTGAAGAGTCGTTGTTTCCATAAATTGGAGTGCTCGGTAGTCTGTTTTGAAAGAGATACTTTGAAGTGAAACAAGTATGATAAACTGTACGGAGTAGGACATAATGTACGCTTTCCAGTTGTGGTGTTATGGATGAATGCTGTAGATAACACGGGGAGGAAGGATAGCTAGTAAAGAGGTACTGAATCAAATTGGGGAGGAAAGATTTTTTTGGCACAACATGAATGGATAGGTTGATGGGATGCATCATGAAATATCAAGGAAGAGTTTATTTGGTAACGGAAATAAATGTGGGGATTATGTTGTAGAGTGAGATGAAGGCCCGACTGTAGCAAGTAGCTTCAAATGAGAATAGGCTGTGAAATTTGTGCAGAGAGGACGACACTTGAGCAGGATATATTAACACAGACAGCAGCGTTAAACCAGTCTTCAGGCTGAGAACCGTAACAACAACAATCACAGAATTCGTATCTCCGACAGTAATAAAATTAGTAGTAAAATGTAAAACGCACTCTTTCTGCTAAGAACAGGATTCAAATATTGCCCGTGAGGTAAAGGAATAACTTCTTTCCCTTAGCATCACTTGTCAAAAAAATAGTTCCGCAGTTATGGGACGAAGACAAGCCTGGATGGACCTTCCGTCAACGTCATTGTCAATAACTGATAGTTCAACGTAGAGTAGAATAAAGCGTTATGCTTTATTCTCTCTCCGCCAGATGTATGAGGCACACATCGATTGTGACAGTCAGACATCTCCTTGAAATAAAAGTGCTGTAGACCTTCGGAATCTTGAGTTTAAACTCAAATGGTACACACGTTTCCACAAACTGTTTGGATGCTGATTAATTCAATTCTTCCCACTCAAATTTAGTCTCTTGTTTAGTTAATCCCAACAAGACAATATTTAGAAACGAATATTTTCAATTTGTTTTGTATGTTTCTTCGACAGCGAGAGAGAAAGTGTGGTTTCATATACTGTGTCAGGTACCGAACATTATCACTTTTGGGTCGTTAAAAATGTTTGTAATTTGTTCTCATCGAGATATACACTGACCAAAGACTCATTAAATAAAAATTGGGTTCTGAAACTTCTGGGGTTAGAACAGTAGATCACAATTACGGAATTTCAGCGTCATTTCTTCTTTTGTTTATCCGAGAAATAATTACGGAAGACAGACGTTTTGAGTACCTCTAGAATAGCACGCCACGCAGGAGTTAACTCTACACCGAAACATGTTACGTCGAGTCACGACATACTCGACGTTTATGTGTTGCGTAAATGAATTCCACCATTCCTCAGAACAAACCTGGTCTACGTAGTGTTTGTGCTTCCCTTCAGGCAAAGCCTTGGTGGCACAAGAGAGAATTCATCGAGCGCACTTCCGTAGCTGAGCGGTCAGCATGGCCGAACACCAGGCGATGGGCTCGTACATAACCGCGTACTCCATTCCGCAGCAGTCGGCATCTGTTTCTCGGCTGCTGAATGCGGATGCCCATTTTGGGAAAGATGTCGTCACACTAGAAAAATAGACGCAGTCCTAAACGATAATTGCAGGAAGATAAATGGCTGCCTGAGACGTACTGGAGTGGACAATATATATTCATTATCGGGCATTGCCCCACCAAATGTCAGAAGATCATTACTGAGCTTGAAAGAAAGGAACAAATACGTGAATAACAAGCGTCAACGGCTACACGACCATCAACCCATGTCCAAAAGGCTTAAATGGTTCAAATGGCTCTGAGCACTATGGGACTTAACTTCTAAGGTCATCAGTCCACTACAACTTAGTACTACTTAAACCTAACTAACCTAAGGACATCACACACATCCATGCCCAAGGCAGGATTCGAACCTGCGACCGTAGCGGTCGCGCGGTTCCAGACTGTAGCGCCTAGAACCGCTCGGCCACCGCGTCCGGTTAAAAAGCTTAAATCCATATGAAGTTTCATATACTCATTACAACCAGCTGGAACATCCATAAAATCGTTACAGCAAGAAGGATATCCAGAAACCCTTATCACGGAAGAAGCTCTGCTCCTGCGCACCCACCTAGACTGACAACAAAGGGAAACACTAAACCGAGTCCGTAGGGCCACGAGGCGATGAAAAGAACTTACGAGAAGGTAGGGCTACACAGACACTGACAAGTGTGAGAGTGGTGAAACAAAATGAAATGCCTTCTAAAATTATCATCATTGGATGCACCCATAGAGTGCACACAAGAGGACCTCCTGAATTATACCAAGATAGCTACAGTCTATATCGAATTCTGAATAAGGGAAATGTGACATAGCTTATATTTTTATTACGTGTTTCTGTGTCTGACTAGTATGTTTTTTTTATATAAACATACCTATTTTGTGTTTTAAATTACGTACTTAGCTTTTTACAGTTGCTACATATTTTATGATGTAGGTCTTACACGAATAAAAACGTTGGAAGTACATAGTGTCATTTAACCTGTCTGAGGGCAGATTTATACAAGTAACTGAAGTCAGTGCCATGTTTAACTGTGACATACACGGGATACTTTCCTCTTACAGAAGATGTACGCCTCTACTTTGATCAAGAGGACATTTTCATAGTAGCATAACCTGGACCAACGTCTTTGTTGTTCAAAATGAAATTTTCACCCTGCGGCGACGTGTGAGCTGACGTGAAACTTCCTGGCCAATTAAAACTGTATTCCGGACCGAGACTCGAACTCGGACGAGGTACAGTTGTGAGGACGGATCGCGTGCTGTGCTTGGGTATCTCTGTCGACAAAGCAGTTGCGCCCGATAGGCAAAGCTCCCGAGTTCGAGTCTCGCTCTAGCACACAGTTTTAATCTGCGAGGAAGTTTTATATATGTTAACCCGTGTAATTCTTTTAACTATTGAATGTGACAAAAGAGAATAGACAACATAGTCACACTTGGAGTTTCAATAAAAAGTAGATTTTCTTCATATTATACTGTAGTTATTGGCTATTTGGTGAAAATGTAGTAGGATGGTTTCCGGCAATCTTCTGCAACTACACTACAATCAAGCCTGCGATGAAGGGAACGTGTTAGTCTCTTGGTTACAGTCAGATCTGGAAGGTATTTCGCAACGGTCATGCAGTAATCGTTTTCAGTGTATTCAGAAAAGACCAGCGAAATGCATCCAGTCAGATGAGAGAAACAGCCAAAAATACTAAGTACATTTGCAGCAAAAAGAGTCAGAGACGACTGAAATCTGCAGTAAGTCGCTATTTTGTACACAATGATCTAAAAACCTACATCATAATAGTTTAAACATCTCGATTACGAAACTCTAGTATTATATCTCCGGTTATTAAAAAAAGATCTGAAATTCATATGTCATAGTCCATAATGAAGAAAAATGGTGGCTGCTTGATACAATAGCGTGTACTTTGGGTTCCTCTCTCGTGAAGGGCCCCGGGAAAAGCTTTATAAAAATATGAAACAAATTTTGTAACATGACATACCTTTATGGCTGAGAACTGAAAGTACATTACAAGAGGGCTTGTGGCCGAGCGTTTCTAGGCGCTTCAGTCCGGAACCGCGCTGCTGCTACGGTGGCAAGTTCGAATCCTGCCTCGGGCATGGATGTGTGTTATGTCCTTAGGTCAGTTAGGTTTAAGTAGTTCTAAGTCTAGGGGACTGATGACCTCAGATGTTAAGTCCCACAGTGCTCAGAGCCATTTGAACCAATCCAGTAGTCTGGCAGCAACATTCACGAACGCGCAGCGCCGTGTTGAACTGTGTATACAGGTTGGGGGAGGTCTCTTCCAGCACCTCTTATAGTGCCAATTCATTTCCCAACCATAAAGGCAGAATGTACACATTTTGTTTCATATCCTCTTTCATTATGATTTTTATAACCCATTTCTTAGGGTCTCTTATAACTGGAGCACCTGCCATAACCAAAGTTAAATTAGATGATTATAAAAGTATAAGAAGACTCGAGAAAGAAAGTGAAGTCGGTAGCCATGAAAATATTTCAGTACGAATTACAGAACTACAAATTCTAACTACTGCTGCAGACGGAGAAAGATCGTTAGGACTTATGACAAGATCAAAATCAAAACTTAGCCTTTCTAACGATGCGAGTAGTTAATAACTAAGGAAGACCAGCGAAAACACAAATCCAATAAAGCTAATTTTTTGTGAGTATAACTAAGAACGGAGCTGTGCAATCCGACACGTCGAAACGTAACCTGAAAGTTTTCGTACATGAAGATTACACCGAAAGAAATGCATTTTCAGTATCTTAGCTGCTAAGGCGCACTGCCAGTATTTTTTTTAAATGTTAAAGTTACTCATTTGTTCCGCTTGAAGAGCCACTTATAAGAGCGGTTTGTACAGCCATCCGTGACTGGTCCGCGAATCGGGGAATAAGCCGAAACAGCTGTGATGATAAATACCTCAAACCGTAAGTTGTTTGAATATTTTGCACTTCATATCGTTAGCTAAATTACTGTAGATGTAATTGTTTCGCAAGTGACTAGCAGAGGAAAGAAACTGAAGGCAGTGTATGATGTTACATTACAGACGACATCCACCAGTCGGGACTTCAATATGCTGACATGAAATATTTTATAACAATATCTGTAGAGTAGTTCTTATGATAATTTTTTAATAAATTATATTTTACTAGAAATGAAACGGTTCCTAGATTATTCCTAGTAGTTGTCACAAAATACGAAACGGTTACTGGATGACGAAATCAAACGTATTCTTCACATCGGGCACAACTGAGAAATTAAAGCATTAGGCACGTCGCAGTAATTACTGATTTTATTCAGACAGAATTGGGTAGGAGAGAGAAACAGTCGTGGCCGTTTCCATTCATATTGTGCAGTATAACACGTATACTTGATCAAATTCGTAGAACATGGTGACGAAAACTGACATTGCATAAATGACTGAAATTTAACAATACTACTCTGCTGATAAACCTAAAATGACGAAAATCAATCATAAATTATGTATTCGGACAATTTTCTAAAAAAATACTTTACAGTGTTGATAAATATCTTTGTCGGCATGCAGAATATTTTCGTCTTCCTCCTAAGGACAGGTGTGATGTTAAGTCCAGGTTAAGAGTCCAACAAAAATAGTGTATAATTTGCTGTAATTGGTAAGAAGACGTTTGGGAAGTAATATTGAAAATTATTGTCTTCCACTTTTTCCAAATTTTTCTGGATCTATTTCAAGACTTTTCCAGTTCAACAGGCCTTTTTTTTTATTTTTAGTACTAATTTTTGGTTCTGAGGACAGGTATAAAGCTGCGGTAACAGTAATCCATTGATACTTGTCACTGACATTATCGAATACGATTGTGTCATATAACTGCACAAGCGACTTTGTCTTTCTTTCGCTCGAAATGATAAAAGTGACGTTTGTATGCAGTTCTTGCACGAAACCTGACTCATTGGCCTTATACCCAACATTTTAGAGGATGACAAGAAGCTTCGTCATTACGTCAGCTACGAATTTCTCTATAGTATTGCCTATTATTATGTCTCCTTCACACATTTACTTGAACTGAACGTCTTAATTTTTCGACTTCCTTTTCCGTATAATTTCATCAGTCTGTTTAACTAGGTCGAAGAAACATGGAAATCAGTAACGGTAATCCCAGAGGGCCTAGTCACGTAGATTCCCTTCGGTAACGGTTCATTGAGTCAGCAGCAGTAAGGCATCTTTAGAATAATTTTCTTTCACAATTTTGCCCCCCCCCCCCCCATGAACCATGGACCTTGCCGTTGGTGGGGAGGCTTGCGTACCTCAGCGATACAGATAGCCGTACCGTAGGTGCAACCACAACGGAGGGGTTTCTGTTGAGAGGCCATACAAACGTATGGTTCCTGAAGAGGCGCAGCAGCCTTTTCAGTAGTTGCAAGGGCAACAGTCTGGATGATTGACTGATCTGGCCTTGTAACAATAACCAAAACGGCCTTGCTGTGCTGGTACTGCGAACGGCTGAAAGCAAGGGGAAACTACAGCCGTAATTTTTCCCGAGGGCATGCAGCTTTACTGTATGATTAAATGATGATGGCGTCCTCTTGGGTAAAATATTCCGGAGGTAAAATAGTCCCCCATTCGGATCTCCGGGCGGGGACTACTCAAGAGGATGTCGTTATCAGGAGAAAGAAAACTGGCGTTCTACGGATCGGAGCATGGAATGTCAGATCCCTTAATCGGGCAGGTAGGTTAGAAAATTTAAAAAGGGAAATGGAGAGGTTAAAGTTAGATATAGTGGGAATTAGTGAAGTTCGGTGGCAGGAGGAACAAGACTTCTGGTCAGGTGACTACAGGGTCAAAAACATCAAATCAAGTAGGGGTAATGCAGGAGTAGGTTTAATAATAAATAGGAAAATAGGAATGCGGGTAAGCTATTACAAACAACATAGTGAACGCATTATTGTGGCCAAGATAGATACGAAGCCCACACCTACTACAGTAGTACAAGTTTATATGCCAACTAGCTCTGCAGATGACGAAGAAATTGAAGAAATGTATGATGAAATAAAAGAAATTATTCAGATAGTGAAGGGAGACGAAAATTTAATAGTCATGGGTGACTGGAATTCGAGTGTAGGAAAAGGGAGAGAAGGAAACGTAGTAGGTGAATATGGATTGGGGCTAAGAAATGAAAGAGGAAGCCGCCTGGTAGAATTTTGCACAGAGCACAACATAATCATAGCTAACACTTGGTTTAAGAATCATGAAAGAAGGTTGTATACATGGAAGAACCCTGGAGATACTAAAAGGTATCAGATAGATTATGTAATGGTAAGACAGATTTAGGAACCAGGTTTTAAATTGTAAGACATTTCCAGGGCCAGATGTGGACTCTGACCACAATCTATTGGTTATGACCTGTAGATTAAAACTGAAGAAACTGCAAAAAGGTGAGAATTTAAGGAGATGGGACCTGGATAAACTGAAAGAACCAGAGGTTGTACAGAGTTTCAGGGAGAGCATAAGGGAACAATTGACAGGAATGGGGGAAAGAAATACAGTAGAAGAAGAATGGGTAGCTTTGAGGGATGAAGTAGTGAAGGCAGCAGAGGATCAAGTAGGTAAAAGGACGAGGGCTAGTAGAAATCCTTGGGTAACAAAAGAAATATTGAATTTAATTAATGAAAGGAGAAAATATAAAAATGCAGTAAATGAAGCAGGCAAAAAGGAATACAAACGTCTCAAAAATGATATCGACCGGAAGTGCAAAATGGCTAAGCAGGGATGGCTAGAGGACAAACGTAAGGATGTAGAGTCTTATCTCACTAGGGGTAAGATAGATACAGCCTACAGGAAAATTAAAGAGACCTTTGGAGATAAGAGAACCACTTGTATGAATATCAAGAGCTCAGATGGAAACCCAGTTCTAAGCAAAGAAGGGAAAGCAGAAAGGTGGAAGGAGTGTATAGAGGGTCTATATAAATGCGATGTACTTGAGGATAATATTATGGAAATGGAAGAGGATGTAGATGAAGATGAAAAGGGAGATACGATACTGCGTGAAGAATTTGACAGAGCACTGAAAGAGCTGAGTCGAAACAAGGCCCCGGGAGTAGACAACATTCCATTGGAACTACTGACGGCCTTGGGAGAGCCAGTCCTGACAAAACTCTACCATCTGGTGAGCAAGGTGTATGAAACAGGGGAAATACCCTCAGACTTCAAGAAGAATATAATAATTCCAATCCCAAAGAAAGCAGGTGTTGACAGATGTGAAAATTACCGAACAATCAGTTTAATAAGCCACAGCTGCAAAATGCTAACACGAATTCTTTGCAGACGAATGGAAAAACTAGTAGAAGCCGACCTCGGGGAAGATCAGTTTGGATTCCGTAGAAACACTGGAACACGTGAGGCAATACTGACCTTAGGACTTATCTTAGAAGAAAGATTAAGGAAAGGCAAACGTACGTTTCTAGCATTTGTAGACTTAGAGAAAGCGTTTGACAATATTGACTGGAATACTCTCTTTCAAATTCTAAAGGTGGCAGGGGTAAAATACAGGGAGCGAAAGGCTATTTACAATTTGTACAGAAACCAGATGGCAGTTATAAGAGTCGAGGGACATCAAAGGGAAGCAGTGGTTGGGAAGGGAGTAAGACAGGGTTGTAGCCTCTCCCCGATGTTATTCAAAAAATGGTTCAAATGGCTCTGAGCACTATGGGACTCAACTGCTGAGGTCATTAGTCCCCTAGAACTTAGAACTAGTTAAACCTAACTAACCTAAGGACATCACAAACATCCATGCCCGAGGCAGGATTCGAACCTGCGACCGTAGCGGTCTTGCGGTTCCAGACTGCAGCGCCTTTAACCGCACGGCCACTTCGGCCGGCCCCGATGTTATTCAATCTGTATATTGAGCAAGCAGTAAAGGAAACAAAAGAAAAATTCGGAGTAGGTATTAAAATCCATGGAGAAGAAATAAAAACTTTGAGGTTCGCCGATGACATTGTAATTCTGTCAGAGACAGCAAAGGACTTGGAAGAGCAGTTGAATGGAATGGACAGTGTCTTGAAGGAGGATATAAGATGAACATCAACAAAAGCAAAACGTGGATAATGGAATGTAGTCGAATCAAGTCGGGTGATGCTGAGGGAATTAGATTAGGAAATGAGACACTAAAAGTAGTAAAGGAGTTTTGCTATTTGGGGAGCAAAATAACTGATGATGGTCGAAGTAGAGAGGATATAAAATGTAGACTGGCAATGGCAAGGAAAGCGTTTCTGAAGAAGAGAAATTTGTTAACATCGAGTATAGATTTAAGTGTCAGGGGGTCATTTCTGAAAGTATTTGTATGGAGTGTAGCCATGTATGGAAGTGAAACATGGACGATAAATAGTTTGGACAAGAAGAAAAGTGTGTGTGATATCTTATGGAACTTAACTGCTAAGGTCATCAGTCCCTAAGCTTACACACTACTTAACCTAAATTATCCTAAGGACAAACACGCACACCCATGCCCGAGGGAGGACTCGAACCTCCGCCGGGACCAGCCGCACAGTCCACGACTGCAGCGCCCGAGACCGCTCGGCTAATCCTGCACTTGGACAAGAAGAGAATAGAAGCTTTCGAAATGTGGTGCTACAGAAGAATGCTGAAGATTAGATGGGTAGATCACATAACTAATGAGGAAGTATTGAATAGGATTGGGGAGAAGAGAAGTTTGTGGCACGACTTGACCAGAAGAAGGGATCGGTTGGTAGGACATGTTCTGAGGCATCAAGGGATCACCAATTTAGTATTGGAGGGCAGCGTGGAGGGTAAAAATCGTAGAGGGAGACCAAGAGATGAATACACTAAGCAGAGTCGGAAGGATGTAGGTTGCAGTAGGTACTGGGAGATGAAGAAGCTTGTACAGGATAGAGTAGCATGGAGAGCTGCATCAAACCAGTCTCAGGACTGAAGACCACATCAACAACAACAATTTTGCAGTTTCATTTTGGTTTGTACTTCATTCTAGCAGTGAGTCTTAGCAGCTAAAATCTTGATATTGCGTTTCTTTCAGTATACTCTTCCCGTATATTAAGTTTCACGATAGGTGTCGATTTGTCGGATTGGACAGTTAACCTGTAAGAAGGCGGAGCTTGACGTCTAGTGCCATGTTCTTCTGGTATATTCCTGGAGAAATGATTCCTGACGAGTCTGATGGCAACGGCATCTTGGATTCTGAAACAGTGCCACTCTGAACGTGTAGCGCCACCGATGTCACACCAGGAAAACTTCTCCCAGTGAGAGAAAGCAAAAAATTCCGTCTCAAAAAGACTTCCAGTGGATTAGGTAATGTAATATTGGACATGGTAAATCATTAAGACCCTGACTGTAGTAATGCAAAGTATGTTTATAGTAAGTACTGTACTTCGCTTTCCTTGAATGGTTAAGCACAGATTGTGAACGGCAGAGCAGCAGTTGCCTCAGGAATACAAGGTCACAATTAATATATACAATGACACACCTACTCAGAATGACTTAATCCTGTTATTTACTTTTAAGGAGTTGGGAGTACTAAGGAGAGATTATTCTAGCTACAGCAGAGTTATTAAAATTACGGTATATTGATAATTTTTACTTATCGACCGTCTGACAGCAACTTATTCAGTTGCTGGGAGAAACAGCGTGATAATTTTTACTTATAAGTTGCTGTCAGACGGTCCATAGCCCGCATCTCGTGGTCGTGCGGTAGCGTTCTCGCTTCCCACGCCCGGGTTCCCGGGTTCGATTCCCGGCGGGGTCAGGGATTTTCTCTGCCTCGTGATGGCTGGGTGTTGTGTGCTGTCCTTAGGTTAGTTAGGTTTAAGTAGTTCTAAGTTCTAGGGGACTGATGACCATAGATGTTAAGTCCCATAGTGCTCAGAGCCATTTGAACCATTTGAACGGTCCATAAGTAAAAATTATCAATATACCGTAATATTACACGCAACTGAGGAAGACAGGACTATAAAAGTTGATGAGTTATTAAAAACTGAATAATAATTGTATGAATACATTTTTCGATATTTCTACAAGTACACTTAGTGTTATACAGATTCTATTACGTAACGAGAACCCAGGTTTTGTTTATTACAGGAAATAAATAGAAGGGTCAGAGGAAAAAACCAGGCAAATTAGTATTCTCGAAACTGGATTGTTGCTATAGCTCGACTCAGGCTGGTCATATACTTATTTTGAGAGGATAAAGCCGAGAAAACGCCAAATGAGTCCAGAGATACGAACATTCAAAATGTTTCTGTGAGGGGAAAGGATCAGGTAAGTCAATTTTATAAGGGATTAGAAGCAGGCAGTCAGTGGTGACTCAAATGGCCACGAGAGGCTAGAGCAAACCAAATTCTGATGCAATCTCTACCTCCAATAACTTAGACGCAAGGGAAAAAAAGAAGGTAGCTATAAGAATAGACGCTGCTAAAAGTGTATTCCTACCAAATACAGCAACTACTGAAGTTTACTTTAAGCGGTAACTTTCGATATATTCGTCCAACATCATTCTTCTTGCAACAGTCGAATCTTTTTTTTATGGTTGTCCTGATTGCACTGGGAGAAAGAGCGTGAATTCAGTGACGTGATTCCTTCTTCACTTGATCACGTATGCCTTGGATGGGGACACTGAAAAGCTCTCTACACAGTGTCCCAAGAGGAATGGTCAATATTCAGTGATAAGATAGGAACGATCATTCGAAGCAAAAAAGTCAAAGACGGTCTCTAAAATGCATAGTGGTAGCTTACGAAAATTTGAAATTTATGGTAAGGTCTTATGGGACCAAACTGCTGAGATCATCGGTCCCTAAGCCTACACACTACTTAACTTAAACTAACTTATGATGTGGACAACACACACACACACCCATGTCCGGGAAAGGACTCGAACCCCCGACGTGGGGAGCCGCACGGACCGTGACAAGGCACCCTAGACCACGCGGGTAGCTTAAGAGCTATGAGCACTTCTTCATCTATACTGTGAAGAAAATCTTTTCTACTGCATATTTTGGAAGCAGGTCGTATGGACAAATGCAAGAAAAAAATTGTCAAGTGGAAATGGACTAAAATACGCATACCTTGAGAGACATGAGCACTTGTTCAGTAGAAAGTATGTTCCACAGTATCGAAGATGAGCAACAGCTCATAGTTCTGAAGATACGCTCTTCAGATCCCATGTTAACTAGAACTTTCTGCTTCGAATGATCTTTCCTGTCATGACCAAGAACACTGACCATTCCTCTTGGATACCTTGCACATTTTGTGATTCAGTTGGTGGTCAAAATGAAAACTTGACCTGCTTCCACTTCATTCATTATGTAACTCTCAATCAAATTAGTGTCTTGAGGAACATCAAAATTACATTCCGTTGGCGTGACCATTTGAACTACGAATGCGATAAAAATGTTGAAGTATGGAACGCAAAGGCACTGGTGGAAACACCTGAATATTTCAAGGAAATGATCGAAGCACTCTGATGTAAGCCGTGTCCTTTGACTGTGGTCAGTGTTAATCATGAAATGGTAAATACTGTTGGACTGAAAATACGCCGCAAGCTGCCCTTTCCAAACTGAGCCTATTAAGATGATGATATTTGAATGCAGCCACTGTCATATGCTGGAATATGAAACGACTTATCACGGGGGAATGCAAACTGGCATCATAAGGACACGATGGCAGTGTCAACGAATGAATGGTCTCTTTGAACTGCCTATGCCTGCTTGTAATGATTAACTTCAGAATTCCTTATCTGTCTAGAATTCCTTATATGTCTAGTGCACAATAGCATTGCAGTTAACTCCTGTTCTCTGTAATCTAACACGAACAATTCCGCTCTTTATTCTAGATCTTCTTCGAATTTCCAAGCTAAACTGTAAAGATTTGCATTACCTGATTAGGTTTTTCCATCCTGGTGCTGTTAAGTTCTCCAGTGAGCTGCACCACAACTAAACACACATGATTTAAGTACTATCGCTGTATTATCACAACCAGAAATTCGTTTAGTCGTGATTATTATGAAATTATTGCGTCTGTTTCTCTTGACTGACCTGTTTCTTTCCACTTACAAAACGACTTTTGACTGCATTTTGGGAAATTACGTCATTCTGCGAACATTAACATTTCCATTAACGGTATTTCCACATTTGATGCAACCAAGATGTTTAATTGATGAAATAAGATGTGTTGTATTGTTCTTATATATTGATGTAATGACAGTTCCACATTAGAATCGTTTTCTCTCGAGTTTCATAATCATTCACTTACCTGATTCTTTTCCCTGGATCTTCACTTTTCATTTTAAATAAATGTCCATGTTGTCGTCGTCTGTGGTTTAACTTCCGTGCATATTCTGTCACCGCCTGCTGACATCCAAAAGCTTCTAAGTCCCCTATGAAAACGATAATGGCACGCGGCTTCTTACTTTGAATCCATTTTTCAAGTTCGAAAGAAAAGAAAAAGAAGTCAGTAAATCATCTCCAAAGATGAAGTGGTACTTAAATTACAAGCGCCATTTGAACGCTCTGCATCATCGAAGGAAGAAGTTTGACTACTACAGAATCTCGTCAGCATCTCCGTCGCCCATATTTTTAGATTTCCAGAAGGCTTTAGACACCGTTCCTCACAAGTGTCTTCAAACCAATCTGCATGCCTACGGAGTATCGCCTCAGTTGTGCTACTGGATTCGTGACTTCCTGTCAGAAAGGTCACATTCGTAGTAATAGACGAAAAGTCATCGAGTAAAACAAAAGTAATATCCGGCGTTCTCCAAGGAAGTGTTATAGGCCCTCTATTGTTCCTGATCTATATTAAACACAGGTGACAATCTGAGTAGCCGTCTTAGACTGTTTGCAGATGATGCTGTCATTTACCGTCTTGTAAAGTCATCAGATGATCAAAACGAATTGTAAAATGATTTAGATAAGTTACCTGTATGGTGCGAAAAGTGGCAATTGACCCTGAATAAAGAAAAGTGTGAAGTTATTGACATGAGTACTAAAAGAAATCAGCTAACTTTTGATTACGCGGTAAGTCACACAAATCTGAAGGCTGTATATTCAACTAAATACTTAGGGATTAAAATTACAAATAACCTAAATTGGAACGATCACATAGATAATATTGTGCGTAGAGCAAACAAAAGACTGCGATTCAGTGGCAGAACACTTAGAAGGTGCAACGGGTCTACTAAAGAGACTGCTTACACTACGCTTGTCCGCTCTATTCTGGAGTATAGCTGTGCGGTGTGAGATCCTCATCAGGTGGGACTGACGGATGACATCGAAAAAGTACAAAGAAGGACAGCTCGTTTTGTATTATCGCGAAGTAGGGGAGATAGTGTCACAGACATGATACGTGAATTGGAGTGGCAATCATTAAAACAAAGGCGTTTTTCGTTGCGAAGGGATCTTCTCATGAAATTTCAATCACCAGTTTTCTCCTCCGATTGCGAAAACATTCTGTTGGCACCAACCCACATACGGAGAAATGATCATCACGATAAAGTAAGAGAAATCAGGGCTAGTACAGGAAAATTTAAGTGCTCGTTTCTCCCGCGTGCCGTTCGAGAGTGGAACGGTAGAGAGACAGTATGAAGGGGTTTCATTGAACGCTCTGCCAGGCACTTTATTGTGAATAGCAGAGTAATCACGTTCATGTATATATTGAATAAATTGTGTGAGTGGCTGTTAGTAACAACACCGACATTATTCCTTTCTCACTTATTTGATCATTTCTGCCCATGTCCCACTCCTAATCCATTACACACGGAAGCCTTTCTATACGTTTTCGTTGCACTCACTGCGGCAGATTTGCACCTGGTGGTCAAAATTGCAACTATTTTTTTCCAGCTCGGTTCTGCAGTAACACATTGGAATGTCTGTCAAGATTCGCTACCATACGATGATTACAGTCCACACTGGACCTCTGCGAGTGGTGCTCTTTAATTACAACCACCGGTACCGAGGTTACTCTCCTGGACGAGGGACCCAGTGGTGGAACAAGAGCCGGCCGCGCCGAGCTGCCAGTTGGGCGTCTCCTGGTGCAGGAGAGGACAGAGGAGGGGTGGGGAGGTGGGGTCCCCAGGGTGCGCCATCGATTGGCCGCCCGCCCCCGCCCCGTCCCGGCGGCCGAGGCTGAGTCTGAGGACTAACGAGAGGCCACGGCATCAATCATCCGGCCACTGCCGCCGCCGCCGCCGCCTGCCGGCTTACCGGCCGCCTAATGCCGGCATATTAATCGCCTGCCAGCCCCCGGAAACTAAGTCCGTCTCCCCTGCCCCCTGGCGGCCTCTGTGCCTCTTGGGTGGCCTGCTCTGGCTCGTCTCACTGCTCGGCCGCAGCCGGTCGTATCAATAGTAAGTGAATTAACACCGGGCAGCCGGCGAGGCGTTTCTGCGCCGCGGAGAGGAAATTCGACAGCTGACACAGCTCATTCTCAGCAGGTAATCCGCTACATTAATCTCTCTCTCTCTCTCTCTAACGTTTGGTTGTTCCGTCTGTTTAATTTTTCAGCGACAGTGGGGATAATGGGAGAGATCCTCCATGACACACAGCGACTGTAAATAAACTTCAAATGGCTCTGAGCACTATGGGACTTAACATCTGAGGTCATCAGTGCCCTAGAACTTAGAACTACTTAAACCTAACTAACCTACGGACATCAAACACATACATGCCCGAGGCTGGATTCGAACCTGCGACCGTAGCGATCGCGTGGTTCCAGACTGCAGCGCCTAGAACCGCTCGGCCACTCCGGCCAGCAAATAAACTTCTACAGAAACCGAGACTATTTCATAACAGGCATAAAACAAAGCATAGGGCTATTGTTGTTGAATGAAACGCGTTTGTTTGTCAAGAGAGGCTTGAAGCCTTCAGTAATTAGTGTAGCAGAATACTGTCAAATAATCTTTCACAAAGACCAAAGAAATTCTGATCATGTGTAGAGGCTGTTAGTGGTACCAAATTAGTGTCCAGTTATCCACTGGCAAGACAGTAACTGACACAGAGTAGCAGAGTGAAAAGAAAGATATTTAACTCCGTTCTCAAACGCTCCTTTACAAAGATAAACCAAGGAGAACTGCCCCAATTTAATTTTCGTACCTCATAAAACACGAATGAACTAGATATTAGTGGCGTTCAGAAACATCTGAAATTGTTAAAACTGAACAAAGCTTCAGGGCCGATGGAGTTCCTGTCACACTCTATACCCGATTTGCGATTCAGTTAGCATGATTGGCTTCTTGTTTTAAATGTTCAAAAATATAAAATTGTGCACTTCACAAAGTGAAAAAAGGGGAAAAAATTAGATGGACCTACCAGAATTTTTGTGTTGGTACAGTACTGGGGACGTGGGAAAGAAAGGGAGTGCGAAAGACAAAAGGAGAAGTGCAGTGAGAGAGAAGACAATGGGAAGGGGATATATTGCAAATCAACGGAAGAAAAAGGAGACAGTAAGAGGAAGACACGTACAGGATGGCCAGAAACAGTCTGGAAAACTTGTAAGGATGGTGCAGGGTATGTTGTGTTGAGAAATCATTGTTAAGAATAAAATTCGATGCGTTACTCCGTTTCCAAGTTAATTAGCATATATGTTAGCCAATCAGACCATCGTACGAGCCAATTCAAGTGGCCCACCAGATACAATTAGTATCAGTTGTTCTCATAGCGTAGGTGATAGTGCACGAGGCGCTCAGTATCTGGCTCGAGTTCATGCCTTACTACAAGTCCATGTCCAAATTTTGTATCGCTCTCTTGTTCGGTCTTAGGAAACCGAACAAAGAACAGGTTTTTCGGCACCGTATGTGGCGGACGGCTTGCATTTGCTCGCGCAATGACCTGATTGCTAACCTCAATCCTAATTAATCCGCAAATGGCGCAACGTATCGAATTTTTTCTCACCAGTTACTTCTCAGCCAAACCTACCCTGCGACACCCTTACAAGCCTTTCAGTCTCTTTCTGACCATCCTGTGGCAATGCGAGGGAGATGCCGAGTATGCAGGCTTGCCTTCAGAGAGAGACTAGGTAAAAGGAGTTAGAATGTTCTGTACTAAAACAGCGCGAATATGTTCGCGTGCTAAAATTGAGAAAGGGGGAATGACGATTGAGCCAGGTATTTACCCAGTTCTGTCATAGTTTTTTTAGAGAGGAACATATTCGCCTTTTTTGTGATCCAACAGGAGCATTAGCATTTTCCCGCTGGTTAGTAAATACTTCAGTATTTATACAAAGAGATCCACTTATATATGGAACATATAGCGCACTCGCTAGGCAAACGAAAAATCTGCCCCTTCTGTTGGAAAACATAACTGTTGGTTTACATAACTCCACAGAGTAATCTGAAATGGATGTTTAGTGCCGCATTTTTATAACAAGAGTATATCATTACTAATTCTATTACATCCTCTTCTTCCTCGGCATTTGTCCGCAATCTTGCAGCGTCACTCCTGTGTCTTTGCATTTGACGCGATGTCGTGCTAGGTCTGGGTGGACACATGCCATATTGAGGTGTATCTAATTGTTATATGCCTCTGCCAGGCACTTAAATGTGATTTGCAGAGTATTCATGTAAAACATTGCCTCGTCCTCCCAATATGTAATTCTATTGCACAACAATCTAAAATGCCTAAGAAAACATAAGAAAGACGTGAGCAACATCCACAATAAAGTTTATAGGAAAGAGCAGGCAGCAGTAAATAGTACACTAAAACAAACTAACCTATGAGGATAAAAATCTAATGTGTATGTGCCTGATACATAAGTTGTCGATTTTGGGAATGTTCTAGACAGACATCAAGTCTGGTCACACGTGAAAAGAGGAGTTATTTTCACTAATGTTAGTACTAACCAACTACTGCCACATTAGGTTAATGCGGGTTTGTCCAAAGAGGTTGGTACGATGCAGCTCTCTTTTCGCTTTATATATGTTTATTGTGCCTACATCTACTTGGTCCTACCTACTATATATAAGCCTCGTTCTCCCACTACAATTTTTACGTTCCACTCTTGCTTCCATTACTAAATTAATTATTTATTGATGCTTCAGAATGTATTCTTTCATCCGATTACGTCTCCTACTCTACACCATACACTTCTTTTCCTCTCGATTCAGTAGTTCTTCATTAATTATCAGCTCTATCCATCTAAACATCAGAATTCTCCTGTAATACTGCCTTGCAGTGGTTTCTATTCTCTACTTGCCTAATCCCGTTATCATCCATGTTTCACTTCTATACAACATTACAGTCTAAACAAACACTTTCAGAAAAGACTTTTCAAAACATCAATTTATATTAGGTGTTGACAGATATTTCCTTCCAAAAAAGATTTCTTGCTGCTGATAATTTCACATCCTGCTTGATACAAAGAAAAAAAATCGTTGAATGAGAAAATAATATACTCGTATAACGCAGAAAATAAAAAAGTGGTATGAATGTGATAAAAAATAAAACTGGGAAGGGCAGACAAAACTAACAACATGAAACTCAAAGGTGGAACTAGAGCAATAGAAAATCTTTAAAAACTGGCCAAATTTGTGATTATTTCTCTGATACTTGAAGAATTTTCAACATAATCTTCCTAAAACATGTAACATCTCCAATTAATTATACTGCAAGCACACTGATGTTGTCTCCCACAAGAGAGCTTGAAGTTACAGAGAATGCCAGCGTTTCCAGACATACTTGACCAATAATGAAACATACACTAATGAGTTACGCGAAAAAATGAAACCTTTATAACGAAGAACCGTTTGGTTTTGAACATGGGAGAAGTACAATATCGGACATCATGTAATTCGTGGAAGTGGTACTTGAAGCACTTGGGCAGGATGACTTACAGGCATATTCTTAGACTTGCACATGTTTTTTGACGCTCTTGACCATAAAATAATAGGAATAGCAAACGACTGCTTCCAGTTCTACCTGGAAAACATGGTGCTAAATCTTGAGATAGTTAACACAACTACTGATGATCAACTTTATTGAACCAGTTGCTGGGCGAGAAACATGTGCACGTAAGGCAGTGTATTGGGTCCAGTTCTGTTCCTCATATTGTTACGCCACAGAATAGAAAACAGGAAGAAATTAATTTTTTTTTAATTCAACGCAAGCACAGCCACAGGCGACACCAGGCAGAGATGATGACATAGTTATGCAGAAAAAAAAATGAACACTAAGTCGGTCACAGACACGAGCAGTAAGTACAAACTGCTACATCAACATCAGTCGCCAGGCGCAAGTTACACACTCAGGAAAATGTCCACTGAGAGAGAGAGAAAGACATTCTTCAGCTCTTGTTACATGAAGCAACAAGCTTTACTTTGAATGCAATAACACACTTCATAGGCTTGACAGGGAAGTTAAGAGCCTGTAACAAATTGTTAAGCACACAAAACGAACGAGAGCCACTGATCACTAGTAAAGAAGTGGACCACATTTGGTGATAACGAAAAGAGCCTCACATCATTACATCCTACCTTTTGTGGACTGGCAAGACAGCCAATCCACAAGGACGGGAGGCCGAAGGGCACGCGTTTAAGCTCACGCAGGCTGGCGTGAGGTCTGGAACAGGTAAAGTAATTGAGACTAGCAAATAAAGTACGAAGCTGCTGGAATACTTAACTTTAATCCATAAGTGGTGAACATAGCTCTTGACGGTACATGCATCACAAGATAAATAGCAAATGATAATGGCGCCTTGCTATGTCGTAGCAAATGACGTAGCTGAAGGCTATGCGAACTATCCTCTCGGCAAATGAGAGCGTAATTTGTCAATGAACCATCGCTAGCAAAGTCGGCTGTACAACTGGGGCGAGTGCTAGGAAGTGTCTCTAGACCTGCCGTGTGGAGGCGCTCGGTCTGCAATCACTGACAGTGGCGACACGCGGGTCCGACGTATACTACCGGACCGCGGCCGATTTAAAGGCTACCACCTAGCAAGTGTGGTGTCTGGCGGTGACACCACACTACCTGTCTTCATAAATTCTCTAGTTCTGGATTTAGTCTTCCTTAGGATCGATGGCATTTGCACCGCAGCACTTGATTAAACGACGATTATGGTGTAGTAATATCCATGTGTTAGATGTTCCAACACTTTTCGTGAATATGCTGCTTGCCACTCCTAAAATGACAACATATGAGTTACCATGAGTTGCCTTCGCATTGACTGCTGGCTATCACATGGCTGACGGGGAGGCTGAGCGTCTTCCCTCGCCTACGCATCCTACGTGCTTATCGCGCAAACATCACCATCACTGCTCTGTGAGGGGGCCATTCAATGCCTCTCGTCCTGATTACCGCTGCTGTCACTTACAGAAGCCAATGGCCTACCTGTCCGGTGCAGCCAGGATCAGCCAACTACGCGAGTTCCCACAGTGTCCTGGTGCTTTATCGCTGGTCATCGTCATCTTCTGGAGCGGGATCGAGGATGCTCTAACACAATGTGGGGCACATACTCACGCTGCGGCTTCCGCTGCAGACTGCCAGACATCAGTGACTTCCCAGGCGTGAAGAAAAAATTCTGTTTATAATGACAGCAGCATCATAGTCACTAACAGATCACCAGAATTCATAATAAAAAAAGGCAAATGAAACCTTCGAGGGTGCTTACAATTGGACAGTAACTCAAAATAAACACTGAACATAAAGAAAACTAACAGTATGCAGTCCATCATAAGGAAGGGAAAACAACTATGACACTTTTAACACAGTTTCTGTGCAAATATAAAGTTGTTAGGAATGGACATTGATTGTCATTTAAACTGGAATGGGCACGCAGAGGTACTGGGAAAAACTATAATCAGCATGTTGTGCTCTTAGGATTCCACAATCAGTTTATAGGAGATACAGTTCCTATGAATACTTAATTCTTAGCTACACAAATATTTCCTGGGGATCTCAGACACAAATCCAGGGCACAATGTTCAAACTACTCAAGAGGGACATAAAAACAATAACTAGAGACAATAATTCAGCTTATTGCATAGACCTGTTTATAAAACAGGGCATGCTTACTGCTCTAAGCGAGAATATCTTACAATTTTTTGTGCATATCAGGGAAAATACGAGGGCAGTTCAATAAGTAATGCAACACATTTTTTTCTGAAACAGGGGTTGTTTTATTCAGCATTGAAATACACCAGGTTATTCCCCAATCTTTTAGCTACACAACACTATTTTTCAACGTAATCTCCATTCAATGCTACGGCCTTACACCACCTTGAAATGAGGGCCTGTATGCCTGCACGGTACCATTCCACTGGTCGATGTCGGAGCCAACGTCGTACTGCATCAATAACTTCTTCATCATCCGCGTAGTGCCTCCCACGGATTGCGTCCTTCATTGGGCCAAACATATGGAAATCCGACAGTGCGAGATCGGGGCTGTAGGGTGCATGAGGAAGAACAGTCCACTGAAGTTTTGTGAGCTCCTCTCGGGTGCGAAGACTTGTATGAGGTCTTGCGTTGTCATGAAGAAGGAGAAGTTCGTTCAGATTTTTGTGCCTACGAACACGCTGAAGTCGTTTCTTCAATTTCTGAAGAGTAGCACAATACACTTCAGAGTTGATCGTTTGACCATGGGGAAGGACATCGAACAGAATAACCCCTTCAGCGTCCCAGAAGACTGTAACCATGACTTTACCAGCTGAGGGTATGGCTTTAAACTTTTTCTTGGTAGGGAAGTGGGTGTGGCGCCACTCCATTGATTGCCGTTTTGTTTCAGGTTCGAAGTGATGAACCCATGTTTCATCGCCTGTAACAATCTTTGACAAGAAATTGTCACCCTCAGCCACATGATGAGCAAGCAATTCCGCACAGATGGTTCTCCTTTGCTCTTTATGGTGTTCGGTTAGACAACGAGGGACTCAGCGGGAACAAACCTTTGAATATCCCAACTGGTGAACAATTGTGACATCACTACCAATAGAGATGTCAAGTTGAGCACTGAGTTGTTTGATGGTGATCCGTCGATCATCTCGAACGAGTGTGTTCGCACGCTCCTCCATTGCAGGATCACAGCTGTGCACGGCCGGCCCGCATGCGGGAGATCAGACAGTCTTGCTTGACCTTGCGGCGATGATGACACACGCTTTGCCCAACAACTCACCGTGCTTTTGTCCACTGCCAGATCACCGTAGACATTCTGCAAGCGCCTATGAATATCTGAGATGCCCTGGTTTTCCGCCAAATGAAACTCGATCACTGCCCGTTGCTTGCAACGCACATCCGTTACAGACGCCATTTAACAGCTCCGTACAGCGCTGATACCTGTCGGAAGTCAATGAAACTATACGAGACGAAGCGAGAATGTTTGAAAATATTCCACAAGAAATTTCCGGTTTTTTCAACCAAAATTGGCCGAGAAAAACAATGTGTTGCATTACTTATTGAACTGCCCTCGTACCAGTAAGTAAGCTTTTTAGTAATAGTTCTATACATTATCATGAAACAAGAACCAGTTTCTAACAAGCAAACGCAAATAAAAACCTCAAAACAACATTCTCTGTCAGGAAATAAAACTGTATAATAAACTGCCCAGGAAGCTGAAAAGGACTATTGTAATATATCTTTTTAAAAAGGCAGTTTAAACATACTTCATTGCTTATGCATGATACGCAATGGAGACTTACTTAGAGAACTCACAATAGGGGTTAATAACAAGAGGGAATAACTGCAACACTATGTCACACTACAATTGAAAATTGACGATCAAATAGCCATTTTCAACAGTCAGTTTCACTTTTACCAAAATTTCACTGCGGCAGCATTACTGCCAATGTCGACTACAAACTCGGTACCTTTGTAGTTTCGTCCGTGAGAGTTGAAGAAACATGCTTTTGGGCACTTCCGGTAGTACGGGCCAACCGGAGGGCTGAACGCTTAGGGTGATCACTGATCCTTGATTTCAAACTCGCTCTACTCCTCTCCTCTGTTCGGTGCTGTATTGTTGGCTGATGTGGTGTGAATGGCAGCGAGGCGGGGCGAGGTGGGGACGTTCGCTTTTGACTACAACTTGTAGCAGGCTTGCTGTTTGTGGTTATCCACAGACATTTCCTGTCTGTAATTGCATTCCATGGTTAAATTTTCACTGAATCCCTCTGCGAAATTGTTATAAAGGCCGCGAGCGGACTTCCATTACACGTGGCTTGCTACGCGTCTCTGTGACGTCAGAAGGTTTTAATCACTTCATCCGAAAAGTCTTACACTTATTTCATTCACTCTCCCCTTCAGTAAAGCTTATTAAAAGCTTTATGCCGTGTTTCGAAACGCGTTGTTTGTGGACCTCTTGAGTTGGTCTACTAGTCCAATTATATGCAGTTGTACATATTGTTGTTGTTGTTGAGAGGCACCCACATGCCTTGCTCATACTGTGGCATCAAGCAGTCAGGCCTGCAAGATGAGTGGTCTACCAAGCGAGTGGACTCATTGTGAGCTCTAGTACCCACAATTAAGCTACAAATTATTCTCCTGTTTGAATATTACGCAACGAGGACTGATAACGCACTTCTGACTATCAGTATTTTACACAACTCTGATTGTTCACTACGCTCTGGCAATAACACATTTTCTTTCTGACCCAACGGCTTTGATTAACATGTGGCCATCGCATTGAATGTGAATGGCGTACACATTAAAAATTCTGGGTATCGTGGTTACACACTGTTCGAAGAACAAGGCTACCAATCTTTTTCTATTCACTATCTTTTTTATTCCGATAAGTTCTATTATGATTCAAAGATAACCTAAACACACCATTACATTTTATACAACAACTACACATGAGAAACTCTGCCCAGTGGGCATAGCTTTACATTGGTGATTCTCTATCTTATGGTCTCGTAATGATCTAACGCTAAAGTGCACTTTCTGCATAGGATGGTGGATCTTTTGCTATATCTCACACTTCGACTCTCACACCCATCATCACGAAAATTTCCTCCAGACCGAGCGGTACAAAAAGGAACATGCATAACCCACTGCCTCTGAACCTATCTTGCTACTCTCCCATGCAAACCACACATACGTAAAGTACATGAAATACACCACACTGGCAACATGGAATACAACACAAAGAATAGTCACGACGTTAGAATCACATCACTTCCAGCTTTCCCACTTCAATTAGTATTCATCCCAGTTTCACACGACACTGCCCCACTTCGTAACTTTTCTTTCCTACTACGAACTCTGGAGGATATATGCACGTCTTCCTGTGCAATGCAAGCCAAGTGGCGTTGCTGGATATACGGCTGACTCACCTTGCTTCACTCTCAGAGTATTATAGTTTGAATCAAGCGTCACACGGAAACATAACACGCAAAGTAATATTAAGATCATATTCGTCACACACGCGAGTCCTCAACTGATACCATGGATGAGTACTTCTCTTTATCCTTTGTCTCACACACAGATTGCGACTCACACAGTACTCACCAGGTGGAAGTACTCGTCTCTAATTTCAAGTCCTGCACACGCCATTTCTTAGATATTTCCAACTTATATTACACACGCCAGTAATTCAGCTTAACTTTAGCACTCGGAAGTATTTCAACTTAGTCCTAGCACTCGCAAGTATTTCAACTTATTGCTACACGTGGTTTCATTGTGACCGTTGGTCACTTCCGAAGATTACTACGATCCCCTTAATATTACCTGCCTGACATTTAATTCTCCCCACAAAATTCCTGAAATAGAGAAATTATTATTCCAAACTACTCTAAAGTATTTCACATGCATACCATGTCTCCATTCTTTTGTCTTTACGGAGCTCACGTAAGACAGGTCTTACCATCACTAGATCCAGCGGCAGAGTGCTGAAACATGGCCGTTCTTCAGGTCATCTCGCACCTCCGTCGAGGTGGGGGAAGACCATGCTACCCATTGGTCAGCCATATTTCAAGGCGCTCAAAGCTCTGGTAAATTTCATCTGTTTGGTTCCACCAAAGGTGACCAAAAGATCGTCCAAAGATGATCATATATTCACATTTACCATCTGCGGTTAGCAGACGACCATACATTCATTCATTTCGCAGATCTCACCAAATTGGATGTAGGGATTTATTTTGTGGGAGTGCACATGTGATCAATTAAATAAATAAATTGTCATTCTTTCCTACACTGGTATCCGGCTTCGGTGTATTAAGTGTAATAGAGTTGTTATTACAAAAAATATGTTGTTCTGACAAGAATAACGAAGAATGTTGTACCTATTTTCAATGTCGGGCGGTATTGTCCCCTTTCATTGTGGTCTTCAGTCCTGAGACTGGTTTGATGCAGCTCTCCATGCTACCCTATCCTGTGCAAGCTTCTTCATCTCCCAGTACTTACTGCAACCTACATCCTTCTGAATCTGCTTAGTGAATTCTATTTATTTTGCTTTCTCTGGTCATTTATTTATTGCTCAACTGCTTTAAGAAGATTGGTACTTTGCCGCCATTATACGACCGCGCAAGCAATATACGTACAGCTCTTGGCTATATGGACTGATACATTCTATGATTATCACTTTATCCTTTCTCATCAAAGGTAGTATTCTGAACATTACGTATCCCGTTCTAAGCACGCATTTGCGGAAAATGAGGTGGGTGTGACGTCGGTATAACCTGCAGAGACACTTTCTGTGCTCCTACAGGAGCGTTTAACATTTGACGGTTACAATCTTAAATCTGGGTTTACATCTCCATTCCACGGTGACTGGCTACAAGTTGGGTTGCTAAAACACAGTCATTATTTCTGGAATTTTGAAGATAAATTTTTGTTTTGATTTGAGTTGAAGTTTTTGTCTATGTCCACTAATTTTCATCGTGCTGTTTACGTGAATGTGAACTGTTAAAATAATGTTCATTTCTCATGCTGCAATCACATTACTTTCGTTTATTAATTATATGGGTCATAAAGTTACCCATAATACGACGTACAAATTACTTGCAATAATCCAATACTAAGCAGAACAGTCACCTTAAACAATACACCACTCCAATGTAGTACTTTTGTAAGAAAATGGGCCAAAATCTGTAACGCGTAATAGTAAATTCTTATCATTCTCCCGAGACCATCTTTTCGATCGTTATGTAAGACGCTGATTCAGTTTTCCAGGCAAACCAGGGAGAGAACGTGGAGAATCACGTGAGGCATTGTATCATGTTTGCCGTCCTACAGTCAGCTATCCTAAAACTGGAGTGTAAATGGGCACAGCAGCTTGTTCGTCGTCCTGTAGTCATCAGCGGGTATTCGTAGTATAAGGAGCGATGCAGTGCAGAGCTGTGTTTTATATTATGAGTAATCTTGTGAAAATTGTATGTAATTCTAAGAACAATGTACGAGTACAACAGTAAGCAGTCGATTAAGGCAATGTAGTTGTTAATACACTGACCTCATAATTGGGAGGACTGAGTTCGCTATGTCCAGCCACCCTGTTTTTCATAATTTTTCCAAATTATTTGAGGGAAGTGACGGGATGGCTTCTTTATCAAGGCCATGGCCGATCACCTATCATAGCCTCATATAAACACACTTATATGTTCTGTATGTGTGTATTTGTGGGCTATTTTTTATTTTATTTATTCATTTATATGTCAAGTTTCGTAGGACCAAATTGAGGAGCGAATCACCAAGGTCATGGAACGTGTCGGTACATTAAATTACAACATAGTAGTAATAACAGATAAAAATAAAATGTTCATGAACCCCAAAAAAATCAAGCCATAAGTTTCAGTAAACGCAGTCAACAACATGACATACGAATCAGCTTAATTTTTCAAGGAACTCCTCAACAGAATAGGAGGGACCCATGAGGAAACTCTTCAGTTGCGATTTGAAAGCGCGTGGATTACTGCTAAGATTTTTGAACTCTTGTGGTAGAGTACGGAACATGGATGCAGCAGTATACTGCACACCTTTCTGCACCAAGAGTTAAGGCAGTCCGATCCAAATGCAACTTGGATTTCTGCCTAGAATTAACTGAGTGAAAGCTGCTTAGTCTTGGGAATAAGATGATATTGTTAACAAGAAATGACATTAAAGATTATATATATTGAGCGAGCAGTGTCTGAATACCCAGACTAGTGAACTGTGGTCGACAAGAGTTTCGCGAACGTACACCAATTATTGCCCGAACCGCTCGTTTCTGAGCCAAAAAGATCCTTTTAGAATGGCAATAGTTACTCCAAAATATAATACCATATGACATAAGCGAATGAAAATAAGAAAAGTAGACTAATTTTCGTGTCGAACTATCACTTACTTCAGATACCGATCGAATAGTAAAAATGGCAGCGTTAAGTCTATGAACAAGATCCCGAACGTGGGCTTTCCGCGACAGATTGCTATCTATCTGAACACCTACAAATGTGATCTGTTCAGTTTCACTAATCATATGCCCATTCTGTGAAATTAAAACGTCTTGTTTTGTTGAATTGTCTGTTAGAAACTGTAAAAACCGAGTCTCATTGTGATTTAGCGTTAGTTTATTTTTTACAAGCCATGAACTGCACTATCTGAAACGGTGCCAATGTCGCACACAACATCCTTTATTGCCAAGCTTGTATCATCAACAAACAGATATATTTTAGTCATCTGTAATACTAGAGGACATATCATTTGTTTAAATGAGGAACAGGAGTGGCCCGAACATTGATCCCTGGGGCACCTCACATATGACCATATCCCACTCAGACCCGACATCACAGCCATTCTCAATACGGCGAATGATGAACTTTTGCTGTTCGTTGTTGAAGTAAGAGGTGAACCAATTGTGAGTTACTTCAAATGGCTCTGAGCACTATGGGACTTAACTGCTAAGGTCATCAGTCCCCTAGAACTTAGAACTACTTAAACCTAACTAACCTAAGGACATCACACACATCCATGCCCGAGGCAGGATTCGAACCTGCGACCGTAGCGGTCGCGCAGTTCCAGACTGTAGTGCCTAGAACCGCTCGGCCACCCCGACCGGCAATTGTGAGTTACTTCCGTATTCCGTAATGGTCCAGCTTCTGGAGCAATATTTTGTGACCAACACCAACAAACGACTTATTTTAATCAAAAAATATGAGTAGCGGTCGAGACCTTTTGTTTAACCCATCCCGTACCTCACAGAGAAAAGAGAACACAGTATTTTCAGTTGTTTAACGACCTGCGCATTTGATAGCAAATTAATGATATAAAATTATCAATTTTTCTTACATACCTTACATACACAGCCTATTCAATGACTTCAGCAAACACTGATGGCATAGAAATAGGTCTGCATTATCCCTTTCTCCCTTTTTATAAAACGGCTTTACTACTGAGTACTTAAATCGTTCAGGAAACTGACCATTCCTAAAGGAAAAATTACAAATATGGCTACGTACAGGTTTAACATGTGCAGCACAGTACTTTCATATTCTGCAAGGCACTCCATCGTATTCATGAGAGTCCTTAGTCTGTGCCACAGAGGAGAATTTCAGATATCAGTCTCGGAAAGGCAATTGCCAAGAGAGTTATGTGATTCCTTGTAGAAACTAAATTTTTATTTAATTCACCAGCAGTGCTCTGAAAATGATTGTTAAATACTGTACATACATTTGATTTATCAGTAACAAAAATATTTTTACTACGAACTGACTTTATATCGTCGACCTTGTGCATTTGACCAAACACTTCCTTCGCAACTGACCATATGGTCTTAATTTTATCCTGCGAATTTGTTGTTATATTTGCGCATCACATACTCTTTGGCTTCCTAATAACATTTTTAAGCACCTTAGAATACTGTAATGTGCTGTAGCTTGATTGGGACTACTTGTAACATTTTGATTTAATTTCCACTTCGTTATACGTGATATCCTTATCCCACCAGTCAGCCACTCAGGCTGCCTTTTACTGCTAGTACCCCGTTTAGAACGTTCTAATGGAAAGTAACTCTCGAAGAGCATGAGAAATGTGTTAAGGAACGAATTACATTTGTCATCTATGTTATCGGCACTATAAACATCCTGCCACTCTTGTTCGTTGACTAGACTAGGTCTAATAAAACTCTCTACTGCCATTTGATTAACTTTCCTATATATTTTGTAATTTTATATGACATTTGAGAACAAAAGCCTTTTAGTGTTAATATCTGTGCATTATTGTTTGAAAAGCCATTCACCTTAACAGAATGCCTATTTAGTAATGAAGAATGAATAAAAATATTGGCTATGGTTGTGCTACTGTTCCCCTGCACCCTAGTTGGAAAAACACAGTCTGCATCAGATCACATGAATTTAGGAGATCATATACATAATTAATATTGAAGTCGCCACATATAGTTTCTCGTATTTCCTATAAAGTGAATCAAGAACCCTCTCTAGCTTGAGCAGAAATGCTCTGAAGTCAGAGTTAGCCACGCGGAGTGGCCGCGCGTTTAGAGGCGCCATGTCACGGACTGCGAGGCCCCCCGCGCCGGAGGTTCGAGTCCTCCCTCGGGCATTGGTGTGTGTGTTGTTCTTAGCATGAGTTAGAGTAGTGCATAAGTCTAGAAACCGATGACCTCAGCAGTTTGGTCCCCTATGAATTCACACACATTTGAACATTCAGAGTTAAGGGCCCTACAAACAACAAAAACTATATGTTTAGTTTCATTAAATTCAACTGTCCCTGCACAACATTCAAATATCTGTTCAATGAAGTGCCATGATACGTCTATGGACTCCAATGGAATATTGTTTTTTACGTACATGCCCACTCCGCTATTCCGCAAGGAACTCCTTGAAAAACAGCTAATCTGTATCCTGGCAGAGGAAGCCTCTGAATTATCAAATTATTTAAGTGGTGCTCCGATATGCCAATAATTTCAGAGTCAACATCTAGAAGCAGTTCACTAATTTTATCTATAATACCTCTTATATTTTGAAGAAATATGCTAATTTCTTCTCTACTTGGAAACATGACGTCCTCTGAAGGTGATTCCTTAGTTAGACGGACTTTCTTTAAGCAGGTGTACCTATCAGCTGATTTCAATCTAAAAAAGGTGCAGCTCTACCAGTAACTACTAGAGAAATTTTGCCATGAGCGATCACACCACCCCCCACTACACTGTCACCTGTAAGCTTTGCCAGTTTCCCCTTCCCATATCTATTGAGGTGCAGGCCATACCTAGTGAAATCCGATCTACTGGTAGACTCAACTGGCACCACTGCAATGTGAACCATGCCCTTTGCCATCAGCGCCTTCTCCAGTCCCATGTTCACGGGGCCGAACATGACGCTGAAACAGCTGCACGAAATACACATTAGTGCCACCAGTTTGGGTAGCTGTCTTTACCAGGCCACCACCTACATCATACTCCCCGTCCCTGTCAAGACACTTCCCTCCTCCATTCACTATACCTTCTTGATCATTGTTTGTAAAATTCCGACGTAACTCCCCTATGCTGTCAGTCACCTGCACCAACCCTGCACTAGGTTTCACAAAGCTGATGACCTGGTACTCACTCCCCAACATTTCCGGCAACTGCTGGCCCACACTTCTACCATGTGAACTAGCTAGCAGCAGCACCTGCTTCTTTTTGCAGGCCATTGCAACTGACTGATGCACGTTTCCTACATCTACAGCTACAAGAGGCTGCTCTCCACTCAACTCTGACAGTTGGTCAAATCTAGTCTATACACGCAAAGTACAACTTGTCTGAATACCATCTCCTCCTAGCTTCCTTTTTGTCAACTGCCAGTTCCCATTCCCAAGCACCCTTCACCCTCCTCAACCTATCTAGTTCCTTCTCTGCATATTGTAACTGCACCTAAAAGGGCACATATCTTACGCTCCTGCTCCTCTATCAACTTATTTCTGCTACAGATTCTGCATCCCCAGGGGGGGATCTCACTAGAAGGCCCAGTGGCTTCCCCACTGCATTCCCATCAATGAAAATACTTTGAACAAATCCCACACCGTAACCCACAACTCACAAACCTACTACAGAGCCCACACATCTCACTCATGGTAAAATTTTAGAGTTACTGGAAAAAAACTAAACGTCTACATCATCTAAGTTCAGTTACACCAGTAGAAATAATTATAGAACTAACAGTACCGGTCTCTAAATCCTGTCTCTACTAAGAAACCAACAACCTTTAATGTTTTGTGTGGGATCTGAAATTTAAAAACCTCTCTCACACCGGCCTGATTTAGATTCACTGATCAGGATAGTAAAAAACATTCGTATATTAAGGGAATTTTCATTCACAAAGCAGGCTTATCACATTCACACAGTTCAATACTAATCTATCCGGATTAAATTGAGCTTAACTTAAATTCCATAAGGCAGTGAAGCAATTTCGAAGTCTCGGTGCGACGAAAATTGTCAGTCGATCTCCTAAAAACATTTGTAATAATTATTAACTGTCGGTGATCACATGAGGAAGACCGGAGATCTGCTGGTAAGACCGTGTTAGCCCATTTATTGAAAGTAATGAACTGGATATCTTGAGCGTACAAAACGGCAGGTTCGGCCAGTGTAAATCAGACGTTCCACACTGATCCTGTACAACACAGCGTAGTAAGCAGACACTGCCAATAATAATCAGTTAAATAATACGCGAACACACTTACTTTAGTTTAGTTCATGTATTAAATTCCTTCTCATACAGAATCTCATCAAGATGGCGACTAGCTCAACAATACATACATATACATCTTCGTTCTTTCACGGCTAAACGGCAAGATTTGAATCTTTCTTTCCATAAGAGAAAACATAGATAGCAGAGAAGCTATTCCATGGAGTAAATGCACGCTCCAAGGAATAATAGGGCTTGAAACTACTTTGCTTTGATAATAATCGTATATTAAAGTTTAGGAATCGGTAAGATAAGAAGAGATATTTCGAGGTATGTACTGAGTTATATAATTTATAAAAAATTTCTGAAAATATCGCGGAGAGACCACTGCAAGAGAGACATTACAAACTTTTATTAAACGGCTAAACCACAACTGATAACAATGCCATCAAAACTTCACAAAATGTGTTAGCTAAAACCAAAAATTAAAAAAAAAACTGTAAAAACAGTGAATGAAAATTTTACTAAAATATTTCACTAGAAACAATGATAAACGTCAGTTGAAAACTAAAGCACGAATTTTCTAAACTTCTTCAACGTACAGAAAACTCTAAAAATCATAGCGAGAGAACGTTTCCAAAAGTTCATAAAATCGTTATTTCGCCACAAACTGCACGAAACACCGTTGAAAACTATTAAATTTAATGACTGTATAACAGTGCACAAACAACTTTGTCAGTCCTTAGCTTTATAACCGCCTAAAGCTGAAACCGCAGCCGGCCAGAGTGGTCGAGCGGTTCTAGACGCTACAATCCGGAACCGTGCGACCGCTACGGTGGTAGGTTCGAATCCTTCCTCGGGCATGAATGTGTGTGATGTCCTTAGGTTAGTTAGGTTTAGGTAGTTCTAAGTTCTACGGGACTGATGACCTCAGAAGTTAAGTCCCACAGTGCTCAGAGCCATTTGAACCATTTTTTTTGCAACAGCACGCCGCGTAATGTAAACACACTACTGAGAGGTGAGATCTGGATGAACGACGTAGGCACACTGACGAATAACAAACCACTCGAGTCAATAATACAGATAGAAGGACTGAGATTAATGAAAATCCACTAACAAGTTACTTTTACTTTACTTTACTTTTACTTTATTAATAAGTTACTTTTACTACAAGTAAACTTTGAAATAAGTAACTGAAGACTAAAACTTTGTAAAATATTGACGATCAATTTCAACAGCAGTTCAGCACATGTGACGTCACACCGAAGAACTCAAATAATGACAAATCCGATATCATTACGAGATGACCTCTGTATGAATGAATAAACGTTCTCTTTTCGTGTACAGCAAATACTTATTTTGCTGAACCAATTGCAGAACTCATCTACTATATTTTTGCCTAATTACCTAATTTAGTACACAGAGTTTCTTCTGACTTAATTCGACTACACTTCATTACCCCTGTCCTACTCTTGTAGATATTCATGTCTCTACTTCATTTCAAAAATATTCGTTCAGTTACACTGATCTACTAAGTTCTTTGACATTTTAAAGTGTATCTTCTGTAACAAACTGAACTCGTCCCATGAGAACTTAAGTAAAGCCCTGAACTACCAAGCTTTGGTGTAACATATGAACCTGTATGCCCCAGAAAACGCTATCTAACATTGAAGGTTTAATGAAATAGTTACACACATACACACACACACACATACACACACGAGCGCGCGCGCGAGATTTCTTAATAAAGGTGCAATGGAAATGAATTTTGCGTAGCTAATTGTTCAAATCTGAAACAATAAGTAAATTTGTTATAAGAAATTATTCAGGAATTATAAAGAGTGTATGATTTTAGAGTATACTCTCAAGTATTGAAAATGAGGAAGTCCACATGTGTCTGTAAGCATTGAATCTAAACTTGAAAGAATGATTAAACAAAAGCTTTCAACAACTAACAAAACCAGAACACAGCTGCAGAACGAAATACCCCGTATTATTACAACTACCTGAGCACGCGGCGATGCTCAGGTGTGTATTTATTCCAGTTTTCTACTTCTCCGCCAGACGATGTTTCGTCGAATCGCCAATGCAAACTCATCCGTGTCATCCACTGTTATTACATCTGTTCATCGTTCTTTCGAACGGTGACTGCAAATTTTCCTTTCAGTCCATGGTTAACAGCTTGAACACCTGTTTACACGAAGGATAAAGTTATCTTTTTTGGAAGATAAAATGTATGTTATGTGATTGCTTGATTGCCTAACAATTGCTAGTAAATTGTTCATTTCATTCACGTGTGAATGAAATTGCATTGAAATGTCAAGTAAATCGACAGCGTGAATTACACACAGCTGGAAACACTGTCATTAAGCTCTTACTTTCAGCATGAAGCGACGTTCGGTTAAGAAGAATATTTATTTGGCGGTGTATAGGTGTCACCAAAATATTTTTAATAAAATGTTTAGTTCAACGAATATATCCCATATGATATAATGAAGAACAGTGTAGGTAGAGGCAGTTGTCGATAGCATGTATTTCACCTCTAAGAAGCACAAGTCCATGTACACGAAAAGATAGGTCGTACCTTCCCTCCAACATTTAGACATTTAATACAGTAGTTGCTTTTTGCAACTTTATTTTTGAAGAATTAACAGTTGATTTCTTTGTTTCAGCTCACGTAAATCTGGGAGAATACACAAATGTGAAACAGTTTTCCTAAGCCTTTTGTGATTCGCTAGATTCTAGCCTTTGTCTATCTCCATATACAACATTGGCAGGTGAACCTCCATCTACGTCGTAAGTTGTTTCAAGGGGAAATAAAGCTTTATTCCAGTAGCAAAGGCCCACCGCACAAGATACGACTACGCAGTCTAGTCCGAGACGCCTGCTTAGCAGTGGTCGCAGCGAAAACGCCGTTTCCGGCAACTGTGCTCTCATATTCTAGGACATTTCTCGAATTTTTTAACGACGGGTTTCATAGTCAACGTTAACAACCCCTATATTATTACAATTGCCTTCTCAGGAGCTATCGAATGCAATCATCAAATGTGTACAGTTTCATTTTTTTAAAAAATTTACTTACTTCAATATCTCAGTTGATACCAGAGCTAAGAACGTTAACCAAACAAAAACATACGTACCCCTTGACGCTCTAACATTTGCCGAAAAGCACTTTCCGATATGTGTAACCATTCACGAAATAAAAGGGATGTTACATCATACATGACTCACCCTGCAGGCACATTTTTTTACACAAATAATATACAGGTGATAATTGTTGGCCCATCCAGCTGAAGCAAGACTAACGTTCTCACGTCACTGCTAAGTCACCCAGATGGATTCCGCTTTAAGGATGTATGTGTATTTTCAAAAACGCTGTTTCAGCGCAATTACGAGCTACTGCAAAAGGTGCTTCAAGGCGTCGATGGTGCAACATACGCCACATTCAGTGGAAGAAGTGAAATCCTCTCGCCAGAAAAAGTAAAGCCAAACAATATGTTCATATTTGATGATCTCGCTGTCGAAAACCAAATTCTACGATGTTGCTGTTCTGGACATCATTTGAGTGTCTGTTTTATATGAGTCAGACGTATTCCAGAATCCTGAAACAGTTGGTGAGTGATAATGCAAACCTCATTATAGCCTTCAAACAAGACAATTGGAATTTCGAGCACATAGACCAAGCTCATGTTGGAACTGACATGTCATTCAATGAATTTGTAAAGATATGTAGAGCTTGCTGGAATCACACAAAGTGTGGATTTCTTGTTATTGATGAAAAAGCTGAATGACGATAGGTATCGACGCAACTTTCTGGAGTTTCTACATACATATAGCTATAAAAAATGGGTACGTGAGTCTACTTCGGCCATGGTCAAATTCACACGCATCCCGGACATTCCACCTAAGAGTATGGGTACACATAGACAGAGACGTCGCCTTTACATAGGTGGAAAACTTCAGTCATCCAAACATGAAGTTAAGAATCTAGAGACGTATATCCAGACCCTTATGAGACTGATCAACTAATTAGAGGCTGGGGCTACACCACTTGAGAAAGACTTAACTGTAAGTGTTGACAGATCTGGACGTTATGTATATGTATATATATGTATATAAGTTGCACCCTGCGAAGGAGTATGCTTAATGTATAACAAGATGTTGACTAATCGAAAGATCATCATGACATGGAAGGCTGTTCGAGAGAAGCTACAACTGCTAAGTTTACGACATTCGGGTCGAGAGCTGACATTGAGCGAAGCATTTAAACCAGTTGTTGAATCTCTCTATGAACTCCCAGCGAAATTAGACAACGAAAACCGCTTTGCTAATTTCATTGACCATCAGAGCGATGCTAGGATAGACAAAACATTTGGTGTCAATGGTGGAAAACCATAAATGTTGGCCAGACAGCCTACACGTTTAAAAGAGAAAAAAAAAAATAATACAGACATGTGATGAGGAATTTCAAGCAACTGGTCTAATGAACCTCATTTTTCTAAGTCTCACAAACACTGTATATTGTTCGTCCAGAGATGTGGAGATCTATGGCGAAATTCTGCAATTAATCGTTGTACATAGCAAAACAGGAAACCGGTGCAGTGCAAAATGCAGAACCATTATGAAACTCATATTAGATGCTCGATACAGAATTGGCGATGGTATTGACATCCATCACAAAAGAGTCAGCAATCGACCCCACAGTTTACACACTGCAAATATCCCAATGAGCCAATAGGTCGACTACAGCCGCTTGTGGCATCATCTGCTGCTGGTAATATTGCTCATTTGAATGAGGTTATTTCAATAATCTCTGAGCTTAGAGAGAGAGGTATCACTGAATAAGTATGGAGAAAGTAGTTTGAGCACTACGCAAACCAGCACATAAAACACACCCTCGGAGGCATGTTATGATTAAAGATTTGGATGACTTATAACAGGCTGATCTTGTAGGTATGCAGGAATATTCACATGCAGATAATGGAACCAAACATATTTTAATGCTGATTGGCACATACTCTAAATTCGTCTGGGCATTACCAATTAAAACAAAAATGGGATGATATATCACCGAGGAATTTAAGCAGTTGCTGCAGACAGGAACAAATCGATACCCAGACACTTCCAAACCGATCACAGTGGAGAGTTTTACTATAGGTATATCAAGATTGTGATGCAGCAATATGGAAGCCGAGTATCGTGGAACATTTGAATAGAAAAATAAAAGCTAAAATTTGGATGTGTTTTAATCTTTGCAGTTCATTCAGATGGACAGATATCCGCCCAGAAATAGTTGCACAGTCATAACCGAACCAAAGATAGCACAATAAAAACGAGACCAATCGATGTTCATGATAATGGGCTCATGGGTATGATATACTATCGTATGAAAATGTTGGATCCACATAAATAGAAATTTAATGTGGGTGATTTGCTGTGTATCTCAAAACACAAGACATCGTTTGAGAAGTCATACCTGAGAAACAGTTCAAGTGAGATATTAACAGCTTCTAGAGTGCAGAGAACAAAATCCCAGAAATTACATCAGAAAAGGATTGCAGTTACACTGAAATGTCTGTACGTTTTTACACAGAGAATTGCAGAAGAGCTCAAAACCATGTGTTTCTCATAGAGTGCGTCATAAGATATCAAGGGAAAAGGCCACTAGTTAGATGGGTTGGTTTTCCTGCAACACAATACAGCTGGATTGACGGTAACGATTTGCCATATGATGTAGTGTACAGAGCACCATTGGCACAGCAGCATAAAATTCACGATTGGAGATACATTATAAGAGGTGGTGGGATCTTCATGAACTTCCAGTTGAATTGCACATTCCTCGGTATTATTACTGCGCACCTGCTACAGAGGTTGAAAAACATTTTGCTCGTGTTTGGAACACCACATTCACTACGTAAAACATGAAGATCTCCCCGGACGTCACACTGAAGATTGAATTTTGGCTGATAAAGCCATGGCAATAACTGCAAGAAAGGATATTGGTACAGAACAAAGTATTGCAGCAGTTTTCTTGTTGATAATATTCATGTGTGGTAAAATTAAGTTGGTCTTGGACGTGAATTTCGAGCAAGTTACGAACGCCGAACTTTGTGCACTGAAGAAGAAACAGAAGAAGGAGAAGAAAAAGAAGAATAAGACAACAGTGAAGAAGAAACCAGGAAGGGGGAAGGGGCCGGGGCTGCATATGTCGCGGTCAGGACACAGGTTTCTAAACCTGTACTCTGACTGTGATGTACGCAGCTAAAAGCGCCGTGAAGCATAAAGGACCAGTTAGAGTACCCTAGGTTCTACCAATACCCGAGACATCAGGTGGAATTATCCACTTCCTCATTCCTGCCCTCACAGGTCTGTCAGCAATGGGTTCATTGGATGGTGAAGATATGACAATTTCCAGAACAGTCAAGAATGCACTGAACTCCCAGATGGAGCGATAAGAGGCAAGCAGACATAACTGCATGACAGAAGCAATCGCCACGGGAAAAGGACTACATCTGAAACCATGCAAGAAAAGACAAGGTCTCTTCACAAGCAAGAAAAGTCCTTTAGCTATCCTAGCGGATTAAGATATGCGCAAGTTTGTTATGAGAAAAATCAGCAGCCCAAGATTCCATAGTGTTCTTATGCGGAATACATTACCGAAGACTATGTGCACAACCAGATAATGTGTAATTCTGAATTCAGATGTTACAGGGGAACAGCAACCCAGTGGATAACTTTAAAAGAAGACATCATCAGTATTATGCGCGAGTTACTTCCCACCGATTGATATTTAACGAATGGAGAGTAGAGTATTATGCTGACTGGACTGGAGACATACAACAGCATTCCGAATATCACAGAGGCTCGCAACCACACCCACAACGCGGCACTTCGCAGTACAACAACAACGTGATAACACGTCTGAACTATGACTTCCTTAAATCAGTAGGTCGTTCGATGCAATTAACCCAGTAGAATATACTTCAACCACATTTAACATGAATGATAAGATTAAGATTGTCATCCAACACCAAAACCATTTAGCTCTCCTATGCAAGAGTTTCATATATCTATGGATAATTTACGGAAAGGGATGGTACTGCTACAATGGCATCTAACCTTATGTGTAATGCTTTTAGGGTTTCTGTTTCATGAGACACAATGTGAATGTAATGGGATCGAGATACACGCAATGTACTCTTAGCATCAACATCTAAAACATATGTCTCTGCTTATCCCTAGAATTTGAACAATTTAGAAAATTCCCAGTTTATTCATAGACGAGCCAGTGGGTAGAACAGTGGAAAAGTACAGCATATTTACTGCATGTATATCTCTACAACTCCTTATGGAATACTTTGAAGACATGCGGTGAATTGTTACAAATGCTAAACAGAAACTTATTCTGGTGCAACCGATAATAACTCATACATTCAAGGAGCTCAAGAGGAGAACGAGATAACCATCAGTAAAATAATGTGGAAAATGCTACACATCACTGTACGGATGAGCAGCATTTGAAGCTTTTAAAAGTTCTAAATGCCGGTGTATTTGTACCATTAACTTTCCATTCACTGGAGCTTTTTGAGTACCCAGTGCTACCGACTGCAAGCAGACAAACGTGGACTATTGAATTAGAGAGGCCCAGAATCATCATACTTGCATTTCAGACTAATGGAAGAGATAATATAGTAAATGATACTACAAAACTTGACAATTCCAGGTTAACTAACGTCAGAGTCTACCTGAACTCCGAATACCACACGTGCAATGGGATGAGAACGTATACATTTAGCGTTTGAAATGTATGTAAGGTTCTGTGCTTCTTGCTGTGAAGAGGATGGATGTCTACTAATCCCACAGAAATTCAAAGAGCAGGCTCCAATCGTCGTAATACACTGCTTAAAACAGAACGAGAGAATTAAATGTTGACCTAAAGATATACGGATTGAATCTGAATCTTCGGCAAAATTCCAAGAACACAGTGCGGGATATGCTGTAGCTCTGCATGACTGTGTTAACAACTATTGCCCGCTCACCGGTTTTGTGTAACGAGTTGTATAAATGAACAAGAGCTGTAACATACTCAGATCAATTCACAATGGCATCTCAAGAGTGAACTTCATTGCAGATGCCCAGTGTTTCTACTGTGACGAGCGCAGACAGGTCATATTCAAAGATGTTGCATTCATAGCATATACAGAATGTGACGGTATAATAGATACATTTTCAACAAGCATTGCATCGCCGAGGTCTTTCAGAGATGTGAAATGGGCTAAAAGGTGGAGGAGTGCAAAGTGGTTAATATCTTTCTACCATAGAATTCACTGTGATTATCCTGGTATAATCTACACTACTGGCCATTAGAATTGCTACACCACGAAGATGACGTGCTACAGACACGATATTTAACCGACAGGAAGAAGATGCTGTGATATGCAAATGATTAGCTTTTCAGAGCATTCACACGAGGTTGGCGCCGGTGGCAACACTTACAACATGCTGACATGAGGAAAGTTTCCAACCGATTTCTCATACACGAACAGCAGCTGACCGGCGTTGCCTGGTGAAACATGAAACCTTCCCGTCTCCTCTATATCTCTTTTGTTATTACGCAATAACCGTCTCCTCAATATCTCTTTTGTTAATGATAACAAAAGGATAATAGGATGAAAGAGGAAGCCGCTTGACAGAATTTTGCACAGAGCATAACTTAATCATAGCTAACACTTGGTTCAAGAATCATAAAAGAAGGTTGTATACATGGAAGAAGCCTGGAGATACTGACAGGTTTCAGATAGATTATATAATGGTAAGACAGAGATTTAGGAACCAGGTTTTAAATTGTAGGACATTTCCAGGGGCAGGTGTGGACTCTGACCACAATCTATTGGTTATCAACTATAGATTAAAACTGAAGAAACTGAAAAAGGTGGGAATTTAAGAAGATGGGACCTAGATAAACTGAAAGAACCAGAGGTTGTACAGAGTTTCAGGGAGAGCATAAGGGAACAATTGAAAAGAATGGGGGAAAGAAATACAGTAGAAGAAGAATGGGTAGCTCTGAGGGATGAAGTAGTGATAGCGGCAGAGGATCAAGTAGGTAAAAAGACGAGGGCTAGTAGAAATCCTTGGGTGACAGAAGAAATATTGAATTTAATTGATGAAAGGAGAAAATATAAAAATGCAGTAAATGAAGCAGCCAAAAAGGAATACAAACGTCTCAAAAATGACATTGACAGGAAGTGCAAAATGGCTATGTAGGGATGGCTAGAGGACAAATGTAAGGATGAAGAGGCTTATCTCACTAGAGGTAAGATAGATACTGCCTACAGGAAAATTAAAGAGACCTTTGGACAAAAGGGAACCACTTGTATGAATATCAAGAGCTCGGATGGAAACTCAGTTCTAAGCAAAGAAGGGAAAGCAGGAAGGTGGAGGGAGTATATAGAGGGTCTGTACAAGGGCGATGTACTTGTGGACAATATTATGGAAATGGAAGAGGATGTAGATGCCGATGAAATGGAAGATAAATGCTGCGTGAAGAGTTTGACAGAGCACTGAAAGACTTGAGTCGAAACAAGGCCCCGGGAGTAGACAACATTCCATTAGAACTACTGACGCCCTTGGGAGAGCCAGTCCTGACAAAACTCTACCATCTGGTGAGCATGATGTATGAGACAGGCGAAATACCCTCAGACTTCAAGAAGAATATAATAAGTCCAATCCCAAAGAAAGCAGGTGTTGGCAGATGTGAAAATTACCGAACAATCAGTTTAATAACTCACGGCTGCAAAATACTAACGCTAATTCTTTACAGACGAATGGAAAAACTGGTAGAAGCCGACCTCGGGGAAGATCAGTTTGGATTCCGTAGAAATATTGGAACACGTGAGGCAATACTGACTCTACGACTTATCTTAGAAGCTAGATTAAGGAAAGATAAACCTACGTTTCTAGCATTTGTAAGCTTTTGACAATGTTGACTGTAATACTCTCTTTCAAATTCTGAAGGTGGCAGGGGTGAAATACAGGGAGCGAAAGGCTATTTACAATTTGTACAGAAACCAGATGTCAGTTATAAGAGTCGAGGGGCATGAATGGGAAACAGTGGTTGGGAAGGGAGTGAGACGGGGTTGTAGCCTATCCCCGATGTTACTCAATCTGTATATTGAGCAAGCAGTGAAGGAAACAAAAGAAAAATTCGGAATAGGTATTGAAATCCATGGAGAAGAAATAAAAACATTGAGGTTCGCCGATGACATTGTAATACTGTCAGAAACAGCAAAGGACTTGGAAGAGCAGTTGAACGGAATGGATAGCGTCTTGAAAGGAGGTTATAAGATGAACATCAACAAAAGCAAAACGAGGATAATTGAATGTAGTCGAAATAAATCAGGTGATGCTGAGGGAATTAGATTAGGAAATGAGACACTTAAAGCAGTAAAGGAGTTTTGCTATTTGGGGAGCAAAATAACTGATGATGGTCGAAGTAGAGAGGATAACAAATGTAGACTGGCAATGGCAAGGAAAGCGTTTGTGAAGAAGAGAAATTTGTTAACATCGAGTATAGATTTAAGTGTCAGGAAGTCGTTTCTGAAAGTATTTGTATGGAGCGTAGCCACGTATGGAAGTGAAACATGGACGCTAACTAGTTTGGAGAAGAAGAGAATAGAAGCTATCGAAATGTGGTGCTACAGAAGAATGCTGAAGATTAGTTGGGTAGATCATATAACTAATGAGGAGGTATTGAATAGGATTGGGGAGAAAAGTTTGTGGCACAACTTGACTAGAAGAAGGGATCGGTTGGTAGGACATGTTCTGAGGCATCAAGGGATAATTTAGTACTGGAGGGCAGTGTGGTGGGTAAAAATCGTTGTCGGAGACCAAGAGATGAATACACTAAACAGATTCAGAAGGATGTAGGTTGCAGTAGGTACTGGGAGATGAAGAAGCTTGCACAGGATTGAGTAGCATGGAGAGACGCATCAAACCAGTCTCAGGACTGAAGACCACAACAACAACAACCCTCCCTTTTACAATAACATATGTAACCTTCCCTTAGGATTTCTATCTTTTGCTTAATCATAACAAATGGAAACTTCCCTAAGAAATTTATTCCCTTTCTCAATCTTCGCATACAAATTTAATTGCTGCTTATTAAAAGTGATTTTATGATTATTTCGACGAAACATAGAATGTGTCGTCGTCGTGGCCCTCAGTCGTTATGTGCAATAACCCAAAACTGCTCCTTACCTTTTTTACTGTTACTGGATCGCCATCTGACTGCTACATCGAACTGCGACATGAATACTTACTCTGCTTTACTATACTCTATTAGCTGCTGGTGGGCTTTCATAATAAGTGGCTGTATTTATTACCAAAGCTGACGATATTCTTTAATAGCAAAGCTGACGTTATTCTTTAATTAATTTGACTGAAGTTACGTAATTCATAGTTAAACTTTTTCTTGACAACAATAAAATTTTGCAAAGTTTTACGTTGATGATTTTTGGGATGGATTATAATTATAAATGCAATATTGTTGGCAAAAGTTAAATATATTCTGAATGAAATGATTTTACAAACGTTCTAATGGGACTTATTTTTTACAACAATCTTACAACTAGCAATGCGCAAACACACCTTCAGCAGTCGAGTTTCTCAAAAAATTAATTCAATAATATTAGTTCCTCTTATTATAATAGTTAACTGATGTCTCTTGTAAATCATAGCTAGTGGCTGGCAGGCACACCGCTCCTCTCAACCTCTCACTTCAGATCTGCTACCGACTCGCTTCACTTCCCGCTTACTGCTGACTTCCTACGAACGCTAAAGTGCGGTCTCTCCTGCCAACAATGCTTTCTGGTGCAGACAATCCCTGCTACCATTACAAAATGTATCAATGCGCGGTCTCTCCCGCCCTTTTCTTAAAATGTATCCATACGCGGTTTCTCCCGCCCTTTTTAAAATTATATCAATTTGCGGTCTCTCTTGTCAACAATACTTTGGTGCAGACATTCCCTGCAACCACAATTATTTCCAGCATGAGAAATATTAATTATTCCTACTTAATCCTATTAATAAAATATAAACATCTTTCATAAATTGTGGTTTGACAATAGACAATAGAAATATACACGTCTTACATAATCCTCCACAGGGTTTGCTTAAAATTTTCCTACGTCGTTAAGTCATTTGGACTTGACATAAGGAGAAAACTTGATTATAGAAATATGTGTAGTAATAAGTAAGTTAATGATAAAATATTTCTTTCAACAAAGCACATACATGTACTGTCATAAGAATTTGTTTTCCTAAGTCTATCAAAGAGAATATTCAAAAGGGTATACATGAAAATATACAAATAATATGAGTCAGTAAGTTGGAAGTGTACATCGGGTAGTAAAAGTTATTTATACACTCCTGGAAATTGAAATAAGAACACCGTGAATTCATTGTCCCAGGAAGGGGAAACTTTATTGACACATTCCTGGGGTCAGATACATCACATGATCACACTCACAGAACCACAGGCACATAGACACAGGCAACAGAGCATGCACAATGTCGGCACTAGTACAGTGTATATCCACCTTTCGCAGCAATGCAGGCTGCTATTCTCCCATGGAGACGATCGTAGAGATGCTGGATGTAGTCCTGTGGAACGGCTTGCCATGCCATTTCCACCTGGCGCCTCAGTTGGACCAGCGTTCGTGCTGGACGTGCAGACCGCGTGAGACGACGCTTCATCCAGTCCCAAACATGCTCAATGGGGGACAGATCCGGAGATCTTGCTGGCCAGGGTAGTTGACTTACACCTTCTAGAGCACGTTGGGTGGCACGGGATACATGTGGACGTGCATTGTCCTGTTGGAACAGCAAGTTCCCTTGCCGGTCTAGGAATGGTAGAACGATGGGTTCGATGACGGTTTGGATGTACCGTGCACTATTCAGTGTCCCCTCGACGATCACCAGTGGTGTACGGCCAGTGTAGGCGATCGCTCCCCACACCATGATGCCGGGTGTTGGCCCTGTGTGCCTCGGTCGTATGCAGTCCTGATTGTGGCGCTCACCTGCACGGCGCCAAACACGCATACGACCATCATTGGCACCAAGGCAGAAGCGACTCTCATCGCTGAAGACGACACGTCTCCATTCGTCCCTCCATTCACGCCTGTCGCGACACCACTGGAGGCGGGCTGCACGATGTTGGGGCGTGAGCGGAAGACGGCCTAACGGTGTGCGAGACCGTAGCCCAGCTTCATGGAGACGGTTGCGAATGGTCCTCGCCGATACCCCAGGAGCAACAGTCTCTCTAATTTGCTGGGAAGTGGCGGTGCGGTCCCCTACGGCACTGCGTAGGATCCTACGGTCTTGGCGTGCATCCGTGCGTCGCTGCGGTCCGGTCCCAGGTCGACGGGCACGTGCACCTTCCGCCGACCACTGGCGACAACATCGATGTACTGTGGAGACCTCACGCCCCACGTGTTGAGCAATTCGGCGGTACGTCCACCCGGCCTCCCGCATGCCCACTATACGCCCTCGCTCAAAGTCCGTCAACTGCACATACGGTTCACGTCCACGCTGTCGCGGCATGCTACCAGTGTTAAAGACTGCGATGGAGCTCCGTATGCCACGGTAAACTGGCTGACACTGACGGCGGTGGTGCACAAATGCTGCGCAGCTAGCGCCATTCGACGGCCAACACCGCGGTTCCTGGTGTGTCCGTTGTGCCGTGCGTGTGATCATTGCTTGTACAGCCCTCTCGCAGTGTCCGGAGGAAGTATGGTAGGTCTGACACACCGGTGTCAATGTGTTCTTTTTTCCATTTCCAGGAGTGTATCTCTAATAGTAATTGATGGCAAAAATTAGAACATAGTTTATGTTTCATTATAAATTGGCATCCTTTAGTACCATATTCAAGGAAGGGAACGAAAGGATTTGGATCGCATGGTCAAAGCACTGGCAACTGTGTGTGAATGCACTCAAAAGTTCGTTTCTTTCCCTCACATAGCACAACACCAGGTTTCGCCATGTGATTCCGACGTCTCTTTGACCCATAGTTTTAGTGTAACCAAACACTAAGTTAACCATCGAATTGCCTGAGTTGCCACAGCTACATCAGGTACAAGTTCCAACTCTAATTGTCCATTAGTAGTGATGGTGTGCATCTTGGTATGCAAGCTATTGACTTACATCATGACTGTGGTGTGCATCTTGGTATGTCGACACCTCATAGAAAACATCGTAGATTGAAGTAACGTGGGTCACTATTCACTTTGCTTGTGCTCCATAACCATGGGGATGCACAGGAATTAAGGAACAGGTGTAAGCATTTTGTCAAAAGATTCACGGATATGGTTGATATCGTTATTACCAAATTTTACATCATCTCTTTCCTCTGTGCTCATAAAATTATTTATTTTACGTTTAAAAGGGCAAAATATGTCACCTTGTGTGATTGTAGAAAAAGTTTATAGTTTTAAACAATTACATAAAAGACACATTTTCCATCTGTAGTGAATTCAGCTTACAATACATATTACATTACTTGACAGTCAATAAAATAAACAAATATTTCTGTAAGTGAAATTTAGTAGTACACTTAGGCATCAACATTTTAAATAAAATAGACAAGTACCATTATACAAACTATGTCACTTTCTGTGACTCTAAATATATCATAATCTGGTGCTCATATAAATAATTACATAAAGACACTGTTATATTACTTCACAGGTGGTGAATTCACAGTTTTTGAAATATGAAAGTACATTTTGACAAAATATGTCACTTTCTGTGACTTCAGTATGTTCGGTAATGTGTTCGTCAGTTACGAGTCATATTGTCAGTCGACTATATATTATGTTTGAGTTGTGTAACACCCATCGTCATTGTTATTTAAGAGATATCATTTGTATTTTATGTAGAATGCGAATCGATATGCTGACATTTGGTGTGATCTGTTTTTCCTATGTATGTATCTGATGTAAAAGATATCATGTTCAATGCAGAAAAAATTTTTCGAATAGCGAAGTACATACAATAAGCAATTTAATGTGGTTTCTCCATCCGTAGTGCTGCGCTGCGCTGTGTCACCTGTTATCAAAATAAACCATTACTAAATTATATTCGTTACATACTAACATCTTCATTCTCCTCTCTTCTTTGTACCTCGTGTCATCTCTTTGCATAGCCTATAATAAAATATTCATTGTTAATAATCATCAGCGCACGGCATGACTTCAATATCTCTCCGTGTTACCTATAGCAAAATATTCATGGTTAATAATCGTCAGCGTACGGCATGACTTCAACATCTCTCTGGATCTGGAAAATCGCGTCAGCTCTCGGCATGACCTGTAAAGCATTTATCCACATTTCTCCATATTCAATACAAATATTATAATTAAAACTACATTTATTTTGATGAACTATGACAACAATGCTGCATGCACGGATTAAAGAATACATCTAATTGCTACTACTGTACGAAAATTATTTGTATTTACATTTAAAGTAGTCCTGTTAATTGCTTCACTTACCTTACATAATGTGAAATAAATGTCCTACGAGAGCGCTTCTAAGACTGCTATTAATGTTCAGTGTATTTATCTGCGGTCGAATCGAGGTGACCTGTTGTGCACGTAAATATCCCATTAGTAGCTCACTGCATTCGGGCTTGCTGGAACGTGTGAAAAATCTCATTGTTATACTCTGTCAATATGAATCCCTGTAAGAAGGTTTTTCTATTTTAAGAATTTCTTTATGTTTGACATATGATGGTTTCCTCTCGATTTTTTTGTTCTGAGTGTCTCAATGTGTACTACATTAGCGTGCGGAATATTTCGAATTCTGTACGGTCCTGCGTATAGAAGGTCAAATTTTTTGCATCGTTTCTTCCCTTTATGTGACATATAATGGGTACGAACTAGTACCTTTTCGCCAATCTCGTACTTGCGTAATCTACTTACCTGCTTCTGCTGTCTCTGCCGACGATCTGCAGCTCGTTTAATGTTCGCTAGTGCCATATCTATTATCTCACAATGACAAAGTCCACATTTCTTTGGAAAAGTAATCATTTCAGTAAGTTTATTCAGCGGGTCTTTATTCGTCAGTATTACAGTTGGTGAGAGCATCGTTGACTCATTAGGTATTGCATTTATTAATTCCTGAAACTGTGAAATGTATTAGTCCCATGTTGTATGCTTTCTGTGGCAATAAATTCTACAAAGTTTCCCGATCTCTTTCATTATTCTTTCTGATGGGTTAGAACAACTGTGACATCTTGATATGTAAATTGGTGTTATGTTCTTACTCTCTAACGTTTGTTTCCATATGTCTGACGTAAACTGCGGTCCGTTATCTGAAATAACCTTCTGTACATGTCCTACTACTGATAGAAAATCTCTTAAAAATGCTCTTGATACTGATTTAGCTGTTGCTTTCCTTAATGGAGAAAATGTTACAAATTTGGATGTCAGTTCTACGGCTACTAGGATATAACTATAACCTTTAATTGTTCTGGGGATTTGACCGAAAAGATCTACTGCTGCCATGTGTCTTAACTTAACCGGTATGATGGGATACAGTGGTGGAATATGTGATACTGTAGATGATTTAGCTTTCTGACATATCTTGCAGGATGCTATAACTTTGCGAATGTGTTTTTCCATATTGTTGAGGTGACAATTTTGTCGAAGAATTAGGAAGCATTTCTTAGCTCCGTAATGTGCATAGCTTAGGTGCGTATACCATATCAATTTGTTTCTGATCCCTTCTGGAATGCATAAAATCCAATTGTTGCCGTCTGGGCACGAGCGAATAAACAGAATATTTTGATGTATAGTGTAACTATGCCAGACTTTTGCGTTGCTCTTGTCTCGCCAAAGCGTAACAATCTCTTTTAGTGTTTCATGTTTCTACTGTTCTCTCTGTATGATCTGTAATGCTGATGATATAAAGTTTTCGAAAGCTACTTGTTTGATACACATAATACTATGTTTGTTGTAGCAGAAGGTATTTTCTTTCTCTAGTCGTTTATGCTGAATAGATCTCGATAGTGCGTCGGCAACAATATTCTGCGTGCCTCGAATGTGTACAATAGTAAAGTCGAACTCTTGTAGATATAATTTCGAACGGCTTAATCTATCATGCGTAAGTTTTGCTGATAATAAAAACTGGATTGCTCGGTGATCGGTATATACTGTGGTGTGTCTTCCATATGGATAATGACGGAATCTCTTAAACGCCCATACTGCGCATAGCGTCTCTAATTCTGTTACAGAGTAATTGCGCTCTGCTGGAGAAAGTATCCTGCTTGCAAACGCAATATGTTTAATGATTATCTTACCGTCCTCCTCCACTTCCTGGAAAATACGTACTCCTAGTGCTGTACTTGAACTCTCTGTTGCAATGGAAAAGTTTTGTGTTGGGTCAGGATGCGATAACAAAGGTGCCTTTAGAAACGCTTCTTTCAAGTTCTCGAATTCAGCTTCAGCGTCTTCATTCCATGACCAAATTGTGTTTTTACTTGTGAGTTGGTATGCAAGGGTGTGTCTAATGCTTTATAATGAATGAATTTTCTAAAATAATTAATAAGGCCTAAAAAGCTCCGAAGTTCCTTCTTATTTGTTGGCACGTTGATATCTTTCAATGCTTGCAATTTGTCGGAGTCTGGTGCAATACCTGTTTGTGAAATGATATAACATAGAAATTTTATTGAGGCTTTTCCAAATTCTGATTTACCCAGGTTTATAGTTACACCGTTCTGCTCGAGTGTATTCAGTAAATGTTGAAGGGTGTGGTTGCGCTGTTCCCAATTTTCTGCTACGATTAGAATGTCATCTACATATGTAGTAATTTTGTTTTTGAGATCCTGTGGGAGAATTGTATTCATGCCTTGCATAAAGGCTGCAGACGAAATCGTTAGTCCAAACGGAAGTTTACAAAATTGGTAACATTCACCAAAGCAAAGGAATGCCGTATACTTTCGGCAATTTGGATGCAACTGGATTTGCCAAAATCCTGATTTCAGATCGAGGGTGGTATATATATAGAGGTGCCATGAAACTTTTGCAGTAACTCTTCTAGCGTCTGTGGTCGGTCAGTTTCTATAATGATTATTATATTAACCTCACGTGAATCTAAAACTAAACGGAGTGATCCATCCTTCTTTTCAACGATGTTTAATGGATTTATATATAGGCTTGCTGCTGGTTCAATTATACCCTGATCAGTCATTGCTCGTAACTCTTTCTTAACTGCTTCTGTGTATACATGCGGGATTGGATAGTGTTTTGCTTTGAAAGTCTCGTGTGGTTTCACCTGAAATTCGTACATAAATCCTGTCATCGTTCCTGGAACATTGTTAAAAACTGTTTTATGTTGCACAAGAATATTTTCTAATTTTTTGCGCTCTGTGTCGTCTTTTGCTACATTGTCTCCAACCCTGCGTGTCATTGTCTCTAATACATTATACTCCTGTTCCTCTGCCATGTCGTTATTATGTGTATTCGTGTATAGTGTGAGATAACAATCGTTATCTTTAGAATCTGCAATAATCTCGATCCTGTGCATATTTTGTTCTTCTGAGGATACTGTGTTTTGAAATCTCACCACCACTTCACTATCTTCCTTCTGTAATGTTATGTATGACGATTTAAAATCAATCTTCGCATCGTACTGCACGAGAAAATTCATTCCTAATATTATATCAGTTGTTAAATGTGGAACGGGAATACTGGGTAATCATTATTGCTATTGCATCTGTTAAATGTGTCTTCGTTAATTACGCACATTGGTGAGCCTGAATCAATTATTCCTAAAATATTTTGTGACTTTAAATTTATCTGGATTATTGGGTGGCATATAGTTTTCTGCATGATCGGTTTTTCGTGTAACAATGTGTCTCGCACGTCGTCGAATGCAGTGGCATTCTCTATCGTTATCTTTTCTCTGTCCTTATCCATAGAGTCGTCATTTAGAGATTCATCACAGGCGATAGTCATAAATGTTCTGACATTTCATTTTCTGTCGGGGAGTGATGTGTGTTTCCTATGAGCTGTACTGTTTTACCGTTTTGATTATTAACGGTAGGTGGCGGATGAAATCTTGTGTCTGGTATATTCATACGATAACTTGGTTGTTGTGCACTGTTTGAATTTCTATGAAAATTATCATTGTAGAATGTCCTTTGCGGTCGGTGTTCGTTTTCTCTCCTTCTGTCGTCATAACTGTGGTTATATGGCGAGGCACCCGTGTTTCTCTGAAAAGGCTCTCTTTGTTCGTTTTGTGTATTTTGCGGCTGACCCATGTGATTGTTTGCACCTGTCGCATTTTCTTGGCGATGAGTCATGTGAAAGTTTGACCGGTTCGACATTTCCTGTCGTATATGTGTCGTGTTATTTGGATGGCTTTGTTGTTGTCTTGAATTGTTATGTACATTGTTATTATACTGCTGTTCATTGAATCCCTGTGTGTATTCTGGATTGAAGTTTTCATTTTCGCTGTGAAAGTGTTTATTATGATTGTTATTGCCAAATCGTGTTTGCTCAAAATTAGTATTGTTTGTCTGGTTTGCGTTATGTCGTGAAAACTTCTTATTAACAAACGCATAATCTGCCTGGTGTACCTCTAGCAATTGCAGGATGTCTCTAAATGCGTACACGCTGTCATTTTGCTGGCCTGTTAATAATGACACTTTTAATGCTCTGGGGAGTTTTGAAATACACAGCTGTATTAATGCGGATTAAGTGTATGGCTCATTGAGGTATTGGTTTTGTTCAACCATGCACTCGAAAAATTGTGCGATTGTTGGGAAAGTAGAATTCTCGAAATTTGGCAGACTAATTGGCAGTTCTTTAATGCTACTCTGTGTGGTATCTGACCAATATGGTGCTAGAAATGCTTCCTGGAACGCTTCTACTCAAAAACACTGTCTAGCAATTGGTCGCATTCTTCTCGCTGGTTCTCCTTCAAGAAAACTAATAATAAATTCTAGCTTATGTTGAACTGGCCATGATGGTGGGAGTGCCGCATTGAATTGCTGGATCCAATCCAGTGGATGTATTTGCGTCCTGTCGTTTTTAAATGTTTTAAACTTTCTCACTGAAAGGAAATGCTTGTGGTCGAAACCATCATGTCTTTGTGTGTAATAATTTTCGTAATGTTGTGAATATCAATTTGTGTTTCTTTCTGCCTGGTTAAGATCTCTTACTTTCTGAACTCTACCAACATCATATGTATTGTGCATCTGAGGCATGTCGTAATGGTGTGTGTTCTGTTGGAATTTATTGTTTGCAGTTGTTTCTTGTGTGTCAGCTATCCTTTGCTGTAAAGAATTGGTTTTCGAATTTAACAAATTATTACGTGATTCTAGGTCTGCGATTGTTTGTTGCACATTTGTAATTTGCGTATCTTTACTATTAGAAATCTAGTGAACTGAGTCTGGTGTAGTGTCATCTGATTTACTGTTATTGGTAGTATCTAACAGGTCTATTCTTGTAGTGAGTTTGTTGATCTTTTCTGTCAATTCGTTTCGTAATTTACGATTACTTTTGGTTACTTTCTTAAAATCTGCTTTCAAGTTTTCTGAGTCTTGATTGATTTCTATGTGTTCCATTTTGTCAGTTAGTGTTAGAACTTCTTCTGTTAATTTATCCCTAATATTCTGGATTTCGGTGTGTGTAGAAATTTTAGCCTCATTTGTATGTGAGTGGATTTCCGTGAGCCTCTCTTGTATTTGAATATTTGTCTCCTTAACCGTTTCGATTTCTTCCGCAATCGAGTGTATGTGATTGTCCACGCAAGTTTTTCCCTGAGCAAACACTTTCTTTTCGTCGTCCTGTCTCTGTTTATTAATTGTTTGTGATGGTTCTTTTCGTTCTTTACCCTGCGATCGCACCAGTTTGCGGTGACGTATCAATCAGTTTTCTGTGTGATTGTTAAAACGTTCATGAATGTGAGCGTTTTGTTTAGAAAAGTTCTCTGTCATTGTTTCTCGTATGCTTACCGCGAATGCTTCTTGTTTATTTGTTATTTCTTGAATCTTGGCGTGTAATTCTTGGTTCGATTTTTCAGCGATTACCTTGATTTCGTTTTTTAGGTCTGCTGATTCTTGTGCCCTTCTGTTAAAGTTTTGATTCATGTTTTGTCTCATTTGTAGCAAAATTGCCATTATGGGATCCGTTTCGGATTGACTTCTGTGTGTATTTGTATTCGTTGTAAAGGTTGTACATCTGTGTTCATTTGAACATACTCAGACGATTGTAATCGTGTCACCTCTTCCGTGGTTTCGGAATTTCTGTCTGTAAAATTGTTTTATCTGTTACGCAGATTGTGTAGCTGTGTACCGTTTGAATCTGTTTCGGCACGTAATGGAGTCACACCGTTTGACTGTATTATAGTGGTTTCGTTACCGAAATTATTATGTCTGCTACGCGTAATTTGTGGCTGTGTAGCGTCTGTTATATTTAAAAACAAATTATTTTGCACTAATGTCTCATTATCAATTGGCATATCTGAAATTGATTGTTCGTCAAAAGATTCCATATTATTACTACTCTGGAATGTCTAACACCTAACGTTTCACTATAGCTTTTACCTTCAGTAGTCTTGAGTTTCTCAAAAAATTAATTCAATAATATTAGTTCCTCGTATTATTTCTGTCTATTCCTGAAAAGAATTTCTCGTCAGTATTTTCTACACTTTTATCACTTTGAGAACGAGTAATTCTTCTACGGGACATTGTCTTAATTAGCACAGGCAACAAAATATATCACTGTTTAAAGCGGATTCAGCACTGAACATACACTTTTCAACGCAGAATCAATAGAGCAAACAGAATAGCCGATGGGCTGTGAATTAAAGGTATACAGTTTAGTATAAGCGTTGCGCCACTTAACACTAGCTTATTCATACAATTGTCAGAGTCAGTATATTCATTTTCACAGTAGATTCACTAAAGAGTCTTACCGATTGGATGTCGCCAAGTGAAACCTTCCCGTCTCCTCTATGTCTCTCTGTTATTACGCAATAACCGTCTCTCCTCTATATCTCTTTTGTTAATGATACCCTTCCCTTTTACAATAACCTATGTAACCTTCCCTTTGGATTTCTATCTCTTGCTTAATCATAACAAATGACATCTTCCCTTTGAAATTTATTCTCTTTCTCAATCTTCGCACACAAATTTAATTGCTGCTTATTAAAGGTGATTTTCTGATTATTTCGACGAAACATAGAATGTGTCGTCGTCGTGGCCCTCAGTCGTTATGTGCAATAACCCAAAACTGTTCCTTACCTTTTTTAATGTTACTGGATCGCCATCTGACTGCTACATCAAACTCCGACATGAATATACTTACTCTGTTTTACTATACTCTATTAACTGCTGGTGGGCTTTCATAATAAGTGGCTGTATTTATTACCAAAGCTGACGTTATTATTTAATAGTAAAGCTGACGTTATTCTTTAATTAATTTGACTGAAGTTACGTAATTCATAGTTAAACTTTTTCTTGACAACAGTAAAATTTTGCAAAGTTTTACGTTGATGGTTTTTGGGACGGATTATAATTAGAAACGCAATATTGCTGGCAAAATTTAATTATATTCTGAATGTAATGATTTTACAAACGTTCTAATGGGACTTACTTTTTACAATAATCTTACAGCTAGCAATGCACAAACATACCTTCAGTAGTCTTGAGTTTCTAAAAAAATTAATTCAATAATATTAGTTCCTCTTATTATAGATAATAGTTAGCTGATGTCTCTGTACATCCATTTATACCTCTTGTAAATCATAACTAGTGGCTGGCAGGCACACCGCTCCTCTCAACCTCTCGTTTCAGACTTGCTACCGACTCGCTTCACTTATCGCTTGCTACTGACTTCCTACGAACGCTAAAGTGCGGTCTATCCTGCCAACAATGCTTTCTGGTGCAGACAGTCCCTGCTACCATTACAAAATGTATCAATGTGCGGTCTTTCCCGCTCTTTTCTTAAAATGTTTCCATACGCGGTCCCTCCCGCCTTTTTAAAATTGTATCAATTTGCGGTTTCCCTTGTCAACAATACTTTGGTGCAGACATTCCCTGCAACCACAATTATTTCCAACATGACAAATATTAATAATGCCTACTAAATCCTATTAATAAAGTATAAACATCTTTCATAAATTGTGGTTTGACAATAGACAATAGAAATATACACGTCTGACAAACGTTGTTGTGATGCCTCGTGTAAGGAGGAGAAATGCGTAGCATCACGTTTCCGACTTTGACAATGGTCGGATTGTAGCCTATCGCGATTGCGGTTTATCGTATCGCGACATTGCTGCTCGCGTTGGTCGAGATCCAAAGACTGTTAGCAGAATATGGAATCGGTAGGTTCAGGAGAGTAATACGGAACGCCGTGCTGGATCCCAACGGCCTCGTATCATTAGCAGTCGAGATGACAGGCATCTTTTCCTCATGGCTGTAACGGATCGTGCAGCCACGTCTCGATCCCTGAATCAGCAGATGGTAACGTTAGGGAGACAAGAACCATCTGCACGAACAGTTCGACGACGTTTGCAGCATGGACTATCAGCTCGGAGACCATGGCTGCGGTTACCCTTGACGCTGCAGCACAGATAGGAGCTCCTGCGATGGTGTACTCAACGACGAACCTGGGTGCACGAATGGCAAAACGTCATTTTTTCGGGTGAATCCAGATTCTTTTTCCAACATCATGATGGTCGCATCCATGTTTGGCGACATCGCGGTCAACGCACATTGGAAGTGTATATTCGTCATCGCCATAGTGGCGTATCACCCGGCGTGATGGTATGGGTTGCCATTGGTTACACGTCTCGGTCACCTCTTGTTCTTATTGACGGCACCTTGAAAAGTGGACGTTACATTTCAGATGTGTAACGACCCGTAGCTCTACCCTTCATTCGATCCCTTCGAAACCCTACATTTCAGCAGGATAATGCACGACCGCATGTTGCAGGTCCTGTACGGGCGTTACTGGATACAGAAAATGTTCGACTGCTGCCATGGCCAGCACATTCTCCATATCTCTCACCAATTGAAAACGTCTGGTCAATGGTGGCCGTGCAACTGATTCGTCACAATACGCCAGTCACTACTCTTGATGAAATGTGGTATCGTGTTGAAGGTACATGGGCACCTGTACCTGTACACGCCATCCAAGCTCTGTTTGACTCAATGCCCAGGCGTATCAAGGCCGTTATTACGGCCAGAGGTGGTTGTTCTGGGCTCTGATTTCTCAGGATCTATGCAACCAAATTGCGTTAAAATATAATCACATGTCAGTTCTAGTATAATATATTTTTCCAATAAATACCCGTTTATCATCTGCATTTCTTCTTGGTGAAGCAATTTTAATGGCCATTAGTGAGTAAAGGTATGGTGACGTCGCTTCTACCATCATCTACATCACAGGCGAAGAGAATACGCAATATGTTGGAAACATCAAGAAGCGTTTTGTCGCATTTGTGGACAGGATTCAGTGTTTAAGTACAGAACTGATATAAGAGACTTTGTGATGAAATCTTGCTTTGCTTATTTAAACGTGATGCCTGGGGAACGGGACAAAGTAAGTTTGCCGCTATTGTGTGGAGAGATTAATGTTCTGCACAACTGGGAAGAAGACGTGCATGCCTTATGCAATCTGCGTGGTATATAGAGAGACTAAATATTACACTAATCATTATTCTTTATGTAGTGTTAAGGGACTCAATTTAAAAAATAAGGAGCAAATTGTGTCTCCAAGTATTCTTTCGGCAATCATGTCAGTTCCATGTGAAGAAGAATTGTTCAAATGGTTCAAATGGCTCTGAGCACTATGGGACTCAACTGCTGAGGTCATTAGTCCCCTAGAACGTAGAACTAGTTAAACCTAACTAACCTAAGGACATCACAAACATCCATGCCCGAGGCAGGATTCGAACCTGCGACCGGAGTGGTCTTGCGGTTCCAGACTGCAGCGCCTTTAACCGCACGGCCACTTCGGCCGGCTAAGAAGAATTGTCTGTTCCTTTTCCCGAGCTCATTTAGTAAACGTGGCAGGACTTGATGATATTGAAAGCACCTATGGGGACAACAATGCCTGATTGCTGCGTTAACCCACAAGTATTCTCTCAGAGTAAACCTAATGATCTAGTATGAGATCTACATGTGCCCGAGAAATCGTCGCAACTCGCTCTGACAAAGACACATTGCCTCCTTGCGTTCCTTGGAGACATACCAATTCAAAAATTCATTCTGGTGTCTAATCTGCCTGGTTTTGCCCCAGTACCAGTTTCAGTATCACTTCTCAGACATAATATATTTTTTAAACGTAGCAGAAATTTTGTTCGCACATATTTGTGCATAGTCCTCTGATGCTTTATAAATTTTGCACCTCGTCCGACGCCCCACAACAAAACTGTCCTTGCAGAGTGCCAAAAAATCGACAAAGTGAGGTCCGTTTTTCCCTGAAAGTTGTTCACATATTAGTCCTCACATAACAGGTTGAATACAAGGAATACATAATTGACCATATCGAACATTCGAGATTTTCAACACGCTTCATGATAGCCAGCAACTTCGTTTCAGTATTATTAATTATCTGCTCTTCTGCATGCTCAACTTCTTTTTTGGTTTTGACTCCGCATGCACTATATCTTTTTTCGCCGATTCCACAGAAGATTTAACTTTTTTCTCTTGCTTGTCAAACAATAACCTACTTCCTTCCATTTCTTCCCTCAAATGCCTTTCATTCACGTCCAACTCGAAAGCACTCATGTTTTCCACTTCTGAAAACCTGTCTTCCTACATCTCAAATTTTTCGCTCATCTTATTACTCTCAGTTTTGGAACCAATCCTTTAAATTAATTTCAAATCTTCCATTCACGGCACTAAACTTGTCAATTCTCCCAATCTTGAATCATTCTTCCCCATTTATTTAACATATTCTGCACTGGAAATTGCGCTCACGACCTCTCTTCCTCACTGGCTTCTTGTTCGGAGCCACGATCACTGATGATTTCCTTATCACGGCTGACAACACAACTTACTACACACAATGAATGCAGCAATGGCTTAGGACTTAACTAACAATAAGCCTCAAAGCCACGAAAAGTTTGTTGTGGTATGACAACGCATCCTGGTCTGGCTATAGCTGCAAAGCTCTACAACTGATGTTGTAGCCGCTGCCAAACGCGGCACACAGCAAATCTCAGACTGAAATTGCACTGAACAATGTTCCTATGCATCAGAGTACCGATGTGTTAAGCGCAGTAACTTAGTGTCTCAAAATGCTGTTATGATGACTGTGTGACGAGGTGCCCAGAATAGTGTCTCAGTGACTACTACAATGTGATATCAAGAACTACTGATGCCTAATTCTGTTCATTTTTTCCTACTCGCGTCGAATAATTTCGACTTACATCACTCAGCTGTGCCTATAATAAATTCAACACATCCCAGACAAGCACCTATTTGTTACTTGACACGCGTTCTGTGTCTTTCTTTTTTAAAAAAAAAAACTAAATTTAAAGTTCTGTTTGCTTATGAGCTTGGTGATGTGAAACTGTTTATATGACCTACTTCATAACGACCAGACAACAGTGCAAAGTGGTGCCAACACAGCACATATATTAGTAAGTCCGCTAAAGAATACGAGCTGTGTATGTTTATCAGATTGTCGATGGGGTGGTTTAGAATTACTGTTATGCTACAACCGGTAATTACATTTGACACGGAATAGTTTATCACTAAAATTACAATATCAACAGTAACATATCAAACAAATAAGATATAATTTGGTCGATATTAATATTGTTCACCTTGAAATTATCAGTTAAACAGCATTTCCAGTTTCTCCACGTCTCCACTCGAATTCAAGTTACTGGTGATATTACGATAATTTTACATATCGCTTTCCAGTTAGTGAGTGTGCCATAAAGTTAACTTTAGAGAGAGTGCCTTGTCACTCAGGAAACCAACCTGCCTGACCACCCAGTTACACAGTTGCCCTGCACTCAAATCCTTTGAAAACACATACAGCTTGCAGAATGAGATTTTCACTTTGCAGCGGAGTGTGCGTTCATATGAAACTTCCTGGCAGATTAAAACTGTGTGCCGGACCGAGACTCGAAATCGAGACCTTTGCTTTTCGCGGGCAAGTGCTCTACCAACTGAGCTACCCAAGCACGACTCACGCCCGTCCTCACAGCTTTACTTCTGCCAGTACCTCGTCTCCTACCTTCCAAACTTTACAGAAGCTCTCCTGCGAACCTTGCAGAACTAGCACTCCTGAAAGAAAGGATATTGCGGAGACATGGCTTAGCCACAGCCTGGGGGATGTTTCCACAATGAGATTTTCACTCTGCAGCGGAGTGTGCGCTGATATGAAACTTCCTGGCAGATTAAAACTGTGTGCCGGACCAAGACTCGAACTCGGGACCTTTGCTTTTCGTGGGCAAGTGCTCTACCAACTGAGCTACCCAAGTACATCCTCACAGCTTTACTTCTGCCAGTACCTCGTCTCCTACCTTCCACGAAAGGCAAAGGTCCCGAGTTCGAGTTTCGGTCCGGCACACAGTTTCAATCTGCCAAGAAGTTACATACAGCTTCGCTCAGCTGTCCCGGTGAGCCTTCCATGCTAAACCTCAGACATGACCATTTTGATCTTCCAGATCTCAATCTGTATTTTTAAGTCCTAGGAAAGTTAAAGAACACAGAGATGGGGCTGAATGGTCTATTAACCAAATACCAAAGAAAATGTACGCTAGAGGCCCCAGAATTAGTATTTTATGATAAGTGACCTATTAGTGACTAAAATGAATAACTGAGGTGGTACTAGGTTTTTATCGAACAATGTGTGTGAGGCATTTCTTAATAAACTTCTGATATGATCTATTTCTTATACCAACAACGTTATGTATAATGACACGAAAAAAAAAAATACGCTAAGAGCAGTGATTGCACTGGCCGTGGGACAGGATACTTGAAACTTGCGCCATTACTGAACAATATATACACTGCTGGAAGTCTGGCACCAAAACAGAACATAGCTTTTGATTCAAAATCATTTGGTTTCAATGTGTGTACACATTATTTATGATGCGAATATAATTACTGATCCATCAGTACTCCCAACACTGGACTCCAGCACAAGTAACTCTGCATTTGACAGGCAAGTAGGCAGCTGTTTCTGTCACAGAATCATACAATACCTCCTCAAAATTTACTGTGAAGACAGTGCTTCGTCAAAAATCATGGCTTGCTCTGTCTGAGAAACACAGTTTCTTGTAAATTTGAATCAAAAGTGATAAATTTCCTCCAGTTGGGATGATATAGCAATGAGAAAGGTGTCGTCTGGGTAACTTGTTACAGTTTCCTCGGATTGCTGGTTCGACTTGTAATACAGATCTTCAGATCCACGTAACTAGTAAAAGAAGAAAATGGGGTATGATAATAGGATACTGATAGTAATGTGATAAAAAGGATGTGATCAACAGCAATATAAAAAATATAGATAAGAGTGAATGGTAAGTATTGAAAACTTTTAGTGCTTACCTTAGAAATAAACAAATCGTTAAGGTTGATAACGGGAACCCAGCAGTCTTGATCCATGATAAACACTGTATAGGTAAAGCGGAATTTTACTATTCAAAATAATGTTAAAGAAGTAACCAAGAGCCTGAGATGAAAGTTTCAAAAAGATATTAAAAACTGAAATAGAAGACTGTGTCTTCCTTCTTAAAAGTGCAAGACAAAGTATTTAAAAGACATGAATGTTCCTATTCCACAATGATGAGCACAAATAATACTACGCAGAGAGGGTAAGTGGATTTACCCTATTTTAAGGAACACTGATTTCTTTATTACCTTCTCAATAAAGAGTTAAGCAACATGTTGAAAGCCCTACATACTTTCTTAGTACCATTTTGTTTTAAGAACTGCCATGAACTATATGTCAGAATTAAAGACTCTGAAGCACCTCAAGACTCAATACTGAAATCGCTGGGTGTTCAGATTTTTTAGAAAAATGTGGCATTTAAGAAAAATATTGCGGTAAATAAAGGACTTTAATAAAATGTACAAATCAGTAAAGATGTGATCACAGAACTGTTGGAGCACGTAGTGCTGAAACTTTCGTTTTGGTTCCTAATATTTAATGGAAAAACGTATCAATAGGTTGAGGGTTTAGCTTGGGTAACAGTTGCCTGGCATTATGGTAGACATTTTTCTAAACGATTTTGAAATTAAGAAATTAAAAAAAAAATGTGGCAAGTGAACAGTTAGTGCTTTGTTATGGAAGTCATTTTATTTCATGGGACTCAGCAAGGCGTCACGTAGGTCGTTTTAAAGATCTGTACCAAGCATTCCAAATTACAATTTACTTTGGTGTAATCACTTCTTTACTATTTTTATGAAGGCGACAAGCAGCGACATTATGTAACCCACGCGAAAACCTATCATTTCGTAAGATATTAGGTGACCTATTTTAACTGAATGCTGCGCTGAGTAGGACGCCTATCGTTATTACACGACGAGATTAAAAAGAACTCGATATTCGTAAGTAAACATTTAGAACAAATGAATGTGCAGGTTCTAAAGTTACACTAACAGACTAATGACCCTCCCCAGCTTCCCACCGGTAGTACAAAGTCCATACGCTCCGACGGCTTGTCTGGCGTAGAGGTAACTACGTTAGCAGGCCATTGCACGGAGTTATGATTGAAATTGAGACGAAAATGTTCGGTAACTGAATATTAGCTCCAAATTCTAACCTAACTTACACGATTTAAACTGTGCACACTAGGGAAGCTCTCGGGATACACGACTTAATCGACAAACATAATCATAGTACAGAGAATTGGAACGAAATATTTATAGATTATTTACACAAACCTTCCTCGTATATCAGTCTATGTATTAGTGAAAACTATATCAAAATCCCTACCCTAGTTTCTGAGATAAGCCTTCACGTATAGGCAGAAAAATGCGGCAGGAGAATTTGGTTCATCATACTTCAAAAGTTTGTGCGAAATATTTGTAAATTACATACACAAAACTCCCTCGTCAATCAGTCTACGTATTAGTGAAAACCGTATCAAAATCCCTACAGTAGTTCCAGGAATTAGCCTTAACGTGCAGACAGAAAAACGCTATGATGAACTTTAATAATATAATAAATAATTAATATGCTGTGATTAAAACGAAGAGAGAGATAACACAGAATAAATGAGAAATCTGTTTATGTCAGTATAACATACCGAATTATATCATCTAAAAGCAACGAAGCGTTTTCACGTAAAAGAAACTTAAAAGTTGCTTTCAAAATAGAAAATACTTCAGGATAGAGAACTCGAAATAAATTTAAGGGCAAAAAAAGCTACATCCATATCACGTGTGAGGAATACTAAAAAAATAGATCGGCCGACATGCCGAACTCCTAAGACTCGTTTGATGAGCACACTTGTATACAAAGTGTCCCGCACCACCATACACTCTCATACATTGTTACTGACATGTAAATTCTGCATAGGGCCAACAAGGAATGCTATCTAGATTTGCTGGAGGAACTTTTACTGTCCGAAAATAAAAGAACCGGACATGGCACTGTAGGAACAAAATTAGTTTTCTCGGAATGCTTATTTCAACATTTACGAAGAGTTTCTTTGGTAAATCTAGAATTCCTAGTACCTATATAATTCAACCGTGAAAGTGAAATGTTTAATTTGCTGGTTGCTGTTGGCTAGATGAAGGCCAGTGGCCTGGCCGTAGAGGTAGCCCCGGTTCCCGTCGCATCACGGAAGTTAAGCGCTTTCGGGCTGGGCTAGTACTTGGATAGGTGACCATCCGGTCTACCGAGCGCTGTTGGCAAGCGGGGTGCAATCAGCCTTTGTGATGCAAACTGAGGAGCTGCTTGATCGAAAAATAGCAGCTCCGGTCTCATAAACTGACATACGGTTTGGAGAGCGGCGTGCCGACCACATGCCTCTCCATATCTGCATCCAGCATACAATGGCGCCTATGGGCTGAGGATGACACGGCGGTCGGTCGGTAACGTTGGGCCTTCATGGCCTGTTCGGGGGGAGTTTAGTGTAGTTTTTGGCTAGATGGTGCTCTACACGAACGCCTGACTGTAGCGTTCTCACGTCAGTATAGACTCACGACCGTACCACATCCGAGTCTCAGCCCACTGCAGTTCGCACTCTTTTGTGGCTATCTTCTTACGTCTTAGTAAAACCTTACATTTTTACTACTGTTGTGTACTAACTCGTATCTATCAATTGTAGTGTTTTATGTTTTCCTACTTTTTTCGTTTACGCTAGGTAATGATAAAGTAGACATTCAACAGCAGCAATATCTTAAACGTCATTATCACTTGTTCCGGAGTTTTGTCACTCTGTTCAGCTTTGGTGCCCTACATCTCGATGAATTGTGCTCCTACTAGGTCAAATGTAAAGCAAGTGTTATTTTGATATTCAGGAAGATCTCTAGGACCTTCTGACGCTTATCCGACATATTCTACTTCCATTGCCCAGTATCGTCGTCTGGCAAGCTCACTCAATAGTAATTTTGCCGTTAATTCCACTCGTTCACTCAAACAGAGATGGAGTGACGGACGATGATCACGGCCATGTGAGCCGGCCTCGACTTCTGTCTGCAAGACCGTAGGATCCTACGCAGTGCCGTAGGGGACCGCACCGCCACTTCCCAGCAAATTAGGGACACTGTTGCTCCTGTCGGTTCACAGAACATATTCTGAGATATCAAGGGCCTCCCCTTCCTAGTATTGAAGGAAGTTTGTGGGGAAAAAATCGTAGAGGGAGACAAAGATACGAATACAGTAGCCGGCCGTGGTGGCCAAGCGGTTAAAGGCGCTACAGTCTGGAACCGCGCGACCGCTACGGTCGCAGGTTCGAATCCTGCCTCGGGCATGGATGTTTGTGATGTCCTTAGGTTAGTTAGGTTGAAGTAGTTCTAAGTTCTAGGGGACTGATGACCTTAGAAGTTAAGTCCCATAGTGCTCAGAGCCATTTGAACCATTTTGAACGAATACAGTAAGCGAAATCAGAAGGAAGGAAGTTGCAGTAGTTATTCGGAGATTAACCGGCTTACACAGGATAGAGTAGCATCGAGAGCTGCATCAAACTAGTCTTCAACTCCAAATCACAACAATAACAGCATAATAAAACATTCACATGGATCTTGTAAGTTGAAATTACTCAGAGAAATCTAAATTGAAAAAGAAAAGCATCAACAAGATCACAAAAATTACAAAACCTGTAGGTAACTTTATATTTATACTGTTATATCTACTCTCACAAGGAACCCCTTGAGTGCGAGGTCGCAAGTTCAATCTTTAGTAAGACTCATTTGAAAGTGTTGCCTTAACAGCTACGACAGGAGAAAATTAACTGCTAATGACGCTCCTTGTGCACCAGGGGGGCGACAGAAAATACGTGTCCAGTAGGTGCAGAGATCGACCTTCTATGGGATGTATGTATTACACTTCACAAAACGAACGTCGTCGACATTCAAGAAATGTTCTAAACAAACATATTCGCAGGTACCTTTACCTTTAATCCATACAAAAACAGTTTTAATAACTGATATCTTACGTCTACTACGTGTATACAAGGAAAAGGGTGAGGGTGACATATATGTTGATTTGCCAAAGTCTTTATTTGCATTTTCGGTGACATGATATGTTCGATAGGCTATGATGTCACGATCAACGAAGCTTTCCAGTCCGGATACATTGGGTACGCCTGTACCACCACGTACAACAGCGACTGTTAACCATCCGTTACCGTGGGTAAACGAATCATTGATGTCAATGCTGAAGTTCAATCTGCAACCACAAAACACTACAGGTCCGTCCAGTAGAGAGTGTGCAGCGACAGATTTGATGGTATTCTTTTTCTTGTCGGCGACAGATGTGGTCATTTCGACGTCTTCAATGGTTTTATATATAAACAAACCACTAACTTGCACCATGGACATCGAATGAAAAATGGCCCGCCACAGAGATAACAAAGGTTTGCACTATCAAGATCGAAGCTGAACTCCTTGGGAGTTACAAACCGTGCAGTACGTTCAGCTAGGTAACCACTTTTAACGAATGCATGCACCGTCACATTGGCGTAAAGTGGTGAAGTGGTGACGAAAACTGATGGAATGATACGGCACGCAGCCGAATGTGAAACAGTGTGTTGTGAATATTGTCGTGGAACTGGCTATCGTATAAGACGTAGCCGCAGATTGGGCGATAGTCTGTTTTACAAGAGCGGAAAACAAACATCCAGCGTCTGAAATTGTCAAGTGGTTCCAGGTGGTAAGAACTGCAATGCCACACACTTTTCAGGAGGGATAGTTTGCTCTAAAGAAGTATAATTTTTATACGTAGACCAGTAGTCAAGAAAGCTTTTTGACCAGTTATTGGCCAGATGTAATACTCATACCGCACTTGAAATTCTCTTACGCCTATTTTCCCACTCTTACTTGCTGTTACGTAAATATTCCCTACTGCCCTTGCAAGATAATGCACACGAGAAAGAATCGTTGAGGAGGGGGCCAGACCACGTCTAACCCCTTGTAGCACAATAAAGAACTTCCCAGACAATTTACCATCCAGATTAACAGTCGGCACAATTGTATACGAATGTTAGTTGATCTTGATACAATTCTCCTGAGCCTCTGATTTTCAGGATTCCTTTCATATGTGTTTCCTCTTCAAATCCAGACTGGTCGGGGTTGCAAACAAATTCTTTAATGGACGACTGAATAAGTTTCTTTATCTCATCTACAACTTATCGGGGCGATCCCGCAGTTTGCTATACATCGTCAAGTTGACTGAAATTACAATTCTGTAGCACTGTTTGAAGCTATGAAACCATCCTCTGCTTCCCTTGAAATCACTGTTAACTACATAGCGCACAAATGTGCATAAAGTAGTAGGACACTATCATGCACTTCCCATAAATTGTATTGAGCGTCCTTGAAATACCCACACACCAGTTTTTGTAACAAGTGCGCATTGTCCTTCCTTGAATATCTGTCGTTTTTCTGATGCACTACATTGTCAAACTGTTGCGGTCTTATTTAATATCTGTTTAGAATCGCATTTTTTTACTATTCTGCAGATCCTATCACGTAATTATGTTTAGTAACCGCTCCTTGGACAACGATGGTCCTTTACAACGATTCACTGGAGACGTAATTTGTGGGTCCCCGTCCGATGAAGATGATGAACTACATGGTTCAGTAGCTGTTTCAACATCACTTTCACTTGTTAAGCAGGTATCGTCATAATTAGACTCCTCGTGTACACACATCAAATAAAGTTTTGCATCGCCCCGGTTCCCAGAGCTCTTGAAGATAGACGTTGACTGTGGATATTGTATCACAGATACAGTCCCTCTGACTGTTGAGAGATATCACTAAATACTCCGAAAGATACAAACAGCCATGCATGAGCAGCGCCTATTACACGGAGGGGTCCGACAGCAGATCAATTCCAGTCATTCCACCAGGAAGGAAGTACACGGCTCGTGTTGTCTGTAGTTCAACCATACCTAGACGGTCAATACTGCGGTTCAATCGCGTCCGCATTGTTATATCGTGCCAGGAAGGGCTATCAATAAGGGAAGTGTTCAGGCGTCTCGGACTGAAGCAAAACGATGTTGTTCAGACATGGAGGAGAGACAGAAACTGTCGATGACATGCCTCACTCAGGCCGTCTAAGGGCTACAACTGCAGTGGATGACCGCTACCTAGGGATTATGGCTCGGAGAAACCCTGACAGAAAAGCCATCATGTTGAATAACGCTTTTCGTGCAGCCACAGGACGTCGTGTTACGACTCAAACTGTGCGCAGTAGGCTGCATGATACGCAGCTTCACTCCCGACGTCCGTGGGGAGGTCCATTTCTGCAACCACGACGCCATGCAGCGCGGTACAGATGGGCCCACAAAAACGCCAAATGCACCGCCCAGGATTGACATCACGTTCTCTTGAGCGATGAGTGTCACATATGCCTTCAACCAGACAATTGTCGGAGACGTATTTGGAAGCACCCCGGTCATGCTCAACGCCTTAGACACAGCGTCCAGCGAGTGCAGCTAGGTGGAGGTTTCCCGCTGATTAGGGGTGGCATTATGTGGTCGACGTACGCCGCTGGTGGTCGTGGAAGGCACCGTAACGGCTGTACGATACGTGAATGCCATCCTTCGACCGATAGTGCAACCATATCGGCAGCATATTGGCGAGGCAGTCGTCTTCATGGACGACGATTGGCGCCCCCATCGTGCACATCTTGTGAATGACTTCCTTCAGGATAACGACTTCTCTCGAATAGAGTGGCCAGCACGTTCTCCAGACACGAACACTATCGAACATGCCTGGGATAGATTGAACAGGGCTGTTTATCGACGACGTGACCCACCAACCACTCTGAGGGATCTACGCCGAGTCGCCGTTGCGGTGTGGGACAATCTGGACCAACAGTGCCTTGATGAACTCGTCGATAGTACGCCACAACGAATACAGGTATGCATCAATGCAAGAGGACGTGTTACTGGGTATTAGAGGTACCGGTGTGTACAGGAATGTGGACCACCACCTCTGAAGGTCTCGCTGTATGGTGGTACAACATGCAATGTGTGGTTTTCGTAAGCAATAAAAATGGCGGAAATGATGTTTATGTTATCTCTGTTCCAATTTTCTGTACAGGTTCCTGATATCTCGGAACCGAGGTGATGCAAAATTTTTTGATGTGTGTACATCGTCCGCACGGTCGATCTTATGCGGCACCATACATTTCACTGTGTCATCTTGCAGAAACGCTAATATTTCTTCAGCCATTTCTTTCTCACTCTGCAAAATTCCATGGGTTCCTTTCTGACGATATGTCAACTTCAGTAACTCTTGTAGATATAATGCAATGTTTGCTTTATTTATCCTTGCCATTGCCCTGATTTATAACGACACCGTTAGCACTGTATCGCTGTACTCATCGACTAAGAGGTTCAACTATGCTCGGTAGCCTTATTCCGTTCTCACAATTTGATACCTCCAGTCCATCCCCCTGTTGCCACTAGCTGCTAGTATTGCGACTGCATGGTAGACAATCCGTGTGGCGTCGAAATCTCAAAGGGTTCCTCGTTACAGCTGTGTAAATAATGTAGAAAGTTTCTCATTCGCGTAACAGTTTTTCACAATACCACATTAATAGTTGCATAGAAATAATTTACCAAAACATGAGCGACGACAAGTGTGTCATATCAGCGAGAAGATAGCCACATCGACTTAAATCCGACCGACAATACATGAGTTAGGGCGGTAGGGTATTTATTCACAATAAAATTTAATTTAGCTTCCGTATACTTTTATTCGACAGACAGCTTCGTGCTTGATCTTATTAGTCATACGGTTCTCAATTGTATACGTATCTAAACATTAAAACGTCTTCAGATATACAGTGTATCGCAAAAATCACTGGACACTGGGCACTGATTTAAGCAAAAGGTTGAATTTATACGAGGTCTGTCTAAAAAGGATCCGACCTTTGATTTTCCCGCGCAAAATAGAGACGATAGGGCGGCGCCACTGTACACAGTAAAGAAAGAGGCCTTTATGCGTATGCGTGAATTTTGTCCCCGCCTTCCAGCGCGTCAGTTGCTGGCTGTCGGTCGCTGTGGGAGGTGCTACATAACGTGTTCGTCGGATTAGCGATTCTCTCCAGATGACTGAACATGTTGAGCAAAGATACTGCATCAGATTTTGTCAAAAGCTTGGTGATTCTCAAAGCGAAACAATTCGTGTTTGGAGAAGATGCGATGGCTGTAACACAAATTAAGGAGTGGTTCAACCAATTCAAAAATGGCCGCACATCAACGGAGAGTGATCAGCGTTTGATAGGCCCCGAACTGCTCGGAGTGCAGCTGTTGTTGAGAGGGTGCAAAATTTGGTGATGGCAGATCGTCGTTTGACTGTGCGAGAGACTACCCAAGAGGTTGGAGTGACTGAAGATTCTGCACATGCGATTTTGCTTGATGATTTGAACATACACCTAGTGGCTGCGAAACTCATGTCCAAGTTGTTGTCGTCGGAACAAAAAGACCTCCGTTTTGACGTTGCATGGGAACTCCTGGACACCACCAACACTGATCCTGGGTTTCTGAAGACCGTGATAACTGGAGATTAGTCATGGGTGTACGACCCACAAACAAAAAGACAGTCGTCGTAATGGAAGCATCCCGAGTCTCCAAGGCCGAAGAAAGTGCGGCAGATGCGAAGCAAAATCAAGGTGATGCTGACTGTCTTCTTTGATGTCCATGGAATTGTGCTTCATGAATATGCACTAGAAGGACAAACAGTGACAAAGGAGTACTATCAAGATGTTCTCCACCGACTTTGTGACGCAGTTCGGCACAAAAGACCAGACATGTGGACGACGAAAAACTAGCAGCTGCATCACGACAATGCCCCCGCACGTTCATCCCACTTGATCCAAAATTTCTTGGCCAAACATAGAATTACAGCCGTTTGCCAACCTCCCTACCCTACAGACATGGCTCCTTCCGACTTCTGGTTGCTTTCAAAATTGAAGACGCCATTGAAACGATCCCGTTTTGAGAATAGAGAAGAGATAATGCGGAACACGACTACGGAGCTGAACACTATTCCACAACATTCCAGAGGTGTCTCCAGCAGTGGAAGGATCGGTGGGCCAAGTGTGTGCAAGTTCAAGGGGCCTCCTCTGAAGGGGATTAGCGTCCCAACCCTGTTAGGTATTCGAAATATTTTTTTCTGGCCAAGGTCGGATACTTTTTAGACAGGCCTCGTATTTCATTACAAATACAAAAAATTCTTCCAATTATCTTTATGTACAAACTGTTTTTCGTCTTTGAAGTCTTTTTGGAAGACTGTTACGTACTCTGTGACATAGTGTGTTATCACTGCCCAAATCATGAAATGCGCCGTGTATGTAGTCTTTCAGGTCAGCAATGGTCTGAGCTTTTGAGAAAAACCGATCCTTGACGACACTCCATAGGAAAAAATCCTTGGGCATAATGTCTGGTGAACGAGGAGGCATGAAAATATCTGCCCTACGAGCAATCACGTATATTTGAAAAGGTTCGTTTAGATAATCGCGGACTGCAGTGGCATAATGTGGTGGAACACCATCGTGTTGAAAGTAATTTTCTTGAAAGTTTTCAGCACATGTCATAAGTCCTGGTACCACATAATTCTGAAGCCTATCCAAATAGTTGTCTCCTGTCACTGTTCCTTCAAATGAATATGGTCAAAGTGCTGTTTCAACGAAAGATTTTGATTGTCAGTATACCAGTAAGTGCAGTTATGTGTATTAACTCGTCAGACCGTACAGTTTTATTGAATAGTTTAGGATTATGTTTCTGTTGGTCAAGCACCAAGTTGAAGAACTGAGTTCGAAGAGGAGCAGCATATTTTGTGTTACCGCGAAATAGGGAAGAGAGTGTGGCTGAAATGATACATTTTGGGGTGGACATCATCAAAAGGAAGGCGTTTTTCGTTGCGGCGAAATCTCCTCACGAAATTTTAGCCACCGAGATTCTACTCTGAATGCGAAAGTATTTTGTTGACGCCGACCTATATAGAGACAAACGATCATCATAATAAAATAAAGGGAAATCAGAGCTCGCGCGGAAAGATATAGGCGTTCGTTTTCCCCTTGCGCTGTTCATGATTAGAATAATAGAGTATTATTGTGAAGGTGTACCCTTGAATCCTCTGCCAGCCACTTAAGTGTGATTTGCAGAGTATCCGTGTAGATGTAGATCTGGAACATCTTCAAGTAATCCATGCCACAGACGTGGAATGTAAACTTTAAACTTCTGTTTGCGCAACATTCCTTCCACAGACTTTCGTGATCCAGCTTAGTTATTAATCGTCTCGTTGGCTTTCGCGGACTTTGGCTCATTGCTAAACATAGTCGCAATTCATTTTCCTCAGCTGTGACTGTCGTTGGGCGGCCAGATCTTGGTGCATCCATAATAAATCCGTGTTCTTCCGATCTACCTCTTATGTCGTACACTGTTTGTGAAGACGGCGGTTTTGATCTTAAACGTCATCCCCACTCATTACAATTGCTGTAGCACCACTTCTATAAAATGTTCCTAACGCGAAGATCCTTTCTTCTTTCGTTAACATCGTGATAATTCGGAAAACCACAGCTGTAATCACGTCTCTCAGATAACGCTTTCAACAATTCACCAGTTCGATTATTGTGTTTGTTTTATTTGTCGCCGCGCGGGATTAGCCGAGCGGTCTATGGGGGCTGCAGTCATGGACTGTGCGGCTGATCCCGGCGGAGGTTCGAGTCCTCCCTCCGGCATGAGTGTGTGTGTTTGTCCTTAGGATAATTTAGGTTAAGTAGTGTGTAAGCTTAGGGACTGATGACCTTAGCAGTTAAGTCCCATAAGATTTCACACACATTTGAACATTTTTTTATTTGTCATTGCATTGTATACCAATTTGAAAAGGCGTAATTACGATCGTTTGGTAATAACAACTTAATGGGCTAAAACTCCCTATTGTGCTACGTCTTGCTGTTACTTTTGTTTTCTTTTAACCAACTGTCCAGTGACTTCTGCGCTACCCTGTATTATCTGTAGTTCCGAAACCAAAAAAAAGGAAAATGGTTCAAATGGCTCAGAGCACTATGGGACTTAACATCAGAGGTCATCAGTCCTCTAGAACTTAGAACTAATTGTACCTAACTAAGCTAATGACATCACACACACCCATGCCCGAGGCAGGATTCGAACCTGCGACCGTAGCAGTCGCGCGGCTCCGGACTGAAGCGCCTAGAACCGCTCGGCCACTGCGACCGGCAGTTCCGAAACATGTTTAAAAAAAAAAACTCATGTGTATCTTACTGCTAAAATAACTGTCATATCCAGTTATACACTGCGTCTGTGAAAAGTACAACACCGAGAAAGAATTACTCCAATAGCGCCACACTTGGTGGAAGTGGCAACGTGTGTGCAAGCAGTACGTAACACATTTTGCAGCGAGATTGGGTACACGTAGACCGGTCAGAACCCTCTCGTGTCGGTTCGACAGGGTCGGTGGTGTGCTTAGTGCAGTCGGTGCAGAGCTGTCACATAAGGTGGAAACAATGCAGTGAGTGCCAGTATGCCTCGTCAACGTCAAAGGGAGACAAATCGGCATGTGTGCGAGTTCGAACGGGGCAGAATGATCGGTCTCCGGGAAACGGGGTTGTCATACCGTGGCATTTCGGCTCGCACAGGGCATGCTGCTACGACAGTGTTGCACGTGTGGAAGCATTCGATAAAGGAAGGTCGTATGCAGCGACGAGCGGGAACTGGACCACGGGACATGGCCACAGCACGGGACGACCGTTATCTTGTCAGCATGGCCGTTACTGACCGTACAGCGTCATCCACAGTGTTGGCTCGTCGCTGGAACACTGTAACAAGTGTGAACTTGTCTGCATCGACGGTTCGTCGCCGTCTGCTGCAGGTTCGACTGGTTGCACGCATGCCATTACGTCGACTTCCATTGTCCTGAAACCACAAGCTCCTCTGACTGCAATGGGCATGTCAACACCGTCACTGCGGTGCTGAATGGCAACATGTAATCTTTTCGGATGAGTCCCGCTTCAACGTGTCCTTCAGTGATGGCCGCATATGTGTCTGGCGGTACCGTGGTGAGCGCAACCTGGAGGGCTGCAGTGTGGAGCGGCGTTGCGGACAAACACCAGGTGCGATGGTTTGGGGCGACATCGGTTACAACCGATCTCGCCTCGTACGTATTGCGGGCACTTTGAACAACAACGGGTACCTGTCGGAGGTTGTGGAGGTAGTCCCCCTGCTTCAGGCATCTCCACAGGCCACATTTCAACAGGACAATGCCCAGCCACATATTGCGAGGAATGTACAGGCCTTCTTCGAAAAGCGACGGGTGCCATTGTTTCTCTGGCCTGCACGTTCGCCAGACATGTCGCCCATCGAACACGTCTGGGATATGATTGGTCGGCACCTGGAGCGTCACGGTCCTCCAGTAACAGGTGTCGCGGATTTGCGGGCTCTGATACAAACTGCGTGGTAGGAAATCCCTCAGGAACGTATTCAAACCTTGTTGACTCAATGCCACGGCGCATAGCAGCTCTAATTGGAGCGCATGGTGTCCACACGACATATTGAATAGAAGGGCTCAAAGGACGTATAAAGATTTGAAAAGGTAATATTTCGTTGCTTGTCATGTACCTAACCTGTGGTATTACATTAATTGAATTCATGCCTTTCCTTCTTGGTGTTGCAATTTCCACAAATGGTAGTATATTTGTCGCCTACGTATAGCGTCTCTCAATGAGGAATTTCAATAAGAACTTAACAGATTTCTTCTCCTTTATCTGTACTTCCAATTCTAGTTCTGAGTGACGCTTTTGGCACACAAGTCTCGGATATTCCTTGAAAGATATGGTTACCAGTGTGATGGAGTATTGATCACTGGGTATAAAGAGTCAAGTGAAGTTTGTGGTCTTTATGAAACACAAAAATGTAGTTGCCTTTGACTTGAGAATTATTCATGCGAGTCACTTATAGAATACACAACTGAAAGAAGCAACAATAGAGGACAAATCGTCTCTTAGTTGTCTCAGTCTTGAGAGAGTGCACGGAAATGATGAGAATATCTGTTATTCGAACAAACTCACTGCAACGCAGATAGAAAATTCTCGTGGCAGTAGTGACTGAAATGACACTACATTAATTTGCACATATGCGTGCATCGTTTCCTCCGAATGTCATCAATTAAATGACTGAAATTTTGGAATGTATTTATACAATAAAATTACTCTTTGCCAAGAACATGTTGAGACTTACAGAGTATTTGGACACGAGGGCAGAGGGTTTTTCCTTCCGAATTCCATGTTTCGGTTACCGAGAGCAGCACTCCGCGGAGGAAGTAGTTGCAGGCGCTCCCGTCAGATGTCTCATCCGCTAAATTCTGCTCCATTAGATTTTAATTCTATTGTTGTGGTGCAAGGAAAAGAAAAATGTTTCAATTCAGTGGCTGCGAAGATTGTTCTTGAAGATGGGAATACTCTTATAGCACAGCATAACTTCCAATAACCACTTTCTCTTTTTGTCTGTATTAATTAAAAAGTATCACTTTCGTAATGGTCTACAATGACCAAACTTCTCCCGACCATAGACTTACTAAACAAAAACTAGACCGCGCATTGGCGCTAGTGCTGCGTCCCCACATTGAACGTGACAGAAGCCGCCATTCGCAGGGAAACAGTGCGTAAACATGGTTCGTTCGTGTGCTGCTTTTAATTGCAACCGTAAGAATGGAAGCAAAGACGAAGACGGAAACAATGTTACATTTCACAGGTCAGTCATTTCTGGTTGTTTGTTACATTCTATTACTTGTATATAGTATTTTCATGGAGAAATAATACATCATGAGAGATTGTTTTTGTTTAGATTTCCGCTTACAAATGATTTTCTAAATCGGAAATGGATTGTTGCTACTCGGAGAGAGAACTTCGAACCGACAGCAAATCATTTGCTGTGCTCTCTTCATTTTGAAGATAATTGTTACATGGAAAATTATGTAAATAGACGTCAACTGAAGGACGACGCTATACCGACAGTATTTGGATTTCCAACTCATTTGAAAGAGGTATAGTGTTTGCAAAGCCAATTAATTCAAATATTAAATGTAGTTGACAGCAGATTGTTCCATAGCCTAACCTGATGTCGATATTTACACCTTATACTGTATCTAATAAACTTTCTGCCACAAAAATTGCAAGCTACATAGGGAAAAAGTTGCAGTGTTACATTACAGACAAAGGTACTTTGTTGCATGTCAAGTACTTATATTGTATTTGCATATAAATTACTAAAAATACTAACAGTGTTAATGTACTAACTTGAACTGAACGAAGAAGTAGGCACATGATAGGTATTTAGATTTTTAATCAAATACATATTAAGTATGAATCAGAGGTATGTCGAATAATTGCGTTTAGATACTTAACATGTGTTGTCAGGTGGTGATTATACTTCGTAAATGGTCAAATATTTTATCAAATGTTGCAAACTCAACCACTTCCACTAATGTGCGAATGAAATTCCAACGGTATTTAAAGTGATATGGGTTATTACAATTAATCATACCAAAATTCGAGTGTAGACAATACTGTGCTAAACAAAAGTAAGTGTGAAAAATGTACACAGTAGTCGGTAAAAATGAAACAGGACCTGACAGGAAAATTACGTGTATTAAATAATAATCGTACTGTCTGCTACTTTAAAAGTTCGATGTAATTATCTAATGCAAATAGCTCGATGTAAACTCGCTCCACCTTGTCAGGGAAGAGCCTTACATTCTTAAATTTCGCCTCTCTATGCAGACGTATTTCGGAAATTAGGAAACTTCATTCATTTACATATAATTTTAAAATAGACTCGAATACTCAGTATTTTTTTAAACAAACATGTGTTTAATTTGTACTTCAATTTGCTCTTGTTGCGTCTCATATACTTCAAATCACAACCCCAGTACTAGGATTCATCGCTGCAAATGGCTGCGATCAGCTGCTTCAATTGGGAGACAGTTGCGTCGCTTCTCCGCTGCGGCGTGGTAGGGGCTTGCTCCCGACGTACGTTGTTTTTCGTTACACTAGTGCCAAACATTTAGCTGAAAGCATGTAGTTCTCCAGTCCTGTTACCATGTTTAATCAATAAGGAACGCTCTGCATCAAATTATTGTGCACCAAAGAAGAATTTTTTCCTTAACCATGAACCATGTTGAATACGTGCTGACGGTTATTAGATATTTGATCTGGCACATTCTTATTCCTTCTAGAAATGCCATTTGTAGTTAGGACGCATCTTTGAGTAGTATAGTCCACCTAATCAACTCAATGTACAGCACTTCGAAAGTTACACAAAGCATTTGTCACGTGTTTTCTCATAACTACCGATGATGTGGCTGTAATACTCGAGATAATTTTTAAGGATATTTTTGTGCGAGCAAGGGCTTCTGAGCACCAAGGTGATCATGAGAAGCGATTCCTATAGCTTGTCTACTAACAGTTCTTTTGTCCCTGATGTACAAAGCAAGTCCTCTGTTAACACGACGTTTGGTCCGCCTAAAACGCTTCAGACTTTTAAGGAACGCATCAGTTAACATCTTACACATTCTAGAGCGATGATCAATTTTGTTGGTGCCCTGAAGTTTCAGTTTCACAACAACAGCATCGATAATTTTCCTCCGGTCATTTAACTCCCGTGAAAACTGTCTAGCATTATGACTGCAACTGTCAACGACTGAAACCTCATTCCATTCGAATTGACTCATTTCTCTTCATCGCGTCTCTCACAGAGCAAGTCTGTAGTGATAATAAAACGTGCCTGGAGCAGTTTATCTTTGGATGCACAGTCTGAAGCCGCACAAATAATTGACCAAAGACCGATGATCGCCAAGTTTCGGTGTTGAATATTTCTTCTACGCCTTGACTGTAGAGAGTAAGGGGAGTGTGTGATGATGAGGTTAATTATCAGTATGTTTTATAACTTACGAATCATACAGTCGTTCGATAGGTTTGCTATCCGTGATAAGCAGTAACGATATATGACGTGACCGTGATATTCGTATCACAAATTTACTCGTGGTCACAACGGCTGGCCTCCCTTCGCTCCTCCCTCTTTTCTCCTCTGATGATAGTCACATTAACGTGCCAACGAACCATTACACTTGAAACTTTCTGGCAAATTAAAACTGTGTGCCGGACCGAGACTCTAACTCGGGACCTTTGCCTTTCGCGGGCAAGTTCTCTACCAACTGAGCTACCCAAGCACGAATCTCGCCCAGACCTCACAGCTTTACTTCTGCCAGTACCTCGTCTCCTACCTTCCAAACTTTACAGAAGCTCTCCTGCGAAACTTGCAGAACTAGCACTCCCGAAAGAAAGGATGTTGCGGAGACATGGCCTAGCCCAGCCCTGGGGAATGTTCCCAGAATGAGATTTCCACTCTGCAGCGGAGTGTGCGCTGATATGAAACTTCCTGGCAGATTAAAACTGTGTGCCGGACCGAGACTCGAACTCGGGACCTTTGCCTTTCGCGGACAAGTGCTCTACCAACTGAGCTACCCAAGCACGACTTTTGAGATCTCATGAATGAAAATGTTTCGTATATGGTGCTACGGACTAAAAATATTACGGCGGAGATCTTTCATCTCTGTCTACTGTTGTTGAGGATTCGATCGCAGATACATAGTCGTGACAGGCAAGATTATGAAGATGACTTCTGCTAGTTACATTCCCAGTAATTTGTGTTCTTAGATTCCTGTCTATCTGCTTACTCGGAAATCGCTACATATTCGAAAAAATGGTGAATTATTTCTGACAAGAAAAAAATATAAGGGTCTTTGTCGGTTGTTTCACTCACAGCAATTTCATCTCCAGCAATTTCATCTCCAGCAATTTCATATCTCGTTTTTTAAACACACAGAAATCACGAAATCTTTACTAAGGAAGTGAGCTCTTACATGTAATAAATAACGAATACTGCAGAAAAATCTTAACTTACACGAATAACAATGTCTCAGAACGTGTTGCATATATGAAGCTGAAAAATAATTTATTTTCTCCCATACGTGCGCGAACCCATGTCCTTTCGTATGGCATTCCAGTGCGCTAACCACTTTTCATTAATAAAAGCATTTATTAAAAAACAATGTTACACATTCCAATTACATACTAAGTTCATATACTAACCATGTACACGTTTTATACATGAAATGATTTAAACAAAGACAGTTTGATCATTTCAGTTATGCTGATGTTAAAGAAAGGCAATAGAAGATGGTGTTACTGTCTAAATTACCAGAAAGAATTAAGTTAAACACCCAGAAAAGCTTTTTTTAAAGACGTTCAAACTTCAACATGAAGAAATAAATTCTACACGTTGAACTACATGCGCTCCAATCTTTACAGAAGCATAAATAGCTCTTTATGAAAGATATCAACAAGTTGGTGGGATAATTTTAAATATAAAACAATTTAATAATCATATTTGACAGTTTCTGAAATACTTGAGAATGGTGGATAGGAGATATTATAAAGTTGTCTAGCCTTCTAACTACACTTTCTGGACATTAATTGAATGTTAAGTATCTGAGGTGATCAGACCTATGTAATAAGTCTCTCACTGCAGAACTGACTTACACATCACAGTGAAAAAATGAACAGGGCAATGTGCCAGCCATTGAATATTACATTATATTAGGTAGAATCTTATGGTTTTTAACCAACTGATAAGGACATTTCCATTAAAACTGTCAATTTCCAAATTTCTAATATAGACCAATAATGATGCTCTAATGTTTTGTGTTTTGACACTATTAGACACACAATCTGACTGTCATATCAGTTCTGTACATTAGCTTATAAGTTTCAAAAACTGCTCTCTGAAGTAGAACAAGCGTAGAACAAACACACACCGAAATATACTGTAAAATTTTAAATAGTATCCTTAGGGTAACTACAATACACCACTGTCAACACAGTCTTCTTTTTTATATTAACCAACGCCCATTCTTTCAAATACATTTTTAACATATTACCGAACTTCTTCTTGTGATTCGAATACCTTCTAATTTTGTGGAATTCACACAGCATGTGTACCTTCAACTCTATGGTGCTGTCGGATCCTAATTTTTTGAGGATGTAATAAACAAAATTTCCCAGCAACCAGTACACAGCGTTATTTTTCGCTTCTGGGAAATAGCGTGCTTCAGGCCTGTGTATCAATGACAGCGATATATACTCAGGGGATATTCTTGTAATCAGAGCTATTTGCTTCCGGATCCACTTCCAACTATTCATGTGACCACAGCAAGTATATCTATGAATTATTGTGTCAACTAGATGGCATTGTTGAGATAAATTTGTTTCACGGAGTCCGACTGCGTGCAGTCTACCATTGGTGCTAAGTATGTTGTTAACTGTCTTGTACCATGTGTATGTAGGCTGTTTAGGTTTTTATACTGGTAACGCCACGTAGCGCTCTGTATGAAAATCACTGGCTGTGCTGTGTGCAGTCTGTGGCTGTGTGGCATTGTTGTAATATTCGCTATTGTAGTGTTGGGCTGTTGGCTGTTAACAGCGCGTAGCGTTGCGCAATTGGAGGTGAGCCGCCAGCAGTGGTGGATGTGGGGAGAGAGATGGCGGAATTTTGAGAGCTGACGATCTGGACGTCTGTCCATCAGAAAGAGTAAATTTGTAAGATTGGATATCATGGACTGATATACAGGGCTATTACAAATGATTGAAGCGATTTCATAAATTCACTGTAGCTCCATTCATTGACATATGGTCACGACACACTACAGATACGTAGAAAAACTCATAAAGTTTTGTTCGGCTGAAACCGCACTTCAGGTTTCTGCCTCCAGAGCGCTCGAGAGCGCAGTGAGACAAAATGGCGACAGGAGCCGAGAAAGCGTATGTCGCGCTTGAAATGCACTCACATCAGTCAGTCATAACAGTGCAACGACACTTCAGGACGAAGTTCAACAAAGATCCACCAACTGCTAACTCCATTCGGCGATGGTATGCGCAGTTTAAAGCTTCTGGATGCCTCTGTAAGGGGAAATCAACGGGTCGGCCTGCAGTGAGTGAAGAAACGGTTGAACGCGTGCGGTCAAGTTTCACGCGTAGCCCGCGGATGTCGACGAATAAAGCAAGCAGGGAGCTAAACGTACCACAGCCGACAGTTTGGAAAATCTTACGGAAAAGGCTAAAGCAGAAGCCTTACCGTTTACAATTGCTACAAGCCCTGACACCCGATGACAAAGTCAAACGCTTTGAATTTTCGGCGCGGTTGCAACAGCTCATGGAAGAGGATGCGTTCAGTGCGAAACTTGTTTTCAGCGATGAAGCAACATTTTTTCTTAATGGTGAAGTGAACAGACACAATGTGCGAATCTGGACGGTAGAGAATCCTCACGCATTCGTGCAGCAAATTCGCAATTCACCAAAAGTTAACGTGTTTTGTGCAATCTCACGGATTAAAGTTTACGGCCCCTTTTTCTTCTGCGAAAAAAACGTTACAGGACGCGAGTATCTGGACATGCTGGAAAATTGGCTCATGCCACAACTGGAGACCGACAGCGCCGACTTCATCTTTCAACAGGATGGTGCTCCACCGCACTTCCATCATGATGTTCGGCATTTCTTAAACAGGAGATTGAAAAACCGATGGATCGGTCGTGGTGGAGATCATGATCAGCAATTCATGTCATGGCCTCCACGCTCTCCCGACTTAACCCCATGCGATTTCTTTCTGTGGGGTTATGTGAAAGATTCAATGTTTAAACCTCCTCTACGATGCTTTCGAACTCATTGATGGGGACATGCTGCGCCGAGTGTGCGACAGCTAGACCAAACCTAAACAGTGCAGTACAGCCACCACACTCGCAAACACGGTCGTCATCGTAAACATGTCCCTGCAGATGCTGCTCGCCGACCGTGGCCCGTGTTTGTTACAACACGCAACTGAACGTCGGAGGTTTCAAGCGTCAACTTTAGGTTACAATATCTCCGGATGTAATTAACATTTTACAATGCAACAAACGGCACTGATTACGTTTTTGTTTATATGTTCAGATGTGCTAACAAAACTAACGTGGTTCCATTAAAAAAAACGTAGGTTTGTGTTAAAAGACATACTTCCGTGCATTTTTGTATGGTTTGTATTAAACAGTTACACTAGTCCCTCTCCTCACGTTCGGTCTGTGGAATCGGTTTGCAGTATTTGATGTGGTTTACGAAATATATCCAGCGGTAACGTTAGGTGACTCACCCTGTATATTGTGACTTTTGAACACTATTAAGGTAAATACATTGTTTGTTCTCTATAAAAATCTTTCATTTGCTAACTATGCCTATCAGTAGTTAGTGCCTTTAGTAGTTTGAATCTTTTATTTAGCTGGCAGTAGTGGCGCTCGCTGTATTGCAGTAGTTCGAGTAACGAAGATTTTTGTGAGGTAAGTGATTTGTGAAAGGTATAGGTTAATGTTAGTCAGGGCCATTCTTTTGCAGGGATAATTGAAAGTCAGATTGCGTTGCGCTAGAAATATTGTGTGTCAGTTTAGTGTTGATCAGAATAGGTAAAGAGCGAATCGTCTGAGTACGTTCAGTTCTGCTCAGCTGTTTGAAAATTAAATAACGTAAGGGATTTACCAGCACAGTAATTCACTAATTTTTCTAAGGGGACGTTTCACATGACGTTTTTATATTAGACGTGACCACATTAGAACTAATGTTTTTCCGAATCTCAGTCCACTCAATGTTTGGGAACTGTCGTTCTATTTTGTTCTTTCCTTCGCTTTTTTTTTGGTTCCCGCATTATGGCTCTTGATGTTAAGTGTCGTGACTGCCTGAGTTCGACACTTACATAACTAAACTCAACATAGAAAATCCTCACATGTAACCGACTGTTGATATTCTGCACGTCAATCGAGGTTTAATGATCTCGAAAAGTTGGCTGGTTACGCTTTCTCGCGAGTCTTTTATTAAATTAACTTGCCTTTTGATAAAAAGGCAGAGGTTTTATCCATTATATCCGTTAATCCTAATCCACCATTTTTAGGATCTGAAGTAGCTACTTTAGGAGGTACTCTGAACACTTCATCTCTCCACAAAATGTTGGTGATTTTGGACATTATTCTCCTCGCTATCATTCTCGGTATTGGAAACAGCTGAGCAGTATAATAAGCCTTAGCAAGGATGCATGAGTTGATATACTGTGTTCTTTGAACTTGGTTCATATATCAAGTTAAATTCTCTATAATGGCTCCTTACACTTTATCTGCTGCTACTTTCCAATTTAAAGCCGTTATTTTCATGGGCCATGCTGTCAGGGTGATCCCAAGTGTTTTATGGTGTCGGACTAATTTTGCCTACTCGATGTTGATATTATCAAAACCTCTGAGATTTAGCATCTTACTTTTTCTTTCGTTTGCATTGTCTCCAGATGCTCTACAGTACGAATCAATCACTGTTGCTAGCGTGGTTACCTCGTCATTATTCCTTGTAATGACCTCTATATCGTCAGCCTAGGCTCTTATAACTGTTTTATTTCTTGATAGTGTTACGCCTTTGAATCTAGCATGGACATGTCGGAGGAAAGGTTCCAGCGAAATGGCGAAGAGCTACATGGACAGAGGACTTCCTTGAGGAACACCTCGTTGTATTTGCATCGGCCTGGATTGTTGACAATTCACCGCTATTTTAGCATTTATTCCAGTTGCTATATTCGACCTTATCGTTGAAACCTGTTTTCTTCAATGTCTGTAGAAGATATTCATGATTCACTACATCGAACGCTTTATAAAAATCTAAAAAAATAAAGCACATTTTATGTTTGTTACAGAAGTTATTGCTATGATATCCCTGAATTCTATTAGATTTTGAAAAATGGTTCTGCCTTGCGCGCAGTTCTGACGTTGTCTAATAATTTATATTTAAATCTTTGTTTCCATTATTTTTTGGTGTCAGAACAATTTTACTCTCCTTAAACTCAGCCGAAATCATTTTACCCTGAATAACCGCATTTACAATGTCTGTGATTTTCACATCTACTATTGGCCGGTAACGGATGTAAAACTCTGCTGGCAGACCATCCAGTCCTGGAGATTATTTGGTGGTGAGACGCATAGAGTCTCATACACGTCTTCTTCACTGACAACCTCGAGAAAATTTTCGTTGTCATCTTCTGTCAGCTGTGGGGCTAGGATATCAAGGAATTCTTCCAAGGAAGCATCACTACTTTGATGTACAGAATATAGCTCGCAATAATAGCGATAAATCTTGTCCATGATACCCTGCTGGGTTCTGAGAATCGTACCGTATTTTGTTCGAGTTTCATCAATAAAAATCCTTCTCTCGTTTCTCGTATGCTTCACTAAATGATATAGGAAAGTCGTTTCATCTTCTGACACCGAATTTGCCTTCGACTTTAATTTCAATCCTTACATTCGACTTCTCTTGACGTTAAGTAATTTGGCTTTGAGTTTTTTGATGTCTGCTATCCGAAGTGAGGAACCTGCTGAGACTTGATCATATAAATCTTTCAAAACGGAATAGTAATATTCTACAGTGCATTTCATTTCTCTTGCGCTCTGGGCACTGTATTGAAATAAGAACCTTCCTCGACTTGGGCTTCGCCATTTTAGCCCACCAGTCGATAGCAGTGGCATATCTACTACGAGCACGCAGGAATATTGCCCATGCTTCTTTAATCAGGTCTTCTAAATCATGATTTACTAACAAGGAAGTGTTCAAATTCGACTGATTCTTGAATCGGCGAACCGACTGTCTTGTTAGATTTATGCAAGCTAAGACACTTGAATGGTCTGAAAAATACGTAGGAATGGTTTCTACTTATGTCACGCAAGTTTCAAGGTTTTTAGTAATATATAATCTATCAATCCTGCTACGTGATGTTGCCGTGACCTAAGTGAACTCGACAATGGAGGGGTATTTGATTTCCCATATATCCTTTAATTCTAAACCATTTACTAGTTGTTTTAGTTCACTTGAGAAATTAAAATTAGGTAGCTGATCTTTTCGATCTGAACACAATTAAAATCACCTCCAAGTAATTGTCTTGGAGTTTTCCTTAACAAGTATATCAGGTCATCTTTGAAGAAGCGTGCCCTGTCAGCTCGGCGAGAACTTCCTGAAGGGGCGTACAAGTTGATGATAGTCACATCATAAATATTTAATTGTCTTATTCCCCTTCCGGACTCCAGTCGTTCCACCTCACTTACTGTAATCCCTTCCCTCACCAAAACAGCTGTTCCAACACTTGTTTCGGGAGACACATTTATGTAACTGACAAAACCGGGAATTACTAAATCTGAAATTAGAACTTCTTGTAACAGGGCAATATCAGTTGCGGATTCGTACAAAAAATCCTTAAGGGCCAATAATTTCAAACTGGACGTAATTTTATTTATGTTTATAGTGGTGACAGAATAATATTGCGTCATTGTGCTGTCACTGGGTAGTTGTTTTGATGAACTAATTTATTTTCCTGTGGCTCAGGTTTCAGTTAAGTTGTAACAGTTTTCTCGGAAGGCTGAACATGGAATATTCAGAGGTCGTTTTTTCGGTTGCATTTCAGTTTCACGAGTAGTTGTAACAGGGTTTCCCTTTGTTGTTAACGGGGAAATTGACTGTTATCATGAAGGGAGACATCTGCTTGGCCCGCTCCGTTAACATCCTCAACACGTTGATCCGGGCTATTCTTTGGTAACAGATCATTTAAGGTAAGCTTCTGACGCTGTATCAAATTACTTTTAAGAACAACAATTCGCCGCGGACATTCTGTCTGAAGTGGCCGGTTTCGTTACATATATGACATGTAGCTCCCTGACCTATATAACCAATTTGTGCCTTATACCTGCAAACAGCTATGTGAGACGGAATATTCGTCTTAACGTCCATCACTACACAGCGGACCCCGTTGAAACACTGCAGTTGAAAGCGAAGCGACCATCTTTCATTTGCAATTGATTTAACGTCCCCGCAGTTTGAAAGAGATTCCTTAATCTTACCATTTTCTATTTCAATGGGAAGATTCAAGACACGAACGGTTTTGTAATGAATGTCCGCTCTATAGATGGAAACCTTACTTTTATAATCATTTCTATGCACAAAATCTACTTCATAGCCCCACTTTCGTAACACTTTATCAACAGTCGCAGCAATGATTAACTTGACAAAAACACAATATTTTTCCTGATCCAGTTGCCAGATATGGACGGTTTCAGAACTGCGTAATTCAGTCATCTATTTCCAGGGGTGTAGGCGGAACAGGACGGAATTCCTTGTCAAAAGCAAATACCTGAGTATTCTTCCTGAGGTTTGTAGCCATGGTTAATCCAGCGACGCAATTTCGGTTAAACAACCGAAATTCCAATTAGCAGCAGCAAGGCCAGAAAGAGCGATCAGATCACAAGGAATAGGAACGAACACGGAGATAACCGATGGACAGCACTCGGCGAAGCACAAGTAGAGCGATGTAAACACGGAAGTGCAACGCAGCAGTTAACAGCGGCCACTCGCGAGCGCGGCTGAAACGGAAGTGACTTCGGCACGCCAAACAACAGAGCCATAGCGCTCAATTCTTGCACTATGTTGAGAAACGTAGACTGACTTCGTTGCCAAACAGTTCTGCGCAAGTCATAAATGCATCATAGTTTGGAATGTTTCCAATATCTGGTTTCACATAATTGCTTTCCATTATTACTTGAATGTTGTAAACACGTTTCGATAGTTACTAACTAAACCATTTGTGGGAAAAAGTACACAAAGTCGCTAGTAACGTCAGTTCACACTCATGCAATATACGTAAGCAGAGAAGATGTCTCGATATTTAATGCTCATAAACTCTTATTTGCACAAAAATAACACGTATTTTGAGAGAATATTGACTGAAAATCTTTTTTGTGTAATCATTCACAGTAACAACCTAGCCTAACCATATTTCCAACACAGGAAAATAGTGTATTATGAACTCACTTTCCAACCAGATGCGTCCTCTGGCGATTCTTTAGTAACACAATCACTAAATCCAAAGCTAAAACCGCTAAATATGTTTAAAATAACAAATTATGGGTGTACATAAACCACAGCTCACCGATCGACAGGGCCACACTGAAATCCAAAACCTCTCTGTACAATTGTCGTAAAATCGTTGGGAGGACCGTTCCGTAACAGGTCTCAGAAGCTTACTGAATAGGATATTTCGATAAAGAACAGAAAATTACGTCACTACCGAGACTAACCCACTACACCGTTCGGTATGAACGATACAGAATAGGGACCCTGCCGAGCGGCCCGCACCCGCCATCGGCCCGTGCGGCCACGCCAACTCCGAACTTAGAATGTTTCCAGGGAGCCACAACTCACCCGTTACCTCACATAAGAGCCAAATGAAAAAGGTGCCGACTCTAAAGACGCAGACCCACGACCGTGATAGCAGAGACAGCAATAGTTCTTCAACTGTCGCATGCAAGTTATTTCAAAGGCCATCGATAACACGGATAACGAGACCTGCGTTCTCAGTGGGTGACCGCAGTTATGAAGCAGAACGCCAGACAATCATGGTGTTTGAGACAGGGAGGAGCGGGCGTGAGATTCAGTCAGCTCTACGAGCGACTACACTCTCCCGGGCGAGATTCCAGCGAAGCCGCCGCTACGAAACAACGAGCAAAGAGGTTTAATGACCAGGAGAAATCGATTTTAACGCACTCACAGCTCAATCGCCTATATTGTTGTGTTACTGTCACTAAAGTTTCGCCAGCCAGGGTGGACGAGCGCTTCTAGGCGCTACAGTGTGGAACCGCCCGACCGCTACGGTCGCAGGTTCGAATCCTGCCTCGGGCATGAGTGTGTGTGATGTCCTTAGGTTAATTAGGTTTAAGTAGTTCTAAGTTCTAGGGGACTGATGACCTAAGAAGTTAAGTCCCATAGTGCTCAGAGCCATATGAACCATTTTTGAACTAAAGTTTCAGCCATATTTGACACAATAATAGATTGGGTAACCATAAGTTAACATTATCAGAGGATGCCACTGACATACGTTGCGAAACAACAACCGCCCATCGTTAATCGGTACACATGTTGTAGCTTGTGCTACGTAGTAAGTTAAAGGCCGAGCGTAAATGGTGTTTTTCCGGGGCTCATATGTCCGATTCTATTTGTGACGGAAAGGTGGCGCCAAATGTTATGGTTAGCCCTCGGGTAAGGAAACAACTACCCTAGAGGAGGTCAAACTGTGAATATTCCACACTCCTTCCAGCTGAGGAAAATTGAGCACTTCGGTTGGTTCTTGTGGCATTAGATGTGGTCTACTGTGCGCCTTAGGGGGCTTATGAAGGCACCACATAGTTCATGGGCAGCTCCTGAAAAACCCGAAAAACATGGTTTTCAGACTCGCATATTCCACGCACAGAAAAAGACTGCAGTTTTTACGATATTTTCCTAATATCCCAATATCGAACATCCATGAAAATTTTCTTGATATCTTGACCCGTTTCCCAGGTAAACGCTACGGCCGCAGGTTCGAATCCTGCCTCGGGAATGGATGTGTGTGATGTCCTTAGGTTAGTTAGGTTTAAGTAGTTCTAAGTTCTAGGGGACTGATGAGCCCAGAAGTTAAGTCCCATAGTGCACAGAGCCATTTGAACTCCGGTAAACAGGTTCAGATTTACCCTACTGCACAAGGAAAATACGCTGGAAAAATCTAGTGTGAGCCGCAAATGTAGTTTATGAAATGACGTGGCGGAGGGAAATGCTGTAATGTGTCTCTGTTATCATCATAAGTATTCTGGGAAGCCCTGTTGTTGTCGTGAGGAAACAAATACAAAATTTTTGTGCACACAAAATCAGCTCTAAGGTGTTAAATTATATGATCTTGCGTCACTTTAACTTCACATAATTAAACTATTAAATCTTTATTGACACAAAAAGTTCTTTTCATATGAATGACATGCCTTGCTGTAGCAGGGAAAAGAAGGGAACCAGCGGAAAAACGTTCCCCTTTGAGCACAAAAAAGGCAAATATGCTCTTGTTTATTTAAAGATTCTTACTGAAAAGTACAGTACCAGCTGCCCCATTTTGCCTTCCTCGCCATCCTTAAACGTTTTGCCAAATACGTTGGCATGCAAACATATTCATACTTTTTTGTGCTGAGAGAGGAGGAGACAGTCACAGTCGGGAAGAGAAGTAATAAATATTGGAAGTACTAGACAATGGTTGTGGTACATAAACAGCGAAGGAGACAATGGCAGTGTGAGAGAAACAGAGGCACACGGCGGTAGTGGAACATAATTGACGATGACAGAACAGTGCTAGGAAAATAAAGAAATAGGGCCAGTGGGTGAGAAATAAAGAGAAGGAGAGGGTTTAAGTAGGTGGAAGCCAGATAATAAGAGACTATGACAATGACAGCGAAGGAGAGAGAAATAGTGATAGTGAGAAGAGAGAGCAGCAGTGGGAAGGAATGAAGGAGGTAGCAGGAGTAAGAGGGAGGAAGATGGAGACGGCGAAAGAGAGAGGAGATCGTAGCAGTAGGACAGAACGAAGGAGACTGCTGCTTTGAGACAGGGGACAGTGACAGATAGAGAGACAAGAAGAGATAATGCAATGATTTGGCCTGGATGAGTGTTTGAGAATGGGCAAATGAGAGCGGATTGCTTTGAGCGGGTTACAGCGATGGACTAGTGAGTGTGAGCGAGTCATAGTTATGCAGCTTGTGGCAGTGAGAGTTGTTTTGCTTATTAAAAAGAACGCGAATATATTCGCATGCCAAAATTTTTGGAAAAATTTTTAAAGGTGCTGAGGAAAGTAGAATAAGGCAGTTGGTACCCCACTTTTCAGTCAGTCTTGTAATTAACAGGGGCGTACTGGCATTTTTTGTGCTCCGATAGGAGCACTTTTCCGCTGGTACGCTGTTTATTAAGGATAAATAACACTAATATCGGCTTCGGTCTAACAGGTTTACGTCAGAGGGATGTTCACGTTGAAAATTACATTTATCATGTATATGCGAAGATTGCTGTTTTGCGTTGTGACGGAAGTTTCTTGGGGCGGCGGTGCCCTATAGTGAAAAAGCGATGTAAGAAGTGGGGCCACTTGGCCGTCACTAGGGAATTCGAGACATGTTTATTTAGTTTTTGAAATATGTCACAGTCAAAAACGAGAAGCAGCCCTCTTAGATTGTTTGTGGATCATACTGTTACTCACCGTCTACTAAAATCATCGCAAAATCAAAAACAATTGGAAAACGGTTTAGACAAGATAACCTGTAAAAATGGAAAGTGTGAAGCCATCCTCACTTGTACCTATGGGAATCAGCTAAAATGGGTTACATGATAAATCAAACAAATCTAAAGGCTGTCATTTCAACCAAATAACTAGAGATAAGAATTACGAAGAGCTTAAACTGGCACGATCACATATATCATATTGTCGGTAAGGCGAATCATAGCCTAGGTTTTGTTGGCAGGACAATTAAAAAATTCAACACGCACTCTAAAGAGACTGCTTACACTAGGCTTGGCACCCTGTGCCAGAGTATTGCCGTGCGGTATGGAATCCTTACCAGATAGGATTGACGGAGGGCATCGAAAAAGTCCAAAGTAGGATAGCTCCTTTTATGTTATCGCGAAATAGAGGGAGAGTGTCATGCACATGATACGCGAGCTGGTTCAAAATGGTTCAAATGGCTCTGAGCACTATGGGACGTAATATCTGAGGTCATCAGTCCCCTAGAACTTAGAACTACTTAAACCTAACTAACCTAAGGACATCACACACATCCATGCCCAAGGCAGGATTCGAACCTGCGAACATAGCGGTCGCGCGGTTCCAGTCTGAAGCACCTAGAACCGCTCGGCCACAAGGGCCGGCCGCGAGTTGGGACTGGCAGGCATTACAATGAAGGGGTTTTACGTTGCTGCGAGATCTTAGCACGAAATTTCTATCTCAAGCTTCCTCTTCCGAATGCAAAAATATTTTGCTGATGCCCACCTAATAGCGAGAAATAATCATCGTAATAAAACAAGTGAAATCAGAGCTTGCGCGGAATGATTTAAGTGTTCGTTTTTCCCTTACGCTTATCGAGAATAGAACGCCAGAAAAACAGTATGAAAGTAGCCCGTTGAACTTGAATGTGAATTCCAGAATAGTCATGTAAATATAGAGCGGGAGGAGTGGGCAACAGTGAACAGTCGATGGGTGAATCGATTTTTCTCGGAAACAACAGTCGATGGGTGAATCGATTTTTCTCGAAGAGTGCATCGCAGCTCATGTAGAATCAAATAATGACTTGCTGATATGCTTACTAGCATTTTCCATCCATGCGCCGACAGGCTGACATAGCTTCTAATTTTTGATAGCGAAGAGCAAAAGTTACACGTCTGTCTCTAAGCTGTCGTTTATAATTACGGGCAACTATGACACTTACCGAGAAACATTGTTGAGAAATACATTGTATTACGTTGGATGTGCTAACAGCACTGGTCAACACTTTCGTTTGCCCTAATTCCTCTTTTAAATTACTTTGTGTCTTCGATGCTGCACAGTTCGCAAGAATGCCAAATGTGTAACAAAATTTAGAATTTGTCTAGACGACTCTGAAGCACTGAAGACGCAGGCACATTCGTTCCTATCTTGAATGACCATTGAACTTACTACACCAGCTTACAAAGACACACCTTGAATATTTCTTCTTTTTTAAAATGATGTCCTCTGGCTTCAGCTGTTAGTGTTTTATTTTATGCTTGTAATTTCGGTATTAAGTCTTTCAAGTATCTACAAAACATAATAGAAGGTAATGACAACAACATGAAGTTGGATTAACAGTGTGTACAATCAAATTTGTATTATGTTACTTAAATGCTTGAATGCCGAAATTGCAATTGTAAAATAAATCTCTAACAGCTTAAAGCGAGATGACATCATTTATAAAATTTTATAGACGCTGTGGACCCAAATTACAATAAAGTAATGAAAATCTCTTGTTCAAGTTGTGTACCCTCTTGCAGGTGTAGTTGTATACTTGTTCCTCCTCAAGAGAAGGTTTAACTGTAGCTGGCGCCCTGATCTCAGCTGAAGGTTAAGTTTAGTTTATAAAAGAAAAAGAGAGAAAGGAAATACCTCTTCGAAGTTAGTAAGGAAGAATGGTTAACAAAATAGCTTGGTGTATTTAGAGCCATGATACAGCATAAAGATAGTTTCCTTAACATTTTTTTTTTTTTTACATAATGCACGTTGTAATTACTTTTAATTTAGAGAAACAACAGTTTCAGTGTTTGAGGGAGATTGTGTACTCTGATGCCACGTGGAGGTGAATTCTGACTGAAAACCGTCAATGGTAAAACAAGTTTATTTATGGAAATTATGACAGGTCTCCATATTGTCTCATCATTGTTCATTAAAAGAAAAATACGATTAATTTGAGAAACGATACCTTGAGAGATAGCCAACCGGTGGTTCTGCACTGATCACCGAGACCTACGTTGTGGCCTGTCTTTCGAATCATCGGTATTTCTATGAAACAATGTAGGATTGAGATGTCCATGTCGCATCAAAGCATTTTGACAGTCTGTACAAGTTACGTAAAGAACAGCTTGAAGAAATGGAGTAGCATTCTGAAAAAGGCTGCAGCTCACGATATTCGAAAGCAACCGTTGCTAAGAGCAACGACGTTCGCGTCGCTCGCCGAAGAAGTTACTTCGTCGATCACCAGATGGTGACACTGCTGGCACCACCGTTCGAAGCGGCAAGGCTAGTAGTTGTTGGTGGATGACGCCAGATGCCGCCAACTGCACTGCTGGTACCGACTAGCGCATCTAGGCAGGGGCTCTGGCGTAACAGCGAAACGACACCCTGCAGAGATTCTCAACATCTCAGAGGCGCACTTACCAGTAATTAAAGGTTTGCCGCTTCACTGGACAACCAAATAGGATAATGAGTCAAACCTGTAACTACGATCAACGTCGCGAAGCATTACACTGACTCCAACAATGTGGCATTAGTCTCTCGTTAATTTTCTAACTGGAAACAAAACTTGTTTGTATCCACGAGCCGAGCTGGAGTTGGCGCACACGAAGAAAACGTGGGCACGTCTTTTTCAGACTCAATTACAGAATCTCCCACTGCAATAATGCAAGAAATCGTACGGAGACATTTTGTTAATAGTGAGTCGGTGAGTCCAAATTCCTTCCAAAAACTGTAGTCCTCTGTACTCAGATTAATGCCGTATTTGATATGTCAGGGCCTGGCAGAATGTCTCGGGTGCATCACTGACTTCTTCGAAAGTCATCAACTTGAGTAATATCACTAATATCATTACCTTTCTGCAGGAACTGCTCGCATACTTCATCAAGACCCGAAGCTTACGCATCAACATCTGGACTTCTACAAATACAGAAAACAAAACAGAAAGAAGTGATAGCACTTCTCGAGTGCCGGCTCTATCTATAAAAATATTGTATAATATCTTACAAGAGCCAACGGCATTGCCGCAGTTGTAACACCGGTACCCGTCGTATCACCGAATTTAAGTGCTGTCGGGCTTGGCTTACACTTCCATAGGTGACCGTCCGGTCTGCAGAGCGCTGTGGGCCAGTGGTGTGTTCTCAGCCCTTGTGAGGCTAATGGAGGAGCTACTTGACTGGAAAGTAGCGGCTCCGGTCACGAAAATTGACAACGGCCAGGAAAGCGATGTGCTGACCACACACCCCTCCATATCCGCAGCCAATGGGGCCTATAGGTTAAGGATGACAAGGCGGTCGGTCAGTGCCGTTAACGTCTTCCAAACCCGTTCGGACGGAGATAATTTTACAACAGATTTATTCATTTTAAATAACCATTCTCATCTTGAACTATGCTTGGCGAGTAACTTGTTTACCAATTAAGTTACCTGATTTGTAATTGTCTTTACTATTACCTCCTAAAACTAGACTGTGCTTCTTATCGAGAAAAGCGAAATTCAAGTCACTAGTTTGTCCCAGATAGGCCAGCGAGTTTCACGCTCTTTATATTGCATTGCATAATGTAACCATTTCGTATTTCTACAAAATACTGGTACGATTTTGATTATAAAACTGTGTAACTTCTTCATATTAACTTTTTGTGGATGGTAGACTGCATTCGTTTGAAGTTGTCTTGCTGAATGATCAAAATCAAACGATTGTTGACCCACCATTTCGCTTTCTGAGCTTAAGGACACTTTTGCGTGAGCGGGCTATCTGGAGTCTACAATGCTAGAGCCTCCTTCTCCGACAGATCTACCAAAACTGAAGAATCGAATTCAGTTGCTTTGATCTGTCTGACCGGAAAATGGTGTATGCAGTTTTCGAAGAACACATCTCCCGACCTAATGTACACGGAATAACGAAGTGATAACATATGGACCAATTCCCATCATTGCAGCAGTCACAACCTAAGTGCGTTTCTCTTTCATATAATTGGGGGCACAAAAACAACGGTAGAATGACTAGAATGAATACAAAATTACATATCAGCAATCTATCTACTTTTTTCTAAGAACAAATCATTATCCTTGAAAAACTTTTACCATTGCATATCCTTGAGTTGTAGAAATCGTTAATCCTTATCAAATTGTCTAGTTACTGTGCACATTAGCGTGTGAGTGTGCATCTCATGGTTCAATAAAAATCTCACTTCAGATTTTTTGTTATTCATATTTTACTGACGTGTAGTATATATGTTACACTCACATGTATAGCACCTTATTACATGTGCGATATATCTGATGATTAAACAGTTCTGTATTGATATACTAAACCCATAGCTGTGTAACATATCGTTGTAACGAGTCGCAGTAACTGGAAACAAATCAAATTCTTTCTTGAGAGGCAAAATCTGTAAACAATATTAAACATGCAGTAATTTGTTGTAAAGTGCAATTGCTAATTATTCTTCTGTTACACAATGGCCTCCCTTAAGTATGGTCATACGTTGGTATGGAACTATCGCCTCAAAGACAGATTGGTAGAGAAAAGTTGAGTGGAAATAGACACTCAGTTATACGCACAGATCCCAGTCTCTTAAAAATGTATGATGGCTGTGTTAGAGGCTTTTTCTGATGCGAGGTTAGCCGTAACACTAGTGGGAAATTTGTGTCTTAACTTGCTTACTTTCTTGCAGAAAGTGAATTCGTGGAAGCGGTATCCTTCACACTCCAAGAATAAATCACTTAAAACACTTTACAATGTTTTTTTGTTGAACAAACCTTTACGATGTTTTTTTTGTTGAACAAACGAGTTGGGTGTTTTTGACACCCATACTGCACAGGTGTCTGGGGAGCGTGTAACGGAACAATATTAAAAGGCAATCCATAGTCTCCCAAGACGTGAGATGATTTAAATATTGTAACATTCATGTTAATTTTTCGTTATGTTTTTGTTTTAAAACATTTGCTGGGGCTAGCTCCGTTTCATTGTACCACTTACTTCTTAGCTCATCTCCTGTTTGCACGGAGAGCAGAAGATGGTATTGTGAATCATTGTACAACTTAGATTAATGACATAGGATTCAAAGCTGTATTAATTTTGTTCAGTGTTAGTAGTATTTCCCGTTTTTTTAATCCTAGGTGTCGAGCGGGCTGTTCGAGATACGGCCCTGTAAAGGGCCGCGGTTCTACTCAGACAGTTGAGAGAAAAGCTGATAGTGGGGCAAATGGGGTACCCCAACTGAAAATAAATGGGAGATGCTTATCAGTTCTGGCAATCGTCTTACTATCAAGGTAAACCTCCCGAAAACCTGGGCCTTTATTAATTTACTTCTGCGACAATATCATAATATCCTTCGATGAGAATGTTGTCCCAGTCAAAAAGCAGAATGTTGTGTACCTGTAACGTTTGTATGTGTTGCATGAGTGCGCAGATGTTACTGAACGTGGTAAAATGTCGTGTGTAGCTGAGTAATTTTTCCTGTACTAACTCTCTTTTGAAATGTTTTTCCCAGAATTGTAATAGCGAGCGCGAAATGAACTTGGGTGTTATTAATACGGCGATGCTGTTGATGGGCTGCCCTGGCTGCAGCTTTAATGCGTACTGCATAATCAATAAATGAAACTGCGTTTATTCGGAATTGGTTTTCTGAAGTCCCGTCATTTTAAAGGAAGCACTACTATGCAACGCAGATACTGGTGTTGAAATACATATTTTTCTTTCCGTAGTCGCGCATCACTCTCTTAATAACGGAATAATAATCACTGATTGCGCTGAGTTTTTATCGGCACTCTCGTCGTTAAGATAATACCGTTTTCTCTTCTTGATAATCACATAAAACAAACAATATTTAATTATTCAACAAAGAGAATGATAAATTACGCTTGGAAATTACATGTGCTTCAATTTAGAACATATCTTTAAAAATACATCACAATAGTGGGTACTTTGAGACCAGTTTTTCAGACGAAAATTATATTACAAACATTAACCGCATTTAGTCATAGAATGTGTGTATTCTGCGTCAGAAGAAAACCTCCAAATTCACACTGAAACTTCAAGAAAATTGTCATTTTTATTGACAGACTACATGACCTATAGTCGCAATGGCAAGTTAGTATTTCTCATTGCACGTGCTGTATCATTGTGTTTACGAGCGTTACTAAGCAACTGCTATTTTGCTCAAATAAGTCACGGGAATGCAACCGGGTGATGTCATCAACAACCGCCGGTAATTCGATTGCTGAACTCATCTTGCCAAAATATCGGTGGTTGTCGACGTCACCCGGTTGCATGCCCGTGACTTATTTGAACACTGCATACGCCGAGAGCAACTAAGGCCTCTACTGCTATTTTCATTTTTGCCAACAGACAAATTAAACTAACGGAATGTTACTTATTACTTGTAGCTGTTACCCACGGCTGCGCTCGCATATCAGTAGTTTTGTAATGATGAGTGACGCGGGTAAGTGAGCTACCACACATGCAGTAGCATCAGCTGCCTTCTACCAAGCGGTCCCAACGCACGATGTACCGAGTAACGCGCATAGAGGTGCGCCCGCCTATGCATTGTGCTGTTGAATTAGCTATGCCTTATACAACATGGACATAATGCAACAAATAATGTGGAAGTAGGGAAAAAATACACTGAAGATTGTACAAGCATTGTATTCATTACTTTGAATCATATCACGTAGCACATATCAACCAATAAAAGCATTTTCATACGTAAATTGAAGATCAAAAGTCAAAGAGCAAACAGCTTTTTCACAGAGTAAATATTTTTCTCTAATTCACGTAATATTTTGTCAAAGTTTCGAGAACATACCTTCACCGAAGAGTCAAGCAGTAAATTACTCCCTCCTACGTATATATCGCGAAGAGACCATGAGGATAAAATCAGAGAGATTAGAGCCCACACAGAGGCATACCGACAATCCTTCTTTCCACGAACAATACGAGACTGGAATAGAAGGGAGAACCGATAGAGGTACTCAAGGTACCCTCCGCCACACACCGTCGGGTGGCTTGCGGAGTATGGACGTAGATGTAGATGTAGATGTAGATGTAGAAATCAATGAGTATCTTGTATTACACAGTTTCTATAGTAGCCTATGTTCTTCCTCGGATTTCACGTCAGCTCAGTACCAAATTTCATCAAAAAAGGTTCAGCGGACCAACTGAGAAAAGGTAAAAGACAGAGTTACCCGTACTTTCGCAATTATAATATTAGTATGCATAAAACTTTTATCACGATATCTTTTCTTCTCAAGATCCGATTTTGATGGCTAAGGCCTTTACGATGCCCCAAGGTATACTCAAGCTACGTGCGAAAACCCTATGAAAATTCGTCTAGTAGTTTTGGAGAAGCGTGTTCAAAGAGACGGACAGACACGACAGTTTTACAGATTAATATCAGTGCAGATAGCCTAAACAGTAAGTTAGGAATTTTTTTTGAAAAATGACATCCTCAACTGAAGAATGTTGTTCTTGATATCTGATTTAAAGAGTGGAAATTCTGAGAAAAATAAATACACTAAACTTAATTTAAGTCGTCTGCAAGTGGTACAAATTAAGAATCCGGCTTCTTAATTTGCACCAGAAGATGCATAAATTGCACCACCCTTATCAAAAAGGTCCCTGAGTTTAGAGAGATGTAGTAGTAGTCTAAGTTTAAGGACCTGTTCGATATTTTAGTTCGTACGTCGCTATTGGCAGGCCCTGCGTTATGAAATTTTTCCTCCTTTCCCCATCCCTGCACACTTTGCATGAATCCACATATTTCATTTCACGTAGCTGATCATGTCTTTCATTCGATCTTCCTCACACAACTCGCTAAACTATTCCTCTGTTTTACGAATGAGGTTCTGTGGTGGCTTCCTCTCTTAGAGCCCCAAAAGGCTTCCTTTCCCTCGGTATCGGCGGAATTTTTTGGATGGACACCTGCAGCCCACTTTTTTCCTGAAACGCCGGCCGCGGTGGCCGAGCGGTTCTAGGCGCTTCAGTCTGGAACCACGGGGCTGCTACGGTCGCAGGTTCGAATCCTGCCTCGGACATGGATGTGTGTGATGTCCCTGGGTTAGTTAGGTCTAAGTAGTTCTAAGTCTAGGGGACTGATGACCTCAGTTGTTAAGTCTCACAGTGCTTAGAGCCATTTGAACCATTGTTTCCTGCCACATGTTCTCCTTGATTGAAATTATGGGGTTCTGCAATGTCTATCGCATATTTTCGTACCTCCCACATGCTGAAACCGGACACTATCTGTTCAAATGCAACAATATGCTCTTCTAATTCGTTTTGAACTTCGCAGGAAACATTCCATTGCAGCCAAACATTTTTTAGATCATAGTTCGCAATTTCACTTTTATTTTCAGCATGCCTCTTCATCGTTGACTTAGGTACATTTCACATGCGTGTACATTCGTTTGATTCGTCTTCACCCATAAATATACTGTTATAGCTAAATGGAGTTCATCTGTGCTCCACTTCCCATAACGCCTTCCTGTTGCCATACTGTAATACTAAACAATTATTTTATAATAACTTAGGATAAAGAACACGTTAAAAATTTACATGAACTATAAATATTTGTTGCACTTATAATGCTGCAGGCATTTTGTAAAGTTCACTATATGACGAAGTTTCTGACACTGTAACGGTGCAGCATCGGAAATTTATAGCAGCGCATTATAGACAAAGTCGCCGTTTTCGTTTTGTCAGTATCTTACAAGCGAAACAGAGCTAATACAGATTCATGGCTGTCTGAGAACTAAGATTATATGATCTATTTTCGCCCGCAAATAAAACATTATGTTGCCACTTTCTTTATAAGAGTAATTCTCTTTGCCACGTACACACACAAAGAAAAAATAGATCAAAATACAACAAAACCAATATTGTCTGGCGACGATCTATTCCTCATTCCTGACAGTATGGCCCCAAGAAGCACGTAGTTCACGCTGACCTCACTAAATTTTGGATAGTACAAGAGGAACGAATATTATGGCAGTGGTACAAATTAGGTGCCGCTATAATACAGGCAACTCTCACCTGTTGATACATATTTATGTTTGCTGGCTTAGCGCCCTATGATGTATCATACAGCGTAACTTGCTGTGACAGTGCGAGAAAGAGAGACAAAGATATTGTTTATTACTCTGTGGCGGTCAGCGCTCACATAATTATTCTTAGGAGATAGAGCTTTTGTTCTTCTTAAGAGTAAAAATTTTAGGAGAGGAGAGCCATTCTTGTGATGTAAAAATCGACGCCATTGCGAGTTTTTGATTCACATTGTAAAATATATGTGTATATGGAAGGAAATCAGTTAATAGAACAATAAAATATTGTTCATTTCAAGAAGGTACGTGTTATTATACACCCAGCGATATACTTCTATTGTGATTTACTAATAAACACCAGCTTGAGAACAGTTCCGACGGGAGCGTTCAGTTCTAGTGAAGTAGTTCGATGTTTTCTTCGGAAAAGAAGTCACTTCATGGATCATTCAAATCCACAATAGTACCTGGACATTTCTCAGAACTGAAAGCAATCTGATTGCTATGCAACAGAGCCCCGAAGAATATTTCTCCGTACTTTGTTTACCACTTTCAGCTCAACACGGTATCTGCAGCATCTGGAGCAGATTTCTACAACAGCGGAAACGTGTAATCGCTATCAGTTTCACACATCGCACTGTGTACGCTGTATGTATTTACCCACAACAGTGAACATACATTTACTCACACACATAGAAAGACAATACAAGGTGGTGTGGGGAAACATTTCAGTATAAAGGTCCTGTAGAGCTTAACAGTAATTAGCCTAGTAGTAGTAGTGGTAAACAAAAAAAAATTTCTTTTTTTTCAAAGGAGTCTTTATATACGTCTGCCGTTAGACAGGACACGATCCTGATACAACACTCGTAGTGAACCTGCAATATAACTATGTTAGTAATTTAGTAATTAATGTTTCATTGTGTGTATATATGTCTAGTTTTTTGAAGGAACTACATTACGGTCCTTTGTATGTTTCATGCTAATGGAACGTGTGGGAGTATCTTGTGAAGAGAACGAGTACGCCGTCCCAGCAGCCGAGCAGAAACTTCAAAAAGGCCAGAACATTTGAATTACTAGCTTTCTTGAGCATTTATGCATTGTAGTGACCATTCATGTATTAATGTTCTAAGTATAAATAGTGTTGCTACATTACTTTTACTAGAATTCCAGTATTTCAGTAGCTATAGTAAGACAATATTTTATGTGTTATCTATGTACTGTGTTTGTGTCACATTGTAAAGTGTACAGTAACAGCATTAGGACATTAACGTTTTTTGCCTGTGTAAAAGTTTAATAGTCACTTTTGTAGGACTTACTTAGAGGAGAAACTGTCAATTGCTCATTTACATGGTGATAACTAGATCTATGTTCAAACCCAATAAGCAAGCACGCATCACAATGCCACAAAATGAATTGAATAGTGTGAATGCATCGTCAACTAGTGCCACAGAATTTAATACCGCCGTAGTTAGCGATATGTCGATTACGGCTGAGCAACCAGCAGTAATTAATGCGCTCACGCCGTCGACACAAACGGTTGCTAGTTCCGACATTCATTTGTCGAAAGAAGTCCAGAGATATATGCAGCAACCAACAAACAACATGAATTTCATCTCTGACACAGACGCCTGCGAAAACGAAATGACTGTACCGAAAATTGTGTCGGTACAATCCTCATTAAGCCCAGTGCAATCGTCAATTGCTGAGAATACCGATTTGTTATCGGAGCTGACGTCAAGTTTGACTGTCATAACACAAGAGATTAAAGCATTGGAAACCACACAATCCACGTTTGCAAACGATATGAATCGTAGATTCCATGCATTGGAGACCACGCAATCCACGTTTGCAAATGACATGAATCGTAGATTCCAAGTATTGGAGAGTGCGCAATTTAATTTGGCTCAGGAGCAATCTAATAAAATAAAAGAAATAAATGATAAGATTACTGAAAAATTTCAGTTTGGAAACAAAGCAGAGTCACTTGATTGCCAGTCAGGCACAACTCATAGTTACACAAGAACAACAGTATCAGGAATTAACAAACAAATACAAAGACATCTTATGTCGTCAAGATACACTTAATCATCCAGTGCAAGAAGTTATTCATGTACAGAACACTATTGCGCAGGACGTGAATACAATTAAGCACGATAACGAGCAAGCTGTCATTGAGCTTACTCGGAGGATAGATACTCTCAGTCTCGAAGGCGAGAAACACATAGAGTAACTTTTCACTGAACATAAGATCGCATTCTCTAAGGACATTGAAGATTGGGCGAAAGAGACAAAACCTTGAAAGAAACGGTTTCTAACGTGCAAGTTAACAACGAAGCTGCACAAGAACAACTTAAAGCAGAACTTAAAGAGATTAAGGAGAATATAGGAGATGAATTTCCTGCTTGGAAAGCAAAGATAGAAAATACATTAAAAGCATGTCAGCAGGGTCTGGTTAATACTAGAGTGGCACATACTACTTGCAGTTTATCACAATCAGACATTATTCCTGATGAAACCAGTGAAACCGAATCCATGCAACAATATCCATGTATTGGTGCATATTCACATAATCAATCAGAAACAAATTATCGAGATTATCATTCACCGCGAAGTAGCCACCAGAATACACCTGTGACTATGAATGAAGAAAAAATGCTTAAATATCGTCAATTCCAGATATTTATTCCCGAAAGGAAGTCGATCAATCCCGTGGTATTTATCAAGCAATTTAAAGGGATATTGTCGCGGATGTGGACTGAGCAACAAAAAATTATGTATGTTGGAGGATTCATACATGGAAATGGTTCGATGTGGGCGTCAGAAGCATCCGATTGGTGTCAAGATTATGACCAATTTGAACGCGCTTTCTTGCAAAAATACTGGAAAAAGGGAGTACAAGAAAGACTACGTAAGGAAGTTTTTGACCCACAACCTTTACCTTTCAAAAATGGGTCTTTAAGAAAGTATTTCGAGAAGTATATAAATAAAAGCAAATACTGGAATGAATCCACTTGAAGTTAAGGAAAAACTTCTGCATGTGCCTGAACAACATGTGGAAGATTTTCTAGCCACATTGGATTCAATAGACATTCTGTTCGAAGAATCACGTGCGCGCTATAACCAACCAAGTTACCAACCTAACAAATACAATAGTAACAACAAACAGTATGGAAACAAACCTTTTGAACACAATTTACCAAACCCACAGGTGAATTATTTCCAGAAAAGCGTGAAATTTGGTAACGAAAATCCCGTCAAGTGTAATCATGACCAACAATGTGAACAAACATATAAACGGAAATGGAGGAAGAATAATAAGAAGAGGAAAGGATACTATCAAGAAGGGAATTATCAGCAAAAACGCCGATATCAGCAACCAACCCAAGAATATCACAACCAACCACAAACTTCTGGTTGGGTACCAAATGCTAATGCAAATGAATGGAGAAATCAACCACCAATAATAACTGGCGTAACGGAGCAGACTTCTACTAATAATGGACAATCGTCAAACTAAACTCGACTGTCAGAAGCCCCGACGGTGCAGTCGAGGAAGTTTTGAGGGGCGAAAATTCAAGCGTCAATTTTTTTCGGTACAATGATGGCAGATTATTAATAGAAGAACTTCAGCAGGATATGATGCCTTGTCAAGAGGAACATATCACTGAACCTGTTGCGAAAATTCAGGCGGCAATTGAAAGCATTACTGTGCAAGTTACTTTAGATACAGGAGCAGCAGTAAATGTCGTTTCTGAGAAGTTATTTCAAAGAATACTTCAGAAAGCAAATCCACCGATTTTTCCTGGTCAATGTTGTAGAATTGTAGGTCCTACTGGTCATAAGTCTTCTCAGGTTAAAGTGTAGACTCAACTCAAGTTAGATATAGGAAATGTAGCTATAAATTGCACGTTCCTGGGTATAGATGAATTTAGAGAGAGAAATTGGCATATCGATTTTTCTCTAGGCCGTGCCAGTTTTACAATAATGGATCAGAAACATCAAGTGAATCTTCTCAGGAAGTATAGTACCCATGGAAAGTATTGTCAGGGAAAAAAGCTGCAAATAAAGTGGATACATAGCAAACCTGCACGGTATTACCAAATTAATTACTTGCAACCAGTTTTAAACCCTGAAGATATGGTATATGAAAAGGTGCAACAACCTGAACATTTGCAACAACACCAAAGAAAGCAATTATATGATCTTCTACAGGAATATCATGAAGTCTTTCAAGAAAGACCTGGTGTAATCAAGGGATACACATGCCATTTAGATGTGATACCACACCAAGTTTTCTGCCGTATTTTTTATCCAGTACCGTGGCACCAACGAAAGGCAGTTGATGCGGAAATCCACCAGATGCTTGAATGGGATCTGATCGAACCTTCGACGAGTCCATACTGTAGTCCGCTTCATGTTGTCTCGAAAATGGAGGAAAAGTTCGCCTCGTGCTAGACGCACGGCAGATAAATAAGATTATCGTGCCCGTGGGAACTCACCCGGAAAATATCGATGAGCTAATTCAAATGTTCGAGGGGATAAAATACTTAACAAATATTGATCTGAGAAGTTCATTTTGGCAGGTGGCTCTAGACGAACCATCAAAGAAGTACACCGCGTTTGTACATGCAGGTAGAAGCCATCAATTTAAGGTTTTACCTTTCGGGCTAAACGTGAGCTCAGGAGTTTTTATAAATGCTCTAGATTACGCATTGGGACCTGCACTTCGAAGCAATTTAACTTTGTTTGTGGACGACATGCTCATAGCTGCGACTACCTGGAAGGAGCACGTTGATTTATTGAGAGGAGTGTTAGAACGTTTCAAGGAAGCAGGCATAACCGCATATCTGCAAAAGTCCCATTTTCCTCGAGATAAAATCAAATTTTTGGGTCATCTTATAAATGGAAAAGGCATCTTACCGGACTCCAAGAAACTAAAGGCAACCAAAAACTTTGCAGTTCCAGCAACAAAAAGGCAATTAAAGGGCTTCCTCGGAGTTGTCTCTTTTTTCAGGCGTTTCACTCACGACCACTCTATTAATGCAGGACTGTTGTACAGCTTGTTGCGCAAAAATACTCCGTGGGTGTGGACGCAGCAGTGTGAGAATACATTTGAAGCAATAAAACATGCCTTAGTCAATTCATAAATATTATATCATCCAGATATGAGCCAAGAATTCGGTTTAATGGCAGATGCTTCGGAAATTGGAATAGGTTCATGCCTCTTCCAAGAAAAGATGATAGATAGAAAATCAACTTTCTGTCCAATAGCTTTTACTAGCCGACTCTTAACTTCTTGTGAAAGAACATATACGACTACCGAAAGGGAAGCATTGGCCGAAGTCTGGTCATTTAAGAAATTTTACTATTAGTTATATGGAGCGAAGACAACAGTATACTGTGACCACAAAGCGTTAAGTTTTTTGCAAACATGTAAATCATTACATCCAAGATTAGCAAGATGGACGCTCTCACTCCAAGAGTGTCAATTTGAAATTAAATACATAAGCGGACAGGATAATTTCATCGCCGGTGCACTGTCTAGAATGCCAGATGGAGATTTGTCAACTATCAACATCACGGACAATCCGCCCGAATTTAATGTTCTTATAATGACTGATAGAATATATAGGAAACATTTTCTTGACATGTGTAAGAACATGGAAAAACTACAGAAGGAAGATCCTCGTTGGCATTCAATAAAGGAAACTTCAGCAAAGCCTGGAAACGATGATCTGAAGAGACTGTACAAAGTTGAGGACGACGTCTTATTTTTCAAAGGGCATCTTGATTCAGATAATTGGAAGGTGTGTATTCCCGAGAAGAATGAGAATGACTTAATTTTGCACACGCACATCACTTGGGGACATTTTGGAGTATTAAAGTGTGCTCAGAAGATTCAAGAATATTGCTACTTCCCAAATATTCGCAGGAAAGTACACAGACAGTTAAGGAAATGTAAAATTTGTCAGCTAGCCAAACCAGGAAATTTTTGTGTGAAAGATTTCCTACATCCTATTATACCCACTAAACCGCTGTCAATCATTTCGGTCGACGTCTGTGGTCCTCTACCATCATCAAGGGGAGGATGCAAATATATTGTAGCTTTTCTTGATATATTCACTGAGTATGTCAAACTTTATCCATTAAAATCAGCTACTGCTGCATCCATAGCCAAGAAGCTGGTCAAGGATTGTATAGTCAAGGTAGGCAAACCAGAGGCTATTCTTTCTGACAATGGGTCAATGTCACTGGATTTCGTTGGAGGCAAACATTAACCAGTTGTGGTATAAAAAAAATTCTAACATCAGTGTACCACGTACCACCCTTCGGCGAATCCCGTGGAACGAATTTTTCGTGAATTAAACCGGTTCATGAGAACATATTGCCACAACCAGCATCCCAAATGGATCGATTATCTTCACGATTTTCAGGAAATTGTAAACAATATGCCACATACTACGACAGAATACACCCCATACTAACTGATGTTTGGAAAACAGGAACGGAATGACTCGATTCGACCAATTCCTAAAGTAGCTACTAACAAAATAGACCTATAAAATAAAGTACGACAATCCTTACTCAATATAATGGACAAGGCAATCGACTTGGAAAAATAAAAACATATAAAGTGAAAGACCAAGTTTTAGTAAAAACTCATCCTAACGCTTCACTTATACAGAGGAAGAACACAAATGGCAATTATTGTATCAAGGACCATTTGTGATTACCAAAATACCCCATCCAGGAACTTATGTTTTGAAGGATGTGAAGAATGGAAAGGTGAAAGGAATGTATCCTTATCGCTTGTTAAAGCAATTTCATGATGGCTGAAGATTCTGAAGATTGAAGATACTATTCTTATCAAATAATATTGATTAGAGAATTTTCATTAAACCTATGAATCATACTTAGGATAGTTTCTTTCTTTTTGCAATTTAGCAGTTAGTTTTTCTTTTCAGTCATGATGTACGAGAGATATGAAGACATTATGTATTTGTTTTCCACTGTAAAGATAAGTTTTCTTTTCAGTATGCAGAGAATTTAGCTATTGTATGAATTATTTCTTTTAAAAAAAAATTTTATTTAGTTCATAATAGCTTCAATCAGGTTTCACAATGCATAATGACCATGGGTTAGTGACTCAAATGAATCTCGTCTATGGCAAGATATTTTTTCTTATGTCAATTTAACAATGTCAGTATATGTTTGTATTTGCTTTTTTACTCGCTGAGCTGAAGTCATGCTGTTCGAAAGGGGTAACCCGTCCTCAGTTTTAAAAGGACGCCTATTACTTTGTTTCAATCTTTTGTGATGGTCATTGTCTTTATAATTGTACTATTGTTGTAACATACCTGTGTATGTAAATTATGTTACAATTGTTCCTCGCGAAGTTACCAACTGAGCGAATGCCTTTCAGTTATAAGCACATCAACAAGTGTTAAAGTCCATCTGAAGGATGACGAGCATAAGTTGACACGGCAGCACCAGTTGGATTTGTGTATAGTGCATTCTAGGGTTGTTGATAGAAATGAAGAACACCTTACGACTTCCGAATATTTCGAATTCAGGACAGAGAATTAGAAAGAACTTTAGATTAGATTCTATTCCAGTTCAGCATAGATCAAACACCTATTCCACGGAACTTACACTGACTCTTATTTTCATGTTAACCATATGCGGAAAACTATAACACCCACGAGGAGACGGTGAAATGGGAATAGAATTCAATCAGCTACCCGGAGATAGACAGAAGGGAATCGTAGATGGACGTAAACCATCGCGTCGACGGTTCACCTCAAGACACAGAAGATTAACAGCGTTGTGTTTCTTTTGTGAACAGTGTTTAAATTCATTAAAAAAAGAAAATCCATATTGTAAATATTTTTTTCCATTGTATTTCAATTAATTTTCTTTGCAAATGAGAAATACGAGGATGGTAAATCCACCCCGAGGTTTTCCTTGGTTTTCCTTTGTGGGGCTTGGCCGAATGGCTAGATTATCCGTTTGAGACATCCCAAGGCGAGTGACAGAAGCTTTGAGTGATGATGAAAAAGGTTTCTGATCACATCTCATGCCATAGTACCTGGACATTTCTCAGAACTGAAAGCAATCTGATTGCTATGCAACAGAGCCCCGAAGAATATTTCTCCGTACTTTGTTTACCACTTTCAGCTCAACACGGTATCTGCAGCATCTGGAGCAGATTTCTACAACAGCGGAAGCGTGTAATCGCTATCAGTTTCACACATCGCCCCGTTGTATTTACCCACAACAGTGAACATACAGTTACTCACACACATAGAAAGACAATACAAGGTGGTGTGGAGAAACATTTCAGTATAAAAGTCCTGTAGAGATAAACAGTAATTAGCCTAGTAGTAGTAGTGGTAAACAAAAAAATTTTTATTTTTTCTTCAAAGGAGTCTTTATAGCCCGTTGCTTCCTTCGCGTAGACTGTATGGTCCGCAGTGATTTTTTGTTTGTTTTTTCTTTAACCGACTTTTTATGCTGTTCACAAGTCACATCACGCTCTGAACTTTTCACGCAAATTAAGGCCACAGAAGCACGGTCTTTTTCGTACGTTTGACAAAAAAACGATTCTGATAGCTTGAGTCCAAAGTCTTTGTTCATCATGCTTTTTGCATTACTGTGGTGAGATATCCATAGGAACTTTCATCCTCTAAGACATATATCTTTATATCTAACTGAGAAATGGAATATCAGTTTTCATAGATTTAGCTTTAAAAACATTTTAATGTAACGAAATATTTTCTTAAGAATTTCCATTCCCTATTAACACCCCTAGGGGCTGAATTTCCGGACACAGTGAAGCACGATTTTTTAAAATTCGGGCAGATAAGCCAAGTTTTAATTTTCAGAGATTTAGGTTTATAAATACTTTCATAATGAAATAATTTAGTGAAACCTCTCATCCTTATTTCACTCCCTTTGGGGGTTGGATTTCCAGAAACACTCAAACACATATTTTTTAAAAACAATTCCTAACCGAGAAGTCAAATAACATTTTTCATAGATGTAGCTTTAAAATGCTTTAGTTGTTCTTTAATGATGATTTATTTTCAAGAAACTTTCACCTACTATTTTACCCCCTTCGTGCTTGAAGTTGCTAAATGCTAAAACGCGTTTTTTTTTTATTTATGACTGAGAAATCAAATACTATTTGTCGTAGTTCTGTCTTCGAAATTGCCCTAATGGCAATCTATTTTCAAAAAGCCCTTCATCCCCTATTTGACACCATTAGGAGTGGAATTTCGAACAAGCCCTTCTTAAACGATGCCTAGAGGGTAAGATCCACATCTTCTCCAAATTTCAAGTTTCTATCCATAGCAGTTTGGGCTGGGCTATGTTGACTCAGTGAATCAATCTGGCCCTATTCCATCCCCTTACGGGTCGAATTTCCAACAACTGTAAAACACATAGTTTTTCCTATCTAACAGTAAAGTCAAATACCAATTTTTGTGGACTTAGCTTTAAAAATGGTTTCACAGTGAAATATTTCGATAAAAGATGTCGTCCCCTATTTCACTTCTTAAGGGTTGTATTCCAAAAAAAACAGTGAACTAATTTTTTTTCTGACAGAGAAGATAAATACGAATTTTCATAGATTTAGCTGCAAATATGCTTGCTTAGTGGAATATTTCCACGGAAATTTTCATCCCCTATTTTACGTCCATTTGTGCTGCTCTTCCAAAAACAGTGAAACACGTTTCTTTACTTCTAACAGAAAAATCAAATTCGGATTTGCATAAATTTAGTTTTAAAAATGGTTTCACAATCACATGATCATAAAACATTTCATCCCTTATTTCACCCCCTTTTGGGTTTAATTTCCAAAAACACTGAAATACGTCTTTTTTTGTTTCTGATCGAGAACTCAAACACCAATTTTTATATGTACCTTTACAGATATTTTAGTAGCTCATCAGTAATGATTTATTTAAAAAATGGATTTGCTTATTTATGACAGAGAAACCAAATACCTGTTTTTGTAGGTTGAGCTTCAACATTGCCTTAATAGCAACGTATTTTTAAAAATATTTCATCCCCTATTTCACCCCTTTAGAGGCTGAATTTAGAAAAATCACTTCCTGAACCGCACTTACTGTATAAGTTCAACACCCTTTCCAAATTTAAAGTTTCTACCCATAGCGGTTTGTACTGATCAATGATAAGTCTGTCAGTCAGGACATTGCCTTTTATGTAGACAGACCACGTTTTCCAGTTCTCCGAATTATTGTTTAAAGACATTACCGTGTCATGAGAAACTCTGATGATTCAGTGCTGGGGATCTGTGCATGGTACCACGCAACCTGCGACTGACGAATGCAGACAGTCATATTTTCCGACCAACAGGACATTACTTCAGAGATGTTCTTTCCTACTAAGAAATCTTTGTGTTCATGAGTATACTGCCAATATCTGTGCTCCTCTTGGCAACGCTACACCGCCCAACCAGCAAAGGTATGGCGTCTGCTGCTATCGGTGTTAACTGCGTTCGCTGAGTGCATAGCTGACTTCTTCTGAAACCTGATCATCTCTGAAATCCTATCACCTCATTACACGACATTCGCTGCAAACTATCAACATTAAGTAAATGTAAGACAGTTCTTAATGATTGTTGATATTTCTTTAATAACGTAAAGCACTGTTACGTATTATTTGACGTCCATTTATTTGTAATAACATACACAACTTGAATTTTATTAACGTTAAAATTATTTAGCGTAAACACGCAAATTTGACGAACATAGTCCACAGCTACGCGTTTCGGCAGTCAAGCTCCCATCGTCTCAGTCTGCGTTCAACCCTTCACACTTAGCAGTTAAAAGCAGACAGACGGTTGGAGCTAGACTCCAGGCGCGCGTAGCTGTGGACTGCATTCCTCACTTTTGTGTGTTGTATGCTAGATAACTTTGACGACACCTCGAAGAAGATGGTCTATTGACACACAGTCAACACGGATTTAGAAAAAATCGTTCTTGTGAAACACAACTATATCTTTACTCACACGAAGTGTTGAGTGCTACTAACGAGGGATTTCAAATTGATTCCCCATTTCTAGATTTCTAGAGGGCTTTTGCCACTGAACCATCAGCTTGTAGTGAAATTGCGTGGTTGTGGAATATTGTCTCAGTTATGTGACTGGATTCGCGATTACCTGCCAGAGGGATCACAGTTCGTTGTAACTGACGGAAAACCATCGAATAAAACAGAAGTGATTTCTGGCGTATCCCAAAGTAGTGTTATTGGTCCTTTGGTTCTCCTCATCTATATAAACGATTTAGGAGACAATCTGAAAAGATGTATTAGGTTGTTTGCAGATGACGCTGCCTTTTATCAACTAGTAAAGTCATCAGAAGATCAAAACAAACTGCAAAATGATTTAAGAAAGATATCTGTATGGTGTGAAAACTGACAATTGAGCCTAAATAACGAAAAGTATGAGGTCATCCACATGAGTGTTAAATTGATCCATTAAACTTCGGCCGCAGATTCAACTAAATACCTAGGAATTACAAAATACGAACAACTTAAACTGGAAGCAACACATAGAAAATGTTGTGGGGAAGGCTGACGGAAGACAGCGTTTTATTGGCAGGACACTTAGAAAATGTAACAGATCTACTAAAGAGACTGCCTACACTACACTTGTCAGTCCTCTTTTAGAATACCGCTGCGCGATGTGGGATCCTTACCAGATAGGGTTGACGGAGTACATCGAGAAAGTTCAAAGAAGGGCAGCACGTGTTGTATTATCGCGCAAGAGGGGAAAGAGTGTCATTGAAATGATACAGGGTTTTAGGTGGACATCACTAAAACAGAGGCGTTGAGGCGGGACCTTCCCACGAAATCTCATTCAAACAGCTTTCTCCTCCGAATGCGAAAATATTTTGTTGACGCTGACCTACATAGGGAGGAATGATCACCATACTAAAATAGGGGAAATTAGAGCTCGCACCGAAATATATAGATGTTCCTTTTTTCCGCGAGATCGGAATAATAGAGAATTATTATGAAGGTGGTTTGGTGAATTCATGTAGGTGTAGATTATTTTCACAGCCATTTCTACAGGCCTTGTGATTGCTACAATCGAATTATATTAGCTTTTACAGACGAGTCTAATTATAAACGATTTTCACTGTCAGTCCTCTAGTGTGAGGCATTAGATGCCTACCCCTATTGCGTTCTTAAGCAAAGAAATGATAGGGTAACACATTTAATTTATCAAATATAATTAGGGAACGTCGATTAACTACGTTCGCTCAAAATTAGGAGAGTGCTTCGACAAAATCTCATCAAATATAATTTAAAGATGTGTGCTTGAAATGGTTCAAATGGCTCTGAGCACTATGGGACTTAACTGCTGAGGTCATCAGCTCCCATAGAACTTAGAACTACTTAAACCTAACTAACCTAAGGACATCACACACATCCATGCCCGAGGCAGGATTCGACCTGCGACCGTAGCGGCCTAGAACCGCTCGGCCACCCCGGCCGGCAAGATGGGTGGTGACGGACAATGAAAACCTCACGTCAACACTTTAATTCTTGAATACACACAATTATAACGGAAAATATTTTGTTTTTTAATATTAATCCCAAGCATAAACTCTTATCTATTGGCCTCGCTGAATTGAACTGAAATGAATGTTTTATACATGTGCATTCCCGGGATTTCCCGATATGAAACAAGTGCCGCACAAGTGTCAGATTTCATTGGGTGAGTTCCCTGCCGCGCCTGTCGAAATCAGTGTGCGTCAGTCAGTGAATCAGTCGTGATATTTTGCAACGCATATAAAGCCGATTTTACTGTGTCAAACACGAATTTGTATCAAAACTTCTGGAACGCTTATGCTAAGCGGTATGCCGACTAGCCGAAACACATAAGAAAACAAACAAAACAAACACCGTCCGAACAGGCGTTGAAGGCCGAACGGTACCGACCGACCGCCGTGTCATTCTCAGGTCGTAGACGTTACCGGATGCGGTTATGGAGGGGCAACACACCGCGCTTACGGCCGTTGTCACTTTTCGTGACCGTGTAACACCGAAAATGCAGATAAAATACCTTCCTTTCGGATTTTAAAATTCGTTGGTAACTTGTACTGTGCTTTTGATTCTGAATCTGTAACCTTTGTTACAGAAACCGTACTTAGTATGTAATGGATGTTAAGTGAATTTATTTCTGAATGCATATGACTGATTGTAATTATAATGTATATATTGTAAACTGCTGAGTAATAGCCAAGGGAATTTTATTTTAATGTATCGATAGGAAAGACGAAATGGCAGTAGCTGTGTCGTTGTTTATCTTTGCCGCGATGCGAGCAGAAAGGAGGCAGAGCAGCTTGAGTGATGAAAGTGATGCGGAAGTGTTTTTTGGGCGCCCCCGCAGACACGGTGTGTTGTGTAAGAGCATCTAATTCGATAACCTGGGAGTATTGAGAGCGGGATAGTAGTGGGTAGGCAAAGGAACCTGCAATTCCAACTACTGCCTGTCCCATAATTATCCGTTCCTCTTGGCGATCTCAACCAGCAACAGTGGAGCTCAGCTCACCATTGTCGTCGGCTACATTCTTAGTCGTCCGCCCAGCTACAACATCGCAAAACTGTTAAGTGAAAAATTATAACCTTGTAGAGGCATTATCCAGTGGGATTTCATTCATAAAGTATGACTAACTTTGAAAGGGTACAGTACCGCCCGACATTAAAAATAGGTACAACATACTTCATTATTTTTGTCAGAACAACACTTTTTTTTTGTAAAACAACTCAATTTCAATTAATACAGCGAAGCCGGATACCAGTGTGGGAAAGAATGACAATTTATTTATTTAATTGATCACATGTGCACTCCCACAAAGTAAATCCCTACATCCAGTTTGGTGAGATCTGTGAAATGAATGAATGTATGGTCGTCTGCTAACCGCAGATAGTGAATGTGAATATATGATCATCTTTGAGTCGATGCTTTGGCCACCTTTGGTGGGACCAAAGACATGAAATTTACCAGAGCTTTGAGCACCTGAAATGTGGCTGACCAATACGATAGCAAGGTGCTTCCCCCACCTCGACAGAGATGGGAGAGGACCTAGAGAACGGCCATGTTTCAGCACTCTGCCGCTGGATCTTGTGCTGTTAAGACCTGTTTTAGTTGTGCTTCGTAATGATGAAAGAGTGGAGACATGGTATGCATGTGGAATGTTTAAGAGTAGTTTGAAATAATAATTTCTCTATTTCAGGAACTTTTGTGGGGAGAATTAAATGTCAGGCAGGTAATATTAAAGGGATTGTAGGAATCTTTGGAAGTGACCAACGGTCACAATGAAACCACATGTAGCATTAAGTTGAAATACTTCTGTGTGCTTAAGTTAAGCTGAATTACTAGCGTGTGTACAATAAGTTGAAATATTTAAGAAATAGCGTGTGTACCATAAGTTGAAATATCTAAGAAATGGCGTGTGCAGGACTTGAAATTAGAGACGAGTACTTCCACGAGGTGAGTACTGTGTGAGTCTCAATCTGTGCATGAGACAAAGGATAAAGAGAAGTACTCGTCCATGGTATCACTTGAGGACTCGCGTGTGTGATGTTCTTAATATTACTTTGCGTGATATGATTCCGTGTGACGCTTGATGCAAACTCTGAGAGAGAAGCAAGGTGAGTCGGCCGTCTATCCAGCAACGCCACTTGGCTTGCATTGCACAGGAAGACGTGCAAATATCTAAAGAGTTCATAGTAGGAAAGTAGAATTACAAAGTGGAGCAGTGTCGTGTGAAACTGGGATAAATACTAATTGAAGTGGGAAAGCTGAAAGTGATAATGTTGTGACTATTCTCTGTGTAGTATTTCACGTTGTAGTGTGGTGTATGTCATGTAATTTGGGTATGTGTGGTTTGCATGGGAGAGTAGCGAGGTAGTTTCAAAAGATTAGTGGGTTATGCTTGTTCCTTCGGTACTGCTCGGTCTGGAGGAAAGTTTAGTGATGATGATTGTGAGAGTCGAAGCGTGAGGTATAATAAAAGATCCACCATCCTATCCAGAAAGTGCACTGTAGCGTTAAAAATAATTACGAGACCATAATATAGAGATTGACCATTGTAAAGCCATGCCCACTGGGCGGAATTTCTCACGTGTTATTGTTGTAGGTTATAGAATTTGTGTGTTTAGGTTAGAGAATTTATCGGAATAAATAAGATAGTGAAAAGAAAAATATTGGTGACTTTTCCTTCGAATTGTATGTTGTAATAATGTCCCGAATTTATAATGTGTGCGCCATTCATATTCAGTGCGGTGGTCACGTGTCGATAAAAGCCGTTAAATAAAAGACAAAAAGAAAATGTGGTATTGCCAGTGCGTAGTGTCCAGTCAGAGTTCTGTAAATTACTGATAGTCAGATGCGTGTTTCCGTTGCGTATTAATCATATAGGAGGATAACTTGTAACTTAAGTGTGAGTACTAGAGTTCATGTTACTCGGTAAATAAGAATGAATCCACTCGCTTGGCAGACCACTCATCTTGCAGGCCTGACTGCTTGATGCCACAGTATGAGCAAGGCATGTGGATGCCTCTCAACTTGAATAACAACCTGCAACAGTTTAAACTTTTAGGGCACCTGTTGTCATTGTCCTCGGGCGGTATTACCAATCAGTGTCCCTTTCTTATGCATGCAGTCACAGAGAGTCCTAAAAATATGAAAACTGATTAACTACTTTCTTCCAGTTTTCTTTGTTTGGCAATGGCCAGTTTCAGTATGAATTTTATAGCTCATTTCATAACATAGCCTTAACTTATTTGTAATTTTGAGTGTTAACTTTATTTACTTAAGGTAGCGTAAAATTTCACTGGGAAAACCAATAACTAAAGATACAGCACAAATTAAGAGTGCGCAGTTTCATTTAATCTTTATTTAGCTTAGCGAGTGACTTCTGCTGGCTTGGTATGTATTTTATTGTTGTTATTTTAAGAGTAAAATCAGTTACTCATTGGCTTAAAGGAAATTCAATTCAGTCTTCCATTAATCAAAAGTAAATTGCTTGCCTTTTGTGAAAAGTGGGATTACGTTATACGGGGGTCTTTTTTTACATAACAGAGTTTTAGTTACATTTATTTAATCAGTAATTTCATTTAGCTTTACTTTCAAAATTTAGTATTTCAGAATATGTAACTGCAAACTCAGTGCTTTCTTATTCATTTATTTTCTCGTGAACTGTGAAATGACAACCTTTTTTTGCCACGCTAGTGATTATTTGCTTATATTTCTTTGCCATTACCTTTCTTAAAATTCTGGAGATTCATTGCCCTAGTGCTCTGGCGACCATTTAACTATGGTCTTTTTAGCTAATCAGTAATTTTTTGTATTATCAGTAATTTTGTAGCAGATATTACGTGGTACCTTTTCCCCCCTGTGCGGTTCCCCCCTGTGCGGTTCGTTAGCGATTGCACTATATTCCACCCATTTCAAAATTGTCGTCAGTATTTAGATTAGATTTAGAATAGATTCTTCCTTCAGAAAGGTCTGTTTTACACTTTCCTCCAACTGACCGGTATTGTTTTCCTTCGGTAACGATAGCCTTAGTCACTGTAAAATTTCTGTAGGCATAAGCGATCACGTTCAGTTATATTGCAATCCAGCAGGAAGGGGGAGGTTACATCCGGTGTCTCTGCTTCTCAGTCAAGTAGCTCTTCAGTTGGCGTCACAAGCGCTGAGTGCACACAGCTTACCAGCTGTACTCGGTAGATCCGGACGGTGACCCATCAAAGTGTTAGCCAAGCCCGACAGCGGCTAACTTCTGTGATATGACGGGAACCTGCGTTACCACTGCGGAAAGGCCGTCGGTAAACATTCGTCAAAGTAACTAGTTAATCGTTTGTGGAAGGAAGCTAAGCTGAAGCTCACCGACAAGAATTCTCTTAGTGGTAACACAAATCAAGAGATCATAAAGTTACATAATCATATAGTTCAAAGGGAGTTACAAGCATTGCTGTCTTTCATCTGCAAACTACGAGATGGTCCAGTTACATTTAATGTACAGGATGACACAGGAAAACGGGAACATTTTCACAATCCAATAAAACCAGAAGTGATGAAGGAAAGAAATTGCATTCATAATAATTGAAAACTTACAACTTTGCCATTTACGAACCACTGATGGCATTTATCATTTTTTAAAAATTCCGTCCTTTACATGGCGTCCTCCTGTACGAAAATATTCGTGAAATCTGCTATTGAGATTCCTCATTGACCGTTGCAACGTCTCAGCTGGGGTACTGTGAATTGCATCCCGAATTCTCTGTTTTAACTCAACCAGGGTTCTTGATCGAGTCGTGTAGACTTTTCTCTTAGGGTAGCCTCACAAAAAAACCACAAACGGATATTTCTGGTGATCTAGAGAGACAGAGAATGTTACCGAATCGTGAGATCACACGGTTGCCAAACAATTCTCGCAAATATGCCATTAATTGCCGTGCAGTGTGTGATGTCGCTCCGTCCTGTTGAAACCAGGCTTCTTAATCGCTTTGAAAGTAGTTCAATGCAGGTGTAAGAAAAGTTCGTAACATCTCCACGTAACGATCGGCATTGACAGTTATTGTGCTTCCTTGTTCATTTGCGGAAAAGTACGGTCCGACAATCCAATGTGATCAAACACCCCACCATACTGTCACTTTATGAGCTCATGAACGTCATTAGGATTTGTATTTGCCCAGTAACGGTAGTTCTGTTTATTCACATAACCTGTGAGCTGAAAATGTGCCTCATCTGACATCCACAGCCGGCCTGGATGGGCTAGTGGTTCTAGGCGCTACTGTCTGGAACCGCGCGACCGCTACGGTCGCAGGTTCTAATCCTGGCATGGATGTGTGTGAAGTCCTTAGGTTAGTTAGGTTTAAGTAGTTCTAAGTTCTAGGGAACTGATGACCTCAGAAGCTAAGTCCCATAGTGCTCAGAGCCATTTGAACCATTGACACCCACAACTTGTTTAGAGATTCATCGTAATTGTTTATTTTTGTTATCATTTGTTGACAGAATCCTAATCTTCACAGATAATCATTGCCCTTCAATTGTTGCACCATCTGTAGTTTGTACGGATGAAATTTTAAATCAAGATGAAAAATTCTGCGAACACTCTCCAGGGACATTCCAACCACTGCTGCTTGCTTACGAATTGAACGCCGTGGGCTCCGTAAGACAGACTCGCATACAACATAAATGTTTGCTGGAGAACGCACACTTCTTGGTCGTCCTGTTGATTTCTTTTTGAGAACAGATCCGTCTCTTCAAACCTCGTTAACCCGCGGCCACATCTTTGTAAGCACACCTTTTGCTGTGAGCGCGAGAAGCGCCACAACAGAGACGGTTTAAGGAAGATTCAGCAGCGGTCTCGAGCAGTTTGAATGCGGAGTTCCTCGAGTACAGTAGCAGCCTTATTCGTAGTTTCTCTGTACTGTAATTGTTTGCGATGACTACGATCTGGCTAACGAATTTCTGAATCACAACTGGACTCGTTTCGTTAAAGTTAAATAAATAACAAGGTCACTCATATTACGTATACTTCTAATTTTGTCTGTTTTCTAATTACTCACTTATTCTTCTGCACCCTCCTCTGGCGGATCGAATACAGCGGATGGGCGGCGGGGTGTCTCACAATATCTCACTAAATTTCGCTAAGAAGGGAGGAGCGTTCGAATTTTAAAGAAAACCCCTCACATACTCAATAGACGTCCTCTGGGTGTTCATTGGAGTTGTTAATATAACAATGACTATCCGGTTTTTTTATCGTTTCTTGTTTCATAGGCCTACTGAAAATGACGAAAATGTTGAAACTATTTCAACGGGTTAACAATATTGTGGAACAGACAACCCTTGTCGTTAACTTTAGTGCGCCAACGAATGCCCCAAGCCGAAACATGACAGATACGAAGAAACAGCTGTGGTAGGCCTCACCCATAGCGCTCTGCAAACTAACTTATAATTCTAAACGCTGCCTGGGCAGTGCGCATTGGCAGCCTAATCATGAATGAAAAAGTGTTGTGGACAGAAGCAGCTTAGAGTGCTCTTAAGTAGTCCTGTGTTGTTGATACAGAATAATGAAGCAGTCCACTTGTCGCGGCTATTTTACTGGGGGGTGGAGCGTGAAGCATTCTCACGGTGACTTTGGACGCAAGAACGAACACGTGTCACCGCGGTCGTGCGACCGCCAGATCGGCGCTGCCCCTCGCCACGCCCGGCTTCCCACGGTCCACGTGGCGGACACGTGCCTGCCTCTCGTTATCTGCCTGGCACCGTCGCCCCGGCTCTTCTGCGGCGCTCCCCCTTTCGGACACACGGCGACCTGACCTGTGCGAGGTAAACAGCGCGCGCGTGGGAAACCCACTGCTCGACCGTTGCCGCGCTTCTCAGCACGCACAACGCGTATAAGCTCCCCTATTTTCATTGCACCACTTTCGAAGTTTTCCCACCACAGAGGAGACATTCGTTTGTTACATGTTTTCTTTCAGTCCCTTTCTCTGTAGAGCTCAACACGCAGGCAACTGCGAAGCCAAATGCCGCGTGGGCAAATCAACCCCTTATAACAGATTGAGTAAAAAGGGTCACTGTCAGAGAGGAAGAGAACCGACCCTTACGTGGCAAAAACTGGAGTCAACGTCCGTAATTGAATTCTCTGCCGTTTTCCACATTTAAGCTCAGTGATTATTAGAGGAAGGGAGGAAGATTAGTGTTCAAAGTCTCGTCAACAGCGAGGTCATTACAGACGCTGCACAAACTCGGAATATTTCGAGGACAGAGAAGGAAATTGGATATTCCCTTTCCAAGGAACTTTTCAACCATTTGCCTGGAACGATTTAGGGAAATTACGGAAAACCTAAATCTGGATTGCCGGAAGGGAATTTGAGTAATCGCCCTCCCTATTGCGAGTCCATTGTGCTAAATACTGGTCCATCCCGCCCGGTGTGATTATTAAGGATTTCTTCTCCAAAAAGTCCACTTCCATTTTGATCACCACATCGCTGTTGACGGTGACATCTCTTAGCCACGCAGTCGCAATGTGTTTTGATATGTGAAAGACCGCAGACTTGTATTAGTGGTATGATTATTTATACTATGTACGTGATAGATTTCTTAACACACATTCCATCAACAGATGTACCTGGGAAGCTAATCCCTTCTACAATGATTCAGTGATACACTATTTCATCAGAGGTGCCAGGACACCTATTAGTGGAGACAATAAAATGGGGTGTGTCCACCCCTCGCCTTTATGATGCCTTGAACTCTACTGGAAACAGACTCAACGAGGTGTCCGAAGGCTACGGAGGAATGGTAGCCCCTTCTTTCTCATGAACCGAAACCAGTTAGTGATTCTGGACGCTTGGGCCTGGAGCGAAGTTGACGTTCAAACTCATCCCAAAGGTGTGCTACTGGATTCAGGTCGACACTCTGGGCAGGCCAGTATATTTCAGGAACCATACTGTTCAAAAACCATTACGTCACAGATTCTGCTTTATGACATGGTGCATGGCCATGCTAGTACAATCATCGTTTCCGAACTGTTCTTCTATTGTACGCCACACGTAATATTTCAAAGTTTGTCTATATTGTTCCACATTTAGCGCGTTCTTAAGCGCAATAAGGAGAATTAACACTACTCACGAAAAACACTCCCAAACCATAACATCACCAACTCCATTGGCATTACACATTTAACGTTCTCCACGTATTTGCCAAAGTCAAACATTTTCATCGTATTGTCACAGGGTATAGCGTAATTTACGACTCCAAATCACTCGTTTCCAGTCATTCACTGTTCAGTGGCTTCGTTCCTATCACGACCTCAAGCGCCACTTACTATTCACTGCAGACATATTTGGCTTACATATAGCTGCTCGACAGTTGAAGCTCATTATTTTTAACTGACTACCCACAGTCATTCTGCTAGATGAACTGCTGGTAACTCACGAGTGATTCCTTTCACGGATTTCCTGCTATTTTTACAGCCATCCTTCGCAACGCTCAACAGTGCCTGTCCGTCGATATAGGTCTGTCTACTCTTGGTTTAGCTGCCGTTGCTCCTTCGCGTTTACACTTCACAGTCGCACATAAAAAGTCGACTAGGATAGTTTCACAAGAGTTGAAGTGTCCGTGATGGATTTGTTACTGCGGTAACAACCAATGATTGCTTCACATTCGAAGTCACTGAGCTCTTCTGACAGACCCATTCTGCTATTACTGCATCTCTACTGGTCATGCTCCCCCTCCTTTTATACTGGCGTCTTCTCCTCTCTTGACATCTGGTGTCATTTCCGCATTACAAAGGATGTACGGGTACTTTTGATCAGATAATGTATATGCCCATGCCTGAATAGTCGATAACCACTGGTATTCATTTTACGTCGGAGGTTCGCTCATGTAAAGTTATTGGAAAATAGTTGTTTTCACCACATACGTAATCTAAACTGGGCGTGGAGCGTAACAACCAAAATTGTTTGTCTTTTCGGCCTAGTACGTGTAACTACATGTATTTGCTGTAAGAGAGTCATTTTAGTTGCTACCTGTTTGATCTGCGAATGATGTGTTTAAAGAAAGATTGTCGGTACCCCTCTACACAAATTTGTTTAATACAGTATTTCTCTTTACATCAGTACGCGAAGTATAAGCTGCAGGTAGTAAGATTCTTGTTCACCCGTGTTGGTACGTACGCTCGCGGAATTCTGAAATTAAAGTCCTCCGCGATGATTAGCACCTTGCTTAGCGTGTCTCCTATTGGAGTTTCTTAAGCGTTTCTGTGTCGCTCTTACGTTGATTAAGCAGACGTGTGACACTGCGTTCTTCTTTGAGCCCTCTCTACCTCTTCCACTTGTCAGACTTGGTAATGGTTCCTGACTGATGAACAGCGCTCAATGATTAGTCAGCCGAGGGCTTTGTGAACTTTTTTCCCTGGATCAATTTCGCTTTTTGATGCTGCTTCCATTAAATTTCTTTCTGACCTACCGGTCACAGGCGTGCGACCACGACGCTGACGTACCCCTTCCCTCCATCTCATATTGAAGTTAGGCTGGCTACCTAATTTAGCCCTAGTATTCAAAACATAATCTTTGTATTAATTTTGTTTTAGGATCTATATAAATACAAATTTTACAGAAAATTCATTTATTATCGCAAAAGCAAAACTAGTACATACAATTAGCCTTTCAGTCTTAAAATAACACCATTATTTAATTAAAATCTCCTTTCTTAGCTTTCAGTTCAATGCAGTCAGGGAATCAGCGTAAGGCGGGGGGAGGGGAGGGGGGCAGATCCATGAATCCTGCTTACCCATTCGAAACAAGGACGTAGTGAAGGTGGTTTGCCGTTTTTTTTTTTAGTTTTAGTTTTCATAAAATCCTTGGCACTGGCTGTTGTTTACAACACCAATCAATTGTAAATTCGTTAGTCTATCTCGCGACAACGTTAGCCTGAGGTAACTTTTTATTATTCTTAATTTTGAGAAATATATTTCGTGAGCTACTTTAACTGACAGTATTACCAAAATTCGAAGTCTTATCGATAAATTCTAAAATACTGAAATTAAATTATTTGAAACTAAATAATTCAGCATTCTTCTTCGTCTTCTTCTTCTTCTTCCTGTTCAGTATTAGGCCTAGTTACATAAAGCGATCTCAGTAAATCTCCTTGTCATGCTGGTCTTCCACCAGTGTCTGGGGCATCTCCAGACTCAGCCTGGAATCTCAAGGACTGCAGCAGAACTGTTTTAGTGATAAATCTCGTTTCCAACTGAGCCTCGATGACCAGCGAAGGCGTGTCTGGAAACGTCCTGAGCAGCAGTGGGATACGAACATGATTACCGCTCGCCATTACCCATTTTTGGTAAACCTTCATTATTGTTAGCCTCTTTGCCTGTTTATTGAGACCATCATGACTCTACAACATATTACAAGGAATGCCTTTAACCAAAATATCTGAACTTGGAAAAACCCTAGATAAAGAAAAGTACGTGTATTTTTAATAAATGGTAGCTACCAGTAATGATAAAAACAGAAGGTACTAATAGTTTACAACGAATCACCAAATGCACTTTCTCCATAAATCAAGGCAGATAGATAGCATAAGTTTAGTTTGTTTTAGTAGTGGATTAAAAATGATTTTACCATCATTAAACAAATGAATGAGGAAGACAGAACAGGGGCTATGAAGTTAAAAGTATAGATAGACATCCAAAATTTTGTTACTTACTGTCTATGAATTCCTCGGAGCAACAAACCTGATTTAGATATCATCAATATTTGTTCCAAAACACTGATAATTGTTTAATTTCATTGTTCACTTGCATTTGCCAGTAATGGAGACATTATTGAAACTTGTAAAGCAGTTGAACAATTCATTTCTTCAAAAGTGACAGAACTCATATAACTCCACCAACATACCATGTTACATACATTATAATGGTAATACGACATGTCCGGATTTAGCTTCGGTATCTGCTGAAATTACTTCTGATATAACAGGAAAAACAGTAGTTTATACTGTCAGTGGACACCATATGATAATTTTCAACATTCAAATACGAAATGACGCATAAACTAGACTAAATACACTACCAAAAAAGTCTTGAGCTTCAAGAAGACCAATTGCAAGGAATTTCTAGAAGAATTGGAAGATAACTTAAATTCATGTAGTTTTGATTTTATTAAGGATGGATCAGGTAAACACAATCAAATACTGTGTAATATCATCACTGAGGTAGCTAAAAGAGGTAACTCCAAAGGAAAAAAGCATAGGTATAAGCCATCCTGGAATGATGCCCTAACAAAACTGAAAACAGGTGGAGAGTATACATGTAAGAAACCTGGATCAACAAGTAAGTGATGTGACAGAATGCAGAAAAATGGCAGCAAAATTTAAAAAGACAATAAATGAATAAAAAAAGTACTTTCAACAAATTCATTGAAAACTTACAATAGATTTAGCAAAGACAGTGGCAAGGCTTATAAATTCATCAGAACGCTTCAAAAACGCATACATGTAAGAAGTGGGAACCAAAAAACCATTTCTAATACTAACAACACACTATATACAGATAAAAGTATAGCAAAATCTTTCAAAAATTGTACTCTCAATCTAAAAGTATGCCCAAAGAGTTTAAAAAGAACAGAAAGCAAGGAAACTTCTATACAGAAAAGTATGTTTAATACATCTAATAAATTGTTTGATTATGATTTTACTTTTAGAAGAACTTACACAAACGATTTGAAGTATTAAGGACAGGATGAAACCTAAACCATATAACCTCATGTCTGAGTTCTTAAAACATCTTGGTCCAGATGTAGTGCGAACATTACTGAAATCAATGAAACAAATGTGGAAATAACACATACCTGCCATCTGGAAAAAGACCATCATTATAACAATATTAAAAACAGAAAAACCAGCAGATAATCTGGACGATTATTGACCCATAACTTTAACTAGTATATTAGCTAAAACTATGGAGAAAACGATAAATTCTCGATTGACACAGTACCTTGAAAAAGAGAACCCTTTCTCTGTGAACCAGCTAGGATTTAGGAATTTACAGTCAACAAGTAATCAGATATTAAAGCTCTCAAAAAAAGTAAGAGATGCCTTCAGTAACAAGAAAACTTTCATAGTATTATGTGCTAATTATAAAGTATCTTATGACAACATATTGAGAGTAAAATTTCTGGCAAAACTAAGAAACTTAAATATTTATAGGAAAATGTTGCACTGGATATGTAACTTCACACAAGAAAAATTATGTACAACTAAGATAAAGAAAGCATTAGGTAAATATAGTACGAGGGTCACTCCAAAAGAAATACACACTATTTTTTTTATTCATCTTTTATACTACATGTTTGAAAGTTTTACTATGTAGATACATCCTCTAGGAACAATATTTTCCTTTCTCCACATAATTTCCATCCCTCTCAACTGCTTTACGCCATCTTGGAACCAGCGCCTGTATACCCGCACGGTAAAATTCTGGACCAACCTGTTGGAGCCACTGTTTGGCAACGTGCACAAGGGGGTCATCATCTTCAAACCTTGTTCCACGAAGAGAGTCTTCCAGTTTCCCAAAGAGATGATAGTCACATGGAGCCAGGTCAGGACTGTAAGGCGGGTGTTTCAGTGTTGCCTATCCGAGTTTTGTGATCGCTTCCATGGTTTTTTGACTGACATGTGGCCGTGCATTGTCGTGCAACAGCAAAACATCCTGCTTTTGCCGATGTGGTCGAACACGACTCAGCAGAGCTTGAAGTTTCTTCAATGTCGTCACATATGCAACAGAATTTATGGTGGTTCCACTTGGCATGATGTCCACAAGCAAGAGTCCTTCGGAATCGAAAAACACCGTAGCCATAACTTTTCAAGTGGAAGGTGTGGTTTTGAATTCTTTTTTCTTGGGTGAATTTGCATGATGCCACTCCATTGATTGCCTCTTCGTCTCTGGTGAAAAATGATGGAGCCATGTTTCATCAACTGTCACAATTCTTCCAAGAAATTCATCTCCACCATTATCGCACTGTTCCAAAAGTTCTCTGCATACCGTTTTTCTTGTTTCTTTGTGAGCCACTGTCAACATCCTGGGAACCCACCAGGCACACACCTTTTTTAACGCCAACACTTGCAGTATTCTGCAAACACTTCGTTCCCCTATCCCATCGCAGTGTGACAATTCGTTTACTGTGATGCGTCTGCCAGCTGTCACCAATTCGTTAACTTTGTGCACATTGTCTGGAGTGTGTGCAGTACGAGGCCTGCCGCTGCGAGGACGATCCTCAGTATTGCTGTGCCCGGTTTCATCACGTAACCTGCTTCCCACCGACTAACTGTATTGCGATCGACAGCAGCATCTCCATACACCTTTTTCAACCTCTTGTGGATGTTTCCCACTGTCTTGTTTTCACAGCACAGGCATTCTATGATAGCACGTTGCTTCTGACGAACGTCAAATGTAGCAGCCATCTTGAAGACATGTTGTGACGGCGACACTAACGGGAACAGGTTGAACTAATTTTGAAAACAAGCGGGAAGGATATATCTACACACTGTAAAACTTTCACACATGAAGAATGAAAACTGTAATTTTGCAAAAAATAGTGTGCATTTCTTTTGGAGTGACCCTCGTATATCAAATAAGAGAGTTCCTGAGGGTGCTGCAACTGCCTGACATTACTTAATACTTTCATCAATGAACTCTCCTCTCACATATATGCCACAGAAGAAGTGAAACCTCACTGTGTGTAGATGATCTTGATATTTTAATTTCATTACCAAACAAAAGGAATCAGTTATCAAATAAAATGTGCCAAGTGGTAAATCCCCTCAAAGAGAGGCCACATGAAAACTATGGGGAAATAAACTACCAGTAAAATTACTACCAAATGTTTTCTTTGTGTCACTCTAATCCAAAAGGAACGCTAAAAATCGGAGGAGAAGATATACAGCAGAACGAATAACATAGTTATTTAGGGGTATATAACGATCAAAAATTAAACTGGCCGACCCACATAAATAAAACTGATGAGAAAGTAAAAAACAGACTCAGCATACTGAAAATAGTAGGTGGTAGTAACTGAGGATGTTCAAAGACAATGGTAACATCCCTACAAAACATCATAAGACCAATTTTAACATGTGGTAGCGAAGCACATGTTACAGTTACTACCAGAAATTTAAAGTTAGCAGAAGTCGAGAACAAAGCATTAAAAGTTAGGCCTATAACTGGTTGAGTCAAAATCAAGACCTTTAGCATCCAGGAGAATTCTAATTGGATGAGAGCCTGCTGAAGTAAGTATTCAAAGGTTAGCATAGCCTGAGTTTGAAAAATTTGGTCTTATATCATATTAAAAGGGTGAAATGTAAAGATTCGTGTAACAATAGCAGAGAGTTGAAAACGCGAATTGGCCTCTGGCGTGCCACAGGGGAGTGTTATGGGACCATTGCTTTTCACAATATATACAGATTATATAGTAGATAGTGTCGGAAGTTCCATGCGGCTTTCTGTGGATGATGCTGCAGTATACAGAGAAGTTGCAGCATTAGAAAATTGCAGCGAAATGCAGGAAGATCTGCAGCGGATAGGCACTTGGTGTAGGGAGTGGCAACTGACCCTTAACATAGACAAATGTTCAAATGGTTCAAATGGCTCTGAGCACTATGGGACATAACTACTGAGGTCATCAGTCCATTTGAACTTAGAACTACTTAAACCTAACTAACCTAAGGACATCACACACATCCATGCCCGTCGCAGGATTCGAACCTGAGACCATAGCGGTCGCGCGGTTCCAGACTGTAGCGCCTACAAACGCCGGCCACCCCAGCCGGCTAGACAAATGTAATGTATTGCGAATACATAGAAAGAAGGATCCTTTATTGTATGATTATGTCATAGCGGAACAAAAACTGGTAGCAGTTACTTCTGTAAACTATCTGGGAGTATGCGTACGGAACGATTTGTAGGGGAATGGTCATATAAAATTAATTGTTGGTAAGGCGGGTACCAGGTTGAGATTCGTTGGGAGAGTCCTTAGAAAATGTAGTCCATCAACAAAGGAGGTGGCTTACAAAACACTCGTTCGACCTATACTTGAGTATTGCTCATCAGTGAGGGATCCATACCAGATCGGGTTGGCAGAGGAGATAGAGAAGATCCAAAGAAGAGCGGCGCATTTCGTCACAGGGTTATTTGGTAAGTTTGATAGCGTTACGGAGATGTTCAGCAAACTCTAGTGGCAGACTCTGCAAGAGAGGTGCTCTGCATCGCGGTGTAGCTAGCTGTCCAGGTTTGGAGAGTGTGCGTTACTGGATGAGGTATCGAATATATTGCTTCCCCCTACTTATACCTCCCGAGGAGATCACGAATGTAAAATTAGAGAGATTCGAGCGCGCACGGAGGCTTTCCGGCGGTCGTTCTTCCCACGAACCATACGCAACTGGAACAGGAAAGGGAGGTAAAGACAGTGGCACGTAAAGTGCCCTCTGCCACACACCGTTGGGTGGCTTTCGGAGAATAGATGTGGATATAGATGTAGATGTAGATTGGCTTCATCCAAAAAGCAACAGACATAAGTTGACAATATCGACTGCCGACAACAGACGCAGAAAAATATATTTTTCCCCTCTCCCTAATTCTGCTTCTTCAGTTGCAGTACCAGCTAGACATTACGGATAATTATAAAAAAGTAAAACAGCTAAATTAATAATGAGAATTACAGCACTGGAAACGATAAATCTGAGATATTCTGAATATCAGTGGCTCTACATCTACACAGACCGTTCATTGATGTGAAAAGACAGAAACATTGGCATAGGAATACACAGTAAAATTTTATCTTTCTATGGACTTCAGGACTACACCACTCAAATTTTGAAGGTGAAGTCGATGCCATCGGAACTGCAACAAGTTAACTAAATGACTATTTACACACACTCGACAAAGCACTTGTATTATGTGATTCCAGAGCAGCAGTACCGTCATTTGTTAACACACAGGATCCAAAATTTGTTCGAGTTAAAGAAGACCAAGAAGGAATTAAATGTCTACAACAGAGCAACAAGGCAATTGCAATTCGGTGGATACAGTCCCACTATGGCATAGATGGTAATGAAGAAGCACATTTTCTAGCCAGAAGGGGCACAGAAATTAAACATGCTGGAAAAATTAACATGTCTTATTTCGCAGTAAAATGCATTATTAGGAATACATTTCAAGAAGAATTAAAACAATGCAATAAAATTTCATGTGAGGGAAAGATCTGGAAAAGCTGAGTAGACGTCTCGGTAGTGCCTGATGGAGAAAGAAGGGAATCAGTAAGCCATACTACGTTTGACTAATGGACATGATTGTCTGGCCGTCCATCTGCATATGATCTCCGTCCTGCCGTTTCCAGAATGTGTTACGTGTCACAATATTGGTTCGATCACGGACAAAAAACATTTAAAAGCGTGTACAGAATTAGGTGATTGTAATTCAGACTTAACAGCATTGTATTGGGAAGCATGAAGGCGAATGACAGTAAGTCAAGTGCCAGAACATTAAAATAATAATAATAATAGTAATGATAATAATAATAATTCTTTTTCCCATGATAGAATTCAAAAGACGGACCAACACACAAGCCGAACTGACATATCTTGCAGCAATATCGCGATTCAATTTCCGTTGTTTCGTTGCTAATCAACACAAAGCAGTAGCACCAGAAAACCATAGGCAAAGTATACCTTTTTCAATTGCACTGGCTCAGTTGCCTTAACAGGAGTGGCTCGATCTAGTAGCAAGAGAAACGTGTCTCCACGCCAGGGAGAGATGGATCTGATGGTAGTTATGGTAGTTTTGTTCAACGCGGTTCAAATCTCCTCATGTGTTCTCCATTTACGTCTACACCCGTACTTACACCAAATAGCGAAATTAAGATCACATGAAAATGATGTAATCTAAACAGTTGATTTGGCGGGCTTGTCTCTATTTGCCCTGGATTAATTTTGCTGAAAGATTCCGATACTGCCACATGAAACGTCGTATAGGGAACACGGTTTGAGTGCAGCGATGGGTTACGTTAAGCCGATATTGGAATCAGATCTAGATAGTTTAAACTTTTCCATAATCACGAGCTTGTCGATCCTTGTTAAACGCACCGTTATTACGGGTATGATGACTAAGATAGATGTCGCATATGTATCTTAGTGTTATTATTAGTTTCTTTTACTGCTTGCACTAGAACACAACATTTCTTCCACAAGATTTTCTCTTCAAATAACAAAATCTTGTCTTCAAGAAAGCGAAGAAATGTTTGCTTTTTGATTCGAGGACAAACTGGAATTCTGGTAGCACGTTCCCCACAGGAGATTTGTAGAGAGACCCTAATGCAAATTTCTGCTTCAGTTCTCCCATTACAGAACTTTTTTGGTAGAAAATATTCTTTACTTTTTGCTCCACAACTTAGAGAAGTGGTACGAAACACCTTGTCACACCATCGTAAAGCTACTATTACATTTCTGTTCGTCTCGTTGCGTATTTCTTTCAGTTATCTTCTACACTACACTACAGCAGTTCTTTGTATGTATGATCCAAGTTTCATCAACCCCCCCCCCCCCCCCCAACGAACCATGGACCTTGCCGTTGGTGGGGGGGCTTGCGTGCCTCAGCGATACAGATGGCCGTACCGTAAGTGCAACCACAACGGAGGGGTATCTGTTGAGAGGCCAGACAAACGCGTGGTTCCTGAAGAGGGGCAGCAGCCTTTTCAGTAGTTGCAGGGGCAACAGTCTGGATGATTAACTGATCTGGCCTTGTAACACTAACCAAAACGGCCTTGCTGTGCTGGTACTGCGAACGGCTGAAAGCAAGGGGAAACTACGGCCGTAATTTTTCCCGAGGGCATGCAGCTTTACTGTATGGTTAATTGATGAGGGCGTCCTCTTGGGTCAAATATTCCGGAGGTAAAATAGTCCCCCATTCGGATCTCCGGGCGGGGACTACTCAAGAGGACGTCGTTATCAGGAGAAAGAAAACTGGCGTTCTTCGGATCGGAGCATGGAATGTCAGATCCCTTAATCGAGCAGGTAGATTAGAAAATTTAAATAGGGAAATGGATAGATTAAAGTTAGTTATAGTGGGAATTAGTGAAGTTCGGTGGCAGGAGGAACAAGACTTTTGGTCAGGTGAATACAGGATTATAAATACAAAATCAAATAGGGGTAATGCAGGAGTAGATTTAATAATGAATAAAAAAATAGGAGTGCGGGTAAGCTACTACAAACAGCATAGTGAACGCATTATTGTGGCCAAGATAGACACGAAGCCCATGCCTACTACAATAGTACAAGTTTATATGCCAACTAGCTCTGCAGATGAAGAAGAAATTGATGAAATGTATGGTGAGATAAAAGAAATTATTCAGGTAGTGAAGGGAGACGAAAATTTAATAGTCATGGGTGACTGGAATTCGAGAGTAGGAAAAGGAAGAGAAAGAAACATAGTAGGTGAATATGGATTGGGGGTAAGAAATGAAAGAGGAAGCCGTCTGGTAGAATTTTCCACAGAGCATAACTTAAGCATAGCTAACACTTGGTTCAAGAATCATAAAAGAAGGTTGTATACATGGAAAAATCCTGGAGATACTAGAAGGTATCAGATAGATTATATAATGGTAAGACAGAGATTTAGGAACCAGGTTTTAAATTGTAGGTCATTTCTAGGGGCAGATGTGGACTCTGACAACAATCTATTGGTTATGAACTGTAGATTAAAACTAAAGAAACTGCAAAAAGGTGGGAATTTAAGGAGATGGGACCTGGATAGAACCTGGTGAGAGGCACCCACATGCCTTGCTCATACTGTGGCATCAAGCAGTCAGGCCTGCAAGATGAGTGGTCTGCCAAGCGAGTGGATTCATTCTTAATTTATCGAGTAACATGAACTCTCGTACTCACAATTTAAGTTACAAGTTATCCTCCTATATGATTAATACGCAACGGAAACACGCATCTGACTATCAATAATTTACAGAACTCTGACTGTACACTACGCACTGGCAATACCACATTTTCTTTTTTTGTCTTTTATTTAACGGCTTTTGTCAACACGTGGCCACCGCACACATTATAAATTCGGGACATTATGACAACATACAATTCGAATTAAAAGTCCACCAATCTTTTTCTTTTCAGTATCTTATTTATTCCGATAAATTCTCTAACCTAAACACACAAATTCTACAACCTACAACAATAACACATAAGAAATTCCGCCCAGTGGGCATGGCTTTACAATGGTCAATCTCTATATTATGGTCTTGTAATTACTTTTAACGCTACAGTGCACTTTCTGGATAGGATGGTGGATCTTTTATTATACCTCACACTTCGACTCTCACAATCATCATCACGAAACTTTCCTCCAGATCGAGCGATACAGAAGGAACAAGCATAACCCACTAATCTTTTGAAACTACCTCGCTACTCTCCCATGCAAACCACACATACCCAAATTACATGACATACACCACACTACAACATGAAATACTACACAGAGAATAGTCACAACATTATCACTGTCAGCTTTCCCACTTCAATTAATATTTATCCCAGTTTCACACGACACTGCCCCACTTTGTAATTCTACTTTCCTACTATGAACTCTGGAGATATTTGCACGTCTTCCTGTGCAATGCAAGCCAAGTGGCGTTGCTGGATAGACGGCCGACTCACCTTGCTTCTCTCTCAGAGTTTGAATCAAGCGTCACACGGAATCATATCACGCAAAGTAATATTAAGAACATCACACACGCGAGTCCTCAACTGATACCATGGACGAGTACTTCTCTTTATCCTTTGTCTCATACACAGATTGAGACTCACACAGTACTCACCACGTGGAAGTACTCGTCTCTAATTTCAAGTCCTGCACACGCCATTTCTTAAATATTTCAACTTATGGTACACACGCTATTTCTTAAATATTTCAACTTATTGTACACACGCTAGTAATTCAGCTTAACTTAAGCACACGGAAGTATTTCAACTTATTGCTACACGTGGTTTCATTGTGACCGTTGGTCACTTCCGAAGATTCCTACAATCCCATTAATATTACCTGCCTGACATTTAATTCTCCCCACAAAAGTTCCTGAAATAGAGAAATTAATATTTCAAACTACTCTTAAATATTCCATATGCATACCATGTCTCCACTCTTTCGTCATTACGGAGCACAACTAAAACAGGTCTTAACAGCACAAGATCCAGCGGCAGAGTGCTGAAACATGGCCGTTCCTGAGGTTCTCTCCCATCTCCGTCGAGGTGGGGGAAGCACCTTGCTATCGTATTGGTCAGCCACATTTCAGGCGCTCAAAGCTCTGGTAAATTTCATCTCTTTGGTCCCACCAAAGGTGGCCAAAGGATCGACTCAAAGATGATCATATATTCACATTCACTATCTGTGGTTAGCAGACGACCATACATTCATTCATTTCACAGATCTCACCAAACTGGATGTAGGGATTTACTTTGTGGGAGCGCACATGTGATCAATTAAATAAATAAATTGTCATTCTTTCCCACACTGGTATCCGGCTTCGCTGTATTAATTGAAATTGAGTTATTTTACAAAAAAAATGTGTTCTTCTGACAAAAATAATGAAGTATGTTGTACCTATTTTCAATGTCGGGCGGTACTGTACCCTTTCACTGGACTAAACCAGAGTTTGTACAGAGTTTCAGGGAAAGGATAAGGGAACAATTGACAGGACTGGGGGAAAGAAATACAGTAGAAGAAGAATGGGTAGCTCTGAGGGATGAAGTAGTGAAGGCAGCAGAGCATCAAGTAGGTATAAAGACGAGAGCTAGTAGAAATCCTTGGGTAACAGAAGAAATATTGAATTTAACTGATGAAAGGAGAAAATATAAAAATGCAGTAAATGAAGCAGGCAAAAAGGAATACAAACGTCTCAAAAATGAGATCGACAGGAAGTGCAAAATGGGTAAGCAGGGATGGTTAGTGGAAAAATGTAAGGATGTAGAGACTTATCTCACTAGGAGCAAGATAGATACTGCCTACAGGAAAATTAAAGAGACCTTTGGAGAAAAGAGAGCCACTTGTATGAATATCAAGAGCTCAGATGGAACCCAGTTCTAAGCAAAGAAGGGAAAGCAGAAAGGTGGATTGAGTATATAGAGGGTCTATACAAAGGCGATGTACTTGAGGACAAAATTATGGAAATGGAAGAGGACGTAGATGAAGATGAAATGGGAGATACGATACTGCATGAAGAGTTTGACAGAGCACTGAAAGACCTGAGTCGAAACAAGGCCCCGGGAGTAGACAACATTCCATTAAAACTCAGACGGCCTTGGGAGAGCCAGTCCTGACAAAACTCTACCATCTGGTGAGCAAGATGTATGAGACAGGCGACATACCATCAGACTTCAAGAAGAATATAATAATTCCAATCCCAAAGAAAGCAGGTGTTGACAGATGTGAAAATTACCGAATTATCAGTTTAATAAGTCGCAGCTGCAAAATACTAATGCGATTTCCTTACAGACGAGTGGAAAAACTGGCAGAAGCCGACCTCGGGGAAGATCAGTTTGGATTCCGTAGAAATGTTGGAAATGTTGGAACAAGTGAGGCGATACTGACCTTACGACTTATCTTAGAAGAAAGAATAAGGAAAGGCAGACCTACGTTTCTAGCATTTGTAGACTTAGAGAAAGCTTTTGACAATGTTGACTGGAATACTGTCTTTCAAAATCTAAAGGTGGCAGGGAGCGAGAGGCTATTTACAACTTGTACAGAAACCAGATGGCAGTTATAAGAGTTGAGGGGCACGAAAGGGAAGCAGTATTTGGGAAGGGAGTGAGACAGGGTTGTAGCCTCTCCCCGATGTTATTCAATCTGTATATTGAGCAAGCAGTAAAGGAAACAAAAGAAAAATTTGGAGTAGGTATTAAAATCCATGGAGAAGAAATAAGAATTTTGAGGTTCGCCGATGACATTGTAATGCTGTCAGAGACAGCGAAGGACTTGGAAGAGTAGTTGAATGGAATGGACAGTGTCTTGAAAGGAGGATATAAGATGAACATCAACAAAAGCAAAACGAGGATAATGTAATGTGGTCGAATTAAGTCGGGTGATGCTGAAGGAATTAGATTAGGAAATGAGACACTTAAAGTAGCAAAGGAGTTTTGCTATTTGGGGAGCAAAATAACTGATGATGGTCGAAGTAAAGAGGATACAAATTGTAGACTGGCAATGGCAAGGCACCAGGGGATCACAAATTTAGCATTGGAGGGCACCGTGGAGGGTAAAAATCGTAGAGAGAGACCAAGGGATGAATAAACTAAGCATATTCAGAAAGATGTAGGTTGCAGTAAGTACTTGGAGATGAAGAAGCTTGCAGAGGATAGAGTAGCACGGAGAGCTGCATCAAACCAGTCTCAGGACTGAAGACCACAACAACAACAGCAAGGTTCATCGAGCTGTGTTACTTGACAGTGACTCATCATGCGAAAATTACTTTCGTCCTCAAGTTTTGCTCACCAGCGTACGTTTCTGGATCCCTTTTAATATTTCTCCTGCTGTGATCTTGTAGCCTGTGCGTGTTCCGAGGCTAGAACGTTTGCACCAAGTCATACTGCCAAATCATGGCATATAAAAAATACTCTTGCGCAACTGAATTTGATATATCGTCTGTGCTGCGGAGAGAGCGCTTCTGTGGCCACGGTGAGTGAAATAGTTGAGCGTATCACGCGACGAGTATTTCGACATAAGGTGTGCTGGCTGTTGTGTACACGAGAGCAAGAGGGACCACACGTGCGACTTCAAAGCATTTGATACGTGTCCAGTTCGTTGTACCCAAAGCATGGCAAATTCAGCCTCTGAAGTCGTGCGGGCACTGGCCTATACTATCCAGAAGCTGCTCCTCGTAATTAGGCACAATAGCCACCAAGTCAACCTCTTCTCAAGTCACTGCGCGCAGACATTAGCATCGCAGTAAGAGTACTGCCATTGAAATCTCTAAGCACTGCATCAGTGCGTTATTATCTTAATTTACATCATACTCCGCAAGCCACCGAATGTTGTGTGGCAGCGGGTATTTTTTGTACCACTAACTGAGCCCTCCAACCCTTTTCCACTTCAGAATAGTGCTTGGGAAGAATGATTATCGGTATGCCTCTGTATTGCCTCTAATATCTCGAATTTTCTCCTTCTGGTCATTACATGAGACGTGCGTAGAGGCAAGTAATATGTTGTACGACTCCTCTCTCGAAATATCAATAGGATGTTTCCCAGTTATGCACAACGTCTCTCTTGTAACGTCTGCCAATGGAGTTTGCTGAGCATCTCTGTAACGCTCTTGTACCTAATAAACGATCCCGTGATGAACCGTGCCGCTCTTCGTTGGATCTTCTCTATCTCTTCTATCAGTCCTATCTGGTAGGGATGCCTGAGAGATGGACAGTACTCATTGATGGGCCGAACAAGTGCCTTATAAGACAATTCCTTCGTGGATGAGTTACATTTCCTTAAGATTCTTCATATGATTCTGAGGCTAGCATCTGTTTTTCCCCGCTATATGTTTTATATGGTAAATCCACTTAAGGTCGCTCCGGAGAGTCACTTCCAGATATTTTACGGCAGATATTGTTTCGAGCTCTTTGTCATCACTAGTGCAGCTATACAGTAGTGGATTTCTTTTCCTATCTATGCGCAATATGTTACATATTTTTACATCTAGGGTCAACTGCCAGAGCCTGCACCATTCATCAATTCTCTGGAGGTAATTCTGCAGATCGTTACTACCTTCTAGCGTTGCTACTTTTTTTACAGACAACCACATCATCTGCGAACAGCCTTTGAGCATCCGACGCTTTCTACTATCCTATTTATATATTTTTTAACTTCCTAATGTCACTTCCTTGGAGTACACCGGAAATTACTTTTACATCTGTCGATTTTGTTCCGTTAAAAGAGACGTGTTGATTTCTGTCTGCAAGGAAGTCTTGAATCCAGTCACAAATATGTTCCGATACTCGATAAGCTTGTATTTTTTTCACTAAACGGCAGTGCGGGACGGTGTCAAATGCTTTCCTGAAGTCAAGGAACACGGCATCAAATTGAGCGCCATTGTCTACCGCACTGTGGATCTCCCGGAGGAACAGATCGAGCTGAGTTTGGCAGGATCTCTGTTGGTGGAATCCACGTAGATTTTTATGGAGGAGATTTTCCTTTTCAAAGAACGTCAAAATTCTTGAGCTCAAAATATGTTCCATAATTCTACAACAAATTGACATAAACGATATAGGACTATAATTGTCTGTCCTATGGCCCATCTTAAAAACGGGTTAGACCTTCTCTTTCTTTCAGTCGCTAGGAATACCCTGCGTTACTCCAGCGATCTATCATAAATTACTGCTAGAAATGGAGCAAATTCTTTCGCATAATCTTCGTAGAAGCTTATACATATGTAATCCAGTCCTGACGACTTTCCACTGCTAAGCGGTTGTAATTGTTTTTCTATTCCACGGTAAGGTATCTCAATATCCGTCATTTTGACGTTCGCACGACGATTGAAAGGAGGGACCATGTTACGCTCTTCCACGATTGAAGAATTTTGTAAGATCAAATTCAGTATTTCGGCCTTCTCTCTGTTATCTTCCGTTTCGGTACCAGTGTGGACACTGGGTGAATAAATAGATGATTTTGATTCGCTTTCTGATTTTACATGCGACGAAAACCTCTTAGGGTTTTTACTCAGATCGGTTGTCAAAGCTTTACTTTCAAAGTCATTGAACGCTTCTCTCATTGCTCTCCTTACGCTCATTTTCACTTCGTTCAGCTATTGTTTGTCAGCTAGGTTTTTACTTCTCTTGAATCTGAGGTGAAGTTCTCTTTGTTTACGTAGCAGTTCTCTGACACCGCCGTTATACCATGATGGGTCCTTGCCATCCCTTAAAACCTTACTTGGAACAAATTTGTCTACGATATATTGCACGATTCCTCTGAATTTTTTTCTATTTGTTCTCCTCATCTTTGTCCTCATCATCGAATATTTGATGCTGGCTGCTCAGATACTTTGAAATTTGTATGCTGTCACTCTTGCTAAGCAAAAATATCTTCCTACCTTTCTTAACAATCTTTGTCAGACCTGTTGTCATAAATGCTATCACAGCCTTACCATCACTGATACCTTCCTCTACGTTAACTGATTAGTTAAGTTCAGGTCTGTCTGTTGCCAGGAGGTCTAAGAAGTTACCCTCACGAGTTGGTTCTCTAACTATCTGCTCAAAGTAATTTTCGGACAAGAGATCCAGAACAATGTCACACGAATCTCTGTATCTGGCAGCAGTTTTGATAGCATGTCACTCTCAATCTATACCTGGCAGGTCGAAGTCACCCACTATTACAGCGGCATGATCAGGATTAATACTAACGATATTCAGCAAGTTCTGTCTGAAGTGCTCCACCACTACAACTCCTGACTCAGGTGGTCTATAAAAGCATCCCATTACCATCTTTGACCGATCTATGATACTTAACTTCACCCAGATTAATTCACAATCGGAATCCGTGATAACCTCGTTAGATTATATCGAATTCTTTACTGTAATGAGCCACCATTGGCGACTAACCTATCCTTACGATAAATATTCCAATCTGAACTTAGGATTTCGTTGTCATTAACGTCCGGTTTCAACCAATTTCCTAATACTGTCTGTTCATTATAACCTTCATTAAGCGATACTAATTCTGGAACCTTTCCTTGGATGCTCCTGCAGTTTACTAAAATTATATTAAGTTTTTCTTTCTCTGATTTACGACGACGAACGTTCTCTGACGACATTGTAGCTAGCTTATGAGTCAAATCGTCTTTGATAGCAAGGGAGGGTTCTTCTAACCTAAAGAAGCCCCATGTACACGCCACACGTGCTTCTTGCGTGTAGTGCACGCCTGGCCAATTAAGAGGAATCTTGCAATTCTGTACCCGATAGTGGATGTCGAGAAATCTGCATCCGATACCGTCGCAGAGTCGTCTCTGCCCCTGGTTTAGACCTTCCACTGTGCTCCCATTCAGAGGACCGCGATCAGCCGTAGTAAGGATGCTACAAATAGACAGCTTAGCTTGTACCCCGCGTGCGGTGCTACTTGCCTTCACCAAATCAACCACCCGCCTAAAGGAGCCGAGGACGCCCTCAGAACCCAAGCGGCAGGCGTCATTCGTTCCGACACGTGCCACTACATACAGCCGGTTGCATCAAGTGCGCTCGATAGCTACCGGAAGGCCCTGTTCCACATCACGGTCGAGACCCCCCGGCAAACATACCGAGTCCACGCTGGCATTCTTTTCCGCTTTGCTTGCAGTTTTCCTGAGGGGCTCCATCACCCGCCTAACATTGGAGCTCCCAGTGTCAAGCATACGCACCCTCTGCACTTGTCCGGACTGGGCAGGAAAATCGGCCGTTGGCACACGAAAAAGAAAAAGACCTTAGAGTAATTTGCTAACCACTAGTTTACACAGATACAGTTCACTCCTTTGCAGTGGCACGTGAAAAACCAGAAACTAAATTAAATTACTGTGTATCAGACAAATGCTGCTGCTGCTACCGCCGCTGGAGTTTTCTCACGGCTCGGCGTCTGCCGGCACATCGGAATTCATGAGTTGCGGTGGTACGCAGCGATAGGTGGGTACGAGTGCATCGAAAAACACACGGGACGATGTATCTTGTTTGTAGAATGAGTTTCTTTCAGGCCAGGGTGGCAGGTGTGAGGAGTATACTCGTGGCTGAAATACGACCCTTGAAACGTTTGTTGTCACCTTTTACCGGAGAACGATATAGGAATGTACAGATCGCGTTACGTCGCAAGACGACCAGTTTCCAGTCGCTTCGCGCCTTTTCTCCCGTTAAGCGCCCGCAGCCAATAAAGCGCCTAGCCCTGTCCTACAAGTAGACGGCCGTAGTTTATCCCTTTCATACTCCGCTGTTTTTGTATTTCACGGTCGTACATTTTCAGATCGACCTAATAAATTATTGCAGCCCAACTGACGGTGAGCTTTTTGTAACAGCCGTATAGATGTGAACGCGTGTCCCTAAAGGTGCTATTGTGATCTGTAAATAAACGCCAATGGGTGCAGTAAACGTGAAGTTCTTCACTGTCAGGTTTGAGGGGGAAGAGGGGGTGGATTATTTACTTTTAAAAATGTTGGTAACGTATAACTGTTGTTGACATTTTGAAGGCACAAGAACGGACTGCAGTAGCCTGTAGAGTCTGTAAGAGAATTACATAAAGAATTCTAAAAATAGCATCTAAGCTCTAAAACGATAGGAAGAGTTAGTTTATTGTCTCCTGAAAGCATCCAAACCGCAAGAAACCTGCAACACTCCTCAGAACACCATTATCCGTAGTGAAAAGTTGTAGAGCTTTGACAGTTAAGATTGTTTAACACATGACGTCCCCTTGAGGTTCATAATAACAGGCAAGTACTAGTTACTAATTTCCGCATAATATAGTCCAAATAGCATTACAATAACCAATGAAACTGATCAATGTTCCGTCTACTAGAGAAAAATCATACTTGATGTCAACATGAGGCTGTGTCAACTGCTCTGTGCACCTCTTGGCAGACTCACTGGGAAGTGTCTCGCTCTATAGCTTAATAGTAGCTGACGTATCGTCGTCGAAGCGTGAAGAACGATTTCTTTGATGCAGAAGATTGGATGTCAACAGACTGAATGTAGTCTGTTGAATCATATGTTATTTTCCTTACATACTCGTATTTGAACTTATAATACGACGTTCCGTTGCCCAATGAAGCTAACGGTTGCTCGCAGCAACAAGGCTTGGCGCCGTGTACGACGTCTCCATCTTTTTTGCTGCGGACAGTAAGCAGACCTCACATACTCATAGTCAACGACTTTACCTCGATGAATGCACCGGTTTTCCTCAGACCGCCGAAGCAAAGCAGTGTCGGGTGCGGCCAGTACTTGGATGGGTAACAGCCTGGGTACACCATATGCTGTCTGTTGCTTTCCGTTTCCCCTGTGGCAAAGGGGAGGACAGGCGGTTGTGTGATGGGGCATATGAAAATCGCACCGAGCTTAATTTGCAGCCAACCAGAAATCTGTGAAATTTGCTCCTGGTTTGCCTGGAAACTACCTACTCACTTCGTGACTGCCTACTTGCGCCCCCCCCCCCCCCCCCGCCCCCTGCCTCCCTCTGGCCACAGTGGAGTGCTGCGCGGCACTGTCCGAGCTGCATCAACAACTTCATGCAAATAATCAGCGTCAGCAAAATACTCTACTCCCGGAAGAAGAGTGCCACCAATTGTCTACATACGTTCTACGGTATCCCTTCTTATATACACATATGACACTGGTTCTACTTGTTTTAATGCTTACATCATATCTCTCCTTCTTTTATGATGTATATCTACATCTACGTCCACATCTACATGACTACTCTGCAGTTCAACGTGTCATCAAACCACTTCCACACTAATTATCCACCGTTCCACTCTAGAACAGCGCGGGGAAACTAACACACAAGTCTTTCTGTACTGTATCTGATTTCACTTATTTTATGACAATGGTCATTTCTCCCTATGTAGGCGTATTTTCGAAATAAAGTGAGATCACTGAGCGCTGAAATTTCGTGAAGAGAAATCGCGGTAACGAAGAACGCCTTTGTTTTAATAACTGCCAGCCCAACTCGCGTATCGTATCCGTGATATCCTCTCCCGTACTTCGTGGTAATACAAAACGAAGTGGTCTTCTTTGGACTTTTTCGAAATCCTCCATCAATCTCATATAGTAAGGACCCCATACTGCACAGCAATACTCTAGCAGAGAAGGGACAAGCGTAGTGTAGGCAGTGTCTTCAGTAGATCTGTTACATTTTCTGTTCTGGCAATAAGACGCAGTCTTTCGTTTGCTTTCTATACAAGATTATCTATGTAAGCGTTCCAACTAAAGTAGTTCATCATTCTTATCCGTAGATACTTACTTGAACTGACAGCCTATGCATTTGTGTGATTTGCCGTGTAACCGAAATGTAACGGATTCCTTTTAGTACGCATGTGGGTAATCTCACACTTTCATTATTTGGAGTGTTGCCACTGTTTGTACCATGCCCGTATTTCGTCTAAATAATTTTGCAATTAATTCAGCAATTATAATGACTTTATTAAATGACAAATGACAGCATCATCTGCAAATAATCTAAGAGAGCTGCTCAAATTGTCTCCTAAATCGTTTATGTAAACAAGAAACAACAGAGCGCCTATAACATTTCGTTGGGGCTTGGCAGATATTACTTCTGTTTTACTCGATGACTCTCCGTCAGTTACTATGAACTGTGATCTCTCCGACAGAAAACCGAGAATTCAGTTACAGAGCTCCATAGACACGCAATTTGATTGTAAGTCACTTGTGAGGAACGGAGTGAAAAGCTTTCCGGAAATCTAGAAATATAAAGTCAATCTGAGATCCGCTGACGACAGCACGCGTTACTTCGCGCGAATAAAGAGAGAGTTGTGTTTCATATGAAAGATATTTTTTGAATCCATGCTGTCTATGTGTCAATGGATCGTTATCTTGGACGTAATTCATTGTGTTCGAACGCTGTATAATTATGTTCCAAAAACCTACTGTAAATCGAAGTCTGTGACATGTGTCTGCAGTTCTGCGGATTACTCCTATTCCTTTGCTTGATTATTGGTATTGGTGTGACCTGTGCAACTTTCCCGTTTTCTGGCAAGGATCTTTTGTCCTCGAATGAGTGGTTGTATATGATTGCTAAATATGGAGCTATTACATGAGCATACTCTGAAAGGAAATTTGACCAGAAGACTTGCCTTAATTAAGCGATTTAAGTTGTTCCGTTACACCGAGAATACCGTCTTCTATGAATTATTTAGGAATAAAGGAGGCGACTCATCGAAAGGCAGAAGCGCTAAGTCGTCGGTAGGTAGGCCTATACAAACGAAAGGTACAGTGTTTTGCAGGCTTTTTGAATGAACTTCCTTTTTCAAGCTTGCAGGAGAAACATGCACACAAACACACACACACACACTCACTCACTCACTCATATGCACACGCCTATCTCCCTGAATTGTGCTCTGTCGACTGCCAGCCTGGTATTGTAGGTAGAGGTAGTATACAATGTACTAAAATTTGCATTCAAAATTATCTTTGTCTAGGTGTAAAATTCTACGATTGTTATCGTACAAAGAGTAATCCCGAATAATATGATAACGAAACTTCCTTCAACTGTAACACTTGCTTCAGCGTATTCATCTTCCACAAACGTACGAAATTATCAACTTTCACCCCTTCGTGGAAAAATTTACGCATGGTCTCCCACTCTCTTCCAATCGATAGGTGCCCATCGTAACCCGATCTACCTACGATAAAGTGCTGTTGAGAATGGAGCTAATTCTTTCTCAGTGTCTCTGTACAACCTCACAGGTAACTTATCCGGTTCAGTTCATTTTCCACTGCTAAGCAATGGTAGATAATTTTCTATTCTGCGATCACTTAATGCATCTCGACGTTCATACTGTGATTTTAAGGGAAAGCTAATTACAATTATCTACAGTGAAACCACTGTTTCGGCTGTCCTGCTGTCATCTACCATTCGTGCGCTGTTATGGTCATTGATCGACTAAATAGACGATTTCGATCCGTTTACTTACATTACGTCCTTATGACTTTTAGTTACATCGTTTTGAAAAATTTTACTTCCGAATCCAGTGAAAGCTTCTCTCAGCGATCCCTTTAAGGGGGGTAGGACGTCAAACGGGCCGACTTGGAGAACGAGAGGCACCACAGGACATTTTAATTTCCACTGTCTATACTTTTACAAGTAAATTCATAAAACTTTAACAGAATGACCAGGAAGGATTCAGGATTCACACTCATAGCAGTGGAAGCTCAAAAAGTAACAAAACACATTTTTTTTACATGTGAAATTTCATCATTTTTTCACTTACTACTGGCTGCATTTGTTGCTATAGGTACACTTTTCTTCCTAAGTAAGAGAGATTCTTCGATGACTTTTGCACAGCATACAAACCATAGTTACAGGTGTATGAAACTTTAGAAGCTATTTAATTTATGAAAAAATTAATGAACTGTTACATTTTAAACTTCATGTTTAGAAAAAATTAAAGTTGTATAGTTAATTATCTCAATTTTTTCCACAGTTTTTTAATAGATTTGGAAAATCCTAGAGTTTCATGCACCTTGAACTACTGTTTGTATGCTATGAAAAATTCATCGAAGAATCTCTCTCACATAGGAAGAAAAGTGTACCTATAGCAACAAATGCAGCGAGGAATAAGTGAAAAAGTGATGATATTTCACATGTAAAGAAAAAGGTATTTTGCTACGTTCTTGAACTTCCACTGCGATGAGTGTGAGTCCTCAATCCTTCCTGGTCATGGTGACAAAGTTTTATGAATTTATTTGTAAAAGTATGGACAATAGAAATTAAAATTTCCTATGGTGACTCTCCTGCTCCAAGTCGGCCCGTTTGGCGTCCTACCCCCCCCCCCCCCCCCTTAAGATCATTTTGCCTTCGTTCAGTTCTTTTTTGTGAACTAGACGTTGACCCACTTAGATCTGTGATGGAGTTCATATTGTTTTCATAACAATATTCTAACGTGGAATTTCCTACCACACACAACCTTTGCTCGGATATAAGGCATATTGTATTATGCTTTCGGAATTAATCCGTTTATGTTCCACATCTTTATCATCAGAGGTTAGTGTTCGTTATTGACTGCTTGGAATTCGTTTCACGTCACTCTTCTTAAACACAAATATTTTCCTGCCATTCTTAAAATTCTTCGTATCATCTAGGAACGTTTAATCTAGCGTTAGGAGAAGGAGCAGAAGAGGAAAACAACTGAGGGCAAGCAAGGGCTAGAATACACATAACAGATTAGGAGTGGCCCTGGATACATGAGTTACGGAGAGATGAAAATAAAGTACAAAACCAGTCCAAAAGCTGATCACACACACACATATAAAATCGTCAAAGCTACGCAATACTTCTATCAATAAACTTGTGAAATAAAGGCCTGCTAGCCTGAGCGCAGAAATCAGTTTAATTTCATCCGAAAAAATATATATATTTGACGTCTTTATCTCGGCCGTTGACAAAACTTACGGCAAAGTGCTTGTCATTACTTAAACTTGTAGGTATTCGTCTAGCATAAAAAAACTGACGTCAATATAGTCAACGTATCATGTTTCTCTATGCAGGCATATACTGACTGCTTCTGTTGCTGTGTGTGTGTGTGTGTGTATGTGTGTGTGTGGGGGGGGGGGGGGAGGGGGGAGGCTTCAAATTACAAAAAATTTAGCAGCAGGTCAGTCTTACAATTCTGCTAATGGTATTTACGCGGAACACGTACCTGTATTCGAAAAATAAGTGGGATGCACTGCTAATCGAAAACCTATCCTGCAAAACCCTATGTTCGGCGTTGCAAACGCAGCGAGGCCAGGCGGCATTTTGTAATTACTAACGCATCCTGTGATCAGGAAACCGGCCTAAATGAACGTGCGCTTACTTCCTTAAGAGGAAGCGGACGTGTGCAGTTAAATTTAAACGGGCATTACCAAAATAAGGTCGTATTTACATAAAATTATTTACGATCGGTGATTACGAGGTCGTGCTACGGCAGCCGAATGAGCCACCTTTGTAGTGGGACGAGATATTGTTTCACGAAAACACGCTAACGCTTGTGTTTATGAGCATTTTAATGCGGTCACTGACCCCTATAAGAGGGAAATACTCCAATTTACATGAAGCGGTGAACTCTACAACAAACTTGATTACAGGTACTAGTTGAAACAATTCTGGGGACCATAGGGGTGTTTTACAAATTGTTTCACAAATTTCAATGAAGACAGTTACTTAATGTTGCACATACTTTGACCTCGTGGTTTAGCATATTCACCAGCCGTATGAGTGTTTCTGCTTGTGTAATGACCGCTTATGACTGGCGTTGCCCTGAGAACAGAAGTTAGTAAACATACATTTAGCCCTTAAAAGTAAGTGTGTGCCTGAGGTGCACGCATACATTTCAGTTTTGCTAGACTGACAGTACTGTTTGCGCTATTGGCGGGAATACCTTTGTAGCTTCACACAATTTCTTGTAACACTAGTGGTGTGAATCACTTCTGATGGTTTGACAGTTACACATGAAGTAATATTGTTGTCTCAAATATCACGATGTCTATGAAACATGTATTTCCAGTAACATAGTATTTGTTGCGTTCTATTAGAGACGAATTTCTGAAAGTGAGAAAAAGTTTCTGGTGCGTAGACCTAGACGCCTCTAATTGCATTTTCATTTAGACACTCTTTTAAGTTACAAGGTCTACCATTTTTAATAGATTATACAGGTAGGAAAATGGAGCAGGTTCCATCTAAGTAACAAAAAAAACGGCGAACCGAAGTATTGAGAGAGCATGATGCAAATTCTGGAGAGAAGCCTGCTACGATGGTGGAAGAAGTAAATAGGGAGGAAATTTTTAAATTATTCCAGTGGTGACACTCTGTTTTGTCCTGAAAAACAAACCTTTGGATCTTCCTCTGATGAACAAGACTCTGCTGCAATGTTGATTTTTCCTGCACAGGTGACCGAGCAAATAACGATATTTCAGTTAATTTTGGTTAAAAAAGGGAAAACGGGTTTTATTGGAAATCAAAAGAACTGGATATAACAAGGGATTGTTAGAATTGTAGCTGATAATTGTAAGATGAGAGCTATTTGGTCTTTGATGTTTCATGATGAACTCATAGAACTAATTGTGAAGTAGGCAAATGTTAAACTGGAATAGTACAGAAAAATGATTGAAGCTAGTCGTCTGTGTGAAATAAAAGAGGAAGTGCAGTCTTTGTCCTTACCATAACAAAGGGAACGTTGCATATTTGTGCGAGAATTGTGATACGTGGGTGAACTGTGATAAACCTGTAAGCCTGGATTTTTTCATAAAAATGTGTGTTAAGTCTTTAAGAGATTAATTAACTAAAAATATTTGTGAATTTGAAGCTTATCCCTGAAATTAATTTTTCCTTTACGCAGTTCATGTATTTTTGTAGAGTTTCTTTATATGAATATTCATGAAAGCAGAACATAGTGGGATCCTTACTTGATGGGAAGTTTTGTGAATTATTGTTCAATTTATAAATTGTGCTAATACATATATTTCCTGTTCAGTATTAAAAATCATTCTTCCTGTCAAGAATCAAGACCATTTTGAGTATCTACACATATTGTAAGTTACAGTCCCCCGCCGCCTTTTTCTGTCTGTATGTGAAGGTTAATCCCAGGAACAACTGTGGGAAGTTCTCATACGGTTTTCACTAACAGACAGACTGAAGGTTTGTGAATATAATTTATTACTGCTACTCCAGACAAGTCTTCCGCTCGTATATACTTATTTACTTTATGTTTCCCAGAAATCGCACATTAGGCAATAAAATGAAATATATAACGTACATCCTAACTTCAAAAGTGGCTTATTAGTATTGCGTCTTAATATACGGAGGGCGATATTTTTTTGTTGTAGAGTTCATGTAACATAAATAATAATACTATCAGTTCAAGTGCTTGAACGCTTAAAGTACAATTAAAAGACCGCTAGTAGAAATGAAAGAAGCAGCCATCATAAAGTCAATATTGGGCAGTTACTGCAAGCTAAAGACATATAATTGAGTAACTAGTAAATGACTTTCGGTTCTCGTATAATATGTGACGTTAGGTTGGTTTTCTGTCCACAGGAGAGGAGGTTCCAAGAGACAAAGATTTGGCAAGAAAACAGGCACAAATTTAATTATAGTAACTATGGGACGTACAACTTTGAGGAACAGTCAGACATATGGAAGTAGTGCCGTAAGAAGATCATCAGCTGAAGCTAAAGGAAAAGAAAGCTCGTGGATTACAAAACTGTGGTATTCTCATTCTTGACTTTCTTGATTCACAGATTGACCATGGCACTAATTTATGGTGCCCACAACCCGTATTAAAAGTTAATCCTCATCGTTGTCGCAAGTTTTGTGCTTGTAAATACTTGTATGTTTTCGTTATTCACTTACTGTTCACGTAATGTGTATGTGCAGGCTGAAAATTTGCAACAAGGCCAGAAATCGAAGCCGGGTCGCTTACTCAGTAGACAGATGCACTAACCGCTACGCTACCCTGGCACAGTGGCTTTGCGCAACGGCATGGACTACCCTAGCACGCCACCCTCCTGAATCCCAATTCCCATTCACTCCTCAGAAAACTTGGTATTCCCCCAAATTGAAATACTTGCTAGCTTCCCAGCTAGAAGTTATTAAGACAAATGAACTACAACCCGACAAAGACAGTCAGGCCTGACACGAAGTGCATAGAAGAAGGCTAGAACAAGTAAACGACATGCAAGTCCAATAGCGCTGCACAAGTTCATCGCTAACCGAACTGGATCACCCATAGGAGAAAAGTCAGATCGTAGCCCAGCGGTACAGTCACGTACCAAACCGAGCCCAACACTACGGAAGTACCAGTGACCTGCCCGGTTTGCAGTGTCTGCTCGCTGCAGAAAGTGGATGTCGTCATGAGATTCTGCCCAATACAGGAGGGAGTGTGGTGAAGCAGGACTTACAGAAGCAAAGATGTTTCCAAAACACCACTACCAAAACCGCGCAAAATACTTAACTTCCAAGGAACTCTGAGTGTAACAGAAAATACGCTGCATGTGAAACGCTGTTCAGGTGTGATGTTTAGTACCGAAGAACGTCTTGGTGCAGCTCTCCACGCTACTCTACCCTGTGAAAGCTCCTTTATCTCCGAATATCAGCTGCAGCCATTTGAACTTGCTTACTGTATTCGTGTCTGGCTCCCGCTCTGCAAGTTTTACTCGCCCCCTCCCACCCCCCACCCCCACCCCACCCTCTCCCCTTACGAAACACACTATTCCTTGATACCTCAGAACGTGTCCTATCAACCGATCCTTTCTTTTAGATAAAATGTACTACAAATTTACTTTTGTCCAACTCGTTTCAATACCCCATTAGTTATTCCATCTAGCAACGTAATCTTCAGCACTCTTCTGTAGCACCTCATTTCAAAAGCTTGTATTCTCTTCTTGTGTGAAGTGCTTATCGTGTGTGTTTCTCTTCCGTATAAGGATTCAATCCAGTAAATTTAATTCAGAAAGGGCGTCCTAACACTTATTAAACATTAAAAAATTCCTCTTTTCCGGAAATGCTTCTTTGCTATTGACATTCTGTGTTTTACATCCTCTCTACTTCGGCCTCCATTAGTTATTTTTCTGTCCAAATAGAAAAACTCATATGCTTCTTTTAGTATCTCATTTCTAGGCCTAATTTCCTCGTCATCGCGTGATTTAGTTCGACTACATCTCATTATCTTTGTTTTTGTTTTGTTAATGTTCTTATAAGATTTTTTCAAGAGACTATCGACTCCGTTCAGGTGCTCTTCCAAGGCATTTGCAGCCTGTGATAAGATATTAACATTTTCGGCAAATCTACCCAGAACTTTAATTCTTCCATATTTCTCATTGGTATCCTTTACTGCTTGCTCACTGTTCGGACTGAACGTCATTGGTGATTGGCGAACATTCTGCCTCACTCCATTCCCAACTTTTGCTTCGTGTTTGTTTCTTTCCATCCTTACAGCTGCAGACTGGTTTTTGCACAATTTGCAAATAACCTTTTATTCTCTGTACTTTTTTCCTTTCTATCCTCATAATTTGAAAGGGTGTAGTGCGTCAACACTGTCAAAAGGTTTCCGCAAATCTGCAAACACTGTGATTTGCCTCTGATCTGCGTATCTTCTAAGACAAGTCGTAGGGTCGGTACTGCCTCGCTTTTAACTCCATTCTTCCGGAACGCAAACTGATCTTCCCCGAGGTCGGCTTCTACCAGTTCTTCCATTCTTTTGTAAATAATTCGTGTCAGTGTGAAGGCTTTCATGACCGGATGATATTGCTGCTGCTAAGCCTTTTGGGGTATAAGCTCGGGGTCCACGAAACACTTCTATTCTTAACGTTTCGACCAGAACTGCGCTGTACATCTTCAGAGGCACTGTTCCTTCTTTAAATCTTGTCGACTCAATAAGTCGTACCTAGCCAATTCTTTGTCTCTAAAATTTGCAGTCGGTAAGACTCAACGGAGGAGCAACGCCTCTGAAGATGTCCAGCGCAGTTCATGGACGAAACTTTAGGAAGAGTTTCGTGGACCACGACCTTATGCCTCTAAAGGTTTACCAGCAGCAATTCGTGTCAGTATTTTGTAACCATGACTTATTAAATTTATGGTTCGGTAGTATTGACACCGGTTAGCGCCTGCCTCTTTTGGAATTGAAATTATTACATTCTTCCTTAACTCAGAGGGTATTTCGCCTGTTTCATATATCTCGCCCATCAGGTGGATTGGTTTTGTCATGGCTGGCTCTGCCAAGGATATAATTAATTTTGAGCGAATGTCGTCCACCCCAGTGGTCTTGTTTCACTTGGATCTTTCAGTACTTTATCAAATTTTTCTTGCTGTATGATATCTCCCATACCATTTTCATTTAATTTCTCTCCCCTTCCTATAATACCGTGTAGAAAAGATATTCATTTTTGTACATGTTATCTCTAGGGACCTAAAGGCATTGTAACGAAAATCATCTCAGTTATTTTCGATGTATTTATTTCATTCCAGGATCGGTGTAGGAGCTAATGTCATTATCAACTGGATGTTACAAATTAATCGAGCTCTATGGTCTAGACCGGAGAAAATTGTCGTAATATGTTTTTAATATGAAAGGTGCTACACGAATTACTGAAGGACACAATAACGCAGCAGATTCAAACACGAGTATATCAAAAGCAAAACTCTGTGTGTTTTTTCTTGACCATCTGTGTCCCATCTCACTGATTTCATCTAATGTATTCTGTGGCGACACTCAGTCCTATCGTGCAACTAAGCAACTAAGCCATATGTAACGAAACAGGATCCCCTCGAATATTGACCTAACCATAAATTACCGTGCTCGCCTGGTGAAAAATACAGGAGCCCTATTCTGCCTCTCCTGAAATCTCACGTCCGTAATTTTGGAGGTAGCTGTAGCTAAGAATCTTTAAGATTTCGAAGAATTAGCTGAATATTATGTCCACACACGCAAACTATAACATGATGAGTATTCACACATCCGCCAAATTAAATATTTCCCCTTACGAAAGTCCTACGCTCAACAGACTGGACAAGACGTGGTTGGCTGCTGTCTGTGGACGTAACGGCGGTCACTGCACAACGCACCTATTTTCAGCACACGACAGTAATCCACTAGAGAATTGACACCGAAACAAGACAACACGCAGATTCGGATAAACACAAAAAAAGTAAATACATGTGTATGAAAAACTTACGAACGAGAAGTAGCGAGTGAGAACTTTCGTATCGCGGATAATAATTGCAATTATGAGAATACTATTGAAAGACACCAGTTTTGCAAAGAAATGACATTTTTAACACTAATTGATTTAATGAACAAAAACTGTTTTAATCATTAATTTGCAACGTTAAGTACTACTTCAACTATTCGATAGACAGTGACCATAATAACTTTTAACACAATTAATGACTATAAAGTACTTTTCAGCAATAGCGCATGTGGGTTGAACTTTACATGCTTTCGACGAGCTGTCGACTTTCGCGTTGTCGGTCAATAATTATTGAGCGTGGAGTCCAGAAATTATAGCCATCTTGCTGATTCTCTTGGTCGCAACCGCTTATTGTGAGGCAGCAGGTATATGCATGCAGCCACGAAAGTAAGAGACTCTTCCTTCAACTAATGCGTCATAATGTTTGTTTGCCGTTAATACAGTTTTAAATGTAGGGTTTTCCCTTCGGTCGCAGCTGGGCACATTTAACAATACCACCGTCTGCAAAAAGAAAGAAGACTAATAAATTCGTAAACTGAGCTAAGAGTCCAAGGTACGCACAAGTAGTCAGTGACGCGTGCAATAGTCACCATGCATTCACATTGATCACGTGGCAATTGGTATACCGTGTATTCAAGATTAAAATTACTGGTGCCTGCTTTACTGTATTCCAGTTCGTTTTAACCATTCGCGGTATGAGTTAAACAGGCCGTGCTGTCTGCGATCAAAACCCTGCACTTACAGCATCCACGCACCTTGGCGGTTAGCACTTCGTAATTTTTAAGACTAATGTATCGAGTAGCAGTTACGACCAAACAACACTGATCAAACAGCTGTATTACATCGGCCACGAAACACAGCAAACACTAGCACTCACTAGCCACGAGAATCACTTTTCACCTTCTCCCTCTTGTTGGTGCCTTTTTCTGTCGACCTATCGATGTGTGCCTACAGCTCAACACATATCGCCTAGCACTAGACCGAGTATGACGACTTACGGTGTCTTACGGACTTACGTTATTATTTTCGTGGAACATGAATTTAAACAACATGTTAGTAAACGTACGAACACACATCAGGAGAAAAAAAATGAAAATTTCGATTACAAACATGACAATTTTATGACGCAAACAGAAAAATAGTTGTACAAAGAATTAAATTTGCAAAAATCATTCTGAAATAACTCTTTAAATTTATCACGAAAATAGAACAGAAAACAAGGAAAGAGAGTGCACAGGAAAAAGGAGATACACCAATATCCTAGTATACGGTTATCTTCATAGTTCTAAGCAAAGTGACAAGGCTACTTTCGTCAGCTGGCCTAGCGAAAATGTTTGCTGTACATTACGGAGATTATGGGACTTTATGCACATGGTTTGGTTATGCGGTTTTGCTGACACCATGCGTAATTTGACCACTGGATAATTCGATCTATTCCCGAAACTGGTCATGCGACTGAGTAAAGATAAACCTCAGTCGAGGTGAAAGTAAATGAGTGTTTTCAATGTGATTAAGTGGACCGCGCAGAGTCTCTAATCGTAATCGCGATGATGCGGTTTGATACTCGAAGAGTTGGACTCACTTGAGCAGCATCGTCCAGACAATCTTGTGGATAGCTTTGTTCCTGTAAATGGTAACAAGTAAATTAATGCTCCAGAATTATTTCATTTGTCTTGTTTTTGTACTGTGGAAATCCTCCGGGAAATTGACAAAAAAAAGCAGCCCTTCTTCCGAAGTTCACTATAATCTCGTATATCTGCAGACAAAAATAGTATCCAAAAGTGGAGATAATCTTCACAACAATTAGAGCGAAACAAACTGCCGGATTTCTGTACACATCTCTGTGAAACTGAATGACAATATATGTAGTAATAGCCAGTACAACTCCTCAGATACTAAGTACGTAAAAATTGATTTAACTTTTTATATTTGTATATAGGTGCCCTTACACATTTCTGTACAAGTTCATATATAATAAAACTTGTTAAGTTCATTTGTAATATTTTTTCAGCAATGGTGGCACACCTGAGTAACTGATGTGTTTTTGTTCAAGAGGCACCTGCAATGTTTATGACATCGAATTTACGAATTGCACGTACTTAAAAAGAAATTTTTGAAATAGTACTGTTTATGGAATTCTACTACAGTTCATCGTAATATTTTGCTTAATAGCGGAATATGTAATTCAAATATAATAAAATAAAGTATATTCCATTTGCGATCTGCATGTCAATGTTCGGGTTACACTAGAGTTCTGAAAAGATACTACAGAACTGTAATTGTATTTGGCTCTAGTTTTCAGATATTCGTCTGCTTTTCTTCTCCAGAGATCAAGAACTTCGAGAGAAAAATGAAATTTTTTTTGCTTCTAGTGACACTTTAGATGGCCTTCTTGTAAATCGTTAAGTACCGAAATTTTTTTCGTTGTGCTAGGATAGCTACGGTTCGACATCTAAGTTACATCGAGGTTGTTGGTATATAAAACCCAAAGTATGTGACACTAACGCTAAATTTTGTAAAACATGTTCAAAAAATATTCGTAGTTTTGCTGTTTTGTACGATAATGCTACATAGTGAGCTCACGGTAGGCACGATTTCGAAAACAAACTACCTAAAACTGAGATGTTATGTTATATAGAGTCTTAAACACGGACTTTCTCGCATTCAAAAGACATAAAGAAATCTAATAGAACGTTGCAGTTAATAATACGTTGTGGTACAGCAAGGAGCGCTAAATAACATGAGTCAGTCAGTCTATCCAGGCATTCCGTCTCTTCCGTTGACGTCGAAAGATTACCTCCGCTGAAGAAAAGGAGGTTGTTGTTACAGTCTGTAAGGACAATTTATGACAATGAAATGTCAGCGTTATATGTTCCAAAATGCCACCCATAAAAACGGCGATTTTTCGGAGTTCATATTCCGAATTGTGTCTGTGACAGAAAAGTAGGGTCAAGTGCTTTGGATAGCCCTTGGGCTAGGAACCATTTTTATACACAACCGAAGGATCATCTTACTGTAACTATCGTACAGTACAGATTTAAAGTTTGAAAGTTACACACTCCATCTAGCTTAGGAAAGTGGAACAAATTTGATGGTTCTTTTTTCCATTACATGTGGTCTACGGTGTGCGTTAAGGGGCCTGTCGAAGCACCATTTAGTTCATGGGCGGTTCTACATCTACATGGATACTCTGCAAATCACATTTAAATGCTTGGCAGAGGGTTCATCGAACCACCTTCACAATTCTTTATTATTCCTATCTCGTATAGAGCGCGGAAAGAACCTATATCTTTCCGTACGAGCTCTGATTTCCCTTATTTTGTCTTGGTGATCGTTTCTCCCTATGTAGGTCGGTGTCAACAAAATATTTTTCGCATTCGGAGGAGAAAGTTGGTGATTGGAATTTTGTGAGAAGATTCCGTCGCAACGAAAAACGCCTTTCTTTTAATGATGTCCAGCCCAAATCATGTATCATTTCAGCGACACTCTCTCCCATATTTAGCGATAATACAAAACGTGCTGCCCTTCTTTGATCTTTTTCGATGTATTCCGTCAGTCCTATTTGGTAAGGATGGCACCCCGAGCACCAGTGTTCTAAAAGATGACGGACAAGCGTAAAGTAGGCAGTCTCCTTGGTAGACCTGTTACATTTTCTAAGTGTTCTGCCAATAAAACGCAGTCTTTGGTTCGCCTTCCCCACAACATTTTCTGCGTGTTCCTTCCATAAAAATGCAGTAAGTGAAACAGGCAAAAAGGAATACAAACGTCTCAAAAATGAGATCGACAGGAAGTGCAAAATGGGTAAGCAGGGATGGTTAGTGGAAAAATGTAAGGATGTAGAGACTTATCTCACTAGGAGCAAGATAGATACTGCCTACAGGAAAATTAAAGAGACCTTTGGAGAAAAGAGAGCCACTTGTATGAATATCAAGAGCTCAGATGGAACCCAGTTCTAAGCAAAGAAGGGAAAGCAGAAAGGTGGATGGAGTATATAGAGGGTCTATACAAGGGCGATGTACTTGAGGACAATATTATGGAAATGGAAGAGGATGTAGATGAAGATGAAATGGGAGATATGATACTGCGTGAAGAGTTTGACAGAGCACTGAAAGACCTGAGTTGAAACAAGGCCCCCGGAGTAGACAATATTCCATTGGAACTACTGACGGCCGTGGGAGAGCCAGTCCTGACAAAACTCTACCATCTGGTGAGCAAGATGTATGAAACAGGCGAAATACCCTCAGACTTCAAGAAGAATATAATTATTCCAATCCCAAAGAAAGCAGGTGTTGACAGATGTGAAAATTACCGAACTATCAGCTTAATAAGTCACAGCTGCAAAATACTAACACGAATTCTTTACAGACGAATGGAAAAACTAGTAGAAGCCAACCTCGGGGAAGATCAGTTTGGATTCCGTAGAAACACTGGAACACGTGAGGCAATACTGACCTTACAACTTATCTTAGAAGAAAGATTAAGGAAAGGCAAACCTACGTTTCTAGCATTTGTAGACTTAGAGAAAGCTTTTGACAATGTTGACTGGAATACTCTCTTTCAAATGCTAAAGGTGGCAGGGGTAAAATACAGGGAGCGAAAGGCTATTTACAATTTGTACAGAAACCAGATGGCAGTTATAAGAGTCGAGGGACATGAAAGGGAAGCAGTGGTTGGGTAGGGAGTAAGACAGGGTTGTAGCCTCTCCCCGATGTTGTTCAATCTGTATAGTGAGCAAGCAGTAAAGGAAACAAAAGAAAAATTCGGAGTAGGTATTAAAATTCATGGAGAAGAAATAAAAACTTTGAGGTTCGCCAATAACATTGTAATTCTGTCAGAGACAGCTAAGGACTTGGAAGAGCAGTTGAATGGAATGGACAGTGTCTTGAAAGGAGGATATAAGATGAACATCAACAAAAGCAAAACAAGGATAATGGAATGTAGTCTAATTAAGTCGGGTGATGCTGAGGGAATTAGATTAGGAAATGAGGCACTTAAAGTAGTAAAGGAGTTTTGCTATTCGGGGAGCAAAATAACTGATGATGGTCGAAGTAGAGAGGATATAAAATGTAGGCTGGCAATGGCAAGGAAAGCGTTTCTGAAGAAGAGAAATTTGTTAACATCCAGTATAGATTTAAGTGTCAGGAAGTCATTTCTGAAAGTATTCGTATGGAGTGTAGCCATGTATGGAAGTGAAACATGGACGATAAATAGTTTGGACAAGAAGAGAATAGAAGCTTTCGAAATGTGGTGCTACAGAAGAATGCTGAAGATTAGATGGGTAGATCACATAACTAATGAGGAAGTATTGAATAGGATTGGGGAGAAGAGAAGTTTGTGGCACAACTTGACCAGAAGAAGGGATCGGTTGGTAGGACATGTTCTGAGGCATCAAGGGATCACCAATTTAGTATTGGAGGGCAGCGTGGAGGGTAAAAATCGTAGAGGGAGACCAAGAGATGAATACACTAAGCAGATTCAGAAGGATGTAGGTTGCAGTAGGTACTGGGAGATGAAAAAGCTTGCACAGGATAGAGTAGCATGGAGAGCTGCATCAAACCAGTCTCAGGACTGAAGACCACAACAACAACAACAACCTTCCAGTTTAAGTTGTTAGTAATTCTAATTCCTAGGTATTTAGTTGACTTTATGGCCTCTATATTCGACTGGTTTATCGTGTAATCGAAGCTTAACGGACCCCTTTTAGCACTCATGTAGATGATCTCACACTTTTGGCACCATTCAGATATCTTTTCTAAATCGTTTTGTAATTTGTTTTTTGTCTTCTGATGACATTATTAACCGATAAACGACAGCGTCATCTGCAAACAACCTAAGACGGCTGCTCAGATTGTGTCCCAAATCGTTTATATAGATAAGGAACAGCAAAGGGCCCATAACACTACCTTTGGGGACGCCAGAAATCACTTCTGTTTCGCTCGATTACTTTCCGTCAATTACTTCGAACTGTGACCTCTCTGACAGAAAGTCACAAATGCAGTCACATAACTGAGACAATATTCCTTAAGTAAGCAATTTCCCTATAAGCCGCTTGTGTGGTGCAGTATCAAAAGCCTTCTGGAAATCGAGAAATACAGAATCGATCTGAAATCCCTAGTAAAAAAAAAAAAAAAAAAAAAAATGTTCAAATGTGTGTGAAATCTTGTGGGACTTAACTGGTAAGGTCATCAGTCCCTAAGCTTACACACTTCTTAACCTAAATTATCCTAAGGACAAACACACACACCCATGCCCGAGGGAGGACTTGAACCTCTGCCGGGATCAGCCGCACAGTCCATGACTGCAGCGCCTAAGACCGCTCGGCTAATCCCGCGCGGCTCCTTGTCAGTAGCACTCAACACTTCATGAGAATAATGAGCTAGTTGTGTTTCACAGGAACGATGTTTTCTAAATCCATGTTGACTGTGTGTCAATAGACCGTTTTCTTCGAGGTAATTCATAATGTTCGAACACTATATATGTTCCAAAATCCTGCTGTATATCGACGTTAATGACATGGGCCTGTAATTCAGTGGATAACTCCCACTACCTTTCTTGAATATTGGTGTGACCTGTGCAACTTTCCAGATTTTGCGTGCGGATCTTTCTTCGAGCGAACGGCTGTATATTATTCTCAAATATGGAGCTAACGCATCAGCATATTCTGAAAGGAACCTAATTGGTATACAGTCTGGACCTTTTATTAAGTGATTTAAGTTGTTCCACTACTCCGAGGATATTTACTTCTGCCTTATTCATATTGGCAGCTGTTCTTGATTCGAATTCTGGAATAATTACTTCGTCTTCTTTTGTGAAGGTATTTCGGAAGGCTGTGTTTAGTAACTCTGCGTTGGCACCATTGTCTTCGATAGTATCTCCATTGCTGTCGCGCAGAGAAGGCATTCATTGTTTCTTGCTGCTAACATACTTCACATACGACCAGAATCTCTTTCGATTTTCTGCCAGGTTTAGAGACAAATTGTGGAAACTGTTATCAGCATCTCAAATTGAAGTCCACGCTAGATTTCGAGCTTCTGTAAAAGATCGCCAATCTTGGGAATTATGTGTCTGTTTAAATTTCGCATGTTTGTTTCGTTGTTTCTGAAACACTGTTCTGACCCGTTCTGTGTAACAAGGAGGATCAGCTCCGTCGTTTGTTAGTTTATTTGGTATAAATGTCTCAATTGCCGCCGATGCTATTTCTCTGAATTCAAGCCACATCTGGTCTACACTTATATAATTAATTTGGAAAGAGTGGAGACTGTCTCTCTGTGAGGCGTCAAGTGAATTTTTATCTGCTTTTTTGAATAGGTATATTTTTCGTTTATTTTTTGGAGAACTTGGAGGTTACAATATTCAATCTCGCTACGACAGTCCTGTGTTCACTAATCCCTGTATCCGTCTTGATGCTCGTTGTTAACTCAGGATTATTTGTTGCTAAGAGGTCAAGTGTGTTTTCACAACAGTTTACTATTCGCGTGGGCTCATGAACTAACTTTTCAGCAACTGTATCACCTGAATTGGGAGGTCGGTGAAAGGGTCAAATTATTATTTTATTCCGGTTGCCAACAATGATCTCCGCCCATACTAACTCACAGGAACTATCTATTTCAATTTCGCGACATAATAAACTACTTCAAACAGCAACAAACACGCCACCGCCAACCGTGTTTAGCCTATCCTTTCGGAACACCGTTAGGTTCTTCGCAAAAATTTCGGCTGAGCTTATCTCCGGCTTTAGCCAGCTTTCAGTGCCTATAACGATTTGAGCATCAATGCTTTCTATTGGCGCTTGGAGCTCTGGTACTTCCCCAACACAGCTACGACTACTTACATCTGTTATACCTTTGGTTCCTGTATCTAAGTTCTTCCTGTGTTCGGCCTGCACCCTTCGTGTTTCGCGAAGAAACCCGGAAAACTTGCTTTTTGGCTACCACAACTGAGCCACGGATTTCAGGATACTTAAGCTCAACAAATTGCTGCAGTTTTTAAGATGTAGTCCTAAGATCACTATCTCAAACATCTTTGAAAATTTTCTAGATAGCTTTATCCGCTTCCGAGATACAGAGATTCAATGTTACCCATCTTCACACGTAAAACATACGCATAGAATCCAGTGTGACGCGAAAATGTAGTTTGTAAAGTGACGCAGCAAGCAGAAATATGCTGTAAAGTGTCGTCAGAAGGCTTCTGGGAACCCCATGAAGCACATGAAGAACTTCTTTACAACTACACTGAGGCGCCAAAGAAACTGGTATAGGCATGAGTGTTCAAATACACATATATGTAAACAGGCAGAATACGGCGCTGCGGTCAGCAACGCCTATATAAGACAACAAGTGTCTGGCGCAGTTGTTATATCTGCTACAATGGCAGGTTATCAAGATTTAAGTGAGTTTGAACGTGGTGTTATTGTCGGTGCACGAGCGATGGGACACAGCATCTCCGAGGTTGCCGTGAAGTGGGGATTTTCCGTACGACCATTTCACGAGCGTGCTGCGAATACCAATAATCAGATAAATAATCAAACTTATGTTATTGCTGCGCAGAAAAAGATCCTTCAGCTACGGGGCCAACGGCGACTGAAGAGTATCATTCAACGTGACGGAAGTGCAACCCTTCCGCAAATGCTGCAGATTTCAGTGCTGGGCCATCAACAATTGCCAGCGTACGAACCGCTCAACGAAACACTATCGATATGTGCTTTCGGAGCCGAAGGCCCACTCGTGTACCGTTGATGACTGCACAACACAAAGCTTTACTCCTCGTCTAGGTCCGTCACACCGACATTGGACTGTTGGTGACTGGAAGCATGTGGTCTGGTCGGACGAGTCTCGTTTCAAATTGTGTCGAGAGGATGGACGTGTACTGGTATGGAGACAACCTCATGAACCCATGGACCCTGTATGTCAGCAGGGGACTGTTCAAGCTGGTGGAGGCTCTATAATGGTGTGGTGCGTAAGCAGTTGGAGTGATATGGGACCCATGATACGTGTAGATACTGACAGGTGACACGTACGTAAGCATCCTGTCTGATCACCTGCATCCATTCACGTCCATTGTGCATTGCGACGTACCTGGGTAATTCCAGCAGGACGATGTGACACGCCACACGTCCAGAATTGCTACAGAGTGGTTCCACGAACACTCTTCTGATTTTAAACATTTCCACTGTCCACCAAACTACCCAGACTTGAACAATATTGAGCATATGTGGGATGCCTTGCAGCGTGTTGTTCAGAAGAGATCTCTACCCCGGGTTCGATTCCCGGTGGGATCAGGGATTTTCACCTGCCTCGAGATGACTAGGTGTTTGTATTAATCTCATCATTCATGTAAGTGGCGAGACTGGACTGAGCAAAGGTTGGGAATTTGTACGGGCGCTGATAACCACGTGTTTGAGCACCCCACAAATCAAACATCATCATCATCATCATTTCTACCCCCTCGTACTCTTATGGATTTATGGACAGTCCTGCAGGATTCATGGTGTCAATTCAGTTCCCACTAGCACTACGTCAGACATTAGTCGAGTCCATGCCACATGATATTGCAGCACTTGTGCGTGCTCGCGGGGGCCCTACACGATTTTAGGCAGGCGTACCAGTTTCTTTGGCTCTTCAGGGTACAATACGGTCTAAGTTGTAAAGTTAGATTCGCGTTATTTCAGTTTCACGTAAGTAAACTACCAAAATTTTTTTGAACCATAAAGTTCTTTTCATATGCTATACCCCGCTGTAGCAGGGAAAAGAAGGGAGACATCGCAAAATGCTCCTATTGGAGCACAAAAAGGGTGAATACATTCTTGTTTAAGAGTCTCTAACTGAAAAGCCGAGTACCAACTGACTCCTTCTACCTTTAAAACTTTTTCAAAAATTTTGGCATGCGAACATATTCGCGTTTTTTATGCTGAGGGAGAAGAAGATAGTGGCAGTGAAGGAGATGGAAAAGTAATAAATACTGGAAAATAGTAGACAGTGGCTGTGATACAGAAAGAGCGAAGGAGACAGTGACAGTGCCAGTGGACCGTGGTTGACAGTGACAGAACAGTGTTAGTAAAAGAGAGAAGGCGACAGTGCCAGTAGTAGAGGGATAAAGAGAAGGAAAAAGTGGAAGTGGGTAGAGCCAGTGATAGTGAGCGACAGACTTTATGACGATGACAGTGAGGAAGCTAGAGATAGTAACAGCGAGAACAGACTGCAGCAGTGATATGTAGCAGTAAGAGACAGTAACAGTTAGAGTAGACAGAGGAGCAGAACAGAACGAAGGATACTGTGGCTGTGAGACAGTATACAGTGACAGACACAAAGAGATCATGACAATGAGATGAGCTGAATGAGTGAGTGAGTGAGAGTGGGTAAACGGTAGTGGATGTGTATGAGCGACTCACAGTGATGAATTAGCGGGTAGCAGTTAGGGGAGCTTATGGAAGTGACAGGTGAGTTGCATATTCAAAAGAGTACGAATATGATGTTTGCTTGCCAAAACTTTAGGGAAAATTTTGTAGATGCTGGTGAAGGTAGACTGAGGAGCTGGTATCCCACTTCTCAGTCAATGTTTTTTAAAAGAAGAACATATTTGCCCCTTTTGTGAGGTGATTGGAGCATTTCTCCACTGTTGGAAATATCCTTGTAAGCTGTTACCAGTAATGCGCTGTTTGCCTGTAATCTTCAAAATTTAAAACTACACACATGATACAGTTCTCCTGTAAATAGTGTGCAAGTTTGTAATAAGAGGTAAACGCATGTCCGCTGTACAATATAGAGGATGACGCACCTGGCACATCTCTTCCCCCACCTAGCTGCCTCACACCAAAGTTCGTACGACGAGTTCGCGTAGTTGCTGCCGTAGCATCAGTTATAAAATGACGATTAAACGCTGCTGCAACAAAGTGGCAACACGATATCGCGATCCTACAACGATGCCAGCAAAAATGGGGCTTGCTAGCTATGGGGCTACATTATCTCATTTCTGCAGGAGATTGGACGAAACGTTGTCTGAACTACATTTTTATCTTCTTTCATTATTCATCATTCAACATATGTCTGCAAAATTACGAGACTGATTATAAGAGTTTCAACAACGACTAGAGTACAGCTCGCTAGTACTAACATCAAACGTGCACCGAGACTGAACTATCATGTAGACGAGGCACTTGGAGCAGACTTCACGACGTAATGCATTACTGAAACGTAATCAGGCACCGGCACTTAAGCTGTCGTGCGTGTCCTACTTACTTTCGTTCAATGAACCGGAACAAAACCGGTTAGCAGCTACGCAGAGCAGCCATCATTCTCATTACTATCAACAACGTGTTCCGCCCGCATTAACGAATGAGAATGTGATCAGGGGATACTGTTATTTTGTTATTATCATTCTGAAGCTAGTGCCCTCCCGCTCCAATTAAGTTACGGAATACCGCCATTCCTCCTCCCGTACGAATTAGCCCAATCTGCATTTAGATACGTTGCCCCTGATGCATGGTTCTGTGTCGGTTGAGTTTCCAGTCTGAGGCTGGAGTCTAACAAATTCACCAAGGGACTGCAGCAGACCGGCATTTTTCTTAACGTTGCCAGAGTCATAAGGCGTTTATCTTCGCTTCGAAGTATGTTAACTAGTAGAAGCAACATGCGAATTTTACATTCATTTCGACAATAACTAGATAACAGAGCCGCAAACTGCAATCCCACTTACAGGAGGAAAGGTGCCACAAATATCAACCTTGTTGATCCAGATGTAAGTAAACACCGCTGGTAAGCTTCGTGTGTTTCATACTATATCTGTAACATAATGGGTTGATCTTGAGTCCTCATACACGCTATAAATTGATTTTGAGTAGACAATACTGTTCGATTAATTTCATCAGGATTTATCAAAGCACAGGATCGAATTGTTCGGCATTGTACGTCTTCGCAAGTCGCCGACGTCAGCATGTGGGCCACTTGTTTGCTTAACATTGTGGGCAGTGGGGCAGAGGTTTGTCGGACCTCCTCTACTCACGTCAGGGCAGTAACGTGTGGTGCAGTTATTTTCTCACTACCTGACAAACTTGGGTATTCGTTTTGATAATTTTCTATTAGAAACGAAAACAAAAAATGAACAGTGTTTGCACTGTAATACCGAAAAAAAGTTTCCCTATATTCGTGAAAACACCTTTGAAATTATGAAGCAGTCGTACAAAGGAATAGGCATAATGTACAGATGTATAAGTATAGTGTCCTGGACAGTTTATGTAGGCTTGGCGAAGCTTCTCCGTGTGTCGACAATACGATTTTGTAAGCGTCACTATGGCAACGCCACCTCATAGCTCTGCAGATAGCTATTGGTTTCGTCTACAGCCGTTGGCGCTTTTCACTTGAAAGCTGTCAAAAGCGCAGCCAGGTGTCAGAGATTACCTTAAATTGATTCAGCTTTAGGAGTATCTCAGCAATAAAGAATAAATGTGTTGAAATTTCTTGTACGACCCCTATCATAATCATTTACAGCGGATTCAACTCCTTCGGAAAGGATATGAACGTAACAACTGAAATTTTGTCATTGGTTATTTGCAAAGAGGTGAGTAATCCCATTAATACTGTTTACTGATGAAGCCCAGTTTCACCCGCAGCGTATCATTAACACTTGTGATTCAGATCTGTGGTCCGACGAAAACAAACACGCCTTTCTGGAGAAACGTTTTGAAGAGTACCGCACGGTAACTGCATGTTGTGGTATGATAGACAATATACTCATATGGCATGTTGTGTTACCGAATCATCTTATAGGGCCTATTTATCTACACTTTCTCGAAAACGAGCTTCCAGCATAACTGGAAGAGGACCTTTAGCTTACAAGCATGATGAGGCCTCTGCAAGTTCTAGTCACCAGCTGACATCATTTAAACCTAATATTCCCCACATGATGAATTGTCAGAAATAGTAACTTTCTAGGTCAGCAGCGTCCCCAGACCTTACTGCTTTTGATTTTTGTCTGTGGGATTCATTAGAAGGTGAAATATGCAAAGAAAAAATACGCACGAGAGAGACGCAATAGAACGGCAAGACAATCTCATAAGCGTTACACGTGGTGCTGTCAAAAGAATTCGAAAGTGCAAAGAAATCATAGATTAATTTTATGAAAATGAACTTTCAGCTTATAATCATTTATTTAGTTAGTATCTTCTGTGAGTATCTGTTTGGGTTACAGCGTAACAGCTGTATCTTCGCAACCAATAAAATTGGACTCTTTTTATATCTAATAGTTTATACTAGTAAATATTAAAAATTTACTATTCTTTGTAGAACACTTTGTGCGTTTGTAGGCAGTCTTTACAAGATTTAACACAGTCAGCAGATTCCTTTATAGATGAACGTCGACTTCCTAACTCTCTGCCATTGAGTTGTCTGTTATGGTAATCGATTTTGATAATATTTGGTGAAAAGTAATTGCACATCTTCCTGGAAGACGCATGTTACAGGTAATAATGTATTATAAAACTTTAGTAAACTAATAAAAATCCGAAAGCTGATTTGTACAAGACAGTCCTTTAATCAAAATGATTCGAATAGATGATGCTGTCTTGTTCATAGGTCGCCCATCCCTTACTGGAGACCTAGCGAGGTAACCCAGTTGTTAAGATACTGTACTCTTATTCGATAGAAGTGGATATTTATTTCCAATCGTGCCATACTGATTTACGTCACCTCTAAATAACATTAGATGGTTGCTTCAACGAGGTAGATTTCGTGAATACACCCTGACCAATCGAATCTTGTGCTCCGTATTTGATGACCTTGTTGCCGATGAAGCATTTAGCGCTAAAATTCCTTATTTCTTGCCGGTATCAAGACCGATAGACTCCGAATCTACAACGTGATTTGATATTTTTACACGTGCAAGTTATTGACACAAGTAGTGTCGGAGAATACGTGGGACAACATGATAAGTGATTTCGGAACCTTTGAATTCTTTCATTTTCTCTGAAGCCTTAAAGCGTTCTCAGTGAAAAGTGTTCTTGAACTGGACAGTTATTCGTGGCGTTGGTGCTCGCGTCTCGTGTATGGGCAGACATTCCAGCATCGTTTTACTTCAGTTTTCGTTTTCAGTGGTTCCTTTGTCGTTCGAATGGTTAAGAAATACTGGTGCTCAATAGCACACGTGAAAACGCCAGATCTTAGAAAATTTCAGTGCAATAACCAGACATATGATGAATAGTTGTATTGTAGTAACGACGTAATGAAAATATTAGCGTGTTCTAACAATCTCAAGTACTCTCACGTGCTGAAGTAAAAATGGAGACAAATGTGTTAATTTAAATTGTAGTGCCACTAGAAACCTTCAAGAGGTTTCCATTGCTAATGAGAGAGTACGCTGACTACATGATCGCATGGCAATGATTGGCGTGTTCTAGAAAGAAGAGCTATATCATACCGCATGATGGCGACCCAACTTCAGCTAACATTCGCAGTCTATTTGCAAACGATTTTAAACCATTGTAGAATATGTTAGCAACAACGGACGGCATACATTCCTAGGTGTGAAAACTGTGGCACAGGAAGCGGTGGGAGTGGCTAGAGGCTGGATGGGTATGTGTGTGTTAATACGTAATATGTAACAATTGAATTAAATAAAATTCAATAAATCGGAGTGTATGAGTAAAAGTGAAACACAAGGAAAATGTCTAGCACTCAGTCCAGAAACAAGCATTAACTTAATAACTAGCATAAATGCCAATCGTAAAACTCCTGCCCTTCAAATTAAGGGCACAAAACAACAGACAACCATACCATACAAGCTGCAAGGAATGACAAGAATAATAATAGGAATGTTCTAGCTAAGGGCAAATATCCAAAATTAAACCAACTAGAACTGACACACAAAGCCCCACAACTAATATATATATACAACTACTGCGCAAGAGAAATAGTAAATAATAAATTAAGGCACAGTGAGTGAGGCTACAAAGTGCTGGGCACAGTGCTAAGTAGATCATCCCAATAAATCAACCAAAGCGAGCAATCTTGATTCAGGAAAATGAAAGAGTTAAGCACAATTGACAATGATATATGGTACACTCATCCTCCATACTCATGAGGCTGCTATCAACAGACGCCAGCAGCCAGCTCTCCCATCTTCCCAGGCAAAGCTGCCACAGCCAATCCCTTAACCAGCCACTCCAGGACGTATACGAGGTGCATTCAAGTTCTAAGGCCACCAATTTTTTTTCTCCGGACTGGAAAGAGATAGAAACATGCGCATTGTTTTAAAATGAGGCCACGTTCATTGTCAATACGTCCCAGAGATGGCAGCACCGTACGGCAGATGGAATTTTACCGCCAGCGGCGAGAATGAGAACTGTTTTAAATACTTAAAATGGCGACGTTTTCCTTACTTGAACAGCGTGCAATCATTCGTTTTCTGAATTTGTGTGGTGTAAAACCAATTGAAAGTCATCGACATTTGAAGGACACATGTTGTGATGGAGTTATGGATGTGTCGAAAGTGCGTTCGTGGGTGCGACAGTTTAATGAAGGCAGAACATCGTGTGACAACAAACCGAAACAACCTCGGGCTCGCACAAGCCGGTCTGACGACATGATCGAGAAAGTGGAGAGAACTGTTTTGGGGGATCGCCGAATGACTGTTGAACAGATTGCCCACAGAGTTGGCATTTCTGTGGGTTCTGTGCACACAATCCTGCATGACGACCTGAAAATGCGAAAAGTGTCATCCAGGTGGGTGGCACGAATGCTGACGGACGACCACATGGCTGCCCGTGTGGCATGTTGCCAAGCAATGTTGACGCGCAACGACAGCATGAATGGGACTTTCTTTTCGTCGGTTGTGACAATGGATGAGACGTGGATGCCATTTTTCAATCCAGAAACAAAGCGCCAGTCAGCTCAATGGAAGCACACAGGTTCACCGCCACCAAAAAAATTTCGGGTAACCGCCAGTGCTGAAAACATGATGGTGTCCATGTTCTGGGACAGCGAGGGCGTAATCCTTACCCATTGCGTTCCAAAGGGCACTACGGTAACAGATGCATCCTACGAAAATGTTTTGAAGAACAAATTCCTTTCTGCACTGCAACAAAAACGTCCGGGAAGGGCTGCGCGTGTGCTGTTTCACCAAGACAATGCACCCGCACATCGAGCTAACGTTACGCAACAGTTTCTTCGTGATAACAACTTTGAAGTGATTCCTCATGCTCCCTACTCACCTGACCTGGCTCCTAGTGACTTTTGGATTTTTCCAACAATGAAAGACACTCTCCGTGGCCGCACATTCACCAGCCGTGCTGCTATTGCCTCAGCGATTTTCCAGTGGTCAAAACAGACTCCTAAAGAAGCCTTCGCCACTGCCATGGAATCATGGCGTCAGCGTTGTGAAAAATGTGTACGTCTGCAGGGCGATTACGTCGAGAAGTAACGCCAGTTTCATCGATTTCGGGTGAGTAGTTAATTGGAAAGTAAATCGGATGCCTTAGAATTTGAATGCACCTCGTACTAGGTAGGCCGGTGTGCCACACACGACCTGGCAGTGCACGCGGTCTTGTACTGCTGCTGCTGCCGCCCATGGGGCCGTCGGAGCTGGCTCCAAGTTGCTGCTGCTTCCTTGTCCCACACCAACCTGCTCTCTGCTGTCACCAACGGCTGTACGTCGCGTCGCTGTGGCGCCGCACTCTGCTGTTTTGCAGTTACGTGTGCACTTTACTGCAGAGGGGACATACATCACTGGTGCTGGCGCCAGTCTCATATCTGTCAGTAGAACACATATAAACAACTACTTACATTGCCAGTGCTCTGCTTCCGCGAGGTACAAATAGACTGTATACAATGTGAAACGTGAGCTTCTCCCTACATACAGAGTATACAGATATGTGACGAGAATGCAGTAGGGTAACGTCCTCAAACGATCGATTGTATTTCGACAGGTGGGCACCGTCATTTTCAAGGCCCAGCGGAAATTAGAGATCCCAGTGCATTGCAACTTAAACCCTCGGTGGCTGTGGCTATCTCAACCATGAAACAAAAAATGTTGTGTACAAACAGACAACACACGATATAAACAAATAATTATACTAACCTCCGTCCGAACAGGCCGGTACTGATCGACCGCCGTGTCATCCCCTGCCGATAGGCGTCACTGGAGGCGGATATGAAGGGGCATGTGGACAGCACACCGCTCTCCAGGCCGTTGCGAGTTTTCGTGATCGGAACCGCTACTCCTCAATGAAGTAGCTCCTCAGTTTAACTCACAAGCGCTTAGTGCATCCCACTTGCCAACAGCGATCCGCAGACCTGGACGGTTGGCCATCCAAGTGTTAGCCAAATCCAAAAACACTTAACTTTGGCTATCTGACGACAACCAGTGTCACCACTGCGGGAAGCTCTTAATGTAAACGACTAACACCACCAAATAAACAAAGATAACCACTGGCAAATACCTTAAATATTAGCGTATTAATTAGGAACAGGTGAGCAAGAAGTGCCAACTATGCCCCTATTGTCTGACCAAGGGGATAGCAAGATTCCCGATCGAATTTAAGCAAAACTCTCTGTAGGTATAAGGCGACTTGCTAGCTTAACCTCAACAGCTTCCTTAATGACACTATTCCAGTAATTGAAGTTGAAACACGTATGTATTCAGTAGCAGCGATGGCGAGGCATGACAGAATCTCTGACCAGAGAGTTATTTATCGTTGCTAGTCTGCGCTTGACCGCGCGAGAGTTCAGTCAGTGCTAGTAGCGCGCGAGAGACAGTCGGAGTTGTGTGTGAGGAGTCGGCGGGCGTCGACATGGGTCTCTGGTCAAGGTTCGGGACGAGGTATATTTTTTAAATAAGGTAATGAAGCAGCATTGCGCACATCTGATAATGTAATGTATATTAACTGCAATTAATTTGTTCAAGAATGCCCCAATAATAATTTTGTTATCAAAGCAATCTTTTTTAAGAAAATAATCATTACAATTGAAACAATATTTCCTTTGCTTTTCCTCTCAGAATCAATTTATCAGGTTGATTATTGCACAGGGCGTAAGGTCAGCGCAGATGACCTTATAAAATTTAGCAGGTTGATCTTAACGTTAATTTTGTAGGGACTTGACATTTTTCACATTTTTTATTATCATTGAATTTTATTACTGTGGGAAGCTAACATTTGGGTCTATTTGCATTTTTATTCAATTCATATCATTTAAAAATAATTACGGTGAGGTTACACTTACCACGATGAATATTCACATTTAAATAATCTTTTCTTTCATTTTTGCGGGGAGGTTAGACTTAGCATGATGTCTATTCACATTTAAAATATTATCTTTCATTTTTGCGTGGAGGTTACACTTGGCGACATCCGGTCCAGGATCGTATTTCTTTGAGAATCTTCTGAAAAGTAGTCAGACATCTCCTCTTATTTACTTAATATAATTAGCATTTGGCGCAACGCTTTTACTAATTTTATGACTTTCTTTCCTCAGATCATCGGCAATTCGTTGCTCTGTTGTATTTGTGTTTGTTGCTTTTTGCATTGCGCTTATTTCATTTGTGAATAATTGTGACTATTGTAAAAATGCCGCGAAAGACTGTGAATAGTGTATCGCGAAGAATAATGAATGAAATTACCGACTAAACAACTTCACCGATAGTACTTGTGACACGCAGTGTAATGATGACAATCCTGCGTTCACTGACAATCAGTGCGTTCCAACCACTAATGATGATTTTTATCTTACTGATGAACAAACGAACTCAATTGTGTCCTCTGTTAATTTGACGACAATTGATGACGCGGGGCGCCCTATTGTAATGAGCGCTGCCCAGCTTAACACTTCCGGTTTGGAAAATTCAAGTAACGTACAGACAAATATTTCTAATGAAAATGGACAGTGTACTGAAAGTACGATGGATTTATTTAATTCCGAAATAGTGTCTGACAGTGTACAACCGTCTGATAAACCTTTTTGTAAATTACAGAATGACCAAATGGTCACACAAAACGCGACAATTGCAAATACACCGTCAAACAGTACAGAGAATGGAGTAGGTAATATTGGATGGGTAAAATTATGGCATTTTTTAAACAACTTGATAAAAAACTAGACAATAATAAAGAAGATCTCAAACAACAATTTAGTAAAGATTTCAAACAACTTAATGAAAAACAAGACAACAATTCCAAACAGCTAAATGAAAAATTAGACAACAATTCTAGACAGCTTAGTGAACAGATCAAACAGCTTAATGAAAAACATGACAGCCTTAATGAAAAATTAGACAACAATTCCAGACAGCTTAGCGAGCAGATTACAGCCGTTGCCGCGCAGTGTCATGACACTAAGGAACAGTTACGCGAGGAAATTGAGGCTTGTTCAAGAAAAAGTAGCGAAGAAATTAGATCTGTTGCTCAAGAATTAAGGAATATGCAGTTACAACAGAAACACTTAGAGAGGAAATTAGCGCAGTCGGTAAACAATGCTCTGAAAAAGCTACACAATTACGCAATGAGTTTAAACTAATGACAGCAGAATTTTCGCGCACAATGGATGCAAAGATAGACGCGAAATTCGACCAACAGAACACTCAGATTGACGATCGTTTTAATCACCACATACGAAACAGTGATACGCGTTTCCGCAAATTTATTCAGGATCAAAATAAAGTAAAACGTCAAGTCATGGAAACAATCACTGTTCAGAGACAAGAAGACAAACGTAAAATGTTTGCAAAGGCAAAAACATATGTAGACAACAATATAGCTACGGTATCGGACAAAATTAATACCATCGAACAGTTGAACACTGAATTACGTGATGAGATTTCTGACCTTAAATCAAAAACAGATAGACACTCAGTAGATTTTCAAACAGTGACCGACAGACTCAAACAATTAGAACTAACACAGGATTCCGATGTCGTCAAAGCTGACGTTAAAAAACTGAACGAAACTACACGTAAATTGCAAAAACAGATTAATGCCTCTGACACTAAAACCGATGATCAGGTAAAAATACTGACTGAAAAATATGATGAATTGGCCAGTCGTATTGATGTTATTGAAAGTAATAATGACAACAAATAAGACGATACTGCACAGATTTCGTTTAACCAAACACCTGAATTCCAAAATTTTACAGCAGACAATTAATGAGATCGATTCATCTAACAACACCTTACGTAGAAAATTGTCATGTTTACAGCAAGAGTTAACAGAGATAAAAAATGTTTCTGGGTTTAACACATCACAGCAGACGCCACTTTGCGAACATTTGTCAGACTCACGCAGCGCGTATAATTTGAGTAATCTACAGAGAGTACGGGACTTAGATTCAGAACAGACACAGACAAATAGATTCTCTTACAATCATGAACCTGTTCCATCATACAGAGACGATAATTTTGATTACAAACATTTTCTGTCGGTGAGAAAATTTAAAGTGTTTAAAAATGACAGAACACAGATTCATCCACTAGATTGGATACAACAATTTAGCTTTGCTTTTCCACCGACTTGGCCCGTAACACACAAACTTGAATTTATTTGTAGTTTTTTGGAAGGCGAACCGGCAACTCATATGAGACCAATCGCGAGACAATGCTATTCGGTAGAAGAGTTTCAGAATGGTTTTCTATCAGCGTATTGGTCGAAGACGACACAGTGCGGGATTAAAGATCAGTTAATTAGTTTACCGAATTATGAGAACACAAATTTTCCCAGTGTCACGCAATTTTTTGAACACATGGTCCAACAAAACCAGTACTTAAGTGAACCATATAGTGAATCTGCACTAATACAATTATGCATTTCTAAATTACCACGGTTAAATTACAGACATATTTATCATTTTGCATTGCAGGTCACACATTTCACTCAAATTTTTGGATTATTCCGTTATTGACGACAGACATTATTTTAGGTACGAATTTTCTGGTACAACACGATGCAGTTATTGATTTTCAAAATTCCTATTTAATGCTAAAGGATGAAAATGTACAATTGGCTTTAGAATTTCAGCACTCTTTATCTGCGGAAGAACAAACAATTAATCGTACAGAGGTCATTTCCGTATCACGTAACATAGACTGTAATTCCACATTGTTTACTGATACGTATGTACATAACTATAACTCTTCAGACGAAGCTGACTACGACGTAATGCAGATAATTTCTGATAAAGTTAAACAAAGCAGTGCAAATACAGACGACGAACGCATGCAACTACACAAAATTCTTTTACAGCAAGCTCCAGTTTTTGACAACATTCCTGGTACTATGTCCGGTTTTATGTATGAATTTCAAGTTAAACAGCACGATACATTTAAAGCAAAGCATTATCCCATTCCATATATCCACCGAGAACAGGTTAAAAAAGAATTGCAGGATATGCTTGACCAAGGAATTATTGAACCAGCAGTTAGTCCGTACATAAACCCGCTACATATTGTTAGGAAAAAAGATGGCTCACTTCGCCTCGTACTTGATTCACGTCACCTCAATGACATTATTATTAATGAAACAGATCGACCACAGACATTAGAGGAACTGCTACAGAAATTTGACGGTACTGCTATTTATTCTACATTAGATTTGAAATCGGGATTTTGGCAAATTCAACTTCATCCGAATTGCAGAAATTATACAGCTTTTCTCTGTTTTGGTGACTGTTATCAATTTTGTAAATTACCATTCGGTTTAACTATTTCTTCGCGGTTTGAACACAATAGTTCCGACAGAACTTAAGGACAGAATTACGACGTACGTAGATGACATTCTTATTGCAGAAGCTAACTGGACTGAACACAATCTGACTCTTGAACAACTGTTGCAAACTTTTCGTGCACAAGGACTCACAGTTAATCTCAGTAAATCGCATTTTGGTAAAACTTCTATAAAATTTCTTGGACACGTAATTTCAGCAGAAGGCATTGCGCCTGATCCGGAAAAACTTCAAGCTCTACGTGACATTACTGTTCCTACGACGAAGAAGCAACTACGCAGTTTTTTGGGCTTAATTAACTTTTTTCGTAAATTTATTCATCATTCTGCTTTAGACACACCTAGATTATGCCAATTAACAGGTAAAAACAGTATTTGGTCCTGGGATAAGCAAGCACATTCTGAATTCATGAACCTGAAACATGCTATGCTGAATGCACCCGCACCACTTTTATCGCACCCAGATCTTACCAGAAATTTTTCCATTGCCACCGACAGTTCCAACACCGCTTTAGGGGTACATATTTTTCAGGAAATTGAAGAAGATGGCTCTACAGTAATTAAAAAAATCGCATTTGCAAGTCGCACTCTGTCGCCTGCTGAACGAAATTATTCCGTTACAGAATTGGAAACATTATGTGTTGTTTGGGCTTTCACGAGATTTATACACTTTCTTTATGGCAGACATACCACCGTCTACACAGACCACAGAACGATACAATTTTTACTTTCGGCTAAATTCACTCACGACAGATTAAGCAGATGGAAGCTTTATTTACAGGAATTTAATTTCACAATAGTTCACATTCCCGGCACACAAAATGTTGTAGCAGACGCACTATCTCGTTCTCTCAGCAACAATCAGCAAGACGTCGCAACCAACTTCTGCAAAGCAAATTTCAGCGTAATGTACATCCAACAAGTTGCATTTGAAAATTTTATTTCGTCGTCATTACAGGACACAGCACAAGAGCAAAGTAAAGACAATGTGTGGAAAGAAATTAAACACCTTTGGCAAGATAAGAGTAATGTTACGATTAGAAACCATTACACTGTACGCAATGACATTCTGTTTCGCCGCTCTCATCCTGACAGCAACAATTGGTTATTATGCATTCCTGACGAACTGGTTAACAAATTAATCTGGTACACTCATTTAAGTTACGCACATTACGGAGCCAGAAAATGTTTTCTTATACTGAGACAGAACTGTTATTTTGCCAACATGGAAAAACGTATACGACGAGTTTTAGCGTCTTGTAAAATTTGCCAGAAAGCTAAGTCAGACACAACTTCACATATTCCTCCATTATATCCCATTGTACCTGTTAAATTAAGACACATGGCCGCTGTAGACATTTTTGGTCCGATTCCGAGAACTAACAGAGGTTTTTGCTACATCTTTGTCGCTGTTGAACTCGCTTCAAAACTTGTTACTTTCACTCCGTTACGCAAAGCTACTGCTAAAACCGTTTCGAAAGCATTTGTAAAGCATTTTTTATTTCATGTAAGGCATGTGTTGAAAGTAATTTCCGATAATGGATCACAATATCGTTCTGCTATATATGGACACGCATGTTACGAGCTAGAAACATTTCTCCGATCTATATATCCAAGTACCATGCTTCTTCGAACCCCTGTGAACGATTAATGAAAGAAACTGGTAAACTGTGTAGAATATACTGCCACAAAAGACATATTGATTGGGACACACATATATTCTCATTCCAAGATGTAATTAATTGTATTCCAAATGAATCCACTGTGCTATCTCCGTCTGTTATACTGAAAAACGTTGAACCACCAAACAAAATTACAGAATTAGTAAATTTTCCTACATCTCGTCGATTACGACACCAAATAATTGACATTGCACTGAACAACATCAAACGTGCCGCAGAGCGCCGGAGAAGAAAGCAAAAACAGGTTTGTACACGCCGAGACTTTCACATTGGACAGAAGATATTAGTACGTACACACTATTTATCCAGCAGAATAAAAGGTAAGTGCAGTAAATTTGAACTTCTATACGCAGGTCCATATCGGATTCGCAGCATTCCGCACCCCTATGTAGTACACGTCGAAACTCTGAGAACCAGAAAAAGTAAAGGCAACCAACATGTCTCTAATATTAAACCCTTTATTGAATGAAAACACTTTATGATTTAACATGCTATGATGCCATTTACACATTTTATGACTATTTCTGCAATTATATTCACATGACTACTTATTGATGATTATTGTATTTTTTCTTGGCAAGTGCCCGGCAAGGTAAGGTTAGCAGGTCGCTTTTCTTGTCGATGCACATCAGACCGTGCACATTTTCCATTTTTTTTGTTTTTTGTATGTACGATTGTTTTCATGTTTTGTTTGTATGCACTGTGAAATAGTTAAGATATAACACACACCAGTTGACTTTGACATTTTTTTTGCCCTATGATATCTCAACATCATGACTGTTTTACATTTTTTTGCTGCTGGATTGTGATATTCTGTGTACATTTTTGCATCTGAACACTGTCAATGTCTTTGACATATTACGTTATCTGTCATGGTCTGCTGTATGCTCAAATTATGTTACTATAAACCAGTCATTATTTAATGGGTATATGATTGAAATGCAAGACATTAATCTTTGTTCATCATTTTCAGAAGGAAATAGCGAATAAAGGAAATAAATTAAACAGAAATGGGAATTTCACCTACGGAATAAACGAAAGAAGATGCAAAAACCTTATGAGGAAGAGTAAATGGATCAGAATTAACAAACATTAACAAGAATATACTATACACATCGTAGAATAGCAATCTTAACTAATTTTTTCTTTCAGAATACGAAGCGATTGATGCAGGCTGTCAGACAGAGCTACACATCTTAGTTTTAGTGATGAAATATGCTAGAGATAAGGAATAGTTATGTAATGAATAATGAAGTGATATTTTGCAGATGATAATGAATGCTGATGAATAATGATGAAGAATATGCTACTATGGATAATGAAGTTTTTCTTTACAGGAGATGATAATAATGGAGTTATGATAATATAAGTAATGAAGTGATGGATAATGAAGTTTTTTCTTTACAGATGAGGATATTGTTGAAGTTATGTATTTATGCTATGTAGCTATTTAAGTATTTGTTGCAGTTCGTTTTGACAGCAGGTGTTATATTGCATAGTATAATGACGGAAAGTTTTGGAAAGGACAGCTATGGACCACATTTTTATATACATTTCACTACCTGTTAATTCGAAGTTCACCACTTTTCAGCATAAAATGCATTTCTTCTTTCAGCTTAATAATCCATTTTTTGTATATTTTCGCAGGAGAAATTATTTATGAAATTAATGTGCTATAAGCAGTTGTTCATTAAATCTATGTCATCTATGAATGTGATTACATATACTCTACTTGTTTCATAATCTTGCCACAGCTGACTTATGACGAATGACATTACACATTTTCATTTACACCAAAAACCCAGAAGCAAATTTTTCTCTCTTGGTTTCCCCTATAATTACCCAACGCAATGCATTGCTAACAAAAAAATGTATTACCAGTCCCAAATAATGATACCAGTTTAAGAGAGTTCTGAGTAATGCTGATCAGCTATGAATAATATGTCACTTGAAAAATGATTACTGTATTTAAATGACCAATGATTATTTAATAATGCTTTGTAACTAGGAAAAGAAGGCTACTGATTATTACTATATTGAAATGACAAATGATTAATTAATAATGCTTTGTAACTGGATAATGAATACTATTAATTAATAATGCTTTGTAACTGGGAAATTATGATTAATTAATAATGCTTTGTAACTGGGAAATGAATACTACTAATTACTGTATAGAGATGACCAATGATTTGTAACTAGGAAATGAATGCTACTAATAATGCTTTGTAACTAGGAAAAGAATGTTATTCATTATGCTTTGTAACTAGGAAAAGAATGCTACTAATTATGCTTTGTAACTAGAAAATGAATGCTATTCATTATGCTTTGTAACTGGGAAAAAAATGGGATTATTTAATAATGCTTTGTAACTAGGAAAAGAATGCTACTAATTATGCTTTGTAACTAGAAAATGAATGCTATTCATTATGCTTTATAACTGGGAAAAGAATGCGATTATTTAATAATGCTTTGCAACTAGGAAAAGAAGGCTACTGATTATTACTATATTGAAATGACAAATGATTAATTAATAATGCTTTGTAACTGGAAAATGAATACTACTAATTAATAATGCTTTGTAACTGGGAAATGATTACTGTATTTAAATGACCAATGATTATTTAATAATGCTTTGTAACTAGGAAAAGAAGGCTACTGATTATTATTATATTGAAATGACAAATGATTAATTCATAATGTTTTGTAACTGGAAAATGGATGCTACTAATGCTTTGTAACTGGGAAATGATGACTGTATTGGGATGACCAATGATTGAGTATCAACATTATTATTGACTACCTCCTGTTTTAAGTAATGACTTCTGATTATTTGTAATTAGAGAATGGGTGCAAATATTCTATGTAAAACAATTAATGAACATTTTCTGTAATACTACATACATGGTACAGAAATGTTGAATAACTGGGCTATGAATGCCGCAAACTACTAATGTGATTCCTAATGAAGACTAGTATGTGACTTAATGTCCTTCACCTTCTGACCTCGCTACCCTGAATTACTGCAATATCCATTTGTCCTGTACATCCTCCTGATCATGGAGCACTATATTTAGTTTTTGCACTAATTCTACGTTGGTGTGCCTTGTAAGAGAGTGGTGTCGACATGACATGCTGTCCACCACCGTGAGCGATGGAGACGTTATTATGGTCCCACTGTTTGGTGTACCTAATGTACTGCCAAAATGAAAACATGGGATATTACTACGACATTCCAGTGTCTTGGCTATGCTGATAAATACTTCTGGGAAAAAACTTGAAATTGTCTCACTTGGTGTTGTACTTCTGCGGAAAGAGATGGACTTTCAGTGCAGCTGCGTGCAACCTAAAGTGCTACAACCATGATGCAATCCTTCCCTTTCCTATCCTAATTCTTGTAACATAGCGAAAATCATTTTTTTGCTAACATAATTTATATTCATGGCCTATACATTTTTTTCGATTTGCTAAACTGCAGTACATGTGCACTTATGTCACTTATCAACATGATTTTTTGCCATTATGTTTATTTGTTGTGAAAATGCTAAAGAGTTTTTCAGTGCGTGTGCACTTATGTCATTTGTTTTGTACTCACATTTTGTCATTATCTAATATGTTTTGTACTTGATGCATGTGCACCATATTTCCTTCATGTTCTATATCTGTATATATGCTGTAATTGTAAAGTTAATTAGTTAAGAAAAAAAATTTGTTGCTCATGGAAAGTCCAAATGACTCACCATCGCTGCCAAATTTTTGCCCCCCCCCCCCCCCTCACAGGGTTATGAAACACGTATGTATTCAGTAGCAGCGATGGCGAGGCATGACAGAATCTCTGACCAGAGAGTTATTTATCGTTGCTAGTCTGCGCTTGACCGCGCGAGAGTTCAGTCAGTGCTAGTAGCGCGCGAGAGACAGTCGGAGTTGTGTGTGAGGAGTCGGCGGGCGTCGACATGGGTCTCTGGTCAAGGTTCGGGACGAGGTATATTTTTTAAATAAGGTAATGAAGCAGCATTGCGCACATCTGATAATGTAATGTATATTAACTGTAATTAATTTGTTCAAGAATGCCGCAATAATAATTTTGTTATCAAAGCAATCTTTTTTAAGAAAATAATCATTACAATTGAAACAATATTTCCTTTGCTTTTCCTCCCAGAATCAATTTATCAGGTTGATTATTGCACAGGGCCTAAGATCAGCGCAGATGACCTTATAAAGTTTAGCAGGTTGATCTTAACGTTAATTTTGTAGGGACTTAACATTTTTCACATTTTTTATTATCATTGAATTTTATTACTGTGGGAAGCTAACATTTGGGTCTATTTGCATTTTTATTCAATTCATATCATTTAAAAATAATTACGGTGAGGTTACACTTACCACGATGAATATTCACATTTAAATAATCTTTTCTTTCATTTTTGCGGGGAGGTTAGACTTAGCACGATGTCTATTCACAATTAAAATATTATCTTTCATTTTTGCGGGGAGGTTACAAAGTGAACACTAAAATTTTTGTATTGTTTTATTCTAGTGGGTGGCTGGTACCAGGGCAATGTTCCGCAATTGCAGATTTACTTGACTATGTTAAGCGTGTATGACACAAATGTTCTATACGATAGTCCCCCTCGGTCCTCATGGTCTTACTGATCTATGACATGTAAGAGCCGTGCATGATATGATAGGCAAGAGCCTTATGCAAAACATCATCCTTTACCGTCCCTACGAGGACCTCAGATGGTGGTTGAAATACACATTTTACACAGTCCTTCCTCAGAGTAACACCTGACCAGTTGGAAATACCACCTGAGTGAGGCAAGAAAGCTTTAGACTTTGGTGCTACACCACTATTATCATCACTCAACCGATTCACAGTTATCGATGGCACAACACGAGTCTTATTTGTCGCTCGCTTTACGTATTCTTGCGGAAGGTAATTTTAAGATGGGCTGACTCAGCTGAGAAATACACAGAGTCTAAAATGACATGGTTCCTATGAACCAAGCTAGGAAATACTCCTGCACGTTGTTCCAGATAGTGACAATTATCAACCTGAAGAGAAGCATCAGATTCAGTTAGCTTTCTATCAGTGATATGTACTAGTTACCATCACCCTACCTCCTGACGTTCACATCAGGGAAGGGAAGGCAACCATCCTTTTCCACCTCCATAGTGAAGCGACTATTCGGATGGATTGAACTGAGACGTTCTTAAGATCTGCACCCGCTTCGTTGATGTGCGACATGCTGAAACCTGTACCGGACTATTTCACAAAAAAGTAATAAAGACTTAGATGTTGTAACATACGAAATGCGTTTTGTATCAAAACAAAAGATGAAATTTGTACAAGAAATCCAAATGCTGATTATCGGCTTAAGCCTGAAACGAGTTTCGATGAAATAAATGTTTAACTAAAACGTGATCTCACTGACATTTCCAATGACAGGCGTATTGTTCTCAAGCCATCATGGATAAACTAGTGACGATTTTCTGTGTTCTTTGTGTCAAATATTGCTTGAGGCAGTCACCAACCTAGTTTAATATCTCCTAACACCACATTTCTTATTTAGATACTACGTAGCGCAGAACAAACGTTTTTTCATAAATATAGGTCCGCTGAACAGTTCTTACTACTTAGCCCTGTATGATATCTAAACTGCGCCTGTAACGTTTCGTATGTTTAACTCTGTTCTTTCGAGACAAGTAGAAAATGATGAGACAGAAGACGTGCGCGAAGATATTGAAGGGACAGTTCAGTATGCAAAGGGAGATGGCCGTCTAATAATCACGTCAGATTTGAATGCGACTGTAGGAGAAGGAATAGGAAACAGAGTTACGGGAGAATATGGGTTTGGTAGTTGGAATGGGAGAGGAGAGAAGCAGTCAAGTTCTACAATAAATTTTAGCTAGAAACAGCGAACACACTGTTAAGATATCACAGTATATGCAAGTATACTAGGAAAATGCTTGGAGATACGGGAAGATTCCAGCTAGACTACTGCATGGTAACACAGAGATGCCAAAATCTGACGTTTGACTGTACGGGGCACCCAGGTGTAGATACAGACTTGCATAACAGTTAAGGTATGATGAATAGTAGACTGGATTTTGAGAGAATCGTAAAGAAAAATCAACATTGGAAAGACGTGTGATACTGAAGCGCAGCAGAATGATGAGATGCGTTGTAGGTTCTCTAAGGCTGTAGCTTCTGAGATAATGAACACAATACTAGGCAGTTCAGCTGAACAGGAAATTAGCCCTTAGAGAGCTTCTGTCTTTTGCTACGCTGATTTTTCTGCATATTGGTAGATTGTCATTTGTATCGAAATGAAGTTACTGTGATTTGACTGGTGAGTTACCGAATCACTTTATAAACGTAACTCTGCCGCAAGAAGATATTTCGTGACTACATCTTGTTGTTACTTAGAGTTATTTTCGAAGTATCCGCCCCATCTGTATGCTCATTGTTGCGAAAATGCACACGCAAATACGGTACATATTGTAATGGGAGTCCACTTGTTAGAATCATCAGTACTTCAAACACGTTTGTATTTTAGGGTACCCACTGATCATGGCACAAAAGTACTGAAATATATTTGGGCATCTATAAGCAAAAGTTGTTTGCATGCCTGTTGTACCTGAATTCCCACAATTTAGTCTACAAACATGGCTACTGCTAGAGCTTCAAAGCCAAATGATGAGTATTGATGGAAATTCTTCCAAAACTCTGTTAAATCCTGACTCTAATACTGGATCCCACTTGTCGTCCATATCGAATCGCATTTCTTCTTCAGTCCCAGCACACAAATGACCCACTTCGTAGGGGCTTTCAATGGATTCATTTATCCATCCGCTCTCTCCTCTGCCTTTGACAGTGGTAGTTCCATTGCAGTCTTAACAATGACGCCCTTGCTCTTAACTTCATCGAAGGTTGCTTTGACTTTTCTATATTCTGAATCAGTCATTCTTTTGCGCCGTCTCATATTTTTCCTGCAGTCATTTCGCTCTTATGAAATTGTTATATTCCTGCCTTTTCCTGAACAATTTTTTGCTTCCCTAAGTCAAAATGCGTTCGGCCAAGTATACACAGCAGCTGTTTGCATGATAGGCGGGCCTGAATTTCCGCGACTTGCGATAAAATAAAACAGAGGGCACAGTCATTTGATGTAGTTGCAACCAAAGGGCAAGTTTATGTGTAGAATCTGCGTGACTGAAGAGACACTATCATACTTTCGGAAAAATATAAAAATATTACCACCACAATCCCAAAGTAAGCAGAAAGTAAGTGCGGAAACTACCGCACAATCAGCTTCAAGTATCACGCATTCGAACTTCTGACAATAATAATGCACAGAAGAATGGAAAATTGAAGACTGTTCACTTAGGATCAGACTGACTTTCGGAAATGCAAAGGCAGTAGACAGGCGGCTCTGACGATGCGCTTAATAATGGAAGAAAGACCTACAAAAATAGAGACACATTCATAGAATTTGTTGATCCAGAAAGAGCGTTCGACAATGGTGCAAGGTATTCGTAATTCTCATGAAAAATAGACGTAGGCTATAGGTAGAAGGGGAATCCGTAACATGTAGAAGAAGCAAGAGGAAAAAATAACAATGACAGATCAAGAACGAATTGTGCGGATAAAAAAAGAATGTAAGACAGAGAAGTAGTGTTTCACGCCTTCTCTTCAATCTACACATCTAACAAGTAATGCCGGAAATAAAAAGAAAGGTACAGGGCTGAGACTATAATTTAAGATGAAATTATATAAATGATAAGATTCGATGATGACATTGCTATCCTCATTGAAAGCGAGGAAACTGGAGGACATGTTAACTGGAATGCCAAGTTTGGTGAGCCCTCACTGTGGACAGAGTAAAGGAAGAACGTTGAAAGTAAAGAAAAGTAACAGAAGTGAGAACAGCGAGAAACTTAACACCATAATTAGTGATTACGAAGCAGGCAAAATTAAGGAATTCTACGAACTAGGCAGCTAAATAACTCATGACCATGGAGCGAGGAGGCCATAAAAAGTTGACCAGCACAGGCAAAGAGGAAACAGAAAGCTACCAGTGTCGAACCTAGGCCGTACTTTTAGGAAAAAAACCTAAGAAATGTGAAAGGTTGGAGCACAGCATTGTATCATCATCATCATCATCATCGTTTATGACTGATTATGCCTTTCAGCGTTCAGTCTGGAGCATAGCCCCCCTTATAAAATTCCTCCATGATCCCCTATTCAGTGCTAACATTGGTGCCTCTTCTGATGTTAAACCTATTACTTCAAAATCATTCTTAACCGAATCCAGGTACCTTCTCCTTGGTCTGCCCCGACTCCTCCTACCCTCTACTGCTGAACCCATGAGTTTCTTGGGTAACCTTGCTTCTCCCATGCGTGTAACATGACCCCACCATCTAAGCCTGTTCGCCCTGACTGCTACATCTATAGAGTTCATTTCCAGTTTTTCTTTGATTTCCTCATTGTGGGCACCCTCCTGCCATTGTTCCCATCTACTAGTACCTGCAATCATCCTAGCTACTTTCATATCCGTAACCTCAACCTTATTGATAAGGTAACCTGAATCCACCCAGCTTTCGCTCCCATACAACAAAGTTGGTCGAAAGATTGAACGGTGCACAGATAACGTAGTCTTGGTACTGACTTCCTTCTTGCAGAAGAGAGTAGATCGTAGCTGAGCGCTCACTGCATTAGCCTTGCTACACCTCGCTTCCAGTTCTTTCACTATGTTGCCATCCTGTGAGAATATGCATCCTAAGTACTTGAAACCGTCCACCTGTTCTAACTTTGTTCCTCCTATTTGGCACTCAATCCGTTTATATTTCTTTCCCACTGACATTACTTTCGTTTTGGAGATGCTAATCTTCATACCATAGTCCTTACATTTCTGATCTAGCTCTGAAATATTACTCTGCAAACTTTCAATCGAATCTACCATCACAACTAAGTCATCCGCATATGCAAGACTGCTTATTTTGTGTTCACATATCTTAATCTCACCCAGCCAGTCTATTGTTTTCAACATATGATCCATAAATGATATGAACAACAGTGGAGACAGGTTGCAGCCTTGTCTTACCCCTGAAACTACTCTGAACCATGAACTCAGTTTACCGTCAACTCTAACTGCTGCCTGACTATCCATGTAAAGACCTTTAATTGCCTGCAAAAGTTTGCCTCCTATTCCATAATCTCGTAGAACAGACAATAACTTCCTCCTTGGAACCCGGTCATATGCCTTTTCTAGATCTATAAAGCGTAGATACAATTCCCTGTTCCACTCATAACACTTCTCCATTATTTGTCGTAAGCTAAATATCTGGTCCTGACAACCTCTAAGAGGCCTAAACCCACACTGATTTTCATCCAATTGCTCCTCAACTAATACTCGCACTTTCCTTTCAACAATACCTGAGAAGATTTTACCCACAACGCTGATTAAAGAGATACCTCTGTAGTTGTTACAATCTTTTCTGTTTCCATGTTTAAAGATTGGTGTGATTACTGCTTTTGTCCAGTCTGATGGAACCTGTCCCGACTCCCAGGCCATTTCAATTATCCTGTGTAGCCATTTAAGACCTGAAATTCCACTGTACTTGATGAGTTCCGACTTAATTTCATCCACCCCAGCTGCTTTATTGCACTGCAGTCTATTGACCATTTTCTCCACTTCCTCAAACGTGATCCTATTTCCATCATCATTCCTATCCCATTCTACCTCGAAATCTGAAACATTATTGATCGTATTTTCACCTACATTGAGCAACTCTTCAAAATATTCCCTCCATCTGCCCAAGGCATCCACAGGATTCACCAGCAGTTTTCTTGACCTGTCCAAAATACTTGTCATTTCCTTCTTACCTCCCTTTCGAAGACTGCTAATTACACTCCAGAATGGTTTTCCAGCAGCTTGACCCAATGTCTCCAACCTGTTTCCAAAGTCTTCCCAAGATTTCTTCTTGGATGCTGCAATTATCTGTTTGGCTTTGTTTCTTTCTTCAACATAACTTTCTCTGTCTACCTGAGTTCTAGTATGTAGCCATTTTTTATACGCCTTCTTTTTGCTTTTACAGGCTGCCTTGACTGTGTCATTCCACCAAGCTGTTTGCTTCCTTCTACTTTTACACACTACTGTTCCAAGACATTCTTTAGTCACTTCTAGTACTGTGTCCCTGTACCCTGTCCATTCCTTTTCCAATGACTGTAATTGACTACATTCAACTAACTGGTACCTTTCTGAGATCGCTGTTATGTACTTGTGCCTGATTTCCTTATCCTGAAGTTTCTCCACTCTTATCCTCCTACATATGGACCTGACCTCCTACACTTTCGGCCTCGCAATCCCAATTTCACTGCAGATTAAATAATGATCAGTGTCATCAAAGAATCCCCTGAATACACGTGTGTCCCTCACAGCCTTCCTGAATTCCTGATCTGTTATTATATAGTCAATGACAGATCTGGTTCCCCTGTTTTCCCAAGTATACCGGTGAATGCTCTTATGTTTAAAAAAGGAGTTTGTGATTACTAAGCCCATACTGGCACAGAAATCCAAGAGTTGCTGCCCGTTCCTGTTGGCCTCCATATCCTCTCCAAATTTACCCATAACCTTTTCATACCCTTCTGTTCGATTTCCAATCCTGGCGTTAAAATCACCCATGAGCAAAACACTGTCCTTGTCCTTTACTCTAACAACTACATCACTGAGTGCCTCATAAAAACTATCCATCTTATCTTGATCAGTCCCTTCACAATGCGAATATACTGACACAATCCTAATTTTCTTGCTAGACACTGTCAAATCTATCCACATCAGTCGTTCGTTTACATACCTTATTGCAACTACGCTGGGTTCCATTTCTTTCCTGATGTAAAGCGCTACACCCCATTGTGCTATTCCTGCTTTGACTCCTGGCAAGTAGACCTTGTATTCTCCCACTTCCTCTTCTTTCTCACCCCTTAGCCGAATGTCACTAACATCTAAAACGTCCAGCCCCATCTTACTTGCAGCCTCTGTCAGCTCTACGTTCTTCCAAGAGTAGCCCCCATTGATATTAATAGCTCCCCATCTCATTACCATTTGTTTGCCAAGTCGTATCTTAGGAGTCCCTGGTTTGTCAGTTAGAGGTGGGACTCCGTCACCTCCAAAGGTCCGAGGCATTTTGCTCTGATTGTTGCCAGCATCATATTTAAAGTACCAGGGAAGCAGGTTGCTAGCCTTACTTGCCCCGAGTCCCATTGGGTTTTACCCCTAACGGTTGAGGGACTAACCGGTGGATTTGGTAGTCTTTGCCGCATGAGCACAAAGGTGACCACGGCTCAGAATATGTCCGAGATGCCCAGCCTTATTCCAAAGTAACTGGTATCCCGACTGTCGGGACCACTTACTTGGCCACTCATACGTTGCCCGTGGTTCATGAACTAGGACACGACTACAGGAACCCACGCCATGAACCAGCATTGTATTAAAGAAAATAATAGTCTGTGAGAATACTGGAAAAGAAGATAATGGGAGTGTTTGAGTTGTTGTGCTGCAGAAGAATTTTGAAAATTATGTGGATGATAAGGAATGAGGAGGGTTTGCAGCGAATCGGCGAAGAGAGGGACACAAAGAAAATACCAACAAGGAGAAGGGACAGGATGATAGGATACTTATTAAAACATCAGGGAATAACTTCCATGGTACTAGAGGAAGCTGTATAATGAAAAAAACTGTAGCGGAAGGCAGAGACTAGAATACATCAAACAAATAATTGAGGATGTAAGTTGCAAGTGATACTCTGGGATGAATAGGTTGGCACAAGAGGGGAATTCGTTGCGGGCCGCATCAAACCTATCAGAAGACTGATGACTCAAAAGAACGAAAGAAAGAAAGAGACAAGTGGTTATATTTCAGACTGGAATATATTCTACGACTGTAGTGCATGCCTATCTTGGTATTCAGAATTGGATTTGTGAGTTTATTATTCGTGGTCCTGTCCTGTTTGTCAAGACAATTTTCCACTCTCTTCTGGGGACTCTATTGAGTTAACGGCCATTGGAATGTAGCTCTGCACATAGTGCAGAGTCTTAAAGTGGTTTTCCCGATAGCCGTACAATATAGAAACTCCCTTATTTCCATATTAGTTCGCGATGACCAAAGATGCTCCTAACATTTATTTCTCCAGCGATTACACTCACAGAAGTACTGTAAAGGGATTACGTGCTATGAAATGTTTAAGAAGAGAATAACATTTCAGTTTACACATTCCTGTTGTCAACTTCCGTTCTCTTAGGCTCACAGAGAAACAAATGTGTGTTCAGCAAGACATACAAAATGACTCCGGCTTGGAAGGCGGCATACATGAGTGGCACAGTTTTCCATGGAAATATTGTTGTAATTTATTTTCATTATCTGGTTTACGTAGACACTGCTCTAACTGTTATCTCTAGTGATAAATTTCACTATGACGAAGATTGTTCACATTTCTTCCGTAATGCTATATCGCTTATAACTTATCATTTCTCTACCTCCCTCTCACCGCCTGAATATGTACCGCTCGCACGCAGCATATACACGCAGAAGTAGAGAGAGACACTGAGTAAGAGCGAGCATTAATAATCACAGGTGGCCGAGACTCAGTGGGCAGTGTTCCGTTGTAGAACTGTTAGCCGCCGCGGGCTGGCAGTGGAGGTTCGTGCCCTCTGCTGCTGGTCGCATTGTCTGTTCGGAGCACGCACGCAACGCCTATTGGCGCTAAAGAATTGTAAATCACCCGCATTCTTTGCCCCTTGTTGACTCAAAAGGTACGTGGGAACCAACAGCGTTGCGGATGCGACGTTAGAGCAGCGATGTTTACCGAAACTGAAACGCTGTGCACATATATGAAGAAGCACTTTAACAAATACTGACTAATTTGAATTTTAAGTGTTGTTGTTGCGGGCTTCAGTTCGAAGACTAACTTGATGGAGCTCCCCATACTATTCGATCCTATACAAGCTTCTGCTTTCCTGAGTATCTACCGCAGTCTACATCCGTTTGAACGATCTTATGTCTCCCTCTGGAAATTTCCGTCCACCTCGCTTCCACCATCCCCCCCCCCCCCCCCCAACCCCATGGCAACAATTCCTACCCATTGTCGAACTAACGATCCCTTCTTGCAGACAAGCTTGCACAAATTCCGTGCGGTTCTGGGCGCTGCAGTCCGGAACCGCAAGACCGCTGCGGTCGCAGGTTCGAATCCTGCCTCGGGCATGGATGTGTGTGATGTCCTTAGGTTGGTTAGGTTTAACTAGTTCTAAGTTCTAGGGGACTAATGACCTAAGCAGTTGACTCCCATAGTGGTCAGAGCCATTTGAACCATTTGAAAAAATTCAGTTTTTCCTCAGTTCATTTCAGTAACTCTAGTGGATCTATCAATCTAATCGTCAGCATGTTTCTGTAGCTGTACATTTCAGAAACTTTCGGTCTCTTCTTTCCTGAACCGTTTATCCTCCCCTTTTCACTGCTGTACAACGCTGCACTCCAGATAAATACCATCAGGAAAGGCTTCCTAACATTTCATCCTAAGCTAGTCTGCAATTTATATCTTCACTACTTCGGCCAACGTCAATTATTTTGCTGTCCAAGTAGAAAATCTTATCGACTTCTTTTACCACCTCTTTTCCTAACCTAATTCCGTCAGCATCGCCTAATTTAATTCGACTACATTCTATTACACTCAGTTTCCTTTTGTTGATGTTTGCCTTATATCCTCCTTTCAAGACACTATCCATTCCAAATCAGATGCTCTCGCTCCATAAACTTCAATTCCTGCTCCAAATTTCACCTTGGTTTCCTTTAGTGCTTGCTCAATGCACAGATTGAGTAACATCGAAGAAGCTAAAACCCTGTCTCATTCCCTTCTCAACCACTGCTTCCTTTCACGCCCTTCGATTATTATAACTGCCATCTGGACTCTCTACAAGTTGTAAATAACATTTCGGTCCCTGCACTTTACCCCTCCTACGAATAGAATTTCAAAGAGTGTGCTCTCTAAATCTGCGAATGCCAGCCTACAAATGTGATACTGCCTTTGATTAACCTATCTTCTAAGATAAGCTGTAGGGGCAGTATTGTTACACGTGTTCCTGCATGTCACCGGAACCCAATCTGGTTTCCCCGGAAGTCAGTGTCTACCAATTTCTCCATCCCTCTGTAAATAACTCTTTTTGTATTTTGCAAAAATGACTTATTACACTGATAGTTTTGATAATATTCCTGCATGTCATTATCACCTTCTTCTTAAAGTCTGAAAGTATTTCGCCTGTTTGATATATCAAGCAGTTTTGATCACTTTTAAGTATGTCATTATAATTACGAACGAAGCTCAGTGTGCAGTGTTCCCAGGTAAGTACTGCTGTACTACGTTAGAACAATCAATCTGCTACTATGAGACAATATTTTTAAATTATGTTTTACGAGTTTGATCAATGTAGCACAATTAGGAACCATACTCGGTATTCAAACTTACGCTCTCAGGTTATGGATGAAAGTGCTGGTAATATTTCTCCCAGTGTGACCCTTCCACACGTATGAAGCTAAAATCTTGACAAACACATCTCCATTCACCTTTAGCAAATCACCCTTAGAGCATAGCAGAAGATAGTTACTGAGCCGTGGTGCTCGTTACTGGCGCGCCAGTCTCTTGGATGCCCATTATCGATCCTTCGATGTTGCTTATCTTTGCTTTACTTGTTGTTTTCCGCATTCGCGGGGCGAGTGGCAGTTGACGTTTGCTCGGGCTACCTGCTGAGATGCCGCGAGGTACGAGGTGGGAAGCAACCACGTATATGTGTAGTTGGTTGTACGCTGTCTTCCGGTTCAGGATGGAGGACATGTGTTGGCTGCCTGCCTGTCCTCTCTCGTGATTTTGCTCGCTGTGCCTTGCGACCGCCTAGCTTGGGTTGCTGCCTGGTGTATCCTACACGAGCCATACCGGACGTCCAGCAGAAAAAATGTTTCTTTTAAAGAAAAGGAACAAATGTATAAGACTTTTTGTAGCCAATTTTGGTGGCCTCTTAAGTGTGGCTTTAGTGTTTACACTGCCTTTGGGGAGGGCTAATTCTTTCAAATTTAAATAGTTGGGGTTCCCTGTCCTTTATAATCTTTTGGGGGTTTTATTTGAATTTTCTTTTTGGGGTTCCTTCCTTGTGCTTGGTTAAATGTTTACTTGTATAGCGGGAAGTGACTCCTGATTAAAACTCGGAGAAGGTGTTTGATGTTACTGCCGCCTCCGGCATTCGTCTTTTCGATTAAGTGTTGTCATCCCTTCGAGCGACCTGGTTTCACTCCTCGTTAATTAATGATGGTTTATGTGTACATTTGAATTAATATTTTGGAGCGCAGTACAGCACTAAGGCAACCTCATTGTATACCACCTTGTGCCCTGGTCTAGTACCTTAATTTTCAGTGGCACGAGTTAGCTCCACTACCGGTTTTACTGGTGTGCTCCCTTCAAAATCTTGTCTTGTATAAGTTTGCACCATGTGCGTCTGGGAACACAGATGAGCTTTAGTGTGACTTCGGTGCTAGTCAGTTAATTGAATCTTCATTTTGGCTTGACTTCCACTGAAGAGTTTGAGTAGAGCGTAGTGTGTTTTATTTGTTATTCATTTAACTACTGTGAGTTTGCTTATTTAATGGGGAGCAAGACATTTAAAGACTGTTGGTATTAACGCCCCTAGTTGCTGGGTGTTGCTAATTCGTTCCAAATGGCCTACTACTTATTCAGTGGCAAGGCTGTTGATTAGTTGGTTTCTGTGAGTACAAATTCAACTATTTATTTGTTGCCGAAATTGTTACAGTGCCCGTGTCGTGATTCAATCACTAGCTAAGTGTTTGAGCTAAATTGATATAAACATTACATTGCCTGCTTAAAATTTGTTGCCAGCAGAAACCCTTAAGAGAACGAAGATTTGTCACTGCTTATGTTAACCTTTACTGGGAGCAATATTTCATGTAGTTAAATTTTGTCTTAAAATGTGTATTTCTCTGATGTAATAAACGAGTGATAAAAGAAAAAAGCAAAGGGGCCTAGTCCTTCCTATTGTGTGCGGTTTGTAACACGTATCAGTTACCACATCGTCCTCATCATTATCATCAGAAATTTGCCATTTACTGCTGGCTTTAGTCTTCATTCGACGTTCGCAGTTTTCGCTTGGACGCACCCACATCGCTACATGTTTTCTTGTGTTATCTGTTCACCCTCTATTAGGTCGTCACATACATTTGTTACCTCTTGTATACCAGGAAAGAACTTACTTGCTCTACCTATCATTCATTCTCTGGCTACATATCCCACACACCAACATTTTATTATCATTACGGTCATAACTACATCTTTTCCCGCGTCCGGCCATCCTGATTTAGGTTTTCCGTGATTTCCCTAAATCGCTCCAGGCAAATGCCGGGATGGTTCCTTTGAAAGGGCACGGCCGAATTCCTTCCCCGTCCTTACGTAATCCGATGAGACCGATGACCTCGTAGTTTGGTCTCTTCCCCCAAAACAACCAACCATAATTACATTTTTCACACCATCCAGTTCTTCGTCCATTTATTTGTTTCCTTGTTTATCCAGTAAATTCAAACAAGCATTTCTTCATTTCTTCCTGGAAAAACTTAAGTTTTAGAACAGTTTTCGCAACAAATGTTCAAGTCTCGCAGCTACAAGTAACACTAGTGATACATACTGATTGTAAACTTCTGTTTTAGAACTTGCTTGCTTTGAAGAACCCGTCGGAAATCAACATGGCGAGATCGTGACTGAGTAACGACGCAGATTAAGCACTACAAAAGTAAAAAGAGCAGCCAACCTATGTTAATAATGATATTCACACTGATGTGACAGGAAGTCATGGAATACCTGCTAATATAGTGTCAGAACTCATTTCGCCCGTTGTAGTGAAGCTGCTCGACGAGGCACGGACTCAACGTGTCGTTGGATGTCCCCTGCAGAAATACTGAACCACGATGCCTCTATAGGCGTCCAAAAAAATGGTTTAAATGGCTCTTAGCACTATGGGTCTTAACATCTGAGGTCATCAGTCCCCTAGAACTTAGAACTACTTAAACCTAACTAACCTAAGGACATCACACACATCCATGCCCCAGGCAGGATTCGAACCTGTGACCATAGCGCCGGCCGGTGTGGCCAAGCGGTTAAAGGCGCTACAGTCTGGAACCGCGTGACCGCTACAGTCGCAGGTTCGAAACCTGCCTCGGGCATGGATGTGTGTGATGTCCTTAGGTTAGTTAGGTTTAAGTAGTTCTAAGTTCTAGGGGACTGATGACCTTAGAAGTTAAGTCCCATAGTGCTCAGAGCCATTTGAACCATTTGTGACCATAGCGGTCACGCAGTTCCAGACTGAAGCGCCTAGAACCGCACGGCCACACCGGCCGGCAGCCTTCCACAATAGCGAAAGTTTTACTGATGCAGGGTTTTATGTACCAACTGACCTGTCGATTACGTCCCATAAATGTTCGACAGGATTCATATCGGTCGATCTGGGTGGCCAAATCATTCGCTCGAACTTTCCAGAATGTCATACAAACCAGTCGCGAACAACTGTGGTCAGTGACGTGCCCCATAGTCGCCCGTAAAAATTCCATCGTTGTTTGGCTGCTTGAAGTCCATGAATGGTTGCGTATGGTCTCAAAGTAGCCGAACATAACCATTCCCTGTCAATGATCGGTTCATTTGGACCAGAAGACGCAGTCCACACCATTATGGAGCCTCCACCAACTTGCACAGTGCCTTGTTGACATCTAGGAGCATTGCTGTCTGGAGTCTGCACCACAATCGAACCCCACCATCAGCTCTTACCGACTGAAACTGGGACTCATCTGACTAGGTCACAGTTCTCTAGTAGTCTAGGGCCCAATTGATAAGGTCACGACCCAGAAGAGCCGTTGCAATCGAAGTCATGCTGTTAACAAAGGCACTCGCCTCCATTGTCTATTGCCATAACCAAATTTCACCGCATTGTCCTAACGGATACGTTCGTCGTACGCCCCATATTGATACTGGCAATTATTTCACGCAGTGTTGCGTGTCTGTTAGTACAGACTATGCGAACGCTGCTGCTCTCGGTCGTTAAGTGAAGGCCGTCGGCCACTGCATTTTCAGTTGTGAGAGATAATGCCTGAAATTTGGTATTCTCGGCACACTCATGACACTTAGGATTGCGGAATATTGAATTTCTAAGGATTTCCGATATGGAATGTCCCACGCGTCTACCTCAAACTACCATTCCTACCATTCCGTGTTCACAGTCCGTGAATCACCTAAGTGCAAATGAAAGGTCCGCCAGTGCACTGCCCTTTTATACGTTGTATACGCGACACTACCACCATCTGTATACGTGTATATCGCTCCTCATGACTTCTGTCACCACATTGTATAAAAAAATTAAACTCTTAGAAGAATAAACTCTATTTAATTGACCAAATGCAAGTGAGTCCCGGCAAATTTCTTTCGCTGTCTTCGGCTACTCTAAATAGAAAACTATTCAGTTGGATCTATGACTGCACTGTCAGTTTTTATTGTCATTTCGATCTGCTTCTTATTGTGTATTTTAGTTATTTTTATTTATTTTCAGTACATTTCCAAACTTTTTCTATTGAGTACTGCCACTCGTTGTTGAATATGTGTGCTAGAACAAAACGAAGACGACTCAGATATGAAATGTGTAAGCCAGAAAGTTTTCGAGACGTCTCCCCATCCGAGGCCGCCAGCGTACGCTGTGTGATGGAGCACTACTCGTAGAATTAAACTTACATGTAACTCTGCGCACCGTACGAATATGTCCTTGTGCATGTTGCACTAAACTTAGAAAAGGGTGGCCCGGACTGATAATTTCATATGGTACGAACCTACAGTTACAGTCAGGCGCATCAGTTCGTTTACCAACAGCCTTCAGCAGACGAACTTCATTTTCAGCGGACTTCATTCCATCGCTCCCGTATTGTGTGAGAATGGTTTCAGGACATTACAGTGGTTTTGTACGGCGCCATCACAGGTCACCTGACAACGATCATAATCACATCATCTGGGATGCATCCGTGCAATATTTATGTGCTTTGGAAACTGCTCCGACTAGTTTCCGCGAGTTGTGGGCGATAGTTGAACAGCTTTAGGCAAGGATATCTCCTGAATGCTTTCGTTGTCGCCTGCAAATGTCACGACTGTTCATCACGGCGTAAAGCGGTGAGGCACGTTACTGTATGGTTTTCCAATTAGTCTCGTGTACCTAAAGAGACCTCTGCAAGCTGTTCGGTCATCAAATTTATACAATATTCTTTTTCATACTTCTGCAAAATAAATACTTTTTTTGATTTAACTGCATCCTTAAAGAAGATTGTGCCACAAAGCAGTAATGAGGGAAATTATGCAAAGTTTGCAAGTATATCTGACTGTTAGTCAACACAGTAAGTGAGCTTTCTACGTGTAAAACATGCAGAACATGGGTATTTGGTTAACTTATTCTCCTGCTGGTAACACTTCATTTTAGTATCTACCTAGATACTCAAACACTTGAGATATGGAACCTCTTCCAGTGAATGATAGTTGATCTCTACTTCTGGTACCTGTAGTCATTCTTATTTGTTTAAAATTGCCTTCCAATATGTTCTAGGATTAAGAGTTAAGCCATTGACTATGAACCAGGTTTAAGTCTATTCTATTACTCTGGCGGCTGTGTCTGACACGGACGTTTTATCAGAAAACATTTATTTTTGAATAGTCCTACCACCTAAAAGGGTGAAGGGCTTCAATGTCATACCATGTTGATACCAGGCGGAATCCTGTGAGCTACACAATCAAAGGCCTTGGTAAGACTGTAGAAATAACCAACAGGATAATTTGCCTTCTTTAGCTCTACTATGAGTTCATGAGACACGTATTTCTTTTTCAGTAGAGAACCGATCTGTTGTTAACAGATCATTCTCAAAAAGATGGTTCAATAAAATACGTGTACCAGGTGGTTAGATTGAAACTGATGGTGTTACGAGTATTGCAGTGTGGGTTGTATACATCGCAGGACGCTGACCGTGCAGCACATGGCACAAATTCTGGGCCAGTGCCCGAACTGTGTCATGGGAATTGTCTTCCCTTGTTCAACGGTTCGAAAGATTTTGCGGCGCATTTTATTCTGGTACCCCTACAATACTCAGAAAGTGCACCAACTGAAGCTCCAAGATAGGCTACAACCCCGTAACTTTGCTCTTCCGTTTTTGGCATACGTGGAAATGGATGATATGTGGGCGGGGAATATTCTTTGGATGGACGAGGCACGTCTTAATCTGCACGGTGCCGTGCTTGCACAGAACTGTCGTATATGGGATTATACTCCGCCACAAGTTGTGTAGGAACATCCATTCCACTCATTTTATTCGGCGGTGTGGTGTGGTTTCGCAATCTCTGTCATTCTCAGTCCGGAAATGACAACTAGCGTGCCTGTTAAGTGTACACTGACGTTGAAAGGACCTCCTTGTGCAACACGTGTCTCCAGCTTTGGAAGAACAAAAATGTATTCACATGCAAGACTAAACTACACCAAATGTCGCATCTCAGGTGAAAGATGTGCTTCAAGAAACCTTCCGTAACAATGGCATTATCTCTAGGCAGTTTCAAAATGTATAGCTTTCCAGAACCCCCAACTGAAATCCATGCGACTTCCGGTTGTGGGAAAATCTAAAAGGTATTGTCTGTCACGGATGTAAGGACTATTCCTGATCTTAAGGATAGCGTATGATGACATATCGCTCTAATTACAATGGATGTGCTGCGAGCAACTGACCGTGCCGTGTTGCTGAGTTGGGAGACCTTACTGAATATGTACTGTAACTTGTAATCATATCCTCATAACCGTACCACTACCACCGTTATCATGTGATAGATCGTTCCTCCCTTCTTCCTGCAGACACAACACATAGTGACTGCTTAAGGCGCCATATTTTCACCTGGTGGGAGGAGGTGGAACTATTATTTTTTTCGGCATACTCTGCAAGCGCACCGATTAATCAACATACGTACGATAGTCATGACTCTTTTGATGCATACAGTCCGCACTGAGGCACCGTCAGTTCAGTTACAACCACCTGTACATCTACAGTTACAAATCACTGTGAAATGGTTTACCATTGTACCATGTATTAAGGCTTCTTCACATTCCACTTGAGTGTGGACGACACGATGAATGATAGTTTAAATGCCTCGGCGCCCTCTCTAATTAGTGTAATCTCGCGAAACTTCCTGGCAGATTAAAAGTGTGTGCCATACCGAGACTCGAACTTGCGATCTTTACCTTTTGCGGGAAAGTGTACTACCGACTTCGAGTAGCACTTGCAACCTACACCCTGAATTATTTGTCATCCTCTACAGTTTCTGCCCTCCAGAGCTCCCTCTAGTACCATGGAAGTCATTCCCTGATTTCTTAACAGATGTTCTGTCATCCTGTTCCTTTTCCTTGTCATTGTTTTCCACATATACCTTTCCTCTCCGATTCTGCGGAGAACCTCGTCATTCGTTACCTTATCAGTCCACATAATTTTCAACATGAGAATATCGTAAAATCAGTTTAACAGTTGCTCACAAAAACAATGTACTGAAGAAAGGAAAAGAATATTGCAGATCTGTTAAATGATCAGTTCAGCATTTGGAGAGGTTAATGAATCACAAAGGTAGTTCTGAGGCTACTATTTATCAATAGTAAGCATAACAAAGATCCAGAAACTTTCTTTGGATTAATCGGTCCGTAAGAAGCGTTTCAAGACGTAAAAATCCTTCGAGATTATCAGCAAAGCAGGTATAAATTCAAGGGGCAAAAAGGTAATTTACGACACGTACAAGAACCGTGAAGGTACAATAAGAATGGAAGTTAAAGACAGAAGTGTTCAGATTAAAAAGGGCAGGGATGCTGCGTTTCATCCATATTTATCAACCTGCACATCGAAGAGACACTAACGGAAATAAAGATTCATGATTACCAAAAGATGTCACCAGTAAGACTCGCTGATGGCATTGCTACCTAGATTGGAAGTGAAGAAGAATAACAAGGTCTGTTGAATGGACTGAATAGTCTGCTGAGAGTTAACTAAACAGGGCGAAATTAATGAGAAGTAGCAGAAATGAGATTATCGAAGAAGATTGAATTTGGAGACCATGAAATAGAAGCAATGAAGGATTTCATTTACCTTGGAAGAGCCCGTAGCTCGTGGTCTAATGGCTAGCGTTGCTGTCTCTGGATCACGGGGTGCCAGGTTCGATTCCCGATCGGGTTGGGGATTTTCTCTGCCCTGGGACTGGGTGTTTGTATTGTTCTCACCATTTCATACTCATCATCATCGTCGTTAGTAGCAGTGGCTAGATTGGGCTGTGTAAAAATTGTACTATGTACAAATTTAGACTTTGTACGGGCACTGATAACCGCGCAGTTGAGAGTGTCACAAACCAAACATCATCATCATCATCATACCCTGGAAGGACAATAATCCACAATGGGCGCACTATCAAACAGAGATCTTAATTTGAGGAAGAAATTTATGAAAATATACATCTGGAACACAGAATGGTTTCGAAGTGAGCCAGTGACTGACGGAAAACCATGAAAGAAGATACAGAAGAATGCTCAAAACTAAATGAACTGATAAGAACTGATGAGGTCTTCAGCGGAATAGGAAAGGAAACGAGTATGTGATGAATACCGAATAAAGGAAGTAACATGATGACAGGACATATGAAGACATGAAAAAATACATTCAATGGCACTAAAGGGTGCCGGAGAGGGCAAGAACTGTAGAGGGAGGCAGAGATTGAGTTCGGCAAAGTAAAGGACGTTTTGGAGTGCGACGTCCTACCGATCTGATGGATGATGACTGATGACATAAAAGCGATGATTTTTGTCATTTATCGGATAGGGAATGAGGTACGTGCGGACCATCCTCCTCACCGACTTCACATCACATAGCCAGCTCCATCGTTGATCGGTGTTACGTGCTGTAGCCTTTGTCTGGGGCCACGGATCAGCCGCCCTCTCCCACAGCCAGGTGACCGCTCGGTAATTACAATCCCCTTATTTCCGCCGCTCGGGGAACCGGAAGAGAAGAACATTATATCCTTCGCACAGCATGAGGTCGGAACTCGGAGCGCTGCGCTGCGTCCGCTAGCTGAGTGCTTTGGTGCGTGACGTGCATACACACACATATTTATGTACGGGTCACTTGCATCAAATCGAAAATGAAGTAGCGGTATTTTCCTTTTACTGGTGTAAGGGTGGACATTCGTTGTCGGCGCTGTCACAATTATACATACAACATGCAAAGGTTATAAACATTTTGGAAGTGTCGTGACGGAAGACACACATCTACTAAAAAGGGACCCAGCAGCCTTGAACCTGCAGAAAAAATATTGTCATGAACGTATGATATTGCATGTACATAGACAAGGAAACTCATTATTATTCCATTACAAGATTGGTGATCACTCTCTGAAAACTGTCACAGAATATGAATAAATTGATTTCTTATGGTGAAACGGCCACGTGAATCCAGTAGGAAAAGCGGAAGACACACTGATTCTCAGAAGTATCCTCAGGAAATGTACGACGCACATTCAAAAAGTAATGCAACACATTTTTTTTCTGAAAGCAGATTGGTTTTATTCAGGATGCCAATACGCCACATTACTCCTCACTCTTTTGGCTACAAAACCCTGTTTTTTAACATAATCTCCATTCAGTGCGACGGACTTAAGCCAACTTACTGGGAGGGTCTGTATGCCCGCATGGTACCACTCTACTGTCTCCTAGATCAATAACCTCCCCATCATCCACGTACTGCTTCCTGTGAAGTGCATCTTCATTGGAAGTAGGAAGCTGCGAGATACGGGCATTGGAGTGACTGAGGAAGAACAATTCATCGAAGTTTTGTGAGCTCCGGTCGTGTGCGCAGACTTTGGTGAGGCCTTGAGTTGTCATGGAGAAGAAAAACTTCTTTTTCGTTTTTGTGGCGACGAACATGCTGAAGTCGTTTCTTCGGTTTCCTGAGGGTAGCACAATACACTTCAGTGTTGATCGTTGCACCACGAGGGAGGACATCTAACAGAACAACACCTTCAGATTTCCAGAAGACTGCCACCATTGAGGGCGCGGCTTTGAGCTTTTTCTTCGAAGGGGAAATGGTGTGGCGCCACCCCATGATTGCCGTTTTCTACCCCGTTCGAAGTGATGAACCCATGTTTCCTCGCTTGTGACAGTGTTGGACAAAAACTTGTCACGACCACTCTCGTAACACACAGTCAATTCTGCACAGATGGTTCTTCGTTGCTATTTATGGTCTTCTATTAAGCGATGGGAAACTCAGGGGCCACAGAGCATCTAGTACCCAACTGGTGAACGAGTGTGTCAGCATTACCAACAGAACGTCCAGTTGTGCAGCGAGGTGTTTGGTTGTAATCCATCCATCACCTCGATTGAGAGTGTCCGCACGTTCCAACACTGTAGGAGTCACTGCTGTGTACTTCTGGCTGGCAGGTGGAAGATCGAACACGTTTGCGTGGCCTTGTTGTAATGACAACAGTCGCCTCGACCAATGACTCACCATGCTTTTGTTCATTACCTTGTCTCCGTAGACATTTTGCAAACGCCTGTGAATATCCGCGATGCTCTACTTTTCCGTTAGAAGTAAGTCTGTGACAGCTCTCTGTTTGGTACGCGCCTCCGTTACAGACACCGTTTTGAAGGTTGCGTGTAGTGCCGCCACCTGTCGGAACTTCATAAAACCATAGGGACCGTAACGGGAATATTCCTCGACGTCCTACAACAAATTTCGCATTTTTTTTCTACCGAAACTGATCGAGAAAAAATGTATTGCATTACTTATTGAGCACCCCTTATAATACAATTTATAAAACAGATATTCGATTATTCGATATCGTCATCAGTTGGAGCAGGAATAACAAACGATATAGAGAGGATCCAAATGTTACCAAAAAGTGTAGCCGAGAGTCTATTTGGCAAGTACGCGAACATCACGAAGGCGGTCATGAAACTCCAATGAAACTCGCTGCTTGAAATAGATAAACATCTTGAGTTGAAGAAGGGTGAATGCAAACGTCTGTGAACCCTGATACGCTTTAAGGAGGTTACTACGAATCTAAGATAAACTGCCTGACCCAAGAAAGTGAAACACCCAGATAAAGAGGAGGCTACGAAAAGAAACTTCACGGGTTGGAGGATGTGAGACGCTGTTCCAGTGATTACATATCGAGTCAAATTTACAAAGAACTTGGCCCCATCAGCCCACTTTTCATTACGACGCTACACCACTTTTGGCCTGGATGTACGCGCTGACTTGGTTGAGAAAGTGCTACAAAGCCGTTGCATCTTCTCCTGAGTGTAGCTGGCCCATAACATTTGGTACTGGCCAGTTACGTCCTCGATGCTGGCAACAGAATGCCGTTGACATCCGAAATGATGACACAGATATCCTACTGGGATTAGATCCGGGGAGCTTGCTGGCCGTGGGGGTACCTCAGCATCATGCAGTTAGTTCTTAGAGACACCTGCCATATGTGGACGAAGATTATCCTGTTGCAAAATGACACCACGACATTGTCGCATGAGAAGTAACACATAAGAACACAGAATGCCTATGATGTACCATTGAGCCCTCAGAGTTACTTCGATTATTACCAGCAGTGACTTGAAGTCGCACACTACGGCTCTACACATCACGACACCAGGGTAACACCGCTGTGCCACTTTAGAACGTTGGGGAATGTGACCGCTTCCTGGTCGCAGGCATTCTCGCCTACGATGGCAATCCTGGATAGTGCAGAACCTCGGTTCGTCGCTGAACACAGTGCGGCGCGATTCATAAGCAGTCAATGCTTCCCAGTCACGGCATCACTCCTAACGCAGTCGTTTGTGATGAGGTGCGAATGGCAGCTTCAAAGCTTGTGACGGTAAACCCATACTGTAACTACGTTTAGATTCTGACCAACATCGCAGATGACACAGAATGTTGCAGGGAGTCCATAACTTGCTCTCGGATAGCAGTGGTAGAGGTAAAGAGGTTGCGATGTACTTGGTGCACCATACAGCGATCGCGCCTGGTGTTGGTCAGACGGGGTCCATCAGAATCTTGACAAAGAGTCCGCCTCTTCTCACGTTTCAATGCGGTCCAACAGCAGGCCACTGTCTCATCCAAATGACCTAAAAATTTCGATACTACAGGATTCGACGAACCAGCCAAATGGAGCCCCACAGTGTGAACCCTTTCAAACTTTATTAGGTGCTGATAAGACTGTCTCGCAGAATCTCTGTATCCTTCACAGCAGTCAATCAACAATTGACATTGTTCACGCCCCTTACACAAGGGGTATTTGGAAAGTAAGTTCCGATCGGCCTCGAAATGGCAACCACTGGAAAATTAAAAATGTTTTATTTGCAGCATTTAGCTCCAACTTCCAGCTACTTGTCTACACAGTCGCTCCTCCGACTTAGACATTTGTCATGGCATTGTACCAACTTTCCAATACCCTCGTCACCGCCAATGCTTTCCGCCAATTCTCTATACTGATCTACAGCGCGTTCCCTGTGCCAAAACGTTGTCTTCATAGCCAGCGGTTCATGTGAGCAGAGATGAAACTCAGAGGCAGACAATTGCCGGCTGTATTGTGGGTGATCAAACACTTCCCATCCAAAACGCTGCAGGTGTATCTTCATTGGCCCTGCAGAATGCGGCTGAGAATTGTCTTGAAAAGGGAAATGCATGAGAGTTATGTTATGTGGGCTGCATAACTTCAGGCGAAATTTCTCACCAATCACTCGTACTTGGTGGGAGACACTATTTTCTAGGCATCTTTACGTGCTCACTGTGCACTCATAACTGAAATGAGCGACGTGACGGGATCGACGTGTGTACTAGAGACACTGTCCAGAACAGCTGTGTAAAGCTTCATCGGATTTTCACAGTGATTTCCATTCTGCCACCGATTGAAAGTTACCTTCCAAATAGTCTTCGTCTATCCTACAACGCCTAAAAAAAAAAAAAAAAAAAAAAACTAAACATGAACTACACTAACGCACTCTGGTAGCCGCTAGATTGGTCATAGAGATTTGCACCTCCATTCATTTATGTACCTGCCAATGATATGCACGTGTACGAAGTTGACGTCCGGCCATGTGTTATGGGTACTTCACCTTTTTGACACCGAGCACGCACACGCCCACCACACTGCAACATGTTGGGTTGTGGTCTTCAGTCTGGAGACTTGTTTGATGTAGCTCTCCACACTGTCTACTGTGTACAAGCCTCTTCATTTCTGAATAACTAAAGCAACCTACATCCATTTTAACTTGCTTACTGTATTCACCTTTTGGTCTCCCTCTGTGATTTCAGACAAACTGATAATTGCTTGTTGCCTCAGAGCATGTCCTGTCAACCGATCCCTCGTTTATTTAATTGTCCATGAATTTCTTTTTTTCCCATTTAGATTCCCTACCTCCTCATTTTTATTAGCTCTTCCTATCTAATCTTCCGCATTCCTCTAGAGCAGCAAATTACGAAAGTTTGTATTTTCTTCTTGTCTAAATCACCTATTGTTTACATTTCACTTCCACTGAAGGCCGTACGCCAGACAAGTACCTTCAGAACATATTTCCACACATTTAAATTTATGCTAGATGTTAACGGATTCCTCCTGTAAAGAAATGCTTTTCTTGGTTTTGACAGTCTCCATTTTATTTCTTCTCTACTTCAGCGTACATTAGTTACTTTTCTGCCAAATAGCAGCACTCATCTATTACTTTTAGCGTCTGGATTCCTAATCTAACTGCCTCAGCATCGCCTAGTTTGATTCGACTACATGCCGTTACCCTTGTTGATGTTCATCTTCTGACGTCTTTTCAAACTACCATACAATCCGTTCAACCGCTCTTCCAAGTACTTTGCTGTCTCTCACACTATGACGATGTCGTCGGTACATATCAGAGTTTTCACTTCATTGCCCCACCCTGTAATTGCCTTTAAAAATTTCTTCTGGTTTTCTTGTACAGTGTGAATAACATTGGGGACGGACCTAAACTCTGCATCATTCCCTTCTCAATCACTGTTTCCCGCTTATGGCTTTCGACTGTTCTGACTGCAGCATAATTTTGTACAACTGGTGTACAACCTTTCATTATCCGTATTTTATCCCTGCTGTTTCCAGAATTTCAAAATCTGTAGCCCAGTCAACATTGACAAAAACTTTCTGTAAATTTATGAATGCCGTAATAGTAGGTTTGTCTTTCTTCAGTCTGAGAGGAGTCGTAGGCTCAGCAGTACCTCGCATGCTTCTGCACTTTTCCACAACACAGACTGATCTTGCCGGAGGTAGGATTCCACCAGTTTTTCCGTTCTTCTGTTGACAGTTCGAGTAAGCATTTTGAAACTATGACTTATTAAATTTTAGAATTGTAATTTTTATATTCTTCTTGAAATCTGAGGGCATTTCGCCTGTCTTATGCATCTTGCGCACCAGATGGAATTATTTTGTCACAGCTGGCTCTGCAAACACTATCAGCAGTTCTGAGGAAAAGTCGTCTGCTCCGTAGGTCTTGTCCAACCTTAGTTCTTTCAGTGCTCTGTCAGATTCTCTGAGCCGGCCGATGTGGTCGAGCAGTTCTAGGCGCTTCAGTCCGGAACCATGCTGCTGCTGCGGTCGCAGTTTCGAATCCTGCCTCGGTCATGGATGTGTGTGATGTCCTTAGGTTAGTTAGGTTTAAGTAGTTCTATGTCTAGGGGACTGATGACCTCAGATGTTAAGTCTCATAGTGCTCAGAGCCATTTAAACCATTTTTCAGATTCTCTGACAGTCCCATATCTCCCATTTTCCTCCACTTACTGTTCGCTTTCTGTAATTTTGTTTTCAAGTTCATTTCTATTCTACAGGCCCTCTATACATTCCCTTCACCTTTCACCTTTGCCTCCTTTGCTTAGTGCTGGCTTGCCATCTGAGATCTTGATTTTCATACGGCTGTTCCTCTTTCTTCCACACGGTTCTTCACTTTTCTTAAAGGCTGCACTTCTTTTTTTTTTTTTTTTTTTTTTGCCATCAGTCTGCTGACTGGTTTGATGCTGCCCTCCACGAATTCCTTTCCTGTGCTAACCTCTTCATCTCAAAGTAGCACTTGCAACCTACGTTCTCAATTATTTGCTTGATGTATTCCAGTCTCTGTCTTCCTCTACAGTTTTTGCCCTATACAGCTCCCTCTAGTACCATGGAAGTCATTCCCTCATGTCTTAGCAGATGTCCTATCATCCCTTCTCCTTATCAGTGTTTTACACATATTCCTTTCCTCTCCGATTCTGAGTAGAACCTCCTCATTCCTTACCTTATCAGTCCACCTAATTTTCAACATTCGTCTGTAGCACCACATCTCAAATGCTTCGATTCTCTTCTGTTCCGGTTTTCCCACAGTCCATGTTTCACCACCATACAATGCTGTACTCCAGACGTACATCCTCAGAAATTTCTTCCTCAAATTAAGGCCGGTATTTGATATTAGTAGATTTCGCTTTTCCAGAAATGCCTTTTTTGCCATAGCGAGTCTGCTTTTGATGTCCTCCTTGCTCCGTCCGTCATTCGTTATTTTAATGCTTAGGTAGCAGAATTCCTTAACTTCATTACCTTCGTCTTCCTCCGATTTACTCTCAAACCATACTGTGTACTCATTAGACTGTTCATTCCGTTCAGCAGATCATTTAATTCTTCTTCACTTTCACTCAGGATAGCAATGTCATCAGCGAATCGTATCATTGATATCCTTTCACCTTGTATTTTAATTTCACTCCTGAACCTTTCTTTCATTTCCATCATTGCTTCCTCGATGTACAGATTGAAGAGTAGGGGCGAAAGGCTACAGCGTTGTCTTACACCGTTCTTAATACGAGCACTTCGTTCTTGATCGTCCACTCTTATTATTCCCTCTTGGTTATTGTACATATTGTATATGACCCGTCTCTCCCTATAGCTTACCCCTACTTTTTTCAGAATCTCGAACATCTTGCACCATTTTATACTTTCGAACGCTTTTTCCAGGTCGACAAATCCTATGAAAGTGTCTTGATTTTTCTTTAGCCTTGCTTCCATTATTAGCCGTAACGTCAGAATTGCCTCTCTCGTCACTTTACTTTTCCTAAAGCCAAACTGATCGTCGCCTAGCGCATTCTCAATTTTCTTTTCCATTCTTCTGTATATTATTCTTGTAAGCAGCTTCGATGCATGAGCTGTTAAGCTGATTGTGCGATAATTCTCGCACTTGTCAGCTCTTGCCGTCTTCGGAATTGTGTGGATGATGCTTTTCCGAAAGTCAGATGGTATATCGCCAGACTCATATAATCTACACACCAGCGTGAATAGTCGTTTTGTTGCCACTTCCCCCAATGATTTTAGAAATTCTGATGGAATGTTATCTATCCCTTCTGCCTTATTTGACCGTAAGTCCTCCAAAGCTCTTTTAAATTCCGATTCTAATACTGGATCCCCTATCTCTTCTAAATCGACTCCTGTTTCTTCTTCTATCACATCAGACAAATATTCATCCTCATAGGGGCTTTCAATGTATTCTTTCCACCTATCTGCTCTCTCTTTTGCATTTAACAGTGGAATTCCCGTTGCACTCTTAATGTTACCACCGTTGCTTTTAATGTCACCAAATGTTGTTTTGACTTTCCTGTATGCTGAGTCTGTCCTTCCGACAATCATATCTTTTTCGATGTCTTCACATTTTTCCTGCAGCCATTTCGTCTTAGCTTCCCTGCACTTCCTATTTATTTCACTCCTCAGCGACTTGTATTTGTGTATTCCTGATTTTCCCGGAACATGTTTTTACTTCCTCCTTTCATCAATCAACTGAAGTATTTCTTCTGTTACCTATGGTTTCTTCGCAGCTACCTTCTTTGTACCTATGTTTTCCTTCCCAACTTATGTGATGGCCCTTTTTAGAGATGTCCATTCCTCTTCAACTGTACTGCCTACTGCGCTATTTCTTATTGCTGTATCTATAGCGTTAGAGAACTTCGAACGTATCTCGTCATTCCTTAGTACTTCCGTATCCCACTTCTTTGCGTATTGATTCTTCCTGACTAATGTCTTGAACTTCAGCCTACTCTTCATCACTACTATATTGTGATCTGAGTCTATATCTGCTCCTGGGTACGCTTTACAATCCAGTATCTGATTTCGGAATCTCTGTCTGACCATGATGTAATCTAATTGAAACCTTCCCGTATCTCCCGGCCTTTTCCAAGTATACCTCCTCCTCTTGTGATTCTTGAACAGGGTATTCGCTATTACTAGCTGAAACTTGTTACAGAACTCAATTAGTCTTTCTCCTCTTTCATTCCTTGTCCCAAGCCCATATTCTCCTGTAACCTTTTCTTCTACTCCTTCCCCTACAACTGCATTCCAGTCGCCCATGACTATTAGATTTTTGTCCTCCTTTACATACTGCATTACCCTTTCAATATCCTCATACACTTTCTCTATCTGTTCATCTTCAGCTTGTGACGTCGGCATGTATACCTGAACTATCGTTGTCGCTGTTGGTTGCACTTTTCTTACCCTTAAAAATGTGTGCGTCTACAGCTTCGCATTTGTCCTATACCTGTTACTTACTGCTTAGCCATTTTGCACTTACTGTCAATCTAATTTTTAGACATCTTTGTTCCATCTCACCTGGTTCATTTGGTGCATTTAAATTTACAGCTTGTGATACACATTGAAAACTCGGTGCCGCAGTACCATAACTCGCCGCTAAAGGTGCCAAAATAAAATGAGCAACCCATCGGCAATAATGTGGATCGTGCGGTACTATGTTTTTGCATTTGAAAGGAAACAACGTTGCAACAGTCCGTGCTGTATTGATGAAAATGTACGGGGAGGGTGTACCACAGTATGACACAATGATTAGGTGACGCAGAGGCTTCCATTGTTGTCATACGAAGTGACAATTCGTTCTCTGTGAAGAACTGCAAGAGGAGGTACTGGTGTTCGAGGGCAGGCATCTCACGATTGATCCAGTAATAGTAAACTGGAAGTCTTGAACGATATTTAGAACATGACAGAGGGCGCCGAATCTTAAGGTACGTAACAACTCAAATACATTCAGAGGGACCATGGAGCATAGACAACAGCGAAAATTTTGCAGCTGTGCCAAACCAATCCATATGATTTCTTTAGCAACCAAATAACCGCGTATGTGTGCTGCGTATATCAAAATGACCCCATGGCGAAGGAGCAAAGCAACAGTTCAAATATGTGATTTCATCACCACTCAAAAAGGCCTCAAGGAACGAAGTCACGATGAGTGATTTTAGGCCTGCCGTGGTGTAATTATAATATATCATGCTCATACGGTGCAAATCTTCTCAAGATCACACTACCAAAATCTCCTGACTTCGTCACGTGAGGCTTTCAGGCGGAAGCGTCACGGGAGGCGCCCCAGGGAGTGTTTTTGTTCCAGGACAGAGCCCTAGCTGATTCAGCATGCGGCACGATCAGACGCTTTCCTTCTCAAAAAAAAAAAAAAAAAAATAAAAAAAATTGTTCACGTGGCTCTAAGCACTATGGAACTTAACATCTATCTGAGGTCATCAGTCCCCTAGACTTAGAACTACTTAAACCTAACTAACCTAAGGACATCTAAAAATTTCAAGCGTTCACTACAATGGAAACACTCAGTTCATTACCAGTATAAAAGAATTCAGCTTCACTGAGTTTATCTAAGCGCTACTTAATAGCTCATGACGGATGTGGTGTGTAAAACAGAGAAATGATCATGAGGAAACAGATACGAAATTTTTTTCCAATTTTAAGTTAAAGTACACCACAAATTCTCATTGGTCGCAGTCACTGAATTACGCTTGAAAAAATGTATGGAAGTATTGTACGTAATAGCAATCGCCAGGTAGGTCAGTGGGAAGGGATTCCCATCAGGAATTCCTGTCCTCCACCAGTTTCCAAGATTGTGTGTGCACTCATACTATGTCCACATGAGCAAGTTCTTAAAGGAGGAACGCTGTATTAAAAATTGATCATAACAAACCAGCAGATAAAGGCATTTACATTTATCAGACAAAATCCTACTTACATGTGTTGCCACATCAAGAAATGAAGGATGATATGCTGCTGGTAACTTTGGGAAACAAGGTTGCCCACCCTGTCACTCGTAATGGTGAGCATTCTGGTCTTCTATATTTTAGAGATGTAGTGCGGCAGTTGTTTTTCGGGTGTCAAATGGGTAAGAGATCACAATTAATTGCTTAATAGTATTGATTACACGGAATCAAGGTAAGCCCTACTTCGTACCGCATAGTTGTGTATTAAGCATTTTAAGCACTTAGAGGCAATAGCAGCCACTAATCAAATTAAACATCATTAATCACTGACCATCTTTGATCACTAACCATCATTGATCACTAACATCACTGATCACTAACCATTAGCAGTCACTTATCATCATCGAACTCTGATCAACACTTATCACTGACCACCTGTGATCACTGACCGTAACTGATGACCAGTCATTACTGCCATCAGTTGTCAACTTGCCTCCAAAGTGTATGAACTTGTGCCAGAAGTGTATCAAATTACACCCTCAAACCGACCCAACTTGCCTCCAAACAGTATCAACTTGCCTCAAAAGTGTCTCAAATGACACCTCAGACTGTATCAACTTGCCCCCAAAACGTATCATCTTCCCTCAAAAGTGTATGAACTTGCTCCAAACGTGTATCAAATTACACCTCAAACTACATCAACTTACAACAAAAGTGTATCAGCTTGCCCCAAAAGTGAACCAAATAACCCCTCAAATAGTACCAACTTGTGTCAATATTTCTGTTGTTCCACACCTTCCTTCCTAGTGACAAAAAGCGAAATTTGAGTCTTTCAATAAGTAATAGAGACAATTTAGGTGAGAAATATTTAATTTGAAGCTTTATTTCCTGCTTGCATTTTTGTAGAGATCTTGCATGTGTTATGATAATAAAATATGTACTAAACAGTACAGATAATGCTGAAGATTCTGGAAATATTTAATTTAAAAATTAAAGTTAAAATCAGTGCTTGCAAACTCTGAGAAATCTCATATTAAATGAAAAATAATTTCATTAATTTTCCAGACATCGACTGTGACATTGTCTCTTGAGATGTCATAACTCTCACTGTTACCATTGTTTATATTGCTGACGTATTTTACAGATATTTTAGAATACTGTGACATCATGGATGTGGAAAATACTTATTTTAACGCTCTGTTGTGTCTTAAGCGAAGTGTGGTACATAGATCGATTTTTCAAAGTTTTTACCCAGTACAAGACACCTGTTGGTGACTATAAAAATAACCTGTGATATAGAGATCGAACTTTCACTTTTTAACAGTGGAGCCATGTGTTACTGACAGTAAGCGACAGGGATGTGAAACGGCACTTGACTTTATCTCGCATTTTCATAAATGGTTCAAATGGCTCTGAGCACTATGGGACTCAAGTGCTGAGGTCATTAGTCCCCTAGAACTTAGAGCTAGTTAAACCTAACTAACCTAAGGACATCACAAACATCCATGCCCGAGGCAGGATTCGAACCTGCGACCGTAGCGGTCTTGCGGTTCCAGACTACAGCGCCTTTAACCGCACGGCCACTTCGCCCGGCCTCGCATTTTCATAATTTACCGAATAGTGATTAAAGTGAAACTCATGTTTGACAAATACATAATCACAATTCGTTAATTATATTTTATAAGAAAATGTTAGTGTTTAATTATTTACAAAGAATGTGCTACATATTCATTATATTATTGCACAGCGAATTATGTATACAGCTCTGAATGATTGTTAGAAGCTCTGAATGATTGTTAGAAATCATTAATGCCGACATAGTCGATAACATTTTCGTAATTTTCAGCAATTCAGACACTTCGACATTTTTTTGATAAATATTTCAAATAATTTTTAGTGCACCCCAGATGGGGCTACATTGTAATTGGCTCTTATGCTAGGCTGTCACTGGAAGAGAGAGAGAAAGAGAGAGAGAGAGAGAGGTTTGTGATAAATATTTCATATTGTTCAAATACGTCTGAGCACAGCCCTGATAGGGCTCTTGCAAATTAGTACTAAGCACTGATTAGGGGAAGGGTGGAAGGAGGTGGAACACTACACAGTGTGAGTGTGTGCGCCATTTTACATAATGAAGCATACCTGTGAACTTGTATCATTTTATAATTACATTAGAAGTGTCTATATGTACTTAAATAATATAATTTGACACAATTTTTACGCCAGTTTTAGATGTCTTTCGCAAAAATGAATACCTCTGACTTTGACATAAGGTTACATAATTTTTACTGCATATTTGGCGGCATTTTTAATACTACAGTATAACCGGTTGGAGAGAGGGGAGCTTTCGTCAGAAATAATGTAATTTGACACCATTATTACACATTATTTAAATACTATGCTCTGACTGTTTGGAAAGAGAGGTGTGCATTGGGTGTAATGTACGCCTGACAGCAAAAAAGTGGGCCATTGCTGAATGCAACCAACTCAACATAGCTGTGGCACAGGTCCTCCAAACGCCGAAACCCTGTGGGGTACAATAGTTTGACTTTATATAAAGGATACCACAAGAGACCAGTAAAGAACACTGCTCGTTATGGCAGTCAGTCAAGTTGTAAATTAATACCATGATAGAAAAATATTAGAAAACACGTTATGAGAGATGAGACAGTCCCTAACGCTTGTAAATTAAACTTCATTACAATAAGTAACACTTCAGAAGTCTTATCACACAAATTGAATGACATGAGTTTTTGTTTGTGATCTGAATTTGAACCCACTATTAACCAAACAAAGTTTGCGTGTCTGATCGAGACTTGGCTAGACGTAAAGAGATGTAAAATATCTAAGTTTTTACCGGTATCACTTTATAAGTCCGGTCTGAACTTGGAAATAAATGATGATGCGTTTGGCATTACACTGGAAACACCATGATGCTTATATTTCTCCCGAGAAGTAACCACGAAAGGTATGTCATAAAGTGCAACGCATAAGTGTGAAACGCCGTGAATTAAAGCTGTGATGCTGGGTGAGGAGTAAAACCCAGTGCGTTTATCAATTGTTAATTAAGCACAACCAGGTGTCAGATATTAAATATGTTCACCAACAGCGTGATACAGGGACCGGGAATGATGATACTACGGACTGAATCCCGAAACCTTCCGCTGTTGTCTTATAGCTATGAATAGACATGAAATAGTTTTTGTTTCTTCACCAGTAGCAAGATTTGCACATGTTTGGTTAGAGGTAACACAACGAATAGTTCTGTGCTGTCTGGGGCTCCAATCCCACGCATATCGTCGTTGTTTAACCCACACGAAGAGTTGTCAACTATTAACTCGGATCGCGCCGTTCATAGAGACCTGGAGGAGTTTGACACAGTGAGAAAGCCACAAAATGGTAGGACAGTATCATCTCAAAGGGCTCAAATCCAGAGAAAGATTGGAATCAGAGCTCGAATCCCTGTCCAGTGGCAATATTTTCAAAATCTCAAGATCACTTAAAATAAGAAATGAAGGTCCTATCACCTTACGTGATGATAGGTTCGTGAACTAAAATAACATTACTAGTGTAAGGAAGCTTATTAGAGGCAGAGTTTTTGCAAGCAGCGACTTCTGCGTCTGACAGCCAAAACTAATCCACCTTTATTCCAGTCAGTAGCGAATAGACGTGTTTAATGTTGATTTGGAACCACGACACAGTTCTATGTTCTTTATTTTGCGTTACTGGAGGTGAAGAGGGCATGTTTGTGGCCATTAAATACTGGAACCCCAGCGGGAATCGAACCCACACCTTAGTCATTAGAAAATAATCTCAATCCAACCAACCACTGAATTTCACATGTGTTAGCACCACGTTTCTTCATAATTGTGTACGCAGTGCATGATACGAGAAGTGCTGACTTCCTCTTGAGCTGTTGTGAATAACCTACTTGTGGTATAGTAGCTAACATCAGGCAATGTGAATGCAAATCCATGATATCAAACCCTTCATTTTTCTTGCTTTTTTAAACCACATTCTGGCTCTCTGCTCAGAGCATCAGTCTGACAGAAGTTCCGAGATAGTTTCGCTCATTTTGTAACCACCCAGAAATTGTAAAATCTTGCGGAAACATGTTTGTGAAAGGTTCAAATGGTTTAAATGGCTCTGAGCACTATGGGACTCAACTGCTGTGGTCATCAGTCCCCTCGAACTTAGAATTACTTAAACCTAACTAACCTAAGGACATCACACACATCCATGCCCGAGGCAGGATTCGAACCTGCGACCGTTGCAGTCGCACGGTTCCGGACTGCGCGCCTAGACCACCGCGGCCGGGTTTGTGAAAGGGATCGTGGGTGTCTGCCGTGGTGCGGCCAATTTCAGCGTCATCAGCTAGCGGCCGCTTGATAAAAACCGACGTCCGCCCAACTAATAGTGGCGCACTAGGCATAGAGCCTACGATCTACTGCTCACTTTTCTGCGCTCGAATCAGCAGGTACAACATTATGTAACGCTGCGTATGATTTAATCCTGTGTTTCAGCATGCTCCGTTGCGATTTCGTATGGCATGTTGCAATAAGTGTATTTAACTATGTTTTTTTTTTGTTCAAATTTGTATATAGCTCATGCCATGACAGCTTGAATGTTTTTCAATTTTGACGTTATGAGGAGCGCCGTTTACGCGTTAGAAAACGGAGTCTAAAACACGAGTAAAGTTTAATATTTGTGACATTGTGATCTGTTGTGTTTAATAAAAGGGCGGGAGCAGTGGAGGCAACTCGTATCACTTATACCCTACGTGAAGTACTAAGTAAAGTCAAGTTGTATCATTTCAAGCTCGATCGTTCTGAGATAAATTAATCATCACGTTCAGGAAGACAAACACGCAATCATGAAGGACTTTTCTGTAATTTACCCGTTGTGGTCAATGACAGTGTATCCGACAATGGACAAGTCTAACGACGAACTAACCTTCATATGACACTTGCCTTCAGTAATCATACCGAGGTTAAAAGAAAGGAAGGAGGATTATGGTACAACGTCTCGTCGAAAACGAGATTAGGCGTGAAGCAGAATCTTGAACTTGGAAGGATGGGGAACAAGTCGTCTGAGCCCTTTTAAAGGATTGATCCTAGAATATGCTGTAATAGATTTAAGGAGATCATCATAAACATAAATCAGTGTGGCCTGATGGCAATTTGAAATAAAGTATGGAAACTTCATAAGGAGAAAATAGTGGGTAAGCCGTAACAAGCATTATCTCATATGATGGCCTGTATATGGCCACCAAATGTATTGTTATTGATATACATCTGGTGGAACAAAGAAAGCGTTTTGTGTTTTGAACTGCTTCACAGGGATATGTCCTTCGCAGTTGACATTTGCTGCCAACAAATGAGAAGCCTTGCTGTCACAGAGTAACAAATGCGACCTGGAAGACAGCTCCAAGGAGCTTGGTTGGCAAACAAGCCTACTGCACGTCCTCTAACCTGGCAACCGCATATGTTTACCTTTCTCACCCTTTATCGATCAACCAATAAGAAAGTTAGTTTATTGTTTTCTTTTATTTGTTTTTGTTTTGGCGATTGCGTTTTAAACGTGGCTTAACTCAGAATAAGCAAGTCGATACATGTGCGGGATCGTAAAACCACCTGCACAGCATCAGACGGTTTTCGATAACGACATGTAATACAGTGTTGTCAATTTCGCTGATATTTGTGACTATAATTTCTGATTAGTATATCACAAATATATGTAGCAAATCTTGCAAGATAATCTTCTGTCATTCCAGGAAGTAACAGAACTATGACAACGTCACCAAACATATTCCACTATGTTGTCATGACCGTATCATAGTAGTAGCAGGAAGATTATGTTTCTATAGGCATTGTCATTCTTGAGTGGGTTAACAGGAGTGTATCTTGTACATCAACGATGCAGCAGCTTAGTTACTTTTCCTACGACGTCATAAGGAATATTCTAGGATTTATGGCGAGAGAGAAGAATGAAAAGTTGCACAGACCATCCCCTAGCGATCTTATAATTAAATGCTATCATACGTAAATTAATTCGTTATATTAATTAATAACGGTAGATGGAATATGAGACACTATCGCAAAAGTTTACTAAATGTTCTTAATGTAATTTTTCCGTTACTCATTGTGTAGTATTACAACAGTCTTAATTTGAGGTCCTGTCCCCTGATGTAAACATACAGCTGGATCCACCAAAGTCAATTAAAACTAAGCACATCTTCAAAATTACTATTTGTGTAAGTATCTTTGTTACTGAGCAAGAGAAATGTACACTTAAAAAGCTCTTAACGTTAACTGACGTTTCAGGATTCTGCTGTTATTGTGGTCTTCAGTCCAGAAACTGGTTTGATGCAGCTCTCCATGCTACTCTATCCTGTGCAAGCTTCTTGATCTCCAGGTAACTACTGCAACCTACAGCCTTCTGAATCTGCTTAGCGTATTCATCTCTTGGGCTCCCTCAACGATTTTTACCCTTTTTATCTTCCTACATATTGTTACATCGATCTCTAACTAGGTAATCAATATTCATGTACTTATGCGCTTTTACTGTATTACTAACTTGAATGACACCAGCTTTGAATCCACCCCAAGTTTTTTATTGTATTTTTTTTTATAAAATCACAATTTTTTGCGTAAATCTAATTTTTGTGATATGGCTTAACAACTGCAAGTCAGTTTCAAACTATAATAAGATGTTTCAGTAAGATATTACAGTCATTCTCCTCAGTAATGTTCTACCTCCCAAATCCAAGTCGTTTTTATTCAGACAAATTCTAAATGTGTCTCATCAAATATCTTGCTTTTTGGCTTTTGCAATTGTAGTTGTTTAGTGCTCAGAGCAGAACAACGCGTTATCCAAGGCGACACCATTAGGAGGTAAGAAATTTATTACACACAGTTTACGGATGTCGGCACAGGGACCATTTTCGTACTCATTCAGATTTACAGGACCGTTGTAAGATCGAGTGGATCTGAATGTATTGAAAGGGTACAGTACCGCCCAACATTGAAAATAGGTACAACATGCTTCATTATTTTTGTCAGAACAACACATTTTTTTTTGCAAAATAACTCAATTTCATTTAATGCAGCAAAGCTGGATACCAGTGTGGGAAAGAATGACTATTTATTTATTTAATTGATCACATGTGCACTCCCACAAAGTAAATCCCTACATCCAGTTTGGTGAGATCTGTGAAATGAATGAATGTATGGTCGTCTGCTAACCGCAGATAGTGAATGTGAATATATGATCATCTTTGAGTCGATCCTTTGGCCACCTTTGGTGGGACCAAAGAGATGAAATTTACCAGAGCTTTGACCGCCTGAAATGTGGCTGACCAATACGATAGCAAGGTGCTTCCCCCACCTCGACAGAGATGGGAGAGGACCTAAAGAACGGCCATGTTTCAGCACTCTGCCGCTGGATCTTGTGCTGTTAAGACCTGTTTTAGTTGTGCTCCGTAATGACGAAAGAGTGGAGACATGGTATGCATGAGGAATATTTAAGAGTAGTTTGAAATAATAATTTCTCTATTTCAGGAACTTTTGTGGGGAGAATTAAATGTCAGGCAGGTAATATTAAAGGGATTGTAGTAATCTTCGGAAGTGACCAACGGTCACAATCAAACCACGTGTAGCAATAAGTTGAAATACTTCCGTGTGCTTAAGTTAAGCTAAATTACTAGCGTGTGTACAATAAGTTGAAATATTTAAGAAATAGCGTGTGTACCATAAGTTGAAATATTTAAGAAATGGCGTGTGCAGGACTTGAAATTAGAGACGAGTACTTCCACGTGGTGAGTACTGTGTGAGTCTCAATCTGTGTTTGAGACACAGGATAAAGAGAAGTACTCGTCCATGGTATCAGTTGAGGACTCGTGTGTGTGATGTTCTTAATATTACTTTGCGTGATATGATTCCGTGTGACGCTTGATTCAAACTCTGAGAGAGAAGCAAGGTGAGTCGGCCGTCTATCCAGCAACGCCACTTGGCTTGCATTGCACAGGAAGACGTGCAAATATCTCTAGAGTTCATAGTAGGAAAGTAGAATTACAAAGTGGCGCAGTGTCGTGTGAAACTGGGATAAATACTAATTGAAGTGGGAAAGCTGAAAGTGATAATGTTGTGACTATTCTCTGTGTAGTATTTCATGTTGTAGTGTGGTGTATGTCATGTAATTTGGGTATGTGTGGTTTGCATGGGAGAGTAGCGAGGTAGATTCAAAAGATTAGTGGGTTATGCTTGTTCCTTCGGTACCACTCAGTCTGGAGGAAAGTTTCGTGATGATGATTGTGAGAGTCGAAGTGTGAGGTATAATAAAAGATCCACCATCCTATCCAGAAAGTGCACTGTAGCGTTAAAATAATTACGAGACCATAATATAGTGATTCACCATTGTAAAGCCATGCCCAGTGGGCGGAATTTCTCATGTGTTATTGTTGTAGGTTGTAGAATTTGTGTGTTTAGGTTAGAGAATTTATCGGAATAAATAAGATAGTGAAAAGAAAAAGATTGGTGGACTTTTCCTTTGAATTGTATGTTGTCATAATGTCCCGAATTTATAATGTGTGCGCCATTCATATCCAGTGCGGTGGCCACGTGTTGACAAAAGCCGTTAAATAAAAGACATAAAGAAAATGTGGTATTGCCAGTGCGTAGTGTACAGTCAGAGTTCTGTAAATTACTGATAGTCAGGATCGTGTTTCCGTTGCGTATTAATCATATAGGAGGATAACTGGTAACTTAAGTGTGAGTACTAGAGTTCATGTTACTCGATAAATAAGAATGAATCCACTCGCTTGGCAGACCACTCATCTTGCAGGCCTGACTGCTTGATGCCACAGTATGAGCAAGGCATGTGGGTGCCTCTCATAATTTCGACCCTGCCAGGATTCCGTTTTTTTTTTTTTTTTGCCAGGATTTTTTGCTTCCAGGATATTCTTTTTTTTGCCAGGATATTCTTTTTTGCCAGGATATTTTGTTGCTAGGATAATTTGGCCAGGATATATTTTGCCAGGATATTTTTTTGCCAGGATATTTTGCTGTTAGGGTTTGCTGTTAAGATTTTTTTAATGGAATGTATTGTGATAGCGATAGGAAGTAAAATTTTTTTCTGTTTGCAATTTCTTTCTGGATTGGTGAGGATCTTTTATTTTTTTTATGTAATTAATGGCTATATCGTCCAAGGCTGGAAGATCGCGGTATAATTTTCTTTGCGTATTGTCCGTAGTAACTAGGTCGCAGTCGAAAAGTGTAGTCACCATCGAGAATAACGATTCTGGGGTGAACATAGCAGTGCAGCAGGAAGTAGCTGTTGATCATGGGCTAATGAGCGAGAACGACAAACACTCAGAAGGGGCTGAATTGTTCAGTGGACCGCTGCTAGGTGATCCTTTGAGCGGCGGGCTTTGTTCACAATCGGGGGCTTTTCCCGACGACGCGGGCGAGCCGGGACTAGGTCAGGTATGCAGTGAAAGTGCAGCTACCCTCAGCGAGGCTACGGTTTTTCAGGCGAACGAGGTGAGCGCGTCGAAAGTAGCAAATGACAATGTGATACTACAGTTTTTACAGAGGATGGATAGAGATAATAAGGAGAGAGATAGGGAGAGAGATAGGGAGAATAAGGAAAGATTGGAAGCAATGGATAGGGAGACTAAGGAAAGATTGGAAGCAAATAAGGAAAGATTGGAAGCGATGGATAGGGAGGCTAAGGAGAGAGATAGGGAGGCTAAGGAGAGAGATAGGGAGTTTAAGGAAATATTGGACGCGATGGATAGAGATAATATGGAAAGATGGGAAGCGATGGATAAAGGTAGTAAGGAAAGTAAGGAGGCATTGGATAAGGAAAAGAAAGAGGCAATGAGGAAGCTACACACAGTTATCGATGAGCGTCTGCCCGCAGTTAATAATCGGTTAGATGGGGGGGAGAAGAATCTGGGTGCGTCGAAGTAAGTACAGGATGCTGTGAAAGAAAAAGCCAATAATTTGGAGGTACGAATAAGTGCAATAGAGAGCGATATTACAGAACGTAGGGACGTGTTGCCGGATGAGCGAATCAAAGAAGTAGTGGTCAGAATGAATACGATTAGTGCAGAGGTAGAAAAGATCAGTATAAGAGGCGAGACAGGCTCTGACAGTACGCAGCGAGAGGTTTATGCCAACCAGGGGGAGATACAATCGCTATTACAGCTTAAAGAGGCACAATTAGTAATAAGTAGGAAACATAGTGAAGAACTAGCACAGTTGCAATCAGCGTGCAGAAGCGAAGGTGAAACTCCACCAGGTAGATTGCAGAGGGAGATTGAGATAAACTCAAAAAGCGAAAATAGGCAGAAAGAGGAAGACGAATTCAGAGAGTCAGAAGAACGGTTGTGTCGGATAAAGCAGGTGGCAAACCCAACTGGGTATAGTCCAAGGCTGTCTCAATTTCAAGATTCATTACCTTCATCGTGGGGACTGCCCCTCAAAATGAAGTTTCTGTGTAACCATTTGAGGGACGAGGCTAGAGCGAAAATGCAGGAAGTTATTGAAGACTGTAGTAGCTATTTAAATGAATTCTGGTCGCAAAGTAAGCAGGACCAGGTTACGCAAAGCATATTGATGATGCGAAATGGTAACGAAGATGGTGTAAGAGATCCAGTGGCGTGCTATCAGGAAATCCTGAGACGAAATAGGTATTTGGATGTGACATACGAACCTGGGGAGCTCATTAGGATCTGTAGAGCGAAGTTGCCAGTGAAATTGCGCAGAGATATAGTGATAGAAGGCAGAGGTTTAGACGATTCTGCGTCATTTCAGCACTTCTTACAGGAACTGGGTGATGAGTGCAACATTGTGAACGGCGACACAACTCATAGATCAGACAGTGTCGAGGATAGGAACGGCAGAAACTATCAGAATGACAGGAGAGCATGGAATCCTGGCATTTCATTCTTGTCAAAATGGATTGAAGGATAGGAGAAACTAATCCAACATATCAGCCCTTAGCATCTTGCCTTAAAACACATGCAGCTGGCACTGAAAATTGTCTATGTAGCGGACATACTCTATTGATATGTAGGAGTGCAAATACCATACTTCTGATCAGAGAATAAAACACCAGTAATGGAATCTGTTAGGCTGGTCTCTCAGAGCAAAATTTGAAAATTTTTATTTGGAACACAAAAGTAAAAGGACTGTTTCCTCAAAGACCAGTTGCTAAAAATGTTATGTAATAATACCAATGAGTCCAGTTTAATTAGTGCGATTTTCCTATTGCAGGTACTTAACACGTAATGTAAAAAGTCAACATGTCATCGAAGTTTTTAAATTACATGCCATCTGATCTATAGTATGTCATAGTCGTGGTGACAGTTATAATGAGGTGCTGTGTATGGTTGTTCGGAATCTGGTGTTAGTGAAAGAGGCCACTAGCACCAAAGTTTCTAACACTTGGGCTGTCCCATCTCTCCCAGCTTGTATATTCTCTGCACACATTTAATTTTCATGTAAGCTTAGATTCCTAACTAGCAAATTCTTTACTGTGTATAGTGGACCATTCAGAGTGAGGCAGATTGTCCATGAAAATGCTGTACTGATTGAGACGATCAAGGGAAAACAATCTCGTGGGCTTCATCACATTTCTAACATCAAATTATGGAAAAGTTAAGGATAGATCTGTAGTAGGCAATTTATGGTAGATAGTCAGTGTATTTATTTGTGGTGCGTAACGTTGTGCAGGGTCAAAATCGAACATAAGAATTTTTAGGCGGGATGTCAGGAAGTATGACGGAATAGACTGGTCGAATGAGTCATGAACAGGAGTCGACAGAGTGGTGTATGTACGTATTTTTTTTTGTCATATGAATAAGGATCAAGCAGAAACGACGTGATGATTAATGAGTGGATAAAGATGGTAGATAGAGAAGCGACGTGATAAATGGTAGTGGATAAAGGTGATATATAAGGAGAGAAGCAACGTGAAGCAGTGTGATTAATAAAGAGAGATTCGACGTGATGAAACAGTGGTAAATAAAGGTGAGTAGAATTGAATAATGTGGATATGTCTTAGATGTATGTTACAGAAAGGCCTGTGTATGCTGCAATAGAGATTGATGCCAATGGCGAAGGAAGACCAGGAAATGATGGAGTAATGGACGGACGGAGAGCCGAAATACGAATGAAGAGATGAGGACAACTGCACAATGTGAAAGGACATAAAGGGAGTATGAGATCCAGATGGTGAACGTCGTGGAATACTGACGTAGGATGTAATATAAATGTAAAATCTAATTCTTACCATAAAATATGCAATTTCGCGAAAATAATATTTTGTTGTTGTTGTAGAAGCCTGGTACCAGTATAACTAATCAAAACGGTACCAAGAATATGTTCAGTTATTTTGCAGGATGAATAATTTGTGTATTTTTTGTTCTTAGATGAAATGTCGCAATTCTAAAGTGATATTTAGCAGGAGGAATAATCGGTAAAGTGAATGCAGAGGTAAGCTGATGGAGAGAGGTGCCAGAATGAAAGGACGAATTTGGAGACTGGAAAGCTGTCTCCGAAACAGCTTCATGTGTTATGTGGTTGAGTATAAGGGAGCGAAGGTATGGTATGTTGTCGTGAGAGTGGTGGTGTTATGAGTATAAGGGAACAAAGGTGTGGTATGTTGTCGTGAGTGTGGTGGTGTTAAGGTTAGCTGACTTCTTGACCTATTCTGTTAGTGTATTAATGGATTGAATGAGAAGGAAAATGTGATGTCTGGTGAGTGAGAGTCGCAGAGTAGTGTGATCAATGTGCACACTCCTATAAAGGGGATGCTACCGATTGGTAACTAAAACATTATTGTGTATTGTTTGATTGGGATGAACCTCGATGTCAGGTCAGCATCTGACATGTGGATGGCACATACGTGTCCTAGAAATGTGTTATATTTAATAAAATGTACAATGTATAAAGAGATACTAATTTCAGTCTGTCACAAGCACAAAGGTGCATTGTATGTTGTAGATTTAGAGCCACCATTTCTAAAATGTGTATTGTGTTAGGATGTTAAAGTAGTTTACTATTTAATAACATGTGGTAGGTAATTGAGAGCTGTGTAGATTATTTCTTATTCTTTTGTTAGAATACTTTCAAGGGGTATTAATTTCAGTCTGTCACAAGCACAAACGTTCACTGTATATTGTAGTTTTAGAATAAACAGTTTCTAATATTTTCACTGTGATAGGATGTTAGAGTAGTCTACTATTTTATATTGTAATTATGAGTTATATAGATTGTTTATTATTCCTTTTGTTTTTTTTTTACACTTTCATGTTTTGTATGAGGGACGACAGGTACAATCAATAGCGCAAGTGTGGGCTGTATATAGAAAAGGGATAAATGTTGATGTATGTGTAGAAAACTAGGGTGTATAGTTTTATGTTCTTTAGAACAAAGATTCTTTTATTACCAATGTATCTAATAGATCATACACGTAATCAATGAGTATTTAAATATATCCTTTTGTCTGTAATGTTGCGAGATGCACGGAAGGGTCTGACTGATTGGGTGTCGTAACGCCCATACCGCTAGCGGGCCGAGCTGACGTAGCCATGGCGACGGGCGACAGAGCCGCGGTACTCCCCACTCCACTGACGGACGGGGTACACTCCACGCGCCTGCTACAGCAGGTCAACGGTCTGGGGCGACACGCACGTACCACTGGCCATTCATAAGTTCCGCCACCCTTACGACTGGGGAAAGTATCCCGCGGAAGCAACAGCGGGTGGTTTCTGCTCAACGGCGCGCGCAGCGGCGCCACAGCAGAAAGGACGACGCGCGGCAGACCCCGGGGGGCATTTGTTACCAGCAACTATTAACTAGTACTGGACTGTGGAGCCGTGAAGCAAGATGACTGCTCGTATGTCTCCATAAGGTGGAAAGTGAAAGACTGGTGTTCCCACGTTGTGAGTAGTGGAAAAGATTTTGTCTTTAGCAGACAGGACGATCGTTTTGTTTTGTCTTGACCACTGAATGGTGGGATCCATAAACTTTTGGCAGTGACTTGTTAAGCGTGCTTTGTGAATTGCATGTGGGACGTTTGGTATTCTTGAAGAGGACAGTTGTCGTTTGGTGACTAATTATTGTATGAACACAAGAAACTAAAGTGGGACATTGACATTTGCGTCTGTAGTAGGAGACATTTCTTTAATTGGTGTGGGAATAAGTGCTGTTTGTTGGAACTTACGACTTTTAATCACACCATGAACTGAAAGGACAGAACCGTGGGTAATAGTAGTTGTAGGGCCATTTCTGGACGACCAAATTCGTGTGGATGGTACGCTGAGAGTGACTATGACATTTGTGTTTAATGTGAGATACAGTTTACTGTTCAGTGCGTGTTCAAAATGCCGATTTGAGTGACTTAAATACTTTCGTCCGGGTAACCATGGGAGAGCTTTGACACCGAGACAGTGTTTCTAGGAAAACTATCAGCAACTTTTTGACCCCAAGAAAATCACAGAATGAAATGTTTCCGTGTGACTCGCAAGATAGGGAATAATGTATTTGTAATTGTGTAAATGTTTTTTTTTTTTTAATATGTTTCATTCCTGAAGGGACAGCAAGTGTAGTTGTACACTCCTGGAAATGGAAAAAAGAACACATTGACACCGGTGTGTCAGACCCACCATACTTGCTCCGGACACTGCGAGAGGGCTGTACAAGCAATGATCACACGCACGGCACAGCGGACACACCAGGAACCGCGGTGTTGGCCGTCGAATGGCGCTAGCTGCGCAGCATTTGTGCACCGCCGCCGTCAGTGTCAGCCAGTTTGCCGTGGCATACGGAGCTCCATCGCAGTCTTTAACACTGGTGGCATGCCGCGACAGCGTGGACGTGAACCGTATGTGCAGTTGACGGACTTTGAGCGAGGGCGTATAGTGGGCATGCGGGAGGCCGGGTGGACGTACCGCCGAATTGCTCAACACGTGGGGCGTGAGGTCTCCACAGTACATCGATGTTGTCGCCAGTGGTCGGCGGAAGGTGCACGTGCCCGTCGACCTGGGACCGGACCGCAGCGACGCACGGATGCACGCCAAGACCGTAGGATCCTACGCAGTGCCGTAGGGGACCGCACCGCCACTTCCCAGCAAATTAGGGACACTGTTGCTCCTGGGGTATCGGCGAGGACCATTCGCAACCGTCTCCATGAAGCTGGGCTACGGTCCCGCGCACCGTTAGGCCGTCTTCCGCTCACGCCCCAACATCGTGCAGCCCGCCTCCAGTGGTGTCGCGACAGACGTGAATGGAGGGACGAATGGAGACGTGTCGTCTTCAGCGATGAGAGTCGCTTCTTCCTTGGTGCCAATGATGGTCTTATGCGTGTTTGGCGCCGTGCAGGTGAGCGCCACAATCAGGACTGCATACAACCGAGGCACACAGGGCCAACACCCGGCATCATGGTGTGGGGAGCGATCTCCTACACTGGCCGTACACCACTGGTGATCGTCGAGGGGACACTGAATAGTGCACGGTACATCCAAACCGTCATCGAACCCATCGTTCTACCATTCCTAGACCGGCAAACGAACTTGCTGTTCCAACAGGACAATGCACGTCCGCATGTATCCCGTGCCACCCTACGTGCTCTAGAAGGTGTAAGTCAACTACCCTGGCCAGCAAGATCTCCGGATCTGTCCCCCATTGAGCATGTTTGGGACTGGATGAAGCGTCGTCTCACGCGGTCTGCACGTCCAGCACGAACGCTGGTCCAACTGAGGCGCCAGGTGGAAATGGCATGGCAAGCCGTTCCACAGGACTACATCCAGCATCTCTACGATCGTCTCCATGGGAGAATAGCAGCCTGCATTGCTGCGAAAGGTGGATATACACTGTACTAGTGCCGACATTGTGCATGCTCTGTTGCCTGTGTCTATGTGCCTGTGGTTCTGTCAGTGTGATCATGTGATGTATCTGATCCCAGGAATGTGTCAATAAAGTTTCCCCTTCCTGGGACAATGAATTCACGGTGTTCTTATTTCAATTTCCAGGAGTGTATTTCATTAACATTTGTGTTTAGAATAGTTAGTGTTTGTTTTTTGTTTGTTCTGAGTTATCAAGTTCACGTAGCATGTTTATTAGAATATTTGGTACAATGATGTTTTAATTATTAGCCGGTGGCGTAATACTAACGTAGCGCCTCTTGTTGCATTGGTCAGTAAGGTTGTCACAGGGGACAAGAGTTTGCATTGCACAACAAAATATCTGAATTAACTGATGTATTTTGATGTCGTGTACAGTAATAATCTTGTTGGTGTGTTGACTGAAGCCACTTATTTTCATTATCACAGTGGTGATATTTCACATTAAAGTGTAACGAAGGCTAGTCGAAATGCAAGTTATTGTCATCTAAATATGTAACAATAGAGTAATGAGCAGTAGAGTAAGATATGAGAGCTACTGGTGGATTCAAGCACTTATTGCTAACTATTTATTGCGTGTATTGATATGGAGCCTGACTTCTATGTGTAACTAGTGTACGAAATTTTTTTCTTTTGATGATTTTGTTTTGTATTTAGACATTGCGTGTAAAGATTATTACAACGCAATTTATGAATGTCAGATTACTTGTTCTGTGTTTGGACAGTGAGCTATTTAAAATTTCATGAGTACAATTAGTATTTTTTTTATTTGTCATAGAATTAGTGAAGTTTGAATTACTCATAAAATTAACGAAGATAACCAGTAACTAAGCAAATTTTTATCTCACCATTATTTTTAATTTGTATGATGTAATGTTTTATTTGTCATGTGGATTGTTGTAAATTTGTATGTGTACGTTACTCCGCATTGTGGAGAGTACAATAATGCAACAACTGTGTCTATAATTTGGTAAAGTAACAACATTTGGTGACTTGCTAAGTTTGTTCTAATACAGCTTTCTTAAAAAAATGTTCGGAACTACCCTAGCATTGCAAGGATAGTACCGTGCCATTTTTTTCTGCATGGGTAGCTGGTGGTGAAAGGGTACAGTACCGCCCGACATTGAAAATAGGTACAACATACTTCATTATTTTTGTCAGAACAACACATTTTTTTTTTGTAAACTAACTCAATTTCAATTAATACAGCGAAGCCGGACACCAGTGTGGGAAAGAATGACTATTTATTTATTTAATTGATCACATGTGCACTCCCACAAAGTAAATCCCTACATCCAGTTTGGTGAGATCTGTGAAATGAATGAATGTATGGTCGTCTGCTAACCGCAGATAGTGAATGTGAATATATGATCATCTTTGAGTCGATCCTTTGGCCACCTTTGGTGGGACCAAAGAGATGAAATTTACCAGAGCCTTGAGCGCCTGAAATGTGGCTGACCAATACGATAGCAAGGTGCTTCCCCCACCTCGACAGAGATGGGAGAGGACCTAGAGAACGGCCATGTTTCAGCACTCTGCTGCTGGATCTTGTGCTGTTAAGACCTGTTTTAGTTGTGCTCCATAAGGACGAAGGAGTGGAGACATGGTATGCACGTGGAATATTTAAGAGTAGTTTGAAATAATAATTTCTCTATTTCAGGAACTTTTGTGGGGAGAATTAAATGTCAGGCAGGTAATATTAAAGGGATTGTAGTAATCTTCGGAAGTGACCAATGGTCACAATGAAACCACGTGTAGCAATAACTTGAAATACTTCCGTGTGCTTAAGTAAACCTGAATTACTAGCGTGTGTACAATAAGTTGAAATATTTAAGAAATAGCGTGTGTACCATAAGTTGAAATATTTAAGAAATGGCATGTGCAGGACTTGAAATTACAGACGAGTACTTCCACGTGGTGAGTACTGTGCGAGTCTCAATCTGTGTATGAGACAAAGGATAAAGAGAAGTACTCGTCCATGGTATCATTTGAGGACTCGTGTGTGTGATGTTCTTAATATTACTTTGCGTGATATGATTCCGTGTGACGCTTGATTCAAACTCTGAGAGAGAAGCAAGGTGAGTCGGCCGTCTATCCAGCAACGCCACTTGGCTTGCATTGCACAGGAAGACGTGCAAATATCTCCAGAGTTCATAGTAGGAAAGTAGAATTACAAAGTGGCGCAGTGTCGTGTGAAACTGGGATAAATACTAATTGAAGTGGGAAAGCTGAAAGTGATAATGTTGTGACTATTCTCTGTGTAGTATTTCATGTTGTAGTGTGGTGTATGTCATGTAATTTGGGTATGTGTGGTTTGCATGGGAGAGTAGCGAGGTAGTTTCAAAAGATTAGTGGGTTATGCTTGTTCCTTCGGTAACGCTCGGTCTGGAGGAAAGTTTCGTGATGATGATTGTGAGAGTCGAAGTGTGAGGTATAATAAAAGATCCACCATCCTATCCAGAAAGTGCACTGTAGCGTTAAAATAATTACGAGACCATAATATAGAGATTCACCATTGTAAAGCCATGCCCAGTGGGCGGAATTTCTCATGTGTTATTGTTGTAGGTTGTAGAATTTGTGTGTTTAGGTTAGAGAATTTATCGGAATAAATAAGATAGTGAAAAGAAAAAGATTGGTGGACTTTTCCTTTGAATTGTATGTTGTCATAATGTCCCGATTTTATAATGTGTGCGCCATTCATATCCAGTGCAGTGGCCACATGTTGACAAAAGCCGTTAAATAAAAGACAAAAAGAAAATGTGGTATTGCCAGCGCGTAGTGTACAGTCAGAGTTCTGTAAATTACCGATAGTCAGATGCGTGTTTCCGTTGCGTATTAATCATATAGGGGGATAACTGGTAACTTAAGTGTGAGTACTAGAGTTCATGTTACTCGATAAATAAGAATGAATCCACTCGCTTGGCAGACCACTCATCTTGCAGGCCTGACTGCTTGATGCCACAGTATGAGCAAGGCATGTGGGTGCCTCTCAGTATTTGTCTTTATGGCGGACAGGTTTTAATCAGTTATGGTTTACTGGTAGTGCTTTCTTGCTAGTAGATAGATTGTTTAAAACAGGGTCAGGTGAATATACAGATACACATTGTCAGACACGCAGTCAGCACATCACTTGATACAATTGTTCTTTGTTAGACATATACAACACACCTTACTTTATACATGAACGTTAAGAGGTACGTTAGAAAATTTTGAAAAGGAAAATGGATAGATTTAAGTTATATATAGTGAGAATTAATGAAGTTTGATGGGAGGAGAAACAGGACTTCTCGTCAGGTGAACAGGAGGCTATAAATTCGAAATCAAATAGGGGTAATGTAGGAGAGGTTTTAATAATGAATAAGAAAATAGGCCCCCCCCCATGAACCATGGACCTTGCCGTTGGTGGGGAGGCTTGCGTGCCTCACCGATACAGATGGCCGTACCATAGGTGCAACCACAACGGAGAGGTATCTGTTGAGAGGCCAGACAAACGTGTGGTTCCTGAAGAGGGGCAGCAGCCTTTTCAGTAGTTGCAAGGGCAACAGTCTGGATGATTGACTGATCTGGCCTTGTAACAATAACCAAAACGGCCTTGCTGTGCTGGTACTGCGAACGGCTGAAAGCAAGGGGAAACTACAGCCGTAATTTTTCCCGAGGGCATGCAGCTTTACTGTATGATTACATGATGATGGCGTCCTCTTGGGTAAAATATTCCGGAGGTAAAATAGTCCCCCATTCGGATCTCCGGGCGGGGACTACTCAAGAGGATGTCGTTATCAGGAGAAAGAAAACTGGCGTTCTACGGATCGGAGCATGGAATGTCAGATCCCTTAATCGGGCAGGTAGGTTAGACAATTTAAAAAGGGAAATGGATAGGTTGAAGTTAGATATAGTGGGAATTAGTGAAGTTCGATGGCAGGAGGAACAAGACTTCTGGTCAGGTGACTACAGGGTTATAAACACAAAATCAAATAGGGGGAATGCAGGAGTAGATTTAATAATGAATAGGAAAATAGGAATGCGGGTAAGCTACTACAAACAGCATAGTGAACGCATTATTGTGGCCAAGATAGATACGAAGCCCACACCTACTACAGTAGTACAAGTTTATATGCCAACTAGCTCTGCAGATGACGAAGAAATTGGAGAAATGTATGATGAAATAAAAGAAATTATTCAGATTGTGAAGGGAGACGAAAATTTAATAGTCATGGGTGACTGGAATTCGAGTGTAGGAAAAGGGAGAGAAGGAAACATAGTAGGTGAATATGGATTGGGGGTAAGAAATGAAAGAGGAAGCCGTCTGGTAGAATTTTGCACAGAGCATAACTTAAGCATAGCTAACACTTGGTTCAAGAATCATAAAAGAAGCTGGTATACATGGAAAAATCCTGGAGATACTAGAAGGTATCAGATAGATTATATAATGGTAAGACAGAGATTTAGGAACCAGGTTTTAAATTGTAAGACATTTCTAGGGGCAGATGTGGACTCTGACAACAATCTATTGGTTATGAACTGTAGATTAAAACTAAAGAAACTGCAAAAAGGTGGGAATTTAAGGAGATGGGACCTGGATAGAACCTGGGCTAAACCAGAGTTTGTACAGAGTTTCAGGGAGAGCATAAGCGAACAATTGATAGAAATGGGGGAAATAAATACAGTAGAAGAAGAATGGGTAGCTTTGAGGGATGAAGTAATGAAGGCAGCAGAGGATCAAGTAGGTAAAAAGACGAGGGCTAGTAGAAATCCTTGGGTAACAGAAGAAATATTGAATTTAATTGATGAAAGGAGAAAATATAAAAATGCAGTAAGTGAAACAGGCAAAAACGAATACAAACGTCTCAAAAATGAGATCGACAGGAAGTGCAAAATGGCTAAGCAGGGATGGCTAGAGGACAAATGTAAGGTTGTAGAGGCCTATCTCACTAGGGGTAAGATAGATACTGCCTACAGGAAAATTAAAGAGACCTTTGGAGAGAAGAGAACCACTTGTATGAATATCAAGAGCTCAGATGGAAACCCAGTTCTAAGCAAAGAAGGGTAAGCAGAAAGGTGGAAGGAGTATATAGAGGGTCTATACAAGGGCGATGTACTTGAGGTCAATATTATGGAAATGGAAGAGGATGTAGATGAAATGGGAGATACGATACTGCGTGAAGAGTTTGACAGAGCACAGAAAGACCTGAGTCGAAACAAGGCCCCCGGAGTAGACAATATTCCATTGGAACTACTGACGGCTGTGGGAGAGCCAGTCCTGACAAAACTCTACCATCTGGTGAGCAAGATGTATGAAACAGGCGAAATACCCTCAGACTTCAAGAAGAATATAATAATTCCAATCCCAAAGAAAGCAGGTGTTGACAGATGTGAAAATTACCGAACTATCAGCTTAATAAGTCACAGCTGCAAAATACTAACACGAATTCTTTACAGACGAATGGAAAAACTAGTAGAAGCCAACCTCGGGGAAGATCAGTTTGGATTCCGTAGAAACACTGGAACACGTGAGGCAATACTGACCTTACGACTTATCTTAGAAGAAAGATTAAGGAAAGGCAAACCTACGTTTCTAGCATTTGTAGACTTAGAGAAAGCTTTTGACAATGTTGACTGGAATACTCTCTTTCAAATTCTGAAGGTGGCAGGGGTAAAATACAGGGAGCGAAAGGCTATTTACAATCTGTACAGAAACCAGATGGCAGTTATAAGAGTCGAGGGACATGAAAGGGAAGCAGTGGTTGGGAAGGGAGTAAGACAGGGTTGTAGCCTCTCCCCGATGTTGTTCAATCTGTATATTGAGCAAGCAGTAAAGGAAACAAAAGAAAAATTCGGGGTAGGTATTAAAATTCATGGAGAAGAAATAAAAACTTTGAGGTTCGCCGATGACATTGTAATTCTGTCAGAGACAGCAAAGGACTTGGAAGAGCAGTTGAATGGAATGGACAGTGTCTTGAAAGGAGGATATAAGATGAACATCAACAAAAGCAAAACAAGGATAATGGAATGTAGTCTAATTAAGTCGGGTGATGCTGAGGGAATTAGATTAGGAAATGAGGCACTTAAAGTAGTAAAGGAGTTTTGCTATTTGGGGAGCAAAATAACTGATGATGGTCGAAGTAGAGAGGATATAAAATGTAGGCTGGCAATGGCAAGGAAAGCGTTTCTGAAGAAGAGAAATTTGTTAACATCCAGTATTGATTTAAGTGTCAGGAAGTCATTTCTGAAAGTATTCGTATGGAGTGTAGCCATGTATGGAAGTGAAACATGGACGATAAATAGTTTGGACAAGAAGAGAATAGAAGCTTTCGAAATGTGGTGCTACAGAAGAATGCTGAAGATTAGATGGGTAGATCACTTAACTAATGAGGAAGTATTGAATAGGATTGGGGAGAAGAGAAGTTTGTGGCACAACTTGACCAGAAGAAGGGATCGGTTGGTAGGACATGTTCTGAGGCATCAAGGGATCACCAATTTAGTATTGGAGGGCAGCGTGGAGGGTAAAAATCGTAGAGGGAGACCAAGAGATGAATACACTAAGCAGATTCAGAAGGATGTAGGTTGCAGTAGGTACTGGGAGATGAAAAAGCTTGCACAGGATAGAGTGGCATGGAGAGCTGCATCAAACCAGTCTCAGGACTGAAGACCACAACAACAAGAAAATAGGAACGGGGGTAAGCTACTATGAACAGTATAGCGAACGCATTATTGTAGACAAGACAGACATGATGCGTACACCTACTAAAGAAGTTCAAGTATATATGCCAGATTGCTCCACAGGCAAAAGGGAATACAAAAGTCTGAGATTGACAGGAAGTGCAAAATGTCTAAGCAGGAATGGCTATGGGGCAAATGCAACTATTAATAAGCATGTTTCACTCGGGGGTAGATAGATACTTCCTACAGGAAAATTAAAGAGGCCTTTGGGTAAAAGAGAAGCAGCTGTACGGATATCATGAGCTCAGATGGAAAACCAGTCGTAAGCAAAGAAGGGAAAGCTAAAAGATGGAAGGAACACAAGGGATATGAACTTTAAAGGTGTATGAGACTGGCGAAATACCTTCGGACTTCGAGAAGAATGTAGTAATTCCAATTCCAAAGAAAGCAGTTGTTAACAGTTGTGAATATTAGAGAACTATCAGTTTAATAAGTCATGGCTGCAAAATACTAACACAAATTCTTCACAGAAGAATGGAAAAACTGGTAGAAACTGAATCTTGGGGAAGATCAGTTTGCATTCCGGAGAAAAGTAAGAACACGTGAGGCAGTACTGATCCCACAGCTTACCTTAGGTTAAGGAAAGGCAAACCTGCATTTATAGCGTGTATAGACTTAGAGAAAGTTTTTGACAATGTTGACGGGTATACTCTCTTTGAAATTCTGAATGTAGTAGGGGTAAACTTCAGCGAGCGAAAGGCTATTTAAAACTTGTGTAGAATCCAGACTACTATCATAAGAATCGTGGGAGATAGAAAGGAGGCAGTGAAGAGAAGAGGGGCATGAAAGGGAAGCCGTGGTTGAGAAGAGAATGAATAGGTGTGTAGCTTTCCTCGATATTGTTCAGTCTGTACACTGCCCAAGCAGTAAAAGGGAAAAATAAGAAGAAGAAATAAAAACTATGAGGTTAGCCGATGACGTTGTAATTCTGTCAGAGACAGCAAACGACTTGGAAGAGCAGTTGAATAGCAGTGTCTTGAAAAGTGAATTGAAAGGTGGGTTTGAGATAAACATCAACAAAAGCGAGGCAAGAATAATGGAATATAGTCGAATTAAGTAATCTTGCTAAGACGCTGGTCAACAGCATGTAAGAGTTTTACAAAATGCACTGTGCTGTCTGTGATAATAATATTTATTCTGCTACCGATTTTGCTATTAAACCATCTTTAACGGAAGAAAAGTTATCACAGACGTAACCGTGGCCTACATACTTCGACATTTATTACTTCTGAAAATTATAATTGCCAATATAAATGGAAAATCATAGCACGATTAGAATACGATGGCTCACTCACAAAAGGACATCATGTGATGTATCAACATGTGATTGTTACATCACATGTTTTCCTATTGCGAGTGAGCCATCGTACTGTAATCTTGCTACAATTTTCTATTTATATTGGCAATTATGGTTTTCAGAAGTAACGAATGTCAAAGTATGTTGACATGGTTACATCTGTGATAAGTATTCTCCCGTTGAAGATGGTTTAAGATCAGAACCGGCAGCGGAATAAACGTTATTATCACAGACATCACAGTGTATTGCATTTTGGGGAATTGATTCAGGTAATACCGAGGGAATTAGGTTACAAATGAGACAAAGTAGTAGATGAGTTCTGCTATTTGGGCAGAAAAATAACTGATGATGGCCAAAGTAGAGAGGATATAAAATGTAGACTGCCTATGACAAGAAAAGTATTTCTGCGGAAGAGAAATTTGCTAAGATCGAAAATGGACTTAAATGTTAGGAAGTGTTTCTGAAGGTATTTGTCTCGGGTGTAGCAATCTATGGAAGCGAAACATGGACGATAAACGGTTTAGACAAGAAGCTTTCGAAATGTGACTAGTTGATAGGATACATTGTGAGACATCAGGGAGGGAAGTGAGGGACGTAAAAATTATGCAAGGATACGAAGACATGACTGCAGTAAACAGAGTGTAGGTTATAGTAGCTATTCAGAGGTGCAGAGACTTGCGCAGGATAGAGTAGCGTGGAGAGCTGTATCAAGCCAGTCTTCGGACTTACGACCACAACAACAACACGAAAAATAATTAATATTTTTGAAAAATAATTACAGTTAATAATATTTATGTCAGACCTATCATTTGAAAACATGTTTCGTGAATTATAAGTGTAGAAAGGCATTTTATTGCTGTCATTAAAATTATACGAAGTCTAAAATTACAATTTAGAACTTTTTTATGTAGTATAGGGAATTTATGAAGTGTACTGAATAGTCCATTTGCTTAACTGTATCGACAATTACTAAACGCAGCGAAAGAGGGCTTTTGATTAGTTCCATTATAAACTGTGGTGCAGGGATGCGGTGGAGTTGTCGCCGGCAGACATACTAAATAAATGTCGTGTGACGAGGGCCTCCCGTCGGGTAGACCGTTCGCCTGGTGCAAGTCTTTCGAGTTGACGCTACTTCAGCGACTTGCACGTCGATGAGGATGAAATTATGATGATTAGGACAACATAACACCCAGTCCCTGAGCGGAGAAAATCTCCGACCCAGCCGGGAATCGAACCCGGGCCCTTAGAATTAACATTCTGTCGCGCTGACCACTCAGCTACCGGGTGCGGACGCAGACATACTGAAAACGCCTCTCCGTCGACGTCACGTAATCCGACAGCGAGGGTCTGTGTTGTGGTCAGCTGGGCTGCCGCGCTGCGATCTGCGGCCGGGCCGTTAGGAGCGGTCGGGGCGGCAATTACGGCCGAGACAAAGCGGTCGGCAGCGGGTGAGGGGGCGAGGCGGGGTAGCGGAGCGAACTCCGAGGCCGAGCGTAGAGCAGGCGGCTGACTCACGCCCAGGGTCGCCGCCACCGGACACAGCCCGCCAGCGCCACAGGCAGCGGCGCCTCTTCCATTGCGTTTCTCCTAGCGGCACTTTTCGTAGATAGAAGTGACCGCTCAGCGTTGCCTAAAACTTCCTGTAGTCCTAGCAACATGCCATCACACAGTTCCGGTACCTTCCAGACAAATATTTAGCGATGTTGTATTTCTGAAACGCATCTTGGCTTTATGAATATTGTACATCTAGAAATACGCTCCGCAACCCGCCTTATGCGTGTACTTTGTAAACCAATGTCAGTCCTCCACCACCCACCTTTACCTACAATTACAACGCACACGGAAACGTGCAGACTTACGTATGTAGTGAATTGGCTGATTGTGTACAAACGTATGCCTCGGTAGCTGCGCTGTCAGCGCGGTGGATGGCTGAGTGAAGAGCGTCAGGTTCGATTACTGACTGGATCAGAGATTTTCCCCTTTCGGGGACTGGGTGTTGTGTTGTCCTTGCTTTCGTATCGTCAGACATGACATTGCTATTGAGATGACCAGTCTGCCTTCGACATGGCAGTAGTGCGGACCGTGCTCGGCCGTCCACGCCACTGCGCGTGCGGAGAGTTTGTTTACTTTCTCGTCACCGCAATTCTCAGTGGAGCAAGCTATAACGGCCAACTTTTACTGAACACTCTTAAGTTCACCTTTTCAAATGAATACGCACGACACAAAGCAATGGCCATCGAACGCTTCCTGCGCGAAGATGCGAAGATCCCCCGTGACGATCTCATCGGCATACACCTATCGACCGTTAGCAGCGTCATTCGTATTAAAATTACTCCCGACGCTGCCTGCAACGAGATTATTCAACGGACGCGATATGGATTAAAATTTCGACACTCCTACGGCAACGTCGGGCCTGTGGATGTCAACCATGCAGGGCTTGGCCTTCGAACGCGTGTATTCGTACTGCCTTTCGAGGTGAATGACGATGAAAATATCGCGTTGTTCAGCCCGTACGAAAATGACCCGAGTCTCGTAGCCAAGAGATGGGTACAGTTTATGACGTATTCGGTGATTAATGGTGTGAGACAAGTCCGAATACAGCTCAAACGGCACATCCCATCTTACCTTTCTATTGGCGGCTGCCGTGCGGTGGTCATTTACGACGGACAACATCGAACATGTTCTGGTTGTGGCAAAGAAGGCCACGTCCGTAACGAATGCCTGCAACGCCGCATCACACAACTACGGCACGACGATACTAACACCGACCGTACCACAACCGCCCATCCAATCACCTATGTCGCGACACTACACATCCAGCCCTCACAAGACGCAGTTTATAAGCGTCTCTCTGGACCGATACACCCGGAGGCAACACAGCACCTTGCCACTGGAAGTGCCGTTAGCGAACATGACTTACAGCCGGACACACCCCGCTAGAAGATCACAAGGCTACCAGTGAGAGTTTTATGGAGAATGAAGACCGCATCATAGAGCCCGCGGCTTTTGTACCGGAACGACGCAAATCTCTTCCTTTCTCAGACACCAAAGCACATTGCTGGAATCAAAAGTCGCCCAAAAGACGAAAAAAAAAGCGCCGCAAGGCATCAGAATCGACCACTAAGTCCCCTACGGAGAACGGAGAGATGGAACATAAATCTGACGGAGGACACGATAAATCTTTTCGCTCTGCCACGGAGATGCGTCATCCACAAGACGGTGAGCCGTCCAACAGAGATCGTGAGCAAGCCCCGCGCCCAAAATGCATGGAACATAGCACGCCTGTCGTCACCGAGCCATTGAGCCGAACTGGCCTGCGCTGCCACCTCTCACCAATGTTGAAACTGACGGACATTTTTCATGGGCGAATGACACGGGTTTACCACCTCCACCCGATGCGGAAATGAGATCTGTTCCTCCGTTAGACCAACACTAAAATGGGGGATGTTTCTACGACGACTCCATCGACTACTATGGACTTCCAGAATCCACCACGACAATCTTCACCAGCCACGAACCTATCTACGGCACGGATCCACCATCAGGCATACCTAATAGGTACCATCAACACCAGTAATATCGGCTTCCACCTTAAACTTCAACTGCTCCACGACACGCTAAGAGCAGGGGACATCAACATCGCCCTGCTATCTCATCCTAGGTGGAGATTTCAACTGTGTTCAGGTCAATACCCCCATTTCACCACATGCCCAGAATGCTTCCTCCTCCGCCACCTTTGTTTCCTCAACCCTTGGAGAGTGGTACACGGCGACCGCCCGGGGCATACACACATTACGAGCCACTCCGCCAGGCGACTCGATAGAATATATATCTGACGCTCTAAAACCCGTTCTCCTCTACGCGGAACGTTGGCCATCTGCCTTTTGGAATCATGATATCTACATCTGTACCATGAACCTACGTAGACGATCTATATGGTGCAGTGCAGGACCTTGGAAACTCAACGTCACGCTACTGCGAGACCCTGAATGTCGACGACAGGTCACCGACACGTGGCACGCTTGTGTTCAACGCATCATGCGTTACGAGACCACACTACAATGGTGGTTACTGTGCGCCGAAGCACCTTGACTCACCATGTCAGAGTCAAAGCCAGGTGGAATCACCACACTGCAGATTTCTACTATAGCGCTCTACGCGAGCTCATGGATCATCTTCCATCCACGCATCGTCTAAAAGGAGCTCAACGCATCAAGGCAAAGATTTTAAGCTTGACCAGGTGCCGTCTAGAAGGAGCCATTGTACTAGCACGCAACCAAGATAGGGTTAAAAGTGAAGAACCTTCTGTGCATCATATTGTTCAAAATGTTCGTCGATGCCGACAGGCCTTAACGACAACTTTAGACCTAACTGATAGACGACGGCTGACTTCTCAAGATACCATTGCAGACGCTTTCACAACACACTACAGACTTCTCAATCAAGAAGTACCTGCCAGTGCAGACGCCATTGCTGAGGTTGCCCATGAGATACAATGTACACTAAACGCCATGGCTGCAACCCTCATGACTGCGGAAGTGACCACTGACGAAGTCCATGGCGCTATGGCCAAAGGATCACTGAATCGGTCTCCCGGCCCGGATGGTTTACCGCTAGAATTTTACAGAATCTTCTAAGATTTGATGTTGCCACGATGGAGAGACATGTACTGGGAACTTCTGTCCGGCGTGCCACTTCCGCCACCAACGTTCATGGACGGCTTACTCATACCAGTCCCGAAACCTGCTGGAGGAACATGACTCGATAGTTATCGGCCGATCACTTTACTCAATTCCGACTCAGACATGTATTACGAGCAATTGTTTCTCACCAACAAATAACCTTAGGCGGCGATCTTAATATACAGACAGCCCTCGGGAATATCGAGATGTAATCGCTGTGGCAACACACTCGCGACTGCCATGCGCTTTGATCTCCATTGACTTCAATGAACCGTTTGACTGCGTCAATCATGCATTCCTGAACGCAGTGATGGACTGGGTGGCGATTCCCCCGACGTTCGCACAAGCGACTATGCGGCTCCATCGTGGGCAACGTCCAGGCTCCTCGTCAACGGCAGACTTACAGAACCTAAACGAAGTGAACACTCAGTAAGGCAGGGTGGCCCACTGTCGACGGTGCTTCATGCCACTGCGATGGAACCACTCATTTGCGGGCTTACGGCGACGCTTGACAGGTATTCCACTCCTGTATCATGTGTTCCGCTGCCGAGCCTACGCGGACGACTTGGCCCTCGTCGTACATTCAGCGGCTGACGTACAAGCTGCGATGCAGTGGATTACCCGTTACAGTGCAGGGGCAGGGAGCGCTATGAACGTCGCAAAATCATGCGCCATGAATATCGGCCGCGGCCTTCCCGCAGACAGCGTAGTCCCCTTTCAACTGGTGGACACCCATCGCTGTTGGTGTACGCGCGAGACATTTGCAGCAACTCGGCTATCAATTTTCGGCCGCTACTGCAACGCGTCTGGGCAAACATACAAAATCACCTACTACGTCCGGCCAATATGTGCCAGAGAGTCATCTTCGTCAGTACCCATCTGGCAGCCCGGATACCCCACATCGCGCAGATTCTGCCCATCACTGCGACAATGGCAGCCAGACTACAGGCGGCTTTCGTGTATTTTATATGTTCTGGACATCTTCGAAGTCGATTGTGATGCTCTCACTTTACTGAGGCGGGATGATGGCCTCGATTAGTTTAACGTGACGGCCAGGACTACGGCATTTTACACCAGTGCTATGCTCTGGTTATGGAAAAACCAAAATGCTAGTTTTACTGGAATGTTGACCACCGAGCTCGCATCTTTTTCGAGAACCACACCTTCGTCTTTGGCACGCATCCTACCTCCGATGTCGCACATCGGCCGTTTGTTTTTGGAATACAGCTACATATGCACCGAGCTCCCCAGGACCACGAAGACGACCACCCGCGACATCTACCGCCTTCTCCGAAAGTACCTACCGAGCGAGGTGGCGCAGTTGCTAGCACACTGGAGTCGCATTCGGAAGGACGACGGTTCAATCCTGCGTCCAACCATCCTGACCTACGTTTGCGTGATTTCCGCAAATCGCTCCAGGCAAAATACCGGGATGGTTCCTTTGGAAGGGCACGGCCGACTTCCTTCCCCGTCCTTCCCTAATCCGATGAGACCGATGACCTTGCTGTCTGGTCTCCTCCCCAAAACAACCCAACCATCTCCGAAAGTACCCACCCCGAAACACCATCGAAGCACGTCATCCCCAGGTTTCATGGCCTACAGTTTGGAAAACGATCCATCAACCGTACCACACCATTGACACCACCACGATGTGGTATCTTCTCGTCAACGGAAGATATACTGCAAGAGAGAAACTGCATCGCATTGCGCTGGTGGACTCACCCCTGTGCCTCAAGTGCAATAACAATGCTGCTAACATCAGTTAAATGTAATGTAGATCTAAGACCCACTAATGTATTAGGTGGCGAGTTACAATGTATGAAATAATTTGAATAAAGAAATTTTTTTTAAAAAAAAAAAAAAATAAAAGTGCAATATCGAAGATACAGATTTACGTCATTTTGAGTGTGGGGAGGCTGCAACTGTCTGGATCCTCGTACAGATTGTAGCTTTCTACCTCTGCGCACCCTCACATCACGTTTCTCCTTCCATGATGATGTGTCCTGACACGACCTGCTTTCCATCGTGTAGGTGGCACGCCATCAGATGGATCAGTGGCATGGCTATCAACTACCTCCTCTGGGACGACACTGTCGATCCGGCGGACTTTTGGACACGCCTCCAACTACACCACCGCACCCTTCGCTGACATCGACACTATCGGGCCACTATCGCGAATTGTTTACAGATTATTTTTGCCAACCCGCCTCGGAGCTGTAATCTCGACCAAACGTGCCAGCCAAAACTGGACGACCCTGCGTTCCCCTTCTAATGGTTAATGATAGAACGGTCGTTGATCCGATGGCGCGCCAAAGCGGAGCATGGCGCAGCAAATATTCCTAATTTCTTTCACTTCTCTTTTCGCCTCATCTTCCTGTTTATCCTGTTCACACATAGCTCTGTATCTGCAGCCAATTTGTTCTCTTTCTCATGTGCACACCCATAAAAAATAAAGAAATAAAAACAAGTTGGGTTGCTGCTGATGAGACTGTACTTATTTACGTTTAAAAAAAAATAATGTTGAGAAAATATACTTATTTATGTTTTACGCTTTCGAGGAATATTGTTTTATTTTATGAAGTACAATTTTCAAATAATAGAAGTTTTTATTTGGTTTGTCATTACCTGCAACTTTTTGCTCATGTAGTAGGTGTTTACTCCTTTTGTTCTCTACGAGGAAGACATTATTTAACAAAAAAAGATGACTGAATGGGGCCCGCCCAAAAGCTAATAAATTAAACAGAAAATCTTCTTTAAGCGTACGCCCACGCAGTTATAGCAATAACCCCATGGTGATGCACTTTCATAGCCTACCACTGGAGCTGGGTGAGCATCTCCGGTGATGCTAAAGAACGAAAGGCTGTGCTCTTCTTTGTGTCTTCTCTACTTCCTCTGTCCTTTCTTCCCAGGGTCTCAAACTACTGACAAGGGAAACACCCTATCGCACCCACTTCAGATTCAGTGGTAAGATGTCCTAGTTGATATCCCGTCAAAAACTGTACACAGATAAAACAAGAAGAAGGTGTACCGAACTGTGGAAAAAGAAGAAAACTCGATACAGTGAACGGTTCAAGCTCAAGGTATGGAACATCGAGCGAACGTGAATAGCTGCGGCATCGTGGTTATATGATCACGGTATTTGACTGTAAAGCGAAAGGTCCGTTTTAAAATCTCCCTCGTGCCCAGTATTTTATTATTCACTAAATTATGAACTGTCTGTCCGTTATTGACGTGTCTGTTTGCTGTATTCAAATTCGTGTCTGTGTTTTGGTGTAACGTCCGTTCGCAAGAGCGAGGTGTAAGGAAGGGACCTTCAGACGTATGCACCTTCTGCTTATTATACACAAGTACCACATGTTATGCCTCTAGCGTTCCGTTTCGCAAGCTTTGACTCTTGAATTGCTTCGTTGTAGCACAGTTCACATTCTATTATTTGTTGTTTACATTTCTCTGAGAGGTCTATGCGGCATTTCACCTGCTCTTAGCGTTCACCACAGTGACTTATGATGGTAATATATTCTTGCCACATGACTCATATTCTATAACCAACGTACATACTGACAATTGCCAAGACTACAGAAGGAGAACTACAAGTCAGTGACGTGACGGATAGTTCATAGTTTTGTGGGGAAAAAAACTGGGCATGAGAGAGTTTCGATACGGACGTCAGGTTTTGCAGTCCAAGGACGTGACCACACAACTATGACGCTATGATTCTTGCAGTGCGCTCGATGTTGCACATCTTGAGCTTGGAGCGTTCATGGTTTTTATTTTGCTTCTTTTTTCACAGTTCAGTATACCTTCTTCCTGTTTTCATGCTTGAACTATGTTCAGTTTTTCACGGGCCATCCACTGGGCCAGTTTAACACCGAATCTGAGGGGGGTGCCATTGGGAATTTCTCTTTTTAGCAATACTCAAGTGTCGGTCGAACGAAGGTTCCCTAAGTAGCATCTTTTTTTAATGCACTACGTAACGAGTCTTCAGATGAATCTCAACGTGCGAGAGGCATTCAAGTAATGCAACACATTTTTTTTCTGAAAGCAGGTTGTTTTTATTCAAACTTCACTACAACATATTATTCCTCACACTTTTGGCTATAAAATACTATTTTTCAGCATAATCTTAGTTCAATGAGACGGCCTTACGCCACCTTATTGGAAGGGTGTGTATCCCCGCATGGTACCAATCCCCTTTGTTTTTCTTTTTTTTTGCCGACCGCTGCGGCCGAAAGGTTCTAGGCGCTTCAGTCCGGAACCGCCCGACTGCTACGGTCGCAGGTTCGAATCCTGCCTTGGGCATGGATGTGTGTGATGTCCTTAGGTTAGTTAGGCTTAAGTAGTTCTAAGTCTAGTGGTCTGATGACCTCAGATGTTAAGTCCCATAGTGCTCAGAGCCATTTGAACCATTTTCTTTTTCTTTTTTTCCTATTCGTCGACGTCAAAGCCAACGTCTTGCTGTATCAGTAACCGTGCCAACATCCACGTACTGCGTTCCGTGCAGTGCATACTTCATCGCATCAGTGCAATGGAATTCGGAAGATGCGAGATCTGGGCTGTAGGGTGGATGAGGAAGAGCAAACCAATCAAGTTTTTGAGCTCCTCTCAGAAGCGCAGGGTTGTGTGCGGCTTTGTGTTGTCATGGAGAAGAAGTAAGTATCCATTTTTGTGGCGACTAACACGCTGAAGTTGTCTCCTCAGTTTGCTGAAGGTCTGTGCAGCCGGTCGGCATGCGGATGATGGTACAGGTTTGCGCGACTTCGTTGCGATGGTATCAGGCACCTGGCCCAACGACTCGCCTTGCTTTTGTTCACTGTCAGGCCTGCGTATATATTAAGCAAGGGCCTCCGCATATCTGAGGTGCTCTAGTTTTCCGCCAAAAAAAACTCAGTGACAGCTCTCTCCACGCAACGCACCTCGGTTGCAGACGCCATTTTAACGGCTATGTATAGCATCGGCACCTATCGAAATTTCATGAGACTGCAGGAGCTGAAGCGGAAATATTCCACGATGTCCCACAACAAATTCCGTATTTTTCCAAGAGAAGAATGTGTGTTGCCTTACTCAATGAACGTGTTATGCCTTCTCTACGATATATTTTGTCTGGTCATTCCATTTTAAACAGTTCCTGATGTATATTTCCATATATTCGTATTTAATTCACATCATTGCTAAAAGTCAATGATCACAAAAAGTGCAATCATACAATATGGCTGTTTTCGCTGTACAAACCCTTGATTATGTTCAGAGTCAAATGCAAATCCCTCCTCCAAGCGTCGATCCCTTACAAGTCTTCCGGCATTTCGCTACAGTTTTCTACAGTTGCGAATGCTTTATATTCACTGGCATCAACTGCGAACAGCTTCAGTCAGCTTCCGACGTTATCGATAAGGCTATTCGTACATCGATAATTTTCTTTGCGAAGAATCCACAACCTCGATATATTTTTCAAAATGAAACTTCGTCCTTTATACACGACTATCTACTGTTTCATGAGCTTATCGATCCCCTGTCCAGAAATCCTGTGGCTGTGACAGGAGCCAGTCCTCCTCTTTGTACTTTAGTTCCTCGTTCGAGTTGAAGCGTTTAGCCTGGAGACACACGGAGTCGCAGGGCGACACGACAGGGCTGCAGGGCAGAAGCTGAAGCTGTTGCCGCTTCAACTTGGCCATTACACTTTATGTGACCTTAGAGAAGAGTGGACGGGTGTTATTGTAGAGTAAAATTCCTCCCTCCGTCAGCATCCCAGGCTGTCTGCTATTGGTGAATTTGCGTAGTGTCTCACAGTTAACGTCGCTGTTAATGGTTTTTTCGGGCTCGAGGAAGTGGAAGAATATCGGGTATCGAAGAAGACTGCCACCATTAGCTTGTCTGCGTAGGACATAAATTATGTGATAAAAAGTATCCGGACACCTGGCTGAAAATGAGTTGCAAGTTCGTGGCGCACTACATCGGTAATGCTGGAATTCAGTATGGTGTGGGCCTACGCTTAGCCTTGATGACAGCTTGCACTCCCGTAGGCATACCTTCAACCAGGTGTTGGAAGGCTTCTTGAGGAATGGCAGCCCATCTTGACGGAGTTCTGCACTGAGGAGAGGTATCGATGTCGGTCGGTGAGGCGTAGCACGAAGCAGGCGTTCCAAAACATCTCAAAGGTGTTCTATAGGATTTAGGTCAGGACACTGTGCAGGCCAGTCCATTACAGGGATATTATTGTTGTGTATTATGAACAGGTGCTCGATCGTGTTGAAATATGCAATCGCTATCGCAAGAATTGCTCTTCAACAATGGGAAGTAAGAAGGTGCTTAAAACATCAATGTAGGCCTGTGCTGTGATAGTGCCACGCAAAACAATTAGGGGTGCAAGCCCCCTCCGTGAAAAAGACGACCATACTATAACACCATCGCCTCCCAATTTTACTATTGGCTCTACACGCGTTGGAAGAAGACATTCACTGGGCTTTCGCCATATCCACACCCTGCCATCGGTTCGCCACATTGTGTACCGTGATTCGACACTCCACACAACGTTTTTTCACCGTTCAGTCTTCCATAGTTTACGCTCCTTACACCAAGCGAGCCGTCCTTTGGCATTTACCGGCTTGATTCGTAGCTTAAGAGCAGGCGCTCGACTGTGAAATCCATGTATTCTCACCTCCTGACTAACTGTCATAGTACTTGCAGAGGATCCTGATGCAGTTTGGAATTAGTGTGTGATGGTCGGGATAGATATCTGCCTTATTACACATTACGACCCTCTTCAACTGATGGCGGTCTCTGTCAGTCAACAGACGTGGTCAGCCTGTACGTTTTTGTGCTGTACGTGTCCCTTCACGTTTCCACTTCACTATCACATCAGAAACGGTGGACCTAGGTATGTTTTGGAGTGTGGAAATCTCGCGTACAGACGTATGACAGAAGTGACACCCTGTCACCTGACCACGTTCGAAGACCATGTTTCCCGGAACGCCTCATTCTGCTCTCTCACGATGTCTAATGGCTACTGAGGTCACTGATACGGAGTACCCGGCAGCAGGTGGCAGCACAATGCACCTAATGTGAAAAACGTATGTTTTTCGAGGTGTCCGGATACTTTTGATCACGTAGTGTAACTTTGAATTTTTTCGTTGGATGTGACGACATTACATTCGAATTCCCAGGTGTCTCACTACGTTATCCAGAAGGCAGTAGATGCAAATTTTAACTAATCCAGTTGTTGCGACGTTTCCTACCTTTTCGTTTGAACACTCTTTGCATATTAAGAGAAATGGTTCAATAATGATTCTTTGAGACGCGTCTCAAATTACATTCAGGTTTGACTACTTCCGTCCGTTAAGGGTAACTTACTACGTCATATTTGTTGAGAATTCGTCAAACCAGTAACATAACTGGTCTGATATTCTGTCCGCTCATTTTTTGTTCACTAAATGACAGTGTGGTACTGTATGGAAATGCTGGAAGTCAAGGTAGATGGCAACTGCCCGGTCGCCGATACTTACTGTCATATGGGTGTAGTGGACGAAGAGAGGAATCTCATATATGCAATCGTAGTTTGTCAAATAGACATTGCTTAATGCAGAGGATATTTTCGGGCTCAAGCCTGCTGACTGGTTTACTGTGGAGCAGTAGTTAGCTCAATGTACTCGCCTTCGAGAAAGCGAGGGTTGAAATCAGCGTCCGAGCATCCAATGACGGTTTTCGTGATTTCTGTAAAGCGCTCCAGGCAAATGCAAGATGGTTCCTTTGACAGGACACGGCCGATTTCCTTCCCCGTAGTTGAACACAGCTGAGCTTGTGCTCCGTGAAACACTAATTCGTTTGCCTCGGTAGCTTCGCTGTCAGGGCGGCGGATTGCTGGCTGGAGGGGCCGAGAATCGATTCCGCTCTGGAACAAGGTGTTGTGTTGTACTTACGTTCGTATCGTCGTAATTAACACTCCACTTTTGAGATGGCTGTATGGGCACATCTCGAAAGCCAATGAAATTAAAAAAAAACTCCTAATATGTTTTCCTACTGCAGCCTGACTCGAATTCCTACCTTGAGCTAAGCCCTTCATTTCAGAGTGGTACTTACACTTCACGTCCTTACTTATTTGTTGGATGTGTCCCAATCTCTGCCATCCCTTTCGGTCTTCACCCTCTACAGCTCCCTCGCAGCAGCGTGGAAATTATTCCCTGAGATGAAAAAGTTTTTATATTCCGTTACACCAAAAATTTTGTGACTGGTGACGGTGTTTGAAAACCTTTTCACATTTCTGAAACAGTCACGGTCGATTAATAGTCAATATGGCTTCAAATTATTTTATTCGCTGATGCCTTAACACATGTACTACCATTCCGTCATTTCTTCTAGTCAGTGTTTTCCATATACTTCTTTATAACCAATTATGTGTAGAAGAGAACCTTCTCATTCCTTACAAGTCCTCCTAACATTTAACACCTTTCTGAAACAGCACATCTCAAACACTTCTATACGCTTCTTTTGCAGTTTCCCCGTAGTCGATGACATACCACTGTGTATGTACGTATGTATGTATGTATTAAACTGGGAACCTGGAAACGACGGATAGTCTTCGTCCCGCCATAGCCCTCACAATAGGCCACAGCAGTCCACCCACCCCACCGCCGCCCCACACGGATCCCAGGGTTATCGTGCGGTTCAGCCCCAGTCTCATAACAGACGAGTGTAACCTCAAATGTTTCCGTGGCAGTGTAATTATGGTGTACGAGTACGTGGAAACGGTGTTTGCGCAGCAATCGCCGATACAGTAACTGAGGCGGAATGAGGTGAAGCAGCCCGCATTCACCGAGGTAGATGGAAAACCGCCTTAAAAACCGCCTTAAAAACCATCCACAGGCTGGCCAGCAGACCGGACCTCGACACTAATGCGCCGGGCGGATTCGTGCCGGGGACCGGCTCTCCTTCCCGCTCGGGAAGCACCGCGTTAGACACTATGATACAATGCTGTACTGCGAACATACATTCTCAGAAATTTTTTGCTCAAACCAAGACCTATGTTTGATGGTAATACTCTTTTTATTGCCAAGAATGCCCTCTTTGCAAGTGCTAGTCTATTTTTTATGTCATCCATGCTTCCTCAGTTATATCTCATTTTGCTTTCAGCGTAGCAGAATTCCGTAACTTCGACTTCATCGTGATCCGAAATTTTGATGCTTAGTTTAACGCTAATCTCTTTTCTCTTACTCCTCATTGCTTTCTTCTATCATTGATTTATTTTCAATCCATATTCTATAGTCACTAGGCTATTCACTGCATTCGAAGGTCCCATAATTTTTCTCCACTTTCACTAAGGATCTATATCATACTCCACAAGCCATCTAAGAGTAGGTGGCAGAGGGTACTTCTGGTACCAATAACTGATCTACCCTTCCCTGTTCCATTCGCGAACGGTGCGTATTTGATCTAATTTATCGAATTTTCTCGTCTTGATCATTTCCCGAAATCTATGTTGGAGGAAACACTGTTCCCCAACTCTTGCCGGGAAATGATCTTTCGAAATTTCAGTAATACATCTCTCAGTGATGCACAACGCCTCTCTTGTAACATCTGCCACAAGATTTGTTGAGAATCTTAGTAAGGCTCTCGACTAAACGATTCCGTGAGGAAAGGCGCTGCTCTTAGCTGAATCTTCTCTACCTCTTTCATGAGTCCTACCTGGTAAGGATCTCGGACAGGTGAACAGTACTCAAGAATCTGTCGAGCAGGCGCCTTGTGAACCACTTTCTTTGTCGATGAGTTACATTGCCTTAAGATTCTTCCTATGGATCCCTGTCTGGTATCTGCGTCCCGTGCTATTTGGTTTATGTGATCACTCCACTTAAGGTCACTCTAGACAGTTACTCCTAAGTATTTAACCGTGGATACTGTTTCCGGCAATTTGTCATCGATAGTGCAGATGTGCAGCAGAACGCACAGTATGTTATATTTGCATACGTTCAGGGTCAACTGCCAGAGCCTCCCATTTCCTACAGGTCATTCTGGAAATCGTAACTGTCTTCTGGCGCTGCGACTTTGTTATAAACAACCGCATCATCTGCGAACAGTCTTAGAGTGCTTCCGACACTTTATACTATATCACTTATGCACACTGTAAACAGTAACGGTCCTCTCACATTTCCTTGGAGCATTTCGGAAATTACATTTGCATCTGTCGATTTTGTTTCGTTACCAGCAACTTGTTGAGTTCTATCCGCAAAGAAGTGTTGAATCCAGTCGCACACCTGGTCGGATACTCTATGAACTCATACCTTTTCTCACTAAACGGCGGTGCGTTACGGTGTCAGATGCCTTCCTGAAATCAACCAACACGGTATCAACCTGACTGCCGTTGTCTACAGCGCAATGGATCTCTTGGAGGAACGGAGTTCCGCAAAATCTCTGTTTGCGGAATCCATGTTGATTTTCATGTAGCAGATTTTATTCCTCCAAAAAGTCATAAGATAAAAAACAGGAAAAATCAGCAGTGATTAATTTCGTTCTTTTATCGTTCTTTTAAGCCCATTCTTGAAATTTTCTTCTATTTCTGTCATTGCTTCTTCTATGTACAGATCTTACAGTAGAGGCGAAAGACTCCCTTGCCATGTGAAAATTGTATATTATCCGTTTCTCCATATAGCTTACTCCTATTTTTTCAGAATTTGGAAACTATTGCAGGATTTTACATTACCGAACGTTTTTTGTACCTCCTGAATTTTCTTAAAACTTGCTTACGTTTCCTGTTCATGAGGTGACAATGTGGAACTGTATCGAGTGCCTTCTGGAAGTGGAGCAGTGTCACTCCACTTTCCATTATTGCCAGATGTATCCAATATGGCGGCGATGACGTCAACCAAAATGGCGGCCTGTAGGCTTGGAACAGCATATGACGACATTCAAGATGGTGGCCGTGACGTCCGCTGATGAGGCAAGTACTGTTATCCAAGATGGCGTCTTTTGATGTGAAAGTGCCACACCCCCCTGCTATGCCCTCCTAGCGGGAAGTTCAAATTCCATCAGGACACTGCAACGCAACACAGCTACCTCCACTAAGCTAAGTAAATGGTGGAAAGATAGGTCGACTGGGCTACCAACATAAGTCACCCAACCACCACCTCTCCCTAGGAACTGGCAGGAAGTTCAGTTTCCAGCAGGACATTGCAACACACCACAGCTACCTCTACTAATGGAAATTTCCGGGAAAATAGGTCACTTGGGCTACCTCCACTAACCTCAGTCACTTGACTGCTACCTCTTCCTAGGAATTGGTGGGAAGAGAACTTGGCCTGTGGTGGTCGTAAGTCTTTATTTTCAGTCTTTATTTAAACAATCAGAAGCAGTACCACCATAAAGTGTGTTCACCATGGGGTCCAGAGTCCAACTGACCTAGTACACAGTACCGCCACCAGAGGGCACTGTCATACAGTCTGTGATGTAATCCAAGATGGCAGTCTGGGGTGGGGGATAATGGTGGGAAAAGGACGTTTGTCTTTATTTAAACGATTAGAGTCAGTACCTCCATCCAGTGTGTCCACCACAATGTCTGGAGTCCCACTGACCTAGTATACAGTACTGCCACCAGAGGGCACTGTCATTCCTTGTAACCTCCCCCTCACTTATCGACCTTATTGACAGTGAAAAATTAAACCGCGTGTACCTAATGGCAATTTGGGAAAAGCAATCGTCACCGAAGTTAATCTGTCGGTAAAGAGGGAGGAAAGGGTTACATCTTAATGAAAGGAAAAATGCAAATGAAACTGGTGGAAATTAATTTTGAAAAGGGGTAAAGTTAATAAAGAAAGTAAATGTGCGGCCATTACATTAAAAATTAACTAGCAGTAATTAGATATTTGAGATTTGGGGGAAATTATGGTCGTCAGTCCTAAGGACAATTACTATAGTAACTGAAAAAGAAAGATAATTACACATATAATTAGCACTAGAAGTGTGGCAACTGAAGGTTGACACGTGTAGTGTGATAAACTGAAAGTTTGTCAGAAGTAATATCTTTCGCTGCACTCTGACTTAATTTAGCAAAAGAATTAATAAAACCGGAAAACTGAAAGTTAATTTAGTGACTGAAATTAATAAGAAGCTTTCTTTCTTAAGCACATCGAAATTCAGTAAAATACGGCTCGTCTTGGACTACCTCAACAATCATTTCAAAAGCTACTTGAATCTACGCAATTTAGAAATAAGAGATTTAACTTTGAACTTGAATTAAATGATTCTGAACAATTAACAATAGTAAAATTTAGTACGTACCAAGCTGAGCTGCAGTCACAGGTAAGCTAAAATATGGTAACAAAACTAGCACTCTTAATTTGTGCTTGTGTAATCTAAGTATTGTAGCCAGCTATGAATACTTAAAGTGAACTTTGAAATTAAAGCAGTGAAATGGAATTATGCTGGCGTTTGAATTTCAACGACACTCAGGTTCATTTCGGAAAAGGAAGGGACCCTGCTTGGCAATGCAATTGGGACAATGAGCAACAAAGGTTCATGCTACGTTGCTGTAATTTTGTGATTTGAACAGTTTGAAAAGCTGAGGTCTACCATACAGTTCTGAAACTTTACGTGCTTCCAGTCTTCGTTGTTGGTTGATTGAAGGTTTGAAGCCGTCGATCGAGGAGGTGGCGACAGTCACTCATTGTCGGCCGTCGCTGTTGCAGAAGCTGGATGTTGGCGCGCCTTCTTCTCGACACAGTCACCAGACGAAACGGGCTCTTGATGTGCGCCAGCTAATGCTTCCCATCCGCGACACCATGTCAGAAACTATCATCGCAAGTCGAGCGCAATTACATGCTGCCAAACCCCGAAAGCGCGGCAACTCGCGGGAGCTTCACACAACACACCTGCTCCACTCGCTACTCCAGCCAGACTCTCACTGCTCTGCCCGCGCTCCACGCGGCAGAGTTAACACCACCAAAGATCCTACACACTTTGATTCTTCACACGACCTATTGATGTAATTGTTCGATACCAGTTTTCCCTAGGCAAGACCCAGCGTAAAATATAAATAATATTCACAAAACAAACCAATTATACATCGACATAAATGCATATATATATATATATATATATATATATATATATATATATATATATATACAAATAGTAAAACAATTACAATATACAAAGACACAGAAATGTTATTTCTTCAGGTAACAAAATTAAGGAAAACAAATTTATAGTACAATAGATGGTAATAGGAGGATATGCATTTCCGGCGTTACATCCTCCTGTGACATAATCCAAGATGGTGATCTGGAGGGGGGAAATGGTGAGAGAATGACACAGCTTGCGCTGGGCTGCTGGAGAGACGAGGGAGTGTACCTTATGAAATGCACAGGGCGCTACTGCACATGCTCCCAAAAGTTGGGATGCGCCGGCGTCCTCCGCAAAGCTACGATGCAACCATCAGCTGCCAAGCCACACACAGGTGCCCATTTGGGTCCTGCAAGCATGAGGCAGCGACATACCTTTCACACTTGACACCTGAGAAAATCCTGTCAAAATACATGATCACCTAGGCACCGTTGCCGATGTGACCAGACAGGAGCAAAGACCTATTTCCAGAGCGACTCACCCTTGCAGATGCTGCAGAAATCAGTTCCATTGCTTTCCAGAGGGCACTTATTTCGAGATATGAGAGTGTTAGATGATTCACTACTTGCTGTAATCATTAAAGGGCTTCTCTATGTCAATGCGTGGCGTGTGGTGGGATTGATTCACGTTTCCCGCTAGCAGCATGGAGTATCCGAATGGAGCAGGCTGTTGTAATGCAGGAATGTATTCTAATTAACTGTGTTGTCTTCTAGACGACTGAACAGCGAACTAATACTTAGTATGTGCTGGACAGCTTTCGTTATCACGTGGAAATTTGAGAAGATTCAATATGGACCTGTGTTTGCGCTGGGCCATTATTCCAGCCCATGTAAATTGTCAGATTGACTGTTTCTTCACAATTTCCCATCTTTATTTAGTTGAGGAAACATCGATTGTGGTGTGTGCATCTAGCAGGTGGGAGACACATTTGCTGGTTCTCTAGAAATGAGAAACACGTTATTTGACTTTGTAAATTATAGGGATGATTTGGAATCTGTTACATCACCGACATCGGTATTAGCGAGTGGAAATATCGATTTCCTGTGTTTGTTTCGAGTTCTCACCTATACGTCTTTGCAGACGGGATAAGTTTCTATTTACTCAGTGGTTTACAGCACGCTCCATCTCGCTAAAATTTCGGGTTTGTAGCGAAATAATTTGGAGTCTATATCTTAGGAATTATGATGCGCGAGCGATCGGTAGGATACTACTCTGTGCTTGATATCGAGAAATATAGCGAACATTGTATATATTATGGTAAACTACGCGAAATTAGATATGTTCTTGTAATCCCGGAGTCTGGAGATGTGTGTAGAAGAGCGAGCAAGCAAGCAGGTCTGGACCAGAAACAGTAACGTGTTTGTGTCGAGGGGTAATGTGCTTGTCTTTGCACAACAGTTCTGAGAGTGACTTTGGTCCGCTGAGGGCGCTCTGGTCACCCGTCGGGAGTGGATGACCATTGGCCTCGCAGGGCAATATCTAGTGCAAGGCGTATATATGGTGCTGTTTGTCTTTGTGGTATATGTACAAATGATGTAAAAGGGGTGATTTTGTATGGTGCAGGATATGAATTGTATGTTTACTACCTCGACACAGTATGCGGTGATATATTGCTGGGATGGAGATTGGTTTCACGCTCAAATATCTAAGCTCCTGTCCTTAGTGGGAGGACAGTGTAATTGAGTAAGAGTCTTTCTGTATTTGACGATATGCAGAGCACTTTGTGTGGTTTAATTGTCGGTGCAATATGGAGATATATGTAAAATACTTTTTGCCACTGAAAGTCCCATCTGCAGAAAGAAAAACGAAAGGCTGACAGTGCTTCCACACCGGTGGCATCAGTAATTCGGCAGGTAAATTCGATAAGAGCCTTCATAATGCCCCATTCGTTTACAAGACATCCTTTGTGCTGGGATATAGGCGTGTCTACATAGTGATGAGCAAGTTTGCATACGTAGAAGGCAGGAAGGGTAACACATGATGGACAGGGTGCCCCATTAGGACCGCGAGAAAAAATGCATTCGACATTGTTCTGCACTAATTTCGCAAACAGGTTCTGTGATGGCAAAATTTCCATACACACAAGCCGAGACATCACAAAAGCTCCTACAAAAGCGAGTGTTAACTATTTCTGGGACATTATACAATTTCCGAGAGGTCGACTTGGTTCTTATTTAATATAGCCATGTGACATCAGTATAATATTGATAACCTTATTTAGAAGCACTTGCATCGGTTTGTACCTATGGGCATGCTTTTCATGGGGATGCGTCAGTCATCGTGGGCAGGTAAAATCATGACCAGACACAGCTCGAATGTCCCGTTAGGATCATGAGAGAGAGAAAGCAGCCTGTGGTATTCTGGAAAGCAATGGAACTGATTTCTGCAGCATCTACAAGGGTGAGTCGTTCTGCAAGTAGATCTTCACTCCCATCCAATGACTGCAGCAGTGGTGCCTAGGTGAACACATATTTTGACAGGAATTTTGCATGTGTCAAGTGTGAAAGGGATGTTGCCACCTCATGCTTCTGGGACCTGAACGGGCACCTGTGTGTGGCTTGGCAGCTGTCATCGTGTCGTAACATTGCGGGGGATTCCGGTGCATCCTGACTTCTGGGAGTGTGTGTGGTAGCATCCCGCGCAGTCCAGTGAACAGGGGGGCAGCAGGTGGTGCATGCACACGTTATTTGCCTGTCTGTTGCATTATTTTGTGACCAGGTATGTAGGCTGTGCTTTGCGTTATTTGGGAAGTAGTGAGCGTGTCTGCTGAGTATTTTACATGTGTTATTTTGATAATTTAGGAGTTGTATTCGTGTCTGCACTACAGTATATGTGGTATTTTGGTGATTTAGAGTAGTTTACAGGTGTTTGCTGTGATCCCAAGTGCGTTAGCGCGAATGTTTTGTATGTGTGATAAATATACTATCTCAGATCTGTCCCTGAATAAATAAATAAGTAAATGAATAAATAAGGTACACTCCTTCGTCTCTCCAGCAGCCCAGTGCAGGCTGTGTCATTTTCCCACCATTTCACCCCTCCAGATCATCATCTTGGATCATGTCACAAGAGAAATGATAGTGCCCTCTGGTGGCAGTACTGTGTACTAGGTCAGTGGGACTCCAGAGCTTGTAGTAGACACACTGGATTCCTGTACTGCCTAAAATTGTTTAAATAAAGACTGCCTGCAAAATCAACACTTACATCCAGCTCAAGCTGAGTCCTTTTCCCACAATTTTCCCCCACCCAAGACAAGCATCTTGGATTACGTTACAGAAGGAATGACAGTGCACTCAGGTTGCGGTACTGTGTACTAGGTCAGTTGGACTTTGGACCCCATGGTGAACACACTTGATGGTGGTACTACCTGTAATTGTTTGAACAAAGACTGAAAATAAAGACTTATGTCCACCACAGGCCGAGTCCTCTACCTGCCAATTCCTTGGAAGAGGTGGCAGTTGGGTGACTTAGTTTAGTAGAGGTAGCCCAATTGACCCATCTTCCCGCAATTTTCTTAGGTTAGTGGAGGTAGCCGTGGTGTGTTGCTTTGTCCTGATGGAATTTGAACTTCCCGCCAGGTGGTGTGGCAGGGGGGCGTGGCACGTTCCTTCCAAAAGATACCATCTTGGCTAACAGTACTTGCCTCATCAGTGGACGTCATGGCTGCCATCTTGAATGATGTTATGCGCTGTTGCCAAGTCTACAGGGCCTTATCTTGGATTATGTCATCGCCACCATATTGGATACATCTGGCAACAATGAAAAGTGGGGTGACATCGCCCTTGGTTCACTACTGACAACGACATAAATTCCTCTCGCACCTTCACTCATCCGATAGCTAAACTCATTGACTGATTGTCATCTGACATATCCTCAATTTCTTTTCCATTTCTCTCTATGTTATTCATGTCACAAATATGGTCGAATGAGCAGTTAATCCGTGTTTTTTTCTGGCCTCATCGCGCTGAACGGAATGAACAGTCTAATGAGTACAGAATATGGATTGTGAGCAAATCGAAGAAAGACGAAGGTAATGAGAAGTAGCAGAAATGAGAACAGCGAGAAACTTAACATCTGGATTGATGGTCACGAAGTAGATGAAATTAAGGAATTCTGCTACCTAGGCAGTAGAATAACCAATGACACACGGAGCAAGGAGGACATCACATCAAAAGCAGACTAGCACTGGCAAAAACGGCATTCCTCGCCAAGAGAAGTCTACTAGTATCAAACATAGGTCTTAATTTGTGGAAGAAATTTCTAAGAACGTACGTCTGGAGTACAGCATTGTATAGTAGTGAAACACGGACTGTGGGAAAATCGGAACAGAAGAGAATCGAAGCATTTGAGATGTGGTGCTACAGACGAATGTTGAAAATTAGGTGGACTGATAAGGTAAGGAATGAGGAGGTTCTGCGCTGAATCGGAGAGGAAAGGAATATATGGAAGACACTGATAAGGAGTAGGAACAGGATGATAAGACATCTGTTAAGACATGAGGGAATGACTTCTATAGTACTAGAGGGAGCTGTAGAGGTCAAAAACTGTAGAGTAAGACAGAGATTGGAATATATCCAGGAAGTAATGTAGGTTGCAAGTGCTACTCTGAAATGAAGAGATTAGCACAGGAGAGGAATTCGTGGCGGGCCGTATCAAACCAGTCAGATGACTGATGACAAAATAATAAAAACAACTGTATGGAGGGAAATTAAGATGTATGCATAATCTATGTAGTATACAGGAAACGCAACTGCAGTAATCAAAACTGCATAGAATGAGCGATCTGTAATGTATAGGTGAGTTTCCAGAAATACAGTCCAGTAATATGTAACATGTGCACACTACCTTCGAGAGGTGGTTGGAATATTGGTTTATAACTTAGGTGGTCTACACGCAGACAAAGTATGACTTCGATTTTTGCATTGTTGTTCTAATTAAGTGCTTTTGTTCGGAAACAAAAATTAAATCAGTACTTTCGTCTTGTGGAAAAATTTTAACGATGCCTTGTAATAACGACGTGTCTGTATAGCATAATATTTGTACAAATATCTACGTTTTGTTTGTGGTTCAAATATTTGATCGTTACTACTTGTGATTCTACAATGAAGAAAAAAAATCGCGACGCCAAGAATGAGTTACGCGACGTGAACGAAAGATGGTAGGCATGTTTCTCCATCTGAAAGATGATGTCTGTTCAACTATCGCGCCAGTCGCTCCATCCTGAGAATGTAAATCAGGTTTGATTTAGACACACTCTTAACGGTCGCGAACGTTACGAGCGTTAGTTGCTTTTGAGAATGGAGGTTAGTTGATGTTAATCGAGAATGCCTTTAAGGCGACAAAGACGCCATTATCAACAATTCACTGACTCTGAGCGAAGTCGCGTAATGGGGCTACGAGAAGCTGGATGTTCCTTCTGAAACACCGCAGAAAGACTTGCCAGGAATGCGGCGACTGAACATGACTGCTGGCAGCGGTGGTCACCAGAATGCACAGTCGCAAGAAGACCGGGTCCCGGACGGCCATGTTCGTTACCTCGAAAGAAGATCATCGTCTTCGGTGTATGGCTCTGGCACATCGGACTCCATCTGCAGCAGCGACTTGAGCAGCCGTTGGCACCACAGTGACGCAACGAACTGTTACAAATCGGTTAGTTCACGGACAGCTTCGAGCCAGAAGACCCGTGGCGTGCATTCCTCTAACCCCAAACCACAGCCATTTGCCAGTTCAGTTCACTGGAGGACAGGGCGGGGGCCTATTGTGTTTTCTGGTGATAGCTGCTTCTGCGTCGGTGCCAGTGATGGCCATGTGTTGGACAGAAGGAGGCCAGTTGAGGACCTACAACCGACGTGTATCCAATCGAGCCCATATGGGACGTCATTGGACTACAACTCCAGCATCGTCAACAGCCATCATTTACCGCCCTTGTATTGACCGACCAAGTGCAGCAGGCTTGGAACGCCATGCCACAAATTGATGTCCGGTACCTGTACAACACAAAGCATGCACGTTTGCTTGCTTGCATTCAACATTCTGTGATTGAACCAGTTGTTAATGTACCAGAATTTCACATTTGCAGTGGCTTACCTTGCACTTAAATTAACGTGTGATCTTACAATGTTAAGCATTTGACTGCAGATTGCTTGAAAATGCTATGAGAGGAAGCGGCCATTTGGATGAACTTTAATAGCTTTCCTGATGTCTTGACCACATTTTTTTTATTACTTCTAAAATAACCTTACACGTTTCGACAGTCCATCATTTTCAAAGGCAAAAAAGTGTCAATCATATACATTAGTGCATTAGATGCACTGCGTGTAATGAACAATTTTATATGACTGATATAACACTGCCTTTGAGAATGACGGAATGTCGAAACGTGTAAGGTCATTTTGGAAATATTAAAAAAAAATATGTGGTCAAGACATCAGAAGAATAATTAAAGTTAAGCACAATTTTTTTGACGTTCCCGACATGTCTGTCTTCGGTAGACGTCGAAGGGCGTCCTGAGAGAGGGTCATCTTTAACTTCCGCCCGGGCATTTTTAAACCGTGTGAACCATTAAAACAGCGAGTACGGCTTAAGCACTCATCACCGTGGACTTCCTGCATCATTTGGTGTATCCGTGTAAAGGTTTTCTTGAGTTTCACACAAAATTTAATGCAGACGCATTGATCCTCTAACTCTGCCATCCAGAAATTCGCAAATGCAGCACTGAACAACAATTAACAGACGTACAACAATGAAACTTCCGGCAGTTACACATTAAACACAAGCGTGTGTAGGAATATCAACCGTATTTCCCTCCAACATACCATTAGCGCGAAATTACGAATGTTTCGGAATATTTGAAGAGACCTCATACACACACACACACACACACACACACACACACACACACACACACATATATATATATATATATATATATATATATATATATATATATATATATATAAATGCAGTTACAATTAATAACACATCCAGTCACGCGCAGCGTCGATAATATTGTTTGGCATATCCGAGGTATGGCTGACACCAAGTTCTCTGCGTATTCTCGTGGAAGAGGATTCCAAATGCGTCGATTCGCTTTAATGACTGTGTCAAAGTGAAGATTTTTTTCCCTGCTACTTGTTTATGATTTAAGACCATACATTTTCAATAGAATTAACGTCAGGCGACTGTGAGGGCCAATCCAGTACCTGCACACCTCTCTCCTTTATCCAGTCGCTGCAAAGCCTGCTGTGGTGCTTCGGATCATCCTCCTCCTGCAGTATCCAATCTTGTCGATGAACCAAAGTTTGGCGGTCGGCATCAGACATCTTTGATAAACGCGACGCGTAAGCTGCACTCGTGTCTCTTCTTCTGTATCTAGGTCAAGAATTTGAAGTAAACTGATGCGTTATGGACAAAGCATGGAGGACAATGGTTCCCTCCGTTGGGTTGTGAAAGAAATAATGCGAAATCTTTTCCCATATGTGTGTAATGCCGGCCACGCTCTAACTTACCAGACCGTAGTACACAAACAAATGGTTGACAATATACAGGGTGTCCACAATGAGACTCCAACATTTTGATATCCTATATCTTTCTCATTTCAGATGGTGGACCTGTGAATCCTGAAGGGTCAGACAGAGCAACTCAACAAGTTTGTGGTGTGCAAATTTGATACGCCAAGTGGCGGTAGTGGAGCTGCAGTCAATTGTTTTAGCAAAATGGAGGATATGAAGGAGCGTGCGGAAGTGGTCTGGTGGTATGCAGAGACGAAATCGGCGACCCAAGTGCAAAGAAACTTTCGTCGAGTTTGCAACAAAGCGCCCCCTTCGTTCAAGACTATAAAGAAGCGGTGTGATCAGTTTTTGGCTACTGGGAGTGTTGCGAAAGGGCATGGTGGTGGTAAGCCTGGGATCAGCGAACATCATGTGGAACAAGTGCGGCGGACATTCGAACAAAGTCCACAGAAGTCAGTGCGACAGGCAGCTCGCGAACTTCGTATGATACGTTCAACAGTGCACAAAGTGCTTCATCAGCGATTACGTTTGTACAGATATAAAGTGCAGGTTGAGCAAGAGATCAAGCCTGATGATCGACCAAAGCGAGAAGAATTTGCATGTGTCATGTTAGATCGCATTGCCGCGGACGAGACATTTTTATCACGCGTGATGTTTACTGACGAGGCAACCTTTCACGTGTCAGGTTCTGTCAATCGTCACAATGTGCGCATCTGGGGGTCCGAAAATCCACATGCACCTAGGGAACACATGCGCGACAGTCCAAAAGTTAATGTGTGGTGTGGTTTGATGATAAATCGCATTGTTGGGCCGTTTTTCTATCAGGAGGCGACTGTGGATGGAGCCATCCATCTACCTGGACATCTTGGAACAATTTGCCGTGCCTCAGATAACAGGCCTGCAGCCAAATGTGATGTTTCAACAGGACGGTGCACCACCCCATTGGAGCCTTGATGTCCGAAAATTTTTAAATGACACATTCCCGCAACGATGGATCGGCCGTGGAGGTCCAATTCCTTGGCTTCCACGTTCTCCCGACATAACCCACCTCGATTTTTCCTTGTGTGGTTATGTGAAAGACCGGGTATACGCTACACCAGCAAAGGACCTGCAAGACTTGAAACAGCGCATAAGAATTGTCATCAACTGTCACAGAACAGATGCTCCGCAACACATGGCACGAAATCGATTATAGACTTGATATTCTTCGCGCTACCCGTGGCACCCATGCTCAAGTGTACTGAACCGTCCACCTGTGTATGAAAACTTGATGAGCTGCTATATGATTTCCCTATATTTGTTCGTCAATAAATTGTGTTTTCTCTCAGATTTTACGAGTTCAAATGGAGTCTCATTGTGGACACCCTGTACTTCGCTAAGAATAATTACGGATGTGTTGCGAAAAGAAAATACGCACTATCGTGATACCTTTATTTTTGTTTAGGTTCAACAAATTGAAACTTGTGTTTGGCTAGCACGACAGGTAACAGAAGAACTGTCCAACGCGAAATTAATGTGGAGGCGAACCGCTCCAGAAAAGTCGCCATTGATTACACTCCTCATTTCTGTGTAGTTTCTTTTCCTGCGTGTAATCCTAATTCCTTTGCGTCGTTTTTTCCTCCTCCTCCCCCGTGCGAGAAATTGGGCACACATTTGGACGGGGCGTCCCCAGAGGCAGGGGGATCAGTTTTTGCGCGCCTGGCTAACTGCAAAAGAACAGTTAGCCGGCGGAAGAGTAGCAGCCGCGTCCGTGACGCCACAGTCGGGGGAAGCCAGAGCAGACGCGGCAGAGCGGGGCGGTTAGGTAGGTGGGAAGAAGGGCTGCTCGGCGGGCGCTGCCTTGGCCTTGGACAGGGCTGAGGCGCGCCATCTGCTGGGCCATATGGCCCGCCAGCCAGCTGTCGGTCAGTGCCGTGGCGGTGGCGGTGGCGGAGGCTCCTGGCTCTTCCCGCCCACCCTTTGTTGCCGCAGAGAGGAGCCGTTCCTCGGCCCAGCTCGCCCCGAGCGAAAACGGGACCGCGACGCCACGAACTGTCTCCCCGAGGTCCTTGCCCGGTCCCGCTCGCCAAATTTCCGTCACACTGCAGCTAGCGAGCGAGGTCAGGCACTGCTATAGTAGGAGCTGCCGTCAGCCAAATGTTACTGGCCAACAGCTGCTGCTCTAGGTGTATTCTCGATTCCATTGAGGTTGGTGAGAGAGCTCGTCGCTCTTTTCATAAATCCAAGAACGACACCGAGCACTAGACCTATTCCAGATCGATTGGCTCAGATGAAATGTGCATCTGGCCAGGGCCTCGTTAGGATACGCCGGTCGCCTGGTGCAAGTCTTTGTTGATGACGCCAATTGGGCGAACTGCGTATCGATGACGATGAAATTGTGATGAACGGAACACCGAGACCCCGAGAGGAGAAATTCTCCTACCCGGCAGCGATTCGGACCCGAGCCAATCGCATGACATTGTGCCGCGCTAATCACACATCTACGAAAGTGGACGATTCAGATGAGCAGTGGTTAGTAAACTCCAACCTAAAACTCTACATAATAGAATTGTGATTTAAACTTTCGGCTGCTGCATACAATTAGTTAAAACTATGCTCCCCTTCGCAGAATTATCATTTTACTTGCATTTACTTTATCAGCTTTTTTCGTATACTCTTTTTTGTCTTTGTACATTCTGAACTTCAGTCGGAGAAAACGGAACCCTTATCGCATCACTTGATCGTCCGTCTGCCTGTCTGTTCAACTGACAATAATCCTTTCTGTCGGGAGCACTACTCGCATTCGGGAGGACGACGGTTCAATCCCGCGTCCGGCCGTCCTGATTTAGGTTCTCCATGATTTCCTTTAAATCGTTTCAACCAAATGCCGGGATGGTTCCCTTGAAAGGGCACGGCCGACTTCCTTCCCCGTCCCTCCCTAATCCGATGAGACCGATGACCTCGCTGTTTGGTCTCTGCACTCACACCAATCCAATCCAGTCTCAGGAGCATTGGTGGTATAAAAAAAATAAGTTTCAACGTCAATCCAGTCAAAAGATACAGGCATATACGTGACATATTTCGATACTCGGAAACTTATTCATCAGAACCTATAGCGCACTTCCCGCTGACCAAGAATCTTGAAATTTGGTAAAAAGGTAGGCTTCACAGCACAAGTAAAGGAAAAAAATCTGAAAATTGTTAGTTGTTTACTATATGACATGTAAAAATATTGTTTTTGACATGTAATCACATTGTCCCTCTTTCCTTCTGTGAAGCCCCTTTTTGTTTGGGACGTATAGACGTATCAAGCTAACATTTATGTCACGTACTAAAGTCTACAGACCGTTGGTGGTGTAAAAAATTGAAGCTCCTCCGTCAATGTGACCAAACGATACGGCTATTTACACCAAGAATTTTGATACCTTGCCTGTATCGACGTCGATAACAGGCAAAAATAAGGGAATTCTCGATTCCTGGGTCGGATGTACAGTTTATACAAATAATGAAGTTCCTCCGGAGCTGACGGTGCATGGGTCACACTCACCCTTACCAGATTTTTTAGGAACTATCCCAAGCTGTACTACGACCCGCCCGGATAACAGTGCGTCTTAAAGCTCCGCTTCCGGTAGGGGGAGTCAGCAGGCTTCGGATCGAATGCGCCGCGACAGTTTAACTACGGTGGCTGCTGTGGAAACTATCCTGGATATGGTTTTTAGGCAGTTTCTCACATCCTACTAGGTCAACACCGGGCTGGTACCCTCGTCCCGCCTCAGCTACACGATTCGCAAACGTTTACAAAACATTCGCGCTCTTTCATATGGATAACACTACCCACAGACAGTTGAGGTCATACGTTGACGGAAAAAAATCGCGACATCAAGAATGAGTTTCCCATATAAACGACAACTGGTAGGCGAGTTACTGCATATGAATATGATGTCGGTTCAGGTTTCACGCCGGTCGCATAATAGCCACTAGCATCAGTATGAGCATCTAAATGAGGTTTGCCTTACATGCAAGCACTAAGGCTTCCTTCGGGATTGGACGTAGTTAGTGGATATGATTTAAGAATGCCTGTAAGTCGACAATGACGTCATTTTCAACACCTCGCTGAGTTTGTACGAGATCGTGTAATAATGGGACGAGAAGCTGGTTGTTCCTCCTGCCATACTGTATGAAGACTCGGCAGGAATGTAGCCACTGTACAAGACTGCTGGCAGCGGTGGCCACGAGAATGCACAGTCGCAAGAAGACCGGACCCCGGACGGCCACGTGTCACTACCGAGAGGGAAGACCAACGTCTTCTGCGGATGGCTCTGGCACATCCTACTGCACCTGCAGCAGCAACTTGAGCGACCGTTGGCACCACAGGGACACAATAAAATGTTACGAAACGATTACTTCACGGACAGCTCCGAGCCAGAAGACCCATAGCGTGCATTCCTCTGATTCAAAACCACAACCATTTGCGACGTCAGTGGTGTCAAGCGAGAGTGCTTTGGAGGACAGGGTGGAGATGTATTATGTTTTTTGATGAAAGCTGGTTCTGCCGCGGTGCCAGTGATGGCTGAATGTTGGTTAGAACGAGGCCAGTTGACAGTCTGCAACCAACCTGTATGCAGACACACTGGACCTATACCTGGAGTTATGATCTGACAGTAGGCACGTTCTCGTGGTTATCACACGCACACTGGTTGTAAAATTGTAGCCGGCCGAAGTGGCCGTGCGGTTAAAGGCGCTGCAGTCTGGAACCGCAAGACCGCTACGGTCGCAGGTTCGAATCCTGCCTCGGGCATGGATGTGTGTGATGTCCTTAGGTTAGTTAGGTTTAACTAGTTCTAAGTTCTAGGGGACTAATGACCTCAGCAGTTGAGTCCCATAGTGCTCAGAGCCATTTGAACCATTTTTTGTAAAATTGTACGTCAGTCTGGTGATACGACCTGTTGTGCTGCCATTCACGAACGGCATTCCAGGAGGTGTTTTCGATCAGGATAACGCTCTCCCACGTAACGCTATAGTAACCCAACATGCTCTACGGAGTGTCGAGATGTTGCCTCGGTGTGCTCGATCTCCAGATCTGTCTCCAATCGTGTATCGGACGACAACTCCAGCGTCGTCCAGAAACAGCATTAAACGTATCTGTATCCACGGAGAAGACACTGAGAAGGAAGTTAATAAATATATAAATATCAATCTTTCTGTGGAACAATTGTAAGAATTTTGGGAAGATAAACAAGAAAAGAAACACAAATAGCTGTACTTACTCTTGTATGTGGTTCCGAATCACGGACAGCAACAAACAGAAAAAAAGTCACGTACACATGTAGCAGAGATGAAGTTCAAGACATGTGTAAGAGATTGTAATAAAATGGATAAAACAAGAAGCGAAATAATGATATGATTTAAAAATCTTTTTAGTTAATGCCAAGAAAGAAGCGAACAGAAGAAGTGACAGGATCATGTTGATAGAATGAGAGAAAGTAGATTGGCAAAAAAAAATAATGAATTATTGGCCGACTGGGAAGAGACAACTATGTAGACCTCGCAAGAGATTAATGGATGGATGAATGACAGAGACCACAACATGTGATTGCATCACCTAATGTTTGGAAGGAGTTGATGACGGTGATGTACTGGCCAACGAAGTGGATCAAGCTCGGAACTACATCCCACAAACTGACATTCTGCACCTGTAAGACAGAATGCGTGCACCTTTGCATGCTTGCATCAACATTCTGATGGTTAACCGGTTATTAATGTACCAGCATTTCACATTTCCAGTGGCTTGCCTCACGCTTACAGTAACCTTGATCTTAAACCTGTTACACAGACAAATGTATTCCCAAAATTTCATTACTCTGCACTAATTATTTTTTGGTGGTGTGATTTTTTCCGCCTAATATTTCTGTCCCGGGGGAGTGGGAGACAGGAAGGGCATTCCTTAAACTGAGCATGTCACATCAAATAGTGACCACGCCGAGTCGTCGCAGATGTGGGACAATGACACGAGAAAAAGATGAAAGGTCCCCAGCTTTATTACCACATACTGGAAGACAGAACCACCTCTTAGTGCCGGTGACATGGAGTTTGTGGGGCGTAACTTCCATGAACGAACCCGCGAAGCCTGATATGAAAGCACAACTCATTTTGGCACTTATTTTTAGTAAAGCCTTTTGAATCAATTGAGGTATTTTAAACGTAGTTTGAGGTCAAAATACTTCGCTTCAGATGAGTAATTTTACTCGAAAGACGAAGTTTAAATCACAATTAATTAATCAAAAATCTATTAAGGCACATCGATAACGTCCGTAATACTTTCCCTAAGCAAAATTCAGTCTGAATTTTGTAGTCTTCTGACCAATCGGAATTGTTTGACGCCGCGCGGTATTAGCCGAGCGGTCTCAGGCGCTGCAGTCATGAACTGTGCGGCTGGTCCCGGCGGGGGTTCGAGTCCTCCCTCGGGCATGAGTGTGTGTGTTTGTCTTCAGCGATGAGAGTCGCTTCTGCCTTGGTGCCAATGATGGTCGTATGCGTGTTTGACGCCGTGCAGGTGAGCACCACAATCAGGACTGCATACGACCGAGGCACACAGGGCCAACACCCGGCATCATGGTGTGGGGAGCCATCTCCTACACTGGCCGTACACCACTGGTGATCGTCGAGGGGACACTGAATAGTGCACGGTACATCCAAACCGTCATCGAACCCATCGTTCTACCATTCCTAGACCGACAAGGGAACTTGCTGTTCCAACAGGACAATGCACGTCCGCATGTATCCCGTGCCACCCAACGTGCTCTAGAAGGTGTAAGTCAACTACCCTGGCCAGCAAGATCTCCGGATCTGTCCCCCATTGAGCATGTTTGGGACTGGATGAAGCGTCGTCTCACGCGGTCTGCACGTCCAGCACGAACGCTGGTCCAACTGAGGCGCCAGGTGGGAATGGCATGGCAAGCCGTTCCACAGGACTACATCCAGCATCTCTACGATCGTCTCCATGGGAGAATAGCAGCCTGCATTGCTGCGAAAGGTGGATATACACTGTACTAGTGCCGACATTGTGCATACTCTGTTGCCTGTGTCTATGTGCCTGTGGTTCTGTCAGTGTGATCATGTGACGTATCTGACCCCAGGAATGTGTCAATAAAGTTTCCCCTTCCTGGGACAATGAATTCACGGTGTTCTTATTTCAATTTCCAGGAGTGTATATCAACAGGAATGCTGGATTCGAAAATCTGGGGGCTCACTTGTAGACACAATGGGTATTTCATGCCGCCTTGTGACGAAAGTGTTCGAAGAACTTTGTTCTCTTTATACAGTGTGTTCAAAAAAGTGTCAGATACTTTGAGAGGTGGAAGTACTCACCGAAACAAGAAAAATATGTCCAATAAAAATGGGGCCGGAAATGCATACTTTCCGAGATAAACTGGTGTCTATAGGAAGGACTGCGCAACGCTTGGTTGTGGAAGTTAAACAGTCATGGCATCGACGCTCCGTCAAATGTGTCGGCAAGGTACTATGATATCTTACTCACTGTTCCCTACCTGTCATTTGGTGGTCTGCAATAAGTTGTGTGGTTCTAGTCGTGTTGTAGGCTACTTAGCAATCACTTACATGTTTACTGTTATTGCGCTGTTTGTACGTACAAATGGTGCAGTACATTTACATTTTATCTCTTCCACCGCTTGTTGGCAATGGAAACCTCCTAATGGACACAGCATGTTATTCTCAATGGAGAGACGTCTACAGACGATAAAGTAACATCTGGCGTGCCACTAGAGGAACGGAAGTTCCAAATAATTGGAAAAGAGCACGGGTAGTCTCAGACTTTAAGAAGGATCGTCGAGCAGATGCACAAAACTATAGACATATATCTCTGACGTCGACCTGTTGTAGAATTTTAGAACATGTTTGTTTCCTCACTTATCATGTTGTTTCTGGAAACCCAGAAACTAATCTGTAGGAATCAACATGGATTCAGGAAACAGCGATTGTGTGAGACTCATCTCGCTTTATTTGTTCATGAAACCCAGAAAATATTAGATACAGGCTCCCAGGTAGATGCCATTTTCCCACAGGGGAGTGTTATGGAACCATTGCTTTTCACAATAAATATAAATGACCTAGTAGATAGTGTCGGAAGTTCCATGCGGCTTTCCGCGGATGATGCTGTAGTATACAGAGAAGTTGCAGCATTAGAAAATTGCAGCGAAATGCAGGAAGATCTGCAGCGGATAGGCACTTGGTGCAGGGAGTGGCAACTGACCCTTAACATAGCCAAATGTAATGTATTGCGAATACATAGAAAGAAGGATCCTTTATGGTATGATTATATGATAGAAGTACAAACACTGGTAGCAGTTACTTCTGTAAAATATCTGGGAGTATGCGTGCGGAACGATTTGAAGTGGAATGATCATATAAAATTAATTGTTGGTAAGGCGGGGACCAGGTTGAGATTCATTGGGAGAGTCCTTAGAAAATGTGGTCCATCAACAAAGGAGGTGGCTTACAAAACACTCGTTCGACCAATACTTGAGTATTGCTCATCATTGTGGGATCCGTACCAGGACGGGGTGACGGAGGAGATAGAGAAGATCCAAAGAAGAGCGGAGAGTTTCGTCACAGGGTTATTTGGTAAGCGTCATAGCGTTACGGAGATGTTTAGCAAACTCAAGTGGCAGACTCTGCAAGAGAGGCGCTCTGTATCGCGGTGTAGCTTGCTGTCCAGGTTTAGAGAGGGTGCGTTTCTGGATGAAGTATCGAATATATTGCTTTCCCCTACTTATACATCCCGAGGAGATCACGAATGTAAAATTAGAAAGATTCGAGCGCGCCAAAGAGGGTTTGCGGCAGTCGTTCTTCCCGCGAGCCATGCGCGACTGGAACAGGAAAGGGAGGTAATGACAGTGGCAAGTAAAGTGCCCTCCGCCACACACCGTTGGGTGGCTTGCGGAGTATAAATGTAGATGTAGATGTAGACGGACGAATAAAATGGGGGATATGATACTCTGCTATAGTTTAGCAAATGGGTGTAGCCTGCGAGCCGTTCCCTCTTCGCTGAAAAATATGCGCAGCCCAGAGTGCCCACTGATATGCTGTTCGGCAGACTTTTCCAGCTTCTGACAAACACAGGTACGGAAGACTGACAGTGGAAGGCGTCACACAGTCTGCACACCTGACGTGGAGCTACGTTTGGTGGAAGGAATCCCTGCGACCCGTATGCGACGAGTAGCAGCAGCACAAGGCGTGTCTCACTCTCTTATCTGGGGGGTACTTCATGAACAAATGCTGTACCCACATCGTCTACTGCGCGTTCAGTCCTTTTGCCACAGGATCATCATGGTAGACGGCGCTTCTGTCAATTGCTGTTGCAGAAGTGTGCCGCAGATCCACTGGTCACATCCAAGATTTTATTTACTGATGAGACAGGACTCACAAGGGATGGTCTTCAGAATTTCCATAACAAGCATATATGGGCAGATGTAAATCCCCAAACAATTCAGGAGAGAGGACATCAACACCGATTCTTAACGTACAGGCATGCTTACTTGGCGCTAGATTAATAGGGCAGTACATGCTACCTCAAAGGTTATCTGGGGTCCATTATCTGGACCTTCTATTAATATGTTGCCTACCTTGTTGGAGGCTGTGCCGTTGCAGCACAAATGCGGTTCAAAGATGATGGCGCACCAGCACACTTTCATCACAGGGTGCGCGAATATTTGCAGACATTTCAGAATCGCTGGTCTCGTCGGGGAATGAGGGTGGGGGGTTGGAGGGGTCACCTTGGCCTGCTCGTTCCCCAGACTTGAATCCCCTAGACATATGGTTATGGGGACACTTAAAGGAATTACTCAACTCCGCGCCAACAACGATATACAGACGCTACAAGGTCGCGTCTTCGTTGTGTGCCAGCTGGTACAGCAACAACTGGGTATACATCAGAGGGTGCGTCATTCCTTACGCCGGAGGGCAGGGGGGCGCATCGACATCAATGGACGCCAAGTCGAAGATCTCGTGTAAACACATGTTTATCGCAGAAGGTATGCATTTACGGACCCATTTTCATTGGGATTATTTTTCTTGTTTCTATGTACTGCCACCTCCCAAAGTATTCGACACCTTCCTTTGAACACCCTCTATATAGGTGTTCAACTGGTATTAGCTAAACTTACACCAATTTTCGTGTTAGCGGACCATCATCATATAACAACTGAACACGAGCCCCTCGTCAAGGCCCTGAAGCTCCAAGGGATGTCTACCGGCCGCCGTGTCATTCTCTGCCTTGGGGCGTCATTCTTATGCGGTGTGGAGGGGTATGGGGTCAGCACATCGCCCTGCCGGCCGTTGTACAGACTTTCCAGACCGTAGTGTCGCTACTACTCCATCAAATAGCTCCTCAGTTAGCATTATGAGTCTGAGTGCAACCTGTACCGGTTCTCCCATCAAGAAAAGTCTTTGGCAGTACCAGGAATCGAATACGTGTCCTCTGTGCGGCTGCCACCTATGCTGAACACACAGCGACAGAGGAGGACTCAACAGCTGAATAGTATCCGCAAAAATGTCGCTACTATGCAAGTCAGCAAAATATTCAAAAAATACGCTATTTGTGAGTCAGCCATGATGTAAACATACTGTTACCTCGAAACTGGTTTCGATAGTAATGTTACAGAGTTTTTAATCTAAAAGGGTTTTTCTGCGAACAGTGGTTCTAGTCGTGGTGTGATGAATTGCATGGGCAGCAAAGTAAAGGCAGAAGTAAAAAAGATAAAAACATACAAAATGTAGACCGTTAATAACAAGGAACGGTTTCGTGAAAAAGAGATATTTGCTGTCATAATCGTAAACTTAAGTCAAAGGAGAGTGTTTTTTCGGAACGTATATTGTTATCCAAAAAGGTGGATAAAGTTTAATAGATTTGTATTTCATGAAATATGAAGTGTACATGGACAGTCTGTATACAAATGTAAGAAGGAAGTTTCAAAGTTATTTTTCAACACGTTATAACTCTTCAATTCATTCACCGCATGGCAAACGTTTAAGCGGTAGCCAGACTCGTCCCACACACGAGGAAGCGTGTCTTGTGTTAACGGTGTTCAGTGCAACAGCCACGAGATTCCGTTGGTCGGCTAGAGCTGTTGGTAGAGGTGGGACGTAGCCCTTCAAGAAAAGTCACAGACTGTGAGTTCAAATCTCCTGGCCATTAGTATGGGCTCACGTCTTAATTTCTCATGCGACCTATCCATCGCTGAGGAAGGGATTTATTTAAAATTCCTCGGGCAATACAGTGTCAATGGGCCGGAGCTCCATCCTGTTGGAAAGTAAAGTCTTGTGAAACTTCGGCAAGTTGAGGAAAAAACCATTGTTCCAACAAGTCCAGGTACACATGTGGCCAACATGGAGTTTATCCTTTTGCAGAGACTTGCAGTTTATTGAAACTGTTTAAACCGGCGCCGTATGCTATTCCTCGCTGGTGGTTCAATGTCGAATTGGAGATTAAATTACAGCGACATTATTAACTGCCGACTCACTTTTTGCAAACTCAAGAACTCAGAAAATCTTCCGCTGATTGATAGCCATCTTACTCTCAACTGTCTATTGGCCCGTTACAATAGCGGCCGCTTACGCAACTACCACCGCCCTAGCGTCCATTTATGCGATGCAGCCCACCATGAATTCTTCTCCTGTGCCAACCTCTCCGTCTAAGAGGACAACTTGCAACCTACCCCCTCATTTAGTTGCTGGTTGTATTCCAACCTATGTTTCCCTCTACAGTGTTTGCCCTCTACAGCTCCCTCTAGTACCACTGAAGTAATTCCCTGATGTCTTAACAGATATCCTATCATCCTGTTCTTCCCCTACAACTGAATTCCGGTCCCTCATGATAATTAGATTTTCATCTCCCTTTACGTACTGCATTACTTGTTTAATATATTCATATTCTCTCTCTCTCTCTCTTTATGCTAAGCTCACGACGTCGGCATGTATTCCTGCACTGTCGTTGTCGATGTTGGTTTTCTGCCGATTCTGATGAGAACAACTCTATCGCTGAACTGTTTACAGTAACACACTCGCTGCCCTACCTTCCTATTCATAACGGGTCCTACTTCCACTCTATCATTTTGTGCTGACGTTGATATGACCCTATACTCATCGAACCTGAATTCCTTCTAGTCTTTTCATTACACTTCACTGACCCCCACTATATCTAGAGTGAGCCTTTGCATTTTTTCTTCAGATTTTCTAGCTTCCCTACCACGTTCAAGCTTTTGACATTCCACGACCCGACTCGTAGAACGTTACATCTACATCTACATCTACATATATACTCCGCAATCCACCATACGGTGCGTGGCGGAGGGTACCTCGTACCACAACTAGCATCTTCTCTCCCTGTTCCACTCCCAACAGAACGAGGAAAAAATGACTGCCTATATGTCTCTGTACGAGCCCTAATCTCTCTTATCTTATCTTTGTGGTCTTTCCGCGAAATATAAGTTGGCGGCAGTAAAATTGTACTGCAGTCAGCCCCAAATGCTGGTTCTCTAAATTTCCTAAGTAGCGATTCACGAAAAGAACGCCTCCATTCCTCCAGAGACTCCCACCCGAATTCCTGAAGCACTTCCGTAACACTCGCGTGATGATCAAACCTACCAGTAACAAATCTAGCAGCCCGCCTCTGAATTGCTTCTATGTCCTCCCTCAATCCGACCTGATAGGGATCCCAAACGCTCAAGCAGTACTCAAGAATAGGTCGTATTAGTGTTTTATAAATGGTCTCCTTTACAGATGAACCACATCTTCCCAGAATTGTTCCAATGAACCGAAGACGACTATCCGCCTTCTCCACAACTGCCATTACATGCTTGTCCCACTTCATATCGCTCTGCAATGTTACGCCCAAATATTTAATCGACGTGACTGTGTCAAGCGCTACACTACTAATGGAGTATTCAAACATTACGGGATTCTTTTTCCTATTCATCTGCATTAATTTACATTTATCTATGTTTAGAGTTAGCTGCCATTCTTTACACCAATCACAAATCCTGTCCAAGTCATCTTGTATCCTCCTACAGTCACTCAACGACGACACCTTCCCGTACACTGCAGCATCATCAGCAAACAGCCGCACATTGCTATCCACCAACACACCCTATCCAAAAGATCATTTATGTAGACAGAAAACAACAGCGGATCTACCACACTTCCCTGGGGCACTACAGATGATACCCTCACCTCCGATGAACACTCACCATCAAGGACAACGTACTGGGTTCTATTACTTAAGAAGTCTTCGAGGCATGATGAGGAAGGTATCGGGATTCATCAAAGCATGCATCGCTTTGCCAATGTCCGGTGTCCATCGTTTCGTTGGTTATTCAGTCTTTTTCTCACGGTCACTTCCCCGTTGGAGTCCTCACCCGGAGATCCGAATGGGAGACTATTCCAGAACCGTTTGCCAGTGCAGAACTCCTCATGACACTTTCTCCGTTACAAGCCATATGTCCTGTGGATACATATTACATTTCTTTAATGCAATGGTTTCCACTGCCTTCTGCATCCTCATGCCGTTGAACGTTGGTGAATCTTCCGCCTATAGGGGCAGTTTCCCACCTCAAGAGCAAGAGATGTCCTGAACCTCTGTCCGCTCCTCCGCCCTTTTTAAGGCCGTTCGCAGAGTGATGGTGACTTCTTATGCCGGAAGTCTTCAGCCGCCAATGCTGACGTTAATTCGAAATTTAATAGATCATGGGTTTCGAACCCGGGTCCAATAACGTTTTGATTACTAATCAAAGACGTTAGTCCCAGACCACCGATTCCTTATAATAGTGACATGCAAATCAATTAAATTCGTCAATTTTTTTGAATAACATTGTATCAGTTTGACACGTAGCCTTTGTAGAAAATGGATGATTAACGGCACAATAAGACGAGAATAGAAGATTCTGAAATGTAGTGCCACAGAAGAATTTTGACGTGAACACGGGTATCGAGCAGCTACTGGAAATGTACAGAACTGAATTCGAGAGAATTCTGGACTGCTGGTGAGAGTAAGGAAGGAGTGTACTCTATTTATTTTGGGACAATTTATTTTGGGATGGGGTATATTTATCACACTGATTCAGAACACATGCTCTGACACGCTTGGGGTCACACCACTTAGCCCACAGACCTGTAAACTACTCCTAAATAACACTGCAGACACACAAACAGCTACTAAATTACCAAAATAATTTCAGTACAGACTCCTCCTAAATAATGCAGTACACAGATGTGCAGACACGAAATCAACTTGTAAGCCATCCAAATAATGCATAGTGCAGCCCACAGACCCCACTCACAAAGTAATGCAACAGACTGTATTTCTTTCCTCCATTCCTGTCAATTGTTCCCTTATGCTCTCCCTGAAACTCTGTACAACCTCTGGTTTAGTCAGTTTAACCAGGTCCCATCTCCTTAAATTCCCACCTTTTTGCAGTTTCTTCAGTTTTAATCTACAGTTCATAACCAACAGTTTGCAGTCAGAGTCCACATCTGTCCCTGGAAATGTCTTACAATTTAAAACCTGGTTCCTAAATCTCTGTCCTACCATTACATAATCTATCTGATACCTTCTAGTATCTCCAGGATACTTCCATGTATACAACCTTCTTTTATGATTCTTGAACCAAGTGTCAGGTATGATTAAGTTATGCTCTGTGTAAAATTCTACCAGACGGCTTCCTCTTACATTTCTGTCCCCCAATCCATATTCACCCCCTATGTTTCCATCTCTCCCTTTTCCTACACTCGAATTCCAGTCACCCATGACTATTAAATTTTCGTCTCCCTTCACTACCTGAATAATTTCTTTTATCTCATCATACATTTCATCAATTTCTTCATCATCTGCAGAGCTAGTTGGCATATAAACTTGTACTACCGTTGTAGGCATGGGCTTCGTGTCTATCTTGGCCACAATAATGCGTTCACTATGCTGTTGGTAGTAGCTTACCCGCACTCCTATTTTTTTATTCATTATTAAACCTACTCCTGCATTACCTCTATTTGATTTTGTATTTATAACCCTGTATTCACGTGACCAAAAGTCTTGTTCCTCCTGCCACCGAACTTCACTAATTCCCACTATATCTAACTTTAACCTATCCAATTCCCTTTTTAAATTTTATAACCTACCTGCCCGATTAAGGGATCTGACATTTCACGCTCCGATCCGTAGAACGCCAGTTTTCTTTCGCCTGATAACGACGTCCTCTTGAGTAGTCCCACCCCGAAGATCCGAATGGGGGACTATTTTACCCAAGAGGAAGCCATGAACATTTAACCATACAGTAAAGCTTCATGTCCTCGGGAAAAATTACGGCTGTAGTTTTCCCTTGCTTTCAGCCGTTCGCAGTACCAGCACAGCAAGGCCGTTTCGGTTAATGTTACAAGGCCAGATCAGTCAATCATCCAGACTGTTGCCCCTGCAACTACTGGAAAGGCTGCTGCCCCTCTTCAGGAACCACACGTTTGTCTATCGTCTCAGCAGATACCCCTCCGTTGTGGTTGCACCTACGGTGCGGCCATCTGTATCGCTGAGGCACGCAAGCCTCCCCACCAACGTCAAGGTCCATGGTTCATGGGGGTAGGACTTAGTTGCGTAAAAAAAAGGCAAAAAAAAACAAAAAAACTTGGTTGTGTAATTTTTTAATATAGTCACATTTACCTTGCCAATTTAAAAAGTAATGAAAAGACTTTGTCCATGGCCAAGATGAGAAAATCGATAGAAGTGGAATACCTTTTTATTCTTAGAGATTATAAGACATCATATTAATTAATTAAATATTCCAATATTCCTGTGTCGTTCGTAATGATTAGTATTGTCATGAATGTAATGTCATGGAGATGAGCTTCCGTGAGTAGTGTACGTCGTCCTTTACGCTTCTTGTGATGAACGCTTCCCGTTTCACAAAATTTATTCACTAATACGTGAACTACATCACAACTTGGAATCTGAACAACTGGAAACTTCTGTTCAGTCTCCGGGCAGCTCGAGCGACATCGGTACGCAGTTGCGAGTCGTTAATAAAAGCTCACTGTGGAATTTAATAGCTCGGTCTTGCTGTTGTTGCGTTCGCAGACTTCACTGTACACCCGTGATGTTTGTCTCTCTATTCGAATGTCACTGACAGATAAAGCGCGTTGTGCGGCATTAACAGAAGAATGCGCGACCCTTTCGGCTGGTTTGCGCGGCTTCTGTAGCCGGCAAACACAACCCCGAGCGTGCAGCCATCAGATACGTGGAACACCCTGTGTCAGGGAAAAGACACGGAAGGACTAGGCCCCTTTAATTAACGCCATATGTCCTTGGACAACAACATTCATTTTTATGTATTTTTTGGGTAACAACAAGTCCCCTTTGCAAAACACATAGGAAAACTGAAGTTAAGTTCCCATTACAAGATGAAGGGGTTCAGAATGGTGAATGAGACAGCCGTTGACAAGGATACAATACGTACTAGTAAATTAGAGATTGCGGCGAGCAGTCGTCATTTTTAAATTTTATTGTACAGATCTAGATTTCGGCTAGAAGCTAGCCATTCTCTCTGCCTCGTGATGGCTGGGTGTTGTGTGCTGTCCTTAGGTTAGTTAGGTTTAAGTAGTTCTAAGTTCTAGGGGACTGATGACCATAGATGTTAAGTCCCATAGTGCTCAGAGCCATTTGAACCAACTAGCCATTCTCAATGCACTATTATTTTTGCTCAATGCATGTAATGCCTGTTGGTCGGGCTTCATCCACAGTTCATTGAATACTACTGTCAAACTACCGTGAAACATTAGTATTCGTTGGACTGTGGATGAAGCCCGACCAACAGGCCTTACATGCATTGAGCAAAAATAATAGCGCATTGAGAATGGCTAGCTTCTAGCCAAAATATAGACCTGTACAATAAAAATCTAAAAAGGACGACTGATCGCTGCAATCTATAATTTACAAGTCAATATAACAGTCGCTGAGTGCAACCGCTTTCTGAATGGAAACTAACCTGGTACAATATGCATTTATCATCAAAGAAAAATTCTTGTGCCAAACCAGAGTTTTTTATTGGCAACTCCTCCCATTCTATAGACGAATATAGACCAACGTAAGTGAAAATGGTTGTTAGATTTCAATTTTGACGACAGTTGGTCACAACAGTGAAAATTAGGTGTTTTGTACATGATAAATTTATTAAAAGTACATAACTATGTTTCATTCTGACAGTGTATTAATTGTGCAAATATTAGCAGCTCCAGTTTACCTATTCTGACAATCTCCTGACTAATGATCAGGGTAGTGAGCATTATATTCGAATTTTTTATGTTTTCTGTATTATGCTTTCTGACGTATTCCGCAGCCACCAGAATCATCTCATTTTTTATTCTATCTCTTGGCCAACAAAAAAATTTCGTTTACAGTGCAAGTCAGGTAACATAAGAGACATAGCTCGAGGACACAGCCAAGATGTGCGACTGTAAGCAACTAGCAAGCAGCACTAAGAAATGCTCGAGAGCCATGAACATGACCACAAGAAGCTGCCGACGTGGAACACTCTCCCAGCAACTTAGTATGTGCAGTTAAAAAACAAGAAAGATAAGTGAAACTTCCTGGCAGATTAAAACTGTGTGCCCGACCGAGACTCGAACTCGGGACCTTTGCCTTTCGTGGGCAAGTGCTCTACCATCTGAGCTACCGAAGCACGACTCACGCCCGGTACTCACAGCCTTACTTCTGCCAGTATCTCGTCTCCTACCTTCCAAACTTTACAGAAGCTCTTCTGCGAACCTTGCAGAACTAGCACTCCTGAAAGAAAGTTTGGTAGGTAGGAGACGAGATAACTGGCAGAAGTAAGGCTGTGAGTACCGGGCGTGAGTCGTGCTTCGGTAGCTCAAATGGTAGAGCACTTGCCCGCTTAAGGCAAAGGTCCCGAGTTCGAGTCTCGGTCGGGCACACAGTTTTAATCTGCCAGGAAGTTTCATATCAGCGCACACTCCGCTGCAGAGTGAAAATCTCATTCAAGAAAGATAAGTGTCTGACTGGATTATACTACAAGTACAGTTACGATTTTACCATGAGTGCATTTATAGAGCGTTTCCAATTAGTTGATGTGACCTAGAAAATAGGGTCCGCTAACAGAATTAAAGAAGGGGAGCTGTAATTTCTTCCAGGAAGGAACAAACAGTTTCCCAGGGTCTTACCATTAGCTGCAGCTCACAATATGCTTAAAAGGGGTTGGGTAACAGTGATACCAGCGAGCCCACCAGTTTCTAAAACATCTTGAAAACAAGTATTACGGCTTACAAACAGCTTGTTCTTCTCCATAAGAATTTTAAAACAAACAAAAGCTAAAAAAAGGAAGTATGTAAGGCGTAGGCGACTGATATAGGAATGCGTGATAACTGAGCGCATGGTATAACCATATCAACATTAACCATGGCAAATTTTTTAAGAGAGAACGTTGGCCAGCAGATTAAGACAACTTGCTTCAAGCAAGTCACACAGAGAGGACAGGGCAACACACTAGTCCTAGAACCACAGAGCCAACTAGCAGGGCGTGCATGACGACTCAATGAACATAAACACCAACATCTGCCCAAACAGACATAAGCGAACCAGACCGTTGCCTTCTGTCTCGTCCTGGCGAAGGAGAGTGAACGACGATCCGGAAAAAGACTTCATGCCGATCTGCACCGCGTGTCTGTTGCTCCAAGGACTGCTCCAAACTGTCAGAAAGCTACCCATCAACTCTTGCGTCGCGCTCCTCGGAGGCCTCTCTGTAAATGCCACTCTAGCGACCGCTTTTGGAAAGTAGGCGAGGCAGCGATAACCGAACAACGGATAAACCCGCGGCCCCCGGTTGGACGCCAGCTAAAAGGTATCGATGTAAAATGAACCGCCCCGCCTCATTGAATACAGGGTGTAAATTTTAAGTTGACGAACCAGAATAACTCGAAAAATAAGCTTCACACGAAAAAATGTGTAGAATCCCAAGTTGATTACTTTCGAGTGGAACATCTACTGATGCTCAAATTAGACCACCACCCCAGCCCCCTGGAGCGGGAGGCAGCTTTAAAATTTCAAATGGGAATCCACATTTTTTTATTGCAGAATCAGCTTCTACATAAAAAAAACTACGTACGTTTTATCCTGAACATTTGTTTGATTCTTGGTAGTTGCCGCTGTAATTCAAGAAAGTCCTTCTTCTCATTTCTGCGTTTCAGAGAGAGGAATTAGAGTTTTACAAATGTTGACCCAAATATTAATTTTTTCCGCAGATTCGGATAAGTATTGTTTGTTTCATAGTCATGAGGCCCACCCTATGGGAAGAGAGGGAGAGTTTTAGTTTTAGCGAATCAAAATTTACGAAGTAAATAAGTATTTTTTATATATCCGTAACCATTTTCCACGCAAAAATGAGAACACGGATTTTCTTAAATTACAGACCCAACTACCAAGAATCGAAACACATGTTTAAGACAAAATGTACGTAGTTTTTTTTATGTAGAATGTGATTCTGCAATTAAAAATGGGGGTTTACATTCGAAATTTTAAAGTTGCTTTCCGCCCCACCCCAGGGGGCTGGGGTGGCTGGCTAATTTTAGCACCAGCAGATGTCCCCCAGGAAAATAATCAACTTTGGACTCTACACATTTTTTCGTGTGAAGCTTATTTTTCGAGTTATTCTGGTTTGCCATATTAAAATTTACAACGTGTATATTAAGAAAACAGTTATACGAAATGCGGGTATTCGAGTGCGACGTTGTGCCACAATTTCAAAACGGTAGGTGGAGATCTTCCGGAGAGTTACGATTTGGAACAAACGAACATTTACATTTTTATTCATATACACTCCTGGAAATTGAAATAAGAACACCGTGAATTCATTGTCCCAGGAAGGGGAAACTTTATTGACACATTCCTGGGGTCAGATACATCACATGATCACACTGACAGAACCACAGTCACATAGACACAGGCAACAGAGCATGCACAATGTCGGCACTAGTACAGTGTATATCCACCTTTCGCAGCAATGCAGGCTGCTATTCTACCATGGAGACGATCGTAGAGATGCTGGATGTAGTCCTGTGGAACGGCTTGCCATGCCATTTCCACCTGGCGCCTCAGTTGGACCAGCGTTCGTGCTGGACGTGCAGACCGCGTGAGACGACGCTTCATCCAGTCCCAAACATGCTCAATGGGGGACAGATCCGGAGATCTTGCTGGCCAGGGTAGTTGACTTACACCTTCTAGAGCACGTTGGGTGGCACGGGATACATGCGGACGTGCATTGTCCTGTTGGAACAGCAAGTTCCCTTGCCGGTCTAGGAATGGTAGAACGATGGGTTGGATGACGGTTTGGATGTACCGTGCACTATTCAATGTCCCCTCGACGATCACCAGTGGTGTACGGCCAGTGTAGGAGATCGCTCCCCACACCATGATGCCGGGTGTTGGCCCTGTGTGCCTCGGTCGTATGCAGTCCTGATTGTGGCGCTCACCTGCACGGCGCCAAACACGCATACGACCATCATTGGCACCAAGGCAGAAGCGACTTTCATCGCTGAAGACGACACGTCTCCATTCGTCCCTCCATTCACGCCTGTCGCGACACCACTGGAGGCGGGGCTGCACGATGTTGGGGCGTGAGCGGAAGGCGGCCTAACGGTGTGCGGGACCGTAGCCCAGCTTCATGGAGACGGTTGCGAATGGTCCTCGCCGATACCCCAGGAGCAACAGTGTCCCTAATTTGCTGGGAAGTGGCGGTGCGGTCCCCTACGGCACTGCGTAGGATCCTACGGTCTTGGCGTGCATCCGTGCGTCGCTGCGGTCCGGTCCCAGGTCGACGGGCACGTGCACCTTCCGCCGACCACTGGCGACAACATCGATGTACTGTGGAGACCTCACGCCCCACGTGTTGAGCAATTCGGCGGTACGTCCACCCGGCCTCCCGCATGCCCACTATACGCCCTCGCTCAAAGTCCGTCAACTGCACATACGGTTGACGTCCACGCTGTCGCGACATGCTACCAGTGTTAAAGACTGCGATGGAGCTCCGTATGCCACGGCAAACTGGCTGACACTGACGGCGGCGGTGCACAAATGCTGCGCAGCTAGCGCCATTCGACGGCCAACACCGCGGTTCCTGGTGTGTCCGCTGTGCCGTGCGCATGATCATTGCTTGTACAGCCCTCTCGCAGTGTCCGGAGCAAGTATGGTGGGTCTGACACACCGGTGTCAATGTGTTCTTTTTTCCATTTCCAGGAGTGTAGATTATAAGTTTCGACATGATACAAATATTAGGTCATTAGAGAGAAACTCGGATGTGAAAATGACGTGGGAAGAAGCTGATGGTGTAATGTCAGAATTTCCCTTAAGCGATGTGGGGTAACCACGGAGAACCAACACCTTTGTGCCAGGACGGGAATTTGAACCACCGTTCTCCAGAATGCGAGTCATGTGTGTTGTCACTGCGGCATCTTGTACACATGCAGTCTAGCTTCCCTATCACGAAGGTATGTATTTTCTCATCCCATTCAGGATTAAAGACTATTAACTATGTAGCTATGCGACACATTATTTGTTACCAAAGATATCGCATTTTAATCCGCATTTGGCTGGTTCGATTGACCGCCGTAAGACGACCCATGATTCGGAGCTTAGTGTTGCCCTCTGTACTGATGTCGAGGAAGTTCGTCGGAGTAGCAAGCTAGATTGTCTTGTGTTGACGTCCGAACGGGAAGTTTCTCCTTCCGAAGAGGGGACACAGTTCGGCAAGTAAAAAGAAAGCGAAAACACTGAAATTGTCGTTGTACTGCAAAGGAGGAGGGGTTGCATAGAGTCGTGCCACGGGTATTGGTTGCATCTGTACTTGCATAGTGAACTTACGTACAGCGCGGTACGCAGCGGGTGTACTAGGATGAGCTGTTGTCAGCAATAAAAAAAATGGCTCTGAGCACTATGGGACTTAACATCTATGGTCATCAGTCCCCTAGAACTTAGAACTACTTAAACCTAACTAACCTAAGGACAGCACACAACACCCAGCCATCACGAGGCAGAGAAAATCCCTGACCCCGCCGGGAATCGAACCCGGGAATCCGGGCGTGGGAAGCGAGAACGCTACCGCACGACCACGAGATGCAGGCTGTCAGCAATACTTGGGCGCATCTGTTGGATAGTGAAAGAATTACTCGGAGGGAACATGTATGAAGAGAAATCAGTTCTTTCAACAACTTCGTGTAATTGATTCCCCTCGATGGGTATCGAATTCACCTTCTGCAGTGCGGATGCACGAATACGTTCGACATCCTTTGAGTATCTCAGAGTGCCAATCATAGGGGACACGGACAAGGACTGCAGATAGAAGGCGCTAGATGGGAATGTGGGTCGGTCGAGAGGCGTCCTTAGTCCGTTCAGGGGACGATAAAAACTGTGTCCAGCTGGCGCTGTGGTTAACGTAACAGCATAGTAAACACAGGATCCCAGGTTCCAATCCCACTCCACCACACATTTTCACTCTTCACCATTGATTCCGCTTCAATTCTCGATGCAGGTGACATCGATAGTCTCTTTGCTTCCTCTCCCACTCCCCTTACCCAATTCCCCCCCCCCCCCCCGCTCCCCCCGCCGCAACCTTTGATTTACGTTTCATATACTGAATTGGTATGTTGGTATATTCTACTTCGCCCACTTACCTATGTGCTTGCTAATTCTAGTAGGACTGTCAATTTGGCGGACCCTTCTTGTCACGTACTTGAATCTGTGAGTGTTCTGGAATTAATATGTGAGAAGACCACACTACCTTGGGAGTGGGTTCCAGTAAGTGTTGTTTTGTGGCACAAAAGTTGGTTTGAGTTTTATGAATTGTGTTTAAGGAACGGTCTCATCTCGCTTTCGGAGACTGGCGTTTGTTCTGACCTGACTTTATTGCCTTGTGAAAGTATTGGCTTAGAACAAGCTTGCAACCCGACGCCAAGCAGTGTTAATTACAGTTCCCCAAGAATGATTTTTTTTTAATGTTGTAGTGGGATAACTTGCCTGTTTCACTTCCAGGAAACGCGTCATGTTAAAAAAAAATTAAAAATAAAAATAAATAAAAACACCCTATTGGTTGCTGCTGCTCACAACTCATTTCACCGCAGTCAGTACAAGTACTGGGCATCAGTTGTTATGATGCATTTTGTTGTCAGTGTATGTCGTGTCTAAGTTGAACATGCGCCATTTGTAAGTCGTTGTGTCTATACTGCTTGTTGTCTGTGTCTGCTACTAACTGTGTTAACTTTAGTCAACGGTCTTCGTCATAAGCGTGGGTATTGAGCGTCAAAATCCCTTCTCCAACTCTTATCTTAAGGGAGAATTTTTTTGTTACTGTGATTGTACATTGAGTGTTGTAGTCTACGGGTTTTTAAATTTAAATTGTATTGGAAACGCTGAAGCTTTTTAAGGTTTGCATGGGGGCTTAATTAAATAAAATTCAAATAATTCTTAGTAGTTGTATGTCCGGCTACGAAGTCTCGTAACCGGTTGGCCCTGAGTAGTATTAGTACGCAATCTGACTGCATAGAATAACAACAAACAATGAAAGGAAACTTCCGTTAACACAATTAATTAATTAAGTCCCCAGCAACTATGAAAGCTACGAAACAGCAAGGCACAAGTGTAACTGTTCTGTGCGTGGAAGTGTGATTCAACGTACACATCTGGCACGGTTCTTCCTCAATACGACAAGATGCTTTAAACGCCATTTACAATGAAGTAATAATAAAAAAAAAATCAGAAATACTATGATTGCACATAGAAACCAGAATTACACTTTAATACATGAACACAAGCCAGATGCTTTGTTGACTGAACCTGTGACCAAGAAGCATTGTTATTTAGGAAATTTGAAATACAAAAATTTTTTATTACCTCATATATATTGACGAAAAATACACTCTGATCATTACAACATCCCCAATCGAACAGCATCGGCAGTCTAGCCCATCAGAACAACTGCACACGACGTGCTCACAACTAGTACTGCTATCAACATCGTCTCAACAAGCACTGCCCACGGCAATTTCTCAACTACGACTGCCCACGGCAACTTCCGAACTAGTATTGCCCACAGCAACTTCTGAACAAGCACTGCCAGTGGAGGCGGCGGAATAAAACTCTTTGGCGCAATCTCTGGCGCTGTGACTCAGTGTAGCCACCTTTCATATGCCCCTCCTCCACGGTCTAGAATTTGATGGTATTTTTGCCAGCATTGGTGGTGAAAATACCACCAAATTCGTCCAAAAAAAAAAATACAGACAAAAATAAAAGATAATATTTATAAGTAAATACCACATAACTAAATAAATTTTGGCTTTGCACTGACCCTTCAATAACCTAATATATAAAATACAGTAAGGAATACAAATGCTTTCATACATGTGATTTTACATAATAGTTTACACAAGTATCATTCAATCAATGGCACCAGCAATGACGAATAGGTGTAGGTGAGAGTCTCATAACATTTCATAAACAGTAAATACAAAAAAATTAGTTTATACAAATATTCACATAAAATCCTTTCAATAGTTCAATAATCAAGTAGCACTCCTCAGAGTAGTTGACAGTTCCAGCAGTAGCACCCAGCAATGGTCAACAGGTGCAAATAGCAGTCTAATAACATTTCATCAGCAGTATTTAAACAGCGCCAACAGTGGCACTCAGCAATGTTGAACGGGTGCAGACACCAACAAGTGACATTATCTCAGTAGAAGCAGTTCCATTAGTGACACCCGGTAATGTTGACAGGTGCAGACACCAACAAGTGGCATTATTTCAGTAGAAGCAGTTCCATCCGTGGCATCCAGCAATGTTGAACAGGTGCAGACACCAACAAGTGACATTACATCAGTAGAAACAGTTCCATCAGTGGCACCCAGCAATGTTGAACAGGTGCAGACACCAACAAGTGACATTATGTCAGTAGAAGCAGTTCCATCAGTGGCATCCAGCAATGTTGAACAGGTGCAGACACCAACAAGTGACATTATTTCAGTAGAAGCAGTTCCATCAGTGGCACCCAGCAATGTTGAGCAAGTGCAGACACCAACAAGTGACATCATTTCAGTAGAAGCAGTTCCATCAGTGGCACCCAGCAATGTTGAACAGGTGCAGACAGCAACAAGTGACATTATGTCAGTAGAAGCAGTTCCATCTGTGGGACACAGTAATGTTGAGCAGGCGCAGGTAACAGTCCATAATATTCACTATCACTAATCAAACAGTTCATCAGAGTTTATCAGCAGAAATTAAACATTTCCAAGTGGCACCCATCATGTTGAACAAGTGCAGGTAACAGTCCATAATATTCACTATCACTAATCAGACAGTTCATCAGAGTTCATCAGCAGAAATTAAACATTTCCAAGTGGCACCCATCAATGTTGGACAAGTGCAGGTAACAGTCCATAATATTCACTATCACTAATTATAAAGTTCATCAGAGTTCATCAGCAAAATTAAACATTTCCAAGTGTCACCCACAAACAACAGTTTGAATGCACACACAATTGCTTTTACAAAATTATTATCAATGCTCTGACACTAAACATACAAACTATAATAAACACACAAATGATATCAGATAATTGTCATATTAAATATTACAAATACACAAATATCAGTGAACCTATAATATTTATGGGTGTCAGTGCAAGCGACAACAAACAAGTAAAATAATATTTAGAAGATAGGCCGGTACCAATTATTTGGTATTAGGAAGGGAAAACAAACAAAACACACTCACTCATCTTTCATTCACATTTAAGTACTACTGTGTAATTGAATAGTGTTAACTGTGTAAATGCAATTCTGTCAAAATTTGATGTTCAACATGTGTATCAAGTAGTAGTGGCAACAGTGCATAACAGTCCATAATAGTTAGTCAATGTCATAGTCATCATGTCAAGACCAATGTTTGCCAAGCCAGATCAAAACGTACAGTTGCTGAACAACTGTCAGTGTGCCAAGATATGCAAATACTTTCTCCAAAAAAAAAGTATATACTGCTCATTGATTTAACAAAGAGTGTGTGTAGACAATCTTCCTTCCACCTGAGTGTTCTAGTCTGCCATCTCCATTCTCCTTGTTCCATATAAGCCAACAAAAAAAATTAAGCTCCTCACTTCCTTTACCTCTTATCCACCAAAACTCCAATAATCATCAGCATCACATAATCTTAATACTTCAATAATACCTCTTACGTCAATACATATAAACCTTACCATCAATATCATTTACCTTACCTCTTGTCCACCAAAACTCCAATAATCATCAACTTCACACAATCTCAATACCTCAATAATACCTCTTCAACACGTCGACACATATAAACCTTATCGCCAATATCATTTCACTTCCATAACATCTCTCTCCTCTAGTCAGTCTCCTCAAACAAGTACAAAGAAAATCCTAGTGCAAACTTCAATTCATCATCCCATGCAATCCGAAGACACGATGTCCACACACAACCTCTTTGCAATCCATCTGACCAAAATCTTCTACTCATTATGAATTATGAAATACATTTTAGTTACCTTGCCCATCATTAAATAAAAGAAATGCATACATGACCTCTAACAACCTTTGGTTTGAATAACTTTCAGTAAGTAGGTACGAGTACGGAGTGTGAATGATCGTAATATTTCACAGTGTGTACACCACTTCACGAATCATGGCAAAACAGAAGCAAACATGTGGAGTATTTCTTGTGTCAAGTGTCACTTGCTATTTCAATTGCTCACGAAGAATGCAGTGTAATAACTGTCAATGGTCTAAACCTAGTGTTGGTATGTCATGTCGTTAGCTTCCTTTCTATCAGCACAAATTTATACAGCTTTCATAAAACCTCCAGCTCATGTGACTTCAATGAAGTTTCTTGTACCAATGTCGTTCATAGAATTATAGCAGTTCATTTTCTATCTTAAAATATAAAGCACTGTGTTGTGACTTGGCAAGACAGTCAAGCCACTAGGAGGTAGCCGAAAGGCACGCGTTTAAGCTCACACAGGCTGGCGTGAGGTCTGGAACAGTTAAAGGAGTTGAGTCTAGTAAAAAAGTACGTAGCTTCTGGAATACTTAACTTTAATCCATAATTGGTAAACATCGGTCTGACGGTACATGCTTCACAAGATAAATAGCAAATGATAATGGCGCCTTGCTAGGTCGTAGCAAATGACGTACATCTACATCTACATCTATACTCCGCGAGCCACCTTACGGTGTGTGGTGGAGGGTACTTATTGTACCACTATCTGATCCCCCCTTCCCTGTTCCATTCACGAATTGTGCGTGGGAAGAACGACTGCTTGTAAGTCTCCGTATTTGCTCTAATTTCTCGGATCTTTTCGTTGTAATCATTACGCGAGATATATGTGGGCGGTAGTAATATGTTGCCCATCTCTTCCCGGAATGTGCTCTCTCGTAATTTCGATAATAAACCTCTCCGTATTGCGTAACGCCTTTCTTGAAGTGTCCGCCACTGGAGCTTGTTCAGCATCTCCGTAACGCTCTCGCGCTGACTAAATGTCCCCATGACGAATCGCGCTGCTTTTCGCTGGATCATGTCTATCTCTTCTATTAATCCAACCTGGTAAGGGTCCCACACTGATGAGCAATACTCAAGAATCGGACGAACAAGCGTTTTGTAAGCTACTTCTTTCGTCGATGAGTCACATTTTCTTAGAATTCTTCCTATGAATCTCAACCTGGCGCCTGCTTTTCCCACTATTTGTTTTATGTGATCATTCCACTTCAGATCGCTCCGGATAGTAACTCCTAAGTATTTTACGGTCGTTACCGCTTCCAATGATTTACCACCTATGGCATAATCGTACTGGAATGGATTTCTGCCCCTATGTATGCGCATTATATTACATTTATCTACGTTTAGGGAAAGCTGCCAGCTGTGGAGACCTCACGCCCCACGTGTTGAGCAATTCGGCGGTAAGTCCACCCGGCCTCCCGCATGCCCACTATACGCCCTCGCTCAAAGTCCGTCAACTGCACATACGGTTCACGTCCACGCTGTCGCGGCATGCTACCAGTGTTAAAGACTGCGATGGAGCTCCGTATGCCACGGCAAACTGGCTGACACTGACGGCGGCGGTGCACAAATGTTGCGCAGCTAGCGCCATTCGACGGCCAACACCGCGGTTCCTGGTGTGTGCGCTGTGCCGTGCGTGTGATCATTGCTTGTACAGCCCTCTCGCAGTGTCCGGAGCAAGTATGGTGGGTCTGACACACCGGTGTCAATGTGTTCTTTTTTCCATTTCCAGGAGTGTATATCTTACATAATAAACAGGTCATTAGCATCATATCAGCATAAGCAAATAAATGTTCATATGTAATCTTAATAAGTGAACATGAAGGCGCAAGCAGATACATTACAAAGTATAACCTACATACATAACCATATCAGCACAACTAATCAGGTGACAATTACAATTTAAATAAACAAGCACAGCAGGCACATAGTAAAAAAAATGTGACATCAGTGAAAAGCATAGCAGCCAAGCGATGCATAATATACACAAGTAACAACCCTGTTCATTAATAAAACATTGTCAAAATCTGCTAATGTACGCAAGCACGTCGCTTCACAAGTAAATTCATAGAACATGAAATTAGCACAAAGTATAAATCACGTAATCGCGAGCAGCAAATTACGTCTAAAGTACGTACCTAAGTGGAAATATGTTTCCTGAAAAATAAACTCAATTAATAGTTACCTTTTTAGTTTATTAGTTTCTTCTTCGAAATTACATTCTTCCTGAAATTTTCTCGATAGCAAGTCCTCTTAACGTCGGACACACACAGAATTTACCTGAAGTTCTTAAATATTTTATACAACTGTATCCTGAAAAAACTGAACGCTAATAACATAATTTATCAAGTCACTATAGCTTTATACTGAATTTATTCGGAGAAATTAGACTGTGTATTTGTTTACGGCTGTCAGTGCATTCGCACTGAGCGCTCGATCAGCTGTAGGTACGCGTGACGTAGGAAGTAATTGTTTGCGGTCAACGACTGCCTTGTGCGCCACGCAGACTTGACTGTTGCTTTGAGTATGTGCCGCCGCCGAAACACGGCGCGGTATCCTTGTACTCTCCGCATGTTTACGTATAACTGTTTGTTTCTCAAAAGTCTGTCACTCCACAAAAATGTTAATGTTCGATATATGATGTATTCCCTTAGAGCGCCGAGATTTAAGAGTTTCTACTTCGAAAGTGTTATCATGAATAATTTTGCGAACTCTGTATGGACCGTTATAAAGCATAAAAAATTTGCGACACAAGCCATTTCCTTTGTGAAACAAACGATGAGACTTAATTAACACATTTTGACCAACTGACAAGGTTTTTAAATGACCAGGACGTGTAGCTGATTTCTCTCTCCTAGCAGCCGCAGATGAAATGTTTGCAGAGCCAGGTTCACAACTTCAGAATGCCGCAGTTTCCGTGTAGGTGGAAAAGGAACGATTTCAGAAGTGCGATTTGTCGGTGCTTTATTTTTTAATATCAATATAGGCGGTAAAGAAGTTGAATCATTAGGAAGCTAATTCAGAAAGTTTTGAAAAATATGAAGATACTGATCCCATGTTCTGTGATTCTGATGACAAAGTCAACACAATTTATTGATTTCCTTCATCCCTCTCTGAAGCGTTAGATTGAGGTTGAAAAAGTGAAACGAAAATTGGTTTAATCTTAAGACGCCGTAGAGTACGAAGCCAAATTTTAGAGTGAAACTGTGACCCATTATCTGATATAACCTTATCAACATGTCCCACTTCTTTAAGAAAATGTTTGATGAAAGCATTAGATACTGAACGAGCTGTTGCTTTGCGTAAAGGTGTAAAACACACATATTTTGATGTCAATTCCACTGCTACCAAAATGTACGCAAAACCATTAGTAGAACGAACCACTGGACCGAACAAATCGACTGCAGCCATCTCCTTTAATTTCGCTGGAATGAGAGGAAACAATGGTGCTCTGTGAGAAATAGTTGGCGGCTTAGCCTATTGACATAATTTGCATTTGGCAAGGACAGATCGAATACGTTTTTCCATATTACTGAAGTAGCAACTTTCTCGTAATTTATGAAAGCATTTTCTGGGACCAAGTGTGCATAACTGAAATGTGTATACCAAATCAATTTATTAACCCACTCACCAGGAATGCAAACTAACCAAACAGAGTTGTCGACCGATTTTCGTTTAAAAAGAATATCATTGCGAACTAAATAATACTGTCTAATCGCTACGCTTTCCTTTCTCCTCCATAATGTCCTTCCAGATTGGATCCTTGTTTTGCTCCTTAGCGATTTCCTGGAGCGAAGACGAAATAAAATTTTCAAACGCAACACCTTGAATATACATCAAACAATAATTGTTTTCTTTACAGTCCTCCTCAGCACTTTGTTTCAAACCTACAGGTACACGTGATAAAGCATCAGCAATAATATTTGAAGAACCCTGTATGTAAACAATACTAAAGTCAAATTCCTGTAGATACAGCGCCCATCGTAACAATCTTCCATGAGTTAATTTTGTTGACATAAGAAATTCCAGAGCTCGATGATCGGTGTAAACCTTAGTATGTCTCCCATACAAAAATGTCCGAAATTTTGTGAAAGCCCAAATAACAGCCAAGGCTTCAAGTTCCGTAATCGAATAATTCTTTTCTGATTTAGAGAGAACACGACTTCCAAATGCAATAGTTTTCTGTACTACAACGCCGTTTTCTTCTGTCTCTTGAAATAAGTGTGCACCTAGGCTTTTGTATGATGAGTCCGTCGCCAAACAAAAATCTTTAGATAAATCCGGATGTGAAAGAAGTGGAGCAGCAACTAAAGCATCACGAAGTTGTTCAAATTCTGATTGAGCTTCCTCAACCCAATTCTTTCCAGATAGTTCACATAAACGAGGTGTGGCCAAATCGTCTAACCTAACAAAGCGTCTAAGAAAATTACAGACACCAAGGAAACTACGAACATCACGTTTTGTAGTAGGAACAGCATAATTACGAACAGCGTCTAGTTTCTCTGGATCAGGAAGAATACCTTCTGTAGAAATAATATGACCAAGAAATTTCACCTGAGAACGAACAAATTCAGATTCTTCCAAGTTCACTGTAATGCCAACTCTTGCAAAAATACGTAATAATGAGTCCAAAATTTTGTTGTGCTCACTCCAAGAACGTTTAGCAATAAGAATATCGTCAACATATGAAGTAATATTGTTACGAAGATAAACAGGTAAAATTTCGTTTAAACTACGAATGAATGCTGCAGAAGATACAGTAAGTCCAAATGGTAATTTCCGAAATCACTTTTGGGTAAAATAGTCATATCCGGTTATTCTTTACTGACTCTCTAGATAGATTGATAGTTGAAGAGTTGTTTTGATATATACAAAGAATAGTAAAAGAGTAGGCAGCGGTGCAGAAAACTAAAAGGAAAATAGCACCACTACAGCGCGGGGCCCTGTGCACGCTATGACACATATTCACTTAGTGTAGCGAATCCCCTGAGGACATAAACAGGCGTTTATAAATTCCAGTTTGTGACTTAAAAGTGGCCAATTTGGTGGAAGTGCGTACATAAATTGATCTAACCATGAACATGGATGTATGTCATTCTTAGAATTGCAAAAGATCTTAAATTTCCGAACAGTTAAAAAGTGTTTATAGTCAAAGTTTTCGCCTCATGGCGACAAAGACCTACCGCGTCTGTCCCATTCCCAATGTCGATTATTGTCAAGTTCGCGCGCCTGGCGCTCTCTTGTTGCTTCTCGTAAATGAAATAAATTATTTTCTTCAAAGCCCTCTGCTATCTGTGATTCAAAATTTCTTCTACTGTCCTTTCCTACGATTTCGCTTTCAATTTGTTTGACTTGATTTCGTAACGCCTCAAATTGTCTTTTAACGCGTTCATTGAATTTTCCCTGATTTTCAACATGTTTATTTATGTTCTGGTACTCTTCTGTTTCTGCAAATTGCAATGGAGCTGTATCATCTGAATCTCTGTTCCCATTTAAACTAAGACTTGTCAGTTTATCTGAAATCTCCTCAACTCTTTCCGATAAGTCACCTATCTGTTCTTTCTGTTTATTTACTTCTTTCGTAAGTGTCGCGACTCGGGTTTCGGTATTGACACATTTGGTAGTTAACTGTTCATACCGTTGCGTTAGGTTATTTATTCTGTCAATTGGTACTGATTCCTCGAATCTTTCAAATATTTCTTCCTTTGGTGTGCACGTTGTAAATGTAACTCTGAAAATTTTTGTACTACCACGCGATCTCTTTCTTCCTGTTCTCTATCCTGCTCCTTTTGTCTAATTTCTATTGAAATTAATCTATTATTGTGAGCATTCAAAATTGGTTAAACTTCTTCTCTAAATTCTTTCTTTAATTCATCTTTCATGTTTTTGAAACATGTCCCTATTCGTGAGTCTAACCATGTTTCCATTGTTCCCATATCAGTTTTAATTGTTCCTATTTGTGATCCCACTGTTTTTAATTCAGATCTTAACTGTGTTTCCATTGTTCCCATCTCAGTTTTAATTGTTTCTATTTGTGAGTCTAACCGTGTTCCCAAATTTAATATGGCACTCATGAACTGCTCCATATTAACTGGTTCGAAATTCTTTTCGCCCCTAACATTTCCCGTAAAACTAACTTCCTTCGGCATAACCGTAAAGCTACCTGTGTTCGATACCATTTCAGAATCTTCTATCCTTGATCTCATATTCTGTGAATTTTTTGATTGTGAAAAGTTTTGAACTGGCTCCAGACTATTTTCCTGGCTTATTAAATTGTTTTCTACTTAATTATTTATCATACTGTTCTCCTGTGTTGGCGAGTTCGCCATGTTAACAATTTCGTCATTCTGACTATCCATCATTTTTGCCTTTCTCATCGATTGCGTAATCATTTACAAAACATACAAAACTCGTCACTATACGAAAATTACACACAACATAACACTTTATCACCAACAATACCATTCACACGAAATGCTTCCCGACAAACACGCCTAACGAACAATTAAAACATTCACAATTGCACAAAATTATCAAACCCGTATACGACTCATCAAAAATTAAATTCCACAAAACTACTGTCAGAAGAATAACAAGACAATTACAAATGTTCAGTTACAGAATCTATACATGCAATATAGACTACAATTACTAAACTACAAATTACTATAACAATCCTACTGTCTGCTATTTTTACTATCAAAAGAATTCCAAGGGACGATCCGAAGCAGCGGTCGCCACGTGCATGGGGGCTTAATTAAATATAATGCAAATATTTTTAGTAGGTGTATGTCCAGCTACGAAGTCTCATAAACGGTTGGCCCTGACTAGTATTAGTACGCAATCTGACTGCATAGAATAACAACAAACAATGAAAGGAAACTTCAGTTAACACAATTAATTAATTAAGTCCCCAGCAACTATGAAAGCTACGAAACAACAAGGCACAAGTGTAACTGTTCTGTGTGTGGAAGTGTGATTCAACGTACACATCTGGCACGGTTCTTCTTCAATACGACAAGATGCTTTAAACGCCATTGTAAGTAGGCTGTTTATGTTTTCTTATTGGTAACGCCACGTAGTGCTCTATATGAAAATCACTGGCTGTGCTGTGTGCAGTCTGTGGGTAGTTTGCATTGTTGTCTGCCATTGTAGTGTTGGGCAGCAGCAGCTGGATGTGAACAGCGCCTAGCGTTGCGCAGTTGGAGGTGAGCCGCCAGCAGTGGTGGATGTGGCGAGAGAGATGGCGGAGTTTTGAAATTTGTAAGACTGTCATGAACTGCTATATATATTATGACTTTTAAGGTAAATACATTGTTTGTTCTCTATTAAAATCTTTCATTTGCTAACTATGCCTATCAGTAGTTAGTGCCTTCAGTAGTTTCAATCTTTTATTTAACTGGCAGTAGTGGCGCTCGCTGTATTGCAGTAGTTCCTGTAACGAAGATTTTTGTGAGGTAAGTGATTTGTGAAAGGTATAGGTTAATGTCAGTAAGGGCCATTCTTTTGTAGGGTTATGGAAAGTCAGATTGCGTTGCACTAAAAAAAATATTGTGTGTCAGTTTAAGCACAGTCAGTAATAATTGTTCAAAGGGGGCGTTTCATATGGCGACCCTGCCAGGATACCTCACTGGAATCTTCAGATTTTTTTTGTAGTTTGTGCAATTAGTGTAGCTTTTGTTTATTGCTAGTGTGTAATTGTAGAGAGAATATCCTTTGTAGTTGTAGTTTTTCATTCTTGTAGAGTAAAACAGTTGTGGCATGCATGTAGATTTGCAGCAAGTATTTCGCAGCTGCGGTTGCAATTAACTAGATATTATTTTCAGTGCTATGTTAATGTGTTTTCTTATTTTTGCTCTTCAAATTGTGCTTTTCTGTGTTATCGTGTGAAATATTGTGACAATAATGGCGTGTGAAAAACGTAATACTAGGCTCCAAAGCAAACTGAGAAATGACAGTGAAGACGAAAGCAGTGTGTTAGCGCCACCATGTAATGAATTAACTAATATTCAAAGTAGTAATTTGGTAACTGTTGAAACGTCGCCTTTGAACAATTCTACATGACTGTGCATAATCTGACACACAATATTTTGTTAGCGCAACGCAATCTGACTTTCAAAATTCCCTACAAAAGAATGGCCCTGACTAACATTAAACTATACCTTTCACAAATCTCTAAATCACTTACCTCACAATAATCTTCGTTTCTCCCACTACTGCAATACAGCAAGCGCCACTACTGCCAGCTAAATAAAAGATTCAAACTACTAAAGGCACTAACTATTGATAGGGATAGTTAGCAAATGAAAGATATTAATAGAGAACAAACAATGTATTTACCTTGATATCATCATATATAAATATAGCAGTTCATGACAAATTTCAAAACTCCGCCATCTCTCTCCCCACATCCACCACTGCTGGCGGCTCACCTCCAACTGCGCAACGCTACGCGCTGTTCACAGCAAGCTGCCGCTGCCCAACACTACAATGGCGAGTATTACAACAATGCAAAGCAGCCACAGACTGCACACAGCACAGCCAGTGATTTTCATACAGAGGTGGCGTTACCAATAAAAAACCTAAACAGCCTACTTACATAGCCCCCATGCTCCCCACAAAAAATTTTACAAAATATTTTTGGGCAGTGGCCAATAATGATTTGAAAAAATTTTTCATAATTACAATAACAAAGATATCAAATGCACACACTTATTTATACAATGCTGGTCAAAAGGTAAAATTTTTTTCACAGTCCATAAAGACAGTCCAGATTGTTCATCACTGTAAAATTTCAGTGTTTTTCTCAAAGTCTGAGCAGTAAAAGAAAATGCACACGGAAGTAGTGGATTTCCATGGAGTCTTGAAGAAGCAGTGTTGTCCTTCCAACGGAAAGACAGTGCTGACTCTTGACATGCTGACAGGTAATGGGCCACAATGGAGCAAACCCACAGCAGAGTCATTCGAAGTTTTGAAGAATATTGGTAGGTAGGTCATCACAGAGCAGACACACTGTAGTCCTGGTAGAGATTACGGTATTGGTGGGCCACCAGAGGTGCAGACCCACTGCAGTCCTTGTAGAAATAATGGTATTGATGGATCATCAAAGATGTAGACCCACTGTAGTCCTTGTAGAAATGGCCAGCAGCCATCTGTTGCGACTGTGCAGGTGCACAATCACCATCGAAGAGTCTTGCAGAGAATATAGCAAGTCCATAAACCACCACTTGTGCACTCACAAAGTGTTTGGAATTGTCCTTAGAACCAGCAATGCTGTTATCCAGTCCCTTGCTGAATTATTAACACACGTGTAAACACTATCAGTCCCTACTTCTCACATATTGTCCATGTACTATGACCAACAGAAACGTGTGCAGTGAAATGTTACTTAATTTGAAGAACTGGTAACAATTACAATTTGGTAACATAAAAATACAATAACAAAGGTACAAAATACATCATTAAAGAACATAATAATACAGATAACATTTGTAGTACAGGCTTTACAAAAGAATCGAAATAACATATACGTCAGTGTTCCAGGAATTATGACATGAGTACATACATAAAAGATCAGAATAACTTTCGAAACACCAACTTCACACATGAGCATTAACACAAAACAGAATAAATAATGTCTAAACATCTTTACAAAGTAAATAACATATTATTAATGCCAATTATATTCGAGGATAACAGTATTCCTCTCATAGTGAACGTAGCTTAATATTAAAAGAAGAAAAAATTCTATGAAACTACACAGAGACAGGAAGAAAACAAATACACAAGGGTACACAAACACATAGTGGGATAACACCAATAGGAAAGGACAGGGTTCGTTTTCAGTGTAACATTTGGTACTGCAGTCCAACCCAAAACTTCATATATCTTTCCTCTTATTTCATCCTTTGTTTCCACCAAAAAAATTCTATCTAAGCATGCTTTCTGTATTTATATGTTCACACATTTCTTACCTCAACATTTATTTCCAAGAAAATCCTACCTAAACCTGTTTTCTCAACGCATTTCTTCCAATTCATCGCAACTCATTCTCTTAGAGGCTACCTCCTCTTAAGCTAACTTAAATCTACTGAGCTCAGATGCTAAACTAAGGGACGAGGCAATGCAGCAGCACAAAATAAGTAACACAAACAGCAATGACCAAAAAATTGGAAAATTGCAAAGCAAGCTACAGTAAATCTAAATTACCAAGCAAGGCAACATTACAACTAATATGAGCCAATGTGTAGCAACAAAAAAATAAATCTGGCTTAGCAGAGTAACACAAATTAAAGTTCAGTAGCACTATGCCTGGCAAACAGCAGCTTATATCTAAACATGACATAGCTCAAGCAGAAAAAATAGTACACTAAAGATAACAATGCAGATAAGGGAAATGTATAATCACATCTTCATGTCTAAGTAATTAAAGTGGTGCACCACAACAACTTATTGTAAAAAAAATATTACCATGTACTTGAAAAGAAAATTATGTGTTACTGTTACTAGTTCCTTCTTATTGTTCTTTCCTTTCCAAGTGCTCTTTTTTTTGAAGAATGTTGATCACAAAGTTATTATTTAATAGATCTGTTGACAGAAAGTGTTCACATTAGCAAATGCATTTAATTTTATTTTATGAAACCAATGCTGCAACACAGCTGGAAAACAGATGTCAAATGAAATAAGCAATTACGCAAACCAAAGCATAAAAACATGATTCAATAGCTATGTGGCATTTCGTAAGTCAGTAGCTCTCAACTCTCGTAGAAAGACACTTGTCATTATCGGGTTTGCAGATGTACGAATATTTCCCATCAATACATAAGCATTTCAGTAAATATCATAAATTAAGAGCACAGTGTAGTCGTATGTTTTCAAGTTCGACCGTGTCGTTTTTGCGATGCTTTCTACAAAGGAATGTCAGAAGCGAGGTTAATGGCCTCCCTTTTTTTTTTCTACCTGTGCCGCTGAAAGGCTAATGGCTTTTTTTCGGGCGGCTGTCGCCCAGGTGGGTGCCTGCGACGCATTACGTGCAGGTGGTCACTTAACTTTCTTACGGAAATATTTACGACAGCAGTTTCCGCTACAGTGACAGTCTCACATAAGAATATTTCACAGGTCAAGAATTAGCGTTGCAAATCTGTAGAAACAAAATCCTATAAATATAAGTGTCCAAAAAAATTTTCGCCGGCATTGTGATACATTCACGCATTTACACACATTTCATAACTCTTAAAGTACGATTCTTGGTTTCCAACATCCTGTTTCACAAGTCAAAAGTCCCTACCCACTATTCATTACTCCTTACCTTATTACACATATACATATCCATCGACACTCGTCAATATTTCGTCATTATAAATATGAAGCATAATCAAATAACTCATATGGCCTCAGCCTATTAATCATAAACATACCTCAGCAGCATAATACACATCGTCGTCGTAAAAATAACATCATAACACCTCAGTCAAATCTCAAAAACGTCGTAGCTTCCTCCAATAATTAAAAAAATTCTCTGCTCATGTCAAAAGTGTCATCTGCCTCAAACGTACTTTAAAAATCATGAATCCATACCAAATACATCATTCAAAGCTCTCATAGTATCACAATGGTTCCGAAAAAATATGAAGAGTTCACACAGTACAGACAAAATACAATTTCGTAAGTGTGAAGTTATCCAACGGTGTAATTACGTAAACATGTGTCACTGACGTAGTAAAAAACATGTTTATCTCTCAGTTAAATGATCAGATAGCTGTGTAATTTGTGTGTTAGAGAAATATGGTACCGATGTGTAAAGTTGTATAAGCAAATACCATATTAGCTAGGGTTCCTTGTGGTTGCCACACACATGGTACACAAAGTAAGCATGTACCCCCCTGAGGATTAATGTAATTATACCCTCAAGTGTTACAGATTACAACAATGGAATGAAATGTATCACTGAAAACCTTTGTATCACTGTACTTCAAATATCTTTAAAAATAAATGTTTTAAGTACAAAATTAATCACTCAAATGTGTGTCCTGTAGCGCTAAATGTGCGTCTTGCTGTAAGATAATTCTGTGGAAGTGTCGTACTTATCGTCCTCCGAAAGCTAAGTTCTGCAGAAGTCAATGTACTTACCTCATGATAAACAAAAGTGAAATGCTTTGCGTATAGATATCGTAGTTATTATGCTTATTGGCGTGATGAAGAAAGTACTGTACAGTAACGTATTGTTGTGCCACGAAAAAGGCTGTCTCATTGTTGCTATACCACAAAAGTTACTACTAAAACATGTTTTTCTTTCCAGAAGAATTCAGAAAACTGTGCAGATATATAACAGATACACCGCAAAAGCAACATTGTAAATTGTCACTCATTAGTAGCGTCGTGATAAAAATCGTGTAGCTGTCACATAAACTAACCTCTGTGTCATCTGGTATCTCTCAGAAAGCACTTTAAATTCAGAATGTATTTTCAAATAAACCAAAATGTTGCATTAAAATCTCATTAGCAGTACTCGTAAATGTTCTAAGTATGTGAGCCTTATAGTCGTTACGTAATCGTGCAACAAACAAGCAAGAAAGTACACACACAATAACACTGTGACGTCTGTTCACTATAACAATGCATTCGTCATTTCTGTTTAAATAAGTTCTCTTGGTTCTTGATTGGATATTTAACTTCAAACATTGTTGCATGTTAACAGTTTCTAAGTCTGGCAAAGCATACTAGAAATGTGAAGTGAAAAATTTTGTGGGAAAGACAAAGTTAAAAGGCAGATTATCTTTCAATAAACGGTTTTACATGTGAAATGTGGTACAATATTTTACTCTTCAAAGTACTCAGAATTTCAGCTTGAACGCAATTATCATGCAGTATACGTCGGTAAAGAATACTGGAATTTTTCACAAGGTTAGCGTCTATGTTATTTTTCTCTGAGCCAGCCGGCGCACGTGGGTGCCTGCGGCGCGAGTCATTGTCTGTCTCTTTGTTGGCGCGCGTTGTTATTGGGATTAGGAGACCTAACTTCTACGAATTCGCCTTGCCGAGAGGGCCCAGCTCTGTTAGAATCCCGCCAGTTCTGATGAAATTCACGTCTGTCGTTTTGTCGGTAGTTTACATAATTTCTTGTTTGTCGGTCATGTGGTGGAGAATTTCTCCCTGATTCGTAACTGCGCGCTGAACTGTTGCGTCTAAAGTTATTCTGTCTCCCTTGATAATAATAGTTCTGGTTGTCATATTGTCTATTTCTATGATTGTCTCTGTCATATTCATTACTACGGAAATGCGATCCTTCTCTGTAACTATTATTACTCTGCCAGTGGTTGTCATATGGGTGGTGTCTGTTTTGGTCACAATTTGCGTTGTACGAATACCCTTGTCGTGTCCAGTTATTATTTCTTTCATCGCGGAATTGCGACTGATGTGATCTGTAATTGTTGTGCTCCTGCGTTCCGCGATTGTCAGTGTCACTTTCCAGTTCTTGTAACAGTCCCTGAAAAGCTTCAATGTCGTCTTTGCAACGTCCTGCCAAAATAATATGTCGTAAATGTTCAGGCAATTTGAGTAAGCAAATGCGGATGAGTTCTGAGGGGCTGTATGGGTTTGAAAGATACTGATTCTTGTGCAACATGTCTTCAAAATATTTCACAAGACTGGAGAATTCAGATTGTTCGAAATGTTTCATCATTATGATGCCAGGTTTTACTCGGTCTTGTGTAGCTTGAGACCAATATGCTGAGAGGAAGGCATGGTAAAATTCTCCTTCACTGTGACAATCGTGAATGACTGATCGCATTCTTACAGCTGGTTCATTCTCTAAATAGCCACACATAAATTCTAACCTGTGCTCCAATGACCAGTTGGGAGGAAAACAATGAGAGAATTGATGGAGCCACGCTTGTGGATGAATGTCGTTGCCGGAATTCTTAAATGTTTTGAATTTACGTGTAGTAATGAACAGCTTATAATCAAAATCATCATGTCGGCGAGTCGCATATCAGTCATTGTTACGTCGTGTCGGCTGTTCAATCTCAAAATTCGGTGCACATTGCCAATTTCTTTCATAATTTCCGAAATGCGCTGTGTTATTATTTTGTGGCTGTTCCGTATTTCTATGTCCCTCTTCCCTTATTGGGGCGTGAGTGTCCTCTGAAATACGCAATTCTTGTACTACTTGTGCCAACTGATCTTGCACTTCCCGGATTTCTCTTTTGTACTGTGTATTGATTTGATTTTGATCTTGTTTGAATTTTCTAATTTCTACATACTCTTCAGTGTCAGTGAAGGCTACAGGTGTTGTGTTATTCAGATCATCATCTACCTTTGTAGATAAGTTAGTGAACTGATCTGAAAGTTCGACTACTTTATCCGATAGTGAAATTATTTCCTCTGTATGTTTTTCTGAACCAAGTTTCAGAGTATCTACTGTGTCCTTTAAGTTTTCCTGAGTTTTTGCAAGTTGCGTAATCGAATCGGTAGATGCAACTGAGTCAATTTTAGCTTGCAAGGTGTCGTGATTTTCATGAACAATGGTTTGCAGTTCTTTTATGGCTGCTTCGTGATTCTGTAATACATTTTCATGCCGCGAAAAAATAGGTTTAAAATGCTCACAAATTTGTGTTTTTACGTCATTACAGACTATTTGACATTTCGATTCAATGTTATGTAACTCAGTAGTTAAATCTTCACGTGTTTTTTCAAGTGTGGTGTCTAACTTTTGAAGCTTTTGCTGTGTTTGTCTCTGATTTTGTTCCATTGTGTCTAACTTTTGAAGATTTTGTCCCATTTGTTTCTGATTTTGTTCAAGTGTTGTGTCTAACTTTTGTAGCTTTTGTCCCATTTGTTGCATTAACGGTAATAACATTGCACTTGTGTCTGAAACATGTTCCTCAGTGCTTTTCGGCAGTGAGTTTGCACCGGCAACATTCACATTTTGACAAGCGGAAAACGTGTCTTGACTCATTTGGGAAAACGGTGAGGACGCAAAATCTGAATCTACAGTATTTGCAAAATTGTGTCCTGTCATTTCGGATTCCTGAGGCGAGCTGTTGCCGACCGATCGATCGATAATGCTTCCCTCTTCACTAATTGTTTCACTGTCCACGCCATTGTTTACAGCCCGCTCCATTTCCCTATGCACAATTACCAAATTACTACTTTGAACATCAGTTAATTCATTACTCGGTGGCGCTAACACACTGCTTTCATTTTCACTGTCATTTCTCAGTTTACTTTGGAACCTAGTATTACGTTCTTCACACGCCATTATTGTCACAGTATTTCACACGACAACACAGAAAAACACAATTTGAAGATCAAAAATAAGAGAACACATTAACATAGCACTGAAAATAATATCTAGTTAATTGCAGCTGCGAAATACTTGGTGCAAATCTACATGCATGCCACAACTGTTTTACTGTACAACAATGAAAGTCTGCAACTACAAAGGAGATATTCTCTACAATTACGCGTTAGCAATAAACAAAATCTACACTAATTACACAAACTACAACAAAAAATCAGAAGATTCCAGTGAGGTATCCTCGGCTAAGGGTCGCCATATGAAACGTCCCCTTTGAACAACTATACACGACTGTGCTTAAACTGACACACAATATTTTGTTAGCGCAACGCAATCTGACTTTCAAAATTCCCTACAAAAGAATGGCCCTGACTAACATTAAACTATACCTTTCACAAATCACTAAATCACTTACCTCACAATAATCTTCGTTTCTCCCACTACTGCAATACAGCAAGCGCCACTACTGCCAGCTAAATAAAAGATTCAAACTACTAAAGGCACTAACTATTGATAGGGATAGTTAGCAAATGAAAGATATTAATAGAGAACAAACAATGTATTTACCTTGATATCATCATATATAAATATAGCAGTTCATGACAAATTTCAAACCTCCGTCATCTCTCTCCCCACATCCACCACTGCTGGCGGCTCACCTCCAACTGCGCAACGCTACGCGCTGTTCACAGCCAGCTGCCGCTGCCCAACACTACAATGGCGAGTATTACAACAATGCAAAGCAGCCACAGACTGCACACAGCACAGCCAGTGATTTTCATACAGAGGTGGCGTTACCAATAAAAAACCTAAACAGCCTACTTACACTGTGCATACGGAAATGGAGCGGGCGGCAAACAATGGCATAGGCAGTGAAACAATTAGTGAACAGGGAAGCATTATCGATCGATCACTCGGCAACTGCTTGCCTCAGGAATCCGAAATGACAGGACACAATTTTGCAAATACTGTAGATTCAGGTTTTGCGTCTTCACCGTTTTCTCAAATAAGTCAAGACACATTTTCTGCTTGTCAAAATGTGAATGTTGCCGGTGCAAATTCACTGCCGAAAAGCACTGAGGAACATGTTTCAGACACCAGTGCATTGTTATTACAATTAATGCAAGAAATGGGACAAAAGCTTCAAAAGTTAGACACAGTGGAACAAAATCTTAAAACGTTAGACACAATGGAACAAAATCAGAGACAAACACAGCAACAGTTAGACACAATGGAACAATACCAGAGACAAACACAGCAACAGTTAGACGCAATGGAACAAAATCTTCACACCACGCTTGAACAAACACGTGAAGATTTAGCTACTGAGTTGCATAACACTGAATCGAAATATCAAAAAGTCTGTAATGACGTAAAAACACAAATTTGTGAGCATTTTCAACCTATTTTTTCGCGTCATGAAAATGCATTACAGAATCACGAAGCAGACATAAAAGAACTGCAAACTATTGTTCATGAAAATCACTACACCCTGCAAGCCAAAATTGACTCAGTTGCATCTACCGATTTGGTTACGCAACTTGCAAAAACTCAAGAAAACTTAAAGGACACAGTAGATACGATTTCAACACAAATGGACACTCTGAAACTTGGTTCAGAAAAACACACTGAGGAAATAAGTACACTATCAGAGAAAGTAGTTGAACTTTCGGATCAGCTAAATAATTTATCTACGAAGGTAGATGATAATCTGAATGACACAGAAGAGTGCGAACAAATTAGGAAATTCAAACAAAATCAGAATCAAATTAATACGCAACACCAAAGAGAAATCCGGGAAGTACAAGATCAGCTGACACAGGTAATACAAGAATTACGTATTTCAGAGGACACTCGCGCCCCAATACAGGAAGACGGACATAGAAATACGGAACAGCCACAAAATAATAACACAGCGCATTTCGGAAAATATGAAAGAAATTCGCAAGGTGCACCGAATTTTGAAATGGAACCGCCGAAACGACGTAACAATGACAGATATGCGACTCGCCGACATGATGATTTTGACTATAAGCTGATCATTACTACACGTAAATTCGAAACATTTAAGAATTCTGCCAACGACATTCATCCACAAGCGTGGCTCCATCAATTCTCTCATTGTTTCCCCCCAACTGGTCATTAGAGCACAGATTAGATTGGAGAATGAACCAGCTGTAAGAATGCGATCGGTCATTCACGATTGTCACAATGAAGGAGATTTTTATCATGTCTTCCTCTCAGCATATTGGTCTGAAGCTACACAAGACCGAGTAAAACATAGCATCATAATGATGAAACATATCGAACAATCTGAATTTTCCAGTGTTGTGAAATATTTTGAAGACATGTTACACAAGAATCAGTATCTTTCAAACCCATACAGCCCCTCAGAACTCATCCGCATTTGCTTAATCAAACTGCCTAAACATTTACGACATATTATTTTGGCAGGACGTTGCAAAGACGACATTGAAGCATTTCAGGGACTCTTACAAGAATTAGAAATTGACACTGACAATCGCGGAACGCGAAACCAGGAACACAACAATTACAGGTCACATCCGTCGCAAATCCGCGATGAAAGAAATAATAACTGGACGCAACAAGGCTATTCTCACCACACAAATCGTGACCAAAAAAGACACCACCCGTATGACAATCGTTGGCAGAGTAGTAATAACTACAGGGAAAGATCACCTCTCCGTGGTAATGACTATCACAGAGACAATAAGAGAAACAGACAATATGGGAACCAAACTAAATACTATCAAGGGAGACAGAATAACTTTAGACGCAACGGACCAGCGCGCAGTTACGATTCAGGGAGAAATTCTCCGGCCGGCCGCGGTGGTCTAGCGGTTCCAGACGCGCAGTCCGGAACCGCGTGACTGCTACGGTCGCAGGTTCGAATCCTGCCTCGGGCATGGATGTGTGTGACGTCCTTAGGTTAGTTAGGTTTAAGTAGTTCTAAGTTCTAGGGGACTGATGACCACAGTAGTTAAGTCCCATAGTGCTCAGAGCCATTTGAACCATTTTTTTGGAGAAATTCTCCACCACTTAACCGAGAAGAAAAAAACTACAGGAACTACCGACATGACGACAGACGATATGATCGTAACGACAGACCTGAATTGCATCAGAACTGGCGGGATTCAAACAGAGCAGGGCCCTCTCGACAAAGTGAATTTGTAGAAGTTAGGTCTCCAAACCCCAATAACGACGCGCGCCAACAAAGAGACAATAGGCAATGACTCATACCGCTGGCAGCCACAAAACGTACATATGAAACTAACGACGCAGCTGCCGTAGCTAGTAATTACGTAAAAATGGAAGACATTAGGGACATCTTACTCCAGGAACACGACATAAAACATAACAACATTGCATATCCTGTGATTCACATTACTGTAAATGACGTAAAGTTTACAGCAGTACTTGACTCTGGCAGTCCCTTTTCAGTAATTAGTGAAACAGCTTTTAGCAAATGCAACAAATCGAACGATTGCCTCACACTTCCGTTACGTAAGATTAAATTACAAGGTGCAATCTTTGGAAAAAGTGTAGATGTACGCCAACAAACCAATTTAGAATTCTTTTGCCAAAGCCACAGCTTCTCTATGAACTTTCTTATTGTTCCATTATTGTCGACGGAAATTATATTGGGAGTAGACTTTTTGAATGAATACAAAGCAATCTTAAACTTTCACGATGTGGAAATAAGTTTAGAGAAGGAAGGTAAGTCAATAGCTTTGAAGTTTGAAGATTGGCTCTCAAACCATGACGAGGAAATTAATCGGCTTTACCTTCTGTTGGACAACAGTTCGGAATTTTCTACGGAACTAGACACTAACAATCACTCTGCAAGTACTGACGGGGATGATATCGACGGCATATTTGAAATTAATGAGTTAATTCAGAATAAAATTCAAACAATTGAGAATTGTAATGACACTGATAGGCAGGACCTTTCTGAGATTTTACAAGCACATTCCACAGTTTTTACTCATAAAACAGGAACAATCAAGGGATTTCAATACCAATTTCGTGTTCGTGAGCATACTAAATTTTGTATTAGACCATATGTAATTCCAGCACATTATAGGGACCGTGTTAGAACAGAAATACAATCTATGCTTGACGAGGGCATTATTGAGCCTGCAGTAAGCTTATACAACAATCCATTACATGTTGTTGAGAAGAAAAATGGATCGATCAGGCTTGTCTTAGATTCGAGACAAATCAATACTATCATTATTCCTGAAACAGACAGGCCGCAAACGTTGGAAGAACTTCTTCAAAATTTTAATGGTGTAAAAGTGTTGTCTTCCATTGATCTCAGATCCAGCTTTTATCAGATCGAACTTCATCCAGAATGTAGAAAATACACAGCTTTCCTTTGTTTCGGCGTTTGTTATCAGTTTCGGAAACTTCCCTTTGGTTTGAACATTTCTTCAGCCGCATTCATTCACGGGCTAAATTCCATATAACCTGAGTTCTTAAAACGTCACATCACCTTATATGTGGACGATATTCTAATAGCAGAAGCTTCATGGGAACAACATAATCGCATCCTCAACAGTTTGTTACGTATTTTTGCAGAATCTGGAATTACAGTTAACTTGGAAAAGTCTGAATTCGGTAGGTCAAAGGTGAGGTTTTTGGGACATATTATTTCTTCTGAAGGCAGCCGGATCCTGAAAAGTTAGAAGCAATCAGAGCCATTCCAGTTCCATCCACAAAAAAACAAGTCCGCAGTTTTCTAGGTCTCGTAAATTTTTACCGTCGTTTTCTGAATATGCAAATTCTTGTTACACCAAAACTTTGTTCTCTCACTGGAAAAAATACTATTTGGAACTGGGACGAACAAGCACAGTTGGGATTCAATTCTTTGAAAGAATCGCTACTTAACGCGCCAATACTAGCTCATCCAGATCTGTCACAAGATTTCTGCCTTAGCACGGATTCTTCTAAAGTCTGTCTTGGTGCCCATTTATTTCAAGAAGCCACAGAAAATGACACTACTGTTCAGAAAACCATTGCTTTTGCTAGCCGAGTGCTAACAAAATCTGAAAAAAAATTATTCCGTTACTGAATTAGAAGCTTTAGCAATCGTTTGGGCATTTAACAAATTCCGTTTCTTTCTTTCTGGTAAGCACGTAAAAGTATACAGTGACCATCGTGCATTACAATTTCTTATGTCTTCAAAATTAAATCATGACAGGTTAAAACGTTGGGCATTGTTTCTGCAAGAATTCCACTTCACAATAGTCTACATTCCCGGGAAGGAGAACATTGTTGCGGACGCACTGTCACGCGCACCGGCTGGGCTTGAGAAAAGTAACACAGAAGGCAACCTCGAGAAAAATTTCAGTATTCTTTACATTCAGAAAGTCGGCTTTGAAAACTTCGTCACCACATCTTTAAAGGACATTGCTCATGAACAAGATAAAGATCCGATTTGGAAAGACATCAAAAGCAAATGGCATGAAAAGACACACACACAGATTCGGCATTATTATCTGGTTAGAAACAACATACTGTTCAAACGCTGCACTGTTGATGACAAGCTATGGGTACTTTGCATTCCTGACGATTTTGTTAGTAAGCTCATTTGGTACATTCATTTCAGCTACGCACATTTTGGTCCACGAAAATGTTATCATATTCTTCGAACGACTTGTTATTTTACCAATATGGAAAAGAGAATTCGAAGAGTCCTGTCTATTTGTAAACTTTGTCAAAAGGCTAAAGCATCTACTATCTCACATCGTGCTCCGTTGTTTCCTATCATTCCTTCTAAATTAAAAGAATTTGCTGCAGTTGATCTATTGGGACCCCTTGTCAGAACATCGAATGGATTTTCGTACGTTCTAATCGCTGTTGAACTTACTTCAAAATTTGTTTCTTTCACTCCGTTACGTAAAGCCACTGGACGATCTGTATCCAACGCCTTTGTTAAAAATTTCTTACGTGAAGTTGGCCACGTTGCTAAAGTCATTTCAGATGACGGACCGCAATTTAGATCTGCTGTTTGGTCACGCATGCTTCGGAATCATAAAATCAAACCTGTTTTTATTTCATTGTACTCACCACATTGCAACCCTTCTGAAAGGATTATGAAAGAAATCAATAAGCTTTGCAGACTTTATTGTCACAGAAAGCATCAGCATTGTGACAGATATTTACACTTATTTCAAAATGTGCTGAATGAAATGCCTCATGATTCCACTGCTTTACCACCTATTCTTGTACTGAAGAATGAAGAACCACCGAACAGAATCAGAGAGCTTGTACCTTTCCCGAATACATGTAAACTTCGACACAAAGACATAATTGATTTGGCTCTTAAAATTATAAAATCTGCAGCAGTCAAAAGGAGAAAACTACACGACAAAGCAAGTGCAAAGAAATTGTATATTGGTCAGAAAGTTCTCATTAAAGCTCATTCATTGTCACATAAGAAGAAACACTTGAGTCACAAATTCTTTCTAGTTTACAATGGACCTTACAGAAACCGACATATACTACATGATAATTGCGTTGAAGTTGAAACTCTGCGTACTAGGAAGAGTAAAGGTTTACACCACATTTCACATGTAAAACCGTTTATTGAAAGATAATCTGCTTTTTAACTTTGTCTTTGCCATATAACTTTTCACTTTACATTACTAGTATGCTTTGTCAGACTTAGAATCTGTTAATATGCAACAATGTTTGAAGTTAAATATCCAGTCAAGAACCAAGAGAACTTATTTAAACAGATATTACGAATGCATTGTTATTGTGAACAGACGACACAGTGTTATTGTGTGTGTACATTCTTGCTTGTTAGTTGCACGTTTAAGTAATGACTATAAGGCTCACATACTTAGAACATTTACCAGTACTGCTAATGAGATTTTAATGCAACATTTTGGTTTACTTGAAAATATATTCTGGATTTAAAGTACTTTCTGTGGAATTAATGATGACTTAGCAGTTGGTTTCTTTGACAGCTACACGATTATATCACATCGCTACTAATGAGTGACACAATTTATATTATTGCTTTTGTGCTGTATCTGTTTTATATCTGCACAGTTTTTCTGAATTATTCTGGAAAGTACAACATGTTTTAGTAGTAACTTTTGTGGTATAGCTACAATGAGACAGCCTTTTCTGTAGCACAACAATACATTACATTATAGTACTTTCTTGATCATGGTAAGGTACGTAATAACTACGATATCTATTCGCAAAGCATTTCACTTTCGTTTATGATGAGGTAAGTACATTGACTTCAGCAGAACTTTGCTTACAGAGGACGATAACTACGACACTTCCACAAAATTATCTTACAGCAAGACGCACATTTAGCGCTACAGGACACGCATTTGAGTCATCAATTTTGTACTTAAACCATTTATTTTTCAAGATTTTTGAATTACAAAGAAAGTTTTCCGTGATACATTTCATTCCATTGCTGTAATCTGTAACACTTGAGGATATAATTACATTTATCCTCAGGGGGGTACACGCTTACTTTGTGTATCATGTGTGTGGAAAGCACAACAAGCCCTAGCTAATATGGTATTTGCTTATACAACTTTACACATCAGTACCATATTTCTCTAACACAGAATTACACAGCTATCTGATTATGTGACAGAGAAACAAACATTCGTTTTACTACATCAGTGACACATGTTTACGCAATTACACAGTTGGAAAACTTCACACTTATGAAATTGTATTTTGTCTGTACTTTGTGAACTGTTCATATTTTTTCGGAACTATTGTGATACTATGAGAGGTTTGAATGATGTGTTTGGTATGGGATCATAATTTTTAAAGTACGTTTGAGGTAGATGACACTATTGAAATGAGCAGAGAATTTTTTTTAGGTTTTGAAATTATTGCAGAAAGCTACGACGTTTTTGAGATTTGGCTGAGGTGTTATGGTGTTATTATTACGATGACTATGTGTATTATGCTGTTGCGGTATGTTTATGATCAGTAAGCTGATGCTATATGAGTTATTTGATTATGCTACGTATCTGTTATGATGAAATATTGAAGAAGTGCCGACAAATAAGGTAAGGAATAATAAGTAGTGGTTAGGGACTCTGGTTTGTGAAAAAGGTAGTTGGAAACCAAGAATTGTACTTTAAGAGTTATGAAATGTATGTAAATGCGTGAATGTATTACAATGCCGACAAAAATTTTTTTGGACACTGTTATATCAATAGGATTTTGTTTCTACAGATTTGTAACGCAAATTCTTGACCTGTGAAATATTTTTATATGAGACTGTCACTGTAGCGGAAACTGGTGTCGTAAATATTTCGGTAAGAAAGTTAAGTGACCACCTGCACGTAATGCGTCGTGAGCACCCAGCTGCGTGACAATCGCCTGAAAAAAAAAAGGCCTTTCAGAGGTACAGGTGGAGAAAAAAAAGGGAGGCCATTATCCTCGCTATTGACATTCCTTTGTAGAAAGCAACGCAAATACGACACGCTCAAACTTGAAAACATATGATTATACTGTGGAGCTCTTAATTTATGATATTTACTAAAATGCCTAATGAAACGATGAGAAACATTTTACATCTATTGTCTTTCTAGTTGAGAGATTGCTCATTTTGTTTAATATCTGGTTTCCAGCTGTGTTGCAGCATTGGTTTTATAAAATAAAATTAATTGCATTTGCTAATGTGAATACTTTCTGTCAACAGATCTATTAAATAATTATTTTGTGATCCACATTCTTCGAAAAAGGAGCTCTTGGAATGGAAAGAACAATAAGAAGGGACTAATAACAGTAACTACATAAATAATTTTCTTTTCAAGTACTTGGTAATTTGTTGTAGAATTAGTTTTTGTGGTGCACCACTTTAATGACATAGATATTAAGATGTGAACAGACATTTCCCTTATCTGCGTTGTTGTCTTTCATGTACTATTTTTTCTGCTTGACACTTGTCATGTTTAGGTATAAGTTATAGCATTTGCTGCTGCTGTTTTCCAGGCATAGTGTTATTGAATTTGACTTTATATTACTCTGTTAAGCCAGTTTTAATACTGATTTATTTCTATTGTTTGCTGCACATTGCCTTATATTAGATGTAATATTGCAATTGCTCTGCTAATTTATGCTGATTGCTTTGGCATTTGTATTCTTTGTCATTGCTGTTTGTGTTAATTGTTTTGTGCTGCTGCATTGCCTCGTTCCTTAGTTTAGCATCTGAGCTCAGTAGATTTAAGTTAGCTTAAGATGGGGTAGGCTATATAAGAGAAAAGGTTGTGATGAATGGAAATAAATGCATTGAGAAGCTATAAGAGTATGGTTTGGCCAAAAAAAAAATATTTTGAAAGAGGATATGAACATAAAAGTAGGGTTTAGAGACAACAAGTTTAGGTAGGATTTTCTTGGAAATAAATGATGAGGTAAGATAATGGAAAATAAATAATGAGGTAAGAAATATGTGAACATATAAATACAGAAAGCATGCTTGGATAGGATTTTTTTGGTGGAAACAAATGTTGAATTAAGACGAAAAATCTATGGAATGAAGTTTTAGGTTGGGGTGCAGTACCAATTGTTACACTGAAAACAAACCCTGTCCTTTCCTTTTGTGTTATCCCCCTATGTGTTTGTGTACCCTTGTGTATTTGTATTCTTCCTGTCTCTGTGTACTGTTTCATAGAATTTTTTTCTCTTCTAATACTAAGCTACATTCACTATGATGAGGAATACTGTAATCCTCAAATATAATTTGCATTAATAATATGTTATTTACTTTGTAAAGATGTTTAGACATTATTTATCTGTTCTGTTTTGTTGCTCATGTGTGAAGTTGATGTTTCAGAAGTTATTCTGATCTTTTATATAGGTACTTATAATTCCTGTAACACTGATGTATATGTTATTTCGATTCTTTTGTAAAGTCTGTATCACTACAAATGTTATCTGTAGTATTATGTTTTTAATGATGTTTTCTGTATCTTTGTAATTGTATTCTCATGTTATAAAATTGTAATTGTCACCATTCATCATATTATTAACTTGTAAGCATTCATTTCATTGCACATGTTTCTGTTGGTCATAGTATATGGACAATATGTGAAAAGTAGGGACTGTTAGTGTTTGCACGTGTGTTAATAATTCAGCAAGGGACTGGATAACAGCATTTCTGGTTCTAAGGACAATTCCAAAAACTTTGTGAGTGCACAAGTGGTGGTTATGGACTTGCTATATTATCTGCAAGACTCTTCGATGGTGATTGTGCACCTGCACAGTCGCAACGGATGGCTGCTAGCCGTCTCTACAAGGACTACATTGGGGCTGCATCTTTGATGGCCCACCAATACCATTATTTCTACAAGGACTACAGTGGGTCTGCACCTCTGGTGGCCCACCAATACCGTAATCTCTACCAGGACTACAGTGGGTCTGCTCTGTGATGACCTACCTACCAATATTCTTCAACTTCGACTGACTCTGCTGTGGGTTTGCTCTGTTGTGGCGCATTACCTGTCTGCATGTCGAGAGTCAGCACTGTCTTTCCGTTGGCAGGTCAACACTACTTCTTCAAGACTGCATGGAAATCCACTACTTCTGCGTGCATTTTCTTTTACTGCTCAGACTTTGAGAAAAACACTGCAATTTTACTGTGACGAATGATGAGAACTGTCTTTATGGACTGTTAGAAAATTTTAGCTTTTGACCAATATTGTATCAATAAGTGTGTGCATTTGATATCTTTGTTACTGTAATTATGAAAAATTTTATCAAATCATTATTGACCACTGACCAAAACAATTTGTAAAATTTTTTGTGGGGAGCATGGGGGCGATGTAAGTAGGCTGTTTATGTTTTCTTATTGGTAACGCCATGTAGTGCTCTATATGAAAAATCACTGGCTGTGCTGTGTGCAGTCTGTGGGTAGTTTGCATTGTTGTCTGCCATTGTAGTGTTGGGCAGCGGCAGCTGGATGTGAACAGCGCGTAGCGTTGCGCAGTTGGAGGTGAGCCGCCAGCAGTGGTGGATGTGGCGAGAGAGATGGCGGAGTTTTGAAATTTGTAAGACTGTCATGAACTGCTATATATATTCTGACTTTTAAGGTAAATACATTGTTTGTTCTCTCTTACAATCTTTCATTTGCTAACTATGGCTATCAGTAGTTAGTGCCTTCCGTAGTTTGAATCTTTTAGTTAGCTGGCAGTAGTGGCGCTCGCTGTATTGCAGTAGTTCCTGTAACGAAGATTTTTGTGAGGTAAGTGATTTGTGAAAGGTATAGGTTAATGTCAGTCAGGGCCATTCTTTTGTAGGGTTACGGAAAGTCAGATTGCGTTGCGCTGAAAAAAATATTGTGTGTCAGTTTAAGCACAGTCAGTAATAATTGTTCAAAGGGGACGTTTCACCATTTACAATGAAGTAATAAAAAAAAACAGAAATACTATGATTGCACATAGAGACCAGAATTACACTCTAATACATGAACACAAGCCAGATGCTTTGTTGACTGAACCTGTGACCAAGAAGCTTTGTTATTTAGGAAACTTGAAATACAAAAAAATTTGTATTACCTCATTTATATTGACGAAAAATACACTCTGATCATTACAACATCCCCAATCGAACAGCATCGGCTGTCCAGCCCATCAGAACAACTGCACACGACATGCTCACGACTAGTACTGCTATCAACATCGTCTCAACAAGCACTGCCCACGGCAATTTCTCAACTACGACTGCCCACGGCAACTTTCGAACTACTACTGCCCACAGCAACTTCTGAACAAGCACTGCCAGTAGAGGCGGCGGAATAAGACTCCTTGGGGCAATCTCTGGCGCTGTGACTCAGTGTAGCCACCTTTCAGGTTATTATTTTGAACGTGCTGACTAGCTCTCCTGTACAAGATTTTACCACCGAATATGGAGTACTGTTTTTACAAACAATTAGTGTACTTTTGATGGTTATTCAGTATCTTAAGTGTTCCAGCAAGAAATTTAGTTGTTCTACCTCTTGATAGGATGTTACGTATATGCATTGTAATTTTTGCTATCTTGTCATGATGTGATCTCTTTTTTCTGATGAGCAAAATTATGTGCTTGTGTATACTACGACGGGGTGCTGAAAAGTAATGCCTACGAATTTTCTGCGTGAAAACTCTTAAGGCCTTTTATATAAAACAAACGTTATTCAATTTCTGTATCTTTATTCTTCATGTCTACATATTTACAGTGTGTCCAGAAAAGGACTCCCTGATTTCAAAAATATCTCGAAAACAAAGATCGATAGAGGAATGCAGTAAACGGCATGTTAATTGTGAAAGCTGTAAGAAGTTTATACAGCAGTTTGGAATAATAGTTACAAAAGCTGCTAAAAGATGGCGCTGTAATCACCATACGTAATGCCTAGTATAAATAGTGATCCGAAGCCCAGACCGATCAGTTCCACTATTGAAACGTGAACGGAGGTTAGCGTACCGAAGGAAGAGATTAAAACCATGTACTCCATTGAACAACGCGTTTTTCTCGTGCTAGAGTACCACAGGTTAGAAGAGAGTCCTACGGCAACAAGACGAAGTTTTCAAGCACGGTTTAATGTTCCAAAAAGACCCGATGCGAAAACCATTCGTACGCTCTTCGCAAAATTTCAACGAACAGGCAGCGTAACTGATGATCTACTGGGGCATGTTGGCCGCAAGCAAACCGCAGTTACGCCTGAAAATATCGCCACAGTTTCTGGAATTATTCAGCGAAATCCAATGTCATCCGTCCGTAGAATTACATTTGAGACTGGTTTGAAGTGTTCCAGCACGCAGAAAATGCTGAGAAAGAGCCTACACGTGTTTCCATTCAAAATTCAAACGCACTAGGCCATACCCGTCCGAGCTGTGCAACAAAGGGTTGCCTTTGCTAATCGGATGCTCACAATGATTGATAGTGAAGGATTTGATGTTGGCTGCATCTGGTTTACAGATGAAGCACACTTCCACCTGAATGGATACGTGAATAAGCAGAACTGGCGATTTTGGGGTTCCGAAAAGCCATATTGGTGTGAAGCGAAACCCCTGTATTTTCCTAAAGTTACTGTGTGGGCTGCAGTATGCAGCAGAGGCATTATTGGCCCTTTTTTCATTCGATAAACGGTCACTGGTGCACGTTACGTTACAATTTTAGAACAATTTGTCGCCACACAGCAAGCGTTAGAGGATCGACCAGGTACTGAATGGTTTATGCAAGATGGAGCCCGACCACATCGGACCAAACAAGTGTTTCGCTTTCTTGAGGAATACGTCGGGAATCGAGTCATTGCTTTGGAATATCCCAAATTTACTGGTGCAGGCATGTATTGGCCTCCATTTCGCCGGATTTGACTCCCTGTGACTTTTTTTTGTGGGGCACAGTGAAAGACATGATCTACCCGAAGCATCCCGCCACGCTGGACGAGCTTGAATCGACGATCTCTGTGGCATGTGAATCCATTTCGGTTGAGACACTACGAAATGTGATGGCGAACTTCATTCTTCGTTTGCGCCACCTCTGTAGTGCCAATGGTGACCATTTTGAAAACATTGTGATGTGATTGTTTGCAAAGATTGTTTTCATACGATTATTTCACTTATGTATGCTTATATGAGCTGTACAGCGTACAGCGCCATCTGTTAGCAGCTTTTGTAACTATTATTTCAAACTGCTGTATAAACTTCTTACAGCTTTCACAATAAACATGCCGTTTACTGCATTCCTCTATCGATCTTTGTTTTCGAGATATTTAATTTTGAAATCAGGGAGCCCTTTTCTGGACACCCTGTATTTCTCAACGTAGACATTTTGGCGACGAATAAATTTGTCCCAGCGACACAACAGTTAGCTGATAGCGTCACTGTGGAACATTTGATATTTTTGACGGAGAGGCAACCCCCACCTGTGCATGTATGTCTACGTCTATGTGAAGTGCTCTAAGGCGTTCTGTAAGCTTTGGAAACAGATGATAGTCGGATGGGACCAATTCGACATTGACTGGAGGATGACAGATGACAGAGAACACAAGTCTTCGGATTGTTGCAGATGTCGCAGCTCTCGTATGTGGTCTGGCTTTGTCGTGATGAAGGAGAGGGTGCTCCACGTGTCGACGAGCCGTTCGAATTCGAAACTCGATTACAGCACGCTGTTCCTCACGCCCCGTCGTAGCTACGTTACACTCCGCCATGTTACATGCTACAATCCGGGGGCCTCTAGTGACAGAAAATGGTTCAAATGGCTCTGAGCACTATAGGACTTAACATCTGAGGTCATCAGTCCCCTAGACTTAGAACTACTTAAACCTAACTAACCTAAGGACATCATAACATCCATGCCCGAGGCAGGATTCGATTCTGAGACCGTAGCGGACGCGCGGTACCAAACTATAGCGCCTCGAACCGCTCGGCCACAACAGCCGGCTCTAGTTGTTCTGGACTGACAAGACAGCCAGTCCACAGTGACGGGTAACCGAAAGGCACGCGCTTAAACTCACGCTGGCTGGCGTGAGGTCTGAAACAGGATACGTAATGAATGCTATAACGAAAAGTACGTAGCTGCTGGAATACTTAACTTTAATCCACAATTGGTGAATATTGGTCTTGTTACTGTACATGCTTCATTAGATACATAGCAAAAGATAAATGGCGCCTTGCTAGGTCGTAGCAACTGACTTAGCTGCAGGCTATGCTAACTACCGTCTCGGCAATTGAGAGCGTAATTCTCAGTGAACCTTTCCTAGCAACGTCGTCTGTACAACTGGGGCGAGTGCTAGTAAGTCTCTCTAGACCTGCTGTGTGGCGGCGCTCGGTCTGCAATCACTGATAGTGGCGACACGCGGGTCCATCGTATACTAGCGGACCGCGGCCGATTTAAAAGCTACTACCTAGCAAGTGTGGTGTCTGGCGGTGACACCACACTAGTGACAGAGGGCTGCAAATATGTAGACGAGAAGAATGAAGATGTAGAATTTTCATAAAAATTTTTTATTAAAAAAGCTTTAAGAGTTTTCACATCAAAACTCGGAGGCGTTATTTTTTAGCACATCCTCGTAATTCCCAAAAGAGATGTATGTAAGTTGATGTTATGCGTATGTGTGTGTGAATTGCTAAGGGACCAAACTTATTAGGGCACCGGTCCCTAGACTTGCAAACTTAACTTATGCTAAGAACGACAAACACACCCATGCACCGGCCGAAGTGGCCGTGCGGTTAAAGGCGCTGCAGTCTGGAACCGCAAGACCGCTACGGTCGCAGGTTCGAATCCTGCCTCGGGCATGGATGTTTGTGATGTCCTTAGGTTAGTTAGGTTTAACTAGTTCTAAGTTCTAGGGGACTAATGACCTCAGCATTTGAGTCCCATAGTGCTCAGAGCCATTTGAACCACACCCATGCCCTGGGGAGGACTCGATCCTCCGGCGGGAGGGGCCGCGCAGTCGGTGTCATTGCGCCTTTAATCACGCGGCCACTCCGCGCGGCAGTTGGTGTGGATGTAGTACTGTGTTTAAATGATGGCTTGTAAGCTTCTGATATCTACTCGTATATAACAAAAAATGTAAAGGTTCGTTTGTTCAAAATCGTAAATCTCCGATAGCTCTTCACTAATTGCATTGAAATTTTGAGACAGCATTGCATTCGAATACCTGCGCTTTTTGGACTCCTGTAGGTAGCGGGGAGGGAGCCTGGTAATTACGGCGATAAATAATCACTCGCACTCCCGTCACTTACTATGAATACTTTTACTCTCGCAGCTTTTACACAATGCGTATAACATAGGGCGCGTACTACAGAGAACTGATCCGGCAAGGATACAGTTGTTCTTGCTGCGACAGGGCAGCAATATTGTTGGGGGCGTAGAGCCGGTGGTTCTATGTCCCCACACATCTACTGGAGCGTATATCCAACGTTTCACTATTATATATTTTATAAATGTTTTTATATATGGCACACATTACAAATATGTAGTCTGTGTCTATACGAATGTTCATTAGACTGTCATACATGTGTTATATTTATTATATTCGTAGTTATTATATACAGTAAGTGTATAAAACGCGCGCAAGCGCGTATTTGAATACATCATTGTGTCAAAACTCCAGAGGAGTCGGTGAAGAACCTTCGGACACTTAAGATTTTCAACAAACGAACATTTAAGATTTTCAACAAACGAATATTTTCATCTATTTAAACAAAAATGTCAATGTTCGTTTTTTCACAATCTTAAATCTCTGAAAGTTCTTCACAGATTGCTTCTCAATTTGTACACGACGTTCCAGTCGAATATGTGTGTGTTTTCATATGCCTATTTTTAAAATATATGTAATATATAAATAAATATGTAATATTGTATACAGGGGAAATGTTATCACCATGAATCTCGAAAAGTCCTTCGCAGATTCACTGCAAATATTTACATAATATTCTAAGAACATTAAGACAGACTCAGGCTACATCTTTGTAATATATTTAATATATGAAGACATTTATAAAATATGTAATAGTGAAATGTTGTTAACAACGAGGAAAGTTGTATTTACAGCTTATCAGCTTATAATTAGAATTCTGCCACAGAATCTGAATTTGCAGTCACAATAAACTAGTTTCACTGTTAAAAAGATAGCGGGGGGGGGGGGGGGGGGGGGGGGAAGAGATAGAGCCTTGGGAGCAGATGGATATAGAAAGTTGAAAGGAGAAAATGGACAGAGATGAGGAGGCAGGAGGAGATAGAAAGAGATAAGGAGGAGAAATGGACAAAGAAAATGGGGAGGGAGTTGATGGACAGCGAGAGGGTGATAGAGAGGGGGAAGAAGGAGAGAGAGGGGGGAGGGAAAGACGGACAGAGAAAAGGGTAAGGAGTTGATTGACCGAGAGAGAGGGAGAGAGAAGGAGTGGGAGATGGAGAGAGAGAGGGAGGAGAAACTGGATAACGTGACAAGAGGGGAGATGATGGACAGAGATGGGGAAAGAGCAGAAGATGGATAAAGAGAAGAGGAGAAGGACAAACGGGGGCAAAGTGAGATTAGGACATGTATCCAATTGCAATATGCATTACAAACATGTGCTTTCTCTTTTCTTTCTTTTCCATTTAACCAGACTGAGTCAAAGCAACAAGTGTCAGTGGACAACTAGTGTAGATATGCGGTCGAGGAGCAACGCTGTTACCAAGGAATGAAGGAAGCTATTGTCATTTCATAATTGCTAATTGTGTTAATGAAAGCTGATGAGTCGAGCTATCTGAATTATGTACGCATATTTCACTTTGTTATGAACTGCCAGACTCTGGTTTTCAGTATTTGTAATATTAAGTTAACAAATCATGACTGATCATCCTGCATATTATTAAGTTTATCGCTCCCACTACCTACGAGTGTAGCATAACAAAACGGAAACATCCAGAATAAATCAAGAAGGAATATTTGTGTTGCTTCAGAACTATCTAAACCTAATAACCACGCCTTCGATTTCATGGCAAAATAACGCCTACTCGTTTGGCAAAGAAAGTTAGTACAGGATTACCTTCCACTAAATTCAGCAGTTTTCTGCCTAATGCGTTTCCTCCTCTATCGTAAGTACATGGAAGAATGTTCCAGTTACGCTTACAGCGGCACTTCATAAAATTAAGGTCCTGTGCCACAACAGAGTAACAATTATAACACCGACCCTCTTTCCGACAGTCTCGACCCTTGCACCGGATGAAGGAGTGGGGACAACGGTGCTGCTTTAGGGGGGCAAATCCGTGAGGCGTGGTTTCCGCCAGGTCGGAAGTAGTGCGTACGGCGTGTGACAGTCGGACACGGTTGTTGATACTCTGCACAGGAAGTGCAAGGCACGAGCCGGTGCGATGCGATGTAGGGCAGTGCGTGCTTTACGCAGCTGCGTACCGCAGGTGTGGACAGGGCCGGCACGGTTCGCCGCTCCAATTATAGCGCGCGTAGGCGTAGCGTTCCGAATGAGCGCGAAAGTTTGGGCCGTTTGCGGATGTCAATGTTCGAACGTCTATGGGTACATTTGGAAGAAAGGATTACACCTTTCTTTCGTGCACGTGCACGCGAAGAAAGGGTCCCCGACTGATGTCGACATGCTGCAGGCGAGATGGAATGCGCACGAGTTCGCAATGGGATAGTAATCTGCAGACAATACTGAGAAGAACGATTAGAGCGACACGGCTTGTGTTGAGGCATCAGGATGTAACTTCCGTGGTCCTAGAAGAAGCTGTAGCGCATAATAACTGTATGAGAGCCGCGTGAGATTAGCCGAGCGGTCTAGGGCGCTGCAGTCATGGACTGTGCGGCTGGTCCCGGCGGAGGTTCGACTCCTCCCTCGGGCATGGGTGTGTGTGTTTGTCCTTAGGATAATTTAGGTTAAATAGTGTATAAGCTTAGGGACTGAAGACCTTAGCAGTTAAGTCCCATAAGATTTCACACACATCTGAACATTTTTGAACTGTATGAGAAGGCCGGATTGTAAACACGAGGCGTATTCGGAAAGTAAGGTCCGATCAGATGGAATTTTGCACAGATGTGTTGGGCACTATTTTTAGTGTGTCTGTTGCCTTCAAACGCGTTATTCTGTTTGATGTTCTCCCTCGCAGAGCAACCATTAACTCTGAAGTGTACTGCACAGCACTCAGAAAACTGAAGAAACGACTTCTGCGTGTTCCACACCACAACAATGCAAACGAACATCTCCTTCTGCAGGACAACACAAGGCCTCACATAAGTCTGTGCACAAGAGAAGAGCTCACAAAATTTAACAGGAATATTCTCTCTCATCCACCCTACAACTGAGACCTCGCACCTTCCGGCTCCCATCTGTTGGGCCTAGTGAAGGATGCACTCCGCGGGTAGCAGGGCTTGGATGATGGAGAGATTATTGATGCAGCAAGACGTTAGCTCCGACGCCGAGCAGTACAGTGGTCCCATACTGTCACACGTCTCCCGGTAAGGTAGCTTAAAGCCGTCGCACTGAACGGTGATTACCGTGGAAAATAGGGTTTTTTAGGCAAAAGAGTGTGGAATAATATGGTGCATTGGTATGCTGAACAAAACCAACACGCATTCAGAAGAAAAATGTGTCGCATTACTCACTGAACGCTCCTCGTAAATCTTTTGCTCAACGTAGCACAACTACACAACTGCAGCGCAAATACGCATCCATTTCACCATACTTCACAACAATGTCGCTTTAACGTGTCCATTTCTTTATCACAAGGCAGAATGTCTATAGTATGTAGATCTGCAGGTCTTCAGAGTACCAAGTGGAAGAACTACTTTGTCCACCGACCACGCAGCCCTGGCTAACTGATTCTGCTGTCAAGTATTTCTCTAGGCTAGCTCTTCGCATTCAAAGATAAGCCGACTCTAGCAGACGGAAAATGATTAATGTTCTTAGAGACAGGCAAGTATACTGCCCATTCACATTAATGTGACCACCTGTGAAAAGCCCGAATAGCAACATTTTGCAGTGCGGACCGCAACAAGACGTGCGGGAAGAGAGTCAAGGAGATTCTGGAAGGTATCGCGAGGGATGTAGAGCCATGCCGACCCCAGTTCCGCGGCCAGCTGTGTTAGGGTTTTCGCTTGAGGATCAATGACGCGGACAGCCCGATCAAGGTGGTTCCACAGATTCTCGATTGGCTTTAAATCCAGGGAATATGGTGGGTAGAGGAGAACGGTAAATTCATCTTGGTGCTCTTCCAACCAAGCACGTGCACTGCGAACTGTGTGACACGTTGCATTGTCCTGCTGGTAAATGCCAAGGAAAATGTCGATTAAAAACAAACTGCAAATAGGGGTGAACGTGGTATCCAAGGATACATTCAAGCATGCGTTGATCCACTGTGTCTTCCAGAATGACGAGGTCACCTAGGAAATGTCACGAAAACATTCCTCAGACCATAATGCTCCCTTCCCCGATCTGAACCATTCCGACGATTGTTGCAAGGTATTTGCTTTTAGATGTTTGATGCCGTACGTACTAACGACCGACTGTCAGATGGAGCATAAAACAAGATTCTTTAGAAAAGGCCACTTGTCGCCACTCAGTGGACGCCCAGCTGTAGTACTGGCCCGCAGATTCCGGTCATCGTCGCCGATGATCAGCAGTCAAATGGTTCAAATGGCTCTAAGCACTATGGGACTTAACTTCTGAGGTCATCAGTCCCCTAGAACTCAGAACTACTTAAACCTAACCAACCTAAGGACATCACACACATCCATGCCCGAGGCAGGATTCGAACCTGCGACCGTAGCGGTCACGCGGTTCCAAAGTGAAGCTCTTAGAACCGCACGGCCACACCGGCTGGCGATCAGCAGTCAGCATGGGTGCATGAACCAGGCGCCTTCTACGGCGGCGAATACGTAGCAACGCTCGGTGCACGGTCGTTGAGGAGACGTTGTTGGTAGCCCCTTTGTTCATCTGGGACCTCAGTTCCTCAACAGTTGTGCGTGTGTTCGTTCGTACACGTCTCCGCAGTTGTCGTTCACTCCTGTCATCTGTAGCACGTGATGCACCAAAGTTGCCTCAGCGCCAGTTATGGCTACCGCTGTTTTGACATTTTTTTTTCGTGTAACTAGGGCCTCCCGTCGGGTAGACCGTTCGCCGGGTGCAAGTCTTTCAATTTGACGCCACTTCGGTGACTTGCGCGCCGATGGGGATGAAATGATGATGATCAGGACAACACAACACCCAGACCCTGAGCGGAGAAAATCTCCGACCCAGCCGGGAAACAAACCCGGGTCCTTAGGATTGACATTCTGTCGCGCTGACCACTCAGCTACCGGTGACGGACTGTTTTGTCATGCTTATACTTTGACCAAGGCTACACGCGGACAGTCCACGATCTTATCCGTTTTGGAAATTGTTCGACCCTTGGCCAGAAAACCAAAGATAATGACCTTTTGGACGTCAGGTAAAGCGCTCCGTTTTCACAGTATGGCAATGACTGCACTGTTTGCCGCGTCCCCTTGACACGCTTCATATACCCTCCACTGCTAGTGCTGCCATCTGCCGTCTGTGAGAGGGATATTGGTACTTGAAATCAGACACAGGTGGAGGTCACATTAATGTGAGTTGACCATGTAAACGTCAAAGCTCACATGAAAGCATGGCATGAAAGCTGTCTAACAATAGACAGCTTTGAATCACTTCTGGATTTCTAAATATAAAACGCTTGAGCAACGTGGTGATTCACCTGATGGCCTCCTTTCAGTCTGTTAATTATGATTAATATCTAAATTATTGTAATGATTAGCAGTATTTTGGAACCGCTCAACAGAGGGTCTGCGGTGGGGAATTGAAAAAAAAGAAGATTTATGTAGCAATGGAATGTTGTAATGAAGCAAAGCACGCTGTCGACAAGTGAGAACCACTAATTGACGTTCCATTCGATAAATACTTGCTTTTCTTTCAGATAGTATCTACAAAATAATATAAATTTCTTCTTCGGTGATAAACAAAAGATTTCTCTATAATGACTACAAATACATTCGGCATCTCATTCTGTCTAATTGCTCAACTTAACTCGTATCCATATGCGGGATGAGCAGAGATAAAGCCAGACTTTATAAACACTCTTTAGGGCAATCAGTGACCAGAGATCAGTGCCTATAGCGCACAACAGGCTGCCGAAGGACCGCGTATAAATTAGGCTATTAATCGGAGCTCGAGTATTTATCTGTTTGTTGACTCCCTAGTTGAAACGAGACCATTGGAGCGGTAATTTATTTATTGGCCTGTTTACCGAAATTGCCACTAATAAGCGTCTACTGCAGTGCCAGATCCGCTATTAATCCCGGCAGAGGTAATAAATAGTAAATGCAAATGCACGAAGTAATAATTAGCGTTAATTCCACGGTACGGAACGCTGAGGAAGGGGCGCGGAACGTATCTGGCGGCGCGACAGCCGCGGGAGATTTGTGTCCGGTACCAGCAGATCTGCGGCCAGTCCTGACGTATGCCCTCGGTGACGTCGCCTGGGTCCTCATTACTGCCCGGACCATTATGCAGATGCCGCCGGCCATTAGTAACGGCCGCGCGTCCCGCGGGGTGTGGGTGGGAAACCCACCAGAAAAGGGGAACGCTCCCCGTGGAAATTAACTCGCAGGTGGAGCTAATGGAGACTATTTTACGGTGCAGAGGCGTCCGCTTTATTCCATTTTGTACGCCTCCTCTCCCACTACCTGTGTCTTCATTATTTTCGTTCATTAACGGCACCCAGATGTAGCTTCTTTGTTGCTTTCTCCTCACCGAGATTGCCCCCCCCCCTTTCCTCCCCTCCCTGCATTATCGTCCCAGCATGGTCACGATTGTTCTCGTATGCACGCCGCTAGTGAATAGGGAATTTCGAGTCCATTGTGGCGGGATTTGTCTGTGTCGCGGTCTAACGATTCCAGTAGAGAGGTGCGTAATTTTCTTGACCTTCACGCTGTGGAGCTTGACCACCGTTTGCGAGAGAGTCGCTGGGAGACATGCGGAGGATCGATATTTGGTGCAGGTAATGGCATTTGACTGAGCGTAAATAAGTGTGACACATTATACGTAAAAGGGCGAAGAAGTCATTTTTTGTTTGATCACGCTATCTGCTTTACTGAAAACAGTAGAAACAGTGGCATGTCTAGGAGTAATCGTCCTGAGCGTCCTAAAGTGCAATGACCACAATCGAGGGTGGTTTGGTAAGTCTGGTAAATTCCCATGGAAGAATGCAACATTTTTGTTGCACCTTTGTGGTTTGTAAACTTGATTACTCCAAGGATCGTATAAAGAATTTCAACAATGTACAGAGTTCAGTTCATTGTTGACACCTGTCTGAATTGGTCAGTGTGTCGACTGCGATTGAAATTGGAGAAAGCGGAGTTTCGTGTTGTTATTGAACACACTCACTTGGAGTTTTCGACTGCTGCACAAATCAAGACGGAAATGGATGAAGAATACGCAGAATAAGCACCATCAATGAAGACCATTTACTTTTGGATTACTGAATTTGAACGTTATTGAAAAAGCACGAAGACGAAGCGCGCTCTGGGCATCGAACTGAGGTCACCACGAAGTAAACCGTTGAAGAAGTGCATGATATTGTAATAAAGACCGCGTAACAAAAATTCTTGAGATTGATGTTACTGTGGGCATCTCAACTGAACGAATGCATCATATCCTGCGTGGCGAATTGGCTATGAAGAAGCTGTGTGCGAGCTGAGTGCCGTGATTGCTCACAGTCGTCCAAAAGCCCACCCACCACAACATTTCATTGCGTTGCATTGGCTGAAATAAGACCAAGGCTGTCATATAAAAAAGTGCTCTTTCACCCGGATAATGCACCATTCCTCATAGCGGTAACAATGGTGAAAGTGCATGAACTGGGCTTTGAACTGGTTCCTCATCCATCCTATTCACCAGACATAGCCACAAGTGACTTCTTCTTGTTCCCTATCCTGAAACTTTGGCTTGCTATTAAGAAGTTTTCATCAAATGAGGAAATGATAGTTTCAATCAACGAGTGTCTTACAGAGTCTGACAGAAGCTATTTTTCCGATGGTATGAAAAAGCTGGATAATTGCTGGACGAATTCTGTATCCCTCGAAGGAGACCATGTCAAGAAATAAGGTAAGCTGTTTACGAAAGAAACAGTTGTTCTCGTTTTACCAGATTTATCAAATAAATCACGTATAGCTAACAAGTAAACAAACCGCCGCTCATTCTTTAATGAATGGAATTCCCATGTGTAAAACAACTTTAATCGTCTGATTATTTTGCAAATGAGTTAATGTGTTAAATAGTTGTCTTTAAGAGTATAAGCGAGAATAAGTTTACAGTCCGCAGCTCGTGGCCGTGCGGTAGCGTTCTCGCTTCCCACGCCCGGGTTCCCGGTTTCGATTCCCGGCGGGGTCAGGGATCTTCTCTGCCTCGTGATGACTGGGTGTTGTGTGACGTCCTTAGGTTAGTTAGGTTTAAGTAGTTCTAGGGGACTGATGACCATAGATGTTAAGTCCCATAGTGCTCAGAGCCCTTTGAACCATTTTGAATAAGTTTACAAAAGATCTGAGTTTATGTTGAAAGTTTTTTGTATGTCACTAAGTGCTATTATTATCATTGAATTAGTGAAGTCCGAATTCATTTGCGCCTCGTTTTAAGCAAAATTTAACTTTTCACGCGTCTCTAAGGTCATGAAGTTATATCGCTTGAACTATATATCGAACAATGATACAGTTTTGCAGGTACATTGAGCGGTATATGTGGCTGCTACCTGCAAAATGTGTTGCGGAAGTAGTTAGTTGTAAAGAACTAATAAATTAAAACGTCATGTCGGATGCGAAGTCTTATTGCATGAACAACGAAAATGTAGTAAGCCATAAACTTCATTTTGTTTCGTCGCTGTCCAGGGGATGTCAGCAAGGGAAAGTGACGTATAGGTTCGAAATTATTTGTAAAAAAACAATAAGTGCTCTCATAACCTAACACTGGGTGAAAGCACTCTGGATGCTTTTGGCGCCATGTGTTACAAGATGCAACTAAATTCCCTCAGCAGACTTTGAGGGCAGGTTTCTTACACCAAAAGAAGAAAAAAAGTCTATTAAATATGGGCTCTAAAATACATTCCGTAAGAGCAACGAGCACTTGTTCAACAGAAGAGATTTGTTTCACGGTAACAAAGATGAGTAAGAGCTCATAGCATTTTAGAGCCCCTGTTTACTGGAAATTTTTTCTTGTTTTAGAATAAGAAACCTGTCTTAGAAGTCTGCAAAGGGAGTTTAGTTACACCCTATATACACAGTTTGTAACTGCAATACTTACTTGTACTTATGTGTTAAACGTTTAATGTAAGATTATATCTTTTGATGAATAGATTATGAGATCGTTTCAGATTTTTAAATTCGGTCAATAACTGTGTAAAATATTGAAATTTAAATTGTTGTTGCGCCTAGATGCCGATAGATAAGCAACCTGCAACTGACATTATGCCATGCAATTGGCACTGTGCCGTTTAGTAATATAGGCTACTGACATTTATAAAAAGGCAAAGTTCTACGTTCTGGCCGTGGACGACCTAATCAGGCCGACCGACCACCGTATTATCCTCTCCTAATGAAGTCATTGGATCTGTTAAGGATGGGCATGTAATCAATACACCGCCCTCCCAATCATTGTCGGATTTCTTCCCCTTGGAACCGTTACTGAGCGGATGAGTGGCCGCCCCATTGGGTTCACGAGGCTGAGTGCACCCCGTACAGTGCATCCAACAAGGAAAATCCCTGGTAGCAGAGACCTGATTTACCGCATAGCAGTCAGCCTCGCTGACCACTCAGGCGCATAGGAAAAAGATATATCAGACTGCTATTCATTTGAAGAAACTTAAGGAAATGTATTCCATTCACGAAAAAAGCTGTTTACACTCGTCCACCCGACTCTTGATTTCTGCTGATCAAATGGCTCTGAGCACTATGGGACTTAACTTCTGAGGTCATCAGTCCCCTAGAACTTAGAACTACTTAAACCTAACTAACCTAAGGACATCACACACATCCATGCCCGAGGCAGGATTCGAACCTGCGACCGTAGCAGTCGCGCGGTTCCAGACTGTAGCGCCTAGAACCGCTCGGCCACCCCGGACGGCTTTCTGCTGATCAGTCGGGGACCCTTGCAAGTAAGGATTATCATGAGAGATAGAGAACCTAACGAAGTGCGGCATATTTCGGGACGAGATAATTCAGTAAGCGCAAGAGCCTCGACTCCTCACTCATATGACCTGACAACACTGGATTTTCATGTGTGGGGGTACATGATAACCGTGATGTATAAGACACCCGTGAATGCCTCACAAGATCTTGTGAAACGAATACAAGTAGCAGCTGGCGTCATCCGTGATATGCCAGAAATCTTATCAAGAGTTCGGCAAGACATCATCAAGCGATACACCAAATGTGTCGAAGCTGGTGGCAGTTATATTGAGCGGCTGCTGTGACTGAGTTAAACTTCTGTCTACTGACAGTAATGTACTCACTGCCTAGCTTGTGCTTTTAAAAGTGCCTATGTCCTCCTCCACATTTCAGAGACGCTAACACGGAAAGAGATGAATACACTAAGCAGATTCAGAAGGATGTAGGTTGCTGTAAGTAATGGGAGATGAAGAAGCTTGCACAGGATAGAGTAGCGTGGAGAGTTGCATCAAAACCTCTCAGGACTGAAGACAACAACAACAACAACACGGAAACGAAGCATTTTCAGACATAAATTTATGAGCACAATGTGGTCGCATTGAACCAATCTGCCAACCAACACTCGTTTTAAGATACCCTTCGATCAGCACAATGTGGTCACATTGAACCAGTCTGCAAGCCAACACTCGTTTTAAGATACCCTTCGATACACCCCGTATAATATCGATATTTATATGCTGTCTAGCGAAGCCGGCAATGTTTGCAATTGCTAAATATGTATGGGAACTGCATATACATCCTAAATTTCTTCCCCCCCCCCCCCCTCTCTCTCTGCCCACCTTCTCTTCCCCCTCTCTCTTCACACTGCTTCTACTTTTCTACTTCTCCCCCCCCCCCCTCTAAGTCCATTTCCGTTTGAAAGTTCAGTAGAGTACCGTGTAAAATTATGAAATGAGTCAACAAGATGTTTTCGAGATTTTCAGTAACAACGTTTCGCCATTATACATTACATATATGTATTTGAGTATGTACTGTATTGTAAAGTATATAGCCTATGTCCGTCCGAATGTTCATTAGAGCTTTGTATAAAAACTGGAAGTAAATCGGTCAATACAAATATATACAGCCTGTCTACCTCTATCCCTCCGGATGTTAGTTACTGTGTAAAAATTTGAAGTAAATTTTTCAAGAACAGGACGAGATTTGTGGTAACTACGGTTCCTCTTCACATACTTCATATATAGTATATATTATATATATTACAAAAATGTGTAGCCTCTCTGCCGTTATTCGTCCGAAAGTTCATTAATCGTGTCAAAATTTGTAGTAAACTGGTCAAGAACTTTTCGAGATTTACGGCAACAATGTTTCACCTTTATTACATGTGTGTTTATGTGTTGTATATATAAGCGACAAACTCATATTTTGTTATGAACACACGTGACAGCAGAACAGTCAAACTGAACGCAAGCATGCTTTTTATTTTCTTTTTCATACCAAAAATACCATTACCATTCACAATTAAGGACCATAAAAATCAACCAATTCAGTTGAGCCGTTCTCGATCTATGATCTTTCACAACTTATATTAATTTCCACTTTTCCGGAGGATTTTCCAAAAATTTTCTTTCATACAACCTTGTCCTGACAGTTACGAACACAACAAAGGCTAAAATTGACCAAATCTTTCGAGCCGTTCTTCATTGATGATGTTTCGTACAAGTGCTAACTGATGTTAATTTCCGACTTGTCTACTGGATGTTCCAAAAATCTTCTTTCATATAAGCCTTATCTTGATAATAACGAGCACAGCAACAAAAAACCAACAGAACACTATCTAATAAAAAGCGTCGTTAAATCTATCAGAGACTGTGTAATTGTGTTGCAATTAACTTCTACTACACATAATTAGAAAACCTAAAACTATATATTAGAGAAATTATCCCGTGGAGTTCTGTATTGTGCTGTGTGGTGAACAGTACTACAATGCGTGACGTCAAAATATGTATGTCGCAGTTCCAACACACAAAACTGCCAAGGTAAAAATTCTACATAAAATTACAAATCAAACTTTGAAAGAATAACTAGCCACGATGCATCTGTTGAAATGCCCTATAACTATACCTACGTAAACTGGCTAAATAAATTTTTAAAAAATACGTGACGTACACACAGATATGTAACACTGCAGTGTAAGAATGAGAATATGTGAAAAAGAAATGAGATCTGAACTGAACTTCACCTCAACTGACCCTGAAGGTAATTTTGAAAGACAATGCCTAATGGTGTATGATTTTATTGTGTCCTAACAGTGATGCCAAATTTCCCATAACAAATTTTCATGACTTTCCCTGTGGCAACTGCTCGAAGGTGATGAATATTAAAATACAGAGCCGCAGCAAACCAGCTCAACAAAAACCCTGCCAAGTGTAATGGAAGGAAAAGCAGCTATGCTGAGCTTTGTATTTTGAGCAACTGTGTTTTGTTAAGTGCAAAATATACAAAATTTAACTTTCATGAGAAGACGGTGGGAAAGACTCGACTTAATGAATGACTGAAAAGACAACAGCATTCAAAAACTGTGTCGCGAAACTCTAATTTCTTGACGATTACAGGCCTCTTTACAAAAATCACTTCTTATAAAAAGAATATGACTCTGTCAAGATAGTTAACAGAATGATTACTGAGAGGTGAGTTTATAAATCTGAGCGGAAGCCATGTGAGCAGATAACTTTGTTTAATCATGTCTCGACAGTCAAACTAACTCCAACCAATAAAGAAAAATCATGTTAAAGTCTGCCTTTCTGAAACTCATGATAAATTACGAGTGAGCAAGCAGTGCAGCAACATTACCTGAATATCTTCACACATCTCAAATCGATCAAGATCGTATTTCCCGAAAGTAAAATCATTTGCGTTTTCTTTCTGTGCTCTGCTAGTTGTTTCAAGACGGCTCAGCTACTCAAAAAACATCCATGTCTCTCTCTTCTCACTGAATGCTACGCTGGCAACGATAGTGCTGCTGACAACCAAAGATCTTATTGAGTATTTAAGACATCTGTTTCAAGAATATTCAGTAAACTAGTATGAAATATGATACATCGAATAAAAATAAAGTTCACATTACTTTCATAAATGCCAGAAATAAGCTATAAATTTACAATGTCATCTGCAAACCTCTCTGGCATTAAATAAGAAATCAGTGTGTATTATAGAAGTAAAATTATGATATATTAAGAAATAGTAAACACATTAACTCACACAAAGCAGTACGCAATAGGGGCAGAAACATTGTGAAAGCTATATTGCCTTCTGTAATGCGGATGTTTTTGATAGCGGTCGTATGCGCCCGATATTGGTTCGGCAGTAAATACGGGTACATTGGGTGATTCAAATATTTGTGCATGAATTAGAAGAGCTGACAGAGGAGTTAAAATATAACACTGGAATAGGAACTGATGTTCTCGGAAGTAATACTGAGTAAGCGAAGGATTTCGAATGTTAGGAACAACAATGGCAATCATTTCACATGCGCAGTAATGTCAGTAATGATAAAGCACTGTTTCTATGTCAGGCGAAGCACCTGCACATTTTTCCTTGCAGGTACGTGATGTACCTCGGTGATGTGTCGGAATGAGTGGTCCAGTGACGTGGCTACCTCGCACCCACTGGTCCGATGCATCTCGATTTCTTTCTTTTTTTCGGCGGGTTTGATGAGTTTTGTGCTATGTCCGGTATATTTGGCACAGTGTGCTACAATTATCTTCGAAGATGTGGTGCCTGTATTGGATTTGGAGGTAGCCATTTTGAACAGCTTCTGCAATGTACAGCATTAATGAATAAACAGTACACTACCTTTTTTGAACTTACGACGCGCGTTCGTTGATGGTCCTTGTCGTTACCGACATTCCAACTCTTTCACTGGCTTAGGATGCCTTCGAAGCCTTTGAGTTCCTATTCCACGACTTTTCTGCCAGAACCGTCAAAATGTGGGTATCCTTTTGAATTATCCTGTATAAACCGTACGCTGTATTAGGGAGCACACGTCAGTACATGAACGTAATGACACGAACCTTCAGAGTGATTTCAAGGTGCAGATGTATATGTGAAATAAGTTTCCTCTAAATTAATGAGAAAATCGCTGGTCTAAAACGAGTTAACTGGATTAAGAGCGATGGTAGTGTGCTGGCGGAGATCGCAGACCAGGTGGTGGCAGAGCCGAGGTAGGAGGAAGCGAGATCTCGCGTGTCGGGGCGCCACGCCTGGGCGCATCTGTTCGCACTGGTGGGTCCAGGAAGGCGGCTGAGGCTCTGGTGGGGAAACCACAAACACTTGTGATCTACTCAGGGTGACGATCGCTAGACACTCCGGGATGATGATGGCATTGAAACAGAGGATGACACGCGTAAAGCTGAAATACCAAACACCTTTTTTCAAAGCTGTTTCACAGAGGAAGACCGCACGGCAGTTCCTTCTCTAAATCCTCGCACAAGCGAAACAATGACTGACATCGAAATAAGTGTCCAAGGAATAGAAAAGCAACTGGAATCACTCAACAGAGGAAAGTCCACTGGACCTGACGGGATACCAATTCGATTCTACACAGAGTACGCAAAAGAACTTGCCCCCCTTCTAACAGAAGGTTCCAAATGATTGGAAAAGAGCACAGGTAGTCCCAGTCTTCAAGAAGGGTCGTCGAGCAGATGCGCAAAACTACAGACCTATATCTCTGACGTCGATCTGTTGTAGAATTTTAGAACATGTTTTTTGCTCGCGTATCATGTCGTTTTTGGAAACCCAGAATCTACTCTGTAGGAATCAACATGGATTCCGGAAACAGCGATCGTGTGAGACCCAACTCGCTTTATTTGTTCAGGAGACCCAGAAAATGTTAGACTTCCGGAAGACATTCGATACAGTTCCGCACTGTCGCCTGATAAACAAAGTAAGAGCCTACGGAATATCAGACCAGCTGTGTGGCTGGATTGAAGAGTTTTTAGCAAACAGAACACAGCATGTTGTTATCAATGGAGAGACGTATACAGACGTTAAGGTAACCTCTGGCGTGCCACAGGGGAGTGTTATGGGGCCATTGCTTTTCACAATATATATAAATGGCCTAGTAGATAGTGTCGGAAGTTCCATGCGGCTTTTCGCGGATGATGCTGTAGTATACAGAGAAGTTGCAGCATTAGAAAATTGTAGCGAAATGCAGGAAGATCTGCAGCGGATAGGCACTTGGTGCAGGGAGTGACAACTGACTCTTAACATAGATAAATGTAATGTATTGCGAATACATAGAAAGAAGGATCCTTTATTGTATGATTATATGATAGCGGAACAAACACTGGAAGCAGTTACTTCTGTAAAATATCTGAGAGTAAGCGTGCGGAACGATTTGAAGTGGAATGATCACATAAAATTAATTGTTGGTAAGGCGGGTACCAGGTTGAGATTCATTGGGAGAGTCCTTAGAAAATGTAGTCCATCAACAAAGGAGGTGGCTTACAAAACACTCGTTCGACCTATACTTAAGTATTGCTCATCAGTGTGGGATCCGTACCAGGTCGGGTTGACAGAGGAGATAGAGGAGATCCAAAGAAGAGCGGCGCGTTTCGTGACAGGGTTATTTGGTAACCGTGATAGCGTTACGGAGATGTTTAGCAAACTCAAGTGGCAGACTCTGCAAGAGAGGCGCTCTGCACCGCGGTGTAGCTTGCTGACCAGATTTCGAGAGTGTGCGTTTCCGGATGAGGTATCGAATATATTGCTTCCCCCTACTTATACCTCCCGAGGAGATCACGAATGTAAAATTAGAGAGATTCGAGCGCGGACGGAGGCTTTCAGACAGTCGTTCTTCCCGCGAACCATACGCGACTGGAACAGAAAAGGGAGGTAATGACAGTGGCACATAAAGTGCCCTCCGCCACACACTGTTGGGTGGCTTGCGGAGTATAAATGTAGATGTAGATGTTGATGTAGAATCCATGAGAACGAAGTCAGGGCCGAATAAATCGCTGAAAAGAACGTCGTGGGCGAAGAGTACAGTGTCATTATAACGTTGAGCTGTGAGTGTACCGTGTCCAAAGATTTAGAATAAATTATCCAAAATGACAGTCACAATCGTATTAATTATTTTGTCACCAATCGGTTTCAACCCGCGATGGTGTCATCTTCAGGGCAATTTACACCATTTGGTCGCTCGCTGGAGTCGTCACCCTATGGCATAGTTACCAACCGTGCACAGGCAGGGTGACGACTCCAGCGAGCGACTAAGTTGTGTAAATTGCCCTGAAGATGACCCCATCGCGGGTTGAAACCGGTTGGCGGCAAAATAAATAATGCGATTGTGACTGTCATTTTGAATAATTGATTATAAGTAAATGAATAGCTGTTTATCTCCATACAACTATGTTGTCTATAAATCAAGGATTTAGAGATCAGTACGCCCATGCAACACTATGCCTCCACACGCCATAACAACTACACCACTATAACGATCATGTTCGACAATATTCATGGGTGTATTACGAGTTCCCACCTTTCACCATATGAGGGTACACGCAGAATTACTAGTCAGACTGGACCGGCTCTCATCTGAAAAGAGCACACACCTTAACCCCTCACTGGTCCAGTCGCCACACTCTGGGCACCGTTAACAACTGGTGGTGCTGAGTGCTGGTGTCAATAAAACTCAACATACTGGTCAGTGGGCGAAATACCACCCCATTCTCTCGCTGTGTCACAATGGAGAGTGAGATCGTGTGCCTTGCAGTCCTCTTAACTATTTGATGTGGGTCCTTCTTGCCTCTCGCACAACGCAGCGGTTATATCCTGCACGAGTTGACTGTGGTCGACGACCTCCTCTCCCGTAAATTGGTTCAGAAAGCTCCCCAAGCAGGTGAAAAATGCTCTGAGCGACATCAAACTCTTGGACTACACTCGTCACGCTTTGTCCTTCTAATTTCCCAACGATTCTTCCCCATGTGAAGTGACCTACATGTTGTCTTTAGGCCATGTTGTAATGAAGAACACCATCAGAATGCACCGTAACTGCTCGCTGACTGACAGAAAACACTCTTTTTCCCGGTCCATCAACTGCCATATGTTGCATGGCCAGCCCCACTTGGCGTTCTGTTCACCCCGATCTCACGCCATGTGGCGTCCAGCATTCTATTCACGACTGGGAGGCGTGCCGTTAGCCTTTGGCTTCTGGGATGCCACAGCACCAACAGCTCAGAACTAGTACTTGAGTCATGGCTGCGTTCAGTAGGGATTTGTACATGCCGGCACTAATTATCAGTCATCCGCCTTCATTCCGCAACAGTAGATTACCATCGGCTACCTGTCCTTAACATCCAAAAGCTGATAGCTGACAACAATGTCCAGAGGTAACGCTTGGAACATCAACTCTTACCACAAATGTATAACCAGACAGGCCGTGAGTCAAACTGGAATGATTTATGCGGGGACTGCTCTTATCTATGATAGACTTTTTCTTTGTGCTGCCCATAAAAGTCGACACCATATCATAATAATAAATATCAAGCGTAACACTCGTTTTGAACTTTTACATTGGTGTAGACATAATGTGATGGGCGAGTGACACAAGTGTGAAGTCATCCATGCCTTTGTGTGAGAATCGACATCGCTTGGCAACCCACCAAAGCATCAGTTGTGAAACTACAAGATCGACTGTTCACATTGGTTCGCTAATGTAATTAGGACACTGATCACTCATAAGGTCCTGTAGTCATGAACGACATAGTGACAGACGTAGAGAGGAGCAGAGAAAAGAGTGATGCGATCTTTTGTTGCAAGCAGACGATGGATATGAACATCAATACCACCTAACCTTTTGACCAAAGGTAATCTTAATATAAACTCGCGATTCATGACGCGCTTCCGGAAATGAATTGGGAAACTCTGTGAACATTAACATTTCTGAGGTTGCCTCCTTTCTCGTGGCGAACTTTCAACCGACTATCCATGTGTTGAACAGTTTGTGTTTGGTCCCAAACAACGCAGTGTATTTTTGTGTTTTTCTTTTCAGGGACATATTTAATTTTTGTATGCGTATATATGCGTTTCTCAATAAATGTATTAGCAGCAAATGTCCTACAGGTCCATTCTGAGACATATGAAAATAGTTTCGTATGAACCACCTATTTAACAGAAAAACGTTGAGATGCACCATTGGTGATGATACACGTTGTGTAACTTCATGGTATTGTATTGTGCAGTTACTCTATGCGAAAATAATTGTAATCTACTTTGAATATGTCATTGTTATTTTGTGTAGTTGACACGTTATCCCTACAACAATGTTTTATCAACTTATGCTTAAATTTTCTCCTACAGTGGCAGAAATGGTATTATTGACGAATTTATAACGTCTTGAAGGTCAAGGTTGTACTTTATGTGCACATATGTTCAATTTGTACTAAATGTATATGTGATTCATATCAGACCTTTTATGACGAATAATACTGACAGGTATAAAATCTAAAGGTGTGACTGTTTTGCGACTATAATATAGTAAGTGTGAATACCTAAAAAAAATAACCGTTCAATTCATTTTGAGTATGAGTGAATCTGAGCAACAAGATCTCAATATGTGTATGAGATTCTTAAGACTTTACCTTTTCTCTTGACTGTTATAAAAGTAAATAGTAGGAATGAGTGGAATTTGGTGAGCTGATGTTCCTTTATTTTTATATAATTCGAATAAAAATTTACCATGACATCAGCAAATATAATTGTGTGGAGGATTGTGGTTAAGTGTGAATGTGAACTTAAAGTTGTGGTCTTGGCAACAGGATAACCAATTCCATACCATAATCTGTGACATAAAGCATGTTCATCCAACAACCACAAAAACAAAATGAAAAAATTAGATTCAAAGCCAGAGGAAAATTCTTTTGATGTACGTGTGTTATAGACAAGTCTCAGTGAAGTACAGTGGCATCAGTTTTAAAACTGAGGAAGGAGTGAAGTTACAGGACAGTTTCTCCGAAACTGCTCCAAAGCTTATTATTCTTTCAACTGAGTTAACACGAACATAAAAAGCATATCTGCGTATGGTGCCTCAATGCCTTTTCGGCAAGTGAGTATTTAGCGAATCATCTAGAAGATTGCGCTTTCAAGGGTCCAGTATGTGTTATTATGCCTACTGAGAATAATAAATTCATAAAGTTTTAAAAATGCTCAACATCAGGAGTGATGTCCGTTTGTGGTGTATGCCGATTTTGAATGCATCCTTGTTCCTGTGACCTGCTGTGAAAGTGATCCCCCCAGCCTCACATACTACCTTCACAGGAAATAATATACCACATGCAGCTACATTCCAAGTGGTAAGTACATATGCTTTGAGTCATAACCACTAGAAATCTTATGTCATGGGTGCTCTTGCAGTTGGCTGCTCACTGGGCTCGAGAAACTTTCATGAGAAGTTGATAAGCCTTACAGTGCCGAAATTACCATGACCAGATCAAAGGAGAATGAAGATTTGTATAAAAACTGAGTTGACTGTAATATTTGCGAGTTGTCGTTAGAATGGAAAGCGGAAACTCCTCATAGAAATCACTGCCATTTAATGGGAAAGTTCTGTGGTGCATCTCACAATACGTGCAACTTGAAGTACCACTTACCAAGGCACATACCTACTTTCTTCCATAATGCAAGCAGGTATATCTGCCCCTAGTAGCCGACCTGTGTGGCCGTGCGGCTCTAGGCGCTTCAGTCTGGAACCGCGTTGCCGCTACGGTCGCAGGTTCGAATCCTGCCTCGGGCATGGGTGTGTGTGATGTTCTTAGGTTAGTTAGGTTTAAGTAGTTCTAAGTTCTAGGGGACTGATGACCACAGATGTTAAGTCCCATAGTGCTCAGAGCCATTTGAACCATTTTTTTGCCCCTAGTAGCTGAGTGGTCGTCTGCTTTCGGCTGCGGTGGGGCGAGGACGTCCGTTGCGCCCCGCCTTGCGCGACCGTGAGCGCTTTCTTGTGTTTACCTTCCTCGCTGCGCGAGTTGCATTTGTTCCAAGTTCAGTGCGACTATGGCACACATATGGCACCACGATACGATCAGAATTACCTTCCAACCAGATCACGTTCGTCCTCGAGCCTATGAAATAGAACACTTCAGACGTGACGATCTACATTTAGGTCTGGCGACTGTCGTCGGAATACATTTTTCTATAACGGCGAGCGTGGTTTATGTTAAAATGAGCAGTGTAGAGGTCTGCGCGACAGTGATGTCTAAATACGCGAACTCACTCAATTCAAACATTCTGAAGGGCATATCGGTGCAGTGACGGTGGATCATGCAGTCATGGGCCTGAGGACTGTAAGGGTTTTTGAGCTCCCCTTCGAGGTCCCAGAGGAAGCAGTTAAGGACGCCTTCCGACCATATGGCAATGTCATCAGCCACGTTGCAGAAAAATGGCAAACTTTTTCGACGTATAAGGTCTACAATAGTGTGCGCCAAATTAAACTTGAGCTCAAGAAACATGTGCCGTCCTATTTGAACATCGGTGGCTGTCATGCAGTCATAATGTACGACGGTCAACCGCGTACCTGTTCCGGATGTGGGCAAGAACTCCATGTTCGATCGGGCTGCTTACAACGTAGAATTAAGCAGACACCAATGGGAGACTCCGTTTCCCCGACGGGAACGACAATCCTGCCCCTCACGTACGCTCAGATACACCATACATGAGGATGATACGGGCGATCGGGCACATCCATCGACGTCAGAAGGACCAAGGGTGGAAGAGGAAGGACCGCCGATGCCAACCCACATGTCGCCCCCTCCACAGCAATAACAACAGCAACAGTCCCACGGAATCCATGCGCAACATAACATTCAGGATGAGATGGTCGTGGACGCGAACATCGTCCCGACTGCGGCTTTCCTAGCGGAAGGTGATACGACGCTGGATTGCCTCCCACATTCGGATACGGATGTCCACGTTCGAAAGCAACGACGCAAGTGACGTCGGTGGACCCCTGCTGACGGTTGCCTCCTGCACACGTCTGGTCAAGAAGGTGACATCTCGTCAGACGGCATGGATGCTGCGCCTGCTGAGGATCTAAGTGGCGTAGACGGTTCCCTTGCCCATACTACGAGTGCCCAGTTACTTCTTGCACCACAGATGCAGCAGGTCGCGTCGATGGATGGCACTCCGTCCGCCTCTTCCAAAGACGACGTGGGTGAGAGAGATTTAGGTGCCGATCAGCTACACAGCATCGTGTTGCACCCACTGTGGTCCAAGATGTTGAGGAACTTCCTGCAGAGGGCACGGGTGACAGGGAAGGGGGTGGCATTGGGGATGACACTCCTAGTGTGAAAGACTCATAATCTGTAACGGGTTCGATGGGTCCGGCATATCTTGCGGTTATCTCCGATTGCCGTGGCTTCTACACTAGGTGAAGAGGCTAGGCAGCACATCTTTCGCCTTGCCACAATCAATATCAATGCGATATGGGCACCACACAAACTGACAATGCTACAACGCATGTTCGATGCTGCGGGCATCGACGTGGCCCTCTTGCAGGAAGTATGTGTCGCTAGTTTACCTGACTTTTACGGATATACCGCCCACATCTCCCACGCCTCTGCTACCGATTGTGGTGTGGCTATTCCGCTACGGGAAGGCTTGGCGGCTGCGGACGTACTGTACCTACTGAGTGCAAGAGCCAGTTCGCACACACACACACACACACACACACACACACACACACACACACACACACACATACACAGAGAGAGAGAGAAAGTCGCACTCAAACTTTATAGCCTGTCAGAATGCAGATTTAGTGGACTACTCCTGCAAGAAAAAGTACGTAAGAGGACATCTTACAGACTCAAGTTCAAATGATTCACCTTCAAGTAAGCAGTCACAAGAGAACAGACACACAATTTTTGTTTTGTAGCAAAAGTAGAAAACTAATCTCTTTGCATGATATTTTAGCAGCAATAAAAACAAAATCCACATAACAACACACACAGGGGGCGAAACATGGTTCAAATGGCTCTGAGCACTATGGGACTTAACATCTTAGGTCATCAGTCCCCTAGAACTTAAAACTACTTAAACCTAACTAACCTAGGGACATCACACAACACCCAGCCATCACGAGGCAGAGAAAATCCCTGACCCCGCCGGGAATCGAACCCGGGAACCCGGGCGTGGGAAGCGAGAACGCTACCGCACGACCACGAGATGCGGGCTGGCGAAACATGTATTAGTAAACAGAGACACGGAAGAGATTGTGTTTAGTGGTAAGATAAATTTTTTAAAAACCATATTCGAACTGCAAACATGACAAGATACGGCAACAGGTGCTTAAACTTCAGCAAGACGATTTAAAAAGTATTAACACGATTCCCGAACTGAGAAAAAAAAAAAAAGAATTTGCTTCAGAGCAATGTATCAGTCATAAAGATCTTTAGATAACTGAAAAACACAGTTTGAAAAACGAATTGTTGGGACATCCATTATTGACGTCCTCTGTTTTCCACTGATAAAAATGCAGCCTCTAAACATTTTGGTTTAGCGTTGTCATATATTTCATTGAGAGAACGTAATTAATGCAAAAAAGGTGCATAAAGTGCTTTGATTTGAAACGGGACGCGTCGGAAAATTTCATTGCTTAAATTTGGTAACTGGAAACAGTGCGTGCCAAAACCTCTCACTAGCAATGTGAAAGCAAGTGCTTTTAAATTCCATTTATAGTGTCGCCCTTGTATTCTGATCTAAAATAGCCTTAACTATCCTACTTTTGAACACGAACATTAACTATGTAAATTGCTTTTTATGTGTATGATACCATTTAATCTAAATCGAATCTGACTATTAGTCAATGAAACTGAATGTAAAGAATAGTTATCTATAAAGCAAAGAATGGCTTCCTCATCAAACAGTCACACACAATGGCTAACTGTTATTGAAACTATGCCCTGTTAGAAAAACGCATCTTCTGAATTTACGTAGGCCCTAGAATTGTCTTACCTGTGTCATGGATAGCTCAGCTCTGCTCTGTCTTGTTCAATTGTAAGAATATGAAGAACTGAACGGCACGAACCTAAAGTAAATCACTGCACGGCTGTTTACCTAATTTTCCTTTAGGCTGCTTTGTTAAATGAGAATTTTGCTGTCTTTCCAAGAATGCGCAAGACGTGGCAGTGCAATAATGTTGCGTTTTCATTCAAACCGTGTCGGATAAGCTTTAGTGAAACGTTTGCAAATGAGTAAAAGCGTGTTTTGAAATGATGTTAAAGTCCTTTTAGTAACACAGAAGCGACTCATACTAACATGAACTACGATTTTTTACTAGCATTTCATTTAGAATAAAAATTAACTAATAGAAACAATATTGAAATTACGTAAAATTAACATTTTGCTTTTATAATGAAATGCCTTTTAATGAAGGAGGGTGAAGAATAATTTTTGAGATACTGAACACATAACTCATAATTCCCCTCAGATACGAAAACGTAGATATTGTTAATCACAATGTTATATTATTCACAGTGTTACCTTTACCCTATAATAATTATTCTGCTAGCGGTTGCACCAAATAAAACTCAGTGCATATTACCTTTCTCCAAAAGAGCCGTCCCTCTATAAAATCATCTATACATAGTTCTCTATCCTCAATCAACAACGGAGCATCGCAAATAAAGTTCATTCTCTGTTCAGCACGTCCGCCATTAAAGCTCCCCACTCAACTGCGACTCAACACTCTCTCTCCAACCGACTCACTCGCTCATTTGTGCTCTGTTAATAATAGAACCTCTGGCAGCCAAAGAATACATATCACTCATACGTCCAGGCATCCAAAGGCGCTCTTAGTGACAATCATTTCAAACACTGTCATTTCTCATGATTTATATACTTTGCAAACTAAGTACATGTGTGGAATCAAATGAAACTATGTAGTTCCAGAGACCTTTCGAAATCTCAACCATCTGTGTTGTGTATACGCAGACTGAAGAGACAAATGGAAATTTGAAGTTAAAATCTTCTGGGTTATTAGGCCGCGTCATGTTTCTTCTAAAATGTTCGACGTTTCGACCCCTCTGCTGGGATCTTCCTCAGGATCTTTTGGTGTCCACTACTACTGTTCCAGCAGTAGTGGATACCAAAACATCCTATTCCATCAATAGTAGAAACCAATAGATCCTGAGGAAGATCCCAGCAGAGGGATCGAAACGTCGAACATTTTAGAAGAAACATGACGCGGCCTAATAACTTCAGTGACAACTGCCACGAAAGCCTGCAGACTTACATAAATGGAAATTTGTGCCAGGGCCTGGACCCGGGGGTCCTATTCAATAGGTTACAGGCAAGATACCCCATTTCGTTCGATCCTGAAATGCTATTCTAATACAGTTGGAGAGCTTCGACAATGCCGTTCCAATTTCGGGGGAAAGCCAAGCAACTGAAGTGTGAATGGGAATTTGGATTGAGGAAGAATACGTGCTAGTAGGATAGTCCGCGCGGATGTGTAGAACCTCTGTGACCGGGTGGCGTAGCGGTGGACGCATCTTCCTAGTGAGTGAGAGACCTGGGTTCGAATCCCGGCCTTCATATATCATATTCATAGAACGTTTCCATTTGCCCTGGCTGGCCTGTAGTTCTTAATGTCTGTCTTGCGATTCTCCTTAGAAAATGCTACGTCTTGTTTTATTTTCCTATCACGTACGATACCCCACTGGTAGGACAACCTCGCAGTCGGAAGGATCCAGATACGCCCTTTGGTGCATTATACATTTACTCGAAAGCACAAGCGCTTTGCGACGTCTACAAGTCCCGACGTACCGCCGCTGCTACACTTCTGCCGTCTACTGCGGCGCATTACCTATTATTCATGTACATTTAAGGCCGGTTGCGTGCCGCGACACGGCGCGGCCGTTTCATAAAGATTAGTCCTTCCGGTGTAGGGCTGCCTTCCGAGGCCGGCACGAGTCGGCCGACGCCAGTGGAGTGGAAAGCGAGAGCCATGTCGGCGCATTCAACGAGATGGGAAGAGCCGGCGGGCGAGATTTGCGGCTGCCGACGTCACCGGCAGCTGCTGTGTGGCTCGCGGAATTTCCCGGCGCGGCCGCCGTCGCAGGTGGAGCGCAGCCGTCGCGTGCCTGCGTGACTGGCACTCGGCCATTATTCACCTCCTCTAAGGGTCGTCTGCCGGCACCATGCGGCTACCGCCGCCACCGGAACGGAACCTGTTACATTAGCATCGGACTTTGTTTTGCTCCAGGAAGCTGCAGTGACGTACTCGGCATTGTTACGTGACCTGCGGATAGGAAGCTGGTGTACTCCTATTTCGCTGTCTCGTTTCGATTGCGAAAAGAGTTAGCCGATAGCGTCACCTTTAGGCGAGCATTCACTGGTTCGCACCACGTGACTCGTGCGGCTGCTGCATGCGTTCATTCACCAACCCCAATAGCACAGGGAACGCGCGAGTGCGTAGTGAGTAACATCTCGAATGCTTTATGTCCAAAATTTTTGGTGAAACATTAAGTACATCGTCCAGTCACGTTAATGTGATCACTGTATATATAGAAAATTTCTGACACATTAAAACTGTGTGCCGCACTGAGACTCGAACTCCGGAACTTTGTCTTTCGCGGGCAAGTGCTCTACCATCTTTTATTTTTGTTTTCCATTTTGTTCGTTGTAGATCGTTGCGTTTGGTCGTTGCGGACGTCACATGACATCCGTCCAAGTTCGTTTGTTGATCCTTCCACTCAGTTTTTTTATTACAGAGGCTAACCATCTCTCTGAACGAACACGCTCAGCTACCTTGCCGGCGTGCCTATCTGAGCTACCCTAGCACGACTCACGACCCGTCCTCACAACTTCAATTCTGCCAGTACCTCGTCTCCCACCTTCCAAACTTCGCAGAAGCTCTTCTGCGAAACTTGCAGAACTAGCACTCCTGGAAGAAAGGACACTGCGGAGACATGGCTCAGCCACAGCCTGGGGTATGATTCCAGAATGAGATTTTCACTCTACAGCGGAGTGCTAGTTCTGCAAGGTTCGCAGAAGAGCTTCTGCGATGTTTGGAAGGTAGGAGACGAGGTACTGATAGAAGTTGTGAGGACCGGTCGTGAGTCGTGCTTGGGTAGCTCAGATGGTAGAGCACTTGCCTGCGAAAGGTAAAGGTCCCGAAAATGGTTCAAATGGCTCTGAGCACTATGGGACTCAACTGCTGAGGTCATTAGTCCCCTAGAACTTAGAACTAGTTAAACCTAACTAACCTAAGGACATCACAAACATCCATGCCCGAGGCAGGATTCGAACCTGCGACCGTCTTGCGGTTCCAGACTGCAGCGCCTTTAACCGCACGGCCACTTCGGCCGGCAAAGGTCCTGAGTTCGAGTCACGGTCCGGCACACAGTTTTAATCTTCCAGAAAGTTTCATATCAGCGCACACTCCGCTGCAGAGTGAAACTCTCATCCTGTATATATTCGACGCCAACGTGCAGTAATAACTCACGGGCGGCAGCGGCAGCACTAGCAATGGAGAGTTCATAAAGCGTGTCGGGGGACGCGCAAAACAGTACAGTCGTTGTCTTAACCTGGAGACAAAACGATTTTTCTGACACTGAAAAGGGCAAGTCACTGGTTTTCGGGGCAAGGGTGGAAGCATTTCCGAAATGGCTAAGTCTATAACCAGTTAGCGCGATGTCATGTTTACAGTACATTGAGCATGGCAAGGTGGCACGATTGAAAACTGGCGCCGTCGCAACTGTGGTACACCACGAGCCATAGATGAGAAGGGTGCACGACGCCCGCGGAGATAAGTACGGGCGAATAGGTGTGTAGCTGTTGAGCGACTGACCTCCCATATGAGCCAAGGGACTACGAATGTTCAGCGAACGTTTCTGCCTATGTGCCTCGGCAGCAGGCGCCTGTTTCACGCACCCAAGCTGACTGCTGTTTATTGGCGACGAAGACTGGAATATGGATGCTAACATCGCAACAGGGCGTTCACTAACGGGCGACAGGTAGCTCCTTCAGACGAATCATATTTTATGCTCCATCGGACAGATGTCTCGGTGGTGTGTGCGGCGTGAAATGTCTGGAAGCTAGCTAGCACTCTGCAACACTCGAAGGAGGTGGGAGCTCTGTGGTCTGGGGAACGTTTTCGTTACGTTCTCTAGGCGAACTCGAAATTCTGGAAGGCAGAGTCGATCAACACAAGTATACATATATACTTGGGGATCATGTCCACCCCTACACGTAGTATGTTTGTACTCGGAACGGTGGCATCTGCTAGCAGGAGAATGCAACGTATTACACACCTTTCAGTGTTCGTGGATGGTTCTGAGAGCACCAAGACGAGTTAACCATATTCCTCTGGTCGCCAAACTGCCTAGATTAAAACCCAGTCGAGAATCTGTGGGACCACCTCGATCGAACCGTTTGCACCTGGATTCTCAACCTGGAAATCTAGAGCATTTGGCCACAGCACTGCTGTCGGCCTGGCTTCACATCCCTATTGGTTCCTTGCAGAACCTCACTGATTCTCTTCTTGCACGTCTGACAGCGGTCTGCGCTGCAAAAGGTGATTATTCGGGCTCTTGTCGGGTGGTCCCATTAACATGACTGAAAAGTATAGTATTCGTTGAGTAACCTCGATTCGAGATTGCGTTAAGTCACAGGTAAGAATAAAAAGTATATATTTGCCTATTTTCTTACGTTTTCCCTTCCATAGAGGGAAGCGGTATGTAACCTTTGTTTTAAAGAGACTGTGCATTTCCACCTTCTGACAGAAGCGTACGCAGTAAGTCTATAGACCCAACTGTACAGAGTTTCAGCATAAAGCATAAATGATTTATATTAATTAAGACTGATTAAGTTGTAAAGTGTTAAAAGATTACTATGTTAGTCTTACAAAAATAATAAACAAAAAAAGGCTTACAAAATGTTATTATTATTTTCAAATAATACTAATCCCATTTGAAGTGGTGTTTCAGATCCTGTCTCAGCTCTGCAATTAAAACTATTTTTCCTGGGATGCACGGGGTGAAAATTATATTTGACAAGAAAACAGGGATCAATCTTATACATGAACAGTTTGAAGCTGAACGCGGCAGTCAGTACTGTGTGGCAATGAAGAAACGAATGACGGTGAAGAAATGAACGGTAGTGACGGAAATTGCAGGTGTGAGTGCTTCGTACACATGTAGTTTTTGAAATATTATTGTACCCCGAAAAAATTATGTAACGGTAATATATTACACTAGTGGCCATTAAAATTGCTCCACCAAGAAGAAATGCAGATTATAAACGGGTATTCATTGGACAAATATATTATACTAGAACTGACATGTGATAACATTTTCACGCAATTTGGGTGCATAGATCCTGAGAAATCAGTACCCAGAACAACCACCTCTGGCCGTAACAACGGCCTTGATGCGCCTGGGCCTTGAGTCAAACAGAGCTTGGATGACGTCTACAGTTATACATGCCCATGCAGCTTCAACACGATAACACAGTTCATAAAGAGTAGTGACTGGCGTATTGTGACGAACCAGTTGCTCGGCCACCATTGACCAGACGTTTTCAATTGGTGAGAGATCTGGAGAATGTGCTGGGCAGGGCAGCAGTCGAACATTTTCTGTATACGGAAAGGCACGTAGAGGACCTGCAACATGCGGTTGTGCATTATCCTGCTGAAATGTAGGGTTTCGCAGGGATCGAATGAAGGGTAGAGCCACGGGTCGTAACACATCTGAAATGTAACGTCCACTGTTGAAAGTGCCGCCAATGCGAACAAGAGGTGACCGAGACGTGTAACCAATGGCACCCCATACCATCACGCCGGGTGATACGCCAGTATGGCGATGACGAATACACGCTTCCAATGTACGTTCACCGCGAAGTCACCAAACGCGGATGCGACCTTCATGATGCTGTAAACGGATTCATCCGAAAAAATAACGTTTTGCCGTTCATGCACCCAAGTTCGTCGTTGAGTACACCATCGCAGGCGGTCCTGTCTGTGATGCAGCGTCAAGGGTAACCGCAGCCGTGGTCTCCGAGCTGGTAGTCCATGCTGCTGCAAACGTCGTAGAACTGTTCGTGCAGATGGTTGTTGTCTTGCAAACGTGCCCATCTGTTGACTCAGGGATCGAGACGTGGCTGCACGATCCGTTACAGCCATACGGATAAGATGCCTGTCATCTCGACTGCTAGTGATACGAGGCCGTTGGGACCCAACACGTCGTTCCGTATTATCCTCCTGAAACCACCGATTCCATGTTCTGCTAACAGTCATTGGATCTCGACCAACGCGAGCAGCAACGTCGCGATACGATAAACCGCAATCGTGATAGGCTATAATCCAACCTTTATCAAAGTCGGAAACGTGATGGTACGTATTTCTCCTTCTTACACGATGCATCACAACAACGTTTCACCAGGCAACGCCGGTCAACTGCTGTTTGTGTATGAGAAATCGGTTGGAAACTTTCCTCATGCCAGCCCGTTGTAGGAGTCTCCACCGGCACTGACCTTGTGTGAATGCTCTGAAAAGCTTATCATTTGCATATCACAGCATCTTCTTCCTGTCGGTTAAATTTCGCGTCTGTAGCACATCATCTTCGTGGTGTAGCAATTTTAATGGCCAGTAGTGTATTACATTTTTTTCATTAACTTTATAAGCTAAGATTTTTCTGACATCTTTGACAGTGGAATACATTTACCGGTACTGTTGTCGCTAAGACAGTAAGGATAGGAAACTTTCAGGGGTGGCAGTAAGGACTAAATCAAGAAAAAAATTCTAATAAAGATGGGCTCTAAGATACTTACCTGAAAAGCTATGAGCACTTGTTCGTCTTCGATACTGTGGAACACATCTCTTCTACTGTAAACTCTTTGGTATTTTTTGAGAAGGTATTATGGACCATAACAAGAAAAACGGTACTGTAGATATGGCCTCTAAAATGCATACCTTAAGAGCTATGGACACTTGTTCAGTAGAAGAGATTAGTTTCACAGTAACGAAGATGAACTAGCTCTTAAGATACGCATTTTAGAACACATATTTACTGGACGTTTTTTCCTGCTTTGATCCATGCTACCTCCTCTATACTACTCGCCACGTGGACACGGTGGTCTACCGCTCCCTGGTGAGTCCTGTCCCGGAGTTCGGTCGCCGATCGACTGACCAACGTGTACGGTAAGTGGCATAGCGGTGGAACCAGGAGAGTTTTTCGGAGAAACTGGACAAGCGTCTTGCGGGCCTGTAGCGATATGGAGTAAGGAAATAGCTCGAACTGTAGGAGCTGTGCGTTTCTTTACGTAGTCTCCCATTCACCAAATTAACCCCTCAGTGCTTGCTGGCTGCACGCCGGACACTGTTCATAAGAATGGCGATAACATTTTGACGGTTCCATGGGCGTGCGAAACTTGCGGAATGTTGGGCTTACTTTGAAAAGATCAGGAATGACTTCCTGTCAACAGACCGCTGATATTGTTGACCAAAATACTGAGAGTGGGGCACACAATGACTGGAAGGCGCCCAAAACTGTAGACAGAATGGGATGCTGGGCGCTGTTTTCCAAGAAAAGGAAGTATGGGTTTGCTCTCATTAGTCTGAGTCGCAATTTTTCTCGAGAGTGGGAGTTTGACATCAAATTGTTAGGATGTAGTTAACTTGGGAAAGCAAGACACCGCCTAGCTCCGCATAGAAATCGGAGTAGCTTCATTTTGCAGACACTTCTTATGTTACGGATCCAGGAAGAGAGAGTTGACTTGGAGAAGTAGAGACAGGAGTCCATCTTCGCTCTCGAGATTTCGCCTTGGCGCTCGTTTCTCGGGGCAGTACTTCTCGTGACGAAGAACTGCGGTGCGTTCACGCTCCCAAGGCGAACGCTGCGAGACAGTTGTAGACATTTCTTTCTAAGTCAAGGGCACCTTTTTAAGATTTACACTTTGTATGTATGACTTACGCATGAACCCTATGGGTTCCTGTATTTGATTTCCTTTACCCCATAGTATTGATGCAATCATCATGTCTGATACATAACGACATCTTTGATTTACTGCGATGGGCTTTGTCGTTCAGTACTAGTATTTAATTGAATTTATTGTAAGGATTTTTTGTCCCAATTTTCTCGATTTCCATTGTTTTGGAGACATAAAAATATCATTTCTAAATCAGGTTTTTGTTTCATTTTTCATTTTTGTAACAATAAACTGTGAACCTATCTTTGATTTCAGTAGGTAGATGAACCTGATTTTGGCACGGACCACACCCTCGATCCATTTGTTACTCATTTCGGTTTTGTACAGTTTTCCACTTCACATATGAGTCGGAGGGTATGGCAGTCTGCATATCGAGAGAGTTCATTCGATACAGATCAGAAAGCCACTGTTTATAGTTAACCATAGCCCACTGGCATCTCGAACCTCTTCCAAATGAAAATGTTGTTCATTACGAGACGTATAATTTCCTACTTTATTTGCCGTTAGCCAATTTCGACTTTGTAGTCATTATCAAGCAACATTTAAGTAATCAGTTCATCTACTCACATGTGGACCCACTTATAAACTCTACCTTGGGGTCTAAGGCAACTTGTTACGGTTCACGTGGCTCCCCCCCCCCCTCCCCCCCGTCGGCGGTTCGAGTCCTCCCTCGGGCATGGGTGTGTGTGTGTGTGTCGACCTTAGCGTAAGTTAGATTAAATAGTGTGTAAGCTTAGGGACTAATGGCCTCAGCAGTTTGGTCCCATAAGACCTTACCACAAATTTCCAAAAACCTCTACCGTGGTCACTGAGAAACTACATTATTTCATGGACCAACATCAATCTTAGTCTGATGACAGGTCTTCTTGCGGATTTCTATCTAAATCATGTAGAACGAGTCATTTGCAGCCTATGTGTTCGTGTTACGTTTGCATGTGTGGTTGGACGTTCGCCAATTGCAGATAATTAAATAAAGCAGTGGCTTACATAGAAATGAACATATTATTCTTTGTCAGGGGTTATATTACAAGTAAAAGAAATATTTAACGACAAAGTTTTTGTCGCTGCCTACACATGACACAAATATCTAATTAAATGTTCATCTAGAAATAATTATCCGTAGGAAATGCTTCTGGATGACGGCGGTTCAGATCTCCATAGGGCAATCCACACTTAGGGTTTCCGTGATTTCCTTAAATCACTTATTCTCGTCGTATATCTGCTTGCACACGTCTATCGAAATGCTTGCCAACCGGTCAGACCTTTCATAATATTGAGCAAATGATCGATGCATTATGTGTCTGCGTACTTAGTTCATTTCTAATCCACTGACAGCTTCAGTAATGAGTCAAACGTTTACTGTTTCTTATTATGCTTTAGCTACAGACATTACTTACCATCTAAGGTTATTTGCATTTGTAACTCTGCTCTCTTTTGTACAGTCAGTGCGATAAACTATCCAAGAAAATTATGCAACAAGACATGTGTAGGTAACTGGTTAATAATTCTTTGAAACAGATTATTACAGTTTCCTCTGTTAGTCTTTCTCTAATTAGATGCAACTCATCACGTTATTTGCAAAAAGTACCATCTCTGTTAGACATATACGTATACCAGGTATAGGACGGAACCACAAATTAATCCCTGTGGGATTACATTCGTAAATTCGATGCAGTCCATCCCTCTTTCTCGCATCGTGTTAACTATTCAGTTCTACTTCATGTATTGTGTCTGTTAAATATGATTCAGACTACCTCTTTGTAACATCATTTACTCCAAAAAAATATGTGCTACAACTATTATGATATACTCAAGCAAATTTCCAAGACTCGCAAAAACTACCAACCATTTTACAACTAAGGATAATAATATTTGGCATTCTCGGTCAGACAGGCCTTACGGAACCCAAAGTGGAATGATTAAGAAAACGGTGCTACTAAAGTGTAATACTGCTGTGGAGACTGAACGAGCTTTCAAGTTGTGAAAGTAAGTCAGCCAGACAATTGTTAATCGGCCTTTGGCCCAGAGGTGTGAAGCTTAATCCTGAAGTATATTGAGTCTAACATTTAAAAGGAAAAATATATGTCGTGTTCGTGATTGAAAATGCAAAGAAAGCAATTCTGTGAAGCAAAAATGTACAGAATGCGTTTTTAGCACTTGGAAGACCGTGGAGTGTTAAGTGAATGTTAGAGCATAACAAACAAATTTATAACAAACAGATGTATAAATGTTGATTATCTGCTAACGTTTCTAAACAGCGTGAGATAGATGAAAGTAGCCAGCACGTGTGACTGATGGATCTGACTACTGTTCCATTGAGAAAAGCAGCTGAGTGAGCGTAAACTGGTCACAAGCGAGAAAGTGAAGTGGATTTAAATTTAGAAGAGTGTTATCATTTCAAGAAAATCATTTACCGCAGTTCTCTACATATGGAGAGAGAAATACGTAGGCTGGCTTACGCACTCGGTTCAGATAACAGCCGGCTGCGCGATTGATCAAATAACACTCTTCACTCGTCTCGTAGACGTGAATTTGGGTGAACACATCAACTACATTCGGCGAAGTAGATAGAGCAGACAGTTATGAGCTGTATATCGATGTTATACACTATCTAATCAAAGGTATCCGGACACTTCCTCTGTAATGCTGAGTTGGCAACTGGATGTAGTTAGAAAAACAGTAACAGCGTAACGAGTGGGTCAGGGGAGCTCAGTGGCTTCGAGCGTCGATTAATCTTCTGATGTCACCTGAGTAATAAATCTGTCAGGGACATCTCCCTTCTAAATTTGCCCAAGTCGACTGTGAGTGAAATGATGGTGAAGTTCCAAGATGCTACTCCAGGCGGGTGTAAAATGAATGTGCGCAACAGAGAATAATAAGCGCTAAAATGAAGATTGGCCCTGTCTGACTACCCTCTGAAGCAAATCTTAGGATCTCTTAATTCTATAAATTACAATCTAAACATCAATGAATGATGAAGGCAACTAATCCTACTAAATGATAAACGTTGTTCCTGCTTATATATTTATTGCAGATTAAAAAAAAACTTTATACAACAAAGTTTACAGTTCCTTAATCAATTGCCCAACTCTGCCCCTTATTATGATTGCGCGGTCTAATATCAATAACCCGAAATGACTGACGTCATCTATGTACCAAACACTAGAAGACACTGCCATCAAAGATGATCTACGTTGGTGTGGAACCTCAATGGAAATAAACTAACGTGATCACAGATGTTTAGCTTTTATAGCCTTCATGAGGAGAAGCAATTTGCGATATCACCATATGTACTGCGTCTGGTGCGTTCTCGTACTCGTCTGCGACGATGGAAGAACTCCAGCCACAAATAAACTCTTTCAAACACCAGGATGGCAGATGGCAGGTGAACCGTGAATTTACTTTCAAAATCTTTTCCTAAAGAATTTACCTTATTTACTAGCGATTCATCAAGAACATTAACACATTTAATCACACTAGGTGAGCGTGGAAGTAGCTGCCAGGGAGTAACTGATGAAAATGAAATTACCTTTAACAAATGGGAATTTTATTAATAAAAGCCTTTTCAAAAGCAGATTTAAAATTTTTGAGCAGAAAAGCACCCTCGAAATATCAAGATACAATTTTATTTTAAGGCAGAAAGAACAATATTGACAGTATGAGCCTTGGGGCTGAGAAGCTTGCCGCCCACTTTCAACTCGGCCGTAGTCACGACCGCCCACAACAACCTCTGAAACACTGGTGCAAATCTGTAACACACCACATTACAATAAACTAAAAATTTTAACAACTCACACAAACACATTACCTACGCGCCCCGTAAGAGGGATGGAAATGGTACAAACACTCACACTAAGAAATTATTTGCCAACGAAAGTGCATTTGTTTTTAAAAGGGCTCTTACGGTGGAAGCGTGGCAACTTTATAAAAATGACTATTTAAATAAAACCCATGAAATTCAGACTTACATAAAATGTACAACACGCTCTACATTACACATATATCGCCTCTCAACATGATAGGCAAGATAAAAACATATTTCAGGAATTCGGCCTTTACACCTTAATTCTATAAATTCGTTAACACCGAATCCGACAAACATGACAGACGCAGCTATTAACGTGTGGCACCTTAGAAGGGGGATTACTGTACAACCCGAATTACAGATTGCTCTAACCCTCTCCAGCTCCACAAGGGAAAAACGAACCACCCAATTCACAAATAACCACTTTCCCGCGGGTGAGCAAACGGAGAAGACCCCAAAACAAAGCAGCTGGTGACCTCACCAAGAAAACAAGTAGAATTTAACAAGTAAATGAAACAACATATCTCCAATCACTTCTAATAACTGCGACTTCTGGCGAAGACCTGGGCAGCAACCCCAACGCTCTCCCGAACCGTCCGGTGCCAGCCGCTTCAATGGACGCAGGAAGGCGCGCCGATCTACCGTCTCACGGCGTCGCAGCTCGCCCCGGCCAGCCCGATGTCGTGGTTGCTCTTGTGCCAACCGCGAAACCACTACCCCTTTCTATAAGGCGCGGCCCACTGGATTCCCGTGGGGACCTCACATGCGCCGACGCTCAAGGCGGACAAGTCATCTCGTGTCTCAGTGCGCGACCGACCAACCGACCGATCCAACCGCCAATGACCGTTGCCCGAGCTACTGGAGCGGACTGGCGGCCTAACGCGCAGACTCAGATGCAGGAACTCAACCCCGACCGGGCGACCACTAGCGAAGTGGCAAGATTCTCATTTTCCGGCTTAAAGTTTGATCCAAACGACAGACATACTCGCACTCCGACGACAGACAGACGCTAACTGCCGCACAAATGCGAACGAGAGACAGACCAGCAACTGTTGACGCGAGACTGACCTAGCCTCACTCCGACTGACCGACTGCCGAGCTGATAGCGCCCCTTAAATGCACGTCAACAGGCAACCTTTCCGCTTTCCCACCAGAGGGAGACACCAAAGCTGCGTTCGCGGCGCCACCGCGAGAAACGGAGGGCGACTGCTTCACACAACGCTCTGTGGCGCGCTCTTCAAAACAGCAATTTATTACCACGGCTCAGCGGGCCTTTGATAATATACTCTAATGCTGTCTTCTCCTCTTTGTGGTCTACAGACGAGAAAAGCGAACTCCCAGCCACAAGAACAGAGTTCAGAAAACGTCACAACGTAAGTATAGACAGAGGAAGTGCTCTCAATTACTGAACGCTGCGTATTCAACGACGACTTCCAACCCGGAGATGAAGTCCAGAATCGTACAGATTCGCAACAATACATTGCATAGCTGTTCTAACTATAAACTCTTCTGAGAGCAAAGACAAAAAGTCCGTCTATACCAACAAAGCTGATACCGAGCGACCGTCACACACGGGCGCTCACAACAGAAGACCTCGTCTCTCTAGCGCTGACTTCCCAGCAAGGCTTGGCTCCACACCATCATAATTCCGAAAACGAGTCATATTCCCGAAATCAATTCTCCCTCTCTACAGATTCTTCCGAACGCCGACCAACCATATTTTAGTCTTTTGTCGTCCAGCGCGGAAGGTTTGAGAGGAAAAACCTGTACTCGTACAATAGTACACTTCTGAGTATAAGTCCTTGGAAATAACCCAGCCTGCGTGGTTTCCGAGGTGCCGCTTCTTCGTTCCTCTCACCTGTGTCCAAGATTTTCAGCCTTCGGAAGTATTATCCGGTTATCCTTCCGTCTCCTACTACAATAGCTGCCTGCCGTCACCTTATTGTGTTCCAGAGCTCAGGTGCCACGACGTCCGTCTAGTTGCTTCGTGTGTTTAAGCAGGACCACCACCTGTGCGGCCTTCCACCCAGAGCTTGAGTTCTGCCTGCCGTTTCATCTCCACTGGCGTTCCAAACTCTACGAGTATAGGAAATCAATTTTATAATAAAGACACTCCGTCACCTTTCATGCAATAAGCGTTAACAATTATTTACAAGACGTGCGTGACAATGTCAGTCTCCTCTATATATTCATATATACAAAGTACAACCTATCACATGATACCTAATCGTGTTTGTAGATCATGGCAAAGTATGTGGATTAGTTCTTGTATTGTTCGAAATTATAGCCACTTTACAAAGCGGAAACGCAAAGGAACAGCCACAGTTATACCGAGACCTCATGTAGAGACGGACAAGGACCATCCAGCGTTGCGGACGGTGGTTGTAAAAAGCCACATGAAATCTGCGGAAGGAATCATTCGCCACTTCCAAAGTGCTGCCAGCGCTACAGCTATCACAAAGACTGGGCATAGGCAGTTAAGAAGAATGGTGTACATTGGTCGAGCAGTTCCTCACAAGAGACACATCTCTGTAGTCAATGTTAAGCGACGTTTGAGGTGGTGTGAGGAGCTACGACATGGGATAGTGGATGACTGGGAGCGAGTGGTTTGCAGTGACGAACCGCGCTATACCCTGTGGCCATCTCATGGATGGATCTGGTTTTTACGAATTCCTAGCAGCCATGTGTAGTGTCAACAGTGAAGGATAGAGGAGGTGGTGTCACGGTATGGGTCGCTTTTCGCGGTTGGAGTGTGCTCCCCTTTTCGCCCTTAAGGAAACGGTGAATTCCGAAGCATCGTGTACTGGTCCAGCAGAGGTACAGTTCGCAAGTAATGACTGATTGCACCAGAGTGACAAGGCATTCTGTCACGAAGCAGCAACTGTGAGGTAATGGATTACGGTCAATAACATTCCTTTCGTACTGGTCTCGCCAGAGTCCCGGTCTCATACCAGTGGAACACCTTTGGGATGAGTTAGAACGTCAACAGCCCTACTTCTTTAGTTTCGGCCCCTGAGAAAGAACGGGCTGCCATCCCTCCGCATACATTAAGGGACCTCATTAAACATGTCCGCAGCAGAGTTCATTGCATAGAGACGATGTATGGACATACCCCATTTGATTAGACAGTGTATTTTTGGTGTAACAGAAAGGCAAACAGTAGTTTGCAACAAGACAAACAAGGTGAATGATGCCAAGATTTTAAGATCGAGATACAGGGACAGCGTCATCAAAGAATCTATTGAGATTAAGGTTGCTAAGAATCTCATTAACCGGCACACCGGTTTCCAGCTGAGCTCGGCCTGGAACCCAGCACTCGATCTGCTGAAGATGCGACGTAGAAAACATCCAGACACCGTGGGACACAAGGATGGAATTAGAGATGACTGCCCAGGACATGTAACAAAGGACGTACATGAAATGGCACCTCAGGCAACAGACAAAGTATCTGAGGACGCTCTTCCGAGTCTCGACCGACGATTTGAACACAATCGGCCTGAAAATGACGCTGCAGCCGCTCCTGGGGGCAAGCACTTCGGACGGAACGCCTAACACGACACAACACGGTAACAGAAAGTCCTCATTCACAGAAGGACTCAAATGGCGACAATCGGAAGATAAAACGTCTATCACAACTTGAACGCCATTCAGAAATTAATTCAGCTGTATTGACAACGGATAAGAACCACAAAGTACGCGTACAGCTTTCGGAACTGCCGCAGCTCGAAGAAAATGGTACAGCCGTTGCTATTGGTCGGCGCACACCACGGACAAGCGCCAGACGCTGCGCGGACCGCAGAGGGAACGCCTAGTACAACGTAGGCACAAATACCGGACTCGTTCCACACTGGAATCAGTATCAGATAGCACCTGAAGAAGACTGCGACTCACGCAGTTGAAATATCGTGCAGTAAAGACGCTAATAACCGGCAGAGACCCGATTAGTCAACATGACAACGCCTCGCCGGGAAAGCTTGAAGAATTACAAGGTGCATGAAAGGCTGCGCAGCACACAGACCCCTTTCAGCCGAGATGCGTATTTTTACTTCCATTATGGTTACTACAGCGAGGCAATTCTGTGTCAACGACTCTGCAACGAGACTTGCAGTTTGGATGACTGCGATGACACGCATAAGGCAGAGGACGGGGAAACCCTCCGACCATCACTAGCAGCGGAAGCAGTGTTTTCTTGGTTACGAAACGGGCTGATATCGGAAGCGCACGTGGGTGGGCAGCGCCCCTGCGCTCTACAGGACTCGGCCCGTCGGCCGCCGCCAATTACGCCTTCCTGTGGACGGCCACAATGGACGCGCCTTCGTAGCAACCGTCGGTGCGCTGCAGTCAATACGTAATGAATTGTGCGGCGGAAGCGGGGTGGCTTACCGAGTCGCGCCTAGCCGGCCAGCGAGCGGCCGTCCTCAGCTGGAACAGATTGGGCGTGTTTCCTCGCGTGGCGGAGTGGCGGCTCGGCACGTGGCCCACACATCTGCGCAGGTAGGCGTCGCCACGCGCCACCCGCCACCCGCCACTTCCGCTTTTGCGACCTCCCTCTCACCCTTCCGGTGGGCCTCTGCGACCTGAGGGCGGAGAAGGTCAGCAGATGCTGCCGCTCATATTCCAGTTCCAGCTCGACTACGATTACAGACAAAGAACTACATACCGATAATCCCACTGTCCGTAACATATAGTATACACTGAAGCGGCAACGAAACTGGGATAGGTACGTGTATTCAAATCCAGAGATATGTAAACAGGTAGAATACGGCGCTGCGGACGGCATCGCCTGTATAAGACAACGAGTGTCTGTAGCAGTTTTTAGATCGTTTACTGCTGCTACAACGGCACGTTATCACGATTTAAGTGAGTTTGAAAGTGGTGTCACAGTTGGCTCACGAGCGATGGGACACAGCATCCCCGAGGTAGCGATGAAGTGGAGATTTTCCCGTACGATCATGTCTTCAAGAATCCGGTAAAGCATCAAATCTCCGACATCGCTGAGGTGGGAAAGAGATCCTGCAAGAACGGGACCAACGACGACAGAAGAAAATGGTTCAAATGGCTCTGAGCACTATGGGACTCAACTGCTGAGGTCATTAGTCCCCTAGAACTTAGAACTAGTTAAACCTAACTAACCTAAGGACATCACAAACATCCATGCCCGAGGCAGGATTCGAACCTGCGACCGTAGCGGTCTTGCGGTTCCAGACTGCAGCGCCTTTAACCGCACGGCCACTTCGGCCGGCGACGACAGAAGAGAATCGTTCAACGTGACAGAAATGCAACCCTTCCGCAAAAAAAAATGGCTCTGAGCACTATGGGACTCAACTGCTGTGGTCATCAGTCCCCTAGAACTTAGAACTACTTAAACCTAACTAACCTAAGGACATCACACACATCCATGCCCGAGGCAGGATTCGAACCTGCGTCCGTAGCCCTTCCGCAAACTGCTACAGATTTCATTGCTAAGCCATCAACAAGTGCCAGCGTGCCAACCATTCAGCAAAACATCTTCGAGACGGGCTTCTGGAGCCGAAGGTCCACTCGTGTACCCTTGATTATTGTACGACACGAAGCTTTACGCCTTCCCTGGGCCCGTCAACACTTAAAATGGACTGTTAAAGACTGGTCGTATGAGTCTCGTTTCAAATTGTGTCGAGTCGATTGACGTGTACGGGTATGGAGACAACCTCATGAAACCATGGAACGTAAGTATCAACAGGGAACTGTTCAAGCTGGTGGAGGTTTGTAATGTTGTGAGCGTGTGCAGTTGGAGTGATATGGGGCACCTGATACGTCTACATACGACTCTGAGAGGTGACACGCACGTAAGCATCCTATCTGATGACCTGCATCCTTTCATGTCCATTGTGCATTTCGACGGATTTGGGCAATTCCAGCAGGGCATTGCCACACTCCAATGCCAATCCAGAATTACTAGAGAGTGGCTCCAGGAATACTTTTCTGTGTTTAAACACTTCCGTTGGCCACCAAACTCCCCAGACATGAACATTAGGCTATTGGGCATATCTGGGATGCCTTACAGCGTGCTGCTCAGAAGAGATATCCACCCCCTCGTATTCTTACGGATTTATGGACAGCCAGGCAGAATTAATGGTGTCAGTTCCCTCCAGCACTACCCCAGACAATAATATAGTTCATGCCACATCGTGTTGCGACACTGCTGCGTGGTCTCGGGGGCCCTACACCATATTAGGCAGGTGTACCAGTTCCTTTGGCTCTTCAGTGTATATGGTGGTGCCGCGAGCACCAGCGACATTACAGCCGTCAGTTTGAGTACGCAAGAGAATACTAGCAGTGTAATGGGTGTCGTACCACTTGGCAACGCTCAAGGAGTGTTGGTTGGAAGCTCCTGGAAATTAAGAACTTGGTGCGGCTAGAAGCCCGAGAACTTTTTATTCAATGTTACCATCGCGAGATTCTGTCTCTTACATGACAATGTATACGACATCAATCAAACAGTTGCTGTGCCGAAACATCGAGGTCTCTGTAACGTCATCTTTCAAGGAAAGGCAAAACCGGATGTTCCACATGCTGTCCTGATCTACCTCGGCACGGAGGCCGATTGACTGTTGCCGTGGCTAGCACGTTTTCCAAGTTTCACTCCCTGAAAACATCCAATGTTTGGTGAGGAGAGACGGGCGCGCCGCCACCCGCCAGCTGTTATGACTGATGACCTCAACTATATAGTTGAAACATCATGGAATGACACACCCATATCTGCCACTCTAGTTCATTTCGACTCGGCACCTTGCCGTTGTTGCTGTTTGAGGCGCTAGTTCTATGTCCTAAGTTTTTCTCCTAGTGTGTCCCAATTCTATAAATTTAATAATGTTTTCTCTCTACTACACTTCATATGCACAATTACTAAAAGTTATTATATACCATCCTTCCTCATTTTGCAATTTTAGTGGCCAGCAGTGAAAATACTGGGTGAACATTAAGAAAGGGAACGACAAACTTCAGTAGGTCATTCTGACAGAAAAAGGAATAAAAAATTTTTTACCAACTTGTGTCCGGAAATGAATAGTGTGACTGAAGCAATTAACACTGGTGCATTATTTTATACGTTATACAGAATTGTTATTTAATTACTGTATGAGAGTTGTTCTAAAGAAAAGGTACGAAACAACACTGTCGATATAATAGCGATTTTTATTCAAAAGTAATGACGAGAGGCCTGAGCACACCTACCCCACTGTTTCACCAGCCAAAGGATTCTCTTTTCCCAGAATTCCTGTGGCTGTGACGGGAGACTGAGTCCTTCATTTCGTCGCCCGAGTGGATGCGCTCTGACTAAACACGTTGAAGTCGCAAGGCGACATGTCTGGGCTGTAGGACTGATCCCCACGCTGCTCCCAGCTGAACTTGGCAATTACGGTTTGTGCAATCTGAGGAGCAGCATAGCTCATCCCGTGAGCAGCCCAGGTCGTGCGCTCTCGATGGTCTTGCGTAAGCAGCTCAGTGTTTCACAATGCGCGTCAGTGTTGATGGTTTCCTCGCGCTCGAGGAATTCGAGCATCGGACCTCAGACTTCGAAGCAGACGGCGAGCATCGCCCTACTTGTTGAGCGCACAGCTTGGAATTATTTAGGAGGAGATGTCTCACTACGTTATCCCAAAGTCGTATTCAATTTTCTGCTTGACTGGTTGTTAGGACGTTTCCTACCTTTTCATTTGAACACTGTGTATATATATGTGCCAACGGAGATGGCACTGGTGAATAGCATTATTCCGTCTACTGCAGGTTGTTGATTTCAGCACTGGTGCGTTACTCATTCCTGAAGAAAGCCGAGATGGTTACCATTCACGTGAAGCATTTTGAAACTTTCGAGATTTACTGATTTACCTAGCCACTTACCGTCTGCAGTCGGCCTTTGTGTGAGCTTATGACCCTTCACATGGATGAACGGTCTTATTCTCGTAGTTGTCCGTACGCCTGCTCTGGATCAACAAATTCTGCTCGATATAGAAAGTTACCCCAGTACAAGCTCTAGATACGTGGTCCACCAGCATATAATTAAAAAAAAATGGCTATGAGCACTATGGGACTTAACATCTTAGGTCATCAGTCCCTAGAACTTAGAACTACTTAAACCTAACTAACCTAAGGACATCACACACATCCATGCCCGAGGCAGGGTTCGAACCTGCGACCGTAGCAGTCCCGCGGTTCCGGACTGAAGCGCCTAGAACCGCACGCCCACCGCGGCCGGCAATAAGCCAAAAGGATGGTTTACTTTACGTTAGAGGTTTCGTCACTAGATGTTGCATTAGGCCACAGTCATAGTTACTATTTACCGATGATGCGATCTTCGGTAGAGATGGCGTAATAAATCTACGCAGTTACCCCCTGTGTGAGCTGCATAATACCTTCGGGGATGGGTGAATCATCGCATTGCCAATGATTTAGCATCCGTGTTTGGCCACGTGCTATTGGCGACCACCTACTTTGACCATATGTTTTACCACAACATCGCAATGGACACACGTAAGTGGAAACTCCGCAGAGCACTTTTTTCCTGAGACTGTGTCCTTATCAAGACGATAAGGTAATGTGCCTGATGCATGATGGGCCACCACCCCACTTCTGTGTCATTATTCGGAACACTTCAACATTCGCTCATGACACGGACAGGACGTGAGTCTTGTACCTGGCGAAGTCGATCACCGGACTTAAAATACCTTGATCGTTTACTTGTGGGAGAATCTGCAGAGTGTTGTTTGTCTTGAATCATTTGCTGAGGTGCAAAGCCTTGCCCGTGTAGTCTGACACGCAATTGGCTACAGCGTTTGAAATAATGACGCAGTTTGTGATGCGATGCGTGCACGATTGCACAGGATCCCATGGTGACCATTTCGAATATCTGTAATGTACGAGTACCAATTGCTTTATTACCGACTTACCGCACATTTCCTAAAATTTGTTGATACGAACTTTTTTGTTCCTTTCCCTGCTATGAATCACCCGCTGAATTTGTCCTCTCACCTAATATTCACCTTGTTTAAAGGATCCTGCATGTGACGTTTCATTTAACAGCCTCTTTCATAATGCTCGAGAGGAAGTGTTCTGCGTCCGATATACAGGTGGTTTCAAAAACTTTACACTAAAACAAAGAGCTTAAAGACTAAAGTAAATGAAGCAACTTTGACTCAAGTACCCATCTTCTTGAAAGTTATTCCGGGGCAGCACTTTATCTGTAGTGGTGTATCCTACATCTACCTACCACTGAACTGCTGATTCTAATATTCCACCTCCCCATCTTATTGGAGATGGATACAAAGAGTAGCAGCCATATTATTTGAGTGGTTAGCACACTGGACTCGCATTCGGGAGGACGACGGTTCAATCCCGTCTCCGGCCATCCTGATTTAGGTTTTCCGTGATTTCCCTAAATCGTTTCAGGCAAATGCCGGGATGGTTCCTTTGAAAGGGCACGGCCGATTTCCTTCCCAATCCTTCCCTAACCCGAGCTTGCGCTCAGTCTCTAATGACCTCGTTGTCGACGGGACGTTAACACTAACCACTACCACTACTACCATATTATTTGTACGGCTGTTAGTTGTGCCGTTGACATACGCAATGCTAGGGGTAACGGCAAACACACAATGTGTAAAAGAGCATAATAGCTCTACCATAAATACATAACAAGTCGTGGTGAACTGATCGAGCTCTTCATATATCGTTCTTGAAGCTGTATTTACGTTCTTTCGTAGTTTTCTGGACGAAATTATTTTAAATTCGGTAGGAGGGTGTGTTGTTAACTAAGTGGAGTCTATCTCTCGTTCAACGGTGCTGATTCAGACTCACGTTGCTTGTAGGCGTAACGTTAACGCTGCACTACATTTCCAGCTATTGAGTTCACATCAACATTGATTTCCACACTCGGGTGCTTTTGCTGCAGTGAGGTGTCTTTCTTCGTGACAGGCTACAACACCGTACTTGCTACTAACCTTAAACGTTATTTTCTATGCACATGGTATCTACATGCCCGTTGAGCTGTACCTAAATTTATTCGTCATTTATCAGTTCTTCAACAAATTTAAAGGACTCGTTGAATGTAAATGAGTCAGATCCACGGCTCGTCTTTTATTCAGTTTAGGTTTCAGGTTGGTTTCCCTATGCGGCCAACGAGTAAATTAAATGCGATATTTCGTATAATTGATGTGTTTATTTATCCCTTTGATTATACATGATACCACTGATATTGTCTAGATGTCGATAAGGCTGCAATCGATGTTATCGAAACAGTAACACGACTCACACACTTAGCGTCTCAATAACGAACTCCCTTGTTGTGTCTGGAGGGGCTGGTTTTATACCTGTGCGTCGTGATGTCACTTTCGAGTGTCGGGCGAGACGTACGTTGTAATGATGACATACCAAACAGGTCAATTACTACGCATTGTACAGTAATATAAATTGAAGGAGAATGCAGAAAACAAATCAGTGAGTAAAAACTTAAACGGATTTCCCTCACACTGTACTATTTCTCTGTTTATATACGTAATGTGGGTTATGATTGAATCTGGTTCCCATGAGCATGGTAGTCCTATAAACACAAGGAAATTAACATAATACGACGAAATAAAATTCAGCGTTAAGTCATCATCATGCATATGAGAAATACGAATGTGTTGTCATATTTTGTCTAACGTATATGAGAAGTATAGAAGTTTCAGTTGATCAATATCAATTTAAGCACTGCCTTAAGTTCAAATCCAATTACGCAGCCTGACAAAAACATTGAAGCGCCTACAAGAGAAGGCGGAAACTAAATAAAACTTTGTGGATTGAGAAGATGTGTGGTGTTATTTTAGTGATTACAAATACGAGTCAAATTTACAAATAACTTGGCAGAATTAGCGTACTACCACTATGACGTTGCACCCCTCCAGCCTTTATGCATGCACTGATTCGGTTGGGCATGGTGTCATAAAGCGGTTGTATCCTCACCTGTCCGCTCCTGGTAGCTGAGTGGTCAGCGCGACGAAATACCCTACCTAACGTCACGGGTTCGATTCCCGGATGGGTCGCAGATTTTCTCCACTCAGGGACTGGGTATTGTTTTGTCCTTATCATCATCATTTCATCCCCACCGACACACAAGTCGCCAAAGTGGCGTCAACTCGAAAGACTTGCACCAGGCGAATGGTCTAAACGACGGGAGGCCCTTGCCACAAGGCATTTTTATATCCTCTCCTGAGGCCAACTGACCCACCATCGTAGTATTTGGTTCCTCACATTGTTACACAGCAGAAATGTTTTATGGCAAACGTACGAGGGCGTGGAGAAAAATAGTGCCTCCAGATTTTTTTATGTGAAAACTATTATGGCTTCTTAAACAAAAAAATGGTTCAAATGGCTCTGAGCACTATGGGACTTAACATCTGTGGTCATCAGTCCCCTAGAACTTAGAACTACTTAAACCTAACTAACCTAAGGACATCACACACATCCATGCCCGAGGCAGGATTCGAACCTGCGACCGTAGCAGTCGCGCGGTTCCGGACTGAGCGCCTAGAACCGCTAGACCACCGCGGCCGGCGCTTCTGAAACAAATCGAACGTTATTACATTCTACATCTTTATTCTTCATGTCTACATATTTATTTCTCAACATGGTCACCCTAGCGACGAATACATTTCTACCAAAAAGGAATCATTTCGTTGCTACCGCCACTGTAGAATGTTTGACTATACTGACGGAGCCACAACCTCACCTCTGCTTGCACCATCACTACCTAAGTGAAGTCCTCCAGGAGTTCTTTGAGTTCTGGAAACAGCTGAAAATCCGATGGGGCCAAAGCGGGACTGTATGAGCTCAAGGCGTCGGATTGCTGCAGATGTCGCAGCGCTCTTTTATACTCTGGCATTTCATGCTGAAGGAGAGGAACTTTTCGAATCCGAAACTCCATAACAGCAGCTGTTTGTCACGCACCGACGTAGTTACGTAACACACCGCCATGTTAACAAGCTATTTTTCGGAGCCCACTAGCGGCAAAGGGCTGCAATGTGAAGATACGAAGAACAGAGATGTAGAATGTTAATATCGTTAGTTCTATTTTAAAAAGTTAAAGAAATTTCACATTAAAAAATTACTCCGCGTGGCGATTCCATTCACCAAGGTGCTTATAAGAAATTGCTCTTGATTATACCCGTAAGCGTCTGTCGAACTGCCACACATGTTGGGACTTCAGAAACAGGAAAATTCTCTAGGAATTTATACAGGCGCCAAAACTAACACCTAGCACTAAGACGGCGCATGAAACAAAAGCCTTACGGACGCAAACCAAGAATTACACGTCAATGCACTTCCATAGAAAACCTGAAGGCACTCTAACAGCCGGCCGCTGTGACCGAACGGTTCTAGGCGTTTCATTTCTGAACCACGCGGCTGCTACGGTCGCAGATTCGCATCCTGCCTCGGGCATGTGTGTGTGTGATGTCCTTACGTTAATTAGGCTTAAGTGGTTCTAAGTCTAGGGGACTGATGACCTCAGATGTTACGTCCCATAGTGCTTAGAGCCATTTGAACCATTTGAAGCATTCTAAGAGCAGTCTAATAACGGAACTCTATCATATTCCAACAAAAGAACAAACGCTTAACATGGTGTCTTTAAAGCACTGAAAAACAGACGCTAGCTTAAGATAAGCACTTAAATGGGAAACTAACATCCAGGTAGAGTGACATACAAATCTCTTAACAGCCAGCCGTGTTCCGAAACAGAGTAAACACAAGATTACCACAAAGTTATCTCACTCGGCAACTTGAATTTTGAACGAAGTATACCTTCTTTTGCCGCGGGTGTGTTCTTCCTGGTGCGAGCACTTGGTGTTTACAAAGTCATTCAGCGCCCAATGCTTCACCTTCTTCACTAACAATTGTTGAAGCCACAACAAGTTGTAACTTTAGTAAAATCATTACAGATACATTTGAACAAAGTGAAACACAAACTAAATCAAGACATATCATGATCAATCACAACCTACAACATAAATTTGCCAAAACCAAATACTAAGTAGAAAAACCTTTTGTCTCTATGGGCCAGCTAATACGCAGTTGGGTCAGCAACACAATTGCAAACTGAAAGCATCTAATCCTTTGTGCCCGTCCCTTCCTAACACAATTCCTCAAAACTTTATAGCCAGTAACGTGCGCCGTTATTAGCTACATGCTATTCGCACAGTAAAAAAACAACAATAGATATATAGGAAGCCAGTGAAGCCAGTTAATAAACACGAAAAACACAGGTACACACAGCTGCTCGTTGTTCAGCTCCGAACATTCAGCAGAATGAAGGAGTTACAACTGTCATATGACTTGCCAAACAACTTTAAGTAAGATGTTGCCACAACTACGGTAGTATCACGTGCAAAGTCAAAGTACGCGAAAACAAGTACTCAGTCACTCACTGTTTATGTCTGAACTCCCAGATTTACAGAGGAGGTACCGAAAAAGTCGTATGACTTGCAACGATTCACTTATGCTTCATGGCGTGAACAATACAAATAAGGGACAGCAGAATTTCCAATCAAACAGGAGTATGAACTGACGAGCTAGTTCTAAAGGTACGTTCAGACCACACAGAGCCAGCTCAAATTCAAGAAATGACAAAGATTTAGCACTTCCAAACTACGAGCCAAAGTAGAAAAGTTATCATCAAAAAGGTAGAGCTTTGCCTGCTAGCAAAATAATAAATCCAGCTCTTTCTGGTAACTGTGGTATATATAGCCAAAAGGCATAACTGCTTCGATGTCTAACTGTTCCTACTTCAATATTCAATCTTCTCCACCAGAGTGGCATCTTGTCCACTAACACCGAACACGTACTGACGTCCATTGGCGTTAACACTTTGCTCACACTGGAACAACTTCATTAGTCAAGCGCAATCACATCTTAGCTACACATTCCCAGTGCCCTCAGGAGGCATTGTGGCTCCACCATAGGTAAGCTCATGACCAAAGTGCAGTCAGTAATGTGCCATGCCTCTGTAGGACTGGGATGCGTGGCACAGCTGGTGAAGGTTATTCTGTGATTCACATTGTATCTCGATAAACATCATGCCACAATCGGTCTTTCACGGGATTCCGTTGAACTCAATTGAACTATGTTTCCACTGAGAACAGGAGCTGCAAGCGAGACACTGTGGCGTCGTTCACCAGTCACGAAGGTTTTACCAGCTGAACAGCAAACACCTACGGTAAAGATGGATTCATATGATATCACCAGGCATGGGAAAGCTGTTTTGGATTCCCATACATGTCGATGTACCCCAGGCAGTGTTGTGTGTGGTAGAACCACAATAAAGTAACAAAGAGTTAAGTGAAATGCATTATTTTGTATGCAGAAGATTAGCATGCATTAATAATATAAACGGAGAGTTTATGCTTCCTGTCATCCTAGATAATTTTGGCACATATGAGATAAGTGTGCCAGTGGCCTTCATGATTTACAATTTAGATGTTCTGGATGAAGAAGACTTTGATGTGTCATGTGACAACTAGAGCCACAAGTAAACCATTAACGCATCTGCATTACATAGGGAAATGGAGCACTTTCAAAAAAGTGACTCACTTGCAATGGTAGCTTTGTTACTATGAGCTTTAGATTTGTTTAACACAAATGGTGCTTCACTAGCGACACATGTTATACAGCATCATACATCCACAGGGAACAGCACTCCAGAGTTCAGTAAATCATACTGCGTACCCAGTTGTTTACAACTACTGATGGAAGAATTTATTGACCAACAACTAGGTGGAGGAATAACAGAACATAGTCATAGTCCATGGAGTGAAAAGTCATCATCATCCTAAAGAAATCATCAGATGACACTAAGAAGTACAGATTCTGTCAAAATTGCAGATACAAGTACCTGGATGCAAACACAGAAACTGATGCATATCCTATCACAAAAATTACACAGACATTGGACAATCTTGGAAAATGCAAATACTTTTCAACGATGGATATAAGAAGCATGTACCACCAGGCTAGGAACAGCACATCCGACGCTCAGCTACTATAAATGCCGTTTTACACAAGCAAAGTTAAATACCTTGCCCATTCGAATATTCCAGAAGGTGTAGAGACTAATACACAACTAATTTCAGCATTTCATGGCTTCACAACACCGCAAAAACTCAAACAGCTTCAGTCATAGGTAGGCCTATGTAATTATTGTAGGAAGTTCATTAAAGGTTATGAAGGTTATGCAAAAACTTCTGGAACAATAAATTGCTTGTTGTAAAAAAGTGTAAAATTCGAGTGGAAAATAGACTGCCAAACAACATTTGGGATGTTGAGGAAAACACTGCCGTCAGGTCACTTACTGATAACCCCAGATTTCGAAAATGAATTAACCCTTTCGTATGATGCTAATAATAATGCCCTGTGGTGCATTCTCAGCTAAATTTAAATGATGAAGAACATCCTGAGTGTGTATACAACTCAAAAAGGAAGAACAGAATTATTACATGACTGAAAAGGAGATGCTAGCACTGATTTATGGAATTACATGGTTTCATTGTTATGTGTATGGCCAAAAGTTCAAAGCAGTAAGAGATCACACATGAATAAAATGGTTGTTAGGATTAAAGGATTAACAAGATGGGCGGTCAGCCCGAGTGAATTAGTGTATGACTTAGTTCATAAGCCAGGAAGGAGGCATACAAATGTGGACATATTGAACAGAAAAATCAGAGTACTATGATCAACAGATAAAAGCGTAGCTGAATCACAGAGGGTATAAGTAAATGATGTACAGTGTTCGACATTTAAAATGCTGCCACTGTTCATGACACACAATGGCTTACTCTAAAAATGGCTCTGAGCACTATGGGACTGAACTGCTGAGGTCATTAGTCCCCTAGAACTTAGAACTAGTTAAACCTATCTAACCTAAGGACATCACAAACATCCATGCCCGAGGCAGGATTCGAACCTGCGACCGTAGCGGTCTTGCGGTTCCAGACTGCAGCGCCTTTAACCGCACGGCCACTGCGGCCGGCTATGTCTTACTCTGCAGATACACAAACTGTGAACTACTTGTGGTAACTCCAGCAGCATTCAGGGGTGAAGTTTTGCAAGTGTTTGGTCACAAGTTATCACGTCATGGAGCTACAGATAGCAATGTTATTGAAAAATCCTGGTAGAAAACTATTGAATGTTATGTGAAAGCATACATACAAAACCGTATAATGGTGTACGAAAGTTCATGTTAGCCATCAAACATGGCAGGAAGTGAATAAACCATTTGATATGCTAGGATAAAACGTTTTAGGAAGATTTAATAAAAATTCAGGAAATAAGTTGATATTAACAGTAATAGATCACTTTTACCAATACAATGAAATGGTAGCACTCTCAGACCAACAAGTTAATAAAGGAGCACAACCCTTAACAAATACCTTTGGAGTACCAGACACCATACTAACAGAGCAAGGTTTAAATTTCACATTGTACTTAATGAAACAGTTGTGTCATTTACATTGCATCGTAAGTTAAGAACAATTTCTTCCACCCATAAGCAAATGGATGAATAGTTAGGGTTCACAGGACGATTTCTAAAATATTGAGCCACTATGTTAACAGCCAACATGATAATCATGGCATGTACATAACATTCATAATTTCGATGTGCAACTCTAGAGTTCACACGAGTACCAATCTTTCACCGTACTAGATGGTATATGGTTGCAAAATGTCATGTTCTTTTGCCATGATAAAATCCAAGCATGTATCAAAATTTGCAAAATTTTATGTTAATTTTGACGAAGAGGAAAACAATCCAGTAAAAAAGCTTTTGAACATCAGGAAAAGGGAATGTATAGAGAAACTGCGACAAAACAGAGTTGTTCAGTACACACAAAACTAGCAAAACCAAGAATCTTTTAATTAAGTGCCACAGCCCAAACCAAGTAAATGAAATGACATCACCAGTAAATGTTTAGTTGCAGTTGCCAACAGAAACATCAGTTGTTCTCATAACCCCCTAAACAATTCAAAGGAGCTATGGATGCTATACCACAAGTTCTGTCAGTTGTACCAGCCTCGTAGAAAGCAGCCACAACAATAGAAAACATGTATCTAATGTCGGTCAAGAGATACACAATATGCTTTATGCACTCAGATCACGTAATAAGAAGTTATGATGAAATTTTCTATATTGTTTTAGAGTTTGTGTACATTCGTTATCTTTAAATGTTGCTATGTATTTATTGGTGTATCACGCACAAAAGGATTCAAAAGCTTGTACTGAGTAGGGTACAGTTTACTTCCTTTAACTTTACGTGTGCATATTCTCAAAAAAGGAAAGGAACTGATGAAACGTTCCTGAATACAGTCCTGAACCAGCCACTCAGTTCTGGGATATTGTTTTCCAGGCAACCGTATGTAACATTAACTAGTCATCGAAGGGCGTTAAGACTAACCTTCGACATACGGAAAATACGAAATGAGGTTCGCAGGTTACAGGAGATATTCACAGAATTACATAAAGAGGCGTAGAAAGACAAAGTTTTGGAGTAAATATAGAATGAGTGTCACGAGCTAAGACTTTTGTATGAAAAACTGACAGCACAACAAAACCAGACAGCAACAGTACCACAAACGTTAATCAGGAAGAAAAAAAGCTGGTCAAATAGAGGAGGAAAGCTGCTCAAAATGGTATTTGTCCCCGCAGAAAATGAAGGCATTCAAAATTTAAATAACACATTAGAACAAACACGGGGATCAGTGGTTCAAATGACTCTAAGCACTATGAGACTTAACATCTGAGGTCATCAGTTCCCTAGACTTCGAACTACTTAAGGATTCGAACCTACGACCGTAGCAGCAGCGCTGTTCCGGACTGAAGCGCCTAGAACCTCTCGGCAAGAGCGGCCGGCTGGGAATTAATGGATGCTACTAGAATTACAGTAGAAAGGCATACTACACAGTTGAAAAAACATGGAACATAACGCGCTCAGTAATACGATAATGGTAAGAGAATTGACTGAACAGTAGGTGCAGTATGCAAAAAGTATCATGCATACAGTAACAACTTGGAAAAAATTCAGACTAGATTCAGTGCATTAGACGGGAGAATGAGCATACCCAGACTGTTGAGTTCATTAGCAGATACCTTGAGTCACCTGAGGTTTAGAAGCACATATATTGCAAGAAGCACTTTACCATGCCATGCACGGACATCTAAGTTATACACTGTAGCCTCCAACAGAATTCCCAGTAGTATTACGCCAGGTACAAAAAGAAATCCCTGCAGGACTAAAACACGTGGTAAGTTTAATCGAGAGAAACCTAGCCCCATTCTGTCACACAGCAACCTTTGAAGTTAGTTCAGAAAGAGCAAACATGTATATGACTATTCAGTTTCCGACAGTGGGCATAAATGCACAATACCAGTGATTTACTATTCACCCTTATCTGGTCAAATGGTCAACAGTCAACAAGTGGATCCAAATACAAATGCAAGAAGCATTTTTAATCTCAGAACAACGAGAAACTTACGTCCTTATGTCTTAGCAGAGTTACGAGGATGTATATGAGAAAGCATTACGAACTGTCCAGCCATGGCAATACAAATTAACGTACAGGCATGTGTGGTACAATTGTTATTAGGGAAAATGGAAGTATCAAAGTGTCAGAGAGAAGAGCTAGAGTCCCATAAACATATTTCCAGAGAGTGAGAGCACATTCAGATTTAACACCAGAAGTTGCCACCGTAAATTGTTACCAGAATGGAAATCCCATGGGTATGACCAAAGAATGACAGTGGTGTATTAATGAATGGAACAACTTGTGATATAGCAGGTGCACAATTTCGTTTTCTAGCTACTATCACGGGTATTACGATGATCTAGTTTTTCACAACCTACGTTGTGCTGGTCACACAAGCCTTAGAAGTCTTACCCACACAAAAACTTTTCATTTCTCAATTCCCCTACCTATTGCACCCTCTAGACAACCTGATAAGAGTCACTAAATTTGTCAGAAAAAATGTTCCAGCACATTCCGAGCTATAGAGATGAACAATGATATATTCCTAGCAGGATCACTCTAGGCGCAAATGAATTTCTTGCAGAACCACAAGACATAGTAACTCAAAAGAGGGGAATGTTACACAGCAGAAATGTATTACAGACAAATGTAAAATTTTCTCAGAGTTCTCTCCAGCCAGTATCAAGCCAAGCTAAGCCAAGCCAACACTCTACGTCACGATAGAAACGAAAAACAGGCAGAACGTAGTTATTTCGGAAAGCAGAAGAAACTCGGAAGGTATTGCCTTACCTCACATCTCACTTGAACCGCAAATTCAGCAACATAACCTCAGTGAAGAGATGACATTACGTCGTTCTAATAGCACAACTTCATTTCGTAACAGAGAGTAAAAGCGTCACAAAAAAACTTACGAGCATGCTGATATGGTGGAAAGGCTAAAAAAGTCCTAAAAGCCATTCTTGCGCTTGGTGATGAAGACCACTGATCTGCCTGGAAAAATAGGCCACATTCGGTCACAACAGGCCAGACGTAATGTCATTGCTTCAGACGAGTAGTTATAAATACTCAGGCTTCCGAGCCTTGGTCTCCATCTTCATATTGCAATATACCAGCTACAAAGTTGAAACTGTGGTGTGCTGCTACCGTTCGCCAAGGTAACTTCCGCCGTCGAGACTGCTACCTGTCTGGTCTGCTGTACTCTGTTCCTATGAGCTGGCGACTTCACAATCACTGATGGAAAGACTTGGAGACGTCTACCTTCTGTTTGTTGAGCTGAAGTGATGGTGTTTGGTACACCGTCCACCTGTCGTAGTTCTCGTGAGGTGCGCTAACCACTGCTCGCCCACCGACTAGTACCTGTAGGCACTCATCAACATCCCCGGCCTTCCTTAGTGGAAGAGCTATGCTGTTGTTCATCTCCACACTTTGCAGAGCTGCTGATACATTACCCGAACACACTCCTTTGATGCTTACCGGGGTGCTCTGGCGAAAAGATACTATGTGTGCTGGGCAACAAGGCAGGTTGTAAAGGCTACGCTGATCACCAACGCAACGTCCACCTGCCCCACACCGTGGTTCCGTGGGCAGGACGCTGAAAGACCATGCGACGTATACGAGAGACTGCTGAGACGTCGTCAGCAAGACCAAAGGCTGTGCACTGCACTACTGCCGGCCAGGGCACCGACACAGAGAAGGGTACACGACTGTAAACTTTACTGTAGTAAATTCTTGTTCTGCTCATTTTGTATCATTAGTGGTCACTGCATCTACCAGCCTGCTCCACCGCACTCCCATCCATCATTCCAGCAGAATAGGGACCTCGATGCAGGGGCGTACAATATCCTGAATACTGGCATGGGATGGAATTGTCTTTTCAGCTGGCCTCACACATCTTCTATCGAAGCCATATCAGGAGATCCTGATGGCTGTGGAAGTTTCTCAACAGCTAGCAGACAGTTCGTTGACATCAATTCCAGTGTGGATGAGCATTGTCCTGTTCAAAAATGGTAACACTATACTATCATACGGGAAATGCCACAAGAGGACATACACTGAAGATTCAAAGAAACTGGTGCACCCGCCTAATATCTTGTAGGGCCCGTACTAGCACGCGTTAAGTGCCGGAACACGACGTGGCATGGACTCGGCTAACATCTAAAGTAGTGCTGAAGGGAATTGACACACTAAATCATGCATGGTTGTCCATAAATCCGTAAGAATACGACCGGAAGAGATCTCTTCTGAATAGCACGTTGCAAGGCAGCCCAAATACGCTCAATAATGTCCATGTTGGGCAGTCTGGTGGCCAGCGGAACCTCTACCAGTTTGAACAGTTTCGTGCTGAAATGCATGATCCATGGATTCATGAGGTTGTCTTCATACCCGTACACGTCCGTCTGCTCGATGCAATTTGAAACAAGAGTCGTCCGATCAGGTAACATGCTTCCAGTCATCAACAATCCAATGTCGGTGTTGATGGGCCTAGGCGAGACGTAAAGCTTTGTATCGTGCTTTCATCAAGCGGTACAGGAGTGGGCCTTCAGGTCCAGAAGCCCACATCCATGATGATTCATTGAATGGTTCGCACGCTGACACTTGTTGATGACCGAGCATTGAAATCTGGAGCAGTTTGCGAAAGGGTTGCACTTGCGTCACGTTGAACGATTCTCTTCAATTGTCGTTGGTCCCGTTCTTGCAGGATCTTTTTTCGGCCGCAGCGATGTCGGAGATTTGGTGTTTTACCGGATTCCTCATAGTCACGGTACACTCGTGGAATGGTCGTACGGGAGGATCCCCACTTCATTGCTACTTCAGAGTAGCTGTGTCCCACCTCTTGTGCGCCGACTATAACACCACTTTCAAATTGTCTTAAATCTTGATAACCTGCCATTGTAGGAGCAGTAACCGTTCTAACAACTGCGGTAGATACTTGTCTTTTATAGGTGTTGCCGACTGCAGCGCCGTATTCTGCCTGTCTACATATCTTTGTGTTTGAATACGCATGCCTATACCAGTTTCTTTGGCGCTTCAGTGTAAGATGTCCATAACGTACCGTTGGTCTGTCAGAGTTGCTCAGCCGCTACCAGCCGTGATATGAAGCCGTCTATTGTGACCACACACACCATTATGCCAGGAGAAACGACACTGTCCACCTCCGAAGTACTGGATGAATGGAACCTCACCCCAGGTCGCCGCTATGCACACAGACGATGGTAACATGGGTTGGTGGAAAACCGTGATTCGTCGCTGAACACAATGCGACGTCATTTATGAGAAGTGCATGTTTCCACATCACTGCATCACGCCAAATGCAACCGTCTGTATTGTTGTGGTGGTCTACGCGTGGCATTATGACTCTTTAGTACATCTGCTGCTAGTGTTTCACCAACGGTGCAGGATGACACAGAATGTTGCACGGAGTCCTTGCTCTCGGACAGCAGGCGCAGATGTTAAGGGTTTAAAATGTGCTTAGCACACAATGTGGCAGTCCTCCCTTGTCTGGTCAGAAGCAGTCGACTGGAACCGCGACGACGAGTGTGCCTGCCCTCACGTTCCCATGCAATCCAACAGTGAGCCTCTGCACCCTCCAAATTCCCGAAAAATCTGGATACTGCACGATCTAACAAGCTAGCTAAATGTGTAACGTCCCCTTAGAAAAATTATGAATGACTGTGCTAGTAAACTTCTACGTTAGTTGATTTTCAAACAGATGAGCAAAACTCAACGTACTCGAACAGTTTTCTCTCTACTTATTCTGATCGTCACTAAACTGACACACAATATTTTTTTAGCGCAACGCAATCTGACTTTCAATAATCCCTACAAAAGAATGGTCCTGACTAATAATAACCTATACCTTTCATGAATCACTTACCTCACAAAAATCTTCGTTACTCGCACTACTGCAATACAGCGAGCGCCAATACTGCCAGCTAAATAAAAGATTCTGACTACTGAAGGCACTAGCTACTAATAGGCATAGTTAGCAAATGAAAGATTTTGATAGAGAACAAACAGTGTATTTGCCTTAATATCAATTCATGACATACATATTTACAAATCTCCTTTTTCTGGCGGACACACGTCCAGGTCGTCCGCTTATAGTAACCTCTCAAAACTCTGGCATCTCTCTCACCACATCCAGCACTGCTGGCGGCTAACCTCCAACTAAACAACGCTACGCGTTGTTCACATCCAACTGCCCAACACTCCAATAGCGAATATTCCAACAATGAGTCCAACCAGCCACAGACTGCACACAGCGCAGTCAGTGATTTTCATACAGAGCGCTACGTGGCGTTACCAACATAAAAACCTAAACAGCCTACTTACAAATGGAGGCCCACAGAGAGGCCCCTTTCACACTCAGTCAGATGCTGATAATGCTGTACCCGGCATCGGAGTGTCCTTCACAGCTATCACTTAATATCCGACGTTCTTCACGCCCGTTACGCACCTTACCAGGAATCGTAACAAAACTAAAAACAAACAACATTAATGCACAATGGTGGCCGATTTATGTGTCACAGGGAATTGCTACTGGAATTATTTACATACCTGCCGAGAGTGTGTTCACACTTCTCTTGTGGTACCGATATAAACGTGTCCACAACTACAAGGAATTTTATATGCCCCCGGTGTAGCCAAAGGGTATCGTGCATCTTTTGCCGATCTTAAATATTATTTTATTTTCCTGGTAGGTCTGAAAATAGTTTCCACCCCATACTTGCTTAAAACTTTCCCAATGCGATCTGTGACCTTAGTAAAGCACAGAAGAGAACCTTTGCCCTTGGGCGACTGTTGTTCGTCGTTGCTCATGATTCTCTGCCTAGAGCGAAGTGCTCGATCTATATTCTTGCTAGAATAGCCATTCATCACGAAAGTTGACCGTAGATGTTCAATCTCATCTATGAAATAAATAGGTTCACAAATTTTGTACGCCCTGTCTACCAAGGTTTTCATTACACCTCTTTCTTGTCTAGGGTGGTGGTTTGAATTTTTATGCAGTAAACGATCAGTATGTGTGGCCTTTCTATACACCTTATGGCCCAACGTTCCGTCTCATCCTCTTATTACAGACAAATCCAGGAAATTCAATTGCCCATTACTCTCCGTCTCCATAGTAAATTGGATTATCGGATTAATGCTGTTCAAATGTGTCAGGAAGGCATCCAACTCCTCTGCTCCGTGTGTACATACTACGAACGTGTCATCGACATAGCGATACCATCTAGCTGGTCTCTTACTGGCAGTCTGCATTCATGAAGAATGGCTATTCTAGCAAGGATATAGATCGAGCACTTCGCTCTAGGCAGAGAATCAGGAGCAACGACGAACAGGTGACCGATGTGAAAACCTGAATAATTGGAATATTTGTCTCTTAAAATGTGCGAGAAATTCGTCAAAGGTCTGCTAGAAAACGAAATTTGTACCGGGTGGTTATAATTAAACTGACAGTGTTCCGCGTGCTGCAGTGCAGCCTGTATTCATCGCAGAACGCTAAAACATCGTACGTTATGTTCATTAATTGGTTTTCTAGTGTAGTACGCTGAAAAAAAAGTTCTAATTTCTGCCACAAGGTGAAAATATGACTGTAAATTTCCTATTTTGACGTCATTATCCTGTTCGTAACTTGGTGACGTGCATCGATTTCTTTTGTGAAGTAACTGTTGTTGTAAAGGATTAAAACGGTTGACATTTTCCGTACGAAACGCAATGGCAATTGAGTAGAAAGACCGTCTACTGTTGTTAACGTTGTTTCATCAGAATGGCAGCAGTAGCAGCGCTGCATTACGGAATAGCGCTGACAGAAACAGCTGCGAAGAGGCCCCATGTCACAAAATGGGCTGAACAGAAGGCTCAACACATTTTAAGAAACATGTGAACTAGGTGGTATAGCAGGGAGAGGGAGGCCTTCCATTCCCATGGCAGCTGGTTCTTGGTAAAATTGCTGTAGCTATAGCCGATCGTGCAGCACGTGCGTCAAATTCTGCAGCCAGTGCTCGAGCTGTCACAGGAATTGTCTCTCCCGTGGTCAACAATTCAAAAGATTTTGGGGTGCATTTTACACTGCTATCCCTGCAAGATTCAGAATGTACACTAAATGAGGCTCCAAGATAGGCTTCAATGATGTGACTTTGCCCTTCGGTTTTTGTAATTGTGGAAATGAATGAAATGGGTCGGGGAATATTCTTTGGACGGACGAGGCACGTTTTACTCTGGTCGCTATCGTGAATTCATAGAACTGTTGCATATGGGGCTCTACACCGCCACGGGTTGAGAAGGAACATCCACTGCACTCAGCTTATGTGACTTTGTGGTGCGGTTTCTCAAGCTCATTCAATCGCGGTCCGTTTTTCTTCGAGGAGTTGGTATCTCGCAGGTCTGTTAGGCGTATGGTCACAACTCCCTGTTATAAGGACCTTCTCCAGCACGTGAAAGATACGCTTCGAGAAACGTTTGGTAACGACCGTATCATATCTTTGCAATTTCAGGATATCTACATCTACATTGATACTCCGCAAGCCACCCAACGGTGTGTGGCGGAGGGCACTTTACGTGCCACTGTCATTACCTCCCTTTCCTGTTCCAGTCGCGAATGGTTCGCGGGAAGAACGACTGTCTGAAAGCCTCCGTGCGCGCTCTAATCTCTCTAATTTTACATTCGTGATCTCCTCGGGAGGTATAAGTAGGGGGAAGCAATATATTCGATACCTCATCCAGAAACGCACCCTCTCGAAACCTGGACAGCAAGCTACACCGCGATGCAGAGCGCCTCTCTTGCAGAGTCTGCCACTTGAGTTTACTAAACATCTCCGTAACGCTATCACGGTTACCAAATAACCCGGTGACGAAACGCGCCGCTCTTCTTTGGATCTTTTCTATCTCCTCCGTCAACCCGACCTGGTACGGATCCCACACTGATGAGCAATACTCAAGTATAGGTCGAACGAGTGTTTTGTAAGCCACCTCCTTTGCCGATGGACTACATTTTCTAAGCACTCTCCCAATGAATCTCAACCTGGTACCCGCCTTACCAACAATTAATTTTATATGATCATTCCACTTCAAATCGTTCCGTACGCATACTCCCAGATATTTTACAGAAGTAACTGCTACCAGTGTTTGTTCCGCTATCATATAATCATACAATAAAGGATCCTTCTTTCTATGTATTCGCAATACATTACATTTGTCTATGTTAAGGGTCAGTTGCCACTCCCTGCACCAAGTGCCTATCCGCTGCAGATCTTCCTGTATTTCGCTACAATTTTCTAATGCAGCAACTTCTCTGTATACTACAGCATCATCCGCGAAAAGCCGCATGGAACTTCCGACACTATCTACTAAGTCATTTATATATATTGTGAAAAGCAATGGTCCCATAACACTCCCCTGTGGCACGCCAGAGGTTACTTTAACGTCTGTAGACGTCTCTCCATTGATAACAACATGCTGTGTTCTGTTTGCTAAAAACTCTTCAATCCAGCCACACAGCTGGTCTGATATTCCGTAGGCTCTTACTTTGTTTATCAGGCGACAGTGCGGAACTGTATCGAACGGCTTCCGGAAGTCAAGAAAAATAGCATCTACCTGGGAGCCTGTATCTAATATTTTCTGGGTCTCATGAACAAATGAGGCGAGTTGGGTCTCACACGATCGCTGTTTCCGGAATCCATGTTGATTCCTACATAGTAGATTCTGGGTTTCCAGAAATGACATGATACGCGAGCAAAAAACATGTTCTAAAATTCTACAAGAGATCGACGTAAGAGATATAGGTCTATAGTTTTGCGCATCTGCTCGACGACCCTTCTTGAAGACTGGGACTATCTGTGCTCTTTTCCAATGATTTGGAACCCTCCGTTCCTCTAGAGACTTGCGGTACACGGCTGTTAGAAGGGGGGCAAGTTCTTTCGCGTACTCTGTGTAGAATCGAATTGGTATCCCGTCAGGTCCAGTGGACTTTCCTCTATTGAGTGATTCCAGTTGCTTTTCTATTCCTTGGACACTTATTTCGATGTCAGCCATTTTTTCGTTTGTGCGAGGATTTAGAGAAGGAACTGCAGTGCCCTTTCCTGTATCCCGACCCAAATCCATGTGACTTTTGGATGTGCGGTTATATGAACATCGTGTCTATCCGGACTCTTCTCGATCTAAAGCTTAGCATACGACCCGCATCTCGTGGTCGTGCGGTAGCGTTCTCGCTTCCCACGCCCGGGTTCCCGGGTTCGATTCCCGGCGGGGTCAGGGATTTTCTCTGCCTCGTGATGGCTGGGTGTTGTGTGCTGTCCTTAGGTTAGTTAGGTTTAAGTAGTTCTAAGTTCTAGTGGACTGATGACCATAGATGTTAAGTCCCATAGTGCTCAGAGCCATCTGAACCACTTTTTTTAGCATACGACGACAAATTGTTCTAATTATACCGGACATGGAGATGACATTTTACGGATGCAACGCGTTGCTGAGTTGGGTGACCGTACTGAACATATGTTGTACCTTGTGACCATATCCTAACAAACGTGCATGAATCACCGTTATTATGTATTTTATCGCTCCTCTCCTATTGCCGCGGCTACCCTAGGTTGTGACTGCTTACAGTGCCATATTTTCAGCTAGCGGCAGAAAGTGGAACTATTAATTTTTTGAACAAAGTCTGCTGGCGGACCGTTTAACGAATGTACCTACAATCTGTCAGAGTCCTGCTAGCCCTTACTGCAGCACGCGGAACACCTTCAGTTTAACTGCAACCACATGAACCTATATTTCTCACGAATCCATTGTTTTTTGCATTCAAAGTGCGATAGTAATCGATCACTTAAGGTTAAAACGAGTGTAACATACACTTCTGGGTTTAGTCGAAGAGTGCTTGTCACCTCAGTGAAGTATAAGATCAACCGACTGCTTGAAACTGAAAGAGTCTTTAGGATGTTGGCGTCACAGATGACGTGATACGGGATAGAGACGCATACCGAAGACGCATCGAGGGTTATCAAATTGTAGACAAACCGAGCACTAGAACCAACACAACCTGGACAGAAAAACGGAAGAGAGACTTCAGTGTGAAACTGAAAAAATTTTGCGAGAAGAAGAAATAGAACTCATGAGCTAAATAATTTTAATCACTCTCCTCAGCTGGGCACAAAAAGATAAAAAAAAATTCCAGCCTCTATTAATACGAAACTAATTACATTTATTTACTCATAAAGACATCAACATTTGATTCAAGTTTTCAATTCTATTTCCCTTTCCTGTGAGTTTAAGTAAAAATTAACAGTCCATACCACGTTATATTCAAAGTCTGATAGGATGCCTAGTAGGGTATTGCTCCCAAGTGCTAATCAAAAACACCAAAGCATTGCACCGCTTCGCATTAGCTTATATAAATAGTCTTTTAGTATAATTCAGTTTTCATCACACAATGTAGGCTTTCACAGCCGGTACTGTCTTCACTTAAAACGCCGTGTTCGATGTATAAAACTCCCCCCTGACGTTTCGTCTCCGACTGCGGGAGACATCCTCCGAGGAAGCGCTGCTTATACAGGCGGTACAGAGGGCGCCACTGTCCATCATGTGGCGTCGGCTATGAGACTGTCTCTGGTAATGCCAACATTCTGGACTGAAAGTAATCGATCGTCTCGCTTGCGGCGCAAGGCTGCACCTTCGTCTTTCCTGTTAAAATTATTACGGTGTTTATCAATCTCGATACTGTCTCTATACATTAGTGCATAATATTGCGAGGTTTTAGATATGACGCTCGTCTCGCTAAATTTTATTTCATGATCACCTTCCTGGTAAACATGTTCCGCTACGGCCGATTTATCCGTGTGACCCAGGCGGCAATTCCTCTTACGTTCATCAAGAACTGGAGACCGGAAGTACTCCCAGCGACTCCCCACGTCCGACCCTCTCCAAATAATGCCAGCCCTCGAGATCACAGTTTCCACACATGTTGGCCCACTATTTTACAGCTGCACGAGGTTCATTTGCACCAGTAAATAAAAAATTATATGTGTAGCGCATGAAAGAACAAAATTTCTCAAAGAAAGAAATGCCACAGTTTAACATTGAATACCGTCTCAGTGTATTGAAATAATCACTATTAAGAAGGATATTCAAGTTAATTTCGTAATGGAGAGGAATGTTGGGCTAACACCTGTAGTAGGTGACCTAGACTTGACTACAGTAGGCATGTTCAAGCAGAGGTAGGGTTCAAAAGCTATTGAGAGGTGGAGGGACTTGAACAGGATAGAACAGCGTGGAGAACTGCATCAGACCAGTCTTCAGACTGAATATCAGAAGAGTGAGGAAGAACATGCAGATTGCTGTATCATTTTATTTATTTGAATCGTATATTTTTAGATGGACAATTTTTTGATTTTGAGTTTCCTGTCGTTTCGGGTAGTAATCTATCAGTGTGCATTATATACGATTCTGAAAAGATAGTTTTATTTTTATAGAGGCATCAGTTAATGACTCATGCCCTTTTTAAAGCAAGGAGTATTAGTCGTGACTCGTTCTCTTTGAAAATGAAAGTTACATAGGAGCTCTGACGACGCTGCATGTCATTTAAAACTTCCTACTCGCATGCCCCCATCAATGTACTCGTATTTTGCATACATATTATGAGGACTGACGCAAGCACGACATATGTCTATCATGTGTTTGAAGGCAAAAACAGTGTAAATGACGTGTATCCATTTATAAAAGCTCATAAAATATTTACAAAACGTTTACCAAGAATACACCGAACTTGGTCAACTCTCAGACAGCTACTCAGCTCAGAAAAAGGATCACAACATTCAGTAGGTTTCTGTTGCACCTAACCTATTCTGTGAGATTAAAGAAAATTTAGATTTACTTTCCAGTGAAAGGACACAGTTTTTTACCCTGTGGTAGTGATTTCGACGTTACAAAAGGGAAACTAAGCAAACATGACATATTGTTTACTGTACATGATGTCACAGAGGTAATGTTACAAGTTCGAAACCTCCGTTACTCAAGTTGCTCCTGCTGAAATACAAGACTTCATGGTGGCATGTGAACTACAGAAAGACAACATATCCTGAAGAAACTCAAAGTTTTGGAAGGTAATGGAAGGTGAAGTTCTCTAACAGCCAGTTCCACATTTTGTTTCTGATTCCACATGAAAGGCTGTAATACATTTTGTACAACTATCAATGAACTGATCACCCACATTTTTCAGCATTGTCTCAAGTGTGTTTCCCTGACTGCACCAGAAAAAATGGCTCATACATTTGGAAAGATTCCAGTTAAGTCGAATATAATCAAGGATTTCTAAAAACTCGTATTACCTACCTGACGACCACCTACCTTTCTATCAGGAAATTTTGAAGAGGCCTGGTTGGTTGATTGGATTAAAGGAGGGAAGGAAGCTGCGAGGTCATCAGTCCCCTTTTCCTGGTAAGATAATTACACAAGGGAAAGAAGAAAAGAAAGGAGACGTACAGCACAATAACAAGAGGATGGAAGAACCAGAGAAACGACAGAAGGACAACCAACACTACTATGGACAAAACAGGAAAAGAAAACCAGAGAGAGACGCAAGAAATAGAAGAGATAAAAACAAGAGAGCAGATGACCGTGGCTGGCAGACCACGAGAATAAAAATGAAAAGCCAACCATCTGCGACACATTAAAACATCCAGCCTAAAAGCATTTGAGTGGAGAACACAAAGGGACAAAGGACATGCGCGAAAACTTATATAGAACGATAAAATCCACCGTCACGTATAAAACATAAAACTAATTTAGCCGACGAGGGTTGTCACCTAAAATTAATGGCAACGATTCCAGTAGCAGAAGAGTCCATCGCAGGGCAGCTAAAGACGGACAGCTCACCAAGATATGGGCCACTGTCAGCTGGGCGTCGCATCGACACTGAGGCGGGTCATAATGGCTCAGGAGGTAGCCGTGTGTCACCCAAGCATGGCCAATGTGGAGCCGGCAGAGAACCACAGAGTCCCTGCGAGAGGCCAGCGTGGAGGTCTTCCACACATTCGAAGTCTCCGTAATGGGACGCTGTTTGTTGTGAGTACTGAGGGTATGGCATTCCGTCTCCCAAAGTGCAGTGCAGTATTGAGCGCAGGTCAGTTACAGAGAAGCCGATCTCCATAAGCGGTTTCCAAGTAGCCTGTTTGGCCGGCCTGTCAGCAAGTTCGTAGCCTGTGATTCAGACGTGACCTGGGGTCCCGACAAACACCACTGAACGACTGGACCATTCCAAGACATAGACGAACTCCTGGATTGCCGCTACAAAAGGATGACGAGGGTAGCACTGGTCGATAGCTTGCAGGCTGCTCAAGGAGTCAATACACAGAAGAAACGACTCCCCAGGGCATGAACGGATGTGCTGAAGAGCACGAGATATAGCCGCCAGCTCGGCAGTGAAAACACTGTAGCCATCGGGCAAGGAATGCTGTTCGATATGTCCTCCATGGACATAAGCGAAGCCGACGTGACCATCAGCCATAGAGCCGTCGGTGTAAACCACTCCATGGCCTCGGTACATGTCAGGAATCGAGAGGAAGTGGCAACGGAGAGCCGCGGGGTTGACTGAACCACGTGAAAGGTCCAGGCGAAGCCGCGGCCTAGGTGTACTCCATGGAGGTGTACGTGAATGGAGCTCAAGTATAGGTGGTAAAGGCAAGGACTCCAGTTCGGAAAGAAGGGATTGGACATGAACTGCAATTGGAGGCCCTGACCTGGGTCGCTGATGCGGGAGATTAGCCGCCGTGGGTGGGAAAAGGAGATGGTAATGCGGATGCTCAGGAGAACTACGAACGAGTGCAACGTAAGTGTCCAACAGTTGTACACGCTTAACCTGCAATGGAGGGACTCCAGCCCCCTCCAGGATGCTGGTCACCAGACTCGTCTAAAAAGCTCCTGTCGCTAGGCGAAAGCCATTGTGGTACACTGGGTCGAGTAGACATAACGCTGAGGGCGCCGCTGAACCATAAACCAGACTCCCATAGTCAAGGCGGGATGGAACAAGGGCTCTGTGGAGCTGCAGCAGCGTAGAGCGATCTGCACCCCAGTTGGTGTTGCTCAGGTAGCGGAGGGCATTGAGGTGCTGCTAGCACTTCCGCTTACGCCCGCGAACGTGAGGAATCCAAGAGAATCGGGCGTCGAAAACCAGTCCTAAGAATCAATATGTCTCCCACTACAGTAAGTGGATCGTCATTAAGGTAAAGTTCTGGTTCCAGATGAACGGTACAACGCCGACAGAAGTGTATAACCCACGACTTTGCAGCCGAAAGCTGGAAACCGTGGGCTAGAGCCCATGACTACGCCTTGGGGATGGCTCCCTGTAGGCGCTGCTCAGCAACAGCAGTACTGGTTGGGCAGTACGAAATGCAGAAGTCGTCTGCAAACAGAGAAGGTGAGACGGACGGTCCTACAGTTGCTGCTAGATCATTAATGGCCACTCAGTACAGACCCTGCGTGACCCCATTCTCCTGGATATCGGGGGGAGCTATGGGAGGCACCAACTTGGACACGTAAAGTACGAAGCGACAGGAAATTTTGGATAAAAAATCAGGAGCGGGCCTCGGAAACCTCACTCGTATAATGTGGCAAGGATATTATGTCGCCAGGTCGAGTCACACACTCTCCGAAAATCAAAAAAGACGGCAACCATGTGTTGGCATCTGGAAAAGGCTGTTCAGATGGCTGACTCCAGGGACACAAGGTTATCAGTGGGAGAGCGAACCTGGCGGAATCCGCCCTGACATGGAGCCAGTAGGCCACGTGACTCCAGGACACAACCCAACCTCCGCCACACCATACATTCCAGCAGCTTACAAAGAACGTTGGTGAGGCTGATGGGCCGATAGCTATCCACATCAAGCGGATTTTTACCAGGTCTAAGCGCCGGAATGATGGTGCTCTCCCGCCATTGCGGTGGAAAGACACCATCACACCAGATGCGGTTGAAGGTGACGAGGAGATGTCGCTTGTCGTCAGATGAGAGATGTTTAACCATCTGGCTGTGGAATCGATCTGACCCAGGAGCAGTGTCGGAGCGATGTGCAAGGGCACTGAGGAGTCCCCACACTGTAAATGGAGGGTTGTAGGATTCACTGTGGCTTGTAGTGAACGAGAGGACTTTCCCTTCCAGCCGCCGTTTGAGAGTACGAAAGGCTTGGGGGTAATTCTCCAACGCAGAGGCTCGGGGGTAGTGCTCGGCAATCGTGATTGCGTCGGTAGATAACACGCCATTTATGTTAACACTGGGAACACCTGTTGGTATCTGGTACCCAAAAACTCGTTTGATCTTTTCCCACACTTGGGAAGGTGACGTATGGCACCCAGTGGTCGAGACGTATCTCTCCCAACACTCCTGCTTGATAAGTTGGCGAACGCTGGCATGGAGCCGTTTAAAGGCTATGAGGTGCTCCAGGGAAGGGTGCCGCTTATGCTGCTGTAGAGCTCGCCGACGCTCCTAAATTGCTTGAGCTACTTCCGGCGACCACCCAGGGACTGCCTTTCGCTGGGGCACCCTAAAGAGCGAGGGATCGCGTTTTCTGCCGCAGAAAGGATTGTTGTTGTCAGCTGCTCAACTACCACATCGTTGTTACCGTGTGGGGGAGATTCAATGGTGACAGCAGAGGTGAAAGTTTCCCAGTCCGCTGTGTTTAAAGCCCATCTGGGCAGGCGTCTGTAGGCCTGATGCTGCGGCAGTGACAGGAAGATGGGGAAGTGGTCATTACCACACAGGTCGTCATGTACTTTCCAGTGGATTGATGGGAGAAGTCCCAGTCTGCAAACTGATAAATCAAGGACCGAGTAAATACCATGAGCCACACGGAAATGATTGGTGGCCATAGAAATTAAGAGGCAGACGTCGAACTGAGACAGTTAAATTTCGACATCTCTGCCTTGGCCAGTAAGCACAGTGCCACCCCACAAGGGGATATAGGCGTTAAAATCTCCCGAAAGTTGGAAAGGTTTAGGGAGGTGATCAATCAGTGCAGTTAATATATTCAGGGTTACTGCACCATCTGGAGGAAGATATACATTGCAGAGAGTTATTTCCTGTGTCATCCTTATTCTGACAACCACAGCTTCCAGAGGGGTTTGATGGGGCAAAGTTTCACTACAGACTGCGTTTAGGACATAAACGCAAACTCCACCTGACGCTCGATTATATTCGCTACAGTTCCTGTAATATCCCTTATAGCCATGTAGGGCATGCGTTCGCATTTCTGGGAACCAGGTATCCTGGAGGGCAATGCAGAAAGCAGGTGTAAAGCTTAACAGTTGCCATAGTTCAGCCAGGTGGTGAAAAAAATCGCCGCAAATCCACTGGAAGATGAATTCATCGTGAGACTGGGAAGGCATAGGATATTCAATGAGGCAGTTTACCCCTCAGAGTCACCTGCTGCCAGCAATTTATTGCCTGAGCAGTCTATATCCCTTGTACCTGAGGGTCCGGCGAGATCTAGGTCCTCAGCAGATGCCTGAATCTCCACCTCATCTGCAGATGCAGAGCTTGTAGGTAGCAGTGGTGTGGACGCCACTGCACATCCCTTGGTCTTGGGAATCTTCTTTTTGGATTTCTCTTGCTGTTACTTGGGTTTCTCTGGCTGGAAGGACTTCACTGATTCAGGCTCTGGGACTGAGGATAAGTGTGAAGTCCTAAAACCAGCTGCTTTTCGGCTCTTCAGCCACTGTCAGGTTTCATCTTTCCCACTAACAGCAACCTGTGAAGGTAGTGACCCAAGGGACCCCTTCCTAGCGAGAGGAGCCTAAGAAGACTTACGCTTCTCTGGTGCAGAAGTGGGGATGATATCCCCAATGGTTGGTGGGAGGGGGTGTTGCTCCCAAAGTAGGTGGTGCAGGAGCAACAGGGAGGAAATGCCCCCACCATCAATGGGGCAGGTGTAGTCTTCCAGCTCTGAGAGGTGACTACCGTTGGTGGAGCAGTTGGGGCTAGAACTGTTATGACGGCAACATAAGACGATGTCATATATGTACAGGATGTAGGCGTTCAGATTTCCTCTTAGCCTCAGTGTGGGTCAGTGAGTCCAGGGTCTTGTACTCCATGATTTTCATTTCTTTCTGGAGAATGCTGCAGTCAGGCGAGCAAGGTGAATTATGCTCTCTGCAGTTGACACTGATGGGAGGCGGGGCAAATGGAGTAATGGGATGTGATGGACGTCCACAATCTCGACATGTGACGTTGGAAGTACAGGGGGAAGACATATAGCCGAACTTCCAGCATTTAAGGGCACCGCATTGGGGCGGGGGGAGGGGGGGGTTAGTGCTTTACATCACAGTGGTAGACCATCACCTCTTGGCCTTCTCGGGTAATATATCACTCTCTAACGACAAGATGAAGGCACCGGTGGCAACCTGATTGTCCCTCGGACCATGGTGGACACTCCCAACGAAATGTACGCTTCGCCGCACTTAATTGGCGGGCAGTTCATCGTCAGATTGCAAAAGAAGGTCATTGTGAAATATGATACCTGGACCATGTTTAAGCTCTTACGGGGCGTGATGGTCACAGAAATATCCCCCAGCTTATCACAAGCGAGTAACGCCCGTGAATGGGCAGAGAATGCTGTGTTTATCAAGACTGACCCAGATCTTTATGGACAAACCCTCCACCTCCCCAAATTTGTCCTCTGAATGCTCAACAAAAAACTGAGGCTTCCTGACGTTCCTCCATGAAGTGGTCAGGGAGGGGAACGATTTGGGGTTGTACTTCTGTGCGTTGAATTGAGACCGTGAACACTTAGAGACTGCTGGTGTTTGACCACCAGCAAGAGATGATGTACTACGATTCATCACATGTCATCCGCCCTGATGCCACCCACTCCGATGAGGGGCCCTCCCACTGGGCTGTAGCAATAGTCACCTAGCAGGATGGCCATTGCCGAGAGTCCCGATTCCCCAGGGTGATGGGCATCTACTCTCGGCATGCGTGAAGAGTTAACGGCGCAGGCATCATCAGAGCGATCCCTGTGTGGTCAGGGGGCTACAACCAACAAGGTACACGACTGCCCCACCACAACGGACTGGCTACCGTGCTGGATATCAGGTGCAACCAAGGAAACAAGTCCATTATCAACGTCAGCGTAGAGAACGAAATGCACAGTTGATGGACAAATTACGCACCCAGGAGAGTGACCTCGCTCAACAGTTGGAGAATGAGCAGTTGTGCAGATCCACATCGACGAAGAATGCGACAGGTCTCAGCGCATGATGGACACGATACGCCATGTAAGACGTCCTTCTCCAATTTGCTCGTTCTTCTGGAAATTTTTAAAAATGGAGAACCTTACAGGGGACCATCACATAAAGGCCGAAACGTGTGAGACTCCTTTTAGTCGCCTCTTACGACGGGCAGGAATGCCTTGGACCTATTCTAACCCCTGGACCCGCAGGGGGGAAGAGGCCTGTAAAGAATGACAGCCAAGAGGTAGACTGAATATATTATCAGACCCTGATTATACACTACTAGTACACACTACTGGCCATTGAAATTGCTCCACCAAGAAGAAATGCGGATGATAAACGGGTATTCATTGGACAAATATATTTTACTAGAACTGAAATGTGATTACATTTTCACGCAATTTGAAAGCATAGATCCTGAGAAATCAGTACCCAGAACAACCACCTCTGGCCGTAATAACGGCCTTGATACGCCTGGGCATTATCAAACAGAGCTTGGATGGCGTGTACAGGTACAGCTGCCCATGCAGCTTCAACACGATACCACAGTTAATCAAGAGTAGTGACTGGCGTACCATGACGAGCCAGTTGCTCGGCCACCATTCACCAGACATTTTCAACTGGTGAGAGATCTGGAGAATGTGCTGGCCAGGACAGCAGTCGAACATTATCTATATCCAGAAAGGCCCGTACAGGACCTGCAACGTGCGGTCGTGCATTATCCAGCTGAAATGTAGGGTTTCGCAGGAATCGAATAAAGGGTAGAGCCACGGGTTGTAACACATCTGAAATGTAACGTCCACTGTTCAAAGTGCCGTCAATACGAACATGAGGTGATCGAGACGTGTAACCAATGGCACCCCATACAATCGCGCCGGGTGATACGCCAGTATGGCGATGACGAATACACGCTTCCAATGTGCGTTCACCGCGATGTCACCAAACACGGATGCGACAATCATGGTGCTGTAAACAGAACCTGGATCATCCGAAAAAATGACGTTTTGCACCCAGATTCGTCGCTGAGTACACCATCGCAGGCGCTCCTGTCTGTGATGTAGCGTCAAGGGTAACCGCAGCCATGGTCTCCGAGCTGATAGTCCATGCTGCTGCAAACGTCGTCGAACTGTTCGTGCAGATGGTTGTTGTCTTGCAAACGTGCCCATCTGTTGACTCAGGGATCGAGACGTGGCTGCACGATCCGTAACAACCATGCGGGTAAGATGCCTGCCATCTCGACTGCTAGTGATACGAGGCCTTCGGGACCCAGCACGGCGGTCCCTATTACCCTCTTGAACCCACCGATTCCATATTCTGCTAACAGTCATTGGATCTCGACCAACACGAGCAGCAATGTCGCGATACGATAAACCGCAACCGCGATGGGCTGCAATCCGACCTTTATCAAAGTCGGAAACGTGATGGTACGCATTTCTCCTCCTTACACAAGGCATCACAACAACGTTTCACCAGGCAACGCCGGTCAACTGCTGTTTGTGTATGATAAATCGGTTGGAAACTCTCCTGACGTCAGCACGTTGTAGGTGTCGCCACCGGCGCCAACCTTGTGTGAATGCTCTGTAAAGCTAATCATTTGCATATCACAGCTTATTCTTCCTGTCGGTTAAATTTCGCATCTGTAGCACGTCATCTTCGTGGTGTAGCAATTGTAATGGCCAGTAGTGTAGTTGTGGACTGAAACATCAGTATTATGAAATGTATAACTATACGTGTTATATTGTTGTCAATCAAAATAATGTTAAAGTGAAAAAAATTAGTGTGTAATTTCAGTATCCTTTACATGTATTTCTATAGAAAAGCATAATTTTCCAGCTTTTAATGATTAATTACTGATGTCCCTGAACGCAGGGCAGGATGGAGAAGCAAGACTTTGAAGGACAGGCCCAAGGTTTTCATTTGTAATTTACAAATTCACATCTACTTTTAACAAACACAATACTTCAACAATGGGCATGGAATTCAGCACTTAAGATTAAGAAATAATTGAAATTAATCCACCACAATGGAATAAAATTTTTATATTAAAATAATCAAACTATCTGAGCTCTTAAGGCTATAACTTTGCAGTTAATTAAATAATGGTGGGTAATAAAATAAAAGATTTCCGTAAAACATATTCTCCGAGCTATCAATAGACCATCTTGGCATTAAGATAGGTAGATACGAATAGCTTTAAGAAACAATCTAAATCTGGACAAGTGGAACAATAGACATATTTTCATCAAAAATGAAACAATATTTAGATGACACAAGTTGATGTTATGTTAAAACATTAATTACTAAAAAATCATGACTTTAAAAATAACCTTAGGATTAAGGTAGAATTTTGTATGGACGTTGCCGTAGGAAAGTTATAAATAAGGCTCACTAGCAACGAGAGTGAAATAACTGAGTGTAAGGCTCGCAATAGCCTGAAAACATGACGTCTTCATATACAGGTAGGCGTTAAAAGAATAGCCTTTGGGCTGATAGAATTGAACTCAATCTATACACAGCCGACAGGAACAAACTTGCGCACCAAGGTGCGGCGCCGACCCAGACGCCGGCTGACAAAGCAGACACCGCGGTGTCACACCAGCAGGCCTCCCGCTCGCTGCAAGCGTGGCTACAACCACTTGACAGCCCGAGGTTCGGGAACAAAATCGGCAAAAGCCGTCGACAAGAGTACCATAGTCGAAGCACAGGTAAATTAAGCCAAGACAACTGAAGTCTCTTCTAACGTTAATCGCCAAAAGGCGCCTTTAGAAGCTAGTGCTAAGGAGCCAGAAAATTATTCCGTCAGCTACGCATTTAGAAGTGCCTATAACGTTTGAACAAAAAATTTAGAACACCACTAGCCAATTTATCTCACAGACCAAAGCTAACTCTAAACGGACAAAACGAAGTGAACACATTAAAGTCTAGAAAACGTACTTTAAATGTAAGATCTTATCAACACATATCCGTGAAGGGCCAATAATATAATCAGTGTCTTAAAGGATGCATAAGCCTTACCTCCGTAATTGATGGTGTTTAGCATAACCTTTTAGCCACCAAGAAAGACATCAAAGTCTTAAGCTTGCACAATAGAATCTAAAACAATTCAAACACATATTAACAATCGCTCCTAAAATCACAAAACGTCATTTTAAGAAAATCACGTATCTCTATGAAATAATAAATGAGATACAATAAATTTTAAAACTATTCCTACCTACTAATTAACTTTCCAATTTTACGCCCCAACCAGACCCATATAACTTCATAAATCCCAAAACCAAATAAGGGTGTTACAAAAAGGTACGGCCAAATTTTCAGGAAACATTCCTCACACACAAAGAAAGAAAATATGTTATGTGGACATGTGTCCGGAAACGCTTACTTTCCATGTTAGAGCTCATTTTATTACTTCTCTTCAAATCACATTAATCATGGAATGGAAACAGACAGCAACAGAACGTACCACCGTGACTTCAAACACTTTGTTACAGAAATGTTCAAATGTCCTCCGTTAGCGAGGATACATGCATCCACCCTCCGTCGCATGGAATCCCTGATCCGCTGATGCAGCCCTGGAGAATGGCGTATTGTATCACAGCCGTCCACAATACGAGCACGAAGAGTCTCTACATTCGGTATCGGGGTTGCGTAGACAAGAGCTTTCAAATGCCCCCATAAATGAAAGCCAAGAGGGTTGAGGTCAGGAGAGCGTGGAGGCCATGGAATTGGTCCGCCTCTACCAATCCATCGGTCACCGAATCTGTTGTTGAGAAGCGTACGAACACTTCGACTGAAATGTGCAGGAGCTCCATCGTGCATGAACCACATGTTGTGTCGTACTTGTAAACGCACATATTCTAGCAGCACAGGTAGATTATCCCGTATGAAATCATGATAACGTGCTGCATTGAGCGTAGGTGGACGAAACTAAAATGAGCTCTAACATGGAAATTAAGCGTTTCCGGACACATGTCCACATAACATCTTTTCTTTATTTGTGTGTGAGGAATGTTTCCTGAAACTTTGGCCGTACCTTTTTGTAACACCCTGTATACACCCATACACTATGAATAAACCCTACTGTAACTTTTCCATCAAATTAAACTGCACCAAATCTCAGAGAGCCATGCAAGGAAGGAACCGAGTAAGCAGACAGGTAAATAGTACCGACCGTTGCACAAGAAGTGCTGTACAGTACAAACACTAAGAATTTCGGTCAATGAACGGACGGCCATATCCGCGATTACGGCAATTCAGTAGAAACATGGTTCAAATGGTTCTGAGCACTATGGGACTTAACTGCTGTGGTCATCAGTCCCCTAGAACTTAGAACTACTTAAACCTAAGTAACCTAAGGACATCACACACATCCATGCCCGAGGCAGGATTCGAACCTGCGACCGTAGCGGTCACGCTATTCCAGACTGTAGCGCCTAGAACCGCACGGCCGCAATTCAGTAGAGTTGGAGACGACTCCCAATACCTCCAAGTCACACACTGACTCTCTCGGCGCGCAGGGCACGTTTTTCAAGGCGCTGGCGACTCCAGGCAGCGTCATATTCCCAGGACTCGGCTCTTACTGACTCCCGGCGGGCGCGCAGGGCTTGTTTTTCACGTCGCCACGGCAATGACACTCGCACCGCCCATCGAGATGCCAGTAAAGCAGACAACTAAACAAGCCAAAGATCTGACTCAAGCGTCCACTGCTAAATTATATTACCAAAATACAGCGTTAGAAATTCAGTCTCGCGTATGGCAATCACATTTACAGCTTACAACCAGACACTGCCAATCAGGATGCCCATATAAGGTCAAAATGCAGTTTAAACAGTTTTCCTCCGTTTCTCACAAGTGTGCGTCTGTTGACTTTAGCCCCTTTAAAAATATACGATTAATTTATGCTTCGTAAGTTACTACTGGTAACCTTTGCAAATTCGTTATGTACATAATATTTATCGGTTGACGAGTGAGAACACCGCAAGAACATAACCTGGAAGTCCTACGTGCGAGAGACCACCGAGTAACGGAAACAAAAAGCTAAGGACGCAGCTTAGAGTTGGCGGCATTAGCCGCAGCCTGACAGATTGAGCAGCGGGGGATCGTCCAAGACGAGCGACCACGACCCCTAAAGGCAAGCTGAGTAAAACACGGCTGTACCTGACTTCTCTGGTATAGCAGGGAGCCGGTCTTTCTTTGTTGGCCAGCGAGACGCATGTAAATGCTCGTCGGCGAACCACAAAGGCTTGCCGCACTGTGCTGGCTTCGTTCCATATGGAGATAGTCATTTGACGGCGTGTACCCGTGCCTCTAGTATAAGGAAGTCATGTATTATTTGGAAAACACCTGGGTAGTGAACAAGCACAAGCAGGAACGTACCTGTCACGCCAAATTTGCAGGCTGTTACCGCGATGGTGGTAGAAACATACAGAAGTGATCGATATGGACAAATGTATTAGATTCAAATAACGAATCGTGCTTCAGGAACCTTTAGTCGGAATTTACGAACTTAAATGTGATGTGGGATAATTCTTTCCGGAAGATACAGTTCTCTAAGATTTAGTGTTTGTGCGATGTAATAAACTCGTTTACAGTGAGGTGAGAAAAGTCATGGGATACCTCCTGATATAGTGTTGGACCTACTTTTGCCCTGCGTAGTGTTGAAACTTGACGTGGCATGGACTCAACAAGTCGTTGCCTCTATAGGCATCCACAAATACGAAAGCGTTGCCGGTACAGGATTTTCTGCACGAACTGGCCTTACGATTATGTCCCATAAACGTTCGATGGCATTCATGTCGGGCAATCTGGATGAACAAATCATTCGCTCGAGTTGTTCAGAGTTTTCTCCACAACGGTCGCGAACAACTGTGGCCCAGCGACATGACAAACTGTCATGTATAAACAATTCCATAGTTAATTGGCTGCAGATGATCATCCAGTAGCCGAACTCCATTTCCAGTCAGTAATCGGTTCAGTTGGGGCAAAGTACCCAGTTCATTCCATGTATACGCAGCTGACACGTTGGGTCCATGGCTTAATGGGATCTGTGGCACAATCGAAACCTACCATCAGCTCTGACAAGCTGAAATCGAGCCTCATCCGACCAGGTCACGGTTTTCCACTCGTCTAGGGTCCGATCGATATGGTCTCGAGCCCAAGGGAGGTCTGCCGGCGATGTCGTGCTGCTAGCAAAGGCACTGGCGTCGCTCATCTGCTGTCATAGCACATCAACGCCCAATTTCGCCGCATTGTCATAACGCATACGTACGTCGTACGTCCCACATTCATTTCCGCCGTTATTTCACGCAGTGTTGCTTGTCTTTTAGCACTGACTGCTCTACGCAAATACTGCTGCTCTCGGACGGTTATGTGAAGGCCGTTGGCCAGTGCATTGCTCGTGGTGAGAGGTAATCCCTGAAATATAGTATTCCCGGCATCCATGTGGATCTAGGAATACTGAATTCTATAACTATTTCGAAATGGAATGTCCCACGCGTCTAACTTCAACTACCCTGTATTCCGAGTCTGTTAATTCGCGTCGTGCGGCCATAATCACGATGGAAACCTTTTCACGAGAATCACCTGAGTGTAAGTGACAGCTCTGCCAATGTACAGCCCTTTTAGACTTTGTGTACACAATAGTACCGCCATCTGCACATGTGCATATCGTTATCCCATGACATTTTTCACCTCAGTGTACTGTACGTGTACTTGCAAACACTGTAGTAGAAAAACCTGATGAACATGTAGGGGGACACTATAATGTCCGTAGTCAAGAAGAACGACTATGTAAACATCTACTTCTTTCTTTGCAAACCACTGTGAACTTCATGGTAGAGGATACTTTCCATTGTGCCATTTACTAGTGTTTCTTCCTGATCTGTTTTCCTATAGGCAGAGTGATGGATTAAATGCCTCTGAGTACGCCGTAATTAGCCTAATCTTGTCCTGACTTCGCGATGCATAGGGAGTCGTAATATATCTTGAAATTGTATAAGTAAATGGGGAGTCGTAATATATTCTTGAAATTGTATAAGTAAACTTTGACGTCTACAGTTCGGGTTTTTCAGCTCTCCGTTACTCATAGTTGAAACAAGCAGCTGGCCTTCTTGCTGTCTTATTTGTATATGTGCATTCAAAGTCCCGTATTGATATCCTATTTGGTGTTAGTCCCATGCGCTCGACCAATATTCTAGAATGTTCTGTAAGCAGTCTCCTTTGTACAAAAATAGCGTTTTCTCAGTATCATACCAGTGAAATGAAGTTTGCCACCACCTTAACCTAAGTCTCATTTTATTGGATCACTCCATCTTATAACCGCATTAATTAGTACAAGTCTTTGCATGAGTTAAGTGATTCCAGTAGAGACTTATTGGTGTTGTATCGTAGGAAACTCATTTTTTCTTACTTTTCTGAACATTTAAAGCAAGTTACCGGCCGCTGGATCGACCTAATGAAAGAAACGTGAATGTCAATGCGGGCAGATGAATTTTTGTCACATAAATAAACAACCACTGTGTTTCACTGTTACAACAGCAAGGGCGATGAAAATGTTCGCTTGCTCTCTTCATCCTCTCTTTCTGCTGACTTGAAAAAAAATTGACAGTCACATCTCTCTCATCTAACAGCAGCTTTTCTGCAGGGCATTGCTTCCTTTTTTATGTACATCTCTTTTGAAACATTTAGCAAGTGCCATTATACTACATGATCTGCAAAAAGTTGCTATTTATATAGTCTGAGACGTCGTTAATATAGAGGGCGTTAAGGGTTTAAGTGCAGATATTGTGGTCATTGGTACCTTAATATGTACCCACTTCAGTGTGTTAGTTGCTTTTTACCTGCGTCTGACAGTCTTCCAGAAAAAACGCCACATAATTTACTACCTGATATTTATGCACGGTTGTAACCACCAAATCGTGCAGTAAGTGGACTGCGTGTGGCCTCTGGCTAGCTGTTCTGCTTCCACGTGCGGACACTCCAATAACTGACTTGCTTCCTAGGAGAAAATAAGCATTAATGGCTTGCTATTGCCGCGTGAACTTGGAGATACTAACCAAATTAAAAACATACTACTCCTAATAACCAGAATAATTAGTCTGCAAATGAAGTAAATACTGATGTAATGTTGTTCGATATAATGTCCTCGATCACCAATAAAAGTATCAGTAGTTATACCCCTGAATACGAACAACAAGGATCGCATCACACAATGTGGGAAACGTTAACTTGCGATGCAATCCAACACGGTACGTGTAGTGAAAACTCTAGACGATTTGAACTAAACACGAACGCTAATTCCCGTTATATGTGGAACGTTCGCGTATTTGACCGTGTCAGTGCTTCGTACGCCATATTAGTATTGTCGCGAGCAGGAAAGTTACATCACTAAATACGCTGTCTCTAGTTCGTCAGGTTCTCAGTTTGCGACCGTGCCTATATCTCGCAGCAGAGATTATGTACCTGTCGTATTGTCATAATCGAAACACAAGTTCTCACAAGCTAACCTATGATCCGCGCATAATTAATATTCTGATTCTTTAAAGAAGGAGCTGAAGCACGTCCTTCTACCGCCCTCATAACGCTTTCCACAAATTACCGTGTATGGCCAGATTTCCCTCTGTCAAACAGAAAAGTAAATGCCTCCACCTTTACTTCTCAGTTAGTTATGCAACTTTCTTTTCGTCTGTCTGCATAAATCGTGTTTTATCACGTTCTTCTTTCTCTCACTCTTTCCCCTTTTGTCATATCCATTCCTCCTAGTTCTCATAGTCTGAATCTACTAGTCTGCAATTAGTCTTTATTGTTGCACTTCTCATGGTCGAATGTAAACGTTTCTTTCAGACTACAGTAACTTTTATATTTAGGATTATACATTAGATGGAACTTGTATCATGGTTAACTCAATATATTACATGCACTCAATTTAATGTAACCATCTCCGTGTTCGACATGAACGCGTAGTAACCACTCAGGTACCAAGACAAGCGGTGGACGGTATATAAAGCGTGTCGGGGGAAGCGCAAAACAACGCAGTCGACGTCGTATTGCGGATACAAAGCGATTTGTCGTACGTCCAAAAGGGTATGATCATTAGCTTTAGGGCCAAGTGTTTTCGAGACCGCCAAGTTTTTAAGCTGTTCATGTGCCACCGTGGTTAAAGCATATCTCGCATATACTGATGGTGCTACCCAAACCGGTACTGAGGCGGCTGCTGTGCAGCAGGGGCCCCGGATGACATGGGTGAATAGGCGTGCATCTGCTGGAGTATTGGCCGCCCAGACGAACCAAGGGTCTACCAACAGTGTCTCCTCAACAACCGTTCAGCGAAAACTGTTGCTTATGGGCATCCGCTGCAGGCGTCTGGTTCATGCACCCATACTGACTGTTGCTTATGGGCATCCGCTGCAGGCGTCTGGTTCATGCACCCATACTGACTGTTGCTCAGCGACAACGAAGACAGGAAGGTGCACTCCAGTACCACATCCGGTCCACCACTGAGTAGCGACAGGTGACCTTATCAGATGAGTCACGTTTTCTGCTCCGTCGGACTGAAAGCAATCGCCTTGCAACTATCGTGGGAAGCGTCCAGACGGGAGTAAGGACCGACATTGGCTGGGAAATATTTTCATGGCATTACCTAGGTGATTTCGTCATTCTGAAAGGCACACTGGATCGACACAAGTATGTATCTAGCGTCTACCCCCACATCCAATTAGTTTTACCTCTGCACGATGTCAGTTACCAGCAGGACCGTGCAACGTGTCACACAGTTCACAGTGTACCTGCGTGCTTCAAAGAGCGCCAGGATCAGTTTTTTACACTCCCCTGGCCATCAGACTTCCCGGATTTAAACCTAATAGAGAATATGTGGGGCTACCCCGATCAAATTACTAACGCCATGGATCCTCAAGCGAGAAACGTAGCGTATGGCTCCTCATCCTTGTCGGTAACATCCAGAAACTTACTCACTGTCCTCCAGCTCGTCTCACAGAGATCCGCGCTGCAAAATTTGGTTATTCAGGCTTTTTAAAAGTGATTGAACAACGTATGTAATGTAAAACATGTAAGATGCCTGCTTACAACCAAGAAAAGACCATAATCTTGGGAAGATAAATAAATAAATACACTTTCCGGAGCTCACCTAAAGTTCTTCTGTACCTATCGACGAATCTCCTTGCGGGAAACATGCTGCCTTTTCCCTACCTAAAAATCCTCAATGTAGTCACGAACGTCGTTTAATAACTAGTATGATCATACTTTTATTCATAAGCGTTGGTGCGATATTGAGTCAAGTGCTTTTCGAGTCCCGTGCCGTTGGCCTCTTATTTTTCTGACGTAGTCCTGGTGTAAAGGACTACCAGGCTTAAGTCTGGCGTTGTTATGCTTACAGAATTAGCAGATTTTATTTTAATGTACAGACAAGCAGATGGGTGCTGACGTGTAGTATCAGGAGCCATCCAGCGAATATCAAATTTTCAGAGTTGTTCAGTTACGAGATGCAGGGCAGGTGATGCCTTCAACACACTACTATCTACGTGTATTACTAACTTCATGTGCTCTCTGTTTGGAAGAAACGATCTTTATTCGCTTGAATAGGAAGACTTCCGTCAGCAAGTGAGATACCCTTTTCGCATAAGGTGAGTTACTGGAAAGCGTCCCCTAATTTTTTCTCTTTTAATTGGTGTAACAGGCTTCCAGTCACATGTATTCAATCTCGTGATGAAGAGTAACGCAGGTTAAAAATTGCATTTTGAGCTACACCTCAGTGTTGAGATTGGGATACTGACACTCAGTGTTATTTTGATTTTCAAGATATACGCAATACGCAACGCCAGCGCTATCTAACTGCTATGCCGTGATACAGCAGGTGTCACGCGTAGCCTTTTCAATTCCGAGACACATGTGATATGTCTTTGAGTGATGGAAATTCTTAACTGCGCGTACCTGATGTAACAAATGGTTTGAGCCACCTATATAGATAGACTCTGCTGTACAATAGCTGAACTAAAGAAAGACATGTATATTGATAGTGATCTGTGATTTTTGCTCCAAAAGCCTGAGAAAAAATACGATTTCCGTCTCCATCATATTTCCCTCTCTCACTTGCTAGTCCCGTCAGTGTTAACCACTGTTGTTTTGTATCTCATTAACGACGTACACTCAAGTACACAAAAAAATAACACCTTGCACAACTAGAGATATGATGTTCATTTTGAAAGGACATGTTGCGAAGTAATGATTATCATTTGAACCATGTTGGCCCGCGGTTTCAAGCTCATCGATATCGCGGCGGAGCAGCTCCTACCGGTAAAATGTGCCTACGGCTCTCTTTGTCACTATAAGCCGAAAGCAATGGATCACTATGATTTGAGCAGGTGTACAGGATGCCTCGCAGACGTATGTGCGAACCGTACCGTCAAATCAGTGACTTTGAAAGAGGTTGCAGTACTGGCATGGGAAAATGTGATGCATCCATCAGGGTAACGGCTTATTGTGTGGAACGAAGTGTTTCGGCGGTGCAACGGGTGCGTGCATAATGGTTGAAGGAGGCCGTAGGCCACGACGAGATGGGTCACGTGGCACCACCCAGACCACCGCCCGAGAAGATCTGCACCCCATCCGAGTGGCATTGCAGGACAGATCTGCGCCCCCTCGGCTCTGGTGCAACAGTGGAACAAGCACATCGAAAGTTGTCAGGGGTGACTGTCCATAGGCGTTGCCCACTTTTCCGCCTACGATTGAGGAATGTGCAGAAACATGCAAAACAGTAATGGCGCACTGAACGGCGTCACTGGGGACAGGAACTACATCAGAGAGTGTTTACGGATGAATCCAGGTTCTGTTTGAAAACGATGGCCACATTTTGGTTTGCCAGAGACAGAGGGAGCGGTACCACAGTGACTGCGTTCGCGCAAGACATACAGCACCATTCAAGGCCTTACGGTGTGGGGTGGTACTGGGTACAACCAGAAATCACAGCTGGTGCGTGTCCAGAGCACTGTGACCAGTGTGACTTATGTGAATGACATCCTGCAACCCCTAACCGTATCCTTACTGCAGCACGTCCCAGGCACCATTTTTCAGCAAGCCAATGCACGACCACGTGTTGCTACACGAAGACGTGCCTTCTTGGTGTCCCAGGCTGTCAGACTTTTGAAATGGCCCGCCAGATCACCATACTTGTCGCCAATTGAGAATGTGTGAAATGGTGAAAGAACGGGTGCAGCGCCGTAACCCAGTACCAACCACCACAGATGAACTTTGGAACCAGGTGAGTGCAGCATGGATGGCTATACTACAGGACACCATTCGCGCCACATATGCGTCGATACCATCACTCACTGAACAAGTTATCTGGGTCCTCGGGGGACCCTGTACCGAGTACGGAGCGGGACACGTGCTAAATCCAGTGACTGAAATGTTAATCATTTCTTCAGGACATACTAATATACATGTTCTATGCATATGATCGTCCTATCTCTAGTCGTTAAAGGTGTTCTGTTTTTTCTGAACATGAGTATATAAATAAATCGTACGGTGAAAAGCAAGCGTTGCTTGAATAATTTTGATACGTATCGTGCTTTTTCACACAATAAATGATGGTGATGATGTGGTAGAAAGAATACTTGATTAAATTTGTGGCTGATTTGGCGGTACACATATTGCATAAGCTAAACGCGGAGAAGCCACATCTGGTAGCAGCAACAGTTCTTATCCGTCTGGGCATCACGTCAAACTGAGCTTGGATGACGTATACGAGTACATCTCTCAATACTATTCAGCCTCCGTGCCAGAGTGATGGCGGTAACCGATGACCAGTTGTTTGCAGCTGATGAGAAATATGGAGAATATGCCGGCCAGGAAACGGCCGATAGCCGAACAGCCTCTATACGGAGGTAGGTCGGACTTCACGGGCGATATTCGGTCTAGTATTTATCTCGTTGAAAGACAGCGCGAAGGAAACTTCCAAGACAGGGCAGTCACTAGCCTTGACACGTCAGGAACTGAACTCCTGCTTTCCAGATTACCAGTTATGCGTGCCAGAGGTGATCGTGATGTGTTTGCAACAGCAGCCCTTACTGTCTCGTCAGGTTCTAATCTCGTATGACATTGACTTATGTGAGCTGAAAGCGTTCGCTCTCCTTGGAGGTTCCACACCACATACATCTACCATAACCTCCAGATAATCTAGACTCATCTGGAAGGATCACATGGTGTTACTACTGCGCCCAGTGCTGTCCTTGGGCGCACCCTATGGACGCGAAGTTTTTGCTGCCTCGTCAAGGAAAGCCACGACAATGGTCGCCGTCGTGACAGTCTGTGATTCTCCACACATCGTCACATTGCCCTTGTGAGACCTCACTGCAACCAAGATCATTTGATGGCTCAAGGTACGTGAAGTGTCCGTAGTATCGCGCACGGCTGAAGAATTTGTCATCTCTAGCTCTAGTCACGTGGAGCCGATGAGATCCCATATGCCGTTATGGCCCTCCTGAACCCAATGATTACATAGTCGTATCGTTATCATGCTAACCTGACCAACGTCAAAAACAGTATCGCAGAACGATGAAGCCAAGTGTCGATAGTCCACGATCCTGCCGCTCACGAATTCCGTCGCTTGCTGGTACAGATTTCATCTTCTTACTCGTGGCGTGATACCACACTGCCCAGTCACATTAATGTGACAATCGGTCAAAAGCCTGAATAACCACCTTCCGCAGCGCGGATGTGCAGAATGAGAGGTTCTGGAACGTACAGACGAGGATACGGAACCATGCCGACTGCAGTGCAGTGGCCGGCTGCGCTGGGTTTCTCGGTATAGGATCCATGGCACGTGCTGCCCGACATAGTTGGTAACACAGATTCTCTGTTGGGTTTAATTTCGGGGAGTTTGGTGGCCAGGAGAGTATGGTAAAATCGTCTTGGTGCTCTTCGGATCTAACACGTATACAGCGAGTTGTGTAAGACATGCCGTTGTCCTACTGGTAGGTGTCACCACACCCAGATTACAAAAAAAAAAAAAAAAATAATAATAAAAAAAATAAAAAAATAAAAAATAAAAACTAGATTTTAATGGCCCCCAGGGATATATTTATACTTTTGTTGATCCATTGTTCCTCCCACAATGACGAGGTAACCCAGGGATTGCTACGAAAACATTACCCAGTCCATAACGTTCCCTCTTCCGGCCGGGACCCTTCCGACAATTGTTGCAGGGTGTTTGCTTTCAGACGTTTCACGCCGTACACGCCAGCTAAACCACAGAATCATCAACAAACAACCGCAGATTGCTGGTCACCTTGTCCGCCAGATCATTTACGTATGCAGAAAAATATATTGGTTCTGTCACACTTTCCTGGGGCACTCCTGACGATACTCTTGTCTCTGATGAGCACTCGTCGTTGAAGAAAACTTATTATGTTCTGTTACTTAAGAAGCCTTCGAGTCACTCACTAATCTGGGGACCTATTCCATACGCTCGTACCTTCGTTTGCAGTCTGCAGTGGAGCACGTCAAGAATGCGTTTTGGAAATCTAGACGTGTTTTTCTGGCTGCGTCACTCCGTTTATGTGGGCGAGTGTTGTCATTCAGCGGGTGTCCGTACACATGCTCAGTAGACAGGTAGCTCCAATAAGGAATTCGAGCCGTAGCTAGCTGGAAAGTGGCGTTTAGCGAACGGGACGAACGTCGCGAGATTTTTATCGAAGACTGTAAATTACGAGGGCTATTACAGAAGTAAGATCCGACTGGCCGCCAAATGGGAAAAAAAAAATGTTTTGTTTCAATTGTTTGCTACATCTTTCAGCTACTTGCCTACGTTGGCACCGTTCCGACTTCTCGTAACGCTGTACTATCGTCATAGAAGCAGCCGCCTGTGCTTTCACCCAATTCTCTACGCCGGTCTACAGCTCGTTTTCTGTGCCAAAACATTGCCTTCATAGCCAGCGGTTCATGTGAGCAGGTATGATACCCAGAGGGAGCCAATTAGGGGTTGTATTGGGAGTGATCAAACACTTCCCACCGAAAACGCTGAAGGAGTGTCTTCAATGCCCCTGCAGAATGCGGCTGAGAATTCCGTCGAAGAAGAAAACGCCTAGCTTCAAGTGAAATTTCTCACCAGGCGCCCGTTCTTGGCGGAAGACGCTATCTTTTTAGGCATCATTGTGCACCCAGAACTGAAAAGAGCGACGCGACGCTATCGACGGACATACTACAGACACTGCCCAAAACATATTTGCAAAGCTTCATCGGCTTTTCCCTGTGGTTTCGATTCCGCGTCCGATAGGACCTTATTTTCCGTACAGCCCTCGTATATTCATTCCGGTGGGACATGGAATGTGGTGTTTAAGCGGTGTCGAGGTTTTCATTTACATAAAAAAAATAATTCAAATGGCTCTGAGCACTATGGGACTTAACTGCTGTGGTCATCAGTCCCCTAGAACTTAGAACTACTTAAACCTAACTAACCTAAGGACGTCACACACATCCATGCCCGAAGCAGGATTCGAACCTGAGACTGTAGTGGTCACGCAGTTCCAGACTGTAGCGCCTAGAACCGCACGGCCACACCGCCCGGCCTTCATTTACATCAATATATTACACTGATTTCGGTGGAAAACTGAGACTGGTGGTTCTGTGTGACTTTTTCTTTATTTAATTCAATTTTTATTCTTGTTTTGATGTGGTGGAGAGCAGGGGCAGGAGTTATTAGGAGCGAGCTGGAGGAGGGGTACGAACTGTAAGAGGTATACTCTTTCCAGTTCAGTTGCCGGAATCTTTGTGAAAGCAGTGTTAAAGGGTGTTAATTATTGACGTTAGTGCAGTAAGATCCCAGCCTAGTGGGTCAATGTGAGGCTGGCGAGCCGTATTTAAACTGAAGTTAAGACTCGAGAAGTATAGAAAATTAATTCTGGTCCGCCAGTAAAGTTATCCGATAATAATAATAATTTCGTGTTTGTTAACACCCGATGAAATTCTTTCAACTGGAGGTCATTTCGGTGACTTTCGTGTCCCTAACCTACCTCAGTAATCATACCGTGGAAAAGGGGCGTACAGTTTACCGTGGAAGTTGAGTTATGTGTCGTTCCACGCAAACCTTAACGTCGCTAGAAGGCGGAGGATAGTCAGTATAAAGGCAGATTGAAAAAAATTGTGGTCCTACCGAGATTCGACACAGCAACCTTTTCGTTTCCGAGCTCGCGTCTATCGCCAACACACTACCCCTGCTTTTGGGATTAAATCTGTGAATCACAATTTCTCTCAAGCGTTACGTAGTCAAGAGGCGTGAATTCTCGCCTTGGTCTAGAGTGCGATTTCGCGCGACGCTACGGAAGCTCCGAGACATGGAAGAAAGCAATGTTGCGGCAACAGTTTGAAAACATCACGCTGACGGATACAGGGCTTTAGTAATTTTTGGGTAGTGTGAGTAATCAATTAATATTTAACAACATTAAAATACAGCAGCGCGGGATTACCCGAACGATCAAAGGCGCTGCAGTCATGGACTGTGTGGCTGGTCCCGGCGGAGGTTCGAGTCCTCCCTCGGGCATGGGTGTGTGTGTTTGTCCTTAGGATAATTTAGGTTAAGTAGTGTGTAAGATTAGGGACATGACCTTAGCACTTAAGTCCCATAAGAACTCACACACATTTTTTGGTTAAAATACATTCTCAGCCACCTTTCACAATTCAAAACTGTTGTCTTTCGAAGGAGCTGGCCATCATCAGTATAGTTATACAAAATCTGTAAACTCCAGAAAGATAAAACAATAGTAAAAATATTAAAACATTACAAGGGAACTGAACACGAAATTTTAATATTACTATTTATTTTTCATCTTTATCTCTTTTATAGATACCGAGCGAGGTGGCGCAGTGGTTAGACACTGGACTCGCTTTCGGGAGGACGACGGTTCAGTCCCGCGTCCGGCCATCCTGATTTAGGTTTCCGTGATTTCCCTAAATCACTCCAGGCAAATGCCGGGATGGTTCCTCTGAAAGGGCACGGCCGACTTCCTTCCACATCCTTCCCTAAACCGATGAGACCGATGACCACGCAGTCTGGTCTCCTTGCCCAAACAACCAACCAACCTCTTTTATAGATTCTTGTACTGACCTCGATATTCATGATGACATGATCGTTCCCACTGGGTATTTAATGTTTATGACTCTGAAGAAAACTCGGAGTATTGGCAGACGCGCTCGCTCTAGAGCATTTTATTCCAGAATGACGGGGCAACGAAATCGGCACGCGATGCAGGGTAATCAGTCAGGGGCATTTGCCACTCCTGGCGATTGTAAAGTGATGGCTGCGAGCAGCACTCGCAGCAACTAGCGACCTCTTGTACGGAGTCTTACCAGCAGTGCTTACGCCGTTACCAGCAGTGCCTGCGCGGTGGATCGCGCTGCCGGTGCAGACCTCGTGCGCTGTGACGCTACACTGGCCGCAGCTGCTGTGAGAGTGAATGGCGTGCTCCGCTGGTGGCTTGTCTCAACGCGCGGTTGCGTGCAGTGGTCGAGGCCGTCTATCGCTGCCGCTGCCGCTGCGCTGGGTCGTCAGCGCAGACGTTAATTGGCGCTGGCCCCAGGGCTGAGGACGCTGACTCACAGCGCTGGAGACTGGGCGCGAAGCGAGCGGCCGCAGCCGGCCGATGTCCTAAGAAGAGGACCGCGACGCACAGTTGGTTAACGCTTCTCAGTTCTTTTTTTTATCACCAATCTTCTGATGGTGCAGCCAGCCACGAATTCCTTTCCTGCGCGAACCTCATTATCTCAGAGTAGCACTTGCTATCAACGTCCACAATTATTTGCTATTTGTATTCCAATTTCTGTCTTCCACTACAGTTTCCCCCCGTACATGTCCCTCTAATACAATGAAACTTATTCCCTGATTTCTTAACAGATGTCCTATCATTCTGTCCCTTCTCGTCAGTGACTCCCATGTATCCTTTCCATGGCGATTCTGTGGAGAACCGCCTCATTCCTTACCTTATCAGTTCATCTAATTTTCAACATTCTTTTGTAGCAGCATATGACAGATGCTTCCACTTTCATCTGTTCCAGTTTTCCCGCAGTCCATGTTTCACTACCGTACAGTGCTATGCTGCAAACGTACGTTCTCAGACATTTCTTCTTCAAATTAAGACGTATAATTCTGTTGGCCATGAATGCCTTTTTTTCCAGCGATTTATGTCCTCCTTCATACGTGCGTCGTGGTTTGATACCTAGGTATCACAATCCCTTGACGTCGTTTACTTCGTGATCCCCAATCCCGATTTTAAGTTTCTCGCTTTCTTTTTCTGATACTTTTTACTTTCGTCTTTCTTCCATTTACTCTCAATAAATATCCTGAAATAATTAGACTGTTCATTACGTTCAACAAATCCTGTAATTCTTCTTCACTTTCACTCTGAATAGCTATGTCTTCAGCGACTCTTGTGATTATTCTTTCACCCTGAATCATAACCCCACTCTTGAACTTACCTTTTATTTCCGTAATTGCTTCTTCGATGCAAGATTGGGTAGTAGAGGCGAATGACTACGTCCCTGTCTTACACCCTTTTTCATATAAACACTTTGTTGTCGGTCTTCCACTCCTACTGTACAGTCTTGGTTGTTGTACACATTGCATGTATCCCCTTTCTTCCCTATAGCTTATCTTTATTTTTCCCAGAATTTCGAACATCTTGCACCATCTGACATTAACGAACGTGTCTTGAGTTTTCTTGAGTTTTCCTTCCGTCACCAAATGTAACGTGAGAACTGCCTCTCTGGTGCCTTTACCTTTCCTGAAGCGAAACTGATCGTCATATAATAGATCTTCAAATTTCTTTTCCATTCTTCTGTGTATTATTCTTCTCAGCAACTTGAGTGCATGGCCAGTTAAGCTGAATGCGCGTTAATTCTCGTACTTGTCACCTCCTGCAGTCTTCGGAATTGTATGGATGATGTTCTTCCGAAAGTCTGATGGTGTATCTCGTACGTTCCTCACGTTAACATGACTACTCGTTTTGTTCCCACTTTCCCAAATGAACTTAGCAATTCCGAGGAATTTTATCTCTCCCTTCTGCCTTGTTTAATCTCAAGTCTTCTGGGGCCCTTTAAGATCTAATACTGGATCTCCTATGTCATCCTATCGACTCCTTCTTGTAACATGTCATCAGACAAGGCCTTCTCCTCATTGAGACCTTCTATATACTCTTCCCATCCATCCGCTCTCTCTTCTCTATTTAACGGGGTAATGTCCACTGCACTCTTAATATTACCGCCCTAGCTTTTAATTTTACCGAAACTTATTTTGACTTTTCTGTATGAAGACTCGGTTCTTCAGAAAATAATTCCTTTTTCAGTTTCTTCACTTTTTCATCCAGCCATTTCGTCATAGCTTCCCTGTACTTTAGATTTATTTCACTCATAAGTGAGCTGTATTTTTATATTCTTGAATTTCCCTGAACATTTTTGTACTTCCCTCTTTCGTCGCTCAACTGAATTATTTTTTCTGTTATCCATGGCTTCTTCGGAGTTACCTTTCTAGTACACCCATGGTTTCTTCGGAGCTACTTATCTTGTATCTATGTTTTCCTTTCCAACATCTGTGACTGCCCTTTCTAGAGCTACCCATTCCTGATCAACTGAACTGCCTACTGAACCATTCACTATCGCTTTATCTGTAGCCTCAAAGAATTTTAAGCTTATGTCTTCATTTATTAGTATTGCCGTATCTCACTCCATTGCACACTGATTCTTTAAGCCCATTCTCTTAAACTTCAACCTGTTCTTCATCATTACTGAATTTTGATCTGTCTAGATCTGATCTTGCGTATGCCTTACAGTCTACTATCTGATTTCGGAATCTCTGCCCGTCCATGATGTACTCTCACTGGAATCTTCCTTCATCTCCCTGAATTTCCTAGTACACCTCCTCCTCTTCTGATTGTAGAACAGAGTATTCTGTATTCCCAGCTGAGATTTACTTCAGAGCTCAATTAGTCTTTCTCCTCTCTCATTACTACTACTGTAACGGCTCCATGTAAGCCGCTACATGGCTCGACCCCACAACTAAAGACACCTGAGTGCCCTTCCGACACTCAGGGAAGAGCCTGATGATAATTAGTAAGATAGGGTTCTTTAAATATAGACGATCATTTTAATATTAGATATGGTAATTGTCTGCAAAGTGTGAATGCGAACGTATGATGAGGTAAGCGTGAGATGTCGACTGTGGGTGTGATATAGGCATAGTGGAAGTGTAGCCAACCTCGGATCTAGTAGAGCGCGACTGCACTGGACCAGAGAGGCATAAGCTCCACGCGCGTCATTAGCGCTCGTTAGGTTGCCAAATAACCGTGTGCGGTATCTCTGAGTCCCTGCGGCCACGATGTGTGGACCCGGACGAGGGAGACCGTATCGGGTTGTTGCTGGGAAGACCTGGGTGAGTAAGCACGCTCTGCTCTATCGCTCCGATAGTTAGCGAAGATTTAGAATTCCATGTTACTTTGAACTTGGAAGCAGCTTCCCTGTTGAGGAAAGCCACTATGGTATTTCCTAGAACCATCTCGGTTAGGAGAGATAGGGAGATGATTTCCTTTGCCAAGTAATTTCATGGGAATTTGTGTTCACTGCACTTGGGAGTGAACAGGCGCTCATTGCCGAGTAATACTCAGAATTGCTCAATTTGCATTTCAGTGTGAGTGTGAAGTATATATGCAAAGTGTAGTTTATTTAAATGTGTTTATTGACTACTGATTGTGGAGAGATTGGTAACACGTGGTCCGCAGACCCCGTGAATTTCTTGGTGAGAAGCTTCAGCTCGACGTAATCACATTTCATGATCGAGCTGGATCTTCTACGTAAATTCACGCGTGTGATTTAATTTTTCCTTCAGAATATCCACTAAAACTCGCGGAGTTAGTTAAACGTGAAGACGGGACTTGCCCGAATTAAAGTTACAGTTGGAACCATGTGCTCTCTCCCAATGTTGTCCCACTTGGTGTATGGGAACTTTCCTCTTTTATCTGTTAGATAAAATGAATAGAGTGAATGTTAGTGTGTGTGTGTGGCTAAATGATGATAGAAATGTGCAGGCGGTAGTCATTGTCGATTCACGGCACATGTTAGCCGGATGTTTAACTAAGTTTACTTAGATATGATACTATTTGTATCACGCCAGCATTCCGTGATAGGTGAGAGGGAATATTTGAGATGGTAATGTTTATTGAATAAATGTGATTGTGTTATTATATAAATATGTTACAGTGACTTCTCCCAGCCACACCATATTCCCTTATCATTTCACAGAATATATGGTACGCGAATTTCAGTTAATCACCTGTCTATGTCCCACTCATGGGCATATTACATTTAACAAACTCTGTAAGGTGCTGTTAAAACTTCATTATAATAATATTCTAATTCTAACTTGATCAAAACCACCGAATAAAACTTTAGTTTGAGTATTGATGCTTGTTGCTGCAAATGGCCGCCGGCGTCTTCTATAGTACAGGTCCCTTTTATAAAATTGAGGATGCCTGCCGTGTGTGCGGAAAGCAAGTATCATGCACAACCAAAACCATATTCTCCAGTAATCCTTTCTTCTACTCCTTCGTCTACAACCACATTTCAAATCGCCACAACTGTTGGATTTTCATCTCCCTTTACGTACTGAATTACGTCTCGAACATCATCTACAGTATCACACCAACACGGATGTGAATGTATTACGTGCCTACACATGAAGCAATAAAGTGAATTTATTGTCACAACTCACACCTTACCTACAGCAATACACTTCTGACCATTAAAACTGGAACGCCAGGAAAGGCAACAAATAGTGTAGTTTTACTAACTGTGTCTACACAGTCTGGAAGGAAGAACACATGGTTAAAGTTCTAGGTGATCTGGATGTATAAACAGTTCGAAATTTAGTACACAAAACTGCCACCTCGGACAGCACCAATGGCTCTGAACCTGCTGAGAGATGAGAGAAAAGGATTTCTTCTTATGGAAAATGAATCATCTATGACAGGTTTAAACGGAGCACGCAGACAACGCAGTAACGGCGAACCCTTATATTACATCAAACCACGCTGGCATAGCCAGTTGCGCTCATAAAAATCGCTAGTCGGCAAAAACTGGGGAGCTGAACACATGAAACACAATACCCACGACTATGCAGAACAGGTGGCCGATTTTATAATCAAATTATCCTCTCTTTTGATGACTTTGGCGTGTTACAGGTACTCTGAGGCTGTTGCTGTCCCATGAGATGTCGTCGGATACCAGATACAATTGTAACGCCTCTCTAGCAATATTTCGTAACATCCACGCATGGACTAGCGCCACTGCCTCAAATTCGCCAGCAGCTGTACTACCCGCCCTGAGTGCAATCGCCTGTTAAGTAGTACTGCCCCCCCCCCCCCCCTTGTGACACTACCATTATAAATGTTACTGCCTAGCTATAAAATGAAACAGGATTTCCATTCAACACATTCATTTTTCAAAGGACGCAAGATAAATGGTACTTAGTTGTTTTATTAAATAATGAACTAGTCAATTAGTAAGACAATTGGTATTGTTTATTTGTAACTACTTTGTTTATAGAAAGACGAAGCAATTCTGAGTGCATCGCGAGTGCTGCCTACAGTTCCATCCCAGAAAAGAATGCTAGAAAACTAACTATCCACATTTGGGCAGACATGTTTCCTCTGCATCAATACTCCCCCTAATCGACAAATCACACCAAGCACTCCCATTTTAAATCAGCCAAAATAAAAAAAGACACTTAGACCTATTATTTGTAGACCACATCATTGCTGGACTCCTTACTTCTGAGCTGGCAGAAATTGGAAGACTTTAGGCTGCCATCGTTTTGGGTCTGCCCACTGCCGCTAATAATAATAACTATGACAGTAATAATAATAATAACAAATAATAATAATAATCCAGTGTAGGCCTTATAACAGAGTAGTAGCCATTACAAAGTTTCTGTTGTGTTTTGCTGTGAATTATTTCGTTTATTATTGCGAAGTGAATGGTGAAGTAATTTATGGCGTAGTGTGGTAACTGCCTCAAAGTCGGAGAAGGCATTTTTCATCAGATATTTAGAGATGTTGTTGTTGTTGTGGTCTTCAGTCCTGAGACTGGTTTGATGCAGCTCTCCATGCTACTCTATCCTGTGCAAGCTTTTTCATCTCCCAGTACCTACTGCAACCTACATCCTTCTGAATCTGCTTAGTGTATTCATCTCTTGGTCTCCCTCTACGAATTTTACCCTCCACGCTGCCCTCCAATACTAAATTGGTGATCCCTTGATGCCTCAGAACATGTCCTACCAATCGATCCCTTCTTCTGGTCAAGTTGTGCCACAAACTTCTCTTCTCCCCAATCCTATTCAATACTTCCTCATTAGTTATGTGATCTACCCATCTAATCTTCAGCATTCTTCTGTAGCACCACATTTCGAAAGCTTCTATTCTCTTCTTGTCCAAACTATTTATCGTCCATGTTTCACTTCCATACATGGCTACACTCCATACAAATACTTTCAGAAATGACTTCCTGACACTTAAATCAATACTGGATGTTAACAAATTTCTCTTTTTCAGAAACGCTTTCCTTGCCATTGCCAGCCTACATTTTATATCCTCTCTACTTCGACCATCATCAGTTATTTTGCTCCCCAAATAGCAAAACCCCTTTACTACTTTAAGAGCCTCATTTCCTAATCTAATTCCCTCAGCATCACCCGACTTAATTCGACTACATTCCATTATCCTTGTTTTGCTTTTGTTGATGTTCATCTTATATCCTCCTTTCAAGACACTGTCCATTCCATTCAACTGCTCTTCCAAGTCCTTTGCTGTCTCTGACAGAATTACAATGTCATCGGCGAACCTCAAAGTTTTTATTTCTTCTCCATGAATTTTAATACCTACTCCGAATTTTTCTTTTGTTTCCTTTACTGCTTGCTCAATATACAGATTGAACAACATCGGGGAGAGGCTACAACCCTGTCTTACGCCCTTCCCAACCACTGCTTCCCTTTCATGTCCCTCGACTCTTATAACTGCCATCTGGTTTCTGTACAAATTGTAAATAGCCTTTCGCTCCCTGTATTTTACCCCTGCCACCTTTAGAATTTGAAAGAGAGTATTCCAGTCAACATTGTCAAAAGCTTTCTCTAAGTCTACAAATGCTAGAAACGTAGGTTTGCCTTTCCTTAATCTTTCTTCTAAGATAAGTCGTAAGGTCAGTATTGCCTCACGTGTTCCAGTGTTTCTACGGAATCCAAACTGATCTTCCCCGAGGTTGGCTTCTACTAGTTTTTCCATTCGTCTGTAAAGAATTCGTGTTAGTATTTTGCAGCTGTGACTTATTAAGCTGATAGTTCGGTAATTTTCACATCTGTCAACACCTGCTTTCTTTGGGATTGGAATTATTATATTCTTCTTGAAGTCTGAGGGTATCTCACCTGTTTCATACATCTTGCTCACCAGGTGGTAGAGTTTTGTCAGGACTGGCTCTCCCACGGCCGTCAGTAGTTCCAATGGAATATTGTCTACTCCGGGGGCCTTGTTTCGACTCAGGTCTTTCAGTGCTCTGTCAAACTCTTCACGCAGTATCGTATCTCCCATTTCATCTTCATCTACATCCTCTTCCATTTCCATAATATTGTCCTCAAGTACATCGCCCTTGTATAGACCCTCTATATACTCCTTCCACCTTTCTGCTTTCCCTTCTTTGCTTAGAACTGGGTTTCCATCTGAGCTCTTGATATTCATACAAGTCGTTCTCTTATCTCCAAACGTCTCTTTAATTTTCCTGTAGGCGGTATCTATCTTACCCCTAGTGAGATAGGCCTCTACATCCTTACATTTGTCCTCTAGCCATCCCTGCTTAGCCATTTTGCACTTCTTGTCGATCTCATTTTTGAGACGTTTGTATTCCTTTTTGCCTGTTTCACTTACTGCATTTTTATATTTTCTCCTTTCATCAATTAAATTCAATATTTCTTCTGTTACCCAAGGATTTCTACTAGCCCTCGTCTTTTTACCTACTTGATCCTCTGCTGCCTTCAATACTTCATCCCTCAAAGCTACCCATTCTTCTTCTACTGTATTTATTTCCCCCATTCCTGTCAATTGCTCCCTTATGCTCTCCCTGAATCTCAGTACAACCTCTGGTTCTTTTAGTTTATCCAGGTCCCATCTCCTTAAATTCCCACCTTTTTGCAGTTTCTTCAGTTTTAATCTACAGTTCATAACCAATAGATTGTGGTCAGAGTCCACATCTGCCCCTGGAAATGTCTTACAATTTAAAACCTGGTTCCTAAATCTCTGTCTTACCATTATATAATCTATCTGATACCTTTTAGTATCTCCAGGGTTCTTCCATGTATACAACCTTCTTTCATGATTCTTAAACCAAGTGTTAGTTATGATTATGTTGTACTCTGTGCAAAATTCGACCAGGCGGCTTCCTCTTTCATTTCTGTCCCCCAATCCATATTCACCTACTATGTTTCCTTCTCTCCCTTTTCCTACACTCGAATTCCAGTCACCCATGACTATTAAATTTTCGTCTCCCTTCACAATCTGAATGATTTCTTTTATTTCATCAGACATTTCTTCAATTTCTTCGTCATCTGCAGAGCTAGTTGGCATATAAACTTGTACTACTGTAGTAGGTGTGGGCTTTGCATCTATCTTGGCCACAATAATGCGTTCACTATGCTGTTTGTAGTAGCTTACCCGCATTCCTATTTTCCTATTCATTATTAAACCTACTCCTGCATTACCCCTATTTGATTTTGTGTTTATAACCCTGTAGTCACCTGACCAGAAGTCTTGTTCCTCCTGCCACCGAACTTCGCTAATTCCCACTATATCTAACTTCAACCTATCCATTTCCCTTTTTAAATTTTCTAACCTACCTGCCCGATTAAGGGATCTGACATTCCACGCTCCGATCCGTAGAACGCCAGTTTTCTTTCTCCTGATAACGACATCCTCTTGAGTAGTCCCCGCCCGGAGATCCGAATGGGGTACTATTTTACCTCCGGAATATTTTACCCAAGAGGACGCCATCATCATGTAATCATACAGTAAAGCTGCATGCCCTCGGGAAAAATTACGGCTGTAGTTTCCCCTTGCTTTCAGCCGTTCGCAGTACCAGCATAGCAAGGCCGTTTTGGTTATTGTTACAAGGCCAGATCAGTCAATCATCCAGACTGTTGCCCTTGCAACTACTGAAAAGGCTGCTGCCCCTCTTCAGGAACCACACGTTTGTCTGGCCTCTCAACAGATACCCCTCCGTTGTGGTTGCACCTACGGTACGGCTATCTGTATCGCTGAGGCACGCAAGCCTCCCCACCAACGGCAAGGTCCATGGTTCATGGGGGGGGGTTTAGAGATATGTGATGCATAACTGTTACTATCCGAGGAAAATTTGATTACTGGTAACTTATGTAATTATAATTACAGTCTTAAGGAATAATGATAATATAAAGGAAGGCTTCCACGACCATTGTCACAGTCAATAAAATTTTTATAGGTTTGTGACCACGTTGTCAATATGCAAAACTACCGACGTTTCGGCCACTGTTGCAAGTGGCCTGCTTCAGAAGAAGATCACAGACCCAGAAACATTTTATTGAATATTGATAAAAGTAATGATACTCTATAAATAATTTAGTTTCGTATTCGAAATGCAATAAAATCCTTTTGTTTTTACCGTTTGAATTTCACATTCAACCCCTTCGGGGCGTCATTATCCCCAGGTTGATAAACACTGGTATACCATCTATCCTCGATGGGACCGTACTAATAGGTGATTTCACCCAAAAGTAAGGACGTCACATAGCCACATCTTGTGACTCCTTGATTAGTATACTAACCCTTTCTGCAGAGGTAACAGTAGGGCCCAACCTTTCCTGTAGGTCATCTGTTAATGTTGGCATGATGGGATTAAAGAAAAAATAAAATAAAATGAAAAAGAAGGCGTACGTCATTCCGTGCTGCTTGAGATGTGATTACTCCTAGCGTTTGCGGACCGGCGGCGTACCCATCACACGGCAACCCATGACCAGGTGCTGTCAGTGGGAGATTTGGAGAACGTGGCAGTAAAACACGCTTTGTATCAACTCAGGTCAGTAGCGCCCGGGAAACGTCTTGAAAAATAACGTCACTTAGACCTCGAAGTTAGGACGAAGCAAACGGCCTAAACACGTCAGATCTTTAACGCCTACTGACCAAATTACTTGCTATACTAACCATCAGTAATTGTGTTGTGTGCTCAGTGGCACTCCACAACATCACCCTAGATGCTGGGCCTCACCAACAATAAAACTAAAACTAAACTCTGCCCGTACAGGCCATGAAGGCCTAACTGTATCCATGGGCCGCCGTGTCATCCTCAGCCCACAGGCGTCACTGGATGCGGATATGGAGGGACGTGTGGTCAGCTCACCGCTCTCCCGGCCGTATGTCAGTTTACGAGGCCGGAGCCGCTACTTCTCAGTCAAGTAGCTCCTCAGTTTGCCTCACAAGGGCTGAGTGCACGACGCTTGCCAACAGCGCTCGGCAGGCCGGATGGTCACCCACCCAAGTGCTAGCCCAACCCAACAGCACTTAACGTCGGTGATCTGACGAGAACCGGTGTTACCACTGCTGCGAGCCATTGGACCCTCCACAACGATGACGAAAGGAACATGGCAACATTCGTTCTCCATGGCTCCTCCACACACAAATACGTCCATTGCAATGCTGCACGAAGGAACATATCCCGTCTGAAAACAGTACACGACGTCATTCCCCCTTCCATTATCGTAGCTGGATACAACTCACAACTCTTTCAACTGATGCGTCAAGGGAATCCACAATAATGATCGTCGTGCTGATAGTCGATTGTATCGCAGATATCGACACCTTCTCGGTGTTGAAATTTGTCTTGCTACAAATAAATCCATTGCCTGACTCAAGGTAAGTGAAGTGACGTTACTGTCCTTCAAGGCCGAGTGAACAACACGTCTGGTCCCCTCACTCACTAGTCTCGTGGAGATCTTAAGTTTCTGCGTAACACTAAGTATGGCCCACCTGAACTCATCGATTCCATATTCACATGAGAGTTGTGGAATACCAAGTGACACGAGCAGCAATATCGCGGAACGATAAATCGCCGTCCAGACAGGCCACGAGCGTTTTTCTGTCGAGTTACGACACGTGTTGGCAGATAGTTCTCCTTCTTACACAAGGCATAACACGATGTTCTGACAACAAAAAAGCTTTCAAATGAGATTTATGAAAGAAACCCATTGCACAGTACTTCATCCTGTTACTAGTGCATATGAGTGTGAGTCCGCCGAGTGTTTGTCGCCGCGTGTTTGTACTTAAATCAACCGCCAAACACTATAAACGCGGGCCGGCCACTGCGCTGGCTCACTCTTTCCTTGCCACCCTCCTTGGTGACCTGGTTCCAATCCTACAATACACCTGTCCTGAAAGTAACTCCACCCCTGATGTTATCCTCACTTCCCCCAACCTCCTTGGTCGTATCGCCGTGGATGTCCTTGATCCCATTGGTAGTGGCCACCTACCTGTCTCACTGTCTCCTCCGCCTGTGGTCCCCCTGCCGCCCCCCACCCAGCTGCCCGTCCACAGTCCGTCCACACCTACTGTCACTTCGTCTGGGATGCCTACTGGGAATCCATTGCGAAAGTACCCCCTCACCTTTCAACGTCCCACTGACACCTCCCATGCCTCTTCCTTCCTGCAGAAGAGCATCACTGACACTGTGGAGGCCCACATTCCTACCAAACTCACCTACTCTCACTGCCCTACACTTCCTCTGCACCCCTTCCCTGACAACCTCAGTAAGGCTAACCATTTTGCTTCCAACCTAGCCACAATATACTCCATTCCTGACGATTCCCATTTTGATTACTCCCTCTTCTCCACCACCCTTGACCACACTGATGCCTCTGTCCCACCACTCGCCTCTAGTTCCAGTACTTGGACTGGTTACCTCCCCCCCCACCCCCCAGACATCAACACTCCCATCAAAGTACATGACATCACACTTATCCTCCGCTCCAAACGCAACACTTCCCCTGGTCATGAAGGTGTCACCTACTGCCACCTCAAGAAATCCCCCCCCCCCCATCCTTCCTGGCTGTCCTTGCTACTCTGTACAATGTCCTTCTCCACACTAGCTTTCACCCCGACCTGTGGAAGACTTCCTGTGTCTTGTTATTCCCTTAACCCAAAAAAAAACCCTCTGACACCTCTTCCTATCATCCCATCTGCCTCACCCCCATGTTAAGTAAGGTCTTTGAGACCATCCTGTCCCACAATATTCACTGCCACCTTAACCAACACCACCTCCTTCCCCTTACCCAGTGTGGCTTCTGGCCCTCGTTTTCAGCTGGGTACCAGCTCCTTAACCTTACCAGTCTTCTTTCCCTCCAGCTTAACTGCCATTGCTCCACAATCTTTGTTTCCCTTGACCTCCAGAACATCTATGATCGTGTCTGGCATCCCAGGCTTCTCTTAAAACTCCAGACCTATGCTCTCCCTATAAATTTCGTTCATTTCTTCCTCTCCAGTTGTCCCTCCTATGTCACTAACCACAATTCCAACTCCCACACTTTCTATCCCTCCACCAGCATGCCCCAAGGCTCCGTCCTTCCCCCTCTCCTCCATCTCCTGTTTACTGCTGATATGCCCAAACCTCCCCTGCCTGTTTATCTCCTCCAATTTGCTGCTGACACGTCCTTCCTGGTCCTTTACCCTATCCTTCAATGGTCCCAACTTACCCTCCAAATCACACCTTGACCAGTTCACCACTTGGTGCAACTAGTGGTTCCTACATATCAACCCCTCCAAGATCCAGGCGATCATCATAGGCCCCACCATCCACTCTTTCCATCTCCATGATTTCTACCTAACCATTTATGGTCGTCCTATCCACCTCACTCCTACCCTAACATACCTTGGCATCACCCTTGACCACCACCTCACCTGACAATCAAACACAAAGCCCACAACAGACTCCACCTGCTGAAACTGCTGTCTGGCCAGACATAGGGACTGCATCCTTCGACTGCCCTTATCACCTACAAAATCTTGATCCACTCCATCTTCTGTTATGCCAGTGTCACTTGGATTTCTGCTCCTCCCAGATTCTATAAAGCCCTCCAGATCCTAGAACGCCATGCACTCCACCTTGCCTTTCGTATTTGCCTTCCCCATGCACATCCTCTACAATCTCATCTCCTTCCCCCACTTTCTTCTTTTCCTTAAACACATCTGCACCCTACATATCATCTGCTGACTTGATCCCCTTAACCCCCTGATGTCCACCTTCCTCTCTACTCCCACCCCATTGCCACACCTTTACCATTCCATCCTGCCCTCTCTCCATTTCCACATGCTCCACCTCCTTTCCCACCACACCTTCCAACACCTACCCCTCCCACATGATGAACTTTGCCCTGACATCTATCCCTTCTCCCAACTCTAACCTCACCTTTCCCCCTAGTCCTCTGGCCTCCCTTCCCACTCCTTCCATTCCTCTGAGCGGGTTTCCCCCTCCTCCACCCCCTTCATCTCAAATGCCTCCCCCCTGTTGTGTCTCTGCACTCCCTCCTGCCTTGTCTTCCCTCTTTGTCTCCCGACCTGCCCATCTCCTGCCTCTTGGTGCACCTCCTGCCCCCTTTTTTTCCTCTTCTGCCCGCAGCCACGGCTGCATCACCGCATCTTCCTTCCCTCTTTTGACCTCCTCTCCAGCCTCTAGACCATCGTCAGGTTCCTACCAGCAGTTTTTATTCTTAGTGAGTCCTCTGTCGTTTCCAGTGATTTTTTAAGTGTCTCGCTCTGTGTGGTTTTTATACTGTGTCCGACTTTTAACTTGTGTTTACCTCCAGTGTTTTTTAAGTACAAATTGCCAGCTGTGTTCATTTAAGTTTATGTCGACTTTTTAACTGTCCCCAGCGCATGTCCCTGTATTAGTATATATTTTAACTCCCATCATCTCCATTTATTGCGTTTTTTATGTCCCACTTTTTATCCCCCTTTTTATGTAAGAGTTCCTCTTTCTGTATTTTTGCAATACCATTTGGCTGAAGAGAGCTGGACTGTGCCGCTGCCAGCCATCCCTTGTCCATATGGGGCACAGTAGTGAAATTACAATGAAGAAAAAAGAAAAAAAAAGCTTGCTCGCTCTCACTATGTTCCTTTAGTTTGTAGCACTCACTTAAGTTGTTCTGGGTATCGATTATGTTGACTCTTCTGTGTGATTCTTTTGGTTTGTTACGTGTGGTGTCCCGAGTGGCCTATTTCCATTATAGTTCAGAGGGTTATGAATATAGGCATATTTGTGTTACTGGGATCCTTTTCGTATATTACGTGGTTGCTGCATGAATGGAGACGAGTTTGGAACACTTTCTGCATGTGCAGTTTAAAGTGCTGTTTCATCAGGTTTAGTTATTATGGACGCTGTGCTACCGGAGCTGATTGAACAGCTTACTTCGGTAGTGACCACTTTGTCGATTTCCATTAACAGACAGGGTACCACACTATCAGTCTATCTATCCAATTTTCCTCTGTATGATGATTCAGCCAAGAACTGGGAAGCTTACGAGAAAAGTCTCAGACAGCATTTTCTGGTTTTCGGCGTGACAGACTCAAATTTGTGCAAACCCCTATTTCTCTCATGGATTTCACCTAGGTTGTGTCATTTACAGTCCGCTTACCTCTTTACGAGATTTGGCTGTCCTTACTTTTGATCACATGTGCAGCTTGTTGCCCAACTACGTACACAAACAAATGAGTATCATAGCAACGCGAGTTGAATTCTGCCGATGTCACAAGAACCCAGACCAGTCATACAGGGCTTGGGCAGCCAAATATCACGAATTTAGCCGTAAGTGTCAGTACATTACTGATGCCCGTGTTGACTATCATGCAGGCTCTATGATGGGCGACGCGATTACCTGTTTAGCTCTGGACGAGGAAGTGCGCCGGTACGCCTTACTCTGTGAAAACGCCGCGTTGGCAGAAGTTTTCCGAATATCACAATATTTTGGTTTTCGGGCAGGGGATGACCAAATTGAAGCGTGGAGCGATTTGGAAATAGTGTCACAAGATGTGCCAAATTGGACGATAGATAGCCTTCTCGATGACGCGACAACGGCGGCAGTAAGCATGCGGACCCAGCCCCGAGCAGACCAAGGCCAGCCCAAGCAGTCGCGACTGCCAAAGCGCCATCTTCCCTTTCTGTTTTGTCAAGCAAGAACGTTGGGCGTGCCCTAAGCCCTGGGCTATTTGTAATGCTTGCCCGAAGAAAGATCACATCGCCGCTGTGTGTTGTTCACTGAAGGTTGCTCAGGACATGGACATGAACGTAAACTGTTGAGAGCGAACAGTTTGTTCCATCTCATACAATTAGGTTTTGTTGCATTATATTGAATATACTTTCAACAGCTTTTTAGTTTAAACAGTGTGATATCTCGAGTGAAGAAGTGGAATACCTGTTTATTTAGTTCAATTCATAATTACATAAATGCACTTCCTTTCCCTAATCCCACTACGTTGCCTTGGGTTGATTAAGTTTGGGGTTTGTATTAAGAGCTCGTCTGCAGAGGCAGAGATGTGGTCACCCTGTAGGTCGGTTAGTGCCAACTTAAGCCTGGAGTAAAGATAGAGATGATGCACCTGTTTGCCAGGGGGTAGTCTGTAGTTGCTAACAGGTCCCCCCCCCCCCCCCCCCCCCGTCCATGTAAGGGAACGGACGGCCGTTGAGCCGTTGAGAGCCGCCTTGATAGTCACTCTTGGGTAGTGGCTGAACTGAGCGGACAGAACTGAGGGCGATCTCCGTCTTTGCCGCCAGTTTCTCCGTGGGGTAAGGTATTATGTTTTACACTGCTACTAATCCGCTCTTTTTCAGGATTGAAATAGTTAGCGTGTCGTTACGGCCATTCATTCATTTTTTGAGAAATTTTTCCTCTACAATTAAAGTTTTCAGTTAAGGTTTTCTTTCCAAAGGCGAGCATGGGGGCTCGCGTTATCCATTTGTAGTGCTGCAATCACTTGGTGCCTTTAGCACACGAGAGCAGCAATAGCTCAAAAAAGAATCTTATAGTTTCACTTTTAGAAGCTGCGTTTTTTACAATGTTAAAGTAACCTGGGTCCTCACCCCGCCTAGTTAACACGTGGTCGTAACGGCTGATGAGTAATTTGGATGACGATTCCGTTTGAAACCTGATAGGAGATGCGTGTGTGACATACTTAAGGTTCTAAGCGTGTGACGTAAAACTTTTCTAGGCCATCTCATAAATTTTGTTCACGGTTCCTTTTTAACCCCCCTTTTGCAAGCAGCACGTGCTAATTACTTTGATAAAGAATAGGTTGAACGTGTGAATGGTTGTATAGTATGGAAAGCAAGATCGAACAGAGGGGTGAGTACAAAGAAATTAGCTGTTGGTATCGGTCACCCACGTGGTGCCCAACTGCACTACCAGCGAGCTGCCAGTTCGTTCTTGGAAATTAGTTAGGGTGAGGATGCTTACGTGTGCTGTTAATTGATTATTTGCGTGTGCCGTATTTCACAGGATGTTTTACTTTTTAAGAATTTGCTTTCTTTTGTGAATATGGAAGATGTTTGTGTCTGCATTGTTCCCCCGTTTTTCCGCCAAAGAAAATTTTTGTTATTCGGTCCTAGTAGTAATCTTGGGTGTGAATTTCGCTCACTGTCCCAGCAGACGGACCACAAGGGCAGCAACGTAGTCCCATCCTCTTTCCCAGTGCTTAAGTAGAAACGAGATGCCTGTTAGTTTAAGCACCTTCAGTGCGAGACAAAACTAGAGGTTATTTCACTTGACTTTGTTTGCTGCAATTATTAAATTTGTAAAGTTTTGGGGAATATAGATAATAAGTGTCATATTAAGTTCGTAAAGTTTCTGGGAATCTAGGCAATAAATGTCCTATAAACTTGATGTGATGGATTTAGTGGTCATTACAAACCCCATTCCTGTGTCGAGAGCAATGACATGAATTGTACGATCATTGCAAACCCCAGTCCTGTGTAGCGGGCAATGTTACCAACAAAGTGGTATCCTTATAGATCATGATAGAGCGTGGCCTTTACTGACTTGCCCACTTGGTTATTTGAGCCCTCCCCCGCGTTATCCGTTGCGCAATATTAACATAATAATCATCAGATCATTTAAGTAAACGTCTGGCCGGCCCCTTAAATTCAATCCTTCCGAGCAATGTATCAAGTGGGCAAGCACATGTCAATGAGGCGACTTGGCCACACACACATCCGGCACGCTCTAGCATAGATAGAAGGAAACAGAGGAAGAGAGATACAAAAAGGTAACGATGCGTAACTAAACAGAAGGAACCTTTCACTGTGTGACTCCATTGTTTATGACTTCTCCCAAGTTGTTCATCCAGTTAACAGTTTTTCACCAAGTGCTCCCGCTACAGGTCGTCATAGGCGCTGGAGTGACATTACTGAATTCTCAAACCTATGTGAGATTAGGATCGTCGCCATTGACACTGGTCACATGGAAACTGTAGAGTTATAACAAACAGAACATTGTGCTGGGACCATTTATGGCATCTGCCTCTTAAAAGTCAGTGTTTCCTTCCATTACATTTTTGGTGCTTGCTGACGTACGTATTGAGAACGTATTGGAGATGGACGCATTTCAGGTATTGGGATTTTCTATCACTGACACAGTTCATGTTGTGTCCTATCAGGTACCGTATTCTCATTTGGAAACACTGTGTGAGGAGTTTTCGGAAGGTATAGGGTGTGTTCAGAATTTTTCTGCTCATATTTCTTTGAAATCCACAGCAAGGTCTCGTTTTCGTCGTGAGCTTCCTATTCCTGTCGCCCTAAAGATCAAGTGAAAGCAGAATTAGACTGATTTCAGTATCTGGGAGTTGTGCAACTTCTTAAGGCTAGTGAATGGTCGTCTCCACTTGTTGTGGTTCGGAGGCTTTCGGGAGAGCTTCACCTCTGTGGTAACTTCAGTACTACCGTCAACGAACGGTCTTTGTCTTCTGTCTTAAAATCTGTAGGCTTACGTTGTAACCTCTCGAAATCTCAGTTTTTTCAGCCTTGTATTATATTGTGGAAGAGAGGAGCTGGAAGTGATAATTTACTTGCCTGGGAAGCAAAATCACAAGAGATGGTAGAAGCCGGAAAAAATTGTGACCAGAACACAAAAGGCCAAAATTGCATTTCATCGGAGAAGGAACTTACTCACCAACAACAACATCAGTTTGAAAATAAGGAAACGTATCATGAAAGGCTTCGTTTGGAGTGTGGCCCTATACGGATGTGAAACTTGGACAATTAGAAGAGAAGAGAGAAGACGGCTAGAGGCCCTGGAGATGTGGTGCTATAGAAGGATGATGAAGATCAGCTGGAGAGACAAAGTAACAAATGAAGAGGTGCTTATAAGAGTACAGGAAACCAGATCTCTGTGGAGGCACATCCAAAGAAGAAGAGGCAAACTTGTAGGGCACATCCTACGACACAACAATATCATTGAAACAATAGCAGAAGGAGCTATTGAGGGAAGGAATCGGCGGGGGCGACGAAGGATATCATACATGCAACAGATCATGAGTGACGTTGGATGTAACACATACGTGGAAATGAAGAGGAAGGCAGACAGAAGAGAGGAATGGCGCTCTGCTGAAAACCAACCTCAGGGTTGAACACTAAAAGGAAAATTGTTTCTTTGAGATTTGAGGTCTCCCAGGATGGGGTTTACCACGTGCCACACCATATCTCCATTATTATATCTATGACTCGCCCCTCATCCAAGAAGGACCTTCAGGCCTTTCTAGGGAACATAGCCTAGTACCATAAATATCTGCCAGGGGCAGCCAAATTGGCCCACCTGTTGTTTGCCTTGCTGCGCAAGAATGTACTTTTATGCTGGAGCCCGGATTGCGAACGTGCTTTTCAGACGTTGAAATCCAAACTACTCTCGGCTCCTTGTTTAGCTACGTTCTCTCCATACCAGCTCATAGTTTTGGCAACTGACGTCTCACAGCATGGCCTTGGCGCGGTCCTAGCGCACCGATATACCGACGGCTCTGAACGACCTGTAGTTTTCGTCTCTAAATCTCTCACTCTGGCCCATCAGCGTTACCCTCAGGTGGAATAAGAGGGTCTTTTCATAGTCTATGCTCTGCAGAAATTTCATGGCTTTCTAAAAATTTCTTTTTGGCTCCAAGTTTCACCATCTTACTAACTACAAACACTCGGTGTCCTTGCTTAACCATCACACTTCCTTGTCTGACAAGGCAGCACACCACCTACAAAGCTGGGGACGCCTTGCTGCGCCTTCCTGTGAGTCCTGATCCCAACTGACTGTGAAGCATTGCTTTCCTTCCATTTTGATACCGAAATGCAAATCGCAGTCTAGGGTTTCCTAATTGCGAGCTTGTGCATAACAGGTGCTGTCGCCGCCAACCCACTTCTCCGCCAGATGGTTTGGTCTGCTCAACAGCGCTGGCCAGATAAACCATCAGGTTGGGTTTCAGGCCCCTCCTTCAGAACTATTTTTCCTTTCGGTATCGCTTCTCCGTTTTCGACGGTATTTTGCTGTTGTCCACGGAGACCTGTCTCCAGAGCATTCAGTCCCATTGCATTACGACGCAAGGTTTTACTCCTTCTCTGCGAGGGCCAATGGGGCGCTTTACACATGAACTGTTGGGTATGAGACATGTACTTTGGTCAGGGACGGATGGCGAAATTGCCGGTTTTGTCGCATTTTCTGAGCAGTGCGCCCGACAACAGGCTGCTCCCAGAGCGTCCCTGTCCCCCTGGTCCACTCCATGCCAGCCATGGGAGAGAATTCATCTAAACTTTCCTGATCCCTTCTTGAATTTCTATTGGCTCTTTGGTTGTGGGTGCATTTTCCCGCTTTCCTTACAGTCTCTGGTGTTCGTCGACGTTGGCTGAGGTCACATTTCGTACGAATTAGAAAGATTTTTTCTATTGAGGGGTTGCCTTGTAACTTAGTTTCCGCTAATGGACCCCAGTTCATTTCTCACACCTTCCTATTGTTTTGTTCCTGTCACAACATTTGTCATGTTTCCACCACTCTGCCCTCAATCAAATGGCGAGACGGAACGACATGTGTGTTCATTCAAGTCCAAAATGAGAAAGTTTTTTGTGGATTTTTCACCGGCCAGCAGCCACACATGCTCCTCCACGTTCTGTGGCCTGTGCTGCACCTTTGCGGTCTGGTTCGTCCGGTTGCTTGGCTCTTTGATCGACGGTGTTGGCACGAGGGTTTAGTCACCGGCCCAAATAGATACCGGCCACTGTTGTGAGCCGCAAGTGACACCGACATCCATACGGCCGACGCGCTGGTGGCGCGACGTTTTGATCAGTTGCGGCCCCGCTCACCACCAGAGGCTAGCGGTCCGCGGGTGCTGCTCCCGTTGCCGCAGCCCAACCCGCTGCCCTCCGTCTCTAGTCTGTCGCGTGGAGGCGCTCCGTCCCATTGGTTGCCTCCTCCACGTGCGGCGCCCTGGGGTTCCTGCTTCCTGGAGTAGGCGGCTGGTCTGTCTCCGACCTCGGGTCCGTTGCCGCAGCCTGCTGTTCCGGTCTGGTCGTCTCCACGAGCCCTCTTGCCGTCATCGCCTGAGCGATGTTGCGGCGCTATGCTCCAGTGCTCGATACACAGAACAACTGTTCGTCCGGCCCCCGTCTTCGGCAGCGGCTGCCGCCGCTCCGCATCCAATGGATGAGTTTCTCGTCGGGCCGCCGGCGTCTCCTCCGTCGCCTGGGCGCCCTCTTGACACGAGGGATAGGTGAGCTGTATCTTGCTGCTAGTTCGTGTGAGTGTGCCCAGTGTAGTGATGCCGCGATTGTGTACTTAAATCAACTGCCAACTGTATCAGCGCGGGCCGGCCACCACAGGCCGTCTGCAGGAATCTTGCACGCGGGACGGTCTCCGCCGCTCCGTCTACCGGCGACACGCCCCTGTATACACGCGGAGCAGCCCTGACTCTCCATATGTTCTTTTAGTTTGTTCCGCTCACATCACTTGTTCTGTGTATCGATTAATGTTGCACCTTCTGTATGGTCCTTTTGTCTTGTTACGTGTGGAGCCACGAGAGGCTTATTTCTGTGATTGTTCAGAGGTTTATGAATAAAGCCATACTTGTGTTACTTGGATCGGTTTCGTGTATTACTTGGTTGCTACACACAGTCATATATACAGAACGTAACTGACATATCTTCTACCTTCTTTGACCCTTTTCACCGTAATTATAATCATTTCCATATCGAAAACGCAATTTTAATCACCAGCAGTTTCGTACTTCACCCATCATTCATAAAATTTTCATTGATTCTCATTCTGCTCTAAGTCGTGGCATGAGAGATTTGTCGATCACGCTTGTGGCGAGTTAGTGATCTGTGCTGCTGATCCATAGGTGGCATCTTCGGTGATTGTAGCCAAGGGATAGAGGAAGATGCGTAGATCTAGGGGTGCGCATGTGCGGGTAGAGCTCTATGGCTGCAGTGCCCTTTGAGCTTTGCTCTGCAAGCAGGGTGAGTGCGGTGTTTTCAGCAAAAACGTTCACGAGGAAAACTCCCCATCGCACCCTCCACAGATTTAGTGGTAAGACAGCCCCGTCAAGAGCCCGCCAAAAACTGAACATAGACATGCACGAAAACAGGAAGAGGGTGTACTGAATTGTGAAAGAACAAACTAAATAGAAGAACTGAATGGTCCACGCTCAAGATTTGTAACGTCGAGCATATTCGGATAGATGTGGCATCGTGATTTTTTGGTGACGGTGATGGACTCCGAAAGGAGGAATCCATGTTCAAATCTCCGTTGTGCTCCATACTTTCTTTTCACAAAATTATGAACTATACATTCGGCCACTGACATGTCTGTTCGCCCTATAAAAGTTTGTGTCTTTGTCGTGCTGTAGCATATGCAATAGCGAGGTGTATGGAATAGACCTCTACATGTACGTACCTTCTATTTGCTCTACACATGTACCACATGGTATAACTCCTCTGTTCCGCTTTGGAAATTTTGACTCTTGAAATTCTTTGTTGTAACATAGTTCACACTCATTTATGTATTGTTTTCATTTCTGTAAGGGGATATCGCCTGCTCTCACTATTCATCACATTTACTTGCGACCGTAATATATTGTTACCACACCTTCATATTCTGTAACCACGTTATAGTTTGACAATTGCGGAGACTACAGAGGGAGAACAGACACGTTAATGATATGAATTAAAGTTTATAATTTTGTCGGGGGAAAAATTTGGGGCACAAGGGAGATCTGTACACGGAACTCGGGCTGTGCAGTCCTACACCTTGACCACACAACCACGGCGGCGCGTTACTTGCATTTCACTCAATGTTGCATGTTTCGAGCTTGGACTGCTCACTGGTTCCATTTTGCTTCTTCCACAGTTCAGTACACCTTCTTCCTGTTGTCATCCTTGATCTGTGTCCATTTTTTGACGCGCTATCTACAGGGTCACTTTACCACTAAATCGATGGGGGTGCGATGGGCAGTTTCTCTTGTCAGCTGTGATTCAGGGTTTGTCCTAGAGCAGGACAGAGCAGTGCAGCGTCAGTGCATTTGATAACCGGCAGTAAGCATCAGGGTTCAGTCTCACATCAAGAGGCGTGAATTCTTCGGAGGGTTCACCAGCCAGGGGTATAGCGGGACGATTCACCCTACAGTGGTGTGCCTTGAGAAGAAACGTTGTAAGAATAGTACAGCAGCTGGGCCACACATTCGAAGTTGCAGTGAGTCAAGCTGTGGTTCCCTCTACGGTATCCGACCAATGTACTTCGAGAGTACTGCGTCATTGTTGGAATGGTAGCTTATTTATTGTACTATAAAAGCTTTGAAACTATAAGCGGTTACGTGGAGGCCGTGGCGTATGCTACAGTAAACAATGGTAGTTCGCTGTGATCCTCCGTTTTCGGAAACAATTTTAACAGTCTCCAGTGCTTCTCTCCTGTCCCGGTCATTAACACTCTCTAGATTGACTTTTATTTGTTTACTTTCTTGTTTACTGGAATAAAGATGATGTCTTATAATCTCAGTATCTTCCTCATCATCGAGATATCCATTCCTATCTTATATAAAGATTGAGGCACTAATACTGCCCATGCCAAATGTATTCAAAACAAGGATATACACCGAGATTCGGTCACAGCGGAAGACGTGACGAAATTTATGATATACGCAAGTAATTATTACCTACAGTCTTCATGTTCAAGAGAGCCTTAATTGCTTCTATACTTCCATCACGACCTCCTTGCAACTTCATTGCTGTGGCAACTTTTTTGTAGGTTTTCCTGTATTCATCAGACGTTAAAGTGCCTTCCCATATCCTCATACACGTTTTCCTTTTTTATTTCAGCTCAACACCATCCCCTCCACCGTTTTCTCTCACTTCATATCCCTTTATTATATTCTTCATCTCCTTAAATAAGCTCGTGACTAGTTTCCCTTAATGCTTCGTCCGCTTCTTCCAACTTACTATTTGAATAGTTTTCGTTAGCATTTCAGGTTATTTTACACTCCTTTGTTTTCACTACCTAATAGGTTACAAAATCCTTTCTTCTTTCTCTGCCATACCCTCCGCACTATCCTTGTTTTTAGTTGTGATCAGCGTTTTTGGTTCTACTTCAATCATGTTTCTCACTTACTTTTGCATTTATAACATTAATATGGATAAAATTGCCAATTACCATATCTTTTTTCCTCGATCCGATTTGTATGAAACAAAGTCAATACGGCGCACCAAGCTATGCTTAAGTTATCTGTCAAAAACTCCACAAAAATTCGTCTAGTAGTTTTGGAGAACTGTGTTCAGACATGACAGTTTTATAGATTTATTATTAGTATAGACGAATGTCTCCAACCATATTTCCATCTCGTTTTCTTCTGCTTCGTCTGAAATAAGTGTTGCCATCAACAGGGCAGGTATTGTTCTTAGTTTTCTGTTACTGCCCTGCCATTTCAGTAACAAAAGTATTCCAGGTGAACATCTCACTGGCTATGTTACATGATACTCTCCAGTGTTCTGATTCCGGATCAGTCAGCATCTTTCCATATCTGTTCTCGGAAAGGCTCCGTAACAGGGTCGGTATATAGTGTTGACTGATCGACGAAATCCAAGTAAATAGTCTACGAAACTTACATTTGCCTCAGAACAGTGTATCAGAGGTTCAGAATAATTTACCTGTGTTACAAAATCCAGCAACGTGTGTCTTGCTCGCAGTAGTGCAATATGGGCCGATTTAAAGGTCCATGAATAACTGGAGAAATGTGCTCTTTATATTTAAATATTTCTTCAATTTGGAAAGGTACTCTTCGCCCATTCGTACCAAAAGTAACTAACGACCGATGCTTTGACTGGAAAAGTGAGGAAAGGTACAAGTTTGCTGAACTACTGTTGTTCGTATGCATCATGCTGGAAGGAGGTTAGCGAACAGAGAAATGCTTTTGACGTTCAGAGATTCACAGATGACGTAATGCAACCATATGTGCAACTCTTCAGATCGTAGTTCATCAGAATTCATACAGCGGGACGATAATTCCCGTTCACACCGAGCGACTCTTGAGGATGAATTTTTCAAAGACAAAAGTATCGACCATATGAACTGACCGGAGAGGTCCCCGAACCTGGATCCCAAGAGATCGTTATTGGTGACACACTGGAGAGACTCGCCAGCCACTACAGAGAACTCATCCAGTCCTGCACACGACTTCATGGAATCCAAGACACTTCAAAGTCAATTTATTATGTGCGGCAAATAGTTGTAATGGTTGCTGCGGTCTTAAGAGTGGTTTCATGCAGGTCTCCATGCTACTCTATCATATGCGAGCCACTCCATCTTTGAGTAGCTACTGCAACCTACATCTTTCTGAATCTACTTGCTGTATTCATCTCTTGGTCTTCTCCTACGATTTTTTATCCCTATAATACTAAACTGGTAATCCCTTGATGTCTCAGAATGTGTCCAGTCAACGGAACCCTTCTTTTGGTCAAGTTGTGCCACGAATTTTTTGGCTACGCAGTTCTATTCAGTACTTTTTCATTCGAGAGAACGACGGTTCAAACCCGCGTCCGGACGTACTGATTTACGTCTTCCGTGGTTTCCCTAAATCGCTTCAGATAAATTACGGGATGGTTTCTGTCAAAGGGCACGACCAATTTCCTTTCTCATTCTTCACTAACCCGATCTACATCTACATCTACATCCATACTCCGCAAGCCACCTGACGGTGTGTGGCGGAGGGTACCCTGAGTACCTCTATCGGTTCTCCCTTCTATTCCAGTCTCGTATTGTTCGTGGAAAAAAGGATTGTCGGTATGCTTCTGTGTGGGCTCTAATCACTCTGATTTTATCCTCATGGTCTCTTCGCGAGATAAACGTAGGAGGGAGATACTGCTTGACTCTTCGGTGAAGGTATGTTCTCGAAACTCTAACAAAAGCCCGTACCGAGCTACTGAGCGTCTCTCCTACAGAGTCTTCCACTGGAGTTTATCTATCATCTCCGTAACGCTTTCGCGATTACTAAATGATCCTGTAACGAAGCGCGCTGCTCTCCGTTGGATCCTCTCTATCTCTTCTATCAACCCTATCTGGAACGGATCCCACACTGCTGAGCAGTATTCAAGCAGTGGGCGAACAAGTGTACTGTAACCTACTTAGTTTGTTTTCAGATTGCATTCCTTAGGATTCTTCCAATGAATCTCAGTCTGGCATCTGCTTTACCGACGATCAACTTTATATGATCATTCCATTTTAAATCACTCCTAATGCGTACTCCCAGATAATTTATGGAATTAACTGCTTCCAGTTGCTGACCTGCTATTTTGTAGCTAAATGATAAGGGATCTATCTTTCTGTGTATTCGCAGCACATTACACTTTTCTACATTGAGATTGAATTGCCATTCCCTGCATCATGCGTCAATTCGCTGCAGATCCTCCTGCATTTCAGTACAATTTTCCAGTGTTACAACCTCTCGATACACCACAGCATCATCTGCAAAAAGCCTCAGTGAACTTCTGATGTCATCCACAAGGTCATTTATGTATATTGTGAATAGCAACGGTCCTACGACACTCCCCTGCGGCACACCTGAAATCACTCTTACTTCGGAAGACTTCTCTCCATTGAGAATGACATGCTGCGTTCTGATGGGACTGATGACCTTGCTGTTTGGTCCCCTCTCCCAAATCAACCAACCAACCTACCAACCAAATTTCTCACTAGTTACCGTGATCGACTTATTTGATTTTCAGCATTCTTCCGTAGCACCACATTTTGAAAGCTTCTATTCTCATTTATCTAAACTGTTTATCGTCCATGTTTCACTTCCATTCATGGCTACACACCAGGCAAATACCTTCAGAAAAGACTTCCTAACAATTAAATCTGTATTCGATGTTAACATATTTCTTTTATTCAGAAATGTTTTCCTTGCCATTGCCAATCTACGTTTTATATCCTCTCAACTTCAGTCGTCATCAGTTATTTTGCTGTCCGAATAGCAAAGCTCATCTACTAGTTGAAGTGTCTCGTTTCCCAATCTGATCCCATTAGCTTCACTTTATTTCATTCGACTACGTTCCGTTATCTTTGTTTTCCTTTTTTGATGTTCATCTTATATCCTCCTTTCAAGACACTGTCCATTCCGTTCAACTGCTCTCCCAAGTCCTTTGCTGCTTCTGACAGAATTACAATGTCATTGCCAAATCTCACAATTGATATACCTAGTAGTTTATAGTAGCATGGAGTTTGAAGATCACAACAACGAAACCCCTTACTACAATTTACAATACACAATAAATTCGTTTTGAAGTGGACTCTCTAATATAGGGTCATGTGCAGGACTGGATGGGTTCTCTGTAGGGACCGGCGAGTCTCCCCAGAGCGTCCCCAGTCACGATCTCTTGGCATTCAGGTTTTAAGACCTCACCGATAGGTTCATACCGTTGAAATATTCGTCTTTGAAAAATTCAGCCTTCAGAATGGGATGAACTGATGACTTTATTTCCTAGTCCAAAATTTTCATTGGTTTCCTTTACTGCTTGTTCAGTGAACATACTGAATGACATAGGAGCTAGGCTACAACCCTGTCAAACTCCGTTTTCAACCACTGCCTTCCTTTCGCGCTCCTCGACACTTATAACTGGCGTCTGGTTTCTGTACAAGTTGTAAATAGCCTTGCTCTCCATGTATTTTATCCTGGGACCTTCAGAATCTCAAGGAGAATATCCCAATAACATTATCAAAAGCTTTTTGTAAGTCTACAAATGCTATAAATTTAGGTTTGCCTTTCCTTAACCTATCCTCCAAGATACGTCGTAGGATCAGCATTGCTTCGCGTATTCCTACATTTCTTCTGAGACTAAACTGATCTTCCCCCATTTCGCTTCTACTAGTTTTTCCGTTATTCTGTAAAGAGTTTGTGTTAGTATTTTGCAACCATGAATTATTAAACTGATAGTTCCGTAGTTTTCACAGCTGTCAGCAACTGCTTTCTTTGGAAATGGAACTGCTACATTTTTCTTGAAGTATGAGGCTGTTTCGCCTGTCTCATACATCTTGCACATCAGATGGAAGAGTATTGTCATAGCTGGTTTGGTTCACCCAAGGCAATCAGTCATTCAGTCGGAATGTCTTCTACTCCCAAGGCCTTGTTTCGACCTAGGCCTTTCAGAGTTTCTTCTCGCTGTATCACATTTCCCAACTCATCTTCATCTACGTCCACTTCATCTTCTGTAATGTTGCTTTCTTCTCACTTGCCAGACACTCTATATACTCCTTCCACCTTTCAGCCTTCCCTTCTTTGCTTAAGACCGGTTTGCCATCTGAGCTCTTGATATTCACACAGTTGCTTCTCTTTTCTCCAACGCCCTCTTTAATTTTCCTGTACGCGGTGTCTATCTTTTCCCTAGTGAAATATAGTTTTAAATCTTTACATTTGTCCTCTAGCCATTCCTACTTAGCAATTTTGCGCTTCGTGCCAATCTTATTTTTTAAATTTTTGTATTCCCTTCTCCTGCTTGATTTGCTGTATTTTTAAATTTTCTCCTTTCTTCAATTACTTTAAGTATGTCTTGTGTTATCGAACGATTTCTAATAGGCATTGTCTTTTTACATATTTAGTCCCCTGCTGCGTTCACTACTTCATCTCTTACAGCAACCCATTCGTCTTTTACTGTATTCACTTCCCCTATTCTAGTCAATCGTTGGTTCCTTCCGGTAAGGGTACCCCGTGTTAAATTCAGCTAACTTTAGTTTTATAATATCGTGTTTCGCGCCGGTGTCTTCGATTTCAGGGCTAGTCTAATAACAGTTTATTACTCTGAAGCTATCTTGTATTCCATCCACATCCTTTTTAGCAGACACCTCAGATATCTTGATAATATTTAATTTGTAGCGCTGGTGTATCTACTGGAGGCGTAAACGTCAAATTGAATTCTGTCGTATGGAAGGTAAGGTATCAACCAAGAAGCGTAAATCGTACACATAACATTTTCAGAAGTTTATAGAGAAGGCGAATTTTTACACCACAGCCCACCGATGACAACCACAGCAATAGAGGAGGAAAATACTTCGGATTAAACTTCGTGATATCAGTTTTTCAGGAAATATTAACAGTGGAAAGTGTTGAGTGTGCTATGTGTCTCTTATTGTAGACATATCCGCTTACTGTAAAAGTTTTAGTTACAAGACAATTAGATAGGATTCTAATTTATCAAATCTGTCAATACAGTATCGATTTGTTGGCTCATCTGCCGATAGTATGCCTTTGGTCACATTCATATTAAAAATTATAATCTTTTCAGATACTTAAAAAACCTTTCATATACATAGTGGGAGAAAATGACACCAAATAAAAGAATTAAAAAGTTTGACTCGAAAAGTATTTCATACCACTCAAGATGGGCAAACCAACTTACGTCATCTCAGGACCGATGATTTAAGGTGGGAAATGATGTTTGTGTTGATCCCTATTCCAGTATTCTGTACAGGTTCCGGAACTCCCGGAACCGAGGTGATGCAAAACTTTTTTGGTGTGTGTAATTCCTTCAGCATCATCAGATTTAATTCGACTACATTCCATTATCCTCGTTTTGCTTTTGTTGATGTTCATCTTATATAATTTTTTCAAGACACTGTCCATTCCGTTCAACTGCCCGTCCATGTCCTTTGCTGTCTTTGACAGAATTACAGTGTCGTTGGCAAACCTCAAAGTTTTTATTTCTTCTCCGTGGATTTTAATACCTACTTCGAACTTTTCTTTTGTTACCTTCACTGGTTGCTCAATATGCAGATTGAATAACATCGGGGATAGGTTACAACCCTGTCTCACTCCCTTCTCAACCACTGCTTCCCTTTCGTGCCCCTAGACTCTTATAACTGCCATCTGGTGTTTGTACAAATTATACATAGCCTTTCGCTCCCTGTATTTGACCCCTGTCACCTTCAGAATTTGAAAGAGAGTATTCCAGTCAACATGGTCAAAAGCTTTCGCTGAGTTTACAAGTGCTAGAAACGTAGGTTTGTCTTTCCTTAATCTATCTTCTAAGATAAGTCGTAGGGTCAGTATTGCCACACGTGTTACAACATTTTTGCGGAATCCAAACTGATCTTCCCCGAGGTCGGCTTCTACCAGTTTTTCCATTCGTCTGCATAGAATTCGTATAAGTATTTTGCAGCCGTGACTTATTAAACCTTCATTATACTGTGTTTAGATACTAACCATCATGGAATGCGCCTCTTATTAGTGTGATGAGTATAAGAAGACCTTTATGGAACTTTTCTCCTTTGAATGGTTTTGCATTGCTTCCCTAGCAGCAACAGTTCGGCACCAATATTAGTACTAATAAAAAAATGTGGTAAAAGGAAGTAAGTAGTGGAATATTAAGGTTCAAGTCTTAGCACAGAATGTAAACAAGTGTCACAAACGTCACGTAGCTGTTTTTCGTTTGGTGATGAGCGCACGCTGTGTACGCTATGCCCACTCCATATAGTTTCTTCTTTGTCGTTTCAAACTATTGTACTGCCGCAATTAATAACTAGCGAGTGTATATCTGTGGTATATTTGCTACATAAAATCGTGTGTTTTTCTCTGACAAATTTCGACCTTGTAAGGTGGTACAGGCAAATTCTTGACATCATGTAGAAGTTAAATACCTTTGATTGTTACCTTTAAATGTAAATAATTTTGCATGGTTTTAAATCGGAATGAAGGCGCTAGAAAACTATTTTAGCTCTATTACCGTAATAAAGGAGATGATGAACATTTTTTCAGTTATGGAGGATGGAATAAAAAGATATACAAAACACATTATTCTAAGAAAATAAAGTAACTGTTATTAATAAATCGTCAAGTGCACAACAGAAAAATCGGAAGTCATCATTTTTCTAGTTTCTACATGGCTTTTTATTTATAAGACAACTTACTTAGTAAGGTGCGAGAAACTTTATACAGGCAAAGTAGTTGGACAAAGTTAGCAGAACTTTAAGGAATATCGAGACCGAATCTGTTATGTCTTCAGAAACGAGTCCACATGAGAACAGTGCTAGACTTCATTTTTAGACTTCACTTCCAGTCCATCACAAGTTGAGTTCACTGTGCGTAAGCAGACGTGCGGTTAAGCGCGGAAGACAGAAGTCGACCCAGGGAGATTGCTCCAGCTGCTGCCAGCTCCCTGGGCCAAAGGACAGGCAAGCTGGATGTCTCCGCAGTCCCAGCGAAGAACCATTGGCTCTGGGGGGCTTCATGCAACTGTAAAGAAATGACAAAAAGCATATGAGTATTGAACAAAATGACCATTGAGCAAAATGAACACTGAGCAAATCTCATTTCTCCTCAAACAGCTACTTTTGACGTTGATAAACAAAATCAGATTTTCTTCGTAAGATTAAATGAAAGAAGGATACTTTATTTTAAACCATTTAAATAAGCACACCTCTCAAAGTAAGGAGCCAAAACGATCGCTTAAGACTTATTCTCCATTAGATGCCAACTTAGTGTATTATAACAATGTTACTGACAATACTGTTACTCTACACTCAACGAGTACATCTGTCGGATAATGGTGACAATAATAAGGTCATTAAGAATGATGATTATTTATCCCAAAGAAACACACACACACACACACACAGACACGCACGCACGCACGCGCGCGCGCGCGCGCGCGCATGCACGCGCTCTGTCATATAGCGTGAGATAACACATTTATTTCAGAGTTTCAACAACAAGCATGGCGATGGCGGAACAGATGACTGTCATTGCATCAGGCTGATATTAGATTTATATTATATTCTTGGATCATGGATGTGCGAGGTAATGAAGGGCGATTTCTTACAAAACACAAATAAGAACTGTTGGAAAACTGAGTTTATTGATCACCAAACATCGTAATGCTATCACTCTATAATAAATACCTCATACCTACAATGTACTTGATTGGGAATATAGTTTGTGTGAGTTCTGGAAATATAGTATCTAACCAGGCAGTTAACTTTCATATACACAAGAACAGTTTCTATATTCACATTGCTGTAGCTTTGGTCATTATCTGGCTACGCGAGAAAAAATTTGCAATTAAAGTAACAACGGTACTGGAAGCTATCAAAACTGAAAACAAGGGAGAGAGCGGGTAACAACGAGATAGTTCGAAGATTTAATGACAGATGGTTCTGAGTACACTGCTAGACAATATCCATTGCATGCTGTGGCTTTCTTCAAACTGATACTGAATTTTGTAAATGACCTACTAGTTGCCTTCGCTTGTACGAGTACTTACGTGTACAACCGACTCTTCTAATTTTGTCGGTGTGGCCTTTTTCAAGTGGTGTGATTGCGATTTATCACACATCACAGCATACATGGAAGATTCCTTTAAAGTTTTGATGTGATTACAGGTCAGATTTTTTAATGTTTTGTCATTTGGTAAAGCACACTTGACAGAGCTGGTTGTAGAAATAAATTATTTTACCGTCTAAGGCGACCTTGATGCCATTTACAAAATTTTATATGACTATGAAAGCCAACTACGAGAAATTTATCAGTTGATACTAAAATGATCCGACGTCTGTGTGGCGCAGATCACAGTTCATCGATGAATGCGCCCTTGGTCCTGATAATTTTAACCTTAACTCCAGAATTCCTGTTTCCAGTAGCAACGCGCATGTTACTCCAGGCTCTAGTAGGAGCATCATGGAAACGTTGTCTCCTAGAATTTTCTGACCCAGCCGTCAGCCATGAAATATTTATGGGCTACGGATAATGACCGCTCTGAACCAGTACACACAATAAAAATTACGTGAGCATAGCACGGGCAGTATGTATGGTTGCTTCGGACAGAACGGTATATCTACACCCCATCGACAACAGCAGAATGACGTGGTCTCTCAGAGTGGTCACGAAACGTGTGGTACAGCAACAATACTGGATGTTCCACCAGTTACCAGCTGGTGGTGTATAGCTATAGAGAGGCACCAACGGGCTCGTCGAACTTGGTGTCACCTTCCAATGACGTCATCATCATCAGCTCTACCGCAATATAAAGACAGCCCGGTTGCTAGCTGTTGAATGCCACTCTTCCACTTGTCTACGAAGTAGAGGCTACATAGATTCTCTCACCTGCGTTTAATCCACATGAAGTCGTAGCTCCATCAGGCACACACAGAATAATGACGAATCTGCAAGAACGAATTTTTCTCCGTGCAGCGGAGTGTCCGCTGTTTTGAAACTTGCAGACACATGTAGACTGTTCCGGATGCGAAAATGAACCATGGACCCTGCCATTCGCAGGCACTGCTCTTACCGACTGAGCTAATCAGCACGACAGCTTCCTCCAGAATCTCTCTCCTCCCTTTCAGACTTCAGAGTTCTACTGCATACCCCCTGTGTTCCTGGAAGGAAGGATACTGCAAGACGGCCTAGCTATAGGCTGGGTGATTGTTTCCACAATGAATCATTACTCTGCAGCGGATTATGCCCTGTTTTATTTCATGGAAGGTTAAAACTGTGTGTCCGAGCAGGACACGAATCCAAGACGTTGCTTTGGAGAAATGCTCTTTCTGTCTGAGCTAACCAAGCACAAATCACGACGAACTGCCAGAATACGTCTCTTCTATTTTTAGAACTTTGCAGCAATATTCCAGTATACCTTTCGGGAGCAGCACTTGAAAGGCGCCTGTTCACTCGCCGCTTTCAAATTTCAGTCAGATTCCTTCTTTATCTCTTGGAATAGCGTCTACAAATAATTCACAAAGATGCTTCTATTGTCAGTATCGACTACAATCATGATATTTGGAGTGTCTCTCTCTGCGATGCTTGTGAAAGTTTTGGTCATACGTTTCCGGGGAACTGGCTTAGGCGGCTGGTAGGCATTGTCTCGAGTTGCTTTCAAGTGCGCACTTGTTCTCGGGAGTCTCGTGAACACAGCTGCGTGGTGTCAAATGTGGTCGCCGCGAGCTTGTAGTTTTCTTGGTTAGATTGTTCCACATATTATGATATTTGAAGAAATTGTGTGCAAAGGCATACTACTGAATCGTTCATGAGATGTTCACCTTCTACGGCTTCATTTTCACTGGTTTGGTATTGGTAAACCTGCTACGAATATCGGAAACGTATTAAAAATGACTCTAAGCTCTATGGAACTTAAAACAGCTGAGGTCATCAGTCCCCTAAACTTAGAACTATTTAAACTTAACTAACCTAAGGACATCACCCACATCCATGCCCGAGGCAGGATTCGAACCTGCGACCGTCGCAGCGGCGTGGTTCCAGACTGAAGCTCCTAGACCGCTCGGCCACCGCGGCCGGCGGAAAAGTATTATGTACTCGTTAAGTGCGGTGTTGTTAACGTTGCATGTTTTTGTGAGCCATTAGATGTGAACGTGACTACATCATCGAACTTTTGTCACTCAAATCTAAACACAGTATGAGCATTTCACCCACTTTTCTCTCAGTTTAGTTAATTATCTGTTGTGAGTCGTGTACGAAAATGATTTCATGCGGTGGTTTTATACTGTGCTTGTCGGATCACGTGTCTTTGTGATGTCAGGGGCTCACGTGCGTCAATCTTCTTACGATGATGGGTGATTAATACCATTTAAATTCGATTAAAATATTTTATTTCTACGTTCCTGAGCCATTTATTGATTATATAAGTGTGAGATGGCACAACCTCTAGCGCACCGCGTTTTGTGGCCGCGTGTTATGGAACGCAACTTCCCCCTTAGATTTCTGCTGCAGTTGATAAGTATCACTAAATACTTCGCTTCTGAGATGATATCTTCCACTTTTATTAATCAATATGCCGCTAGAAAGCATTTAAGTTCAGATTGCAAAGTACATGTGTTTGGAATAACGCCGTGGCTGATTCTACAGTAGTACATTTATTGATGTCTCACAAACTATTTCAAATTAAGTGATATCGAGAAGAGTTTAGTATGAGTTGATAAACGATACACATTCAAATCTTACAGATGAAATCGTCATTCAACCGAGCTTAAGTCGTATTGCAAGTAAGGATTTTGTATTTCATGTTTGATGTTTGTGACTACTACATTGGTTCATCTCATCGCATAGAGAACAAGTATAAGTTGTTCACTGCCACACTTTAAACATTTAGGATCTAGAAATTACACTTTTCGTGTTCGTTATTATTAACTTCTTTGTAATATGCCTGATATCCTTTTGTTTTGAATTTTATGTAGATATATGCTGCTCACGTATCACATTTTTCTCCTCTTACCGAAGTCAGACTGTGTTGACAGATGTTTTGGTCATTACTGTGTAGTTATAATCCTCATGCCAGGGAAGATAATTTTATCTCGAATAAGATAAACCATTTACTTGACAGAGCCCATCGCTTACGTAATAGATTTCTCATCAGTGACACCCCTTGCAGAAGGTCTACGGGAGAACTTCTGTGGATTTTGGAAAGTGGGAGGACGGCTCGTGAGACATGCTTGGGTAGCTCGCGGAAGAGAAGGTTTCAAGTTCGAGTCCCAGCCCGGCAACAAGTTTTAATTTGCCAGGAAATTTCGACGACTAATATGGACACACAGGCCCATATATCGGTTACGAGACTGCGGCGTCTAACACGTATAGTGTCTTCGTAACAGTTCCTCAAACATAAATGAATGCAATCATTTCCTTATTACCTCAGTCGTAGTAGCAGACCCTTTTTTGCACGGTCTGTAGGGTCATTAATCGTCCTTGCGAGTGGGCGACTCGGCAATGGCCGTTGGCGGCGCTACGGACGGAATTGCGGCGCGGATTTGTCGGCACGCCGGCTGACGTCAGCGGCGCTACAGACGTCGTGTGGTAGTGAATGAGGGGGAGGAGGGGGAGGAGGGGGAGAGGTCGGCAGTTCCGGCGCCGGGTCAGCCGCCCTGGAGCGTGCGGAGCGCACGCGACCGCCGCCGCCCACGCCCACAGCGCCGCGCCGGCCACGACGCACGCCGGCCTCTGGGGCTAGGCTGCGGCCTTCTGTAAACGACCTCTCCCGCCGAATACGGCCGCAGCGCTCCCAGAAGATCAGGGGGATCAGTTCTCCAGTTCGCTATGAGGTACACACATTTGCTCTCCAGCGTAAATCGTAGTGAGCCTAACTATAACTAAAACGCACAAAAATAACCTCCTCTGCCATTGCCTTCATTTTTTTAAATTTTTCAATATTTATGTACCTTTTGAGAATTTCCAGGATTAGCCTCTATATTGAATGTTAAGTTACACGCCAGCAAGGTCCTGTATCCTTATTTATTCCAGAAATAAGGACACCTGAGAAAGAAGGAGTCGTCCCCAGGAGACAGAGATCCGCAATCACGGAAAGGACGAGACGGGGTCACTAATCCTCCTACACAGTTCCGCAAACTTGCCCTTACGTTTCCCGCTGAACGAGCGCGCTCGGCAACCTCACCTTAAGGGCCAGGTAACTTGTAGCTGGTAATTGAGATGAGTATAGTAACACTGAACCTGAAACCGAAAAACTTGGTGGAAAGTTCTCTTGGACATAATGTAAGAGTTGTGTGAAATTAAAGGGGGTACATCTATCATATACACAAAAAAAAAAGAAAAAAAAAGAAAATAGAGAAAATAAAAAAATACATTCATGCGATTCAGGAAGCTGAAATCTACTGATCACAAAGGCTGGATATGCTCGAACAAGAACAGCTCCAATGCCAAAATATTTACGGCAGGCAGCCATCACGTTTTACTTGGCGCATAGGCAATTGACTCGTGACCCGTCTTTAGAATAAGCGATGGACAGAAAAATGCAGCAAATGCCGCTAAAACAAGACAGAGTGTCAAAAACTGAAGTTTTTCCATCATAGCTTCTCTGTTTCTTATTTGAAACACGAAGAAGTAGGAGATACGTTTTGTAATACAATGAGCATCATCCTGAAGATGCGTTATTCGCAAAGTTCGCTGTCTACCTCACAGAAAATTATCTTGACTATCAGACGAGTCCTCTGCTCTTTGGATGACATACGCGTGCTCGAGTTTTCCCGTTTTAACTCCTTATCTGAAACGATTCGCAACAAAACATACATTTCTGTGAATTTGTGAGAAGAGTACAGGAAGACTCTGTCGTTATTGTGCGAGGAGACTTCAAAATGTAAATTACACATGCCGTCCCACGCTAAGACCATCGAGCAACAAGAATCGCGCCTTGTCATGTTATGGGTTCCTTGCATACACTGTTTTGCTGCGGTAGGCTTAACAGGTACGCCACAGTGTCCGAATCAAATGGCGCGGCAACTGGAAATGTACTCCAAAGTTAACGTGCGCGGCGAAGTGCCATTCTTACCGGAAAAACGTCTAAACTGCACTCTCTCCCACAGGGAAATGCTGGCGGTATGCGGACGAAATAAAATGCCGCGTCCAGTCATAGTGAGCTGCTACCAACAATTTAACCAAGGGCGCAGAGACTTGGATGGCATTGATCGGGAAGGAAGCCTATCAACAGCGAACGCAAAAGACAATATCCAGGCAATCGAAGAACTGATTGGCAGGAGTCCCAGATTCTCCAACGTTGCCGATGTTCACATAACAGTTCTTGAATGCTTCGTAACCAAAAAGAGGATTTCTGTGATCGAGGATCTGACCGATTGGTAGAATGTTCCGACTGCTGTTTAGAGAGTATTGGTGAAGTGTAGGGCAACGTTCAATAAAAGTTGCTTGCCCTGTCATAACAATGTGTAACTTCCATTCGCATAATGCCTTTCCTTTAACCACTTTTTCGTCACCTTTCTCTTGTAGTGTTTAAGACCATTATTAACAGTTTCATAAATTTTGTGATTATAATGTAATACAATATGGCCTACTGATGGACTTTGGAGGGAGACGAAGAGAAAATCACAAGTTTGCTGCTAGCTGTGGAATTCGCACACTGGACCTAAGGGCTGTCTTAGGCAATTTGTGGAGTTTGCTTGTCGAGCAGGTAAAAGTAGCGGAGTTCGTGCAAGCCGATCACGCTAATACTGCGATAATGACTTCAGTGCGAAGAGGGAAAGAGTCCACAAGTTTCGCCAGGTATGCCATATCAAGCTGAAGGAAGTGAATGATATTCAGAGTAACACATTATCTCGACTGCCTCAGTGGGGATTAAGAAATGAGAAAAGTAAGTTCAGACAACTGCCACGAGTGGTGCCTTAGCACGACACTCGGTCACATGCATGCGAGCTGCCTCTAACACTGCAATTCACTTTTGCAAAGTGGCAGGTACTATTTTATGAACCTAGCCTGAAATGCGTTACAGGATTCCGGGCGCAGACTCTTCGGTATGCGACAACCGTCGCCCGCTGTCCGGCTGTCGGTAAGGAGTCTCCCGTCTCCGGCGGGAATCTTATAAATGTGCTCACGCGAATGGAGAGCATACCAAAAGCGGCGCAAGAAAGCCGTTTGCGGTCACGTAACGCGTTCTGTCACGGGAAAGCGAGCGTAGCGCCCTCGCGGCGCGCAGGCCTTTGCGCCGGGCGTATCGGGAGCGGCTTTTCACGGCTGCGACAATTAATCACGGACACTGCCGGCGGCGGTGCGCCTGTCGCATAAATCGTGGTCCTGTGTGCGACACCGCGGCGAATCGGAAGCTCTGAGCGCGCCGCCAACCGCCGCGCAGCTTCTGGAACTGGACAGTCCGGAGCCCTGTACTGTGGAAGGCGGCGAGAGACGCACACACCTAACCGGAGGCGGGGCGAAACACTCTGCAAAGTCGGGTTTTTATAGGAGCAGCAATTTTGGACCACTCCAACAGATCGGGCGTTTTGTGTCAGCGAAGACGCGAAACTTAAAGACATTGCGCATTTTTCTTACCCCAGAGAGTGAAACCCAGAGTGCATTGACCATTCAGTCCGCACGTGTTGTATGGGAAGAGTGTTCAAGCAAAATGTTATTACTTTAACCACAGTGCTAAAATACTGTACATTATTGACGGATCGAGTGGAATGAAAGAACAGGAAGCTCGTGGGTTTGCTGGTAAAAACATGCACTGAGTTAATAAGAGTCATAGGATACCTCGTAATATCGTGTGGCACCTACTTTTGCCCAGCGCAGTGCAGCAATTTGACGAAGTATGGACTCAACAACTCGTTGAAAGACCCCGGCAGAAATACTGAGTCATTCTCCCACTATAGCGGCCCGTAATTGTGAATTTGCTGGAGTTTGTGCACGAACTGGTCTCTCGATTATGTACCGCAAATGTTCACTGGGATTCATGCCGGCAATCTCAGTAGTGATATCAAATGGTTCAAATGGTTCTAAGCACTATGGGACTTAACATCTGAGGTCATCAGTCCTCTAGAACTTAGAACTACTTAAACATAACTAACCTAAGGAAATCACGCACATCCATGCCCGATGCAGATTTCGAACCTGTGACCGTAGCAGCAGCGTAGATCCGGACTGAAGCGCCTAGAACCTCTCGGCAACAGTGGCCGGCTAGTTGTGATATCATTCGCTCGATTTTTTCAGAACGTTCTTCAAACCAGGCTAGAACAAATGTGGCCTGGTGACTTGGCAGATTGTCGTCCATAAAAATACCATCGCTCTTTGGGAACATGAAGTTCATTAATGGCTGAAAATGGTCTCCAAGTAGCTTTACATAACCATTTCCAGTCAATGCTCGGTTCAGTTGGACCAGAGGATGCAGTCCATTTCATGTAAACACAGTCCAAATCATTTTGGAGCCACCACTAGACTGCACAGTTACAACTTGGGTCCACGGTTCCGTGAGGTGTGCGCCACGCTGGAAACCTACCATCAGCTCTCACCAACTGAAATCGGGAGTCAGCTGTCCAGGCCACGGTTTTCCAGTCATCTAGTGTCCAACCGAATTGGTCATGGGCCGAGGAGAGAGGCTGCAGGGTATATCGTGCTGTTATCAAAGGCGCTAGCGTCGATCGTTTGCTGCCATAGCCCAGTATCACCAAATTTTGCCGTACTGTCCTAACGGATACGTTTCTCGTACGTGACACGTTGGTTTCTGCGGTTATTTCACGCAGTGTTGCTCCTCTGTTAGCACTGACAACTCTATGCAGATGCCCCTGCCCTAGGTCGTTAAGTGAAGGCCGACGGCCATTGGGTCGTCCTTGGTGAGAGGTAATGCCCGAAATTTAATATTCTCGTCACGTTCTTGACACTGTGGACATTCGAATATTGAAGTCCCTAACGATTTCCAAAATGGAATGTGCCATGCGTCTAGCTTCAATTTCCATTCTGCGTTCAAAGTCTGTGAACTCCCGTCGTGCGAATATAATCACGTCGGAAACCTTTTCACGTGAATCACTTTACTACAAATGACAGTTCCGCCAATTCACTGCCCTTTTATACCTTGTGTACGCGATACTACCGTCATCTGTATATGTGTATATCATCACCCCATGACTTTTGACATGTTAGTGTATAGTAGACGATGAAGAAGACTGTTATTTGTTCCGGGCTTAACCGAAGGGCAGAGAAACAGTCAACAAAGGCTCAGAAAGCAGTTATAATCTCAAACAAACACAGTAAACCGAGCTGCTTACACGTATCAACGCAGCGGTCGGTTTGTCCTGTCCACAGAGCGCTGCCTGAGATTGCCAGGTCGCGCTGACGCGTTACGGAATTTGCAGTGGGAAACAGTTGGGGCTGTTTTTTTTATTGTGTTGTATGATTATATTTCGTTGTATGATTAAAGTTAGGTAATTTTTATTTGTTTGCAAGTACATGTCTGCAGCACCGGCGCACATTGATATCCTCGGAAGACTAAGGAGGGTACAATTATACACTGCTACTAAACTATTGTACAGGTTATTACTCCACATTTTATTCAAAGAAAGTTACAACGTATAGGCTATACATTTGCTCATTATCATTGTTTAATCCCCAGCAGTATGCTGCACACCAATCTAAGTACAAAAAATCTTATTTAATAGCCTCCTGCAATCGTAAATTTTACGGGGGGATGGTAATCTAGGGTTAAAACGGAGTCTCCTGCCGTAATCTGTTTTCTGCTATTGAATGGGAAAAACGCTGCAGCTGTCAGTTCTGAGGTGGTAGAAGTGATCGATAATAGAGTACAATCTTATATGACACTACTTGGGCGCCATAGTTTCCGTCAGTACAACTAAACGAGTCTCAATGATGAAGAACGAAGTGGCAGGCCATCACTATGTGAGGAACCGGGAATCTCACGATAAGTGGAGGCCATGGTCCGTGGAAACTCTACTCTTGGATGAATGGAGGAAGGTCAAAGAGGACTTATTACCAATATTTGCACGTATTTGATTTCGTAGCGACGTAGTGCAGATGAGAGCCAACAGTGAGATTGCGTTCGTTCCAGACATCGGTAAACATCGAACGTCTGATCGATCTTCCTCTGCTTTCCTCAAGAGCAGACACACTTACGTAGTTTTGACATTCACGTTAAAAGTAACGCCAAGGCTGCAGAGAGAAGACGCTCTAAAACCCTGCCCCCAAATTCCATCGTCGATTCCCAACACACAAGCAATACACCTGTCTACGTGCCGGTTATCCGTCCCCTAAATTCCCATAAGGGCACCCCCTTCCCTTAATGCACAACGGAATCGTACCAGAAGTCTACAATTTGTGGTTGGAAACAGAAACGTCATTAACGCTTGCTAATTTTGAATCCAATTTTACACGACAGAGCTATTATAGGACAGTCGGAAGAACACAGCCATGCTGTATTGTGGGTGTGTACATGTACACACGGTCCCAAGAACATTAGTAGGAAAAAGAAAATACTATTCTTCACGCGATGAGTGAGGGAAAACATTGTGAAATTTCAAGGTCGAAATAATGTTTTCTGCAGGATTAGAACCTTCTAAAGTCGTCGAGTGTAACACAGTGCCACATGCAGTCGCACAAAGCTACGAATTCTTCATTCCAGTTGACACGTTGCACAGTAATGTAACAAACTGTAAAGATGGCAAGGACCTACGTGTAGTCTCAAGCTGCTAGAAGTTGATTCTAAAAGACAATTAATGGATGCTCCTGGGAGGTTTTCCACGTTTATTTAGTCGCATACTCTCCCTGGGCTACACTTTACCCAACCAGCCTAAAAAAAGTAGCTTTCTGAACACATTTTGTTTAAATTTAGATACACTGTTGCCACTAAAGAAAAATAAATCTTAAAGTAATGGAAAAATCCATTAATCTGAAGAGGTTTGAAGTTTTATAAAAAGTCAAAGGCATGTGGCATCAGAGATTCACAATCGTTCTTCAAAGTTTATTTCGTGCTACCACTTCGAGGAGTATTAATCTGGCAATTTTGTTTATATCTAACAGGATTTTTTCAGTCGTTCTAGTTTTTCTTCCTTTTTCAGATTGATAATTTTCACTTTCAGATTAACATGCGAGAGCAGGATAAAATTATTTTTGTGAATATTTTCAAGCTTTATTTCATAACTCAGATATCATCAATGTAATCATATGAGATTTGAGATCGTTGAATTAAACAGCTGATATACCTATTCATGTTAATACCATAAAAAGGTATACTTTGCGTATACTATGGAAATATGCTTATTGTTCAGGCATCAAAGTAATCTACTTCAAAAATACTGAGAAGAGAACAACCAAACTGAGAAGAGAACAACCAAACTTTTGACACGGAATAATTTATGTATGTGCTGCTTGCCAAATACAGTTCTTGAGGCACCACATGCCTTCAGACTCATGGAACATACGTTATACAAGCAACTACTGAATCTTGTCCCCTCATGCAAAGATTTCTACGGAGCTCATGTTTACCCAACTAGCCGTAGTGGATAACAAAAACTAAACAAAATCTTACAGTCCTTGACATTAGAAAATAAGAAATCGTAGAATCCTTCCCTGTAGTTAATAAATGAGACACCTTCATCTCGCTTACTTGTGGCTGCAAGGAATGCATATATCTTCAAATGCCCTTTTATTTCCAGTTGGATCAGGGGCTCAAATGTGAAAAGCCTGGCAGTAGTTGCTCGTTCTGTTTGAAGTTTGGGGATATTTGTGCTCCGTACTCTATCGACTTTTGCTTTCAAATATTTTTTATAATTTTGCTCAAGGACCACAGCAAGTCTGAGAGAAAGGGACATAAGTAACCAGAAGCACAAGCCTTGACTCTCCTATCGTTTTTAGTCGGTTTCAGGATCTCGGTGACATTTTGAATTACACAGGATGAACGCAAAATCCGATGGAAAAATTTCGGTTTCAGATATACTTTCCCATTATTTAGGTACAGGGACTCATGATCTCTGATTGCCATCTTACTTCCATTTACCTTTGTATCTTTATTGCACTGAACAATGAAAAAGTCGTTACTAAATGTAACATATTGCGCATATATAAGGGAAGAAATCCACTACTGTGCAGTTGCACTATTGATGACAAATTGCGGGAAACAGTATTTACAGTAAAATACCTAGGAGTAACTATCAAGACCGACCTTAAGTGGAATGATCACATTAAACAAACAGTAGGAAAAGAAGATGCCAGACTGTGATTCATAGGAAGAATCTTATGCAAAAGCAATACATCCACGAATGAAGTGGCTTACAAGGCTCTTGTTCGACCGTCGACCGATTCTTGAGTATTGTTCATCAATCTGGGATTCTTACGAGGTAGGGGTGATAGAAGAGATAGAGAAGATTTAACGAACAGTGGCGCATTTCGTCACGGATTCATTTAGTCGGCACTAGAGCGTTATACAGATACCAAAAAAACTGCAGTGGCAGACGTAACAAGAGAGGCGTTGTGTATCACAGGAAAGTACACTATTGACATTTCGAGAGAGTACTTTCGGGAAGAGTCAGATAGCATGGTAGTTCCTCCCACACTCATTTCACGAAACGACCACGACGAGAAAATTCGAGAACTTAGAGCTAATGCAGAGGCTCACCGACTGTCCTTCCCTCGCGCCGTTCGCGAGTGGAACAGGGAAGGAGTTAGTAATACCAGAAGTACCCTCCTTCACACACCGTTAGGTGGCTCACGGTGCGTTTTTTAGATGTTCCTTGAGTGTCTTGTTTGGAGACAAACTTTTCTCCTTCACTCGCGGTACTTGCTGTCGACAACAGTAATACGGACTTCACTTTTCGTCTCCAAACTTGCATTCAGTAGTTCTCGGTACTTGGAGTTGTGAGGACGGTTCGTGAGTCGTGCCTGGGTAGCTCAGATGGTGCCGGCACGTGTTCGGTCAGAGGGTTAGCTGCCCTCTGTAATAAAAGAACTGAGTGTATGGATCAACAATGAACTTGACCGGGTGTCATGGGACGTTCGCAACGAAAAGGAACGAACAAAATGAGATTTAAAAAAAAGGATGGTAGAGCACATGCCCGCGAAAGGCAAAGGTCCCGAGTTCGAGTCCCGGTCCGGCACACTGTTTAAATCTGCCAGGAAGTTTCAGTGCTCGGTATTGTTTTACCAGCGGCATTGTTTGCAGGTTAACTGTGATACACAGGAGTAGGGATAGTTTTACTGATGAAAAGTTGGCGGATTTGCACCTCCTGAAAGTATAGGTTCACTGAATGCAGTGGATGAAACGGAGAATGCCACTTTGTTCAGCTGTTTCCGCAGTGACGGTAACCACAGCACAGTAGTTTTTTCATCTGAGGGTTGTTGCGATACCCTGTGCTTTGTGTTGTACGTTTTAGACATGGCATGTTACAGTTTCGACTTCTGAGAATATATTTTCACGGAAACATGGGTAATTGGGGTAACGAACCGAACAGCTCTCAATTCCATTGTTACAATGTACCGAAGCACCGTAGATCACTGGTCCCTTATACCAAAATAATCAGATACACCTGAACAGCCTCTGAAAGTTCGTCGTTGGATGTCGGGATCACCCAGTGCACATTGTGAAGTAAGTCACGAAATACAAATACACTGACGACGGCCTTACCAAAGCGTCGTTGGGCTGATGCCTCAGAGGGAACTGGTTCTTCTGCCGTCTCCGAAAGAACAAAAGTGAGCCTGGAGATTGGTCCGGCGTACGGAGGCTATAAACTCAGCTCACTTTATGGCCACCGGTTCCCTCGCCTGGAACGCGAAAAGCACAGCGATCGCTTCTGGCTTGCGCTTTAGTTCCACATTCCATTTCGGCAGACGTCAGGTGGGCAACCTGCCGAGAACAAGCATCGAAACAAACCGCCTCGTGCGGGAATGCTGTGTGAAGTTATCTCTGACGTGACCGAAAACATACTGGACTTCTTCGTTCGTGGCTGCCAATTTGACGTGAAAATACCTCTCACGATAGCGATACTTTGTTTTCTTTCACTGTCTCACATCTTTATATACAGCTCACATCTTGAACCAAAGTACGACCACTTAAGATTATCTGCTGTCACGTAACCGCAATCCGATTAGTATCTGTTACGGCAGAACAGTTTTTCTCATATAGAGACAACTTCATTCCGCGCTTCTAGTTCTGTCGACGATGTTTGGAATGTAGTTGCCCGTATGAAGGGCTAGGCAGCTCAGACAGGCCACCGTAAATATATCCAGAGTGAATACATGTATCAGGATGCGGCTTTCGCCAAATTATAGCGGACAATATGCCGAATTTCCTGACTTGTGCAAGTAATGTTTGTCGTTTATGGTCATCGAATTACGACACCGACTTTGTTTTTTTTTTCTAATGAAATATGGTTCAAATGGCTCTAAACACTATAGGACTTAACATCTGGCCATCAGTCCCCTAGACTTAGAACTACTTAAACCTAACTAACCTAAAGACATGACACACATCCATGCCCGAGGCAGCATTCGAACCTGCGAGCGTAGCAGCAGCGCGGTTCCGGACTGAAGCGCCTAGAACCACTCTGCCACAGCGGCTGGCTTTTCTAATGAAGCCATATACTTTTCCTGTGGCATCTGAAAGAAGCTCATTAGAGAACTTCAACGATATAACATGTATGCGGGTTGATCAAATATTATCCAGATAATAGCGCCGCAAACCACCGTCCCGCCGTCAGGAGAAGAAGTTTACCATTATACCAAACGTTAGCAAACACGTAACTTAGGTATGGTTCTTGCTTTTGTCTCTGCTCTTGAAGCCCATCAGTCAGTGTTATGCTGCTGTAGCAGCCAGATAACTTCCTGGTACAGATATTGAGACGTTAATAATTTATATAACAGTCGAAAAAGTGAATATCGTTTATGGTGAATGTTGACAAACTTTTAAATCTATGCTGAAGATTATCCCGATCGCGTCAGGCACTCAAAATCTCCCTTCGCAAACATTATAAAAATGTTCTAGAAACTGGAGGTATGGAGAGTAGAATAGGCAGAGGAAAAGGACAGAAATTCAGGAAAGAAATGTAGCCGACATTTTAGCAGCAGTAACACACAATGCGAATTTCAGTAAGAGGCATCTCAGAAGTACGAGGGGGATCATCCAAACCAGTGTTCCGCCAGCACTACGTTCCAATGCATTTCATCCACTTCATGCACTATATGATCAAAAGTATCAAGACATCTGGCAGAAAATGACTTTCAAGTTCGTGGCACCCTCCATCGGTAATGTTGTAATTCAGTATGGCGTTGGCCCACCCTTACTTACCCTTGATGACAGCTTCCACTCTCGTTGGCATACGTTCAGTCAGGTGCTGGAAAGTTTCTTGGGGGATGGCAGCCCATTCTGTACGGAGTGCTGCACTGAGGAGAGATATCGATGTCGGTCGGTGAGTCCTGGCACAAATTCGACGTTCCGAAACATCCCAAAGGTGTTTTATAGGATTCAGGTCACGACTCTGTGCAGGACAGTCCATTACTGGGACGATATGTCGTCTAACCAGTCCGCCACAACTCTTGCATTATGAACAGTTTCGTGTTGAAAGATGCTATCACCATCGCCGAATCGCTCTTCAACAGTGGGAAGCAAGAAGGTGATTAAAACATCAATGTAGGCCTGTGCTGTGATAGTGCCAAGCAAAACAACAAGGGGTGCAAGCCCCCCTCCATGAAAAACACGACCACACCACCGCCTTCGTATTTTACTGTCGGCACTACACACGCTGGCAGATGACATTCACCGGGCATTCGCCATACCCACACCCTGCCATCGGACTGCCACATTGTGTACCGTGATTCGTCACTCCACACTTTGTTTTTCCACTGTTCCATCGTCCAATGTTTACGCTCCTTACACCAAGCGCGGCGTCGTTTGGCATTTACAGCGTGATGTGTGGCTTATGAGCAGCCGCTCGACCATGAAATCAAAGTTTTCTCACCTCCCGCCTAACTGTCATAGTACTTGCAGTGGATCCTCATGCAGTTTGAAATTTCTGTGAGATGGTCTGGATAGATGTCTGCCTATTACACATTACGACCCTCTTCAACGGTCGGCGGTCTCTGTCAGCCAACGGACGAGGTCGGCCTGTACGCTTTTGTGCTGTACGTGTCCCTTCACGTTTCCGCTTCACTATTACATCGGAAACAGTGGACATAGGGATGTTTACGGGTCTGAAAATCTCACGTATAGACGTATGACACAAGTGACACCCAATCACCTGACCTCATTCGAAATCCGTGAGTTCCGTGGAGTGCCCCATTCTGCTCTCTCACGATGTCTAAAGACTACCATGTCGCTGATATGGAGTACCTGGCAGTATACGGCAGCACAATGCAATTAATATGAAAATCGTATGTTTTTGGGGTGTCCGGATACTTTTGATCACATACTGTTTTTCACTGCATCTTCACCTTCATGACAGTAGCTTCCTAAATTGGTTACAGTTCTCCGAAAGTTATCTTCGAAAAGGGCAAAGTGGTGCAGTATATTAATGTAAAAAATTTTTAAAGGAAAAAGCATCCTTTACAAACAATGGGCACGTCAATCTTCGCCATATTCACTAACAGCCATTTGAAAATCCACGCTGACTAGAAGTGGATGAAAATAACGCGCTTGGTTTATCATTGTTTAGTGTGTGTTTTTCGAGACCCACATCAGTGGTCCGTGTTTTATTGATGGGAATCTAAATACACTCAAGTGTCTCGGGTTCCTTAGATACGCTACTGCCACATTTATTGGAAGACATCCCACTGCGCAAAGGCAATCAGTGTGGTACGTACATGATGGATGTCTCTCCCGTTCCGCACATACAGTAACAGACTCTCTCAAGGAAACATTTGGAGAGCTTTACAACAGTCGTTCAAGGAAACGGTCTGCAAGCTCACAAAACGTAACACTTCTGAACTTTTAGTTGTGGCGAAAATTAAAACAAGAGGTCTGTTAAGAAACACCAACGACCTCCGAAGGCATGAAATACCATAAAACACGGACCTGTGCTGCCGTTAACCCCAGGTGAAATTCAGCATTCCTTATTGTTTCTCTAGAATTACATTATAGCACGTATAAATGATCAAGGTCAACATTTTGAGCACTTGGAATGATAGCCTTGATAATAAACACACGAACCGTACCTGAGTTACGCGCTTGCTTACATTTGGGATAACAGGGCAGACGTTTGTGCAACGTCTTCTTCTGGTGGCAGGACAGCGCTTTGTGACGTTGTTATCTTGATGCTACTTACTCAAATCCCATACATGTTATGTCGTTGAAATTCTCCCACCAGAAGCTTCTTTCAAATGCCACAGAAACGAGTATAGAGAAAAACAATTTCAGTGTCGTGATTCGGCGACCATAAACGATAAAAATTACTTGCCAACATCAGGAAATTCGCCATATTGTCTGCTATAACATGGCGAAAACCGCATCTCGATGTATTTATTGATACTGGATATCCGAGGTCATGCTGAAAAGTAATGCCTCCAAACTTTTTATTCTGTTCTCAATATCGGTTGAGGTATTACATGTCATGCAATTTGCTCAGTCGACTTTTACGATCGCTGACGCAAGTTGCAATACCATGCCGGTAGAGGGCTCCGAATTGTAGCGTGAAACATGGCGGTGTGCAACGCAACTATGTCGGTGAGTGAGAAACACTTCAGAAAACAGGAAGCTCGAATTCGAATAGTTCGTCCACACATGGACCACCCTCTCCTTCGTCATCAATTTTCCAGATCGCACACGAGCGCTGTGGCATGTCCAACAATCGGACGCCTTGCATTCGCTGTCATCCGTCATTTCCTATGCAGTCCCAGCATTGTCCCATCCGATTTTCGGCTGTTTTCAAAACTTACAGAACGTCTTCGAGGACTTCACTTTGATAGTGATGAAGAGGTGCAAGCAGAGGTGAGGGTATGGCTTCGTCAACTAAGTAAAATATTCTACCGTGACGATGTCAACAAGTCAGTCTCTCGTTGGGAGAATAGTGTTCGTCACCAAAGTGATTATGCTGAGAAATAAGTATGTAGACATGAAGAATAAATATCTCCCTGTACAGGGTTATTACAAATGATTGAAGCGATTTCACAGCTCTACAATAACTTTATTATTTGAGATATTTTCACAATGCTTTGCACACACATACAAAAATTCAAAAAGTTTTTTTAGGCATTCACAAATGTTCGATATGTGCCCCTTTAGTGATTCGGCAGACATCAAGCCGATAATCAAGTTCCTCCCACACTCGGCGCAGCATGTCCCCATCAATGAGTTCGAAAGCATCGTTGATGCGAGCTCGCAGTTCTGGCACGTTTCTTGGTAGAGGAGGTTTAAACACTGAATCTTTCACATAACCCCACAGAAAGAAGTCGCATGGGGTTAAGTCGGGAGAGCGTGGAGGCCATGACATGAATTGCTGATCATGATCTCCACCACGACCGATCCACCGGTTTTCCAATCTCCTGTTTAACAAATGCCGAACATCATGATCGAAGTGCGGTGGAGCACCATCCTATGGTACGTTTAGCTCCCTGCTTGCTTTATTCGTCGACTTCCGCGGGCTACGCGTGAAACTTGCCCGCACGCGTTCAACCGTTTCTTCGCTCACTGCAGGCCGACCCGTTGATTTCCCCTTACAGAGGCATCCAGAAGCTTTAAATTGCGCATACCATCGCCGAATGGAGTTAGCAGTTGGTGGATCTTTGTTGAACTTCGTCCTGAAGTGTCGTTGCACTGTTATGACTGACTGATGTGAGTGCATTTCAAGCACGACATACGCTATCTCGGCTCCTGTCGCCATTTTGTCTCACTACGCTCTCGAGCGCTCTGGCGGCAGAAACCTGAAGTGCGGCTTCAGCCGAACAAAACTTTATGAGTTTTTCTACGTATCTGTAGTGTGTCGTGACCATATGTCAATGAATGGAGCTACAGTGAATTTATGAAATCGCTTCAATCATTTGTAATAGCCCTGTATATACTTTGAGGCTGCAAGGGAGTAACATTTTGCTGTGATTATTTCTTCTTGCTGCAGTTTATTCCAAAATCTTTAACATTAGAGGGGAATATTGCTATAACATTTTCTCTACTTTCGCATAAATTATACAGTTCGAAAAAAAAAAAGGCGTATTTGAGAACTGGAGAGCTACTCTGTGGTTATTACATACGGCTTTATTGGAAAGTAATCCATAATACATTTAACATCTCACTGCATATTAGAATGAAAGTATTGAGACCTTCTTATAGAATTACTCTGAAAATACACTCCTGGAAATTGAAATAAGAACACCGTGAATTCATTGTCCCAGGAAGGGGAAACTTTATTGACACATTCCTGGGGTCAGATACATCACATGATCACACTGACAGAACCACAGGCACATAGACACAGGCAACAGAGCATGCACAATGTCGGCACTAGTACAGTGTATATCCACCTTTCGCAGCAATGCAGGCTGCTATTCTCCCATGGAGACGATCGTAGAGATGCTGGATGTAGTCCTGTGGAACGGCTTGCCATGCCATTTCCACCTGGCGCCTCAGTTTGACCAGCGTTCGTGCTGGACGTGCAGACCGCGTGAGACGACGCTTCATCCAGTCCCAAACATGCTCAATGGGGGACAGATCCGGAGATCTTGCTGGCCAGGGTAGTTGACTTACACCTTCTAGAGCACGTTGGGTGGCACGGGATACATGCGGACGTGCGTTGTCCTGTTGGAACAGAACGTTCCCTTGCCGGTCTAGGAATGGTAGAACGATGGGTTCGATGACGGTTTGGATGTACCGTGCACTATTCAGTGTCCCCTCGACGATCACCAGTGGTGTACGGCCAGTGTAGGAGATCGCTCCCCACACCATGATGCCGGGTGTTGGCCCTGTGTGCCTCGGTCGTATGCAGTCCTGATTGTTGCGCTCACCTGCACGGCGCCAAACACGCATACGACCATCATTGGCACCAAGGCAGAAGCGACTCTCATCGCTGAAGACGACACGTCTCCATTCGTCCCTCCATTCACGCCTGTCGCGACACCACTGGAGGCGGGCTGCACGATGTTGGGGCGTGAGCGGAAGACGGCCTAACGGTGTGCGGGACCGTAGCCCAGCTTCATGGAGACGGTTGCGAATGGTCCTCGCCGATACCCCAGGAGCAACAGTGTCCCTAATTTGCTGGGAAGTGGCGGTGCGGTCCCCTACGGCACTGCGTAGGATCCTACGGTCTTGGCGTGCATCCGTGCGTCGCTGCGGTCCGGTCCCAGGTCGACGGGCACGTGCACCTTCCGCCGACCACTGGCGACAACATCGATGTACTGTGGAGACCTCACGCCCCACGTGTTGAGCAATTCGGCGGTACGTCCACCCGGCCTCCCGCATGCCCACTATACGCCCTCGCTCAAAGTCCGTCAACTGCACATACGGTTCACGTCCACGCTGTCGCGGCATGCTACCAGTGTTAAAGACTGCGATGGAGCTCCGTATGCCACGGCAAACTGGCTGACACCGACGGCGGCGGTGCACAAAAGCTGCGCAGCTAGCGCCATTCGACGGCCAACAGCGCGGTTCCTGGTGTGTCCGCTGTGCCGTGCGTGTGATCATTGCTTGTACAGCCCTCTCGCAGTGTCCGGAGCAAGTATGGTGGGTCTGACACACCGGTGTCAATGTGTTCTTTTTTCCATTTCCAGGAGTGTATTGTTGTTGTTGTTATTGTGGTCTTCAGTCCTGAGACTGGTTTGATGCAGCTCTCCATGCTACTCTATCCTGTGCAAGCATCTTCATCTCCCAGTACGTACTGCAGCCTACATCCTTCTGAATCTGCCTGGTGTATTCATCTCTTGGTCTCCCTCTACAATTTTTACCCTCCACGCTGCCCTCCAATTCTAAATTGGTGATCCCTAGATACCTCAGAACATATCCTACCAACCGATCCCTTCTTTTAGTCAAGTTGTGCCACAAACTCATCTTCTCCCCAATTCTATTCAATTCCTCCTCATTAGTTATGTGATCTACCCATCTAATCTTCAGCATTATTCTGTAGCACCAAATTTCGAAATCTTCTATTCTCTTCTTGTCCAAACTATTTATCGTCCATGTTTCACTTCCATAAATGGCTACCCATACAAATTCTTCTAGAAACGACTTCCTGACACTTAAAACTATACTCGATGTTAACAAATATCTCTTCTTCAGAAACGCTTTTCTAGCCATTCCCAGTCTACATTTTATATCCTCTCTACTTCGACCATCATCACTTATTTTGCTCCCCAAATAGCAAAACTCCTTTACTACTTTGTCTCATTTCCTAATCTAATTCCCTCAGCATCACCCGAGTTAACTCGACCACAATCCATTATCCTCGTTTTGCTTTTGTTAATGTTCATCTTATATCCTCCTTTCAAGACAGTGTCCATTCCGTTCAACTGCTTTTCCAAGTCCTTTGCTGTCTCTGACAGAATTACAATGTCGTCGGCGAACCTTTAAGTTTTTATTTCTCCTCCATGGATTTTAATACCTACTCCGAATTTTTCTTTTGTTTCCTTTACTGCTTGCTCAATATACAGATTGAATAACATCGAGGAGAGGCTACAACCCTGTCTCACTCCTTTCCCAACCACTGCTTCACTTTGAAAATAATAATGAACTTAAGTTACAGAACAAATTGTTGTAATGGCTCTGAGCACTATGGGACTTAACATCTGAGGTCATCAGTGTGATAGAACTTAGACCTAATTAAACCTACCTAACCTAAGGACAGCATACACATCCGTGCCCGAGGCAGGATTCGAACCTCTTCCCGAGCCTCAGAACAAGTGAAAATCTGAGACAATGCATCCCTTATGCAAGTGCCAGTGGCCAACATCTGGGTCTAAGTAATTATTATGAACTTGCACTGATGAAGCATTAGACTGGGTTATTCAAAAATATGGATCCAGTCTGATTTGCGCCTCATGAAGTAAAAAATGTACATGAACAGTCTACAAACCATTGAAAAGCAAGGTGTTTCAAAGTCTTCTTTTTTCAGTACGGTCAAAATATTCAATGTTCCTACACGTGAAGAAGCATGTCTTGAGTTACGAGTTCACGGCAGCAGTGAAAAAAAGTGACAGTGTTTGAGATGAGCAGATATCGATAGCTGCGAGTGTAGAGTCAGGTCTTGATTTCATATGCAACGTATCTGTCACTGAGGAAGGGATTTATTTAAAAACCCTCGGACATGAATGTGCCAGTGCCATTAATTATCGGAGGCTCTTGCAACACATTCGTGCTGGACCTGTAGATCATCGTCTTCGTGTATCGGACCTTCAGTAACGGACCGAATTTGTTAACGTCTATCAGGCATCACGAAGTCTTGTGAACCTTTGATAAGTTGAGAAAAACATGTACAATTACGTTATTCCACTTTGTAATGGTACTTGAATTACGTAAACATTACGGTACTTCACCTGAACCTCTCGATACCAGCAATATTCTACTGTGTTTCTGTAAAGTAGTTAACATGTTTCTGAGACAACATTCAGATTTGTTTTCATTAATGTAGAGGTACTTTGATACATCGATATGTTTATGTTGCAATGATATTATTCTTATGTGTATTCTTTCTTTTGTCACTATGATCTTTGTCGTACTTGTAACTCTGATTTTTGGGCGTGCAGGCGATTATTAGTTAGAGTCGGACCTTGAGAAAGTCAAGTCTTGGACGTCATGTTGGAAAGACGCGTATTGTAGGCAGCTTATAAAATGTGAACAGTGAGTTCAAATGGCTCTGAGCACTATGGGACTAAACATCTGTGGTCATCAGTCCCCTAGAACTTAGAACTACTTAAACCTAACTAACCTAAGGACATCACACACATCCATGCCCGAGGCAGGATTCGAACCTGCGACCGGAGCGGTCACGCGGTTCCAGACTGAAGCGCCTTTAACCGCACGGCCACACCGGCCGGCTGTGAACAGTGAGGAAGATGTTTTCAAGTATGTTTTGTATTGTGAAGTGATGTTTTGTGTGTTACGTGATATTGCAGCAAAGCAATAAAAAGGAAGTGTAACTTAAATTCGGAGTGCTGATTACTTTTTTACATCACCATTGTCCTGCAAAAGTGTAATCTTCAAGAATGGTTTGTGAAACACATCTATAAAACTTTTGAATATAGCGGAATAAAACCTAGGCCTCTTTGCATCCGAGCTTGTAATCATCACCACCTAGATTTTCGACGATTGAGCCATGATTTTACAACGAGACCAGCGTGGGAAACACGAAAAGATGAGTGCCTAGTTTATTCATTATTAAATGAAATGACTTTATTAACTGTGCTCTAATGACATCTGCCACATAATAACTTTGTTGTTGCCCGAAAATGCAGTATTTAGCAGCGTGAGCAACACCATAATCATTATTAAATTTTGACCTTTGTTGTGGTAGGGTTGTTAGAACTTACAGTGCTTCAAGCAATATAAAATGGTCCATAAACTTTTGTCCGTGAAAAGGCACAGAATACGGTTCGTTTCGACTACTCTCTCATTTGCTATGCTTTCCCTAGTTGGCCATTCAATGCTGAATCGGAGACGAAACGCCCGCTGCCGCCTCACTTCTTGCAAACTCAAGAACGCAAAAACCGCACTGCTATGGCGCGAGTACCTTAGCGGTCGTTTACGTAACTGTGGCTAACAAAACAAAACTCTGGACCTTCCCCTTTCCTTCGGTATGTAGACAGATCATCTCTCATTAATATGTCACGAAAATCAAATTAATTACAGTGGGTGCATCTTTCTTAATAACCGTGTATTGAGTATATGTTTTCTTCTTTGGTTTATGAACTGTAGAAGCTGCTGGAATTCTCATTGACGAAGAGTTTGCCTTGAAAGTTTCTAGGCGTTCCTCCCTCAAAGGTAAAGGAAATTGGATATCTCTGGCGCACTACATTTCAGCACACAAGAACTGTGGCGACCTTTCTTTTATTCGAATTTGATGACTCCTGGGCTACTCCTTTCCAAATCCATGTACTCTTCTCGAGACTGTGAGAGCGTGCCTAGAAGAGGGAAACCAGACTACTAACTAAGTGAAATGTCAGCTGTAGTCAACGTTGTTCCCTCTCTCCTTGTCAGATACAATAAATCACTTAGAGCGACAAGATAAAGCCTCTTCTTAATTAAACTAATTGTCGTTTGAGCGAGGGTGCTAGAGCCCGTCGCTGTCGAGTAACAGCCTACTACGGAAAATCCACCTCATGTGTTTTTTTGCGTGTGTGCGCGCGCGCGCGCGTGTGTGTGTGTGTGTGTGTGTGTGTGTGTGTGTAAGCGGAACCTGTATTTTTCGGCCCACAGTACTTAAAACGTATTCACGCGGCAAATTTTTTTGTAAGTATAACAAGGGCGCGCATCGCCTTCAGGGGGGAACAGCGATCTTTAGAAATTACTCATAAAATTGAGTAGCACCGAAGTTGCATACAAATTTCCTTTGTTAACATGTTTCACACGTCAGATCTCAGTATCTTCACTACTTTATTAGCCGTGGCCGTTAGCTACTAAATGCTCGCGTCTAACGAGTACAACACAATAAAGAGAAGTGGTATACGACCTCTGGCTGCTCCACAATTTCATTTTAATTTTTTGTAACAGCACATGGAAACTGCGGTTGTAACTTCTGAGAAACGACGATGAAACTTTCTCAGCTACCTTCAGACACTCCAAGCAGCGTCTTAGAGTGTACACGCGGCATGCTTTTAATTTCAGTGTTATATCCACCTTAAGTCCCAGACTGCAAATGAGGAATATGTGTAGTTCCGGAAAGGAAGAATGCTGTCATCGTGCCACCCATTTTGCATATCTGTCACGAGACTGAAGTATGAAGAACATTTCACATTGATTGCATCATTACAGTTGCAGGTATGTAGTACTTCATTCTAACTGTAGGTGACAGGACAATCACTAGAAGTGTAAACCCTGCGGAGTAGAGCCCAATTTCCCAACGGTTTTCATGTGAGCGGACAACATGGACTGTAACTATCAGGGACAATGCAAGACGGCATGGTTTCTGTGGAAAGATGGTGTAAACACTGTGGATGTTGACTGGCGATTAGTGGCATTGTGTCAAGATTGTACACCGTCACGAAAAGTGGTCTTGCAACACTACAACGCTCGTCCATATACAAGTCGAAAACTCACAGCAACCATCGCGGGCATGGGGTTCCCGGCACTGTCGCACTCATCGTACTCTCCTGACGTCTGATTGCCATCTACTCTATGCTATGAAGGAACCTTTGGTTGGACATCATTTTGCAGACTTTCAGAAACTGAGAGCAGCTGTCCTTTGGTGAGTGTAACAGTCTCTAGAAAAGTAGTTGGAGGAGGGGCTGCAGAAGTTGAAGGGGATAAGTTAGCAGAACACGGCCGCTATGGCGGTACCTGGAACCCCATTTCAGAGATGGCACCCGAGGTTTTCCGACTCGTATGGCGACGGGCGTTGTAACATTGCAAAAGCACTCTTGAGTGTTCAATTTTTTTTTGTTTTGTTTAAATTTGTGGTAAGTTCTATGGGACCAAACTGCTGAGGTCATCGGTCCCTAAGTTTACACAGTACTTAATCTAATTTAAACTAACTTACTCTAAGGACAATACACACACCTTTTCCCGAGGGAGGAATAGAACCTCCTACAGGGGAAGCCACTCGAAACGCGACAACACGCCTGAGACCGCGCGGCTACCCCGCGCGCCAACAGTGTTCATTCCCGACAACTTGCTACTAATCGCCTGCCAATCTCCGCAGTGTTTACGCTCTTCTTCCAAAGAAACCACGTCATTCAGCGTTGTACTTGATTATCCACACCATGTTCATATCTTTCACGTAATGACAGCAGTTAGGAAACTGCGCTGTTCTGTGCGGGGATTACACTTCCAATGGGTGTCCTGCTGCCTACAGATAAAACGAAGAACTACATACTTGCAAATACTTGCAACTATAATGATGAGATGCATCGCCAACCTTGAGTGTTGGGAAAGAATAAAGGGTAAGTCGATAGGGAACATCCCCCCCCCCCCCTCTTGAACACACTTAGACGCAACAAATGCTGTTCTAGTACGATGCGCTGTAAAAGCGTTTCCGAGCAACTGAAGAAACTGAGCTTCAAAGTTTTACGAGCTTGAGAGGAACTGCTTTTGAGCAGCCGTCCAAGTTGGCAGTCTAAAGTTTGGCCTGTACTGCGTTCGCGTCTTGTCATTTCTTCTAACCTCGATTTCTCGATAGAGTTTGAGAAACGCATCGTACTGGAGCAACATTCGTTACGATCTGGCGTAACCACCCGTTAGCTGTAGCCTTCCTGTGTGACAGAGGTGTACTGGACAAGAGGACACTCCTTGAATGGTAGGCTTCGCTCAACAGCCTAAACAACCACTGCGATTCCGCATGTCCATATGGAACTGTATATATTTCCTTTCGTTTGCTTGCAATAAAATCACTGACCTTCTACAGCAGCGTAAATAACCAAGAGATACCGATCATATAATTAAACCATTTGTTTTTAAAACCTGATGCTGTAATTAATATACATATTGTTTTCTTTCTGTATAAATATCTTAATGTTAATAGTACAGTACTAGTCGGAAGTTGCATGCGGCTTTTCGCGGATGATGCTGTAGTATACAGAGAAGTTACAGCATTAGAAAATTGTAGCGAAATGCAGGAAGATCTGCAGCGGATAGGCACTTGGTGCAGGGAGCGGCAACTGACCCTTAACATACACTCCTGGAAATTGAAATAAGAACACCGTGAATTCATTGTCCCAGGAAGGGGGAACTTTATTGACACATTCCTGGGGTCAGATACATCACATGATCACACTGACAGAACCACAGGCACATAGACACAGGCAACAGAGCATGCACAATGCCTGCTATTCTCCCATGGAGACGATCGTAGAGATGCTGGATGTAGTCCTGTGGAACGGCTTGCCATGCCATTTCCACCTGGCGCCTCAGTTGGACCAGCGTTCGTGCTGGACGTGCAGACCGCGTGAGACGACGCTTCATCCAGTCCCAAACATGCTCAATGGGGGACAGATCCGGAGATCTTGCTGGCCAGGGTAGTTGACTTACACCTTCTAGAGCACGTTGGGTGGCACGGGATACATGCGGACGTGCATTGTCCTGTTGGAACAGCAAGTTCCCTTGCCGGTCTAGGAATGGTAGAACGCTGGGTTCGATGACGGTTTGGATGTACCGTGCACTATTCAGTGTCCCCTCGACGATCACCAGTGGTGTACGGCCAGTGTAGGAGATCGCTCCCCACACCATGATGCCGGGTGTTGGCCCTGTGTGCCTCGGTCGTATGCAGTGCTGATTGTGGCGCTCACCTGCACGGCGCCAAACACGCATACGACCATCATTGGCACCAAGGCAGAAGCGACTCTCATCGCTGAAGACGACACGTCTCCATTCGTCCCTCCATTCACGCCTGTCGCGACACCACTGGAGGCGGGCTGCACGATGTTGGGGCGTGAGCGGAAGACGGCCTAACGGTGTGCGGGACCGTAGCCCAGCTTCATGGAGACGGTTGAGAATGGTCCTCGCCAATACCCCAGGAGCAACAGTGTCCCTAATTTGCTGGGAAGTGGCGGTGCGGTCCCCTACGGCACTGCGTAGGATCCTGCGGTCTTGGCGTGCATCCGTGCGTCGCTTCGGTCCGGTCCCAGGTCGACGGGCACGTGCACCTTCCGCCGACCACTGGCGACAACATCGATGTACTGTGGAGACCTCACGCCCCACGTGTTGAGCAATTCGGCGGTACGTCCACCCGGCCTCCCGCATGCCCACTATACGCCCTCGCTCAAAGTCCGTCAACTGCACATACGGTTCACGTCCACGCTGTCGCGGCATGCTACCAGTGTTAAAGACTGCGATGGAGCTCCGTATGCCACGGCAAACTGGCTGACACTGACGGCGGCGGTGCACAAATGCTGCGCAGCTAGCGCCATTCGACGGCCAACACCGCGGTTCCTGGTGTGTCCGCTGTGCCGTGCGTGTGATCATTGCTTGTACAGCCCTCTCGCAGTGTCCGGAGCAAGTATGGTGGGTCTGACACACCGGTGTCAATGTGTTCTTTTTTCCATTTCCAGGAGTGTAGATAAATGTAATATATTGCGAATACATAGAAAGAAGGATCCTTTATTGTATGGTTTTATGATAGCGGAACAAGCATTGGTAGCAGTTACTTCTGTAAAATATCTGAGAGTAAGCGTGCGGAACGATTTGAAGTGGAATGATCATATAAAATTAATTGTTGGTAAGGCGGGGACCAGGTTGAGATTCATTGGGAGAGCCCTTACAAAATGTAGTCCATCAACAAAGTAGGTGGCTTAAAAAACACTCGTTCGACCTATACTTGAGTATTGCTCATCAGAGTGGGATCCGTACCAGATCGGGTTGACGGAGGAGATAGAGAAGATCCAAAAAAGAGCGGCGCGTTTCGTCACAGGGTTATTTGGTAAGCGTGATAGCGTTACGGAGATGTTTAGTAAACTCAAGTGGCAGACTCTGCAAGAGAGGCGCTCTGTATCGCGGTGTAGCTTGCTCGCCAGGTTTCGAGAGGGTGCGGTTCTGGATGAGGTATCGAATATATTGCTTCCCCCTACTTATAACTCCCGAGGAGATCACGAATGTAAAATTAGAGAGATTCGAGCGCGCACGGAGGCTTTCAGACAGTCGTTCTTCCCGCGAACCATTCACAACTGGAACAGAAAAGGGAGGTAATGACAATGGCACGAAAAGTGCCCTCCGCCACACACCGTTGGGTGGCTTGCGGAGTATAAATGTAGATGTAGATGTACTTACGGTCCCTTGATACTTCAGCAATAGTTAAAACCAAGTGACTAGCAGCTGGCAATTTACTACTGATGTCACACTCTAATGTATTTTATACTATTACACATGACTTTTATTAATGCAAACAGTCGCATTTTGTACCGAGAGAAAATTCGTTGAGCACGACTGTTGAGTGTATGACGGTACAAACACGTCGTTAGTCATGCGTGTCGATGAAATGCAGACAAAAATGGCAAAAAGCTAACCAAAAAGACTGTAACTCTTAGGGGTCCTGTAGGGCTTCGAAGTCGAAGGCTAAGTGAATTATAAGAGCCAGGTTCTTATCTCACCGAAGCATCGCAATTTTTAAGGAACGGGGCTCGTGTTACGTAACATGCTTCAGATCCTTGCACAGTCAACAAGATTTAAATTTTCCACGATTACATGATACCACTTAAGGAGAATGTCGTGGTGGTTCCTTCCATAAGGCTAGACCTATTCCTCCAGACTTCCCCCCCCCCCCCCCCCACTTTCCTCGACCCCGCTTTCAGCATGCACCCCTCAATCATTTCTCTCCAGAAGAGTTTCCCTGTGGTGGGGCAGTGCACTGCTAAGACAGGACTCGTATTGGTAAAAAGCTGGGATCAGTCATTGTACAGCCATTTAGATTTCGCTTTCCTGTAGCTTCAAAAAAATCGCTTAAGACAAAATGTGGGCCGTGTTTCAGCCTTGCAACAAATCTAAGTCTCCCATTAGTTTTCGCAAATTCTGATTTTACGTGAACCTCTCATTTGACATTCCCAAATATTTTTACTGTAGGAGGTGCTCAAGATTTTCACCACTGGTCTCGTAATTAGATACCACCGCGTTTTTTCTCTTCGTTATAAGCATTATGTTACATTCATACACGTTTCAAGAGAGCTGCTGTTCTAGTGTCAGGTGGAAATTTTGTCCAAGTCTTTCTGCCATTTCCTACGATCGTCCAATGATGGAACCTCCCTGCAGGCACCAGTATCGTCAACGAACTACCATACAGTGTTGTTGTCTCTACTACGAGGTATGCATTTTGTATGCACAATGAGTAAGCCAGCTTTTGAAGAAAATGTGCTATGTTATGTAATAGAAACTGAATTCTTCTGGGTGACACAGTGATGTATACCTTTCAATGCAGCTGCATCACTAAGGTCTAGAGTGAAATGGTTTGTATGATACATGTTCAAAAATGGCTCTGAGCACTATGGGACTCAACATCTTAGGTCATAAGTCCCCTAGAACTTAGAACTACTTAAACCTAACAAACCTAAGGACATCACACACACCCATGCCCGAGGCAGGATTCGAACCTGCGACCATAGCAGTCCCGCGGTTCCGGACTGCAGCGCCGGAACCGCACGGCCACCGCGGCCGGCTATGATACATGTTACGAAATAGTGAAGTAAGTCTGACCTGAACCAAAATATCGTGAACAAAATTAGATCTGCTTTTCCACTACTGGGACGTTTCCGTTTATTATTATTATGCTCAAGTATTTTTAAATCAAAATGACGTTCTTGGAATTTATAATAATTATGGTGATAGCATTAATATTACTACACTTCACTTATGCTCCATTATTAATACTACCTTTTATTAGACTCAATATGCGTATACCTACTTCTGTTAGGTTTTCCTGATTTTTCTGTACAGCCTTTCACAAAACGTTCAGTATCTCAAAATGAGCCATAAACACCTACAGTTCTTACCATCCCACATTTTAATTTCTAAAAACAGAAGCTATAAGGAAGCATCGGGAAACGAATGGTTTCAAACTAAACTTATAACACGAAAGGTTAAAGGACCGGATTTTCGTAGAGGAGATTCAGGCCGTCGGCTCAGAATCGCAGAGATTGAGAATATGACACCATTGTGACACGAAGGGTCACAGCGGAGTAGTTGTTGAGATCCCGTTCCAGCGAGAGGGGACTTCCCGCAGGAAGTGTATTTGGCGGTTCCCTTTCCCTTTCAGAATTATTCCATCCTTCCGCGAACGCCGGCGGCGCATCGATTCGTCAGCGGGAACTGGAGGAGCACCGCGGGGGCTCACAAAGCCAGTCGGATCTTGCAGCAGCCATTGTGGTGGCGCATTAGCACAATTCCGCAGCATAAAGCGGACAACTCCAGGCGCCCGGGCCTGGCCCAGGTAGCTTCCTGGTTATTCAGGCCGCAGCGCGGAGAGTGTCATGCAAATGCCGCGGCCGCCGCCGGAACCAACTGCGCATGCGCCGGCTTCCGATCGCTTGTGCGAGGCGCACAGGTAGCTGGGACCCTACACGGGGCCGTTCTCGGATGTCGTTCACCGCGGGATGTACGCAGGCAGTGATGCTACAGATCTGTCATGTTAGATGTAGTTTTAAGACTTAATGAGGGGTAAAATTCGTGATTTTGTCACAATCGATTACTAGGAGAAATAAATAGATTATTTTGAAGACTGAAATATAAATTTTGGTGTTAATTACGATGGTATAACTACTATCGATTAAATAACCAGCATTTCCCAAGATGTATGTTAGAATCCCGGTCTGACACAAATTCTCGTTTATCGCCGGTGCAGCATTTTTGATTAGTTCTCGGTTACATCTTTTCATATAACTGCTTCGCACTGATTTATTCTTTATCGATCTATTCATTTCACTTCCGTGAATTTGATTCGGTTCACATTACACGCATTTCTGATAACTAAAGTGGAATCCATTGGATACCAGTGGCGCACAGCGACCGTTGAATATGCTAATATAAAGACGCACAGTTGCCAGTCGCAATATCCATAATTAATTGCACGTCTTGATCTCGACAACGACAGTCATCATCGGTGCATTACCTGAAGAATCATATCGGCAGACCCATGTCAGTGCATAAACTTACAAGGCATAAAAAAACTGTTTCGTTTCTACCATGCAAATGCTAACTTCAATTGTCACTTGTTTATGCTCTGACATGGTTATGCCTATATGATTGCTGGTAATGCATCGATGATATCTAGACTGAAAAGCGAGATCACACATGTAATAGCCTGTATGTCCACCTCTGACACGGATAACAGCGGAGTCGCGTCATGGCATGGAAGCAATGAGCCCTTGGTATGTCCTTGGAGGAAGTGGGCACGACATCTGCACGCACAAGTCACCTAATTCCCATAAATTCCGGGGAAGGAGGGGACGAGCTCTGACGCATGGAGAGCTGCCATGTAGAAACTTTGCTTTGGACAGAATACTAATGGTGATATCAGAAGTAGCACTATCCACGTTTTTCCTTGTTCTTGCTTTCGGAAATTAATTGCCCTTATCAGTCATTGCTCTCATAGAACTATTTCTTTCTGCTTGAGATTCATTGGCTAGCTTTCTAGCAGTTTCTTCATTTTATTCCCATGTGCCTTCACTTTTTTTATTAGATTGAGCTTCCAGCTGCTGTGTTCTTAAAGTTTCCTTGACTTGGATAATAGTAAGGATGGCAACGCAAAATAGAGCATAAATATGCCCCGTCGGCATGTCTGAATTGGTTTAGAAACTACAGTAGTAACTAACAGGCTTTCAAATTATGCGAATGTATCTACTAAAGTAGAATATGGTCCTGTAAACGAGCGTATATTTTTCTTTATCAGTCCTAAAATGTATGCTCCCTAGGATCTTAGATATCTAACAAAATTTGCTCACTTTGCACAAAAAACAAACATGTTCTTTGTGCTAAGAAAATGGCTCTGAGCACTATGGGACTTAACATCTGAGGTCATCAGTCCCCTAGAACTTAGCACTACTTAAACATAACTAACCAAAGGACATCACACACATCCATGCCCGAGGCAGTATTCGAACCTGCGACCGAAGGAATCGCGCGGTTCCAGACTGAAGCGCCTAGAACCGCTCGGCCACACCGGCCGGCTTTGTGCTAAGACGTTCAGTCATCTGGCGCCCTAAAGTTTGTGAGAGCCCTCAGCAGATAGCACAACTAATCTTCCATTGACGGTAGCGCTTTAGCAAGAATGGTTCCCGAGAGAAGTACAGCGTAAACATGCCCTGTGCGTAAACGTGTCCCGTTCTCCCTACCCTCCACCAAACATCGCAGAGTGGATTGTGGAGTCTAAATGTAGATGTAAATGTATACAGAATGGTAAGAAGAACACATAAGTAAATTTGTAGGTGTTTGGACGTATGCAGGACCCTAAATTTAGAACTCACCTCTGGCATCAACAACGCTTCTAAGCTGGTTTGTCATCGAGACGGACTGAGCTTCATTGATGGTTAAGGGGCGTCATTCCATGCTGTTTCAACTCGACGCCAGAGTCTGTTAGTCATAGTGGCTGAGGAGTGGTGCCGGGCCAGCCTGTCGGGAACTCAATACTAGATGTTTCCAGTGGCTGAGAAGTCCTGACAGTGGGGATTGTCAGAGCAAATGAACAACCTTCGTGGTGAGGTAGATCGAGACAGCACGGACCAGTTGCGCTTCTGCGCTACACTCTAAAAAGAACCCACCAAGGAAACCCTGAAGACAGGGGTCAGCGACCCGCCTTAATATATCAAAAATGTAACAATTGTTATCTAAATTACCGGCTGTTGGGAACCAGAGATGATCGTTTAGCGTACTGAGTGGCATAATGTGCAATCACGTCAGGTGATGGGTCCGTATGACGTTGGCGAATGCAACTGGTAACGTTACTTACGGAGAAATGGGACTAGCCTGAAAAGGCTACGTGGTGCCGCTCCGTTGTCCATTCGGCAACAATGGGCGCCGTGCTGACAGTGCGCGGTGCTCCAGACATCTTAGAACTATCGGGGTAAACACTTGTCTCGCTACAATCAGGCTTAAGCAGTCTAGGTACGTGACGTGGCTGATCAAGCATGGCTTAACGCCCTCTCGGGCGGGATCACTGACATTCTGCACGGCACTGAGTACGTCGATTCCATACCCGCATGACAATCGTGCGATCCCGACCAACGCGTACAGCAACATTTCTGAAAGGCAAACCGCGGTCTCTACAGATGCTGGTAATCGTTCTTCTTTCTTATACGAGGCAAGACACGTTCTTCCCACGAGCTACATATAAGTGCGACTTATAAATGACAGCCGCGCGGGATTAGCCGAGCGGTCTAGGGCGCTGTAGTCGTGGACTGTGCAGCTGATCCCGGCAGAGGTTCGAGTTCTCCCTCGGGCATGGGCGTGTATGTTTTTCCTTAGGATAATTTAGGTTCAGTAGTGTGTAAGCTTAGGGAGTGATGACATTAGCAGTTAAGTCTCATAAGATTTCACACACATTTGAACATTTTTTATAAATGATAAATCTTCTGCATAATCTTGCGATATATTCAGAACATAGATTACGTAAATAATTCTTATCAGGGGCGATAAAGTTTCCGTTTGAGGACGTCGATGGAGCTACATCCAACCCAGCGTGACTCCCATGCGGGTATAGAGGGTGAACATTAGTAAAACCGACGGATTCCTCACTGGCAACGGTGGGAAAAAGGTCCTATGAACATGTTTTCCGTAATGGACGGTGTGCTTGCAGCGACAACAAATCGTCCTGGAACGCAGTACAGAGAAGCATCGTATCCACGCCACAACAGATGCTCAAAGTGTCCTTCAGTGATAGAGACAGTAGCGGTTGTCATGCAGGATACACATAATCGTAGTTCGGCTTACACCAAGTTGGCGAACCACTTGCCTGGGGCATGTACTAGGGTTCTTCTCATTATTCTGTAGAAGCCAGTCCTCCATATCGGATGTACGCACAGCCCATCGCCCCCCTGCATGTTCCTCTGTCTGAAACAACCCATGATCACAGAAACGCCCAAAGAGGGCTTGAAATATTGCTTGATGAGGTTGGTGTCTGTGAGGGTACTTGTTTTGGTATAACCGTGCTGCGTCTCGGACGTTATCGTCTGTTTGGCCGTACACGAACACCATTTCAGCTTGTTCCCGACTTGAACATCGAACCACTCAGCTGATTACAGTACGCTGCGTCTATCACACACCCTGTAACACACAAGGGACACACGGCAGGCGGTCAGAGGAATATCTTCTGGTAAACCTTCCGGGATGTAAGGTCGTGGTCCATGAAACTCTTCAGCTCCTAACGTTTCGTCCAGAGCTGCGCTGGACATCTTCAGAGGGGTGTTTCTCCTCCGGTGAGTCTTGCCGGCAAGACTCATCGGAGGAGAAACACCCCTCTGAAGATGTCCAGCGCAGCTCTAGACGAAATGTTAGGAGCTGAAGAGTTTCATGGACCACGACCTTACATCCCGGAAGGCTTACCAGAAGATATGTCATCCGGTGGTGAAAGCTTTCATACTATGGTCAGAGGAATGTTCATTCGTCTCCGCCATCTACAGCGACCATGATGCATTTTCGGACACGTGTTCACAGAGCCTTTTTTCCTACGCTACTAGTCAGCAATCTGTACCTGCAGTTTGTTGGTATTATTTAATGCTCACCCCGTATAATCACCGACATGTAGGGCAGGGGTTAGTGTCGCACCGAAAGGAAATTTCTTGATCGTCCCTTATGCTTTGTGGACTTTCGTAGTAATCTATAGCCATTTGCATAGGCAAGCACGTTGTATACTATATGCCAACCAACTTTTGCTGCCTACGTCCTCTGAGGCGTTCAAATTTGATCATTGGCAACCATGAGTAAGGGCTTCCCAGCGAAAATTCTGGAGCGTATTCGAAACAATATTGGCAACATGCGGGCGGCCATTGTCCTGTGACAGAGTCATGCCGTCCGTCAACGTTCTTGTGTGTTTGGACTTCATGGTGCGCTTCAATGTTTGCCAAGCGTCCGCGTGCCGCTGTGGGTTAATTATGGCACCGTGTTCCAGAAAGTCAATGAGCAGCGGACATTGTAGTCAAAGAAAAGGGTGATCATGACTTTTCCGGAGCTGGCCTGCCTGTTGTTTCGGCTACGCTGCAGAAGGTGACTGAGAAGTCCTTTCACATCCTCCCTACAGTCCTGATGTATCCCCATGCAATTTCCACAATTTTGGAGCCATGAAGAAACACATTCTTGGTCGTCTATTTGTTTCGGACGGGGAACTGCACGTCTGGGTACAATCATGTTTCTGCAGGCAACCACAAATAATCCACAAAGGCGACGACCGTCTTGTCTCAGAGTGGGATAAATGGATTAACAGTTATGACGATTACTTTTGAAATAACAAAACGTTTACTTGTATTTCCTTAAATTTCTCCAGTGAATCGAATACGCCATCATTTTTAATTCATGTTCAAATACTTGGGCTGACAATCATCAAAAATGGTTCAAATGGCTCTGAGCACTATGGGACTCAACTGCTGAGGTCATTAGTCCCCTAGAACTTAGAACTAGTTAAACCTAACTAACCTAAGGACATCACAAACATCCATGCCCGAGGCAGGATTCGAACCTGCGACCGTAGCGGTCTTGCGGTTCCAGACTGCAGCGCCTTTAACCGCACGGCCACTTCGGCCGGCTGACAATCATCCAGCCATTCTCAACGTGAGTTGCTTAAATTACTTTTCGTACTGTGGAGTTAAGCCACATGCATTAGAGATAACACTGTTGCTAACAACACCGTCGGTCACACATTTAGCTTGATGCGTCTATGAGTAAAACAAAGTAAGCGCAGAATCGGCGAACTCACAATGCTTATGAAGTACGTTGTTGATAATTCTGGATGGCATGAAGAATTAGAATATTTCGTTTGACAGCGCAGACGTAAAATTAGGGGTCTGCGTGGATTATCAACCTGGAAACTCTCATCTCTGTTGAGCAGATTGTCTGATAATTGTATTCCCGTAGCTTCCTTGATCACTGAATCCCAGTAGGATGACGCTTTCCCGTAATCCGTGGAATGGCCATTGGAAATACAACGTTCGGCCACTGCTGATTTATTACGCTTTGGAAAGTGGCTGTATCGATGGTGCTGAATGCAAGTTTCTTTTACAGTGCGTGCTGTTTCTCCTACGTATCTTTTAGCGCACTCACTTGGAGTTTATACCCACCTTTCGTAACAGCAGATCATGCTTCACAGATTCCAGAAGAGCTGTCGTCTTCGCCGGTGGAAGGAAGATGACATCCACTTTATGCTTCTTCATTAATCTTGCAGTTTTTGAAAGACGTATTACGCACATATGGTTGAAAGGCCGTAGACTTTACATCGCTTTCTTGACGCTCGTCTTTCGGTTGGTCTCGCGTATACGCTTGCAGGCATCTAGATGTCATCGTTTCTTTTTCTTTATTCTGATGTTTTGTACATCCATTCGTACTGAATATTTCTCCAAGAGTATTAGTTCACTTTGTACGCCGTCAGCGTCGCACACTACACGAGCCCTATGTACTAAAGTTTTAAGTACACTCATAGTTTGATAAGTATGGCGGCAGGTAGACATCTGTAATAGAACGAAAAATGAATGACCGTCTACCGCTTATGTATGTATTAGTTCAGTGTAAGGGAGATGGGTTTTTAGGGGACAGCGTTTACCGTAAGCCTGCTCATACCGATTTATACTTGGAATTATACATGGAAACGCCGCATTTCACTTCTGCGCCCTCAAAGGAAATATTTCAAGTTTCCATATAATCCATAATTATCAACAACACACTTCGTAAGCACTGTGGATTCGCTGTTTCTGCTCTTGACTTGTTTTACTCGTAGACGCGTCAAGTTTAATCTGTGACTGACGCACTCAATACCAAGTATTATCTCTGACGTATGTGCGTTTACACCACTATTCAAAGTGATTTAAAAACTTGCAAGCGATAACTTTGAGAATGGCTGAAATGTTGTCAGCAGAAATACTGGAACATGGGTTAAAAATATCACGGATGCATCCTCTAAAAATGATGGAGTAATTCCATCTGCCTGTTTTTCATCTGACTGCCCATTATAAATCGCTGCTCTGTTACCAACAAGAAAAACACAGTACTGAAACATGGTGTATCAGAACACAGTGCTGAATTTGCTACTAGAGTCACCGTCGCAAAGGGCGGAAGCAGGTACAGTGGGGCGCGTGGCTGGTTTCACCCACCACAGCTTATCGTAGCTCACTTACACTCATTCTCTCTTAGCTCAACTGTGACGGCAACAACGTGTAAGGGTCGGAAAGGTGTGTCCCAGAATCTCTCCGCATCCCTCATCGTCTGCCTTATCAGCTACCTGATTTCTCCACGCTCCTACATAGTCCTGAGTCCAGCAGGACGATATCCCGTCTGCTGCCTTTGTACGGGAAAACACTTTTATCCACAGGCTAAGGGCTCAACGGCTTGCTCGGCGTTCAGGTACTCGAAGCAGAAGAGAGTTTCACCTGATCATATCTCTTCTGTTCCATTGTTTCCAGCATTTCATGGAGTTTCTAGGGAGTTTATAACAAAATAGCTCGTCCTACCTGGAACATTTTAGAGGTAAAGTGTGTACTGTGACTAACATTCAAATTTGAACTACTGAATTCCGAAGCACACTCAAATTCCGGTGAGTTTCAGAACGCCATTGTAGCTAAGAAAGGATAAGATCTTCGTTTCCACATTTTAATAATGTAAGAGGGTAAACCAGTCTGCTGCATAAATTTGGAACGCGTCGTTCGAAAATCTCTTCTGTGGGAATAAACGTAGATTCTGCAAACGACGATCGTGTGACACTCACCTCGCTCTGTTTTGTCCTCGAGATCCAGAGGGTAGTAGATAACTGCACCCGTCTACATGCCCTGTTACTTGACATTTGGAAGACCTTCCACAGAATTCCACGTTATCTTCTAGTGAACAAAATACGAATATATGGAATATCAGACTAAGTTTGTGACTGCATTGAGGAGTTCCCAGCAAACAGAATACAGCATGTCTTCCTGACATAGAGAAGTCCTTAGTCACATAAGTAAGTTAGGATATATCCAAGTAAGTGTTACACGACATAGAAGTACGAGCCAAAACATGAAATTACCTGCCGTCTCTTGGCGTTGCGGGCATACGATGCGCTAAGGAAAGTACACTGACGAAAAAAAAATTAAAGTAGAGTAACAAAATTTCGGGAATACATTTTCTAGGTAAAATATGTCAATGATCAAGACTGCAAGGTCACGGGTTAATGTAAGCGTGAGATAAGTCATTGCAAATGTGAAATGCTGATACATTAATAACGGGTGAAACCACTTAAATGTGGAATGCAAGAGTACAAACGTGCACACATTCTGTTGTACAGGTATCGGATGTCAGTTTGTGGGATAGAGTTCCACACCTGTTGCACTTGGTCGGTCAATAAAGGTGCGATTAATGCTATTTGAGGACGACGATGATGTACCACACGTGCTCGACTGGAGCCACATCTGGTGATCGATCAGACCAAGGCAACGAGTCGACACTCTGCAGGGTATGTTGGGTTACATCAGCAGTATATGGGCAAGCATTGTCCTGTTCGAAAAAAAAACCTTGGAACGTTGTTTAAGAACGGCAGCACAACAGGCCGTATCTCCAGATTGACGCACAAATTTGCACCCTGACTGCAAATTTGTACGGGTGCGTGGGACAAGAACTAGACTGCTCCTGCTGTCATACGAAATCGCACCCCAGACCATAACTCCACCTGTACGTCCAGTGTGCCTCGTCCTAACCAAAACACGGCCGTCGCTGGCACCGATGCAGAAACAGCTTTCATCAGAAGACATAACAGACCTTCGCCTGATCTCCAAATAGCTCTCCTTGACACCACTGAAGTCGCAAATGGAGGTGGTTTGTGGACAATGGAATTCACGCTTCAGGGTGTGTGGGTCGGAGCTGTCTCAGAAGTAAATGATTTGCAACAGTTCGTTCTGTCTCTGTGGTGACAACTGTTACTCATTTTGCTGCTGAAGATGCATTACGATGGGCCAGAGCCATACGCCGAAAACGATGGTTTTCCCTATCAGTAGTGCCACATGGCCGTCCGAAAAAAAAATGATTCAAATGGCTCTAAGCACTATGGGACTTAACATCTGATGTCATCAGTCCCCTAGACTTAGAACTGCTTAAATCTAACTAACCTAAGGACATCACACACATTCACAGGCGCTTCAGTTTGGAACCGGGCGACCGCTACGTTCGCAGGTTCGAATCCTGCCTCGGGCGTGGATGTGTGTGATGTCCTTCGGTTAGTTACGTTTAAGTAGTTCTAAGTTCTGTCCGCAGCTCGTGGTCGTGCGGTAGAGTTCTCGCTTCCCACGCCCGGGTTCCCGGGTTCGATTCCCGCCGCGGTCAGGAATTTTCTCTGCTTCGTGATGACTGGGTGTTGTGTGATGTCCTTAGGTTAGTTAGGTTTAAGTAGTTCTGAGTTCTAGGGGACTGATGACCATAGATGTTAAGTCCCATAGTGCTCAGAGCCAGTTCTATGTTCTAGGGGACTCATGACCTCAGATGTTAAGTCCCATATCACTCAGAGCCATTTGAACCATTTTTGTTAGACCGTGTATTTTGACTTTGTGCATCCTTATAGTGGCGCTACTGGCGCCAATCATATGCGACTGGCGCGAAATTTGAATAGAAATCATATTTCAGATGTAGATTTTTCTGTCATTGTATGTAAGCGGATCAGAGCTGAATGGGGAATTATTCTAGCGAGTATGGGAGCCACGAATGGAGAAATCCACTGACATCAGCGTCTTTAACAGAGGGCAGATTGCTACGGACTGACGACTGGCAACGAGCATATTGGAACGGCGAAGCCCGTCTACTGTTCATGTGCTACCGAAGTGAATATCTAAGAAAAATGTTTGAAAGATGTTGAAACTACTGGTCGGCAGCGAGGTGTCGGACATCAACCTCATCATAGAAACAGGACGTCTTACACCTGCCTGTTCTATGAAGCAGGGCAGTCAGAGATCTGTGGCAGATCTGACGACAGAGTACAGTGCAGACACAAGTGTTTCGGAATGCACCGTTCCGCACATTATGTTTAACACAGGGCCCCACACCAGCTCTCGTTCGTGTTCCCATGCTGAACCACGGCGTCGTCAAATACGACAACTGAGGGCACGGGATATACGAAATCTGACAGCATATCAATAGAAACGTTTCGGCTGGTCGGATGAATCACGTTTCTTGTTACAAGAGGTTGCTGGTATTAACCAGATGATCCTTCAGCACGGCCAACGAGTGTTCTAAAAATGCACTGTTCCACGGTCGTAGGCCGGTAGGAGCAGTTTATGCTATCGGAGATATTCACCCTGGCCTCCATGGGACGTCTGGTAGTAATCGAGGGCACCATGACAACTGTGAACAACTTGAACGATATGCGGATCACCTGCATCCCTTCACGCTTGATATTTGTTGTCTTCGCTGACGGCGGTCGTATATTCCAGCAGGATAACTGTCCGTGTCATAAGGACAAAACCGTGCTACACTGGTTTAATGAACATGATAGTGGACTCACGCTGATGCCTTGCGCAGCAAATTCGCTTGGTCTGAACCCCATACAACACACCTGGTATGCTTTCGGGTGCCATCTGCATACCTATAGTCCACCGGCTTGTGATTTACGGTAATTGTGTTACCTGTGCGTAGGTGTCTGATGCCACATACCTCCGGAATCCTACCAAACACTTGTCGAATCCCTGGCACCCACAATCACTATTTCACTGCGCATTAAAGGTGGACCAACATGGTACTGAGCAGGTGATTATAACATTTTGGCCCGTCACTGTACTTACATATAAGAAATCTAATAAGTAAGAAAAGAAGTTTCGTAAGAAATTCGTAAATTTGTGGTAAGATCTTATGGGACGAAACTACTTAGATCAGGCTCATCCAAGAATTGCGCCGCGCCCCGCGGGCGCATGGCAGTAAAGTTCAGCGCCCCGTCCGCGACCGTGTGTCGCTAGTGTCGCCATAGGAGCGAGAGAGAGAGAGAGAGAGAGAGAGAGAGAGAGAAAGAAAGAGAAAGAGAGAGAGCTGCAGAGCGAGTGAGACCGCACAACACTGCTCTGCGCTGGACTGTCCAGCAATCAGATCTAACGTAAACAAAATATTCTATTTTATAATTAATTTTATGTAAGGGATATAGAGCCTCATTCTAACTGTTAGTAGTTATAAATAAGTATTTTTTGTTATACTTCGTGCTACAATTTTTTGTATCCCTTTTCAGAGTTTAGAAATCGGTTCTTTAGTTTGCTGTTTTGTACGTAATAATTTTAACTGACCAAGTTTGAAAACTTATTAAAATAGAATTAAGGTTATAAAGTTCTTAAATTCTTACAGTCAACATTGTTAAAGACGAAAATTAACATTTTACACGTTTTTCTTTTTCGAGGAAACGATTTTGTCTAGGCTTGGTACAATATTCCGTGAGACTGCTAACCTCAAATAATTGGTCAAATTTTTATCGCCAAGGAATGAACGGTTCTTAGTCTTAGCGAGCTTTACAAGAGAGAAAAAGCGCTCTCAAATATACGTGGAACCAGACATTGAGAGAACTTTGGCCGCGTGCTTGTGCAAAAGAGGATATTTCTCTCGTGGAAGACAGCTGTAAAAGTCATCCAAAGTTTTACACATAAGAAAACGGTCCTTCAGGCGGATATGGCACTGTAGGTCAATCAGCACTTGTGAGACGTCCTCTGCCCGAAGGGAAAACGGGCGAACAAGTACACTCCTGGAAATTGAAATAAGAACACCGTGAATTCATTGTCCCAGGAAGGGGAAACTTTATTGACACATTCCTGGGGTCAGATACATCACATGATCACACTGACAGAACCACAGGCACATAGACACAGGCAACAGAGCATGCACAATGTCGGCACAAGTACAGTGTATATCCACCTTTCGCAGTAATGCAGGCTGCTATTCTCCCATGGAGACGATCGTAGAGATGCTGTATGTAGTCCTGTGGAACGGCTTGCCATGCCATTTCCACCTGGCGCCTCAGTTGGACCAGCGTTCGTGCTGGACATGCAGACCGCGTGAGACGACGCTTCATCCAGTCCCAAACATGCTCAATGGGGGACAGATCCGGAGATCTTGCTGGCCAGCGTAGTTGACTTACACCTTCTAGAGCACGTTGGGTGGCACGGGATACATGCGGACGTGCATTGTCCTGTTGGAACAGCAAGTTCCCTTGGCGGTCTAGGAATGGTAGAATGATGGGTTCGATGACGGTTTGGATGTACCGTGCACTATTCAGTGTCCCCTCGACGATCACCAGTGGTGTACGGCCAGTGTAGAAGATCGCTCCCCACACCATGATGCCGGGTGTTGGCCCTGTGTGCCTCGGTCGTATGCAGTCCTGATTGTGGCGCTCACCTACACAGCGCCAAACACGCATACGACCATCATTGGCACCAAGGCAGAAGCGACTCTCATCGCTGAAGACGACACGTCTCCATTCGTCCCTCCATTCACGCCTGTCGCGACACCACTGGAGGCGGGCTGCACGATGTTGGGGCGTGAGCGGAAGACGGCCTAACGGTGTGCGGGACCGTAGCCCAGCTTCATGGAGACGGTTGCGAATGGTCCTCGCCGATACCCCAGGAGCAACAGTGTCCCTAATTTGCTGGGAAGTGGCGGTGCGGTCCCCTACGGCACTGCGTAGGATCCTACCGTCTTGGCGTGCATCCGTGCGTCGCTGCGGTCCGGTCCCAGGTCGACGGGCACGTGCACCTTCCGCCGACCACTGGCGACAACATCGATGTACTGTGGAGACCTCACGCCCCACGTGTTGAGCAATTCGGCGGTACGTCCACCCGGCCTCCCGCATGCCCACTATACGCCCTCGCTCAAAGTCCGTCAACTGCACATACGGTTCACGTCCACGCTGTCGCGGCATGCTACCAGTGCTAAAGACTGCGATGGAGCTCCGTATGCCACGGCAAACTGGCTGACACTGACGGCGGCGGTGCACAAATGCTGCGCAGCTAGCGCCATTCGACGGCCAACACCGCGGTTCCTGGTGTGTCAGCTGTGCCGTGTGTGTGATCATAGCTTGTACAGCCCTCTCGCAGTGTCAGGAGCAAGTATGGTGGGTCTGACACACCGGTGTCAATGTGTTCTTTTTTCCATTTCCAGGAGTGTATATCTATCGGCTGGCGTTCGGGCGGTCCGCATGGCCAACTAAGCGGCACGGCTCGGCCACTGCAGCAACACACGGATTCGCCCGGGGCGCTGGCCGCGGGCGATCGCGGGCGCTAGCGCCCCAGGGGCACAGTTTGGACGAGCCTGGCTTAGATCATCGGTCCCTAAGTTTACACACTACTTAATCTAACTTATGCTATGGACAACACACACGCACACACACCCGTGCCCGAGGGAGGACTGGAACCTCCTACGGGGGGAGCCGCGCGAACCGTGACAAGACGCCTTACACCACGCGGCTACCCCGCGCGGCTGAAAAGAAGCTTCATGAGGCTGTTCGCAGATAGTGCTGTTTTATACGGAGAAATCGTAACTTTGGGAAACTGTAGTGAAATGCAGGAATATCTCCTTAGGCTCGGTCTTTGGTGTAGGAATTTTATGTGACCCTGTAGATTAACAAATGTAGCATATTGCTCATGCATAGTCTTAAATCATCCTTACCCTAAGATTACACGATTCCTGAACTATCACTGGGAACGGAAACATCTATCAAGTACCTGGGAGTAAGCGTACAGAGTGATTTAAATCGGAAAGACAGGGGTAGCATAGATACGAGTACATTGGAAACCGCGTGAGAAGGCGTACACCATCCCGACGCAAGTAGCTTCCAAATCCTTCGTTTGATACTTGTTGTCAATTAGAAAACCGTAACAGACATCAAAATGGAGACGAAATAGAGAAAATCCAAGAATAGCAGCGTGTTTCGTCATAATTTCGTCTAGTAAGCCGAAATCGTTGCTTAGATGAACACTCAACTACAGTTGCAAACGCTATTACAAGTCCGTAGTGCATCACATTATGGTTTACTGTTTTTCCTAGAGCGTGCTTTCCTAGAAGAGTCAGCCGGCCGGTGTTGTCGAGCGGTTCTAGGCGCTTCAGTCCGGAACCGCGCTGCTGATAAGGTCGCAGGTTCGAATCCTGCCTCAGGCACGGATGTGCGTGATGTCCTTAGGTTAGTTAGGTTTAAGTAATTCTAAGTTCTAGGGGACTGATGACCTCAGCTGTTAAGTCCAATAGTGCTCAGAGCCTAGAAGAGTCAGGTTGTATGTTGATTCCTACCGCGTGTATTTCACGAAAAGGACGTGAAAGTAGAAGCAGAGAGATTCGAACTCTCACGGAGTCCTAATTATTCTCTTGTACAGCATTTGCGACTGGAACAGAAAAGGAGCAAGTCACGATGGTACATAAGGTACCCACCTCAGCGCACCACAACTCCATCTGCGGAGTGATGTAGATTTTCTTTCAGTGACTGTGAGAAACGCATTTGTTATGGGTAGGGTAATGGAGATTGATACGCTAATCTGCAGATAAAAAGAACCCGGCTGTTAACTTGTTTTGCATACGATTGTCGAAGTGGCTTAAATGGGTTTGTATAAGTGTCACACGCAAAGAGAGAGAGTAGTACACCCATTTTGATGCCATCCTTTGAGTGAATGAAGTGGCGTCATGGTTAAGACATTTCACGCGCAATGTCGAAGTACATATCCTCATCTGGCTAACCGTATTTACATTTCTTATGGTTTCCCTCCGTCGGTATTATTATCCAAACTCGGGTACTGTCTCTAATGACATCGTCGTCGACGGGACACTGAACCTTAATTCTTCTTTTTCTTTGCAACGTCCACGGCCATATGCATTTCTGACGGAGTACCCAAATAACTTGGGCATATGTTGTGTACGCCACATTACACGAAGTTAAGCACTTAGCTGTTTCTTTTCTTTTTCAGGCCCCCAGTCTTAATCCGGGATCCTTATTCTTTGCCTAACAAAGGTAATAAGGCATGGAATTACGGTTACCAAAAGCTCTTACTCTTACCGTACAGCCTTTCCCCTTGTAATTTATTGCTGCATTTAATAAAACTTGTTCTAGCAGTTTAAATCTTGTCAGTGGTCTACCGTGCTCGTAAAGTGGCGCGCATTTACGCTGAACTCTTCGTATTTTCACGCCGACATTCTTTGGCGAGACGGCGGACTCATTTTTCAAACTACTTCGTTTTGGATTACTGCGAACACAGACTGAACAAGTGGCACAGGGCTGGAAACAAGTGACGCTGATCTGGGGCAGCCTTTCTGCTGTTGGAGACTGCCGTCCTATCTAATCCGTCGCAATATTCCCATACGCTGAGGTCTATGTGGAAAGCTAGAAACTGTTCGGATTATCAACGACTCCACAATGTAGCTCAAGCTGCAAACGTCCCTCTGTACGAGTTTTCTTAAGGTATCATCAAACTTTAGGAGGTCTGCTGCACACTGTTCGTTGCCCAAGTGCTACAAAACGATACGCTGAACGTTTTACACTGAATTTAGTTTTTGAGGTTATCGTTTTACGCCAACGTTGTATGCGTGCGTCTCAAGCAAAAGCTTTCCCACTTGGTGCAGCGCGGTGTGGAAACCGACTATATTTACCGTGTCAGAAATTTGTGGATTATGAACCGTGATAACATCATGCCAAAGTAAATCTATCACGGAAGAGTAGGTGCAGTAAGTTTATCGTTTTATTTATCAATTGTATGGAGAATAATAGCAACGTTAAGAAACAAGTTTGAAGCACAACACTACGCAAGTAATTGAACCTTTGTTTATAATGTTTGGTTACCTGAGAACTAGTGTCACTTTCAGACGTTTTTCAGTTGTTAGTTTGAAATAAACAAAAATTTGTACAACAAAAACAGTGCACTTGTTATTTATTGTTTTAATCTCAGCTGCGCGAAACAAACCAATTATCATCTCCATATCACGTTACGTAGCAACAAACTTTCATAATTTGAAGAGCCGGCCGCTGTGGCCGAGGGGTTCTAGGCGCTTCAGTCCAGAACCGCGCTGCTGCTACGGACGCAGGTTCGAATTCTGCCTCGGGCATGCATGTGTGGGATGCCCTTAGGTTAGTTAGGTTTAAGTAGTTCTAAGTCTAGGGGACTGATGACCTCAGATCTTAAGTCCCATAGTGCTTAGAGCCATTTGAACCTCGTCCTCCCGAATGAGAGTTCAGTTTATGATGCAAGTTAAGTAATAAGAATGATATTCCTGTCACTGAAAAGACAGCATCAGCATATCGTTCGAACTAATAGTTTGTCATTAAATGTTGAATATTCAGTAATATTAATAACTTCACACCGCAAGTTATAAAAATAGTCCACACAAACAATGAAATACAAGAAGTAGAAATGTTAAGTTCTTCGCACTCAGGCATATCATTACCTTAGCTGGGAGATCCAAACTCTGTAATTAACGAAGCGCCCTAGTTCAGCTGCATAAACAGAATGCTATAGGCGATTCAAAAGCGAGGAAAGATATTCGCTCTGCCCAGTATTGTTCAGCAAAGAGTTATGAGAAGTTAGGCAACAGTACTATCAGAAGACAGAAGGATCTTAAAACATACGTGGTGTACGTTCTAGAACATCTTCCAGAGATTTCACCAAAATGCATGGTATTTTCACAACTGTTTCGCACTGCATATATTCGTGGATGTTCTTCGTTACTGAAAATATTGTTCTTTTCTCCACAAACAGAATGAGCGTGAACTTAATTTTAAGACCAAAAACAACATGTAAAACACGCTTAATATTGGAGTTAGTTACGTGGGTAATTACGTATTCAGAACGATCCAGAGTGTATTAAATGACCTGTGGGTAACGTTTCGGAGTTTAAAGACAATTAAAGAACTTTCCGTTCGGCAAATTCTCCAATTCTTTTGACGAGTATCTTTACAGAAATTCTGAAAAACAATTTTTATATTGTACTATAATTGATATTAGCGCTGTGATACTACAATATTTCCCAATGTTAGGTAGTTTACGCAAAGCTGTTCTTATTCATGTATAATCCCACAGTCACTTTAAACTAAAGTGACAGGGAAAGCGGATTGCTTTTCTCGTTTATTTATAGGAAGGAAACGCTAACTCTTCTCTCCACTCATCGCAGTGAGAGAAAAACCTGAACGGTTTACACCTCTCCCACACGATGCAGTATGCAAAATCACAAGCGGTATCGATCCAGGTCTGACTCATCATCCAATTTCCTAAGCCAGTGCATGACGCCCTGTGGTATCGTAACTGACTGAGGCCCGCATCTCGTGGTCGTGCGGTAGCGTTCTCGCTTCCCACGCCCGGGTTCCCGGGTTCGATTCCCGGCGGGGTCAGGGATTTTCTCTGCCTCGTGATGGCTGGGTGTTGTGTGATGTCCTTAGGTTAGTTAGGTTTAAGTAGTTCTAAGTTCTAGGGGACTGATGACCATAGATGTTAAGTCCCATAGTGCTCAGAGCCATTTGAAAAGAAGTAACTGACTGAAAAATTGCGCAATGGTTTGACATATCAACTTATTTACGGCAAATGAAAAAAAAGGAAAAGAAAAATGCACCGTCAAACTGTGACAAAAAACCGAACGCGAACGATGTTGAGTCGTCACGTCAAAATAAAAAAAAAGAGCAGTGTCATCAATGCGGGCAGCACTAGAAGTGGAGGGTATATAAAGCTTGTAGTGGTAGGGAGTGTGCGTGAAAAACAGTGCGATCGTTGCCGTAAAGTGGAGGGATTTATCTGACATCCAAAAGGGCATGATCACTCACTTTCAGTGCAAGTCTGGAAGAGTTTCCGAAACGTGTAAGTATCTAATAAAATGTTCACATGCCGCCGTGGTTAATGTATACCGTGCATGGCAAAATGGCGCTATCAAAAACGGCGCCGAGGTACCTGTGCTGGACCGTGGGCCAGAGATGACAGGAGTGAATCAGGGGTACGGAGGAGTGTACGGGGCGAGTAGACGTGCAATTGTTGAGCAGCTGACCGGATAAGTGAACCAAGGGGGCCCTCAACGACCGTTCAGTTAACGTTGCTGTGTATGGTCCTCCGTGGCACGCGCCCGATACATACACCTACGCTGACTGCTGTTCAAAGGAGACTAAGGCTCAATTTGTACGCCAGTACTGCAACTTGGTTCAAATGGCTCTGAGTACTATGAGACTTAACTTCTGAGGTCATCAGTTCCCTAGAACTACTTAAATCTAACTAACCTAAGGACATCACACACGTCCATGCCCGAGGCAGGATTCGAACCTGCGACTGTAGCGGTCGCCCGGTTCCAGACTGTAGCGCCTAGAACCGCTCGGCCATAGTACTGCAACTGTACGCCCACTGAGCGGTGACAGGTGGCCTTGTCAGGTGATTCAAATTTTATGCTCCATTGGACAGTTGGACGTTGCAAGTACGTCTTGAAACTTCTGAAAGCAAACACCTTGCAACGATCGTCGGAAGGGTATAGGACGGAGAAGAGAATGTTATTGTTTGATGAATGTTTTCGTCATTCTTGAAAGCAAATGGGTGAGCACAAGTATGTATCTATCCTATCTTGTATGTATCTGTCCATCCCTACGTGCAAATTTGTTTCTCCTCATCACAAAGGCATCTACCAGCAGGACAATGTTATGTGTCACGTAGCTCTCAGTGTACGCCTGTGATTCGAAGAGCACCAGGATGCGTTTACCGTACTTCTCTGGCCACCAAAGTCCCAGACTTTAAACCCAATTGAGAATCTGTGATAGCTGATCTATTGGGCTGTTCGCGCCATGCATCCACAACCGAGAAACCTAGCGCAGTTGGCCCCGGTATTGGTATGATTCCACATCCCTGTCGGTACTCACGGTGGTTATTGAGGGTTTTGACAGGTGGTCACATTAATCTGTCTGGAGAGTGTGTACTGCACGATAAATTTAAATTCATGAGTCTTAAGCCGTTGTAGGATGAAATAAACTATATAAACGGAGATCGGCAATGTTCAAAGTATGTGAATCACCCGGAATGGCCGCGCGGGGTAGCCGCACGGTCTGGGGGTCTTCCCACGGTTCGCGCGACTCCCCTCGTCGGAGGTTCGAGTCCTCCCTCGGGCATGGGAGTGTGTGTTTAAGTTAGATTAAGCAGTGTGAAAGCCTAGGGACCGATGACCTCAGCAGTTTGGTCCCACAGGAACATACCACAAATTGCAAAATTGCACCCGGACTATTTTCAGTGCTGCTCTTGTCTTGTACGTGATCCGGCTCGTCCTTCGAGCTTGTTGCAACGACTAATGATGTATTTTCGTAGGCTGTTGGGCAGGAGGTAGTTCCCAAAGATTTATTCTCGACTGTAGAGCGCATCATGTTTTAGAATGATAAAACATTCTCTAAACCACTATTGAAGTGGGCCTTCATCAGGTTGCATCCTGATAAACACCACCTGCAGTAGTGACCAAGATGTTAGCTCATCGCCCACGACGAATCTGTGAAAAGTATTTGCAAAAATGGTTCAAATGGCTCTGAGCACTATGGGACTTAACATCTGAGGTCATCAGTCCCCTAGAACTTAGAACTACTTAAACCTAACTAAGCTAAGGACTTCACACACATCCATGCCCGAGGCAGGATTCGAACCTGCGACCGTAGCGGTCGCGCGGTTCCAATCTGAAGCGCCTAGAACCGCTCGGCCACACCGGCCGGCAAGTATTTGCACCCTTAACGAAAATATTCCAGCTTCTCAAGCCTACTGCCACGATCACTGTGATATAAGACCTTAACTAATAATCTTCAAATCAATAAACTGGGAATGATATATATTATATGTGCAGTGTTTTGATCGTTGTCTTTTCACATTGAACCATGTGTTTTTGGAAGAAAAACATCAATCTGTTATCCTAGGTATCAGTGCAATAACCATCTAGTAATAGAAAAGCGCCAATGGTTCTAAATGTAGCCAGTACGATAAATATCGCCTTTGAACCGAGTAGTCTCGTCTCTTTGCTTTGTTGGAAAACAGCAACGCGTGTCAAAAACCGCTACACTGAATTGTGCGGCAATTCTTAAATACCTCGCCGGGCATCTTGATAATAAACGGTGCAGAAATGCATGAATTTTCATCTAAAATATTGGACTGTATAAATTTTATATCGGAAGATTCTTCAATGTTAAGATAATAGCGAAAAATGTTTTAATCATCGCAGGCTCTTTCATGTATTGAATCAAGTTGAACTCCAGGTTCAACGTGTATTCTGCACTAAAAAGAGCCTTTTTCATCCCTGAATCTTTTCAAATGCTGATGTACTTGTCAATCCAAAATGTTTCGAGACTGGATTAAAAAAAAAAAATAACCGCTACGATAGTGGATTATGTGCTTCAGGTATTCTTCACACACTCTCCCCATTTCAGTACCATGTGGAAACGTTCGAAAAATCCTTCTTTGGATGTTAGCCACCACGCGCATGGCATTGGCTTGGGTGTCTGTTATGTTGTCAGAGCATTGTGACCCTCTACCTGAAGTTCTGCTCTTTGTCGAAGGTTCGTACTGATAACACCAGTCTCGTCAACTGTGATGATCCTTTCCAAAAAAGAACTGTAAGCGTTTTCAATTGCAGACAAGTGGCAGCAGGTGTCAACGCCTCATTCTTTTCGTTCAGGAGTCAAGGTATGCGGAACAAACTTTGCACACACTTTACTCTTTTCCAAAACATTCTGGAGAATGTCTTGAACACCTGATTTAGAGATGTTGCACCATTGCGAAGTGTGACACAAGAATGTTGACACACTACACCAGCACGTAAACCAATTAACGTTGCCTGCTTAAACTGACTGGTCTGATGCACATTGCTTGGTTACAGGTGTTGGTTCAAGTCGGCAGGAAGCTAGGAAATTAATATCCTGTCGATGACGAGGTCATTTGAGATGGGGAACAGTCATGGATTGGACAAAATAGGGCAAGAAAACGTCGTGCGCTTTTCAGAGGAACCATTTCAGCAATAACATCAAACGGGCTAGGAAATCAAGAAAAAACCTTCTCAGAATGATCAGACGGGAAACTGAAATCTCTGCCGTCGCCATTGCGAACGTTGACCACCTAGCTCTGGCCTTATGTCGTCAAACAACACACACACACACACACACACACACACACACACACACACACACACACGCAGAAAACCTTACTCCTAATCCTTTTCTTCTTTAATATCCCACCCTTCCTTTCTTCCATTTCCTTCTCTCCTTCTGTTTCTGAAGATAAAATGTTTCATATATACTGTATGTGCTTCTGAAACAGGCGTCTGACCAGGCACCTTTCGTATCCAGCATTTTCAAATATTCTGCTGAGTGCTAGGTTTCTATGCGTCATTAATGGATATTAATATTCCACGCCAACCGTTGACCGTGACAGACTGCCCGATAAAATACCTCCTCGTAAGCAGTCTGAAATTATGCGACCGTTGCTCAGCCCTCCACTAGTGTTACAAGGTAAGATAGAATCATCTGGATGCGTGACTACCCTTCCGACAGGCGCTCTCGCCATTGAATATTGAACAGCACGGCCCGGCGTTGTCCGGTCTTTCGGGCACGAGGGGTGCCCCGCGTTCCATTCATCCTCTCTGGAAGGCGAAGTTATGCGCGAGATTCGCCTGCGAAGTAATCGAAGAATGTGCTGAATATAATGCCTGCCCGCTGGTCACACTCTGTTTATTCATTGAGGTGGCTACTGCAGGGAGGGGGGGTGAAGCGAGGGAAAGTCCTCTGCCGCTGCCTCAAGACTAGGTACTGTACCTCGATGTCTTTTGATAAGCCGGATTTATGGTTGTCCGTTCTTGTAGGGAGTAGCGAGGGCCCAGCGAGGGCAGTAGCCATCCGAGGGGACGCGGGGGACAGCGACGGGAGACCCAAAACTCGTTACGTCCCCGATTGCCGTCTCATGGTTTATTCATGGCACGCACCCTGTTATAATTTACTGGGCTACACGTCCTCTTTACACGACACTGGGAAACGCCATAAAGCGTGTACGCTGTGTTTGCGAATGCCTCGCCCCGGAGTAACGGCCTCCTTTCTACAATGCAGCGACATACGACATATTCAAGACTAACCGCAGTGGACTCGCACGGCACTCCAGAGTTTGCGGAGAGCAAATGTGCGCTTTCAGTTCTTACCTCACACAGTTGCCATCCAGCAAAGAGAAAATAATGTTGCAAATATTTTGCACCCGTCCTTACAGCTTCGTTGTCGACAGTTTTTATATCCTTACGTGCCACATTACCTATTAAAGGGAAAGCAGTCACCAGTCCGAAAATGGTTTTGAGTACCACAGTGCTTTAGTAGGCTTGGTCCTGTTGGAGAAAGTATGCCGTTGCCTTCCTCCGCCACAGCCAGTTATAGGATGTACCTAGAGTTGGGCATGGACTCCGAACCACGGAGCAACTCGGCGTTAGGGAAATATAAATGTATCGAAACGTCCCTGTTCCTATGCTGACACGCTACGAACTGTGCGGATCCACAAACAGTGCCCGAACTCTTACGGGAATCGGTAAAGCCGCAAGTAATGAGTGTAATGGGCAGAGGCACTACGAGTATAGTGCATGACAAAAGTTGAGAATGTGGGACTCACGGGAGGCGTGCCAGAGATAAGTCCCTGCAGTCGCACTACCCTTGTGTCTTTGGTGGCTCAGGTGGATAGAGCGTCTGCCATGTAAGCAGAAGATCCCGGGTTCGAGTCCCGGTCGGGGCACACATTTCCAACTGTCCCCTTTGACGTATATCAACGCCTGTATGCAGCTAAGGGTATTGATTTAATTCGAAATTCATTCTAACGAGCTACACGGTCACCGATGGTATCTGTTCTTTCGGACATGTTGGAAGAAGAATCTAATAGTAAGACAAACACTTAACCACAAAAATTTTCTAAATCGGACATCTGCAAGATAAAGTGATACGAGTGCGCAGTACAATATGCACATGACGAAGCTTCCGTTTTAGATTTAAGGAGAATATTAATGTATTAGGCACAACAGCCGAAATCAGCATCATTAATGACACAGCTTATGGTTTTGGCAATATAGACTTTACTCTCATAATAACTAAACGAAGACCAAAAGATGAAGAATTGGGAAGTTTTCTTCGCAACAGTAAAAACAGCGACAAAGCTGAGACAGTGGCAATGAAGTTTTAGAAAGCTTCTCAAGGATGCTAGACGATACACAATAACTTTTGCTGGAACTTCTTGTAAGTATACGGAGACGATCAAAAAGTTTCACTTCGAAGGCCGTACAATCTACAGTCGGTATATCAATCAGCCAATCTAGCTGTGAGCACAGAGGCAATCATATCACCGACGCACCAGGTTGAGGATATCCGTTTGGTAAAACACCTTGTCATGCTGTGCGATGAAGTCCGTAACTGCCTGCTGCAGATCGTCGTCCAGAAGGGTCTTCAAGACCTTTCTTAAGGGACGGAAGGCGTGTGACAGTCGCGCGGGGGGAGATCAGGACTACACAGCAGGCGCTCGAGTGTCTCCCACATAAGTCGGCGTTACAACATTTGCGATATGGGGACGTGCGTCATCATGAAGCAGCAGCACTCCTTGTCGCGCTCATCCCCACAGCGGTGCTTTACGACAGACATACTGCCCCATACGTATTCATTTTCTATGGGTATCTACCGGTGTTTATTCTTCGGCAGCCAAGAAAATAATAACAGCACTTCGGTCCTGTTTGGACGCATTCGCTAGTAAAGTCACCGAGCAGTGCGTAGCCCACGTTCCCACCGTCATGTATTTTACACTCTGTTTTTAACGTACTTCCACCTCACTACATTAATTTAAATTTCTGGTGTCACTGAGTTGCTGCTTTGCCTGACCGTGAGCGGCGTTAGCAGCGCATATCGGTATATTCCCTCTCGTAGTATCTTTGTTCGACTGCTATTACTTCCTGCTCATTGTCTGTCTTAAGACAGTTCGGGTCGCGAGTTTGGGCTGCCAGTCAGTTGGAACGGGTCTGGAGCGCAGTCCTGACCTGCCATTCGGTTGGAACGCGTCTGGAGCGCTGTCTGGACCTGCCAGTCGGGGAGTTGCACAATGCGGCACTAGTGCAGTCGCGTTGGAGCAGCAGTGAGGTCTGCGTCGACATGGCTCACCCGACCATTGCCGCCACGCATCACTTGGGCCGTGCCACGGTCTTGGAGGATCTTCGGTCGGTCGTCCTAACGGACGACGAGTTTTGGCTCGCTGATCTTTCATGTGTCGGCTGTGTGTGTGTGTGTGTGTGTGTGTGTGTGTGTGTGTGTGTGTGTGTGTGTGCATCGACTCTCGATTTGTCTTCGTGCGTGCTAAGTACTGTTCGGTATCGTTCAGGTTTTCGTGCAAGTGTTTTTCAGGTTGTGTGTGTAGTTCGCGTTGTTTCCACTGACGACTATTTTAGTTGTTGTTGGCATTCTGAAAGGAGTAGGTCGGTTGCTGTGGTGCAGTCGGCTGGGTTCGCTGGCGGTCCCTGCGCAGTGTCGGAGTGTGTTCAAAAAATGGCTCTGAGCACTATGGGACTCAACTGCTGAGGTCATAAGTCCCCTAGAACTTAGAACTACTTAAACCTAACTAACCTTAGGACATCACACACATCCATGCCCGAGGCAGGATTCGAACCTGCGACCGTAGAGGTCGCGCGGTTCCAGGCTGTTCGGAGTGTGTGTAGGGCTGCCCAATCGCCACGAACTTCGTGGTTCACCGACCCAGGACGACAGAGTTGTGTAGTGGTTTCAAGTACCCAAGCCACGTCCATTCATGTTGTGTGGTTCGTTTCGGTGGTTCGCTGTTGGGGAGGTCTTCCTGTGAGCAACACCGAGTGATTGTATAGCTGAAATTTAGCCGCCGTGCGGTGCAATTAACTATATTGGTTGACTACAATTCAAGTGCACGAGCGCAATTTTCTGCCTTGTGGTCGTTAGTGTTCCGGTTACCTGCGCTGGCCATTAACGTAATTTCAGGCAGAGTCCTTTCCTCACCTGTTGTCGCTGTCCAACATATTTGATTGTGGATAATCACGCCCGTAACATTTTGTGTTTGAATTCTCATGTACCGATTGGAGGAAAGCGAGTCGTTTGTCCGTCGGTCCATGGCTGTCCCTTGGTTGGGTTCCGGTGGATCAAGTGAACGAGGGCAGACTGACCCCCTGGAGGCTTCTGAGTGCTGTTGTCTTTACTGTCTTTCTCACCGGTGTTTAATTGTCTGTTTATGATCTATCATAGCCAATGATTAAAAATAATATTCTTGGTTTCATTGCGTTCTATGTAAGTAAGTTTGAAGTCCGGCAAGTGGATATTTGCTGAAAGGTTATTCCCTCTGTGTTGTTTTTCTTTACTCCGGTTTCAGCTGCTTAAAACTTAAGGCTTATGTTTTTTTTTAAATTTTGGAAAATTAATGGTTGGCCTTCAGCCTTGAACCCTTACTCTCAAAATAACCTTTCAAGCTTAAACATTGTGGCATTCTGCCTCTGAAAGGTTATGGTAATTTATTTTAAAATGTTGATAATTTTATTGTGGGCCTTCAGCCGTTTGTGTTGCATCTTGTTTATGTTTGTCTATCCACTTTTGCCTTGAGGCTCTCGGAGTAGCTGTGTTTAATATATATTTTAATTGTTTTATTTGCTGTTTTAACTGCATTTTTATCTTTTTTATTTTTAATATTTCTTGTTTGGAGGCCTTCAGACGGGAAAGAACTGCATTTTGAAACTCGTAGTTGTAAAAGTTCGGCTATGTGCCACTTTGGTTGTAAATGTGTTATTAAATTATAATAAATTACAATTTTACGGTGAAACTGACCCCAACCTTATTTGGCCATTTCCACAATCATAATCATGTGTTCTGCTCAGCGCGTTTAGCGGGCGTCTCAGTCGCCACACAGTTCACGTTTCCACATTTAACGTAGGCACGTCGGAAAGGGACGAGTCCCACACTAACTCCTTGGCTACAAGTCAGTCCTTATATGCTAGCATTAGCATCGTGCTACGGTGCATATACGCCGCACCAACACCCTCAAACGAAAACTTCTTGGTCTCCCCTAATGGCTTTCTTACAATTTAAAATGTATAGCTTATTATTACAGCGTTATTGTGGCACCACCGAGCCACATAACAACTAATTTGCAGCGAAATAAAGCGTAAGATAGACAATGGATACATCCAGAGAAAGAAGTACTCATATAAACCACTGATACATCTGGCCTTTAAAATGCGTCGAGCAAAAAAAATTAAAGCGACTGACTTACATAATTGTTTTCATTTGTCCTTCATGATAACATTACTGAGCACAGTGGTAGTATTCTCTGAAATACTGTCATACTTTTGCGTTCTAGAAGAAACTGAAAAAGTCTCCTGAGAATGAAAAAAACATATATTCTCTTTTGAGCCGGCCGAAGTGGCCGTGCGGTTAAAGGCGCTACAGTCTGGAACCGCAAGACCGCTGCGGTCGCAGGTTCGAATCCTGCCTCGGGCATGGATGTTTGTGATGTCCTTAGGTTAGTTAGGTTTAACTAGTTCTAAGATCTAGGGGACTAATGACCTCAGCAGTTGAGTCCCATAGTGCTCAGAGCCATTTGAACAATTCCTGCCTTGGGCATGGATGTGTGTGATGTCCTTAGGTTAGTTAAGTTTAAGTAGTTCTAAGTTCTAGGGGACTGATGACCACAGATGTTAAGTCCCATAGTACTCAGAGCCATTTGAACCATTTTATTCTCTTTTGAACGTCTATTTAGCGTAGATGTATCCTGCTTTGGATGTTCCTCCTTGCAACCTCCTTGATGATTTGGTTTATTGCTGTAAAAATGGTGGTAAAAATGACGAGAACTCTTTATTCGTATCCGTACAATACGAAAGTGGTCAGAATCAGACTGTGGGCCAGGGTGTTGAGCAAAACAGGTCAAATTCTTCTGCCAAACGAGCCACCGGAACCAGCTCGGCGCGACCTCGCGATGTTTGACAACATTCCGATGACGTCATGAAGCAGACGCCGAAGTGCGGATTTGTATAAATAGTCTTAATATTCTCGCTACTCGTATTTCCAGCAGTAAAGTTTTTTTCTTGTACTATGCATGGCAAGGACAGAACGCTGTGGAGGACGCTACTTGACGCGGGCAAGGTGAAAGTAAGTAAGTAATAAGAATCGAACAGTGACTTCGTAGAAACTGAACAGCTATCTTCGTAATCTCTGACGATTTCCTGAGTTTCCGAATATGAAACGTTAGGCAGAAGTTACGTCTCAGCACAGACCCATGTTCCGAATGCCGTGCGTCACCAGACACCACCATCCAAGCCAACAATTGGGCCTGTCGGTCTGTCCCAAGTGAAGAGTTTCACACCAGCTATTGAGACACGGTTTTCGCTGCTCTACTGCGTTTCTGCGTCGAACATGTTGTCAACAGTTTATCTTAATTTCTACAGAATCTGTCAGTGGATCTGTTCTCAATTCCTTGACAATAATCACGTTGCAACGACTATCTCTCTACACGAAGAAAATAGGTCACCGGCTAATTCATTCGGGATACGGCGATGTAGCACACTGAAGAATAAGTCGTTCACTGTGCGCTGATTCGAAACTTCGTGGTAGATTGAAACTGAGTGACATAGCCTACCAGCACTCCAGGACCTAGCCTTTCGCGGGAAATTCTATCACCGAACTGGGCAACCCAGCCGTGACTCTCGGTCCGTCCTCGCGGCGTTAGGTCTACCATTACTCCCAACTACCGCTCAAACATCACAGCACTCCTCCTGCATACCTTGCTGGAATACTACTGCTGGAAGACAGGATATTACTGAGAATGGGCACACTCACAGTTTAGGAGTTGTTTTCATAATGAAGCACTGCAGGGTAGTGTGCACTGGTTTGACATTCTGAGGGCGGGTCGTGGAACGTTCTTCAGTAGTTCATTCTCTAACAACACTGCCTGCGAGGATCAGGGTTTCAGCTTCGAGTCCGGTGTGGCATACAGTTCTAATCTGTAAGGAAGTTTCAGGTGAACTAAAATACATGATGAGCAAGTCATCAAATTTAGAGTAAGAAGGTTCTAGTTGTCCCATTTCGAACACGGTTTCGTGTATGATTCCTTTGTTCGCAACACAAATCCCGGAGCTGGTAATTAGCCTCCAAGATATTCCCAAATAGGGATGCCTTTGCCCCGCTTTCAGTTCACTGGTATTTGGCTGAAATAACTGACGGCTTTGCAGCGAAACGTATCTCAAACTATCCGGTCTATCCTTCAGGGTAACGAATGAAAAATAAAAAAAAAAATCCTCTTTGTTAATTCACTTCGTCTTAGCAAACCAAGTCCCAGCAAGCAATAAAAATAAAAATTTATAAAAATTAGAGCTACGTACAGTGCACAGTTATTTAATGTTTCAATGTTCATTCTTGTCATATGTAAAATCGCTATGCGGGTCTAAGAGTTTTATCCAGTCACTCGTTGCCTAGCCTGGTGTGGCAGTGGAAGATAGCGAAAGTAACGTCGAATTTTTAAATTTTGTTGTAAAGAAATCACTCGTGCACGAAAATCGTACAAACGTACCGGCGTGTGACCAACGCGCAGACTGCCGTGTGGACGACGTAGTTACAGGAGAAAGGACTGGAAGAGTTCAAAACAATTAAGTCACCAGGTCCTCATGAAATGCCATTTCGGTTTTGCAAAGGATACTCTACGGTGTTGGCTCCTTATTTAGCTTGCGTTTCTCACGAATCTCTTGACCAGAGCAAAGTACAAAGCGACGGGAAAAAGTGCAGGTGACTACTGTATATAAGAAGGTTAAAAGAATGGATCCAGAAATTACAAACCATTATTCTTAACATCGCTTTACTGCAGAATTATTGAACTCATACTGAGTTCGAATACACTAAATTTCCTGTCCACGATCAGTTTGGTTTTAGAAAACATCGCTCTTGCGAAACTCAACTTGCCATTTCCTCTCATGAAAGACTGCGAACCGCGGTTGAAGGATAGAAAGCAGGCTGCAATTTTCTAGATTTCCGAAAGGCATTTGACACGTTACGCCACTGCAGGCTCTTAAAGAAGGCACGAGAATACGGTATAGGTTTCCATACCTGTGAGTGGCTCGAAAATATCTTAAGTAAAAGAACCCAGTACGTTGTCCTCGACGGCAACTGTTCATCAGAGACAAGTGTATCGTCAGGAGTGCCCCAAAGATCCGTGATAGGACCGCTATTATTTTCTATAAATATAAATAATTTGGAGAATAAGGTGTGGAGCAGTCTGTGACTGTTTTCTGAAGACACTGTGGTATAGAGGGAGATGTCGAAGTTGAATGACCGTAGGAGGACAGAAGATGAGTCAGGCAAAATTTATATTTGGTGTGATGAATGGCAGCTAGCTCTAAACGTAGAAAAATGTAAGTTAATGTGGACAAGTGAGAATAACGAACCGGCAATGTTTGGATACAGCATTAGGAGTTTCCTGCTTGACTCAGTCACCTCTTTTAAATATCTGAGTGTAACGTTGGCAAAGCGATGTAAAATGGAACGGGCAGGCGAGTGATCGACTTATATTGATCGGGAGAATTTTTGGGAAAGTGTGGTTCATCTGTAAAGGAGACAGCAGATAGGACTCTCAGTGCGACCCATTCTTGAGTACTGCTCTAGTGTTTGGAATCCGCAACAGGTAAGATTAAAGAAGAGATCGAAGGAATTCAGGGCGGGCTGCTAGAGATGTTCCTGCAAGTATTACAAAAATGCAACAGAAACTCAAATGGGAATTCCTGAAGGGAAGGAGACGTTCTTTTCGAGGAACACTATTGAGAAAATTTAGAAAAACAGGCGTTTGGAACTGACTTCAAAACTATTATGCTGCAGCTAACATACATTTTACGGACAGACCACGAAGATAGAGATATTAGGGCTCGTATAAATGCATACAGACAGTCATTTTTTCCTTCTCTTGTGAGTGAAACACGAAAGAAACTGACTTGTAGCGTTATAGGGCCCCCTCCACCACGCACAGCAGACCTACGGTGGCTTGCCGAGTATTTACGTAAATACAGATGTACATTCTGTTTTCTTCGTCCATAGTTTCACCCGTGTTAAGTGTTGCCGTTATGGTACATTCTTCAAATATGCTGTGATGCACACTACAGAGCAGTCATCTCGATTACCAAGCGCTGCTGAATCGCGTAAAGCCCATAGGCAGCCCCGCCACTGGATTTTCGCGGGTCCTATACAGAAACAATGCGTGTAATTCAATTTCATTAATTTCATTTCAGATAGCGACATCTAGTGGGTGTGACTTACGAACAATCTACGACAGAGCTCCCTTTGTTGCCGTACGCAAGTATCAGCAGATCGTAGTTCGTCATTATTGTAAAACTGAAGTAAATGTTTGATTTTCTACAGATGTTTAAGTCTAGTACACTATCGGAAACCAGTGTCTCCACTCACCCCTCCCGTGCAATATTGAAAACACTGGCAAACACACGTGCGTCGTATGCAAGAACAAATTTGCCGCCTGTCCCTGGTTCCCCCCTCCGATCTGAGATTTCCAGGTAGAGCAGCCAGTAAATAAATCTGTCTCGGGGTTCAACTGAGATTCCGATAACGGTGGCGTGAGGGCAAGGGACGCTGGACTGGGGAGAGGAGGTGTTTGAAAAAGCGGCATCAATAGGCTCCACGAAAATGTCAGCGGCTGCCGGCGGAGGGAGGTACCGTTGCAGGCCGTCAGGGGGCGCTTTATGCTCCCGGGAGGGTCCGGCAGATACGGAATACAGGTAATTCAGCCCCGCCGGAGTCGGCTTATGTCCAGGCGGCCAGTGGCCGTTTTATATGTAGATAGTGGCGTGGCTCCTTTTGAGAAGAGGCGGCAGGTAGTCGCAGGCTTTGTCGACGTGCGACCGGGCCCGTGGCCGTCCCTGCCGGCCGACGCAACGCCGCTTTTTTTGCCGCGGGCTTTTCTCCGCCGTTGGACTCGGTCCACGGTGGCTCGGGCGAACGGTCGTGCTAATACCGCATGGTGCCATCCTGCCCCGCGCCGCGAGCTGGACAAGAGGACACTGGCGGCCGCGGCGCGCCACGGCGACTTGCGAGGAGGACATCTGTCGGGGTTCGTGTGTCCAGGCGGCCGGGTTTGTCAACTTGAGCTGTCGTCGCGGGCTCCTTGTCTCCAGCGACGCGCTGCAGATGTCGGGAAGCCGAGACGTGGTGGCCTGTGCCAATGCCGTAGACTGGCCGCCTTCTTATATTTCTGCCCCATTTGCAGATGTCACGTGAACAGAGCCGATTACTATTTTTTCTTCATCACTCTTCTGGATTGTCTCACGCATCCCGCAACGAATCCTGTGCCATATCTGTCTCCTTCTCAATTATTTGTTCGATGTGTGTTTCAATCTGCCTTCCCTACAGTTTTACCGACTACAGCTCTCTCTTGAACCAGGGACGTTTGTCAGTGACATCTGAATGCGTGTGATATCATTCTGTCGATTATTCTTGCCAGATAATCTTTTTAACACATCGGGAATAGCACTGCACAACGCACAGTAATAAAATATTGCCGGCCGCTGGTGGCCGAGCGGTTCTGGCGCTACAGTCTGGAACCGCGCGACCGCTACGGTCGCAGGTTCGAATCCTGCCTCGGGCATGGATGTGTGTGTTGTCCTTAGGTTAGTTAGGTTTAAGTAGTTCTAAGTTCTAGGGGCTCATGACCTCAGCAGTTGAGTCCCATAGTGTTCAGAGCCATTTGAACCATTTGAACCATCAGAGCCAATAAAATATTATTTAGAACAGTCTTGATCGCGAGGAAAAAAAAAAGCAGTTTTCCTCCATATGCTGTAACCAGTTCCGACCCGACAGGATTATCTTCCGACCTTACTTTGTAATTTAGAGTACAACAGAATATAGGGAAACGTGTAATATTATAAACATCACATTAAAAATAAACTATACGATGTTACAAACAGTGATGGCAAGTGGAGGCGATGGCACAGATCATGTGCTGTGGATACGACCCCCTGATGCAAACTGTGGCGGTGTCACGGAGTTAAATAGCAGATACTCCGCTCCTTGGCTTTCGCGCTACGTCATCTTGAGCCATTAGGATCCAACGTATCCAATACAGATCAGATAGCATGAGTATAAACTTTAATGCAATGCTGGGTATTATCGTTAGTCACATTTAAATAACAATTTATATGTTATACAGTTAAAATTTATAGCGTGACTAACCAGAGCCATCAGTAATTGCCCTCTGCGGAACTCCGTGTCTACCAAAAGTGGACTGTAGGATACTGTTGGTTATCTAGTGACGCGGATGACTTACCTGTAGCGATCAAAGATGCTATACCGCTGCAGTACTGCATGTGGCTCGGCCTCGTGTGATCTTCATATTTGCGTTTGTTGCAAGTCGTCCTTCAGCACCGAGCGTTAACATTACATGTCGTGTAATACACTGTAGAAAATTTACGCAGCCCCATCCAGCGTCAGCAGCAATATAGACCCCTTAATGATAAGTACGAAATGCTGTGCAGTCATTATTCTGAATTTATTTACAAACTGATGTCTGAAAAAGTTCTTTTCATAAGTGATCCGGGTCGCTACGTAACCAGCGGCGTGCTGGAGCCAATCCTTGGCGTACACAAAGTCCCGCAGAGGTCAGGCCGCTGACGTGTTAACATCGTAACAGTAGTCTTGTAATTTCAACTTACTACTCATTCTCTAGCCCCGGATGGTAGGCTATAGTACCTGAAACTGGCACAGCAATAAAACACTGAATAAAATAAGAAAGCAAGAAAAAAATGACCCAAGCACCTTTTGTCGCAACTTACGTGTCAAAAATGATCTTCAGTACACCAGTTTATGATCAGAAGTGTACAGGCATTATTATGTAATACAGAATTTACCACTGGATGTCACAAGAGATCATTGGAGCACACTGACTTCGAACGTGGACTAGTTACTGAATGTCGCCTCAGAAACAGATCCATTAGGGACATTTTGAGTCGACTGTTGGTGATGTGACAGTGAAGTGGATACGCGAAGGAACAACCACAGCTAAAGCAATCAGACAGACTTCATGTACTTGCGCACAGGGACCGTCGAGCATCGCGGTGGTTGTTTGTAAAAAAAATCGCATGAAATTAGCAGGAGGAATAACTCGAGAGTTGCAGGGTAGTACCAGCCCTCCATCTAGCACAATAGATATGCGTATGGACACAATGCTCGACCAGCTTCTCATAAACCACAAATTTCTATAGTCAGTTCTAAGAGACCATTTTGGTGGGGTAAAGAGCGACGCCGTTGCACTGTAGATAACTAGAAACGAGTGATTTGGGATGATGAATCAAGCTTCCGTGGCAGTCCGATGAAGCTGTTTGCGTTTGACGAATGCCTAGAGAGCGTCACCTGCCACCACGTGTAGTGCCAACAGTGAAGGTCGGAGGAGGCGGTGTTACGGTAGGGGAGTGTTTATTGTAGGTGGCTCGCATTCTGGGGGACGACAGTTCAAATCCTTGTCCGTCCATCCAGATTTAGGTTTCCCGTGATTTCCCTAAATCGCTCCAGGAAAATGCCAGAACGGTTACCTTGAAAGGGCACCGCCGATTTCCTTCCCTTTCCTTGCCATAATCCGAGTTATTGCTCCGTCTCTAATGAGCTCGATGTAGAAGGGACGTTAAACGCTGTCTTCCTTCCTACCCTCTTTTCGTGGGCCGGCCGCTGTGGCCAAGCGGTTCTAGGCGCTTCAGTCCGGAATCGCGTTGCTGCTACGGTCGCAGGTTCGAATCCTGCCTCACGCATGGATGTGTGTGATGTCCTTAGGTTAGTTAGGTTAAAGTAGTTCTAAGTCTACGGGACTGATGACCTCACATGTTAAGTCCCCTATTGCCTAGAGCCATTTGAACCCTCTTTTAGTGGGAAGGATGCGGTCTCATTATTGCGCTTAAGGAAACGTTAAATGCGGAAGGGTATGAACACATGTTTGAGGATTATTTACTGCGGCGGAGTGTAACTTGCCATGAAACCGCATCTTCGAAGCAAAGGTCCGTCAACCTTAACATTTATGAAGTGAACTGGTCTTCCCAGAGTCCCGGCGCGAATCAAAGGGAACACCTTTGGTATGAGTCAGAACATCTCACATCACTACCTCCCCTGGCTTTGACTCTTCAGGAAGCATGAGGTGCAATTCCTCCACGCACATTGAGACATCTCATTGTCCCCAACAGAGTTCAAGCAGTCGTAATATCCACCAATAGGTGACCTGACCCTATCCATTGAGCAGGATGGATTCCATAGGAAGTTTACTACAACTGATCGTACCCTCACTCTACGTGAAACAGTCAGTAGAACTAATGAGTTACGTCTTCTCCTTGTCTTCATAAATTTTGAAGATGCATTCGATCTGAGATTCGCTGAAAATATTGCCCTATACACAAATAGTACAGAAGAACTTGGAATACTGGCTAGATAATTTTCACCAGCCTGCTCTGAAGAAGGCCTGAAAATGAGCTATGGTAAAACCAAGATCGTGATGAATTAATGGCCAATGGCCACCAAAGGAGAAAGGATCTGTTGCAAGTTCGCAACTTCAAAGGGTCACAGAATACGTCTATCTCACTGTGCTGCTAAATATGAAAGGAGACATAAAACCAGAAATATTTCGACGTATTAAATTGTGCTGGCAAGCGTATGGGAGATACTCCTAAGTTTTGCAATCGAAGATGCTGCCTGAGCTGAAGAATTTTTGACCAATGTATAGTGTCAGTAATAAGACTGTGAGACATGGACAATGAATGAGTTCATTGTCAGAAAACTAATGTTAGCCCAAAGAGGAATGGAAAGATTAGTGTTGGGCTACAGAAAGAAAGCAGTTGATATCCGTCAAACGGCAGAGGACAGTGACATAATGGAACGGGTAAATACATTAACATGGGAATGGGCTGGTCATGTTGCTCGGGCCGACCGGTGTGACCGAGCGGTTCTAGGCGCTACAGCCTGGAACCGCGCGACCGCTACGGTCGCAGGTTCGAATTCTGCCTCGGGCATGGATGTGTGTGATGTCCTTAGGTTAGTTAGGTTTAAGTAGTTCTAAGTTCTAGGGGACTGATGACCTCAGAAGTTGAGTCCCATAGTGTTTAGAGCCATTTGATAGTCTTGTAATGCTATCTGAGTATGACTATGAACAGAAGGGAGACATAGACTGTTTCGAAGCTGAAACATTGTATTATCCCGATAATTCGTGACAATTTAGGATTCTTTGTTTTATTAAAAAGGACTCTTTTCGTATTGAACTGGCAACGGGAAGCTCAGTATTATTAGAAATGGCGGAACCAACAGTGATCCTTTGTTGCACCCCGACTCAAAGAGACCACATTACCAAGTGATCGAAATCGCTGATGACGATGAAAGATGAATAGGTGTCCAGATATTTTTCACCAGGCAGTGTACACAGAGTTGAGCTGCAATCAGCTTTCAAAATTCAGATGACCATGGGGGAAAAATAGGAAGACAGAGAAGCGAAGACACGCTGACGGAGGGATTCAGTTTTCGTAGCAGCATTGTTCTTTCCTTTTTCCCGTGAACGGTGTAGTGGGAAGGCTCGCAGACGGGTCGCTGACAGGCGATGTGACAGGTGTGTTGCGGGTAGCCCGCCTACCTGTCGGCGCGCCTCCGCCTCCGCCGCCGCCGCCCCGCTGCCCTGCGCGGCTGTAACGGCGCCGCCACCTGTCGCCGCAGCGCGCCCGCATTCGTTACCAACGGCCGCCCGCCGGCAGGGCCCGGCCAGGCAGAGGCACGCGTCGCCAACGGCCGAGCAGCGCCCGGGTTCCGGCCCTCACTGCCTCGCCGCCCCTAGTCGCTATTCCGGTTCAGCGGACCGGCAAACACCGCGGAGCACCAGCTGTGCCTATTCTAGCGGCTGCCACACTCCAAATTTCCTTGACGCTTTCTTTTCGAAGAAGCAACCGCGTACGGCAAACAGAATACAGCACGTCGTTGAACGGAGAGAAGTCTTCGCACTTCGGGTGTGTCCTAACGATGTGTCACCATTCCAGTTCACAACGACGGTACGTATGGGACATTATGTGCTAGACAACAAATTGACGGGAAAAAACTGCTGCACCAAAAAATAATTAATGTAGAGTGACGCAGTTTCTGGAATATATTTGTCTAGGTAACATATTTAAGTGTAATTAATATTGCAAAACCACAGGCTAACGTAAGCACGAGATAAGCCGTTGCAAGTGTGAAATGCTGGTAGTTTAATAAGCGGTGTGATTGTCAGAATGTTGAATGCAAGCATGCAAACGTGCATGTATTGTGTTGTACAGGTGCGAGATGTCCGTTTGCGAGATGGGGTTCCATGACTGTGGCACTTGGTCTGTTAGTCCAGGGACGGTTAATGCTGTTTCTGCAAAGGGCTGGAGCTGTAGTCCGACGCTGTCCCATATACTCTCGACTGAAGACAGATCTGGTGATCGAGCAGGCCGAAAACATGTCGACACTCTGTAGAGAATGTGGATGAGCGTTATCCTGTTGGAAAAAACCCCCTTGGAATGCTTTTCATGAATGACAGCATAATAGGTCGAATCATCAGATTGACGTAGAAATTTGCAGTCAGAGCGCGTGGTGACAACCACCAGAGTGCTCCTGCTGTCACTCGGAATCGCACTCCCAGGTCCAACTGACCTGTTTAAGACCATCACTGGCACCGAGATAGAACGAGCTTTCATGAGAAAACACAATAGACCTCCACCCTGCCTTCCAACGAGCTCTCGCTTGTCACCACTCAAGTCGCAAATGGTGGTGGTTTGGAGACAGTGGAATACACCATACACGGCATCTGGCTCAGAACTGTCCTCGAAGTGACCGATTTGTAGCTGTTCGTTGTGTCACTGTGGTGCCAACTGCTGCTCATATTGCTGCAGCAGATTCAGTACCATAGCCCAGAGCCATAAACCGAATGCTACGGCCTTCCCTTCCCGCAGTGTTTGGTGGCCGTCCGGACACAGTCATGTCCCGTGGCCAGATTCCTATAAAATCTTTCTACATTATCGCAGAAGGAGCATCCCTAGTATACGACCTCTTTCAAGCTCAGTGGGGCGTTGTGTCCTTGTCGCCTTAAAGGCTTTCTTGACTAACATCGACTCACCACATCCAATCTCAAAGATAACTAATGCTGACAACCGTTACAGAGTATATTTCAAGCAAACCTAATTTCTATTCTCATAGGTGCACTTCTATGCGACTGGCGTGAAATCTGAATAGACAACATTTTTCGGAAATAGAAACAAGTCTACCAACTTTCGTTTATGTTGCACAACTCCTTCTTGGTGCTCCGATTTTTTCCAGTCAGTGTATGTTCTAAAAACACCACGCTTAAAATGAGGTTTATCGTAGGCTCTTGCCTTGGGTTATTTTGGTCATACAAACGTTGAGTCAAGAGTTTTGGATAGCTTTTGGACTAGGGGTCATTTCCTTACCTACGAGAAAGATCGTTTTACTGTAACTGTCTTATAATACAGGACCAAATATCAACAAGCTACTCTGTGAAATGTACCCGCCATCGCACTACACAAATAAATATGTGAGCCTGAAGAGGATAGTAAATTGATTTATAGGAATAGACGAATATTTCAAGAAAAGATTTATTTTGCCTTACATTCCCAACTTGTGATGTCTGGGTGGACTGTTGTAGGACTACGTCTTTTCAGTGAAATATTTGAAGATAATGGGAATGGGGCAAAGGGAATCTCAATTGGGAATGTTTGAGGAGAGATATCTAGTTCAGGATTTCACCTCATCATCGGGGGAACCGTCCCGAAAGTCTTGGTCGAATAGCGAGATCGGAACAACTTTAACCTATCTCTGGGCCAATGTTGTCTTTTGTCTTAGGTAAAAATAAAAAATTTTCTTCATGTGTATGGTTTTGTGAAACTATGACTGCAGTTTTCTGTACTTACATTTTTATATATGGCGTATCAGATGACATCAATTTCTCTGTAATTTGTAAAGCCAGTGGACAAAATGCGAATATATCCCTGTTTATTTAGAAGACTTTGACTGAAAAGTGGGGTATCAGGTGCCTCATTCTAGCTTCCTCAGCACATTCAAAAATTTTTCCAAAAATATTGGCATTTCATCATATTCCTTTCTTTTTTAACACTCAACGCACCTCTTAACTCCCACAAGCTCGACTAACAATAATGGACTCACACCTTTAAGTCCATCGTTGTGAGTCGCTCACACCCATCCACTCCCAGCAGCCCTTTCTGACTCACTCAGCCCAACTCACTGTCATTATCTCTTTATGAATCTCTGTCATTGTCTCTTGTGTCACAGCCAGAGTCCCCTTTGTTCTGTCCTACCAGTACAGTCTCCTCTCACTATCACTATTTCCCTCTTCCTGTCACTGTCATATATAGTGTCATTATCATTTATTGTGTCTAATACACTTCCACTTCCACTTCGTCTTTCTCTTTATTCCCCTTGCCCCCCTCTCCGTCCCCTGGCACTGTCTCCTTCGCTGTTTTCGTAGCACCGCTGTGTCACTGTCAACTACGTTTCATGTTCAACTGTCACTCTGTCCCGCTCTTCCTGTCACTCTGTCATTGACTCCTTCGCTCCTTCTACAATATAATCACTGTCTGTTTGTTACTTTTTCGTCTCTTTGACACTGCCACTGTCTGCTTCTCTCTCAGAAAGAAAAAGCGCGAAAGTGTTGGCAAGCCAAACTTTTTGGGAAAATTTTCAAAGGTGCTAAGAACGGTAGAATGGGGCAGCTGGTACCCGACTTTCCATTAAGTCTTTCAAATTTTGTGCATGTGTATGAAAATTACTTATGTGAAACGGAAATAACATAAAACTAATTTTACACCTCAGACTGGTTTTTATTTGCACAACAATTTCGTATGCGCTTCAGTATTACATACGCCCAGAACACTTCTGGTGAGAGCGGAACACTGTACAGCATGTTTCTCCATGCTACGTCCCTTTATAAACTACGTTTCGCCCCACACCGGATTTTACTTTAAACTTCGGTATCTTGGAAGAGGATAAAGAAATTAAAAAATTCAGTGTTATTCTAGATCGGGTCTTAGGAATATATCATATGAATTACGGAATTTGCTGTGCATAGTCGTCTCTGAACCCGAGGCTCGGTTTTGATACACAAAAACGACGTTTTTCAGGTTTTCCCACGGACCACCATGGACCCAAGTGGCGCCCCCGTAAGCCCCTAAGCTGCAGTAAGTGTGTGTAATATTCAGAATATGACACGGTTTGTAGGATAGTTAGAGGAAGGTGTTCTTTCTTTTGGGTATGCAAATGGTTCCTAGACCAAGGGCTACATAAAGCATTTGACCTTACCTTTCTATCACCACTAGCACACGAGATATGAACAAGGCAAAAATCACGGCTTTTATGCGCGGCATTTGCAACATATTAGTTAGCAAATGCTGTCACATGCATACCCATTACTGGGCCAGAGAAAAGCGTAGGTGGCTTAACCATGTCGATCATCAAAGAAAGAGGCGCATTAATGACTGATGTGGAATCCCTGGAGCTGAAAGCATAGGTCCACACTACTCCACAGACACTCTAGCAGTTGAGTCTCGTATCGAGCTTTTATTAGCAGAAATTCACGTGTCCTTCCTCAGAACGTTAAGTGCCGTATGTGGACGCAGCACAATGGTCATAAAACGCATTCTGCGCGAGGCGTTGTGCTGCCTCCGTCGCCCAGAGGTCAGTGAGCCGGGCTATAATACGAAGACTCTGGTTCGATTCCCTATATTGCGAGGGAGTTATCCTCGGTGGGAGCTCTAGAACAGGGTGCAGGATGCCAGCTGATGAGCTACTTGGGTAACATTTAGCGGCTCGAAGGTCAAAAACGCCGACAACTGTCCGGAGAGTGGTGTGCTAAGCCCATCCCCCCTCCTTACATGATCAAGCCATTGGCAGAGGATGGCATGGCGGTCAGTAGATCCCGATCTGCCCGTCTGGGTCAGAGCTCGCAGCTTTCCTTTGTTTGCTTGATTTACATTGATTTTTACATAATTGGTTTAAAAACATCAGTAACAAGATAAAAAATATAGTATTCGTTTGAGAAATTGTAGTTTGTAATTGTAAATCATGAGAAATGACGAAGAACACTTCACTCACAGCTCCACAGAGAAAGAAACACCTTTAAGTTTACTTAAGTAAGTAAATATTCTTTTTACCTTACCTCAAATACGTGGTGCATAGTTGTGTGTCTACACAGTACTGCGGCCCCTCCTAGTGATAGTGTCTGCGGTGTGTTAATGGAAGTTCTCTGTTTCAGCACAGTTGCACTGCTTGGATGCAACAAGTAACCAACATTATTGATAAACTTACCGAGCGAGGTGGCGCAATGGTTAGCACACTGGACTTGCATTCGGGAGGACGACGGTTCAATCCCGCGTCCGGCTATCCTGATTTAGGTTTTCCGTGATTTCCCTAAATCGCTCCAGGCAAATGCCGGGATGGTTCCTTTGAAAGGGCACGGCCGGCTTCCTTCCCCGTCCTTCCCTAATCCGATGAGACCGCTGACCTCGCAGTCTGGTATCTTCCCCCAAACAACCCAACCCCAACAAACCATTGATAAACTTTGCCATATTTCCATACAATGCTTGTGTCATTCCACTGCTAAGCATAACATTCTGCACTGTATGAAAGGAGGATATACTGAAAGTCACTGTGTGCGGAAATGATGTGTGGCTATTTTCCTGTTGCCTTTCACGGTATCGTGACGCCGAATGAAGGGATCACCAGCGACCGAGCGAAGGGGTGCGAAGAGCGACCCTGGTATCGCGGTCGGTGGATCAGCGGTTCAAATCCCTGTTGGGATATCCAGGTTTGGATTTTATGATGGTTTCAATAAATCACTCAAGGCAAATACTGAATGGTTCTATTAAAAAAAGAAGCAACCGTTTTCCTTCTCCAGTCAGGCTTGTGCTCTTCATCATTGACGGGACATTAAACCTTCATCATCCTTCCTTTCTACGTGCGACGTAAATGTTGGGTCAGTGATTCCGTTGCCTTTATTTGAAAACAGTCTAGTTACTAGTTTTGTAAAAGTGAGAGTTCCAGCCCGTGGAAAACACCAAACATAGTCCAAATACGGAACGTAGTTCGTGTACAGAACAATAGCCGGCGCGTGCCCTGTAAGCATGCAGGAATGATTACGAGACTGAGCTGTTGTCGCTGTGCGGACAGGTTTTCCTTCTCCGGATACCACGCTACACAACGTGACATGACTTGGAGAAAGTAGGCGAGTCTCCAACTCGCTGCTACGTACCCGCTGCCTGCTGCGAGGCCGGCCGGATTGGCCGAGCGGTTCTAGGCGCTACAGTCTGGAACCGCGTGACCGCTACGGTCGCTGGTTCGAATCCTGCCTGTGGCATGGATGTGTGTGATGTCCTTAGGTTAGTTAGGTTTAAGTAGTTCTAAGTTCTAGGGGACTGACGACCTCAGAAGTTAAGTCCCATAGTGCTCAGAGCCATTTGAACCTGCTGCGAGTCTGTAGTGCAACTGGCTGTGGGAGCACTGACTGAGACGCTGGCTGCAGCACTAAGTCTCAAATTACATGATGTATTGCACCACTTGTTAGTTAATGAAACGTATATGGGCAAACTCAATCCAGTTCCAGCACTACTACAGTCTTAGGGCAGTCTTGGTATTATACCGAGATTTTTTTTTCTTAGCTTCTTATGACGTTGGAACTAATGACTTGGGATGTCACGTGGTGATTTCGAGTTCAGTGGCCAGAAGTCAGACAATGCGTTAAAGCCCTTCATGCAGGAGTTTTGAAAGTAATCAACATTGTCTCTCGTTGATAATCTTGTATCCATTTATAAACTGGTCGTGGATGTTAAAAGTTGGCATTAGAGTGGAGTATAATCGATCAGTTAGTGTGTGTGTGTGTGTGTGTGTGTGTGTGTGTGTGTGTGTGTAGGTGTCTGTGTGTGTGTGTGTCTGTGTTTAACTCCATCCGAACAGGCCTTGGAAGGTCCAACGGTACCGACCGGCCGCCGCGTCATTCTCAGCTCACAGGCGTCACTGGATGAGGATATGGAGGGGCATGTGGTCAGCATACCGCTCTCTCGGCCGTATGTCAGTTTACGAGACTGGAGACGCTACTTCTTAATTAAGTTTGGTTGGTTTGTTTGGGGGAAGAGACCAAACAGCGAGGTCATCGGTCTCATCGGATTAGGGAAGGATGGGGTAGGAAGTCGGCCGTGCCCTTTCAAAGGAACCATCCCAGCATTTGCCTGGAGCGATTTAGGGAAATCACGGAAAACCTAAATCAGGATGGTCGGACGCGGGATTGAACCGTCGTCCTCCCGAATGCGAGTCCAGTGTCTTAAGTAGCTCCTCAGTTTGCCTCACAAGGGCGGAGTACACCCCGCTTGCCAACAGCACTTGGCAGACCGATTGGTCACCCATTCAAGTGCTAGTCCAGCCCGACAGCGCTTAACTTCGGTGATCTGACGGAAAGCGGTGTTATCACTGCGGCAAGGTCGTTGGCTTGTGTTTGTTTATTATTCACATGAATGAAATTCATACTTTAAATTATTTAGCAAATTAAGTAAAGGCAACCCTGAAAGTCTGAACTGGCTGTATTAGTCGACCTCATTATTATTACACCTGGGAATGAGGGTGCTTCGGTCTGATTACTGTGAGTCGTCACGCAATCGGGGTTGATAGCATATGCACAACTGACCTGCACATATCGACAGTGATGCGTTTTCCTTAGTCACAACTCTATTTACGAACTTCCACCGTGCTGAAGTGGCTGTGGGTTAGCAGCTTCTGTTGATGAGCACAACGAAAAACCAGCCAAATTTGCAAATATTACTTTTTTTGTATTTACTCGATGACTAGTTTGTATGTGCTGTAACTGTTCGTTGCGCATTCTTGACATGGTTTTCACATATTCGGATACCATTTTTTAATATGTTACGATGATCTGAAAATGGGTCTTAGCCCGAAACTAGTCATCGAGTGAATAAAAAAAATAAAATTTGCAACTGCGGACTGATTTTTCGTTGTACCGCTGTATCTGTTTACTGTAACGTCATTTCATGTTTTCCATAACGACCAAGCGCAATAATATCGTGGACGAGTACTACTGGTGCACTTAGAGGATAATAAAAGAAAATAAAAAAGAAACCAAAAATGATAAACTCCTATTCAAACAATTTCATCAACAAAGGAGTGTAAGACAGTTATCATAAGACTAGTTTACCTGTGAGGTGTTCCTCTATTGCCCGAGTCTTAACCACATTAAGTAGCGAAATCTGCACATTATGGAAAACACCTTTACTCTCGAAACCCTTCGTATGATCAGTGCCGGCCGCTGTGACCGAGCGGTTCTAGGCGCTTGAGTCCGGAGCTGCGCTGCTGCTACGGTTGCAAGTTCGAATCCCGCCTCGGGCATGAATGTGTGTGATATCCTTAGGTTAGTTAGGTTTAAGTAGTTCTAAGCCTAGGGGACTGATGACCTCAGATGTTAAATCCCATAGCGCTTAGAGCCATTTGAACTATTTTTGTATCAGTGGTTCTGGAAATAGGAATAAGCAAGTTTCCTGAACGGGGGCGGATTCTCGAGATATCGCAAAACAGTTAGTGCTGAATTTGTGAACTGAAAGTATCGACAATGTGTTTAAGTGCTGCGTAGTTCCCGACACTGTCTGATGCGAATTACTTGTAGCGTCATTTCGGCTGCCGGTGGCCGGAACTTCCGGCAGATGACGGCGTTGCCGCGTGTTCCTTTTGTAGAAGACGCCCAGCGGAAGTGAAAGCTGAAGCATCTGCTCACGCTGGCCTCTGCTGATTAATCACGCCTGCAGCCACGAGCCCTTTCGATGAAGGAAGAGTACAACATTTCTTTCTAAATGTTCATGTCAGGCACAATCATTTCGTGATCAGCTGTTCTTAAGAGGTGCAGAGGGAAAGGGTGGATGGCAAGACGAAGGGTGTTTAGCTCCCGCGCCAGAAATAGCTCACTGATGCAGTAAGATTGCTTTCATGCATTTATTACTAGCTTGATTAACACTGTTCTACGGCTGTTTGCGTCGAAGTTCTTTCCTACCCGTGGAACATCGCGATGAGTCACAAAACTGAAAGAACGACAAATTTGTTTGCGTGGCCATCCTCCGCAGCAAGCACAGAAATAGTTGTTTTGTAAATACACTCCTGGAAATGGAAAAAAGAACACATTGACACCGGTGTGTCAGACCCACCATACTTGCTCCGGACACTGCGAGAGGGCTGTACAAGCAATGATCACACGCACGGCACAGCGGACACACCAGGAACCGCGGTGTTGCCCGTCGAATGGCGCTAGCTGCGCAGCATTTGTGCACCGCCGCCGTCAGTGTCAGCCAGTTTGCCGTGGCATACGGAGCTCCATCGCAGTCTTTAACACTGGTAGCATGCCGCGACAGCGTGGACGTGAACCGTATGTGCAGTTGACGGACTTTGAGCGAGGGCGTATAGTGGGCATGCGGGAGGCCGGGTGGACGTACCGCCGAATTGCTCAACACGTGGGGCGTGAGGTCTCCACAGTACATCGATGTTGTCGCCAGTGGTCGGCGGAAGGTGCACGTGCCCGTCGACCTGGGACCGGACCGCAGCGACGCACGGATGCACGCCAAGACCGTAGGATCCTACGCAGTGCCGTAGGGGACCGCACCGCCACTTCCCAGCAAATTAGGGACACTGTTGCTCCTGGGGTATTGGCGAGGACCATTCGCAACCGTCTCCATGAAGCTGGGCTACGGTCCCGCACACCGTTAGGCCGTCTTCCGCTCACGCCCCAACATCGTGCAGCCCGCCTCCAGTGGTGTGGCGACAGGCGTGAATGGAGGGACGAATGGAGACGTGTCGTCTTCAGCGATGAGAGTCGCTTCTGCCTTGGTGCCAATGATGGTCGTATGCGTGTTTGGCGCCGTGCAGGTGAGCGCCACAATCAGGACTGCATACGACCGAGGCACACAGGGCCAACACCCGGCATCATGGTGTGGGGAGCGATCTCCTACACTGGCCGTACACCACTGGTGATCGTCGAGGGGACACTGAATAGTGCACGGTACATCCAAACCGTCATCGAACCCATCGTTCTACCATTTCTAGACCGGCAAGGGAACTTGCTGTTCCAACAGGACAATGCACGTCCCCATGTATCCCGTGCCACCCAACGTGCTCTAGAAGGTGTAAGTCAACTACCCTGGCCAGAAAGATCTCCGGATCTGTCCCCCATTGAGCATGTTTGGGACTGGATGAAGCGTCGTCTCACGCGGTCTGCACGTCCAGCACGAACGCTGGTCCAACTGAGGCGCCAGGTGGAAATGGCATGGCAAGCCGTTCCACAGGACTACATCCAGCATCTCTACGATCGTCTCCATGGGAGAATAGCAGCCTGCATTGCTGCGAAAGGTGGATATACACTGTACTAGTGCCGACATTGTGCATGCTCTGTTGCCTGTGTCTATGTGCCTGTGGTTCTGTCAGTGTGATCATGTGATGTATCTGACCCCAGGAATGTGTCAATAAAGTTTCCCCTTCCTGGGACAATGAATTCACGGTGTTCTTATTTCAATTTCCAGGAGTGTAAAACAGCCTTTTCTTGCTGCAACTTAATTTATTTTTCCCAGACGTGTTTCGCCTTTTTCTTGCTCTAAGGCATCATCTGTGGGATATATAACGATACAATTTTGTTAATTTTACATTATCAAACAGTTTACGTCACAATTTTTTATGTAAATAGGTAATTACTTTCGGTTTGCTGCGATGTGCGTTTCCTCTCATCTGGTCTGGAGGTCGCATGGTGAACAGTGAAAAAATTCCGAATACAAAATTGTGTTTACACTGGTAGTGCTATACCCAGACCAGATAAGTGGAAACGTAGATCACAGCAAACCGTAAATAATTACTTATTTACATAAAAATCGCGACGTTGGATCTTTGATAATCGAAAAATAACAAAACTGTATCGTTATAGATACCACTGATGATACTTTAGACCATGAAAAAGGCGAAACGCGTCTGGGAAAAATAATTTAAGTTGCAGCAAGAAAAGGTGGTTTTATTTACAAAACAAGTATAACTATGACATTTCTTACAATTTCAACATTTAGTGACATCCAAGGAAACTTCACAGAACAGGCTACATTTGTTTACAAAGTTTCGTCAGAACGTTTTCTGCGACTCATTTACTTCATTTGGATATTGTTTTTTAAGTGATCACAGCAGATAAATTTTTCATTATGTTCGGCAGTACCTGGTGACAAGTCTTCCTCAGAAACTCAACTTGGCCAAACCAGTGCAACAGATGGAGAATAAGAGAGAGATATTGCTGTACCTAAGACGGGAATTCCAGTGACGAAATTTATTGAATTATCGGACTTCAAAGTTTTAATATCTATATTGGCTCAGCAATCTTACATATGCACTGATGAACCAAAACATTATGCCCACTTGCTTGATCGCTTGTTTGTACGTCTTTGTAACGAAATACATCATTGATTCTGTGTCGCCGGCCGCTGTGGCCGAGCGGTTCTAGGCGCTTCAGTCAGGAACCGAGCGACCGCTAGAGTCACAGGTTCTAATCCTGCCTCGGGCATGGATGTGTGTGATGTCCTTAGGTTAGTTAGGTTTATGTAGTTCTAAGTTCTAGGGGACTGATGACCTCAGATGTTAAGTCCCATAGTGCTCAGAGCCATTTTTTATTGTCTTTGAATAAAAGTTTCACCTCTATTCGTTTCATTAGGTATTTATATTCTGTAGCAGTTCCCTCTGTCTACGATCCAAGTTTTATATAGCTATGTTTACTTGGCAGTAACGTATCATGACAAAGGGTCTTTCGTCTGTAAGTTCAGCACAGCAGTGTAATTGGCCAAAACAGTTGTCAGAGAAAGGTTTAGAACTGCTTCGCAAAACTGTACCACCTGCAGTGAACCCACAGACGTCCCAGCCTATTCTCGGTACATTGACCTCCGCATCCATCTACTAGGAGACTGGGCCTTGTTACTTCGAAAGCGATAGCAGCCAATTCGCTCTCTGACGAACGTCTTCCCCTAAGGGTTCGAGATGATGCGACACACGTGACTGTACGACACTGCTGGAAATGCCTTGGAGGTGCAGCTCTGAAGAAGATGGTGGTGGCGCGTGACGGGAGAGAGAGAGTACAGCCCAGAGTGGGACGCCGGTGCGGACTGTTGCTGGCGTGTCATGGGGCTTAGCGAAATGGCGGTCAGGCGTGGCGGCAGCGCGTGAGCCGTTCGTCGCGGTGTGGCTGCTCCGAGTGGCGCCTCACAGTCCAGACACACCCCGCCACCGCTTGGGACCTAATCAACAAAACACTGTGCTCGCGCAGTGGCTGCCTGCAGCACTTCCGTTCTGCACTGAAGTGTAGTCACACGGGCTACACTTCAAGGCACGGCAACGGACGTTCATGTCAGACATCTCGACTGGTTCGTGTACAAAATTCTCCCGGTATTGGAGTCAGATCATATCTGAGTTAAAACTCGATCTTTCCAATAAATTCACTACACTCTTCGTTAGAGGTCTTTGACTGCCGGGACCGACCTGTGTCTCTTATTCTGGGTGTATCATCACAAACTTGCATCCTGCTCATTATGTGAACGGTTCAAGATATCGAAACGAGGTTTAGGGCATATGATAGAACATAGAGGGGCACATACTTTTGTCGTGTTTGAACCATTACAACCGGACATTCTCCTCTAGCATTACTTTTCCTCAACAGTAGTTGTCGAAACCAGTAATATTTTTCGAATTTTGGACAGATCAGTATTATCTCAGTTGCTCCTCTGAAAACGTTCAGATAAATTTTGTACACAGCTAAAATTTATGAAAACGAATTACTTTATAAAATATTTTACTTTCAATGTTGTAATCGATAAGTACTAGTTCTGAATGTATAATTAAAAACCATTTTTTAGAAACATTGGAAATTACGATTTATTTGCACACTTAAAATTTATATTATTAATTCAAATGGTTCAAATGGCTCTGAGCACTATTGGACTTAACGTCTGAGGTCATCAGTCCCCTACAACTTAGAACTACTTAAACCTAACTAACCTAAGACATCACACACATCCATGCCCGAGGCAGGATTCGAACCTGCGACCGTAGCAGTTGCGTGGTTCCAGACTGAAGTGCCTAGAACTGCTCGGCCACCACGGCTATTATTAATTACGCAATCCTGTACTGTTTACTAGGTTTATATCTGGTTTCATTTATGAAATAATAATCGGAATTAATAATGTAGCGAAAACTAGTAAGAATTCATTTGCTAAGAAACATTGTAAGCCCATTGGAATATTGTTGTTTTCGCAGAGTGTGAGAGTCGTAAACTTGCCTCTGGTGTGATCTGATGGTTTTTCGTATTTCGGCTTTGTTAACGTGAAAAATCAAAATACGGCATGATATACAAAAATGTGAGAAAATCTGTGGAAAACACATCTACGTAAAAAATTCTGCAACAACTATCTTCAAATTTATTCAGTTCAAATCAGCCATGAGCACCTGACGTGAGATTTTCACCTTCAAGAATCAGACCTCTAGACAAAAAGGACTAGAGCCATCCCAACACGACAAGCTAAGTAAACTTGAAAGTTTATTGTAATCTTCGCTCCTCTCAAATCTTCATAAAAGACTCTGCTTATTAATTACTTGGACTGGGCACTGCAAATTTGTGGTTGCGAATTTTTAATCTATATGAAAATACTTGTAACATTTCAAACCAAAACGGTGTCGTACATCGAATCATAGTTGTTGCTGTACTATTATCTGCTACATGCGCAAAAAAAAAAAATCGTGAAGTACACGAAATGAATACTGGCTAAATGGTAGGTGAAACTATTAATAAAGATTCACTTCACTCTAACATGAAATTACACTTCCAACCCCCACCCCCCTCCCTCTCTGTAATAAGAGTACCGACTTATGAATGACAAATAAACACCGCATTTATAAATGCCTATACAGGAGCAAAAGCTCGTAAATAGGCTCAGATTGTTACTCTTCAACACCCATATTTGAAGACTTTTGTACCGATATCGTAACTGATTGCACTTAATTGGTTCAAATGGCTCTGAGCACTATGGAACTTAACTTCTGAGGTCATCAGCCCCGTAGAACTTAGAACTACTTAAACCTAACTAGCCTAAGGACATCACACACATCCATACCCGAGGCAGTCGCGGTCGCGCGGTTCCAGACTGTAGCGCCTACAAGCGCTCGGCCACCCCGGCCGGCCATTGCATTTAATATTTACAATATTTACAGACTACAATCCAAGTTCCAAGCCTACGTTTCTATAGCACTGTAATATGACATTTACCTTTCTCTGTTATATGAAAAGAGCGCCAGTGGCCTTGCCGCAGTGGTAACACAAGTTCCCGTCGGATCACCGAAGTTAAGCGCTGTCGGGCTTGGCTAGCACTTGTATGGGTGACCATCCGGTATTCTGAGCGCTGTCGGCAAGCGGGATGCACTTAGCCCTTGTGACGCAAACTGAGGAGGTAACTGATTGAGAAGTAGTGGCTCCGGTCTCGTAAAGTGAGATACGACCTGAAGAGCGGTGTGCTGACCACATGCCCCTCCATATCTGCATCCAGTGGCGCCTGCGGGCTGAGGATGACACGGCAGTAGGTCGGTACCGTTTGGCCTTCCAAGGCCTGTTTGGACGGAGTTCTTTTGATATAAAAAGAACAGTCTAAATATTTCTATAAACTGTAACTACTGTTCGGTACACTCCATACAAGAAATATCAGGTATCTTATAAGAAATATTGTAAAAAGCTGCGTGTATATAGTAACCACGCACAAGGTAAACATTGCTGAATTCTGAGAGTTGGGGAAAACACGGTGGAGGATTCAGCCCGCCGTATACGAGCTCTAGCCACGGCCGTGACGTGAGCGGCGTTCTATTTCCCTCAGCGGCGTATATCGCTGGACACCTCTTGGCTCCTCACACGTTTGCCAAGGTGACGGGAGGGGACAGCTGCCTTCTAACAGGAGTCGAATGACAGTTGGCGCTGAGGCACCTCAGTGGTGGTGGCTGCAGCGGGGTGGCGGGGCTGTGGCACTAAGTCCCATAAAGAACTTGGTGCTGACGGGGGCAGACGTAGCCTGGTCTCTGACTCACGGCTGCTGCTGGTGAAGCCCACTCCTCTCGCTGCTCAGAATGGCCCTTGCCCACATGGTGGTGCTGCTGGACGTGAGTGCCTTCTTCCTCACAATCCAGGGCGCATCCGAGGAGCGTTTGTTTCGCTAAAACCTGGCTCTAGTCACGTCACCCTCAGCAATAGACTTATCCTGGTGTGCTGACATCCACCAGCCTGCTAGAAACCTTACAGCAGTGGGCTACACTTTTCCGTTGACTGCCTCATCTTGCAGTGCCCTACGTGTTTGTTATCCTGAGCCACATTCCGCCACATTTGCGGCTACTAGCCTGTGGCTGGTAATACAATGCTTCGCAGCAGTTTGTTTACTACCTCTCACTATTTAAGCCGAAAGAGGGTAGAATGATAAATAGATTTGTGCCCCTAAGTCTCTCAGGAGTTCAAATGGTTCAAATGGCTCTGAGTACTATGAGATTTAACTGCTTGAGGTCAGCCGGCCGGGGTGGCCGAGCGGTTCTAGGCTCTCAGTAGTTAAGTCCCATAGTGCTCAGAGCCATTTTTTTTTTTGCTTGAGGTCATCAGTCGCCTAGAACTTAGAACTACTTAAACCTAACTAACCTAAGCACATCACACACATCCATGGCCGAGGGAGGATTCCAACCTGCGACCGTAGTGGTCGAACGGTTCCAGACTGTAGCGCCTAGAACCTCTCAGTCACACAGGCCGGCTCTCTCAGGAGACTCTGTTTGTTCCATTAGTACTGAATTAACAATACTTAGTACTAGTCACAGTGGCAATGCCATCACGCTTCGTAAGGTCACACTAAATATTCTTCTGTGACCTGGGTAGGACATTCTAAGGCAGAACTCTGAATGCGTCGCCGCCCGGAGTGTCCGCGCGGTTTGGGCCGCCATGTCGCCGATTGCCCGCGGAAGTTCGAGTCCTCCCTCGGGCATGGGTGTGTTTGTGTGAGTGTTGTTGTTACCATAAGTTAGTTTAAGTCATGTGTAAGTCTACGGACCAATGACCTTAGCAGTTTGGCCCCTTAGCAATTCACACATATTTGAACATTTGCGGCTTTTAAGAAGACGCGTGGACCTATCACAATTGTTGCAGGCAGTGAGACGCTGCGAATTCGACGTCCTCTGATGGCGTACTTAGCACCACATGGCAGCATATTGTGAGCTCTCTGTAGCTGCGGCTCTCAACGGCCGGCTTAAACGCGTCTTCCACAGAGATTTGAGCGGCGCGCGTCGACGAAGACGCCGTCGGTACCGCAAATTTCAACGGCCTTACCACTCTATTTTAGCTAATTTCTAGGATGCTTCGGCGAAAAGTTCCAATGTCAACATCAACAAGCGTCATATCAGTAATAAGTCTTCACACGACCTTTCGAATGGCATTAAAAAGTACGTGCTTCACATTTCCGTTGAAATAACACTCAACTGGATTAAATATGCAACAAAATTACGTGCCCGCTGCGAACTATCAAGTGGTGAAAACCTTGTCTCGATATTTCGAAGAGTTGGCGATATTCAAGTAGCGCAAGTTTCAGGTAATGGTGTGGCTTACTGTCGGGAGACAGGTTGTGGCGAGTACGTCACAGCACTTGACACTGCACGTCTTACGAGTCCCAGAAGCCGTCTCCGGTGGGGAGCGAGTACCTGTTTCAGACGAGTCTAATAATTCTTGACTGCTTGTTTAAATGCATGTAAGCTGTCGATAGCACATGAGAAATTTAAGGCCTCTAGTTCGTATCTTTCCAATTGTGTATTTATTTGCCGTGGGCCCTTCACGGGGCCGAGTGTTCCCGAAATGTGGTGGACAATCTGAGTATTGTGACGTCACAAGCTCGCTGCAGTGCCCGTGTATCTCGTTTGCCCCGCTATTGGTCAAGTGACGTCACCCGAAGCGAGTTACATGTACAAAGGCAGCAAATAGATATATCACACAAAACAAGACACTTCACTTTCTATGGAAACAATGCAGTTCGTTTGTACTCCAACAAGTTTTAGGTGATAACATGTCTTCGGCTAACATCGTCTCCAGCTATCATTTCCATAAACTAAGATTGCTGCCGAATAATGACACTCATGTGATCTAACAAATTACAACATTCTAGTCTTGAAAAGGGATACGCGGATATATGCATGTGCCTGCGAAATCAAATGTAGTTGAAATTTTACGTTGTCTCTCCGCTCATGAAATGTAACTTATCCCTATGACTCACTACTTGTGTCTTAAGACAATTAAAAGCTGTAGAGAAAGAACACCACACTCTACGCTCTTCAGAACACCAATAAGTCGTCTTCCGACTTCCAAAAGGCTTTACGCCTCACTCCACACCTTAGCGAGCCCAAGGTGGCACCACTCAAATCTTCCCACCAGTTAACTTTGTGTCCACATTGACTTCCCATTACTGTCGTCATACATTTCTCTTAGATGTCAGTACTCGCCTACTACACGGACGTAATGAGGAAACTGGCTAGTTTTAATAAGACTGACATTTCTTAAATTACAGATATTCACTACTACACAGATTATTATTATTATTATCATTATTATTATTATTATTATTATCCAGGGCGTGTGTTTTACCTTGAGACGATTAAATATCTCTCATTCGAAAAGATTGTGAAGAGTTAATAATAGTGTAGGAGACATCAGTCTGTAATATAACAAAATGAATAAATAAATAAAAATAAAAATTCTGTGATCTGTTTAAGAAAGAGGAAATGTTGGACAATCTAAGATAATCAGGAAAAATAAATGTGCCGACATAATGAATACATTTGAGGTGGAAGTCGGGCTGCAGCAACAGACGGTGCCGGAGAATGACTGTGGAGATTTCGGTTCTCCGTATCTAAGTCAAGGAGCGTTCCTTTGGAAAGGTAAGAAAAACACGGCGGTTGTCAGCATTAACACGCTCCTCCTGGTGTGGCCGAATCCAGCACGAGAGCCGTTTCTCGGCGCTGCTGTAGCGTCGGTTGCCGGCAAGCTGCAGTCATTCTTCAGTTACAGACCAACGTGCGGTGGCTCAGGGAGAGCAAATGGAGCAGTAAAAAGTGGAGGCGTGTATCCTCATAGTCGGCTGTTCACTTTGAATACCTTCAAGACTATAAAAACCCTTCTGTTTCCACAACAGTTATTCCAGTCAAAAATGGTTCAAATGGCTCGGAGCACTAGGGGACTTAACATATGAGATCATCAGTCCCCGAGAACTTATAATTACTTAAACTTAACTAACCTAAGGACATCACACACATCCATGCCCGAGGCAGGATTCGAACCTGCGACTGTAGTGGTCGCGCGGTTCCAGACTGAAGAGCCTAGAACCGCTTGGCCACAACGGCCGGCTTTTCCAGTCAACATAAATAAACCTATTAGGCGCATGACAACAGAAGGCGGCAAAATTCAGAAATTAAATGGATTTAAATACCTAGTACAACGGACAGAAACTGGTGTGACAAAAGGAGCAGAAATGGGAGCACGTATAAACAAAATTACTTTAATATTAAAAAGGAAAAATCTTCCTAATGTTTTGCAAACGTATATCGTACAGTCATGAATCGGCGTTCCGCTTCTCAGGCCATATTGAGGCGACAAGATGAAATTAGCATACAAACAAAATATGAGCATCGGCAATAAGAAGGATCTTTCAATCAATGCGCAGTTGAGACACTACTAGACATGATCCACCCTGGAACCTTATAAGCCGCAGGAAACCTGAGCCTCGTAAGAACAGAATTACTTTAGAGGCTAGAACTTGTGGAACGAAAGATTTTCGGGAGGATATCGAGGTCCTCCAAAAACTGGAGACTGGCAGTATAGAAGATGAGCGAACTAAAAACTGCGTAGACAGTAAGAGAGAACCTTGGACAACTTGAGGAAGAGAAGGACCATGTCCTGCGGACGCTCTCTGAGAATGGACTAAGGGTGATCGAGACATCAGATACTATACTTTCTTGTGAATAAGAGCACCAAAGTTCGCTGGATCCAAGAGGTATAGAGGAATCAGAAATAAATTAGAATACGCTAATTTCTTTCTCAATAGAGTGATATTGAAATAAATATTTCATGCTGTAATAAGTTTCCAGGAGAGACTTAGAGTCAGCACAATAGTGTAGTGGACAGAAGAGTGAAGTAAGTTACGAAGTATGAAAATTAAAGACTACTAGATAAGGATAAAGACCAGAAGAAACTAAACTAATCTGAATCAACGGGATGCTCAAGTAGCCAAAACGAATAGAATAAGAAGATATAGAAGAGGAAGAAGAAGAAGACGAATCACACATTTATTTGTCCATTAAGCGAGCATGATAATCATTTTCATGAAGGATCACGCATTGTATTCAGTTCTGATAGAAATTCAAAGTCATCGTGCCAATTGTTTCACGGGCGTCCTCTCCGTGCAGGATCAAACCATGAAAGCAAATAAATAGCATTATCAAAATCATAAATCTCAAACAAAACAAACAATTATGGTAAACTAGCTCAGTATAAAAAATTAAATAAACACCAGCCTAAAAACGCTCACGTTAAATGCCTCAACGCAAAGATGAAAGCAAACTACGCACCAATCTTGCTGCCCCCAACTGTCGGTCAATAAAGTAAAGCCATTTTTTTTACAGGTCTCTGTCTTCCAAAGTAGAGATCGTTTTTTTTTTAAAAAAAAAAAAAGGTCTCTTGTCTTCCGTTCTCAAGACAGACTCGTACCAGTTGCACTTGTGTTCTGTCTTTTCATGTGTATAAAATACTTTAGTTCGTATCTCATCTCTTCATTTCTTATTTCCTCTCTATATCCAGCTATTGTTTTTAGTTATCTCGTTTCAATAGCGTTATTCTCGATTCTCAATTCAATTACAATAGAACCGGCTACGTAATTCCTTCTTAAAATTTCACTTGTGTTGCTTTTACTTTGTTGCTAATCTTTCTTTTTATAACTCTACATTTCAGCTGAAATTCATTCAACTTATCTCCATTTTGAAACTTCCTGGATGATTAAAACTGTGTGCCGGACCGAGACTCGAACTCGGGACCTTTGCCTTTCGCTGGCAAGTGCTCTACCATCTGAGCTACCCAAGCACGACGCATGCCCTGTCCTCACAGCTTTACTTCTGCCAGTACCTCGTCTCCTACCTTCCAAATTTTACAGAAGCCCTCCTGCTAGGAGAGATGGTAGAGCACTTGCCCGCGAAAGGCAAAGGTCCTCAGTTCGAGACTCGGTTCGGCACACAGTTTTAATCTTCCAGGAAGTTTCATACCAGCGCACACTCCGCTGCAGAGTGAAAATCTCATTCTGGAAATATCTCCATTTTCATCATAGAAAGCTGATGATGTTGGTGATTAAATTTGCGATACTGTTCAGTTGTGTTAGTGTCCATCGAATTCTTGCAATGGAGATGATATTTTTTCTTAAATATCATTATCGGTTTGTTGACTTTGTCTCGGTTTTGGTTTAAGACTGACTTGAAACTGTGGGCTGGCGTCGTTGTCTTCAAGGAGGACCTCGTCATCAGAGTAAAATTAAAAAAAACTGAGAAGAAAGAATGTTTGAAACAGCGATGGCAATTCTAAAATATTTTTGATTACCGGCGGTTAAACAGTTATTTATTAAAAAAATGTCTGGGTAGTTAATTTTTCCATTCTTACGTAAGTCCATCTCCATCTCTCTCCCTCCCATCTTTGTCCACCTCCACCACCCGCCAATCTCTGTGCACCTTCACAACCACCATTCTCAGTCTATGTCTTCCAATCCCCCCCCCCCCCCCAATTCTCTTACAATCTACTCCTGTCCCTTCTCTTGCCCATATCCTCCTCCCTCTCTCTGTACACTCCACTGATCACCGTCTCTGTCCACCTGCTCTTTACCACTTTCTCTGTCCATCTATCCATCTTCCTCCCCCCCCCCCCCCCTCACCCTGTCCATCACCTCCTCACCCCTCTACCTGTCTATCTCCTCCTCTTCTCTCTTTCCTTCCATCTCCTCCCTCCCCTTCTCTGCCTACCTATTCCCTCCTGCCCCGTCCCTCATCTCTTTATCACCCCCACCCTACAAAACAGAGGATAATAATTTCCTGACAAGTAAAGTTGTTGTCTATAGAGATTAGCACAGTAACGTTTCAAGAGTGTGTGTATGTGTATGTGTGTGTATGTATGTATATACGTGTGTGTGTGTGTGTGTGTGTCAGGCTACTGAAAAAGACGAGTGATGCTCAGACAGTACGCTTCCATGTGGCAGCTGCGATTTTCAAAAACAAGTGTTGTGATACAGTGCAGGCGCGAGGCTATTTGCCCGCGTGAGCCCCGTGCTGTTATAAAACTAGTAGCAAACTGAATAAATATGTGGTCGAAGGAACAGACACGGCAATATTTGTTAACTGGAAGAAAGTCCAATTGCTTCCGAGGAGTCCAATATCTATCTTTAAGTAGCTGCTTGAATCTCGCGCTTTTAGTTTCTTACCCAGAGACTTTTTTTACCTGAGATTTTATTGTAAGGAACTTGGAGAGCTTATAGTGAGACTCTTCCCGTTGTATGATTCCCGGAACAGTGGCGGACTTCTTAAGTTTATTATGAATAAATTCAGGGATCTACATGGTTTCTACCAAGGGTGTGTGAATTGTGACCTTGTCTTCAGTGTCAAGAAGTGCTTGTCGATCGCTCTGCTAATCGCTCTGTTACTTTAATTTTTTAATACGAATGTAGGGAGTTTTCCGAATGTGCTGATAAAGGCTTCCTCTACCCACTGCCGTATAATTATGACACAAAGAGGAGTAGATTATGTCGCACTCCTCCTGGACTAGGAAGACGACGGCAATGAACTGTCCAAGGGAAGATTTTGAACGCTGTGAAGGTAGGTAGATGACAGATGAAACCTTCGTGACGGCCCTGAGATCTAACACCAATCTCTACCTCTCGGCGCTTATGCTCTAGCCTATTCGAGCACGGCTGACTACTTCCCGCTACCGGTAATTGTATCCCGCGTAGTCGACGAACACTAGAGAAGTGCCCTGCAATTCCACTCGCAAAAATGCCTGACATCTTATTTCGAACCATTTTAATACCACGCGCCCAACAAGAAGTGTGAGCTCAATGGATAGCTGAGTGTATGGATCGTTATAGAGGGGTACAGACAAATTGATTCATGTCCTTCTCTAAGAGTAAAACTTCACCGCCCCTTATGACTTCGATGTCGATGGCATTTTATATTCTAACTGTTCTCCATTTTCTTTTTGTAGTTCTAGATTGACAAGAGCAAACTGCATTTGTCACCATGTTCGAGGCGTCGCGATCCTAGAACAACAAGAAACTTACTATAGTCCGCTCTTCTGCCAAAACAAAGCGATTTCTTAATTGTTTTTTAGTACATCTACATTTATAAATTTCTTCTGTAACGTATCACATTTGTTGCTCAGATGGGTGCTACAATAATCTGGTTGGCCTGGAGGCCAGAGATGTAAGCTTGAGAGAGACAGTAGAGGGGAGACGGGCAAAAGAAACGAGACAGAGAAACACCTTCTGGTTTATGACGTGATTCAAATTGTTTCCGAGCACATATTCAGGCATAGTCCTCCTCCGGAAGCGCGGGACACCTCCTCCACTTGCTTTATGACTACCGCAACGCTCTTCCTATATTTCCCACAATGTAATTGAGTTTCTTGTACGAGGCTGCGTGCGAGAGTTACGACAGTCAGTAAAAGCTTCGCTTCTGTTGTGGGAACGAGATATTACTCCTCATTTTCACACACCTACTCTCGTACCGTCCGTAGATGTAACTCGACCCTGAGACCCGTATTTCCACTGGGCGCTTCTGTTAGCGGGGATAGTGGTACTTACAACGATTCCATAACCCGTAACTCGTGATTTAACGGTGTGTTAGCTCATTTTCCCTGCTGGTGATTCCGTCACAGTATTATACTTTTCCCCCACTCGGTGTACACTGAGGTAACAAAGTCATTGCATAGCTGTATGCACATATACAGATGGCAGGTAGCATCGCCTACACAGAGTATCAAGGGCAGAACACAGGCGGAGCTGTCATTTGTACTCAGCTGATTCATGTCAGAAGATTTCCGACGCTGTTATGATCGCTCAATAGGAATTAACAGACTCTGAAATTGTTATGATAGTTGGAGCTAGAGGCATGGGACCTTCCACTTCGGAAATCATTAGGAAATGCAGAGAATACCAAATTTCAGGCACTACCTCTTACCATGGACAACGCAGTGGCCAGCGGCCTTCCCTTAAACACTCGAGAACAGCGGTGCTTGAGTAGAGTTGTCAGTGCTAACAGACAAGCAACAATGCATGTAATAACAGCAGGAAAAAAATTGTCGTGGGATGAACGTATCCGTTAGCGCACCGCGGTGAAATTTGACGCTAATGGGCTGTGTCAGCAGACGATCGACAGGAAGGCCTTTGCTAACAGCACAACATTACCTGCAGCGCCTTTCATGGGTTCGTGGCCATTTCGGATGGATCCTAGACACTGGAAAAACGTGGAGTGGTCAGATGAGTCAGCTGGTAAGACCTGATGGTATGCTTCGAGTTTGGCGCAGATCACAAGAAGCCAAAGACCTAAGTTGTCCACAAGGCAGTGCGGGTCCATAATAGTGTTGGCTTTGTTTACTTGGAATGCTCTGATCCACCAGAACTCATAATTGACTGGAAATTGTCATGTTTGGTTAGCCTGAGACCATTTGCAACTATTCATGAACTTCATGTCCCCAAACAACAATAGACTTATTATGGGTGATAATGGGCCGTGTCACCGTGCCACTATTGCTCACGATTGGTTCGAAGAACATTCTGGGAAATTTGAGCTAATTGTTTGGCCAACCAGATCGCCCAACATGAACCAAAAATGGTTCAAACGGCTCTACGCACTATGGGATTTGACATCTGAGGCCATCAGTCCCCTAGACTTAGAACTACTTAAACCTAACTATCCTAAGGACATCAAACACATCCGTGCCCGAGCCAGGATTCGAACCTGCAGCTGTAGCAGCAGCGTGGTTCCGGACTGAAGCGCGTAGAACCGCTCGGCCATAGCGGCCGGCCCGACATGAATCCCATCAAATATTTATGTTACGTAATTGAGAGGAGTGTTCGTGCACAAATTCCTACACCCGCAACACTTCTGTAGTTATGGGAGGCTATGGAGGCAGCACAGCTCAGTATGTCTGTACGGCACTTCCAAAGACTTGTTGAGTCCGTGCCACATCGAGTTGCTACACTACGTCGTGAGAGAGGAGATGTTTCATGATTGTTGTCACCTCACTGTATGCCGTATTTCATTCTCAGCCAATCAGGTTCATATTGCGGCAGGGCCGGTACAAAGAGAGGCGGTGGACCCATCTGCCGAGGAAACGCCGATGAACGGCCCTGCGACTGCTGGAGGCCGGGAGGAAATCGTTCGTTTCGGCAACAATTACGACCCGGAGAAATATTTTGTCAGCGCCATTGTGTGCAGTCCTGCCGCGCCGCGGACGCGTGATAATTCCGAGCGCCTGCGCGCCGCGATTTATCGCTGTCAGACGCGCGGGCAGCTGATAACGAATGCGGGCGATGCAGAGGGCGGGTGAGAAATGCGCGCGTCAGAGACAAACACAATGGGGCAGGCTCGGCCGGGCAGCCCCGCGGTCCGCGAGTAAACAGCGGAGGCAGGCGCTGGCTCTGAGGCCCGGCCGCTGCCGGCTCCAGAGGCAGCCAATAATTTACGTGTCAGCTTATCTGGCTGAGTGCTGGGCCGGCCGCCGGACGGCGCGGCTCGTAAAATTAAGAGGGACCGCGTGGGCGCTGCTCCGCCTGCCCGTTACCGCGGGGCACCCGGCGCTACTCCGTCCTGCGCCGACCCCATCGCTCCCAAGGTGCTCCTCCTACTCCCGCCGCGTCTTAACTCTTCACTTTCTCAAAGTTCTAACCTAATAGCTGCATCTTCCAAATCAACTATCCGTCTAGTACCACTACAAAGTTCTTCCACTCTTTTGACTATATCGTTATGTACAGGGTGATCAAAAAGTCAGTATAAATTAGAAAACTGAATAAATCACCGAATAATGTAGATAGGTACAAATTGACACACATGCTTGGAATGACATGGGGTTTTATTAGAATCAAAAAATTACAAAAGTTCAAAAAATGTCTGGCAGATGGCGCTTCATCTGATCGGAAGAGCAATAATTAGCTTACCAAAGTGAGACAAAGCAAAGATGATGTTCTTTCAAGGAAATACTCAATAGTCCACCATCATTCCTCAACAACAGCTGTAGTCGAGGATAATGTTGTGAACAGCACTGTAAAACATGTCCGGAGTTATGGTGAAGCATTGGCGTCGGATGTTGTCTTTCAGCGTCCCTAGAGATGTCGGTCGATCACGATACACTTGCGACTTCAGGTAACCCCAAAGCCAATAATCGCACGGACTGAGGTCTAGGGATCTGGGAGGCCAAGCATGACGAAAGTGGTGGCTGAGCACACGATCATCACCAAACGACGCGCGGAAGAGATCTTTCACGCGTCTAGCAATATGGGGTGGAGCGCCATCCTGCATAAACATCGTACGTTCCAGCAGGTGTTTATCAGCCACGCTGGGGATGATGCGATTCTGTAACTTATCGGCTTACCTCTCACCCGTCCAGTAGCAGTATTGCTGTCCAGCGCCATCTGTCGGACATTTTGTGAACTTGTTTTTTTTTTGTTGTAATAAATCCCCTGCAGAAATATTCAGCCAAACTGCCTCTATAGCTGTCCATAACTGTGAAAGTGCTGCCGGTGCATGATTTTGTGCACGAACTGACCGCTCCATAATGTTCGATAAATGTTCAATGGGATTCACGTCGGGCCATCTAGGTGGCCATATCAGTCATCCGAAATGTCCAAAATGTTCCGCAAACCATTCGCGTACGATTGTGGTCCGATGACATGGCGCAGTGTCATCCACAGAAATTCCATCGATGTTTGGGAACATGAAGTTCATGAATGGCTCCAAATGGTTTCCAAGTAGCCGAACACAACCAGAACCCAGTCTATTACATGCAAATACAGCCCAAGCCATTACGAAGCCACTACCAACTTGCACAGTGCCTTGTTCAGAACTTGGGTCCACGGCTTCGTGGGGTCTGTGCCACACTCGAAACCTGCCATCAACTCTTACCAACTGCAATCGGGACTCATCCGACCAGGCCACCGTGTTCCAGTCGTCTAGGGTCCAACCGATATGGTCACGAGCCCAGGAGCGGCGCTGAAGGCGATTTTGTGCTGTTGACAAAGGCACTCGCATCGGTCGTCTGCTACCATAGACCATTAACGCCAAATTTCGGTACGTCCCTCACTGATTTCTGCGGTTATACCACGCAGTCCTGTTTGTCTGTTAGCACTGACAACTCTACGCAAGCGCCGCTGCTCTCTGTCTTTAAAATGCTGTCAGCCACTGCATTGTCCGTGATGAGATATAATGCCTGAAATTTGGCAATCTTGCCACAGTCTTCACACTGTGGATTTCGGGATATTGAATCCCCATATGCTTTCCGAAATGGAATATCCCACGCGTCTATCTCCAACTACTACTCCGCATTGAGAGTCTGTTAATTACCTTCCCGCTGCCGTAATCACGGCGGAAACGTTATCACATGAGTCACCTAAGTACACATGACAGCTGCCTCAATGCACTGCCCTTTTATACTTTGCGTACGCGATACTACCGCCATCCATATATGTGCATATCGCTGTCCCATGACTTTTGGCACCTCAGTGTATAATTTTTCAATATCCATACGTTTTCTCTCATCTTATCCCTGTACCTCTACATATACACTCCACAAGCCACCTTACGTTGTGTAGTGCCGGACACTTCCCCCCTTCCCTGATCGAATCTCGATAAGTGCATGGCAAGAACGGTTGTCTGAAAACCTCAGTATTAGGCTATAATTTCTTCGATTTCCTCGTCGTGCTCATTTTCTTAGACGTATGTGGCAGGAAGTAACATGCTTCCAATGCTTCCAGAAATGTGCGCTCTACGAATTTTTATGGTAAACAACGCTGTGGTGCAGAATACCTCTCTTGCAGCGTCTGCCACTGGAGATTGTTTAGCATCTCTGTAACACTTTCACACCGATTAATCGATTCTATGACAAACGCGGTGCTGTTTGTTGGATCTTCTCTATCTCTCTCTCTCTCTCCCCCTCTCTCTCTCCCTCTCCATCTTTATCTCCGTCTCTCCTATTAATCGGTGTGGCCGAGTAGTTCTAGGCGCTTCAGTCTGGAACCGCGTGATGGCTACGGTCGCAGGTTCGAATCCGGCCTCGGGCATGGATGTGTGTGATGTCCTTAGGTTGGTTAGGTTTAAGTAGTTCTAAGTTCTAGGGAACTGATGACCTCAGATGTTAAGTCCCATAGTGCTCAGAGCCATCTGAACCATTTTTTTCCTATTAATCAAACCTAGTAGAGGTATTTGCTCTTCTGCGATGTTTTTCCCTGATTCTTTTCTTCTACTGTGGTTTTCTTTTTCTTATTAGTTTCTTGTATGTGTTTATTTGCTTTTTCTTTTTTACTGCTGCTTCCTTTCTTCAGTTTTTCTTTTGTTTTTTTCCTTTCCTTTTCCATTCTCTTCTGTCCTGTTCTTTTATTTACTTTCTTTTCTTAAATCTGTGCTCTTCTTATTATTTCTCTCCTTGCTGTTATTGGTTTATCTCGAATACATCTCTCTCGTTGCTGAAATCTTTCTTTTCACTTAATTTTTCTACTTTCCTTTTATTTTGTATTTTCTTCTAGATTTAATCTCTAGTCTTTTGAAGTATTTTGATGCGTTCTTTAATTTGTTTCAGCACTGCATCGACCTCGTCAAGTCTGTGTAGACTACGCCCTTGTCTTGCAACATTGGCTTCGTCTTCCATTATCATGTAAATACTAGTAGCTGTCTCAGTTCCCGTCTCACTACGTTTGTTCCTCCAAATGTACAAACTAATTCTAATTTGGCCTTTCCTAAATACTTGATTTTTAATATGCTTAGAAAAATCGTACACTGAATGCATCTTATTCTGTATTTCCTGTTTTAGTACAGTCCATAGCTTTTCAGTATATTATCCTCTAAACGCAGCGTATCTTAAACTAAAAAAATTAATTGTAAGCCAACATCTGCTGCAGTTGCTTTTATTACAGCAGTATTTCTGCAGAAGCTGCACGGTTTTCATACTTAGAAAAAAAATCAATAACTAAGGAAAAGATGAAAGATTTGACAGTAAAGATGAATGTGTCATCATTATTTCATTACTGCTGGATAAATGTCATATATACAAATCTAGGGCACAGGATTACAACTGTATCAGCTGTCCACAGACCAATTGAAAGAAGCACTACAGTTTGCGCTTTGTGTGTGTGTGTGTGTGTGTGTGTGTGTGTGTGTGTGTGTGTGTGCGTGTGTGCGTGCGTGTGCATGTGCCAGACACAGAGAAAGAAGGAGAGAGAGAGAGAAGGCAACTTAACAGCAAATTTTGTCTATTGTCGTGGATTAACATGTACTCTATGGAGTACCATTGGAAATCGGCGCTTATTTACGAGTATGATGTTAGTGGGACTTCGCTACTCGCGGGCATCTCCATATTAATGTCTGGCTGAGAAGGCTTTGCAAAAGGCGCGTGTATACTGTCGCAAAACGTCGTATTTGTTGTAATAAGTGTAATCATACTGTTTAATTTATTATGTGGCGTCCAGTGTACCAAAACGACACATATGTTGTTCGTTGCAAGCTGTTCCAATTTCGACACAAAGCTTTTGAGTGGAGCGATGATCTGAGTTGTATTTATTAAATTATCACGTTTTCTATACTTTACGTTTCTCAAATTTCAGTCCCTGGGTTATTATCGTTACTTTTACAATTTTTCATTAGCTTGTTGGAAGTCGTTTACAGATAACCTTGTTACATCTGAAATCCGACACGGAAAAATAGCAAATCACATTCCTCAACTTCTATGAGGTAAGTACAATGCGTAAAATAGTAACTTGTTAACAGGGTCAGTACTAATTAATCATGCCTCAGGAGACAAGTCTAAAGTGAGTAACTGTCTAATCGCCTCTAGTACGGCAAGATGCTAGACTTGGGGCTGCAGATGTCAGATCACTGCGGAGTATCATCTAAACTGCCCTGCCCAATGAAACCGTGGCTTAGCGACACACCTTGACTGCTTTATCGATAGCTTGTCTAGAACGTCCTAAGACTCGAATTCCTGGTACCAGGATACTGACTATTACAAGATGCCATCGAAACGTCCATGCCTGCATTCATGCTGTGCAGGCTAATGTGAGGTGCACGGAAGAGGGTACATCCTGCTGTACCATTTGTTAGCCATTCTTCCCGTTCTATTCGCACATGGACCGCGGGAAGACTGATTGCATAAACGCCTCTGTGCTCACTGTAATTTGTCTAATCTTGTCCTCGTGATCCATATGGGAGCGATACGTAGAGTCACCACTTAAGCTGGGTTTTGCTGATTTGTAAGCATGCTTTCATGGGATACTTTGTATTTATCTTCTGGCGTGTACCAACTCAATTTTTACAGCATCGTCGTGACAGTCTCTGATGAATCAAACAAACCTGTGTTTATTCGTGCTGCACTTCTTAGCACGCATTCAGCATCCCCTGTTGCTTTTCTTTGGTACAGGTCTCATACACTTGGTTTACTAAGAATGGATGTAGATGCAAACGTTTCGGTGGCATCTTGTAATATTCAGTCGATATCCTGACATCAGAAATTCGAGTTTGAGGACGTTCTAGACAATATTCTAGTACAGATCGGACGAGTGTTTTGTAGGCATCCTCCTTTGTACGTTGATTACATTTTCTTTTCTGCCAATGAACGGAAGTTTGCCACTACTGCTTTGCCAACGTCTGAATCTATGTAATCGTTCCATTCCATATCCCTACAAATTTGTATGACTTTTCTTAGACTTGAGCTGTTGTGAAATCAGTGTTCAGAGATCAATCCCCTTCTGTCATGCACCATTCGTAGCAGAATGATGCAGTGCGTCATCATAGCCCTCTGACGACCTGCAAGCCTCTTGGTAAGATACTTTCTGCTGTTGTAGCCAGTGGAGAGTTGAACGTGACTATTGTTCTAAACGTCAGACGTAGTTTACAGACGCGGAACTGACCGGCGTGTTCCAACAATTTCACGAAACGAGCACCTATGAATGACTCCATAAAATGATAGACTATTTTATGGCGAAGTCTTATGACATCTAAAATTCTTGAAGCATAAATTCTAATTTTTGAAACAATGCCGGTGTTACCGATGTGGTTGTAACTCTTCCACCACTTGGTGTAGGCCAAAAAAACAACTGAGAAACAGAGCCGCGCAGTCCGCATATTAATTGGGGGCCTTGCCTCAACTACACCTTCCACAAACATGAGTGGAGGTCGTAACAGCAATACATATAATGCTGACCGTAAAGAATGAAGACCAGACGAAGAAGAGGACTCTTCCGGACGAGGGAGTGAAACACGGTATAAATATCTGCTGGTCTCACCGTTGACCCTAATTTTAAAAACCGGCGCTTTTGAGAAGAGCAATAACGCGGGCAGTGAACTGCCGCGAAAGCGCGGTAAGTGAATATTATACTTCCTCACAAGCCAACTTGGACGTCCCGGAGACTCGTCTGCCATGCCGTTAAGTGGACATTTTACGACTGACAAGCTTCCATCCACAGTGCCAGAATAAGCAACCCGCTGGTCTTTCGTGGTGCCACGAGTATCCCAAAACGACGTGGGCGATCTCATGACACGCTGTTCGTTCTTGGTGGACTTGAACTTTGCTTAAAACGGGGGAAGAACGATAGCAGCTGATAGCTTTTCGCAGGCTTCTCAGCATTCGCGAACGACAAAACTTAACGAAATCAGATGTCCAATAGCCTATCAATGTTTTGCTAAATTCTCAGTATGAACCTTAGGAACAACAGAATAATATAGGAGACATTCAGTTCACCAGAGATACATTTTAATATGAAACAGGTAGTCCTGCTTTCATTAGTGTTACCTTCTACGACTCCAACCGGTCTATCACACAGTGACTGATAAGTGTGAAGGTAAATACAACGTGTGTTCGTCTCGAAACTAGTGAGATTTGATATTTTTCACATATTAGGAGTGGAAATGTCAAATGTTCTAAGTACCAAATCTCACATTTGTCATGAGAATCGAAAAAGCAATGTACCACTTTTTGTATATAACCTATATGTATCCAAAAAATTGAGAAGCTATTCTCATGCCACAGAACTATACTGCTCACGATTATGCTGCTCAACTCATCAACATAAAAATTAGGCAAACCAGAAAATAATTAATTTATTAACAACGTTCTAATTGCCATGACAGGCACCTGACTGAGTCTAAATGCCAATAAAAACGTTTTTGTTTCAGGTGCTACTAATACTGGGGCACTGCGGTTTATTTTTGATAATTCAAGTGCAGAAATACGACTGTAATGTATTATCCAGTAGAAGTGCGATCAACAACACCCATTTCTCATTTCTTTTAAATTTATTACAAGAGAATAACAAAAGTAAATTAAAGAAAAACATCATTCAGTATTGACTTCTGCTTCTCTCACACCTCCATGTTTGTAATCAGATACTTTAGTGTTTACTGCGCATGTGATGTTGAGCATGAAATGGCTTTTCATGAAATTTTCCAGAGACGCATTGTTATGTATATTCACTTTTACAACTGTTTCCTTTTTGCTATTTTTGAAACACAAATTATTTCCTTGTACTGCACAGATGTTTTACTGACATAAACAAAAGCTTACATGCACTCTGCTTACCATACGTAAGTACAGCACAGACTGTGTATCAACTAACTGGAGGAGACTTTGACGCATCGTGCTTCAAATTCCATTGGGAAGCACTGCTTGCCACTAGGGCATGCACCACCTTGTAATGAATGCTGTTAACAGGATTTGGCTCTTGGAACAAGTATAGTACAAGTCTAGAATACCGAGAACACAACAGAACCGAACGCCAGTTTCGTGAAAAAAATGGTACTTAACACTGTTCGATATTTTCACTCTTAAATTTGATGCGCCCAAACTGGAAGAAATCTTCCGTAACAGAAGACAATGACGAATGATGTCCTTAGATGATGCAGAATTTTATCCGAATATGTATGACTATGATGGCAAAACATTGAACTATTTTCTTAAAACATATCGCAGTTACCAAAGGCATTTAATTTCCCTATCTTGTCCCCTTACAAACATTAATCTCACGCTGCTGTTATGATATACGCATTCACCGTCGCCCTTATGAAGACTACAGAAGCGAATGAAAAGTTGGAACATTTTATGTCAAGACTCTGTGACTTACAATGAGAAGATTTTCGTTGACAAAATAATGCCTGTGCATCTTAAAAGTAACAAGCAGTTCTATAATCATTCCTTAAAGCGTTTCTTAAAGATCTGTCAACAGTTGCAGTATTTATATCAGGCGACCAGTTTGGAACCTTACATGTTCATTTTCAAGCCTGACCTACTGAGGCTGCAATGACAGTGCCTGATCTCACTAATAAACAGTTTGCCAGCTGGTAACTCTAATGATCTGTCAGTGTTGTAGAGGGAAATTACCTTGTCCGTTCAAGGCTGTATTGTGTGTTATTTAACTGCTCTTTAAGTGGATTTGTATGTAACATCTGGTATTGGCTTCCCTTCACTTAGAAAGTGTGTAATCTGATAACTGTGTGGGTTACAAATGACGGTTATTTAGTAATAATAATAAAACTATTCCTATTTATAAACGCCAGTAACGTACAAACCAGTTAACAAATACTACGTGACCCTTCAACCGAATTCACTCACGACTGGAACACCGTTACTTGCTCAATATGAACCGAAATTTAGTAAACGTTATCCTGAGGACAAAAAAGTGTCGAATCATTTTTCTTTCTGAAACATAAAGTCAGAACAAAAAAATCAAATGGTTCTGAGCACTATGGGACTTAACATCTGTGGCCATCAGTCCCCTAGAACTTAGAACTACTTAAACCTAACTAACCTAAGGACATCACACACATCCATGCCCGAGGCAGGATTCGAACCTGCGACCGTAGCAGTCGCGCGGTTCCGGACTGCGCGCCTAGAACCGCTAGACCACCGCGGCTGGCTAAAGTCAGAACAGTTCGTATGCCAAACAGAAACAGACTGCAGAACTATTGAGCTTCAACGTTATGTTGACAGGGAACAGCAACTTTATTTGCCAGCCGATGTGGCCGAACGGTTCTAGGCGCTTCAGTCCGGAACCGCGCGACTGCTACGGTCGCAGGTTCGAATCCTGCCTCGAGCATGGATGTGTGTGACGTCCTTAGGTTAGTTAGGTTTAGGTAGTTCTAAGTTCTATGGGACTGATGACCACAGATGTTAAGTCCCATAGTGCTCAGAGCCATTTGAACCATTTAATTCCCGTCGTGTGGCCATAATCGCGTCAGAAACTACTCACACGAATCACCTGAGTACAAACGACAGCTCCGCCAATGCTCTGCCCTTTTACACTTGGTTACGCGATAATACTGTCGCCTGTACATGTGCCTTCTCTGTCCCATGACTTGTCACCTCAGTTTATGGCCCCCAGCGACTCCGTAATAGACAGAGATGGCGTCATGTGGCGTAGATAGCGTTCTTACACGTCACTGGTCTATGTGCACGTCCAGAATGCCTGACCGGCTACATATTGCTCTACACGGTCAAAGACCCCCCAACGTGCTTTTTTCACGTTATGACGTAAGGAACTTGGCTCTTCAACGTTGACTCTCGAATGCACGGTCCGTGTGCCGACGGCTTAAGCCGCTAGCCACGCTTCTGTTCATCAAGGTAACGCCAGATGCTCGGCGGGAACCTCCAGCTATCTTACATGCTTATATCGTATCCGGAATGGCGCCATTAGCACGTCGTCAGCTGCAGTGCGACGGCGTGCCTCCAGAGCGATACACCTACGTGCGGACTTGGAGGTCGCGCTGGAACAATAAGTCTCCGTATCTCGTCGCAGCGTAATGGCACTAATGCGACTGGCTGGCACCCAGCGGCGAGCGGACATCCCGACAGCGCGATGCCCTCGCGATCCTCCTCTGTGGCGATGTGGGAGGGGGGGGGGGGGGTTACAGTGCAGTAGCGCTAGACAAAGCAGCGGCGCGGCACGAGACTCGGCCGTTACGGCGCGTGCAGTAATGGTGGAGGAGCGTGCCGCGTGCTCTGCTGGCCAATTACCCGGAGGAGCCGCCGCCAGCCTCCCTTTTCATCGCGGCAGCGGCAGCAGCGCCTGCTGGACCCCTGCAACGGTATTCCCGTGACCTTGGGCTCTCCCTCGCGGGAGCTATTCAGCGCGGACAGGCACCCCGCCTACGGCGAAACCCCGAACCGGCTGCCGGGGGATGTGGCCCTCAGTTGCGCAACAGGCCCATGGCTCCAGCTTACCTAACATTCGCTACAAAGTGCTGCGTGCTGTAGGCCTTCCTCGAGACGACATCTCAGGATGAAATCGAGTATTTTTCACACACACACACACACAGACACACACACATTATTATGTGCATGCAATTAGACCCTGTTGGATCACGCAAAGCTTCTTGATTCGTTTTCCTTTTCTTCTCCACACTGCTCTTATTTTTTCTGGACGGACTCTCTCCCTTTCCTCTGTCCATTTTGTTCCCGCTTTCTTCGGAGCTTCGTTCTCAGACTTAACTTCCCAACTGTCAATAATTTGTAAGTAATTTGTCTGAGCTTTTTGTAGGTCCTTTTTGACTTCTTGTATCGAGGGTATAGTTCTAAGTCCTATGTTTTTAATAATTTTGTGGGTAATTCCTGTTTTGGGAAGCCTAGAGAGGAGCATATAAAATTTTAATCGCCTTTTCCTAATGACTGCTGCAAGGTTGGACAATTTCTCAGTTGTTTGACGAGATGTAGTCTATAGCCCTCTTCCGTTTTCTTTTGCCCTAGTATCTTTTTGATGATTTTACGTTCTTCCTTTAATAAGTTTTCTAGGTCACCTTTTATGTGGACTGTCAGGGTTTCACTGGCATACAGGATTGTACCATAGTGCCTAATTTTAGTGTTTTTGGACAAGCATTTCTTATTGAGCACCTTGTAGGTTCTTCCACAGGCTCTCTTTAATTTTTGGAGGCGAATGTTTTCTGCTGTTTTCTCTCGCCCTGTAGGTTCAAGGACTTCAGCTAAGTATTTAAAATATGGGACTATATTGATATGACAGTATTTGTAGCCAAGTTTTGGGTGTCAGTTTTTGTGGCGATGAACTCAGACTTTAGGAAAGCTATTTGCAGACCAACTTTCTTTGCACATTATTTAAGGGTTTCTATCTGTTAGATTGCTGTTATCATCTGCTAGTAGAGGTAAGTCATCATCAAAAAGCAAACGTGAAATTCTTATGTCATCCTTGACTCGCCCCATCTGCATAGGTTTCCAGCAGTTTTTGTTCAATTCCTTTCCCCATTCGTGGATGGCTTTCTCCAGCGCAAGGATGAATAGGAGAGGACGCAGACCATCACCTTCTCTGACGCCACTTTTGATCAGGAAGGGCTCGGATATTTCAGCCATAAATTTCACCTTGGATGTACTATCGGTCAATGGTTCTTTGATGAGATTAAGGTTTTTTGGATCTAACCTTTGTTCTTGAACGATATCAAAAAGTGCTTGTCGGTCAACTGAGTCGCATGCCATTTTTAAGTCAACAAACGTGCAAATTATTGTGCCGTTTCTGACTTCTTTGTATTTTAGCACGGTCTTTAGATTGAAAATTTGTTCTGTGCAGGATGTATTGGGCGAAAGGCACCTTGGTATTCACCAGTTTTGTTTTCCAGTTGCTGAAATGCTCTTCGAAGAAGACGAGTTGATAGAAATTTGTATGCCACCGGAACTGGGAATATGCTTCGATAATTACATATATACATGAATGAACGTGGCGTCAGAGGTCATCGGCCCCTCCCCGGAATATACGGGAATTAAGCGACATGTGTGCGCAGATGTGGTGCCAACTCCCTCGAGCGACCTACGAAGGCCTCAGTGCTTCCATGTAACGACGCATCGCCGCTGTTATCCTCGCCAAAGGTGGACATACCGGCTATAAGGTAGGTGGTCATAATGTTCTGGCTGATCACAATAAATCTTTTGATTTTTGTACAAGTTACTCATAAAATATTATATTGTCCGATTTTTCAATTGCAGTAAATCCACTAAAAAAGACGACTGCAGGGTAACAGCAGCGAACACGCAGACATCACATGCAATAACAATGTAAATATATGCACTTGAACGTCGGAGTAAGTTCCTGAAACTCTTCGTGGTATACATGATAATACATAACTGATGCAGTGTCTTATTATTCAAATAATTACTGACAAAGTTTCAGGCTTTAAAAAGCATCGATTATGATGATCGTTTACATATTTAACCAGACGAAATTTCGGCCATCAGGCCTTCTCTTTTATCTTACCCAACATTCTACGTACTTCAGAACGAGATTTTCACTCTGCAGCGGAGTGTGCGCTGATGTGAAACTTCCTGGCAGATTAAAACTGTGTGCCGGACCGAGACTCGAACTCGGGACCTTTGCCTTTCGCGGGCAAGTGCTCTACCAACTGAGCTACCCAAGCACGACTCACGCCCGGTACTCACAGCTTTACTTCTGCCAGAACCTCGTCTCCTACGTTCCAAACTTTACAGAAGCTCTCTTGCGAACCTTGCAGAACTAGAACTTTCAGGAGTGCTAGTTACGCAAGGTTCGCAGGAGAGCTTCTGTAAAGTGTACTTCGCTATTCAACTTCGAGACAAGCGCATGTGGAGCTGGAGACATGAAGAAAGTCGCTGCTACCACGTTAACTCGAGATTTTCAGGTTATTAGGTGATGTAAGATACAGACACAAAAACGTTTACAGTGCACACGTGGTATCTACACGATGAAATTTCTTTGTATACATCGTTAGTAAATGCATAATGTTTACTGTGAGTATTCGAACTCACATTTTGTCGTGGTTAACTGTGATTGTCCCCCGTTTTTGCGTTGAGCATTGAAAGTTCTCGTCATTTCGGAACTTGAATAATGTCAGTGAGACTGCATTTAGTTACATATACAAATTGATACTCACACACGTATCGAAGGAAAATGCACAATTGTAAACTTTGGCGGCCAGTGGATGAATACGTGATGCTGAAGCGCAGTTTCAGAGCGCAACTCGTCTCAGAGACAGATGCGCGGACAGTATACTAGATGTCAGCATTTGAGAGGGGACTTGTAGTTGGGCATGGAGAAGCCAGCTGGAGAAATCGGAGAATTGCTGAACATCTGAAAAGGAGCGATGCCGCTATTCGACGATGTTGGCACGAATGGTTGAACCGTGGATGAACACAACGTCAAGAAGGCAGCGGTCGACCTAGGCAGAAGACGGAACTAGAGGAATGACGGAATAGTCTGAGAGGCACTAAGAACCCAGGTTTCATCATTATCATCAATCTGACGTGCAACTGGTGCTTCAGTGGCCACAAGGACCATTCATAGGCGGCTCACTCGCTTGGAATCTCATTGTCTGGAGTAGACTTTCCAGCAAAGAGTCCAGCTTAGATCTTAGAGCTGATGACCAGCGAAAAAGTGCTGGAAACGCCCCGGAGAGCGACGTGGTTGTCACCCACCATACAATCCGACAACTGGAAGTGATGGTCTGGGGTGCCCTTTCATTGCGTAGCAGGGCCACTCGGTTGTCATCCGCTGCACCCTTGCAGCACAGCGGTAGGACGACAATATCTACGCCCGGTTTGTTGCCCTTCACGGCAAGCCATCCCGGGCTTACATTTCAGCAAGATAATGCCCGCCCGCACATGGAGATAGTTTATAGTCGGCCGGTGTGGCCGAGCGGTTCTAGGCGCTACAGTCTGGAACCACGCGACCGCTACGGTCGCAGGTTCGAATCCTGCCTCGGGCATGGATGTGTGTGATGTCCTTAGGTTAGTTAGGTTTAAGTAGTTCTAAGTTTTAGGGTAGTGATGACCACAACAGTTAAGTCCCATAGTGTTCAGAGCCATTTGAACCATTTTTTAGATACTTTAGAATGCTTGTCTTCGTGCTTGCCAAGCCCTACCTCGGCCAGCAAGGTCGCCGAATCTCTCCCAAGTTGACAACGTTTTGTGCAATATGACCACAGCTCTCAAACTCGCTCAGGATTTAGATGATCTGACACGCCAGTTAGACCCAGTTTGGCACGATATCCCTGAGGAGTACAACAAACAATTCTACCACTCAAAGCCAAGCCGAATAACTGCTTGCGTAAGGGCCAGAGGTGGATAACACGTTATTGACTTGCTCAGTTTTTGAAGCTCTTGACTAGTCTGCCGCTTGTTGTCTCGTGGTGGCCTTCTCGCTTCCCGAGCAGGGGGTCTCGGTTTCGGTTCCCGGCAGGGTTAGGGATTTTTTACCTGCCCCGAGATGATTGGGTGTTGTTGTGTCGTCTTCATCATCATTATCCATCCCCATTACGGACGCAGGAAGGCAGCGGCAAACCACCACCATTAGGACCTTGCCTAATACGGCGGTGCGGGTCTCCCGCATTGTTCCCCTATGCTCTGTCGTTTCTTTTCAATAAATCATCTAATTTTTCTGAAATTTTAATCACTTGTTTGTATGTACATGTACATCTCATTTACCGATTTCATTCCCATTCAAATAATTCGGTGTATCGCTTTCTATCCTTTTTTGTCTTATAGTATACTTTCTCATGATCGTCTAGGTTAAAATAAACAGGAATGCAATGCCATGAAGCTATCTGAGTTTAAGACAAGAGCCCGCTAGTACTGTACGTAAGACACAGCTGATTAGTGCAGGCAGAGTTAAATATTCGCGCTAACCGCGACTACACGGCCTCGGCGAGCGGTAAAGCTGCCAGTGCGCAGCGATAAGCATCCTCGTTGTGGATGCGTGCAAGCGGGAACCCCTCCTGCGCGGTCGTCCGTCGCCGGGGCTGTAATTGCCGGCATGTGCCGAACACCAGGTCTCGTGTCTCCGGCACAAAAAGAAAGCCTTCGCTCCCCTCTGCGGGTTCCAGCCTCCTCTCTGATTGCACGCTCAGCCAGGTAGCTACGAAGACTGATTTATACTCAAGGTGTCCTCCTCGAGTGACACAAGAGCTTCTAGTTGGTGCGATGAATGGTAGCTTGCTCTAAATGTACAAACACGTAAGTTATTGCGTATGAGTAGGAAAAACAGTCCTGTAACGTTCGAATGCAGCATCAGGAATCTGCTGCTTGATACAGTCACATTGACTGAATATCTAGACATACGCAGCGATAAGAAATGGAATAAGCAAGTCAGGTAGGTAGTCGGGAAGGCGAATGTTCGACTTTGTTTTATTGGGAGAATTTGAGGAAAGTGTAGCTCTTCTATAAGCATCTGATTGAGACACCAGCCAGGGAGACGAAACAGGACGGAAAATTTAGCAGATGACATGCTATCAAAAAATCGGCGAAAACGAGCACTTAAATCGATGTATAATAATACAGTTTAGTTAGCGATGTAATTTTAAGTAATAAAATATGACCCACAGAAGATGACACATTGGTGTCGAAACATTTCTAATTGCGTTTGCATAAGGCTGATTTCCAAAACCACCAAGTTTTTAAATTGCAAAGACGGAAGAAAGGAAAGAGGAGCTTCAAACCTTAGTAAAATGAGTAAAGGAGATGGTGCATGGAACGCTAGTGCGAGCTATTCTTGAGTACTGGTTGGTTGGTTGGTTGGTTGTTTTGGGGGAAGGAGACCAGACAGCGAGGTCATCGGTCTCATCGGATTAGGGAAGGATGGGGAAGGAAGTCGGCTGTGCCCTTTGAAAGGAACCATCCCGACATTTGCCTGGAGCGATTTAGGGAAATCACGGAAAACCTAAATCAGGATGGCCGGACGCGGGATTGAACCGTCGTCCTTCCGAATGCGAGTCCAGTGTCTGACCACTGCGCCACCTCGCTCGGTTTCTTGAGCACTGGTGGAAAGTTTGGGATCCCGAACAGGTAGAGTTATAGAAGGACATCGAAGTAATACAGAGGCGTGCTGCTACATTTGATAATGATAGGTTCGATTAACATTCAAGTATTGCGCAAATGCTTTGTGAACTAAATGGCAATCCCTGGAGGGAAGTAGACGCTCTTTTCGCGAGGCACTATTGCAGAAATTTAGAAAACTGGCATTTGAAGCCGACTGCAGTTCGATTATACTGCCTCCAATATACTTTCCTCGAAGAAACACGCAAATATGGTGAAGAAATTAGTACGTGTACAGAGACTCATGGACACGATTTTCCATTGCTTTATTTGCTAGTGGCACAACAAAGGAAGTGAATGGTAGTGGTACGTGGTGCCCTCCATCATGCACCGCACTGTGGCTTGCGGAGTACGTATGTAGACGTAGACGTAGATGTAGTAAATGAAATTTTCTTATCAATCCAGTGGCTCTGTTCTTGTAAGTCGTGGTAAGTGGGGAAGTAAAGTTGTTTCATTATTCTAAAGGTTTTAAGATGTTGCAAAAGAAAAAAAAATGTTTCTGCAGCACTAGGCTCGGCTGAACAACGCAATAAAAGAATAGACATTTTTGTAAACCAGTTCTACTATCAACAGTAAACAAGAAATTTCACACAAGCTGTAAAAGTTCCACTGACCCTACAATCTACGAGCGAATCTGATAACACGTACAAAAAATCTTACGGTGAAAAATAACTGTATTTTACTGTCTTATGTATAAAGAAACACTGGTTAGAACAGAAAAATGGGCTGAAGCAAGGGAGTCCACTATCTCCCTTACTTTTCGTCGCCATTATGGATGAAATACAGGCAGCGCGAATAGAAGATGAAAATTAGAAAGCAGTCTTGTTGTCAGATGACTTAATGGTGTGGACGAAAAAATGGCTCTGAGCACTATCGGACTCAACTGCTGAGGTCATCAGTCCCCTAGAACTTAGAACTAGTTAAACCTAACTAACCTAAGGACATCACAAACATCCATGCCCGAGGCAGGATTCGAACCTGCGACCGTAGCGGTCTTGCGGTTCCAGACTGCAGCGCCTTTAACCGCACGGCCACTTCGACCGGCTTAATGGTGTGGAGAAATAGAAAAGGAGAGGGATAACAACAGCTAAATGTGTGGGAGGAAGTGGTGGGACACTTTGGATTGAAATTTTATGCAGTGTGAACTAATAGCGACGGTGAGGAATAAAATGAGAGTAGAAACGGATATAAGTATTAGACCGCAAGTACTAAGGAAAGTGGAAAGTTTCAGATGAATTGGAAGCGTAATAGATGGCAGTGTGAGGAATGATATGGAGATTACTGAAAGGGGAACGTATCGACAGGGATTCTTGCTGTCAGAAGCCTTTACGACCAAACGGCAAACAAATGTTATACCAAGCATATTACGCTCCAATACTCTTGGGCGCATCGGAAAAGTGGGTAATGAAGAGAAGGTAGGAGGCGAGTAGGATAGAACCTTGTAAGGCGAAATTTCGGAAAAGCGAGATAGGGCTAAATAGAGCGAAAAAGAGTAAGGAATCGTAAGATGAGGGATACAGCGAAAGGGAATTCCGTGCAAAATTCCATACTAAAGACAAGATTAAGATGATATGGTCATGTTGGAAGAATGGGAGTTGGCAGGATATCAAAGTCAGGGCCATGAAATGTCGGTAGGAGACGAGAGAACTAGATGAATATCGAGGTACAGTTGCATCGCTAGGATGAAGGAGTATGGTAAGACGGAAGAAGAAGACTAGGACGCAGTGGGGCAGGAAACGTGGAGGGAAGACACGGAACGAGGCATATGTTGCAAACGGGCCCAGCCAGGGGCTGGAAACCGTAGGAAATGGTGATGACTAATAATGAAGGTTTGCTCCTACAGAAGACGAAATCTTGAATCTTATTTTATTTTGGGACACCGAGGATGAAAATCTTACGTAAAATACGCTTCTATTTAATTTAAAGTATGATTGATAAGTCTCTGCAGGTGAGCGATTCGACCTCCAACAGACTCTAGAATTATTTTATGCAGTCTAACAATGTTTTGACTTTGATTAGCTCAGTGGGTAAGTGCTGGACAGGAAATCCAAAGAGCCAGGTTTGACCCTCCGTCGATTTCAATACTACACTCCTGGAAATGGAAAAAAGAACACATTGACACCGGTGTGTCAGACCCACCATACTTGCTCCGGACACTGCGAGAGGGCTGTACAAGCAATGATCACACGCACGGCACAGCGGACACACCAGGAACTGCGGTGTTGCCCGTCGAATGGCGCTAGCTGCGCAGCATTTGTGCACCGCCGCCGTCAGTGTCAGCCAGTTTGCCGTGGCATACAGAGCTCCTTCGCAGTCTTTAACACTGGTAGCATGCCGCGACAGCGTGGACGTGAACCGTATGTGCAGTTGACGGACTTTGAGCGAGGGCGTATAGTGGGCATGCGGGAGGCCGGGTGGACGTACCGCCGAATTGCTCAACACGTGGGGCGTGAGGTCTCCACAGTACATCGATGTTGCCGCCAGTGGTCGGCGGAAGGTGCACGTGCCCCTCGACCTGGGACCGGACCGCAGCGACGCACGGATGCACGCCAAGACCGTAGGATCCTACGCAGTGCCGTAGGTGACCGCACCGCCACTTCCCAGCAAATTAGGGACACTGTTGCTCCTGGGGTATCGGCGAGGACCATTCGCAACCGTCTCCATGAAGCTGGGCTACGGTCCCGCACACCGTTAGGCCGTCTTCCGCTCACGCCCCAACATCGTGCAGCCCGCCTCCACTGGTGTCGCGACAGGCGTGAATGGAGGGACGAATGGAGACGTGTCGTCTTCAGCGATGAGAGTCGCTTCTGCCTTGGTGCCAATGATGGTTGTATGCGTGTTTGGCGCCGTGCAGGTGAGCGCCACAATCAGGACTGCATACGACCGAGGCACACAGGGCCAACACCTGGCATCATGGTGTGGGGAGCGATCTCCTACACTGGCCGTACACCACTGGCGATCGTCGAGGGGACACTGAATAGTGCACGGTACATCCAAACCGTCATTGAACCCATCGTTCTACCATTCCTACACCGGCAAGGGAACTTGCTGTTCCAACAGGACAATGCACGTCCGCATGTATCCCGTGCCACCCAACGTGCTCTAGAAGGTGTAAGTCAACTACCCTGGCCAGCAAGATCTCCGGATCTGTCCCCCATTGAGCATGTTTGGGACTGGATGAAGCGTCGTCTCACGCGGTCTGCACGTCCAGCACGAACGCTGGTCCAAGTGAGGCGCCAGGTGGAAATGGCATGGCAAGCCGTTCCACAGGACTACATCCAGCATCTCTACGATCGTCTCCATGGGAGAATAGCAGCCTGCATTGCTGCGAAAGGTGGATATACACTGTACTAGTGCCGACATTGTGCATGCTCTGTTGCCTGTGTCTATGTGCCTGTGGTTCTGTCAGTGTGATCATGTGATGTATCTGACCCCAGGAATGTGTCAATAAAGTTTCCCCTTCCTGGGACAATGAATTGACGGTGTTCTTATTTCAATTTCCAGGAGTGTATTTCTATTTCTTATCATGTGTTTCAACTTTTGGGAATGACTTGTGAAAGTGAAAAATGTCATTTTGTATCGTGGCATGGAGTTCACATTTAACAGTGCGTCCGGCAATAACCGGCTAAGTAAGTCTGTTCAAACCTCGGATGCAGGTGGTAGAATAATAGGGTATCTCCAATAGTGCAATGCCTAGTAAAACGCTATGACGTTCATGTCAACATTTAACGATACAGTACCCACTGGATGTAACTGCCTCCGGCATGAATGGCTAAATTCACCATGTCTCAGCATCTCGCAGAGCTCCTCATAACAGACAAACTCGAGTTGTTCAGAGTTCCACGTAGGGGCGCCGAGCTGTTGTGAAACTCTCGATTCCGTCCAGTTGCATCACATCATCAAGCACAACAAGGATTCCGCTGGTGCGACTGTGACAGCAGTTCAAGGAAACAGTGAATACTTTTGAGAGAATTTTCAGTCCTATAACTTGGCCTTCGCTGAGTAAATCTGTTTTTATTTTATTAATGGGACAACAGTGTCGCACTCATGAATGCGTAAGTAATAGGAGTACGGCTTACGGGTATATTTGAAGGAAATCTAATTTGAAAACCATCGGGAGCTGCTGAGGAAGTGAACCTCTCTTCATTCAATAACAGATTAGACCTACCGATCGACGTCAGGTAGTCTGTACAGCAACGGATCAAAACTGTTACAGAATGAAGGTTTATTTTTGATCGCATAAGTTTCCTTGGTTTCATTGATTAATAGCGTTCTTCCGTGTGTTCTGCTGAGCTGTTGTTTCCGTTTTATGCGCAATATTTCGATGACCGACCCAGCAACAAAATGAAATACGATGAGGCCAGTATCGTAGTGCAAATGCCACGTTTCCGAGACAGCGAAATTAAGGAATCATTAAAAATAAAGTCGTCAGAAAACCTAATAAACAGGGACGGATATTTCAGTTTGAACAATTTATTAATATCTAACGTGCCATAATATCCACCAGAGCTAGAAAACGCCACGAGAATTTGCGTCTCATGGAAAAATATCCTTGCGGGCTCTGAACAACAAAAGAGCATCAGGGGGCGTGGTTGCGCCAGAACAACAATATGTCAATTTGATTGGAGTCCCCGCAGCACCTGAAGAAAATGGTTGGGCCGGCAGTCGAAACATTGTGCAGAAAGTAGAAACCACAGCTCGGCAGAATTCCAGGAAGCACACTCTTGAAGGGTTATTTCATCAGCAGCTCTCGGTGGTCCTGAAATTTGACATTCTTTTAACATTTGCCAACTTCAGGGCACCACGTGCACAAAATTTAGCATGAGTATATGTTTGTGTGTTCGACTCGGAATTAGAATCAATGAGTTGTTCGACATAAAATGTCGAAATCTGCTGTCAGTTACCGTTGACTCCATGAGATCGAGCATAGACGGCGGCTCTTGTTGAAATTAACGAATATGAGACGAACTCTCGGACAAAAAAAAATAAAATAAAAAATAAAAAAAAGAATAGGTACCTGTGTCATACAGACCACAGGTAGAGACAGACTACACATCGGCAATGTATCAAATAATTTAGGAAGTGTACATTTGATTCTCTAAGATAGATTATTCTTTCAAAAGGCTAACCACATTTTGTAATCCGTTTGCAACACTTTGGAGACCAAGCCCGAACACAGCTCGGCCCGCGACTGTGTTACGAAGACGCGCCCGCGTAGATGTCGGGCAGCCATTTTATTGACGCGCGAACCACCAGCCGCTTTAAACCTGCACTCATTTCATATAACAACAATGTACGGAAGTCTCACAACCCGCCTCTTGACTGGTGCTGCCTTGTTTTGTTCATTTGTAGAATTACTTCTAAAGAAACAGTGAACGTAATAGCTACTGGCGTTTATGTCTGAGCCAATATGGTCACTGACATAATTCTTTGCGTGTACTCGATACGTTCCGCAGTTTTTGTGATTCTGCTTCAAACACGTCACGTTTGTTGGATGACCAAGTAATTTTGGAGGCTCAAGAGGAAGAATTTTGCTCAATAACTCACCTCGCATTTTTTCTTGGGAAGATAATTCTACTTTCTGTAATTATTTTAAAATTTGTGATCTACCGAAGAACCAAAGTAAATATTAAAAATAAATCTTGAAACTTGGCCCCTTTTTAGTAAGTATTACTCTTTAAGATCCATTAATTAGATGGGTGCCAGTAACGGTTTAAGTAACGGCAGAAGTGGGCGGTTTCCTAGGTCCAATATTCCTCCAAGTGCATGGTCTCCGAAGTGTTAAATATCGTAGCCACGTAACGTCAGAATCCAATTATTTTCTACCGCTTCATAATTTATTGGTGATGAGACAAATATTAGCATATATTAACATCAATATTACATTCTAGAAAAAAAAACGTGATAGAAACAGATCGTTCTCACTCCACAACTAGTACGATAACTGTTGGGTGTAGATTTGAACTTTGATGTCAGTGCAATGAGCAATACAGTTGCAAATTGAAGCGGCGGGTGGAGAACAATGAGACAGGACAAAACACAGAGGTCCGGAAATCACTGGTTTCCCCGATACGACGTATGCTAATGTGCAGTATTACAGGTGCCAGTTCCAAAAATGAATAGGAAATATACTGTGCAAATGTAACATCTGAAGTGGTTGCCATAGCTCAACACACATTTTTATGTGAAGAAATGGTTGACGTCCCTTCATGTACGGTCGTGGTAATGGCAGTGCATATGAGGCAGCACGACTGTACCACGAAGCGTATCCTCATAAAAGATAGCCGGACAGCAGTGTGTTCAATAGCTCCCAAAAGAGCCTGCGGGAGACCGGTTCATTTGAACCCAACATGCAACATACAGGCAGACCGAGTACAGTGTCGACACAACGAATCGATAAGCGGGTTTTGCAACGAATGGGCGCAGTGCTAGTTCCAAAGACCGAAAGGACTGCAGCAACAGAAGGGTGTTTCGCCCTTGATCATATGGCCGGTGTTACGCAGTGCCAATCCCAAAGACCAAAAGGACTGCAGCAGCAGAAGGTGTTTCGCCCTTGATCATATGGCCGGTATTACGTGAGGCACAGCAATACCCACATAATGTGCAGAATGTGCAAGGCCTGGTCGCACCTGACTTTCAGTCGATGTTGCCTTCTGCCAGTGGGCCCTTACACAACATGGGATTGATCCACAGTTGATAATGCACGTGTTATTCAAAGAAGAAACTTGCTTTACCCGAGACGGTATTATGAAAATCCACAGCACACGCTGTTCGGCTTTGGAGAAGCTACATGCTACCATCGAGATGGCCACCAGCGGAGGTATTCACCTAAGGTTTGGGTGACAGGCTGATGGGTCACATTTCCTACATGTCCAGCTTACTATTCGGATGAAAATTCGCTTGAGCCTTCCTAAGAGACAGTCTCCACTCCTTCCATTCAGACTACGTAAGTGGTTTAAATTAAAAGAAATTGAGAGATATACACCAAATAAATTAATTGTGGGATGGTACTAATCCCCCATGGTAGACAAAACAGAAAACTGTTGCAGAAGCAAGAAAAAAACATGACAAATTTAAAAGAACACAAAATCGCCGCGCGGGATTAGGCGAGCGGTCTTGGGCGCTGCAGTCAAGGACTGTGCGGCTGGTACCGGTGGAAGTTCGACTCCTCCCTGAGGCATGGGTGTGTGTGTTTGTCCTTAGGATAATTAATGTCAAGTAGTGTGTAAGCTTAGGGACTGATGACCTTGGCAGTTAATTCCCATAAGATTTCACACACATTTGAACACAAAATCCACAAGATTGGCAAAGTGTGTCGACATGCACACATGCCCGAAGGAACTTTGCATCGTAATTCGGAGTAACACAGGCACTGTAATATCATATTTATCCGCCAACAGCGGGAAAACGACTTTCAATAAAAATGTCTCCCCTGTTCGGATATACACGCAGTGGATGTACGTGTACAAGTTGTAGACACATGATTGACGATGTATGGAAGTTTGGGTACGAGTGTGAGTCGGACTCGGATAGCCAAATGGTAAGGCGACCGCTCGCGATTAGCGGACAATCCGGGTTCGACTTCTGGTCAGGCAAACATTTTCACGTCATTCTATTATACAGCTTATGGTTGTCTATATTCGTAACTGCGAATAAATTTCGTGCAAATAGGCCGCGTGTAAAGTACACCAGTAGCAAGACGCAGTCAGTAGCTTCGCGGAGCGATTGTTATCGTAATGTTAGTGATGACAGTGCCATTATAGCAGAGTTACTAGACAATGTTTTCTGCAAATCCTTCACCAAACTAGGCGCGCAGTCCGGAACCGAGTGACCGCTACGGTCGCAGTTTCGAATCCTGCCTCGGGCGTGGATGTGTGTGATGTCCTTAGGTTAGTTAGGTTTAAGTAGTTCTAAGTTCTAGGGGACTGATGGCCACAGAAGTTAAGTCCCATAGTGCTCAGAGCCATTTGAACCATTTGAACCTTCACCAAAGAAAAGAAGAACAAAACATTCCAGAATTCGTATCAAGAGCAACTTCTAACATGTCTAACTTAGACGTAGATATTTTCGGTTTACGAACCAGCTTAAATCACTTAATAAAACCAAGGCCTCCGTTCCAGATTGTGTATCACTTAGGTTCCTTTCAGAGTATGCCGATACAGTAGCGCCAGGCTTAGCATTCATATACATCTGCTCTCTCATCGAAAGTACCTAAAGACTGGAAAGTTGTATAGGACACACTTATATTCACGAAAGGAAACAAAGGTAATCGACTGGATTGCAGATCCATATCTCTAATGTTGATGTGCAGTACGATTTTGGAACATATAAAGCGTTTTAACATTATGAAATACCTCGAATGAAACGATTAATTGACAAATATCCAACACGGATTGAGAAAATATCGTCTTTGCGAAACACAACTAGGTTTTTATTCTCGCGAAGTAATAAATGCTTCCCACTAAGGATGTCAAATTGACTCCATATGCTTAGATTTTATGAAGGCTTTAGACACTGTTCCTCATGAGCGAACCTGAATTAAATTGCCTACAGAGTTTCGGCACAGTTGTGAGACTGGATTCGTGATTTCCTCTCAGGAAGGTCATAGATCCTCTGCTGTTCCTGATCCATGTAATGGATTTAGGAGTCAGTATGAGCAACTCTCTTAGATTGTTTGCAGATGATACTGTCATTTAGTGTCTTAAAAAGTCATCAGATGATCAAAACCAATCGCAGAATGATTTAGACATGATATCTATATGGTGCGAACAGTGGCAGCTGCCTCTATTGAAAAGTGTGCACATATGCATATTAAAATGAATCCACTAAATTTCGTTTAAGTTATACAAACCGAAAGGCTGTGAATTCAACTCATCTCTAGATATTACAACTACGAATAACATACATTCGAACGATCATGCGGATAATGTGCAACAGGTCTGCTAAGGAGACTGCTTACACTACGCTTATCCGCCCCCTTCTGGAGTGTTGCTGCGCAGTGTGGGATCCGCATTACATATAACTGACGGAGGACATCGAGAAAGTTCAAAGAATACCATGAAATAGAGGAGATAGTGCCACTGATATGATACGCGATTGGGATGGCAATCATTAAAACAAATTTGTTATTCGTTGCGGCAGAATATTCTCGTGAAATTGGAATTGCCGTCTTTCTCAGAGAGAAATCGGAGGTGGCACGAGAAGATTTAACTGTTAGATTTTTTCGCGGGGTCTTCGTGAATGGAACGTTAGAGAAATAGCTTGAAAGTGGTTCGATGAACCTTTGCCAGGCGCTTAATTCTGAACTGCAGACTTATCATATAGAAGTAGAAGTAAAATAGACTGTTGGGTTGATGGTCTTCTTGGTGAAAGGATGCGTGGGTGGTACATGCATGATAGGTGCACCGGTACACTTTCACGTCGCAGTTCAAAATTTTGTAGTCTTCGATAAAAAAAAATTAAATTAAATTAAAAAAAACTATCGGTTGTGGGTCTCCAATACCATAGCCTCCAAGATCCCCCGACTTTAACGCGTTGGATTCTTTTGTGTGGAACATTTAAAAGTTTAGATGTATCCCAGTGCTCTTGACAGTATCGACGAATTCCGACAATGCACTGAGTTTGGTTGTCAGTGATTTCGCAACACCCCATGGGATTTTTGAACATGAACGGGCATCGAAGAGGAGTCGTTCTGAAGACTGCTTTCAAGTGGACGGTTCTCATGTTAAACACCTTTTGTCGTGTGTTTATCCTGAAGTACATATTTGTGGTTTGGATCCTCAGTGATTGTGTTACAAGGTGTTCACGTAGTCAGTCGCAATACGTCGCACTGAGGAAACCATTCGTTTCCGGAGTTAGGTTGGTTTGTATAATTTGCTTCTGTCATTATCCTCTACGGGCTTCTTCCATTTTTATAATCACAGTTAATGTGAAAAAATTATTCCTGATGTCGTCGAAAATAATTTGATGGTAAAATTAGGGCATACGGTCGTCAGGTATCCAATTTCAATGACTACAGTGACATAACATCTGTCGCAGATCGCCCATTAAACGACAGTCAGCTAGAAATGACATCTATTGGCCCATTTTTATTCGAAAAAGAAAGTGGCACACCCGAGGGGGAGCGCCTACGAAGTACTATTTATTGCCGCTGAGGAGCACCTGACGGCAGTAATTATGGACGCTGGTAATGCAAATGAAATGCGCGCAGAGGGAGAGGAGAGGTCAGCTTCCACCTGCCTCCATCGAAAGGGAAGGGTGCGAGAGGGGAAGGGGGAGGATTTCGAGCCATCTTGAAGGTGCGGAGGTGCAGAGAACCTATGAACGTCCACTGTACTAAGTCCATAAAGCGCTGCTAGCAACACAGGAGATTAACGTGATTAAAAACAACGCAGCTACTATCTAAATATTTTGACTTGTTAGCTCGCAAGATGGCAACCAACGATGATTACAGTTTGAATCTAAACTAAGCTCTCTAGTATATTATGACTTCCTTATCTTCACAAAAAATATCAGCTAGGCGATCAAGTGGATTGTCGATTTTAAATGAAATGTTGGGGAAGTAGAACTTAGGTATCTACCGCGAAGAAGGGGTACTTACTGAGCCTCGATCAGAATGAGTCATACGGAATTCCAAAAAAACTGAATGGATCCCGAAATTCAAAGATTTGGTGAAATTGTTTCATTAGGATGCGATACAACATGAGACAGCTCGTGAACAATTCAGAAGATACAGCTCATAGAAACGCCTTGTATGAAGCTCATCTAAGTCGAAATCTACACGCTACGAATCACTGTAAAGTGTGTGGTAGACGGAACTTTCTGCTCTAACATGTAGGGGTTGCAAGGGTTTGTTCCTGTTCCGTCCACTGACGGAGCCTGGCGAGAATGACTGCTTGTATACCCCTGATCACCTGAGCAGGATTTGATTTGAAACTTCCTGGCATATTAAACTTTGTGCCCGACCGAGTGGCTAAAAATTCGTTTTCAAGTGATCTTTCTAGATTTTCAAGCAAGTTTTCGTAAATGACCTTGATATATATATATATATATATATATATATATATATATATATATATATATATGTGTGTGTGTGTGTGTGTGTGTGGGTGGGTGGGTGGGTGGGTGAGTGGGCGTGGGTGTGGGTGTGTGCATGTGTGTGTACCGCGCCTTTTGTCAAGTCTTACGTTTTCACCATATTTATCACGCTATCGCCTGTAGTACAGCTTGTGACCATTCGTACCACCCTTCTTTTTGCTTCCGTTCGTCCAAGTTAATACGGACACCACTCACTCGAGCGAGATTACGGCGTGGTGTTTGTAAGTAACGTCACAGTCTGTTTTGCTGTCTTACTACTGAGTTTGCATTGTTGGTCCATTTTGACACATTGCTGCTCTCATGTTAGTGTGTGATGCAATTAATCCTAAGTTGGATTCATTAGTCGTGCACTGTCAAGTGCCGCTGTAGTTTTACATTTTATGGGGCGCACAACGTCAGACAAGACCATCTTGCATACAGGACGTATTCAAACTTAACAAAAATGATACTTTGTGACTTTAGTCTTCGCATATGTCAACCTTGAAGGAAGATGACTGGGTACCTTGTACCTCTTGCTGCATAGCCACCCTCTTTCCACTAGCAAGTTGAGCAATGGAAGAAACGACTGGCTATATACTTCAGCAAGAGCCCTGATTTCTCTTGTCCTTGCCGTCTTTACGCGAGAAGTACATGGGTGGCAACACGATCGTGCAGCAGTCAGTCAAATACGTCAGTTCTCTAAAATTACTCAACAGTGTTTCGTGAAAAGAGCGACTTCTTCCACCTGGTATCCCCTTCTCAGTTCACGAAGTATCTCTGTAAGACTTGTTTGTTGATTGAACCTATCGGTAACAATTTTAATAGTCCGCTCCTGCATTACTTCTGTGCCTTCCTCTAACCCAATCCCAAGCACATGAGAAATGCTGAAGAGTGGGTTGCGCTAGACTTCTATGCGTGGTCTCCTTTACAGCTGTTCCACAATTTCCCAAACTCTGCGTTCCACACAACCAACTTTAGGTGTTCTTTTTTATTTCATGAAGCATTGTAGCGTTATGCCCAGATATTTAGTCGATGTGACTATATGAAGCATCACACCATTAATGCTATGTTCGAAAATTACAGGATTGTTTTCCTACTCATCCGTATTAAGTTACATTTTTCTGAATTTAGAGTAAGCTACAATTCATCACACCGATACAAATTCTGACCGTACTCTACCCAATCATCAGAAAACAGTCGCAGACTGCTGCCAACCGTTGTAAGTAGGCTGTTTATGTTTTCTTGTTGGCAACGTTACGTAGCGCTCAATATGAAAATCACTGGCTGTGCTGTGTGCAGTCTGTGGCTGCTTTGCATTGTTGTAATACTCGCCATTGTAGTGTTAGGCAGCTGGCTGTGAACAGCGCGTAGCGTTGCGCAGTTGGAGGTGAGCCGCCAGCAGTGGTGGATGTGGGGAGAGAGATGGCGGAGTTTCGAAATTTGTCATGAACTGCTATATTTATATATGATGATATCAAGGTAAATACATTGTTTGTTCTCTATTAATATCTTTCATTTGCTAACTATCCCTATCAGTAGTTAGTGCCTTCCATAGTTTGAATCTTTTATTTAGCTGGCAGTAGTGGTGCTCGCTGTATTGCAGTAGCTTGAGCAGCGAAGATTTTTGTGAGGTAAGTGATTTGTGAAAGGTATAGTTTAATGTTAGTCAGGGCCATTCTTTTGTAGGGAATTTTGAAAGTCAGATTGCGTTGCGCTAACAAAATATTGTGTGTCAGTTGAAGCACAGTCCTTGTATAATTGTTCAAAGGGGACGTTTCATTATGTAAGTAGGCTGTTTATGTTTTCTTGTTGGCAACGTTACGTAGCGCTCAATATGAAAATCACTGGCTGTGCTGTGTGCAGTCTGTGGCTGCTTTGCATTGTTGTAATACTCGCCATTGTAGTGTTAGGCAGCTGGCTGTGAACAGCGCGTAGCGTTGCGCAGTTGGAGGTGAGCCGCCAGCAGTGGTGGATGTGGGGAGAGAGATGGCGGAGTTTTGAAATTTGTCATGAACTGCTATATTTATATATGATGATATCAAGGTAAATACATTGTTTGTTCTCTATTAATATCTTTCATTTGCTAACTATCCCTATCAGTAGTTAGTGCCTTCCATAGTTTGAATCTTTTATTTAGCTGGCAGTAGTGGTGCTCGCTGTATTGCAGTAGCTTGAGCAGCGAAGATTTTTGTGAGGTAAGTGATTTGTGAAAGGTATAGTTTAATGTTAGTCAGGGCCATTCTTTTGTAGGGAATTTTGAAAGTCAGATTGCGTTGCGCTAACAAAATATTGTGTGTCAGTTGAAGCACAGTCCTTGTATAATTGTTCAAAGGGGACGTTTCATTATGTAAGTAGGCTGTTTATGTTTTCTTGTTGGCAACGTTACGTAGCGCTCAATATGAAAATCACTGGCTGTGCTGTGTGCAGTCTGTGGCTGCTTTGCATTGTTGTAATACTCGCCATTGTAGTGTTAGGCAGCTGGCTGTGAACAGCGCGTAGCGTTGCGCAGTTGGAGGTGAGCCGCCAGCAGTGGTGGATGTGGGGAGAGAGATGGCGGAGTTTTGAAATTTGTCATGAACTGCTATATTTATATATGATGATATCAAGGTAAATACATTGTTTGTTCTCTATTAATATCTTTCATTTGCTAACTATCCCTATCAGTAGTTAGTGCCTTCCATAGTTTGAATCTTTTATTTAGCTGGCAGTAGTGGTGCTCGCTGTATTGCAGTAGCTTGAGCAGCGAAGATTTTTGTGAGGTAAGTGATTTGTGAAAGGTATAGTTTAATGTTAGTCAGGGCCATTCTTTTGTAGGGAATTTTGAAAGTCAGATTGCGTTGCGCTAACAAAATATTGTGTGTCAGTTGAAGCACAGTCCTTGTATAATTGTTCAAAGGGGACGTTTCATTATGTAAGTAGGCTGTTTATGTTTTCTTGTTGGCAACGTTACGTAGCGCTCAATATGAAAATCACTGGCTGTGCTGTGTGCAGTCTGTGGCTGCTTTGCATTGTTGTAATACTCGCCATTGTAGTGTTAGGCAGCTGGCTGTGAACAGCGCGTAGCGTTGCGCAGTTGGAGGTGAGCCGCCAGCAGTGGTGGATGTGGGGAGAGAGATGGCGGAGTTTTGAAATTTGTCATGAACTGCTATATTTATATATGATGATATCAAGGTAAATACATTGTTTGTTCTCTATTAATATCTTTCATTTGCTAACTATCCCTATCAGTAGTTAGTGCCTTCCATAGTTTGAATCTTTTATTTAGCTGGCAGTAGTGGTGCTCGCTGTATTGCAGTAGCTTGAGCAGCGAAGATTTTTGTGAGGTAAGTGATTTGTGAAAGGTATAGTTTAATGTTAGTCAGGGCCATTCTTTTGTAGGGAATTTTGAAAGTCAGATTGCGTTGCGCTAACAAAATATTGTGTGTCAGTTTAAGCACAGTCCTTGTATAATTGTTCAAAGGGGACGTTTCATTATGTAAGTAGGCTGTTTATGTTTTCTTGTTGGCAACGTTACGTAGCGCTCAATATGAAAATCACTGGCTGTGCTGTGTGCAGTCTGTGGCTGCTTTGCATTGTTGTAATACTCGCCATTGTAGTGTTAGGCAGCTGGCTGTGAACAGCGCGTAGCGTTGCGCAGTTGGAGGTGAGCCGCCAGCAGTGGTGGATGTGGGGAGAGAGATGGCGGAGTTTTGAAATTTGTCATGAACTGCTATATTTATATATGATGATATCAAGGTAAATACATTGTTTGTTCTCTATTAATATCTTTCATTTGCTAACTATCCCTATCAGTAGTTAGTGCCTTCCATAGTTTGAATCTTTTATTTAGCTGGCAGTAGTGGTGCTCGCTGTATTGCAGTAGCTTGAGCAGCGAAGATTTTTGTGAGGTAAGTGATTTGTGAAAGGTATAGTTTAATGTTAGTCAGGGCCATTCTTTTGTAGGGAATTTTGAAGGTCAGATTGCGTTGCGCTAACAAAATATTGTGTGTCAGTTTAAGCACAGTCTTGTATAATTGTTAAAAGGGGACGTTTCATACCGTATCCGTTTGCTCTGTCAGGACTACGTACAGGGTTCTATTACTTAATAAGTCGTCAAGCCACTTACATATCTGAGAACTTATTCCTTATGCTCCGACATGCGTCAACAGTCTGCAATGGAGAAACGTGTCAAACTCTTTTCAGGGATCTAGGAATATGGAATCTGCCTGTTGCCCTTCATTCATAGTTCACACGATATCATGTGTGAAAAGGGCAATTGACTTTCGCACGATCGGTGTTTTGTAAATCCTTACTGATCTATGGACATAAGCTTTTCCTCTCTCAAGGAAATTTATTATATTCGAACGTAGAACATGTTCAAGTATTCTGAAGTAAACCGATGTTGAGGATATTGGTTTTTTTAATTCTGCCGATCCGTTCTTTTACCAGTCTTACATGCAGAAGTTAACTGCGCTTTCTTTTCTTCTTCCAGTCGCTTGGGACTTCGTGCTGGGTGAGAGATTCGTCATAAATGCAGATCAAATAAGGGTTCAATGCCGAAGTGCACTCTCTGTAAAACCGAGCTGGTATTTTACCGGACCCTTGTGGTGACCTACAACAGCTGAACATTGTCACGGTCTAAACTGCTTGAGAGTTCATCAAGAAAGAGCTCTCCTACTTTATAAACGTCGTTATGACATCAGGTCAAAGATCGATGAGAAGAACAACGTACTACGGAACTAACCAGCAGAAACCAATTTTGAAAACGGGTAATGTGCTTTAGCGCTGGAAAGTGTGCTAGCCCGCTTGAATACACCGACAGAGGGCTAGATGACATTGCCCTCAGTCACATCTTGACGTCGATAACTGATCGCTGCTAGCAGCCCGAATGGAGGTACTCTTTTGCAGACTTTTACGTTGAAGCTATTTGTTGACTCCAGTGGTGGAGTAAACACAGGGACGATTTTTGCACCGGACGATCAGAGGAGATGCAAGTAAGACATAGAAAGAGGTGCGACCCAAAATAAGGATGGAGGGCTAAGATTTAATGCCCCGTCGACGACGAGGTCGGGGCGTCGTGCAAACTCCAGTCGGACAAGGATGTAGAAAGAGTCCAGCATTGGCCTTTTCTAAGGTACCGCGTCGGCAAAGTGTAGGGAAATCAAGGAAAATAAAAATCTTGATTACCCGACTAAAAACTCAACCCTGATCCCTTCAAACGTGGGTTCAGTGTCACTGGGCAACAGGCGGAGGCAGTCATTGAACAGAGGTGAAACAGGATGGTGCCTGTAGTTTCCTCGAAGCTCTAAAACAGCATGTATCGTGTCAACACCAAAGGAGCTGACGTGAGGCGTTTCTAAGCCAAACATGTGTTTTTCTTTTTCCCTCATACCGGATCTGTAATTATTGTGTATTTTACATTACCACAAGCAATAATAAGAAAACAAGACTAAACCTGGAAACTGTAGAAATTATATATTTTTGAGAATCATGTCCCGCTCTGAAACTGAGTGCATTCTGAACTGAACGTTCCTCAGAAGACAGGTGATATTTCTTACTGCTGTTGTGTGCTGAACTGAAATGAACCTAAGGAAGAGGCGTCGGCTACGTTCTAATGGCTTAAATGGTAGGGCTTATGCGGAATAGAGTTCGATTCCCGCACCAGCACACAAATATGATCCCTAAAGAAGATTAATTGTTGACTTGTATTCTGGTGCATTGTGGAAGCTTTGTTCCGCAGCCAGAGCTGCATTGTTTGACATGTAATCTTACGATCTGCTGGAAATGTATCACGCCTGATAGCGTCTCATAAGGGTACGATAATGTGACGAATGACGAGTATTTGAAGACAAATGCATTGCGTTTTCAGTCATTCATGTGCGTCCTGAAGTACAACGGTACGATATTTCGACCAGGGTCTGTAATGATTACGAGAACCAACGGATTTACACGTATACAGTATCTGATCCGACTGGAGCCCTATTTTCTAGGAAAGGAAGCCGATGTATAGCTCGACTTCATTGGAACTGACGCGCGTGTCCCATTCGGTAAGGAAGCAGCAAGTGCTGCTCGCACCACGAAGAATGCCGAATAAAGAAACGCTGTAGCAGGAAGTTGCATAACATTATTATACTATTTTCAACGTTAATTTGTTTACAGGCCAAGGAAACAGATGGAAAGGTCTCATTTCAAAATTATCCTTTTTCCCTTTATTGGTGACCCTTATAAATCGAGGACGCATATTATAGAAACGAAACATCTTCAGATTTGTTGAAACGTGATCATGAAAAAAGAAATAAAATAAAAAAGCGCAGTATACTACCGTTCTCTTGCTTACTGTGTTCTAAACCTGAATTTTATGAGAAGTTTCTATAGTGAACTTCTTTTTATTTAAGGTGCAATAATATTCTACGACTCAATCATAACTGATTTCGGCCTGCGGTGGCCATCTTCAAATACAAGTGACTATGGGTGGCATTTGGTAAACAAAACGATTTTTACGTTCGTTGTCAAACTCACAACCCATGTAATGAACATTTCGTTCACTAAATACAACCCATCCGAAGATTGAAGAAATACATTATAGGTTGAAATCGGCTATCCTAACAAAACAATTCAGTTCCAAGTCAATAACTACGGCTAAGAAACAAGGAGTACTAACTAAAAGACAGCAATGATTCACTTAGATAATTTTTCACCAACTGGAAAATGTAGGATGAATTTCGATGTTTCAAGCAAATAATATTCATTGTTACTGTTAAGTTCTTTGCATTTGATGACAAGTTAAATGTTGAAATCGACTATAAAGCTGCATATTGTCAAAAATAAAATAGTTTTTGCATGGAAAACATAAACCAATATTTTATCAGATTTCCGTTACATATGTAACATGGGATAATTTCACAGACATCTTCCTTAAAATATCAAAATAATACAAAGCCAATAGAAGTGGACAGCGAAATCACTTCGAATGAACCACTGAATTCGGAAAGTGTCGCGTGGGATTACTACTACAATAAAGATAATTAGAGATAATGCAAAATTATTACAATACTGACAGTTGCTTCAGTAGAAGGCCTGAATGAACCTGGAATCAGATTTACTGGATGTTGCTCTAAATCCGTAGAAATCTGAAGTCAGAATGGAAAATTCTCGTGGCAGTATTTTGATCTACAATTGATAATAGAATCAAGAGGAGGTCTACATCGTGATATATTGTTGCTACCACGCGCAAGAGTTGCTTGACTCTGTAGACGTATTCACAGAGATGACAAAGGAGACTCATTATAATACCGGTATTTTAAAAAGATCAGTTCAAAAAAGGTCAGCATTAAGTGGTAACAAGCAACGGAAGTAAAACTTTACAGTATATGAATTTCACGGAAGATATCAATATAGCGGAGCTGGCTCTGAGCACTATGGGACTTAACATCTGAGGTCATCAGTCCCCTAGAACTTAGAACTACTTAAACCTAACTAACCTAAGGACATCACACACATCCATGCCCGAGGCAGGATTCGAACCTGCGACCGTAGCAGTGACGCGGTTCCAGACTGAAGCGCCTAGAACCGCACGGCCACACCGGCCGGCCTATAGCGGAGCTTTTGAGAGGCTAGTGCCTAAAGCCAGATGCGTAGAGAAACGTAAAAATAAAACAGGGCAGAATATTGCGATAAGTAGCACATAGAGTTGACGATGAGATTCTTGGATGATAAGAAAACAAGAAACACCAGGACAAGAAGGTACGGAGAACTCTTTTAATGAGCAAAACGAATAAAAATCATTGGAAATTTGTGGTAAGGACTATGGGACCAAACTTCTATTACACACAAATTAAGCTAAGGACAACATACACACCCATCCCTGAGGGAGGACTCTCGCGAACCTCCGACGGGGGGGGGGGGGGGGGGGTTATGGGCAACTATTTTGTGGTGATCGAGGAAAACACGATGTGGGGCACTTGTTTTGTTTTGTTAGAACTGCTGATTTCGACCTCTAATGTATTTCTAATTACTGCGAACTTCACCTTGTTAGAAGGGCGAAAACTGAACTAAACTTCAGTCTTTGCCATGCTGACTAGCTGCGCTACGTAACAGTTAAATGTATTGATCTGGAAAAGACCTGTAAAGAACTGTGTGGAAGATCTAAACCAGTTATCCTATTGAAACATGCCAACTGACCCACACGCTAACGTTCTTCACTGTAATTGCACGTAGCCGCGGTTCCGTGAGATATCATGATCTCATCATGGATTTTTTTTTTGAGATGTGTTAGGGGAAGGTAGCAGATTGCCGGAATACAAGATGGATTTGTTCTTACCATTCGATCGGTTATGTGGCCGTCTGCTGCCTCATCTTCTGCTCGTGGTCCCACCAAGAGCCAATGACGTCCATGACGTCGGAGCTGTCAGAGGGTTCTTTCTTGAGGACCACTGGATGCGGTGCAGGCGGCACCTGGAGGGTGTAGTGGTAGCCCTGGGCGACGAGGCTGGCGGCCAGCTGGTGTGCCCTCAGAAAGGTGGACGTGGCCGACGCCGGCGCAGAGCCGTCCAGGGCGTCGTCGCACAGTGGTGAGGCGGCGGCCGCTTCGTAAGCGGACAGCTGCTGCAGGTGCGATCTGGACAGAGCCAGCGGCAGCTGCGGCCTCAGCAAACCGGAAGTGGCGCCGCCGCCCGCGGAGACCAGCGTCGCGACGTCGTAGGCGAGTCCCGAGTGTGGCGCCTCCGACTTCTCCTGCGACAGGCCGGCGGTCTCGTCTGGCGACAGGAGTAGCGTCCGCTCCACAGTAGGCAGTCGTGAAGACAGGTCATGTTGCTTAAAATGCGAACTGGTGGCGAGTTCTTCTACTGACAAGACAGACGGCACTATGCAGCTTTCCGAGACGTGTTGTTGCCTAGTCGGTGAAGTCGTTTGGGGTGGGAAGGGATGCTTCGACGGCGACGTCAACGATGCAAAGTAGTGCTCGTTCTGGCGCTGGGGAGACGTCGCGCCCACGAAGTTGAGCAGAGACGAGCTGCTGGCGCCTTCCGGCGTGTTGGGGAAACCGGCTTCTACGCTGTGCTGCGGCTCCGGGGAGCTGGCGTCCAATCCCGCGATCGACTCGTCGTCGTCGTCTTCGATGAGCACCGGGGGCGAGTCGGCGCCGCCGTTGTTCCCGGCGCCCGACGCCGGTCCCATCGTCGGCATTTCGACGCCGTCCGCCTCGGCCAGAAGCTGCTGCAGTCGGCGTATATAGTCGACGGCCATCCGCAGCGTCTCCACTTTGCTCAGCTTCCGAGCAGCGCCACCGCCTCCGTTCATCCCACCGGCGCGCAGGTCGGCGCCAGAGGCGGCAGCGTACGCCGCCGTTATAGCGGCCGGGATGTGCTGGCGCAGATTGGCAAAGCCGTTGTTGACCTGCTTGACGCGATTGCGCTCTCGCGCGTTCCGCCGCGCTACGGCCAGCGGAGGAGGCTGTTGTCCGTCTCTGCGGCTGCTCGAGGCCATCGTCCTCTTCCTGCGTCCTCCAGAAATCGGGGGCGCGACTGGAGTAGCGCCGTCGCTGGGCTCCTCTTTCACCGGTACTGCTGAGGCCACTGGCACCATCGACACGAGCGGAGGGGACTGCGGTTTCGGACCCTTCCGCAAAATGATGATCTCTCGGCGTTCTGGCCTGGGAACGCCCTGGCGTACCACATCCAGTCGCGAGAACGGACTCATGCCGATAGTCGTCATCTTCGAAAAAGAGCTGCCACTGTTAGATGTCTCGACGCCAGCTGACGGCTTCTGGTGCAGCGCCACGGACGGCTGGTTAATTTGCATCCAGTGTGCTCGTAGACAACGAAAGTGCCTTCCACTCGCGATCGGCCTGTGCTGTGCAGTCACGCCAACGGTTTGGCGCGCTCTGTCGCTCGCTGAACCGTGACCGGGAACTCGAATGGCAACCGTTTCCTGGCAACTGGCGTTGGCGGGAAGCGAGCCGCGCTCATGCGGGCGGAGTCAGGTCGACAACAGCAGAAGCCACTTCGCACTAGGTTTTCCCGCCGCCTTACGCGGCCGGACACTCGCGGCGGAGGAAACAAAACACGGGAGAAGCGCAGACACTCTCTTCTGGCTCATTCACGCCGGCTCCTCTCTCTGTCCGACACTGTCAATTGCCCTGACAGTACTGGTCCAATTACGGCCCACTCGGTCACTTTTATGTTTACTTCACAGTTTGTGCGGCGCAGCGCTCGTTAAGTCTGGTTATTTCTCGCTAAGTGGCGGCCCGGCTGGAAGCCGCGCGCTGTCCCGTTCTGTCCAGTGAGAGGCCGACGGCCGCGCGCGCGACGCGACTACTGACAACACTGGCCCGCACTATGTCACACAGTAAACTTCCTCATTTTCTGCTCCGGCGGCTACCGACGAGAACACCACTTTACGACGGTTCTGCTCCTGTCGGTGTACGCGACACAGTGTCGGAGATTTCTGGGAAGCCGAGGACGTGCGTACGCGGTGCTGGTAGCCCACTGCACTGGCGCTGCCGCGAGCGATAGGAACTAGCACGCGCGAGCGACCGGCTGCGCGCTTCCGCACGTGAGCGAGCAAAGGAACGGACGGCGCGCTGTGAGTGTGTGTGTGTGTGAACGCGCGCGCGTGTGCGTGTGCGTCTGTGTGCGTTGGATTGTCGCATGGCAGTTGGCCCTGCCAGAGGGCCGGTAGGGGGACGGCAGTGGGGCACTGGCTTGATGCGGGGAGGGGAGGCACAACAGAAGGTCTGTTGGCCCGTATTGTGTGGATGTGTGCTGGAATTGAGAGAGGAGAAGGGCCTCCGGAATAAGGGGGGACCTCCGGAAAGGCAAAAGGGAACCGTTTTTGTTCATTCGCTGCAGGGGTATACAGTCGGAGGGGGGGGGGGGGGGGGGTAGAGATGGAGGGAAGTGAAAGAAAATATATAGGAAAAAAAAATTATTCGCCCATGGGATGGGGAGGGCTGCGACTGCACTGCCGCCGCATGCGGCCTACGATATTGAAGGGGAGAGGGGGAGGTGGGGGAGGTGTAGAGGGCGAGGGAAGGGGAGCGGGGTAAAGCAAGGGTTTGCCCTGATAGCAGCCAGCGCCCCCGGGGCTTGCACATGATTACAGTAATTATGTTTTGCTCGTAGCTGTACCCTTTTTTTCTCAAGTCGGCCTCTTTTGTTACGGAAACTACCGGCGAATTACACCTTTCGTACACGTTCACGAAAACCATAAAATACACAATCGCTGCGAGCACGTGTGCAGCACCTAGCTTCATGCAAGGGGAGTAATTACCCCAACCCTATCCTTCGCACAGCAGGCTTCTTTAATTCCATCGTGAAAGACGTATTAGCTCCAACACAGCCTGTTGAGAAAAGGTAGATCACTATGGAAAGGAGAGTATTAATTTTTAGTTTGATCGTCTCGCAGCCAGGGACCCGGCTCCTGATATCACACGTATTTTTGAGATGCAGGATTCAGACTCGCGACTGGATATCCCAGTTTCTGTGCCTACTGTGCATCTCCTGAGATGGATACAGGAATATAATAACTGATTTTCGTTTAGGAAAGCATTAAAAAAGTAACTTAGTTTGCATACTTCTATTCACTGATGCCATTTGAAATAATTTTCTCGTGCAATTCCACAGATAGTCATAAAGCACTCATTGCGCAGGACGTATTGTAAGCGTAGCCAGCTGTTCACAAAATTAGGCATATTAACAACAGCTTCGCATTAAATTTGCTCTCTATGAAGTTTGTTTTAGAAAATCAGGCACAAAATGAAAATAACACTAGTAAACATTAATGTAGCACTAGGAACGAGCACAGCTCCTATTATCCACAACTTAACCTTACTCGTGTACAGTAAGGAGCAAAGGAAGCATCATAACAATATTTCACCATCTTTTTTAAGAATTGAAGGTATTGGCAGATAATAAAAGTTTTGAAAATTACTTCTGCTTGACTATACCATCTATCGCCAAATTATTTTTGAGCACATAGCGTGCTTTTAGTTCAGTTACTTTCATGAAATTTTGTTGTAGATTTAATATTAATTCAGTTCTGTAAATGTCCAGCATATCATTAGATTTTCAAAGAGAGAATGTGCCACATTTCTGTTGCAAGCACATCCCTGGTATTATTCAGAAACATGTGAAACACTCTGGAATGCACTTTTATACAGTCTTCCATAAGAGTCAAAGACTGTTACGAAACTCAACTTGAATATTCTTTACGTAATAAATTCCTTTTATTTTACACTGGAATAATTTTGGTCGGCTTAATTGCATTATGAGTTTGAATTTCACTGAAATGGGGTGGAAGAGAAAGTAATTGAAGTCTGCTTGATTCTGTTATTACTTTTGTAATTAGCTAAAAAAACTGAAGCTACGACAGTATTTCATGTAAAGACGATTCATACTCGTTTACTGTATCTTTCCATCCTCATTTGAGTTCCTGTGTCATTACAGACGAGAGCCGAGGCGTTGGCTACTAACGGGATATAATCGACATCTTTTCGTTTCTTTGCCCACTATTAGCGATCGTAAAACGTAATAATATTACACCATCTATGTTTATTTTTGCCGGCCACCGTGGACGAGCGGTTCTAGGCGCTTCAGTCTGAAACCGCGCTGCCGCTACAGTCGTAAATTCGAATCCTGCCTCGGGTATGGATGTGTGTGTTGTCATTAGGTTGGTTAGGTTTAAATAGATCTAAGTCTAGGGAACTGATGACCTCAGATGTTAAGTCCCATACTGCTTAGAGCCATTTCAACCATTTTTTGTTTATTTTAATTATGTTTGCCTAAAGACTTATTTTCATTCTGGAAGTTCAGAATTCCAAGTATTCATATACCGCCTTTTTTTAAAACGATTTTTGCGTATCCCAAGATATATTTCGTGATGCATATGATGTTGTCCTTGACACAACTTTATGATGGAATGAAAGTAGAAAAGTAAATAAACGTACACGGCTACTGCTTTTCCCCTTACTTAACTGATATAGCGTTCTGCCACTAAAGATAAAGTTGTTGATAGAACGTCAAACTGTAAGTTACAGTTCTTCAGTGCTTAGACCTCCAGTGAGAATCACCGTTGACTATCAGATATTCAAGACGAATGCTATAACCGGTGTACGTAACAGACATGCAATAGTTTTTCGTTATCGATAAGCACAGACTTTCTTAACCGGTTTGACACAGGAATGTGAAACAAGAAAAGCGATAAATCTTCGAGCTGCAAAGGACTTTAGGCGAGCTGTATCTCTGATCAACAAACACTGCAAGGCAGTTATTTCGACACTTTGTCTTCTTATATTTCCTAAAAACAGATTACAAGACGTTGTTCCTCTATATTGCAAACGTATCAAAATTTGAGATGTTTAGAAATTTATCGAAGCTAGAAATTTTCAGTTTCTTCCCCGCTTGCGCCATTATGCCATACAGACTAGTTAGATGTTCACACAACGGATTATCAATAAGTCTGTTCAAGATAAGGGACTCCGATCCTGAAACAATCGAGCCGAAAGCTTCGAAGCCAAACATGCTGGGGATAACTTTGTCAGTGCAATATATAAACCTGCAAATCGTTGCTTGTAGTATGTTATACATGATTTGCTACGTGCTTAGTTGCAAACATGGGAGCGTTTGTGTTCACCTAAGAGAGGGTTCTAAGAGTAGCTTCGGTTTGTAACCAGCTCTTTCTTCTGATGTCAGAAGACTTGTTTTCTTCCTGTGAGATCAGGTGAAAACTTTTGAGTACGAGACGCCAGTCTACCTGAATAGGATATCCGCAGCAAACAGTATCGCTGCCTGTGGCTTATTCGGACAACACAGGTGCTTTTTTGGCGGATACGGCAGGACTTTGTGCAATGATATCATGCCTGCAAAGAACAACTGTTGTGTACGTAGCAAGCTGATCACATAAATAAAATGTATCTAGCGCATTCAGTTCAACCCTTGGTCTAGGGGTAGCGTCTTTGATTAGTAGTCAAAAGGTTCCAGGTTAAATTTTTAATAACAAACATCAGCGACGGCGGCCGAAGACTTCCTGCTAGGAAGTCACCCTCATTCTGCCAAAAGCCTTGCCAAAGAGGGAGGAGGAGAGAACGGAGGTTTAGGGTACTCTCTTGCCCTTGGGGTGTAAAACTGTCACTAAAAAAGTCGGAAGAATCAGTGACGATCAGCGACAAGAGGATGAAGAAGGCAAAGGGAAGCAATGTGTTAAAGACACATAATATGGATCCGCGGGACACGTGACCTGTAAATGAAAAATTGTCATCATGATTTCTCCATTGGCAAAAAGATTCCGAACTATTCCCCCATTCTAATCTCCGGGAGGGGACTGCCGAGGGGTAGGTGACCACGAGAAAAAGTTCGACTAACCAACGAAACGACAATGTTCTACAAGGCGGGGCGCGAATGTCAGAAGTTCGAACATGGTAGGAAAGCTAGAAAATCTTAAAAGATAAATGTTAATGCTCAGTCTAGATACAGTGGGAGTCAACGAAGTGAAATGTAAAGAGGACAAGGATTTTTGGTTAGATGACTACAGGGCAATATCAAAAGCAGCAGAAAATGGCATAACGGGAGTAGAATTCGTTATGAAAAGGAAGGGTAGGGCAGAGAGTGAATTTCAATTCCCATCAGAATGGACAGCAAGCTAACACCGACAACAATAGCTCATGTAGACATACCGTAGCAAGCAGAAGATACTGAACAGGTAAATCAGTTTGTAAAAGAAGACGAAAATGAAATGTTCATGGGGGTTGCAATGGGGTTGTAGGGAAAGGAGTAGTGGAAGGGTTTACGGGAAGAGATGGGCTCGGTAGTAGAAATGAGAAAGGAGAAAGACTAATTGAGATCTGTTACAAATTTCACATAGTAATAGTGAATAATCTATTCAGTAATCACAAGAGGACGAGGTATACTCGGAGAAGGCCGGGAGATACGGGAAGATTACAGTTATAGCTTGTAGAAAAATTTCCGCTACCAGTCAGAATAAAAGATTATTTATTCGTCACACGACCGGTTTCGGGCCTGAGCCCATCCTCAGGTATTTATACGTTCATGTACATGTTTCTATTGCTGAAGCTGAATAAAGATGAAGTATCCTTGTTATAATTTTGCTGTGATGACAGTTTTTCCACTCAGTTGTACATTTGTTACCATTTTCACGTTCGCGTTTCGGTTTTTTAAAAATTTAGCTGTAAATTTCGCTACTGTGTTGTGAACTCGTGATGATATACACTGTGTTAACATTCAAACATGATTGAATGTAAACACAGTGTATATCACGAGTTCACAACACAGTAATGAAATATGCAGCTAAATTTTAAAAAACCGAAACGCGAACGTGAAAATGGTAACAAATATACAACTGAGTGGAAAAAAGTAATCTTTATTGCTCTTCAGCAATAGAAACATGTACATGAATGTATAAACACTTGACGATGGGCACAAACCCGAAACCGGTTTTTCTACATCCTATAAAGGAACAGTCACGGAGTTCAACAGCATCCACTGCGGATAAAACTTACTTAGATTTCAGTTACATTACATCACGCTCAGGCAGAGACTCCGAAATGGGATATTGAATCTAGGGGACTGATGACCATGGATGTTAAGTCCCATAGTGCTCAGAGCCATTTGAGACATAAATAAAGGTTTCTTGAAATTATTGCAGCCAGTCACCTTTTGTCAAGTTCTTTTCCTTTTTATTATTCCATTACCGGTTTCGAACCGTCTAGCGATTCATCATCAGTTGGTACATATATTAACTTTCTGCAGCAGCATGGCAGTTATGTAGAGTGATTAGTATATACATCCAACCAACGGCTACTAATCACTCTACGTGACTCCAACAATGATGCGAACAATTAATATACGTACCATCTGATGATGACTGGCTAGGCTGCTAGAAACCAGTAATGGAATAATAATAAAAAAAAATCATTTGAAGAACAAAACAAAAGGCGCCTGGTTGCAGCAATTTCAAGAAACTTTTATAACTTCGAAGTCTATGTGAGTTGCTAGACAACATTAACATGCTTCAATACATTGGATGTCATTCGATAAGTAGTGTTAAACAACAGGATTCTGAAACGATTTAGCTAAGCTCGATGAGTGATGAAGGAACTGGGTTCCCGGAAACTCAAAGTTTGGAAACAATTTTCTGTCGTGCTCTGATATATCAGGTGCTGCATCAGACAGCTTGTCTGCTTGCTGACCTATTGGTACAAGTAATGGATACAGTACAACTCAGTCTAGAAACACTTTCGCATGCTGACATGATTTCCGTTCCAACATATTAAGAGCTGCATCAGGCTGTGTGTCTGCATGTTGGCTTGATTTCTGCTGCTGCTCATGTGTATCAGGCATTGCATAATCTCCATCAGGGAACTGTTGTGCTGAGAAGTAAATTAAATAAAACCACGAAAAACACACAGACATAAACACACAGAATGAATAGTAAAAAGAACTTATAGAGAGGAATGGGTTGGCTCTTACGTTCAAATGTGCGACTCGAACCTTGTTTTGCCAGGTGATGGTAGACCTCCGATGGCACTTCAAGTTGATGATCAACCTTTCACTATTGTGTACAGGAGTGGAAGCTTCACTTTATGGCTAGTGAACTTTGACACTGTAGATGAGTGGCAGTGGTAGATAACAAGAAACCGGGACAACTATTTTAGACTGTCAACACTACAGGCTGCACCAATATTCTCACCTCCACCATATTGATTCTGACGGCAATGTGACATCATGACCATCCATTTTGGATCGACTTCTTAAATTCTAAACTTAGTACCATGCAGACTGTGTCATACTCGGGAACATCATCTTGGACTGCTCAACATGCAGACTGCACTAACATCAGTCATCTTGTTTGAAGCTTTGAGGCAAGCTGTTACAGTTTTGGGGAAAGTTGTTGCAGTTTTTGGGCATGTCGTTACAATTTGGGGGTAAGTTGTTACAGCAATGGGAGACAAAATTGCAGTGTGAGGCAATATCTTATAGTTTTTTACCAATTTTTTTAGTTTCATGGTAAACTGTTATAGTTTCAAGGTAACTTGTTACTGTTTAGAGAAATTTGTTGCTGTTTGGGGGAAATTTTTAACAGTTTGGGAGCAGTTTGTTACAGCTTTGGGGTAATTTGTTGCAGTTTTAGGGCAACTTGTCACAGTTTTCTTTACTTTGTTACAGTTTGACTGTTCCAGTTTTTTCTGTAAGATGGAGATGTATCAAAAGAAATGTAATGTATTCTCCACTGTCAAGTTTCCTGCCGTATCCTCACTTCATATAAAATATTTCAGAAGTTCAACTGAATTGTTTCAGTGTCTAACCACAGTGGAACATACATATTTCTGTGTCTCACAAATGAGCTTTTCCTGTGGACTGATGAAATAAGCAGTCACAAGTGAGATCTCACTGGGAGCTGGTGTGTGATGTGAGCAAAAGTATATATGTGAACCCAGAAGATCAATGTTACAAAACTGATTTAGAAATACTGTGGAAATGTTTGATGCCTACACCAGTTTTTTATGTATACTGACGTGTAGGACATTCATGGTCTGGTATCAAAAATTGTGTTCTGTCTTCGAGCACCATGGATATCTGTGGTAAAAGGGTCCAATCATCCTACGTTGGTTTAATTTTGTGTATATTTCACTGTATTGGTAGTCTTTAGTCATAACATTCCTGGGACACATTATTGTGTGCTGTTGGGTGTAGAGATTTGCTGTTACACATAGATGAATTTCAGGGAATATCCTACTATAAAAGCTGCATCAAACTCCTAAAATAATCTTTTCCACCACATCTGATATACTTGTACGCGATTTTGACAAACTGAGTTGTTCAGTTTCATAACTTTAGCTGCTCTTTGTCAGTGACATGACTGGAAAGATTCTGTCAGAAATATACGTACATTTCTCTTACAATTTCCTGACATTTACTGTGAGAAAGAGATGAGGGTGAGTTAGTGTTTTTCTCTGTCCATGACTTATGTACAATGTTATGATCATAATGCCAAGTTCAGAACTAAGAATATGACGCCCTGTGTATTGATAATAGCCTGTTTTTCAGAGTTCTCTACACAGAGCTCTACAATACTGCTGCAGCTACATTGGAACAATAATAAAGTTCACTTTATGTTTACCTCTTAATTCCTGTATGATGATACAAGGTACAAATCATCTGAGTGTGTATATAGTTCACCGTAATGGCGGTCTAATTAATGCAGTCATGACACTTCTGCTAAACACGATGTGAACAGTGTGCTGTTGGGTGTGGTGGTGCTGCAGTTATGTATAGATAAACTGTAATGAATGCACTGCTGCGGAAAGCTGTATCAGACTTCTAGAAGAATCTTCTCCGTCACATTTTATATACTTGTAAACAGTTTGCACATAAACCCGGTCGTTAAGTTAGGAACTCTGCATTTTGTATCACAAAGCAAACTTGCGTTGATGGTAAATTACTGTAGCAATAACATTCAGAAACTTTATATTCCGAGTGCCAACATTCTTATACAGTGTTACAGTAAATTGAAACGTAAATCTCTGATGACTATACAGTGCTTGTAAGTGTGTCTCCATCGAACCAGTGTAGTACTGCTGTGCAGATTTTACTTTAAAATATAAACCCAAGATATTTTTGATGGCACTAGATCATCATAAAACACGCATGTTGTGAGAGCCTCGTTCTCGTCTTCTGTATACGTCGGATTCAGCAGTAAAAATTTTCATCTGAATATCACGGTTAAAAAGTCGCTTATTTCATTCCCTTTCTGCCTAGCAAAGGCTTGTCCGATCCTTGTACCACAGAATCGGAGTTGTGTTATGCATGAAAAGGAGGCGATCTAAATGCTATAAAAGTGTAATTCTCCTATTTATAAAATGTCATTTGAGCTGATACATGCAACTAAAGGGTGTATCACTGATTCAAACAAGTTCTGTCGTGTCTACAGTAGTAGCATATTACGATATTTAGCTGCTAAAATTTGGATTTGTACTTCCAGAAACATCTACATGGAACGCGACTTTTTCTTTTAACGTCACACACTGTTGATCGCTCTTATCTTTCCATGAGGTACACACCTCTCGACAGAGACCTTGTTGAAGGGCTCACTCCGGTATTCGTTAGAAATGATTTAGAATTCCAGTAGAAGCATCTGGTGATCGAGTTCTTTGCAATTTATGTGGGGATAATTTAAAAATACAATGCCACCCTGGACCCTACACCGTTTTCTTCTTATGGGATCCAGTATTCTTGAGAACTGAATTTCGGTAAGTATCCTTGAAAGATATATAAAGGAATGTCCAGTTCACGTAACAAAGAATCGACACTTTATTGTACAGAAGAAGATGGTAAACAGTTATTCTCATTTTTCATGAGCTCTCATCGAGTTGACACACGCAACTAAAAAGCTATATCGCTAATATCGGTAGCCTGTGGAATTTTTGAGTACATCTTATGCTCACATATTATGAGCTTTCTATGGAAAGCGGGGGCCGGGGGGAGGGGGGGGGGGGGGGCAGCACGCATTCCCTCATTCCATAAACTATGATCATGTGATCACTATCTGTTCCTTCACGAGACGTAGAAACCAGTAGATACTGTGTTTCCTGACTTCTAGTTAGTGTCTGATAGTTTAGCTATGTTAGAACATGATCAAAATATGGATATCTCACCGGATTTATGGATGTTTTGGCGAGTTCCTAAAAACTAGCACGTTGTTCTTAACGGTGAGTAAACTCACTCTTTTCTTTCACTACCCCGGTTGGTGGTAGTTGCAACTATGTTGAAACTAGCTGTTATAAGGGTTATTCGATTATTTTTAACGTATGAGTGTGAGTGAGAGCTCTGTTGTTGCATTTGGAGCACAAACACATTTTTTACTATGGTAAAAGGATCGACGTCCAGTACTTTGTCCATGAACTGAAATGATTTGAATGAAGTCTCCATCGGCGAACTGTGTTGTAGTGGTCCTATTCATGTCCGCAGTTGATGAGTGGAACCAGGTGTCTATGTTGATACCATGTTCCTTCCACTTTGATCAGCGTTGGGCACAGTTCCACGCTGCCCACGCAAGAGTGAAATACGAAATATCATACCAGATTTGTGACACTCGACCTCTGGGGCAACGACAGAGGCATCAGCTCTTGCCGCTCAGAACAATGGAATACCAGACATTTCTAAAATTGAAGCAGGGCTAAGTGTAAAAAAATGGAGTCAGCTGTGGTGGCGGGCACACTGTCTGTAGCGTTCAGTAGGTGATAAGCTACTGACCATTTCCTGACTGATTGCAGGTGAAAGCATCCTCTCTGTAGCACCATGCTGGGTGCTCCGTGCCACTGGGCAACAAGGTCATTCAGCAATTTGATGGTGATCGTGGAGGACAGAAGAGAGTGACAGCATAAGGCATGACATCTGTCGGTGACGGTGGTGGTGGCGGCATAGCTCTGCGCAGAACGGGTGCCTGGTGGGGTGGTGGCGCCTGGACGTAGGAAGCCTCATCTATGGATGTCTGCCACTCAAAAGACCCTTATGGCGCGGTGTTTGTGTAAATATGGACAATATGGACGCAAGTGAAGACCTCTCCTGTTCCTATCCTACCACACACAACAGCGACGAATGTTTCACAACCATACTGACTGCACTAGGTAGTTTTCAAGTAACGATAAGTCGTCTAGCTCTTACAACCGAAGGGCTTCCCGACATTTTAAGCTTAGGCTAAGTGGATTTCTCGCCATTTTAAGCATAGCACAAACTGCCTGGCAACCACTCAGCATTTGCTCGTATCTTCAGGCCAGACATTTTTGATTGTGACATCTTATGTTTGTCGAAAGTCAAGGAAAGTCCACCAGCTTCGATCGCCATCTTGCTTTCTGACATCACAGAGCCTGTGCTCTCATTCCCTGGTGAGCTGTCTTGAATAGTGACGTCACAGAGCCCGTTCTCGTTTTCCTAGGTCCACCAAATTCTATATTACGGTGATCTACTTTCACGATGTTGAATTTTCATCAGTAGTGTAACTTCCCATCTTGGTTTTGCCACCATTTTACACTTAAGAGAACTGGATTAGGTCCACCATTTTGGACTGCAATATTATATATAGGACAATTGAGCTACTGTTTTTACTTTTTAAAAAAATTTCTCGCCGATTTTTGAATTTCCAGCCATCTCACACAAACAACACACACACAACTGGACCGGAAGGGGGAGAGGGGAAATCTGGCAACAGCATGTGAAGTCACAGTGGGGAGTGGGACAACCTGGCAGCAATGCAGCCTGTGTTCGAACCGGCCTAGCTATACTATCCATCATTAATCACACGGGATATAATATTTAATTTCATGTAAAGACACGAATTATATAGTATTTTCATACAAATATTGACCAGATATAGAAAAACACATTGAATCTTACTGAAACAATCAGTAAGTTCCTTTTAAGCCAGTTTCTTATGTTTTTTACGTTCAGCCCGAACACATAGGCATTTCAACATTAATAATTGGACCAAGTTGTTTCCCCCTGGTTTTACAAACAAATCACTATTTTGTCCATTCGCGTTGTTGCCTCTACATGGGTCATAATGTCTCCAAATTTATTGCTGTTTTCGTCAACTAATACCACTTCACTATTTTCAATGTCAGCAGACGAACAAACATAAATAATTTCGGCATCAGGAAACATACCATAATCAGCGTCACTGTTCTTCTGCAGCCATTTACGTCATTAGCATCTATGACCGAGCGCCCGGTCATGTTGTACGTCCGATTTTGTACGGTTGGAATACCAAAATCAAATTCAGCTGCAGTGTCTTTCAATAATTCTCTGTTATTCATCCCAAGCGTGGACACTGGTATCTTCTTTCTCCCTGACATCATTTTTCACTCACAGCAAACGGAAAAAATACAGCAGTGTACAGTTTAGTGTTAAATTAGAAATCTGAAATTTTGCCAAGCTCTGTGTATAGCAGCTGGTTGAATTCAAATTTAATGTTTCTCACCATAGACTGCCGGTATTACATCCGGAGTGTCAAATTCTGTACGGCGACTCTACTGAAAGAAAAAATGAGATTCGGATGAATCCCAGGTAAGGGTTGATGAACACCAGATGAATCACGTTCTACTGAATTAACACTGTCATCATTCCTGAAAGCAAATTTGCACTGGCTATGTTACAGTCACTAGTATTTGATTCCCATGACGATTATTATCGAGGTCACAGGTTTTAAATGGGCGTGTACCCGTCATAAGCATGGGTAGGCTTAACAGGCAGCTGAAATACGTGCACCCTTCGTTGTAGTGACACTTGTTACAGCCACCTTGACTGTAATAAGACTGCCCTAATGTCTTACTGGTTGTTTCCATTTGGTGCGTGTGGCATACGATACTCCTCTGTTACCACACACGCGAACTGACATAAATTTTTCATACTACACAAACCATTGTTTTGATATTAAGTTTCGTAGGTCTGTTTCTAGTTTCAGACACTCTCGAAGTAGTTAAAAATTTATTTGTACCTGGTAGCATTAACACTCAAAGAAATGGAAATTTGCTTGTGCATTCAACGAGAAAATGTTGCATAACAAAACAATTTAAAGCCACAATGCATTTTATTCAGCCCCTCACAGCCCCTTCTTAACCTTGTTTAAATTAGTTAATATTGCAAAATATTTCAGAATATAACCTTATCATTAGGCAAAAAAGGCGATGCAAAACATGAATACACATATTATGTCTTAAAGCAACGATTTTCTGTCTTGGCGTGTTCTGTGGTTGCCTATGAAGAAAGAGAAGTATATTTGACAGCGTTTACTTCGTTTGCTGGTAAGTTAACTCCGCCCACAGACGCCATGAAGGTCCAACGGTAGCGACCGGCCGCCGTGTCATCCTCTGCCCAAAGGCGTCACTGGACACAGATAAGGAGGGTCATGTGGTCAGCACATCGCTCTCCAGGCCGTATGTCAGTTTTACGAGACCCGAGCCGCTAGTTCTCAATCAAGTAGCTCCTCAGTTTGCCTCACAAGGGCTGAGTGCACCCCGCTTGCCAACAGCGCTCGGCAGACCGGACGGTCACCTATCCGAGCGTTAGCCCAGCCCGACGACGCTTAACTTCGGTGATCTGCGGCAAGTCCGTTGGCTTGTTGGTCAGTTTCTGTCACACAATAATGTAAATAATCAGGCAATTCATCTGAATTGGCTGTCACCATTTGTCCTATTCCTTTCGTTCATTACTGCGGCTTTCTGGATTATGCTGCCCACTGTTTATAAATTTATGAACACTTACAACACGTTTTTTGTTACAACAGACAACTGTACGGCAGAAAGAAGATGGTGGTCAAAACAAAGAGTGTTCGACTTCACTATATATGTGGTGAGCTTGCTGCTACCTATCACTTCGTAATGCCTTCTTCACTATTGAGCGAAGCATCTTTGATGTCAGTAGACGAAATAGGGTACGATGAGAGAGAATATAAATTACCAGATATTATCAGTAACAACTAAACTTTCTTTAAACATCTCGAAGTATGGTTATTGAACATATACGCTACTGATGATTACGGATTTTGTAACGTAACAGTACTGGGTATTTTGCCGGACGATGGAATTATGAATCATGGAGTAATATTAAATATGTTAAGGAAGTTAACAAAGAATTGTGACTGTTATCGGTCCCTGGAAAACGTGTTTGTGCGTAATAAAGGATGCTCTTGAAGGAACATTGACTGGGCGAAACGTCGAAGGATAGAGAAGATACAAACCAATAGGTATCATCAAGACACATTCGATGTAATGTGAAATGAAAGAACTGCGTAGAAGATAAGGTAATAGAAATCGGTGGTTTAATTCCTTAGTTATTCAGAACAGCTACAAACAATGGTCATATGGAAAAAAAAAGTGCTCGGTTTTTCAACCGTGAGCGCCCCGTGTCCTGCCGCGAGCGTGGGCGGCCGTCTACGGACGAAAGCAAAGGATTAGCCAACTAGAAATTATTAAGTAACAATTCGGGCGGCATATTAAGGACTCTCTGATGACGAACATCTCATTGGTATACTCAAAATTTACTTTAAGAAGAATCTAATTATTTCTGTTCCAAAAAAAGCAGATGTTGACAGGTGTGAATGTAGCTGAGCTATCAGGTTAATAAGACATGGTTGCAAAATACTAACACTAATTCTTTACAGACGAACGGAAAAGCTTGTAGAAGCCGACGTCGGGGAAGATCACTTTGGATTCCGGAGAAATGTAGGGACACACGAGGCGATACTCACCCTACGACTTATCTTAAAGGTAGGTTAAAGAAAGGCAACATTTGTAGACTTAGAGGAAGCGTTTGACAATGTTCATTGGAATACTCTCTGAAATTCTGATGATAGCAGGGTTAAAAAAACAGGGAGCGAAAGGCTATTTACAACCTGTACAGCCACTAGATTTCAGTTCTAAGAGTCGAGGGCATGAAAGGGAAGCAGTGGCTTAGAAGGGTTGTAGCCTGTCCCCCATCTCATTCAATCTGTACACTGAGTAAGCAGGAAAGGAAACCAAAGAAAAATTTGGGATAGGAACTGAAGTCCAAGGAGAAGAAACAAAACTTGGAGGTTTGCCGATGGCATTGTAACTCTGATAGAGACAGTAAAGGACATGGAAGAGCAGTTTAACGGAATGGACAGTGTATTGAAAGTAGGATATACGAAGAACATCAACAAAAGTAAAAGAAGGATACTTGAATTAGTCAAATTAAATTAGATGAAGGTGAGGGAATTAGATTAGGAAATGAGGCATTAAGAGTAGTAGATGAGTTTTACTATTAGGGAATTGAAATAACTGGTGATGGCCATTTTACATACTATATATAACGCAGGACTGGCAGTATCAGGAAAACCACTTTTGATAAAGAGGATTTTGTTAATATATAATATAAATTGAAGTCTTAGCAAGTTTTTTCTGGGTGTACATTTACATCTACATCTACGTGATTACTCTGCTATTCACAATTAAGTGCCTGGAAGAGGGTTCAGTGAACCACCTTCAAGCTGTCTCTCTACCGTTCCACTGTCGAACGGCACGCGGGAAAAACGACCACTTAAATTTTCCTGTGCGAGCCCTCATTTCTCTTATTTTATCGTGATGATCATTTCTCCCTATGTAGGTGGTTGCCAACAGAATGTTTTCGAAATCGTCGAACTGCAGTAGGGTTTTGGAATATATACTGTGTTCTAACATTATGGAATACCACGAAGAAAACGATTTCTTGACACAAAGTCAGCACGGATTCAGAAAACATCGTTCTTGTAAGACACAACTAGCTCTTTATACTCATGAAGTAAGAAGTGCTATCGACAGGGGATGTCAGATTGATTCTATATTTTTAGATTGCCAGAAGACTTTCGATACCGTTCCTCACAAGCATCTTCTAACCAAACTGCGCGCCTATGGAATTTCGACTCAGTTGCGCGACTGGATTCATGATTTCCTGTCAGAAAGGTCACTGTTCTAGTAATAGACGGAAAGTCATCGAGTAAAACAGAAGCAATATTCGGCTTTCCCCAAGGAAGTGTTATAGGCCCTCCATTGTTCCGGATCTATATTATCGACATAGAAGACAATCTGAGTAGCCCTCTTAGATTGTTTGCAGATGATGCTGTCATTTATCGTCTTATAAAGTCATAAGATCACCAAAACGAATTAAAAAATGATTTAGATAAGATATTTGTGTGGTGCGAAAAGTGGTAATTGACCCCCAATAAAGAAAAGTATGAAGTTACTCACATGAGAACTAAAAGAAATCAGCTAAATTTCGATTACGCGATGAGTAACACAAATCTTAAGGCTGTAAATTCAACTAAATATTTAGGGATTAAAATTACAAATAACCTGAATTGGAACGATCACATAGATAATGTTGTGCGTAGAGCAAACCAAAGACTGCGATTCATTGGCAGAACACTTAGATGGTGCAACAGGTCTCCTAAAGAGACTGCTTAGACCACGCTTGTCCGTCCTATTCTGGAGTATTGCCTTGCGGTGTGCGTTCCGCATCAGGTGGGACTGACCCACATAGGGATAAATGATCATCACGATAAAATAAGAGAAATGAGGGCTCGCACAGAAAAAATTAAGTGCTCGTTTTTCCCGCATGCCGTTCGAGAGTGGAACGGTGGAGAGACAGCTTGAAGGTGGTTCATTGAACCCTGTGCCAGGAACTTTATTGTGAATAACAGAGTAATCACCTAGATGCAGATGTAAATTACCCCTATTTACCTTTTTGGGTATTGGTGTTACTTGAGCAATTTTCCAGTCTCTAGGTGTGGATCTTTCTGTGAGCGAACGATTGCATATAATTGCTAAATATCGAGCTATTGTATCAGCATACTCTAAAAGGAATCTGGCTGGTATACAATCTGTGTACTTGTCTGGAGTGTAGTCTTGTACAGAAGTGAAATGTGGAAGATGAGCATATCAGACAAGAAGAGAATAGAAGCTTTGTGTTGCTACGTGAGATAGCTGAAGATTAAGTGGGTAGGTCAAGTAACTAATGAGGACATTCTGAATCGAAATGGGGAGATGAGAAATGGATTACACAACTTTACTAAAAGAAGGAATTGGTTGATAGGATACATCAAGAGGCACAAAGGAACTGTCAATTTGGTGATAAAGTGTGGTGTGTAAAAACTGTAGAGGTAAACCCAGGCTTCACTACAGCAAACAGGTTGAAATGGATGTAGGTTGTAGTAGTTATTCGGAGGTAAACAGGCTTGTGGTGGATAGAGTAACGTGGAGAGTTCTACTAAACCAGCTTTCAGTGTAAGGAGCTGGTGTTTAGTGGTGAGGTGGTGTATTAGAATAATTTTATTCGAATTTAAACAAACCAATTTATTTAAACAAGCAGAAAATTACAGAAGTGTAAAATATACCGGCAGAGAACCGTTCGTAGCTCTACCATTCGTGAATATTACTTTAGCAAAGAATACTGATGGGGCAATTTATTAAAAAACCTCAATACAGCAATTTAATGGTATCGATACTAAGTAACGCTTTGATCAAGATTTACTATCCGAATTTAAGAAAAGTAACTGTTGACAGAATTTAGATAAAATGAGCATTAAAACAGCAGCTCTCAACGAGACTTGCAATTACTATTCAAGAGAAGCTGCAGCTGGTAGGATTTAGAAAAAGATTCAATGAGTTAAACGGCAACTGTCGGGCGGATTTAATGTTGCAACTTACTGAAAGCAACTGCTGCCAGAATTTAATCCGTGTAAGATGATCCAATGAATTTAACAGCAACCGCCCACCATATTTACAGAACTTTCAGAAATCAGCTAGTAGCAGAATTTAATAAAATAGTCCAGTGAATTGAAGAGCAATTGCCCACCAAATTTTCTGTTACAACTTACAGATAGCAACTATTGGCAGAATTTGACAAAAGTGATGAACTGAATTAAACATAACCTACAGAACACTGGCCCCCGTACTAGGGTCCATCACTACACAAAATGTGCAGACATAACTGCAAGAGCCCTCTTTCTGTAACACACGAAGCATAGACGAACAGTCAAAAATTTTTACGGTGTGTAAATACACGGAACTGATCGCCTTGAGATTACGGAACCACTTGTATATACAAGGTCCAATAAGGCACAATAAATTGTAGGTTTAACTACCACGTTACAGGAGTGATTTAAGCTGCGTACCGGTTTACCATTTGAAAAGGGCACACACTTAACATGACGCGACTTAACCAAGAAGCTCCACGCATAGTGTAAGTCTAATAACAAACTGTAGGTAGGAAATCACTTAGAGCCAACCTGACATAGTTCACTCGGTCTACTGTGCTTGTGACAAGCTTTTGAGAAACCAGGATGGCGACCTCAGAGACGGCCCGATCACGTAAGTGTCATAAAACAAAATGCTCACCATCATTTCCGAGAATCGATGAGTAAACCAGCAACAGCGTCCAGGTAACCGAGACTGCTAGCAAATGGGTGCTTTCACCACACAGCTGCCATTCAGGACTCAAAAGGCCGTAATCCACAGGCGGCTCTTACGACTAATGATCGGATTAGACTGATAGGTAGCAAACCCGCCACCACAGCTGACACAGGGTGCCTTCAGATCTCCAGACTCGAAGCACAAGTAAAGATTTAGCCGCCAAGTCGGAACGTGTTTCCTACCGGACGATATTCACTAGCCAAACCGCTGCAGTCATGCACTGTGCGGCTGGTCCCGGCGGAGGTTCGAATCCTCCCTCGGGCATGGGTGTGTGTATTTGTCCTTAGGATAATTTAGATTAAGTAGTGTGTAAGCTTGAAACACGTATGTATTCAGTGTATTCATTAGCAGCGATGGCGAGGCATGACAGAATCTCTGACCAGAGAGTTATTTATCGTTGCTAGTCTGCGCTTGACCGCGCGAGAGTTGAGTTGCGAGCCGGCAGAGCGAGTAGTCAGTTGCGAGTTGTACTCAGTCGGAGTTGTGTGTGAGGAGTCGGCGGGCGTCGACATGGGTCTCTGGTCAAGGTTCGGGACGAGGTATATTGTTAAATAAGGTAATGAAGCAGCATTGCGCACATCTGATAATGTAATGTATGTTAATTGTAATTAATTTGTTCAAGAAATGCGCCAATAATAATTTTGTTTTCAAAGCAATCGTTTTTAAGAAAAGAATCATTCCAATTGAAACAATATTTCCTATGTTTTTCCACCCAGAATCAATTTATCAGGTTAATTATTGCACAGGGCCTAAGGTCAGGGATGCTGCCCTATTATTGTGGGTTTAATGATTAAATTTCATTTCTCAACTTTTGTGTCTAGTTTACATTGGGCCATTATTTTTCAATATTTTTGTAGCGAAGGTACAGTCGCTTTTATTTCAATTTAACGATGTTTTGTGGGAGCTCAACAACATTTGGGTCATTATTATTCAGTAATCTTGTGGGGAACTAACTTTTGGCACGTTTTAATTATCATAGACTTTTCTTTTATCTACGCTGGGAGGTTACGTTTAGCACGATGACCATTAACATTTAATTATTTTCTTTAATTTCTGTGGGGAGGTTACACTAGTGCGCGGTCAAGCGCAGACTAGCAACGATAAATAACTCTCTGGTCAGAGATTCTGTCATGCCTCGCCATCGCTGCTAATGAATACACTGAATACATACGTGTTTCAAGCTTAGGGACTGATAACCTTAGCAGTTAAGTCCCGTAAGATTTCACACACATTTGAACTAGCCAAACAGCAACAATTGGAACCCCGGAACAACACCGACTAGCGTATGAAGCATAGCTGCAACTGAAGCCTACCTCTGGCCACGAAGACACTGCCTTTGACCATAGATAATTGCCTGCCGGGAAAAAAATGAGACCGCCGCCCACCACGGCAGCCCTTAAAATGGTTCAAATGGCTCTGAGCGCTATGAGACTTAACATCTGTGGTCATCAGTCTCCTAGAACTTAGAACTACTTAAACCTAACTAACCTAAGGACATCACACACATCCATGCCCGAGGCAGGATTCGAACCTGCGACCGTAGCAATCGCGCGGTTCCGGACTGAGCGCCCGGAACCGCTAGACCACCGCGGCCGGCGGCAGCCCTTAAATAGCCGGTGTCAACATGAGACCTTCCCTATGATGGCGGATCCACCACTCGTTCCACTGCCACAACATCGGTGCTGCCAATCTGAGGCACCAATCGACAGATCATGCTATTACTAAAAAAAAAAAAAAAAATCCCCCCCCCCCCACAACAACAGCAACAGTAGCTGTACTATTTATAGATCTCCTAGTTGTAGCTTCTAGGTCCTTATTTCTTAATTTCTAGAATGTTAATGACAAAAGATGATGATCACAAGTCCATAACAAAGGTAAATGGCCTTTCGTTTGAGACGCTACGACATGGAAGAAAGCCTCCTCCACGGGGTGGTGTGCTTTAGCGGTAGAACAGGGTTTGTGTTGGGAGATGTGACACACCTGAAGCGGTACTGTTACATTGAACACAATGATTAGCTGTCAGAACTTAGCGCGAGCTGTACCCACTACAAACGCAATGACAAACTTTGCTGAATCTAACACAATGACCACTTTCCAAGGTTCATGCGTGGCAATCAACAACAATATCTGTATGTGCGAAAATTTGCAGCTGACCCTAAATAATGAAAAGTGTGAGAACATCCACGTGAGTGCTGAAAGCCATCCCTTAAACTTTGTTTACATGATACATGCCACGCAGGATAGCCGCGTGGTCTATGGCGCTTTGTCACGGTCCGTTCGGCTCCCCCCGTCGAAGGTTTGAGACCTACCTCGGGCATGGGTGTGTGTGATGTCCATAGCGTAAGTTAGTTTAAGTTAGATTAAGTAGTGTGTCAGCTTAGGGACCTTAGGAACCGATGACCAAAATGCTGACCTCAGCATTTTGGTCCCATAAGGCCTTACCAAAAATTTCCAACTACACGATAAATCAATCAAATCTAAAAGCTGTAAATTCAACTAATACCTAGGAATTACAATTACGAAAGACTTATGGGAAAGAACATACAGAAATGTTGTGGGGAAGGCGAACCAAAGACAGCATTTTATTGGCAGAGCACTTAGAAAACGCAACAGATCTACGAAAGAGACTACGCTTGTCCATCCTCTTTTCGAATACTGCTGCGCGGTGTGGGATGCCTACCAGATAGGTTTAACGGAATACATCGAGAAAGTTCAAAGAAGGGCAGCACGCTCTGTATTATCGATGACTTATAACTAGTTCAGTTGCCAAGGCCTCTTCATTTGAGGTCTGTGCATCATGGGCAGGGGTTCAGATTTATTGTAAACAAACTGTCATTAACAATAATGATACTGAAATGTTGTGGAAATAATAACTATGATATAAAAAATTAACTAACGATTTGTTATCAGTTTCTTTTCCAACAAATACTTTTTTTACAATAATTTATTCCTGTTTACTAACAATTTTTGCGTACGCATCAATAGACGAGTGCTCAGCGAGGCAGAATGCCACGCAAGGGTCTGCGTTAGATTCCCGGCTGAGTCAGAGATTTTCTTCACTCGGTGGCTGGGTGTTGCGTTGTCTTAATCATCATATCATCCTCATCGACATGAAAGTCGCCAAAGTAACGTTGATTAAAAAGACTTGCACCAGGCGACCGGTCTACCCGATGGGAGGCTGTGGCCACACGACATTTCATTTCAGCAATTTTTGACAGCCTTTTTCGTGGGTATATTTAGAAATGTAGAATATCATACATATTTTATTATTTTACTTACGTACTACGGTTTATTTGCAACAATTTACGAAGCTATTTTTACTGTTTTCCTCCGATGAGGAGGACTATAAAACTAGTAGAGAGAAGAACAACTTAAATACTACGTTTCTCATTTTGTGTCTGCAGTTTCTATCTACACTTGATACTCTTTTATACAATATTTACATTTTAATCATTTTCTTTCTGAATGGTTTGCCCATTCTGTACAGGGTGTTACAAAAAGGTACGGCCAAACTTTCAGGAAACATTCCTCACACACAAAGAAAGAAAATATGTTATGTGGACATGTGTCCGGAAACGCTTACTTTCCATCTTAGAGCTCATTTTATTACTTATCTTCTTTAATCATGGAATGGAAACACACAGCAACAGAACTTACCAGCGTGACTTTTGTTACGGGAAATGTTCAACATGTCCTCCGTTAGCGAGGATACATGCATCCACCCTTCGTCGCATGGAATCCCTGATGCGCTGATGCAGCCCTGGAGAATGGCGTATTGTATCACAGCCGTCCACAATACGAGCACGAAGAGTCTCTACATTTGGTACCGGGGTTGCGTAGACAAGAGGGCTGAGCGTGGAGGCCATGGAATTGGTCCGCCTCTACCAATCCATCGACTACCGAATGTATTGTTGAGAAGCGTACGAACACTTCTACTGAAGTGTGCAGGAGCTCCATCGTGCATGAACCACATGTTGTGTCGTACTTGTAAAGGCACATGTTCTAGCAGCACGGGTAGAGTATCCCGTATGAAATCATGATACCGTGCTCCATTGAGTGTAGGTGGGCCCGCATCTCGTGGTCGTGCGGTAGCGTTCTCGCTTCCCACGCCCGGGTTCCCGGGTTCGATTCCCGGCGGGGTCAGGGATTTTCTCTGCCTCATGATGGCTGGGTGTTGTGTGATGTCCTTAGGTTAGTTAGGTTTAAGTAGTTCTAAGTTCTAGGGGACTGATGACCATAGATGTTAAGTCCCATAGTGTTCAGAGCCATCTGAGCGTAGGTGCAAGAACAAACTAAAATGAGCTCTAACATGGAAATTAAGCGTTTCCGGACACATGTCCACATAACATATTTTCTTTATTTGCGTGTGAGGAATGTTTCCTGAAAGTTTGGCCGTACCTTTTTGTAACACCCTGTATATACAACAATACGTCCTCACAGATGAACCATTTATCTCCATGCATGACTTTCAGTTGCAGAGCAGTGTGTACCTCATGACCTCTTCACAGAAAGATTATTTGGTTCACCGTATGCAGAAATTCACCTTTGGGTGGTACCTACATTTGTGCAGCATGCATACATTTTAGACGTGAGCCCCACAAACTCAACAATCTGCGAACCAATTGCACGTCTTCCACCACAAAGATAACCTACTCGTTTTGCAGTGATATTCCACAAGGATCATCAGACACTTATCCAGATGTGACGAATGTTGCAGGATTTTACATACATATTTCATACAGATTGCAGGCTTTCAGCTAATGGATGAAACCGTCTGTGTCAATGTAAAGTAAATTTCGACCACCAAAGTTTGGCCTCATTAACTCATAGCGAAAGTGGCACATCTGGAATTTTGAGAGATCAAGAATACACATACGGACATACACAGGCTTTGTGTACTGCTTTGAAACCTTGGCCATCTCCGCAGCGACTAGCCCTTGATTGAAGATGGTGGTTTCGTTGATATATGGCAGGATTGTGTAATCTGTAGCGCCATAACGCCCATCCCAGCTGTAAACTAAATGAATTTCACGCTATTCCCTAACATTTTCCACTGTTTCTCCGAAAACTGAATTGTTTATTAATTTGTAAAAATCTTTTTCAAAGTCATACATCGCGAGTACCCTCTGCTTCTACCAGTTTGCTGCTTCTAACAAGTTTCAACTCGAACCTGTGGTTCGAGACTTCTGCAGTGCACGATGTATCTCTCCTTGCTCCGCAATATTGTCATCAGCTTGAGGACGGAATCTATGTGCAGAACTAGGTGTTCTTGACACAGTGACAAGTCACTATGCATGTCATGTAAATGGATGGGATATTCCAGGTCTGCCTCCAGCACACATCCCTCACCAGAAACCCCAGCCACAATTAGGATGTGTTTCCTTCAGTACAATTTCCCGTTTGGGTATCCATCGGAACCCTCCAATCAACAGAGATTGTTACATGGCCTCTCTGTAGAGGTTGTTTACTTCAAATTAAAGGTTGTAACATAAATTGTCAAATTTCCTATATTCTTCGTTGCTCATTCACGTGTTATTCGCCTTGGCTTACCTGTGCACACACCGTTAAAGCCCCCGCTCATCATCAGTATATTAACATATCAACATCAATCAACAGTCCAACGCCAACATGTCTCTTTCGTAACATCGCGTCAAATTAAACTCGTAGTGTGATGAAATAGAAGGGAGGTTCCAGAAAGTATGTACCCAGGCATACAGTCTGGCACTTTTCAAATGTGTCCGCTGGCAGGTGTACATAGATGTACGTGTATAATCTAGCGTATCCTCAGAAACCAGGGATGCCAAACCTCTGCCAAACATTCACCATGCGCTCGTACTCTGAATCCGTTAGGGCACCGCCTGTCAGTTTACTAGAGAATGCAGTTATGCCGAGAAACCCAGGTTTTCGTAAGGAAAGACCCCTTCTTCATTATAAGCTGAAACTTTACGTCGTTGGGATGGACTCTCAGCAAGTTTCTGAAAAGACGCGTGCATGAAATGTAGCGAATCCGGGAAACGGAGTGTTGTTTTTGGCGTTATTCTCTTGGAAAATGAATCGTACCTTTCAACGGTGTCAGGAATGACACTGATCTTATCACTCTCCAAATCGGAATCACGGAAGCACTCAACAAGGAAGGATCATGATAGGTATGTGGAGTTGGTACCTCATGTTGTACGCATCGTGGATCCGAGTTAGATGATTATGGTATCTACAAGGAATTCCCGCTTTTCTGTCCTACCATAGCCCACAAACATGACAATTAACTGCCAATTTACACAATACATCACTCTCTCGTGAGTCGGTCATTGGGACACTGCTGTGATAAATCCCGTCAACATCCCACACTAGTTTTTCAGGCTCAGTGGCCAACCACCTCGCAGGGTTATCCCTGGCAGATAGTTGAAATTGTTGTGACGACTGTCAGAAGCACAAAACTTCATACTCTTTTCATACGAAATGAGCCTTTCTTTAAAGGTAGTGTGAGAGGCATTGAGTCACTTTCAAAATGCGCTACACGAGCTAGGGAGCGTTTGGAGTTTGCGTACACTATGAAGGGACATTGCTTCTGATGGAGGGCATTCTTAAACATTAAGAACTTTTTATCCACGGTAGATATGTCATATGAACCGATTTCTGGTTCGAGCCATAAGTCAGATGCCTTTCACGATTCTCACTCAGGGTTAAATAGTTGAGACATACTTGCAGACATCAGATGTTTCTTATTTACTTGCACGCAGGGCATATTTTGGTTAATTTCTGTCGCTAGCCAGAAGAGACCGTGCAAAGCAATATTCATCCTTCCATCTATATTCTGGACATTAATGCATACCTGTGTAGTATCCAAGCTAGCGGACACATGGAAAAGTGCCTTACTATAATACGTTTGGTATTCTTTGAACAGCCGCACGGAGTAGCCGCTCGGTATGCGGTGACTTGTCCCGTCCGCGCGGCCCCTTCCGTTGGAGATTCGAGTCCTCCGTATTGCATGGGTGTTTGTGTTGTCCTTAGTGTAAGTTATTTTAAGTTAGATTAAGTAGTGCGTAAGCTTAGGGACTGATGACCTCAGCAGTTTGGTCCCATAGGACCTTACCACAAACTTCAAATTTCAAGCCGGCCATGGTGGCCGAGTGGTTCTAGGCGCTTCAGTCCGGAACCACGCGACCGCTACGGTCGCAGGTTCGAATTCTGTCACGGGCATGGATGTGTGTGATGTCCTTAGGTTAGTTAGGTTTAAGTAGTTCTAAGTTCTAGGGGACTGATGACCTCAGCAGTTAAGTCCCATAGTGCTCAGGGCCATTTGAACCATTTGAGCCATTTCAAATTTCAAATTCTTTGAACAGAGCTGTTAGCGATGTCCGAGGAGTGAGTAGCAGTCGCAGCGCACAGCAAGTCACGAATCATCATTAAATTATTCTACTCGGTCATTACTGGTTATGTTGTTTTCTGTCACCGTCCACATAATGGACCAACACGCTTAAATGCACTGAAATGTAGTAATATATATAAGAAAACGGCAGAGCGATGTAACTTAGTGAAACCTAAGCACAGCCGTGAGCAGACTCCATCCTGCCTAAATTTAAGCGACTAGAGATGAACATACTCGACTCCTATTACTTGAAATAAACAGAGGAATGTGGTTATCGTCTTTAAACACGAGTCGTAGCAGCGTGTAAAGTCATTCCATTCTGAGACCTGTTAGCAGTAACAAGAGTCGCGCTATTAAAATCAGCAGAGATGAAATGAAATGTCGTATGGCGAGGGCTTCCCGGCGGTTAGACCCGATCGCCTGGTGCAAGTCTTTCGAGGTGACGCCACTTCGGTGATTTGCGCGTCGATGTCGATGAACTGATGATGAGGACGAAGACACAAACACCCAGTCCCTGAACGGAGAAAATCTCCAACCCAGCCGGGAATCGAACCCACACCTGCCTCCCCCCCCCCCCCCCCCCCCCCCCCCGCCATGAGAAGCCGGCGCGCTGTCCACTCAGTTACGGTGGCGTACAGATGAAACGCCATAGTAAAAATGATTGTGATGACGACTCATCAGGGGCTAATAACTGTCTCTTATTTAACTGTAGTGATCCTACAGGTATGTATTTAAGATGGTTTCCTTTTCCATGTCTGTTCGTTATAGCTGCAGTCTGATGAATAATTTCTTCTCCTCATCTTCCTCTGCTGCAGATGAGGTGGTTGTCTGTGAGTCAGCGTTGCACTTGTAATAACATCTCCATTACCTGACACGATGATGATCGGTTTGCCTCCCCAGTCCAGTCCCCTGAAGATATAAAAACTGCACATGCAAAACACCATCACAGCCCAGGCCGTCACCATCAACGTGGTGTAGGCTGATGTCACCAGCCAGTACGGCCATGTTCCCTCCATCCTGGACTTTGTCGTAGTCATTATGGATCTTCGTTCATACGTGCACTCGATGATAGCGTTATGATGGTTGTTGATCAGGAGGATAAGATATTACAAGTCGTCAAGACATCATGGCAACACAACGACTTCTTCAGATGCCACTTATTTTGAAAGTATATATGCATCAGTTTTAAAAAATAATATGTATATATTATTATTATTATTATAACGATTGTTCCCCTTCAGGAGAGCGATTGAACTTGAATTCATAATTTCATCTTGGGATGTTTTTCTTCTTTGCTTCCCAAAACCTCCTCATCCTCTCAGAATGCACCTTCTTCCGTTCTTCTGTCCATTTTTTACCAGGCTGACGCGATGTTCTTTCCCCAAACTTCACACTTGTGATTTTATGCCGGCACTCGGTGCGATCTTCGAGATTTTTTATGTTGATCTGCTGTAGATCCCTCTGGACTTCTTTCAGCCATTCTGTACCACATTTACTCCTTGTTCTAATATTGAATAATTTCTTTGCTGTTCTGGAGTCTTCCATCCTGTAGATGTGTGTATAAAATTTGGCTCGGCGCTTTCTGATTTCATCTGTAACTATGTTGATCTTTCTATAGAGTTCGTTTTGTGGTCTCTTCATCCAAATGCCATTTTTGTTGATTGGACCGTAAATCTTACTGAGAATTTTTCTTTCCTGCTCTTCTATTTCCTTAATTTTTGAATGACCATCAATCACCATTGTTTCAGCTGCATAGATTGCTTCTGGAAGAATCACTGTCGTATAGTGCCTTACTTTTGCGTCTGTCGAAATGCACTTCTTGTTGTAATGCGTCCATGTTAGCTTGTAGGCCTTCTGGAGCTTGGTGATTCTTTGTTCATTGGCAATTCGGTTTAATCCTGAGGACTGTATAGTTTCACCGAGGTATTTAAAATGGCAGACTTGTGCAATTTTACCATATTTTGTTATTAAAGGGGATTTATTTTCTGGCTGCCTTACAATATATTGGGTTTTTCCATATCTGTAGTCCGTTTTTTTGTGAAATTTCATGTAGTTTTTCCACTGCGTGAATCGCTTCTGTTCTGTTATTGGTGATAATTGCAATATCGTCAGCGAAAACAAGGCACTTGACTTTAATTCGGTTCTCTTTCTTGATACCAATTTGGATACCCTTTACGTGAGGTTCCCATTCCCTGTTTATCTTTTATAGAACAATATTGAAAAGTATTGGGGATAGTCCGTCCCCCTGTCGGACTCCAGATATGATTTCGAAGGGTTCTAATACTTCGCCCATGAATTTCACTTTGGCCGTTGTTCCTGTAAGTGTCTGTTCTGTGATTTTTGTGTCATTCGGTAGATCCCAAATTCTTCCATGATTTTAAACAGGTTCCACTGAATCATATGATTTCCTGAAGTCGATGAATGTAACTACTGTGTTTTTGCATTTCCTCATTTGTAATATTGTCTTTAAGCACCAGATCTGTTCCGCACATGACCGTCCTTTTCTGAATCCGGCCTGGTATTCACCAATTAGGGTATCTGCTTGGGATTCTATCCTGTTTAAAAGCGCTTTGGAAAGGATTTTGTAAGCGACTGGGAGCAGGGAAATTCCTCTGTAATTGTTCATGTCTGTCTTGTCGCCCTTTTTGTGTAGCGGGTGAATTAGAGCGAATTTCCAGTCCTCTGGTATCTGCTCCGTTATCCATATGTCTGACATTATATGGTGTAATTTCTGCATAAGTATAGGATCGTTTAGTTTCCAGAACTCAGCAATGATCCCATCTTCTCCTGGTGCTTTGTTATTTTTCAACTGCTTGACTATCTCCATAATTTCTTCAAGATCCGGGGCATGTGAGTCTGGGTGTGTGAATACTGGAGAAGAGAAGACAAGTTTTTCTTGGGGTTGTTCGCAGTTGAGGAGGAAACTGAAATATTGGGCTAAGATTTTGCAGTTATTTTTCGTGTTGGTTTCGAAAGAGCCATCGGGTTTCTTGAAGCACATGCTAGGCGCTTGGTATCCCTGAAAGTTTTCTCTGAAAGTCTTATAAAAATTTCTTGTATTATTTTTGATGAAATCCTGCTGGAGTGTTGTCATATCCCCGTTATTCTTTTCTAATTATTTTTGAGGTTTGTGTTTGAGTTTTAAGAAAGTTCTCCCAGTTTTCTTCAGTTTTGTGACTGCTAAATTTTTTCCATGCAGTTATTCGGTTGTCGACTGCCTCATCACAGGTTGCATTCCACCAGCGATGTTTCCTGTTGCGAGGAGGTTGTCCTAATTTGAGGGCTTCCTGAATTTATATATATATATATATTGTGCCCATGACACTCAAACCTTGAACTAGTTATAAAGTATGGTAAGAGAGAGAGGTAGCTTGACTCTTGTTGGTCAAGGATGATTTGCCGCCATTTTTATGCCTCATGTTGGTCCAGTTCCAGGTGGTACTAGCCAATTTTGTTTCACAGAATACCATGTGACCGGTATGGAGTTAAGGTCATTCCCTTGAATGTAACTAGTCTAGTTCCCTAAGAAGTCAGCCTCTCTTGGCCAAAACTTCTTTATTTTCGACTAAGACGGTACTACGTTGTGAGGCACCATGGTGCCTTTCAGTTTTGTTCTCTGATATTATCTTCCAAGGGAGGAGGAAGGCCTGTGCAGGCATGGTGAAATCATTCTCCATAGGGGAGCAAAGCTTAAAGGCAAAATCTGTTCCTCCAAGCTGGGGGATTTGCGATAAAGATGGTAACCACGTAAAAATCTTCATACTCGGAAACCTCAGTATATGCCTGGGATAAAAAGTGGAAATCATGGACTACGACCAGGCAAGGAAAAGTTTCACATTTACGGAATAAAAGACATACTCAGTGTTGCCATAAGGAATGTACAAGGTATGGGGACACATGAGACCAAGCTTAACAAAGTACTCAAAGATATGCAAAGATATATCAGTATAACAGTCATACCAGAAACCAAACAGAGATTGAAAGACATCAAATATCTAGAAGATTATCTTATTTCATACAGTGGAGTAGCATCTGAGCAGAGAGTATGTTGCTGAGTGGCAGAATTGGCAGATAGAAACTGGTGTGATGCATTAGTAAATAAGAGATTCACCACAGTGAGAGTAAAGGGGCATCTGGATCAAGAGGAGGGGTTAAGGAATCTAGATCAGTCCAGGGTAACTAATCTACTCCAAAATTGACTTCTAGCGAAGATCTAACTGAAGAATGGAAAAAATGTTAAAAATTTCATAATTCAAGTAGCTAGAGAAGTACTAGGTGGAAAACCCAAAACGAATCGTAGAAGGGGACTTCGAGAGATGGAAGAAGTCACAGAAAATAAAAATAAAGCATATAGAGAGTTCTTACAGAAATAGACTGAAGAAGTTAAAGAAAAATATAATTAAGTCAAAAATATAGTAATGCAGGTACATGTCTCTTCATTGGATACCGTTATGAGCAGATTTGAGTATGACATACAAGACAAACAGAAAATATCATATAAACTGATCGGACTGGTAAAAGAAACAAACAGAGGTATTACAATCACAAATACGTTCCTTCAGGAGACTGGGCAAATTACTACGTGAAATTATGGTACAATCCGAATGCTGAGGAGCCAACGGAAGAGAAGCAGACGAAGGGACAGACCTAATAAATTTGACAGTATTAAAACAGGTATTGAGGGAAACGAAAAACAGAAAAATCACCTGGATTGGATGGAAACAACTGAGAGCTGATAATATAGGGTCAATTATATTTAGAATTCAGACTGCTCCATCCATGTAACGTGAGTTGGCGTACACATGAAACACTAGGAAAATGGAGATGTGCTAAAGTTATTTCTCTGCTTAAAAAGGGGGACAGAAATAACGCAACCAAATACAGGGAATCAGTCTTATGAATTCTTCTTACAAAAGATACATCAAAACAGTTAATGAAAGGTTTGCTAATATATCAGATTCAATTCGATAAAGGAAGATCTAGAGCCGACGATATTTTCACACCAAACGAACTATGCAGAAAAGACGAGATTTAATTTTGGAGACACAACTAGTATTTATTGACTTTGGGAAGTAATTTGACCGCGTCCATATAAAAAAAGCTTTTGTCAATAATGGAGGAAAGAGGTTTCCTCAGACACCTGACAAAAGTATGCTGAAGTTTATAATACCAAAATAAGAATAGATACTGGCAAAGGGTTGACACCACAAACAGATAAACCAGAGAGTAAGACGACGTGATGGTGTGTCACCAATACCGTTCAACATCTACGTCGACGACCTGGTCACGGAATGGATCAAGGTCGGAATACCTAAGGGAATAAAAACTGGGCTCGAAAACTTGGAAATACTATGCTTTTTGCCGACATAGTAACCATGCAGGACAGTGAAGGGGAATTACAATTAGCGGATATAGATTACAGTAAACAATATAAGCCTTTAAAACCTAAATATATCAACAGAAAAACAGAAACAATAGCCTTTTTAGGAACATACCCAATAATCACTAAGATAATTATCAGTAACATAATAATAGGTGTCCCATTTCCAGCATATAGGACATGACATAGTTTTTGAAGAATAGAAAGACATAAATAAGAGGTTTATCAATATGTATGTGTCTTGATAAGAAGAACCATAAAAGTTACAATGGGAAGAGAAATCCAATTGAAATTTTATGAAGTCGGGACACGACGTAAAGAACCAGCATAATATTCAAGAGCTCTAACAGTTACAAATTTTTACGTGACGCGGGGCACTGTTTTCTACTTCTTTGTGAAATCGTTGAAGTAAATCACGAACTGACGTGACTGTACTGGTGAATACGTGAAGCCTCTTAAAGTCTGTGAAACACGCAATAGAGCTAAAACTAAAAAACTGGAGCTGAGACCATTGCAGTACACGGTTGACGGATCATACTCGCATGCTGCTTCACGCAGAATGCCAACATTCTCACTCGCTCGCTTGCGCTGGAACGTGACGGGCGTTAGGCAGTAAACGTTTTGCTGTGGGTAATTGGCTGATAGGCACGGCTGAGCATGCTGAATGATCGACTCTTCCTGTATGTCAGGGATGCTCCTTGACTTGCTGGGAACCAATGCTTCGGTTGTGTCTAGCATCACAGAGATAGGCTAGCGCGAATGCGATTTAGATTTTTGTTTGGCACTCAATCAATGTTGGTGAACGGTAGACGACCACGCTGTTCGTTAGCATCATCTGCTTTTCTTCTTTGAAAACCACTGTTTGCGAAATTTACACCACAAACGAGGGAAGGAATGCAGTGGTTAAGACACAATACTTGGACGTTTGGCTGGCACATTGCCGGCAGAAAATCGGAAAATTCGTTGTTGTCGAGTCTGATTGGTCTTTGTGTGTCTTTTTTCACTAGGGCCAAAGAGTTATTCACTTTCGGTAATACAATGTGACCAATGTAAGATGTATTCAACGTTACGTGGTTCAGATTCCACGTTTCACTCTTTAACTTCAGTGCATCTGATTCGAGATATTCGTAATAGTTTACATGTTGAAGGATAGTAACAGACACTGCCTCGAAAAAGACCTATCAAGACGTTTTCGGTTTTTGTAACAACCTCCGGGTTACCTTTCACGACGAAGAATGAGACAAAGAAACAGGAAAGAAGTTCCTCTCGGCGTCTAATTTGTTAGCCGCAGTTAGGACTGCACGCAGTCAGTAAAATCAGTACGCGGAGAAAAGTCATCTGTCCGGTCGCTCGGTGACCGTTGTGGCACCGAAACGGAAGATGACAGAGAGAAGTCAGAAATAGCGAATTCGGTATTCCGAAATTGCTTCACAGCGGACGATTATAATACGGTTCCTCCTTTCAATAGAACCAATCCTGGTAGAACCAGTTCTGATTGAGCACACTGAAAATTATCCAACTCGCCTATGTTCCCTTTGCTGCTCCTCCCAGTGTCTGCAGATGCTGATGCACAATCCCATACCCACGGCAGGTATCACAGAGTGTAGCAAAAATACTGAATCCTGCAACTATCGGATTTCATACTATGTGAGGAATATCAAAGGCCAGTATTTTTTCAGTAGCAAAGGTAAGACCCAATTGATAGCCAACAGTTGGATGTACAGACTTACTTTCCTAATAGTGATCAGCTTAGATCAGTCAATCAGACGGTGACATAGCAACTAGTTTGGCTGGGGGTTAGAGAATTCTGACTCTGCGTTTGCTGAGTATGTACTGAGGGCCAAAGCTACCAGCAACAGTCCCCTGTCCTCCAATTAGCAAACTAAGGCCAAAATCTCAGTCTGTTAGATGCCCCTGAAAATAACAATCATCAGGCTCACAGTCCTGATTTAATATAAAATGACCAGCCGAAGTTCAACATTTCCCCTTTTCTAAACTACACTTAATACTCATAAATTCCAATGATTGCCACGCTCCTCCTTTCTATTCCTCCATCTCCTTGGGTTATTTATTTTGTTGTAATTTCCTGTTATAATAGATCTTTTAAGTGAAAGGAAAAATTCTGTATGAATTAAGTATACCGAGTAGCGTCAAAGAATTAATTTATATACATGTGGTAAACGTAAGAGATAATACTTTAGATAATTTTTATTTGTAAAACAATAGAAAAAAATTCATTTATTAGTCTTCTTTTCCGACTGATAGAGTTCTGAGACGAACGTCTTAGCTTAATCTACCTGACGCTGTACAGTTATTTAGATGATAAAGTCAGTCATCAAAAGTATCGGGGTATTATTAGAGGTACCACACGCTATTTCATCTTGTGCATCGTTTCCTCTAAAGCAGATTTTTATAAACCGTTTGAGTAGTCTCCCCCAAATATTTGATATTTTTACTTTTTCTGTTTTCCCAATGTCTGTTATAAAAATCTGGAAGCATTGTCTATATTTATCATAAATGTTGTTTTCTCTAGAGAAATTTTTAAGTCTGTCATGCTGGCTGTCTCTTGCAGTGCTGCAGCTGTCAGGCTGTATGTCAAAATCATTTTCAAAAATAAGTTCCTTCGGCTTATATAGTGTTCAGAAAACTTACGGGAATTCAACCGGGTGACGTCGTCGACAACCTTCGAAAGGAACACACCCTGCCATTTTCAAGACATAACTGCAGCAGTTTGTGCCATGAAAAGAATTTAAAATCTCGGTTTTCTGAGAACCTCTGGCAAGATGACACTCACACACACACTGTGAACACTAGCGTCATAGCAAAACGAAGATAACCGACGTCAGAAGTTATAGACAGTGCATTTTATAAGCAACGGATGAGGTAACATTAAATCAGTCCCTATGTTCTCTAGGCATGGTAGAGAATAGAACTCCATGCAGAACTGAAATAAAAACCACCATCTGTATTTATAAGGTTACTTGGTAATTTAAGTTCAATAGGTTCTTTAAAAACACTATCCCAGTAGCTGGCGGTGCGTGCCAGAATCTCCGTGTTGTTATGTTCCATAGGATGACCGGTGGGAAGAAAATGTTCTGCAGTTGATGATTTGTTCGGCTGTTGTAAGCGTGTGTACCGCTTATGGTCAGCACACCGGTCGTCCGCAGTCCTAGTAGTCTGACCAATATATGACATGCCACAATTGCAAGGAATACGGTAGATACTCGCCTTACGTCAACCAAGATCATCCTTTAGGGAACCTAGAAGAACGCTGATCCTAGCTGATGGTCCAAAAACACACTTCACATCATATTTCCGCAAAAGAATGCCAATTCTGTTCGAAATGCTCCTTGCGTGAGGCAAACAAGTCGTAGACATCGATATAACCTTGGTGCACAGTTGGTCGTTTGCATAACGCACGTCTGATCTCTTTTTCGCTATAGCCATTCTGGCGACAGGTGACTTCGAGATCGGTTAACTCAGCTGACAGATTCTCAGGATCCGAGATAACATGCGTCCTGTGAACCAGGGTACGAAGTACCTCTTCAGTTGAGCTGGATGGTGACAACTATCAGCCTCCTGATATATGTCAGTGCGCCTCCAAAAGTACAATCACCCTTCCTCCTGACCAAGACATGAAGCTAGACAGCCATTCTCTTCCACCCTCACCGTGAAGTACGTGTTGGTATGGATTCTGAAGAGACATTCAAATTCTCACTGCCATGAGGCCAAACAAAAAATGTATCGTAAAAAAATGACACACAGTCAAAGCCACCGACTCCTCAGTATATTCCTCGAAGTTTTCCATAAAAATTTGGCCAATAATAGCTGACAACGGGCTTCCCATGGCAACTCTGTCTGTCTGCTCATAACGTTGGTAATTGAATAAAAAGTAAGTGAAAGTCAACACATGTCGAAATAGGTTAGTTAATTCAGCACCAAACCTAATCTCAATCAACCGTAACGAATGATTCCCACTAATAAACGTTAGAAATCCACCAACTTCCTAATGTGGTGCTTAGGGAGGCCATATAACCTAGGGGGAGCAGCACAATAAGGAGTAAGACTCTTGATAATCTCCTCTGACAATGAAGTTTTCTTCGTAAGGCTGTTAGTCTTTCTCTCAATGCTTTTGTGGCGTCAGCACCGATCTTCCGATCTGATCAATCAGACAGTAGGCCTAAACACTGCATCTTTTGAACTTAATCCAGCTTTCAAAAAGAACGGTAGCGTAGGCATTGTCCACAGGTAAAATAACAATATCCCGACCAGTTTAGAAACAGTCTGTTTGAAAGAACTAATAAAATCAACCACTCGCATGCGCTTGGGAGTCTGTGCAAAATTTAAATCTTTTCCTAGCACGGATAAAGCAGCGTCGCCAAAAGCTTTCTGCGTGATATTTCTCACAGAAAGTAATGAAAGAATATTAGACTCCGACCAAAGGAGACGTTCAAACTTGGCCAAATGCCGAGCAGTTACAGATTAAAATTCCCAGTGAGAATGCGACCATGAAGCACTGTCCAGTCAATCGTAACAAAAAGTAGAAATTTTTGAAGCAATTATTAAATGAATCCGAAAAAATTTCTTGGAAACAAAATCCAGCTGTCGACGAGTGTAATGGGTCCTTCCACGAACAAGAGCTAGGCCAGCCCATTATTTGTGCGATTGGCGGCAGGAGAATTAATACGATGCACAACCGCCAATAGCGCAACTGGGTGTCCACTGAGTGGTGACAGGAGACCTTTCCAGGTAAATGACTTTTTATTCTCCATAGGATTGAAAGCAAACACCCTGCAACAATCGTCGGTAGGTTTCTGGCCGGAGGTATGAGTGTTATTGACTGGGAATGTTTTCGTGGCATTCTCTGGATGATCTCGTCATTCTGGAAAGCGCAGTACATCGAAACAAGTATGGTCTGTCCTTGGGGACCATGTCCACCACTAAATGCAGCTTTTTTTTCTCGGCACGATGGCATCTACCAGCAGGACAATGCAATGCGTCTCGCAGCTCGCTGTGTATGTGCGTGGCTTGAAGAGCACCAGGATGGGTTTACCGTGCTCCCCACCGTCACCAAGCTCCCTGTATTTAAACGTAATCGAGACTCTGTGGAACAGCCTCGGTCGAGCCGGTCGCGCCATGGATCGTGATCCAAGAAATATAACGCAGCTGGCCACGGCACTGGAGTCGACGTGGATCCTCGTCCCTGTAGGTACCTTCCATAACCTCACTGACCTCCTGCTGCACGTCCGCGCTGCAGAAAGTGAGTCTTCAGGCGTGTGAAATATGATCACATTTATGTGGCTGGATGTTGCATTAGGGAATCTTTTTCTGAAAGTATTTGCGTGCCGGCCGGTGTGGCCTAGCGGTTAAGGCGCTTCAGTCTGGAACCGCGCGACCGCTACGGTCGCAGGTTCGAATCTGCCTCGGGCATGGGTGTGTCTGATGTCCTTACGCTAGTTAGGTTTAAGTAGTTCTAAGTTCTAGGGGACTGATGACCTCAGATGTTAAGTCCCATAGTGCTCAGAGCCATTTGGTATTTGCATGGAATTGTACGAAACTGAAACGTGAACAACAACAGTCCACAGAAGAGAAGGATGCTGAAGATTAGATGACTAGATTGAGAGGTTCTGAACTGAATTGGGGAAAAAATGTGTGACAAACTCAATGAAAGAAAGAATCGGTTAACAGGAGACATCCTGAGGCATCAGCGCTTTATTAATTTGGTTACCAAGGGAAGTGGAACAGGGAGGGGGTTTATTGTAGACCTAATCCCGAATGCAATAAACATGAGCAGATTAATGTAGGTTCCAGTAGTGAATAGTTATCCAGAGTTGAAGACGTTTGCACAGGATAAAGTAGCGTGTACAGCCGTACCAAACCAGTCTGCGATCTCGTGACTATAACAGCAATGAAATCTACTTGGGTGGCTGTGGCTGCATACAGTGCTCGTGAGAAGACTTCGTCTGCAGTGGAACGAAATAATGAATTTCAACCGTAAGGACAACGTCAGCAATAACTATTTCGTAGACGACTGGCACAAAAGTGAGCGCTGAGCTTAAGACTTGCCCACTACAATTTTGTTACCAGAAGCATTGTGTTAAGAGTAGTACATGCGGAAAAATGTTCAGGGTGCAGCTGTTATTATCCAAGCTACACGTAAACGACGTTTATGCAAACGAGTTTTAGTGATGCTTGGAGCACAGAATACTAGCTATCGACTAGTGCAGGCGTAATCTGGTCCGATGAATCTACTTCCACACTGTCCTGTACCAACCAACTTGTTTGTACATAGAGAGCACCAGGGGAAGTGTCAAACACAAACTGCCTTCTCTGAAGTGTGAAGTTTAAACAGAAATTAGCGCTAATAAGGAGGTTTACCGACATTCTTCCCATGCATCATTCGCGAATGGAATAGGGAAAGTGGGAAAGGTAAAGGTACCATTATTACCACACACTGTAAATAGGTTTGTGTTGACTTTCCACGCCTTATCGATCATATTGATCGACGGATAGAGAGAATTCAAGGCTATCCGCTTAAGATTAAAAAGGAGGGAACGTAAACAAAGATGGAAATTACTTTCTCTCATTACAAAAAAATCCAGGACAATCAAACAGGTGGCAGAGGAAAATGTTTCTATTAATCGTATCTCACATACGAAAGGCCATTGTTTGCCTTCCACTTAGAGTCTATTTGCCCCTTTTGCTGTCGCAAGAATTCCAGTTGAGTCGAAGGCAAGGAACAGGTTTTGACATCTTGCCGACAAAGGTCTCCTGGAAAGCGCTTCGTGATGTCGAAGGCAAGAAATTGTACAATCCAGACATGTAGCACAATACCGGAACCTAGCGAACATCGAAGCCCACCTGCTGTGTGCCAGTGACTTGTCGGCGCCTGGGGGCTGCGCTTGTAGTGGCCGGCAATGCGACTGGGCGGCAGGGCCGCTTCCATCCAGTTCCAGTCGCCGGGCTGATCTGACTGATGCAGCTGCTTCTTCCATTGTTGTTAGTCTAATTTCTCTTGGCCATTGGTATTCGTAACATCTACAAATTAAAAATTTTATCGAGACTCCTTTTATGATACTACACATTATTTAATGAAAATACAGTTTCTCTCCTTCTTCTTCTTCTTCTTCTGCCAGTCCAGAATTATGCCCTATCGGCTGTCCCGCCCTCATCATCTTCTCCTCGGCCTTCCCACACTATTTCTTCGAATAGGATCGCGTTCCATCCCTTGCCGAAGGACTCTCTGACGTAGCATACGCATTACATACATTCTCTCAGCAATACTGCTTTCGTTGGATTACTTTTCAGTAAACTGCTGTATTCCCATTACTTTCCCTACTTCTCAATTTCCTATTTTATTTTCTCTTGTGCACTCTCTCATTGGTCTAAACAACGTTTCAGATGTTTCAGGTTTGCTTAGGTCTTGTGATCTTGATGTACAACTGTCTGCTCCATATATATCACTGTGGATAGTGTCACGAATTCACAAAATTTTACTTGAGTCGCTCTTCTCGTTTTACCCTGTACTGTTCTTCTTATCGTGCTACATGTCTTTTGTTGTTATTGTTGTGGTCTTCAGTCCTGAGACTGGTTTGATGCAGCTCTCCATGCTACTCTATACTGTGCAAGCTGCTTCATCTCCCAGTACGTACTGCAGCCTACATCCTTCTGAATCTGTTTAGTGTATTCATCTCTTGGTCTCCCTCTACGATTTTTACCCTCCACGCTGCCCTCCAATACTAAATTCCCTTGATGCCTCAGAACGTGTCCTACCAACCGATCCCTTCTTCTAGTCAAGTTGTGCCACAAACTCCTCTTCTCCCCAATCCTATTCAATACCTCCTCATTAGTTATGTGATCTACCCATCCAATCTTCAGCATTCTTCTGTAGCACCACATTTCGAAAGCTTCTATTCTCTTCTTGTACAAACTGTGAATCGACGATTTTTCACTTCCATACATGGTTACACTCCGTACAAATACTTTGAGAAACGACTTGTTGACACTTAAATCTATACTCGATGTTAACAAATTTCTCTTCTTCAGAAACGCTTTCCTTGCCGTTACCAGTCTACATTTTATATCCTCTTTACTTCGACCATCACCAGTTATTTTGCTCCCCAAATAGCAAAACTCCTTTACTACTTTAAGTGTCTCATTTCCTAATCTAATTCCCTCAGCATCACCTGACTTAATTCGACTACATTCCATTATCCTCGTTTTGCTTTTGTTGATGTTCATCTTACATCCTTCCTTCAAGACACTGTCCATTCCATTCAACTGCTCTTCCATGTCCTTTGCTGTCTCTGACAGAATTACAACGTCATCGGCGAACCTTAAAGTTTTTATTTCTTCTCCATGGATTTTAATACCTACTTCGAATTTTTCTTTTGTTTCCTTTACTGCTTGCTCAATATACAGATTGAATAACATCGGGGAGGGGCTACAACCCCGTCTCACTCCCTTCCCAACCACTGCTTCCCCTTCATGCCCCTTGACTCTTATAACTGTCATCTGGTTTCTGTACAAATTGTAAATAGCCTTTCGCTCCCTGTGTTTTACCCCTGCCACCTTCAGAATTTCTTTTGTTAGGTGTTAATTTTCTTATTTATTTCTTTCACTTCTTCAGAAGTTATGCCGCATCCTAGATACTGAATGTCTTATGCCATATTATGTTACTTAGTCCTTACGAGAATTTTCCTAAAGAGGCTATTGTATTTGTTTTTGATATCTTCAGGTTACAATTTAAGCTTACATTGTTTAACCTATGTACCGCTAATTGTAATTTATCTTAGCTGTTTGATTACCTGGTTATCAGCAAGAAGTGTCGTATTTAGAAATGTATCTTCCCTCTTCAAGTATTCTGTCCTTCATCCAGTCCCTGACTAGGTCATCGATCTAGGTGTTTAACAGAGTTGCATTACAACCCTGCCTGACTCCCTAATATATCTTTACTTTTGGTGTCAGCTCTCCACCAATATTTATCGTTATTTTGGTGTTTTTTATAAACCCTGGCATACTTTAATCGAGTGCCGGTGGAAATCTCTTTTCTTCATTAACGATCGGACCCCTTTTCTGAGGATGCGGTTAAATACTTTTTCACAGTCGATAAAAGCTAGGTGTTTTCCTGACTGAATTCCTGTCCTCATTGTATAATGTGTTTCAAAGTAAAAACATCGTCCGCATTGGATCTTCCCTTACAGAGGACTGCATACTGTTCTTACAAAACTGAAGCGAACTTGTTTAGAGGTTTTATACAAAATTAAGATTGACAAATACTGCTTGTTTAGTAGCCCGTCTTACAGTAATCAGTTTTTTCTGGCGTCAGTCAGTTGCAACAGATAAAATTTAAGTCATGTGTCGCTCATTATATACAGTTAATTCGTCTTATTACGATCTTAATGTAACATCAGTAACAACATCCAGGCTACTTACTGAAAATATATGTTCTGGGAAAATGACAGTCTTTCAGCGGAGATTATTTTCTGCATTATCCATCACAAAATCTTTTGTAAATGCAGTTATCGGTACTGATCAGCAGGTGGTCATCCGACATTCTATAGAACAAAAAGAGATGACAACAATACTCACTATACAATGTAAAAAATCTGCCCAGGAACTATGTAACAATCAAACGATAGAAAACTTACACGTAGATGCATATACTGCATTCTCGTTTTTTAGTTAGTCACGTACTCACCTGAAAAATTTTACTGATTCTATAATGATCCTTGTTGCCCCCACTTTTGTTTCATAGACGGGGTCCTGCGGTAACTGCATTTCTAAATGCCTAAAAGTTAGTTGTTTGTCTGATAAAAGATTTCATTTGTATAAAAGTTTACTGATCGCTTTAATAGTGTAAAACACCAATTGGTGGCCATACAGGAGAGATTGTCAATGGCTGGGCGGCCGTTGTGGCCGAGCGGTCCTAGGCGCTTCAGTCCGGAACCGTGCTGCTGCTACGGTTGTAGGTTTGAATACTGCCTCGGGCATGGATGTGTGTGATGTCTTTAGGTTAGTTAGGTTTAAGTAGTTCTAAGTCTATGGGACTGATGACCTCAGATGTTAAGTCCCGTAGTGCTTCGAGCCATTTGAACCATTTGAACCAGTGGCTGTAGATCGAAAAATACCCGCTTCACAGCGTTGATTATGATTCTTTGTCGCGAGTGTCACGATGATGCTTCCCTTGACTCTTTATTTCAACAAAAAGGAAGTATATTTCATGGTGTCACGACATTCTATGGCCATCTCTCCCTGCTGATTGGGAGAGATGGCGATACCATTTTTGGAATGATAAGGCTTTGTTTAGCTGTTTATTTTTTACGTAACGACTTTTTTGTTTTTTACAGATGTCAACCAACTACGTTCCAAGATCGGTTCTGGAGAAAAGAAGACCTTCAAATAAAAACTTGTATAGAGTTTAATATTCCAAGAAAAACCCTAAAGCGAGAACTAAAAACGTTTGGAATTCGGAATTAAAGTGGATCCAGATACCGGTTTGTGTCTAGCAAATGAGGAACGATTTCTTCGCCATATAAAAAAAAAATGCGAGCCCAGCTTACTAGGAGTGGCTCGTAATTATGGAATGTAGCTTCAGCTAAACATAAATTTAATGCTGAAAAACAATAGTTACAGCTTTTCATGTCTGGATATCTTGACCCATACTCATGTTCAGAAAAACTGAGAACCTTGAACCACTAGAGATAGGACATTCACAGGACATATAAGTTAGTATGTTCTGCAGAAGTGATTAGTATTTCAGTCGCCTCGGATCAGCATGTGTCTTCCTTACTAGGCACAGGGTCTGTTGTGGGCCCTGATAACTTCTTCCACGCGTGATGGCATCGACGTATGTAAGGCGCGAATGGCGTTCTGTGGAATAGCCATCCACGCTGCAGTCATCTGGTTCCAAATTTCATATGTGGTGGTCGACATTGCGTCACAGCGGTGCACCCGTCGTTTCACCTTATCTCACAGATTATCGATTTGCGATAAGTCTGGTGATCTGCCGGGCCAGGGCAAAAGACTGATGTTCTGTGTCATCAAGAAGACAATTGTTTGTGCAGCAGCTTGTGGTCGTGAATAGGCTTGCTGAAAAATGGCGCCAGGGATGTTGTGCAGAAAGAGTACGGCTACGGGTCGCAGGATGTCATACACGTAGGTCATACTGGTTGCAGAGCCGTGGTCACGCACCATCTGTGATTTGTGGTTGTACCCAGTAGCACCTGACACCGTAACGCCTCCATGGCGCTTTTGTCTTGTGGCAATTCAGTCACTGTGATGTCTCTCCCCCTATCTTGAACGAACCAAAATTCGGCCATCATTTTCAAGCAAACGGAATCTGGATTCGTCCGAAAACACTATCTGATGCAATTCCTGACCCTGGTGACGTCGTTCCATAGATCACTTGCGTCTAGCACGTTTCCCAACATTCGTCGAAAGTAGGAGGAGAAGTGAACGACGTACAGGTAACCCGTAGCCTAATAAACGATGACGAACTGTCACCCCTCATAGTGTACGCTGTTTTCCACTGTTGCACCAGAGCCGAGGAGGACCCAGATCTGTCCTGCAATGCCATTAGGAGGAGGTGTCTATCTTCTAGGGTGGGTGGGAGAGGGGGGGGGGAGGTGGCCTTTGTGGTGTGACCTGACCCATCTAGCCGTGTTCTACGGCCATTTGTAAATCATTCAGCACACAACCGTTGCACTGACGGAACACTTGGTCCTGCACGACTAGTAATTTTCCGTGTGGATGCATCACTTTCTGTCATGCCAATAATGTGCCCTCTTTCAGACTCGCTGATTTACGGTACGGTTTGCGCATACGTCTGCGAGGCATTCTGGACGTCTGCTCAAGTCACACTGATCCATTTCCTTCGGTTTATAGCGACAATGAGAGGCGCAGGCGCATTTTGGCGGTGGACGGTGTTGCACCGCGATATCGATGTTGATCTTGAACCCGCGCGCCGATATGGTTCAAATGCTTATCATGTCTGCAGAACATACTATTGTGCATGTCGCGTGATTACGAATGTCCTGTCTCTAGGCATTCAAGGTGTTCTGAACATGAGTGTATCTCTGCGGAGATCTGAAGGTGTATCTCATAGCAGATCCCATGAACGAAATTGTAATGAAATCGAGGAATATTCTGGTTTGCGTTCCAACCCAATGGACGAGACCGATTTTCTCACAAAACCAGGAAGTATTTTTAATATCGATGAGACGGGACATCAGTAAAACAACCAACCAGTCCTAGTAGACCCCTGGTAAACCTCCCCAGTCACATAACACATTATCTGCTGTCACTGGACCGATATGTATTTAAATTCTTAAGAACTTATTTTTACATTTCCACAGCAAAATGGCAAAGGAATTATTTAGATCGGAAGTTAGGGAGATCACAATTTGGCGAGCTTCTTCACGAATATTGGGGGAAAGCAGCAGCGCCGGCAAGTGCCATATCTGGGTTCAAAGCAACACGGATCTAACTCTTTAATCCAGATGCAATTCCAGACCATGCTTTTACAAATGATTCATCTGAACTTGCAGACAATGAAACCATCAACCTATCATGCCAACATCCGATGTAAGAATCTCGTTACCTCACCCCCAGTACACAAATAGAACAGGCAGCCCTGCTACAGCAGACAAACGTGACTTAACATTCCCTATCACCTCAGCTTAGTACCTCTACTACAGTAAATGATATGTGGCTTGCGCCTTTCAAAGGAACAAAACAAATCATACCAATCTAAATACTGAACAATGTTTCACTTATACTGGCCAGACTAAAAACAAAAAACAAAAAAAGTAGAAAAAAACTTACTAAATTTGACTTCATACAAAAATATTGAAATGTTAAAATTAGAACATGATGACAAAGAAAATAAGAAAGTTTTGACAAAGGAGAAGGCGAAACTGACTTCAGACTCAGCAGAGAACGTACTTTAGAAGTAAGACTTGACTGATGGCTTTCGTAATGAAGGGGAAGAGTGCGTTTGTTGAGAGGAGTATTACATAGAAATAAGGAAAAACTGCCGCTGAATTCGGTCTGTCATGTGCAAGCGTTGGCTGCATGAATCCCGAGCATCAGATATTAATGTCTGCCATCGACGTGGTAGTGTCATATGTAAATAACACTTTAGATCTTAGAACGTACATACCATTTAGTATATAATACTCGTAGTCTCAGTTTTAAATTTTACTTAAAACTGTGTGATTTCCTATCATTTTCTCTACAAAACTTATCAACAGCAAGTAGTTCAGCAAAATATGTTAAGTTTATAGGATACTCTATGAACACGATTTCCTCTTTGTTTTTAAATTGTTTTGCTAACTGGCCATCCATACCTTTCTGGCCATCTAACCCTGATACACGGGTGAAATGGCCAAGTGATACATAATGTTTTTTTTTTTAAAAAAAGGAAGTTGCTTTGAAATTTAGTCTGATTTTCAGAACTAAATCTTATTTTTTTATGAATCCACAAAGCAATGTCTGTAAATTTTCTAGCGTTTTTGTGTATTAACTTTGATATTGGCATTTGAAAAAGACCATGGTCATTATCTCTGTTTTACCCTAATTGAAATTGTAGATTAATATAAGCCAGTGGTACAATTATTTAATAAATTTTAAGGAATAAGTGAAAATCCATGCAAGACCACGTGACCCACTTAGTTCAACAATAAGTGATCAAATCCGACGAGCAGAGAATAAGCCTCTGTCAGCGAAACGCAATGCACATTCAAAATAACTGTTTCTACTGGGCAAACGACAAGCTGAAAGTAGGTGACTAACAGCTGAAGCTCATTGTTAATCGCATAACCAGTATTCTTTTAGCATCTGACTTTAAAAAGTAACATGCTATAAATCAAGAGGATTAATGGGCCTATGTACATTTACTTACACGAACGTAAATGCTGCACTATTCATCCCAGAAAACAGAGACAGGCAAGAAGAAGAGTTGAAACATACACCATAATCACATATACTCGGCAGAAAGATAGGTACGTCTCCACCGGCCTAAAGCATCAACAGTGAACACAGAGAATTCAGACCCCAAGGCCGAGTAAAAGTCACGGCATGAAATGTGATTTAGACCAGAAATAATGGTTCATCAATGTCCGAAAGTACAGATTCATCCAAACGGACTAGAGAAACCACCTGTCTGAAAAGGTTATCATGTAGGATAAACGTCGAAAATTCCACAATTCCGAAAGTAATAAAAGTAACAAATAAGAAATCGAGAGCAGAAAGAACATTACAGTTCTGAAGTAACCACAACTTCAAGTTTAGGCTACACTCGTCTGATGATACAATCTGTGACAGAAGTTTGGTGACCCTCACCTCATCGTTATGCTGAACTGCACAACATTACTGTCTGTTAACACAGCATAACACGAAAAGAGACGAAGTGCTACCAACATATTATCTACAGGCGTGAAGTCGAAAATCTATCCGAACATTGTCAATCAGTTTTAGATAATCTGGTAGAGTGTATTGCTGATGATTTATTTGTCTCTTATGTTTATCTGCTGTGCAAAAAAATTAACAAAAAACGCTATTTAATATGTACTGTGCTAATACAAATGAAGTCCATCTTATCACGATAATGTTACGAAAAGAGTCTTTTTTAATAAAACAAAGTAGCCCAAATTGTCACGAATTACCAGGATAATACACACTTCCATCTTCGAAATGGCCTGTGTCCACGTTCTATGCACAGTTATACTGAAATAGCATTTCAAGACTACCATTAATGAATGCAAAAGTAACAGTATGGGCGGATACATACCAAAATCCAAGTAACAAATCATTCAGTACCACAGATAACTGAATACAGTTGACATAAGCGAGAAAAGTAGGCAATATCATGTGTGCAAATGTTTTTCTTCCTCAATCTACAGGGAACAGAATCCAGCAAGCGACCAAAACTGTGGGAGAGACTTTGCCTTAGAATTTCTTTACTGATTGTCTATCTGCCTGCTGGAGTCTCATTCAAAGAAGAGATAAAAATCTTGTCTCCAGCGAGATGAAAGCTGAAAACGAAAGCACTCGTTCCGTTGCAGCGTGACCATTTCAGCACTAAGCTAGCATACACCTGCGTCAAACAGAGATCCCTTGTGGTCCACATAATGCCTAAGAGAGAGATCGTAAAGTAAATTGCAACGTTAGCTGCTGTTTCTGATGGATAGAGCTTCCTGACTCAAAACCGTAAACTTGCTCTCTCTTTGTTAAGTGAGAATAACTCAGAACATTTATCTAAAGGACAAAAAAATATCGAGGGTATTTACCAGGATGATTCTGCACCAAACCAGGAAGTAAATCGACAGTCACATAGTTGCCAAATGTACTCTACAATGTTGCCAATTCTCCATTAGACGAGCAACAGGCAGAATACATTTGCTCAGCCGATGTGAGTCTTGAGCTGCCTGTTACTGGGGAAGCTCGTCCTTCGAAGACGCAGTGTTGCCAGCTTCCACTGCAGTGACTGGGACTAGAAATACCTAGTACGAGTTTTATTCACTTCTATATAACTACGATTTGGGTCTAAAGTGCAGTTTCGAATGATATCCCGATGCCTTGATTGCAACTCGATCATCATAATTAAAGAGCAGAGAAAATTATTTCGACGGTTCTATAGCTGCTGTAGGGACTTTTGATTTCTTACCTTAAGTGAACTGCAAACTAAAAAAATTCATTCACAGGAAGCGATTCACTTTTTTAATGTCACTAGATGGTATTAACATTATGGGTAAATAAAATGCATTTTAACAGCAGTATTTGAAAACAGTTTTCCTTGTCAATGCTTTCCTTAGGACCACCATATATAAAAACGCAAATGAAAAGATAACATAACAATGTTTGTCTATGTTTACGTTTAGTAATTAGCTTTATGTTTAGTAATTAGCTTTAATGCGCTCTGAATAACAAATAGTTTCAAATCACAAAAGTAAACTATAAAAGGGAATTTTTCGCAATGACCGTAAAATAGGACTCAAAAGCCGCAAAGACGATAAAACAAGTGAGTTATTGCAGAGCAAGTTCTATTCCAGATTTTGGTAATGCGAAAGGAGAAGCAGTTGTAATGAGAATGCAAGGAGAAGCAGCTGGTGATGAGAACATGAAATGAGGAACAAAAATTACCGTCAGTAATGTGTGGAATTGTCATTTTTAATCAAAACTGTCACTCATTCTATAAAAACCAAAGAGGCGAAAAGTATCGTCTAATAGTAACGATTACGATATAACTGATGATGATGCTTTATCAACAAAAGCGGAAAGTGCCTAACGAATGAGCTTATGAATTTTCAGGCAGCTTAAGACAAAGAGGAACCAAAGTAACAAGAAGAGGTTACCCTAGGCAAGCGTGGGACGGAATTTCTGTGCAGTACCTTGCAGTTGGCGCATTATGCTCGTAGTTGGTTTCGTAATTGTTTCACACTAACGACTCCTCTAGGCTATCACAACATTCTTATGTCAAATACTAAGGTGTAATTATAAAAGCAGAGTGTTTTTTAAACGTAATGGCACTCGTGGCCGGATCTAATTCAGTTTACAATGCTGATTGTACGATTTGTTTCATTTAATCTTCAAGGCCATTGGAAAGGCTTAATAACGCTTTAGTGATACTGCGCACACCGACTTGTCTCCTGAGACACCTGCTCATCGGCTCTTGCTTAGCTAAAATTTTGAAGGCTTACTTAAATAACGTGAAACGAGAAGGACAATAGGAAGGGGGGAGGGGAGGGCTAGAAAGGAGGTGCAATAGTAAAATAAGGGTTGGTACATGGAATGTGAGAGCACTGTTCGAAGCAGGAATACCTTAAAAGAGAAATGGGAAACAACTGTGACCTAGGTAAGAGTTACTGAGGTAAGATGGGATTAACGTGGAGAATTACAATTGGATGAATATATAACATACAAAGCAAGTGAAAGGAGGGAATGGAGTTGGGGTGATTACGACAAAGGAAGTGGCTAAGTGTGTGGAAAATGTACAATAGACTTCGCAAGCGACATGGCTATAGGTAAAAGGCTGAAAGGAGTACAGAAAGATATAGCGGTTTTCCAATTGTATATGCCAACTTCCTAACATGATGACCAACTCGTGGAGGAAACATACAACATCACAGAGAAAATAATGGATGACAATCAAGGATGCTGCAAAATAGTAATGGGCGACTGAAATAACATTGTGGAAGAGGGGAAATAGTCAGCCATGGTCTTGGAAGCAGGAATGACAGATGTGAACGGCTTAATGACTTCTGCAGTGAAAGACCGCTAGTAGTGACAAATACGTTTCTCAAAAATCACAGGAAGAGGCTCTACATTTGTATATCACCAGGGGATAAATTAGAAGCCAAACTGACTTTTTACTGGTGAAAGAAAGTTGCAGAAATAGAATCTAGAAGGATCACAAATTACCAGGCGCAGACATTAATAGCGACCATACTGAAAAAAGTTGGTGTGGTGAAGAAGTGGGACAAGGGGAAGATAAGAACTGCGAATGAAAGAATTACGGAAATGATATCACTTGAACTTACTAAAACATTACGAGACAAAGAACCCCCTGACAATGCCCACGAGTATTAGAATATGTTGAAAGAAGGAATTAAAAAAACGGGGCATAAAAGGATAGAATACGTAAACGGAAAAAGGGCAAAACAGCTGTGGGCTGCACAGGAAATGATTTCGAAGATGGATGACAGAAGAAAATTCGAGAATAAAAACGTTGAAGATGCAAGAAAAATGTACCGAAGGCTGAATAATGAACTGCATAGAGAAACAGAGCAGGCTACGAAAAATGGCTGAAAGAGGACTGTGACCCACCTGAAGAACTGTAGAGGAAGCGAAGATACGATTAACTCTACAACGGGGAAAAGATGTGATCAAAACAGGCCAGGAGGTGCTACTATGGAAATTCTCAGTAAAGACCAAAATGTATGTATAAAGATCTTGAGAACATCCTACAGAGATGGGAAGACTATTTCAAACATCTGCATGATTCAAATAAAAAAATGTTCAAATGTGTGTGAAATCTTATGGGACTTAACTGCTAAGGTCATCAGTCCCTAAGCTTACACACTACTTTACCTAAATTATCCTAAGAACAAACACACACACCCATGCCCGACGGAGGACTCGAACCTTCGCCGGGACCAGCCGCACAGTCCATGACTGCTGCGCCTCAGATCGATCGGCTAATGATTCAGATCACAAACCAACAACTCTGGAATTGTAATCAGTGAACAGTGGGAATGATGACGAGAGAGGACGAACAGGGGTAATGGAAGAAGTAAAGAGTGCAATAGCTGCAATGAAAAACGGGAAAGCAGTAGGTATAGATACAATACCAGGAGAAATAATAAAATGTTTGGACCAAGAAGGCGTAAGAGAAATATTCATGTTATGTAACAAAATATACGACGGTGGTGAATGGCTAGAGGACATTATGACAATGATTGGAATACCAAGGAAACAGGGAACCAGGACATGCAATGAGCACAGGAAAATAAGCCTAATTTCACATGCAGCCAAAGTTATGTTAACAATCGTTAATAAAAACTTTGTAAGGTTATAGAGGAGAATCTGGCTGAAGGGAAATTTGGATTTAGACGGAATACAGGCAGAAGAGGTGCAATACGGCTCTTGCGAATTTTGGGAGAAAGGTTTATTGAAAAGGGACGAGACTTACATACGTGTCTTATAGACCTGAAAAAGGCCTTGGATAATGTGACTTGGGATAAGCTTGCAACTATAATTAGTGAAACAGAGTAGACTGGAAAACTAGGCGAGTTATTAACTCATTATACATCAAAAAAGTGAGAGGTGAAAGTACCAATTGGATAGAACTAGAAAAAGGAGTAAAACAAAGCTGCTGTCCGTCTCCTACCCTTCTCAACCTACACTTGGAAAATATGACTGCCCACTGCCCACTAGGTGACAAAGGGGTAAAACCTGAAGAATAAAGTGGTGTTTGAGGTTTGCAGACGATTTGGTATCCTAGCAACAGACCAAAAATAATTGTAAGATATAGTGGATACCACTGAAGCTAAAGGAAGGATTTATGGAATGATAGAGATAGATGAGGTCCCTTACTCCGAGGAGCGTAGGGAACGATGCAGGAGACCCGCACCGCCGACTAGGCAAGGTCCTAAAGGAGGTGGTTTGCCATTGTATGGAATGAAAATAAGTACAAAGAAAACAAAAGTAATTGCTGTGGTGTCACCGCCAGACACCACACTTGCTAGGTGGTAGCCTTTAAATCGGCCGCGGTCCGTTAGTATACGTCGGACCCGCGTGTCGCCACTATCAGTGATTGCAGACCGAGCGCCGCCACACGGCAGGTCTAGAGAGACTTCCTAGCACTCGCCCCAGTTGTACAACCGACTTTGCTAGCGATGGTTCACTGACAAAATACGTTCTCATTTGCCGAGACGATAGTTAGCATAGCCTTCAGCTACGTCATTTGCTACGACCTAGCAAGGCGCCATGTTCAGCTACTATTGATATTGTAAATAATGTACAGACAAGAGCTACGTTCAACATTAATGGATTAAAGTTAAGTATTCTACCAGTTACCCCCTTTTTTCTAAGTTCTAATTTCCTTGTCCTGTTCCAGACCTCACGCCAGCCTGCGTGAGCTTAAACGCGTGCCTTTCGGCTTCCTCTAAATTTAGTGGGTTGGTCTCCTGTCAATCCACAACAATGGCAGTGGGAAGAAATAAAAAGGTAATTATAATGTTGAATGAAGAAGTATTATAACATGTGCAAAGCCTTAAATACCTTGGAAGCACTGAAATTGAAACCAGAATGGCAAAAGTAAAAGGGACATTTTATAAAGAAAAGGAGAATTTTCTGCAGCAATATGGATATCGATTTAAGGAAAAGTCCAATGGAATGTTTGGTATGGAGGGTCCTCGTGGTTGGTGCTGAAACGTGGATACTGATGAAGAAAGACAAAGCAAGGCTGGCGGTTTTTGAAATGTGGACATGTTAGAGCATAGAAAGAACAAGTTGGATGGGCAGAGTGAAAATTGAAGAGGAACTGAGAAGAGTGGAACAGCGAAGACAATTACTGGGTATAATAAAAAGAAGGAAACGAAGCAGACCTAGACATACATTAGAATGGGGAAGGGGCTTATAGAAAACAGTCTTAAAAGAGTATGTGGAAGGAAACAGGAGGCGAGAGAGGCAGAGATTTCAGCTCCTGGATAATGTGATGGACGGAAAGATATACACCGGCATAAAGAAGGAAGTAATGGATCGCATGAAATGGAGAACCAAAGGACTAGCTAATATAGCAGAAAACTGATGAACATGACATGTACTTCAAGATCCCTTCGAGTGGATCTAATCACTATGGTAACTTGTAGTCGTAATGAGGACGCCCGCCATCATATTTCCGCCGTCATCCCAGTGTTGATGCGTTGCAATCCCTAGCTAGCATCCTACAGTTACATCGAAAAGCTCAGCTCAGTTCCAAGAAGAGAATGAAAAAGAGAGAATAAAAAAGTCCAAAAATCATAGGAAATGAAATATGTCAGTTTCCAAGGAGTCAGTACGGTTCAATCTTACTTTAACAAGTCTAATTACGCCACAGAAGTCCTAAGGCACGCAGTACCTGATAATTAATTTCGATATATATTAGTTTCTCAAGACCAACATTTGAGGCCCCTGGGTTACTTGTGCAGAAATACTGCAAGAACTCCATGTTCCATGCGTGGGCGTTACATCAGCATATCCCTGAAACTATATCCTACAGGGAGTACCCGCAATAAGTCGCTTTCTGACGTACTCGAAACGTCGATAGGCGAAAGAAGGGCGAAAATAAGAGGACACTTATTTCGTCTTACGTACCAACACTCAAGTTTCCAAGAAAATGAAAGTCAAAGTTTTGACGCTACTGAATCAGTTCGCACACATGGTGTTATACCAAACAAGTTGCTAGCGTAATGGCTATCGGCACAGTTTCGAATTTTTGTGCTCTGTGTCTGATTAAATTTTATATTGTTATTTTTTTCTTTCGCTGTCGTGGAAATATGTGATTTCAATTACATCACATTTTTGTGATATCGAAAAATGCAATGGAATTATTTACAGAATAAATAAGCATTTATAATATTATTAAAATTAGATTATATCGTCTCAAATTGTATATAATCTAATATAACTAACAGTAATTGAAGATGATAAACGTATAAATTCTAGAACCTACACCCTGTTTTGCTTTGATTTTTACTTCGAGAGAAATAATGTGCGCCCCAAGGTGATATCCATTACAATTACGTTCGAAACATAAAACGTCGAAGGATACTAGCAACGTAGGAAGGCACATAGACTACAGTCACATTCTTTAACGTGATTATCATCAGGAAATGCAACTTCATCAACGTTGTACGTACGTCGTGATCTGGCGATATTTTCGCGTCAAACAAAGCATATCAAAGCACTTTCTCGAAAGCTGGAGCCTTCAGTTGACTACGGATTCAGGCTCATAACTTTTTTTTCATTAATTTCATTGCTTCTGCTTGTGGTTTCCGTTTGCTGTGCGATGAAAGTAGCGCTACTTTCTAAGTGGCGAATGTAATTTACACCTGTCAGAAAAAGTATACTGAGCCGTGGTAAAAGTTGCTGTTTTGAAGAGCGCGCCGCAGCGCGTTGTGTGAAGCAGTCGCCCTCCGTTTTTGGCGGTGGCGCCGCTGTGGCAATCGCAGCTTTGGTGTCTACCTCTGGTGGGAAAGGGGAAAGGTTGCCTGTTCACGTACGTTTAAGGGGCGCTATGAGCTCACCAATCGGTCAGTCTCAGTCAGTCTCTCGTCCCCAGCTTGCTAGTCTGTCTCTCGTCCGCATTTGTTAGGCAGTTAGTGTCTGTCTGTCGTTCGGAGTGCTAGTATGTCTGTCGTTCAGATCAACCTTTAAAGCCGGCAAAATGAGAGTCTTTCCACTCCGCCAGTAAGAGAACTCAGCGAGTCGTCGCCAGGTCGGGGCTTAGATCCTGCATCTGAATCTGCGCGTTAGGCCACCAGTCTGCTCGAGTTTGCTCAGGCACTGATCATTGTCGGTTGGATCGATCGGTTGGTCGGTCGCGCACTGGGACATAAGATGACTTGTTCGTCTTGAGCGTCGGTGCACGTGAGGTCGCCACGTGAGTCCAGTGGGCCGCGGCGTATAGCGAAGGGTAGTGACTTCGCCGTCGACACGAGAGCAACAGGAGTTAACCCACGACATCAGTCCGGCCGGTGTGAGCTGCGACGCCGTGAGACGGGAGATCGACGCGCCTTCCTGCGTCCGTTGAAGCGGCTGGCAGCGGACGGTTCGGGAGAGCGATTTGGGGGTGCTGCGACAGGTCTTCTCGAGAAATCGCAGTTCATTAGAAGTTAACTGATTGGCGATATTCTGTTTGATTTACTCTTGCTAAATTCTACTAGTTTTCTTGGTGATGTCACCAGCCGTTTTGCTTTGGGGTCGTCCCACCATTCTTCTCTGTTTGCCCACCCGCGGGAAGGTGGTTGTTTATAAATTGGGTGGTGTGTTTTTCCCTTATGGAGTAAGGGCGGTTTAGAGCAATCTGCGGTTTGGGTTGATCGGTAATCTCCCTATCAATCTACCGTACGTTAGTAGCTGCCTCTGTCATGTTTGTCGGATTTGGTGTGTTAACGAATTTATTTCTTGGAGTGTAACAGCCTAATACCTGAAATATATTTTGATCTTTGGAAACTTTGACATTATTGGCTATGATCTTGAGAAGCGGTATCTGTGTGCTGTAGAGTATCTTAACTATTGTTTGGCTAGCCTTGTAAAGATATAAGATTGCATTTAATGGGCTTTTATTTAAATGTTCATTTTAGTATATAAAGTTACCACCCTTTCGCCATAAGACATTTCTTAGAAGTTAAAATCAAGTTGCACCTTTAGTGGCGAGTTAAGATTTTAATTGTTAGTGTTTTGTACCATTTCCATCCCTCCTACGAGGGGTGCATAGTTTGGGTGCCTGAGTAAATTGTTAAAACTCTTAGTTTAAAGTAATCTGGTGTGTTGCAGATTTGCACCAGTGTAGTCTTTCAGAGGCTGTTGTGAGCGGCCGGCCGGAGTGGCCGAGCGGTTAAAGGCGCTACAGTCTGGAATCGCACGACCACTACGGTCGCAGGTTCGAATCCTGCCTCGGGCATGGATGTGTGTGATGCCCTTAGGTTAGTTAGGTTTAAGTAGTTCTAAGTTCTAGGGGACTTATGACCACAGCAGTTGAGTCCCATAGTGCTCAGAGCCATTTTAACCATTTTTTTTGTTGTGAGCGGTCGTAACTACGGCTGTGTCAAAAGGGAGCGGCAAGATTCTCTGCCTGAAAGCTCATACAGTCAAAACTTGTTTCTTTCTGCCTCTGAATAAATTGTAACTTTGATATTTAGAGGGTGCTTTCTGATTATAATTTTAAATCTGTTTCTTTTAAAAAATGCCTTTAGACACTATCAAAGTGAGTAAAATTCCCATTTGTTAAAAGGAATTTGGTTATGATTTCATCAGTTACTCGCTGAAAACCACTTCCATGCTTACATAGTGTGATTAAATGTGTTAATGTTCTTGATGAATCCCTAGTAAATAAAATAAATTCTTAAGAATATTCTTTGAAAATAAATCACGGTTCATGTACGTGATACGTTTGAAAGAACGGCATACACGCAGGCGGAATCACTTTTAATGAGTTCTTCTATATCCCGATTTCTTCGACAACCAGATCGTAGCGTAAGGAGGGTTAGCTTAGCACACCACACAATTCAGTAATGTACAGAAAGGGCTCTACTCTTAGGGTTCCATACCTCAGCCAGTAAAAGCGGATTCCTTATAGAATCACAGTTTTCTGTCCGTCCGTCTGCCTGTTCGACTGTTACGTCCCCTTTTTTGAGGAACTGATAGACGTAACGATTTGATGTCAAGTACTAAAGTCCACGGTCTCTTAGCGATGTAGGTAATTTAAACTTATAAGCCACTGCAGTCAATAGATACTACCACATGTCATATCTTTTGATTCTCTCAAACTCATTCGTAAAAACTATAGACGAACCGCTTATATCGTGTCGAACGTGATGGACTACCGGATTTATCGAAGCTACCTTAATCAAAAACAACCCAACGTGGTCAAACTAAAGTACCCAGCAATACGCCGACAGAAAGTCTGGAGAGCGTTTCATTTCCCTTCCCTCCCCACGGATGTACGCACATTGTGGTATGTAGTGGTGAACGGCAAATTCCCAAATCGTCAACAGTGCATTCTAGTCACCTGGTCGACTCACCGATGTCCAACCACTGCGCGGTCGTCGACTCCGATAACAGTCGTATGATCTGCAGCGCGACAATCGAGTATTGGACCTCTCACAAAGAAAATGTTGGCCCTTTTATTGGATACGGCACATATGGCAATCAGGGCTGACGGCCTGCTCTTCCAGAACGAAATATGCTGTCCCGCAGCCGGACAAAGACCGTGAACTGGTTAAAGAGGATGGCCACATATTAGCTGTATCGCGACGCTGACAATGATGCCTTTCTTAGCTTTCTGGTACGTACCACAAGAGCAACATACGATCTTGCGGCGACGTGTAAAATATAGAACAAGTTTTTCCAGTTGCCTGAGTTCGTTATTCTCGGACCCTCCGGCTAGCTGGGGTGTTCCGAGTTCGAGAAATGAAGTTAGAAGATAAATCGTGGTTCAAGAACTTACGGGCATACCTGATGCCGTCACGGGACTATAAATCATTTTTAAATTAGCGAAAAGCCGACCTGGATACATGCCAACTGGGCCGTTGCAAGGTCCCGTTTTTATTTTTGTTAGTGAATTTCGTTAAATCTACAGCGTCGGGAGCGTTTTACGTTTGCATGTGTTGAATGACACCTTCGCTTTCATCGTGTTGTGTTTTGCGACTGTAAATCGCAGAAAAGATATTTCATCACCGGGACCAGACCCCACGAACAGGAGGGAAGAGACGTGGTGGCCAGGCCTCGTGCTGCGACCTGTGCCCACACCGCCTCCAACCCACGAACATGACCAAAAAAATGTGGGACTGAACCTTGGTGGAAGCACGGAGTTCTGTGTTTTCGGTTTAACCTAGCCTTCCCCTCTCAGCGACGTGAGGAGTCGCCAGAAACAATACTTTGTTTGGATTCCGCATTAAACTATGGGTTCCCTTTCCCAGGTTGCATAACTGAGGCAGATTAGTGCAAAAATTGCAACAGGCCACTCAGCCACGCGAAATTATTATTATCTATACACGTAATTAAGTTTGCACGAGACTGAGAGCGCGACTCCTTTTCGCAACTTGTTCGGTTTTTTACGTAGGGTCGCAAGATTTTGTCCAAAAGCTGACGATTGATTTCTTTATTTCAATTGTCCGACAGCTATTTCTGTAACTTTCTCACATCCAAAATATAACATTGTCTTACTAGAGATTTGACAATTCTGTTTAATGCTTACAGTAATTAAATCGGAGCTGAATTCAAGAATTATGGTGGAGCTTTGAAGTTGAAAGAATGCTGCTGTTTACAATAATTCATCAGACGTAAAGTGGTCATTGACTCTGATTCTCCGCCTAGGGACTGAGTGTTGTACTGTCCTCATCATCATGCTTTCATCCTCATCGACTGCAGGTCGCCGAAGTGGCATCAGACTGAAAGACCGGCACCCGGCGAACGGTCTGCATGACCCGGGAGGAGGGGGGGGGGGGGGCTAGCCATACGATTATATAAATAAATAAATAAACTGGAACTGATGTATTTGGTGACAAATGGTTCAAATGGCTCTGAGCACTATGGGACTTAACTTCTAAGGCCATCAGTCCCCTAGAACTTAGAACTACTTAAACCTAACTAACCTAAGGACATCACACACATCCATGCCCGAGGCAGGATTCGAACCTGCGACCGTAGCGGTCGAGCGGTTCCAGACTGTAGCGCCTTTAACCGCTTGGCCACCCCGGCCGGCTTGGTGACACGACGCCTCCGAATTCTGTGTTGCCCTTGAAAGACTCGCACGAGCTATTCGAGGCTTTGAATTCAAACCTTCTGATAGCATGGAGGTTACTGCACCCATTGCCCTCTGCCACAGCGCAGGAGTTGTAACCACATGTTCATCGTTTCTAGCCTCTGTAAAACGATCGAAGTCCCTCGAATAGTTTAATTTATATTTATCTCGAGTCGATTCTCCACTTGTCAGTTGGGTCGTCCATCGCGAGAGCTGTCTTGCATTTGTGAACTAGTGCACACGTACAAAGGTCAGCAAGGATTATCATTTTATACCCGTCACTAACAGTTTTTGTTTGTCTCGACGAAGTCAGTGGCAAATATTGTTCTCGAGTCCAACAAGACGTGAACCAGTCAATCGAACCTCATTATAATGTGTACGCAACAGCCACAAAATCTGAAAATCTCACAGAAGTTGCCCATCATTAGAATTTGGACAAAGTTTAGTGACCTTACAAAGAAATAGGGCTGTTTCTTCACATTATTGACTCGTGGGATGTGTAAATCTTATCCATCCGTAAATGTTGGCCTGGTTGTTGATGAAATCGCAATATCGAAGTGTTCATTAATTGTAATTCCGCCAAAGTATATGCCGTCCTGTCAACCGTATGAGGTACACTTTTATTGAAAGGTGAAGAATTACATTCGCCCATTACACAAGAGCCGCATTATCATGGCACAGAAAAGGGAAACAATTTGTAGAAGTGATGAAATTAATTAAATATACGCCTGGATTCATAATCAACCGCAGGCTACAGTTTTCGAGAAAAAGTTTTCGTAGCTTGATTTGCCGCGAAATTACCGCCAGATCGAGAGGCATTATGTTAACGAAGTTGCTTTTTCTAATGATCAGCCAGAACATTATGACCACCTATCTAATAGCCGGTATGTCCACCTTTGGCACGGATAACTGCGGCGACGCGGCGTGGCATGTAGGTTGCTGGAGGGGATTGGCAGCAGATCTGCGCGCAAGACACCTAATTTCCGTAAATGCCCGGTAGGGAGGCAATGAGTTCTGACGCCAAGTTGAGTCACATCCCTGATAGAAGTGTTTGATCGGGTTCAGATCTGGCAAGTCACGGGTCCAGAACATCAACTCGAACAGCCCCATCACAGTCCTGACCTTGTGACACGGTCCATTATCTCACTGAAAAATGCCACTCCCGTCGGGAACCACGATCGTCATGAAGGATGGTACGTGATCTGCAATCAGAGTACGAAACTCCTTGGCCGTCATATTGCCTTGTAGAACTCCAATGGAAGCATGGACGCCCAAGTGAATATTCCCCAGAGCATAATGGAACGTCCGCCAACTTGTCCCCGTTCCGGTGTCAAGAAGCTGTTTCCCTGGATGACGTTGGATTCGAGCCGTCCCATCGGCATATTGAAGAAGAAACCGGTATTTCTCAGAGCATGCAAGACTCTGCCAATGCGCCAACGTTTAGTACCGACTGTCACGTGCCCATTTCAGTTGTAGGCTTGGTGTTAACACTGACACATGCATGGGTCGTTGGTTGCGGAGCCCCTCCGTTAGAAGTGTTTGGTGCGCTGTGCGTTCAGACACATTCCACCCAGCATTAAAATCTTATTTAAGTTCCGCCACAGTTCACCGCGTGTCCTGTTTTACCACTCTGCACAATATACGTTGTCGGAAATCTGCAACGAAGGGTGGCTGCCCAACTCCACGACGTCTAGACGTGGCTTCACCTTGGTTTTGCCATGTGTTGAAGACACTATCCATAGCCCTCCGCGTACACCTGGCAAGTCGTGCACTTTCCGAAATGCTCGTGTCGAGTCTCCGGGCCATCGCAAACTGCCCTCGGTCAAACTCATATAGATCGCGCGCCTTCCCCATTCTACACACGGACAGCACGCTCACTGATACTGCATGAGCCGTGTGTGTGTTTGACTAGCAGTCATTCCTCGCCAAGCGACGCTGCTATCGCTTCATGTCAATATTAGGTCTGTGGGCATAATGTTCTGGCTGAATAGTATATGTGCCTCCGTAAGTTGCTGTTGGTGCTTTGATTTTTTATGGTCTAAACATTTTGTGATGCATATCACCCTGGGAAATATACTGCTTCTTTTCAAGTACAAAAGTAAAAATCGAAGCATTTTCCATTATTGTTAGTTACATGAGGTTAATGTGATGATAAAATCTAATTTTAATAATATTTGAAATGCTTATTGCTTTGAAAAAGTTTCATCGTATTTTTCGATGTCGCAGAAATATTGATGTCACTGATGTCGCATACTTCCGCAACAACGAAAAGAGGAAAATAACGTCACAAGATAGGACATGAACATGGAGCGCAAAAATTTGAACGTGTGCTGTTAGCCCCTACCCTGGCAACTCGTATGCTATAACATCATGTGTGCGAACCGATGCAGTAGTGGCAGTTTGGTTTGAAAATAGAGAAGTCCACACATTACTGAAAGCACTTTTTGTTCCTCATTTCACGTTCTCATCACAACTTCTTCTCCTTTCATATTATCAAAATCTGGAATCGAACTTGCGCTGTAATGATTCTCTTGTTTAATGATCTTCACGGCTTTTGAGTCTTCTTTTCGGTCATAGCGAAAAATTGCCTTCCACAGTTTGCTTTTGTGATCTGATACTATATGTTACTAGCCGCATACGAAGTCTGATTAAAAATCGTGAACATCCACAAACAGTGTTGTGTTGTCTTTTCGTTTACGTTTTTATGTATTGGAATTATGTGACAAAGCAAGCACTCATAAGGATAACTATTTTTAAGCATTAGGTTAGTGCATTTCGTAGCATTTTCGTTTTGCGTGTGGGTATTCTGGTTCTTGTGGATTTATTTATCTATTGCGATTTGTTATTTGTAGTTCATTGTTGCTATCTGAGTTTATGTATTGTATTTGTATTATTTTGAATTAGTGAGTGGACCTGTAGATGGTAGACCAGGGCCGCACAAGGTGCATGCACCGGTGCATCGCACAGTGCGGAGTGCAGAAGACGGCTGCGGTATGTTGACGACGGTGCAGACCCCCCACTCCTCGGCTTTGCGCAACAGCGCTGCCTCTCACTTCCTTAGCTTGTGTCGCTCGCGCCGCCTGTCTCGGCCTGTTTCAAAGCTTTTGCCCTGTTGTCTTCGTCATTGCCAAATAGTAATGTACATTAGGTGGAGAGCTTAGTTTGGTGTACCGCTACACAAGAGATTTATATAATAACTGTAATGGTAACAATTTTAAATTTGGTTTCAACACAAATGTATATTCCTATGTGCTCTTTATTTTATTTGCAATTATGCTACTAATCTCTGGAAGAAGAGATTGGCTGACAGCAATTCTGAGAGAATTTTTTAAATTACAGTTAGAAATACTCGCACGCAATCTAGTTTTTGTACAAGACAAAACAGGAGAAACCTTTCACATACATAAGTGGAACCAAACATAGAAATAATCTTCGCAGCTTCTATATGTAACTTGAGAAATTCTTCCTTCGGCAAATTCTGGTAGAATGGGAGCAAACGTTTTGCACTGTAAAACACATCCTTTCGGTGAACATCGCTTTGCAAATCAACTAGTTCGAAATGTAAATCTGAAGGCACACTTTCAATATCCATCGAAAAAGGTTTCACAAAAACATCGAGGTAGGCTGCAGGTAGGTAATTTTCTGAAACAATAACAAAGCCCCTTCAGGCTTTCCCGGCGATCTAATGACATCTTGGGTTCTCGGGTGTTCTGCCGGATATCAGCGTCGTACTTGCACGATATTTCGGTCACGTAGCTGGTGGCCTTCATCAGGTGCGACCTGAGACTGCTCCTCGAGTGGACCTGGTCCAGTAATTATGCCTATGGCCTTCCCCCTCCACCAACGGCTGCAGGCGCTTCCTCTGGTCCGCGCCCATTCCCTGCGACCTGCTGGAGCGTTGCTGCTCCGTTTTCCGTCTGCTGCGGTTCTAGGTGTTCCCTCTGCGGTCCGCGCCCACCAAACCCGCTCCTGGGGGTTTCATCTACGGTCTGGGGTACCAAGCGTTCCCCCTGCGGTCCGCGCCCGCTCACCACGACCTGTTGCAGCTTTGCCGCTCCGTTTTTCGTCCGCTGCGGCTCTGGATGTTCCCTCTGCGGTCAGCGCCCACCAGTCCCACTTCTGGGTGTTCCATCTTCGGTCTGGTGCGCTTGGCAGTCCGTCAGGGGCTCGTTTTCCATCTCCACTCGAGGAGCAGTCTCAGGTCGCACCTGATGAAGGCCACGAGCTACGTGACCGAAATATCGTGCAAGTAGGACGCTGATATCCGGCAGAACACCCGACAACCCAAGATGTTAATAACAAAGCCGTTGTTTCGAAGTACTAAAATGCGATAGATTTTAATAAACATGTAATGTGTACTATTGGTTTTAATGTAATGTTACATTTGCATATGTAACGCAATCTCCTTTATTTAGCTGTATGTCATATACCGGCACATTACCTGGAATCGGTCGTTAAACGCATTTTCAAGGGATTGTAGCACCTCGACGTATTTTTCAAAGCGCGCTCCTTCCTGCACAGATACTGTCAAACAAAAACATAGTACCGTTTTGATTAGAGCGGTTATAAAAATCAGGCTGTTATAATAAAGATACAATTTATATCTCGCTTACCTAGTTCAGGAAAGTGTTGCGTATTTTTCTCTGAAAGGTTGTTTTTGGGGAGCTTCAGTTTATACTGGAAAGCGTTTATTTTGCTGATCATATCGTTGACGAGTTTGTTTTCTTTTTGGAGTTTCAGACTTAAATCATTTAGGAGAGCCATAATGTCTGCTAAAAATCCTAAATCAGCTACCCATTCAGGATCTTGAAAAAGTGGCTCCGGACGTCCTTTGCTCTCCAAAAACTGAGCCACAGTGTGACGTAGTCGAAAAATCACTTTCCCTTTGCTCAGCCAGCGCACCTCAGCGTGGTAGGGAATATCTGGATACTCCTCTTCAAAGGAAATCAAAAATCCTTTGAATTGACGATGAGTCCATGAGAACGAATGTAGTTCACGATACGCACCACTACCTTCATCACATCTTGAAGACCGATAACTTTCGCACAAAGAGCCTCTTGGTGTGCAAAATTCGGCATGTTAAGTTTTTTTCCGCAGTAGGCCAATAAACCCTTTTGCTTTACCGCACATTGCTGATGCCCCGTCTGTGGTTATGGAAAACAGCTTTTCCCAAGGGAGTCCTATTCCTTCAGCTGCCATTTCAACAGCTGCTAAAATATCCGCCCCTGTAACAGTGTCCTCCAACGAAATCATATCCAGGAGCTCTTCCGTTACATGTAGGTCGTCGTCCACGCCACGCAAAAATATTGCTAACTGAGCCGTGTCGTTAATATCCGTGGACTCATCAAGTGCGATGGAGTACGCTAGGAAGTTTTCAATTTTGGCTGCCAGTTGTTCATGCAAATTCTCAGCAATATCGTTGATTCTCCGATGTATTGTCATCCTGGAAAGTGGTATTCTGCTGTACGCTGGAGCTAATGTGGGATTCATTGTCTCTACTACGTCCAACATAATGTTTTTTATTAATGGCCCGTCCATAAATGGCCTCCCAGCTCTTGCTAAACGTAGAGAAACTTTGTAACTAGCTCTGAGAGTCCTTTCCCCCATCTTCTTCACCCTAAAGTAGAGAAAAAAGATATGTTAGAAATAATTTATGCGAAAACGAAAACTAAGGAATCCAAACAAATGTGATTTCGTTTCGTATGACCTTTAACCAAAATATACACGCTCAAGTACGTGCAACAAACCTCGTTCGTAGATACAGAATTCTCTTCTGCAAGAGTTTGCAACATCCGTTATTATTCCTCTCTTGCATCCCCTGTTATATCACTATACTTTTCTGAATGCAATTTGCTGTAGTGCCTTTCAATAGACGATTTTCTGACACACGTAATTAGTGTACCGCAGATTAGACATTTGGCTTTATCATCACAACTGAAAGATGGCTACACTGAGCCACTGCGCCAGAGATTGCGCCAAAGAGTATTATTCAGCCGCCGCCACTGGCAGTGCTTGGGGAGAACTCGTAGTTGTCAGTGCTTGTTGAGATGTGCTAGTGAAAAGTGGTTGCTGAGATGTCGTAGTGAAGAGTGCTTGTCGAGAGGTCGTGGTGGAGAGTTCTTGTTGAGATGTGGTAGTAGAGAGTCGGTGTGGAGATATATTGTAATGATTAGAGTGATTTTCGTCAATATATGAAGGATACGGTTCTATAAAATATTTAAGAACTTCAGGTAAATTCTGTGTGTCTCCGACGATAAGACGACTTGCTATCGAGAAATTTTCAGGAAGAATGTCATTTCGAAGAAGAAAGTAATAAACTAAAAAGGTAACTATTAATTGAGTTTATTTTTTCAATTAACATATTTCCACTTAGGTACGTACTTTAGACGTAATTTGCTGCTCGCGATTACGTGATTCATACTTTGTGCTAATTTCATGTTCTATGAAATTACTTGTGAAGCGACGTGCTTGCGTACGTTAACTGATTTTGACAATGATTATTAATGAACTGGGTTGTAATTTGTATATATTATGTATCGCTTGGCTGCACTGCTTTTTCACTGATGTCATATTTTTTAATTATGTGCCTGCTGTGCTTATTTATCTCGACACCGACTCGCCACTACGACATCTCAGCAAGCACTTACTACCACGAGTTCTCAACAAGCACTTTTCACTAGCACATCTTAACAAGCACTGACTACTACGAGTTCTCCCCAAGCACTGCCAGTGGAGGCGGCTGAATAATACTCTTTGGCGCAATCTCTGGCGCTGTGGCTCAGTGTAGCCACCTTTCACAACGCACAAAAAAGTAGGAGAGTTCCCATTCCGGTTTAAACTGACTTTCGGCAAATTTCCCTTTTTTGGAGCAGATGTTTCCATTATTCCGGTAATGGTCTTGCGCTTACGTATTGCGATGTTGACTAAGCCGGCCGGCAGCGCATTCGGCAGCGCACAGCGTCGGCCTCACCTAGCAAGCCGAGTTGAGGCGAAGTACGCCGAGTTGAACCGCTGCACCTCGCTTGGCACGCGTGCGGTTTTCCGTGTTTGTGTGGCCCTGTGCTAGAAAATGGAGAAATCGAAACTTTCCCGGCATATGCTTCTATGAGACTACAACAGCGGGGTGACAGAAGCAGAGGTAGCCAGAAACTTTTGCGCCTTGTGTAGGGATAACGACATTGAACTGATCACAGCAAGAAAATGATTTTCTCGTTTAAGGAGAATCGTTTTGGCATTAGTTAGTCTCCACATTTAGGAAGACCTTCAGGGTTTGATGAAGCTAGTTTAACTGCATTAATCCACAATGATCCATGTCAGTGTATGCAAGAACTGGAAAATTAACACTTTTCATCATCGTGCAATATTTGTATGCAGTGGGGAAGGTTCAAAAATCGTATGTATCTGTACTGCATTCTCTAAGCCAAAATCACAAAAACCATGGGCATAGCCACTTCCTTGTCATCAGTTTGCTGAAGAGCAACACTGGTAATTCCGTCATTTATCGATATTGGTGACGTGAAATGGTGTATTTATGCTATAACAAATGAAAGAAAGGAATGGTTGAGTCCACACAAAGAAGCAACTCGCTACAAAAGAAAATACCATGCATATGGTGAAATAACAATGCTGTGGTGTACTAGGATTACTTCCGCAGGTGTAACCATCAGTGCTGACGTTTATTGACGAACTGGAACATGTGATGAACTGTTTCTTTTCACCATCGTGCGATACTTGCATGCAGTGGAGAATGAAAAATCGGGTTTATCTGTACCGCATGCTCTAAGTCAAAATCATAAAAATCAGCAGGTACCTATATGGGCATATCCACTTTCTCGTCATCAGTTGGCTCATGAGCGACAGTGATCATTCCTATCATGCATCGTTATTGGTGACGAGAAATGGCGCATTTATACTATTATAAATGGAAGAGAGGAATCGTTGAGCCCACAGAAAGAAGCAATTCGCCATACAAAAATCTGCGTGCATCCTCAAAAGGAAATGCTGTGCATGCGGTGAAACAACGACGGTATAGTGTACTACAGATTACTTTCCTGAGCTATAACCATGACTGTTGACATTTTTTGTCAACAACTGAGACGTCTTGCAACCGCAGTCCAAGAACAACGACTGTGGAGTGATGCTACTTCACAATAATGTCCACTCCCATTCTGTTAAACTAACAAAAAGCACTATATAGAAGTTGGACTGGGAAGTCATTCCGCACTCACCTTATTCAGCTGATCTTGCACCATCAGAATTCCACCTTTTCCACTCTCTGTCAAAAAATGGTTCAAATGGCTCTGAGCACTATGGGACTTAACATCTTTGGTCATCAGTCCCCTAGAACTAAAAACTACGTAAACCTAACTAACCTAAGGACATCACACACATCCATGCCCGAGGCAAGATTCGAACCTGCGACCGTAGCAGTCGCGCGGCTCCGGACTGAGCGCCTAGAACCGCTAGACCACCGCGGCCGGCCACTCTCTGTCAAACATCTCTCAACGAACTCCTTTTCTGAATGAAAATGCACTCCAAACATGATTTCTACAGTTGCGGAAACGAAGGTACCCCAGCATTGGGAGACTGTTGTACATAGTGAAGGAGAAAAGTCTCTGTTATGAGTTATCTGCTGTCTTAGTTTATTAAACTTACGGAAAAAAACTATGAACTTATGCACCAACCCAATGTCTACTATTAAAATGAATGTTATTTAGCCATAATGTTAAGAGCATGTGTTGATGCTAACGAGTGGTTCGCTCCCAGTGAGTGAGCGTTTTACTTTGCTTTTCGCTGAAGGCAGCAAAACAAAAATACCAAGAGCTAAAGAAGAGGAGAACCGTCGAAATAATTTTGCCTGCTCCTTATTTATGATATTCGAGTTACAATTGAGGCCTCTGGCTGTTATTCGTAACTGCACTTTAGACTCAAATCGTAGTTACAGAAATGCGAATAAAGCTCAGTGGCATAGACTAGACTTCCCAGACAATGCAGTGGCTGCTGGCAGCACCGTGTCTTCGAAGGGCGAGCTGTCCTGGGGCCCTGTTCTGTATCTTTCTGCCATTTTGCCGATCAGTTCGGTACACGAGCACACTGTGTAAGATGGAAAGAACTATGCCCCATACATGAAGTCATTAAAGATCACCTAACTCACGTTGAGCGAACAGTAGGGCTGAACAAAAATGACTGACAAGGCACAGTTCATCTTGTAGAGGGTATAGTATGGACGTATTGGAATAATTAATGTCGGGTGATGGTTTCAAAGTAATTCACACGACATGAAAACTTTGCGGAAACGCGTCGATTTACTGGAGGCTAGTTTACCCCAGGGAAGTACTCACAAGGAAACCTCCCCATCGCACCCCCCTCAGATTTAATTATAAGTTGGCACAGTGGATAGGCCTTGAAAAACTGAACACAGATCAATCGAGAAGACAGGAAGAAGTTATGTGGAACTATGAAAAAAATTAGTAAAATATACAAACTGAGTAGTCCATGCGAAGATATGCAACATCAAGGACACTGGCATGCAAGGAGTGCCGTGGTCCCTTGGTTAGCAAGAGCAACCACGGAACGAGAGGTCCTAGGTTCAAGTCCCCCTCGACTGAAAAATTTAATTTTTTATTTTCAGTTTATGTGGCAAACCCTTATGTTTTCTTCACTTTTTTGGGAGTGATTATCACATCCACAAGAAAACCTAAATCGGGCAAGGTAGAAGAATCTTTTCACCCATTCGTCAAGTGCACAAGTTAGGTGGGTCGACAACATATTCCTGTCATGTGACGCACAAGCCGTCGCCAGTGTCGTATAGAATACATCAGACGTGTTTTCCCGTGGAGGAATCGGTTGACCTACGACCTTGCGATCAAATGTATTCGGTTCCCATTGGTGAGCCACGTCATTTCGTCTACTAAACGCACGGTTTTGCGGTGCGGTCGCAAAACACAGACACTAAACTTATTGCAGTGAACAGAGACGTCAATGAACGAACGGACAGATCATAACTTTGCGAAAATAAAGAAAGTAAAATTTTCAGCCGAGGGAAGACTTGAACCAAGGACCTCTCGTTCTGTAGCTACTCACGCTAACCACGGGACCACGGCGCTCCGGCGCTCACGTTTTCCTTGATGTTGCCTATGTTGCTGATGGACTACTGAGTTTGTATATTTTCCTAACTTTTTTCATAGTTCCACACAACTTCTTCTTGTTTTCTCGATTGATCTGTGCTCAGTTTTTCATGGCCTATCCACTGTGCCAACTTATAACTAAATCTGAGGGGGGTGCGATGGGGAGGTTCCCTTGTCAGAATTGACCGTGGCCGCCGGGGGAGCGGCTAAGGGAAGCGACAATAGGCAGCTTAGGGCGGCTCAAGCTCTGAGAAAGCGGTAACGGTGCGTGGCCTCCAGCTGCCTTAAGATGAGTGACAGTCAGTGGTTGGTTGACCCCGACTCCATGCTGGTGTACCGGGAAACAGACGGAGAACTTGTACACCTGTTGATAAATGTCCGTTGTCCCATTTTCTGTGAAACATGCGAGAAAGCCGCGCAAAGCTATGATGGAGCAGTCAACAGAGATCTAAATATGTGTGTTCGTGACTATAGCAACTTCACGCTGAATTCACGGTCCACAGAGTCTGAAGCAAATCAGGTGAAGAGTGACAGAATGAAATACGCTGGCCTCTGATGGGGACGTAGGACCATGGAATTTGAAGTACTCTCCTGGGAGTCAGAATTCCGGAAAATGTGGTGTTTGTGCAGACACTAACCTTGATGGGTGGCCTGGGGGGAGCAAAATACAAAAAGTTGAGAGGAAGGGAAATTTTGTGGGAATTTGTTCACTTCCCAGAGCAGGCACTGGTTAGCGCTGGGAAGCGACGCATAATTAACGCGACTTGCGCTGCAATTGGCGTAAGTGATTTTGCTGGAGGGGAAACCGAGGCGAAGAGCGGACTGTGAGAAGTCTCTGGAGAGGTCTTCCGTTCCCAGCTTGCCTAGAGTGCAGACGTGGCGTTCTTTACTCAGCTTGTCTGAGAAAGAGTGAGCATCTCTGCAGTTTAGGACTTAGCAAATGGAACGATTGAGGTTGGAGATAGGAAGTTTTGGTTCAGCTATGTACTGAGCAAGATAGCTAAGAGTGAATAGACGAGTGCAGCCTTGCAGCGTCACGAGGTCGGCCGACGTCCGCACAACGACACCGCTCCGCCTCACTGAATTTGGTGATATTGCGCCCGCTCCAGGCACTGATTAATTTGTTGGATCACGTCGACAAAGTTTCCACGAGGGTTTCATGGGCCGTGTATTGTAGAATTCTTCTCGCACTTCGCATTGCATCTGGGTCAGTCGATAGGAATTACTTTTGATTTATCGCGCTTTACTCCAAGCAAACGCAATTTATTGCCACTGCCTGTTAGGAGAGTCATGTAATATGATGATTGAAGGTCGTGAGTTAAAAATAAATCTGTGCTAATCGACTGTATCTGTTTTCAATCAAGTAGTTGAAATCCCAAGTCACTTTCTTAATTAATTTTATGTTCAATATTTGTATTCAATAGCTGAATATAACATCAATGTGCACCCCTTTTTAATTAAAAGGGATCAATTCGGAATCAATTAATGTCAACACTGCCACCGCAGTTCAATCAGGAGTCACAGGGCCTTATTACTTTCTTTGGGGTATCCGACATTGCGGCAGGTTTACACTCTCTGTTGATCTGTTAGTCAATTACCTGGGGTGAACACACGCCAAAACCAGATGGGTGACGGGAGGGGTGTTACAACTGAACGGTCTTGTTTTCGAAACAGAGCCCCAACATTATTCAGTAAGCATTTCAAAAGCGATGCCGAACTGTCCTAGCGAACAGAAATGCTGTTGTCAGTTCTCCTCGCGCCAACCAATGAAAATCAATCTGCCTCAGATCCGCACTACAGCGTCACAGCAGCACGAACTCGAAGCGGCTAGCAGCCGACACAGGCATGCCATTCTTCAGAGTACCGAAAGGTTAGAGTACGTAATAGTTTTCAAATTTTGCAGATCACGGGCTAAACTGTCGTAAACGTCACATTATGTCATTTTAGTCTCATTCACATCGACGTCTTGTTTTGGATTTTACGTTTCGTAATATGAGCTAGAAATGGAGTGTAGTACCACATTGTACAAATACATCTATATAAACACCCAAAAATTCGTCCTTTTTTACTGTTTTCCGTCGTTCCCTAGTTGCTTCAAAATTCATGGAGGTACATTCCGTCTATGCAACTAATTGAAGGCTGTTTGTTTATTGCCATACGCATTTCCCTTCCTTTTTTCTTAATGATGCTTCACAAATAAAAGAAGCGAAACGCGTATATTAATAAACTGCCTTCAATTAGTTGCATAGACGGAACACATCTCCACGAACCCGAAAAATCGTTGAAGAGTGTGTCAAAGCATAAGAAGATGCATAGAATGTGGTTGTAGCTCGCTCCTATAGATCCAAATGATGAAGTAGCCCACTTCCCTGTATGATATACCAACGATTTGGTTCATAAAAGCTAAATTTAAAAAATCGCTTTCTCCAGAGCGCGTGACGAGTGCCGCTATAGAAGTTCGTTTTGGTTTATAACATGCATCTGTTGAATCAAAATGTTTCATATATGGTGGTATAGTCTGCAAATATTGTGGTGGGAACCTTTCATCTCTGTCTACTGTCGTTAAGGATTAGATCGCAGATAAATACTTGTGACAAGCTAGAGTATAAAGAAGATTGCTGCTAGTTCCATTCGCAGTGATTTACGTTGTGCTCTTAGATTCCTGTCTGATCACACTCTCGGAAATCGCTACGTATTCCGAAAAAATGGTGAATTATTTGTGACAAGAAGTAGTACAAATGTCACTGTAAGTTGTTTCACGCACAGTAATTTCATCTTTCTTTTGTTAAACATATGGAAGTCACCAAACTGGCGGTAATCGTGACTGAAAAAGCGCGCTCTTATGTGAAAATTACAACGAATATTTCAGAAAAATGCTTAACTTTGACGATTAACGAAGTCTCAGAGTGTGTTGCAACCACGAAGACGAAATAAAGTATTTTCTCATCGAGCGGTATACGAATCTACGCCCTTTAACACTGCAGTTTCGCGCCTTACCGGCATCACTATTGCAACTCGCATGTCGCTGCGCTTTATTTTATGTAATTCCAGTCGTGAGAGACGCAGGCTGACTTCGTTGCCGAATGATGCGGGCGTAAGCCGTAAATGCATGAAATTTTGGAAGGTTTCCTTTATCAGACTTCACAAAATTCCTTTGCATTGTTGCTTAAAAGTTTTAAGCGAGTTTCGATAGTTAATAAGTAAACCATTTGTAGAAAAGAGTACGCGAAGTCACTATTAATTTCAGCTAACACTCATGTAATATGCGTAAGCAGAGCCGATGTCTTGATATTTAATGATCTTCAAACTCTTAATTGCATAAAAATAGCACGCATTTTGAGAGAATATTGACCGAAAATTTTTTTATGTTGTAATCATTAACAGTAACAACCTAATCTAACCACATTTCTAACAAAGAAAAATAGTCTATTATGAAGTCACTTTCCAACTGGACGCATCCTGTGGTGATTCTTTAGTAACACAATCACTAAATGCAAAGCTAAAGCACAAAATGTTTAAAATAACCGATTATAGGTGTAAATAAGGCACAGTGAACCGAACGACAGGGCCATACTGAAATCCAAAATCTCTCGGTACAGTTGTCGAAAAATCGGCAAGAGGACTGTTCGGTAACAGATCTCAGAAGCTTACTGAATAGGAAATTCGGATAAAGAACCGAAAATGATGTCACTACCGAGACTAACCTACTGCATAGATCGGTATGAACGATATGGAATAGGGCTCCCAGTTTCAGCCAGCTCAACATTGACATCAGCTGAGCAAACGTATTCTGCCTGTTGGCAGTCTAATGCAGAGTTGGCAACATTGTAGAAGCCGTTTGGCAACTATGTTACCGTGAGTTTCTTCAAGTTTCGTTTTGAATTATCCTGGTAAATTCACCTGACACTTCCTTGTCGTTCAGATGAAATATTCTTAATTATTCTCACTTGACACAGAGGGAGCAAATTTATGGTTTTGAGCCCAGGAAGCTTGTTCCAGCAGAAACGCTAGCTTGCTTCGCAATTTATTTTACAGTCTCTGTCATAGCCAGCACTGGCAGAACAAGTGAGCGCTGTTTGATACAGTTAGTGTTGAAATGTTCACCCAGCAACAGGAAGAGTGCTTTAGTTTTCACTCCAATTTCTCTGGAGACAAGATTTTTATCTCTTGTGTAAAAGAGTCACTAGCAACGGATCGACAATCAGTAAACAAATTCTGAGCCATCTCCCCAATAATTTCTCTCGATTTCTGGATTTTGTTCCCTGTAGATCTAAAGGCGAAGAACTTCTGCATACTTGATATTGCCGGTTTTTTCTTCCTTATGTCAGTTATATTCACTTAGCTGTGGTAGTGAATGATTTTTTAACTGGATTTTGTTATGTATCTACCCTTACTGCTACATTTGCGTACATTACTGATAGTCTCGTAGCCGGCCGCTGTGACCTAGCGCTTCTAGGCACTTGAGTCCGGGACCGTGCTGCTGCTACGAATACTGCCTCGGGCATGGATGTGTGTGATGTCCTTAGGTTAGTTAGGTTTAAGTAGTTCTAAGTCTATTGGACTGATGACCTCAGATGTTATGTCCCATAGTGCTTAGAGCCATTTGATAGTCTTGTAATGCTATCTGAGTATGACTATAAACAGAACGAAGACGTAGACTGTTTCGAAGCTGAAACATTGTATTATCCCAACAATTCGTGACAATTTAGGATTCGTTGTTTTATTATAGAGGACTCTTTTTGTAATGTTAACACGATAAGCTGTATTTCATTTGTGTAGTAGAGTGTATACTAAATTGCGTTTTTCCGTTAGTTTATTGAACACAGCAGTTAAACGAAAGAGATAAATAAATCACCAGAATTGTAGTATGCCATATTATCTAAGACATTCTGACAACGTGCGTATAGCTTTTCGAATTTACGTCTATCGCTGTATGTTATTAGCACTTTGCTCTCTTGTTATGCTGTGTTATACAGCATAACAATGAGGAGAGGGGTCTCGCAAATTCTGTTGCCCAGTGCACCATCGCCCAAAACCTCTACACAAAGAAGGGATCACAGAAAATTATGAACGGTCAGAAAAACGATCATAAATAACACACTGAAGAATGTAATTTAAATTCAAACCCCACTGGTGAAAAGGGAACTGGAAAACGAGAAGCTGAAACCCATTCGCCTTTCAAATACATAATCCTAGTTTACCTACGTAAGAAAACTACCTCAAAGAAAATACAAAACAAACCACATTCAGAGAACTGATGGCGCTCTAAACTATGTATCAACACGTGAAACGAGTCAGACGAAAGTACACGTACGAAAGAGATATAAACTTGGAGCAAAAGTGGCACTGATGAAAAAAGGAATAATTAAAACGTAAGAAAACACACAGAGGAAAGAAGAATACTGTCGAAACCGAGTCTAGTTTGTCCTCCACGCTTCTGCATTCCTAAGTTCTCGCTGAACAAAGCAACTACCTGTGAAAGCCAAATAGTAGCAACAATTCTAGTACTCGCTATCATGAAAAAGCCACATCACATGACCGAGCTAGGTGGCGCAGTGGTTAGCACACAAGACTCGCATTCGGAGGACGACGGTTCAGTCCCGCGCCCGAGCATCCTGATTTAGGTTTTCCGGGATTTCCCTAGATCAGTTCAGGCAAAGGCCGGGATGGTTGCTTTGAAATGGCACGACCGATTTCCTTCCCCATTCTTCTCTAATCCGAGCCAGCAAAATCTGAAGCTGTGCATGTAACGGAAGTGACCAGAGGAACCCTTTCCTCACGGTGCCAACTTAACAACAATAACGCTTTGACCAGAGGCTCTTTCCCTCACTCAAAGCCGCCCGCTATGGCCAAGCGGTTCTAGGCGCTTCAATCCGGAACCGTGCGACGGCTACGGTCGCAGGTTGGAATCCTGCCTCGGCCATGGATGTGTGTGATGTACTTAGTTAGGTTTAAGTAGTTCTAAGTTTTAGGGGACTGATGACCTCAGATGTTAAGTCTCATAGTACTCAGAGCCATTTGAATCATTTTGAACCTCACTCAGAGACTATAAAAGAGTTGACCAGACTTCCACAGGAACAGAAGGAAAGTATAACCACAACCAAACAATTTGGCGACGCACTACACAGATACATTCTCTCAGTCATTTAAAGAGGGGAGGAAATGGAAAAAAAATTAACATTAAGAAATCATAAACAAAGGTGTGGAAAGTGGAGGAAACACCGCTGAAGGGCCCAGTCTGCTCATTCAGCATACCAAATAAGCAATTGATGCCATCAACATCAATCTTTTTGCACATTATTTACCGATTCTTGGACAAAATTTTCAGATTTCTATAAAAAATTCAGTCACATTGATCACACCGAACCTCCAGCTCCCCAACCCCCAAATGAGGAGTTGTTCTGTCCAGAATGAGGTTTCCATAAAGGAAGTGCTGCAGACTGCCAAACTTAAATGAAATTAAAAAAAAAAAAAACAATTTTCTTAATCTATTGGATAGTGCGCGTGGAGTAATAGCACAGGTTTATTGAAAATTGAAAAACTGTAAAGTGTTCGTTTGATCACCTTTCTTTGGAATAAATAATGAATAAATTAAAAGGCTAAAACTTAGCCTATTGCTCCTTGCGGACATATTCGAGGAGTAATTCAACCAAATTTCAGAAAGACATTTTATTAGTGTGCCCGAAATCCTTCTATCAACTTGAAAAACGCTGTGTCAAGAAATACGCGTTAAAAGATAAAAGTATCATTTTTATGAGATTAAAAACGAATTTGTGTATAAATTTTCATACATCTAAACTGCTATCGTGGCACCGCACAAAAGTCCTTCCAAGACCTCGAAATTCAGCTGCTCCACAATGATGGCCTGATTCCTAGCCGCACGTGCTTCGCTTCACGGGAATCTTCCAGCGCGCGCCGGTGAGCATTGTCCAGGCTTTCATTGTCGCGATCAATAGCGAATGTTTCTGCGTGGTGTCCGACTTCGACTCTCATGATTTGCAGCATTTTCAAAATGGGTTTAAAGTCTTCTCTAAAAATCTAAGCTGTCCTAAAGCAAGGTATTTCACGGTTCTCTAGCCTCAATGGACGTCTTTTGGAGCAAACTGCCATATAGACCATACCGACTGGCATCCACGAGTACCATCAGATATTTCACCAACAGCGCCGACTGTGTCCGCATTCGTATCTCCTCCACCGGCAGACCCGTGCGCCCGAAGTAAATGACGCTTAACTTTGTTCCTAAATGAGATATTAACTTGGGGTTTAGCTATGATATTCTACTCACTTGTATCTTATCGTAAGACACATATGGCCGCAAATCTTGGGAAATAGCTCAAAAGTGGATGAGAAATATTGAACTTGTAACGTCACCGCATGATGTACCTCGCCGCACGTGTATAGGTTGGGCTCGCCGATCCTACCCTCGTCAGCAGCGGACAGCTCTACAAATGCTCCACTAGGGTACGCCATCAGACTTGCGGAAAAATATCATCCACACTATTCCGAAGGCTGCAAGAGCTGACAAGTGGGAGAATTATCGCACAATCAGCTTAACAGCTCATTCATTCAAGTTCCTGACAAGAATAATATACAGAAGAATGAAAAAGAAGATTGAGGATTTACTAGATGACGATCAGTTCGGCTTTAGGAAAGATAAAGGCGCCAGACAGGCAATTCTGACGTTGCGGTTGATAATGGAAGCAAGACTAAAGAAAAATCAAGACAGTTTCATTGGAGCTGTCGACCTGGAAAAAGCATTCAACAATGTAAAATGGTGCAAGATGTTCGAAATTCTGAGGAAAATAGGAGTAAGCTATACGGAGAGACGAGTAATACACACTATGTACAAGAGCCAAGAGGGAATAGTAAGAGAGGACGACCAACAAGCAAGAGCTCGGATTAAAAAGCGTGTAAGACAGGGATATAGTCTTTCCCCCTTACTGTTCAATCGGTACATCTAAGAAGCAATGATGTAAATAAAAGAAAGGTTCAGGAGTGGAATTAAAATACAAGGTGAAAGGGTAGGAATGATACAACTTGCTGATGACATTGCTATCATCGGTGAAAGTGAAGAAGAATTAAACTGACGTCTTGGGTTGTCGGGTGTTCTGCTGGATATCAGCGTCGTACTTCCACGATATTTCGGTCACGTAGCTCGAGACCTTCATCAGGTGCGACCTGAGACTGCTCCTCCTATATGGTGAACAGGACAAACAATGTAATGAGTACAGAATACGGATTGAGAGTAAATCGAAGGAAGAAGAAAATTATGAGAAGTTCAAATGGTTCAAATGGCTCTGAGCACTATGGGACTTACCATCTATGGTCATCAGTCCCCGTTATGAGAAGTAGCAGGAATCAAAACAGCGAGAAACTTAACATGGGAATTGATGGTCCTGAAATACATTAATTTAAAGAATTCTGCTACCTAGGCAGCAAAATAAACAATGACGGCCGGAGCAGGCAGGACATCAAAAGCAGACTAGCCCTGGCAAAAAGGGCTTTCCTAGCCAAGAGAAGTCTACTAAACATAGGGCTTAACTTGAGTAAGAAATTTCTGAGATTGTACGTCTGAAGCACAGCATTGTATGGCAGAGAAACATGGATTGTGCGAAAAATGGAACGGAAAAGAACCGCAACATTTGAGATGTGGTGCTACGGACGAGTGCTGAAAATTAGATAGATTGATAAGGTAAGGAATGTGGAGGTTCTGCGCAAAAAATGGTTCAAATGGCTCTGAGCACTATGGGACTCAACTGCTGAGGTCATTAGTCCCCTAGAACTAGTTAAACCTAACTAACCTAAGGACATCACAAACATCCATGCCCGAGGCAGGATTCGAACCTGCGACCGTAGGGTTCTGCGCAAAATCGGAGGAAAGGGGTATGTGGAAAACATTGACAAGGAGGAGGGACAGGACGATAGGATATCTGTTACGACATCAGGGAATGACTTCCATGATACTACAGGGAGCTGTAGAGGCCAATAACTGAAGAAGAAGACACATCCAGCAAGTAACTGAAGACGTAGGCTGCAAGTGATACTTTTGAGATGAAAAGGTTGGCAATGGAGAGGAATTCGTGGCGGGCCGCATCAAACCAGTAAGAATACTTATGACAGAAAAAAAGGGTACTCCACATTCATGCTTGCCTTATCCGACGTAATATGGTAGTTCTCAGGGTAATGATAATACAAGACTACTATCAGTTGGCTTACATTTACGAAAACGATGTGCAGAACTGCGCCCTACCCGAGAGAGCAGGATCGACAGACGACATGCTCAACTGCTGCATGTGCGGTGAGGTACGTCATAGGGTGACGTCACATGTACAACACTTCTAATCCACTTTATGGGGATTTCCCGACATGTGGGACCCCATGTGTCTTACATTAAATTACTCGGCTCAGGATCACCAACATCGCTTCGGGGGTTTTCAAACATCAACAAGAATCACACTGTATATACATGTAAACCTGATACAAAACCGACATGAGTGCATAAAATGTGGGAAACTACGGCTGATAGGGGGAAACTCAGGAGGCTTACTCTTTATTCCAGCCTGGTGTACTAAATGAACGGGAAGTGTGGGGTGCTAATGATTGAAAAATGAAGCGAACTTGAGTGAAACATTTTTAAATGGCTCGTATAGATACCTTTCAAGGTTCTCCGATGCTTATTGCAAGAAAATAAGAAAGAAAGCTATATACATTGTAGCTACACGTGCTCTCCTAATGCAGGTCTGTGTTGCTGGTGAATGCAAGATGCAGAATGTACTGCGGCAGCGACCTAAGAAGGTTTCGATGAATAGTTAGTTCGCAGTGCGAGTCATTAGGTAATCATGAAATTATCGGCTGCTCTTCTCCAAACACATAACAGAGGTGTGGCTTGAAACACGTACACTGAAATGAAGTCATGAGATGCCTCCTAATATCGTATCGGACCTTTTTTTGCCCTGCGTAGTGCAGCAACACGATGTATCATAGACTCTACAATACGCTGTAAGTCCGTAGCAGAAATATTGAGCCATTCTGCCTCTATAATTGAGAAAGTGTTGACCTCGATTATGTCCCAAGGTTGTTCAATGGGATATATGTCGGACAATCTGGGTGGCCAAATCATTTACTCGAACTGTCCAGAATGTTCTTCAAACCAGTCGCGAACAGTTGTGGCCCAGTGACAATCCATGAAAGGCTGCAAACGGTCTCCAAGTTTCCGAACACAGCCATTTCCAAACAATGGTCTGTTCAGACGGACCAGAAGACCGAGTTCATTCCATGTAAACGGAGCCCACACCATTTAATGGACCACCATCGGCTTGCACAGTCCCTTGTTGACAATATGGGTCCATGGGTTTTGTTTTCTGCATCAGACTCGAACCCTACCATCAGCTCTTACCAACTGATCAGGCCACGCCTTTGCACTTGTCTAGAGTCCAACAGATATGGTTTCGAGCCCTAGAGAGGCGCTGCAGACTATGTCGTGCTGTCAGCAAAGGCACCCTCGACGGTCGTCTGCTGCCTTAGCGCATTAACGCCAAATTATACCTCACTGTCCTAGCGGATTCGCCGTAGTACGTCCGACATAGATTTCTGCGGTTAATTCATGCAGTGTTGTTTGTTTGTTAACACTGGCAACGCTGCACAAATGCCACTCGTCCTGGTCCTTAAGGGAAGGCCGTCGGCCACTGCGCTCTCCTTGGCAGGAGACAATGGCCAAAATTTGGTATTCTCGGCACACTCTTGATACTGTGGATATCGGAATATTGCATTCCCTAAAGATTTCCGAAATGGAATGTCCCATGCATCTAGCTCCAACTACAATTCGGCGTTCAACTCTTAATTACAGTCGAGCACTCTATGGAAGAATCTCCGTAGCTTGGGGGTCGGAAAGGCAAAATCGAAAACTACTTTTCACGTGTCAGCTAACGAATTAAATGAATTTTTCTCTGCACCTCTGAATACCAGCACGGCTGATAATTACCGTCCACAAGAATCCCCAAACAGGATAACTAACAACGATAGCTTCCATCTAAAACATGTAACAACAAATACGGCAAGAAAAGCAATAATGAGAATCTCTTCTGATGCAATAGGCAACGACAGTATCGGTATAACCATGATTAAGAATGTTGCCGATATCTTAGTACCTGTCTTAACTCACATATTTAATTTTTCCCTCGTGAACGGAATATACCCCACTGCATGGAAAAGAAGCATAATTCGACCCATCCCTAAGATCGAAAACCCGCAACTGCCTAGTGATTACCGACCAATTAGCATACTGCCTGCTGTTTCCAAAGCACTCGAATATATTGTTCATGACCAAATCACTGAACACTTGCATGAATTCAGCCTATATGACAAATTTCAATCCGGTTTCCGTAAACATCACAGCACAAACACGGCTCTAATTAAAGTAACAGATGACCTGAAATGTGCCATCGACAATCGAAAGGCAACAATATTGACGCTACTGGACTTCAGCAAAGCTTTTGACACTGTTAACTTTGACATATTGCTCAGAAAAATGCAACAGCTTTTCTCTGATAGTGCAATGAGATGGTTTGAAAGCTACTTAAAAGACAGACAGCAATGTGTTGTCTGCGTAAATGAAAAATCTTCCTGGAAACATGTTTCCTTGGGAGTGCCACAAGGATCAGTCTTAGGACCACTTTTGTTTTCTTTATATGTCAACCATATTTCGTCGGTTCTGTCCTCCTGTAAATATCATTTCTATGCCGACGACCTCCAGCTCTACCTAAGCGTCAGAACTGAAGACGTAAACACTGCAATCGCTTAGATGAATGATGATCTGTCTTCGGTAGTGACATGGGCGAAAAGCCTGGGGCTTAAACTAAATGCAAAAAAGACGCAAGTAATCTTAATAGCCCATCACAAATTAATAAGTTCAGATTTCCGCGAACGGCTACCTCCTATTCTGCTCGACGGTACTCCAATACCATATCAGAAAACAGTGAAGAACTTGGGTGTAACTTTGGATGAGCATCTCAACTGGGCGGAGAATACAGCCGCAGTGTGCCGAAAGACGTCTGCTTGTCTCTATGCTCTCAAAAAGTTTCGGAACATATTTCCACAGGACTTGAAACGCCAGCCCGTGCAAGCACTCGTTCTACCGAACCTCCACTATTGTGATGTGATTCAACAAGGCACGAGTAGTGAAAACAAAAGACGGCTACAGCTAACCATGAATGCCTGTGTGCGTTACACCTGCAACATTCGCCGATATGATCATGCTAGTGCTTCATACTCCGAGCTAAAGTGGCTGCGGCCGGACAAATTGCGTGACTACCACACTCTATGTCTACTTCACAGACTCCTCGTCGCGCAAGCACCCCAGTACCTTGCTTCAGAGATTAAAAACCTGTCATGCCATCATAATCGAAACACGAGGTCACTCTTATTTGATATCCTAAATGTGCCCACTCAAAAATCAAAAGCTTTTGCAAACTCCTTCTCAGTGGCCGCTGTCCGGCTCTGGAACAAACTGCCCCTTACCTTGCGCAAAATTCAATCTCCTGCTGCTTTTAAGAAGAAGTTGAAGCATTTCCTACTATCATCCTCATTAAGTTCTCCACAAAATTAATGTACCAGGCCAATCCTCTCATCTGTCAAATAGCAAAGCTAGCGTCTCCTATCTTGCTCCTGAGATGCCTTCCCCTTCATCTATCTCTATTAGCCAGGCAATCTTCTTTTCCTTTATATTTCCTTAATTATGTTTCATCATGTCTATTCTTCTCCTCCCTTCACCATGAGTCTCCCTAATACTCCCTGCTGCCAGCACTCCTACCTTAAATTTGTCTCTTCAATAATGTCTAATTATAACCGTACTTATGATCTACGAATATAAACTCTATATGTATGTATTTTTCCAGGTGTACCTTTCTAATTGTTTATTTCACTTTTTGTACTAGATGTAGTTTAACATGCCTACTAAAACGTATGAATGTAAAATAAGTAGAATGCCTGGTTGAATGTAAAGAGGGCCTGATGGCCCTAATCTTGCCAGGTTAAATAAATAAATAAATAATCAAGTTGGAAAGGTTTATACGTGAACCACATGAGGAAAAATGACAGCTTCGCCAATGTGCTGTTCTTTTGTACCTTGTGTACATGATACTACCGCCATATGTATGCGTGCATATCAGTATCCCATGACTTTTGTCATTTCAGTATAAATAGCTGTGACAGCGGCCTTAGAGAATTTCTATAACTAATTGGTCCACAGTACGAGACAGTAGATAAGCACGAAATTATTGGTTGTTCTTCTCGAAACGCATTGGACAGGTGTGGCTTGAAACACGCACTTTCTTAAAGTGTACGATGATGAGTCAAAACTTAATCATCACTGGCCACCGCCAGAGTGAATGGCCCTTGTGGCGTTGTAGGCATATGACGCTACAAGGAAAGTATATGAGCGACGACGTGGCCCACAAATAGATAATTTCAGCGATGTAAGTGACACTGACCAAGGACCTAATGCCTGGAAACTAGAATGTCGGAAAGACGAAGCTGCTCGGCTGATGGTCTGCTGCTTTCATGGGTACCTGTGGAAAGTATTTTAGAGGTAGAGGAACCACGAGTAGACGACAGCATGTTGGACGCCCATTTCTAAAACAGAATGTGGAGGTAAAACAGGATAGGCGGTGGAAAGTTACCAAACACTTATCGAAGACCCGCCAACAGAATCTCTGCTGTATTTCGTTCCAGAGAACACTACTAAGAAGGTGGTCATAATGATTTGGTCATCAGTGGAAATAAAAACATAATTCAAATTTTTATTTAAATTTACTATGCATTTTGAGGCTTTACTCCGTCATTGTATGGCACTCCCGGTGTTTAGTTCAGGTGTATCGCTGCTGGGAAGCCAGCTATTACGAATATCTGCAGTCCTGTGCACCTTGTTGTACACTCCCCTCCAGAACACTGCTTTTGAACTTCCTGCATTCACTGTTCACAAACATCAAGTACAATGGCATGGCCACCGGTGTTTTTCAGGTTTGTTGAATTACTTATTCTTGGCAGTATTCTCGAAATCCATGTTTGAACCACGACGATGGCTCCGATCTTGTTGTGAGCCGCAGTGCCTAGAGAGCCACACTCATTAGAAGCAGTGACTGAAGCAGGCTCTAAGCCTTGAGTGTTCCCAGCTGCAGCTGGTCCCGCGGTAACGGTACCGGAACATGGGCCAGAGAGCAGACTCGCCACCTCTCCCTAGCCAGCCTCCTGGCACGTTCTGACCGATTCCCTTGTGCTAAACACTCTACTGAAATTTTATTGGTATATCCTCTGCATAATCATTGACACTGTGAAGCAGTTACTTGAAATAAAAGAAGTCGTCGAACTTTCGTTCCCAAATTGTTCGTTTCTCAGTGAGTCGAGACACCCTCCGAAAACCTTCAGCGTTAGACAGTATAATTTTGTTACACATTACGTGCTCCACAAATCAATTGCTTTAACAGTTTTCCCACTCTTTCATCTCACTGAATATTTCCATTTTGGTCCTATGGACTATGTAAATGATAAATCAGATAGTTGTGCTTTCAGTCTGTGGGACAATAATTTTCTATTGGACACGTTTGTTTTCTTTGAATATTCATTTTCAGCTTTTACTCCTGATGGAAGTTGCTGATGCCTATTCGTTGCATATCCAATGACGTCAGACTTGTCGTGCCTTCTACATTAGTGGTCAGATGTTTCATTTCAGTGTACAAACACACTGTAAAAACTAAATAGGCCAACAAAATAAACATTTTTTCTGTCACTAAATACCATACAATATGGTTAGATTTTAACATCTACAAAGTACCTATTCTTTGCCCACAGAACAGCTGCACAACTTATGCCGTCCTGGAGTTCAGATTTTGTTGTGTTTTGCTGTCCAACACGTCTGTAAATTATACAACAGATCTCCAACTTTAGGTGATCTCGCTTTTCCGTCCTCCCTATCAAGTTCACCCCATAAGAGTTCAGAGGAATTGAAGTCAGGTGACTAACTTGGTCAAATCATATTCCTCAGTTCCCCACATTTGTCTTTTCTATTGAAATATTCTCTACACAATTTAAACGTGTGTTTGGGATCATTGTTCAGATGCAAAACAAAGCAACGACCGATAAGCCTCTTGCCAAAAGAGCTGCAATGTTGATCAGTTTTCTCTGATGTCCTTTCTTCCTTAATGTTCCGTTAATTCTCACTAGATCACCGACTGTATCACCAGCGAAACATTCCCTTACCATGACCGCCCCTCCATTATGTTTTATCATTCTTTTCATACTCTGACTCTTTATGCGTTCTCACCGAACTCAACGAACAAACATTCGACGATGGCTTCCAAAGACTTCAAATTTAGCTTCGTCCGTGAATAACATTTTGTAGCATTGGTGCACCTTCCAGTTTTTATATTGTTGTGCCCACTGCAATCTTTTCACTTTATTCTGTTTGCCTCATAAAGCTTTTTGGCAGCTGTGCACCGCTTTACACAGGGCGATTCAAAGAGATGGGAAATTATGAAAATTTAATAATTTCATGCAAACATAATTTTAACAAGATTTATGTATGTCATTTGACAGTAAACATAATGCCGTTTTGGAATATATACAGTACAATTTATTTCTTGAAAGGTGGCAACTTGCGGATGAGCTCCTTCTCTACGCGTATATTCCCCAGTCTCTTGGTTACATTATTCGTGCTTTGACGTAACTTCTCAGCTGGAATTTCGGCAGTTGCTTCTCAGACTCCGGCTTTTAATTCTTCCGTTTTTGCGATCGACTAAGGAACACTTTGCTTATAAGTTGACTACACAAACAGAAATCATAAGTTGACAGGTTAGGGCATCTGGATGGCCATTAAATGTCATCATTTCTCGAAATTAGATGCTCCGCTAGTAACTGGCGCACAGCAGCCATCGATATTCGTGCTGTATGAGACGGTGACCCATCTTGTTGGAACTAGGCTGTGTCAGTAATACCTGGAAATTTCTGTAGCTGTTGCACAACAAAGGTTTCAAGCATGGCCACGTTGAACGCTGATACAGCTCTGTAGGGTTGTCTTGCACCCAATATCTAAAATTTTGTTTGTGAACAATGGGCTTCGTCTGACATCCACAGTTTGTTAATAAACTCTTCATCCTCGTTTACGTTTTGAAACGTTAATTCACAGAATAGTTGTCGCGTAACATGATCGTTGGGTTTCAGTTCCTAGACGACCTGCAACTTGTATGGAAGGCAATGCAAGTCCCGTAGTGATTTTCTTCGAACATTGGAACTGTGCAACTGAAAGATACTGAGTGACGACGAATTGACCGATTTGGACTTTTTGAGATAGCATCTCGAACAGTTTGGATATTGGGTACGAACAATTAGCACATTGCTTGGACGTTTCTTTTTCATTGTCGAACTAGTTTCCTTGAAATTACGTATCCATATTTTAATGCATGTGCTGATGGAACACGGTCGAACTTATGGACGTCCATTACAGTGGTGAGATTCGAGAGAAACAGTTTAACTTCACTCGCGTTAAAATCTGAGTTCCGATTATGACTGGTAGCCTCGGGTTTGCGAATGCTGACTGACGCATTTCTTGTAAGAAACCTAATAAGCCAATCCTTTCAAGCGATTTTGGATGATATATTAAAATTATGCTGAATATTATTTGTCTCGCCATATTCATACACTAATCTTCTCAACTACACTGAATATACACTCCTGGAAATGGAAAAAAGAACACATTGACACCGGTGTGTCAGACCCACCATACTTGCTCCTGACACTGCGAGAGGGCTGTACAAGCAATGATCACACGCACGGCACAGCGGACACACCAGGAACCGCGGTGTTGGCCGTCGAATGGCGCTAGCTGCGCAGCATTTGTGCACCGCCGCCGTCAGTGTCAGCCAGTTTGCCGTGGCATACGGAGCTCCATCGCAGTCTTTAACACTGGTAGCATGCCGCGACAGCGTGGACGTGAACCGTATGTTCAGTTGACGGACTTTGAGCGAGGGCGTATAGTGGGCATGCGGGAGGCCGGGTGGACGTACCGCCGAATTGCTCAACACGTGGGGCGTGAGGTCTCCACAGTACATCGATGTTGTCGCCAGTGGTCGGCGGAAGGTGCACGTGCCCGTCGACCTGGGACCGGACCGCAGCGACGCACGGATGCACGCCAAGACCGTAGGATCCTACGCAGTGCCGTAGGGGACCGCACCGCCACTTCCCAGCAAATTAGGGACACTGTTGCTCCTGGGGTATCGGCGAGGACTATTCGCAACCGTCTCCATGAAGCTGGGCTACGGTCCCGCACACCGTTAGGCCGTCTTCCGCTCACGCCCCAACATCGTGCAGCCCTCCTCCAGTGGTGTTGCGACAGGCGTGAATGGAGGGACGAATGGAGACGTGTCGTCTTCAGCGATGAGAGTCGCTTCTGCCTTGGTGCCAATGATGGTCGTATGCGTGTTTGGCGCCGTGCAGGTGAGCGCCACAATCAGGACTGCATACGACCGAGGCACACAGGGCCAACACCCGGCATCATGGTGTGGGGAGCGATCTCCTACACTGGCCGTACACCACTGGTGATCGTCGAGGGGACACTGAATAGTGCACGGTACATCCAAACCGTCATCGAACCCATCGTTCTACCATTCCTAGACCGGCAAGGGAACTTGCTGTTCCAACAGGACAATGCACGTCCGCATGTATCCCGTGCCACCCAACGTGCTCTAGAAGGTGTAAGTCAACTACCCTGGCCAGCAATATCTCCGGATCTGTCCCCCATTGAGCATGTTTGGGACTGGATGAAGCGTCGTCTCACGCGGTCTGCACGTCCAGCACGAACGCTGGTCCAACTGAGGCGCCAGGTGGAAATGGCATGGCAAGCCGTTCCACAGGACTACATCCAGCATCTCTACGATCGTCTCCATGGGAGAATAGCAGCCTGCATTGCTGCGAAAGGTGGATATACACTGTACTAGTGCCGACATTGTGCATGCTCTGTTGCCTGTGTCTATGTGCCTGTGGTTCTGTCAGTGTGATCATGTGATGTATCTGACCCCAGGAATGTGTCAATAAAGTTTCCCCTTCCTGGGACAATGAATTGACGGTGTTCTTATTTCAATTTCCAGGAGTGTATTTCTGAGTGACAATCTCCACTCCTTCTAAATTAACAATGTATGTGTAGACCATATGTGGCTTGAATTCAAAGAAATAGTGTCAGCAGCAGTTGAGAGATTTGTGCCAAATAAATTAACAAATGATGGAGTTAATCCCCCTTGGTACACAAAACGGGTAAGAACGCTGTTGCAGAAACAGCTAAAAAAACATGTCAAATTTAAACGGACGCAAAATCTCCAAGATTGGCGATGTTTCAAAGAAGATCGAGATTTAGCGCGGACTTCAATGCGAGATGCTTATAATAGTTTCCACAGTTAATCTTTACCTCGAAACCTGGTAGAAAATCCTTAGAGATTCTAGTCGCTTGTGAACTATGCCAGCGGCAAAACACAATCAATGCCTTCTCTGCGCGATAGCAATGGAAATAAGGCAGAGTTACTAAACACAGCCTTCCGAAATTCCTTCACCAAACAAGACGAAATAAATATTCCAGAACTGGAATCAAGAACAGCTGCCACCACGAGTAACGTAAGAGTGGAAATACTCGCAACTTAAATCAGTTAACTAAAGCAAGTCTTCCGGTACAGACTGTATACCAGTTAGGTTCCTTTCAGAGTATGCTGATACAACAGCTCCATACTTAACAATCGTATACAGCCGTTCCCTCGACGAAAGATCCGTACGTAAACACTGGAAAGTTGCACAGATCACATCAATATTCAAGAAAGGTAGTAGGAGTAATCCACTAAATTACAGGCCCATATCTTCAACGTCGATATGCAGCACGATTTTGGAACATATATTGTGTACGAAAATTATGAATCACCTCGGAAAGAACTGTTTATTGACACACAGTCAACAGGAATATAGAAAACATCGTTCTTGTGAAACACAACTAGCTGTTTACTCACATGAAGTGTTGAGTGCTATTTACAAGGGATATCAAGTTGATTCCGTACTTCTGGATTTCTGGAAGGCTTTTGACACTGTACCACACAAACGGATTGTACTGAACTTCCGTACTTATGGAACATTGTATCGGTTATGTGACTGGGTTCGTGATTTCCTGTCAGAGAGGTTACAGTTCGTAGTAAATGCCGGAAAGACATCGAGTAATCCAGATGTGATTTCTGGTGTTCCCCAAGGTAGTGTTATAGGACCTTTGCTTTTCTTTATCTGTGAAAACGATTTAGGATAAAATATGAGTAGCTGTCTTAGGTTGTTTGCAGATGATTCTGTATTTTATTGACTAGTATAGTCATCAGAATATCAAAATAAATTGCGAAACGATTTAGAAGAGATATCTGTATGGTGCAAAAATTGGCAATTGACCGTAAATAACGAAAAGTGTGAAGTCATCCACATGAATGCTTAAATAAACCCGTTAAACTTCGGTTACACGATAAATCAGTCAAATCTAAAGGCCGTAAATTCAGCTAAATATCTAAAAACTACGATACGAACAACTTAAATTGGAAGGAACTCATAGAAAATGTTGTGGGGAAGGCTAACCAAAGACTATGTTTTATTGGCAGAACATTTACAAAATGTAACGGATCTACTAAAGAGACTGTCTACACTACACTTGTCCGTCCTCGTTTAGAATACTGCTGTGCGGTGTGGGATTCTTTCCAGACAGGATTGACGGAATACAGCGAAGAAGGGCAGCGCGTTTTGTATTATCACAAAACAGGGAGGAGAGTGTCACTGGAATTATACAGGATTTGGTGTGGACACAATTAAAACCAAGGCGTTTTTCGTTTCGGCAGAATTTTTTCACGAAATTTCAATCATCAATTTTCTCCTCAAATGGGATAATATTTTGCTGACGCCGACCTACATAGGAAGAAACGATCATAGTAATAAAATAAGATATATCGCAGTTCGCACAGAAAGATATAGGTTTTCATTTTTTCCGTGCGCTGTGCTAGATTGGAAAAACAGAGAATAACTGTGAAGGTGATTCGATGAACCCTCTGCCAAGCACTTACATGTGGTTTGCAGAGTATCCATGTAGATGCAGATGTAGATTCCATAAAATGTCTTTGCTAACAAAACCACATGCTTAGCTACGTCATCTTCCTGTTGTTTAGAAAATGTAGGTTTTCTTCCTAAACTTACTTTGGAACAATCTTTAGTTCTTAACCTATCTCGTAAAGTAGAAAGCGGTGTTCCATATAATCTTGCAGCTCCTCTCTGTGGTTTTCCGTTTTTTATAACATCGTGGAGTGAGCAATACATTTAGTTTCCATCCACCGTTTCCAGCTTTCAGTCGTTCTGACTTTTTTCTCTCCATTTGTGATTAACAAACGCAGCTTGTAAGATGTCATACATTTCGAAAAATATAATTCGCTGAAATACTGAAAGAAATTACCATAAGTGGCAACAGGTGTCATCATAGGGCAATACCGTCCATCCTGCGAAGTATTGTCCCGTCACAACATGACACAGAATTTTTTATTCTAACCCAATAATCACGGTGTTTACCTACTAACATTTGATGTTTAAATCAAGTTCAAGAAGTGAGCAGTTAAATAGAACTACTTTAAACATTGTTACTAACATACTTCACTCACCTCTACACTCGTGAACTGCTTATTTTATACTACACTCGTGACCTGCTGATTTTATAAGAAAACAGCCGAAATAAAATGAATTTAGCTCTCATTGTAGTTCCTTCCCCTATACGGCAGTACTATGCAGCGCTCTTTACGCCCTCTACGGAATTGTAAAAAGGGCTCGGTATTACCACGCTGAACGGCATTGCTCCGCTGTCCCCTACTGTTCCACATAATTTGTATGCCACCCACATTTCACAGAGCATATCTCACAGCGTTAGTGCCAGCTTTTTTATGACAACTCAGTACACTATGTCGGATCCTAAATGTAATATCCACATTACGTGTGAGAGCTTGTACGTCGTTAGTCTTACACTGCGGTAGTTACAGACGATTTCTAAGTGATGATAAATTACAGACCTCCCGTGGGCAGTGGTATGAGACGCTCGGTGCCTAGCTGGCGGACTCGCTTTTTAGTTACTCTGGCTTGTAGTGTGAAATAGCTACGGCTAAATTTCTTCTAGAAACCGCTACAGGGATTGTTCGCCAATGAATTCCGTGATTTTACCTATTCGAAAATTGAAAGCCGTAACATTCCTTACTACATCGATCCAGGCCGAAGACAATACATTCATAAGAACTACAACAATGCAGGCAAATTCTAGGATCGTTGTTTTGAAAAGGCAAGACAGCTTTCCTTCCCCATCCTTCAAATAGTCTGAGCTTGTCCAATGACCTCGACGTCGACGGGACGTGAAACCCTAAATGTGTGCCTGTATGTGTGTGTGTGTATGAGTGAGTGAGTGTGTGTGTATTCCAAATCTTCTCCTAAACAATCGCTGTGGGGGTAAGCTCTACCTATTTAACATAGTTATCGAGATATGACGTCACAAACAATGAGATACATGACAAACTGCCGCATCATCCACGACGTTTAAATGTATTACTTCTGTGCTACTATCTGTATTCGTAATCAAGTCACAATGAATGCCGCTAAATGTACCGACAAAATTATATCATGTACCACACATAATTCAGGAGATGTCACTGATAAACACACAGATGCGTGAAAAAATTCCGAACTGTACATGACGTTTAAATTTATTACTTCCTTTCTAATAACTCTATCAGTAACATATTTTTCAGACAGTATCGACGTACGCCACTGAATGTACCTACAAAATTATATCATCGTATGGCACATTATTCAACGATACGACTTCATAAACACTAAGATAAGTGAAAAAATGCCGCTTCATGTGAGACATTTAAAAAATAGCGTTGTAGGCACACGAAGCAGCTACGCTGAGAGTACAGAAACTGTCCATGGTCACGTTTCTCAATTTGGACAACTGTACTTATCCATTTGTAAGCATATTTCTTTGCGCGACTGTTTCCCAATTTTAAAGGTATTTACAGGAATACATGGAAATGAAAGTTTTTTGATACTTCACTACAAACACAGTTCTTTTCGTTTCGTTTTCGTTTGTGAGAGATTATTGGCGAAATATGTCTGGGCAACGACGGGTTTGTAAGCTAATATGTTTATATCTGAAGCAGAAGGGAGCTGGTATTGGGACAACATAACAGTGTTCACTCGAACATCAACTTATTACTAAAACAGTTATACTCTTTACACTGAGTAAATGCACAATTTAATAATGGGAGCTCTGATGACTGTTGAACAAGGCAGTTAAACAGGAGGCTCCCCATATCAATAAATACAGCTCTTGAAATGCATAGATGTAAGATGAAAACCTAACAAAAACAAAAATCGCTGAAAATAAAATTGTAAAATAATTTAAAGTACTAGGCAGTTGCAGCGGTTTCGGCGTTGCTTTTTAACATACAATTATACGTCAAGAACATCAACTGCTCAAACAAGCCGGCCGTGGTGGTCTAGCGGTTCTAGGCGCGCAGTCCGGAACCGCGCGGCTGCTACGGTCGCAGGTTCGAATCCTGCCTCGGGCATGGATGTGTGTGATGTCCTTAGGTTAGTTAGGTTTAAGTAGTTCTAAGTTCTAGGGGACTGATGACCACAGATGTTAAGTCCCATAGTGCTCAGAGCCATTTTTTTGCTCAAACAAATAACTACGCTTAGCAAATGCACAAACGGCTTATGGCCTAGTGATAAATGCGTACCACGGGGAAGCCAAAATAATTGAAAGTACTTAGGTTTTACCCACAAATTACATTAAGGAACACGATGCGTCGACCACAAAGACTGGCTTGTGGCAACACTGACCAATCTCAAGTGAACAAAATTTCGCTGCAAAACTTTAATAAAATTCAGGGTAGACACAGTATGACTGAACCAACAGCCGACGGCCAAGTGAACAAGCTTTACAATTGATGAACTTGCTTTAAAATTTACATGTGCTATGGTTAAAACATACGAAGTCCATTAGCAATTATTTTGATCGATCTAAAACTTGCGTCTTAATACACCTCCTGAGGCACGCAGTCTTAACAGGTTTATAAGCACAGCGAACTTCACGCTGCGCCACGCGGGATAGCTGCGCGATCTGAGGTGCTTTGCCACGTTTCGCGTGCCCCCCCCCCCCTCCTCTCCCCCCCTCCCCACCCCCACCCCAACCCCCACCCTCCGGAGGTTCGAGAGTCCTCTCCTAGGCGTAGGTGTGTGTGTGTGTGTGTGTGTTGGCCTTAGCGTAAGTTAGTTCGATTAAGTAGTGTGTAAGCCTAGGGACCGATGACCTCAGCAGCTTGGCCCCACAGGAACTTATCACAAATTTCCAAAGAAACTTTACGGTGTAATGACCGAACAAAACACCAGGTACAAGGCGAGAGGTACGGGAAAGCTTCATGGCAAATAGCATAAAACATACAGGGTGCACAAACAGCTGAACCAAACTTATACTAAAAGGCTGCCTCTAGAGGGCATTTGTTAGAATTACTTAAGCCGGTTTTAGAAGAAATCATGAGCATCATATCATAAGGAAAAGTAATTTTAAAAATAAAGGCCCCCTTATCGGTACCATATTCAGTTGAAGTACAGAACGCTAATGAAAGGCTAACGCAGTAAGGCTAACGATGTAAGGCGACACACCATACATGACTCCAGTAAAGAAGGGAACTTACACATATGAGAAACTTTATTGCGCCATTCTCAGTTCACCCATAACACATTGATACCAGAATCCAACAGAGCGCAAACTGGTTCTTGATTCACGCAAGCCCACATGAAAGGTTAAGTCCTCCCACGGGAGAGCGCCAACCTTACCGCAACATTTTACTAACCGTGCAGACCCATGCAACAGACTGCATCTGCGCGGCGTGAATTCTGCGCTGCCTTTTCTCATGGAAGTGAGCAGCCCCACAGGAAGTGTTTGACTTGGTTCCATTTGACATTCGGTTGGTAATATCAGATGTCTGATCTTTGCTCTCACATTACAGAAATAGATGATGGCAGAACACACCTTTCATCACTGAAGCAAACATTTTAGGTGTCTGACGCCAACCTATCTAACTCAGAGGAAGTTTGGCGCTTACTGCCAAATAAAATCTGCTAGCTGTACAGACATATCAATTCGAAAAACTTATTAGCAGTTTCAGTTTCAGAAACATAAAGGCACAAAGTCGTCATCGTGAAGCAGATATCTTCGATACGACACTCCAAAATTTCATCATGCCCGTCAACCTGATACAAATATTGACTCACTGCGTCATCGTGACACTAACTAGACAAATTTTCCCCTAACAAACTCCATCAGAAGGCGCTCAATGTTTCCCCTCCACCAGGAGCGTCCAAAACAATTCATTTTATCTCACCATTAGTCATGGCGTAGAAAAAAATGGAGTGTTACCAAACTAGCAATGCGGAACGAAGATGGCAACTTGGTGTTGCAAGCACACAATTAACCATAACATGTCTACCATATGTTCATCAGTGTCAAAAGATAAGTTTGTGATCCCCTGGATCATAGAACAACGTGGGCTGGATAATATGTTAAGTACACTAGAAGGCAAAAAAAAAAAAAAGAAAAAAAAGACGCACCACGAAGGAATTATCCGAATGGGACGCAAATCTGTAGCGATGTACATGTACAGAAAAAGAAATGGTTACAGTTTCAAAAAATTGAATAATTTGTTTAAGAGAAAGAGCGACACAAACTGAGCGAAGCAATAACGCGGTAGTCCATCTGTGGTCCTTATGCGAGCACTTTTTCAACTTGGCATTGATTGATAGAGTTGTGGGATTTCGTCGTGAGGGGTATTGTGCCAACTTCCATGATACTGGTGCGTTTGATCGTCAAAATCCCGAGTTGGTTGGAGGGCCATGCCCATAATGCTCCAAACATTCTCAGTTGGGAGAGATCTGGCGACAGTGCAGGTCAAGGCAGGGTTTGGCAATCACGGAGAAAAGCAGTGGAAGCTATCGGCGTCTGCGGGAGGGCACTATCTTTCTGAAATGTTAATCTAGGAAGGACAACAAAACAAGGTGTAGAATGTCGTCGCCATACCACTGTGCTGTAAGGGCGTCGTTGATGACAACCAAAGGGGTCCAGGTATGAAATGAAATGACACCTCAGAAAATCACTCCTCGTTGTCGATCCGTATGGCAAGCAACAATCAGGTTGGGATCCCAGCGCTGTCTAGGGGCCTCTCCTGGAACGTCTACGCCTGTCATTGGGGTTCAATCAGTCAAGACAATTCCAGTCCAGTCTGTCACCAGGCGGACGACGTATTTGGAGATGCCTTGGACAGCGGTGGGATGTCAACCTGACTGTGGAACAAAACCCTCATCCAAATTTACGTTCTCCTGCCAACTGAGCAAGATACTCTCGTGTTGCATCTGAATATCCTTATCATGCAATTCGATAATACTTACAGTCTGTTTTTATTACAGTGAGATCCTGCACTTGATTACTTAAATGATGAAGGTGCAAATGGCTTCTGAACACCTGAGTGTGGGTGGGGACACAACCCTGAATCTGTTCAGTATTTGCTTGCAGACCAGTAAGAAGGCTGCCATAACCTGAACAGACATCACTTACCTCACCCATTGTGTTAGGTTTAATGATCAGATCGTCGATCAGTATGCTGTGCAAGAGTTGTCCCAGATTCCTCACTCTGGATAGCCAGCTCAAGTCGGGCATCCATAAGAGGCAGGATTCGAACCTGCGTCCGTAGCGGTCGCGCGGTTCCAGACTGTAGCGCCTAGAACCGCTCGGCCACTCCGGCCGGCGCCATCGTTTGTCCTTGCTGCTTATGCAGAGTGGAAATGGAACAAAGCTCACTGTTGTTGTAGTCATCAGAACGAAGACTGTTTTGGTGCGTCCCTCAACACCAGCCCTTCTTGAGCATGTCTTTATCTGGTTAGCTACTCGACTCTATAGCTATCTGAAACATAGTAATCAAGCCATGGTTATCCTCTCTTAACACCTCCCAGCCCCTCCTCCCCACATCTCTCAGTTAGCTAACCCATAATGCCTAAATATGTGACCCATTAACTTATCCCCTCTTTTAGCCAAGTCGCATCAAAGAGTTTCTGTCTTCCCAGTTTGATACAACACCTGTTAATTAGTTACTCGATCCACTCATCTGTCTTCGGCATGCTCCTGTAACACTGTGTTCCAAAATATTGTATTCCTGCCACATTTCACTACTGTGTTACTGTACTCTCAAGACAAATACTGTCAGAAAATACTTCCTATCTCTTAAACTTATATTCGATGTCAACATCTCCCCATTGTTGTTGCTGGCGTCCACTGTTTATATCCACGTACCACATTATTAACGAAAATAGCTTCATCTGTGCTATGAACCGAAATTTGTGACTGAATTGAGGATCTCTGGGTAGACAGGCGGCAACATGTTAGCCTGGATGAAGAGTCATTCACAAATATAGAAGTAATCTCAGATGTGCCAAGGAGTATGTATTGCACCGTTGTTATTCGTGTTGAACATTAGTGACCTTACAGACAATATTAACAGTACTTTTCACAGATTATGTAGCTATGTATGATGTACGCAGTGGCTGAAGAAAACGTACACATATGTTCTGTTAAATATTCCTAAGATTTCAAAATGTTGAAGAAATTGCTTTAAATGTTCAAAAGTGTAAGCAACCTATGAATACAATATCAGTGAATCACAGTTGGGATCAGTCAACTCATACATATAAAAAGCAAAAACAAGACCCAACGATACCGACCGACTGCTGTGTCATCCTTAGGCCTTAGGCATCACCAGATGCGATTACGGAGGTACGTGTGGTCAGCACACCACTCTCCCGGCCGGTTTCAGTTTTCGTGACCGTCGCAGCTACTTATCAATCAAGTAGCTCCTCAACTGGCCTCACGAGGGCTGAGTGCACCCAGCTTGCCACCAGTACTCGGCAGACGCGGATGGTAGCCCATCAAAGTGCTAACCAAGTCCGACAGCGCTTAACTTCGATAATCTGACGAGAATCGGTGTGATCACTACTGCAAAGCCGTTGGCAACTCATACATATACGTGGGTGTAGCCGTTTCTGGAGATATGAAATGTATTGACAATATCTTAGCTAAAGTATGGTTCAAATGGTCTGAGCACTATGGGGCTTAACTGTTGAGGCCATCAGTCCCCTAGAACTTAGAACTAATTAAACCTAAGTAACCTAAGGACACCACACACATCCATGCCCGAGGCAGGATTCGAACCTGCGACCGTAGCGGTCACGCGGTACCAGACTGTAGCGCCTAGAACCGCTCGACTACACCGGCCGGCAGCTAAAGTATGGTAAGTACTGATATGATATTGGAGAATGCAGTGAGCCTGCAAAAGAGATTCCTTATAAAACACCTCGTGCAATCCATCATAAAATATTGCTCTAGTGTGTTGGACCCAAACCAAGTAGGACCAAGAGGGGATATTGAAAGCTTACAAAGAGAAGCATAACTAATAGTCATAGATTCCTTTGACTCATGTGAGGGCGTCATATGCTGAGAAAACTAAACTGTTAGACACCTGAAGATAGCCACCAACTACCCCACGAAAGCTAACTTGCAAATTTTCAAGAACCATTACCAAGGAATCCATCTATTAGTCAGCGTGAATACGAGATTAGACAGCACGTACACAGGAATTTAAACAGTCATTCGTCCTGCACTCCTTACGTGAATGGAACGGGAAGGAATCATAAAATGTGGTAGAGTGTGAGTTCCCTTCCAAGATGCGCTTCATAGTGGTTTGTAGAACATAGATATAGATGTAGTTCTGCGGCCATTAGTTACTCGTCTGCTACTTCCAGTGTATCGTTTCCTAATCTAATTCACTGTAGCTTACCACATCATATCAGTGCAACGTCATGCCCTTGTATATTTGCACTATTTTTATGTAAAAGACGAGTGTTCTGGTCTTCAGTCTGAAGACTGGTTTGATGCAGCTTTCCACACTAGTACACCCGTGCAATACTCTTCATTTCTGCTTGGCTACTACAGCCTTCCTTCGTTTGAACCTATCACTCTTCGGTCTCCAATTTTCACATTTACACTTCCTTCCGTTACCAAAGTATTCCTTCATGCTCTAGCATGTGTCCGATACCCTCTTTTAGTTAATTTGTACCATAAATTACGTTTGTCTCTACTTCGGTTTAGTATATCCTGATTAGTTACTCGATCCACCAAACTTCAAGACCTTCTAGTCACTTGTAGTCTGCACTGTTCACTGCTTACCTGCATAATATAACCATCGTACAAGACTGTATGCCATACAAATATTTCGGAAGCCCACTAGCACTTGCATTTACATTCGATGTTAAAAAATTTCTCTTTTCCAGAATGTTTTTTTCTTATTATTGCCATTTTGCAGTTTATGTCCTTCGACTGTCATTAGTTACTTTGTTGCTAAAATAGTGAACATCATCTACTACTTTTAGTGTCTTGTTTCCCAAATTAATTGCCTGATTTAATTTAAGAACATTGCATTACTCTTCTTTTTTTAATTTTCATCTAATAAACTCTCTCCAAGACACTAAACATTCCGTTAAACATATCTTCCAAGTCCTTTGGTGTCTCTGACAGAATTACAATGTAAGTGAGAGTTCCCTTTTCAGTTGCCTCCTAGGTTTCCTTCAGCGGATGCTCAACGTGCAGATTGAAATACATCTGGAAGGGGCTACAATCCGGTCTCACTTCCATTTCAACTACTGATTTCCTTTCACACCCTTCAACTCTTGCACCTGCGGCCTTGGCTCCTGTACAAACTGTAGATAACTTCTAATCCCTGCATTTTACCAGTGCTACTATAAGAACTTCAAAGAGTATATTCCAGTGCACATTATTACAACCTTTCTCTGTATAGATGCTGTAAACAGAGGTTTGGCTTTCTTGAGCCTATCTTCCAAGATAAGTCGTAGTGTGAGTATGGCATCGGAGTCGCGTGTTCCTACATTTCATCCGGAATCGAAACCGATCCTTGGCAAGGTCGACTTCTACAGTTTTTTTTTTTTTTCAATTCATCTGCAAATAATTAGTGACAGTATTTGACAATCACCACTCGTTAAACAGATTGTTCGGTAAACGTAAAAGTTAAAGCAAAGAATACACTCTCCATGCAAGAAGTTTGAAGGCTGATTTTACTCTTCGCGGCCAAGCGACGTCAGCACAGTAACTACAGTAGCAGCTTGAACTAACAACTGTACGCAACTGATGGGCATTGGACCTGTGAGTTGTGAGCATGCAGTGTTAAGTAGCGCGATTCTAGGCGCTCAGTCCGGAACCGCGCGACTGCTACGGTCGCAGGTTCGAATCCTGCCTCGGGCATGGATGTGTGTGATGTCCTTAGGATAGTTAGGTTTAAGTAGTTCTAAGTTCTAGGGGACTGATGACCAGAGATGTTAAGTCCCATAGTGCTCAGAGCCATTTTTGTTAAGTAGCAGACATGCGGCGTAGTGTACCAATGTTGTTGTGGCACAATCGCAATGGAGTAAATACATTCACCAGAATGTACTGAAAAATAAAAATATGTGCGAAGTTTGTCCCGCACACCTTGACTCCAGCCGGCCGCTGTGGCCGAGCGGTTCTAGGCGCTTCAGTCCGGAACCACGCGACTGCTACGATCGCAGGTTCGAATCCTGCCTCGGGCATGGATGTGTGTGATGTCCTTAGGTTAGTTAGGTTTAAGTAGTTCTAAGTTTAGGGGATTGATGACCTCAGATGTTAAGTCCAATAGTACTTGAAGCCATTTGAACCATTTTTGAACCTTGATTCCAGAACAAAAACAACGACGCGCTGATAACTGCTGCGACTTGACTGAAATGCAAAACGTGAGCAGTTCTCTTCTGGAGAATATCATCGTGGGTAACGGGGACATGTTGTTGTATCACTTTGACGGTATAACCAATATTGAAGCCAATATGACGACCGAGTTGAACAACAGGCCAAAGAAGGAATTTTCTGACAGTTTCAACTGGTTGTAACCCACGCGCATCATCTGGAGTGCCCTGGAGCGTGTGATACGACAGTAATTTTCTCATATACATAAACCCTCTAAGGGATATGGTGAACGACAATCTGCACTGTTTGTTGATGATAGTGTGGTGTGCGGGAAGGTGTCGTCGTTGAGAGATTGTAGAGCATAAGAGACGGCTTGGAAAAATTTGTAGTTAGTGTGATGAATGGCAGCTAGCTCTACATGTAGAAAATTGTAAGTTAATGCAGATGACTGAGAAAAACAATTCCCTAATGTTCGAATACAGCAGTTTGCTGCCTGACCAGTCCCTTCGATTAAATATTGAGGAGTAACGCAGCCAAGTTATATGAACAGGAACGAGCACATAACTAAGGCAGGGAAGGCAAATGGTCGACTACCTTTTTATTGGGAGAATTTTAGGACGATGTCGTTCATCTGTATGGGAGACCGCGTGTAGAAGACTGGTGTGAGCCATTCTTCAGTGCTGTTCGAAAGTTTGTGATCCCCACGAGCTCACATTAAACGAATACATCGGAGGAATTTAGAGATGGGCTACTAGATTTGTTACCGGTATGTTCGATCAACTACGAGTATTACGGTGATGCTTCGTGAACTGAGATGGAAGTCTCTGGAGGGCAGACGACGTTCTTTCCGCGGAACACTTTTGAGAGAATTTAGAGAAACGGAATTTGAAGCTGACCACTGGAGTCGCATTCGGGAGAAGGGCAGTGAAAACCTGTGTCCGACCATCCAGATTTAAGTTTCCCGTTATTTCCGTAAATCACTTCAGGCAAATGCTGGGATGGTTCCTCTGAAAAGGCACGGACGATTGCCTTCCCCAACCTTCTGTAGTCCGAGGCTGTGCTCAGTCACTAATGACCTTGCTGTTGACGGACATTAAAGACTTATCTTCTCCTCCTCCTCCTCCTTGAAGCTGACTGCAGAAGGTTTCTCCTGGCGCCAACGTACATTTTGCGTAAGAACCACCAAGATATGAGAAATTAGGGGTCATGCGAAGGCTTGTAAGCAGTCGTTTTTCTCTATGTGCGAGTAGAAGAGGGAAGGAAATCACTAATACGATGGCGTATAGGGTTTGAACGTAAATGCAGGTGCATGAAAACGGAACATGTCAATCACCAAAAACGCCATCTTAACTTCTCCCTATTTTTTTAGGGACCTTTATAGGATCACTTTGTTGTTCACCTGTGTGTATGTCTATCTGACTCTTCAGAACAGTTTTTGTCAGGAACGGGTTCATGTATCAAGTTGATGGTCCCTTGGCAATGTATATAAGTGAAGCATCTAAGTCAAAGCAATCAAGCGATGCGCCCATTTACGTCACATATTTGGGTGCTCGCAAACTCCCTCATCAAAACGGACAGTGTACTTCCCGTTCACGTAGAATCACAAAATTTCCCAAGAAGGAAAGTTTCACACTACAACTAAAGGAAAATATCAGAAAACTGTTAATTTGCAATTAATTTGTGAAAAAATTGTTGTCATTTGTTAACAGAAATGTCTGTTTTTTCATTCACCTATTAAGACTCCTTTTTCTCAGGAAAAGTTACTAGAAGAATGAAGTTGAAATGCATGTCACATTTAAATGTTTATGGTTCCTTGGCAGTATACTAAACGTAAGCTTCTATATAATTGAAATGAGAAGATACGGTCATTTACGTTAAGTATTTTGATACCCGCAAATTCACTCATCGTCACCTGCTTGCCGTTAATCCGAAATCATGAAATGTGACAAGAAGGAATGTTTCACAGTACAAGTAAAAAAAAAAAAAAAAAAAAAAAAAAAAGAAATCAGAAAATTATTAGAAAATTGTTAATTTGTAATTGAAACACAAGAAATAAATATTTCGTTTGCATTTGTTACACAACTTCAAATCTGAAAATAAAATATTCCCAAAAGTCTTGGAATCACTCGGATCGACATTTTTCCAGTGTCAATGTCGATTAAATGTTCGGAAATTACTGTTCCAGACATCTAAGACTCTTAGAAGGGAGTAACTATATAATATTCTGAATAACAACTCATGACCGCGAACGTCACACAACGATGCTACAAGGCGTCAAAGTTAGAAGCGCTGCTGCCTTTAAATGTATGTGTATACAGGGTGATGTCAAGAGGTGGCACGCCGCTCTCTCACTTGAAGAACACTGTCAGATAACTATTCATATTTTAAGTCATGATCTCCGTGTTCCACAGTACAACATTTGCTATATGTAGTTAATGACTTTTTACATGAGGAAATTGTGGGAAGAATGTTCATATTACAGCATTTGTATCATGTAGAGAACTTGCACCCGAGGGACCGTAGTGGAGGCGGTGGATAACAGGAAGAGAAATGGATTGAGGGCCAAAGATGCTGCATACAGCGACCTGGCTGTGTGAGTGATTTTGGGAAGCAACACTCTGTGGATTGTACCAGCAGGTGGCAGTGCATCGTGGCAGTTGGCGGAAACAGTGAGGAGGAAGACATATGAGAGGCTGCTTTAAATGGAGCCTTTGTGAAAATGGTGGGAAGGTCATAAAGCTTGGTGCACACTCATGTCACAAGCTGGGACGATACGGACAGAGTTGCTGATGCACTTGTTTAGTGGAGGCAAAGTTGTAACTCCATGATGCCAGGGAGTCACCAGGTTCTTTTAGCGAATGGTAAAAGTATATATTTCACGGGCACAACTGTCTGGGAAACTTAACAGCTTTCTTTCAGAAATTATAAATGTTCACCCTGGAAATATTATATCTCTGTGTAAATGAGGGACTGTGGTCCCATCTAGGTAGATGTTCTTTCTTTTTTACGAAAAACATTGCCCTGCTTACCATGAGAACAACGCCTCCCTAGTCTAAAATCCTGTTTTTCAGAGAAGAGAGATTTTGAGTTGCAGATTGGTTCCTCTCAGGATATGCAAAGTAGGTGCTGAAAGATCTCTGTTGGATTCCTTTCCTGTTAATTTCTTAAATCTGTTGTCATTTACGGCATAAATTCCTCTTCTAAATTTACTGTGGTGTTTCTGACTATCTGGGAGGAGACCGAGCAGTGAAATGTGTTACTTTTACACATAAACAAGAACGATCTGTCACACTACAACACTTTAAAACACAGTTTATATGTAATTCATGTCACACAGTCTCATACAGAACCTACATCCGCTTTCTTTTATATAGTGTATATGATAAGATACTGTCATCCCCCTTCCCTTCTGTGTAAGAGGATGAATGAGCAAATGTATTTCTAGTTGCATGCTTGATGGTAGCAGACAAGCCTGTCTGCTAAAAAACAGTAGGACCAACGTCAGAACAGGTAGCTACGCTTTCTAAAAGCAGAGAGGTTTCTATTCTTAGTATGGTTCTGTCCGTCCCTTGTCATGTTGGTATAGGAAGCTGCCTCTCTGGTCACTTCCGTTTGTATCGGTTAAGCACACTCGGTAGGAGCTCAGGTCAGTCTGTCCACGGCGAGCGTCTTAAGTGGTAAAATCTCTGGCTAGGCGCGTGTCTGCTAAGTCCATAGGATGATGGATTTCTTAAGTTCAGACTAACTGAGCATTTAATCACCTTTATTTCAGGTTTAGCTCTAAAATACCTAATGTTAGCTTAAATTGCAACACAGTGTAATTCGAGTGTGAAGTTCAGAATATCTTCTGGTAGTTGCTTTGTCACTACTTTGTGAGTAAAGTGGAGCCACGTGTTGATCAGTAACTCTAACTAAGATCGTGAATCTTAAATGCGAATGTGCATGAGATTATAACGTCTCGTCTTGACAATATTTTTCAATATAGCAAGTTTTCTTTATGTTCAACCCACGTGGGGTGTACTTGTGAGACCAGTACCACGTGCTTATACAATTTTTTGACCCATCAGGTTAATAGTAAGACGATAGTAACCAGTTCGAGGTTTTTCTTTTGTAAATTGCGTTTCGATGTAATTTATTTTAATTATCAAAATTATTGTCGAGTTACACTCTTTGTGTAAACCAAGTTGACCACGTGAAGCATGTGGTGTAAGCATCAAAGTAGCCCTCAGCTATTCTTTTCGGGAAGATTTCACAGAGAGTTAGTATGAATTTAGTATACTAGTGTGTGGTAATTTCATAACGGACAGGATTGCGCTACGAACGTAACTTATTTGGGTGAAAATTGAATCGGTTGGTTGTGGTTAATTTCCTCTTGAATATGTTTCAACGTTCTTCGTGTTTTATTTTATGAATGCAGTGTTGTATGTAGTCTCCCAATCTTGGCTCCCTATTTGATGTGTTCCGTAAGATTACAAACTCACATTTTCGCAATCCTAAATAAGGCACCAGTTTAGTTATGAATCAAGTTTGATATGCTGAAATTTTAACGGGACAATGATCAATGATATAATAAATGTCCAAATATAAACTGATTTATTTCTTTTTATTTAAATTGTCTTTTTATATACATGTCACCGGTTATCGTAAGATGAGTACTTAAAGATTATAATTAAATGCCGGCCGGGGTGGCCGAGCGGTTCTAGACGCTACAGTCTGGAACCGCGCGACCGCTACGGTCGCAGGTTCGAATCCTGCCTCGGGCATGGATGTGTGTGATGTTCTTAGGTTAGTTAGGTTTAAGTAGGTCTAAGTTCTAGGGGACTGATGACCTTAGAAGTTAAGTCCCATAGTGCTCAGAGCCATTTGAACCATTATAATTAATGTTAGTCTGGTTGGGAATTTGCTAAGCTAGACTGGATACATCTGGAGAAACAGTTGCGCAGTAATGCAAGGTTAACTTCCTCAGATAGCTCACAGGTTTTAACCCACTTTTATGGTCTTGAATATCAGCACCGCTTTCAGAACAAATTAATGCAACAACATTACAGTGCTTTGTTCCACCACTGTGGGAACCCCGGTGTTGTGTCTGAATTGGCTAACAGACCAACATGACACTCAAGTGGGAGATTCACTAAGTAGAGGATAGTTTGAATGGTTTTTACAAAGTGAAGGCAGTTTCGTTTTTGGTAATTCAGCTCCAGTACCGAGGCATGGTGGGAAATTGATATGATTCTTCGTTTTTCTTCATCTTCTGATTCTACACTGGTGGAGAACTTCAGGTTTTTCCCTAGTGGGTGAAACTCGTGGTCTGTACCTTTTGGTGGACTAAGAGCCAGCGGAAGTTTCCAAATGTACCGACAGTGGAACTGCATAAAAATGGTTCAAATGGCTCTGAGCACTATGGGACTTAACATCTGTGGTCATCAGTCCCCTAGAACTTAGAACTACTTAAACCTAACTAATCGATGGACAGCACACACATCCATGCCCGAGGCAGGATTCGAACCTGCGACCGTAGCGGTCACGCGGTTCCAGGCTGAAGCGCCTAGAACCGCACGGCCACACCGTCCGGCTGGAGCTGTATATCATCCTGTGTCACGAAGGTGAACTTATTCGTCCTATGTTGGCCACCTGATGTTTGCCAATTCCAGCATGCGCTGTCGTCCATGTGACTGGCATTGAGTTGACCAGACCAGCGAACAGGTGCACCTCACACTGAAATCTGCTGGGATTTCAGTCCTCTGACAGGTAAGTTTCCCATGTTCTGATAATCAGAACACCAGTTCGGGTAGTTTGCAAATTTTTGTGGACATATCAGAACATTACAGCTGCCATAGTGCCACTCCTCGCCCGCGCGTTATCTGCCACAAGGTGAAAGGATACAATACTGCTGCATTGGCATGGGTTGTTAAATGAGACTCACAGCTCCTTGTTCTCCGGTGGACCATAATTTGTGGTATACTTGGTCATGGCTGATTCCATTTGAATAGAGCTTCGCCTCACAGTGGATTCATGTAAACAGAGTCAGACTGCGCAGTAAAAGGGATTAATTCAGTGGAGAACTTGTATAAATTCCACTTCAATGAATGCTTTGCCAAATCAAGTACAATCCCTTTTCTGATTTTTTTTTGTGTGTGTAAGATTTTTCGGCTCCTTGTCGTTGTAAAAGGATTAATAAAACTTGTCACTATATTTGTAAACTTAAACATTCATACTCCCTCAACTATTCACTGTTTTTATTTTACTGTGGTGGTACATGGCTACGCCAGCAATTCAAGGTTCAGTCTTACTAAATTAATTAATTTGATTGTTAATTTCAGTTCTGAAAGTGATCGCAGGCGTAGGCAACAGAAGTATATTCACTAATCTCATATACAAAAAATTAAGGGTGTAGCTCACAGTTTGAAAGTTATTGAGAAGATAATACTTTTCTTTATGTACAGATAATAACATTTAGCATCACTCGGAAATATATTCATTATTAAAGCAAGCGACAGCTTGAAATTGGCGTCCCTTGGCCAGGATCTCGATTCATGGCACTTTTGTTAGGCAGTCAGTACGTTATCTTTCGGAACGGGCGCGTGTTTTTCTTTCCTTTTTTTCTTTCAAATGAGACTCTGGTGCACTTAAACATTTAGACTCGGTTTTGGCGATATGCGTTGTATCTCAGCAATTTGTAGTATGTTTTAGTCATTTTATTTCAGTGTATGTCTTGTTTGTGTCATTGATTTTCTTTGTTTGTTTCTCATTGTGTTTTGTCAGTGACTTCTGCGTCACTACTCGTCTGATGTTGCGTCGTTGCTAACAGCTTTGTGCAAGGTTTTGTGGAACAAATTTGCTTATGGGGATGTGTACGACAATTTACAGTATGTTTTGTTTCATGGGGCTCGCATTAATGTGTGGGCTATTTGAAAGAGCTGTGGTGCGTGATGCATTAAAGTCAGAAACTTGCAGAAGTAGCAATTGATTTGAATGCTTACGAGAAGCAAAGCTCGCGTGTGTAAGTCGTTCAGAATGGAACACGAGCCACCCACTGATGCAGAACAAGATAGAACGGCGGAAGAAGCTCATTTAAATCACTTTGCAAACAGGGCACAAATGTCAAATGCAGAATACTCCGATGGTAAGGGTTCAGTGCACTCAGGAAATAAAGGTGAAAACGATGACGAGGTGGCAGGTCATGTAGATTCTGTATATACGGAAAGAAGTACAGTAAGGGAAAGTGAAAATCCGATTTAGAGGGCACGGCGACAGTTGAGTCGCGTGTGTCTAGTTCAGAGTACTTTACTAGAAGTACGCAGTTAGAATCGTTCATTGAGTTTGTGGAAGAGCCAGAGAAGAGGCGACAGGAGGAGCAAAAAGACGACAGGAGGAGGAAAAACAGAGGAAGGAATGGGATGAAAGAGACGGCAGGAAGAAGACCAGAGACAGAAGGTCCTCATTAAAGAAACTGGGGAAATTCAGAAAGGACAAGACAAGGAGGAAAGGAGACAGGATGAAATCATGGAGGAAATTAAGGAAATTCAAAGGAGGGCTGATGTGTTTGTAGAAAATGTAAATCAGTTCAGGAATGAAGTTAAGGTTGTAAAAGCAGATGTTGAAGACATTAGGAAAACATGAGACGCGAGAAGTAGCGGTAGAGTCCAAACGTGAGGCGAGGACAGCCATATTTGTAGCACGAGATGCGCGAAAAATGCGCACATTGAGCGAGATGAGGCAGCGCCTGGGAAGGTCGAACTAAACGCAACCGAGAAGGCTATTTCTGCTCTCAAAAAACAGGGACAGAGAGTAGGTGAGTAGACACAGGAAAAAACGTTAGAAATCAAAGACGAGGAAACACTTCTTACTACGCAGCAGAATGAGCTGGCGAATAAGATGAGACAAATATGCAAACGGGTCCCTTGTGCAGAAATTCAGCCAGAGGCCGTGACTTCGTTGACCACCAGGAATATCAAAGGCTAATTTCTACAACCCAACATGGAGATAAATCCTCGGCACAGGGTGATATACGACAGGAGCGTCCGCTTAACGGGGTACTACGCACGGCCGAGCGCGCGCAGTCAGCGGCAAGTATGGCACGAAGTACCGAGCCGGGCCACTACTGCGCGTGACTCAGAAGTACGGAAACATTATTATACGACTTTACAGTGAACACATAGTATGTTGTAGGGCGATCACTCTGATGTATAAATAATTCAAAAGCCAAGATCGCTTAAACACTGTTTACTAGATAACTGGTTTCAACACACTAAAGGTGCCATCATCGGATCTGTGGAGATATAACATGACTGATTTGAGGGAGGGCTTACATGAGTTACACTGTATACATTACTGTTAGTACAGGACCACATACCTGAATGTAGCTTAACATGCATAAATCATTTGGATATAACGATACAAGAAGCAGACCAGCTGACATAAAATCATTGTCGCAGAAATAAAAATTAAAAAACAACTGCTCTCATGGTCATTCTATTCCATGATAAATAAAACCAAAGTCACAAGATAAAACTATCTGACACATGACCACAGCTCGACTAACTGAGAGGTGGCATGAGCCCCCTCTCATATTTCTGAATAATTCCATTTTCCTCTCTAATTGCATGCGGTGAAAAGTCGCTATTCCTTCACACGTGGACTTCCCAAGCAGTGTCTCTCGTCACCTGGGTGGTCTGGTGACAGGCGGATTCTGCTGATCTTCAAAGAGTAAGCCGACAGGTGTGGGGGAGTCGAGTGGATGCTTTCCAGACACCGACATTGTCATTAGAGCGGGAGCGACACTCCCACAGGGGCCTGAAGGAGTGGCTGGGCTAGAGATTCCATTACTTCACAGAAACTTAGCGAAATCACTTCCTTGCGGGCTACCAGCGAGGCGTGGGAATGACTTGTGTTCCCAGGCAGTCTTGGCGGGCAAATTCCCGCGTTTTCTGCAAAATCGTAACTGTGATTGGCTTGCTCAGGGAATAGCTCCGTGACGTAGCAAAATCGGCGCAGAAATTGGCGCCAAGTATCTCCATTGGTGGAATAGTGGTGCGTCGCCAATAGAGGGGAATTTTCCGCCTGTTTTCGAGTTGCTGATTGGAATGTTTAACCACGACCGGGAATGTTCTGTGTTCAGCTTGTACAGGTGCTCTTGAGCTAGTCGGCTCTCGCCTTTCAGTCAGAGTAGGTTACAAGACTGAGCTCTCACTGCTCTGGACAGCCTGCCTTCCGTTGGCTGTCTAATATGCTTTCATTGAATTGTAACTGTTTGACGAAGTTGCTGAAGTTTCAACTTCAATGTAACTTTCCGAGTACAGTTGGCAACTGAGCGTTCTGCGTACAAGCAGGCTACGTTGTCCGTCTTGAGCAGGTTTGGCTTAAGTTGACTGTACTGGAGTTACTGTGTGACTTCTCTTGTCAAAATCACTCACTGTACCTTCAGTGATTGTGTAGCGAGCCCTCTTCGTCTCCCTCAGAGGCGTATTTGTGTTTCTAGGAAGTCTTTAGTCTGGAGCAATAGGAGAATTTGTTTGAGCTATACTCGCGACATTATCATAACCACGACGAGACGTCGAAGCAACCAGCCATCGCCTCCGGTATGCCAGATCGTGTCCTTGCAGTTAGGAAGACAGCTTGGTAATGTACGTCTGCAGCACCGGCAGATCAGGGAATTTTGCTAGGTGATAATCAGAGCTCAGCTGAGCGCGCCTGTTCGTCTTTTCTAACTTTGTTCTGTCTTGGGTGTTCATTGTCTGAGTTATCACTACTGTAGCAGCTATTAATGTTGGGTTGGCTGGGTGTTTCTCTTGAGATTTGAGTTGCAAGGAATTGGCTCCACATACCACTTTTTCATAAATGTCACAATATAGTTTATGGACAACTTCACCTTCATAGCATTTATTTGAGTATCCAGTTTGATTTAATGTAAATGTTTCTTGTGTTTTGTTTATTATTTTGAGTTTAGTCATAATAAATCAAATTGTTATTTTGAACAGAACTTTCATTCTGTTAATCAGTAGAGCAACCCTTTCATTTCTCACTACGTTAATGAAACTTCCGTTTATCCAATTTATTTCTATCCAATTAAATTATTGCAGGTGCCAAACTCTTTTCTACTCCACTTGCAGGGTCGATTACAGTCAGTTCGCGTTTCTTCTTAATCCATGTGCAACAGCAAAAGTCGGAGTTAGAATAAGGGGGGCTTAGAGCATCATTTCCATATGAAGATTCTAGAAGAATTTAGTGTTAAATACACTGCTAGCTCCGGCACCTCGCATGACAATGGTCAGCATCACACACAGTGCAATAGCCTGCATGTTGAGCAACAAGGAGGGTTTGGAGAGTCTGTCAAGAGAGAACACAGGTGTACTCTTAACAAAGATAGGTGCAATTAGAAATTTCGAATATGCCTTCTGGGCACAGGACCACAACAATTTTTTGTGCTTCCCTATATCATTCTACTGGCTTAGTGGCAGAAAGTCTATTTGGAGATTAAGAAAATGGTGGACGATGATATTATTGAACCAGTGACCTCCACGTACAATAATCCAATCAATGTGATTGAGAAACAAGTTGGCTCAATTCGCCCTGTGATAGATTCATGCCAAATGAACATGATACTTGAACTGGAAATGGATAGACCAGAAACACCAGAAGAGCTGTTACAAAACTTCCATGGAGTCACTGTTTTCTCCACGATCGATTTAAGAACAAGCTTCTGGCAAATAATCCTCCAACCTGACTGCCAGAAATATATGGCATTTCTTGCTTTCAGTAAATGCTATCAATTCAAACGGTTGCCATTTGCTTTGAATCTCTCTTCGTCTGCTTTCGTTAAAGGACTAGACAGAATCCTTAGTGATTGTACATTGAAGAGCCAAAGAAACTGGCACACCTGCCTAGTATCATGTAGGGCCCAATGGGCATGCATGGACTCGACTATTGTCGGAAGAAGTTCTGGAGGGAACCGACATCAATAATCCTTCGTGACTATTCATATATCCATAAGAGTATGAGGGGGTGGAGATCTCTTCTGAATAGCACATTGAAAGGCATGCCAGATATGCTCAATAATATATATATATATCTGGGGAGACTGGTTGCCAGCAGAAGTGTTTAAACTCAGAACAGTGTTCACGGAGAGCCACTCTATAGCAACTATGGACTTTTGGGATGTCGCATTGTCCTGTTGGAATTGCGCAAATCCATCTGAATGCACAACTGACATGAATGGACGCAAGTGATCAGACAGGATGCTTATGTATGTGTCACCTGTCAGAGTTCGTATCTAGACATATCAAGGGTCCCATATTACTCCAACTGCACATGCTGCACACCATTACAGACCCTCCAATAGCTTAAACAGTCTCCTGCTGGTATGCAGGGTCCAGGGATTCATGAGATTGTCTCTACACCCGTACATGTTCATCCACTCGACGCAATTTGAAACAAGAGTCGTCTGACCAGGCAACATAGTTTGTCATCAAGAATCCAGGGTTGGTGTTGACGGGTCCAGGCGAGGCGTTAAAACTTCGTGCCATGCAGTCGTGAAGGGTACACGAGTGGGCCTTTGGCTTTGAAAGCCCATATCGATAATGTTCCGTTGAATGGTTCACATGCTCAGACTTGTTGATGGCCCAGCACCGACATCTGAAGCAATTTGGGAAAGGGATGCACTTCTGTCACGTTGTATGATTCTCCTCAGTTGTCGTTGGTCCCATTCTTGCATGATCTTTTTCTGGCCGCAGGAATTCCTGATATTCACGGTACACTCTTGAAACGATCGTATGGGAAAATCTCCTTGAACCGATCGTATGGGAAAATCTCCATTTCATCGTTACCTCGGAGATGTTGTGTCCCATCGATCGAGCGCCGACTATAACACCACGTCAAACTAACTTACATCTTGATAACCTGCCATTCTAGCAGCAATAATCGATCTAACAGCTGCGCCAGAGACTTATTGTCTTATATAGGCGTTACCAACGGCAGCGGCGTATTCTGCTTGCTTACATATCTCTGTTTTTGAATACGCATGCCAACACCAGTTTCTTTGACGTTTAAGTGTATATACACGCATTTACGGGCCCCGGAGCCTGTGACTTCGACGCCCTGTAGCGGCGTTGGATGACGTTTCCGGACATGGGTTCCTATTCAAAATATTATGCATTGACTCCCTTCTAGAGGCCTTAAAAAGTCTGTAACGGAATTTCCGAACACTCTGATAAAAAAAATGTACATATTGGCAACGGCCTTGCCGTGGTGGATACACCGGTTCCCGTGAGATCACCGAAGTTAAGCGCTGTCGGGTGAGGCCAGCACTTGGCTGGGTGACCATCCAGGCCGCCATGCGCTGTTGCCATTTTTCGGGGTTCACTCAGCCTCGTGATGCCAATTGAGGAGCTACTCGACTGAATAGTAGCGGCTCCGGTCAAAGAAAACCATCGTAACGACTGGGAGAGTGGTGTGCTGACCACACGCCCCTGCTATCCGCAACCTCAATGAGAATGACACGGCGGTCGGATGGTCCCGATGGCCACTTGTGGCCTGAAGACGTAGTGCATTTGTGCAAGTATGTTCATATTAAGTTTGTACGGAACCCTCAGTGCGCGAGTCCTACTCGCACCTCTTCAATTATTTATTAATCCGTTCTCCAGCAACAAACTTTTTGGACCCACGTTTGGTTGGGGGGTGAGGGGTGTATTGACTTTAGTTTCCGTCTTACTGGGGGAAGTTCAGTTCTGCCACGGTTCGAGAACAGCAGTAGTACTCATGTAAACCGAGAACTCGCTCCTTAAGGGGAACGTGACGAACTCGGCGCGTTCGCATGCTGGCGCGTCGGGTGTCGGAGCGTGGGAGCGCTACGTTACGTAAGGCCCCGGCAGCGGCTGCGGCTGAACCCTCTACAGTGTACAGCCCTGGTGCGGCGCGAGGCCCGGGGCGGCGTGGTGGGGGCGACGCGTGGCAGCGGCCGCGTGGAGGGGGCGAACATCTGGCGGCATGTGTTGTTCCCTGCCTTCTACCTGGGCCCGGCACACACACACACACACACACACACACACACACACTCGCCTCGCCTCGCCGCATTGTTCCCACGCATTGTGCCCGCGCTCCCCACGCCTCGCTCTCTGATTATCCCGCCCGGCCTTGCTGTCTCTCGACTGTTACTTTCTCGTATTCCCTCCTGATCCCTCTGCCCGCTGCGCCACTGTTTCACAGCCCATCTCCCCGTGTGCGTGCGTGTGTGTGTGTGTGTGTGTGGTGTGTGAGTGTGTAAGTGTGTGTGTAGCGGCTTCGGGTCCCACACAAAGCTGCGTCCCTAGCGATTCTCACGTGGCTACCGAAATTCGTAACTGACGTCATGGTGCCATTGCTCTCTGCATTCGTGGAAACACACCCACACAGCGAAAATGCGCAGCTGTTGCCCCCAGCTCGAACGGAAGTGGAATGTAACGTTGTATGAATTAGTGGATGAGATAAACATTCCCGATTCGTTTACGAGGCACACACAAAACATGTAGCATTCTAACTTTCGTACCACCACCGCGTGAAGATTCTCTATGCAGATTTCACACCAAATATAGAGTCATTATAATTGCAGATATTACTTATTTTTTATTTCTGCGACGAGTCACGTTTATTTGTTTTTATGTTTAAGTGAACATACTAAAGCGTTTAGAACATGTTCTGGTCATCGTCAGGGGTTTGTACATGTAGAAGGACTATTGAAGAATTCTGAGTTCTTGAATTCGGTTACGTCATTAAGAATATTATTAGCATGCTTTCTAATATGAATGAAAACTTCCATTTCTTACATGATATCCATTTCTTTTTTTTTTTTTTTTGCTTTTTTCCGATTACACCCGAAGGTGAATCATATTTCAGTGACTGAATGTAATACAAAGGACTTGCAAAATAATTTTCAGAATACCTGCGGAGTAAAGTGAATGCCCAAAATCGGACCAGCGCTATTTGTCCTACGTCACAAGAAAGATTTACACGCAGTTTCAGCAATATATGCTGTAGAGACCTTGCTTTGATTTAGTGAACGACACACAGATGAATCTACACGTCCAACTGGACTACATGAGGAAAGTGGGATATCCAGAACCGAAAAAGGATCAGCTTTGGGCTACCATGTCACCAATAAAATTCATAGACATTCTGTAGTAAATTTGCAGATCCTGAAGCTGCCTCAGGAGAGGAATGCGTGGCGGGCCCTATAAACCAGTCACAAGACTGATGACTTTTCTGGTTACATATTGCTGTGCGCTTCTATTGTAAGTACATCTCAACATCTAATGTGAAAACTTGATCTATAAAGTTTTGAAGCGTGCCTGAAAAATGGATTACAATAAGAATGGAATAATATAGGAGGAATACGTGGGAGATGGGCAGAAGACATTAGACGAACGTGTGCGCTTATAGATGAAGGCAGTAAAGCATGGAAAAGTCTGCAAGAGTTCCTACTACGGCAGTGAATGTCAAATGGCTGGACGATGTGGGCAATAAAGATCATGTTTTATTTTTCTTTTCAATCAATGGGATTTGCTGTCTATTGTTACAGAACCAGGGAAGCATTTCCTTTCCATTTGTGTTTTAATCAAAATCGTCTGTGACGTGTATCTGAAAGCGGCCTCAGTTTGTTGTATGTTAACCGCGTAAACGAAAGTTCTCTTGCTGTTGGGAATTTCGTAAACTTGTTATTCGCACATGTAAGTGGTGTACACTTGCGGAGCTAATGAAACTGCACTAATTTCCGGTCCTCTTAATTTTATTAACGACACATAGGGTACCTTGCATTGCTGTCTTAACGCAATTCTTCCGCACAAAAAACGCTCCCTGCAGCAATACACGAGTGCAACTCGCTGACGGTATCTAACATCCAAACACCCAAACACGTCGGAAGATGGTCCTATACGGGGTGTCCTTAACCAAGATAGGTTGATGAAATTTTGGAAAATCTGGAGGACTGCATTTTAACCATTCGGTTGATTGGTACTGACTTCGCGATGCTTTGACATCCGGGTGGCAGATGGTTCCCGTGACGCATGTGAACAATTAAGACTGTCGGTAAAATCTATTAAATTCTTGTAGCTCTTACAGACATAGAGTAAGAATAAAGCCTATAAAAATGTAGCTACCTCAGAAAAATATTTCTGCAACTGAATTTTTCTAAGACCAATCTTTTACTCTTTATGAGGGTGTAGGCTGATGGTCGAAGTTCTTGGTAGATATTAACAGAGACAGTCTCTAGTCACAGTCTAAGACATTCGTCCAAACAGCGTGTGCAGGAGTGTGGCTGTGGAATTTAGAGAGAGCTGCTGAGAACTGGACTCCGCATCCATACAGCATTTCCCGGTAGATGCCACGATAGGCACTTGGGTTCAGGAAGTATGCAACGTTCTCTGAACATTTTCCCGTACGGTTCACCTCCACTTGTATTGAAATTTTCATTATACACAGAGTACCAAAAATCCTTGACAAAATTTTCGCATCAAGACTAGGAAGAATGTAATGTACACATATGTTCGAAAATAACTTGTTTTCAATAAGGAGAATCATTTACTGAAATTATCAACAATACAGTAGAAGGTATCTAACACTATAGTAATAGCAGAGGTTGAAATAACGCACTACTTTATTTTCACACGACCGGTTTCGGACTGTTATGAGCCTATCCTCAGGTGTCGTAGTTGTGCTGTTGTCCCCGAGCGCTGCGTGTACCAGGCGCATTGTGCTCATAGGCAACACACCGCGCCCGGTATATGCGGCGCTCGGGGACCACAGCACAACTACGACACCTGAGGATGGGCTCCAGTACGAAACAGGTCGTGTGAAAATAAAGTAATTTACAACAAAAGCGGTATTTTCAACCTCTGCTATAATGCTCAGTTGTGGATGTTCTTCCAACAGGTTTGACTATAGTAAGTTTCATGACCTACACATTTTGACCACATGGATATTCCACAATTTAGTGTACGGCGATAATTAAGGGAATTAGTTTATACGACTCATAGAAGCGAAAAAAGGACGTTCTATAATTTTTGGGGATTTTTTTACGTTAATGACATTACGTGCAATTCTATTAGTTGACAGTCAGCCTACAGGCAATTGAAAATGTTATTTCCTGTGATACATTTGTGTGACTTTCTTCCTCTTGTTTTGGACTAAGTATTTTTGATTAACAGTATTCAAAATACTTGGGCAAAATTTTTCGGGCGGATCTTGCATAACAAAACATGGAAATCATACATGTTGAAGTAAGTACATCGAACTTTCGAGAGCCTTGTCCTAAGTACAATACGGACATTACTCTTTGCCATAGTACCTCATCATTTGGTTGAACTGTTCTACTTGGCATCTACTACGAAGTCAAAAGGGGCGGACAACAAACTCGGAATGGACTAGGATGGAGAGGAAAAGTTTCAAAGAAGAAGTCATCGCGACATTCAGCTTCGATTGAAGAACAACCATGTCTGGATGTCTCGGTATGATTTCAACAGCGCTACGACAGATCAGAGTGTCAGTACCTTAACCATCGCTTGGAAACCAATAGCGAGACCCATTACCGACCTGGTTCACAATAAACCCGACGAATTGCCATACCTCCAACGATGATTGCTGTCAGATTACGAAAACTGAGCCAACATATCCAAGAAACTTTTCAGTTCTCCGCGGGGAAATGGGACTTAGTTTTTCAATTCCAGATCTTTCCCTAATGAGAAATGATCACGGGATTTTTGCGGCGTTGTCAGTCACACTAATCACTCATTTAATAGACCATTAGTTCTATTTTCATATGGGTACTCATGTGACATAACTCCGGTCATCAATTTTCACCTGAGCCGTCTCGTATCTTATCTATAACCAAAATTTGAACTACTTAATTCGAGGTCGAGAGAACCGAGCAAGATTGTTCAGTGGACTCATACGGGGGAAGACGGCGCATCAAATCCCCGTCCGGCCATTTACATTTTCGATTTCCATGGTTACGGCAAATTCCGAGAAGGTCCATTCTCAAATTCGAAGTTGGGATCCGTCGATGGGATGGTAAAACCTAAGGATTTCGAAAGCTCGGAGTACTTACTTCAACATATATGCTTTCCATGTTTTGTTATGCAAGATCCGCTCTTTCTAAGGTGGAAGGCATCGGCACTATCGCGCATCAGTGACACGGGTTACCCTCGCGTTCTTCGCACGAATCACTTCGAGCCCTCGACTGCCTGCTGTACCACAGACTGCCAGATCTGAGCAACAATGGGCCGATTCAGATCACCCACCAGTTGACCGACTGTTAAAACATAACGCAAAAAAGTAAAACATATCGTTCTATAACAGCCCGCGGGCATTTGCCAGGTCTTTGTCTCCCCACATTCAATCGAAAGTACAAGCGTGGAGAAAAAAAAGGGAGCAATCGTAGGGCCACCTGTGGCGTGCCGTAATGACGTACACGGCGGCGCCGTTGTGCGTGCACTATCTGTTGCTGCGCGCAGCTCGCGTACACACGGGCCTCTCCCCGCCGGTCCGAGTGCAGAGGGTGGAGTTGGGGGCCAGGGGGACTCGAACTGAGCTGCGTGGCGGTTATTCGGCGGGAGCACGCGCCTCGATTATGTGCCTGCACAGAGCTGTGAGTGTGTGCGTGCGTGTGTGTGCGCATGTATATGTGCGAGCAGCTGCCAGCACTCGCGCGCGTGCAGGACCACCCCCCTCCCCACACTTCCCCAGGGGGCGGGGAACGGCGCACAGTGCCGGCACACGAACTGCCACCCTTTCTTCTGTCTGCGCACACGTGAACACTTGCTGCCACACTTTAATGGTGGCTTTCACTCACAATTAGGCCGCGGATTTATATTCAAATGTATATAGGCCCAGCTCTCTTTGTCCGTCTGCTGCTGCTGCAGGCCTGTACGACGCGCGGCCCCGCATTTCGATAGCGGGCAGTCAGTATGCTGGACGGAGGCCAGGTCGTGTAGTGTGTACGCAGGAGACAGCGCGTTGACGTTTACGTATTGCCAAACTTGAGGATGGCCCATACCACCCCATATTTTTAACACATTTTTCGGAAATCAGTAATTTATAACTCTGAATGCAAGAAATATGTTCTGAAATCCCCTATTCGAACTTACAGGATTTGTAGAGATGACTGTGTACAGTGTACACGATATTTCGAATAGGAATCAATGTCAGAAAACTTACCGTTTCCATCCTACGACGGTTTAAAAACAGATGTGCAACGCCTTCACGTCTGCTGGTATGCAGTAGAGTACATGTACTACAGGGTGTCCGAAAAGTCTTTCCCTGATTACATAAATTGATAACTCAGGCTAGAAGTAACATACAAATATGAAACTGGCGTCTAATTGCTTACAAACTATCAAAGTTTTTTTTTTTCACGCATCAGTAAACCACTTCCATTGTTGCCCAAACACAGTACACGTCGATATGACTCTTTTTGTGTCTAATTGCTTACAAAATATCAAAGTTTTTTTTTCACATATCAGTAAACCCCCACTTCCATTGACGCCCAAACACAGTTCACGTCGATATGACTTTGCGGTCGAAATGCTGTCACGTATTGAGGACGATGATGATTATCTCAGACGAATGACCTTTTCCGACGAAGCGACCTTTTTTGTCAGTGGACTAGTGAATCGCCATTATGTGCGCATTTGGGGTTCACAACTCCCTGGTGAGGTCATGGAGTGCACCACAGGCAGTCCACAGGTGAATGTTTGGTGCGCGCTATTGCACGATCGAATTATCGGGCCATTCTTCTTCGCTGAGGCTACCATCACATCTTCAGTGTATCTGGACATGTTGCAACTGTATGCTGTTCCTCAGCTGCTTCAGTATCACCCCGATGTCTTGTTTCAGCAAGACGGTGCACCGCCTCATTGGGGTTTGGACGTCCGTGCCTATCTCGATATGACCTATCCTGGGCGATGGATTGGCCGTGATGGGCCAACGGTTTGGCCTCCTCGCTCTCCTGACATAACCCCATTAGACTTATTTTTATGGGGTTATGTCAAGGACGAGGTCTACCGAACACGTGTACCAGATCTGGAAACCCTGCGGCAACGGATAACCACAGTCGTTGAATCGATCCCTCCAGTGATGTTGGTAAATGTGTGCACGGAAACTGAATATCGCCTAGATGTGCTACGTGCTACCAAGGGTGCTCATGTGGAAGTTTATTATTGTGTGAAAAAACTTTGATAGTTTGTTAACAATTAGACACCAGTTTCATATTTGTATCTTACTTCTAGCCTGAGTTATCAATTCATATAATCAGGGAATGACTTTTCGGTCACCCTGTATGTCAGACGGTCACCTGATGATACTTCGAAAAAAATGTTTGCTGTATCAGTCTTGTAGCAAGGCAGAAGGAGACTGCTGACGTAGTACATGTCATCCTGTCTACCCTACTGCATACCATGATAAGCAGCTCAGAGACTTTTTTCTTTCCCTCAGCAGACGTGGACGCGTAACACAACTCAAATGAAACCGTCGTACAACAAAAACGGTACTTTTCCGGCACTGGATTCCCATTCAGAATGTTATGTAATCACTCCCCTCTTCAACTAAAAGTTTGCAACGGCGTTTTCCGAACACCCTGTGTGTCACTTTATTTGAAATGTATAATTTTTGTCCGGCCGCTGTGTCGAGCGGTTCTAGGCGCTTCAGTCCGGAACCAAACGGCTGCTACGGTCGCAGGTTCGAATCTTGCCTCGGGCATGGATGTGTGTGATGTCCTTAGGTTAGTTAGGTTTAAGTAGTTCTAAGTCTAGGGGACTGATGACCTCAGATGTTAGGTTGGTTCAAATGGCTCTGAGCACTATGGGACTTAAAAGCTGTGCAGTCGCGCGGTTCCGGACTGCGCGCCTAGATCCGCGAGACCACCGCGGCCGGCACAGATGTTAGGTCCCATAGTACTTAGAGCCATTTGAGCCATTTGAATATTTTTGGTTTAACCACTCTTCAGAATCTCATTACAAATATCAAAACTAGCAGGCGTACGAAATGTTGTACTGAATCACGGTTTAAACCGAAGAAAAACTTGACCAGCCCGGGTACCCGCTTCCGGCACGGAGAGGTACGCCCGCTGTGGATAGAGCCCGCAAGGCGGATTGACGGCGAAGTGTCGGTGTGTTGATCAGCCTGGGTGTGATTTTAGTCGGTTTCCCATGTCCCACAAGGTGAATACCAGGCTGGCTCCCATACTCCTGATGATACACGCTACACAAAAATTTAATACACTTTTGCATACTCTCGCAAAGAATTTATTCTACACGCAAACAGATTGGTTACACCTCTAGTGCTGTCCTTGGGGAGGTGGGTGGGGTTGATGAATAGGAGAATCACGACCTTCGCTGTTTGCACTCCTTAAACACTTACTCAGCATCGACATTAGAAAGTTCTCGCTCATAATATGCACGAGTGTGGTACGTTCTGAAACAGTGTGGCATAGAAAGAGCTACATTACAATTTGGAGACTACCAGGATGTTTCTTTGCGCCACATTTTTCCCCTGTGACTCTTGTTTACATCGGAACATGTTTTGCGGACATTTTGGTTAAAATGGTTCAAATGGCTCTGAGAACTATGGGACTTAACGTCTGAGGTCATCAGTCCCCTAGAACTTAGAACTACTTAAACCTAACTAACCTAAGGACATCACACACATCCAAGCCCGAGGCAGGATTCGAACCTGCGACCGTAGCGGTCGCGCGGTTCCAGACTGAAGCGCCCAGAACCGTTCGGCCACACCGGCCGGCGCGGACGTTTTGGATATGGTCTTTTAAGACATTGTTTAACTAACAGTGTCGTTTTGCGAATATTCATTGGGATGATAAAATTTATCAAACGCTTCCCTACATTATTTTCTTTTATTTACTACTTACCTGTACGTTCAACCACACAGAAATTTAGATTAATATCAGAATCATCCGCTGCCCGGGTAGCCGAGCGGTCTAGGCGCCTTGTCACGGTCCGCGCGACTTCCCCCGTCGGAGGTTCAAATCCTCCCTCGGACATGGGTGTGTGTGTGTGTGTGTGTGTTGTCCTTAGCGTAAGTTATCTTAAGTTAGATTAAGTAGTGTGTAAGCTTAGGGAACAATGACCTCAGCAGTTTGGTCCCGTAGGACCTTACCACAAATTTCCAAATTTTCCAGGATCTTCAACTTTCCCTTCCGAGCAAGAACTGCCGATTTCTTCTCCCTGGGCATCGCTATTATCGAAATACTCACTGCGAATAACATTTAGAGCGTGAACAGGGGACTAACAGAGATGAAGGTAGCAGACGGAAGGGGTACGGTATGCGTCACAGGGCAGAAACATAATGTGCCCTTTCTGTGCCTTACATGTGTATGAGAAATCCATCACTACGTCGTAGGATAGTGCAGAGACAACTTCTTGTTGCGCGGTCTACATGGCTACCAATAGATGGCAGGAATCGCAATGTCAGCTACGAATTTATTGCGCGCAGCACGAGGAAGACTCGGGTGCTCTCTGCCTAATACTCGCTGCCCGAGTCTATTCGGTCTCCCTCCACGGTGTGTTAACTCGATTGAGCAGTTGGGCTACCGGCTGCTAGGGCAGTGAGAGGAGGCTAGCCTTTCCGGCTAGCCACATCTCATCCATGTAAGTAGGGATGGAACTGAGTAGTATGCTAATGAAATGTCTAACAGAAAAACTGCACTTGAAACCTTAAGGATGGATATGACAGTGATAATTTTTAGTGCTTTTTCTTTTCTGTAAGGCTTTTATGCTTAGCATATCACGTGATGTAGAGAAGGTCGTATCCAGAGCAGGGAACACAAGGAAGCGAGGGACCACCACAGGGGTTATTCTCCTAGATGCAGACGGCGATCTCCTTTCATATGCTGGGCAATGGACTCACGGCAGGAAGAAAGCGGGAGAATGGGTTTTCTGCAGGAGGACGGACAGTCGGTAGGCCAGCACTAGGCTGCAGACCCTAAGGGCCTAGGACGAAATAGCAAGGCGCAGTTGTGGTGCTAAAAATGCTACTCCCCACTGTTCCTCCTGATCCAAACTTGGGACCAGATAGTGGGCCCTAATGTGAACAAGAAAAACTTGCCTGTGTTATGAGGGATTTCAGCAGAAAGGCTATTCGGAGGGTGCAAAAGCACATGCTCCAGCCCCAGGTAACACCCTTAGAAAGCATACCAAAACACACCACCGATTGTGACCTTATTGCGTTGCAGGTGGTCCCTCAAGCCTATGTCGAGAAATTATATATATATATATATATATATATATATATATATATATATATATATATATATACTCCTGGAAATAGAAAAAAGAACACATTGACACCGGTGTGTCAGACCCACCATACTTGCTCCGGACACTGCGAGAGGGCTGTACAAGCAATGATCACACGCACGGCACAGCGGACACACCAGGAACCGCGGTGTTGGCCGTCGAATGGCGCTAGCTGCGCAGCATTTGTGCACCGCCGCCGTCAGTGTCAGCCAGTTTGCCGTGGCATACGGAGCTCCATCGCAGTCTTTAACACTGGTAGCATGCCGCGACAGCGTGGACGTGAACCGTATGTGCAGTTGACGGACTTTGAGCGAGGGCGTATAGTGGGCATGCGGGAGGCCGGGTGGACGTACCGCCGAATTGCTCAACACGTGGGGCGTGAGGTCTCCACAGTACATCGATGTTGTCGCCAGTGGTCGGCGGAAGGTGCACGTGCCCGTCGACCTGGGACCGGACCGCAGCGACGCACGGATGCACGCCAAGACCGTAGGATCCTACGCAGTGCCGTAGGGGACCGCACCGCCACTTCCCAGCAAATTAGGGACACTGTTGCTCCTGGGGTATCGGCGAGGACCATTCGCAACCGTCTCCATGAAGCTGGGCTACGGTCCCGCACACCGTTAGGCCGTCTTCCTCTCACGCCCCAACATCGTGCAGCCCGCCTCCAGTGGTGTCGCGACAGGCGTGAATGGAGGGACGAATGGAGAAGTGTCGTCTTCAGCGATGAGAGTCGCTTCTGCCTTGGTGCCAATGATGGTCGTATGCGTGTTTGGCGCCGTGCAGGTGAGCGCCACAATCAGGACTGCATACGACCGAGGCACACATGGCCAACACCCGGCATCATGGTGTGGGGAGCGATCTCCTACACTGGCCGTACACCACTGGTGATCGTCGAGGGGACACTGAATAGTGCACGGTACATCCAAACCGTCATCGAACCCATCGTTCTACCATTCCTAGACCGGCAAGGGAACTTGCTGTTCCAACAGGACAATGCACGTCCGCATGTATCCCGTGCCACCCAACGTGCTCTATAAGGTGTAAGTCAACTACCCTGGCCAGCAAGGTCTCCGGATCTGTCCCCCATTGAGCATGTTTGGGACTGGATGAAGCGTCGTCTCACGCGGTCTGCACGTCCAGCACGAACGCTGGTCCAACTGAGGCGCCAGGTGGAAATGGCATGGCAAGCCGTTCCACAGGACTACATCCAGCATCTCTACGATCGTCTCCATGCGAGAATAGGAGCCTGCATTGCTGCGAAAGGTGGATATACACTGTACTAGTGCCGACATTGTGCATGCTCTGTTGCCTGTGTCTATGTGCCTGTGGTTCTGTCAGTGTGATCATGTGATGTATCTGACCCCAGGAATGTGTCAATAAAGTTTCTCCTTCCTGGGACAATGAATTGACGGTGTTCTTATTTCAATTTCCAGGAGTGTATATATCTTCGATGGTGGCAAAAGCAGGCTCTGCCACTGATGGGCAGCCTTTGAAGCTAATCTCGAATTCCCCTTTCTGGATTGAGAATGGCGGTAATGAGGATACTTATCATCAGAATAAGAACAAGCAGAATAGATCCGAATGCAGATTCAATCCTGGGTACAATCCTAATGCCAATTATCGGAATCGTAATCATAACCTAAGTAATCTCTAGCCATCTGCAAGTAATGACTGGATGTAGGGGACTCTGCTAATTTCTGAAGTAACCGACAGCATTGACTAATGCCGACCGAATCAAGCTCTGGAGGACCGGTCGGGGAATCTCATACAGGTTTTGAGATGCAGGTTCAGTTTCTGAGATACGATATTGGAGGCACATAACGGACGAATCGTCAGCGGATGTCAATACATCTACAATCAAGCATTCTACACTATTTCTTCTGTACATGTGCTCGTACAAGATATTTCTGCGATATTTGTGCTTGTCACAGGTGCATCAGTAAGTGCCTTCCGTGACGTCTTTAGAAGAGTTTCTCAAAAGACAGAGTTACCTACACTCTCCATTCACAAATGTAAGATTGTTGGTACAATTGGTATGACATCTCAACCCATTCAAATACAGACTATGTCGATACCGGAGACTACTAGTGCAGCAATATGATACACATCCCCTGTTGTACATACACTCCTGGAAATGGAAAAAAGAACACATTGACACCGGTGTGTCAGACCCATCATACTTGCTCCGGACACTGCGAGAGGGCTGTACAAGCAATGATCACACGCACGGCACAGCGGACACACCAGGAACCGCGGTGTTGGCCGTCGAATGGCGCTAGCTGCGCAGCATTTGTGCACCGCCGCCGTCAGTGTCAGCCAGTTTGCCGTGGCATACGGAGCTCCATCGCAGTCTTTAACACTGGTAGCATGCCGCGACAGCGTGGACGTGAACCGTATGTGCAGTTGACGGACTTTGAGCGAGGGCGTATAGTGGGCATGCGGGAGGCCGGGTGGACGTACCGCCGAATTGCTCAACACGTGGGGCATGAGGTCTCCACAGTACATCGATGTTGTCGCCAGTGGTCGGCGGAAGGTGCACGTGCCCGTCGACCTGGGACCGGACCGCAGCGACGCACGGATGCACGCCAAGACCGTAGGATCCTACGCAGTGCCGTAGGGGACCGCACCGCCACTTCCCAGCAAATTAGGGACACTGTTGCTCCTGGGGTATCGGCGAGGACCATTCGCAACCGTCTCCATGAAGCTGGGCTACGGTCCCGCACACCGTTAGGCCGTCTTCCGCTCACGCCCCAACATCGTGCAGCCCGCCTCCAGTGGTGTCGCGACAGGCGTGAATGGAGGGACGAATGGAGACGTGTCGTCTTCAGCGATGAGAGTCGCTTCTGCCTTGGTGCCAATGATGGTCGTATGCGTGTTTGGCGCCGTGCATGTGAGCGCCACAATCAGGACTGCATACGACCGAGGCACACAGGGCCAACACCTGGCATCATGGTGTGGGGAGCGATCTCCTACACTGGCCGTACACCACTGGTGATCGTCGAGGGGACACTGAATAGTGCACGGTACATCCAAACCGTCATCGAACCCATCGTTCTACCATTCCTAGACCGGCAAGGGAACTTGCTGTTCCAACAGGACAATGCACGTCCGCATGTATCCCGTGCCACCCAACGTGCTCTAGAAGGTGTAAGTCAACTACCCTGGCCAGCAAGATCTCCGGATCTGTCCCCCATTGAGCATGTTTGGGACTGGATGAAGCGTCGTCTCACGCGGTCTGCACGTCCAGCACGAACGCTGGTCCAACTGAGGCGCCAGGTGGAAATGGCATGGCAAGCCGTTCCACAGGACTACATCCAGCATCTCTACGATCGTCTCCATGGGAGAATAGCAGCCTGCATTGCTGCGAAAGGTGGATATACACTGTACTAGTGCCGACATTGTGCATGCTCTGTTGCCTGTGTCTATGTGCCTGTGGTTCTGTCAGTGTGATCATGTGATGTATCTGACCCCAGGAATGTGCCAATAAAGTTTCCCCTTCCTGGGACAATGAATTCACGGTGTTCTTATTTCAATTTCCAGGAGTGTAAATTAAAGACAGATTTTACTACCGTATCGGGTACTATTCTAGAGAAGGACATCAAATTAGACCTCTCTTTGGGTCGATGGAGCCTCAGCTCATGTGGCTATGGCGCGGGAGGAATTTAACCACGCTCTGTACTGCTGAATGGCAGGAATCAAGATGGCAATAAAGGAGTGCCTTAAACGTTTCAAGTTCCATTGTACAGAATGGACTGTACTTTGACTTTCTGAGCATGTCAAGAATAAATGTGCAGAATCTGAGTATTGACATTGGATCAGAGAGAACAGCTGACTGAGATCCTTAATCACCATTACCAGTATTTGAGGAAAAGACAAGAACAATCAATTGACTGTATCTGCACCAGGATATAAAGAACTATTTTGCTAGGTGAAACTGTATTTCTATGTGTATCATCTGTCAAAAACTATAGTTGCACTGACCAGCAGGAAAGATTCCTCATGCAGATGTGCAGACTTAATCTGTGACATTGAAATAATTATTTTAATGTAATTTTGCAGACTCGTTGATGTAGTGATCATAAAGTTAATGAACTCTATGAAACTATATATTTTTGTGTTCATTCTATAAGTAAGTTGATTTCCTTCAAAATTTTCATTTTAATTTATAAGCGTTATTTATGATCACTTTAAAAAGAATGTTTATGGAACATCTCTTCCAGACCTCAGTGATTCATTAACGCATTTTATTCAAGAGGACTAACTGCAATCAATGATCACATCATATTTTAATAACTTCTATTCTTAGATTAATTATGAACACATAATCAGGTCACAGTTATCTAAGAAAGACATTGAAGAAGTACTGTGGTATTAGCAGTTGTCTTTGGTGAAATTACCTACTGAAGTTATAAGTGTGATTAATTTTCAAATGAGACAAGTGCAGTCGTTAATACTTGAAAAAGTGATTATATCATGTTATTACGTAGCTTATAAGGTGGCAGCTTGAATGAATATCAATTTCACACCTTACATGAGATTTTATACGTCATAACAAGTAGATGAATATGTCACCTGACATACATCAGCGATAATGAGCAGATTTGCCTATCAAAATGTACAGTATGTAATGAAAAGGGATGACACTTTTTCGGGAAATTCAAAAAGAGTCTGATTGGATACAAGGGTAAGAGAACTATAAGAGACAAGGAACAGGATCTGCCTGTCAGTGAGAAGGAGAACTGTCGGATTTTTGCAGAGCACTTTAACGACCTGCTGAACTGTGAACCATGTGAAGAAGAGCTGGAACTGGGGACTGACACACAAGAGAGAGAGAGCCACGCCCTCCAACCAGGGATGAAGTCGCACATGTCATAAGCGATTTAAAGAATAATAAGGCAACTGGAGAAGATGGTATAGCAGCCGAGATGATAAAGTGGGGAGGCAAGAAAGCAATAGACAACATGATCAACATAATTCACCAGATTTGGAGAAAAAAGAAGTTGCCAGAAGGATGGGAGAATGCAATTGAAGTACTAATACATAAGAGGGGGGACAAGAGAGTTGCAAACAATTACAGAGGAATATCGCTAGTAGAGGTCGGATACAAGGCGCTGTTAAAACTATTGCTCAAGAGAGTAGAAAAACAGGTATAATGTACAGTTGGCGACTACCAAGCGGGATTCAGGAAGGGAAGAGGTTGTATAGAACAGATATTTATCCTGAAGCAACTGATAGAACATAGGTCCTTAAAAAACAAAAAGACAGTAATAACCTTCGGAGACTTCACTAAGGCATATGACTCCATCGACAGACAGTCTCTTGTTAGGATCCTGAAGAACAGAGGACTTAGATGGAACTACACAAGAACTCATAAAAGAAATTCTGACAGACACAAAAGCAAGGGTGAGATTCAGAGGAGCACTGTCAGAAGAATTTGAGATCAAGACTGGTGTTAAACAGGGAGATGGATTGTCACCATTGTTGTTCAATGTAGCACTGGATCAGGCAGTGGAGAGCAGTAAACGAAGAAATGGGAATACCAAAGATCCATGTGGGGGACAAAAAGGACAACAGGGCTCAAGTGGACTGCCTAGCCTTTGCAGATGACATGGCAATAGTAAGTGAGACGGAAGAAGACGCAAAGACACAACTCGACAAGTTAAGTAAGGTAACCAGATAGATGGGACTGAGGATCGCTTATAACAAGACAAAGACATTAAATACCACTGCAGACTGGGAAACACCGGAAGGCACTGTGCAAATGGTGGACAAATTTAAATACCTGGGAGAATTTGTAACAGGAAGGAACAGGAGCATGGAGGGAATAACAGAGAGGATAAAGAAGATGAGGTCAGCCTTCTGCATGACGAGAGAGATATACAATAAAAAGAATATATCCACAGAGGCAAAGATAAGCCACTACAAGGCAACTGGGAGGAATGCAATATTATATGCTGCTGAGACGATGACACTAGGAAGAAATGGTGCAGAACGACTAGAGAAGGAAGAGAGAAAAATACTGAGAAAAATACTAGGTCCCAAAAGAGGTGGAGAGAGGTGGATGCGAAGACCTAGGGAAGAATTGTACCGGAACATGAGAACAATATCCGGGGAAATCAGACTCAAAAAGGCAGGGTTTGCTGGATATGTAGTTAGGATGAGTATGGACAGAATGACGAAGAGAAAGTGGGAAACAACAGGGAGGACAAGGGGAGGGACAGGAACCAAGTGGGTTATTGAACTTCGGAAGGACTGGTTGGAATTGGGGATCAAGGTCGAAGGAAAGGAAAATTGGAGGAACAAATATATACTTACCAATATGCCGGAGATCAATGGCAGAGAAGAATACATGAAAAGATTAGAGTGTCACCAGTGGAGCCGACAGGAGAAACGGAAACTGAAGATCTTGGAAGAAGAGTGGGAGAGAAAGAAGAAGAGAAAGAATGAAGAAGTTCTGGAACAAGAAGAGTAAAATGCAGTCCACGAAGGGGCTGCCCGTGGTCCAACAGAGGCCGTAACGCAAAAACAAGAAGAAGAGAAGGGATGACACTCGACTCGACGGTATTAACACACCGAACCCAAATGCTGCACGTCAATGAGCAAAATGTGAATAAAGCTGCTGGAAGAAACGTTTTAGTTTGGGAGCAGACGCGAGCTGCGCCGTCACAGCCCACATACGAGGGAAGGAGGCTTCTAAACGGGTTGGTGACCCGCAGAGAGAAGGACAACAAACGCGCCAGACCATACATCGAGGGGAGTTGTTAGCGGCGCAGCGCTGTTTGCGACGGAGAAGTTCTTTAGAAAACTGCGTCGGAGAATTTCCAGATGGATACAAACAGACCAGCGACGCCGGCCGTTGTGGCCGAGCGGCTCTAGGCGCTTCAGTTCGGAACCACGCTGCTGCTATGCTCGCACGTTCCAATCCTGCCTCCGGCATGGTTGTGTGTGATGTCCTTGGGTTGTTTAGGTTTCAGTAGTTCTAGGTCTAGGGGACTGATGACCTCAGATGTTAAGTCCCGTAGTGCTTGGAGCCATTTTTTGAGACCAGCGACGCAGTTGATCACGTCAGATGCCCGTGGCACGCTTGTGACTCTTAGGTGTCAGGAGTGGGCACAAAGCGTCCAGCTGGCTGAAATAAACTCGGAAGGAGTAGAAAGGGGCGATATTTCGACGCAGTTTAAAGGTAGGCCCTTCGCAATTGGCAGAGGTAGTCTCCACAAGATGAAAGGGACGCTCCCACTGGTCTGAAAAAGCCATGACGTGAAGCACGAAAGGACACAGATGGGAGACAGTTTGCTACTAAAGACACAACGTCGGGGACTCTCCTCTGAACCAGCGCAAGTGTAGAAGAGGGTGCATTACGCTCTGTACGACGGCAAAAGAGGAATTCTGAATGAACACAATGTTCACTTTGGCTGACATTCAGCTAGAAATAAGCTGAAGAGTTGTTGAGCTTCGACAGCAGAGAACCGAAACAGCCATGTAGTTAATTGTTCTTGTGGGAACTGAGAGGGCATTGAAGTATACACGCTGCACCATCCATGCACATGTATATCGCCATATTTTCCAGACTAGGGATGAGTACATATATTCTCGCCTAACGAGAAACATAGGACAGCCTCAGCTGATAAAATCAGTAAAGATTTTGATTAGCTTTTTATAGAATTTTTAGAGGGCGAGAGCAGCCCTACAGCCAACAGCACATCGCAGCTAAAGGTAAATGCCGCTGGCAGAGGAGTAAACTTGTTGGTATACCAGGTTGCGTCCACTGTGAACTCGAGCAACCTTGAGTAATCTTTTGATCATCTTGCCACAAAAACTAACCATCCTGCAGAGGCTTGATTGGCATCCTAAATAGTACCAAACTTAGAACTGGAAGTGGATGATTTGTTGTAATACTGGCCGACTTCAGTGTGTATAAGCAAGGCAAATCTTGTAAAGAACCTTCTATTTGAGTTTGATATTGTTGTGTTCAGTGTTATTTCTGCTGAACAGGGCATAATGCGTTATATTGACAACTATCCTGAAATTATCATGTCACAATCTATGTTCACTTGTGTGCTTCTTTAACAACAAAATAGGAATAAACCAATTTTACAGCTAAACACCAATGTGCTTTGTCCTAGAGTAAGGGTCCACTCCTAACATTCTTTCTTTCTTTGGCTTTGGCCATAGTCCCGCAGTAATCGGTGGGTCGGTGTGGTTACAACGGATTTGGCAATGTTAGTTTTAGGGATAGCCGGATGCACTTCCTGCCTCCACCCCGTACCCCCCAGGACGGAATCAGTGTACCCCAACTGTCGGCGTCTAGTGTAAAGCGTGGAATAGTGCAGACGTGTTTCAAATGTCTGAGACACGTGTAACTGAGGTGGAACGTGGGGACCAGCCCGGTATTCACCTAACGGGATGTGGAAAACCGCCTAAAAACCACATCCAGGCTGGCTGGCACACTGGCCCTCGTCGTTAATCCGCCAGGCGGATTCGAACTGGGGCCGGCGCGCCTACCCGAGTCCAGGAAGCAGCGTATGAGCGCTCTCGGCTACCCTGGCGGGTTAAGGGCCCACGCCTAACCCCAGTCATTTATTCTCAAATGCTTCAAATGGCTTTGAGCACTATGGGACTTAACTTCTGAGGCCATCAGTCGCCTAGAACTTAGAACTAATTAAACCTAACTAACCTAAGGACATCACACACATCCATGCCCGAGGCAGGATTCGAACCTGCGACCGTAGTGGTCGCGCCGTTCCAGACTGCAGCGCCTAGAACCGCTCGGCCACTCTGGCCGGCTATTTATTCTAGTGATGCTAACGCACTCACAGGGTGTTTTTACTGATGTCTGACGAATGTGAAAAGGAGTGGAGCGTCAGAATCTGGTTAGGATACTCCCATCAGGACTATTTCTTTGAAAATGTTGAAATATAATAAAGTAATTAAAGTTTGCATTAGATCTTATGGGAAATGAACCTGGTGTTGCTACCTAGGGTTATGCATATTATGTTCCTTTCCCTTCTTGAGCCCTGTACTGTTCTTTAAGGTCATAGTATGGTGTGGAAAATTTATTAATACTCTAACTCGTCCCTGCCCTGCATGCAGTTAGATTCGGATGTTGTGATTTAATGTTCTTCCTGTAAACATGAATATGTGCCTTCAGCAAATAAAGGTATGACGTAACGAACCCCAGTAAACGAACTTTATTCCGGAGGATTGTGAAAAGGTAATACTAACAGTACCATAGTATAATGATGGTACTTTTGAAAAATGTGAGAAATACAATTGTAAAAACGCTTAGACTTGATTCCTACACAAATGCCCTACATCAGTGAATAAGTGGATTCAATGGTTGATAATATTTCTGAAACGAACTAATGAAGTTGGTGATAAATATGAATGTAGCTGTTGGATAACGGAGACAATCTACCACTATTGCAACGATAATCTGCAGCTTATAGCGAACGTGATTAGAACATTAGAAGTCGGTTCAAGTTCCGGGTTTCGATTTTCGATCCCACTCATTATCTGAAACCACCTCTTCTCAATCTCACCAGTCGGATTAGAAATTAATTAGACAAACCACATGCTCTAACCCTGATCTACTTCTGGACATTCACCTCTAAAAAGTACTGACACTTTTTGACCTGTTTCGCCTTCCTATAAATTGCTGAAATTTGGCACCATGAAGTCTGGTCTGGCTCCTATCTGACCGTGAATCGACTCAGCTCCTGAACCATCCCACATTCCACACCTGCTCCGAGGTCAAGAAGGACATCTGATACTATCCCACATAGACCTTCAACTCCTAGATCTCCGCCCAACTTCGCAATGCCGTCGTCTCCATTCATACATAAATAGAACATTCTTTATTTTTGCCAAACTCCACGACTAAACAATTCCTCAAGAACACGTTTCAAATGATTACCAAGCTCGTCGCAATCTTTTTATGTGATTAACATCGATGATCTTGTGCTCAATTCCATCATGTCAACAAAACAGTAATATTTATATGATTCCTAGTTTCATTAATATTTAGTCACATTACATTCCTATTGGATACGTGTCTAAAGTGCACCATATTGCAAGCTGGTAGTTGAAATTATTTAAATTATTGAATGTAAAATTTGATTGCACGGTTCCGCTTCAGGTATTCTACGGTTTTCCTTGGAGACTTTGGCCTGAATAGGGGAATCAATAGCTGTTAAATAGCCAAGGCAATAGCGATGACTTGAATTATCACCCAAGCGGTCAGTATCAATAATTCCAACCAGGTTAACAACGGCATCACACTTTTCTCCGTTACAAACCATGCTGCGACTGTCAGTACTAGCAGCTTGTAAACCACGCAGTAACCGAAGCAAGGTCAAACACAAACTCTATTAACCATACGAACATCCCTTCTGGTCACGAAACGCTAAAATTGTGAAGTTACGCACCCACGAGGGGCATTGAACAGGTAATATAACTGTTATACGTATTTTTGTTTATTCTTATACGCAGGTATGTCTACGACGATTTAGCTGCGAGAGCTCTGCCGGATGTCTGACCCTTATGTATGTAGGTGATTGGCAAGTAAGCGACTAAGGTTCTGCATTGAGTTCATTGTGAGCACTATAATATTATTGTCTTCCGGCAAGTCACTGATGCCGATAAAGTTAATTAAAATTTTTTACCGCTCTAGATGATAAAAACACGTTATTATCATTTGCAAGTAATTGTACGAATATTATCAGCACATCAGATGAAGCAAAAGGGCAATGAACTTTTTATTTCGGACGAATTGAGTTTCATAAGGTTATGGATAACGAACACTGACTTATGACTTCCGGAAAATAAATATTAGATGTTTCCTGGCACTCCTGCAACCATCGTCATTGTGTCGGGAAGAGTAGTAGCAGGTGATTTTGGTTCAAATGGCTCTGAGCACTATGGGACTTAACTTCTGAGGTCATCAGTCCCCTAGAACTTAGAAATGCTGAAACCTAACTAACCTAAGGACATCACACACTCCCATGCCCGAGGGAGGATTCGAACCTGCGACCGTAGCGGTCGCGCGGTTCCAGACTGTAGCGCCTAGAACCGCTCGGCCACTCTGGGCGGCAGCAGGTGATTTTATTTGACTTTTTTTTTATATACTAGTTAGACATCCGCGCTACATTTTTCACGAACTGCATCACACTCAAGCAATTACCGAGAGCACTAACAGAAATTACACCACGTTTTAAGGTTTCAGGCGATCGTATATTACACTCCTGGAAATTGAAATAAGAACACCGTGAATTCATTGTCCCAGGAAGGGGAAACTTTATTGACACATTCCTGGGATCAGATACATCACATGATCACACTGACAGAACCACAGGCACATAGACACAGGCAACAGAGCATGCACAATGTCGGCACTAGTACAGTGTATATCCACCTTTCGCAGCAATGCAGGCTGCTATTCTCCCATGGAGACGATCGTAGAGATGCTGGATGTAGTCCTGTGGAACGGCTTGCCATGCCATTTCCACCTGGCGCCTCAGTTGGACCAGCGTTCGTGCTGGACGTGCAGACCGCGTGAGACGACGCTTCATCCAGTCCCAAACATGCTCAATGGGGGACAGATCTGGAGGTCCTGCTGGCCAGGGTAGTTGACTTACACCTTCTAGAGCACGTTGGGTGGCACGGGATACATGTGGACGTGCATTGTCCTGTTGGAACAGCAAGTCCCTTGCCGGTCTAGGAATGGTAGAACGATGGGTTCGATGACGGTTTGGATGTACCGTGGACTATTCAGTGTCCCCTCGACGATCACCAGTGGTGTACGGTCAGTGTAGGAGATCGCTCCCCACACCATGATGCCGGGTGTTGGCCCTGTGTGCCTCGGTCGTATGCAGTCCTGATTGTGGCGCTCACCTGCACGGCGCCAAACACGCATACGACCATCATTGGCACCAAGGCAGAAGCGACTCTCATCGCTGAAGACGACACGTCTCCATTCGTCCCTCCATTCGCGCCTGTCGCGACACCACTGGAGGCGGGCTGCACGATGTTGGGGCGTGAGCGGAAGACGGCCTAACGGTGTGTGGGACCGTAGCCCAGCTTCATGGAGACGGTTGCGAATGGTCCTCGCCGATACCCCAGGAGCAACAGTGTCCCTAGTTTGCTGGGAAGTGGCGGTGCGGTCCCCTACGGCACTGCGTAGGATCCTACGGTCTTGGCGTGCATCCGTGCGTCGCTGCGGTCCGGTCCCAGGTCGACGGGCACGTGCACCTTCCGCCGACCACTGGCGACAACATCGATGTACTGTGGAGACCTCACGCCCCACGTGTTGAGCAATTCGGCGGTACGTCCACCCGGCCTCCCGCATGCCCACTATACGCCCTCGCTCAAAGTCCGTCAACTGCACATACGGTTCACGTCCACGCTGTCGCGGCATGCTACCAGTGTTAAAGACTGCGATGGAGCTCCGTATGCCACGGCAAACTGGCTGACACTGACGGCGGCGGTGCACAAATGCTGCGCAGCTAGCGCCATTCGACGGCCAACACCGCGGTTCCTGGTGTGTCTGCTGTGCCGTGCGTGTGATCATTGCTCGTACAGCCCTCTCGCAGTGTCCGGAGCAAGTATGGTGGGTCTGACACACCGGTGTCAATGTGTTCTTTTTTCCATTTCCAGGAGTGTATTTCTACAGGGTGGGGCAAATAAAAATGGACTGGAGAACAGAATTCCAGGGTACAATGAAACACAGCAGAGGAAAGGAAACACAGTACTAACGTGACTGTAGGAAGAAAGTAGGCGAGGGAGTAGAATAAAAGGTTAGAGGAGAATATGGGCTTGGGACAAGGAATGAGAGAGGAGAAAGACTAATTGAGTTTTGTAACAAGTTTCAGCTAGTAATAGCGAATACTCTGTACAAGAATCAAAACAGGAGGAGGTGTACTTGAAAAAGACCGGGTGATAAAGGAAGATTTCAGTTATATTACATCATGATCAGGCAGAGATTCAGAAATCAGATACTGGATTGTAAGGTGTACCCAGGAGCACATATAGACTCAGATCACAAAATAGTAGTGATGAGGAGTAGGTTAAAATTCAAGACGTTATTAAGGAAGAATAAATACGCAAAGAAGTGAGATACGGAACTATTAAGGAATGACCAGATAAGGATGAAGTTCTCTAAGGCTATAGGAACAGCAATAAGGAATAGCTCAGTAGGCAGTACAGTTGAAGAGGAATGGACATCTCTTAAAAGGGCCGCCACAGAAGTTGGGAAGGAAAACATAGGTACAAAGACGGTAACTGCAATGAAACCATGGATAACAGAAGAAATACTTCAATTGATCGATGAAAGGAGGAAGTGCAAAAATGTTCAGGGAAACTCAGGAATACAGAAACACAAAGCGCTGTGGAATGAAATAAATAGGAAGTGCAGGGAAGATAAGACGAAATGGGTCCATGAAAAATGTGAAGGCATTGAAAAAGAAATGATTGTCGGAAGGACAGACTCAGCAAACAGGAAAGTCAAAACAACCTTCGCCAACATTAAAAGAAAGAGTGATAGCATTAAGAGTGTAATGGGAATTCCACTGTTAAATGCAGAGGAGAGATGGGGTAGGTGGAAAGAATACATTGAATGACTCTATGAGGGGGAAAACTTATCTGATGTGATAGAAGAAGAAACAGCAGTCGATTTAGAAGAGATAGGGGGTCTAGTATTAGAATCATTATTTAAAAGAGGTTTGCAGGGCTTACGGTCAAATAAGGCAGAAGGGATATATAACATTCCATCAGAATTTCTGAAATCATTGGGGAAGTGGCAACAAAACGACTATTCACGTTGCTGTGTAGAATATATGAGTCTGGCGACATACCATCTGACTTTCGGAAAAGCATCATCCACACAATTCCGAGGACGGCAAGAGCTGACAAGTGCGAGAATTATCGCACAATCAGCTTAACAGCTCATGCATTGAAGCTGCTTACAAGAGTAATATACAGAAGAATGGAAAAGAAAATTGAGAATGCGCTAGGTGACGATCAGTTTGGCTTAAGGAAAAGTAAAGGGACGAGAGAGCTAATTCTGACGTTGCGGTTAGTAATTGAAGCAAGGCTAAGGAAAAATCAAGAAACATTCATAGGATTTGTCAACCTGGAAAAAGCGTTCGACGATGTAAAATGGTACAAGATGTTCGAAATTCTGAAAAAAGTAGGGGTAAGCCATAGGGGGAGACGGGTCATATACAATATGTACAACAGCCAACAGGGAATAGTACGAGTGGACGACCAAAAGCGAAGTGCTCGTATTAAAAAGGGTGTAAGACAAGAATGTAGTCTTTCGCACGTATCGTTCCATCTGTACAGCGAGGAAGCAATAATGGAAATAAAGGTTCACGAGTGGTTCAAAATGGTTCAAATGCCTCTGAGCACGATGGGGCTTAACTTCTGCGGTCATCGTTGTTGTTGTGGTGGTCTTCAGTCCTGAGACTGGTTTGATGCAGCTTTCCATGCTTCTCTATCCTGAGCAAGCTTCTTGATCTCCCAGTACTTACTGCAACCTACATCCTTCTGAATCTGCTTGGTGTATTCATCTCTTGGTCTCCCTCTACGATTTTTACCCTCGACGCTGCCCTCCAATGCTAAATTTGTGATGCCTTGATGCCTCAGAACATGTCCTACCAACCGGTCCCTTCTTCTTGTCAAGTTGTGCCACAAACTCCTCTTCTCCCCAATTCTGTTCAATACCTCCTCGTTAGTTATGTGATCTACCCATCTAATCTTCAGCATTCTTCTGTAGCACCACATTTCGAAAACCTCTATTCTCTTCTTGTCCAAACTATTTATCGTCCATGTTTCACTTCCATACATGCCTGCACTCCATACAAATACCTTCAGACACTACTTCCTGACACTTAAATCTATACTCGATGTTAACAAATTTCTCTTCTTCAGAAACGCTTTCCTTGCCATTGCCAGTCTACATTTTATATCCTCTCTAATTCGACCATCATCAGTTATTTTGCTCCCCAAATATCAAAACTCCTTTACTACTTTAAGTGCCTCATTTCCTAATCTAATTCCCTCAGCATCACCAGACTTAATTCGACTACATCCCATTATCCTCGTTTTACTTTTGTTGATGTTCATCTTATATCCTCCTGTCCATTCCGTTCAACTGCTCTTCCAAGTCCTTTGCTGTCTCTGACGGAATTACAATGTCATCGGCGTACATCAAAGTTTTTATTTCTTCTCCATGGATTTTAATACCTACTCCGAATTTTTCTTCTGTTTCCTTTACTGCTTGCTCAATATACAGATTGAATAACATCGGGGAGAGGCTACAACCCTGTCTCACTGCCTTCCCAACCGCTGCTTCCCCTTCATGCCCCTCAACTCTTATAACTGCCATCTGGTTTCTGCACAAATTGTAAATAGCCTTTCGCTCCCTGTATTTTACCCCTGCCACCTTTAGAATTTGAAAAAGAGTATTCCAGTCAACATTATCAAAAGCTTTCTCTAAGTCCACAAACGATACAAACGTAGGTTTCTCTTTCCTTAATCTCTTTTCTAAGATAAGTCGTAGGGTCAGTATTGCATCTCGTGTTCCAACATTTCTACGGAATCCAAACTGATCATCCCCGTGATCGGCTTCTATCAGTTTTTCCATTCGTCTGTAAAGAATTCGCGTTAGCATTTTGCAGCTGTGACTTATTAAACTGTTAGTTCGCTAATTTTCACATCTGTCAACACCTGCTTTCTTTGGGATTGGAATTATTACATTCTTCTTGAAGTCTGAAGGTATTTCGCCTGTCTCATACATCTTGCTCACCAGATGGTAGAGTTTTGTCAGGACTGGCTCTCCCAAGGCCGTCAGTAGTTCCAATGGAATGTTGTCTACTCCCGGGGCCTTGCTTCGACTCAGGTCTTTCAGTGCTCTTTCAAACTCTTCACGCAGTATCGTATCTCCCATTTCATCTTCATCTACATCCTCTTCCGTTTCCAGAATATTGTCCTCAAGTTCACTGCCCTTGTATAGGCCCTCTATATACTCCTTACACCTTTCTGCTTTCCCTACTTTGCTTAGAACTGGGTTTCCATATGAGCTCTTGATATTCATACAAGTGGCTCTCTTTTCTCCAAAAGTCTCTTTAATTTTCCTGTAGGCAGTATCTATCTTACCCTAGTGAGGTAAGCCTCTACATCCTTACATTTGTCCTCTACCCATCCCTGCGTAGCCATTTTGCACTTCCTGTCGATCTCATTTTTGAGACGTTTGTATTCTTTTTTGCCTGCTTCATTTACTGCGTTTTTATATTTTCTCCTTTCATCAATTAAATTCAATATTTCTTCTCTTACCCAAGGATTTCTACTAGCCCTCGTCTTTTTACCTACTTGATCCTCTGCTGCCTTCACTACTTCATCCCTCAAAGCTACCCATTCTTCTTCTACTGTATTTCTTTCCCCCATTTCTATCAATTGTTCGCTTATGCTCTCCCTGAAACTCTGTACAACCTCTGGTTCTTTCTGTTTATCCAGGTCCCATCTCCTTAAATTCCCACCTTTTTGCAGTTTCTTTAATTTTAATCTACAGTTCATAACCAATAGATTGTGGTCAGAGTCCACATCTGCCCCTGGAAACGTCTTACAATTATAAACCTGGTTCCTAAATCTCTGTCTTACAATTATATAATCTATCTGATACCTTCTAGTATCTCCAGGATTCTTCCATGTATACAATCCTCTTTTATGATTATTGAACCAAGTGTTAGCTATGATTAAGTTATGCTCTGTGCAAAATTCTACCAGACGGCTTCCTCTTTCATTTCTTACCCGCAATCCATATTCACCTACTATGTTTCTTTCTCTCCCTTTTCCTACTCTCGAATTCCAGTCACCCATGACTATTAAATTTTCGTCTCCTTTCACTACCTTCGTAATTTCTTTTATCTCATCATACATTTCATCTATTTCTTCATCATCTGCAGAGCTAGTTGGCATATAAACTTGTACTACTGTAGTAGGCATGGGCTTCGTGTCTATCTTGGCCACAATAATACGTGCACGATGCTGTTTGTAGTAGCTTACCCGCACTCCTATTTTTTCATTCATTATTAAACCTACTCCTGCATTACCCTTATTTGATTTTGTATTTATAACCCTGTATTCACCTGACCAAAAGTCTTCTTCCTCCTGCCACCGAACTTCAGTAATTCCCGCTATATCTAGCTTTAACCTATCTATTTCCCTTTTTGAATTTTCTAACCTACCTGCCCGATTAAGGGATCTGAAATTCCATGCTCCGATCCGTAGAACGCCTGTTTTCTTTCTCCTGATAACGACGTCCTCTTGAGTAGCCCCGCCCGGAGATCCGAATGGGGGACTATCTTACCTCCGGAATAATTTACCCAAGAGGAAGCCATGAACATTTAACCATACAGTAAAGCTGCATGTCCTCGGGAAAAATTACGGCTGTAGTTTCCCCTTGCTTTCAGCCGTTCGCAGTACCAGCACAGCAAGGCCGTTTTGGTTAGTGTTACATGGCCAGATCAGTCAATCATCTAGACTGTTGCCCCTGCAACTACTGAAAAGGCTGCTGCCCCTCTTCAGCAACCAGACGTTTGTCTGGCCTTTCAACAGATACCTCTCCGTTGTGGTTGCACCTACGGTACGGCCATCTGTATCGCTGAGGCACGCAAGCCTCCCCACCAACGGCAAGGTCCATGGTTCATGGGGGGGGGGGGGGCTAATGTCATCTGGCCCCTAGAACTTAGAACTACTTAAACCTAACTAACCTAAGGACGTCACACACATCCTTGCCCGTGGCAGGAATCGAACCTGCGACCATACCGGTCGCACGGTTCCAGACTGTAGCGCCTAGAACCGCTCTGCCACACCGGCCAGCGGTTCAGAAGTGGAATTAAAATTCAAGGTGAAAGGATATCAATGATTCGATTCGCTGATGACATTGCTATTCTGAGTGAAAGTGAAGAAGAATTACATAATCTGCTGAACGGAATGAACAGTCTAATGAGTACGGAGAATGGATTGAGAGTAAATCGAAAAAAAATGAAGGCAGTGAGAAGTAGTAGGGAAAGTGAAGAAGAATTACGTTATCTGCTGAACGGAATGAACATTCTAATGAGTACAGAGAGTGGATTGAGAGTAAATCGAAGAAAGACGAAGGTAATGAGGATTAGTAGAAATGAAAACAGCGAGAAACTTAAAATCGGGATTGATGGTCACGAAGTAGATGAAGTTTAGGAATTATGATATCTAGGCAGTAAAATAACCAATTACACATTTAGTAAGGAGGGCTTCACAAACAGACTAGCAATGGCAAAAAGTGCATCCCTGGCCAAGAGAAGTCTACTAATATCAAAAATCGGCCTTAATTGCAGGAAGAAATTTCTGAGAATGTACGTCTGGGGTACATATGGACTGTGGAAAAACAGGAACAGAAGAGAATAGAAGCATTTGAGATGTAGCGCTACAGACGAATTTGGTTGACTGATAAGGTAAGGAATGAAGAGAATCTGCGCAGAATCGGAAAGGAACAATGGAAAACACTGATAAGGAGAAGGGACAGGATGATAAGACATCTGTTAAGACATGAAGACTGACTTCCATAGTACTAGAGGGAGCTGTAGAAGGCAAAAACTGTAGAGGAAGACAGAGACTGGAATACATCAAGGAAATAACTGAGGTCGTAGGTTGCAAGTGCTACTCTGAAATGAAGAGGTTAGCACAGGAGGGGAATTCGTGGCGGGCCGCATCAAACTAACCAAACCAGTCAGAAGACTGATGAGCAAAATAAAAAAAAAAAAAAAAAAAAACATTGCCATCGATACTACACTGCGCAACAGAATAAAAGCATCACTTTCTCGAAATCCGTAAATGCCTCCCCTATTTCTCTAGCCCCAAATTTAGGCAAAACGCACCCAAGGAGGGTCAAAAGGCTTGCCTAACTCTCAGGTGCTAGAACAGCCGCCAGGCCGATAAGTTTCTGAAATTACATTTCTAAAGTACTCAACAAATGTCAGGGGGTAGCACCGAGAGTGTTGCCTTACAGCGACCTTTTACCTTTTTATTCTCGCACACGTTGAAATTGCGCCTCCGCACAATCAAGACACAGGAGGGCGAAAAGCAAGAAGTTCGAAGTAGCATAGGCATCCTTTGTTGCTTCGGATTACGTTGAAATTTCATCGAATGGTTTTGAAAGTTCTCTGGAGATTCCAACCTGTAGATTGTGGTCGCACTATATTCCAAAGGGGTGCCATCACTTCAGTGGGAATGCAGCCTCACAATGTCCTTGGAGAAAAGTTGAAACGTCCGAGAGTATCTCATCTCACTGAGAACTGTAGTTTTGACGCCCCAGGGAAAGGGATAGTTTCTTTGACGTCCTTTATGCCACCCCGCGAGGCCTTTTCGTGTCGGTTCTGAGCGGCAGTATGCCTGAAATATTTTCCTCGGTCCCGCATAAGAACATCGCGTTATTTAACGCTGGATTTCGCGGTTCTGATTGCCATCGTATGGACCTCAAAAGAAGGGTGAAATGTAGGTAAGAGGGGCTTTGACCACCATCTCATCAAGTGACGCGTCCACGGTGGTGTGCGAACCAGAACTGTGGTGAAATTTGGTGCCAGTGTGATAGTGTTGCGGACTGGCAAGACAGCCAATCCACTATGACAAGAAGCCGAAAGGCACGCATTTAAGCTCACGCAGGCTGGCGTGAGGTATGTTTTACAGCATCAATAGTAACTGGTAATGGCGCCTTGCTAGGTCGTAGCAAATGACGTAGCTGAAGGCTATGCTAACTGCCGTCTCAGCAAATGAGAGCGTAATTTGTCAGTGAACCATCGCTAGCAAAGTCGGCTGTACAATTGAGGCGAGTGCTAGGAAGTCTCTCTAGACCTGCCGTGTGGCGGCGCTCGGTCTGCAATCACTGATAGTGGCGACACGAGGGTCCGACGTATACTAACGGACCGCGGCCGATTGAAAGGCTACCACCTAGCAAGTGTGGTGTCTGGCGGTGACACCACAGATAGTATCAACACGAATTACACTTCACATGAACTTCTGAGCTGTGGCCTTCTTTTTTTCTCGTGTGTCGACACCTTGCTGTTTAAAGCGTCGACGGTGGGGTCGCTGGGCATTTGCATCTTTATAGAGGGGAGGTTGTAGGTACCGTTAAGTCGAACTTCGAACTTATGCATCACAGTGGGAGACCATTGCAGGTTTTCGAAAAAATGATTCTTTAATTTTGTTGCGCAGTGTAATTAAATTGGTGATAATTAAAAGCAAACTTAACTCGAAACAGAATAAGAAAATTCCAAACTTTAAATAAGAGAATCTTCCTGTCACTAATAATTGCAATTTGTGTCTTCTTTCCTCTCAATATTTCAAAGAAGTAACTCAGTGGTTTTAGTTAAGAACACCGTAAGTACATAGTTTACAGCACTTCGCCCCACTACCACAAATAATGCTTATGGTAATTGCAAGATGAACAAGACTTTAGTATCAAGGATCTGAAATGGCTGAAATGATTATACATTAAAATAACGATGCATACCGTAGTTAATACGGAAGGTCTCCTCGTTCGTACAAATAAAGGTAAAACATTTTGATACGTAATCAACCGGCACTGTGCATACGTGCTGCTTGGGCAGATGCTGAAACGGTTGGGCGCCTGATGGCAGCGGAACTGGTCTCGGTTAAAATTTATGCCCGAGACGAAACACGAAGATTAGCGCCCCTCTTATTAAGCTGATCCGGTTCGCAATCCTACAGGCATCTGCTACACCTGTATTGCAATTTCTGTTCTCACTGCTGCATTTCTCAACAAATTCGCACACAAATCAGTGTGTCATTTATTCCACATGCCTTTAGCCTTGAAATCAATAACTTTCACTACGAGCAAATGTTCCTTACTTTGGAAGATGTTCCAGGTGTAGGAAATAATTATAGGCGATAAATAACTGTTTAAGTGGCATATTACGATTTTCTGGTCTTGAAAAACGCTATAAGTGGCAACATGCCCTGTAACGGGGTTTAGGATAAATTCACTCGTTACAGTTAACCGATTTCAACTAACGGCTAATGCAAATGCTCTGGTACAAAAAATGAGTCCAACTAACGAGACGCACTGTAAACGGTGCAGATTTCAAGTTGTAAGTAGTCTGTTTAGGTTTTTATGTTGGTAACGTCAAGTAGCGCTCTGTATGAAAATCACTGACTGTGCTGTGTGCAGTCTGTGGCTGGTTTGCATTGTTGGAATATTTGCCATTGTAAATTTGTAAGACTGGATGTCATGAACTGATATATATATATATATATATATATATATATATATATATGCTCTGGTACAAAAAATGAGTCCAACTAACGAGACGCACTGTAAACGGTGCAGATTTCAAGTTGTAATATATATATATTGATTTTTGAACACTATTAAGGTAAATACATTGTTCGTTCTCTATCAAAATCTTTCATTCGCTAAGTATGCCTATCAGTAGTTAGTGCCTTCAGTAGTTAGAATCTTTTATTTAGATGGCAGTATTGGCGCACGCTGTATTGCAGTAGTTTGAGTAACGAAGATTTTTGTGAGGTAAGTGATTCATGAAAGGTATAGGTTATTGTCAGTCAGGGCCATTCTTTTGTAGAGATTACTGAAAGTCAGGTTGCGTTGCGCTAAAAATATTGGTTGTCAGTTTACTGTTGATCAGAATAAGTAAAGAGAGAAATGTCTGAGTACGTTCAATTCTGCTCAGCTGTTTGAAAATCAAACAACGTAGAGGTTTTCCAGCATTGTCGTTTATAACATTTTTCTAAGGGAGATGTTTCAAAGTGAACATCTGGGCATATATACTCGTACAACTACAGACATTTAATCGAAGTCTATGTTCGTACGACTGAAATCATATAGCTGCCAATGCTTTCAATAAATTATTATTTGCAGTTTGACAGAGTGTTTTATCCGTCTCTGTATTCACTTTACTTTCCTATTTTGCAACTTCTAGATAATAAGAGCATACTCAACGTACATCAAAGAGTTAAGAATTCTCTCATGGGACATCTTGAGTTGCCCTGTTAAACCATGAAACTAACGTTCACTGAAGGAATCCATACGTCCTTTGACTGGTTTGATGCGTCCCGCCACGAGTCCCTCCCCAGTGCGAACCTCTTCATCTGCACCTAATGTCCTCAATTTTTTGTTGGACGAATCCCCGTCTCTATTTTCCCCTATAATTTTTATACTCCACAGCTGCCTCTAGTACCATGGAAGTTATTCCTTGATGCCTTAACAACTGTCTGACCATCCTGTATTTCGTTCTTGTCAGAGTTCTCCACATATGCCTCTCCCCGCCGATTCTGCGGAGAACTTTTTCTGTAGCACCACTTCTCAAACCGTTCGATTCTCTTATTTTCCGGTTTTACTACAGTCAATGATTCGTATGTATACAACTATTAGTTCCAAATGTTCTTCCTCGAACTAAGGCCGATGTTTGTTACAAGTGGACTTCTCTTGACCATAAATGCCCACTTTGCCTATGCTAGTCCACTTTTTATGTCCTCCTTGCTCCTTCCATTATGGGTTATATTGCTTCCAACTCAGCAGAATTCCTTAGCTTCGCTTACTTCTTTAACCCCAATTCTTGTGTTAAGATTCTAGCTGTTCTCATTTCTGCTGCTTCTCATTGCATGAAAAGTGTTGGCAGTTGCGGCTATGGACAGCTATCGGCTTTGTAATGGAATGACGACAGTGAAACTTTGTACCGGACCGAGGCTCGAAGCCGGATTTCGCGCTTACCGCGATCGGTAGCCTTACCATTAGGCTGTCTCAGCGCGACTCACGACCAGACCCAAACTTCCATACGTCGTCAGCCATGTGTCTACATCCTGTACTTGTACAGTCATTATGTATTTTCTCGTAGAGGGGAGACATTTTACTTGCAGCGGTGTCGGCGGATAAATACGAGACTGTAGAGCCAGTGTTATTCCATATTACGAGGTAATGTCCCTTTGGACATGCAAGCATGTCCTAAGGAATACAGGCACTGTAATATCTTACACTTCTCATTACTTTCGTCTTCCGTCGATTTATTGAACTGTTCATTCCATTCACCAGATCCCGTAATTCTTCTTCACCTTTACTAAGGGTAGCAATGTCATCAGCCAGTCTTATCACTGGTATCCTTTCACCCTGATTTTAATCCTACTATTGGACTTTGCTTTTATACTGTCATTGCTTCTTCCATATACAGATTCAACACTAGGGCCAAAAGAATATACCCTTTTTAGTTCGAGTACTTCGTTCTTGGTCTTCCAGTCGTATTGTTCCTCTTTGTTCTTGTACATATTGTGTACCAACCGTCTTCCTCTGTAGCTTGTACCTATTTTTCTCAGAATTTAGAACGTCTTCCAACATTTGATACTGTCGAACTTTCTTCCAGGTCGACAAATTCTGTGAACTTTTTTGATTTTTCTTCAGTCTTGCTCCCATTATCAACCCCAGCGTTAGAACTGTCTCTCTGATGCTTTTACCTTTCCTAAAGTCTAAGTGATCATCTAACACATCCCCTGTTTTCTTCCGTTCTGCTGTATGTTATTCATGTCACCATCTCGGATACATGGGTTGTTAAGCTGATTGTGCGATAATTTTTGCACTAGTCAGTTTGTGCAGTCTTCTGATTTGTGTGGACGATGTTTTTTTTCGAAAGTCTGGTGGTATACCGCCAGTCTCATACATTCTACACACCAAGGTGAATACTCGTTTTGTTGTCACTTTCCCCAACGATTTTAGAAATTCAGATGCAATGTACATATTGTGCAATACCCTTTCCCGAATATCGAAATATTGCACCATTTTTCATTGGCTCTTTTGCTCAGAAATTCCCTCTTTGCCTGTGCTTGTGTGCTTTTTACGTCCTCATTGCTTCGTCGTCCTGAATTCGTTCGCTTCGTCAACTTCGTAGTCCTTAATTTTAATTTAAACTCACTGCTAATTTCTGTTTCGCCATTCCTTATTACTTTCCACTCTATTCGGTTTACCATCAATCCCTATTATGTGCGCATTAGACTGTTCATTCCATCCAACAAGTCCTGCAATTCTTCACTTTCACTGAGGAGGGCAACACCACTGGCGTATCTTCAAGCTGATATTCCTTTACATTGAATTTCAGCACCACACTTGAACCTTTCTTTTATTTACCTTGTACAGTAAAAGGATACAATTATGTAGTAGATAGTGTTTTCCAGCCATGTATGTGGAAATGCTTGTTACCAGAAAATACTGCACTCCATTACAAATGAAGTAAGGTGCCAGACTAAGTCTTACTTAATAATTATTGTACAACATTTGTGGCCCTGCGGGTAAGCGAGTATTTGTACCTCTACATGTCTGAAGGTTGACATTAATATTTACTTTGTCACTTTCCATTTATTCCACCTCTGGCAATGGTTCGTGATTGTGGAAAATGCCAAGTTGCTCCATCGTTTGTTGTACTTAAACTGTGGGTCCCACTCCCTATATTACACCGTAGCAGTTCTTTCTAGCCGACCGGTGTGGCCGAGCGGTTCTATGCACTTCAGTCTGGAACCGCGCCACCGCTACGGTCCCAGGTTCGAATGCTTCCTCGGGCATGAGTGTGTGTGATGTTCTTAGGCGCTCTAGTCCGGAACCGCGCTGCTGCTACGGTCGCAGGTTCGAATCCTGCCTCGGGGATGGATGTGTGTGATGTCCTTAGGTTATTTAGGTTTAAGTAGACGTAAGTGTAGGGGACTGTTGACCTCAGATATTAAGTCCCATAGTGCTTAGAGCCATTTGAACCATTTGATGTTCTTAGGTTAGTTAGGTTTAAGTAGTTCTAAGTACTAGCGGACTGCTGACCTCTGATGTTAAGACCCATAGTGCTCAGAGCCATTTGGAGTTCTTTCTATGTATTACCACAATTTCATCTAGCTTCGTTACTTGGAAGTGACGCATCATGCGACAGATACCTTCATCTTTAAGTTTCTCATACCAGTGTAAGGTAAGTGTACCAAATAAAGCCCACCTAACGTTTAGGATTTTCGTATTGAGTATGTGTAAGTGGTAAGATTCCGAGATCGTAAGTGCAACATCCTACAACTATATTGAGTTCAAAAATAAATGAACATTGAAAGTTTATTTAAATAATATCATCATTTTAAAGAAAATGTTAAACCCTTGCAAGTGGGCCTTGTTAGGAGACCTTGTTCCTAATATGGCCCGTAGGCACAACCTTCTCATATTAACATTCTGGGGCATGTAAATGGCAGGAAAACTGTTTGAATACGCTGCAAGAGTTGTAATGTAAGTTTATTTTAGAAATAAGTGGAAAGAGATGATACATAGACGTTTATAATTACTTGTTTTTACAAATGCTTCATACAGAACTGTAGGTATTTACTGCTTATTAGCTCTTCAGATTTTTACATTCAATCAGCAATCAAAATTGTTCTGACAGCAGTAAGTTTCCTTATCGTAATAGGAACAATAATTCTGACATTACATTTTCAATGAACACATTAATAATGATTTGTGAAACTGGTTTGGCTCATTTAAATCATTTTTAACAGGTGGTGCACAGGAAATTTAGCACTCTGTCTTTTCGTGTTAAACCTACACAATCTTCATGCACATATTTCATACATTTTCTGCAAAGTCTCATGTCGAATATCCTGTCTTCACAGCATACGTGACAAAACCAGCCAACCTCTTGCAACACATTCTTAGAGGCAGAACTGCTGCTTGCTTCAGTGGAGTCTTTATTTTTGCATTTTTTCTTCTGAATATTCATTACTGAGGGTGAAATTTTTTGGCGACGTGAATCTGCCTTAGACCCAGTGCTTTAGTTGGTACCATTTTTCTTTTGAGTCTGCGTGAATAGTGCCTTAGATACGACTTGCGCCTTGTAATTTTATGCCTTCTTCCGTGGTGTTTGGTTTTTGTTCTTGAGCTTTGGGGTTTGCAAAATTTCCTTGAAAGAACACCTGAGATCTTCAGGTGCGTCACTATTTTCAAGACTGAAGTCACTTGAACTATCCTTTACTGAATATGCCTCGCTTTCTGATGAACTGGAATCAATGGCCTGGCGCCCCTTTTTGCGAGAAGCCTTTAGGACTGATTGAGTCTCTGTCTGTTTCCCTGTTTCAGGGGCAATTGTCATGTCCTCTTCTAGGTCAGGACGCTCTGATGGACGAGAGGGAGCAAATGCAGTGTCTGGAATAGCTTCTGGGTCAAAAGGATAAATTCCTGTTGCACGAAACCCAGACATGACATTTACTGGGGATGCTGCTTTTGGCCACACCTTTCTGAAGATTTTTCCAAACACACGTCTATTAATTGCTCTGTTTTCTTGCCTTTCATGTGTAGACCAGTACAGCTGAACTTCGTCATCCCAGTAACACTCAAACGGCTTGAATACTGATCTATCTATGGGTTGCAGCTCATGTGTTGTGTTGCTGGGCAAGCAGTAAAGTCTGATATTGTGCTCTTCAGCAACGTCGCAAATTTCCGGGTCCAAATGTGACGATGCTCAATCAAATATCAAAATAACATCTTTTGCAGGCTTGTATTTGGCAAAATGATGTATCCATTTGATGGATGTCGCAGTATTCATTGAGCCCTTGTCTGTCATTTCTACTGCAGCCCCAGGTGGCAAATAGTCTCCCCATTCTGGCTTGCGTCACTTTCCTTTGAAAAGTATCATAGGAGGAATAACCTGTCCAATTGCATTCCCACATGAGATAATGGTAATATTTTCCCCATGTTCTGGGGCAAGAAAGTGCAAGCGTTTCACACCTTTCTTGGCTAAAACATCAGGAGACTTGTGGAGTGCGAGGCGACATCCCTTTTCGTCCATATTGTAGATAAGGTGGGGTTTGACAAATAACTCCAATTCGGACAAGACCGTTTTCAGTTTCTGAAAATGATCATTTACAATAATCTTGTTCAACTTTGCAGCTCTTCCTCGATTAAAGTGTTGTGCCTTCCTTCTTGCAATGTCTGGGTGTCTTTGTAGGAAGAGCTTGAGCCACTTGCGTCCACCCAATCTCTTCGTCTCATTAAAAGGATTCTGCACACTATTCTTTTCACAATATACATATACAGATTTTCTGAGCACTTTTGCTGTAATTGGATACCCAACTTCAACGAGTCGAAAAATTCTTTGGCAAAGTTCTCTTTCCTGAGCTTCGTCCAAACAAGTATTTCGTCCCAAAGATTTGGTTGTTAGTCCAGAACGTATGTGGTTGCATCACGTATGTCGAGGAATCCCGTATGTTTTCGAAGTGGCTCTGACAGGCATCTCTTCAGCAACAGCTTCTACAGCTCGTTTTAAATTATCTGCATCCCATGTTGCTCGTTTTTTCTGTGGCTCCACCTAAAAACAAACATTACCAGTAAGGCTAGTGTTCCTGAATTAGGTTTGTAAAACTGTGATTATATATATTCTTAAAGTGCCGTACTTCAATTATAGCTACTAAACGTTATTGATCTAAATGCAGATCGCCCTGTCACAAAGATTACCAAGAACGAATTTAAAATGTTTTCTTTTGACTTTTCTTGCAACGACCAACTAATAGCTCGGTAAAAATGTATAAAATAATTTAGATTTAATTTACAGAGGGTAAATATGTGTTACATGAGGTTTCCCAGGATACACTGAACTTAAATATGCATTGCAGTTATGCACAGCTCCATACAATAGGGTACCTAATAAGGCCCGCCCGGGCCTTGTTTGGAGCTCCACGGATGGGCCTTACTGGGAACAACCAGTTTAAAATGCGTGTGCGTTAATTGTTTAAAAATAAACTTATTGTTAGGAAGATAATGCAACTATCTTAATACAGCACAATTTTCTGTTCATAAATACATATTTACCAGTACAAATGCTTCATAACCGAAACGACTGATTAGATGAAACGTACCGTGCAAATAAGAAGCAGCCCTCCTTTGCTGAACGCCGTAGCACAACTGAAAGTAAAATGGCCGGCACGAGAGCGCGTGCGGAAATAGTTGTTGCCTTGGCCACTACCTGTCACAAGTTGTCGCTACCGAAGACATTTCGCGCTGTTTTCGAACTTTCTATGCTAGAAAATGAGAGTGGGCTTTATTAGGAACCGGGCCTTATTTGGCACATGTACCTTATTTACGAAACTGCACTGTCGTGAATGTTTTCCCGAAGATTATTTTAATTTAGAAAGGAATCATTTATATTTCATTTTATCAGTAGTGTAGTACTACACAGAAATATTTCGCTACAGTAGGGTGAGCGGCAATCTGCGACTGTTCGCTGATAATGCTGTAGTGTACGTGTGTAACACCGAAAATGCAGATAAAATACCTTCTACACTATTGAAAATTTCTCGCCGTTTAATATCGGTTGATAACTTGTCCTCTGCTTCTGATTCTGAATCTGTAAACTTTCTTCCAGAAATTATTTTTAATATGTAATAGATGTGACAATGTATTTGTTGGTAACTATATAAGTAATTGTAAATACACTCCTGGAAATGGAAAAAAGAACACATTGACACCGGTGTGTCAGACCCACCATACTTGTTCCGGACACTGCGAGAGGGCTGTACAAGCAATGATCACACGCACGGCACAGCGGACACACCAGGAACCGCGGTGTTGGCCGTCGAATGGCGCTAGCTGCGCAGCATTTGTGCACCGCCGCCGTCAGTGACAGCCAGTTTGCCGTGGCATACGGAGCTCCATCGCAGTCTTTAACACTGGTAGCATGCCGCGACAGCGTGGACGTGAACCGTATGTGCAGTTGACGGACTTTGAGCGAGGGCGTATAGTGGGCATGCGGGAGGCCGGGTGGACGTACCGCCGAATTGCTCAACACGTGGGGCGTGAGGTCTCCACAGTACATCGATGTTGTCGCCAGTGGTCGGCGGAACGTGCACGTGGCCGTCGACCTGGGACCGGACCGCAGCGACGCACGGATGCACGCCAAGACCGTAGGATCCTACGCAGTGCCGTAGGGGACCGCACCGCCACTTCCCAGCAAATTAGGGACACTGTTGCTCCTGGGGTATCGGCGAGGACCATTCGCAACCGTCTCCATGAAGCTGGGCTACGGTCCCGCACACCGTTAGGCCGTCTTCCGCTCACGCCCCAACATCGTGCAGCCCGCCTCCAGTGGTGTCGCGACAGGCGTGAATGGAGGGACGAATGGAGACGTGTCGTCTTCAGCGATTAGAGTCGCTTCTGCCTTGGTGCCAATGATGGTCGTATGCGTGTTTGGCGCCGTGCAGGTGAGCGCCACAATCAGGACTGCATACGACCGAGGCACACAGGGCCAACACCCGGCATCATGGTGTGGGGAGCGATCTCCTACACTGGCCGTACACCACTGGTGATCGTCGAGGGGACACTGAATAGTGCACGGTACATCCAAACCGTCATCGAACCCATCGTTCTACCATTCCTAGACCGGCAAGGGAACTTGCTGTTCCAACAGGACAATGCACGTCCGCATGTATCCCGTGCCACCCAACGTGCTCTAGAAGGTGTAAGTCAACTACCCTGGCCAGCAAGATCTCCGGATCTGTCTCCCATTGAGCATGTTTGGGACTGGATGAAGCGTCGTCTCACGCGGTCTGCACGTCCAGCACGAACGCTGGTCCAACTGAGGCGCCAGGTGGAAATGGCATGGCAAGCCGTTCCACAGGACTAGATCCAGCATCTCTACGATCGTCTCCATGGGAGAATAGCAGCCTGCATTGCTGCGAAAGGTGGATATACACTGTACTAGTGCCGACATTGTGCATGCTCTGTTGCCTGTGTCTATGTGCCTGTGGTTCTGTCAGTGTGATCATGTGATGTATCTGACCCCAGGAATGTGTAAATAAAGTTTCCCCTTCCTGGGACAATGAATTCACGGTGTTCTTATTTCAATTTCCTGGAGTGTATAATGAAAATATTGTAAATTGTTGGGTAACAGCCAAGGAACTTTATTTAAATGTATCGATAGCAACGACCAAATGGCGGTAGCTTTTCGTATGGAGAGTTTCTGTCGCGTTGCGAGCAGAGAGGAAGCAGAGCAGTTGAGTCATGAAAGAGTGCCGAAGTCTCCGTTGGGCGCACTCGCAGGCGCGGGGTGCAGCTATGATCGCGCCAGTGTAGACGCGCCTAGTTCGTTAACCTGCGAGTATTGAGAGCACGATAGGAGCGTGCAGGCGGAGGAAGCTGCAATTCTAACTGTTGCCTGTCCCATAATTACCTATGGCTCTGAAGACGACTCGGGGTTCTCATCCAGCACCAGCAGCACCAGCACCAACGGCAGCTCAGCGCTGACGTCGGCTACATTCTTCGTCGTCTCTACAGCTACAACATCGTGAGACTGTTACGTGGAAAATTATAAACTTACGCAGGAATTAGCCAGTGACATTTATTTCGAAAAGTATGACTAACTTGAATAATAACCTGCAATAGTTAAAACTTGTGGGGCACCTGTGTTGTCATTGTCCTCAGACATTATTACCAGGCAGGGTCCCTTTCCTTCTCAAGCGATCACCGAGTGTAATAAGAATATCAAAATTGGTTAACTATTTACTGCCAGTTTTGTGCGTTTGCTAATGACCAGTTTCAGCCTAAACTTTCTTCCTCAGTAACTATTCGTTCTTGTATTGCATAACTGAGGCTTAAATAATTTGCAGTTTTGCGTATTGACTCCATTCACTTAAAGTGACGTGAAATTTCACTGGCAAAACTAATAACAAAGATATAGCACAAATTAGGAGTGCATATTTAATTTCTTCTGTATTTAGCTTAGCGAGTGACTTCTGCTGGCTTGGTGTGTATGTTATTGGTGTTATATTAAAAGTAAAATCAGTTGCTCATTTTCTTAAGACAAATAACTTTCAATCTTGCAATGATCAGAAGTAAATTGCTTGCCTTTTTCTAAATTTTGCATTACGTTACACTGAGCTTACCGAAAGTCATTTATCACATAACAAAGTTTAAGTTAAGCCAGTTATTTATTTAAGCAGTAACTTCATTGAACTTTACTTTCAAAATTTAGTATTTCAGAATAGGTGACTGCAAACTCAGTGCTTTCTGATTCATTTATTTTCTAGTGAACTGTTGCGCTGTTGAAACGCGTGACAACCTTCTGTTCACGTGGCAGTGATTACTTGCAGATATTTATATGCCATTATCTTTCTTAAGATTCTGGACATTCATAGGGGGATGGCGACGGTTTAATTATCCTCTTTTTAGCTAATCAATGTTTTCTTTGTATTATCAGTAGTTTTTGTTGTCAGTATTGTGTGGTATTTTTGCCCCTCCCCTCCCTCCCCTGTGGGGTTCGTGAGCGATTGCACTATATTCCACCCATTTCGGAATTATCATCAGTATTTAGCTAAAATTTAGAATAGATTCCTCCTTCAGAAGAGTCTGTTGTACGCTTTCCTCCAACTAACTGGTGATGATAGCCTTACCCCCTGTAAAATTTCATTAGGTACATGCGATCACGGTCAGTTATATCGCTCTCCAGTAGGTTGATTAGCAAGGGGGAGGTTACTTACACGCGGACGTGTCGTCTTTGAGTGACTGTTGGAAGGACAGAATTTCTGTTTTACATGAGGAACGACAGCTTGCTTTAAACAAGGAAAAATGTAAGTTGATGCAGATGAGCAGGAAAACAGGTCCTGCAATGTTCGAATACAGTATTAGTGGTGTGCTGCTTGCCACAGCCACGTCGTTTAAATATTTAAAGATAACGTTGTAAAGCGACAGCAAATGAGCACGTAAGCTCGCTTATAAGAAAGGAAAGTGGTCTACTTGGGCTTATTGGGAGATTATAAGAAAGTGTAGGGAAACTACATGCACAAAATTTGTGCAATTCATTGATGAGTACTGCTCGAGTGTTTGGGACTACCCCTCCCCCGTGGTCGGGTGAAATGAACACAAGAAAACACTTCAGAGGAGTCCTGTAAGATTTATTATTGGAACGGCAGTGAGCGGGTTGGGTGGAAGTTTTGACCTGCAGCCAGTGGAAATTGCAGAAAAATTCCGTCAAGTAACATTTATTTAAGAATTTTTCAGATCCATTGTGCGACACGGATACAATCAGAAAATATACAATGAAAAAAAAATACAACCATTAATAAATGCAATTCTCACTCAATTAAAAACGTAACATCATTGCATCTGCAATAAACTCGATTAAGAATTAGTCACAATTAAATAGATTTACTTTAAAATTACACTAAATGACCTAAAATCTGTATGCATAATACTGGTGCCAGAACAGCTTTATATTTTTTTTACTTCTATTCTTCAAAAGAGTCCGTGGTCAAAATATTACAAATGTTTACCAACGACAGGCAGACTCGAAAAGTCCTTATTAAACAACAACCTTTATATTTTGAATGAAGTCCCTTTTAAATACCAAATGATCGGTACTGAAGACTTTCATCAAAACGTTTCACGTCGAAAGAATCTACCAGAACAACCTAAGGACAACGGAATAGAATAGGCAATAAAAAGTACACAAATGTTCAAATATTGTTCTAGTAATTTAAATTAATACACAAATACAAATTTTTAGTGAAAGAATGCAGCACTTATGGCCTAACTGAAAACAAGAATGGCCCAAATTGTAATTGTAACAACTGTTTAAAGATTCACTACCTTTCGGTTAACCCTTTCAGGCAGGATAATTTCTAATTACGATTCACCGGTCAAGTTAATACACAGCCACTCATGACATTAACTATAGCATACTTAAACCTATTAAAGATGCAGGATTATACGTTAAGTCAACTTTACTGACACCCCAGACCACAAAAGTGTTCCATTGGAAAAGGGGAGACTTTAAGCAGTTCTGAAAATATTTGATAAATGAAATTTTAACACAGGAAACAATTCAAGTGCCTTTATAGTTTAGTTACTGTGTCATAAATATTACTGTTGTTATTATTATCATTTTCATTTACACTAAAGTAAGCTTAATAAATTTGCTCAAGTATGACGAACGACACCAGCGCCAAGACCCACGAACAATTACGCTACAATTTTACAACACCTTCTGAGTACGGTCAGTACTTGTTGAGCTCAATACGTTAGGCTAATTTTCCAGCAACGACTCAGTGTGGTTCCATTAAGCATCACAATTACAAAAGCAGCTGGGTCTGAAACACAGAATCTAATAGTAACTTGTATAGAACATGAAAAAAAAGGTTTGGAAGGAAACCATTCCTTCAATAAACAGGCGAATGAGAATACAGATAAGCTAATCGCGTTTGCAGGGCTGCATCTGAACACAGCGAGACTACCTGTACTTGGAGATATTCTACCAATAATAGTAATAATAAATCATATAATACCGGTCCTTAATGCCCGTGAAGAACGCGGGCGGAGTGAGACAGAATGGGCGTGCAGCAGTCACTACTTAACGGACAACGTCTACGTAACTTCAAGTCCACACAAGCAGAATGGAGTAGAAATTGCTCACCATAACACTCCGTTATTCTGTTGCGAAGTCGTTTCAGTAGAGGCTTTCTTGTGGAGCTCTGCACAACACCATATTACAGAATGGAGACCACAGGGCAGGTCGGGCGGCTGACAACCGTCACCGCAGCAAGCCCAGTGCCGACGTCAACACGATTACAGCCGAGATCTACACACCGCATATGCGCTTTCTCGCCCTGCAGACTCTCTACTGTACTGCCTATGCTGTTCCTTAAATAGTAGTTCCTCAGCGGGCATTAACCTAAGAACGCGGAAGTTGGTCCCGACAAAAAATTGTTCAAATGGCTCTGAGCACTATGGGACTTAACATCTATGGTCATCAGTCCCCTAGAACTTAGAACTACTTAAACCTAACTAACCTAAGGACATCACACAACACCCAGTCATCACGTGGCAGAGAAAATCCCTGACCCCGCCGGGAATCGAACCCGGGAACCCGGGCGCGGGTTGGTCCCGACAGAAGCGACCGATGAGCAGGGGTCAAGAAGGATCGACACCAGAGGAGAAGTCGCATGGATTGCTGGCGCACTGCACGGTTATCGGTAGGTTCAATAAACACGCAAGTATTACGGAAATGTTACGGTACTAAAATTTGAATCCCTGGAGGGAAGAGAACGTTCTGTTGGCGGTAAGCGATTGACAACGTTTAGAGAACCGACATTTGCAGTGGCAATGACACTATAAGAGAAATCAGACAGTCGTTTTCCATCTCTCCATTTGCGAGAAGAGCCGCGGTGGCACATGGCTCTCAGCACCATGCACTGTATGGTGATATGCGGAGTATTTATATTGATGTCCATGTAGATGCAGATGTAAATATTTATGAAATAGGATAATTTACAATTTGTTAAAATGCGTAGCAGTTTTTCCCGGAAGCTTATCCAAATGGATAGTGTTTTGTTCGTTCCGTTCTTACGAAGCTTTCCTGCGTGTTGGCTGAGTTTTAGATCCCCAGTTTCAAGCGGAGCGTGACCATTGGGAACCAGTGAAGTTGGTACACAGCTTGTTCACTGACTACCTCTTAACAAGGGTGATTCTACCCCTTGATGGTGTCTATCGCGACGTCTCCAAGAGAAGGAGTGTTAACACGCTGACTGACGAAAAGGGAAGCACCCAGAAGACATGGACAGATTTCAACGTAACTTCCAACATCTGTACACAGTGGACAGGTATTCTCTGTGAGTGGTAGACCAGCTATCAGAGTGCATTACAGGTGTTAGTGCTGTTACCAAAGTTGGTAGAATATTTAAGAGGAGCAAACAGCGTCACATGTTGAGAGATGACTGTGAAGGACACAGAGGTGACACGTACTCGCGAGAGACAGCGTTGTCAGCATGCGACCTTGAGAGTAGCCTCATTGTTGGTCTCCATTTTTCTCGCTGGTCGAATCGGACAGCATTCAAGTGGGGTATTCGGATGTGAGAGTTGACCGATGTTCGGCTGCGTGGGAGCAAGATGGGAGCCATAGTCGTCGTCAAAACTCTGACCACCATAAGGAAGGATCGCCGTACTCTGCATAAAGCAGATTCTAATCCCTTCAGATTTGCGCCTGCCATCCGTGAACAAGTAATGGACCTCAGACAGCATTCTCTGTTGTTGCCGGGAACTAACAGCAGCCAAACTAGGGGATTATCACTGCATGTGTAAGCTGCTGCTAATAAAAAACGTACAGCTGCGTTTGGGGTGGTACCCTAAGGGGAAGCATGGATTAACGACGAATGGCGTTGTACTGTACTCTGCACTATTCCAGATGACGATACTCGGCTAGTATGGTGGCGACGAGGGGAGCAGTTCATTTTTCCAATGTACTGTAGAGTAATAGCGGTGTTACTCCTATTATTATGGTGTGGGGACCCATCGAGTATAGCTTCAGCGCGTGACTAGTTGTGAATGACAGATCCTTCACGATCCTTCACGGCACAACGGTACGTCACAGACATCCTGCATCTTCATGTCTTCCCTCTAATGCGACAATACTGTGGTGCTATTTTTCAACAGGACAATGCTGTCTAGACGTGGTAAATGTCCCTTGAGTTCTCTGGGTGATGATAAGGTACTCCTATGATCAGAAAGATTCTCATATTATTTTCCGATAGAATTTATATGGGACCAGTCTTCGTGCTGGTAACCAGGATATCAACGACTGACTGCAACAGTTGTGGGCCAGCTTGCCTCAGGAGCGGATTTAACGGCTTTATGATACCCTTCCCAACCGAATCAGTGCAAGAATCGAGTCCAAAGGGAATGCTACGCCATGCTGAAAATGAGCACATACTGCCAAGTTCTTTGTAAATCTGACTCGATAATGTAATTGCTGAAATGACATCACAAACTCTCTCAATGCGTTAAGTTTCTTTTGGTCCTATCTTGTAGATGCTTCTCCCTTTTTGTTAGGTAGTGCGTGTATTTATCTCCGTAGCTGACTCGTCAGTAAAGAGCGCTGCTATGCGAAGGACTCGGGATCTGTTCCTCGTATGCCAGTTCTTCTCCTTGGTGGGAATACAGGTACGAGAAGCACTCAGCACTACCATGTGACGGCAAATGAGGAGCTAATAGAATGATAAGCAGTGACTGCACCATCTGGTATGTCGATAAAGCGGCCTGGGAAACGGTGTGCTGACCACATGCCTCTCCTTGCCGCATCTGCACGGGCCATAAGGTTGAGGACGACGCAGTGGCCGGTCTACACCCTTTGGTCCTTCAAAGTCTGGACGAATAGCTCTTAGTACATGTAATAACTAAGTAAAGACGTGACAGAGCTATGGGACGAGATAAGACGTGAGCCCACTTGTGCTGAGTTCACCCTTGCCGAAGAGGGCAGTGACGGGGTAGGGGGTGACAGGAAGGCCGCCAGACGGGACAGGATGCAGGCGGGTGCAGCAGCCGTCGTAACGAGAGACACGTGGCCGCTTCTGGTTCCGGAAGCCCAGTCCGGCAGACACTCCCCGTCCCGTCCTGCTGCTGCCGACTTAAGAATCTCCCCCGCGACCAACGGGGTGTATTATGCACCGTGTCCCCCACCTCTTGGAGGCATGTAGTTGTCCGGGCTTGCTCAGCTTCTACAAAAAAGTTCTTCGAAAAGTGTTACTTATTTAAATATTCGCAACTCCGACCAAGCTGCACGAATGCAGTAACATCTGTTGACCTGTACTTCTATATACAAACAAGACATTGTTTAACGACTTCTTTACAAAAATCTCGAAAAATTCTTGACTGATTTGCTTCAAAATTTTTCACGATGCTCAGGAGGATTTGGCATACAAAGTCAGGTGACAAAGGTCGTGGGATAGTGATATGCACGTACACAGGTGGCAGCAGTATAACGTACGCAAGGTATAAAAGGACAAAGGATTGGCGGGGCTGTCATTTGAGCTCAGGTGAAAAGGTTTCCGACGTGATTATGGTCATACAGTGGTAAGTAACAGACTTTATAAGCGGAATTACAGTTTGAACTAGACGCGTGGGACATTCCATTTCGTTAGGGAATTCCATATTCCGAGGTCCACGGTGTCAGGCAATACCTCTCATCACGGACAATACAGTGCCCGACGGCCTTCACTTAACGGCCGAGAGCAGCTGCGATGCGTAGAGCTGTTAGCGCTAACAGACAAGCAACACTAAGTGAAATGACTGCATAAATCAACGTGGGACGTCAGGAGAGAGCGGCAAAATTCGACGTTAATGGAGTATGGCTACAAACGACCGACACGAGTGCTTTTCTTAAAAGCACGACGTCGCCTGTAGTGCCTCTCCTGGGCTCCTGACCATATCGATTGCACTCTAGACGACTGGAAGGCCGTGTCCTGGTCAGTTGGTAAGAGCTGATGGTAGGGTTCCAGCGCGGAGCAGACCCCACGAAGCCATGGATCCAACTTGTGAAGAAGGAACTTTACAAGGTGGCGGTGGCACCATAGTAGTGTGAGCTACGTTTACATGGAATGAACTGTATCCTCTGGTCCAACTGAACCGTTCATTGATTGGAAATGATTATATTCGGCTACTTGGAGACTATTTGCAGCCATTCATGGACCTCAGCAATATTCCCAATCAGCAATGGAATTTTTATGGATATGTCACTGGGCCACACTTGTTCGCGGCTGATTCGAAGAACTTTCTGGACAATTCGAGCGAACGATTTGGCGACCCAGATCACCTGACATGAATCGCATTCATGGGGCATAAACCAAGGGTCAGTTCAGGCACAAAATCCTGCAATATCCCCAATTATCGATGGAATTTTTATGGATATGTCACTGGGCCACACTTGTTCGCGGCTGATTCGAAGGACTTTCCGGACAATTGGAGCGAACGATTTGGCGACCCAGATCACTTGACATGAATCGCATATATGGTGAATAAACCAATGGTCAGTTCAAAATCCTGCACCATCAGCCCTTCCGGAATTGTGGACGGCTTTAGATCAATTGGAGCGAACGATTTGGCGACCCAGATCACTTGACATGAATCGCATATATGGTGAATAAACCAATGGTCAGTTCAAAATCCTGCACCATCAGCCCTTCCGGAATTGTGGACGGCTTTGGATGCCACACAGCACTTTCGGAAGTGTGGACAGCTGTAAATGCAACGCAGTACAATGTTAGCTACACACTTAAACTAAACCCACAGTATGATCACTTGACACGAATCGCATATATAGTGCATAAGCCAATGGTCAGTGCAAAATCCTGCACCATCAGCCCTTCCGGAATTGTGGACGGCTTTAGATGCCACACAGAACTTTCGGAATTGTGGACAGCTGTAATTGCAGCGCAGCACAATGTTAGCTACACACTTAAAGCACTTTCGGAATTGTGGACAGCTGTAAATGCAATGCAGCACAATGTTAGCTACCCACTTAAACTAAACCCGATTCGAGCAATTAGTTACAGGTTTTCTGTTAAAATCGACTGCGAGAAAAAAGATGCTGTGCTGTGAAAACGTGTGATTTCGTTTTTTGTTCTCCTCACAGTAATTTTTATCTCCTATAGCAGGGCATTTAAGCCATTTGACAGATTGTTTCTCCAATACAGATTCTTTCTCCTTGTAAAAATTTTAAAGAAAAAATCTATGACAATGTGCTGTTTTGTTTTTCTTCCTTGCGTTTTCGAACAGAAAACAGGCAACGTATTAGTGGCTTATAGGCCTATGATTGGAATACTAATACAACAACAACAACTAAATCAGAATCGTCCGAAACTTTGTAATCCCTCATGCTCGCGGAATAACAGTAGACGAAACAGTGTCATTGAAGCTACTGTCCTCATAGATCCAATAACTGGAGAGGTCTTAACCAGTGCACCAATAATTCCAACCAATTTACCCATTCATTTAATCGATTTCAGTTTCCAATCAAGGTATCGTTTGCAGCAACAATAAACAAGTCTAAAGGTCTGAAAGAGGGAGGAAAGAGATGGACAGAGAGGAGGAAAGGATCAGATAGACAGAGGGAGGGGCAGGAAGTGATGGACAGAGATAGGGAGGTGGGAGAGGAGGAGATGTCGAAAATGGGGGGAGGAATGAGGGGGGGGGCGGAGGAGAAAGACAGAGGGAGCGGGGAAGACGGTGATTAAGACGTATATCCAATCCTTATAGATATTAAGCAGTTGTGAAACACTGCCTGTTTCGCTTGTTGCTTGCAAACACGGAAGTCATGATCAATTCTACACGAGCGCACACACACACACACACACACACACACACACACACACACACACACACACACAATCACAAAGGAAGAAAGAGAGAGAGAGAGACTGACAGAGACACTTACATACACGTAATAAATTTTTGTTCTTTATTTCTGTAATACCGTTCAGCGTGTGCCATAAATAAAATAATACAACATGGGCGTTATTCACTATTTTGCGGCTGTATTATAGGACAATTACTCTTCACAATATTATATAAATGACCTAATGGGTTACGTCGGAGGTTGCATGAGGCTTCTTTTTGCTGTTGATGCTATTGTGTACGAGAAGTTGTAACACTATAAAATTGTTGTGAATAGCAAAAAGACCTGCAAAGGATCGACATCTTGTGAAGGACTTGCAGTTGATCCTCAACAGAAACAAACGTAACGTACTGAACGTAAATATGCAGAAAAATCCATTACAGTACGATTACACGATTGCAGAACACTCACTAGAAGCAGTAAGATCCATAAAATATCTAGGAGTATGAGATAGTGTTTCAAGTTTCCACCTTCTTTATGACGTCCTCTGTTTCAATGCCATCATGATCACAGAGTGTCTTGATGGACGGCGTCGATCCGTTTTTGGATTTAACGTTAAGTTAAAACTTCTAAGAACTTAAAATGGAATGACGATATAAAACTAATTGTAAGTAAGGCAGATACCAAACTGAGATTCATTGGCAGAGTAATCAGGCAATGTAGTCTACGCACTAAGCTAATTGCTCACAAAGGCATCGTTCGACCAATACTTGGATCTTGCTAATCAGTCTGAGGTTCGTACTCGGTGTAATTGGAAGAGTAAATAGAGAACATGCAAAAAAAGAAAGAAAGAAAGAAAGAAAGACACAACTGCTCCAGTGACAGACACTGCAAGAGAAGCACTCTGCATCACGCTGTTATTTACTGTTTAATTTCCGAGTTTGCACGTTCCTCGAATAGTCAACCAATACATCGCTTCCTCATGCGTTAGCACTTGAAGATTCGAATTCACACGGATACTCATTAACAATCGCTCTTCCTGCGAACCATTCGCGTCTGGAACAGGAGAAGGGTGTCAGTGGTACATAAACTACTCTCCGCCACACACCATAAGGCGGCTTTCGGAGTATATATGTAGATGTAAAGTCTTCGTTCGGGCAGATGATACTTTTCGTATAAGTCAAACACTCGTTAATGATGACTTCATGTCTCTTGCAGTATTTCCATACGTTCTCCGTTTCACAGGCGTTCGAGCCTTATCGCGAATGCTGCACTGACACACAACATTTTCTCGTTTGGATGCTTTTATGTATCCAATTCACTTCGCATACTTTGTGTACTTAGTCTTGGTTGTTAATGTGGACATTACACACTACGACACTATACACGTGACCAGTTGGTAAGCTAATGACTAGAGAAAAGCCCACCACATAGCGGGAACACTCAGAATACTTCTATCAGTACAAGCTTCATCGAGTGCGACCTTACGGTCGGAGCTGGGGAAAAGCCTCCCTTTTCTCGTAAGGCCGTCGAGAAGAAGGGCATTTCCGGTCTCACGGAGTATGGAAAGTAATACAAAATTCCCGATGAGGTTTGCGTCCGTCTCAGTGATAGCAGCTACAAGATGCTCTGCAAAGAAAGCATGTAAAACTAACCTCTGGACTGAAATTAGGATCGAATAATGGCTCTACGAAAACGTGTACCTACCGCCTACTCAAAATTTGGTTACACAGCGAAGAAATTAGATTTTCATTAGCTTCTAGAAATAAGCGATTCTGAGGAACAGAATTTATAACATTCATTCGGAAAACACTGCATGAAAGGAGAACTTCCATACAAAACAGTTAACGAAGCACTTTTAAAGTACGTTACTTAATTTTGTACATTTATTACACGCTGATTCAGATGTTAATTTAGCCTAAAAACTGATAATAGGTTATGCTAGCAGTAACTAGTTTTCCAGGGACATTTTTGTACTGTGGTGCACAAATTACGAGAGTCTTCGTTACTAGTTGTACACCAGCCTCTTGAGATGTAGGCGAGAACAGTACAGTACGCCTAGTGACGGCTGTCTAGGCTACCCGCCAAACAGAAATGTATCGACTCCCTAATGGAGTGACAGTTCTCCACGCATCAATAACTTGCCGTTTCCGCTCCCCTGCACTATATAGTATGACAGTGACAGTCTCATTTTTTGTTAGTGGAGTCAAAAAAGATACCACTGTCGCCTTTACTCTGTAATATGACCTATGGTAACCTCGGCAGAACTAGTCATGTGTAACTTTTTATGTTTTGTCAGCAAATAACGCAAAGAGCATTAAGTGTTCAGTCGTCTTAGTGGCATCCTCAACACTTTCATTAACTTACATGTAAATGCTGTTTATCGTGTTTTCAAAAGATGTGGGTACGATAAGGTTCACTTAACCTTCACTGTGCATTTTTGTCCTATCTGAACGTGCAAGTGAAACACCGTTATATTGTTAGTGAAGCTTATTGTAATAAATTCTTTGCCTCTGCTGCGAATACATTATTCTGAAGTCATATCGCTATGAAAGAATCATACACACACACACACACACACACACACACACACACACACACACACACAAGCACACACACACACACAATACGTATATATTACGGAACCAGATTAAGAGAGAGCCAAATACTACAGTTCAATGGCTATGACATATTAGCATTTTAGCTCACGTCACGCACATGTTTTTGTTTCTTAATGGGAGCTTGCATCAATCTAGTAAGATAACCGATAATCCATGACGCCCTCTCGCCCTTCCTCCCCCCCCCCCCCCTCCCCCCCCCTCACGCCATTTGCATTTTTTCTGATGTCTCGGCAAATATTTGCAATTCCCTTTTTGCAATGTGTAGCTGGAGCCAGCCCAGACAAATACTGCTCATCACGTCTTTTATTCGACTCCCCACTGCAAACGAAGCGATTTTTATAGGGGAATTTTAAACGCCCATTTGATAGAGCAGTCCCACATTAGTTTTGTACGACATCCATTTTCTTTTCTAATAATAAGTGGACAAACACTATACACATGAATCATAGTTGTAATGAGGAAGAGTACACCATGTTTAGCATTTATTCCCTTTCAAGTTTTGATATTTGTACTTTCTGAAATCATCACTGGGAATTTATAAATGATTTTTTTACGATATTTATTAAAGTGATTTATGGCGCAAGATGACCTTGTCTCGTGGATCATACCCTGTTGTAGACCGGATAAGACAAAATCACACCCTCCAAGTATCTTGTCGAATACTGACATTCAACCTCCTACAGCAAGAATCATCAAGGAAATAGTGATTGTAAAACACTTAAAAAATTTAAGTGTCTAAACAAATGTAAATATTTTATAAGTAATGAACGAAAGCAACTGAAAAAGCACAGAATCCGAGTTGCCTAGAAGGTATGTCAACTCAATAAGCTGTCTGCCATTTTACATTATAGTTTATAAAATTAGCTTCAAACAATACATATCCTGTTGTCCGAGTAGAGTCACTGCTCTCAAAATTTTAGAAAGCATTCTGACCGAGACTGAATGGCAATAGGTGCGAAATGCTAAAACATGAATTAGCTGGCAGCCGGTTTCACTCTGTAATTTAGACCATCTTCAGGCCGTAGGCACCATGATGGCGGCTGGTGGCGGTGGACGGAGCGAGATCCGTAAGAACTCCTACCTTCTCAGTTATCTGCTGGGAGTATGTTGTCCTCTGTCTTCCTCTACAGTTTTTACCCCCTTCAGCTTCCTCTAGTACCATGGAAGTCATTCCCTGATGCCTCATTCTACTTGTTAGTGTTTTCCATATATTCCTTTCCTTCCCGATTCTGCGGAGAACCTCCTCATTCTTTACCTTATGAGCCCGCCTAATTTTCAACATTCGTCTGTAGTATCAAGTCTGAAATGCTTCGAGTCTCTTCAGTACCTATTTTCCCACAGCTACCATACAATGCCGTGCTGCAGACGTACATTCACACAAATTTTTTCCACAAATTGCATCCTATGTTTCATACTAGAGACTTGTGTTGCTCAGAAACGCCGTTTTGGCACTGCTAGTTTGTTTTTTATGTCATCCTTGTTCCATACATCATGGATTATTTTGCTGCCTAGGAAGCAGAATTACTTAACGTCGTCTACTTCGTGATCCCCAATTGTGATACTTTCTCGCTGCTCTCGTTTCCGCTGCTACCCACTACTTTCGTCTTTCTTCGATGTACTTTCGGTCCATACTCTGTATTCATTATCTGTTCCATTCAAAAGACCGTGTAATTCTTCTTCACTTTTATCAAGGATAGCAACGTCCTCAGCGAATATATCATTGATAGCCATTCATCCTTGACTTTTAATCCCGCTCTTGAACCTTTCTTTTATTTCTGTCATTGCTTCTTCGCTGAAGAAATTGAACAGTAAGTCGAAAGCCTATATTCTTGTCTCACACCTTTTATAATCCGTGCACTTCTTTCTTGCTTTCCTGGTTCTTTTATGCTACCTATCATTCCCTGTAGCTTATCCCTATTTTTGTCAGTGATGGTTTACTGTCGATTCTGTCGAGAGCAACCCTATAACCGAATTATTCACAGTAACTCACTCTCTGCCCCAACTTCCTGTTCTTAACGAATCATACTACCATTTGCTATATTCATCTGACATGAAATTATAGTCTTTTTTTACATTTTACTTCACTAACGCCCACTGCATCTAGACAGAGCCTTAGTATTTCCCTTTTAAGATTTTCTACCTTCCCTACCAAGTTCAGACTTCTGACATTCCACGCCCCGACTCGTAGAAAACCATCCCTCCGTTGATTATTCAGTCTTTTACTCATAGTCGCATCCTCCTCGGCAGTCCATTTCCGGAGATTCTAATGGAATCTTTTGCCAATGGCGAATCATCATGACACTTAATCAACTACATTCCACAAGTGCTGTGGATATATATTACATGTCTTTAATGCAGTGGTTTCCATCACCTTTGCAGCCTCATGCCGTTGATCTTTGCTGATTCTTCCGCCTTTTAGGGGCAGTTTCCCATCCCAAGGGAAAGATAGTAGCCTCAACCTTCGTCCGCTCCTTCGCTCTCCTTGAAAATACCGTTGGCAAAATGAGGGAAACTTCTTATGCCGGAAGCCTTCGGTCATCATTGCTGATGATTTTTAATCAAAACTAAAGCAACAGCGGGATTCTTATCCGGGACTGATGAGGTTTTGATTACTAGTCAAAGATGATACACTTACGTTCTTTCTTTTTTCTTTTATTTTTCTATTATCCTTTGACCACGCATTCCATCTGTCAATGCCAAGCCGAATAAGTGCTTGCCTAAGGTCCTGAGGTGGATCAACTCATTACTGACTTGATTAATTCCCGTAGCTCTTTCTATTGAATAAATCAACCAATTTTTCTGAAACTGTAATCTTTTGCTTGTATGTGTACATCGCATCTGCCCATTTCAATTTCATTCGGATGAGTCCTTCGTGGTGCGTCGTTTTACTGTCTTAGAGTAATACATTCATACCATCATATGACTGTCACTGAATTTCATTGATATCACACACTCAGTTATACTACTGCTTCACGCTTGCCCAGCTAATGCCGGTCCACACACTGAAACTCATCAAATAAGAGCTTCAAAGTCTTGGCATCAAACGTTTGGGTTGATAGATCATGTCATGGCTTAGATTTTGTTAGAGATATAATATTGGCTGTCATTTCCCAGCGACGACAGGCATCTTTGTATTCCTTTCGCCGACGATATTTTACCAAACTAGCAGGATCTACTAACCAGTTGTGCTACATCTGCGTAGTACCTACCCCAGTAAACTGATAGTGTGTCCTTAGCCCAGCGCCGGCCGGTGTGGCCGAGCGGTTCTAGGCGCTACAGTCAGGAACCGCGCGACCGCTACAGTCGCAGGTTCGAATCCTGCCTCGGGCATGGATGTGTGTGATGTCTTTAGGTTAGTTAGGTTTAAATAGTTCTAAGTTCTAGGGGACTGATGACCTCAGCAGTTAAGTCCCATAGTGCTCAGAGCCATTTGAACCTTAGTCCGATTCATTTCTCCCGCTTGCTTTTCTTTCTCCTTATTATTACTACTACCATTATTGTTATTGTCGAAATACACAATATTTTCTTTTCTCCAGTTGCACATCTCCAGGAAGCCAAGAAAACAAAAGCTATTGTCTCAGGTGAATGTAATAAATTGGAACTTTCTGTAAACAGAAATAAAATAATGCTTCTTAGTTTCCTATTAAAACTGAATAGGACCTACTTTTGTTCTGTTACAACATTTAATCTCAGGAGAAAGTTCCCCACCTGATGCCGAGAACTAAAAGCAGAATTCGTTTTCGCAGCTCCTAACACATAGTGGTTAGTTGTTAATGAACCTTTAAAAGACTTCATCTGACGTGATACTTTAGTTCAGCCGACAGGTCTTTACTAGGATTTGGGTTAGGGCTGTTTCCACAGATCGACAATATTTTTTCTGATTCACGATGCGTTGCTCCTTACTTTTCGGGCAGAGACATCATCATACTGAAACAGAGAATTCCAATTTTTGAATTAATGTCAAAATACTAGAGGAACGATAATGTTCAAATGGTTTATAAAACACAATTAATTTCTCAAACGCTCCACACCATCATATCGCCGTCAATGAATTTGACTGATGATATCACACAGCCAGGTAAACAGGGTTCCTCAGCCATACTTCTGCTGCAGACTTGCCCACTAAATGCCAGACTACGCATTGAACTTCATCAGTCCGCAACAGGCTCTTCACGGATTCCCAGACCAATGGCAGCGCTTGCAATTGTTCTGATTGTCAGCTCTGGCGACCATTGTTAATTAATAACTTTGACGCAGATTGGCATCTTGAAAAGACAGAGTGACAACTGATTCGCTCGTTAAATCGATGGTCGAATGACGTCTCCCACTTAGCTTGGACTGTTGGACTGACTGAAATTTTGTTTTAATGGAACATAATTGTTCCCATAAATTGAAAAAGTAACAAGGAGTTAAATATTCTTTACTTCGCATGCAATGATTCTACTAAATGATAAAATAGACGGAATGATAAAACGTATTGAAGGCTTAGATTGGTATTTGTTGAAAGCGCCGTACGTCACAGTAGGCACATGTGTTCGTCATGCCAGCAAACGAAACTGAAATGTATCGGGTGTTGTAGAACAGTGTTTAATACGTTGGCCACCTATCGCTGATGAAACGTGTTCAGATACCCTGACTTATCCCAAAGGATGCCACTTTGAGATCTACTAGCTGCTGTTGTAGGTATCGCTGTGGAGAATAACCGCAGTTCTTTTGCAATTTATGAGTACAAGTTTATTGTCACACACAATTACTGAAATATATTCGTGTATCTCAACTAGAGTAATGCTCAAACGGGTGGAATCCGTACAAGATAGGACAAACAGATGTTACTGAAGGTATGCGAATAAAAGCAGTGGGGGTGATCACCGTTTTCACTGACATACGGTAGAGCGTCACGGACACTGCTGAGAAACCTAAACTAGCAGGCGCCTGATAGATATATAGCTAATCACCAACAATCCCGCGAAAGCATACCTACAAAGCTTCAAGAGGCATTATTAAGGGAGGAATCCAGTAATATTCTAAAACTTCATGAGAGCTCGGTTCCTTTGGAACAAGGCTGGGTCGAGCGCAGTTGCGCCGCGCGGGATTAGCCGAGCGGTTTAAGGTGCTGCAGTCATGGATTGTGCGGCTGGTCCCGGCGGAGGTTCGATTCCTCCCTCGGGCATGGGTGTGAGTGTTTGTCCTTAGGATAAGTAAGCTTAGGGACTGATGACATTAGCAGTTAAGTCCCATAAGATTTCACACACATATGAACATTTTTTCGAGTGCAGTTGCATAAATGATCATTCTCCTGCTTTCCACACTACTCAACTCCTATATTTCTTACCAAACAGTTTCGTCTGTTCTCCAAACTCACTAATATGTTTTCTTCTTACTTTGAAGGAAATAATTTTTCAACTCACTAATCACCATTTTAAAAAATATGCCTGATGGGATACATGCTGTCGTATTGATACTTTTAAAAGATATAGCGACTGATTGATACTGGTTTGTTAAATATTCAGATCCGGTATCAACCGCAAAACTAGAGACACAATAATGAGATTAAACAAAAATGCTGCCTCTGCTCAGATTAATAGCAAATAATAGTTTAGTTTTAATTAGTTGTATTTTAACTAACTTGTGGTATCAAGCTGCACACTAGTACACTTTCTCGTTAGGAGATGAAGCTCTGTCTCTGGTCGACAGCGATACAGCTGAGTCCGCAGCTCGTAGTCATGTGGTAGCGTTCTCGCTTCCCGCGCCCGGGTTCCCGGGTTTGATTCCCGCCGGGGTCAGGGATTTTCTCTGCCTCGTGATGCCTGGGTGTTGTGTGATGTAGTTAGGTTTAAGTAGTTCTAAGTTCTAGGGGACTGATGACCATAGATGTTAAGTCCCATAGTGCTCAGAGCCAATTGAACCATTTGATACAGCTGAAGAATCTGCCATCGATAACTTGAAGATACTCCTCTGGCTTTCCACTCACCTCATTCAAGGAATCTATGAAAAATTTCAGTAAACCAGGACGGCCAGATGTGAACTTGACTCCACCTGAATGTAGCCTCACAATAGAACTAATGCACTTTGGTACTGCTTGTTCATAAAATCTGTGATCGCTTTGCCATGAATTACATAGGGGATTGCTCATTTAGCTGTTGATAAAAAAAGAGTGCTTGACAATGGAGACATAAAAATGTGACACGAGGGTTGAGTAGCATTTGCTTAGGCAACGATATGGTTTGACACTACAAAATGAAGTGTTTATTTTCCCAAGAACGGGCTAATTTTGTAATTATTTCCTGCCCATTCAGTGGCACGCATAAAACCATAAAGGAAACACCAAAGAAATAGAAACGAATTTTCATCTTGGAGGAGTGGAAAGGAGAAGCCTGTTATTATATCATCACGCTTCACTGAGAACGTTCACAATGAAATGAACACTCACACCTCGCTTAAACGACTCAAACGACACTTTCGTTTATGATGATTACAGTATCCAAAAATAATGTGGGGGCACAGGAGTTTAATTAGCTACAGAGGTCATCACGATGAGAAGTTCGTTCATTTTCACTTGTGTTAATGGACCTGTGGAAAAGGTGTTTGGTCGTGAAACCGCCAGGTTCAGTGACATTTGCCGAACACATTATTATCTGTAAAATCTCTGCTTTTAAGCCTGTATATAGCTTGCGTGATATAATACTGTAAGTTCAGTAAGCTCTAGAAGGTAGCGAATATGCTCATAAAACACCAGTGGCATAAAGTACAAGCGAGGCGCGTTGCATTGCGAAAATATCTACAGCTAAACTACCGAGAACATACCAGTTATGTTATTACCTCTCACATCTTGTCTCAGGAAGGGATTATAGCCAGAGAAATCCAAGCTCAGTCGGAAGCTTGCTGACGGACTTCTTTTCCGCACATCATTCGCGCATGGAATAGTAGAGAGGTTAAAGTTGATGGTGCTACAAATAGCCTCCACTACACGCCATAAGACTTATTGTGGAGTGTAATTATATACTGTCCAGCGACATTAATGTGACCACCTGAATAACCATCTTTTGCAACGCGATCTGCTGCGAGAAGTGCAGAAAGAGAGTCAGTGTGGTGCTGGAAGGTACCGAAAACGATTCGGATCAATGCCAAATCCAGTGCTGTGCCCAGCTGCACTATGTTTCTCGGATGAGGATCTATGGTGTGAACAGCGTGGTCTAAGTGGTCCACCCGGCCGGAGTGGCCGAGCGGCTCTAGGCGCTACAGTCTGGAACCGCGCGACCGCTACGGTCGCAGGTTCGAATCCTGCCTCGGGCATGGATGTGTGTGATGTCCTTAGGTTAGTTAGGCTTAAGTAGTTCTAGGGGACTGATGACCACAGCAGTTAAGTCCCATAGTGCTCAGAGCCATTTGAACCATTTGAAGTGGTCCAGCAGATTCTCGATCGGCTATACTTTCGGAGAGGACAGTAATGTCATCGTGATGATGTTCGAACGACGCACATACAGTGTGCCACCTTGTGTTGTCCTGCCGGTTGATGCCAATAGATTCGTACTTGCGTTCGTCCACTGTGCCTTCCAGAATGACGACATCACCCACAAAATGCCAAGAAAACATTTTTCAGACCATAACGCTCTCTCCTCTGCCCTCGACCCTTCCGACGGTTGTTGCATGGTGTCTGCTTTCAGACATTTCTGTGCAATGGAGCATAAAACGTGTTCATTTGAAGAGGATGTCTGCCGTCACTCGGTGGATGTCCAGTTGCGGTACTGGCGTGCAAGTATCAGCTTCAGTCTCCAATGAACAGCAGTCGGTACGGGTGCATGAACCAGGCGCCCGCTGCAGAGGCCATACGCAGCAAAGTTTGGTGAACGTCATTGAGGAGACACTATTGGTTGCCCCTTGGTTCACCCGGCCGGTCAGCTGCTCAACATCTGCACGTCCATTCACTTGTACATATCTCGACATCCGCCGCTCGCTGCTGTCCTGTACTGCCTGTGGTGCACCACAGTTGCACGGGCGCCGAATTTGGATAGCACCATTTTGCCATGGATGGTATACTTCAAGCACGGCGTCATGCGAACTGTTTACAAACTTAGCCGTTTCGGAAATGCTTACACCCTAGGCCCGAAACACTATGATCATGCCCTTTTGGACGTCAAACAAACCACTTCACATCCGCATTACGACAATGACTGCACTGTTTTCCGCGTCCCCCATACGCTTTATCTACCTTCCACTGCTTGTGCTACCATTTGTCATCTATCGGTGGTTATTACACGTTGATGTGGAAAGTAGGCGGTGGTCACGTTAGTGCGACTGGACCGAGTATAACCGCCTGCATGTGCAAACTATTGCAATAATACTAAGGAAAACTGAACCTCCACTTGTGTTAAGTGCACTACCTCCACACATTTCAAGATCTCGTACAAATTCAGATATTGAAATTGTTCTTTTCCTACAGTTATTTGCCGGCCGGAGTGGCCGAGCGGTTCTAGGCGCTACAGTCTGGAACCGCGCAGCCACTACAGTCGCAGGTTCGAATCCTGTGTGGATGTCATTAGGTTAGTTAGGTTTAAGCATTTCTAAGTTCTAGGGGACTGATGACCTCAGAAGTTAAGTCCCATAGTGTTCAGAGCCATTTGAACCATTTAAACCTATACTTACTTGCTTAGTTCGTAGTAAACAGTGCCATAGCGTCGCGCAACCAAAAATAGAACAGCCTAAAATGGACAGCCGCGCGGGATAGCCGTTCGGTCTGTGGCATCTTGTCACGGTCCGATAGGCTGCCCCTGTCGGAGGTTTGAGTCCTCCCTCGGACATGGGTGTGTGTGTTGTCCAATGCGTAAGTTACATTAAGCAGTGTGTAAGCTTAGGGACCGATGACCTAAGCAGTTTGGTCCCATAAGATCTTACCACAAATTTACAGTTTTAAAATGGACACAAATCTACAAGTGACGAATACACTTTATATCATACTTCTTGTACTCCCACCGCGGCCGCAGGCTGTGTACTTCGTGCTGTCATGTGAAAGTTTGGCATTTCCATTGGTGTCGCATTCATTATCCGGCAACTGCATTGCCCAGAACTCGAAGCAGATAGCTCTTGGAAGCTCTCTGAAGATGACATGAAACAGGCTTTTTACACAAATATTAATAAAAGCAATATCACCACTTGCTGCCCTCCTCCGATTACTCAGCAACAATTTGGAATTAATAATACGGTATCAAATAATTTACGCCCTTACATTTGAAATTACTATTTTGTTGTCAATCATGAAAAACTTGGTAATTGTACTTTTATACTACACAGTACAGTTTTGTGTATTGAGTCCCGACTATTAGCACCAAAGAACAATAACCCAGCGTTCATTGACTATAACCACTATTTCGTGTACTCTTCCGTTGTTCTCTAGTGTAAACGTTTGTTCCGGTGATTATTAGGAAACGGTGGTGACTAGTGTGTGAATACTAATTACTCGTTCGTTAGTACACGCTTCTATTCTCTCCGGTGCAAGTAAGACTTAAGATGTGAAGGATCTTTTAAGGTGAGCATTCCTTACGTGTCATTAGTGTATAAAAATTCCTCTGTGGACGTTTCGTGACTGAGCCGTAGATTTCTCGTGAAAATGTGGCGATAAAACTCATAACAAAATTTCCGTATTAATAGTTAGTTTGATTACCAATCTATTTAATACAATGGTTACACAGAGCAGTGTAATGTTTTTACTGTATTCTATGTTAACGGGGACCTAGAAACGACGGAGAGGCTCCGTCCCCGCCGCAGCGGCAGTGGTCCACAACCCCGCGACGACTATCGCAATCCACTTCACCCCTTCACCGCCCCACACCTAACCCAGGGTGGTTGTGCGGTTCGGCCCCCGGTGGAACCGCCAGGAAAGGTCTCACATCAAACGAGTGTAGCCCCTATGTTTGCGTTGTGTACGAGTGCATGGAGAACTTGTTTACGCAGCAATCGCCGACATAGTGTAACTGAGACGGAATAAGGGGAACCAGCCCGCATTCGCCGAGGCAGATGAAAAACCACCTAAAAACCATCCACAGACTGGGGTTCACCGGACCTCGACACAAATCCGCCGGGCGGATTCGTGCTGGGGACCAGGCGCTCCTTCTCGCCCGGAAAGTCGTGCGTTAGACCGCATGGCCAACCGGGCGGGCAGTGTACTGTTTAGTGAACAGGTAAGACAAATCTGGACTGCCGTTGGCCGCTGTATGTCCTACAGGCCTGTTACGTAACTGCTTTGCACAGTTATATCATTAATTTTTCGTCTCTGACGTAGCTTTCGCATTCATGCGGTACGGGAGTTTGTAGGCTTTTTGGATTCCTTTGACGCGAGATTTCCTCTGACTTGCGTTTTATATAGCTTCGCATATATATACAAGTCATATGAGACGACATCTTGTAGTATTGTGTAATTTTCAGTTCAATACGAAACTACATTTACATTCCGGTGAATATTTTTATTGCCTCACTTTGGGTCCAAGTAATGCTGCACAAGCGCTTCACAGTGTCACCCGAATCAGTGTCCTATTTAAACGTGGTTCCACACTGCACTGATTTATAACTTCACACAATGCTAATTCGTAACAGTTACGCACGTGCGTCTACGTTGGAATGATGTCACAGGCAAAACTAATACTGCGCTGCAAGTATATACAGGGTGATTCACGAAGAAATGGAAATATTTTAATACGTTGTTCTATAAGCAAAACTAAAGAAAAATGTCCATATGAACATAGGTCCACAAATGTTTAACTACGGAGTTACGGTCAATAAAAGATTTTGCCTGAAATGTAGCAACTTCGCTAATATGAAACCATCAGAAAACCGTACGAGGTTAAAGTAAATCACGATTTCCATTTATTTTGTAGTTATTGATCTGGTGAATCTAATAAAACATGTCCCAGACGTGTATCTGCAGTAGTTTTACTTGTAGAATAATGTGTTACAATATTTTCATATCTTCGCGAATCAGGATGGAACTTAAGTAGTGGCAACTCTGCTCTGGAGACACTATGCAATGGAATCTACTATTATCGCCGATAGCACACGCTGTTGACATACCTACCTTACCTCCGAGCAAATGGACTCGCCCGTCCCACGTCACCGGCGTGCGCACAATGAGGGAAATGCCGTCACTTGTGAGCGAGCGGTCTAACGTAACGGTGTCACTATGTTTTCGAAACAGGAACAACGGAGTTGGATCAAGATTGAATGTGCCAGAGGTCGTACAGCACGACATTGTCATCAAGGTCTTCAAGAGGCGTGCGGGAATCGGCATTGCCGTACAGAACAGTGGCACGTTGGGTAAAAGCCTTCAACGAAGGTAGGCAAACTGTGGCAGACATGCATCGGGCAGGTCGTCCTAGCGTCTCTGAAGTGGATGCTGTTGCCGCGTTAGTGGACCGTGATCGACACCATACGATTCGTGAGCTCGCCCAGGAAACCGGATTAGCGGATACGACTGTGCTTCGCATCCTGAAGAAACGCCTGGGCACGCGATGGATTTCGCGTGATTTGACGGAAATGCGGCTATGGATGCGTTACGACGCTGCTCAGACGCACTTGGAGCGCTATGAGCGCGAAGGAAAGGCTTTCTCACGCCGTATCGTAACACTGGATGAGACATGGACCACATCGTATGAGCCAAAACTGAAACGACAATCAAAAGAATGGCGTCATTATGGGTCGCCTTGAAAGTCGAAAGTGCGTCAGAGCCCCAGTATGGTGAAAGTTATGGTGATTCTCGTGTACGACTGTACGACCGTGATGGTGTTATACTATCGCATTCGTTCCTCCACGGCAGACCGTCAGTGCACAGTGTTACTGTTCGTTTTTGGAGCATCACCTGCGACCAGCTTTGCGAAAGAAGCGGCGACACTTTCTGCGCAACCCACCCATCATTTTGCACGACAATGCGCGGACTCATAAAGCACAAGCTGTGGCTGCTCTGTTCGGTCGATGGGACTGGGAAGCACTGTACCATCCACCATACTCCCCAGACTTAAGTTCGTTGACTTTGATTTGATTCCGAAGATGAAGGAACCACTTTGTGGCATTCCCTTCAGTTCTGTTCCAGGGATTCGACAGGCAGTAGGCCGCTCCATTCGCACAGAACAGGCTCTGCTAACGGTAGAGTACGCTTTTCACATCGCTGGCTTCGTGTTCTACAGGTTCAAACATGTAACTCTTTTGTATCGGTTGTGAATAAATAGTTGCCACTATTTAAGTTCCAACCCTCTTAATGATCGAGTGGCATTGTTGGCCGGGAGGCCCCGCCCGGGGAAGTTCGGCCGCCGGGTGCAAGTGTTACTTCAGGGAACGCGACTTTGGGTGACTTGCGCGTCGGTGATCATAAGGTCAACAGAACACCCAGTCCAAGGGCGGAGAAAATCATCTCCAACCCGGCTAGGAATCGAACCCGGGCCCGTTACATTGTAGGCAAGCACGTTACCACTCAACTAAGCAGGTGGTCATACTGCGCTACAAACGCGTACGTCCGACAGACGTGATTTATCCGTTGTGGACTCAACCGTTGTTCACGCGTTGTTAGACTTAGTTTTTAGCGATTCAGACCTCACGGTATTCTGTCACATAACTAAGTTCGATCGACGAGCGAAAAGACATTAGCACCTCAAAGACCTCGGAGTGTTTACCCGGCCACCGGCGCGGCCAGGCGGGGCGCTGCGGCACGTGCGCTGCTGGCGCTGCTAATTACCGGCAGTGAGGACACCAGCGGAGAGGCGCGCCCGAGGAAGTGCCCAATTGACGCCTCCCACGCCGCCTCCGGCTGAGCCGCCTGCAGCGCTCCGACCCGACTCGATAGGCTCTGCCCTGCTCCACATACACTCCTACGCACACGTTTAGAGATCCACATTGCCTGTGACAAGGGAATTAGCGCCAGTATTACATGTTTTCTGCTCTGTTCCTTTCGCGCGTGAAACGACTGGAAAAATATTTACTTGTTACACTTACTCCGGAGAAATATAGGAACACACAAGGCAATACTAACCATAGGACTTCTGTTAGGAAATCGGTTAAGGAAGAGCAAACCTACGTTTATAGCATTTGCTGGCTTAGAAAGAACTTTTCACTATTTTGACTACAATATTCCGAAATTCCGAAGGTAGCTGGGGTAAAATACTCATAGCGGAAAGCTACTTACTTGTTCAGATACCAGACGGCATTTATAAGAGTGAGGGGCATGCAAGGGAAGCACTGGATGAGACAGGAATGACACATGCCCATCTCCGTCGGAATGCACAATGGATATGAATGGATGTAGGTGATCAGACAGTATACTTACGTACCTGTCACTTGTCAGAGTCGTATCTAGATGTATCAGGAGTCCCGCACACATCCAACTGCACACACCCCACATCATTACATAACCTCCACCAGTTTGAATAGTCCCCTGCTGACATGCAGGGTCCATGGATTCATAATTTTTTCTCCATACCCGTACACGTCCATCCCCTCGATACAATTTGAAACAAGGCTCATCCGACCAGGCAACATGTTTCCAGTCATCAACAGTCCAATGTCACAGGGACTGTGGAAGGTGGTTGTAAGACATCGCATGAAATCAGTGGAGGCAATCGTTCGTTCCAAAGCGCTGCCAGCAATCCATCTGGGCCAATGACTGTACGTAGGTAGCTGAAAAAATGGGGTAGAACTATCGAGCAGCTCTTCGTAAGCCATAGATTTCTGTAGTGTATGCCGAGCCACGATTGAACTGGTATAAAAAGCGACGCCAGTGGACGACTGGAAACTAATGATTGTGAGTGATGAATCACGTTATACTCTGATCCGATGGAATGGATTGGGTTAGGTGAATGGTTGGGAAATGTTACCTGCTGTTATTTTTGGTGAAAATACTGAAGTACGGAGGAGGTGCTACTAGCGTATTGGGATGTGCTTCGTTGTCAGGGAGTGGTACCTTCATCGTGCTTAAGAAAATGCTAATATCAAGGATATGAACCCATCCAACAGCACTGTGTACTGCGTGCAATAGACGAACATTTCGAAAACTCTAATTGATTACCTCAGCATGGTAGTGCACCCTGTCATCAAGCAGAATTTGCGAGGAAATGTTTGTGAACAACGTTCTTGAATCCGTCTTGATCTGACCGCAATTGCATTGAAATGAATAGTATCAGATACGTCTCGTTTTCGTTTATAAAGCATCTTCCGCGGTTATTCTGCAAACTGGATACATACGTTTGTACATTTCTGGTTGTTTCAGGTTAAAAAAAATACATTTTAATTACGGTGCTTCTTTACACGTTCTGCTTCTTCCCTCCATGCTAGCAGCGGTTGATGTCGAAAGACTTCGATTCATATTTGCACTTGGCAGTATTTGGCATTCTGCAGTATTTCTTGCGCTGCATTATTTACAAAAAATGTTCGAATGTGTGTGAAATCTTATGGGACTTAACTGCTAAGGTCATCAGTCCCTAAGCTTACACACTACTTAACCTAAATTAGCCTAAGGACAAACAAACACACCCATGCCCGAGGGAGGACTCGAACCTCCGCCGGGACTAGCCGCACAGTCTATGGCTGCAGCGCCTGAGACCGCTCGGCTAATTCCGCGCGGCCCGATGTCGGCGTTGACGGGCCCAGGCGAGGCGTCTAGCTTTGTTTCGTGCAGTCATCAAGCGTACAAGAGCGGGCCTTCCTCTCCGAAAGCCAATATCGATGATGTTCCGTTGAATGATTGGCACGCTGACACTTGTTGATGGACCAACAATGAAATCTGCAGCAATATGTGAAAGGGTTGCACTTCTGTCATGCTGCATTATTCTTTCCAGTCGTTGTTGGTCCCTGTCTTGCAAGATCTTCTTCTGGCCGCAGAGGTGTCGGACATTTGATGTTTTACCGGTTCCTGATATTCACGGTACACGCCTGAAATGGTCGTAAGAGATAATCTCCACATTTTCGCTACCTTGGGGTTGCTGTGTCCCATTTCTCGTTCGCCGACTATAACACCAAGCTCAAACTCACTTAAATCTTGATAACCTACCATTGCAGCAGCAGTAACTGACCTAACAACTGCGCCGGACACTAGTTGTCTTGTATAGGGGTCGCCAACCGCAGAGCGGTATTCTGCCTGTTTACACATCTCTGTATTTGATACGCGTGCCTCTACTAGTTTCTTCAGTGTGTTCAAGAATGGTGAATGTGAGAGCGACTGTTGGTAAGGCTCTATGTCTCTAATTTGTCCGGTTTTCGGGTCGTTGTGTCGGTGTCGGACATGTGTGCTCGCGTGGCTGTGTTTGGACGCCTTGCTGAGCAGAAGTACGCTGAGGCTGTGTACAGAGTAGCGCGTCTTTCTTTTTTAGTGTCGTTTGCGCTGCAGGGAGTTTCAGCTGAAGTGTAAATAACTGTCTTCATCGCGGCAAGAAACCTTGAAAATTTCTTTTGAACCAAACACCGGAACGACTATCCCTCTCACTAATTCCAAATGGGTAATTAGTGATGAAAAGTTGCTTGATGAGGAAGTGATAGGTACTTAACAGTGCTGTGAATAAGGTACATGTTGATTGTGTAAAAACGTTGTTTATGAATGAGTAGTCAGTGTAACACACGGTAGCATAAAACTTAAGCATAGTTATGGTTATGTCAGCACAGTATCAATAACGAACACAGGTCTTGGCCTGCGATCAGGAGAATTTGTAATTTACCGCCCAAAAAGATCTTAAAAGTGCTTAGTTTATACGGAGGTCTTTACAGTATGAGCGAACCAGTGTGGTCATGTAACTTTTGTCATGATAAGCACACTGGCATTCGATTAGCTAACGTGGAATTATAACATATACCCTCTTATGTTACTCTACACGGTCATCAGGCACATGATGGGTATGAAAACCAACCCTGCACAAGCTCCATATGCAGTTCAACTTGGCGCCTTCGGGGCGGACTGACCCCACTCTGGGTACGTCGGGGTCTAGAAGTGAGAAAAACGTGAAGAAGAAGTTACGGAATCTCCAAACAGTAAGACAATCAAATGGAGAGTATTAAACCTGATGACAAAACTAAATCAACCGGTATAGACGCTATCATCGTTACTGGTGACGCACATGGTGAAGAACAGCAGAATTCGCCTAAGGAAGTGGGAGAGGATGTGTGGATGGCGCCAAGAAGTGAAGACAAAGAACAATTCAAAAATAGTTCATACAGCTATTTTGAATACGCAAAAAACAAATGTGACGCTGGACCTATGTTCGATATAGGCATCATGATGGAAAAAATCCTTGGCAAATAGACGCGATAAGACAGGCTCTTCCCACTGCGACAATTTCCAAAATCTTCTTTGCGAAAGTATTTCGTCCAAAACAGATAACAAGAACAGCGAAGAAGATGAGATTCTAAAGAAACCTTTTTTTCAATTTATTTCTAAAATGTGAGAGTTTTAACTTTGATATATAAATAAAGACGTTTTAGGTTAAAAGCCTACCTCAAAAGACGTTTCAGGTTAATAGCCTAAAAACACAAAAAGTGCTAACTGAGATTTATACTTGCTCTAGAAGTCTCAATTTTCATGTACAATTATTTGGAAAGTTGAGACATAAAATTCAGCTCGTCAAGAGGATGTTAATTCAACGTTTTATTCCATTTTTAATTTATTCCACCTTGTTGTTGTTGTTGTTGCGGTCTTCAGTCCAGAGACTGGTTTAATGCTGCACTCCCAGTATCTACTGCAACCTACATCTTCTGAATCTGTTTAGTGTGTTCATCCCTTGGTCTCCCTCTACGATTCTTACCCTCCACTCTGCCCACCAATACTAAGTTGGTGATCCCTTAATGCCGCAGAATATGCCCTACCAACCGATCCCTTCTTCTAGTCAAGTTGTGCCACAACTTTCTCTTCTCCCCAATTCTATTCAGTACCTTCTCATTAGTTATGTGATCTACCCATTTAATCTTCAGCATTCATCTGTAGCACCAGATTTCCAAAGCCTCTATTCTGTTTTTGTCTAAACTATTTCTTGTCCACGTTTCACTTCCATACATGTCTACACTCCATACAAATACTTTCAGGAAAGACTTCCTGACACTTAAATCTGTACTCGATGTTAACAAATTTCTCTTCTTCAGAAACGCTTTCCTTACGATTGCCAGTCTACATTTTACATCCTCTCTACTTCGACCATCATCAGTTATTTTGCTCCCCAAATAGCAAAACTCCTTTACAACTTTAAGCATCTCATTTCCTAATCTAATACCCTCAGCATCATCCGATTTAATTCGACTACATTCCATTATCCTCGTTTTGCTTTTGTTGATGTTCATCTTATATCCTCCTTTCAAGACACTGTCCCTTCCGTTCAGCTGCTCTTCCAGGTTCTTTGCTGTCTCTGACAGAATTACAATGTCATCGGCGAAACTCAAAGTTTTTATTTCTTCTCCACGGATTTTAATTCCTACTCCGAATTTTTCTTTTGTTTCCTTTACTGCTTGATCAATATACAGACTGAATAACATTGGGGATAGGTTACAGCCGGCCGGAGTGGCCGAGCGGTTCTAGGCGCTACAGTCTGGAACCGCGCGACCGCGGTTGCAGGTTCGAATCCTGCCTCGGGCATGGATGTGTGTGATGTCCTGAGGTTAGTTAGGTTTACGTAGTTCTAAGTTCTAGGGGACTGATGACCTCAGAAGTTAAGTTCCATAGTGCTCAGAGCCATTTTTTAAACAATAAACACGCCTGTTATGCACAACACCTCTCTTGCAGCGTCTGCCACTGACGCTGAGAATATCCGTGATGCTGTCGCACTTGCGAAATGAACCAGAAACGAATCGTACCGTCCTATTTTAATAATTCAACCTCATATGAATCCCGAGCATATGCCCAATGCTCAAGAATCGCTCGAACGACTTTTTGTAGACCACTTTCACTAACATTTCCTTAAATTTCTTCTGCTGAATATCAGTCTGGGATTTGCTTTTCCTACCTCTACTTTGTTTATATGGTTGTTCCTTCGCTCTGGATTATTATTCGTAGGCAGTTTACCGTTGATACTGTTCCGAGTGATCTGCCACCAACGATGTAATCCAACAACACAGCAGTTCTTCACCTCTTTGTGTGCAACAAGTTAGATTCGTTTACGTATAGGGTCAAATTCCATTCCAGTATAGATCGCCGGTCCTATACGGGGAGCCGGCCGTGGTGGCCGTGCGGTTCTAGGCTCTGCAGTCCGGAACCGCGGGACTGCTACGGTCGCAGGTTCGAATCCTGTCTCGGGCATGGACGTGTGTGATGTCCTTAGGTTAGTTAGATTTAAGTAGTTCTAAGTTCTAGAGGACTGATGACCTAAGATGTTAAGTCTCATAGTGCTCAGAGCCATTTTGAACTTTACAGGTCATCCTGCATTTCGCTACTCTTGTGTGGTTGCAAGCTTCCTATGGACAACAGCTTCGTTCGTGAACTAACAACATTGTACGTCGTATTACTTACACATAGAGTAAATTTTCGCGGTCGTGTAACAATCTTTTCGGATACACTCAAGAGTTGGTGTTCGTCCCATTAAGAACGAATGTTTATATCTATCTGCTAGGATATTCAGACGCAAATGGCCCGATACTTGCCAAGTTTGTAATTACTGCACGGATACACTTAACTGTATCGAATGTCTTCCAAAGATTAATAAAACTGCATCTGCTTTATTTGTGAATAGATGGATATCAATGCATACCTCAGAACCCAAGAGAGAAACGGTTGAAGCCGCAAGGCCGAAGGGCCGCCTGCAGAAGAGATCACGACACAAAGCGGTAGTCGAGATAAACATTGCTGACTGACGGCGAACAGGACGCAGACAAGAACAAGCCAAAGAACCTATGCGACAATGAGGTGCAAAGCAGAAATCTTCGCTCCACAATGATGTCAACAGACCAAGAGCAAAGAGAGACGCAATCCGGATAGTGATCAAACGAAGCACCAAGTGAGGCTGTTATCGAATAGTCAGTAGGATAGCAATGACAGTAACTGACAATATCAGACGCGAGTACGGAACTGACAGGTCCATTCCCATGTCGTAAGGAGGACTGCTGGCTATTTGAAAGCATGCTCTCCTCTTTACATCCAGGTGTGGGTGACACATATTAACTCACGTAATTACTTATTTCATCCTTCTGCTGTGATTTGAAAGTGCAATACTTTCTTGTTGATAATTACTATTAAAAACAGTCTTGATCACGATTTATTTAACAAGGTGACCGGTTTCGACCACTACTGTGGTCATCTTCAGACCGTTGAGTAGGAACCCCTTTCTGTTGGAGAGTTGTGATTCTCCAACAGAAAGGGGTTCCTACTCAATGGTCTGAAGATGACCACAGTAGTGGCCGAAACCGGTCACCTTGTTAAATAAATCGTGATCAAGACTGTTTTTAATAGTAATTATTTACAAGACATTGATCACTGCCGTTCCCGTAATGCATTCAAAAGACTTTCTTGTTGGCATAGGTTTTGGCTTCTTGGCCTTTGCCATTCTTCTTCTGGGAGGGTGGTCACAACAATAATTCGTAGAACAGGAAGTGGGAGAATGACCAGGGTAGCCGGGCATACTACAGAAAATCAGTAGACAGTGCTATAACTGAATAATCAAACACATTTACTTATCTTTTGAGAAGCAGACATGTAGAACATAACAAGCATTTCCAGAATGTGAACAAAGTCTTTTGTCAGCTCAACGGAAAAATATCATTTTAGCTGCCTTGGTTTTCGCAGGGAACCACTGGTGTCACCACCGTAAACCTCGTGGTACCTTATCCTACAATTCATACAATCTAACATAAAAAGAAACCACTCTCCATAAAGGAATCATCTGAAATGGACGGAAATCAGTAGTGTGATAAAGGAGTACATGTACAAATAATTGATTACAATTTCAGAAATTTATTCAAGAGAAAAAAATGGCTCTGAGCACTATGGGACTTAACATCTGAGGTCATCAGTTCCCTAGAACTTAGAGCTACTTACACCTAACTAACCTAAGGACATCACACACATCCATGCCCGAGGCAGGATTCGAACCTGCGACCGTAGCGGTCGCGCGGTTCTTTATTCAATAGAAGGAGCTTCATAAATTGAGCAAGTCGATATCGCGTTGGTCCACCTCTGACCTTTGTGCAAGCAGTTATTCTGCTTGGCACTGACTGACAGAGTTCTTGGATGTCCTCCTGAGGGATATCGCGCCAAATTCTGTCCAATTGGAGTCTTAGATTGTCTTGAGAACAAATGGAACCCAAGAATACCACTATTCATTATCGCGCTGTACGGGTGCGACAGTCAGACTGTAATCCCAGTGCTGTCTAGGGCATCTCCAGACACGTCGTCGGCCTGGTGTCTCATTGAATTGAGTAGAATTGTCTTCAGTGATTAGTCCCACTTCAATCTGAGGCCTGATTACCAGGGAAGACGTGTCCACGGACCGTGGTTGGATACCAACCACCACACAGCCGCCTGCACACGGCGAGAGTCTCCACTGACTGTCTTCCTGGTCGATAAATCATATCTTGGCCAGCAAGATTGCCATATCTCTTCCCAACTGATGTTTGAAGAATTATGGGCCTGGTGCTACAACCATCTCGGTTTTTTGACGATCAAATACGCCAAATGGACAGATTTTGGTACGATATCCCCCAGGAAGACAAGCAAGAACACTTGTCAATCAGTGCCAAGCCGAATAACTGCTTGCATGAGGGTCAAAGGTGGACCAAAGTGTTATTTACTTACTCAATCTGTGAAGCTCTTTCTCTTGAATAAATCATTTTCCGAAATTGTAATCACTTGTTTGTATGTGCATGTACATCACATTTATCCATTTTCCTCCCATTCGTCATAATTTCTTCGTGGTGGGTAGTTTTTTCGTCGTAGAGTGTATTTGGATGGCCTTCTGAGCTTTATTCATACTTCAAGCATGCGTTTGTCTTCATCCGCCTACAGCGCGTTTCTCAGAGGACATCAGTTGTCCCCTTGACCTGAAGATTTCATTTGTTTGTACCCTCCGGTTGAGGATTTTAAGTCGTGGCGATGGTTCTAGTTATTCAGATTGCGAACCGCTGTTAGTTGTTTTCTTCTGCCTAGATTGGTCCTCCGTCTAGGTGCGTTACAATAACTTCTCTTTCAAACTTGCACCAGGTCTGCCAGCTACACGTAACTTCAGCATTTGCTTCTCGCACGCCTCAAGCAGTAACAAGCAGTTTTTGTTTATTTATTTTTTTGGGGGCAGAACCGCACATTAACTCTGGGTTCGGTGTGAATCGGCTGTGGGGTGAGTGGACTGTGGTAGCCTGTTGTGGGGTTGTGAATCACTGAGGGCTACGGCGGGGACGAAGCCTCTCCGTCGTTTCTAGGTCCCCAGTTCAATACACAATACACAATAACATCAGCTGTTGATAATTCGAGTTAAGAGAACGATGGCTTTTCTATGAAGATGCTCAAGATAGGCGTTGGTCACAGTTTCCTTGCCAGGCGGTGAGTTGTTCGTCTTCCTGATGAGTTTTTTTTCAGCGGGAGTGCTAAGAACAGTCCTCTGTTGTGTGGTGAGTTGGCGGAAGTCGGCGATTCGTTGCCGCATACGATCATCTTCCCTTGTGTCCTCTGCATCCTGTGGTAGCTGAGCTGTCATGTGGTGTTCGTATATGTCGGCATATATTTCAGCTTGGCCATGCGAGTCGTATATGAGGCCACATGGGCCGTATATTGCTCTCTTCAATGGTCCCGGTTGGCGTAATGCCCTGACAAGCTGCCCCCTTCCCTGGTCTGGAGGAATATTTCGTTCATCATTGTTTCCCAGAGGTCTTGCCGCCGTTCTTCAGCTCAGCGGCGTAGCTCCCGGGACAAACAACGCATCAGCAGTCTATCTTGGGGATGTCTGTATCGTTGCCATCGTTTTTTGTGATTATTCCGCCGATGCTTGATTTCGTTGAGGTGAGGAGGGAATGTTTCACATTGACGCTCGTTACGAAATATATCAGTTGCTGCACGTGTTGCTGCCCGTTGGATTTTAGCTGTCAATGTTGCCACAGCGATGTCAATTTCCGGAACTGTAGAGACTGCCGCCCTCGATAAGTCCGAGAACTTGTAGATGATCAGATGACAGGTCCTAGATGGTCTTGAGCTGTAGATTTGCAGCGATATTTTTAACAGCCTCATGGAAGTACGAACTCATGGATGCGTGTCGGCACCCATAGCCTACAGATAGTGACTTGAAGGTCGTTCTCAGGATCGTAGAGCAGCTGTCCCTTTCGGTTGGTCCTCCCTGAATGCCAAACCATGTGTTTGGAGTTAAGGTGTTCTTCCAGCAAGGTCTTATTGAATCGGTCGAAGACAGCATCAAGATCTCTGGGGATTTCTTGGGACTAAGATAACGCCACCACCGGTATTATGTTACCTATTGCCGTGAAGATTGTAACCGTTGTGACTTCCATTGATTCCAAGGGTGGTAGACTCTCCTTACGATATCGTATGATGTTTTTGACCATAAATGTGGTTCCGTCACCTCGTTGTTCGATCCGGTCCGTCCAATAACCACTCATGTTGCGTAATTTGAAACAAGCCATCTTCGTCAGGTGCGTTTGCGATAGTAGAACTATGTCCAAACTTTGCTGAGTAACAAATTTATTACCTTCAGCTCATTGACGTCTTGTTCCATTGGCGTTCAAAATGCAGATTCGGAGATGTCTTGTCCTGCTGCTGTTATCCATTCCTTAACGAGCGGTAAACGCCTTGATTACTCCCTCCACCAGCGTGAGGATTGCTGTCAGTTTTTGTTGAAGATGTACAAGTAGGGCTGCGATATTCAGAATGGCTGTTGTCAAGGTGCCTAGGGAGGCCGTAGAGGAAGCAGATGTTGCAGGTTGGTCTCTGCTAGGCGACAGTATGCGTCGCCTTGGAGACCTCTGTAGGGTAGCTGGTATTTGGGACTGTCCGGATGGCTGTCGTGCTGGTGCCTGACAGTCCATCTGCTGGTCGTCGCTGGCATTGTCGATGGTTGGACGATCTTCACCATCGGTTTCGTGGCCTGTTGATGCGGCTGGACCTTATATTTGCGAAGGAGTGCCTGGTATTTTTCGCATCAGCACCATGAGGCGCAGTGGCCGTTGTTACAGTTAGCACATTTTGCATTGGAGGTGGAGTGCAGGCTGCAATCCTTTGTTCGATGGTCTCCAGCATACTTTACGCACCGGGGTGTCATCCAGCAATAATCTTACGTATGCTAGAAGCGGTGACAGTTTTTTTCACTGTGTACTGTGTCGACCCATCCCTGGACCGAATGTCTTCAATGCGGACCCACGTGTAGAGAAGGTAACGGACGTCGCAAATTTTATGGTTGTCTTTTGCCTTAGGAAGGCTGACACAGTAGCCGGGCAGCTTAACTAAGTCACCATTGACTTCCTCTCTCCTTTTATACTGATGTTCCCTACTGTGGGAGAATCCTTTATCAATTAATGTTGCCCGCATCTCGTGGTCGTGCGGTAGCGTTCTCGCTTCCCACGTCCGGGTTCGATTCCCGGCGGGGTCAGGGATTTTCTCTGCCTCATGATGGCTGGGTGTTGTATGATGTCCTTAGGTTAGTTAGGTTTAAGTAGTTCTAAGTTCTAGGGGACTGATGACCATAGATGTTAACTCCCATAGTGCTCAGAGCCATTTGAACCATTTGAACCAATTAATGTTCTCTGGAGTTGAGGTTCTGTTGATCACCACTTTAAGTTCCTTTTCTTCCGGTGGTTGGTGTGTGAAGTGTGCCAAGTCGTAGATCTCAAAAAATTTGAGAGCTTTTCTTTGAACCTCCTAGGACTCGGTACTTCTAGAAGATGGCCTTCAGGGTTCCGTAGAGCTGTTGTTGTAGCGCATTATTCAGTTCCACATACTGGTCACTGTAATAAACCGTCACGGATGGAACACGTTTTTGTTTTTCTGCTTCAGATGGTGCAGCGGCTTTTTGTTCCGACTTTCCTAGTTCGAAGTTCTATGTCTGGGTAGTGTCCTTCTTGTTGTCATCTCTGGGGGTAATGGTGTGAACCTATTGGTAGTCTTAATAGTCTCACCTCGTCGTTACTGAGACTCGCGTCTTCTTGCGAGTTTCTTCGATCGTGCCGTTTGTGTTGCACTAGGACGAAATCAACCGTTTATGCAACGATGTTGTCTCTGTCCAGTGGTTCTTGATCCATCCGTTCGATGTTCTCTCTAAATTTCAGCGTTGTTATCGTATCCTGTTCCATGCAAGGTTCGCGGTGAAAAACGTTACCGCGCGGAGGATACGAGTTTTCTTCGTCCGTGAAGGTTTCAGTTTTGCGCAACGCCGACGGCTTCCGCGAACGCTATTGTTTACCAGTAGAAGCGGCTGTTGGTGTCAGGTGTGTGTGTTGTTCTCTCGTCACCGCGGCGACAGGCGGCTGCACAGCTCCGCCCGAGAGAAACACCGACCTCTCATAAACCATTTCCGTACCCTGTGTCGTCTCCCTCCGGTGCCCATTTGCCGGTGCCGAAGTCGTCATAAGTGGAGACATCGCGCTCTCGACTTTAAGAAGCAAGTGCTGGGCCTAAGTATGTATACTAGCCCCTAGGAACACTAATAGCCGACGCACTCACGTGGCGGGCGGGATGTGTGGCGCGCTCGCTATGCGATAATAGCATTTCCTTGGCGGGTACTCAGCTTTCGAGGAGCCTGATGCTAGAACATCAAACTAGGCACCGTTGTCTATGGTGCTCTTCATGGACGAATAAGTCGATGTGAGACTCATAAGGGGTGGAATCTGATCTTTATAGAAGACAATTTCGTTCCTCAAAACAGCCATAGTCTTTTCCAGTTTTCATGATCCCTGTGTGAGGTACTCACAATCAGTAGTGACAGCACAACTGTCACCGGGTCTTCCTCTGACGCCATTTCTCTAAATTTATCCAACAGGTTTTCACGCTAACAATATCAGATTTCTTCCGAACATACCTTTTACGTTCGCTGGGTATTCACGTTATTCATCTGTGGGAGCTATACGGACTACGTTCTTATCAGTTCGTCTCTGTACTTTCACTCTCCAAACGCTGGAGCAGTACTGTGGAATTGGTTGGACTAGCATCTCGTACGCGACTTCAGATGTTCTGTTATTTCCTAATATCCTCATAGCAATTATGTCTCCCAGTTACCTTCTTTACTATAGGTTGTATGCATTAATCCCATCTGATGACTATTCTTTGTATCACACATAAATATTTACCCATTGGTATGTGCTAATGAAGTACAAAACTAATATTTTAATTGGATAATTATTCTTTCTCGTTGATATGGGCATTATCGTGCATTTATTCTCATTTAAAGAGTGCTGCCAATCATTATACCAGAAGTAATTTTGTCTAAGTCCTCTTGTCTTTCCTTACCATCATCCAGAAACGATACTTTCCTGTACACAGTACATCCTCGGCATACAATCTACTAGTGCTCCTTATTACACATCATAAATCGTTTGTGAGTTCTGAGAATATTAAAGATCCTGCGTCGCTTTCTTGGAGCCTACACGATCACATTTTGGTCTCTGTTGAACACTGGCCGTAAAGTACAATACGGAATTCTGTTATCTGAAACATTTTATGTATGAAAATACCTGGTATGATCACATTGTGGCTGTTAGCTAACAATAAAAAGCTTCCATAAAGATAAAAAGACGGTCTCTACTTTCTACGTATTCAATTACTATCTGCTAGATATGTGTATAAAGAGAGTGTGTCTTAGACGAGTTTTTCTTGCTCTCATACTAATTTTTTGAGCGAATCTTTTTCTTGCTGGAGAAACTTCCTAGTGTTCTATTTCAGATTACATATTAGGATCTTGCAACACAAGAACATTAGTCATATGAGCTTTTAATTATATGCACCCGATTTTTACGCTTTGTGTGAACAACACCGACCTACTCTGTCTCACAATCAAGCGGTATTATTTCGTTGCGTCCCAAGATCTCGATAAAAATAAGATAGGAAAGAAAATTATCCTAGAAATTATTCAATGTAAAATGTGTAATACGGGCAGGGCATGACACCCTGTTCGGTCTGAGCTCTCTTAATCGTTTAACGACGAAAGCTTTCAAGGCTTATGTTCACTTCTGTTAAAACTTCCTCACAGTATCTTATCTCTTAAGGTGTTTCCCACAGACGGAGACGAAACGTTAATAAATATCTTCATGCATATCCCATGGCCTCTTGCTTTGGAAGTTTTACCAGAGGTCTTAATTATTACTCGATACAGTAATGTTAAGTCAATATCTCTTGTTTGTTACAGTGTGCGGTGCTCAAACATGTGTGTGGGAGTATCCCCATTCGTAAATATAATGTTGGATGCTGATTTTAATAGTTAGGCTGTGTGTTGTCACCAGTTTTAACAACAGACTGACTGTCAAGCTATTGACTGGAAGTTTTGGAACCGTTTGCTGACATTCCCAGAAGTCATAACTTCCTAGGATTTTCAGACACGACTTGATGTTGGAAATTGTTGTAGGATTCATGTATAGTCCTTCGTGCAAATTCACGAATGGTCAGTAGTGTTCCTTATCAGTTTTTCATATCATCTCTTTTGTGATGCGAGTGGAACAGTCTCTGTTTTCGCAAAAGTAAACCGTTTCAGCTCTGTCTTTTACTTTACATATGTATCTAGAGTTAGATATGTATTTTTTAACCACAGCCCTTCTGTGTTGGTAAGAATTGCAACCTCAGTTCGTTTTATGAGCAGGTTGTGGCTGACTGCCTATACTTCTCCAGCGTATTTGATGAATTTTCATCCTTTGGTGCTCACCATCCATGTAACAGCGTCACAGTCACCAGTCCCTGTATCTTTGACGGCACTCTCGAAAAAATGGGGCAATTTGACTCACCGCTATACCAGTAACTAGATCCCGTAAATCAGACTGAGGTACTAATTCCCTTTACGATGTACGATTTAAAATTTCGTTTCAGTATCATAAAAATGAAAACTGAATGTCTTGAAACCAAACACTTTTGTACGAGATAAATCTCCATCGATCGCTGTTAATTCCTGGTAGCGTTTGTTTGGCTTTTGCAAAACGTCTGTGAAAATTTCGCTTGAAGCATCCTGTGTGTAGCAAATTTTGCAAAGTATGTAATGTGCTTCCCAAAGTTCCCGTTAAGTTCGGCTAAAAGAGAAGTATTGACATCAGACCACATGGATAGCACAGCTTAGGAGTCAACTCTAGCCGAATTCACCAGATATGTAACGACAACTGTCTCGAAAGAATCTTGCAGAATTAAGTGTTGACGTTTTGATCTCCTAGTAAGAAAGCTGTTCGTAGCGTGATTGAAGGCGATCAGCGTGAGACTTACCTAGAGAAGGAGGTATCACTAGGTCAGTTGAAGAGTGCAGTATAGTAGTTGATTCTAGGCGAACATTACTTCGAGAAACTATGGTTCCCAGAGGGTAGTTCGAAAAACCGAGGAAACGCAAAAACTCTATACAACTTTACAATGACCAATCAAAACATTATGGCCACTACACTGAGCTCGAAGGCATATGTACAGCCGTGGAACGTATACGGCTTTCGATGTTAGAATAATTTTGTCAGATGGATGACTTTCAGGTCTAGTTCTGTTGAATGATTATGATGTCAATATCCGTTTGAGAAAAACACAATCACACTGCAGTCATTAGCACATAATCAATTCTCTTCCTCAAAACTCACCAATGTCCTGAAATACGCCTGTTACAAATCAAGATATTTAGAGGATTACCCATGACAGTTTGATGTCCTGCTGAATTTGGTTTTATATTGGCTTCTCAGCCCGAGCCTATTACGTAAAGAAATTTAGCTCATTTTTTCGCATGGAATTAAAGAATGCTGAGTTTTGAGTATTACTTTACAGATTACCATTATTGTAATTATTTTTTATCATCTAATGAGTTACTTATTGTCTTCAATTAACGAAATATACTTGTGTGAAACGGTAAACTAAACAATAGAATCATAAATTTAAGACGTAAAATAATTTAAAACATGAAACAAGTGTAAATAAAATAAATAACTAGAATAGTAATGAATGTTTAGACATTTTAATTAGATATGTTGAAAATACTCCGACAGCACACTGTGTGTATTTTCCAAAAATGGTATTTCAGAAACCAGTTTTATTACAAAGGGATGTATGTGGCTTGGAAGATTCTTTAATTTATCTTGTAACAAAAGTTTTCGATTTTCAAATTAATAAAGGTGGGGTATTTTGCAATTTGACACTATTACAAAATGTTGATTATACAGTTGCCTAGAACATTAATTACATATCAACTTCGTTACGAAAAATATTTTTTTATGTATAATCGTTTCGAAAATATTCCCTCTAAACGTAATATTCAAAAGTACCATTCGGGGTGTGATTTACCCCCTAAAGTGAAATTGGGCCCACAAAAAAATGATCGTACTGCGCTATTTTGCCCCCTCTACACACTCACCAAGTTCCATCAAGATCGTTTATTGATACTAGGGAAAGTTCCCTTGTAAGTGAATTCGAACACCGGCAAATTGGTGGTGGTCGTCTGTTGGGTGCTTCCGTAACCAAGACAGCAGAGTGTTCAGTGTTTCAAGAAGTAACTTATCGAAAATTCATACCTAATACAGGGAAAGCGGAAAAACATCAAATGCTAAGTCACTATGCGGACGAAAGTGTATGTTAAGTTATCGTGATAGACGATCGTTGAAGGGAATTGTGACGAAGCATAAGAGCACGACAGCTGCAAAGGTCACTGCAAAAATAAATGTCGCACTCTCACACCCTGTCAGCCCAAAAACAATACGGAGGGTGCTCCATAAGCAGGGCATTGCAGGGGGTAATGGAATTCATTAGTGACGGAAATGAACGTCACAGAAAAACTTGGTGCCTAAACCTTAAAATTTGGACTATGGAAGAAACTCATTTGGTCATTTGGGTCTTGTGTTACATTGTTCCCAACTTCTGACCGATTTCACTTTCCAAGACTCAAACACGGCGGGCGACTGTAATGATCTGGTGACAACTCATATCGTGGTATCCTTGGGCATCGTCGTTACTTTAAAAGGTCGAAATACCGTCAAGGATTGTGTTATCCTTTTGGCTGATCAGATGTATCCTATGGTATAACGTTTGTATCCCCGTGGTGATTCTATGCTCAAAGATGATACAGCGCCTGTTTTGTACATAAACGAGAGGTATACGACAAGTACGGCCCTATCGGTCGCGAAATGGAAACCACAGTAAAAATCAAAAATGTTTTATTTGCTACAGTTTGCTACAACTTCCAGCTATTTATCTACACAGTCTGAGACATCTGTCGTAGCGTTGTACCAACTTTCCAATACCATCGTCACAGAAGACAGCCGCCTGTACTTTCCGCCAATTCTCTACGCTGGTCTATAGCTCGTTGTCTGTGGCAAAAAGTTGTCTTCACAGCCAGTGGTTCATGTGAGCAGAGATGAACCTAATGGTTAGCAAATTATGGGCTGTATTGTGGGTAGGCAAAAACTTCCCATCGAAAATTCTGCTGCTGCAGGAGAAGCTTCATTGCGGGCGATAATTGTCCGGTAGAACGAAACGCATGACAGTTATATTACATGGGTTGCATAGCTTCAGGTGAAATCACCAGGATCTCATACTTGCTGGGAGACACAACTTTCTAGCCGTCTTTACGTTCTCACTGTGAGCTCAGAACTGAAAAGAGCGCTGTGCCGTGATCGACAGGCCTATAGAGACAAAACCCGACACATCTGTGCAAAGCTTCATCGGATTTTCACCGTTGTTCCCATTTCGCACCCGATCGGACCCTACTTTCAGAATACCCCTCGTAGTTCGCATCGTCCAGGACTGGTTTTGTGAACACTTCTGATGACGTGGTGAAAAGAATGCGGAAAACCTCTGAGCAGCTTCCACGAAAGCCTACTCGCCACACAAGCAGAGGACTGGCAACGCCTCATACGGTCGCCTGACGAGTATTTAAAGTCTCGTCTGGTCTAGAAACCACATACACTACAATTAGTGCAACCTGTTCCTGTTGGAGATGAAACGGGCTGTGAAGACGTGGAAGACGATACATTTTTACCTCCGTTAATTCTCTGTGATGGAGCAACATTTGATGTTAGCGGTAAAATAAACCCACATAACGTGCGCGTATGGGGACTGAAGAAACCTCATGACGCTGTTGTGCACGAATGAGACTCACCTAAAATGGAGGTTTTTTGTACCATTTCTCGTGAAAAAGTGTACGGCCTCTTCTTTTTTGATGAAAACACAGCGACTGGAATGAGTTATCTTCAAATAGTGCACAACTGGCTATATCAACAACTTCAGGAGGAATCCCATGGCTTCATTTTCCAACAGGTTGGAGCTCCACCGTACTGACGCAACAACGTACGCCAGTTCCCCAATGACATCCTGCCTCAATGCTGGAGGGGTTCACGGAACCCCGAGGCAGTGCCCACTAGCCTCTAAGATCGCAGCGCATGACCCCATGCGATTTTATTCGTCTGAGGATATGTAAAGGAAAGTGTTTTAATCTCCTCTTCACTTCGTGACGTAAAAGAAGAACATAATTACAGTCACTGTAGCTTCTGTAAAAGGAAATACATTGTGTAAAGTTGATGACGATTTTAGCTATCGTCTAGATATAGTTCGTGCTCCTGCTGGTGGACACACATAACATTTGTCACGGCATGGCTGAAATCTTAAGATTTGGTGTTTTGCAATGTACCCTGTGAAACTTACTGGCAGATTAAAACCGTGTGCCGGACTGAGACTCGAACGAGGGACCTTTGCCTTTCGCGGACAAGTGCTCTGAGCTACCCAGGCACGACTCACGACTCTTCCTGACAGCTTCACTCCCACCAGAACCTCGTCTCCTACTTTCCAAACTTCACAGAAGCTCCCCTGCGAACCTTGCTATGCTAGCACGTCTGGAAGAAAGGATTTGATCCTGGAAACAACCTCTAGGCTGTGGCTAAGCCATGTCTCGGCTATATCCTTTCTTCCAGAAGTGTTAGCCTTACAAGGTTCGCAGGAGAGCTTCTGTCAAGTTAGGAGACGAGGTACTGGTGGAAGTCAAGCTGTAAGGACGGGTCGTGAGTCGCGCTTGGGTAGCTCGGAAGGTAGTGCATTTTCCCCTAGAAATGCAAAGGTCCCGACTTCGAGTCTCGGTCCGGCACACAGTTGTAATCTGCCAGTAAGTTTCATAATAGCGCACACTCCGCCGCAGAGTGAAAATTTCATTCTGGAGTTTATCCTAAGTTTGTAGAGTGTTTTTATGAATAGATAGGAAGTTTTCAAATCAGGTCATTCGTTTTGATCGACCTTGTAATTTGCCTTATCAGTGTATTTTGTAATAAGGTCAGGAGGAAAAGTGGATAGGATGCCACTGAACCACGAGGAAATGTCTCCCGGCGGTAGCGGGAGACACCTGGGAGTGGAGGAAGCTGGGTCCGGCGCGGTACAGCGGCGAGGAGCGGGGCAGGTCAGCGCTGCGCGGCGGTGGCGGTGGCGAAGGCGACCTTGTCCGCGGCCTTTGACCCCCCAGCGTCTCTGGCGGCCTTCAGCCCCCGCAGCCGGTCGTTTCGCGTTACCCCGGGAGACGGTGACCCGCGAGCTGCCGGGAATGCGACAGCTCGAGCTAATCGGCTCACGTCGCCGTGACGTCAGCTTATGACTGTACAGACGTGCTCGCGGCATACATATTTATGGATTCTCGCGTCGACCCGTAGGGTTGTTACCGCCCTGTCATAGCAGCTCATAAACCTGTCCTCGATGCTCCCCGTGGATTTGTTTTCGTGGCAGGTGTCCGCCAGAGATCTGTGTACGGACGGACGCCTGTCAGGATCGCAGGGATAATCACACGGGACTCGAGAAATGAAGGTGTCCCCCCAAGTCCTGGTCAGCCTCACGAATCGCGGCAAGAGTTGACACGAACACAGGGGTTTATGTCATTACTTACGGCAGAAGTGTCTAATATTCTTTCTTTAAATCTCTGGAGATGTTGTCAAGTGTTTTCTTTCACTTTCTGAACGGCTTAGCTTAGTTCGTTTTAACATGCTGACTGAAAGATAACTGTCGGTTTTCAGTTCGGTGTGTTGTTTACGTTTACATGTCATACGGACCTCCACAGAGATCAGAAGATAGAACTGCCAACCACATTGTTTTGAGTAGCGCTGCTGGTTCTTGAAATGGAAGCCTCCGGTTCGAGCTCTACCACAGGAATCAGTGTGGGTTTAAAATGTGGTGTCAGTATTCATATTGCAGTGTAAATTACTACCCACGTTGGGTACGAAGTTCATGTGCCATTTAGAATACAAATTACGAAATAAGCAAATCTACCGTGATGAGCGAAGTAAGGAAGATTTACAGAATCTCTTTAATGGTACGGAATATGAGATTAAATCGAATAAAGATGGAAGTAATCAGGTATAGCGGACATTAGATTAATGTACAAACTGCGACCTATTTAGTAGACGAAGTGAGAAGCGTGGAATACATTACAAGCAGGCAAGCACAGGGTAAAAGAAGTCTACTAGTATCCAACATTGGGTTTAATCGTCATCATCATCGTCATCGCCATCATCATCATCATCAGGTCGCAAGGTTCGTTTACCAGCTGCTCTGCCAACTTTTTATATCCTTGTACAGCTCTTCCTCATGCATCCTGTCCCAGAGGAGACAATACTCGTCCTACTTAGCTATGTTGCAACACCATCTCCTTGGCCGTCCAACACGACTTTTCTCATTTATAGCCACAGAATTTCTTGGCTTTCTCGGTTTCATCTACGCGTTGCACGTGACCAGACCATTTTAGTCTAGATTGACTAGATTGATCGATTTTTCCAGTACGAAGAGTTTCACACCTGCATCCGTTCTGTTCGTTTATTCCTATCTTATCCTTTTTTTTTTGCTTCACTTAGCATAGATCTAACGAACTTCATAGCAACAACCTGTATTTGGTTACTCTCTCCGTCTGTAACAGTACAGGCATCCAGATAGTAGGTCAAAACCGGAATACAGTGACCAATGAAGACGATTAGTTTGGCTTTGTTTGGTATTTGGTTGTCCCAAGGGAGGCTGATTCTGGGCATCTTTATAAGTACGGCTTAGAACTTCTCTTCCGATTGAACTTTTACAGTCACTCAAATATGAGGAACCTTGTACATTCTCCCGGAGTCTTCCACTCAGCTGTAACTCGGACTGTCCTCCTTGCCAATCTTAGCGATTGCAGTTTTCTATTCACTGATTTTTAGACCAAACTCCTCAAAGCGATTATTCCACGTATTCAGTTTTTCATTTATATCTCCCCAGATAATAAAATCATATTGAAAACCATCCAGAGCCATAATTCTCCTTAATCCTTCTCCTGATACCGTACACCATAGTAATGAAGACCAGTGTAGAAAACGCCCAATTCCCTAATGGACTGCACGTTTGTTATCGCTCTCTCCATTCCTAGTCTTACACAGCTGACACGTATTCTATATAGCATCTTAACTTAATCAGTCAGTGCCTTTGAATACATATCTTCTCTACGAATTCCCTGATCTTGGACTTCGGTACACTGTCATACGTATTTTCTATGTCTAGGAAGACTAATGTGATGCATTTATCGTTTTCCAGATGTCTTTCGATTAGTGTTCGTGTTACGAAGATCAGATCAACTGTACTTCTTTTTTCCCAGATACATGCTTCTCTTCGTACAGGAGGATTTCAGTTATCTTCTGCAAAATTTTCAATCCGTAAGGAAGGAAATATACACCTTGTAATTGTGTTTGTACAACCAGTGAATTCCATATGCTCCTACCACCTTGATCGTTATAAGACCACTTTACTATAAGAAACAGGCCACCGCCATTGGCGACTAACTTTGAACTTAGCTTTTTTCCTGATCTCCTTCTTCCTCCCCTCCCCCCCCCCCCCACCCCACCACACTATCCACCTCCTCCTCACACCTCCGTCCATCTACTCCTTTCCCCTCTGCGTGTCCATTTTCTCTCTCTCTCCCTCTCTGTACATATCCTCTTCCCTTCTCCCTCTGACTTAAGGAACCGCACAATTAGAGAGCTTAGCATTTTCGTTTTCCAAATGAGTTTTTTAAACTGATGCTTAAAGATATGTAGCCTATGTCCGTCTGAATGTTAGTAGAACTCGAGATTCTTGCTAACAGCGTTTTCCTTATATAAATGAAATATATGTTTATATACCACATTCATTTAAAAGTATACAGTCAATGCCTGTTAAAGTGTGTATTAGGTCATCGTGTAAAAATTTGAAATAAATGCGTCAAAACTTCTCCACAATTCTGCTAACGTTTACCCGTTATGTATTACATATTATATTATTAATATTATGTATTACATATTATTACCCGTTATGTATTACATATACATTTATGTATAATATAAATGTGTATTATAAGACGTTACCAAAATCTTTGCTAAAGCCTTTCACCTTTATGTATCATATGTATATATAAACTTCAAACACGTGCATCCTGTGTCCATCCGAACGTCAGTAGGGTATCAGGTAAAAATCTGAAGTAAATTTTTCAGACACATTTTAGGTTATTGCTAACTACATTTCCCCGTTATATAGCGTTTGAATGCATATACAAGGTGTTCATTTTAACTGAAGATATTGAAATACCTCGAAAACTACACATGGGATCAAAAAATGTTATAATTTCAGTGTCTTCATCTTGGAGGGGGACATCCAACGACACCACACTCGATCCTCACCCCACCACGTGATTGTGTGGTCCTTGGCAACTATCAAAACCTTCCGCTGAACCCCCCGTTCTTTTAATCGGATTACGATTCCACAGCAAAATCTAAATCCGTTTTATCCGAAGCTTTTTCTTCATTTCGCCGTGAATGTCGCTGTAATCGGAGGAATAGAAATGGATACACAATCTCAATTTACAACATGCTACTCAATGGCACTCGAATAATTAATGGCACGTGGGAACCCACCTCCATGCTGCGAGGGTAGGACAGGCCAGTATTTCATAACTTCTAATTGTTAAACCCCATTCACAACGTTGTATTACTCGATGCGTCACCGTGGCTGTGTAGCAAGCCACGACATCTCATAACAGGCAGTACACTGCTAGCGGAGCTCACGTATCGTGCAGACATAGAAAAGATAGAGGCGCTAAACATTCCAGTAGTTTGGCAGTGTTCGTTGCTTGCACACCTACCTATCATTTGGGAACCATACGTGCAGTTCGACAATGAATGATACAAACAACAGACAAAATTGAAATGATTCTGATTTAGGGAGAATGTAGGAGAAATGATGAGGCTGCTGTTGCCTTGCTTGCCGATCCTTTTCCAGAGGCAGTTTGCCTTCTGTCGTTCTTTTACAAGGTTGTGAACGCCTTTCTCTGATGGCGGCGTACACACCGGCAAAAGGAAACAAAGCAAATGTGTTACAAGAGAAGCTAATGAAATGGCGACACCAGCAGCAGAGCACCGCAACCCGTGGATTAGTGCCCGAAAATTACCTCGCGATTTCTGTGTGTTCGTAGGTCTTATTGTCACAATACTGCATCGTCATAAGTATCATCCATACCACGTGTCACTTCATGAAGAACTTCACGGCTCTGATTTGTATAAGTGGGTATTGTTTTGTGAATGGGCACGTCAATAAATGCAAACGATCTCCACGTTCTTTGCCGAGGTTCTATTTTCCGAGTCTGCATTCACAAACCGTGGCAGCGTTACCGACATAACAAGCATTGCTGGAGTGTAGATAACCCCCACTGGTAACGGCAAGTTGACCATGAACGTCCTTGTCCGGTTAACATATGATGTGGCGTCAGGGGGAACAAACTCACTGGTTCGTATTTTATCGACGGCACATTGAATGGAAGCAAATATCGAATGATCTTAGAACAGGAACTAACAGTACTAATGCAGGATGTTGCCCTGGACGTTCGACAACGCCTATATGGTTTCAGCATGATGGTTGCCCAGTGCATTACATAACTGAAGCAAGGGAGGTGTTAGACTGTGTTTACACTTGTCGGTTGGATCGGCAGAGATGGCCCTATTAATTCGCCCGCTACTTCACCGGATTTTCTTCTGTGGTGATATTTAAAAGATATGATGTACCAGAGAGTGATAACAGGCCGTGAAGACATGATCGACCGATCAGAAACGCCTGTGCTGACATTCCCGCAAATATGCTTCTGGCCTGTGAACGGTCATTTGGAAAGCCGATCACTAAGAGTGTCAAAGTTGGCAGAACTACGTTTGAGTATTTACTGTAATTGGCAAAATAGAGTAGCGTACACCTAGAGCCACGGCCAGTTACATATTGGAGTAGCTCTTGGTCAATATGTCGGCGGAAAACAACGTTGCGAATGGGGTTTACAATTAGAAGTTATGAAATACTGGCCTGGCCTACGCTCGTACCATGGAGGTGGGGTCCCAACTGGCACTGGATTTTCAAGAGTCAGTGAGTAGCATGTCGTGAATTGAGATTGTGTTCCCATTTCTATTCCTCCGATTACAGCGCCATCTGTGCCGAAATGAAGAAAATGGTTCGGGCAAAACGTATGTAGATTTTGCCGTAGAATCGTAATCTGCAATAAAAAACAGGGGTTCCAATTAAAGATTTCAAAGTTGGCCCAGGTTAGCCACACACCTGCTAGGGTGGGGGTAGAGAGTGGTATCATTGGATGTTCCCCTTCGAGACAAACAATTTTTTTTGTTTTGTTTGATCCGATGTCTTGTTTTCGAGATATTTCAAAGTATTTAGTTAAAATGAACATACTGTATATTGAAAATACGTAGTCTATATCAGTCTGAACGTTTGTTAGTGTATTGTGTAGAAATTTGAGGTAACTTTGTCAAGAACTTTTAGATATGTTTGTTAACAGACTTTCCCATTTATATAGTGTGTATTGTAAGATGAAATTAATTAAAGTCAAAATTAATTAAAGTCAACACTGCCACCGCAGTTCAATCAGGAGTCACAGGGCCTTATTGCTTTCTTTGCGTTATCCGACATTCCGGCAGTTTTGCACTCTCTGTTGATCTGTTAGTCAATTACCTGGGGTGAACACACACCAAAACCAGATAAGTGACGGGTGGGGTGTTACAGTATATATACTTGTATGCGGTATATATTTCAAAAATGTGTGTATGTGTCAGAACAGTTAGTAGAGTATCATGTAAAAATTATGTAAATCGGTCACAGACTTAAAGAGATTTTTTTTAACGACATTAAACTAAGACATGACTTCATTATACATAAAATGTAGCCTCCGTCTGTCCCAAAGTTTACCAGACATTGTGTAAAAATTTCAGGTAAATCGGTCAAGAACTTTTCGAGATGCTTTGTAAAAACTTTAAACTACAACTTGTTTTTATATAGTAGTGTACTGTAGATAAATGAAGAAAAGGAAGTAAAAGAAATGCAATTTCTCCTTATCGAACCACATGGTACACCGGGCCCCTTACACCAAAAATCTCAGAAACTGTCCATGAACAACGTTCGAAATTTCACCTTCTAGAAAACTGTGTATTTACTGGACAAAAACCATAACCTGAAAAGCTTCCTGCTTGTTGACAAATTGTCCTATTTATCACGGTTTTGTCGAAGAGATCTCCTCGGACTGTCCAATCTGTCCCTGTCTCAAATCTTTGCGCACAAGAACAGTCATTTCCGTACCCTCTTTGTCACATTGCAGTCGGAAAAGCGTGAGTAATTCGAGCGGAAATTACGCTGCGTCGGCGTCTCTAACGGCGACACCGAGGTACAATCACAGGGGGGTGGGCAGAGAGAGGAGTGTACTTAAGTGCGCCGCACTGCCGTGGCCGCGCAGCCGCCTGTCACGAATCGGGACGCGTGGGAATAATAAAAAGCGGTGCAGCCAATGGCGGGGGCGGCGCGCGACGCGGCCGGGGTTCGTGACTTCCAGGAAGGCAGTGTAAACATCGGGATTCGTGCAGCCCGCAGCCGGGCGCGCACTCACACACACTGCCCGCGCGGCCGGCGGCGGCGGCGCCGGCGGCGTCGCAGCTGCCGCTCTCCGTAGAATTGAAAAGTCTTCATTGGACGCGGCGCTTTCCGCTCCGCTGACCAGCCACAATCCCGCGCCACGCCATTGTCGCCACTGCCCTCGAGGGCACTCGCAGCGGTCCTCGTCCCGGCGTCCTCTTCCGAAAACGGGAGAAAAAGCGAGATATCCTTCCTCTCGCTCTTCCAAACATCTGATATTGCAGCGGCCACCACAAACGTGGAACCGCAGTCACGTCTTTGCAGAGACGGCTCTGGATGTCTGCTACACTGCCGATCAGTTTATTACGACTGTTTCCACATATACATCTAGCTGGCTGAAATGTGGTATGTAGCTTCTTAAGTAATAGAACCCAGTATGTTGTCCTCGATGGTGAGTGTTCATCGGAGGCGAGGGTATCATCTGGAGTGCCCCAGGGAAGTGTGGTAGGTCCGCTGTTGTTTTATATCTACATAAATGATCTTTTGCATAGGGTGGATAGCAATGTACGGCTGTTTTATGATGATGCTGTGGTGTACGGAAAGGTGTCGTCGTTGAGTGACTGTAGGAGGATACAAGATGACTTGGACAGGATTTATGATTGGTGTAAAGAATGGCAGCTAATTCTAAATATAGATAAATGTAAATTAATGCAGATGAATAGGGAAAAGAATCCCGTAATGTTTGAATACTCCATTAGCAGTGTAGCGCTTGACACAGTCACGTCGATTAAATATTTGGGCGTAACATTGCAGAGGGATATGAAGTGGGACAAGCATGTAATGGCAGCTGTGGGGAAGGCGGATAGTCGGCTTCGGTTCATTGGTAGAATTTTGGGAAGCTGTGGTTCATCTGTAAAGGAGTCCGCTTATAAAACACTAATACGACCTATTCTAGAGTACTGCTCGAGAGTTTGGGATCCCTATCAGGTCGGATCGAGGGAGGACATAGAAGCAATTCAGAGGCGGGCTGGTAGATTTGTTACTGGTAGGTTTGATCATCACGCGAGTGTTACGGAAATGCTTCAAGAACTTGGGTGGGAGTCTCTGGAGGAAAGGAGGCGTTCTTTTCGTGAATCGCTGCTGAGGAAATTTAGAGAACCAGCATTTCAGGCTGACTGCAGTACAATTTTACTGCCGACAACTTATATTTTGCGGAAAGACCACAAAGATAAGATGAGATTAGGGCTCGTACAGAGGCATATAGGCAGTCATTTTTCCCTCCTTCTGTTTGGGAGTGGAACAGGGAGAGAAGATGCTAGTTGTGGTACGAGGTACCCTCCGCCACGCACCGTACGTTGGATTGCGGAGTATGTATGTAGATGTAGACGTAGATGTAGATGTAGCTTGTGTTGAGGGGTAGGATATTGTGCCTTAATTTTATTAACAAACTGTTAAAAAATAAACCACTTTATGGCCACATCCAAAAGATCTAACAAATCTTAACAACCATCACCAGATTTAAATCTGCTAGCGACTTTTCAGTTTGGAAGCAAGACAACTGGCGACAGAATTCACAAAACGTCTAAAATAACATTTCGAAAAAAATTTTAAGAAATAAAATTTCAAAAGATTTTTTTTTTAAATCTTGACGTTAAATCAGAGCCTTAACACAGATTTTTAATAAGATCAGCAGTGTAGCGTTTAAAGGGAAACAAACACCATCCGAACACGCTTTGAAAAGCCCAACGGTACCGACCGGCCTCCGTGTCATCCTCAACTTGTAGGTTTCGCAAGACTGCTTTATAGACGACGATGGATAATGAGCCTGGCAAGTAGGAGAATAGTCTTTTCACACATCAGCTCTAACGGTTATGCTCACCATAATTCCCAGGATATAGCAACATAAGTGAACAATCGCCCAATCGTTGGCTGCAAATGGTTGGACATATCCACCAGTCGCCCTAACGTTCAGCCCACAACAACTGGCTGATAGGAAACCAACCCGGCACAGTGGACTCAAGCTTCTTCGGAATAATATAGATCCAAGTAGATGTCCAAGCAACACACCAAAGTAACTTCTACATCGAACAATCTCTAGTGTCTAGTGATCCGGCTGATAGAGGACGTCACGTGACCTGCTCTGACTAAAATTCCAAATGCAGCAGCGAGCCAAGGATCTTGTCGGCCACGACTTACTACCCGCCATCGCCACACAAATCGTTTGACACTCCATCACCGAGAGATCCAGGCGTCCACGTGGTAGCACTGAAATCGACCTCATAGTCACTGTGATTCCCTCTGGCGGAGGAAAATCGCTCTGAATCTACCACGGCCAGTGATGCTGGCAACCAGAGGGATGTGTCGATATCGAATCGCGCCACGGTGTACCCGTACGGCACAAGGACATCCGACGATGAATGGTTAGTATTCAGGAATATAACAGGATCGCCCATTTGAAGATAAGGGCTTCTTATTGACATATGCGCTATTTCGAATGGGTTCTGTGATAGAACATGTTTAATTTACATCATCACTTAAGGAACTAAAGCCGGCCGGAATGGCCGTGCGGTTATGGGCGCTACAGTCTGGAGGCTTGCGACCGCTACGGTCGCAGGTCTGAATCCTGCCTCGGGCATAGATGTGTGTGATGTCCTTAGGTTAGTTAGGTTTAATTAGTTCTAAGTTGTAGGCGACTGCTGACCTCAGAAGTTAAGTCGCATAGTGCTCAGAGCCATTTTGAGTCAAGGAACTAAATGTTGTACACAAAACTGGCTTATATCAAACATAATAAATAGATTGCAAGAATAATGCAAACAACGTTGGAAAAGTAGAAAATTATAATTATTGGGGAGAAGCCACAATCGGAGTCCCAGATGGTTCAATTTTGGGGCCACTCCTAATCCTACGACAGAATGACATCCCGAACAAAGAGATTGAAGCAACAAAGCAGATCGGGCCAGAACAAAACTTCGAAGAGGTTTGATGAGTAATACGAGAACTCGTGCACCACTGGCCCATAAACAACTGTAGATTAAAAACGTGTTCTCTTACGGAAACCATTCGGAAGAGGGCGTATGTCCATACAAAGATTTTTCCTTCAAATGAGAGTTCCTGTTATATCCCTCAATATCTACCATTCCTTCAAGAACAGTGGTTGTCCACCTGTCTTAGACAATTACCGCTGAGTGCAATTAGACACTAGCTAGTAACCCCACCCCTCCCCCTCTCTGCCGTCTGTTGCCTCCCCTACCTCGCCCACATTGTTGCCAACTTTAGCTCCTTACTAAACTGTTGCATGAAAGATTTTTCCTGGTAGATTTTTACTTTTAAAATGATTAAAAATGAATCATATTTAGTTTGTGTGTGTGTTTGTGTGTATGTGTGTGTGTGTGTGTATGTGTACTTTTGAATGAGGAAGGAATTCATGGTGCATTGCAATGTGCTATCCACAACTCCTTCTCAGATAAGAAAGCTAACTATCAAGGGTAGACCATTGGTACAAAACTTACCTTCCCTGTATTACCCCTCTCCACTGCGGCAAGTACTTCGCCTGCACGCTGCAATCCCATCTAAAATCAATCCAGTTAAAAAGTGTGCACTATACTACCTGTTCGTAAATCACTTGATTGCTGCATTCCTTACTTCTGCTCAGGCAGAAATTGGGAGTCTTCAGGCTATTAACGCTTTGTGTCTGACCACAGCCACTAACAGTATAATAATAATAATAATAATAATAATAATAATAGTACTGCGTACGGCAATGTAGTGTCCCTTTTGTAGTTACTGCTGTGTCGTGCTGTCAATTAAATCATTTATCTGTTTCGAGGAGAGTAACGAAGCCATTTCTGGAATACTGCAGGTACTATTCACAACTTGGAGAAAGCATTTTCTTGAGATATTTAGCATTTGTTACGTAAATGTCTCACTTTTATCATCAGTAGTGTGTAGTGGGTGGACTATGTGAGGAATCTGTAACCTCCATTACATTAACGCTACTAATTGAGAAAAATAATTATTGATAAGTTACATAATCAATATTAAAGCATTACAAAAAATGTGATAATGCTAATGATCTTTCGAAAATAATTTAGTTTCGTGACTGAGACAGAACTGATTTGTTTAGTTTTTACCCCCCAGAAAATTTCATTTTACTCCTCAGGGGGTAATTACCCCCAGATTGGGAATCACTGTTCTAGAACACTTTGCATACTCCTCAATCCACTACAAAGTGCGTGGTGGAGAATACCCTCCATTGTACCAGTTACTAAGGCTTCTTCTCGTTCCATTTATGTAAAGATCGGAGGAAGACTGATTGCTTAATTGACTTTGTGAGACAGATAACTCTGTTATGAGAACCAGAGGAGCGCATGACTCCGACCGGCCGCCATGTGGTCCTCGACCATACGGCGTCATGCATATGAGCTCTCACGGCCTTCATCGTCTTCCTAAACCTTGGAGAAGCTACCTCTCATTCACCAGGCTGAATGGACCCCGTTGCACCCCTCCAACTAAGGAAAAATCCCTGGCAGAACCGCGGGTCCACCACACTGACCGCTCATCTGCACAGGCGGACAATACACGACTCAGTGGGAGCTCTGATTAATCTTCACAACGCCTGGGGCAACTGTACGTAGGAGAGTGTAGTGCATTTCTAATTTCCTCAGCGCTGGTACCTGAAACCTCTTAATTAGTCTTTCACGGAATAAGTAGCATCTGTCTTCAAGCGGCTGACATTTCAGGCCTTTTCGTCGACTAGTAGAATGGTTCCATGCGGAAATACAGGCCCTCCGAGTAAGGTGCCGTAACGCCGTCACCTTGAACGGAGATTATATTTAAAAATAGGGTTTGGTTATCAAAAGAGTTGGGAATAATATAGTGTACTGGAATACTGAATAAAACAAAACCTGCTTTGGAGAAAAATATGTTGTATTACTTGTTGAGCGCCCCACATACATCGAAACTGTGGAAGCGCACATGAGGGAACTGGTGGTACGACAGAAAGCTCGCGGAACTTATGAAGATATAACAGGCTACAAAGCATTTAATGGTCATCTGTCTCTGACTTCTTAGGCAATGGGTTGAAAATTAGGATATTCAGGCGGAGGATACAAAAGGTTGGTCCAGGAATAGTCTTATCGTCAAAGTGCCCGTGTACCGACTAGGTTAAACTGGTTGTACGAAGTTTATCTGTGGACACGCATTTGGTTAAAAAATCTGCACCGAGCGAGGTGGCGCAGTGGTTAGACACTGGACTCGCATCCGGGAGGACGACGGTTCAATCCCGCGTCCGGCCATCCTGATTTAGGTTCTCCGTGATTTCCCTAAATCGCTCCAGGCAAATGCCGGGATGGTTCCTTTCAAAGGGCACGGCCGACTTCCTTCCCCGTCCTTCCCTAATCCGATGAGACCGATGACCTCGCTGTCTGGTCTCCTTCCCCGAAACAACCAACCAACCAAAAAATTTGCGGATACTGATACGAGAGTTTTGGATGTGGCGTGAATGAGAATATCATTTCTTTTATCTGCGTAGATCTCAAACCACGAAAAGTCGCGAGGAGGGAGAGACTTGTCTGTCAGCTCCCTGCCTCACCCCTCGCAGGCCGAGCTGTCTACAGTAGCTAACAAGTGCTCAGAAGAATGTAATATCTGAAGAGTGGCGTAGCCAGCGAGGTTCAGCGACCTCAGCTCTACAGGCGCCATGTGGTGGGCTGTCGCCAGGCAGCTGGCCGGCTTTCGGCTTTGTCCCCTCTTCATAAACTAGGCGACAGTTGCCAAGTGCTCTCCCAAGACAATGGGCTGACGATCTCTAGCTCCTGAGTTCTCTCGTTTACAGCAGCGTCGCTCTAAAGCTTTTTCTACTGCCTCAAACGATTATATTGTTTATTAGAGTCTACTCATAGCTTTTGTTTTACACACAGACCATGCAATTTGAGAAACAGTTTGCATAACATCACCGTTGCATGTTAAAATTCCTGTATGATTAAAGTGAAGCACTGAGAACCATAGGGGCCCAAAACACAGAAACAAAGTTTTGAGAAAAATGACGTTCGTAAAAATCAAATTTGTGGGCAAGCTACTAGCGTCATAGGTCTGCCTTGTTTTTTAACCAAGTCTCAACTTCCCATATTTCCTATAGAAAAATCACGTACCCATTTCAAATCATGAAATTTTATTTAATCTTAAGATTATTATTAGTGTTGGCCCAGAAAATTTTCATACACAGACTAGTAACAGTACTATCTTTCTGACTATTGTGTAGTTTAGACACTAGTATCAGAACATAAAGAATAGATATTAAGTGTACCACTTACACAATTACGACCTAATCCAACTCTTCATGGTCCTCGTTACCATCATTTTATGAAACACATTTTCTGGGTTGAGGTTCAGACAAAGCTGTTTTCTCACTTTAGGCATGAAATCAATTAGTTTTGAAAGTCTATGTGTTTCAAATTTGATCCAGTCGTTTTGTTAAGTATTTTTGTTTCAAGATTGATGTTTGCTTTCCACCTAAATATTTCGGCACTAGCTTTTTCAAGATATTTACAAACTGTGGAGAAATGACAAATTGTGTCTCCTTTGATGTGAGTTGAAGAAAATGGCAGCCTCTCAAGGCTCCAGAGAAGTGTACTTTGCTTCATCGACAATTAATGATACCCTGTTTAAAACTTCGTCTTTGTAATATTTCTCAAATGTACATTGTTTCCGCGAACATCAACATTTGGTTTGATAGTGTTATCGCTAACACCCGTAAAACTTCTGAAATCCTCATAGTCCATTTTAGACATTGCAGTGCTTAAACCACATAAAGTGAAGTTATGATGGCCCATTTCTTCAACAGCTTCCAGATTTTATGAAGAAATTGGTGTCAGTGCAGGCAGTGAGTGTTCCTACAGCAATGAAAATTTGTGCTTTGTCCCTTATGGATGTTAGAGCAATCTTTGAGACAGCTTTTCGCAGTTGTTCGTATATAGAATGCAGCGGATATATCACTCACAAATCTGGTTCACTATAAGATCAAGAGATGTAAGGAGCATACATACACGATACAGTCTCAAAAGTGACGACTGTCTGCTTTGAGGTCCTTGTGGTTCACAGCGCCTTAATTTTTCCAACAGGAGGTATGTATATGTAACGCATGTTCGTTTATAAGCAAATATGTGCACCGTAATTCTCTGTTTTCTGTTTTCTTTAACGAATATCCATTTGTTGTTCCATTATTTCCCAGTAGCATACAACTAACAGGTCATATGCAAAGCTAATTCCCAAATATAGCGATTAATAGACGAAACCTTAAAGTTTTTTGTAACCTTATAGTGGACTCCAAGATAAATAATTTGACATAGCAGATCTATAGCAGCTAATATCGAGAATAGCCTGTACATGGGCTGTACTAACACATCATTTTTTCTTAAATTATCAATCGGGTTGGCTCCTTATAGCGTCAGTATACTACTACACAAGGTGTTATATCTAATTAAAAGTCTGAAGACAAATCTATGTGTGAGGACAACCTATAAAGTTCTCCTCTTAACGTTTTTTTTTTTTTTTTTTTTTTTTTTGTCATATGCTCCCAATTTTCCATGTAATTCTTTTCTAGTTCAATCCTTATAACTCAAAATTCTTCAGTCAGCAGATTATGTTCATTGTAGTGTGATTCTGGATAGTGTGTCCTGTTCAGAGAACACAGCAGGTTCTCCAACCAAAAATGTCTTTAGATTTGGGAACAAGTGCAAGTCAGAGGTTGTCAGATGTGGCAAAAATATTGGATATTCCAATAATTCGAAATTAAAATCCCTTACCTTTTCAGTTGATAAAGACTTTTATTCCTGCGATTCTTATAGAAAACTTGTTGGTTTTATGCAACATGTACAAAAATGGCAGAAACAAAATTCGTTGCTATCAACAGCATTTACAGTGCAGACGGAGAGAGTTTCTTTTTGCCCTCGTAATAAAACCAATATATACTGAAGCGCCACAGAAACTGGTGTAGGCAAGCGTATTCAAACTCGAAGATATGCAAACGGCCAGAATACGGCGCTGCGGTCGGCAACGCCTATATAAGACAATAACTGTCTGGCGCAGTTGTTAGATCGGTTACTGCTGCTACAATGGCAGGTTATCAAGATTTAGTGAGTTTGAACCTGGTGTTACAGTTGGCGCACAAGCGTTGGGACATAGCACCTTCCAAGCAGCGACGAAATGGGAGTTTTTCCGTACGACCATTTCACGACGGTACCGTAAATATCAGGAATCCGGTAAAACATCATTGCTGCGGCCGGAAAAGATCCTGCGAAAACGGGACCAACGACGAATGAAGAGAATCGTTCAGCGTGAGAGGAGTGCGACCCTTCCGCAAACTGGTGCAGATTTCATTGCTGGGCCCGCAACAAGTGTCAGTGTGCGAACCATTCAACGAAACATCATCGATATGGGCTTTCGGAGCCGAGGGCCCACTCGTGTACCCTTGATGACTGCACGACACGAAGCTTTACGCCTCGCCTGGGCCCTTCGACATTGCACTGTTGACTGGAAACACGTTGCCTGGTAAGAAGAGACTCGTTTCAAATTGTATCGAGCAGATGGACGTGTACGGGTATGGAGACAACCTCATGAGTCCATGGACCCCGCATGCCAACAGGTGACTATTCAAACTGGTGGAGGTTATGTAATGGTGGGGGGGGGGGGGGGGGGGGCGTGTGCAGTTGGAGGGTTATGGGACGCCTGATACATCCAGATACGACTCGGGCAGGTGACACGTGCGTAAGGATCCTGTCTGCTCACCTGCATCCATTCCTGTCCATTGTGCGTTCCAACGGACTTTGGCAATTCCAGCAGGACAGTGCGACACCCCACACGTCCAGAATTGCTGCAGAGTGGCTCCAGGAACACTCTTCTGAGTTTAAACACTTCCGCTGGCAACCAAACTCTCTAGACATGAACATTGTTGAGCATATGTGGGATGTCTTGCATCGTGCTGTTGAGAAGAGATCTCCACAACCTCGTACTCCCCCGGATTTATCGACAGCCCTGCAGTATTCATGGTGTCAATTCCCTCCAGCACTACTTCAGACATTAGTTGAGTAAATGCATGTCGTGTTGCGGCACTTCTGCGTGCTCGCGGGGGTGCTACACGCTATTAGGCAGGTGTACCAGTTTCTTTGGTTCTTGAGTATATAAAGTGATAAATGGAGGAAAAGTACGAGTATTTGCTAATGTTCATAAATAATGCTACATTTAGCTTCAGCTTAAGGGAAGTTGGAACGCCCTATCCCGACAATGGTAAATTTAGTGACATGATTAACTTTAATTTCAAAAACTAACAGCCTTAGTTGCAACTGAGGCTGTTAGTTTTTGAAATTAAAATTAATATTTACAGAGTTGCTGACAGGGCCGCGAAATGTTGAACATATTTTAGTGACTTGACTTCCCTGTATTTCAGGACCCACTGTAGCCATTGACATGAAACTTTTACAGGACATTAAGCGGTATGTTCTAAGTCTGCTGAACTACAATAATTGCATTTCAGCCACTGCTTTCTGAAATACAATTTTTTAATCACACTTAAAATTTTGTGCACTTTTTTGTACGTTGTACTAAATAATTTTAATTATACCAAAAATTATATTCTTCTTTTTGTTCAGTGGACTCAGGACATGAATGTTATTACTCCTTGAAAATTTGAATACTCTACTCGAAGTGGTTTCTGAGATTTAGGGAAAAATGCATCAGAAAATGTAAATTTTCAGGATCGACTTCTAAAGTTTTAAAATACTGTAACTCACTTAATACATGCTTCATTTTTTATTTTTAGTCACTCAGAAGCACCCTGCACCATACTATATATCGTCCTCTTGATCTGTTTCAAAGTTTTTTCTTCTTTTCTTCTTTCTCGACTCCTTAGTGGCCAACTGTGCTCTATACTCTGCTTTATCAATGCGAACCTTGTCCGCCTGTCCAAGTTCTCTGATCCTGTTTGCTACAGGATTAATTCTCATATACTGTAGCACTTTCACCCTACCAATGTTGCCATCATTAAAAGCCATAACAGCATCACTGACCCCCCACTTCAGTGTCTTCATTCCAACAAAAACATTTTTTGGTAAGCGAGTCCATATAAGATTATTGAACGGCTCATTGGGAGTTTGAGTCTGACCATGCAGACACTTCTTCAGTAATTCAGGATTTGCCAGATCTCCGTAAATATGTTTTACGATATCCACGACTGTTGCTGGGATGGAATGTTTATGACTGTATGAACCGTTTGAGTACTGGGTATTGCGGTAATTGCACCATGAATCAGGTCCAGGAGGGCAAACGTGGTGTACTGGTTTTTCATCAGTTGACAGCCTATGGAAGAAGGTAGCCCATACTGCCTGCTTAATTTTCAATAAATCCTCAGTATTATTTGTAATGGCCAGCGCACAATGCTGCTGTAGTTCTGCAAAAATTTTGTCTGTCAGCTTGCGTCTTTTGGTTTCTTGACTCTCAAACTTTGTTTCATCTTCCTCAACATAGTGCCCATCCTCTTCTGGACATGACCAACACATTCCAGTTTTGTTATAATCTCCTCACCATAAGGCTGAGTGGCTACTACACTGTTACATGCTTTTGAGTCTCCATCACCCAAGAACTTAGTATAACACACTCCCCTTTCGTTCACACATTGACTAAAAATTTCAATAGCTGCAGAGGCCTCCATACCACCACTTGTTCCTTCATAATTTCTGTCACAGATATGGCTTCTTCATTCCCTGATTTACACTTATAACAATGTTTGGTTAAAATATGGAAATCTATTACCTTTCCAGTGTCCACACTGGTCACCATAGCAACAAAGTTCTTAGAACTGTAGCCGCACTTCTGCCAAGTGCCATCAAAGACTACTGGTAAGTCAGTCATCCCCGTCATTTATTTCAACAGCTTCGTTTGCAGCACCCTTCATTGACGCACATTCAACAGACTCCAAAGCAGTTCCAACAAAAAACTTGTCGATTTTACAAGATGGGCGTGGCATATCCATCACGACACATATTGTTTCTGCTGCAGTGTCTCCTTTGCCAATAGCTGTCAATACATAAAACCACCTAACATTTACTTCAAAATAATTATCTTTACATTTATCAAAATTCCAAAATGAAAGGGTATATTTAAAACTGGCTCAATTAATGATAAGTTTCCGGGCTAGTCCATTTGATACCTCACTGTCTTCATGTAAACTAACTGGTCCTCCACATCTTTTACAACGCAGACATTCACCTAACACCGTTGTCAGGATGTGAAAATATATTGGAATATAACCTAACTTACCATTTACATCACTTTCGCTTTGAGAAAACTGCCTATCACAACGTTTTATTTTAACCTTCGAAGCACTTGAGTGTTTGTCTAGATAGTGACGAGTTTGACTGTATTTCATTGTCTGTAACTTCACACGCCACATGTTGAACACAGTCTTTCCCTTAATTCGAAAATCTGTTACCATGAAACCCAAGTTTCTTAAAAACACTTCGTTATTGCGTCATACTTTACTTTTCGAGAGATTTACCAATCTATTCGTCATTATTCCTCGGAAAAAAGTTAGCACTTCGACATACAAAGCGTGTTGATACTATGAAACGATACGATACTCTTTTTGACAGTGCTACCAATGCAAACTCGCAATTTAACCTTTATAACACAGTAATCCATAGCCATCTATACAAAAAATTATCAATTGTATTAGATCTTGAAGTAATGAACGTAAAAATTTTAACATTTTCAACCAGTGTAGATTATATTTGAAAACATAAAATAAAGTTATACCCATGTGAGTTTATAAGTGATATGTATATCATTTTATTCTGAAAATTGCAAATTTTATAGTGAGATGAAAATCCGGAAACGTGAAAAAAATTTTTCCCGTTCTAACTCCCCTTAATCAATCTCAAAATATTTCTATTGTTGAACCTACAAGTTCCGATATGTCTCAAACTCCGAACTTCAGAAAAGTCGGTGGGACGGATGCTGGATGGTCAGCTGGTGTCTAGAGCCACTTTCTCACAATATATTTGATCACCTGAACATCACCAACTGATGAACATCTTTACAGTACAAAAATCCGCGTCAGTTGTCAGTATTTTCTTAATTTCTTACACGGCCGTTTCCGAAGCATGAAGCTTCACTTGAAGACATCAACTGCGAACAAGAGAGGGGCTACTAGCATATACGTACTATGGGATTTATATAACAGAATGAAAGCTACAGCTCTGTACATTGGTGAACTCACATAATTACTGGAACATAAATGTGTGACGATCGGGCTAGCCACTCGTGGAGGGCACACCCACGTGAAACAGAAGCATCGGACTGCCACAAAAGCGTTAAGTCTGGGGACGGTTCCGGACATAAATCAGTAATAATGTAAATCAATAAATAACTGAACTCCTCCGTAGGACCAGCAACCATGGCGCCCGCCTTAACAGCACGAAACGTAAGTAACTAGTGCAGACGGACCAGAAGCCAGCTGACCGCGGCGGTGGAAGCGATTGACGTAGGAGCCAATGAGGTAGGTAACGGAAGTAGATAGCCGCAAAAGAGCTTGCAACAGCAACTGAGTGACCTATTCCCCTGCATAAGTGTGTTTCATGTGATCTACACAAAATAGAATTACAAATGTGAGAATCGATACAATAACATTAAGACATGGACTCCTGCTCCCGAACAGGCCACGAAGGCCCAAAGTTACCGACCGGCCGCCGTTTCATACTCAGTCCACAGGCGTCACTGGATGCGGATATGGAGGGGCATGTGGTCAGCACACCGCTCTCCCAGCCGTATGTCAGTTTCCGAGACCGGAACCGTTACTTTTCAATCAAGTAGCTCCTGAGTTTGCCTCACAAGGGCTGAGTGCACCCCGCTTGCCAATAGCGCTCGGCAGACCGGATGGTCACCTACAGGTAAGGCATACGGATGATATATAAAAATATACCCAAAAATTCAGCAATGAGACGACCAGAGGTGAGGTGTGGTGGGAAAATGGATCCGTTTTGTGAATCACACTTATGTAAGAAGACGGACAATCAAGCTCCCGTTTTCAGCTCATTTGCGCCTATCATTCAGTTCCTCACCTCATTGACTCCTACATAACTGGCTTCCACCGGCGCGGTCAGCTGGCTTCTGGTCCGTCTGCACTAGTTACTTTCGTGTCGTGCTGGTCAGGCGGGCGCCGTGGATGTTGGTCCCGCGGATGAGTCCAGTTATTTATTTATGTTGTTACTGACGTCGTTTCTGTACGAAACCCTCCCCAAAGTTGGCGTTTTTGTTCCGGTTCCATGACTTTGTTTGAAGTGGGTGTGACCCTCCAGTGCCTGACCGACTCGACCGGCACACATTTACGTTCCCATAAATATGTGAATACCCTCCAGTACAATCTGTAGCTTTCATTCTGGAATGCCTACCCTATAGTAATTGTACGCTAGCGGTCTCTCCTCTTGCTCGCAGTTGGTAGCACCAGAGCATAAAGTTTCGTGCTTCGAAACCGGTGGTGGATAGATCAAGTAATTACTAGCAACTGACGCGGATTTTTATTCTATAAACCTACTTTCTTAATTGTACTCTAGTCTTACAGACGTCTTCGGGTAGTGTTCCCTTGTAACGAAAATCCAAAAGACGTTCATTTTTCTGCTTACAATGGTCCTTTTCCTTGTTTGTAAGAGATGGCTCTGAAGTCTGTATGTCGAGTTTAGATGACTGTATTGGATGTGTCTGTAGTTTCGTGTCATGTTTGCGTTTTGTGATAATCACCGAAGGGAGAGAGTGAAACCCGGAACCCGAACATGGTTTACTCCTCTCAAAAACTACCAAAGGGACTGCCAAGCTTAACGTCCCAATTCGAAAGGCGGATCTCTTTCAATAGTGTCCCAAGACCTTACTTCATGTGACACTGCAAAGAGATCCACGACACTGGCACAAAGTCTTGTTATCAGAGTCCTTAGGCCATCATCTCTGCCCTTCTCGCAGGTCGAATACAAAATGCTTTCATCTTCCGGATTCAAAACAGCTACCAGACTACGGAATTGGGCGCAGAAAAAAATTTTGAACAAGCAAAATGTTTCACATACTCCCTAAATTTGTTTGCTGCTGATAGAAAATGTTCCGGAGAAGTATTATGAATAGTACACTAGAAAAATTTGGAAAATACAAGTAGTAATAGAAAAGGATCTAAGAAAGATAACTACAAAATGTATTACGATGACAGTAGTTGTGTACTGATTATTAATTTCAGTATTAATGAGGAAATGGCTCTAAGCACTATGGGACTTAAAATCGGAGGTCATCAGTCCCCTAGAATTAGAACTAATTAAACCTAACTAACCCAAGGACGTCACAAACATCCATGCCCGAGGCAGAATTCGAACCTGCGACCGTCGCAGCAGTGCGGTTCCTTACTGAAGGGCCTAGAACCGCTCGGCCACAGCGGCCGGCTAATGACGAAATAGGAAAACTTGTTGGAAGATTTTCAAATCCGACTTAGGAGAAAAATGGAGAAAGTTAAGTAGCTTAACGGAAAAAAGGAATAATGAAGCGTTCGAAAGAGTAATGGGAGCATGATGTCTCTTGAAATAGACTAGAACCAGGAAAACGAAGAGCGTTGGACATAACTGTTCTAAGGAAAGCTTTGCCAAATAGAAAAAATACAACGGAGAAGACTAGTAGGTAGAATAGGAAGAAGAAGGTATTTCGTACTGGCAGATTTTGGGGAAGGATTGTCCTATTAACAGCTAATAAAAAGAATTAAGAATAGAACACCGTAGAGGACAAAGTTAACAGCTCAAACTGGCCTTTGTCGAAATGGTATCATCATGCAGAATTTCATTTGGGTCAGTTTTCTCGATTTCCATTTGAGAGTTCTTGCTGTCGCACTGCATATCGTCTGGCAGGTGCTAATTTAATTAATTACTTTTTTAATTACTTGCACTGATATATCAAAATACATAATACAAAATTTAAGATACTAGAAATGCGATAATTCGAAGATGTCATTCCGTGAGTAATGATGTTTGATCGATGTGGGCTGTTTACCAAAAAACACCGTTACTTGAGTTTTATTAGTGAAAGAATCTGATTGTAATTGTGGCTTTACGGATGAATTTCCATTTACAATTCATCCTCAGTTTCTTGAACATCAGTCTTTCAGATTGTACGTTTTACTTATTTTTACTTAACTTCGATGACGTATTCGTTCCATTTGCTTGATGCGATCTTTCTGTACATACTGCCCCGCCCAACCACATGAGTGGCAGAAATATATATTATAATTCACTGACGTTTTTTGTCTACTATAGTTCGGTTTTGTGTTACGTTTTTCGTCCACCTGATTGGCTGGCTCTGAGCACTACGGGACTTAACTTCTGAGGTCATCAGTCTCCTAGAACTTAGAACTACTTAAACCTAACCAACACAAGGACATCACACACATCCATACCCGTGGCAGGACTCGAACCTGCGCGTCCACCTGATTAATAGCAATTGAAATCAAGAACAAATTTTTGGTTCATTAATAGCAGTCATCTAGTATAGTACCAGACATACAAGCAGTAAAAAGCGTTGCAACACACACGCGTCTGATACTATTTGTTGCAAAATTTCTTATGTATGAACAGTTCCAGAGGTCGTGGGGTACTTTCTTGTAATGGTTTTACCATCTATTCTTATATGGTTAGAACCATTAGGGAACAAGCAGAGGGTAGGTCTAAGGCGAGGCCTTGTAGCACCCGGTTGTCGACGTGTCAGACTGCATTGCTACCTTATACAAATAACAACTGGTTTTTATTTTTTACTTTTTTATTTTCCTGCTGGACAGTCAAACGGCTTCTCCGCAGTCGTTACGATCCTAGAGTGGTGTTAATGGACCAGGTTCGCTACTGCATTCGTCCATCCATTCTGCCAGATTTCCCAACAGTAGGATTCAAAGTCCCTTGTGAAATGTGTATCCCTATAAGAATTATCATTATTCACGAACTTAAAGGTTTTCTGAGGCAATACTTATGTCATCGTAATACCTAAATAACTGAATCAATATATTTGGGACAGAGGCGCTTCGCCACTCCTAATACCAACACTCAGTGTAACCTATTTACGAAAATTATGGCGCCGACAATAAACGTAGTCTCGTTGGCTGCCATATACTCGCTAATATGACGAGTCGTTTCTTCTTCTCCACTAGTCTGTGGTCCGTTAGATAGTGAATGCATACATACTGAAGAGTCAAATCGAACGATATGAATCAATGGGCGTTGTGCTCGGGATAGTAACGTTTCAAATTCTCATTCGCCATACCGATCCCGGTTTTCCGTGATTTCCATAAACTGCTCAGTTAGTGTTACATGTTTCTCATGATCTCGAACTACAGTTTCATCTATTTAAACATTCCGGCAACCACCATACAACGCAAGACGTAGGTGATTTATTACCAACAATGAGAGGCTATGTCGTGACATTCAATCACATGCCTTAGCAACCTTATATTTCCCAGTAATTGTTTATTCTATTATAGTTCCCTCAATAAGGGGAATTCTTGAGAATAAAACAAATGTTGAAGATACTTTCCCCAAACGTTAGTGCTTGCTACCTGTGCCAAAGAAAGCGTCGTACGACGATATCAATGTTACTGCAGACAAGAAAAATAACATGTTAATTCAAGAAAATGAACGCTGAATCCTATGAAACGTAGCCAAAGTCTGCAATGTTGATAACAAATTTGTAAGCACAAGAAACTGTAGTTCGGTTAATCCATGTGCTGGAGTATATGCTGTTGACGATATTCTTTTGGGGTTTCGGCTATTGAAAATGTGGTCTCCACAGTGGTGGTGTGATCTGAGGATGACCGGTGACGGTTGAAACCGTTAATTTAGAATTAAAATTGTTGTTATCGTGCAGGATGATACATTATTTTCTGAAGTATAGGCGATCGAACGATGTCTAGGCGAAGGATAGAATTACTGAATACTCTGGCGTAGAAACTAATATAAGTACGAGGGTAGTCTGGAAAGTTTCCGACCTCACCATAAAGATAGCAGCACCTGTCAACAAAAATTCTGGAATTTGTTGCTCATGGGCAGTAAGGCACTAATCAAAATTTGGACGCGTAGTTGTTGTCTGACTTGCGTTTTAGTGAACTGATGCTAGCATTTTTATGAAAATGGCCAAAACTGAGTATCGAGCTATCATTACAGTTTTGGTTTTGAAAGTCAATGCGGCTATGCAAATTAAACACGAGTTGGATGCTGTGTACGGCGACTCTAAAATTTTAGGTAGCTGAATTTAAATGTGGCCCGATAAACGTTCGGGACTGCCAGAAACCCACTGACGACAACATAGCTCAAGTTCACCAAATAGTGCCAGAGAAGCGGAAATTAGGGAAAAACTGTTACATTTGCAGAAGAAAAGAATTCTAGGACAATACGCTCTCTCGCACCTCAGGTGTTGCCATGACGAAAATCCACGAATTTTGTTTCACCTGCTTTCCTAGGCTAAAAATTGAGTTAGGAGGACAAAAATTTTCGTCGAATGAAGAAACCGTCACATTCGTAAACAGCTATCATACAGACAAAATACACTAGTATTTGGAAGAGTTAGAGAGATGGGAGCATCGCTAACAAGGAGAATATGTGAAAAAATAAAAATAAATTAGAAGGAAAAAAGGTCTTACTTTTTCGTGAAAAGGAAGGTGTTTCGTCGGTGTCCATTCTATAGTACCCACTGCGCGTGTATTGTATCGTTGCGAGCGGCAGTTAAATTTACACCTTCACCTACAACCAGCGACGCTTTCTGTTTTATTCCTGCTGAATAGCCGCCTCTAGCAAGGTCAGGTTGTCCACAGTAGATCGAAATCTCCTGAGCCCACACTGAAAGCGACTTAGGAGCTGCCTGGTCTCCAATACACAAACCGGACGATGGTTAACCATTTGCTCCAAGGTCTTTCCTATACAGATCGCTAAGGCGGCGCTCCGGTAACTACTGGGCTGAGGAGAGGTATCATAATTATCTCTCTCCACGAGTTGGAAGAGTTGCCTGTCTGTCATACAAGATTAAAACATTCGAGAACGATTTCCTTTGATGCTGCTGACAAATATTGAAGCATGCTGTTTCGGATTTTGTCGTGACTGAGCACAATATCACGAGCCGCAGGCAGCGCCGATTTCAGCTCCCACATGAAGAATGGGCAGTTGTAGGACCCCGAGCTGTTAGACCTGAAGTCCAACTCACTACATTCCATGGTGGTACGGCTACAACGAAACGCTGGATCCTCTCCGACAGTGGCAGCAATCAGCACAAAATGGTCTGGCATTGTCTGTGCAATGTCTCCAGGTGTTGTTTGGAGACACCCTTGAGTCAACTACGCTACTGTAGGTAACCGAATTACTTTACCGGAGATTCTAGGAATCATCCTGATGGCTTCCCACACCACAGTAGAACAGTTGGAACGGTTGATGGAGTCCAAGAACATTTTCCATGACTTTTTCTTGCATTCCTTGATGACGCATCGAGCCTTTGGCTTCAGTAATCAAAAGATTACGAGGTTTTCTGCCGTTGGGCGGTACTTCAACTGTTGCAGAGATGCACAACTGACCTGAACGACTGCACGGGCCTCACCAGTCAGGCAGAGGTGGCCTCCTACATTGATGAGAGGGCTTTGGGATGGAGGAGTCAGTGTCACGGTGGATTGCTCATGTGATGTGGTTTACCCACTCCTGGATGCTGTGGCGGAACATTGTCCAAGTGGCTCTGTTGATCATCCAACGTGGCTGCGTCCTTTCAGGGAGAACTCCATCCAGTAGGGGAATACGAAGTGGGAAGTGGTTACTGGAATGAAGGTCATCAGTGACTTCCCACTGAACAGAGTTCATAAGGGCTGGAAAGAAGAAAGAGAGGTTGGTGGCTGAGAATGAACCATTACCAGCACAGAAATGAGTTGGAGCGCCTATTTTGGAGCTCGTGAGGTTAGAGCCACAGAGTCAGTCACATGATGCGAATGTAAGTATAGCCGGAATACAGTGCAACCTCTTGCAGGTCAGTAACTAGTGTGAGAGCGGAGGAGCGGTGCGCATTATTGACAAACAAAAGGACCTCTTCCTTGGCTATTTCGCCAGTCAGGTCATCCTTGAGATAGAGTGCATAGACCCATAGGACAGGGACACCAGATACTTTAAAATGTGTTTCCTGCAAACGCAAGCACAGGGAGCGTTCCTGTACCTAGCGATTTCAGTTGCTCCACATATGTCATAAACCCACTAACTGCAGTATGGAAGCCTTTTTAACGGTGAATACTGGTTTACCTGAGAGTTGTTTGTCTAACTGTTTTGTAGCTGAAATTGATTTTAAATTTTCAATCTTTGAAATTTTATTAATTAGGGATTTACATGAGAGTTATTTGTCTGTCTAGGGGGTGACTGATGACCACAGATGTTGAGTCCCATAGTGCTCAGAGCCATTTGAACCATTTGAGCCATTTGTCTGTCAGGTGTGTAACTGGAGTTGATTCGAAATTTTCAGTCATTCAATTTTATTATTTGCTGGTTTAGAGGAGCGTGTCTCATCTCGAGTTTATAACTGAAGCTGTTATTATTGAAAGCCTGTCTGTTCGCCTTTGGTAACTTTGCTTAACTGAAGCTCTAATCATTGAAGGCCTGCCTGTTACCTATTTGGTAATTTTTGTTAACTGAAGCTGTTGTTAAGAATGCCTGCTTGTTTTCTATTTAGTGATTTTATTCAACGGAAGCTGTTATTAAAGAAGGCCTGCCCTTTTTCTGTTGGATAATTTAACTTAACTACAGCTGTTATTATTGGAGGCCTTCCTGTTCCCTTTTAATTAAATTAAGATCTATTTCATAACTGGGTTAGCTGAAGCTCTGATTAATCAACGCTTCCCTGCTTTTATTGCCCTATTATTGTAATGTGCTATCTTACTCAATCTGTGTTGTAATAAACTGAAATTGTGGTTGCCCAAAGCCTTCCTGTTGATTTACGTCAGTAAGGTAGTAGCAGGAAATGATACATAATGGTACATGGGCTCTAACCTTTCTCCTTACGTCCCTTTACCCAGGAAATTTTAGGTTTCAGTTATGTTCGGCAGCTTTCAATGCTTCAGGGATAGCATGACTTGGCTGTGGAACCAGCGAGACAGGCTGACAGTTGCGTTTACAGGTGCAGGTAGATGTGCCCTGCTCAAGAGTCGTAGCCTGTGTCTAACACTGACGTCCTGGTTAGGCTGCTCCAACGCCAAGGCAAAAGAATTGACAGAACTAGGTGGCTGAGTGGCCTTAAATTCCTTCTGTGCATCACAGTATGAGACCCGTTGCGTAACTTTAATTTCCTGTATCTTCTTTTCTTCAGTGAAAACAGGACAGTCCAAGCTCCAGACAGCATGGGCCTGGGAGCAATTAACACATATTGGGTGCCACAGTGCATTGAAAATCCTGTTCATGTCTCACGCTGCCACATCGCCAACCTGTAGCCCGATCGTTACAACCCATAATGGTGTGAATCAAGCATTGGCGCTTCAAGCAGCGCCTTTGGATTTGGGACATACGGTCTTACCTAAAGGCGGAGAAATCCTGTTGCGGTATACTCTGGCAACTTTGGCAGACTGAATGTCAGAATAAATGATGCTGTCTTCTGGAGGTCCTCATCAGTCCATTTTATAACGTTTTGGATTCCTGTTGCAGTTCTTTTGTATCCATATCCATATTGTTCGAGCTTGCGACAGCAACTTCAACACTATACAACCCAGTGTGCAGCTCTCCATTGATGGAATGTTCTCCAAGTAGCTTGGCATTCAACAGCTTCTCTCTTTGCGGAGCCTTCATAGGCCCCAGCAGAAGAGTAGCATTCGGCAGCCTCTTGATAGATTTGATTTTCTCTGTTAGTCCCTCGAGAGCTTTATGGATACAGAACTGCGAAAATGTTTTAAAAGAATCTTATACACGTTTCATTTCAACAAAAACGTTATCCACTACAGGTTGTCGTTGGTTACTTTGTTTACTGTCGTTGAGCGTCAGCGGTGACCCAGGTGGACCAGCCACACGAGGCCTCCTGGGATTCTCGGTGTTAATACTGCCCAGCGACCCACCCGAACCGCTTGGAGTAGAAACATGAGGTTTAGGCTTCATGGTATTCCCATGATCAAAGAAAGTCTACCCAGACAAAGCCCCACTTGCCCGGGTACGCCTTACACAACGGAGATGCGGCACGTTCCCCACAGGTTGCCCGCTAATGACTGTTCCATCGCAACAGCCATACATCTCATCAGCATGCAGCACACCTTGAGATCGAGGTTTCTTGTCCTTTTTTTAATAGGCGTTTGTACCGTCCTCGTGATTCTGGCGGTCAGTCCACGATTCCCGTTCCCTGTGACACGCAACGTTCCACAGCCGCGAGGCGCGGTGATCCCCGAAGTATGCCCAGAGCTTACGGTGGCAGAGGATTGGTGGCGCATGCCGGTCCGCAGCTCGTAAACGCTGTGGTCGCCAAGCCCGTACCCAGCAAATGAATGCTAAGCCGATGAGGGCGTGCTGAAATACTGTAGTTGACGAAACACTACACCGGAACCATGTTTGATGTTAATAGCACTGTACGGATGCACCTTACACTTCCTTATCTTTTCAGTTTTTTGAGAGATGTACCACAATAAAGTCCTATTCAGAAGAGCATTTGATTGCAACTGAGCCAGAAACGTAATTTGTGCTGCCTTGTAGGTTATCGTAACGCATGTTACACCATATCTCACTAGAACACAACTGTCGCACTGATAAGTGTTTATTGCAACGTGTCACATCGCACATTGTTCGACTTAGTGTGGACTGAGTCTTACAGCAAGTCGTCGTTCTGGTTCTTTTGTTGCGGGCCAACATTCTGCACAGCACAAGGCGTCTTGGCGGAGTGCAAAACTGTATATTTTCGATTTCAGTCGTTTCGGGATCTTAGCACAAAGGCAGCCATTTGAGATACTCATTGCTAACTCGGTACGCGATTTAAAGCACGAATAAGCCTTCGGCAGCAATTTTTGAGTCAAGGCAGTTGAAGATATTTCTTAGGCGGAAACTCCTCTGTGTTGAGTGAAAACTAGTAATGTGCGATAATAAGAATTCCTTACAAAGACATTTGCCTTTAAGCGAGTAATTCAGAATGGTAATATCTGTAGAGGCCGCATATTCCTGCTGCAGTGCACCTGTCTAAAAGAAAATAATGAATAATTCAAACAACAGGCGGCAGACCAGGTTGTAACTCAGAGCGGAGGTTTTCCTTTTTCTCGATTTTGGGCATCTCCCGAGGAGTGTTCTGGTCATGCGAAATATGCAAGCAACTGACCGCTCGGGAATCAATCGGGCGGATGTGAAATGTGGGCTTACAGTTTCATTCAAGTTTTCTGAGAAAATTTATATACCTGTTCCTCAGTAAACTAAATGAATTTCAGAATACAATGGCGCGTAACATTTAAAGGAAGAAATAAATCTTCCTTTTATCAGTATAAGGTAATCTGTAAGAAAATTAAACTACTACACTTTGATACATTTTGCTACTACTACACGTTGCTACATTCACAAGAAAAGTAGCATTCGCTAAAGCGTTCTGCACTCTGTCACAAACAATGTATTTCAATGAATTATACGCTAACCCAACACAAACATTTTCCTGGAGACAAATAAGTGGGGAAACATAATACAATGTAGGGTCTAAATTCTAAAGTACCTTCTGTGGCAGCTAGGCATCACAGAAAGTGGAGACCTGAAATGTGTTACTCAACGATGTTGACGAGGCGCTTGAAATACGGCATTAGCAGACAAAAATTGCTCATGCTTAACTAGTTTTTGAGTTTAAAACCACGGATCGGAACCAAATGTACATGTTTTCCTAGTAAACAACAGGCAAAACAATAAGTAGGAGTAAGAATAATTCCCTCTTTCCTAGCCTTTACCTCATAGTAAGGATTCTGCTATTTCCATGATTTGGCAGATGTATTTCGTTTTTACTTTGTGGCCGGATGTCCGCCCTGTCACACAGACACCAAAGGGAGGAAAGTCGTGTTGGCCATTTGGCTGTGAAAACTACAGCCTTTTGTTCCATGTGTTATCGTACTTTCTGTGACAGGCATTCGGGATTAGCCTAACATTTGCTTACACACGCGTGGAAAGCCGTCAAAAAACCTCACTCAAGTGACCCAGACCAACCGTTGTTAACACGCAATGTAAATTCGATGCGGATCAGGCTCTAGCAAGTTGCACTTCAGAAAATGATCAAGTCAAGAACTATAAATCACTATTGCCGCAGAAACCACATGTACTACGTGATATATTGCGTAACATCCCTATCTAACTGTGATAGGCTTAGGGAACTAGAAATTACTTCATTCAAAAGATATATATACGTGTATATATTTTTTCCTTACCACACCAAAATGGTGTAAGGCCATGTATTTAACTGTCCGCTTGCATTTTGGTGGCAGTTTGCTCAGCTCACATTTCTTCACTATGTGTTTGATGCATTAACTGACACATGCCCCTCATTTATAGCTTAATGATGCGTAATGCGTCATCCCGTCAGCCGCCATTGGTAGGCGACGCAGACTTCGAGCACATGCTGCAACAATGTAACTGGTTCTATTCGAAATAAAGCAAATAAAATGGTAATACAGATTTCTTCACCTGCCTCACATCACAACCATTCAACTTATAGAACAAAACATAAACTAACCCATTGGTTTGTAACATATTCCTAGCCGCGTCAGTGATATACAATGAAAGAGAGGGGAAGGGTATTTTGTCCAGGCTGGAGGTATTGGGTTGGACTTTTCGTAAGCCCCAGTGGGTTTTGACTAGGCTCGGAAGCTCAGTGATAAAGTGCCCGAACACAATTTCAAAGGACTCGGTTTCGATTCCAGGTCCGTCCTAGGGTTTCTGTTCGTCACTTACCACTTCTGTAATCTCTGTCAATGATTGTTGACGTTAAAAATCCCGAGGAGCATCGTGGTTCGGAATCCAGTTCAATCTGCGGATCCCCTATAACTGGCTAGGTAAGTCAGTTCGAAGTTCGGAGGAAGTCAGCAGCATACTATACCCAACAAGACTATGTCGAATAAAGAACTGTGAAGTTCAAAACAATATCGAATAGATGGATACATTACTTTAAATTAAGTCGGTTATAGTCAGGTCCTACTACGCTGGCTTAAGGGCTGTTTAGCGGCACCTGTTAGAAATAAACTTACTGAAGATCTGGTAGGAAATGCACCTTGCTGGCAAAATCTAAAACAAGGTCCAGTCTAATTAATGTGTCCACCGCCTGCGTTCTACGTCAACGTGCAATAACCATTCAGAGACAGCAGCGGAGGGTATATAAAGCGTGTCGGGGGGAAGCGCCAAACAGTGCAGATCTTGTCGTAATACGGAAATAGAGCGATTTCTAAAGTCCAAAAGGGTTTGTGACGCTACAACGCAGTCCTTGCTATGAATTTTTTCGCTTACTTAACACATGAAACTGTTTGTATACCATGTACTGTCTACTGTAAATATGTATTGTAAATACTATGTTTAAATTATGTAATATTTAACACTGGCAAGTCAGGGCATATTTAGTTAAAGTCAGAGAGATTGTTTTGTCGTGCCGATGGGTGCGGGGGCGCGCCGGCGGGTAGTAGTAGCAATAACGCCGTGCTCGGAGTAAGAAGTACAGTCGAGTGCTGTTAGTCCTAGCTGTGTTACATCTAACGGATAGTGTGTGGATCTAAATACGACGTGAAAGTAATGGTCGGCATATCTGGAAGCATGGCCGGGCAAGTTATTATGGATTAATGGGCATCGTGCTGAAGAAACGATGACTTAAATGTGAAGCGGACTGTAGGCCCAAGTCGCAACAGTAAAAGCCCGATGCCACATTGTGTCGCTGCCGTGGACTTCCGTCGATCCACCGACAACGAGGGAAGTAAGATCTACGTAATTTTCGTAGGATAAAATTGTAGAAGGCTTGCCAGTGACTGTGCTTTTCTCTGAAGTTGAACAATTAATAACAAGCACTTTATAATCGAAGTGTTGCAGTTACATTCCACCCGAAAATAACACCAAGTAGGTTCCTTCCAATCCTTACCTTATTGAACCGAGTGTGTCACGCCATTATCAAGAGAAAATATGTTAAATATCAAATTATTTGCATAGACGGTGAAGAGTAAATTTCTGACTGGTTATCGTAGTTAATTGTTGCACTTAATAATCTTACGCCAACTGTAGTAACATAATAATAGACTGAAGTAATAAATTTGATTATTAAGATTTATTTCAATGTATATTCAGCTGAAGTTAATTCAAGGATATTTCATGAAACTATAAAGCTTATTCCACCTGACAATCCCCCAGTTAACGAATTATTATCCATCAAAACATAGTTAATCAATTATTGGCAATATATTTCATTATCAGTAGATTAAACTGTGCAACGTACCTAATTTTAAAGACAGAATGACAGTCCATTATTCAAAATCTCGATGGATAATTATCTGTGTTGTCAGCATTGCACTTAGCTGACAAATTATGAAGAAAATAAGTGTAGTTAGATTGATATGATATTGTTTTATATGACTACTGAGCCTGACACAGTAAGCCGGCCGCGGTGGCCGTGTGGTTCTGGCGCTGCAGTCCGGAACCGCGGAACTGCTACGGTCGCAGGTTCGAATCCTGCCTGGGGCATGGGTGTGTGTGATGTCCTTAGGTTAGTTAGGTTTAAGTAGTTCTAAGTTCTAGGGGACTTATGACCTAAGAGGTTGAGTCCCATCGTGCTCAGAGCCATTTGAACCAGCACTTAAGTAAAAGTTCCCGTTCCACCTGCTGCGCTACAAACAGGTAAACTTTATTTTTGACGCAATTATTCACGTACTTAACAGTACTGTCGCTCATCAGTTGAGCTGGCGACCGATTTTTTAATTGCCTTTACAACTTAATCATTTCTTTCGGCAAAATTTCCACTGGCAAAATTTATTTCCAAATTATTTTCATTATTTCATTTACCGATCGTTATTGAATGAAATTACTCATTCAATAAGGATTAAGTTATAACGTCTCCTGTTTCCCGCGGAATAATCATTATTTACTTCGGATTCGGATGCCTTATCCCGACGCCGGTCAAAATTAATAATTCACGGTCATTGTCAACTTGTAATTTCGCAAATCCCGGGAAGCAGGGGGGTGTTATAGGTTCTATCATGGTATTGGGCAAAGGGTGGAAATATTTCCGAAACTGTTCACGTGCCGCCGTCGTTAAGGTATACTGTGCCAAAATGGTGCTATCGAAAACCAGGGCAGAGGCAAATGTGGTGCACCACGGGCCCTAGACGACAGTGGTAAACGACGGATGCGCAGATGTGTACGGGCGGATAGACGTGCAGCTATTGGGCAGCTGACCGCTCAAATGAACCAAGGGGCTACCAACAGTGTCTTCTCAACGACCGTTCAGCGAACGGTGCTGCGTATGAGTCTCCGGAGCTAGTGCCTGTTTCATGTACCCATGCTGACTGCTCTTCATCGGCAGGGTAGGCTGGAATCTGCACGCTAATACTGCTACTGGACGACCACTGAGAGGCGGCAGGTGGCCTTTCCAGAGTAATCACATTTTATGCTCCTTCGGGCAGGTGACCGTTGGCATCTACGGCACGGAACGTATGAAAGCAGACACCCTGCAGCAATCGTCGGAAGGGTCCATGCCGGAGGGCATTCGGTGGCTGATGTCAAGACGCAATGAATCGACACCAGTATACCTCTATTCCTGGGGACCACATCTACTCATACATCCAGTTTGTTTTTCCTCACCACTGAAGTATCTACCAGCGAAACAATGCAACGTGTCACACAGCTCGCAGTATACGTGAGTAGTTATAAAAGCACCAGGATAAGTTTAACGTACGCCCGCAGACACCAAATTCTCCAGATTTAAATCCAATCGGGAATCTGTGGGAACACCTCAATCGGGCTGTTCTCGTCATGGATCCTCAACCGAGCAACCCAGAGCAGCTGGCCACTGTACTGGAGTCGGCATGGCTCCACATCCCTGTCGATACCTTCCAGAACCTTACTATCTTCCTGCACGTATCGCAGCGGTCCACCCCTGCGAAAGGTGGTTATCCAGGCTTTTGAGAGGTGACTGAATAGTGTCGTAAGATTGTTCAGTGAAGTCCCTGCGTTATTGTTTCACACGTTGATCGGCTTCAAGCGGATCGATGTTTCTGTTCCATGTAAGTAGGTTTAAATGTCCTTGCATTATGCTGGAAACTTCTCAGAATTCTATATCTATCTCTCGCAACTTGCTGATGTCTTCTGTCATGCTCTGTACTCATAAAGTGTAGTTTTCCGTGGACAAAAATTTTACATTTCCGGAAATAGTGGTACAGTTTTGTAATATGTGACAGTAGCTACAGAAAAGATCGGTACGAAATAGGATTTCAGAAAATAGTAGTCACCATTAAAGATTTAGTTGATTACGGCACAGTGAATCAAACTTGTTTCGCACCATCCAATAGCTATGTCGTGTACAATCAGAAGAACTGTAGAATAAATGCCGGCCGGTGTGGCCGAGCGGTTCTACGGAGTTCAGTCTGGAACCGCACGAACGCTACGATCGCAGGTTCGAATCCTGCCTCGGACATGGATGTGTGTGATGTCGGTAGGTTAGCTAGGTTTAAGTAGTTCCAAGTTCTAGGGGGTTGATGACCTCAGACGTTAAGTGACATAGTGCTCAGAGCCATTTAAACCATTTTTTTGTAGAATAAATATCACTCATCATTTCGCGATTAGGATTCAGCCTTAGTAAAATTTCGTGATGTTAAGTTGTTCGAGTTTGGTACAGATCCCGGGGCAGAAAGTATTCATTTTCTCAGAAGAAGAAGAAAGTTAGAGGTGCCTGGCAGTCCATGTACGGTTGACGCGAGGCATTCAAGGCACCTCTAGAGCTGGCAGTAGATGCCAGCTGGGTGGAGGTCAGTTTCAAAAACTTTGCAGCGCTCAGTTCCAGGCGCTAACCTATTTGTCGGATGAGGAGCCGCCTGTTGCCTTAGTTTTTCCCTGAGGATGCTCGAGCGTGGAATCCGCCTTTCTTTTTGTACTTCAAAGTGGATCCGCCTCCTATTGCCCTCCTAGCGTGAGAACGGTCGCTGCTCCTTCCAAAAATTACAAACGGTAAAATTCGAAGTAAGGCGCCTGCTACAGCCGCCAGTCACAGCGCGGCCATATCCAGCCAATGGAGAGACCTTTCGAAGTTCTTGCCAACTTCATGACTTGGAATTGTGCATTTTACTGAGGTTGTTGATGACATTACAGTCGCCTTCCTCTGATTTTGAGTAGAAAACGAAACATTCGTTCGTCATATTGGCAGAAGTATGCGTTTTCCTCTGCCATGGGGCTTGGATGTTAGGGGCAGAGGTTTGGAAGAGAGGTGTTGGAATTCAGAGGGATTCTCTCCCCGGCTCTCGTCAGGTGCTGACTGGATCTTATTTGCTGTTTTTAAATAATGTAATTTCCGCTCAAGCACAAGTGAATTCCGCATTCTGAGCAGCTCTTAATTAAATGGTCATGCAAATAATTGTGCGAGCTGCCCAGATGTGGAAGTCTTATACGCTTTACATCCTGTGTAACCTAATATGTATTTTACTGACTTATTCGGCCTTGTGGGGCTGGTACTGAGGTGAGATGAATTTGCTTGGTTGGTTGGTTGGGTGCGAGGCGGCAGGGTGGAGAGGCAACTCGGGTACAGAGGCAGTCAGTGTGTGGCCAGATGTGGGTAATCCCAGAGTAGTGACAATTTCGATGTGGTTTCTCGCATGGCTGGAGTGCAGATGACGTCTATTTCCCAGAAGTGAGCAGCAAGATTATTGCGTGAATCAGTTAACCACACATCGTGTAGAATGCTTCTTAACGCTTTTGGAATTCTTACTCCCCAATACCTGTATTCCTTAATGGTTTTTCTTATCGACAAAATAACCAAGTTTTAGCTGAACTCTGATGTACTTAACGCAATACAAGGCAATCAAAATCATTCTCATGTGCACTTTGCATTCTTGCCTAGTGTTACAAGAAGAATAATGGGTCTGCTACAAAGATAAGATGTTCAGCAAGCTCCCCTCTAACACGAAGCAAGAAATTGGGAATTACTACTAAATCAAAAGAAAACTAACTTAAATTAGTCATTCTTTTTATTACGTGAAGATATAGATTCAATTATTTAAAAGTTCTGTTGGTTACGTGCAGGTAAAGCTCTATGTTAAATACTAATGCATGTAAAGCAGTTTTTGCAGATATAAGTAACTATTTTGTGTGTAATCAAGTTAGTACTGTTATTAAGCTACCAGTGGGAGGCAAACAGCAAGTGTTTAATATAACTGTGGCTATGGCAGCTTTTTACTAAGTACTAACTTTCTTTTTACTTTAATTAATTAGTTGCTGTAGGTATGAATATAACAATGCAGTACAGAGACAGGTACATTAATGTTAACACAGACTGTCTGCATTTTGACTGTTGTTGCTCTACATTTTCAAAAAAATTGTTCAAATGTCTCTGAGCACAATGGGACTTAGCATCTGAGGTCATCAGTCTCCTAGAACTTAGAACTACTTAAACCTAACTAACCTAAGGACATTACAAACATCCATGCCAGAGGCAGAATTCGAACCTGCGACCGTAGCAGTCGCGCGGTTCCAGACTGAAGCGCCTAGAACCGCTCTGCCACACCGGCCGGCTCTACATTTTGACTTATTAAACATCCCTGAGTTTTCTCCATCTACAGTATAGTTCTGTTCCAGATCAAATTGTATACTTTGTGTTAGCAGGATAATTAATGAACTTCATATATGCCCAGAGAAGTCGTTCTTGACCCTACGCACTTGACGAACAGATCAAAATCTCATTTGTGAAAGGGAACTATTTCAATATCCTTGCAAAGGTATTTCCATGAGTTGAAAGTTAGGATGGGTGTGATACGTGGCGCCGTTGACGCCAGTCGCTTCTCTCTATTCATACAGGGTGTTACAAAAAGGTACGGCCAAACTTTCAGGAAACATTTCTCACACACAAATAAAGAGAAGATGTTATGTGGACATGTGTCCGGAAACGCTTAATTTCCATGTTAGAGCTCATTTTAGTTTCGTCAGTATGTACTGTACTTCCTCGATTCACCACCAGTTGGCCCAATTGAAGGAAGGTTATGTTGACATCAGTACGTAGTATCAACAGGAAAGTGTTCATCACGAACGTGGTTCTGCAGTCAGTGCAATGTTTACAAATGCGGAGTTGGCAGATGCCCGTTTGATGTATGGATTAGCACGGGGCAATAGCCGTGGCGCAGTACGTTTGTATCGAGACAGATTTCCAGAACGAAGGTGTCCCGACAAGAAGACGTTCGAAGCAATTGATCGGCGTCTTAGGGAGCACGGAACATTCCAGCCTATGACTCACGACTGGAGAAGACCTAGAACGACGAGGACACCTGCAATGGACGAGGCGATTCTTCGTGCAGTTGACGATAACCCTAATGTCAGCATCAGAGAAGTTGCTGCTGTACAAGGTAACGTTGACCACGTCACTGTATGGAGAGTGCTACGGGAGAACCAGTTGTTTCCGTACCATGTACAGCGTGTGCAGGCACAATCAGCAGCTGATTGGCCTCCACGGGTACACTTCTGCGAATGGTTCATCTAACAATGTGTCAATCCTCATTTCAGTGCAAATGTTCTCTTTACGGATGAGGCTTCATTCCAACGTGATACAACATACTGACGAAACTAAAATGAGCTCTAACATGGAAATTAAGCGTTTCCGGACACGTGTCCACATAACATATTTTCTTTATTTGTGTGTGAGGAATGTTTCCTGAAAGTTTGGCCTTACCTTTTTGTAACACCCTGTATAAGATCTCTGCGATCGACTCTTTTTCCCTCTTCGGTCGCTTTTCGGCTATTTAAGCGCACGACGCTGCGGGGAGAGGGCTGGTTTTAGTCGGGTGGTTGATGCTGCGGTGTGCAGTCTGGTTGTCGGCGGTCTCTCTTTGCGCACGCTCTGTCCCTCCGTCACGTGGGCAGTGCGGCTGCCGACGGAGACGTGCGTGCGGTCGGCGAGTGTGTACGGCATTTAGTGAGAGGGCTACGGTCTCGTCTGTGTTGCTAAGCGAAGTGAGAGAATGTGAGAAGTTTATTATTAGTGTGTTACTGTTACCAGAAGAAGATAATCGTGGATTTGTATTGTTTCAACTAGCAACTCCTTTTCCTAATTAAGTTCTGGTCTGCCACTGATGAAGTCGTAAATAGAAGGAGGAAAGAATCAGTGGTACAGTTATATGGTTCAAATGGCTCTGAGCACTATGGGACTCAACTGCTGTGGTTATCAGTCCCCTAGAACTTAGAACTACTTAAACCTAACTAACCTAAGGACATCACACACATCCATGCCCGAGGCAGGATTCGAACCTGCGACCGTAGCAGTCGCACGGTTTCGGACTACGCGCCTAGAACCGCGAGACCACCGCGGCCGGCCGGTACAGTTATAAACTTCACTATTTGCAATGTGATTATATTGTGAACATGTTTATTATTAATTTGCCAAGCGAATAGCGACAGTCTTGTCACAATGTTGCCATTGTTGTCTGAAGTGTTGTTACGCATAGTATGATGTTGAACCGTGGCAACGAGTAGAAGTGCACGTAACTTAGTTATGTCCCATATGAGTGAGTGTAATAGAAAAATTTTCTTGGAGTAATTTGTGTACACCACTATTTCATGTTAGCTCGAAGCGCTGGATGTTAATGGCTTGTGGGTCCCTTGTGACCGTATTCCTGTTTTGAAATTTTTCTAATGTTTTCAAGATTGTTACTCTGGATGCTGCCCAGCTGCCGTGTGGTTTTATGTTGTTTTTTCAGTGGTGTAATCAGCGGTGAGCGTCGCCCTTGTAGCTGGTCGTTTAACTGGGGGACGACGCCTTGGCGGCGGCCAGTTTGAATTGTAACCGATAGCGCGTCGCTGCGTTTATCAGTAGATTCCAGTTCTCCGGTGAATTTGAGTATTTTATTATTTGTTCCTGGTGACGCCTAGGCGTCCGTCTTTCCTTCTTCGCTGTTCCTTTCAGCTTTAATTCAGACTCGATCTGAGTTATAGTTTCCGCGTACCTCTGATGTGCCGTTACTTGTCACTCAAATTTTTAATACCTGAAAGATGCCTTTCACTGTAACGGGTTTTTAATATCTGATTCTGAGAGAGAAATTGTGCATTGTTTCCGCTGTTATGTCTTAAAGGGTGTCCTGCTTCTGCGGGAGTTTTCTCGGTAAACCACATATTGTTCTTAAGATTTATGTAAAGAGGGTTTTAAGATTATTTATTGTTTGAGGTGGGCTTTGACGCCCATGGACATTTTGTTGTTTAGCAATGTTTCAAATTCTAGAGCAATTATGCACGCTATTTTATTCAGAGGTTTTGTTAAATAAAATCAGTTGTAAATTACAAGCCAGAGTTTGTGTTTGGTAATTATTACTTTGTTTATTGAGTGGAAGCATGCTTGAGCGTCTTTCCCAGGTGTTGGTTGTTGAATGTAAAACTTGATAAATGACTAAGATTTCGAGACGACATATCGTTAGAATCTAGCTTACTATACAAGTATAATCCACGTTTTTTAACGTATTGCGCTTCCTATTTTGATACTGTTTCCACATCTGTACTGCATTAAGCAAAAGTCGGAAAATATATGCACATATTTTGTATAGATAGCTGCTATTACGCCCTTAAATGAATTTCCATACTTATGAAAGCAGAGACCTACTAAAATATTTCACACATACTCTTGTGGAATTGTTAAAGGCTAATGCTGCGTGCGAAATCGTTATTTTGTTTTCTACTGCTGTGGAAGCGGTGACCTACAAGAATTCAAAGTGAAAAAAAACAACAACAGAAAAAACAACAAGTATTCACTGACGAACAGTGATTCTGACGCTTGTTAAATAGAACTGTCAATACGTTTCAACTTGACCACTTGTAAAAACTATGACCATTGCATTTTTTATGAGGAATTTCGGAGAAATTACGTCAACTGTACTACTACATTTGTAACAATAGTACTAGATTTGGTTGAATTATCAAAATCATTGCTTGATTTCTTCTAGAAATGAGAAAGACTGTAACTGTCAACTCCATTTGACACAGAGCGTAATGACAGGAACTCGGCTTTCTGCACCGAATCACGTGACTTAGATGTTGGTTTCAAATCTTAACACGGCAGGTTATATATGATCTATGGTAATAAACATCGATACGTGAACTCGCATGTATCAAAAAGTGTGTTAAAAGATTATTTTTTTCAAACAGACCTACGTAATTATTTAACCAATATTTAACAACGTTTTACTGTCATTTAATATGAACGACCTGAACAAGAATGCTGGCTTATTCATTTACGTACAATCTATTATTTGTACTCAGAAACATTTGGTCACAATCTAACCATTTACAATAACATACTTATTATTAAATATTATTTCTGTTTATATGTTTCGTGCAGAAAATATTATTACTGTTTATTAGTTTAGTGCAGAAAATGTTATTAATATTTATTAGTTTAGTGCAGAAAGTGGTAGGGTCAAATCATGTATGTAAAACACAAGAAAGATGTATTTTGGTGGTGGTGGTGACCTTCAGCCAACGAGAATTAGGGAGTCGCGGACTACTAGTGGAGTCAAGTAAAGACATGCATTTTTTGACTGTTACACTCGAGGAAGATATTCAGGTCACTTTACGTCGATATCTGGAAGAAGAGAGACCTGCCTTGGGAAGCAAGTGATGTTTGGTCGTGTAAGTGAACGGCCTTTTAACTTTTCCCACTTGCATTATGGCAATAAAACTAGGCCAAGCATGTGTAAAACGTCATTCTGGACTCTGTTGTATTTGAACTGGCGGTTATTTCGTTTATTGTGATCACGAAATGGCCGAGTTCATCGCGGATTTTGGATGATTCTTTAGCTTGGGGCTTTTGATACCATGTTTGTAGTATGCAGCTTTATTGTATTTTAATAAGGTTGTACTTCCATTTGTATTATGATTATTAAATGTAGGACCAATAACCCATTTATTTTAGATTTTTAATTGAGTAAACATTATTCAGCATAATCCTCTGGCGTCACTTACATTAGTTACAGATGTTAGAATGAACCCTTTTTTATTAATTATTCACTTATCTTTTATTTAATATTTCTGATTATTTTATTAATTTGAAGTTCTAGCTAATGCATAGACTGAGTGCAGTATAACAAGAACATGTTATTATTTGCAGCGAGCTTAGCTGCAGGTAATGAAAGCAGACGTGTGCGACTCGACCCTACTTCTTAATCGAACCGTCCTTTCTAAACAGAGTCGTGCATGACCCAATTAGCAAGGTATATCAAATAGGAGGTAAAGTCGCACCTGTGGTCTTCCACTTAAATGCAAATCCTAGAGAGTTTAGAGTCACTTCATTTTATTTTGGAATAGCTTTCAGACAATTTTGTTTTACTAATTGTTAATTGGTCAGTAAACTACAAAAAATTGAAGTTTTTCTATTATCAGTCTAAATTACATTTTGAGATATCTGACATCCTACAACACCCTTACACAAAGTAATTAGGCGAACTGTAATTCACAGTTATGACCTACTGCGCTTAAAGCATGTTTGCTTCATTGTGATGAATTTCCTTTGCATGTGCAGTAGCCAAGCACTAGTTTTACATAAATTTTTAGGGAGACAGGGGTGTTAAAGAGAGTGTAAGGTTCACATATTTTGCTAGCACGAAGGTTGGGCGCTAGCTATGGAGGCTTATTTCGATGTTTTTTAGGTCTGTTTCACTGAGTTACTGATCTGTGGTGTGCTTCCCAGTTAGGACCCAACATGAGCGCAACAAATTTTCAGAATGTATCCTAAATAGTGAATCAGTGGACGTTGTGAACACATTTGTGACATAATGGAGCTATTACAGAAACATATGTAGGTAAACAAGGAAAAGAAGAAATTGCGGTTTTAATGGAGACTATTTATAGATGATATATAGATAACTTCTGTATCAGTATTAATATTACCGCTTCTGGTAACGCATTTTAAGCTTTGTTTAATTGGAGGTATGGTGGGGTTGGGGGGGGGGGGGTGGTGGAGGATATGTGCGTTTCCTATCCCCAGTCGCATTTGTCATTACATTTTGCCGGATGACGGTGTAATTACGTCATTGTACCAGTACAGTCGATATCGGTATCTGCAACAGTAGTACAGTAAAACTTGCTCAAAACGGAATCGCCTGGAACTAAAATAATTTTCCAAATTGGACAAGTTTTTGGATTACACAAAACTCACAGGGCTACGTAAAATTTGTCAAGTATCATGACTAAAGCACAGTAAAATTTTTTGATTATGCATGTACTGTATTTACGTACCTTCACTCCAGCACAGTAGATGTTCATTTACTGTATATTGGGCAATAGAACACTGGACTATTACACTAAGTGATAAATAACACGGCATTTCTATATTTACTCGATCTTTAAATTCTTTTCCCTTGTTTCTTCTTCATTATCCTTTGTGTTGCAGATTTCTGTTAAATCCGTTGCTGAAGTGAAAGTGGAGTGAGTTGACAGAAAGTCATCACTTCGAATGTAATCATCTGCACGACATGAAATGTTTCGTATTTCCATTAATTCAATAATTCGTTTATTATTGTTGTATTCTTCTTTTCCGATCTCCTTCGCTTTTCTTTTCATTTGCCTGTTTCCTTTCATCCATTCGTCCCGAATCTTATCCTTGTTTCTTAAATTCTCATAAATTTGTGTTTTATCGCATTTGAAACGCAACATAATTTCGTGCAAAGAGAGTGTCTTTCTCAGTCTCCTCGATTACATTAATCTTTTCGTTAAGTAGTAACGACACAAACCGTTTTTTTGACATCATGTTAACTGTCTCTCTAAAAGTGCTACTAGTCAACTGAAACTGGCAGAAAATAATGACCTTGCCGGGTAAAACCAATGTTTAACGGAACAATACCCACTTCTTTCACTGCGCACATTGCAGCAGAGTGTTGGCAGATGCGCGATAATGTTCCTGTATGAACCGGCGTGCTTCAATAATGCGAAAACGAGAAAGCCGACAAACTGAGCACTGACGAAAGAACCATTTCGTTTGATGTACTTTACCGACACTGAGCGTAACTTATTCGTTGTTGCACAGAGTGGCGAAGTTTTAGGTCCACACCAGCAGCGCCTCGCTGCGCTGGACCTTTTTCCTTGGTTTTTCGCTGCTTAACAGAGGTGTTAAAAGTAACGTCCTTGTAGAGTCGTGAATAACTAATGAACCGTAATACAGTAGTACTGTATATGCTCTTTTCTTCATTATACAGTGAATTAGTATGTTCTAAGATTTTCTTTCCGTTTCCGCGTTAGGCACGATCCGCTTTATACAAAAAGTCGTCATATAAAAGTGCACTGAATCCGTCGGGACTGAAATACTTGCACAGTCTGGCCAGATTTCCAAATTATACACGTGCCGATTTGAGCAAGTTTTACTGTATAAATTTCCCAAACCTTCTCTGGCAGTTTGCTGTTACTCTTGTCACCGCGGGTAGAAATGTAAAACCTGTCAGGAAGCTAATAAATTTATGGTCTTGCTGTATGGGGAAGGACTCGGAAATAGAGAAAGGGTCAAGGCTGTCGCATGGACTGCTGAATATCCATCGGCTTTCGTCGATTGGTCGTTCGTCTCGACGCGGAGGATAGACTCCAATAAAATACGTACCACATTTTTTATTAAACTATATCTAACTGAAACCGATCCTTGGCAACTATTTTCACCTCTTAAGAGGTCTGCTCTCACAACAACTGGTCCATCTGTTTTTTGTTATTTTGTCAAAAAAGTGCATTCTAGATAAAGATTGGAGGACGGTCACTACCGCACTTGTTCTTAATACAGCATTATGAGAAAAATAACATAGTCAGTACAATGTGATGGAGATCATAGAGCGGGCAACAGAATACAGTTTGAGACATACGGTATGGCAGTCGAATAATCTAACACAAACGTTACTGTCTTCTTGATGGCAGCCCATTGTAGCACTAATCAAAAAGGCTATCAGCATCAAATACCCAGGTCTGAGTAGGATGTGAATCATAGACAGATAAAATTCAAAGCATTGTTATGTATAACCAGTACATGCCGAGAAAGGTTCTGAGGGATGGCGTAAACGCGCTATGGTTGGATACCCATATTAAAAAGTCGCTTGCAACCGGTCTATGGTCTGCAGTTGGTTCTGATACGATGCTGTAGACAGTGAGTTATGCTACGTGGGAGACTTGCTGACATCATGAATCGTGCTAGCCGTGTAAGACAAAAGAGGATGTCCTCAGAGCTCCGGTTTGCAGCTGGATGCATGCAGTGCGATAACTACAGGCTCAGCCTCTTTCCCATTTAGAACGAGACCTCCCAGCAAACATACCGAGTGCCCATTGTCGTTACTTTCCGGCGTAGCGTCATCAGTGATGCTATATTAAGAAATCCATTATACCCTTAAATTTTGAGTTCGTTATCACCAACATTCCCCTCTTTGGTTACTGTCCAGACTAGGCTGAAAAATTACTCAAAGACTCAACAGACGAGTAAACTACTGGTGTAGGTAAGTTAAATGTCCACTGTAAGCGAGTTAGATTTCAGCACCTGGTCCACTTCTCGTTAACTAACGTACCTACACCAGTAGTTAAGGGGCTCCGGAAAGGCTCAAAATCATGAAAAGTTCAATTTTTACTTTTTTGCGTTTTCTGAATCTGCAGACTATTACCTTTTAATAGATATATAATTTATTCAATTCCGAAGACTACAACTATTTTTAATTTTTTTTTGAAATGTATTCTACATGGGCGTGACTCACTGTGGCGCTGTTAAACTGCTGTCAAATGGTGTTATTATTAACGTCCGTGCTCATCAGGTACATTTTAGTGATGTGAGATAAAGTATGTGTTGTGGCTAACCTGTGATGGTTCAATATATATCGCTGGTGTGATTGTCGATTGTTTCATGTTTATTTACTCTGTCGTTATCTCGAAAATATTCGTAATTAATTCTGTTTCTTGAGTCTCTGTTTTGTTGAAGTATAATAATGAGTAAAAGTAAAGTTATTAGAAATCCTCTGAAGGCTTTTAAGAAAAGGAGAAATGTTGGAAAGCCAAAGGTCTGTGTTATTACTGTAAACAATAAAGACGATAACCAAGTGAGTGAACCTAACCTCTCAAGTACACCTGCCCATAGCAGTCAAAGTGGGAAAGAAAATACTTCACAGAAGAAGCTAGGTTCAATGAGTGAAAACTATGAATGTATTATGGGCGAATCGGATGTGAATGAAATATTTGATATGTCGGTTCTCAAAGGAATTTTTTCAAACTGTGTAAGATGTATTCATTGTAGTGAAGTTGGTCTGGAACTCTCCATAATAAAGCACGTAGGACTTGCTAGTGAAATACAACTGAAATATGATAAGTGTTCATACATGACCACCTTCTGGAACAGTGTTGCAGTAACTGCAACTGAAGAAAATGGTAGCAAAATCTACGAACAAAACATTTGATTTGTTTATTCCTTGCGTTCAGTTGGTAAGGGTGCTACTGCAGGTGCAATTTTCTGTGGCATCATGAATCTTCCAAATCCCCCAACCAAGTTTACGACCTATAATAAATTAATAGGGTCTAAAGTAGAAGATGTCTGTATAGAATCTATGAAGAACGCTGTGGAAGAGGCAGTAATGGAAAATAATGGTAACAGAGATTTGACTGCAGCGTTCGATGGTACCTGACATAAACGGGGACACGCATCTCTTCATGGTGTGTATCTGCCACCAGTATGTATACAGGGAAAGTTTTAGATGTAGCAGTAATATCAAAGTATTGTAGATGTCCACAAAAATATAAAGGTACACATGAAAATAATTGCAAAGCTAACTATAGTGGCAGTAGTGGAGGAATGGAAGTGGCTGGTGTTGCCAGTATATTCCAGCGTTCTGAGGCGTGTGATAAAGTGCGATATGTTAATTACCTTGGTGACGGTGATTCTAAAAGTATCAAACATGTTCAAGGACTGAAGCCCTATGGTGATGATGTTGTAATGCAGAAATTTGAGTGTATTGGACACGTACAGCAGCGAATGGGGACAAGACTTCGGCGACTGAAAGCTTCGTACAAAAAACAAAAACTCAGTGATGGTAAAGGGTTGGATGGGAAGGGAAGGTTAACTGAGAGTGTAATTGACAAAATACAGAACTATTATGGAATGGCTATTAGGCAAAATACACAAAGTGTCGACGAAATGAAGAAGGCTGTTTGGGCTCTTTTTTTTCATACTTCTTCAACCGATGAAAATCCCCAACATAGCTTGTGTCCCAAAGAAGAAGACAGTTGGTGTAAATATAACAAAGGATTGCTAACTGGTGAAGTGTACACTCATAAGCATAGTCTGCCTCATGCAATAATGGAGGTGACAAAACCTATTTTCAGAGACTTAGCAGCACCTGAACTGTTGAAAAATGGTATTCACGGAAAAACTCAAAACCCCAATGAAAGTGTAAATAGTGTTATATGGTCGAGAATCCCCAAGACTGTATTTGTTGGAATAGAAACACTTCACTTTGGTGTGTATGATGCTGTTGCGACTTTCAATGATGGCATCATTGTAAGGTGCAAGGTATTTAGAAATATGGGAATGAAGATAGGTTCTAACATGGTACGAGCGATGCTTGCTTTAGACAAGGAACGCCTTCGGGCTGCAGACAGGGCTGTAAAGAGTCTAGAAATACAAGCAAGAGTAAAAAGGAGGAGGAACAAGAGGAAGCTGGAAGAGGAGTTTGCAGAGGATGAAGATAATCCATCCTATGGACCTGGAATGCACTAAAAAGTTAATCCAATCTTTGTCGCTCGATTCCCAAAACTTTTATTTTGTCATACTAATTACATGTTTTCTAAGGATCTTCCAAACATATTTGTTTCAAACTTTCAGTAAATGTTACACAGTACCTTCTGCATAATTTAACACAGCCTTTTTCCAAAAAACTGTATATTTTTGAATATATAAATAAAAAATTGCAAAAAAATGTTGTGAATTTTCATTACAATTGAAAAAAAATCATATTTAATAACTGAACTAAAATTTCGTAAAATCCCTGTGTTAAGTTGTAGCCCATATTCCAATAAATAATCTGTAAAAAGTTCAACTTCCTACCTCAAATACTTTGTGAGGAAAGATGTAATTTATAAGCGTTATTTTAACATTGCAAGTATAGGGCGTTCCGGAGCCCCTTAAGTAACTTTCACAAGCTTTCAGTTTTGATAGGCGCATCTTACAATTAATTTTATTGCATTCCCTGGCGCAATTAAATGACTTCATTTCTGCCAAATAGAGTGCAGATATGTTTAGTTTGTTAGCGCCTCTTCCTGCCTGTTCATTTGTAATTCCACAAGCAACTATGCAATATAATGTTGTGCGTGTAATTGTTTACAGAAGTTGGTTAGAGTTTATAATTTTCTGTTATTTTGTTATTCCCGTTGTTCTTTCTTTGTGTTTAACTTTGAAACACACGATCTTAAGATGATAATAAGTTTCAAGAAAGTCGAAACAAGTTACAATAACTTTGGCATGATACGATACTGGAAAATACAATAAAAGAATTTCAACCCTTGACGGGCTTCGATATATCAGAGCACGACGTAATCTCTTTTCCAGTGTAACTAAGCAACCGCCTTCTCCGCCTCCCTGAGGGAACATATGTAAACTATGTAATCAAAAGTATCCGGACACCCCCAAAAACATGCTTTTTTCATATTAGTTGCGTTGTGCTGCCAGGTACCCATATCAGCGACCTCAGTAGTCATTAGACATCGTGAGAGCAGAATTGGGCGCTCCGCAGTACTCACGAATTTCTACCGTGATCAGCTGATTGAGTGTCACTTGTTTCATCCATCTGTACGCGAGATTTCCACACACCTAAATATCTCTAGGTTCACTGTTTCGAATGTGATGGTGACGTGATGAACGTGAGCGGAAACATACATCACAAAAGCGTACAGGTCGACCTCGTCTGTTGACTGACAGAGACCGCCGACAGTGGAAGAGGGTCGTAATGTGTAATAGGCAGACATCTATCCAGACCATCACACAGGAATTCCAAGGTGCATTAGGATCCACTGCAAGTTCTATGACATTAAGGCGGGAGATGAGAAAACTTGGATTTCATCTCGAGCCGCTGGTCAGAAGCCACACATCACTCCCGTAAATGCCAAACGACGCCTCGCTTGGTAAACATTGGGCGATTGATCAGTGGAAGAACGTTGTGTGGAGTGACGAATTACGGTACACGTTGTGGCGATCCGATGGCAGGGTGTGGGTATGGCGAATGCCCGGTGAACGTCCTGCCAGTGTGTGTAGAGCCAACAGTAAAGTTTGGCGTTATGGTGTGGTCGTGTTTCTCATGGAGGGGGCTTGCAACCCTTGTTGTTTTGCGTGGCTCTATCACAGCAAAGGCCTGCATTGATGTTTTAAGCACCTTCCTGCTTCCCACTGTTTAAGAGTAATTCGGGGATGGCGATTGCATTTTTCAGCACGATCGAAAGCTTGTTCATAAAGCACGGCATGTGGCGGAATGGTTACACGACAATAACATCTCTGTAATGGACTGGCCTGCACAGAGTCCTGACCTGAATCCTATAGAACACCTTTGGGATGTTTTGGAACGCTAACTTCGTGCCAGGCCTCACCGACCGACATCGATACCTCTCTTCAGTGCTGCACTTCATGAAGAATGGGCAGCCATTCCGCAAGATACCATCCATCACTTGATTCAACGTATGCCTGCGAGTATGGAAGCTGTCATCAAGGCTAAGGGTGGGCCAACACCACACTGAACTCCAGCATTGCCAATGGAGGGCGCCACGAACTCTTAAATCATTTCCAGTCAGGTGTCCAGACACTTTTGATCTCATATTGTGTTATGGGTGGGACATAACAAGACATTCCAACGACGAAAACAAGGTATTCCCGAAGATCATCCGGGAATCGTGAAAACTGGCGCACTAGACAGAGCATAAACAGTACATCCGAACCATGCCGAATTTTTCTATTCTGAATGTTGCTACACGAAATCGGGGACCAATAAGTATCCCAGATCTCAAGACTGTTGACGGTTGCCTATACCAGACGTACAGAGAAGTATGCCAACGCTTAGGACTACTGGAAAACAACAGCCACTGGGAATTAATTTTACAAGAAGTCCACACACAGCCCCCATTGAACAAATGAGAGACTTATTCGCCATGACTCTAATAACGTGAATAACGTCGAACCCAAAACGGCTATTGGGGTGCTTCAAAGAGATGAATGATGACATACAGTACCATATCCAACATCCTGAAATGCCCATCGAATTCAACGACGAAATCTTCTATGAAACACTCATTCGCCTAGAAGATAAATGTTTAGCAGTAAACAACCAGACCTTAGTACAACCTGGGATGTAAGCAGCACGAAAGAATGCTATCAGTGTACCAAACTTCGAAACTACAAAAGAAAAAAGCCACAACATCAACGAACTATTTCAATACATTTCTCACAGCACCACTCTTCAATGATAATAATCAAAAAGAGAAATTTACAACGTTATCGTGGACCGGATCGACAACAACACTGACGGAAGTATTTACTTAAACGCACTAGGCGGCACCGGGAAATCGTTTCTTATATACGTATCTATTGCTGGCGAAAATACGTACTAAACGACACATCACACTTGCCCTGGCATCATCCAGCATTGCAGCCACACTTATGGAAGGAGGACGTACTGCCTATTCTGCCCTTTTATTGCCGTTGAATGTAGCCGAAGAACAATTCCCGGTATGTAAAATCTCAAGAGCAAATGGACGGGACGAACTTCTGGACGGGGTTAGATTCTATAGGAAGCTAAAATTATTTTCTGGGGGGAATGTTTAACGGAAGAAAATCACTCGAACTCACGGACAGTACATTACAAGATTTACGAAGAAGCTCTGAAGTGATGGAAGGAGCTCTACTCATACTCTGAGAAGATATTCGACAAACACTTCCAGCTATCCCAAAGTCAACAGCAGCAGACGAGATCAATGCATGCTTAATCTCATCTCTGGCCACTCATACAAATACTGCGACTAACAAAAAATATAAGATTTGAACTATCGAAAGACGAAACAACTACACATTTTGCTCAGCAACTTTTACACAAATAGGCGAAGGCAGACATCGTATTGACCAGACGACCGGCATCATTAACTCAACAGTGATTTCTGCAATATAGCCACTGCTAAAAACGAACTTATCGACGAAATTTATCCGAATATTGTTCAGAACTATACCAATCCGGACTAGCTATTTGAAAGGGCAATTTTGGCAAATCAAAATAAAATTGTAAACCATATCAGCTTTAATATTCAAAAGAAACTTCCTGGTAAAGAGAGAATATACAAATCGATTGACACGATGGTAAACGTCGAAGAAAATGTGAACTTCCCTAGAGAATTTCTGAACTCTCTGAAAGTACCAGGAATGCCATTACACTGCCTTAGAATCGAATCTCCGGTCATACTACTCAGAAATCTCATCTCACTAAAACTAAGTTAAGGAGCAAAGATTATTGTCAAACAGCAGTCGAACAACATGATTGAACCAGAATGATATTTTCACTCTGCAGCGGAGTGTGCGCCGATATGAAACTTCCTGGCAGATTAAAACTGCCGAGACTCGAACTCGGGACCTTTGCCTTTCGCGGGCAAGTGCTCTACCATCTTAGCTACCGAAGCACGACTCACGCCCGGTACTCAAAGCTTTACTTCTGCCAGTATCTCGTCTCCTACCTTCCAAACTTTACAGAAGCTCTCCTGCGAACCTTGCAGAACTAGCACTCCTGAAAGAAAGGATATAGCGGAGACATGGCTTAGCCACAGCCTGGGGGATGTTTCCAGAATGAGATTTTCACTCTGCAGCGGAGTGTGCGCTGATATGAAACTTCCTGGCAGATTAAAACTGTGTGCCCGACCGAGACTCGAACTCGGGACCTTTGCCTTTCGCGGGCAAAGGTCCCGAGTTCGAGTCTCGATCGGGCACACAGTTTTAATCTGCCAGGAAGTTTCATATCAGCGCACACTCCGCTGCAGAGTGAAAATCTCATTCTGGAAACATCCCCCAGGCTGTGGCTAAGCCATGTCTCTGCTATATCCTTTCTTTCAGGAGTGCTAGTTCTGCAAGGTTCGCAGGAGAGCTTCTGTAAAGTTTGGAAGGTAGGAGACGAGATACTAGCAGAAGTAAAGCTTTGAGTACCGGGCGTGAGTCGTGCTTCGGTAGCTCAGATGGTAGAGCACTTGCCCGCGAAAGGCAAAGGTCCCGAGTTCGAGTCTCGATCGGGCACACAGTTTTAATCTGCCAGAAAGTTTCATATCAGCGCACACTCCGCTGCAGAGTGAAAATCTCTTTCTGGAAACATCCCCCAGGCTGTGGCTAAGCCATGTCTCTGCTATATCCTGTCTTTCAGGAGTGCTGGTTCTGCAAGGTTCGCAGAAGAGCTTCTGTAAAGTTTGGAAGGTAGGAGACGAGATACTAGCAGAAGTAAAGCTTTGAGTACTGGGCGTGAGTCGTGCTTCGGTAGCTCAGATGGTAGAGCACTTGCCCGCGAAAGGCAAAGGTCCCGAGTTCGAGTCTCGATCGGGCACACAGTTTTAATCTGCCAGGAAGTTTCAACATGATGGAAGCCTAACTTATGACTGGAAACTAGAAAACACACACACTATTTATTAACAGAATACCATTTATCTCTACTAAACTGCCATTCTGATTTAAAAGACTGCAGTTTCCAATCAGATTAGCCTACAGGTATACATTTAACAAAGCGCAAGGGCACAATTGATAATATTGCGGCATCAACCTCAGAGACTCATGCTTCTCTCACGGTCAACTACAGGTACGCTGCTCTCGAGTAGGAAATTCGAAAATTTGTAGATATATACCCCGGATAACAAAATGAAAAATGTTGTTTAAAACAAGTATTGTAAATAGTAATGTTTTCAATCAATTTTTTACCTCTTTTACTTTAATAGGTATTGCAAATAGTTGGAATGTGTTTTCGATAAATTGTGTTTATCTCTTTATGTGTATCCTTTTATTCCAAGTAAACAGTTAGAATGTATATTCAATATATTGTTTTTACTTCTTATACTTTAAACGGTCGCAGGTTAGAATCCTGCCTCGGGCATGGATGTGTGTGATGTCCTTCGGTTAGTTAGGTTTAAGTAGCTCTAAGTTCTAGGGGACTGATGACCACAGCTGTTAAGTCCCATAGTGCTCAGAGCCATTTGAACCATTTTTTTATACTTTAAAACTTATCTTTTTATTCTAACAACCCCGTAATTTCATATCAACTGCGTGAGAGAAGCCGGGTATCTCTGCTAGTGTACGATATGTACGGGTACCAAGAAAGATCAGTACAACTGGAAGAACAAGAACGAACTGCTCAGACTAAAAGGAGTAAAAGACAGGGATGTAGCTTTTCACTCCTACTGGTCAATCCATACATCGAAGAAGCAATGACGGAAATAAAAGAGAGGTTCAACAGCTGGATTAAAGTTCGAGCCGTAAGGGTATCAATGATAAAATTCGCTGATGACTTTCGTACCCTCAGCGAAAGTGAAGATAAGTTACAGGATCGGGTGAATGGAATGAACAATCTACTGCGTACAGATATAGATAAAACCGAAGAAAGACGAAAGTAATGCGAAGTAGCAGAAATGTAAACAGTGAGAAACTTAACATCAGAATTGGGGTTCACGAAGTAGACGAAATTAAGTAACTCTGGTATCTAGGCAGGAAGATAACCCATGGTCGACGGAGCAACGAAGACATAAAAACCGGACTAGCACATAAAAAAAGGGAGCACTCTTGGCCAAGAGAAGTCTACTAGTAGCAAACATAGACCGTAACCTGAGGAAGAAACTTATAAGAATGTACGATTGGACACAGCATTGTACGTTAATGAAGCATCGACTGTAGGAAACGGGAACAGAAGAGAAACGAAGCATTTGAGATGTGGTGTTAAAGACGAATGTTGAAAATCAGGTAGGCTGATGAAGTGCGAAATGAGGGGGTTCTCTGGAGAATCGGCGCGGAAAGGTATACAGGGTGAGTCACCTAACATTACCGCTGGATATATTTCGTAAACCACATCAAGTACTGACGAATCGATTCCACAGACCGAACGTGAGGAGAGGGGCTAGTAATTGGTTAATACAAACCATAAAAAAATGCACGGAAGTATGTTTTTTAACACAACCTACGTTTTTTTAAATGGAACCCCGTTAGTTTTGTTAGCACATCTGAACATATAAACAAATACGTAATCAGTGCCGTTTGTTGCATTGTAAAATGTTAAGTACATCCGGAGATATTGTAACCTAAAGTTGACGCTTGAGTACCACTCCTCCGCTGTTCGATCGTGTGTATCGGAGAGCACCGAATTACGTAAGGATCCAAAGGGATCGGTGATGGACCTTAGGTACAGAAGAGACTGGAACAGCACATTACGTCCACATGCTAACACCTTTTTATTGGTCTTTTTCACTGACGCACATGTACATTACCATGAGGGGTGAGGTACACGTACACACGTGGTTTCCGTTTTCAATTACGGAGTGAAATAGAGTGTGTCCCGACATGTCGGGGCAATAGATGTTCAATGTGGTGGCCATCATTTGCTGCACACAGTTGCGATCTCTGGCGTAATGAATGTCGTACACGCCGCAGTACATCTGGTGTAATGTCGCCGCAGGCTGCCACAATACGTTGTTTCATATCCTCTGGGGTTGTAGGCACATCACGGTACACATTCTCCTTTAATATACCGCACAGACAGAAGTCCAGAGGTGTAAGATCAGGAGAATGGTCTGGCCAATTTATGCGTCCTCCACGTCCTATGAAACGCCCGTCGAACATCCTGTCAAGGGTCAGCCTAGTGTTAATTGCGGAATGTGCAGGTGCACCATCATGCTAATACCACATACGTCGACGCGTTTCCAGTGGGACATTTTCGAGCAACGTTGGGAGATCATTCTGTAGAAACGCGATGTATGTTGCAGCCCGCCGACCGTGGCCCGTGTTTGTTACAACACGCAACTGAACGTCGGAGGTTTCAAGCGTCAACTTTAGGTTACAATATCTCCGGATGTAATTAACATTTTACATTGCAACAAACGGCACTGATTACGTATTTGCTTATATGTTCAGATGTGCTAACAAAACTAACGGGGTTCCATTTAAAAAAAGTAGGTTTGTGTTAAAAAACATACTTCCGTGCATTTTTGTATGGTTTGTATTAACCAATTACACTAGCCCCTCTCCTCACGTTCGGTGTGTGGAATCGGTTCGTCAGTATTTGATGTGGTTTACGAAATATATCCAGCGGTAATGTTAGGTGACTCACCCTGTATATGGGAAACATTGACAACAAGAAGGGACAGGATGATAGGACATTTGTTAACACATCAGGGAATAACTTCCGTTGTACTAGAGGGAGCTGTAGACAGTAAAACGGTAAAAGCTGTAGACGACGACAGAAAATGGAATACATCTGTCTAGTAATTGAGGACGTGGCGGGCCGCAACAATCCAATCATAAGACTGATGTGGTGGGAAAAGAAAGAAAAAAATCTGATGGCCTCTTGGCCGCTATGAGCAACTACCGAAACTGAATTGACTATTATTTCCAGCGAGTGTGTGTCCCAATTATATTATCTTACATGCCTAAGAAACACGTTACTCGGATGTGTTGATAGACGGTCAGCTGTTCGTGGCTGCAGAATTCACGGTTAAAAGGTAATAACTGGGAGTAGTTATCGTCGCATGTTGGACTTTTTTGGTGAGTACCTTAGCGCGTTCACCGATGGAACAGTTATTCACAGCTGTCCTCTGTGTTGCAGGGTTCCTTACATTACGTGTTAGGTTTGAGTTAGTCCCGATTTTATCTACACGGTTTACCGCTTCCATCTTGATTAACTTATACTGCTAAATGTTTTTGTCTGTCTTTGCCACAGCTACTCCTATCTGTGGGGTTCGAGCGCCGTTTGTAATATAAGAATTTTCTTTGAGCTAACCTTGTGTATTTTATTTTTGCACTCAAAACTGATTTTACTGAATGCTGTTTAAGTTGAAGGCATATCGGCTCTGTGTTTAAATTTCAGTTTTACATCGTTTGTTGGTAATCTTTACTGAAGACGTACCTCAACAGCTGTCTGACTTGCATAATTTTTTCAGTTACATCACTACACAAACAAGTCGCATCCGTGAAATGTACAGACGCGCAAAAATAAGAGTTGTCGCATCGTTGTTTTGTACCCCTACAGGAGAGCCAGCTGCTGATATTGCGTGCACATGCTGTAAATGACGCTGCTTGCTCTTCTAAACCTGTAAAAATGAAGAGAAATGAACGCCGTAAATGATGTATACTAATCTTTGGATTCGCAAGCAATCTATTTTTAATCTCTATTTGAATACATGCACTGACTGAAATGGGAAATATTAATTCCGATTAAGTCCGATAACTGTCAAACTTTATGAAGATATTCATTACATAACGTGTATTAAATGATTGCATTTTCTTCATTTTCTTTCCATTCGCAACAATATCCATCATCAACGTCAATACCAGATGTGTCCCCATGGGCACGAATACACTTATAACTTCACTGTGGCATGCAAACGAACTGCTTCTGGTTGCCATCGTGAGGAATTTCTAGTCATACTTGCAACACATGCTACGTAAGCTGAAACAATTTGTTCTGCAAACTGCGCTGTAGGGTCTTGCATTGTCCTGCTGGAATATGTCATTTGGTACACTGCTGAAACGGGATTTCCTATTCCTGTCACATGAAGGCGAGCATTCAGATCCCCTTCAACAACTATCGAAGCAGTCTTCTTGTCAAATCCAGTAGCTGCCCATACCGTGATTCCAAGATTTTTGAATGAAAAACAATCGTACATGTGATTTATTCTTACATTAATAACGCGTTTCGCTTTCTTAGGCCGTCTTGGTTTATCTATAGGGATGATAAAACAAGCAAAAATTGCGGTACTGTTCTAGCGTGCACGATTATAAATATGAATACGGAATTGCTCCTAATCCTAAAATGTTCCATTTACAGCGAACAAGGAAAACCTTAATAAAGTCGTACCAGCAGGTGAGAATGGTGAAATGGCAGGACTACACTCACAAAGATGTGTACACATTTAAATATAATACACAGAGATGCCGCCTTAACTTCACGGCAGTAGCGTCAAACAGGCTCAAAGACGAACAATGGAACGAGGGTTGCGTATAATAACTGCAGAGGACACACATGGTTGTATGACAGTCAGCACAGTTAATGCTTACAAAAAACGTCTAAAATGGATGAATCACTATAATAAAACTAGGAGGTTACAATTAATCACAACACTGCCGCCAATAAAGGAAATCTTTGCAAATGGATGAAATAATATGACCAGCCAAAACTAAATAAAGCCGTAAGATAACCACCAAAGATTGATGAGATCTGGGTAACAAGGGATAAAAAAATTCTTAAAACAGCAAGTCTTGACTCGAATTTAAAAGTATGATACCTAAAAATGAATCAGTTGGGTGGGGGAGGGATGGGGGGGGGGTGAGGAGAGGGGATTCATAAAACCGTAAGTGAAGCCCATTAGAAGAGCATACCAGAAATTATGTAAAAATTTCAAAAACTGACATAATTAAACATCTTGAACCGGCAGTACACCCGTGGACTGTTCGAGCAACAAATACGCCGGGAGAAACTGAAGAATCACTTCTTGCATTGTGCTCGGAGAAGCAAAAAACCTTGATCTGTTGGAACAGTTGGAAATCTCTAATCGTACTTGAACAGACAACGAACAGTTATCAAACGATCACCTCACTGGTAGGAACCAAGGCTACTATGATTCATTTATGTCAGTTTTTTAAATATTTATATTATTTGATTATTCTCTTCTAATAGACTTCCATTTCGTTTTATTAATCCCTTCCCACACTGATTCGTTCTTAGACATTATACTTACAATGTCGTGTCGTGACCTGTTGTTTTAAGAATTTCTTTTATCCCCCGTTATTGGGATGAAGCCCATCTTTGGTGGTTACATCATGGTATTATTTAGTCGCGGCTGGTGCTACTATTTTATCTCTTTGGAGTAATTTAAAGGTTTCCTTTACGGTCGACTAAGTTGTGGTGTACTGTAACTTCTTAGATTTATTATAATGGTTCAACCATTTCTGGACCATTATACAGGGTGTTACAAAAAGGTACGGCCAAACTTTCAGGAAACATTCCTCACACACAAATAAAGAAAAGATGTTATGTGGACATGTGTCCGAAAACGCTTAATTTCCATGTTAGAGCTAATTTTAGTTTCGTCCACCTACGCTCAATGGAGCACGTTATCATGATTTCATACGGGATACTCTACCTGTGCTGCTAGAACAACTGCCTTTAGAAGTACGACACAACATGTGGTTCATGCGCGATGGAGCTCCTGCACATTTCAGTCGAAGTGTTCGTACGCTTCTCAACAACAGATTCGGTGACCGATGGATTGGTAGAGGCGGACCAATTCCATGGCCTCCACGTTCTCCTGACCTCAACCCTCTTGACTTTCATTTGTGGGGGCATTCCAAAGCTCTTGTCTACGCAACCCCGGTAGCAAATGTAGAGACTCTTCGTGCTCGTATTGTGGACGGCTGTGATACAATACGCCAATCTCCAGGGCTGCATCAGCGGATCAGGGATTCCATGCGACGGAAGGTGGATGCATGTATCCTCGCTAACGGAGGACATTTTGAACATTTCCTGTAACAAAGTGTTTGAAGTCACGCTGGTACGTTCTGTTGCTGTGTGTTTCCATTCCATGATCAATGTGATTTGAAGAGAAGTAATAAAATGAGCTCTAACATGGAAAATAAGAGTTTCCGGGCACATGTCCACATAACATATTTTCTTTCTTTGTGTGTGAGGAATGTTTCCTGAAAGTTTGGCCGTACCTTTTTGTAACACTCTGTATACGCTGATTGTCATGTAACTGCTTTGAACGCGCCGTGCGGGATTAGCCGAGCGGTCTCAGTCGCTGCAGTCATGGACTGCGGAGGTTCGAGTCCTCCCTCGGGCATGGGTGTGTGTGTTTGTCCTTAGGAAAATTTAGGTTAAGTAGTGTGTAAGCTTATGGACTGGTGACCTTAGCAGTTAAGTCCCATAAGATTTCACACACATTGTTTTGCTTTGAGCGCCAAGTATGTGTGTCCTCTACAGTAACTATGTGCAAGCCTTATTCCATTCGTCGTCTATGTGCCCGTTTGACGCTCTTGCCATGAAGAGCGACCGACAGCGCGCGACGGCTTGAGACGACAAAACACAACCGCAGGTGCAGTTGCGGGAGTGTCTGTCCCTCAGTAGGCGAGCGACGTTCGTGTCGCTGTACCACGCCCGACAGTGAGAGCGACAGCTACGATTCTTCTCGGCAAAGGGCTGGAGCGAACGTGCCGGCTGCTGTGAGATACTTGTCATCCGATTTTAACAAAAGTATCTGGTGAAAAAATTTTATTCTTCCGCACTCTACAGCTTGATATCTCCGCTCAATGGAGGACTGAATTTATTTTCGTTATTCGACGTAGTTACTGTGCTGCACGAAACTAAGTAAAGATGGCACGAAATTTTTAAGACATTCGAGATAAAATCACATTGCATAGGCTTTGCGTATAGCTTATTTTAGGTCATACATTATTGCGTAACAACTGTAGCCAACATATCAAAATTGTATTCAAAGGTGAGAACGGGATGATATCTCTTTTCATTCTCTAGATATTGGTTGTTATACCCGCGGACGGGACGCCCGCGGAGCACACGAATGGTTTTTCTGCGCATCGGGAACAAAGTGATCGTAAAAATCGTCCTATTTCACCAACGGTTCAGGATATCCAACCGAGGTATCTTGGGAATGGCAGTACGCAAAAAAGCACTATTTTGTCGTATGATTAATACCAGGGCTATCCACACAGTACATTACGTTTCGGAATTAAAAATAAATAAAGTATTGGAAACTTTTTTTATTATATACAAATGAAAGCCACACTTAAATACTACTTTTCTACACAGTTGCCATTTAAATTAAGGCACTTATCTTAGCGATGGACGAGCTTGGAAATTCCTTCGTCGTAAAATTCGGCCGCCTGGGCCTTCAACCACGTGGCGACTGTCTTTTGGGACAGAAAAGGTGTGATTTTTGTGGATTTCCTGGAAAGAGGCACTACAATAAACTCTCAAAGGTATTGCCAAACTCTGCACAACCTCATAAGAGAAATACAAAACAAGCGCAGGGGAAAGTTGGGCTGAAAGGTCTTGCTGATTCACGACAACGCCCAGGCCCACACGGCAAATGCCACTCGTAAAGTTCTCGAATCTTTTAAGTGGGAGTTGTTTACTCATCCGCCGTACAGCCCCGACCTGGCACCCAGCGACTTCCACTTATTCCCAGCAATGAAGAAGTGGTTGGCTATACAGCGTTTTGATGACGACGCACAGCTTCTAGAAGAGGTAACCACGTGGTTGAAGGCGCAGGCGACCGAATCTTACGACGAAGGAATTTCCAAGCTCGTCCATCGCTACGATAAGTGCCTTAATTTAAATGGCTACTATGTAGAAAAGTAGTACTTAAGTGTGGCTTTCATCTGTATATAATAAAAAAATTTCCAATACTTTATTTTGGTTGGTTTTGGGGAAGGAGACCAAACAGCGAGGTCATCGGTCTCATCGGATTAGGGAGGGACGGGGAAGGAAGTCGGCCGTGCCCTTTGAAAGGAACCATCCCGGCATTTGCCTGGAGCGATTTAGGGAAATCACGGAAAACCTAAATCAGGATGGCCGGACGCGGGATTGAACCATCGTCCTCCCGAATGCGAGTCCAGTGTCTAACCACTGTGCCACCTCGCTCGGTATACTTTATTTATTTTTAATTCCAAAACGTAATGTACTTTGTGGATAGCCCTCGTACTCGAAACGTTTTGGTCCAATGTTTGAGAGGATCGAAAACAAGACTACTTATAACCTACACAATGAGTATTTGTCCAAATTTTGAAAGCCAAAGAATGACTGAGGAATGGGCAAATGGTGTATTAAGTGACCAGCGTGGGGTCTAGTGCTGCAAGAAAATATTTACAAGTAATTGCTTGAAAATAATCAAGGTTATTAAGGAAAAAACCGAAATATTTCACAAAGAGCTGCAGTTAGCTACGTAGGTGAAATGTCAAAAAGTTCATCTCTTCAAAACGTTGCCATCTTGCACATAAGAAGGTACACTGGTGCTATATGTAACTGTCAAAAACGCTTCCTACAAATTAAGTATTAAATTTAGGAATTTCTAGAAGACACTAGGAAGGTAAATTCGGTGGCTATAAAATGTGCTTCTGAATAAAATCTAAATAAAGAGAAATCGGTCAAATATTTCGTGAACTGATTTGCGTAAAAATAAAATAAATCAGAGAAACATTAGTGGTGCCTTTGAACGATGCTAAAAATCATGTACAGAAAATGAGCTACATCAAATGTTTCTCAAATGAGTATTATTTCGTAGTTTTAGAAAAATCGTTTCACAGGGAGTTGGACTTTCTTGTCAAAAGATTTGTATGCTTTACTAATAAAGAGTATTCAGATTAATTGAAACGCTTGGCCTTAACATTGATTGCTGATGAGTTATGTTCCCAACAATGAAATATCAGTAATATTTTGTGTTCAGTGTGTTTTATTCGGAATTGAATGTGTGTGGTGTTACGGGATGGATGTATACACACTTTCTGAAGACCAAGTACTTCGATTGAGATGCAGTGTAAAAAGTATAGATAAAACTTGGTACACAGCATTGGTCACAAGACTGTAACCATGTCAGTTAAAATGTAAGTAAAAGTTACGATCGAACCCGGATCCCACAAACGATACCATTTACGTACCTACGACGCTATCATTACACGATGGATACCTTGTGGAGGTTTATACTCATCTGTATTTACGGTGGTCAGTCATTATTCTACAGTTATCGGCTGTTAAAAGTTCTTGGTCATGTAAGAAACATTTGTCTTTAGTTTCTTGATGAGGTAATCGAACGTCTCTCTGCTCAACCATGTATTTTCGAAGATTTGTCTGGTGATCTTCGCAGTTGATGATATTAATTATGAAATTTTCCATGAAGATTCCTCCCTTCGTATATTGTACACACAATGTTTCTCTATCGCCTTATTGTGCTAAGCAAAGAACTTATTTTGTTGCCTTACTCTCCAGCTACAGTACCGTACTGTTCAAGGGCGCCGTTTCCAGAAACATCTGGTTGGCTCTAGTAGCCATCTTGTAGTGGGAGATCGTCGTTTGCACGCTGGACACGCGAGCGTATCACACGTTGCTGCCGCTTGTTTCTGGAGTGTCACACATCCAGAGATGACTCGCTGTCGGTCGCTTCAGACGCTTACGTAGGACACGGCCTTACTACGGAATCTCTGTCTACTATGTTTGAATGTGTACACATCTTTTGTAAGTAGGCTGTTTATGTTTTCTCTATGTAAGTAGGCTGTTTAGGTTTTTTTTTATTGGTAACGCCACCTGTGTGCAGTCTGTGGCTAGTTTGCATTGTTGTCTGCCATTGTAGTGTTGGGCAGCGGCAGCTGGATGTGAACAGCGCATAGCGTTGCGCAGTTGGAGGTGAGCCGCCAGCAGTGGTGGATGTGGGGAGAGAGATGGCGGAGGTTTGTAATTTGTCATGAACTGCTATATTTATACATGATGATATCAAGGTAAATACATTGTTTGTTCTCTATTAATATCTTTCATTTGCTAACTATCCCTATCAGTAGTTAGTGCCTTCCATAGTTTGAATCTTTTATTTAGCTGGCAGTAGTGGCGCTCGCTGTATTGCAATAGCTTGAGCAGCGAAGATTTTTGTGAGGTAAGTGATTTGTGAAAGGTATAGTTTAATGTTAGTCAGGGCCATTCTTTTGTAGGGAATTTTGAAAGTCAGATTGCGTTGCGCTAACAAAATATTGTGTGTCAGGTTAAGGTCAGTAGTGTATAAATTGTTCAAAGGGGACGTTTCACTTTGTGAGTGTGGTCCTACCACTGCACCATTCTGGCCTCCTGGTACTACTGTATTAAGGTACACTTCGTTCAGTTTGATTATTTATTTAACATTATACCCCGTGGCCACACGATATTATATTGTTTTTAACTAGACGTCTGTGGATTCATCTGATTCGACTCTTTCCTCAGTCTAGTACGGAGCCGTTTCATAGTTTTTAAATGTAGCAATTCCTTATTCACATTTATAGCTGTGTGTGCTACGAGCATACGCTAAGTTTTGCTGTCCTTTTATCCCTATAGATAATCTGAAGATTGTTAATAGAAGAATAAACTGCAGCGAAGATTGTTTTTAATTTAAGCATTCTTCATACGGTTGCCTTACTAGACAAGGTAATGGAGTGGAAGACATTTTATGACTGTAAGAGTTTGGAAAGGTACGGCTCTCGAGATTCGTTGCTTAGTGTGGCCTTTCTTTAACTCGTCGATGGTCACGTCGGTTACCATTTGAAGACCATCAACGTAAGCAAGAATCATTGATTAACACCATAGAATGTCAGTCTCCGAGATAATTCTAGCTCCAAACCGTGAAACTTTTGTTGTCTGTGGTGTTGTGTAAGCGGTAAACACGCGCTGCAACTCAAGATCTGAACCCAGTTTCCACTAATCAGTTCAGGTGTTTCGTGGTGACACTCCACCTGTAATCGCTGCCTGGGTTTCATCTAATGCCTCCCTTCTATTTCCCAAAACCAGTCGAACAATCCCTTCGATTTTCTCTTTCTGTAATCCTTGCAGGACCTGTCCAAAGTCTTCTATCCATACAGCTGTTCTGATTGTGTCTCGCCATCACTTGTTTCGCCATCATTGCGCTACTTTCGACTGTCTAGGCGATTTGTCGGTATGATTCTCCCCTGTCCCTCAGGGCTATGATGAATCATTCTCAAAGTGTGAAAGATGGCGGCAAGTTTCTCGAGAAATGTTGTCTTACGATCTCGACCTGAAACGTTAGGTAAAACCAATAGGCATCATTCTTCATAGTGCGTTACCTTTTACTTTTCTGTACTGAAATTAATAATCTCGCATAAGGACGAAATTACAATGAACAAGTCCCGTAGACACGGAAGTACGTCAGTATCTGTTCGGTCAAGGTACTGACAGTAAAATACTTTCCATTTCCAAGTGTGCGCATAAAAATGTATTAGGTGTTCAAATATGTAGAGAATAACAACTGAAGACTTGGAATAAAAAAGGCTGTAAGTACCATAATAAGGAACTTTGAAGTTTTGTGTTAAAATGGGATCTACATGCCAAGCCCCAACCGCTAAAAACTGACACGAATGAAAATGTAATACCAAATGTGATCAGCAGATGTTATACCGTCTGCTGTTAACGTATGAAAGGATCTATATTCCTTAGCCCTTACTGTTAAATAAAATGGCGGAGAAGCTGATTTTTGTAACATTGTGAAAGAAAGAAACGACAAATTAAAGGAGAAGGTTTTACGGTAGCAACAAGGAAAAAGCTGGAAAATGAATACATAAGTTCAAGTAATGAAAGTATTCGTCCAGGAGCTTGTCCAGCGCAGGAGGTAACTCTCATTACTGATCTCGGCACATTATATACTATAACTGGACAGAATATCTATTCTTTAGTTACCAACTGTATTGTTCCGGCAGATGTAAAGGACATGATACAGACGAATGAAACCATTTATCGTCAGTGACATGACTGCATCTGACTACTTAGATTTCAAGGAAGCTGCAGTTCGTAACATAAACACAAAATCGTAAATATATCCAAAGTACAGTGGCTGTGGTTGGACAAACATAAGCCTCATGTTGTTAAGACCCGGAGAAACGTAAATGAAATTCAGGCGTGGGAATGCATCCTGTTTTGAGAAAATGTGTATGAGTAAAGGACGTCAAAAGATAGCAAGTATCTGATCTCGATGTTACAAGCTATAAACGCGAAGAAAACCGTTTGATCGAAATGATGCAGTACCTGAGAAAGAATTATAACATTCGGTTTTACAAAAGGGGAGTGGACTTTTACGATCTTTTTGCTGACCATTGAACGATGGCACTTAGAGATTATCATTACAATTGTAAACTAGATCCATATTACGCGTAACTTTCAAAAATATGATTCAAATGGCTCTAAGCACTATGGGCCTTAACATCCGAGGTCATCAGTCCCCTAGACTTAACTACTTAAACCTAACTAACCTAACGACATCACACACACCCATGCCCAAGGCAGGATTCGAATCAGCGACCGTAGCAGGACCGCGGTTCTGGACTGAAGCGCCCAGAACCACTCGGCCACAGCGGCCGGCCGTAACTTTCAAATAAAATACATTAATAGTGCAATTATGGCCATTCATTACCTAAGGTATCTGAATTTTTTTTTTTTCAAATTAATGATTTTGACACTTAGAACCTCTTTTATTTCAAGTCTTCAATTTAAGATGCTTTATTAATAAAGGAAAACGGGTTTGGTGGAAAACTCCCCTAATTCGGGATGAGAGAGGAAAACGTAACCGTTAAGAAATACCTGCTGCTGTAGATGACCGTACAAACAAAGAAAAGAGTAATCGAATACCAAGTCAGAAGCCGGCCGGTGTGGCCGTGCGGTTCTAGGCGTTTCAGTCCGGAGCCGCGTGACCGCTTCGGTCGCAGGTACGAATCCTGCCTCGGGCATGGATGTGTGTGATGTCCTTAGGTTAGTTAGGTTTAAGTAGTTCTAAGTTCTAGGGGACTGATGACCACAGATGTTAAGTCCTATGGTGCTCAGAGCCAATAACAAGTTAGAACACTGCTTCAGTGAAGAAGATTCGATAATGCTGTTGGTGTTTTGAAATTTGCTAACGTAGGGAAGTGAATGAGTGTCCAAAATGAGAATGTTCGTTACACGAGCAGCGCTGAGTACTGTAACTGCATCGGAAATCGTAGGTCGTTGCCCTGAAGTGCAAGCAGTTGAAGACTTCCGCTGTGATTGTCGCGTCACTCACGAGTAATCGCCCCCGTGTGCCGACGTTGGATTCGGCGCCAGGAAAGACAACAGTACTCGAGTTGTGCCGGTCCTGCAGGCGGATGGCCTTCTCGTCCGACCAGTGATCCTGGCACATTCACGTGCTTCGATTTGTCTTGTCCTGTCCTGTTCGTTCGTGTTGCGGCGCCGAACCGGCCTGGCTCGTGCCTGGGATCCGGCACGGGCCAATAAGTGGGATAACCGAATGATAAGCGTAATGAGGAGAGAAGGAGTTGGGGACGGAGAGAGGCAGTGGACAGCGGTCTGTAAAGGTGTGGGGAGGAATGGGGGGGGGGGGGGGCCGGCGCTGCACCTGCCGCTAATGGTTTTGGCAGCTGCCTCCTCCCTGGAACTGGACTGGCCGAGCAGACGAGAGGACCGGTATACGCGGGCCACGGGCCATCCAGCTGTCTGCTGCTAACAGCCGCTCCTGCGCGTGCCTACTCCTAGCAACCGGCACCTGCTCTGTGCACATCACGCTAGGAATCCATAGGCAAATACCAGGTGTAAAGAACCAATACAGAGTGTGCGATAACTGCGAAAGAACAGTCTCGGAATGTGTTATAGTTGTTGAGGTCGTCACACTACAACTCAAGCCCGCCTCGCCACGCGCTGAGACACGTACAAGATCTGATAAAAAGTATCCGAGGATCACTTGCTAGTGGACAATAATATCAGGTGTGTGCACTCTTCGCCTTTATGACAGAAATCGTTCTTGCCTGGGGACACATTCAGTGAGCGATCTGAAAATCTTTGGAGGAATGGAAGCTCGTTCTTCCGTGAGAGCCGATACCACAGAAAATAGTCCTGTTGGACTCTGGGATCTGGAGCGAAGACGACGTTATAATTCATCCCAAAGGTGTTCTTTTGAGCTAAGGCCGGGAATCTGAACAGGACAGTCAATTTCAAGAATTCACGGACTCTCACAGACACACACATAAGTGGTTTCACAGATTGGCAACATTCACAATGTGAACGAAAACAAACGAACAGACATAAACACTGTTACTGAGCAGAATGAAAAACAGTTTTTGCCGGCCACTGTGGTAGAGCGGTTCTAGGCACGCTGCTGCGGTCACAGGTTCGAATCTTGTCTCGGGCATAGTTGTGTGTGATGTCCTTAGGTTAGTTAGGTTTAAGTAGTTCTAAGTCTATGGGACTGATGAACTCAGATGTTAAGTCCCATAGTGCTTAGAGCCATTTGAACCAATTGACAAACAACTTACAAAAGTGAAGTGTAAATAATGCAGCAGCGCGGGATTAGCCGAGCGGTCTCGGGCGCTGCAGTCATGGACTCTGCGGCTGTTCCCGGCGGAGGTTCGAGCTCTCCCTCGGGCATGGGTGTGTGTGTTTGTCCTTAGGATAATTTAGGTTAAGTAGTGTGTAAGCTTAGGGACTGATGACTTTAGCAGTTAAGTCCCGTAAGATTTCACACACATTTGAACATTTTTTGTAAATAATGCAGCTCAAGAAATACTGCAGAATGCCAAATACTGCCAAGTGCAAATATGAATCGAAGTCTTTCGACATCAACCGCTGCTAGCAAGGGGGGAAGAAGCAGAACGTGTAAAGAAGCACCGTAATTAAAATGTATTTTTTTAACCTGAAACAATCAGAAATGTACAAACGTATGTATCCAGTTTGCAGAATAACCGCGGAATGTGCTTTATAAACGAAAACGAGACGCATCTGATACTATTCATTTCAATGTAATTGCGGTCAGATCAAGACGGATTCAAGAACGTTGTTCACAAAACATTTCCTCGCAAATTCTGCTTGATGACAGGGTGCACTACCATGCTGAGGCAATCAATTAGAGTTTTCGAAATGTTCGTCTATTGCACGCAACACACAGTGCTCTTGGATGGGTTCATATCCTTGATATTAACATTTTCTTAAGCACGATGAAGGTACCACTCCCTGACAACGAAGCACATCCCAATACGCTAGTAGCACCTCCTCCGTACTTCAGTATTTTCACAAAAAATAACAGCAGGTAACATTTCCGAACCATTCACCTAACCCAATCCATTCCATCTTATCAGAGTATAACCTGATTCATCACTCACAATCATTAGTTTCCAGTCGTCCACTGGCGTCGCTTTTTATACCAGTTCAATCGTGGCTCGGCATACACTACAGAAATGTATGGCTTACGAAGAGCTGCTCGATGTTTCTACCCCATTTTTTCAGCTACCTATGTACAGTCATTGGCCCAGATGGATTGCTGGCAGCGCTTTGGAACGAACGATTACCTCCACTGATTTCATGCGATGTCTTACAACCACCTTCCACAGTCCCTGTCCGTCAGTATATGAGATGTGGCTGGTCTTGGTTTAGATGTAGTTTTCGCTTCGCGATTCCACAACACAGTCACATCACCAGTTTTAGAAGTGTTCAAATGTCCCTGACGGATTTGTTACTCAGGTAATACCCAATTACAAGTCTTCGTTGAAAGTCACTGAGCTGTACTGACCAACCTATTCTGCTGTTATGGCCTCCTTTTATAACGACGGGTACACCTCCCGTGACAGTTATTGTCCAATCCCGCATTACATAGGAGTGTTTTGATAATTTTGGTCAGACAGTGCACTGTAACGGTGCGTTTTAACACCTCCGATTTCTTACCTCAGAACTGGAAATAGAGGCATGCGGTTTGTTTTAAAGTACGCGTGCACTCGTTGTGAATGAGTGACAGAGATGGCAGCAAGTTTACTGCACGGAACACAGAACTCCAGTGGCAGCAGCGAGAATGAAGAGTATTTTTTACATTTAAAATGGCGAAAAGCGTCCTCCAGGTGGGTGCCACGAACGCTGATGGACGACCAAAATGCTGTGCGCGTGGCACGCTGCGAATCAATGTGAACGTGTGATAAGAATATGAATGAGACTTCCTTTTCACACGTCGTGACAATAGGTGAGAGACAGATGCGATTTCCAGTGGTCAAACCAGACTCCTAAAAAAGCGTTCTCAGCGGCCATGTAATAATGGTGTCGATGTTGTAAGTATACGGCTGCAAGGAGATTACGTCGGGAAATGACACAAGTTTCACAGTTTACATATTATTATTTTGTGAGAGAAAAAAATTGGTGGTTTTGTCACTTGAATGCACCTCGAGCAGGATCACTAGCAAGAGGTCGAATAACGAAGTGTTATCATAACAAAATCAAGCCAATTCTATATTCCAGCGGATTCTTTATCCCCCCTTTACAACAATATCACAGGTGCCCTTCGTTTTTTTTTTTTTTTTTTAATATTGATATTATTTCGATGTCTGTATATCCTTACATGCAAATTTCCCCGGCAAAGAAAAATAGGGAAGAGAATTGTAGCCAGATTTCTTGCATACAGTGAGTAGGACTTTATAATCGAGTAGGGTCCTTTAATCTGATGTATGGTGCGGTCAGTATGAAGGAACTTGGCAGTTTCTCCAAAGTGACAATAACCGTTCGAATCTAATGAATATTTGAATGGCTTCTTGTTCAATAAAGGGCCTATGTACAGAAAGCGTCATTTCGTCGGTTCACTTGGCGCCCAGGCACGACGGAAAACGTCTGATGAACAAAGAAATCCAAATAAAATCATTTTTGGTATTAGGCCCCCTCTTTACGAAACGTAAAATAGCTAAAACGCCGACGTTTCGACAGATTTTGGAGCGGTCCTCTTCAGGACTAAAAGAAGACCACTGCAGTGTCGATCGAAAGGTCGGCGTAATGAGGGGCCTAATCCCCAAAATGACTTTATTCAGGTTGACACTGGCCGTGGGAAACTAGTAACTGGAGTCATTGTCTGTTTTCTGTGTCCCAGCAGGTAGAACTTGGTCACTGCCTTTCCCAGTAGCTGGCTCTGACATCGGTTGCTGTCTTACGAGCAGTCACACGGTAGTCATAAAAGTCCAGAACGCGGCTATTTCAGCAGCATTTCTCTCGGTCGGTCATCAGCTGTGGCAGTTAGACGGTAGGGAAGAATGTTGTACCTGTACGAAAGGTGTACCTATAAAGACATGATGTTACCTGTTCCGTTATTTGACCTAATGAATGACTTTCGACTCACATGAAGGAATATGGATTGGAGACCGCTATAAGCAGTTCGGCGATTTTATGCTGTTTTTGTTGTTGTGAGACGTTGTAAATAATACGTGTTCTACACATTCAAGTGCCGTATAACACGATGGTGTGCCGAAAAGTAACACCTCCGAATTTTTATATGAAAATTCTTTCAGTATTTAAAGTAAAAAAAAAAATTATTAAGATTCTACATCTTTATGCTTCACGTCTACATATTTATCTCTCAAAGTAGTCACCCTAGCGACTAACACATTGTTCCTAACGAGAGATCAGTCTGTTGATATCGTCACTGTCACTGAGTTTGTTGACGGAGCCACAATCTCATCTCTGCTTGCATCACTTCATCACTATCAAAGTGAATTCCTCAAAAGTGTTCTTTAAGTTCCGGAAACACCCGAAGTACTGTCGCACATAGCGAAACAGTTTCCTTCATTACGAGCACGAAATCCCAACGTTGCAAATTACTGATGTCGACACAGTCATCACCGTACACAGCTTTTATTCTTTCAGTGTTGCATTACACACTGTCATGTTACACGCTGCATTAGGAGCCCCCTTAGGGGAGAGGGCTACAACTTGCGTCTACGATGAGGGGAAAGTCGACCGAGTAATATTCATACCTCAACCGACAGTCACAGCAGAACAAGAATTCGCAGGCATTACTTTTCAATCCCTCCCCGTATGTTATAGCTATTTCAAGGACATTGTTAATTCTTCAGTTAACGAGTTTTATGGCGAGTAAAACGCTGCTTATTTTTAAAACTAGTTACATAACGTGTGAATGGTTAAGCCGTGCTCCGTTAGTCACGGGCCATCTTGTATCTCGAAACGAAGATGATCTTCTGCCATGGAACATGTGATACTTGCCAATGAATTGAATTTTTCCATTGTCTTAACAGTTTTCTCTGTCTTGAAAATGGTAACTTGTGTTGGCCACCAATAGCTTCTGTTTCAAAATGTTTCATTTTTGATAATACTTCTTCTTAATTTAATTTCACTTAACTGATTACTGGTGTGTAGTAGAGTAATAATGTGACTTAAAGCCTGTTAAGTACAGTATTCACTCAACACCTACGCCATCTATTCCCACAACCTCGCCCACTTTACCTTCTCCCGTCTCGACACCCTCGTCTAGCCTCCCTACTATGGCGCGACAGCAGCACCGTATTCTGTTCACCAACATCCGCTCCCTCCCCACCAACAACCATCTCCTACTCCACACCCTCTCCCACCACCGCGTGGATGCCTTCGTCCTCAATGAAACCTTTCTCCGGCTTACTCACACGATTAGCACCTCCCCGTATACCCTTCACTGCACCGACAATCCGCTTCCTATTGCGCATGGCGGAGTTGCCATTGGCTACCTCCGCCATCGCTGTGCTTGACCTCAACCTCTCTTCAATGATCCTACCAAACACCTGATCCTCAGTCTCTTCTTCCATGGCCTTACCATCACCTGTGCCACCATTTACATCTGCACTAATCCCATATGATTTCCTGGCCCACATAGACTGCACCTTCTCCTCCTATGTGATTGCCGCTGACCTCAACACCCACAGCTGCACACGCGCACAGTTACGGCGGTGGCATCAGTTTATTGCCACCCTCCAAGGTGACCTTCTACCTCTCCCTCAACATACCTGCCCAGAATCCAGTACCACTCCCTATGTAGTCCTTGCCTCCCCAGACCTCCTTGGGCGCATTACTGCTGATGTCCTTGACCCTATAGGTCGTGATCACCTTCCCGTTGTGCACACCCTATCAGGGAGACCTCGCCCTCACTCTGCCCATGACCCAGACCCACCCCAGAGACTTGTCCATGATTACTCCAGTGCCAACTGGGATGCCTACCAGGATATCATAGATACTGAGGTCGGATGCCACCCTCTCACCTACCAGCACCCTTATGACATCACCCATGCCACTTCCTTTCTCCACCGGACTTTGTTGGAGGCCGTCGAGGCACATGTCCCCACCAAAGCCATCCACCCTCACCGTTCTACCTTACCACCACAGGCCGTACTATTCCTCCACGAATTCCATCGTGTTTACTGATCCTTCCTCCGTACCCGGGGCCGGGACACACTCCTCCTCCACTGGCAACTGCAATACCGTATTAGAAACTAACTCGCGGCCAAAAACGCAGGGCCTGGCGACAGACATGCACGTGTCTTAATGCTTCACCACCTATTGACTCCTCCAAGTACTGGTCAGCCTTCCACTGGGTTACTGGCATGAAACATTCTCCCAACTATCCTATGTGATGACCACCCTTTCCTGGACAACACCAGTAAGGCCAATCATCTTGCCTCCCACCTGTCTGACGTCCTTTCCATCCCTGATGATCCCTCAGTTGATTACTCCCTTTTCCCCGACATCCAGGACCTCACTGACACCGCTCTCCCCCCACTTGCTCCTAGCTTCCAGTGCTTGGGGCCACCCCACCATCTGATCCCAACACCCTCATCGTCACACAAGACATCGTCACCACACTACACACCAAATGCAAAACAGCTCCTGGTCACGATTGTATTACATACTGCCACCTCAAAGAAGGCCCCCTCTCCTTCCTTACTGTCCTAGCAACCCTCTATAATGTTATCCTTTCCACTGGCTTATACCCCAAACTGTGGAAGACTTCCCATATCCTTATGTTCCCCAAACCTGCCAAACCCCCTTCGGACACCTCCTCCTATCACCCTGTCAGTCTCACGTCAGCAAGGTCCTGGAGTCCATCCTTAGCTGCCACATTCACCACCACCTCCACCAGCACTGTATCCGTCCCTTGATCCAATGTGGCTTCTGACCTTCCTTCTCTGCCAATGATCTCCTACGACCATGTACGGCATCCCGACCTCCTTTTCAAACTCCATACTTACGCCTTCCCCATCAAATATGTTCGCCTGATATCCTCCTTCCTCTCTCACCACCTCTCCTATGTTACCATTCACAACTCTTACGTCTTCTACCCCTCTACTGGCATGCCCCAAGGCTTTCTCCTTTACCCTCTTATCTACCTCTTGTACACAGTGGACGTGCCGCAGCCCCCACCACCTGTCTATCTCCTGCAATATGCCGCTTACACCGCCTTCCTTGCTCTTGCCCCCTCCCTCCAACGTTCCCAGCGCCTCCTCCAGTCTCATCTGACCTACTCACTGCATGGCGCAACTAATGGCTCCTTAAGATCAATCCCTCCAAGACCCAGGCAATCATCGCACGCCATACCATCCCCTCCTTCCACCTCCTAGATGTCTACCCTACTATGGCCGCCCTATTGCCCTCACTCCCACCCTCAAGTAACTTGGCATCACTCTCACCAGGACCCCCCCATCTCCTCACAGTCCAAGCCAAGGCACGTAACTGTCTCTGTCTCCTCAAACTCCTCTCTGGTTGAACATGGTGATTAGACCCTTCCACTATCCTACATACATATCTCATCTGCCTGATCCTCTGTTATGCCCAACCCACTTGGATCTCCACCTCCCCCCCCCCCCCCCACCTACTACAAATCCCTCCAAATCCTTGAGCACCATGCACTCTGCCTCGCTTAACACATCTGTCTCCCATCCCCCATGTTGATCCTTTATGATCTGATTCCCTTCCCCCATCTCCTCCTGTTCCTAGAATGAATGCGGATCCTGTATGTCGCCCGCAAACTGGATCCCCCCCATCCTTTGGTTTTCCCCATCCTCTCCCACCCTAGCCTGCTGCTGCACCTGTACCACAGTGTACCACAGTGTCCCACCTGGTCTCGATACCCTCACCCAAGGTGGCTCCCGAATGATATCCTTGTGCTTTCCATCTACCCCTCCTATCAGATCTAATCCCTCCTTCTTCTCCCCTTTCTCAGGGCTCCCTCTCTCCCTCCCTCTCCCCCTTTCCTTCTTCATCCTTTTCCCCTGCTGAACACCTTCTTTTACCTTTTCACCCCCTCCCTTCAGGGCTTCCAGTTCCTTTCCTTCTCCCCTCCACTGCCCCATCCTACCCCCTCCTGGTTCCCCCTACTGTCTCCCCCCCTTTTTCTTCCCCCCCTCTCCCTTTCACCCAGTGGTAGGTCCCCTTTTGTGCAGCACTTTTTAACGTTTTCATTGTGGCGTCAGTGTTACTTCAGTGCCGTGTGCAGTGCTACATTCAACTGGCACCAGCAGTGTTGCCAACTTCATTCATTTGTGTTCCCACTGTGGTGTCGACTCACAGTGTTCATTCTCCACATGTGTATATGGCTCTCGTCTCTGTAGTTTTTAAACCTACCGTTTCTACTCATCTGTTTTTGTTCTTGTTAATTTGTCACTTTATACTATTTTATGTTATGTGTTATTTTCTCAATTGACTGTGTTTTCTCTGTACTTCTCTTGGCTGAATAGTGGAAAATTGTGCCACTGCCAGCCCACCCCTTTTTGGGGAGTGAAATTACAATAAAGATAAAAAAGTACAGTATTCACCAGATTTCATCTATTGCAATACTTCTAAAATTTGAATAGTGTAATTGGTCCTAAGTTGGCCTACCTGACTCTATTGAACCTTCAAATACTTTTTTTTACATTTGGAGAAACCTTACTTTTCTGAACCAATTTTTGCAGTTGCAGGAAGACTGCACCACAGCGAAAGTGAATATTATCATTTCCTAATAAAAGAATATATATTAAGACATAGCAGTCAATACTCTTTGATGTCTGATTCATTTCGCCTACCTTGAAATCTTTCCCCAACAGGCTCTGCAGTCTAGAATAACTGCACATTGCCCGCCACTCTGTTACCACTTCCCGCTTAATATGACTGCTTGTTTCCCTTTTAAGAATTAGTGTTTCACTAATAGATCTTTGCAGTGAGCTCCTGGCTGCAAACGACTATTTTGGAAGCTTTTCTCAGCTAAGTGAAATATCCTGTTTGTAATATTCGAATATTTTTTAAAGATAATTTTTCTTTCTGTGTGTCCGCAGCTCGTGGTCTTGCGGTAGCGTTCTCGCTTCCCGGGCACGGGGTCCCGGTTTCGATTCCCGGCGGGGTTATGGATTTTTTCTGCCTCGAGATGACTGGGTGTCGTGTCGTTTACTTCTCGAAGTATGGGACCTCATCATCATTCTTTGTGTGTTGTAGCCGGCCGGTGGGGCCGTGCGGTTCTAGGCGCTTCAATCTGGAACCGCGTGACCGCTACGGTCGCAGGCTCGAATCCTGCCTCGGGCATGGATGTGTGTGATGTCCTTAGGTTGGTTAGGTTTAAGTAGTTCTAAGTTCTAGGGGACTGATGACCACAGATGTTAAGTCCCATAGTGCTCAGAGCCATTTGAACCATTTTTTTGTGAGTTGTAACCACTGTCAAAATCTCAGCCACTTAATCAAGCAGTATGGAACATCTTCCGAGGTGAGTCAACGACTGGCTGCCAGGCCGTGAAGGTTCCGTTTATATAGAGCGCATAGAGGGCACCACCAAACGTCACGTGGGGCCGACTGTAAGTCTATCTTTGACTATCATCATTATTCTCGATTGAAGGTCCAAATTGCTAAGTCGACCGCCATATCATATTTAACTTTAAGCCTATCTGTTTCCTGTTAAAATTATTGTGGTGTTTCTGCGTCTCTATAGTTTCTCTATACATGCGTGCATAATAATATGATGTCCACTATATTTTATTTCATGATCACCGTCCTCAGAACCCTGTTCGGCTACAGCTAATTTGTCGGTATGCCCCAGTCGACAGTTCCTTTTGTGTTCGCTTAAGGGGGGTACTGATAAACTATGTGATCAAAAGTATCCGGACACCTGGCTGAAAATGACTTACAAGTTCGTGGCACCCTCCATCGGTAATTCTGGAATTCAGTAGGTGATGGTCCATCCGTAGCCTTGATGACAGCTTCCACTCTCGAGGCATACATTCAATCAAGTGCTGGAAGGTTTTTTGGGGTATGACACTCCATTCTTCACGGAGTGCTGCACTGAGGAGAGGTATCGATGTCGGTCTGTGTGTCCAGCCACATGGTCGGCGTTCCAAAACCTCCCAAAGGTGTTCTATAGGATTCGCGTCAGGACTCTGTGCAAGCCAGTCCATTACAGGGATGTTATTGTCGTGTCACCATTCCGCCAGAGGCCGTGCATTATGAACAGGCGATCGAGCATGTTGAAAGATGCAATCACCATCCTCGAATTGCTCTTCAACAGTGAGAACCAAAAAGGTGCTTAAAACATCATGTAGGCCTGTGCTGTGATAATACCACGCCAAACAACAAGGGGTGCAAGCCCCCTCCATGAAAAACACGACCACACCATAACTCACCGCCTCCGAATTTTACTGTTGGTACTACATACGCTGGCAGATGATATTCTCCGGGCGTTCGCCATACCCGCACCCTGCCAACGGATTGCCATATTGAGTACCGTGATTCGTCACTCCACACGACGTTTTCCCACTGTTCCGTCGTCCAATGTCTACGCTCCCTACACCAAGCGAGGCGTGGTATTTACCGGCGTGATGTGTGGCTTATGAGCAGCCGCTCTACCATGAAATCCAAGTTTATTCACCTCTCACCTAACTGCCGTAGTACTTGCAGTGGATCCTGATGAAGTCTGGAATTCCTGTGTGAGGGTCTGGATAGATGTCTGTCTGTTACACATTACGACCCTCTTCAACGGTGGACGGTCACTTTTCAGTCAACAGACGAGGTCAGTCTGTACGCTTTTGTGCTGTATGTGTCCCTTCACTTTTCCACTTTATTATCACAACGGAAAAAGTGGACCTAGTGATGTTTAGGAGTGTGGAAATCTCGCGTGCAGGCGTGTTACGTAAGTGACACCCAATTACCTGACCACGTTTGAAGTCCGTGAGTTCCGCAGAACGCCCCATTCTGCTGTCTCAATATTTCTAATGACTACCGAGGTCGCTGATGTGGAGACCTTGCAGTCGGTGGCAGCAGAATGCACCTAATATGAAAAACGTGTGCTCCGGGTGATGTTCGAGTACTTTCGATCACTTAGTGTACTTCTTTCCGTTGTTCCAATATAAACCTTCCCACAGCTACACAGAATTTTATACATCCCAGTAGTAGCTAAGGGGTGTCATGCGTCTTTCGCCGATCTTAAGCACTGGCTAGTCTTCTTGGTGCTCTAAAGATTGTTTGAACTTGAAACTTCGCCGGAACTTTTCCAATACGGTCCGTAATATTACGAGTAAATGGAAGAAAAACTTTTCCAGCTGGCAGTTGTTGTTGCTGAATGAGTGGCAGCCAGTCGTTGAGTCACCTCGGAAGATGTTGTCCGCAGTTGGCAACGAAACGTCAGGAAGAAGACGTTTTACAGATCGACTACGGCCTTCAGCCCGGAAGTTTCACGTTATTATGGTTATTGTTCCTATTACTATTAGGGGCTGTGGTTAGACACAACCCGATGTCTCCCTACTTCTACCAATAAATATGTAAGGAGTGCAGCAGTCAAGTGATTTACTCACAGTAAGTATAGTGCACACATTTAAACTCGGTTGACTTTAAATGGGGTTAAAGCGTGAAGGTCAAGAAAGTGGCGCAATGGAGAGGAGTAATGCAGGGGAAGTATGTTTTGCAACAAGTGTCCACTCTCACTGTGGATAGCTGACTTTCTTATTTGTGAAGGAGTTGTGGGTAGCACTTGCGATGCACCGTGAATTCCTTCGTCATTCGTTCTAACACACACACACACACACACACACACACATATGCACACACACACACACACACACACACACATGCACACACACACACACACACGCACGCACACACAAACTAAATATTATTCATCTTCCACCATTTTAAAAATAAAAGTGTTCCAAGGCAAGTCTTTCTTCTATAATTCAGTTATGTGCTAAAATTGGTGATAATGTGGGAGAGGGAGGGGCAGATAAGCGAACTGCTTTACGTAGGTCATCGCCGAATCCACCAACAACAATTATAATTACACATATATTAAAATTATACTCAATCCATAAGTATTTTTGTTTGTTACTTTTCCCACGAACTTTCAAAGTTAGTTGAGGTTTCTGAATCCGGATATTAATTGCTACATGCATAATATTATGTAACAAGGCCGAGAACCATGGGTCCCACGAATACTTGATTGGGGCTGTAGTTTCTTTGTCTGCATCTCTGAGCAATCCATGTGAGTTTTTACATAAATTTCAATAAGCGAAAGTATAATCTATGGATAGCATGATGGTTAAATATACATACGACGGTTATTCAGAAAGTAAGGAACAGTTGGTCGCTAAATGGAAAATACAGTGAAAATCTGATGAATCTTTGCACAGATACGTTGGGCACTGTGCACAGTGCGCCCGTCGATCGCATCATGTCGCTCTTTTCAGTTCTGAGCTCACAGTGAGAACGTAAAAATGACTAGAAATTAGCGTCTCCCGCCAAGTATGAGGGCCTGGTGAAAGATTTCGCCTGAAGCTGTGCAATCCACATAACTGTCATGCGGTTCGTTCTACACGACTATTCTCGGCCGTTCTCTCCAGGGGCAATGAAGATGCTCGTGCAGTGTTTTCGATGGGAAGTGTTTCAAAAAAATGGTTCAAATGGCTCTGAGCACTATGGGACTCAACTGCTGGGGTCATCAGTCCCCTAGAACTTAGAACTACTTAAACCCAACTAACCTAAGGACATCACACACATCCATGCCCGAGGCAGGATTCGAACCTGCGACCGAAGCAGTCGCACGGCTCCGGACTGCGCGCCTAGAACCGCGAGACCACCGCGGCCGGCTGGGAAGTGTTTGATCACCCACAATACTGTCCGTAATTGGCTACCCCTGAGGTTCGTCCCTGACCAAATGAACCGCTGGGTATAAGACAATATTTTGACACAAACAACGAGCTGCAGTCCAGAGTAGAAAAGCACTGGCGGCTGTCTTCTATAACGAGGGAATTGAAAAGTTGGTACAAAGTTACGACAGATATCTACGTCTGAGCGGCGACTGTGTAGGGAAGTAGCTAGGAGGTGTAGCTGACCGTTGCAAATAAAACAGTTTTGATTCTCACTGTGGTTTCCATTTCGCGACATATCATTCCTTACTTTCCGAATAGCCCTCGTATAAGGGGTGTAAGTAGGTTGTTTATGTTTTCTTATTGGCAACGTTACGTAGCGCTCTGTATGAAAATCACTGGCTGTGTTGTGTGCAGTCTGTGGCTGGTTTGCATTGTTGTCTGCCATTGTAGTGTTGGGCAGCGGCAGCTAGATGCGAACAGCGCGTAGCGTTTCGCAATTGGAGGTGAGCCGCCAGCAGTGGTGGATGTGTGGAGAGAAATGGCGGAGTTTTGAAATTTGTAAGACTGGATGTTATGAACTGCGATGTATATTATGATTTTTCAACACTATTAAGGTAAATACATTGTTTGTTCTCTATTAAAATCTTTCATTTGCTAACTATGCCTATCAGTAGTTAGTGCCTTCCGTAGTTTGAATCTTTTATTTAGCTGGCAGTAGTGGCGCTCGCTGTATTGCAGTAGTTCGAGTAACGAAGATTATTGTGAGGTAAATGATTTGTGAAAGGTATAGGTTAATGTTAGTCAGGGCCATTCTTTTGTAGGGACTATTGAAAGTCAGATTGCGTTGCGCTAAAAATATTGTGTGTCAGTTTAAGGACAGTCATGTATAATTTTTCTAAGGGGACGTTTCATATGTCGACCCTTAGCCGAGGATACCTCACTGGAATCTCCTGATTTTTTCTTGTAGTTTGTGTAATTAGTGTAGATTTTGTTTATTGCTAGCGCGTAATTGTAGAGAGAATCTCCTTTGTAGCTGCAGTCTTTCATTGTTGTACAGTAAAACAGGTGTGGCACGCATGTAAATTTGCACCAAGTATTTCGCAGCTTGCAATTAACTAGACATTATTTTCAGCGCTATGTTAATGTGTTCTCTTATTTTCTGTTATCGTGTGAAATATTGTGACAATAATGGCGTTTGAAAAACGTAACACTAGGCTCCAAAGTAAACAGAGAAATAATAGTGACGACGAGCGTAGCTTACCAGCACCACTGTGTAATGAATTAACAGACATTCAAAGTAGTAATTTGGTAACTGTGCATAGGGAAATGGAGCGGGCGTCAAATAATGGTGTAGACAGTGAAACAGGTAGTGAACGGGGAAGCATTACCGATCGATCGGTCGGCAACAACTCGCCTCAGGAATCTGGAATGACAGAACACAATATTGCAAATACTGTAGACTCAGGTTTTGGGTTCTCAACGTTTTCTCAAATGAGTCAAGACACATTTTCCGCTTATCAAAATGTGAATGTTGCCGGTGCAAATTCACTGCCGAAAAGCACTGAGGAACATGTTTCAGACACCAGTGCATTGTTATTACAATTAATGCAACAAATGGGACAAAAGCTTCAAAAGTTAGACACAATGGAACAAAATCAGAGACAAACAGAGCAAAAGCTTCAAAAGTTAGATACAATGGAACAACACCAGAGACAAACACAGCAACAGTTAGACGCAATGGAACAAAATCTTCACACCACATTTGAACAAACACGTGAAGATTTAACTACTGAGTTACATAAAATCGAATCGAAATGTCAAAAAGTCTGTAACGACGTAAAGACACAAATTTGTGAACATTTTCAACCTATTTTTTCGCGGCATGAAAATGCATTACAAGATCACGAAGCAGCCATAAAAGAACTGCAAACTATTGTTCATGAAAATCATGAGACCTTGCAAGCTAAAATTGACTCAGTTGCATCTACCGATTCGGTTACGCAACTTGCAAAAACTCAGGAAAACTTAAAGGACACAGTAGAAAGACACATGGAGGAAATTAGTTCATTATCAGAGAAAGTAGTTGAACTTTCGGATCAGCTAAATAATTTATCTACGAAGGTAGATGATAATCTGAATGACACAAAACCGGTAGTCTTTAATGACACAGAAGAGTGCAAACAAGTTAGGACATTCAAACAAAATCAGAATCAAATTAATACGCAACACCAAAGAGAAACCCGGGAAGTACAAGATCAGCTGACACAGATAATACAAGAATTACGTATTTCAGAGGCCACTCGCGCTCCAATACGGGAAAAGGGACATAGAAATACGGAACAGCCACAAAAATACAACTCACGGAACATCGGAAATTATGAAAGAAATTGGCAAGGTACACCGAATTTTGAGATGGAACCGCCGAAACTACGTAACAATGACCGACATGCGACTCGCCGACATGGTGATTTTGACTATAAGCTGTTCATTACTACACATAAATTCAAAACATTTAAGAATTCTGGCAACGACATTCATCCACAAGCATGGCTCCATCAATTCTCTCATTGTTTTCCTCCCAACTGGTCATTAGAGCACAGATTAGAATTTATGTGTGGCTACTTAGAGAATGAACCAGCTGTTAGAATGCGATCAGTCATTCACGGTTGTCACAATGAAGGAGAATTTTATCATGCCTTCCTCTCAGCATATTGGTCTCAAGCTACGCAAGACCGAGTAAAACATAGCATCATGATGATGAAACACTTTGAACAATCTGAATTTTCCAGTTTTGTCAAATATTTTGAAGACATGTTGCACAAGAATCAATACCTGTCAAACCCGTACAGCCCTTCAGAACTCATCCGCATTTACTTAATGAAATTGCCTGAACATTTAAGAAATATTATTTTGGCAGGACGTTGCAAAGACGACACTGAAGTTTTTCAGGGACTCTTACAAGAATTAGAAATTGACTCAGACAGTCGTGGGATGCAAAAACAGGAAAACAATCACTACAGGTCACATCCGTCACAATTCCGTGACGACAGAAACAATAAATGGACACGACAAGTCTATTCTTACAACGCAAATCGTGACCAAAACAGACACCACCCATATGACAACCACTGGCAGAGTAATAATAGTTACAGAGAAAGATCGCATTTCCGTAGTAATGAATATGACAGAGATTACCATAGAAACAGACAATATGGGAACCAGAACAATTATTATCAAGGGAGACAGAATAACTTTAGACGCAACGGTCCAGCGCGCAGTTACGATTCAGGGAGAAATTCTCCACCACGTGACCGACAAGAAAGAAACTATGTAAACTACCGACAAAACGACGGACCTGAATTCCAGCAGAACTGGCGAGCTTCAAACAGGGCAGGGCCTTATCGTCAAGGTGAATTTGTAGAAGTTCGGTCTCCTAATCCCAATAACGACGCGCGCCAGCAAAGAAACAGACAGTGACTCGCACCACAGGCAGCCACGTGCGCCCGCTGGCTCAGGGAAAAATAACGTAGACGCTAACCTTGATAAAAATTCCAGTATTCTTTACCGACGTATACGACATGATAATTCCGTTGAAGCTCGAGCTTTGCGTAGTAGGAAGGGTAAAGGCTTGCACCACATTTCACATGTAAAACCGTTTATTAAAAGATAATCTGCTTTTTAACTTTGTCTTTGCCATAAAACTTTTCACTTTACATTACTAGTATGCTTTGTCAGACTTAGAATCTGTTAACATGCAACTATGTTTGAGGTTAAATATCCAGTCACGAACCAAGAGAAATTATTTAAACAGGAGTTACGAATGCATTGTTATAGTGAGCAGACGACACAGTGTGGTTATTTGTACATTCTTGCTTGTTAGTTCCACTATCACGTAACGACTATAAGGATCACATACTTAGAACATATACTGGCAACGCTAATGAGATTTTCATGCAACATTTTGGTTTACATGAAAAGACATTCTTTATTTGAAGTACTTTCTGTAGAATTAAAGATGACTTAGCATTTGGTTTCTTTGACAGCTACACGATTTTATCACGACGCTACTAATTAGTGACAATTTACAATGTTGCTTTTGCGGTGTTTCTGTTTTACATCTGCACAGTTTTTCTGAATTATTCTGGAAAGTAAAACATGTTTTAGTAGTAACTTTTGTGGTATAGCTACAATGAGACAGCCTTTTCTGTAGCACAACAATACGTTATAGGACAGTACTTTCTTCATCACAACAATAAGCGTAATAACTACGATATCTATACGCAAAGCATTTCACTTTTGTTTATCATGAGGTAAGTACATTGGCTTCTGCACAACTTAGCTTTCAGAGGACGACAACTACGAGACTTCCACAGAGATTATCTTACAACATGACGCACAGTTTAGCGCTACAGTACACGTATTTGAGTGATTAATTTCGCACTTAAAAAATTTATTTTTTAAGATATTTGAAGTACAATGATACAAGTGTTTTCCGTGATACATTTCATTCCATTGCTGTAATCTGTAACACCTGCGGGTATAATTACATTAATCCTCAGGGAGTACACGCCTACTTTGTGTACTATGTGTCTGGCAAGCACAAGGAGCCCTAGCTAATATGGTATTTACTTATAAAACTTTACACATCGGTACCATATTTCACTAACACATAAATTACACAGCTATCTGATCATTTAACTGAGAGATAAACATTTTTTTTACTACATCAGTGACACATGATTACACAATTACACAGTTGGATAACTTCACACTTATGAAACTGTATTTTGTCTGTACTTTGTGAACTGTTCATATTTTTTCGGAACCATTGTGATACTATGAGAGCTTTGAATGATGTATTTGGTATGGGATCATAATTTTTAAAGTACATATGAGGTAGATGACACTATTGAAATGAGCAGAGAATTTTTTTTAGGTTTTGAAATTATTGCAGAAAGCTACGACGATTTTGAGATTTGACTGAGGTGTTATGATGTTATTTTTATGACTACGATGTGTATTATGCTGCTGAGGTATGTTTATGATCAATAAGCTGATGCTATATGAGAAATTTGATTATGCTATGTATTTGTTATGATGAAATATTGAAGAAGTGTCGACATGAATATGTATATGTGTAACAAGGTAAGGAATAATGAGTAATGGTTAGGGACTCTGGTTTGTGAAAAAGGTTGCTAGAAACCAAGAATCGTACTTTAAGAGTTATGAAATGTATGTAAATGCGTGAATGTATCACAATGCCGGCAAAAAGTTTTTGGACGCTATTATATTTATAGGATTTTGTTTCTACACATTCGTAACGCAAATTCTCGACCTCTGAATTTTTTTTTATATGAGACTGTCACTGTAGCGCAAACTGCTGTCTTAAAAATTCGGTAAGGAAGCTAAGTGACCCAGGTGGCACCCAGGTGTGCCAGTCGTCTGGAGGAAAAGCCATTAGTGTGTGCCTTTCAGAGGCACAGGTGGAGAAAGAAGGAGACCATTATCCTCGCTATTGACATTCATTTGCAGAAAGCATTGCAAATACGACACACTTATTACTTGGTAAGATACTTACATCTGCACACCTGATTATGACAAGCGTCTTTCTACGAGAGTTGAGAGAATTTCTACTAACTTATGAAATGTCACATGACTATTGAAAGATATTTTTATGCTTTGCTTTTCATAATTGCTTATTTCATTTGATATCTAGTTTCCAGCTGTGTTGTAGCATTGGTTTTGTAAAATAAACTTAAATGCATTTGCTAATGTGAACACTTTCTGTCAACAGATCTATTAAATAATTATTTTATGATCCACATTCTTCGAAAAAGGAGCTCTTGGAATGGAAAGAACAATAAGAAGGGACTAATAACAGTAACTGCATATATAATTTTCTTTTCACGTATTTGGTAATTTATTTCATAGAATAAGTTTTTGTGGTGCACCACTTTAATGACATAGATATTAAGATGTGAATAGACATTTCCCTTATCTGCATTGTTGTCTTTACTGTAATATTTTTCTGCTTGAGCTATGTCATGTTTAGATATAAGTTATTGCATTTGCTGCTGCTGTTTGCCAGGCATAGTGTTACTGAATTTGACATTGTATTATTCTGTTAAGCCAGTTTTACTAATGATTTACTTTTATTGTTTGCTGCACATTGCTTTATATTAGTTGTAATATTGCGATTGCTCTGCTAATTTATTTTAGTGCTGCTTGCTTTACCAATTTGAATTTTTTTGTCATTGCTGTTTGTGTTAATTTGTTATGTCCTGCTGCATTTCCTCGTCCCTTGGTATATATATATATATGAGCTCAGTAGATTTAAGTTAGCTTAAGATGGGGTAGACTATATAAGAAACTAACTATGATGAACTGGAAGAAATGCATTGAGAAGCTATAAGAAAATGGTTTGGCAAAAAACGTAGTGTATAGTGGAGAAAAACTATTTTTGAAAGAGGATGTGAACAAAATACAGAAAACATGTTTGGATAGGACTTTATGGAAATAATGAAGAACGAAGGGAGATCTCCAAGAAGTAAAGAAAGTTTTGTCTGCAAAATACTGCAGTAAAACAAACCCTGTCCTTTCCTTGTGTAAATCCACTATGTGTTTGTGTACTCTTGTGTATTTGTCTTTTTCCTGTCTTTATGTGTTTAGCTAATAAGATTCATGTTGTGGAATTTTTCAGATACTATGTTATTTTTTTCGTAAAGATGTTTAGACATTATTTATTCTTTTTTGTTTTAGTGCTCATGTTGATGTTTCGAAAGTTATTCTGATCTTTTATGTATGTACTTATGTCATAATTCCTGTAACACTGATGTATATGTTTATTTCTATTCTTTTGTAAAGCCTGTACTACTACAAATGTTATCTGTATTGTTATGTTCTTTAATGATGTATTTTGTACCTTTGTTATTGTATTCTTATGTTATAAAATTGTAATTGAGAACAGTTCATCAAATTAAGTAACTTGAAAGTTACATTTCACTGCACACTTTTCTGTTGGTCATAGTATATGGACAATATGTGAGAAGTAGGGACTGATAGTGTTTGCATGTGTGTTAATAATTCAGCAAGGGACTGGATAACAGCACTGCTGGTTCTAAGGACATTTAAAAAAAAAAAAAAAAAAAAATTGTGAGTGCACAAGTGGTGGTTCATGGACTTGCTATATTGTCCACAAGACTCTTCTATGGTGATTGTGCACCCGCACAGTCACAACAGATTGCTGCTGGCCATCTCTACAAGAACTACAGTGGGTCTGCTTCTTTGATGACCCACCAATATCATTATCTCTACAAGGACTGCAGTGGGTCTGCACCTCTGGTGGCCCACCAGTACCGTAATCTCTACCAGGACTACAGTGGGTCTGTTCTGTGATGGCCTACCTACCAATATTCTTCAAAACTTCGACTGACTCTGCTGTGGGTTTGCTCTGTTGTGGCCCATTACCTGTTTGCATGTCAAGAGTCAGCATTGTCTTTCTGTTGGAAGGACAACACTACTTCTTCAAGATTGCATGGAAATCCACTACTTCCATGTGCATTTTCTTTTACTGCTCAGACTTTGAGAAAAACACTGCAATTTTACTGTGATGAATGATCAGGACTGTCTTTATGGACTGTGAGAAAATTTTAGCTTTTGACCAACATGGTATCAAAAAGTGTGTGCGTTTGATATCTTTGTTATTGTAATTATGAAAATTTTTTTCAAATCTGTATTGGCCACTGCCCAAAACAATTTGTAAAATTTTTTGTGGGGAGCATGGGGGCTATGTAAGTAGGTTGTTTATGTTTTCTTATTGGCAACGTTACGTAGCGCTCTGTATGAAAATCACTGGCTGTGCTGTGTGCAGTCTGGGGCTGGTTTGCATTGTTGTCTGCCATTGTAGTGTTGGGCAGTGGCAGTTAGATGCGAACAGCGCATAGCGTTTCGCAGTTGGAGGTGAGCCGCCAGCAGTGGTGGATGTGTGGAGAGAAATGGCGGAGTTTTGAAATTTGTAAGACTGGATGTCATGAACTGCTATGTATATTATGATTTTTCAACACTATTAAGGTAAATACATTGTTTGTTCTCTATTAAATCTTTCATTTACTAACTATGCCTATCAGTAGTTAGTGCCTTCCGTAGTTTGAATCTTTTATTTAGCTGGTAGTAGTGGCGCTCGCTGTATTGCAGTAGTTCGAGTAACGAAGATTATTGCGAGGTAAGTGATTTGTGAAAGGTATAGGTTAATGTTAGCCGGGGACATTCTTTTGTAGGGACTATTGAAAGTCAGATTGCGTTGCGCTAAAAATATCGTGTGTCAGTTTAAGCACAGTCATGTATAATTGTTCTAAGAGGACGTTTCAGAGGTTATGAATGATTCCTCGGATGACGTTTCATCAAGAATGTAACAGGTAAATCTGAATACAGTAACAGAACATAGCATGTTTCAGAATTTATAATATTTTCCACAACGAAACTTTATTTCGGAACCTGGCAGAAAATCCAAAGAGATTCTGGTCGTATGATGAGTACGCTAGCGCCAAGACACAATCAGTGCCTTCTCTGCGCGATAGTAATGGAGATACTATCGAAGACACTGCTGCAAAAAAGGAGTTACTAAACACAGTCTTCCGAAATACCTTCACAAAAGAACACGAACTAAATATTCCAGAATTCGAATCAGCAACAGCTGCCAGCATGAGTAAAGTGGAAGTAAATATCCCAAGAGTAGTGAAGCAACTTAAATTACTTAATAAAAGCAAGTCTTCTGGTCCAGACTGTATACCAATTAGGTTTATTTCTGAGTATGCTGATGTAATAGATCGATACTTAACAATAATATACAACCGTTCGCTCGACAAAAGATCCGTACCCAAAGGTTGAAAAATCGCACAGGTCACACCAATAATCAAGAAATGAAGTAGGAGTAATACACTAAATTACAGGCTCATATGATTAACGCCGATATGCAGCAGGATTTTGGAACATATACTGTGTTCAAAGATTATGAATTACCTCGAAGAAAACGGTCTGTTGACACACGGGTAACACGGATTTAGTAAACATCCTTCTTGTCAAACAAAACTAGCTCTTTACTCGCACGAAGTGTTGAGTGCTATCGACAGGGGATTTCAAATTAAATCCGTGTTTCTGGATTTCCGGAAGGCTTCTGACACTGTGCCACACAAGCGGCTTGTGAAATTGCGTGCCTATGGAATATCGTCTCAGTTATGTGACTGGAATCGTGATTTCCTGTCAGGAAGGTCACAGTTCGTAGTACTTTACAGAAAGTCATCAAGTAAAACAGAAGTTATTTCTGGCGTAGTATTATAGGCCCTATGCTGTTCCTTATCTATATAAACGATTTGTGAGACAATCTGAGCTGCCGTCTTAGGTTGTTTGCAGATGACGCTGTCTTTTATCGACTAGCAAAATCATGAGAAGATCAAAACAAACTGCAAAACGATTTAGAAAAGATATACGTAAGGTGCGAAAACTGGCAATTGAACCTAAATAACGAAAAGCGTGAGGTCATCCACATGAGTGCTAAAAGAAATCCGTTAAACTTCGGTTAAACGCTAAATCAGTCAAATCTAAAAGCCGTAAATTCAAACAAATACCTAGGAATTACAACTACGCAATTGGAAGCAACACATAGAAAATGTTGTAGGGAAGGGTAATCAAAGACTGAGTTTTATTGGCTGGGCACTTAGGAAATGTAACAGATCTACTGAGGAAACTGCCTACACTACTCTTGTCCGCCACCTTTAAGAATACTGCTGCGCGCTGTGGGATCCTTGCCAGACGGGACTGACGGAGTACATGGAAAAAGTTCAAAGAAGAGCAGCACTTTTTGTATTCTAGTGAAATAGGGGAGAGAGTGTCACTGAACTGATATAGGATTTGGGATGGATATCATTAAAACAAAGGCGTTTTTCGTTGCGACGAAATCTTCTCACGAAATTCCAGTTACCAACTTTCTCCTCCTAATGCGAAAATATTTGTTGAGGACGACCTACATAGGGAGAAACGATCACTACGATAAAATAAGGGAAGTCAGAGCTCTTACTGAAAGATATAGGTTGAAAGGAGTATACTGGGGCACATTTGTATAAGACCGCAGACTAAGACATCTGCTTCTGGTCTGAGATTATTATAGCTTGGCGCTCAGTTGTAGGTAGCTGTCTGTAAGTGAAAGACGATGGAGTAGGCAGTTTTTCTGTGGTGTGCTGTGTGAAGACACTAAGCTTTAGATTTATTTAGGTATGTCAATGTTGTTGAACTTGGAAGTCTGCATGCAAGTAAGACAAACATGTTAAAGGATTATGATTTCTGTTTTTGCCAGCGCGTTAATATAGATGAGTTAGCTGATAATTTGTGATTGTTGAGTGACCCCAGAATGTACGTAAACTGTTTTGATAAAAAGGCTAGTTACATGTAACATTTTTGTAATGCTTATAAGATTTGTTGTCATAACTATATGTAATTTGATGATTTGCGTTTGTATGGTGTTAGATAATACTTGCTATTTAAATCTCATTGTTCGTGAATCAATTGTGAGTAATGTCACTTCAGTTGTCAATATTTTTTAAAAGCCAAACTTAACTTGCAATATAATCTTGCTAAAAAAACTCGGTGTTAGTAATCCACCATAATCAGTACTGCCTCCCTGTCCAGGTCATAAATTTTTTTAAAGAAGTTGGATTTTCTTAAATGTTTTCATTTGTCAGCCACAGCAGTTTCATGTGCATTTCAAAGTATTACAGCCAGCACTGTACACCACCGAGCCTGTACCTAGCATATTTTGGCTTTTCATGAGAGACCAGAATATATCGCGTTACTCCGTTGCTGCTCTAGAGGTAAGACAATTTAATTTATTGTTATGTGCACAGGGACCAAAGTTCAGTTTTGAACAGGGCCAGACGATTAAGTGCTTAAGCGGTTGAATGTACTTTGCAGTACTTGTAGATTTGAATCATTGCCCTGAGGCTGTCAACTCAGTGTCACTCAGCGTCCTGTGGAAAGCACTGTAGAACAGAACAATGAAAATCCTAATCAGCAAGACGGGGCAACGCATGTGATAGTGCCAGACTCATTCAGGAGAGGACGGCATCAAATTCCTATCTGATTACCTGGATTTAACTTTTCCGTCATTTTCTTTAATCGGGTAAGGCAAACACTGCGATGATTCCCTTGATGAGAACCTGCTCAGTTTACTTCCCTCTCCTCGTATAATCAGAGCTTGAACTCCGTCTGTAATGGCACTGTAATTGACGGGATGTTAAGCCGTCATGTTCCTTCGGGACCTAGTTGCATGTAGTAAGATGGAAGTTTGCTGACATGGCTCCTAACAAATTCTTATGCCCGCAAATTACATTTAATATTTTCTTGTTGTTTTACACGTGCTCAGATCTCACAGCTTTTATTTTATTTATTTATTTCACCTGATCTGAGTAGGGCTAACAGGACCTGTTTCACATCGGACCAGGGTTTCACACCTACAGTATCTATTATGTAACAGTTACCTAAGAAATAACAATTTCAGTATGGCAAGTCGTATTAAAATGATATGAGTGTCTATAGAGACAATGTGAGTAAACAATACTGATTATGGCCTAATGCAGTTGATACTGGTAGTACTTCTGCTAATGGTTTTGCTTTCACTGATAATAATAATAATAGCAGTTACAAAAAGAATTATAGAGGTATTAAATAGCTGTTTTCTGATATAGCGAATTCTGGGGAAAGTGAATTTAAGGAGACTGCATCACCAACTTCTGGTTGAAAGAGCGATGTACAGGGCTAACGAGTGCGTACACGGACAATAGTAGTCACTATTGTTGCTTTAGTAAATATATCATTAATTGTCTTCTAAAGCTGATGATGTTATTCAGTTCTCCCGAGTCGGGAGGTTATTCTCGAGTCGCTGCTGCTCAGAAGGACTTCGAGTATGTGTTTGAATGATGGAGTCGGACGGATTGGATTTTGCTGTGATGAAAACGGATATTTCCACCATATTGTTCAGACAATAGCATAAACGTCGAGGAGAGATGTGGGAGACGGTGTACATTGATGTGGCAGTAGAGAAGACAGACGCTATGGAAATCTGTGCTCTTGTCTGCACACAAATGGTTCAAATGGCTCTGAGCACTATGGGACTTAACATGTCCCCTAGAAATTAGAACTACTTAAACCTAACTAACCTAACGACATCACACATATCCATGTCCGAGGTAGGATTGGAACCTGCGATTGTTGCGGTCGCGCAGTTCCAGACTGTAGCGCCTAGAAGTCCTCCAAATACGATTAAGACAACTGCGAGAGTTGGAAAGGCACTTGGCAGCCGACTAGACTGGGCCACGTACAGTGGCGCGAGCAGCAGCTGCGCCGTGCCTCGCCCAGAAGCGGCGGCGGCGACTCTCACTGCAGCGAACCGTTAGTTCAGTGCTCCGCCGCATTGTCCGCCGGCGGCGCGGGGCGCTGGCGGCGCGTGTCGCGTGCCGTGGCCGGCAGGTGCGGCCGGCACACGCGCGGTCGCGCGCTCCACTTGTCGCGCATGCGCACTGCCGGCCGGCCGGCCGACACTTAACGCCAGACACCTGCGCTATTTGTTTTTCTTCTCGCGGCTTCCAGTGACTTCCAGGCGGCACTCGCCGCACCGCACAGGCGGCTCCTCTGTAACCACGATGAGTACTGCGGACACTCAGGACTGCCAGAGAACAGCAGTGTAGCAGATGTGGCAACGTGCTTCGCTATTACACTTTCAGTTTCTTCTATTTATTTTGTTCGCATATAGCCATTTCTTTTGAGAGTTTGGTATCTCAAAATAGATTTCCCTTATTTAAAATTCCCGTTTCGCCGTTTGGAAAAAGATGAAACTATCGGTCACTCACAATGTTACTGAAGGCTTTTTATCATGTTATAACACTGTATGCTGGAGCTTTGTTGGATGGTTTGTTACGGATTTCGTTGTCTCTTAAACGCGATGTGACTTCATTCTTGGGAGCTTTAGAGAAATGAAACCGGTATAAGAAATTCATTCTCTGCGTTTGGAAGTGCGAGACAGATTCATGGCATGTTCACTGTCAAACATTCGCAGTAAGTGATTACGTTGTGGTTTTCAGAAAGTTTCTTATAGACAGGTTTATAAATTAGCTATCCTAAAAGAGCTTTTTGTGGTATCGGTAGCTACGATGCCACGGCGTAGGTGCAAGTTCGTAGGTCGGCACTGTGACACCGACACAGACGACAGCGCCCTCTAGTCGGCACTGTGCAGCTCTACGAGCGCCGCTCAAGATTCTGCCCATTCGATTCCTAGTAGACGATTTAGCAACATTGTTTCTATTTCGTAGTGGGCGAGCCACTACAGATTTTGCTTTTGTAGCTTCTACATCTACATCTACATCTACATCCTTACTCCGCAAGCCACCTGACGGTGTGTGGCGGAGGGTACTTTGAGTACCTCTACCGGTCCTCCTTTCTATTCCAGTCTCGTATTGTTCGTGGAAAGAAAGATTGTCGGTATGCCTCTGTGTGGGCTCTGATCTCTCTCATTTTATTATCGAAGTCTCTTCGCGAGATATACGTAGGAGGGAGCAATATACTGCTTGATTCTTCGGTGAAGGTATGTTCTCAAAACTTCAACAAAAGACCGTACTGAGCTACTGAGCGTCTCTCCTGCAGAGTCTTCCGCTGGAGTTTATCATCTCCGTAACGCTTTCGCGATTACTAAATGACCCAGTAACGAAGCGCGCTGCTCTCCATTGGATCTTCTCTCTCTCTTCTATCAACCCTATCTGGTACGGATCCCACACTGGTGAGAAATACTCAATCAGTGGGTGAACAAGTGTACTGTAACCTACTTCCTTTGTTTTCGGATTGCATTTCCTTAGGATTCTTCCAATGAATCTCAGTCTGGCATCTGCTTTACCGACGATTAATTTTATGTAGTCATTCCATTTTAAATCACTCCTAATGCCTACTCCCAGATATTTTTTGGAATTTACTGCTTCCAGTTGCTGACCTGCTATATTGTAGCTAAATGATAAAGGATATTTCTTTCTATGTATTCGCAGCACATTACACTTGTTTACATTGAGATTCAATTGACATTCCCTGCACCATGCGTCAATTCGTTGCTGATCCTCCTGCATTTCAGTACAATTTTCCATTGTTACAACCTCTCGATATACCACAGCATCATCCGCAAAAAGCCTCAGTGAACTTCCGATGTTATCCACAAGGTCTTTTATGTATATTGTGAATAGCAAATGGTTGAAATGGCTGTAAGCACTATGGGACTTAACATCTGAGGTCATCAGTCCCCTAGACTTAGAACTACTTAAACCTAACTAACCTAAGGACATCACACACATCCAAGCCCGAGGCAGGATTCGAACCTGCGACCGTAGCAGCACCGTGGTTCCCGACTGAAACGCCTAGAACCACTCGGCCACAGCGGCCGGCTGTGAATAGCAACGGTCCTACGACAATCCCTTGCGGCACACCTGAAATCACACTTATTTCGGAAGACTTCTCTCCATTGAGAATGAAATGCTGCGTTCTGTTATCTAGGAACTCTCCAATCCAATCAGACAATTGGTCTGATAGTCCATATGCTCTTACTTTGTTCATTAAACGACAGTGGGGAACGGCATCAAACGCCTTGGGGAAGTCAAGAAACACGGCATCTACCGGTGAACCCCTGTCTATGGCCCCTAGAGTCTCGTGGACGAATAGCGAGAGCTGGGTTTCACACGATCGCCTTTTTCGAAACCCATGCTGATTCCTACAGAGTAGACTTTTAGTCTCCAGAAAAGTCATTGTACTCGAACATAATACGTGTTCCAAAATTCTACAACTGATCGACGTTAGATATATAGGTCTATAGTTCTGCACATCTGTTCGACGTCCCTTTTGAAAACGGGGATGACCTGTGCCCTTTTCCAATCCTTTGGAAAGCTACGCTGTTCTAGAGACCTACGGTACACCGCTGCAAGAAGGGGGGCAAGTTCCTTCGCGTACTCTGTGTAAAATCGAACTGGTATCCCATCAGGTCTAGCGCCCTTTCCTCTTTTCAGCGATTTTAGATTTGATTGAGGAACGGCCTCGCACCTATGTGCTCATCTGTACACAAAGCAATAATATCAGTTTTGTATGTTCTTACACCAGTACAAGAGTTTTAGCCTATACGCAGTACCTTTTCCTGCTCCTGCTCGCTTCCTACATTCGGAGCGCCCTTCAGTTTACAGGAACAGACCTACACGCCGCCTTCCAGGGGGCAGTGAATCTTCAGTTTTTACGAGGGAGTACCGCAACAAACAACGGAATAACACTGCTTGTGCAGTAAGCTTTACCGCCGCTTGGCGTTTATAGCGCAAGTCACTTGGCAGTTAGGTGACCCCTGTGTTGCGACATGGCTTGTTCTGTTCATCTGCAGTGATTGTTTTTGCTACCGCTGTTTTGTCCTTGTTTCGTTTTTTGTAATGATAGGTTTAAGAGAACAAGTGCAACTGTGAACTTTCGTTTCCTACTCGGTAAAAATGCTGCTGAAGCTGTTTTAATGTTGAAAACATCTTACCAAGATGACGCTATGGGAAAAACTCTAGTGTAAGAGTGGTTTGCCTGATTTACAAATGGCGACATGTCGATTGATGACAAACCTCGCTCTGGAAGACCGCCAACTGCCAGAATCGACGACAACTGATCAACCGTCAGAGATTATTGGGTTATCTTGGAGCTCGTTGTTGGTCAAAAAAGACCCGATGTTGCAGACAGGACTCTGGTTCTTCCACCATGACAACGCACCTGCACGTAAAACCATCTCTGTTGGACATCTCTGTTGGATTAGCCGAGCGGTCTGTGGCGCTGCAGTCATGGACTGTGCGGCTGGTTCCGGTGGAGGTTCGAGTCCTCCCTCGGGCATGGGTGTGTGTGTTTGTCCTTAGGATAATTTTGGTTAAGTAGTGTGTAAGCTTAGGGACTGATGACCTTAGCAGTTAAGTCCCATAAGATTTCACACACGTTTGAACATTCTTCTGTTGGACAGTTTTTGGCTGAAATAGGCTTAGTTACGCTGCCCCACGCACCTTACTCGCCTGATCTGGGTCCTGACGACTTTTTCTTATTTCCACGCATGAAAAGAGACATTAAAGGACGTCGACTTGACAGCATTGAAAAAGTCAAGGAAAAAACGAGGGAGGAGCTGTCAGCCATTTCTAAAGATGACTACGAAAGATGTTTATAACAATGGAATCACCGATGGGAGAAATGTATTAGTTGTAATGGAGAGTATTTTGAAGGGGAAAAGGTTGTTTTGTAAGCAATTTGAAAATATGTAGCTTTTAAAAAAATTCCGTTTTTTTGGGTACCCCCTCGTATGCTCAGCTAACGCTGTTAGTTCCCGATGTTTTTTGGAAATCTGTGGTAAGATCTTATGGGACCAAACTGCTGAGGTCATCGGTCCCTAAGCTTACACACTACTTAATCTAACGTAAACTAACTTACGCTAAGGACAACACACACACCCACGTCCGAGGGAGGACACGAACCACCGACGGGGGAGCCCCACGAACCGTGACAAGGTGCCTCAGGCCTCTTGGCTACCCCGCGCGGCATTCCCGATGTTCCTGCTGTGTGACACGCGTAAATGAGTTATTCCAGCAATCATCATCCTGGCCGGTCCTGAACCACCGTCATACGTGATACACAGCCAGTTTCACTGAAACGATTGCACCAATTAATAACAGTTTGTCTCTTAGATGGTGGCTTCTGATGATTAGTCTATAATTTTCTCTGAACTGCAGAAGCGGATTCGGATTCATGAAACCATAAGCAACGCTGCACGCACTCTGCACCGTTATACGTCTCCATAATGACTGTTGGAATAACCCATTCACACATGCCATCTAATGCGAATGTCAGGAACTAACAGTGTTAGGTGAGGATAAAACTTGAAGGTATACTGCATTCAGTGCTGTATCAAATATTCCTAATGTACCCAATGTAGTAATTAAAATTACTAATTCTTACCTAGCTTTTATTATGCAGTGTAATCTTCAAAGTAGTTCCCTTGATAGTGAACACACAATTCCAATGTTTCTGTCAATTTTATATGCACGCTGAATAAGTCTTAATTTCTTATGGTCCTCAGTGCCCTATGTGAATCTCGTCCACTGTGTCACATCTTCTCCTCTTCAATCCAGTTTTTACCCTGGGAAGAGCAGTAAATCACGGAGAGTTAAGCCTGGTATGTAGGCATGTGAGGAACGTTTAATCAGAGGACATTAAATAATCTAGAAATGCGGGGTCCTGTATTGTCATTGTGCAGACCAAGTCTTCATGTACGACTTCCGTTAATGTTTCCCGTTTTATCGTCCCTCAAACAGATCAGAACATTTTGACAGAGCTGTTTAATGGCCATCTAAAAAGGAGTAATTATATACATTAACAGGGACAATTTTATTTTTGATATGTCAAGATTTTCTTGACAATGATAAAGAGAGAACCTTGCATAACCATAAACTCAACTTTCTTTATTAGAGACATTCTTTGGAAGAAAGTTCGGATCCTCTTGAAACAGTTGTTTAAAATCCCTCCAGGTGAAACACTCAATCGTTAGTCTGTGACTGACTGAAGGCGTTGTCTCCAAAAGTTTGTTTAAACGTTTGACATTTTTGTGGCAGTGTTTTCCCTAAGATAAACACAAAACTTTATAGATACACTCTCCTCTTTCAGGTCGATCATCACAACACTGTCAACTCACGGAAATATGACAATGGAAATACGCTCGCCAGTCAACTAACCACACAACTCAGCTTGCACCCATGTGGCATACTAATTCCAATGGATGCATTGGGAGATACCTTGTGATATTTCAGTGTACTTTTAATAACTGCACACAGAATTCACAGTATATGAACTTGAGGTTACCACTTTGTATTTATTCAAGATAATACAGAGTATGTGCTTGGCATTATGGGGAATATGGGATGGTATCTCTCGCGTTACACGAACGTAATAAATGGAACCTTCTTGAATTGTAAATGTTTCCCTTTTTGGCAAAGGAACTCTATTATCAAAGCCAATGTTGGTCTAATCAGTGTAATGCTTTACTGGCCATGATTCCTACGAAGATAATTTTTCATAATCCTCTGAACTCCTCACAACTGGCTCACTTAGCTAATAACAGGACTATTGTTAACAGTCCATTTAAAAATTTTTACATGCAAAGACAATGACATGTATGAAATACATATGAGTAGTAGTAGGGTACTGCCAGTTCTGGCGCACTTTGGTGTCCATCTACATGAGGGTCTAAGCCTTCCATCTCGAGGTCAGTGCTCCCCATCAAGGTCACCCCCTTCCCTATTCCTCAAGGCCACCACCTCCTACTTCTTCCATCAAGGCCATCCTCTCCTTCTTCCCTCACTTACCACCTCCACTCTGCTTCTCCCAAGGAGCGTTGACATATTTCTGGTGGGGAAAAAATGTAACATGCCAGCCAAATAGGACAGTTAAAATTGTATAGGTGAAATTATGTATTTACTGTTATGTTGATGATAGCCCACTAGTGATACTTAGAAATGGTGTACTTCAAAATTCTAGATGGTGGATATAATTCTCTTATCCTAAGATAAAACTATGAAATCGTCATCTATATATTTTGTGTTGTGTTGGAGATAGCTTGCTTGTACAACAAAAAAATTCAGTACTTTGAAATTCACAAATCTGGAAATAGGTCACTTGCCCTAAGTTAAAATGATGAAATCTATGTTTTGTTTCTACTTTCATTATGTATTTATAAACAGTTTCTGCATTAGCACTAGAGCATTGGGTGAGTACATGAGCAGTAACCACTCAGGCCGTCTATGCCATGAGAGATGGCTGTTGATTGTGCCCACCATTTGGGCAAGCAGAGTTGCCAGCTGGGTGTGTTGGTGTCACACCACATCACTCAGCCACAATTATAATGGATTCAGGTATATTTGAAGTTGGATGATAGGTTGAAATTAAGATATAACAAACTTACAGCTGCTAGATGAACTCATTTCAAATGTTTACAAGAAATTATGGTACAATCTTTTTTGAGAAGTCATTTAGTATGAATTATCTGCACACCTCCTTGCCAGACATTTTTTTCTAATGCTTGTTTGAAGCAGCCACTGCCTGGGGCACACCACGGAGTTAAGGGAAGAAGAAGATTCCATAGCTGAAGTTCTGCTGGCTGTGGAATTCTTTTATTTTTTTGATCTATGACTGTGTCATGAGTGATGTACACCTGAGCTGGAAAGAAGGATCACACTCAGAAGATATGTGCATTTTTTTTCACTCAGCCACATGAGCTCGAAAGAAGAACCACTCCCACACAGCTACCAGTATTGAAAAGATGAACTGCACACAGTACACGCCAGATTTTTCTCCCATGTTACCTATTAAGCTGGAAAGAAGCATGACACATAGGAGGGTGGCAATGTGTGTTGGAGGTGTCAGTGTAAAGTGCATGATAACAAGTCTTGTGTGTCCACGATGTGTCTAGCTGAGCAGTACAGTGCTGTTGAGACATTGATACACATAGTCATAAGCTGACTCAAGCTCCTGATCTTCCATGATTCTAGTACATCATGCAGCTGTCTTGCAGTGAACTTTTTAAGTTTCAATAGGTTACATACTCTGCAGTAATAATAATAACAATGAGCAATTGCAAACCTGAAATGTACAGTAGCAGCATTTCCACCTGACATAGCACAACAGAAAGAAAAGAATTTCAGACAGAATACAAGTATTCGTTGGTCCATGATAATAATATATTGTTGATGTAAATGTGTGTGTGTGAGTGTGTGGGTAGATGTTTGTGTATGTGTGTGGGTGTGCTTGTGGGTGCAGTTGTGGGCAGGTACACATGTGGGTGCATGTGTAGGTACACATAGGTGTGCCTGCAGATGTGTACATGCCTATGTGTGAGTGCTGTATGTTTGAATGTGTGCGTGATTTTGATGAATGCATCAGCTGGGAAACATGAAAATATGTAAATTTCTGTGAGGACATATGAAGAATTTGGAGTGGCTTGCGCATCAGAATATACACCCCACAGAAGGAGCCATTACCTAGCTTTGTGATACATGTTGTGTGTCAATATGGATCATTGATGAGTATTGTTCCACTATGTGAGATGTAGATGCAAAACTATGGCCATGTTTAAGCATGTTCATATATTTGAGTACATGCACAATTTTATAATGTGTCTATGCACAAAAATAAAAAGTGTACATTGTGTTTTTTTTTCATTTTACTAACTCTACAAAATTACCTGTGTGCTAATTTAACCACAAAATCAATGTTATGAGTGGATGTAAAAAAACACCCTATTCACACTGGCTTTGAATTAACTAACTGCTCATGCAATTCTACAGAAGAAAAAAATAAGTCTACTTCTGCCCAAGGCCATGTAACCAATAACTATGGTCCCATCAGGCTGTGTCAAGATGAATATAATCATGTTATTGCCTACAAAACCTGATGGTGTTCATTTTGAACATGTGCAGAAGTTATTGCTTTGTTCATAATGGTATTTTATAGCAAAGGGATACAGGAAAAGCAGAATACAGGAAGCTATGCACCCTTAAACAGCAGATGAAACAATTAATTGTCACCAGTAGTTGTACACTTTTTGGTCTGAAAAGTTTATCCACAGTTTGCAACAACAGCTCATATTTGACATTTTATGAAGAGTAAAGGAAGTTTAAAAATGTTGTGATCCTACCAGGCACTGAAGGTGTCAAAGATACAACATGAAGGATTAATACACATTACAATTTCTCAATCAGCTTTGAAACTGTCACATTAGATTTGTTTGACTTACTTTGAAAATGTAAATGGAAGTTTTCATAAAAGCTTCTTGTTGTTGAACTGCTCTCTAAATTTGTTGGATTATGCCCCCTAGGAAAGGCAAACATTAAAGTTATACTTAAGAAGTTAAAAGGAGGTGTGAAGATAATTCACACTAAATGACTTCTCACAAAAGATTGTACTATAATTTCTTGCAAACATTTTGAATGAGTTCATATAGCAGCTGTAAGTTTGTTATATCTTAATTTCAACCTACGAAGCACCATTGTGTAGCCAGTTATCTGGCAAAAAGAAAAGAAAAGAAAAGAAAAGAAGTGACAATATTTTTGTAGAAGTTATTAACATTGAACAACGCCAGAAGATATCCCAGAATATGGTGTCAAAAACGCTAACGAAAGGCATTAGCTAGAAAGCTAGGATATGATAGATTAGTTTGGCCAATTAATTACAAGGCGAATGATTATGTGCTGATTACGTCTCACATGAAATTGCCCTTACATATGAGACTTCAGTAAAGTGTGATGAACGAAACGGCTGTTAAGATCTCAATAAAGCACAATATCCACAAGTGAAATCAATATTTAAAATAAAATAGTATAACATCACGTTTTTTTATGGATGTCTCCTAAAAATTTTTGAAATATTTCTGTACAAATATTAATATCATTTCCTGTATTTTCTGTTCGGTGAAGAAGTTGGATATATAATTTTTTGTATTTTCTTTACTCTTATTTTGTAAATCTTTTGTAATTCTTTATTTGAAGCTATGGTCTTACGTAACAACATTTGCAAAGTTTACCTTTTACGTAAGTGCTCTTGTAGTCTCAAACCATTGTTCTTTTATTAGCCACTAGGATCCTATTTTCTTTGAGTTAACACAGAAAACGTTTCTCTAAAATTTCAAGTGAATTTTCCTTAAAACCCAGGAATACGTAAGGGCTGGTTGAGCTGTATCCTGTTATGAAGGTATAATAGGGCATCCTGCATTAAAAATATTCGTTGCCTTCTTATTATAAATCATCGTTTCTTGTGTTGCATGCATATGGAACTTAACATTTGAATCAGACCAAATTAGTTAGTTCTGTTTCTGAGATACATTTCTATGTAACCAAGATAAAATTGCAGCCATTTCGAGATTATGACCAGTTCATTTATTCACACCATGGTTCGATACACATGAACTCTCAGTGTGAAGAAGTGCGTTATACGTTTTGACATGCGAAACTTTTCGAAAGCAAAGTGTAATTTGAAGTGATTTTTGGAAAGGAACAATTCCAATAATAAACAATGTATTTTGTTAACCATAATTATTTGTTTTCATTTAAATTTTCTATTGTCTGCCAAACGGATAATCGGATGTAGACAGGAGTAACCTGTAAATACGTTCGTGGTAGTGTTACGATGTTTAAAAAATTGTCATTCGGATGTTGTCAGTGGTCTAACACCCTTCCGTAATTGATTTAAGAGAAGTAGCAAAAATTTAAAGAAGACCTACGTACTTCGCTTGGGGTTGCTTAGAAAGCACGACAGATTCACACGATTTCCAGTTGAAGGCACTGCAAGAAAAATATGGTGCATCATCCCAGAGTAAACATTCAAGTATTAGCCAAGAAACGTGTTTCTCCTACTCACAGACATTCCATGCAATGACCATTAAGGCAAAAAAATGTACTCAGGCTTAAACAGGGAGATACTGTCAATTTTTCCCACCGTCTACCATACCGCTGGAAAGTAACAAGCGTAACTGTTGATTCCAAAACATTGTGAACCTCCCGCCACACACCATATGATGGCTTGTCGACTAAAAGAACAGACCTTGGTGCTCTTCTGCAAACTTTCCATGACTATTAATCTACATGAAAGAATTTAGCGGAGAAAAGCCGTGCCATATCTGTTGGTTGCGCTCTTGTGACGGCGAAGAAGTAGCTCCGCGACCTAATGCGCCACACAGTTTTAACGTTAGGAAGGTTAACTGCAGCACTGTTTATTACACAGCGAAAATTTAATTCTGAGTTTATTTTCCGTATGTGAAGAAATGGAAAGGGAAAAATGAATGAAAAATAAATAAATAACATTCAGATAGCGGAGCCAGACTAAACTTCACGAATACGGGAACTTACAGACAAGAAGAGACGTTCTGCGAAAGCTAAGGTAGGCCTCCTCACCCAAACAGAAATTTCAGAGACAGGCGATTAACGTAAAATGACAGCTGTTTGGTGTCAGATTCGCTTTTGGGAACATATCAGTACGCGGTGGCAGGTGTGGTTTTGGAAGCTGGGGTAGCTGCTACCAGTGTTTGGTGAAGTGGAATAGGGTTCAGCCAGAATTACTGCTCATCTTGCAAATGCGAAGACGTTTGTACATGTGTTATTGCCTTCGCTTCTTACTATTTTCCTTTGAGCATGAACCCTAATTTTTTCCGCAGGTGGTAGTACTGTAGACAGAAACATTCCTCCGAGCGTAAAGAATTGTTTTGTATTCACGATTCCTGCGCAGTACTCTGACCGGAACCGATACTTCACAGTGCACACTAAGCCAGACTCCTCCTTTCTTTAGCGTTCTCCATTTTAACACTGCACTACGGAGCCGGCTATGTCTGCTGATCTAATTCTGTGGTTCTTTCATAACTACGTCTCTCATACATGTGATGAATCTGCTATGAATGACGTCACGATAAATAAACTACTTACCGGATTCATAAGTCTGATGGTAGACAGTCGATTTCGGTTATCTGTGTAAAGAAAATATGTCCGAGACTGTCAACTGTGTGACTTATTTGGGAACAAAGGCCACCTGTCTCCAATCTCCAATCTCAGTTTCAAAACTAAACCACACTGCAGACGGATAGGGAAGCTGGAAAATAATTGTCATGGACATTTAAAATTTACCAAATAAAAATGTGTACTGTATACGCTCGAACGACCTGATAGTGTGGCAACGGATCGATTTTCAGATCTAAACAATTCACCGCTCACGTAGCGCAACTTTGTAAAATAAACTGAAGTACTGGATCACTGCCAGATAATTACAAGTGTAACACAGCATTTAGTGATTCAGATTTCGCTAAACCTATAAACCTACTACGAAAAACGGTCAGAGCTCGTGAACACATTATCAGATGTTCTGAGCACATCAACACGAGATGAAAGTACGTAATTCTCGAACAACACTCAACACTGCACAATACGAGTCCATAAATGTCGTGTGTATATGTATGTCTAGCTCCGTGAACCTCTTAGAACGTTGCCTATGTACGGAAAATTTCAAACTCTTTCAGAAAACGACTGCTGTGCTGCATTTTAAAACTATTTTGGAACAACGTTTTATGATTGTAACGTGATATTTGAAGTATTTTTCGTTATGACTTAAAATCTGATTTTGCTTTTTCTTTGTAATGTTAGATCTTTTTACTAATAACGTCTGAAGTTCTAACTGAAACGCCTTTTTTTCTTGAAATTGTATTACAAACAATCAGTTTATCTTATAACCCTGTATAAAACACTACATAGTGCGTTAGAGTTGACCATGGTTTACACTCACTTAAGAAGCTAATAATTATTGCAAACACGAGACACATGCATGACGTTTTAATTTGATTTCGCTTCTTACTGCATCAAGTTCTTTCTGACATTGGGCGAAACAGGTATCGAGCCAAGAAAATTTCCATTATGATATTGTACACATGTATGTCTACGATCTGACGACTTTTCGCTACCGTGAAGATCACTCGAAATCGGCATTTCGAATGTAAAATTACTGTGTACAAACATGAATATAATTGTATCGCGCCGATTACACGCGCTCATGTTCACCACCAGCTGTCGACTGACAGTCTAGCGGTGTAAACACAACGACCACCATGTATGCCTATTAGGTAGCACTGTGGCGGCTGAGGGGATCATCGTCTTGTATACAGCACAAAACATACATACCTAATTCCATATACTTGTTAATACATTATTAAGGATCATTTTTATTTACATAAATACATAATCCAAATCAGAGAAATATAGATATTTTATATAAGGTTAAAGTACAAAACTTCGATAAATTTTGTAGGATAAAAATATTTATAACATGTTTTCGGTGCAGCGGGAAATGTATCTGTATCTGGCGACATTGTATTCAACTGGCAGCAGCAGTGCACCGATGCGATGAACGTCAGCTGCGGGGGTTCACAAGGCTGATAACACTGTGTCCCTCACGCACCACCATCGCGAACCCAGAACACTTTACAGCCTACGATGCGTCATTGCAGCTTACGGTATTCGTGATCTTGAACTGAAAGTGATTTGTGTTATCGGTAGCAGTACAATATCTCTTTAATATCCATTTTCGTAATGGCTACAAATTGAGAGTAATAGCATGTGCAGAAAAACATGGGAACAAATCAGCTGAGCACCATTTCGGCTCTCCACCAACAGAAAAAACCATTCGCGACTGACGCGCTAGCAAAAAATAACTGAAAAAAATGAGGAAGACTAAATGTGCAAAAAGACGACTGAATGCAAAATGGTGAGAATTAGAAGATGGTGTATGGAAATGGATTCAACGTCACCTCAAAATGGCATTGGAATTAATACAAAAATGATTCCAATACAATCTCGTAATAGTGGAGCTTCACAGAATTTAAGGGTGGAGTTGGCTGGCACTAAAGTTTTACGAAGCGTCTTGTTCTTAGCAAGCGAACCAAAATATCGCAAAAATACCACAGGAGTGTGAAGAAAAAATATTATCTTGCCATCGCTTTACTGTTAAACATTGAAAGAAAACCAGACTGAAATTAAGCCAAATAGATAATATAGACGAAACTCCTCTAACATTTGATGCTTCGAGTAACAGAACTGTTGCCACGAAAGATACTAAAACTTTAACTATAGAAACCAGTAGACATGAAAAAATGCACTGCACTATCGTCCTTTCACGTTGTGTTGAAGGTACTAACCTTAATCCAATGACCATTTTGAAGCGCAAAGCAATGCCAGAACCTTCTAAAATTCCGCAAAGTGCTGTTGTTCACGTACACAAGGGTTGGATAGACAAGGTTGGTATGAAAGTAAGGATTAACAGAGTGTGGGAGAGAAGGAAATGTGATTTATTGAAAATGAGTTCTTTTCATGTGTTAGCGAAATACAGAGCTTGCTGTTATTCCACGAGGACTTCCTTCAGTATTATAATCTGTTAATGTATAGATAAATAAATCATTTGAAGTGTATATGAGGAAGGAATGTAGCAAATGGATGATGGATGCAACCCAACATGAATTCACGCCGAAGGGAACTTTGAAACGACAACCAAGAGAGTCACGGGATAAAACAGTCGCGGTCTAGCGTGAGAGAAGACATTATTGTTAAATCTTTCGAGAACTGCGGCATAAGTATCGCTCTCGATGGCAGTGAGGAGAAGAAGAAGAAGAAGGAAAAGAAGAAGAAGAAGAAGAAGGAAGAAGAAGAAGAAAGTTCAAATAAAGATTTTCAAGGATTTTAAACCTCAGTTTGGTTTTAGAAACTAATAATTTTTTTAAAATCTGGCTTTGCAGTCTAATAATAAAAATGGTACTACTGCTATTTTTTTAAATTTACTTAAAAATTAAGATGCGTCTTATAGTTCCTAACATCTTATAGTCGGTAAAATATGGTATATTCCGAGATGATAATTTTTTAACCTTCTCTACAGCCATATGAGAAATTTTGTTCGTGTCCTGACGTATATACTGAAATACAGTAACGAATGATGCTCTGTCATTAACTCATTCTAATAGTTCGATATGAAACATCAGCAGCCCCAATAAATATGTCATCTTCTTTTATATTTTTTTCGGTTAGTTTGCGTAACTCATAGCTTCGAAAAACATTCCTTTCTTAGATTTCGTTTTATTTTGTGAGTTTGTCTTCTTATTGGAGTATTAGGATTACTATTATTCTGCAAATAAGTATTTGCTTCTCGATGTTTTCTCGCAAACGTATATTTACATTTAGGCGTTTTTATTTATTGCTTCCTACCGTTAGAAACAGGTAGCCGAACTTTTTTCTGGCACTAATAGCAGCGTGAAATTTTTAACTGGAAATTCGCGGTTGGTTGCCGTTCATCGAATGTGCGTCGATTATCCACGTAGCCCATTTTTGGTCTGTGACCAAGCCTGTTTCTTCAGCAACGTTAATCGTTAATGCGTGGACGCAACACTTTATGAAAAGAAAGAAAAGGAAAATGGTCGCTGAATGACCTTAACTGGTACTTGGAATTTTTCGGGTTTCGTTAGGCACACTACTGAAAAAAGTAATACTCTCTGTCGCCGTCCCCACAGCAACTTTATAACTTATTTACATCATTCCACCTTAGTCAGCAGCTGCTACTAGCCGAAAACGGAGACAGCGCCTCACGTCACGGTTCCCGCAGGCTGAAGATACTTACTTCATTCACTGTTGGAGAATAACTAATTCTAATGGAGTATTCGTTTGCTCGTTTCCATCGGCATTAATCGTCTGGAGACGTTAATGTCTCTTTTCACTCTATATACATTGAGTGCGGATTTTAATGTTTAACGTTAAAGGTGAAACGAAGAAATATGGTTTCTATTTATGATGGTCGCATCCGTGTTTGGCGACATCGCGGTGAACGCACATTGGAAGCGTGTATTCGTCATCGCCATAGTGGCGTATCACTCGGCGTGATGGTATGGGGTGCCTTTGGTTATACGTCTCGGTCACCTCTTGTTCGGATTGACGGCACTTTTGTCGTGAGTCGCAGTAGAGCAGCGATTAGCAGTCTAACAACACTTTATTTCATAGTCACAGAACATACAGTACAACATGTTAAAGATATACTGCCCCAAGAGTAAACAAACAGTCTCTCACTTGCGAGAAGTACATCACTCTGTGACATCCTCCCCACCCTGGTCGACCTCCAAAGGTACGGCCAGCTGCACAGGACGACTAATGATGTGACCTTCTGGTGTCCGGAGTATTATCGTCCTTACCCAGCCGTCTCTTCCTGGTAGTACCTTTTCTATCCTGGCCTTGTTCTACTTATGTCGCGGACGAAGGTCCTCTTGGATCAGTACGATGTCGCCAGGGCGAAAGGGGATGACTCGTCCCGATGGGCGTTTAACTTCATTGTAGTTCCGGAGCTCCAATAGGTATTCTTTAATCCAACGGTTCCAAAAACTGTCACAGAGTTGCTGTCTAAGTCGGAATTCCTTTGTTAAATTCGTGTTCGCCGAAGGCTCTGGTCCCGTCGGAATAGTCGTAAATTTTTCTCCCGTCAGAAAATGGGAAGGTGTGAGTGTATCAGAATCATCTCCTGGTGTGATGGGCCTGGACTTCACCGCGGCTTCAATTTTTCCTCAGTGAGCTTTTAGGGTCATAATACCTTCTGTAGGCAACACTTTATAGTGCCCACCGTTCTTTCCCACCAAGACGCTCGGGAGATAATGAATTTCCAAGTAATACTGTGATGGGCGAGGAACTGATAAGTTTTCGTGGTGGTTAATGCCTTCCAAAGTTGGGCTAGTTCCATATTCGTGGCATGTAATGTTTTCGCGTTATCTCTATATATTGTGTGGGGTAGTCCGCGTCTTCCAGCGAATCGCTGAAGTGCCATAAGAAACGTCTCCGTTGACAAGTCTGTACAGAGTTCGAGGTGTACAGCACGTGTGGTAGCACATGTGAAAAGAGTGATATATGACTTGCGCGTTTCCTTCCCCACTTTGATGAATAGTGGGAGAGCAAAGTCTATTCCGTTTACAGCAAACGGTTTGGCAGGCTAAACTCGTTCGGGTGGCAGCGGTGCTTCGATCAGTTGCCCTTGTGGATTCTTCAAGATCTTGCACGCGAAGCTTGAGTGTAGGATTCTTTTGATGGCCTGACGAGCTCTAAGGATCCAAAATTCGGTTCGCAGTTCGGATAGTACAGAACGAACACCAAAGTGATGGAGGCGGATGTGTGTCTCTCGAATAACCAGTTGTGTGAAGTGGTGGGAACCGCCAAGGAGTACAGGATGTTTTTGTTCCCTATTTAGGCTAGTGCACTGCAGTCGACCTCCCAGACGTATCAGTCCATCTTCAACGAATGGATTGTATCGTGCGATTTTTGACTCTTTTGGCAGTGGTAAGTTATTGTGAAGTGCATTTAATTCGCTGGGGAAGGAATCTCTCTAGCCCACTCGAATCCAGTACATTTTGGAAGCCGATAATTCGGTGGCTGTAAGTTCTGCTGAAGATTTATTCTTCTGACGAATGTTGTGTAGGAAGCGGAGAGTCCATGCTGTGATACGAATGAGTTTCCAGTATGAGCTGAATTTAAATAAGTCCAGAAGGCTGGTTGGCGTAGATATCGACAAGACTTGGCTCTTGGTTTTCTTCTTCTTTTCTTCGGGAGGAAGTCGTACCATCGTTGGAGTATCGTTTGCCCAGCATTCAGGAGGGCGTGTAAGCCAAGGCGGCCCGTGCCACCAAATATCCAGAGAATTCATTTGGTAGCCGCGGAGTCCACGTGAGAGGTGGTCAGCAGGATTGTCTGGTCCTGAGCAGTGTTTCCATTGCTTGGGAGTCGTGTGTGTTTGTATCTCAGTTACACGATTACAAACGTAGGTCTTCCATCTGTTAGGATCACAGTGAATCCAACTTAGTGTTACTGCAGAGTCCGTCCACAATATCGCATGAGCAATTTTAAAGTATGTTGCGCGGCAAAAGTAACACAATAGTCTGGTCCCAACTAGTGCCGCTAAAAGTTCGAGTCGAGGCAATGTCACCTTCTTAATAGGAGCAAGTCTGTTCTTGCTACAGACTAAATGGGTTACGACATCATCACCTAAGACAGTACGAATGTACAAAGCTGCTCCATATGCCTTTTCCGAGGCATCACAGAATACGTGCAGCTGAGAGTCTCTTCCATGAGTTGTAGCTATCCATCTAGGGACACGTATATGTGACAATGAAGGGGAGCTAAATATTAAAGTGCGCCGTAGTGCCTCTAAGTCCCAGGGCATAAGTTCATCCCAGCCAATTCCTCGGCGCCATGTGTACTGGAATAGCAATTTCCCAACAAGAGAAACAGGGGAAAACAGTCCGAGTGGGTCATAGAATTTAGCCGTACGTTGTAAAAGGAGTCGTTTGGTGGCTGGCTCTTCTGAGGACCTTCTGATGATTTCGCTAGGATCGATACAGAAGTAGTCACCTGGGGTGTTCCAGTCTACGCCTGAAACTTGAGTCTGGGTGTGGAGTTCTCGCCCTTCTGCCCTCCACTTAGTGTGGAGTTGTTCACAGTTGGTAGCCAATTTAGATAAGGGGAGACTAATCTATTTCATTAGGGTTACAAGTTCATAGTATATAGTTATCACCAAATTATCACCTTCTACTGAGATCACAAAGTCGTCCATGTATGCAGCCTTGTTTATAAGTGGCGCTACGGTGGGAAGTTCTCTTAGTGTTGCAGAAAGAAAAAATGGGATGCAGGTCAGGCCGAATGGAAATCTGTTAAAATGTTATTCTGTTAGTTCGTCCGTCGTTTGAAGATTTCCTGTTTGATCCTGGCTAATTTTGAACCAGAAGAATCTGGTCAAGTCTTTGTTCAAATGGTTTAAATGGCTCTGAGCACTATGGGACTCAACTTCTGAGGTATCAGTCCCCTAGAACTTAGAACTACTTAAAACTAACTAACCTAAGGACATCACACACATCCATGCCCGAGGCAGGATTCGAACCTGCGACCGTAGCGGTCTCGCGGTTCCAGGCTGTAGCGCCTAGAACCGGACGGCCACTCCGGCCGGCCAAGTCTTTGTCCTTTTTGTTCAAGATTAATTGATGGAAAGCTTGTGTGATGTCCGCGACGATAGCCGTAGAATATAGTCTGAAACGCAGTAAAATTTCCAGAATCTCTGCTAATAGATTCGGTCCTACTTCTAATACCTCATTCAGAGAAGGAGCATTGTTTTTGTAAGATGAAGGGTCAAAGACTATTCTCCACTTAGTGGTTCCGTATTTCTCCTTCCTCACTGCATGATGAGGGAGATAAAATAGCTCCTTTCCTGAGAGTGGGGTGGGAGCGACCTCTACTTGCCCCTTCGTAATGTAGTCTAGCATAAGATCGAAATACATTTGCTTAAAGGTCTCTTGACGTTGAAATCTTTCCCTCAGGTGCTTGAATCGTTTTTCCGCGATCGGTCTGTTACTCGAAAGCACTGAATGTTGTCTTTAGGGAAGTGTAACCACTGTTCGATGATCCTTTATAGAGAAAGATGCTCTAAATTCTGGAAGAAGTCTCGTAGCCTTGTTGTTCACAGGTAGATCCTGATCGGCAGCAATCCCTATAGTTTCCAAGTCCCAAAAGCGTCTGAAATCATTGTACGAGTGCAGAGGAGATCGGTCAGTCTGAGCAAAATTTACCACGGTTGCATGCACACTGGCTTGTGACTTGTTACCACTAAGTATCCAGCCAAATAGAGAAGGAACTAACACTAAGGTTTCAGAGATGCGTATGGGCGAATTGTGCTTCACGGGAAGATCATCTGTTGAATCGGTTTTCGGATCTGCTAACGTAATCTTACGGACATCTGGTAAACTCTTTATATGTTGTGGAACCGAAGGCTGGTGAGAAGTAACGTACTTTCGAAGGCAATAAGTGGCACTGAAGAAATCTACCAAATCCCCTTCATATTTAACTGAACAAGCCTGCGGTGGCATGGGCGTGTAGGGTTTGATTCAAAGGAACAAACGGTTAGTTCTTGTCGGTCTACTATTTGCAGTTGCAGATCATCAATCACCGATTTTGCTATGAAGCTGGACTGACTACCTGCGTCCAGTAGACATCGCGTTGTCCAGCTCAATCCTGTAGGTCCTGAGACGCATACTTTTGCTGTCTGAAGGTACGTGTATCCGTGGGGAGCGACAGATAGCTTTCCCACGGAAGTAACGTATGCCTGACCCGCAGGACTCCTAATATCCTTTCGTTCCTCACAAATGGACTTATGATGCAGCCTTTTACAGTTAACACTTTCTTCCTTTTTGCAATTTGACACTTTGTGCCCACGTTGAAGACAAAGAAAGCATCTGTTTGCTAGTTTCAATTTATCTATTCGATCATTAACGCGTACGATCTTCTTATAGTCTTGCGCCCAATGACCGTAAGATTCGCAAAAGACCCAGAATGGTTCCCTTACGCTGGTATCCTTCGGAGCCGATCTTTTAGATGTCGCGTGTACGTGGAATGTGGACGCTGTGGGGAGGTTACTAGAAGCGCTGGAAAATTCACCGCGTATCTTCTGTATGGCAAGCGCCCCGTCGACTTCCTCGTTCAGAAACTCCATCAGTTGCAAAATGTCCCCTTCGGATATTCCCGTACGCTTGGCGTGAATTATCCAGCGGCGGCATATGTCATCCGGAAAAGCGCGTAAAATTTTCGGCGCGAGGACTCGGTCGTATCCGTTCACGTCTTCCCCAAGAGCCCGGAGCCCTTCAATACGTCGCTGGCATTCAATGAATGTTGAATTAAGTTCCTCTGGGATGGGCAGCTGAATTGGTTTTACGGCTTCGAGATAATCTAAGTGAGCTTGAATTATTCGATCCTTGTTGCCATAAGGCGCTCGGAGAATCCTCTTTGTTTCTGCGTACATCTCGACTGTCACCGCAATGCCGTCCACTAAATGCTTTGGTTCTCCCGAGAGATAGCCGCGAAGAAATATGAGTTTATTAATTGTAGTCGGATAGTTGTCAGCCGACTGCTCAAACTGCTCTCAGAATCGTGCCCATGTCTCGAGATCGCCTGAAAAGGGCTCAAGCTTGATCGGCGGAAGTTTTACTGAAGCTGTGGGAACACTCATTGTTACAGATTGTACACGCGGATTGTCGGGAATATTTACGTCTGCTACCGATTTCGCAAGCTGTTTCTCTATTTCGTGAGACAATCGAGAAAATGTGAGTTTCGCGGTGTCTATATAATCTTTGCATTTAAGAACATCTTCTTCGTATTCGTCATCGTCCAACAAATCAGGAATATCCTCATCTAATTTAACGAGGCGGTTCCCAATCTGTCATTGTAAAATTTATAATCCGCGATTTCCGATGTGTCTGACAACGTTGCAGCTTACGCTACGAATCGCGTAATGTTTGCTCTTTCTCTCATACGTTTTCTCTTTAGAGAGTGTAATTGTGCTTCTGGTTTGTGGTCTGGCATGTCCATTCCGTCCGATTAAAGCAGTGTCGGCTAGCGATCAGCTGATCCTAGCAAGGTGTTATCTTTGGATCGCTAGTCAAAGTAGTTCAATTGATGGTCGCTAGATGGCAGCACTAGTCATAAGCAACCTACAGGCGTAGCGTAGGATCTGTTATTCGTTAAAGCGCTAATCGAAAAGCTACAATAGCAGTACAGAGCTGCAATAATGTAATCAGTAGCCTTACAAATGGCACTCCAAAACATATCGCGTGATAATTCAATTGAACTTAACTGTGTATGCAGGCGGTTGTCGTCGAAGAGCTTGTTGTGTGGTGTAACAAATCGCTGCAGTAAGCCCTTCGTAGTATTGCCGCGTGATGTGCGTCCAGAATTCGTGTTTCACAACGGCACCCAATTCTTATGTCGTGAATCACAGTAGAGCAGCGATTAGCAGTCTAACAACAGTTTATTTCATAGTCACGGAACATACAATAGAACATGTCAAAGATACAGTGTCCTAAGAGCAAACGAACAGTCTCTCACGTGCCAGAAGTACATCACTTTGTGACAACTTTGAACAGTGGGCGTTACATTTCAGATGTATTACGACCCGTGGCTCTACCCTTCATTCAATCCCTGCGAAACCCTACATTTCAGCATGATTATGCACTACGGCATGTTGTAGGTCCTGTACGGACCTTTCTGGGTACAGAAAATGTTCGACTACTGCCCTGGCCAGCACATTCTCTAGATCTCTCACCAATTGCAAACGTCTGGTCAATGGTGGCCGAGCAACTGGCTCGTCACAATACGCCAGGCACTACTCTTTATGAACTGTGGTATCGTGTTGAAGCTGCATGGGCAGCTGTACCTGTACGTGCCATCCAAGCTCCGTTTGACTCAATGCCCAGGCGTATCAAGGCCGTTATTACGGCCAGATGTGGTTGTTCTGGATACTGATTTCTCAGGATCTATGCACCCAAATTGCGTGAAAATGTAATCACATGTCAGTTCTATTATAATATATTTGTCCAATGAATACCCGTTTATCATCTGTATTTCTTCATGTTGTAGCAATTTTTATGACCAGTAGTGTACGAATTAAATGGGTAGTAATATGCAACACATGAAATAAACAGTCTCGAAATTGTCAAAGTTTCATGTATGATTCATAAAATTGATCGCCAAAATTCAAGGAGACTCTAAACTCAGTATTTTACTCGCGTTAAACCGTAAATATGAAATAGAAAGCATATTATGTAATGATCATCATCATCAGCAACAGCAGCAAAAAATCGGTCCACGCTTGAGTGAAAGCACCCGCGAGACCTCCCTATGTATTACAGCACTCAACTACACGTTAACGTCTTCCAGCGTGGCGGGCAGGAGATCTTGTATGAAGTTTGGAAAGCAGGGGAGAGGTGCTGGCAGAAACGAAGGTATGAAGGTGGATCGTGATCTGTCAAGCCCTCATAGCTCAGCTGGTAATTGCATTACGAGTAAGATGTCACTTGATAAGAGAATATTTGATTGCCGTCATTCGTATTACACGTTGGGCAAATTTCCTCCGTGGTCGTGTAACTACTCTGATTTTCGCGTGTCATAGTCTCAAGGGTGTGCCTTGTTTCGAAGAAATCCCTCAGTGTCAACCATTATTGGTATTTTTTATAACAACTGTTGCTGTCGACTATAGCGAATTACAGCAGCGAATAAAGGAGCCACTAAGTAGTAAATTACACGCTAATTCAATGAAAGGTAACTAATGAGGACAGCTGTACATCCCAGGACTTTATCCTATGTGAAACCATTGAATCACACAAATACCTCAGTTCATCCCTCATCACTTGTCACTGAGATTAGTAAGACTACAAGAAGGCCGTCATTAGGACTTACGAGGCAGGTCTAATGAGCCGGTGCTGGTTCGGGGTGATCTATCCCACAACTTAGCGTGTAAGGAATGCTGTGAAAAGAACTACATCTTAAGCTGGTGAACTCAGGCCCTGCCAAGTGTGGTGATCCCAGCCAAGCTGACTATTAAAAATCAGAAAAATAGCTGCCGTCGATGCACCTAAAATATGTGAGTGAGTAAGGTGCGGGGGGGGGGGGGGGGGGGGAGGGAGCTGGAGAGGGGGGCCGGTACCTGGAGAGGGTGTGGGGGGGGGGGGGGGATTCTACCTTAGGACAAACAACAATCTCTTCCCTGTACAGAAGAATTTACTACATGACTTACTGTATACATTTGTATTCAAGATGTGGAACTGGTAATCTTAGGAAAAATATCTGTCTCAGCGTCACCACAGACCATTAAGTGCTCTGTGCAACGCACCACACCTCCTGACAGAGTGCGGCCTCAATTATCCCTACGTCGTTGACTTCCACCTGTGTACCACGGCTTCGCTTCTTTCCACGACTGGTATCGGCCGATGTGCCTGCTTGTTACAGTCTACTGTCGCTTAGTCTACCAATAAGTAATCTCCGAAACAAACTCCTGCATATGTGCGTATGCTCCCTTCCTCCGGACCAACAAGCGCTCGAGTTTCCCTTCTTGCGTTAAAAGCTCCTTGAGGCCAGGTGCTCAGTACGTGAAGCATATGCACTGCCCACGGTAGTGTTACGTAATTTTATTGTTTACGGAGTACGCCCTCGGTAGCTGAGTGGTCAGCGCGACAAAATGTCAATCCTAAGGGCCCGGCTTCGATTCCCGGCTGGGTCGGAGATTTTCTCTGCTCAGGGACTGGGTGTTGTCATACTCACTATCATTTCATCCCCATCGACGCGCAAGTCGCCAAAGTGGCCTCAAATCGAAGGACTTGCACCCGGCGAACGGTCTACCCGATGGAAGGCCCTAGTCACACGACATTTACATTTATATTTATTATTTATAGAAAGCCCATGACACTGCATTTTGTGATTCCCTCTCGCGCAAATCCAAGGACTGCGTCCACTGTCCACTAATTGGCCTTGCTGCTGCGAGGGTTACTGTGTCATGGCTCGCTTAGTGTATTTTCCTGTAACGTGTCTACGTTGTCAACTGGAAAACCTCTTTCACTTCATTTCCACTTTACTACAATACGTATTTATCCGCATGCTAAGGCGGTAGGAATTGTTAGTACCGAGTACATGCAAACCACGTATTATCTTATTACACTTTGTGCCATGGAAATTACCTAATTGCTTTCATAGTATGGCTTGTGACATATGAAACGAATCGTCTTAACGAGTGGAATCGGCCTAACGAGGAAATTAGCGTGTCGGGTGGTAAAAAATTCCCTGCACCAAACACAGGTACACACGTGCACTCGCGAAATACACTGAAAACTAGGTGAAGACTGTACCATGTCAGTAGAGATGCCAGAACAAAATTGGGCAACCGGTTAATAAAGTTATAATGGGTATCCACCCTTTCGGTTTGGTGGCGTGAAACGAAACTGTGGCGTTGGGATTTCAGGGTGTACAGAAATCACAGACATACAGCAGCAAACAAACAAAAAATTTATTTCGTGACTTAAATTTTTTGAAATGGTAATTAAAGCTTTATGAGCACCTCTCGTATTCTGGTGTGACGGTTGCTTTTTTGGGGTAGAACGAATACCCTGATAAGCCAATCAATGTACCCCAGTGGCACTGTTCCATAATGTGCATCTGTTTAATCGACTACAAAAATCTACACTCCTCGCCTTACCTCTCATATATGGAACAAACAATCCTATCTGTTGTAATCTGTAACAACAACAGCAAGTGTTAACGTGGGGTTTCCGCCCCCGGTAGCTGAGTGGTCAGCGCGACAGAATGTTAATCCTAAGGGACCGGGTTCGATTCACGGCTGGCTCGGAGATTTTCTCCGCTCCGGGACTGGGTGTTGTGTTGTCCTAACCATCATCCTTTCATCCCCATCAACGCACAAGTTGCCGAAGTGGCGTCAGATCGAAAGACTTGCATCCTGCGAACGGCCTACCCGACGGGAGGCCCTCGCCACACGGCATTTACATTTATTTTAACTTGGGCTAAACCAAGAGGCAACACTAGCAGCGCAAACTGATGCAGATGAACAACAATACAAACGCAAACGCTCTTTCTGTGGGTCCCAATGTACTCAGTTTCCTACCTAAAACTGCCTTGCTTTGTAGCTCAGCAGGAGCTACTGAAGGAAGTTGATAACTAAAACGATGGACCTCTGTAGATCACGTATAAGTTTCCACAGCTGTATCAGGCCTTCTGTAAGCACGTGGCTAGCTTCCACTCTTCAGCGCTCACACTCCGAGGGTCTGCTAGGCTTGAGAATTCTGAGGGGAGGCATTCAAGCAGTGGGTCCCCACTCTGGCATTGAGCCTTGTCCCTACCAAAGGCCATACAGACATTGCTAATGTTATTTCTGTCAAACAAGGCACGAAATCTCCCGCCCTCCCCCCTCCTCCCCCCACCACCGCCCACACCACAAATCTCATGGGAATTTGGACAACAGGCATCCTAGCTTATAATACCCTAACGTTGTTTTGAGCAGATCGCTCCCTCAGTGTCAGTCATAAGTGCGCAGAACCTGTGATGGTCGATTTACGATCAGTGATGTAGAACTTATCATTTTCGTGTGTTGCCGCTCCACTGAGATAACAGGCTCCACCATACTTCCCGTAGATCTTGATTTTTTTGTGCCGTCCATCTGTGCCACCTACGTACTGTTGATCTGTAAGATTTCAACATTATGAGGAGTGGCAAGTTTGTCTGTGGGATTTGCCACAGAAAGAACATTTCGTGAGTATGCGTATAAGGGACACTCTGGATTCCCCTGTTTATACTGTTGTCGAATAGCCAGTCTGTGCTGGTGGACACTTCTTTCTCGAATTTTGGTTGAAACAAATGTGTTGACCTGGCCGTGCTAGTGTGGCGGTGTGATCTTGGAATGTTTTTGTTGCAGCTCGGACTATATTAAATATGGTAACATCTGGTTACTCATTCGTGTGTACCAGCATTCCCAGAAATGGTATGTCGCATTTAGAGAGCATTTTGATTTGGGTTTGTCAACAACATTGCGTAGCTGGTGTATGTTTTCGTTGTCTCACAGGTAGGCCACATCATAATTAAGGCCAGGTTCAGAAAGTGTTCAGTGCATTTAGGGAATAGTGTTTGTTAATACATTTTGCATGGACTCAGATATGGTTCAGTGAAAGGGTATTCCGGTTTACATGCCGGTGTTGTGCGATTAAAAGAGTGTGTAAATTTTTATATTAGAAGGCCAAAGACAAGGGATAAAATGGCTCTGAGCACTATGGGACTTAACGTCTGAGGTCATCAGCCGCCTAGAACTTAGAACTACTTAAACCTAACTAACTGAAGGACATCACACACATCCATGCCCAAGGCAGGATTCGAACCCGCGACCGTAGCGGTCGCGCGGTTCCAAAGACACGGATACTTACAAAGGTTATGCAATTATATAACAACCACCTCCATAAAGGCAGATATACTTCGTACAGAATGCACATAAATTAGCAACTATACAGATGGAGCTTCTGTATACAGAAGTTTCATACGGTTACAACTAATAGTTATGCACAGTCACCAACGAGCATAAAATTTCATCACATAATCAGTGACATGGACAGGGAATTAGAACACAGAAAACTTACAGCTTATACTGAAAAACAGAAAATACGAAGCTACTAAAGTTCATTGCTGGTTCCTTTAAATTTGTATTTTTTCGAAACTTTCCTCAATTAGACGATTTCAGTACCGATTTCATTACTATAGGACACAAAGCCACCTTAATTTTCAGTGTTAAGCTTACAGCAGATTTTTGTTGATCGTTTATAACACCTAATGATGACGCACAGATCTTCCAGCCACAAATCATCGCTTTCAAATTGTGTCAGAAAACTCCTCGGAATGAAGGTGCTTTTACGCCAGGCTCCTTTCTCAACGATTCTTGATTTCTATGCTACTGAGCACATGAGTGGCTGGGACACAGCTTCTTAATATATTGGGTGGCAGTCGAGTGTCCATGTATCAGGACGTGCCTTGCACCTCATCAACCACATGCCGTAGGCTCATATCATCGATGACACATGTGAAACATGTGCTTCCTTGATGGACATTTCGTAGTAATGACTTCCTTAAGTTTTTTGGTTTCTCCTTATGTTAAATACAACTGATTATGTAAGTAAATAAGCAAAACAATAGACAAAAGAATCAGATATGCCTAGCTTCTGATAAGTTAACAATAATGAGTATTATTATAGATAAAGTAAAATATACAATAATTCATCATCATTGCAATAATTTTAAGTTAAATTTCGTTTATTGCATAGGTTTCAGACTCATAATAAGAGCTAACATAATTTTAAATTTTTGAAAGATGAAAATATAAATGAAACTAATAAAATCTTTAAAACATCGAAGAGCATAAAAGTTTAAGGATTACATATAATTTAATACATGTTGAATTAATTGTTGCGTATGTTCTTTTTATTTTTTCACACACTCAATAATTCACTTTTCATTTAATATAGTGGTGACAGTTTTCTTTCTAATATTTTGAATTATATTTATATTTTCAGTAATACATTCAAAATTATGCCTTTTGACTTAAAAATTAAATTTATATATTTAAATGAAACAAGTCATACATACTCAAAGGATCACTCAAGGAAATTAAAACATACTGAGGTGTTGAAATGCAGGTAGAATTGGTTGAGAGTCCAGTTGTCCATGTAAGCTGTTTTATTGTAGTGAACAGAGACAGATACAAATGATTTCATGCCATGTAGGTGCATCCTCAGCTGTATTTCTGTGTAAACAAACCTTTCTCAGAACAGTGGTACTCTCTAAGTTCTGATTTTTTAATACCAAAATTGAAAAACATGGTACGCAAATTAATAGCAAAAGGAATGAGACGCAATCATGAGGATTATTTACAGGGTTCTAATGTCGCAAGTTATTTAAATGATTTAATGCATGCTCCAGGGTTTAATAAGGAGCACTACTAGCGCAACAGCCAATGGGTATCAAACTTAATATGGCCAATCGTTACTCATAATTTACGTTCAGAGAGCGCCAGATGTTCCTAAAATAAAAGTGTCATAAAAGTAATGGTGAGGAAGGTCCAACATAGGGTACAAGTAGACTCAAATGAAATAATAACTAAGACAATCATGTTTGACTCCTTGTAGTAATGTCAAATCTCCTACACTGTCGAACATCTGAATATTGGGATGACACTGGAGAATTCACCAGTGTTGACTGCTCCGAATTGACGACACCTATATATATTCATAAATGGTAGGTGTGTTCCCATACTGAAAGTCTGTGTGCAGTGAAAGTTAAACTTCTGATCCTATACAATTTCAATTACTTAATGCTGCCATTATTTTAGCTAAAATTTAATAAATACTAAAAAGGAAAGTGATTTATTTACTTTAATTATTCTTTCCAGTTATAATTAAAAGAAACAGTAACAGTTGTGGAACTTTCTAATCTAAGTGGTTCGTTATTTAAACATATTTTTTACATTTTATTTTGTGTTAATTTCATTTAATCAAATAAACTCTTACAAAATTATAAATAACTGTTTTATTTACCATTGAAAGGTTATTACTGAAGAGTTCCAATCACGAAAAATCGAAGAGGTGAGGTATTTGAGTTGAATTATAAAATATTTCAGGTCAAGGTGTAGCTTACAATTGATGTTAGTTTTTGCACAACATCGTCAAACTACAATTTGCGCTGCCAGACTGGAAGATGATCTGCAGTGCAGATTGAAACTGGTTTTCGGTAAATAAGGAGTTGTGATCCAGAATGTGTATGTAAATTGCTTTTAAATGAGCGAGTTCAGAATGCTATGAATGTTCCCTCTGCAAGGTATTGTTTTCGTTCCCAATGCACAGACTAGTTATGTGGCTTGTGTGGTGGTCGTGCAGACATTGGTACTAGAGCATGCTGGCTCTCATGGAATTCATGTGCCTGGATCATTGCAGTATAGGGAATGGCTGAGGCCATTTTATGCCTCCAGTTGGCTTGTCTTGGTGGCACTTGTAAATGATTTGGTTCAAATGGTTCAAATGGCTTTGAGCACTATGGGACTTAACTTCTGAGGTCCTCAGTCCCCTAGAACTTAGAACTACTTAAACCTAACTAACCTAAGGACATCACACACATCCATACCTGAGGCAGGATTCGAACCTGCAATCGCAGTGTTCGTGCAGTTCCAGACTGCAGCACCTAGAACTGCTCAGCCACTCTGGCTGGTGTAAATGATTTGCTTTGGGTCCCAAACCCAATGTGCCCATTTCCAACTAGCTTGTGGCATTTGAAAATTTTATACCTTTTTATAGTGTGGTGCAGTGTGTTACACTTTCTGTGGTGTTAATCAATATTTCGGACCCCTCATAATCCTTTGTCCTTAATATGCCAGTCATGCGTTCCCTGACTGATTGTTGCCACACCATACCATTGTCTACTCAGTTTACACTTAAACTGTGCCATTTAGTTGAATTAATAAGCCTACCTTCTTATACCTGGCAGGAAGGTCACCCCACTACATGCATTAAGATGATTAGATGGTGTAGATGTTGAAACAAGTCTATTTCATTCAATGTAATTTTATCATCCCGCACATCCTTTCATCATGTATGAATTGCAGCTTGAGAAATGACTGCATTTCTGGTGTTGTACCATGTAGATTTTGTTGCAAAACGTTCTCTGAGAAAAGAGTGCTATAAGATATTATGTTTAACTCTTGCATTCTCTTCAGCAGTAATCTCTGAAAAGAAAACTTGTTAGCTAGATACTACTTTTCATAGTGTGATTTAGTCCTTAACGCCCACAATGCAGAGTCGTGGAGAGCTATGGAATAGCAAGTATCATACAATAAGCTGATACTCCTTGCTTCTTGCTATTTTTTTCCAGAGTGTTGTATGCCATTCCATTGTTTGTTTAGATGAGCTATGTTAAATCTAACGAATAGTCATTTTCATTGTAAAATTAAAGAGCAAGATTCTGTGTTTGTATCTCTTACCACTTCAACAAGCAATACTTCCCTCAGGCAGTACATGCATTGAGATGAAATAAGTCATGGGACAGCAGTATGTATATAAACAGAAGGTGGTAGTAGTATCATATACACAAGGTATAAAAGACCAGTGCATTGGGTGGTAGTATCATATACACAAAGTATAAATTGGCAGTGCATTGGCAGAGCTGTCATTTTCACTCAGGTGATTCACGTGAAAAGGTTTCCAATGTGGTTATGACTGGACAATGATAATTAACAGGCTCTGAACGCTGAATAGTAGTTGGTGCTAGATGCATGGAACATTCAGTTTTGGAAATCGTTAGGGAACTCAATATTCCGAAATCTACAGTGTCAAGAATGTGCAGAGAATACCACTCGCTATGGACAACACAGTGACTGACGGTCTTCACTTGATGACTGAGAGAAGGGGCGTTTGCGTAGAACTGTTAGTGCTAACAGACAAGCAACATTGCGTGAAATAACCCCAGAAATAAATGTGGGACGTACAGCGAAAGTATCTGTTAGGATAGTGCAGTGTTATTTTGAGAGAATGGGCTATGGTAGCAGACAACTGACGCAAGTGCCTTTGCCAACAGCGCAGCATCGCTTGCAGTGCCTGTTCTGGGCTTGAAATCATATCAGTTGGTCCATAAACTACTGGAAAACCGTTGCTTGGCCACGTCTGTTCCGATTTCAGTTGGCAAGAGCTGATGGCAGCATTTGAGTGTGATGGAGACCACATGAAGCCATGGACCCAGTTTCTCATGAAGGCGCTGTGGAAGCTGGTGTTGGCTCCATTACTATGTGGGCTATATTTACAAGGAAAGGCCTGAGTCCTCTGGTCCAACTGAACCGAATGTTGACTGTAAATGTTTACGTTTGGCGAATTGGGTATCATTTTCACTCAGTCATGGACTTCATGTTCCTAAATAACGATGAAATTCTTACGAATGTCATGCTCGCAGTCACTGGGCCAGAACTGTTCGTAACTGGCTTGAAAAATATTATGGGCAATTTCAACTAATGGTTTGGCCATCCACATTGCCCAACAAGAACCCCACAGAGCATTTATGGGACATAATTGTGAGGTCAGTTTGTGCACAAAATCCTAAATTGGCAACACTTACACAATTATGGATGGCTACAGAGGCAGTATGGCTCAACATTCCTGCAGGCAACTTCAGTGACTTTTTGAGTCCATGTCACGTCGAGCTGCTGCACTACACTGGGCGAAAGGTCCGCTATGGTATAAAGATGTATTCCATGACTTCTTATAGCCTTGGTGCAACTGGAACACTTACATTACAGAACTGAATCATAGCAACCTGAGATCAGTAACTTAACATATTTGAAAGCATCTAACAAACAACCTCTGCGCTACTAGCACAATAAATATTTAACTGTAATGGAATGGCAGGTTGGTTGACAATGTAGTCTCTCAATAAAACATGACTGTCCTTTTCAGCACTTAAGACATATTGCTACAGACACAGGTAGGCAAACGACAAGTCAGACTAAACATTAACTTCAACCAACAGGGACAAATGAGAAACGTTTCATATTCGAAAACAGGTCACTCAATAGTCTGTTCATAGTTTTAATATAAATATACACAAATGAGCACATTTTACATCATTAGAGTTTTGTATTCTCTCAGCATTGTAGTATAAACCATTTTTTCCAAATAGTTAACTAGTTTTTTTTGGTATTTATCCTCCAAATCAGTCAAAAAGTAATTTTATATCATTGTTCTAATAATAAGAAATCAAATGAATACCAACATTATCATATGTATGTAGATTTACTATTCCTCATTCATAATCTGCAGGATGATTTGGTAAGTCATCAGTCATAAAAACACTAAGAAAATATTTAATTTTTAATTGTTCAACTAATTCTTGTGTTAAAATTAGATATATAATTAATAAAATATTTGTTGATTTCGTTGAACTTTTTTACTTTTTTCAACCTTTAATTCTGTATTTCTTTTTCTTCTAATTTATCACTTTTTTGTTCATCATGGACTGATTTTGTGATTGCTGCTGCACCACTGTATAATGAACCAAATGTACCTAAGGCAGCAAGTAAAATTGGTAAATATCCATCTTTGTGTTTTGTTAATCCTGAATCTTATTTCTTTTTAGTATATATTCAAAAATTTTTTCTCAACTGCGATACTTAATGTAATAAGTAAATTTTCACCAGTTTTAGTTGTATTATCTCTTTTTTTTAATTTCAGTAAGAAATTAATACATTCTACTTTATTATTCATCATTGAGTTTAATTTTAATTGATTTCATTTATTTTTGTCACTAGGTACTAAAGTATAATCAATACTAAATTTATTCATTTACGTAAATGAAAAATTAGTAAAGAATTTCTTATAGACAACAACCATTTTCATCAACATTAAATCCCTACCTAATTTTGTTTTCCATACATTACTCCTCTAACTGCAGTTGCAGTTTTTTTCACCAACTGAAGAATCTGAAGCATACATTCTTTCTTTTCTAAATCTTTATTTCCTCTGTAAGCAATATCATGCATTTTACAAGTTTTATCTAATGGATTTCATTCTTAATCTTCCCTACATATTCTTATTCCTAATTTCGTTCCAGGGCCACACTTATTGTAACCAGTAATACATATTTTGAAAGGCAATTTATTAATTAATGTATTTACAAATCCTTTACCATAATTTCCAAAACATGCGGGGAATGCTGTTAAAAAATCTAATTAAATATGGAATTCCATTCTGATTGTTAACATTTGAGTTATTCCCACTTTTTCATTATGATAATTTTTATTTCTAGCTAATTCTTCACTATGAATTATTGTTAATCTATTGATTAAATCATGAACATCATTCATCTAAGTATATTCTATTGGTTTTAAATCAAACCTTTGCCAACTTTTTGAAATGAATTATTAATATTTGTTTCTGGAGAAATAGGAAAATATCATTTAACAACTGTGTTTATCAAATTTTTACATTTATTACCTTTACTTGCTTCTGTTTTATTTAGATTACTTTCATTAAATAGAGGATTTGAGTTGAACAAGATTGTAGCATAATTCTGTAAATCAATAGAATCAAATTCGTAACATGAAGTATCCATTGTAATTTATTTTTTAGTTAACATTTACATCAGTCCATCAGTACCTTCATATTCTTTTTCATCAATTTTTAATTTATCACAATTCTATTCAACTGGATATTTACCAATATGTTTAAAAGTAAGGTCTAAATCCAAAAAACAGTATCTTCACTATGATTGATAACATCTAACATTATTTCACTCTTTTTAGCATCTTTCTCTTCTAATTTTTCCTTCTTTTTCATAATTCTCTACCACATGATTTATTTCTGATTCACTTTTATCACTATCATATTCTTTAGTTGTTGTAATACAATTAAATTCTTCTAAATAATGTTGATTATGAGTAACCATTAGTTTTCCATCTTCTCTATTTTTGCAATAGTTTTCAAAACATTATCACATAATCCTTCAATTCCTAGGTTAACTCATACAATTGGATTTATAAATGGTTGCTCTCATTTTCTAAATTTTTCATAGTATGTTCTTAGTTGCTTTTGAATTTTTAAACACTTCTTTGAATTGTTCACTTATTTATTTCTTAGTTGCTTTCCAATTTTTTAAACACTTCTTTGAATTGATCTCTTACTTATCTGTTTCATCTAGCTTTATTAACAAACTTGGTCATATTTTGTAAACAACTATTAAGGAAAAAAAATAATCATTTCTATTTATGGTCCTCAATTATTTTCATAATTAACATTGAATCTTTATATTCAATGTTTGTGTTCAACGTTTATGTTTAATGATTATGTTCAATTTAAAAAAAATTCTTAATCTCTTCTCTGTAGTCATTGTTAATTTCACTCATCATATGTATTGTAATATAATCAAATTAATCTTTACTCCAATATACACTACAGATTTCTCTAAAATCGTCAGACTTTAAGTCATACTAAATAAGATTTAAATTTGTATCAACTTGTCTGAAAATATTTTAAAAATTTAAATTATCGCTAACTAATTGATTTTGTAGTTTGAATATGTTTGACTTAAATAAAAACAATCTATTTTGTAGTTTGAATATGTTTGACTTAAGTAATAACAATCTATTCCTTTGTTTCTACCTTTAGTAAATAGTCTCTTGATTTTAGAGACTAGATCATCAAATCTAACAACTAAATTATCTTCACATTCATCTAGCAGAATAATTTAGTAATTATTTTCGACAAAAGTGGCAATTATTTCTTGATTCTATATACTATTTTCTCTCACCTTTTAAAAATTCTTGTTATTTTGGTTTGTCTAATCTTGCAGAATAAATTTACAAATGATTAATTTTACTCCAATTCAACCATCCAGGTGCTAGAATATAACTATCAAACATTAGTGTTGTTATTCCACAGCCACTTGGTCCTATCACTGAACATCAAATAGAATTTGGTAAAAGTTTACTGTGTTTATTCCCAATTTTATGTCTAGAATTCTTATTGGTGGTTCCCAATTTGTCATTTCATTACCTAATTTTTAATAATGTAATGGAGTAAATTATTTCAGTTGAATGACAAATTATCCATTCTTATAAAAAGATTAACTGTACCATAAGTGTTACTTATAAAAACGTCTCACTAGTTGGTTTTAATTCTACTTTTTCAAGTCCAAAACTATATAAAAAAATTATAAATTATACACTAACCAAGAAGTGATGGAAATTTCTGTTGGTCAATACAGTTTGAAATTTTTTAAAATATATATTCAATTGAAAAAATCTAGTATACACTTTAAAAAAGTTAAAATTCTAAACAGAGTTACTACTAAAGGTGATGTAAAATTATTTACAGATAAATATGATTGTACCAGACAAATTTTAGGTTTTAATATAGAAATTATTGAACCTAAAGAAAAATAATTACTAATAATGTTCCTAATTTTTTGCATTTGAAGTAATAAATATAAATTTTAATCTAGCTGATGGATTGGTTGTTAAAAAAATCTTATCTTTTTCATAGAGAAAATCATTCTATTCCTTCATTTAAACCATGTATTTTGGAGGACCAATTACTTATGAAGCAAATTATCTTATAAGTATTCCAATTGTTGATACTATTCAGAATTCGGAAATAACTATAACAGATAAAAATAATAATTTGATTGAGTTGACTGGTGCTTGTGTAGCAGTAATTTTAAAAATGCATTAATAACATTTTCATTAATAAATTAGGAAAATATTGAGAGTTATTAATTTTACTCTTTTCCTGGAAATGAGGAAACGAAAAGTAATTTAAATAGTCAAAAGAAGGAAATAATATTGTAGGTGGTTGGATTCACAACTTAATATCCTATTTGTTGTTTTTTACACAAATGAAACTGATTTTCAGAATGTGATTGTCAATCAAATATTAAAGGAATTGATAATTATGTGTAAAAGCTTACTGATGTTAGTACACTTAGAAAAGGAAACAATATTTTGTCTAGAATAGAACATCCATTTACTTCTTCACCAGCCCACATTCAATTAACTTCATCTCTATCAAACTGAAATGTCCCCTTTGAACAATTATACATGACTGTGCTTAAACTGACACACAATATTTTTTAGCGCAACGCAATCTGACTTTCAAAAATCCCTACAAAGGAATAGCCCTGACTAATATTAACCTATACCTTTCACAAATCACTTACCTCACAAAATCCTCGTTACTCAAACTACTGCAATACAGCAAGTGACACTACTGCCAGCTAAATAAAAGGTTCAAACTACAGAAGGCACTAACTACTGATAGGCATAGTTAGCAAATGAAAGATTTTAATAGACAACAAACAATGTATTTACCTTAATAGTGTTGAAACATCATAATATACATAGCAGTTCATGACATCCAGTATTACAAATTTCAAAATCCGCCATCTCTATCCCCACATCCACCACTGCTGGCGGCTCACCTCCAACTGCGCAACGCTACACACTGTTAACAGCCAACTGCCCAACACTACAAAGGCAGACAACAATGCAAACTAGCCACAGACTGCACATAGCACAGCCAGTCATTTTTCATACAGCGCACTACATGGTGTTACCAATAAGAAAACCTAAACACCCTACTTACAAATTCCCCATGCTCCCCACAAAAAATTTTACATATTGTTTTGGGCACTGGCCAATACAGATTTGAAAAAAATTTTCATAATTACAGTAAGAAAGATATCAAATGCACACACTTATTAATACAAGGTTGGTCAAAAGCTAAAATTTTCTCAGTCCATAAAGACAGTCCTGTTCATTCATCACAGTAAAACTGCCGTTTCTTTTCTCAAAGTCTGAGCAGTAAAAGACAATGCACAAGGAAGTAGTGGATTTCCATGCAGTCTTGAAGAAGTAGTGTTGTCCTTCCAAGGGAAAGACAGTGCTGACTCTTTACATGCAGACAGGTAATGGGCCACAACAGAGCAAACCCACAGCAGCGTCATTCGAAGTTTTGAAGAATATTGGTAGGTAGGTCATCACAGAGTAGACCCACTGTAGTCCTGGTAGAGATTATGGTATTGGTGGGCCACCAGAGGTGCAGACCCACTGTAGTCCTGGTAGAGATTGTGGTATTGGTGGGCCACGAGAGGTGCAGACCCACTGCAGTCCTTGTAGAAATAATGGTACTGGTGGGTCAGCAAAGTTGTAGACCCACTGTAGTCCTTGTAGAAATAATGGTATTGGTGGGTCATCGAAGATGCAGACCCACTGTAGCCCTTGTAGAGCTGGCCAGCAGTCACCTGTTGTGACTGTGCAGGTGCACAATCACCATTGAAGAGTCTTGCGGAGAATATAGCAAGTCCATAAACCACCACTCGTGCACTCACAAAAAAATTTTTTTTTGAACTGTCCTTAGAACCAGCAATGCTGATATCCAGTCCCTTGCAGAATTATTAACACACGTGCAAAGACTAACAGTCCCTACTTCTCACATATTGTCCATATACTATGACCAACAGAAATGTCTGCAGTGAAATCGAACTTACAAGTTAATAATATGATGAACTGGTGTCAATTACAATTTTATAACATAAGAATACAATTACAAAGGTACAAAATAAGTCATTAAAGAACATAACAATACAGATTACTCTGTAGTAGTACAGGCTTTACAAAAGAATAGAAATAAAGAGATACATCAGTGTTACAGGAATTATGACATAAGTACATACATAAAGATCAGAATAACTTTAGAACATCACCTTCACATATGAGCAACAAAACAGAATAAATAATGTCTAAAAATCTTTTCAAAGTAAATAACATACTATCAGAAAAATTCTACAATGTAACTCTCATCAGATAAACACATAAAGACAGGAAGAACACAAATATACAAGAGTACACAAACACATAGCAGAATAACAGAAAGGGAAAGGACAGGGTTTGTTTTACTGCAGTATCTTGGAAACAAAACTTTCTTTACTTCTAGGAGATCTCCCTTCGTTCTTCATTATTTCAAAAAGTGCTATCTATACCTGCTTTCTGTACTTTTCTTGTAAAACTTCTCAATGCATTTCTTCCAATTCATCGCAACTCATTCTCTTATATAGTCTACCCTCTCTTAAGCTAACTTAAATCTACTGAGCTCAGATGCTAAACTAAGGGACGAGGCAATGCAGCAGCATAAAACAATTAATACAAAGAGCAATGAAAAAATAGAAATTGTCAAAGCAAGCTCCTGTAAATCTAAATTACCAAGCAATGCAACATTACAACTAATATGAGCCAATGTGCAGCAACAAGTAAAATAAATCAGTAGTAAAACTAGCTTAACAGACTAATACAAAGTGAAATTTAATAGCACTATGCCTGGCAAACAGCAGCAGCAAATGTAATAACTTATATCTAAACATGACATAGCTCAAGCAGAAAAAATATTACACTAAAGATGGCCATGTCTATTACCTATGTCACATCTTAATACTAGAGTGATGCATCACGATAAGTTACTGTAGCAGACAAGTTACCAAATCGTTTAAAAAATTATTTATGCAGTTCCTGTGAAGGCAAATGTCTATTTGTGCTCTCTTTTCTAAGAAAGTACATCATAAATGTATTCTTTCCTGGGTCTATAGACAGAAAATAGTGATATTAGTACATCTATTAAATTTTATAATAACGAATGCTGCAGTGCAGCTAGAAACTAGACATTAAACGAAATGAACAAATATATATATAGCCTATATAGAGCAATGCATGAATCGTCATTGACTAGGCAAATGATGTCTCCAAAGGCAAAAGAATCTCTCAACTAGAAAGACAATGAATGTAAAATGTTTCTCATCACTTCAGTAAATATCATAAATTAAGAGCTCCACAGTGTAATCATATGTTTTCAAGTTTGAGCGTGTCGTATTTGCGATGCTTTCGACAAAGAAATGTCAATAGCGAGGATAATGGTCTCCTTTTTTCTTTTTTTTCTACCTGTGCCTCTGAAAGGTACACACTAATGCTTTTTTTCCAACGACTGTCACGCAGCTGCCCACGTAATGCGTCGTGCCCACGACACATTACGTGAAGGTGACTTAACTTTCTTACCGAAATATTTACAACACCAGTTTGCACTACAGTGGCAGTCTCATATACAAAATTTCACGCGTCGAGAATTTGCGTTGCAAATGTGTAGAAACAAAATCCTATATATATAACAGTGTCCAAAAAATATTTGTCGGCATTGTGGTACATTCACACTTTTAGACACATTTCATAACTCTTAAAGTACGGTTCTTGGTTTCCAACATCCTTTTTCACAAATCAGAGTCCCTAACCACTACTCATTATTCATATACGTATTCGTCGACACTTCTTCAATATTTCATCATAATAAATACATAGCATAATCAAATTCCTCATATACGGTAGCATCATCTTATTGATCATAAACATACCTCAACAGCATAACACACATCGTCATCGTAAAAATAATATCAAACACCTCAGTCAAATCTCAAAATCGTCATAGCTTTCTGCAATAATTACAAAACCTAAAAAAAATTCTCTGCTCATTTCAGTAGTGTCATCTACCTCAAACGTACTTTAAAAATCATGATCCCATACGAAATACATCATTCAACACTCTCATAGTATCACAATGATTCTGAGAAAATATGAACAGTTCACAAAGTACAGACAAAATACACAAGTGTGAAGTAATCCAACTCTGTAATTGCGTAAACACTTGTCACTGACGAAGTAAAAAAAATGTTTGTCTCTTAGTTAAATGATCAGATAGCTGTGTAATTTGTGTGTTAGAGAAATAAGGTACCGATGTGTAAAGTTGTATAAGCAAATACCATATTAGCTAGGGCTCCTTGTGCTTGCCAAACACATGGTACACAAAGTAAGTGTGTACCCCCCTGAGGATTAATGAATAATACCCTCAGGTGTTACAGATTACAGCAATGGAATGAAATGTATCACGAAAACCTTTGTATCATTGTACTTCAAGTATCTTTAAAAATAAATGTTTTAAGTACAAAATTAATCACTCAAATACGTGTACTGTAGCGCTAAACTGTGCGTCTTGTTGTAAAATAATCTCTGTGGAAGTGCCGTAGTTATTGTCCTCCGAAAGCTAAGTTCCGCAAAAGTCAATGTACTTACCTCATGATAAACAAAAGTGAAATGCTTTGCGTATAGATATCTTAGTTATTACGCTTATTGCCGTGATGAAGAAAGTACTGTGCTGTAACATATTTTTGTGCCATGGAAGAGGCTGTCTCATTGTAGCTATACCACAAAAGTTACTACTAAAACATGTTTTACTTTCCAGAATAATTCAGAAAAACTGTGCAGGTAAGAAATAGAAACACCGCAAAACCAACATTGTAAATTGTCACTCATTAGTAGCATAGTGATACAATCGTGTAGCTGTCACATAAACTAACCACTGTGTCATCTGGTATCTCACAGAAAGTACTTTAAATCCAGAATGTATTTTCAAGTAAACCAAAATGTTGCAATAAAGTCTCATTAGCAATAACAGTATATGTTCTAAGTATGTAAGCCTTATAGTCGTTATGTAATCGTGCTACTAACAAGCAAGAATGAACACACACAATAACAGGGTGACACATGTTCACTATAACAATGCATTCATTATTTCTGTTTAAATAAGTTCTCTTGGTTCTTGACTGGATATTTAACTTCGAACATTGTTGCATGTTAACGGATTCTAAGTCTGACAAAGCATACTAGAAATGTGAAGTGAAAAGTTATATGGCAAAGACAAAGTTAAAAAAATATGGTTCAAATGGCTCTGAGCACTATGGGACTCAACTGCTGAGGTCATTAGTCCCCTAGAACTTAGAACTAGTTAAACCTAACTAACCTAAGGACTTCAGAAACATCCATGCCCAAGGCAGGATTCGAACCTGCGACCGTAGCGGTCTTGCGGTTCCAGACTGCAGCGCCTTTAACCGCACGGCCACTTAGGCCAGTACAAAGTTAAAAGCAGATTATCATTCAATAAACGGTTTAGCATGTGAAATGTGGTGTAAACCTTTACTCTTCCTAGTACGCAGAGTTTCAGCTTCACTGCAATTATCATGTGGTATATGGTACATCGGTAAAGAATGCTAAAATTTTTCTCGAGGTTAGCGTCTATGTAATTTTTCCCTGAGCCAGCTGGCGCACGTGGCTGCCTGCGGTGCGAGTCATTGTCTGTCTCTTTGTTGGCGTGCGTCGTTGTTGGGAGTAGGAGACCTAACGTCTACAAATTCACCTTGTCGAGAGTGCCCTGCTCTGTTTGAATCCCACCAGTTCTGATGGAATTCAGGCCTGTCGATTTGTCGGTAGTTTACATTGTTTCTTGTTTGTCGGTCATGTGGTGGAGATTTCTCCCGGAATCGTAACTGCACGCTGAACTGTTGCATTTGAAGTTATTCTGTCTCCCTTGATAATAATTGTTTTTGTTCCCATATTCTCTGTTTCTATGGTAATCTCTGTCATATTCATTACTACGGAAATGCGATCTTTCTCTGTAACTATTATTACTCTGCCAGTGGTTGTCATATGGGTGGTGTCTGTTTTGGTCACGAATTGCGTTGTAAGAATAGGCTTGTCGTGTCCAGTTATTGTTTCTGTCATCATGGAATTGTGACGGATGTGACCTGTAGTGATTGTTTTCCTGTTTTCGCATCCTGCGACTGTCTGTGTCAATTTCTAATTCTTGTAAGAGTCCCTGAAAAGCTTCAATGTTGTCTTTGCAACATCCTGCCAAAATAATGTTTCTTAAATGTTCAGGCAATTTCATTAAGCAAATGCAGATGAGTTCTGAAGGGCTGTATGGGTTTGGAAGATATTGATTTTTGAAAGATATTGATTCTTATGCAACATGTCTTCAAAATATTTGACAAGACTGGAAAATTCAGATTGTTCAAAGTGTTTCATTATCATGATGCTATGTTTGACTCAGTCTTGTGTAGCTTGAGACCAATATGCTGAGAGGAAGGCATGGTAAAATTCTCCTTCACTGTGACAATCGTGTATGACTGATCGCATTCCTACAGCTGGTTCATTCTCTAAGTAGCCACACATAAATTCGAATCCGTGTTCTAACGACCAGTTGGGAGGAAAACAATGAGAGAATTGATGGAGCCACGCTTGTGGATGAATGTCGTTGCCAGAATTCTTAAATGTTTTAAATTTATGTGTAGTAATGAACACCTTATAGTCAAAATCATCATGTCGGCGAGTCGCATATCGGTCATTGTTACGTAGTTTCGGCGGTTCCATCTCAAAATTCGGTGCACCTTGCCAATTTCTTTCATAATTTCCAAAGTACCCCGTGTTATTATTTTGTGGCTGTTCCGTATTTCTATGTCCCTCTTCCCATATTGGAGCGCGAGTGGCCTCTGAAATACGTAATTCTTGTATTACCTGTGTCAGCTGATCTTGTACTTCCCGGATTTCTCTTTGGTGTTGCGTATTAATTTGATTCTGATTTTGTTTGAATTTCCTAATTTGTTTGCACTCTTCTGTGTCATTAAGGACTACCGGTTTTGTGTCATTCAGATTATCATCTACCTTCGTAGATAAATTATTTAGCTGATCCGAAAGTTCAACTACTTTCTCTGATAATGAACTAATTTCCTCCATGTGTCTTTCTGAACCAATTTTCAGAGTATCTAATGTGTCCTTTAAGTTTTCCTGAGTTTTTGCAAGTTGCGTAACCAAATCGGTAGATGCAACTGAGTCAATATTATCTTGCAAGGTCTCATGATCTTCATGAACAATAGTTTGCAGTTCTTTTATGGCTCCTTCGTGATTCTGTAATGCATTTTCATGACGCGAAAAAAAGAAGGCTGGAAATGCTCACAAATTTTTGTTTTTACGTCATTACAGACTTTTTGACATTTCGATTCGATTTTATGTAACTGAGTAGTTAAATATTCACATGTTTGTTCAAGCGTGGTGTGAAGATTTTGTTCCATTGCGTCTAACTGTTGCTGTGTTAGTCTCTGGTGTTGTTCCATTGTGTCTAACTTTTGAAGACTTTTTCCATTGTGTCTAACTTTTGAAGATTTTGCTGTGTTTGTCCCATTTGTTGTATTAATTTTAATAACAATGCACTGGTGCCTGAAACATGTTCCTCAGTGCTTTCCGGCAGTGTATTTGCACCGGCAACATTCACATTTTGACAAGCAGAAAATGTGTCTTGACTCATTTGAGAACACGGTGAGGACCCAAAACCTGAATCTACAGTATTTGCGAGATTGTGTCCTGTCATTTCGGATTCCTGAGGCAAGCTGTTGCCGACTGATCGATCGATAATGCTTCCGTGTTCACTAATTGTTTCACTGTCTACGCCATTATTTGCCGCCCACTCCATTTCTCTATGCACAGTTACCAAATTACTAGTTCGAACATTACTTAATTAATTACACAGTGGCGCTAACACACTGCTTTCGTCTTCACTGTCATTTCTCAGTTTACTTTGGAGCCTAGTATTACGTTTTTCACACGCCATTATTGTCACAATATTTCACACGACAACACAGAAAAGCATAATTTGAAGAGCAAAATAAGAAAACACATTAACATAGCACTGAAAATAATATCTACTTAATTGCAAGCGCAGCCGCGAAATGCTTGGTGCAAATCTACATGCATGCCACAACTGTTTTACTGTACAAGATGGAAAAATTACAACTACAAAGGAAATTCTCTCTACAATTATGCGCTACCAATAAACAAAAGCTACACTAATTACACAAAGTACAAGAAAAAAATCAGAAGATTCCAGTGAGGTCTCCTCGGCTAAGGTCGACATATGAAACGTCCCCTTTGAACAATTATACATGACTGTGCTTAAACTGACACACAATATTTTTTAGCGTAACGCAATCTGAATTTCAAAAATCCCTACAAAAGAATAGCTCTGACTAATATTAACCTATACCTTTCACAAATCACTTACCTCACAAAATCTTCATTACTCGAACTACTACAATTCAGCGAGCACCACTACTGCCAGCTAAATAAAAGATTCAAACTGCGGAAGGCACTAACTACTGATAGGCATAGTTAGCAAATGAAAGATTTTAATAGAGAACAAACAATGTATTTACCTTAATAGTGTTGAAAACTCATAATATACATAGCAGTTCATGACATCCAGTCTTACAAATTTCAAAATCCGCCATTTCTCTCCCCACATCCACCACTGCTGGCGGCTCACCTCCAACTGCACAACGCTACACGCTGTTAACTGCCAACTGCCCAACACTACAATGGCAGACAACAATGCAAACTAGCCACAGACTGCACACAGCACAGCCAGTCATTTTTCATACAGAGCACTACATGGCGTTACCAATAAGAAAACCTAAACAGCCTACTTACAACATGAATTAACTATGGAAGGACATACTCTTAACAATAATAAAAATGGAATCAAACTAAATGTGCAACTATATTCCTTACAATTATTTGGAGGATTTTTTAAGGATTTTACATAAGTAATCTGGAAAGGAGTTTTTAGAGTTATTTTCTCCCTGGAGTTAAACAAAAGATCAAAAACGTTCTCTTCGTAGACAGGTTGGTAATGATGAAAATAGTTTGCTTCTAAATGAAGCTAAATATGTTGTAAAAGTATGGACATATGGGTTCCTGTTGTTAAATATAAACCAGAATATTCAAGTGAAGTAGAATCGGGAAGACTGATAAATGCAAAATTTCCAGTTAATTTTTTTGAACCACACACAATTGAAATTGCTGGAATTAATGGAGAAAGAAATTTTGAACTAGATATTACTAATTGTTATAATTCTGCTGAATTTGATACACTTTCTTTTTATTGCTTTCCAAACTAGTCAAAAAATTAATCACTAGAAAGACTCTTCTTTATTCAATCATGTTAAATTACAAAATAGCTATGAAAGAAATGAAATTCTCCTCAAGAATTATAGAATCTTGGTCCACCAAATAATTTTTTAAAAGCTTATGATGCTTTTAGAAATTTTAAAGGAATAACACAATTTAACAATTATGCAAATATATGTCCTTTAAATTTTATTCAAACTATAATCTATGTAATAAATATGTCTATAAGAACTAATATTTCAAGAAAACAGAAACCAACGATCAAATTTTTTTAATGAAAATACAACAGATTGTACAATTACATGTATAACAATGTATGGTAAATTAATTTAACTTATGATTCACAACATACAAGATGTACTCACAATTTTTGTGTACATAAATGAATAAAAATGATTAAAAGTTATAGAAGTGTCGACCTCATGTTTAAATTTTCTTTTGAAGTATTTTCAAAAAGAAAGAGGAAATAATAACAGGTAAATTTAGATTTGAAAAGATTAAAACTGTTAATAAACATCTGAATTTTTGAAACTCCAATTTTATTCTGTATAAGTAAAAGAAAAACAAAATGAAAATAGATGGCACCATTTAAAATGTAGTAAGTAAACTTAATAGTAATAATAATGGCTATACAGAGGTGTTCACTAAGTTAAGAGAATTGAAAAAATAAATTTTACAGTGCTTCAGAAGCTGAAAATTTGGTAACTGAATATGGTCAGAAAATTGTATTACTATTATGTGATAAATACAAAATTACTCATCCACATCACTATACAGAAATATATTCACGAGATGAAGATAAATTAAAAGAAGTTGTTGGATTAAATTTTATATATTGTGGTAAAAACAAAATAAAGGTCATTTGTTTCTTGTTCTTAATTTTCTATAAGTTTTAGAATTTTTGTATTTTTTAATTTTTTAGCTTGATACAAGCTGAATTCATTTCATTTCTTGAACATAGGTTTTAAATAAGTAAAATTATTTTTTTAAATAATGAAAAATCCTTTGTGGGTAAAGATAATTTTTTGAATACAGCAAAACTAAAAAACTGGGTTTATATCAGGGAATTTCAAAAAAATATTATACATATATATATACATACATATATATATATATATATATATATATATATATATATATATATATATATATATATACTATTGGCACACATGATCATGGTTCAATATTTAATCCTGCCAAAGAGCTAGCTCTGTAGCTCTGTAGGTTGTGATGGCTGGAATTAGTATCCCCCTACTGTGTTATATGAGGTCAACCCATCAGTGTGATATGAGGATGACCTGTGAGTTTAATGTGAGAAACAAGCTTTGTGCCTCTCATGATACATAAAAAGGTGTCGAAATTCTTATCTGATTCTGTAGCAGCAATATTTTTGATGGTGAAGTTTAGATACATTTGGATTTTGTTGGTGCAAAATTGGTAGTTATAACAACGTAGTACAGATTAAGCAGTGTTGATGTACAGTGAGTAATGGAATCCTGGGGAACTCTAGAGAACTCTTGTTTTTATCACAACTTTCTTGACCTGTAGACGACTCGCTGATATCTGTTCTTCACATAATGGTGGGACTGCAGTACTCGATCGTTTGAGAAATTCAGCTGTTTAGTTTTGATACGTAATACTGTATATCGAAATCAACACTTTCAAAAGCCTTGCTGGAATGTTAAAATGGCGCTAAACGGCAAGCTACCTGATACATTGACTAATACACATGCACTTCTGTGATGTTAACAGATGACTGGTTGATATTTGGGATGGATGTGTTAAGGTACTCCATCAGCTGTTTCAGCTGTTTATGAGCTATATGCTCGAAAGGTTTATATACTACGAATAATATACTGTTTGGCCTATAATCACCTGGTAATTTTGGACGACCGTTTTAATCAGAATTATCTGATTATCGCTTCATCCGTTTTCAGCAACTGTAGTCGTCTGTTTTATGCAACTATTTCCTTATTAATTCATTATATTATCTAATTATTTTCTATTTTGTCTTGTCATGTAATGAATTGTCGTACTTCATTTTCTTTCGTTCCTGTGTGTTTACGTAGGAAACCTGTAATAATAAGAAGGGTATTAAGAACATTATTCTGAAGCCCACATGTATATTTTGCCCAATCGTTCCAAAATTTGCAGCTAAATTTCAACCACGCAACTTGAGGGCTTAGACTTTGCCACTTCACCTGACTGGCAACTGGCACACATCAGCACTGAAAGTTCTTTTGAAGATGCATGTCACGATTTCCACATTTCCGCCCCTCCGCCTTTGCAGTTTTTATGCTGACGACACGACGGCTTCAGCGCTCTCGAGCCACATAATCTCGGGTCCTTATTCACGCATTACCTGCCCTGTGAGCCCCGAGGCAACAGTGCGCGCGTAACGTTCTGCGAATCGCAGCACAGCGACGCAAGTAATGCCCGTGAACTAATGTGATGAACGCTTTTTGCCGCGTACGTCGCGCGGCGCACATTTTTGCGAAGCAAGTCGTGTGCTGTGCCCTGGTGGCGGCAGTTAATTGCAGCAGGCAGGCAGGCCGTTGGGACCAGAAGAGAAGAGCAGGGAACAGGTCCGAGTTGATGTGGTGCCGGTCCTCCTAATTCCTCTAATAGCCTCCGCAGCAGCCTCTGCAGCAGCCGCAGCTACACGCAAACCGTGCCACCGCCCCCCCCCCCCTTCCTCGACCAATTACGTGGACCTCCAGAGAGCTTCTGCTGTCTCGCCGGCGCGCGTCAGCCGCCACACTCATGCTTCGTCTTCGGCCAACACCGGCGCAGCAATTATCGAGCCTGTCGTCGCTGCCAAATTAGGATTTACGTCCCTAGTTTCACATTTCCGCAACACGTCGAGAGTAGCAGAACACTTGTGAAACACGGATTGGAATGTTGGCGAAATCTTCTCGGGCGTCCAGACGGATGCCTGCGATGAATTTCCGTCCTGTAGCGATGGTTGTCACTCTCATCACCTTCTGGCAAAGTGTTGAGATTACGTAGGAGTATTGTATATAAATGGCTCTGAGCACTATGGGACTCAATTTCTGAGGTCATCAGTCCCCTAGAACTTAGAACTAGTTAAACCTAACTAACCTAAGGACACCACACACATCCATGCTCGAGGCAGGATTCGAACCTGCGACCGTAGCGGTCTCGCTGTTCCAGACCGCAGCGCCTAGAACCACACGGCCACTTCGGCCGTCTGTATTGTATACAAACTGTGGTTAAGAAAGTCATGGGATACCTCTAATATCGTGTCGAATCTTCTTTTCCCCAGTGTAGTGCAGCAGCTCGACATGGTTCAAATGGTTCAAATGACTCTGAGCACCATGGGACTCAAAATCTGAGGTCATCATCCCCTAGAACTTAGAGCAACTTAAACCTAACTAACCTAAGGACATCACACACAGCCATGCCCGAGGCAGGATTCGAACCTGCAATCGTTGCGGTCGCGTGGTTCCAGACTGAAGCGCCTAGAACTGCTCGACATGACAGACACAAAAAGTAGTTGGTGGTCCCTGGCAGAAAAGTTTAGCCATGTTGTTTCTATACAAGTCCATGATTTGCGCAAGTGTTGCAGAGGAAGGATTTTGTGCACGAGCAGAGCTCTCGCTTATGTCCCGTAAGTGGTGGATGAGATCCATGTCTGTCGATCTGGAGGGCCAAGTCATTCGCTCGAATTGTCCACAATGTTCTTCAAACCAGTCACGAACAATTGTGGCCCAGTGATGTGGTGCATTGTCATTTACAAAATCTACATCTATGAATGGCTGCAAATGGTCTCCAAGTAGGCAAACATAACAATTTCCAGCCAATGATCAGTTCAGTTGGACGAGAGGACCCAGTCCATTGCATGTAAATACAGCCCGCACCATTAAAGGGCCACCACCAGCTCACACACTGCTTTGTCGACAACCTAGGTCTATGGCTTCGTGTGGTCTGCCCCACACTCGAACCCTACCATCAGCTCTTAGCACCTGAAATTGGGTATGATTTGAGCAGGCCACGGTTTCCCAGTAATTTAGGGTCTAACCGATGTGGTCACGAGCCCAGGAGAGGCGTGGCAGGCAATGTCGTGCTGTTAGCGGAGGCACTCGCGTCGGTCGTCTGCTGCAGTGGCCCATCAACGCCCCAATGTCCTAAAGAATACGTTCGTCGTACGTTCTACATTGATTTCTGCGATTATTTAACCCAGTGTTGCTTGTCTGTTAGCAGTGACAACTATACGCAAACGTCGCTGCTCTCGGTGGTTACGTGAAGGCCGTCGGCCATTGCGTTGTCCGTGGTGAAGTGTAATGTCTGAAATGTTGTATTCCATGCTGACTATTGACACTGTGGATCTTGAAACATCGAATTCCCTAACGAAATCTGAAATGGGGTTCTAAGCGTCTAGCTCCAACTACCATTCCGCTTTCAAAGTCTGGTAATTCCCGTCGTGCTGCCATATTCACGTCGGAAACATTTTTACATTAATCACCCGACTACAAGCAACACCCGCGCCGGTGCATTGCCCTTCTATACCTTGTATACACGATGCAACCGCTATCTGCGTGTGTATATATAGCTATTCGGTGACTTTTGTCACCTTAGTGTACTCGTTTATGTCAGCGGTGGCCTTCTCCCAACCACTGCCTGCTGGCGCGGGGTTCGTTGACTCGAGTGGTGGGGTGGGGGGTACCGAAATTCGACTCTGGGTGGGTTCAACCCTGACCAAACTCGTGAAGTGTTACTGCAGTGCAGCTTCGATGTACAGCCGCTAGTGCAGAGTTCCATTCCGAACTTTCGTGGTAGCATCCTCCCTGTTGCCGAGATCGTCACAGAACCTAATCTCAACTGCTTTTTTTAGTAATGCACTCCCAGAAGCCACTGGCTGGGTACGAAACTTTTGTTTTCTTAAATTCGAACATATGTCCCCATCGTCAGCCACTGCCGACTTGCCTTCGTGTCACAGACGCAACGTTCCGAGAAGCAGCACTGTGTTTTCCCACGTACTGGAGGCCACACTCACAATGGGTGTTATATATACCGGATATTTGCAGTTGCATTTTGTTCTTCAGCGAGTCAAAAACAATAGTTTTATCGTGTTGGTCGAAAGATGATTCCGAGGATCCTCGTAGTTTTGCCTCAAAGGTTCAAATCAGGGGATAGTGACGAGTTGCTCTTACTCGTTCCCTCCTTTTCTTTGCTGATATTCGTATCACTTGCTTTCTTCACTACACGACCAGTTTGTCCTTCACTGTACCCATTTTAGTTATTGGAGCTCAACTGGAGGACTTCCTTTGTCACAGATGGCACGCATCCAGTGAACTAAAATTGTTGCAACAATGTACCGATGTTCTGGATGACGACAGCTCGTTGTATGAAGGTACAGATCTATGCTGATCCTGTTTCTGTAGATTGCATGATGCAGAATTTCTAAAACTACAGGTTGCCCATTCTGTCCTAGTTCCATTGTTAATTGTATGTTTGATAAATAGACCAGGATTCATTCAGTGCTTCTCTGCAGTGTTTTTATTTATTTACACGTCAAGTTCCCTAGGACCAAATTGAGGAGCAGATCTCCAAGCTCATGGAACGTGTCAGTACAGGAAATTGCAACATAAAAGAAATAACAGACAAAAATAAAATATTAATGAATCCGAAAAAGCTATAATTTAAAGTAAAGTTTTATTTATGAATCCGGAAAAGCCATAATTTAAAGTAAAGTTTTATTTATGAATCCGAAAAAGCCATAATTTACAGTAAAGTTAATCAGCAATACAGTAAGAATCAGCTTAATTTTTTCAAGGAACTCGGTTTGAAAGCGCGTGGATTACTGCTAAGATTTTAGAATGCTAATAGAAGCTTATTGAAAATGAATGAAGCAGTATACTGCACACCATCCTGCACAAGAGTTAAGAAAGTGTTATCCAAATGCAGGTTTGATTTCTGCCTAGTATTAACTGGGTAAAAGCTGCTTATTCTTGGGAATAAGCTGATATTATTATTAATATATAAAATATTACTAACAAGAAATGACAGTAAGGATTATATATATTGAGTGGCCAATGTCAAAATATCCTGACTCGTGAACAGGGGTCGCCAAGAGGTTCGTGAACTTACACCACTCATTGCCCGAACAACCCATTTCTGAGCCAAAAATATCCGTTTAGAATGGGGAGAGTAACTCCAAAATATAATACCATATGACATAAGCTAACGAAAATAATCAAAGTAGACTAATTTTCGTGCCGAACGATCACTTACTTCAGATACCGTTCGAATAGTAAAAATGGCAGCATTAAGTCTTTGAACAAGAACCTGAATGTCGGCTTTCCATAACAGTTTACTATGTATCAGAACACTTAGAAGTTTGAACTGTTCAGTTTCACTAATCATATGCCCATTCTGTGAAATTAAAATGTCAGGTTTTGTTGAATTGTATGTTAGAAACTGTAAAAACTGAGTCTTACTGTGATTTAGAGTTAGTTGAGTTTTACAAGCCATGAACTTATGCCATGAACTGCACCACTTGAAACAAAGCCAATGTTGCACACAATATCCTTTATTACCAAGATAGTGTCATCAACAAACAGAAATGTTTTCGAGTTACCTGTAATATTAGAGGTCATATCATTTATGTAAATTTGGAATAGGTGTGGCCTCAACACTGAGCCCTGCGGCACTCCCCCACTTTTGTACCCCACTCAGACCCATATCACAGCCATTCTCCACACTAGGAATAATGACCTATTGCTGTCTATTGCTAAAATAGGAGGTGAACCAATTGCGAGCTACTCCCCATATTCCGTAATTGTCCAACTTCTGGAGCAATATTTTGTGATCAACACAATCAAACACTTTAATTAAATCAAAAAATTTGCCTAGCCTTCGAAACCTTTTGTTTAATCCGTCCAGTAACTAACAGAGAAAAGAGGATATAGCATTTTTCGTTGTTAAACGACGTCTACAGCTGAACTGTACATTTAACAGCAAATTGTGTGATATAAAATGATGAATTATCCTTACATACACAGCCTTTTCAATAAATTTAGCAAACACTGATGTCTTAGAAATAGTTATAACATTGTCTGCATTATCACTTTCTCACTTTTTATGAAGCGGCTTTACTACCATTCCTAAAGGAAAAATTACAAATATGGCTAAATACAGGGATAACATGTAGAGCACAGTACTGTACTTTAATATTCTGCTAGGCACTCCATCATATCCATGAGAGTCCTTAGTCTTCAGTGATTTAATTATTGACTCAATCTACCCCTTGTGAGTATCACAGAGGAGTATTTCAGACATCAATCTCGGAAAGGCATTTGGCAAGAGGGTTATATGATTCTCTGTAGAAACTAATTTTTTATTTAATTCACCAGCAATGCTCAGAAACTGATTGGTAAATTCTGTAAATGTATCTGATTTATCAGTAACAGAAATATTTTTACTATGAAATGGCTTTATATCATCGACGTTGCGCTGCTGACCAGACACTTCCTATACAACTGACCATATGGTTTTAATTTTATCCTGTAAATTAGCTCTTTTATTCGCATACCACATTTTCTTTCCCTACCTAATAACATTTTAAGCACCTTACAGCGCTTTTTGTAATGGGCTACTGTAGCTTGATACTGATTACTTCTAACATTTTGAGATAATTCCCACTTTGTTCTACATGATATCCTTATCCCACTAGTCAGCCACCCGGGCTGCCTGTTACTGCTAGTACCCAGTCTAGAACGTTTTAATGGAAAGAAACTGTCAAAGATTATGAGAAATGTGTTAAGGAAAACATTGAACTTGTCATTTATGTTATTGGCACTCTAAACATTCTGCCACTCTTTTTCCTTGAGGAGGTTTAAAAATTTCTCTATTGCTGTTGGGTTAATGTTCCTACATAGTTTGTAATTATATGTGAAATTTGTTGGAGTGCAAACGCCTTTTAGAGTTAAAATTTGTGCATCATGGTCTGAAAGGCCATTCACCCTTTTACTAACAGAATGCCCATCTAGTAATGAAGAATGAATAAAAATATTATCTATGGCTGTGCTACTGTTCCCCTGCACCCTAGCTGGAAGAAACACAGTCTGCATCAAAGGATATGAATGTAGGTGATCGACCATCATCCTTCTTCTTTCACCATCATATACAAAATTTATATTGAAGTCACCACGTATAACTAATTTCTGGTTCTTCCTAGAAAGTGAATCAAGAATCCTCTCTAGCTTGAACAGAAATGCTCTGAAGTCAGATTTGGGGGACCTATAAACAACAACAATTAGAAGTTAACTTTCACTAAATTCAACTGCAACTGCACAACTTTCAAATATCTGTTCAGTGCAGTGTCGTGATGGACTCAAATGGAATACTGTTTTCTTACGTACATGGCCATTCCCCCCACCCGACAAGGAACTCCTTGAAAAACAGCCAGCTAGTCTGCATCCTGATAAAGGAAGCCTCTGCATTGTCCAATTGTTTAAGTGGTGCTCTCATATACCAGTAATTTCAGAGTTAATATCTACAAGCAGTTCACTAGCTTTATCTCTAATACCTCTATTATTTTGATGAAATGTGCTAATTCCTGCTCTACTTGGAGACACGATGTCCTCTGAAGGTGAGGCTTTAGTTAGAGGAACTTCCTTTAAGCAGGTATACCTATCAGCTCACTTTAACCTAAAAAAGGTGCAGCTCTAACACCAAGTACTACAGGAATTTTTTCATGAGTGATCCCACCACCATCCACTACACTTGTCACCTACAAGCTTTGCCAGCCTCCCCTTCCCATATCTGCTGAGGTGCAGGCCATGCCTAGTGAAACCCCATCTACCGATAGACCCAACTGGCTCCACACAGTTAAGGTGTCACCCACAGAAGTGTTTAGGGTTGAGCCATACAGCTTTTAACGCCAACCCTGAGAATGCTGCATATCGAAATTGTCAATCCCAAGGGCAAAAGGTGAGCCCTAGGCTACTCTGTCAATTTGTAAGTAGAACTTCCAGTTACATATGAAGTGGGTTGTTCAAATAGCTTTACTGTTTGGTCCCAAAATGATCTGCTGAAGATACCATGGCTGTACTCGTGTGAAAAGAGAAGTTATTTCGATACTCACAAGCAAGTCATCCTTCTGCAACCACACCTCTTTTGATAAAGTCACTAATACAGTCAAGATCTTCAGATGGTGACTGCAGTGTCCATTTTCGTCAGCAGAATACTCCAGGAAAGTCTTTATTCTCACGTGCAGCTTGCTTTATTCATACAAGACACTGGGCAAAGAACAGAGGCAGGTGATAAGGTAGAGTCCGTCTTCATAGATTTCCCTGAGACATTTGATGGTGTGCCATATCGTCGGCTGTTAAGTAACATACGAACACACGGAGTATCTTCGCAAAATACGTGATTGGATACAAGCCAGTACGTTATTCGGTCCAGTGAATGTTGCATAGAAATGAAAGAAACATCAAGTGTCCCCCAAGGAACTGTAATAGTGCCTTCAGTGTTATCAGTATACATAAACGGCTTACCACTCAGCATCAGCAGCACTTTAAGACTGTTGCCCGACGATGCAGTTGTAACCGGAAATGTAATGTCGATGTACGCTCGCAAAGAATTACAGTAAGACGTGGACAAAATTTACACTTGATGTGATGAATGGCAATTCTCTTTAAATATGGATCAGTGTACAGAATAAAGAAGGAAATCGATAATATCTGATTGCATCTGTAGTTAGCAACTTGACCACATCACATTGTATACATATTGAGGGCAATAGCAAGATTTGTTGGAAGGGATGTGGGAAAGTGTGATGCATCCTGTGTTCGGAACCTGTATAATGTAGGCATGCAAGCGAACATCGAACAAATTCGGAGAAGCACTGCTGCGTTCGAAGTTCAATTTAAATGTTTGAGGAACTTGGAATCCTTCGAAATACGGTGTAGTTGTCACAAAAGCTATTTGGATGACCTTTTTTTTTTTTTTTTTTTTTTTTTTGAGTCATCAGTCTTCTGACTGGTTTGATGCAGCCCGCCAAGAATTTCTCCTCTGTGCCAACCTCTTCATCCCAGAGTAGCACTTGCAACCCATGACCTCAATAATTTGCTGGATGTATTCCAATTTCTGTCTTCGTCTGCTGTTTTTCCCTCCACAGTTCCCTCTAGTACCATGCAAGTCATTCCCTCATGCCTTAACAGATGACCTATCATCCTGTCCCTTCTCCTTAACAGTGTTTTCCACATATTCCTTTCTTCTCCGATTCTGCGCAGAACCACCTCATTCCTTACCTTATCAGTCCACCCAATTTTTCTACATTCGTCTGTAGTACCACATCTCAAATGCTTCGATTCTCTTCCGTTCCGGATTTCTCACAGTCCATGTTTGACTACCATATAATGCTGTACTCCTGACGTACGTTCTCAGAAATTTCTTCCTCAAATTAAAGCCTATGTTTGATACTAGTAGACTTCTCTTGGTCAGGAATGCTCTTTTTGCCATTGCTAGTCTGCTTTTGATGTCCACCTTGCTCCGTCCGCCATTGGTTATTTTACTGCCAAGGTAGTAGAATTCCTTAACTTCATCTACCTCGTGACCATCAATCCTGATTTTTACTTTCTCTCTGTTCTCGTTTCGGCTGTACCTCATTACTTTCGTCTTTCTTCGATTTACTCTCAGCCCATATTCTGTACTCGTTATATTGTTCATACCTTTCAGCAGATCATGTAAGCCTTCTTCACTTTCACTAAGGGTAGCAATGTCATCGGTGAATCATATCATTGATATCGTTTCACCATGAACTGCATTCGAAGAAGACTGTGCTGCCACCAAAGTATATCTCGCATTGCGCGAAAACTGATAACGGCCAGGGGAGCGATGTGCTGACTCCACGGTTCTTCACACCGCATCCAGCGACACGACTGCCTGTGGACGACACGGCCGTTCGGTCGATACCGAAGGGACGGTCACGGCCTGTCTCCAAAGTTTACCTAACGTACATCTCGCATAGTGAGAAAGAAAAACATGTCAGAGGCATTAGGGCACTTGAGGAGGCACATAGACTATTTGTCCCTCACTCAGAACATGAATGCAATAGCCATGAATACCTATAACATTTCTATGATATACCTTCCGCCGTACAGTGTACAGTGGCTCCGAAAGTATTTTTGTAGATTTAGATATATATTTAGAACAGTGACAGCACTCAAGAGAAATCTCAGAATGTGTTTTTGAATAACGCCGTCCAGATAGCTTAACACCTTTCTTCTTTTAGAACGATGTTTTGACTAACGTCATGATCAGGTCAAAAAACCTTCAGTGTCAGTTTCAAGTAAAGCCTACAACACAAAATAACAGTTCACATTTTTTGTAATTGACACTTTTATTCAACTTCTCAGTTTGATCTGATGATGATACTAGCTGAAATGTTGTTATAAACAAATAAATGTAGCAATCTATTGGCTTTATTCACAAAATCCTCAATGGCCTCATTCCCATTAGGGAAATAATTTTTTTAGTGAAAAATGTCATTCTGACCGCTCTATTTGCAGATTGTCGAAGATTACTAAACCTACTCGTTGCTCTAACATTATTCAGTAGTTTATTCTTCCATACATTCTTCGGGTTTCTTAAATAACATTATGAAGGAAGATCTTCATAGATGTGGAGCACATCGAGACCTACATTAACAGAACTGAGAGAACTCTTTGTTCTGAACTTTTATTTGTCTTCAGAAGAAGTCCTTATCTTCAGGTCAACATAATGATACAGCCGCTGAACTGAGATCTTTCGTTAATTTATTTATTTATTATGTCTATGCTTTTTATTCACTTGAACCGCAAGGAATTGTCCATATACTATTTCATGTAATGTCGGATTACTGATATATGTTTCTGGTACCATTACGACACTTACGTTTCTTTGAAACTGGAAGCTCCTTGATAAGACTGTGGCTTATACTGCTTCCTGGGCATCTGATGTAAGCCTGTTGAGCTATAATATTCGGAACGTTCTTGCCTGGACCCTCGATTAGTATGCTTGTATTGTAAGTCCTTTGGCAACGACATAACGATGCTTGACATTAACCAAAACTGAGCTGCTGTTGTACTGCTATTTACGTCAGTTCGCAATCAAATTTTCCTTATGTATTTCAATGTCTATGTAAGTCTCGCAATACAACTGCGATTGCGTAGGAAGTGGAATAGGCCATGCATAGTGTATTGGTCAGGCCCGCCCTAATTAAGATGATCTTTTTTTGTATTACCTCTGAAGCTCTCATAGATGAGAGGCTCTGCGGCTAACAGAAAACTGTTTATCTCTTTCTTCATATTTTGCTGCTTCCTGGAAACACGCAAACATGTAACGTAACACACTGTGACTGTCAGAAAATTAGCTTCATCGCTACTCCCATTCTGTTTATCTTCTTATAAGGCTCAGTGCTCTCAGAGATATGGTAATCTAGCCCATTGTAAAGATTTGCTCAAAACACTGGGAAATTTATGTACTTGTGAGGACATTTACCAATAAATTCAAAAGTACTGAAAATTGCTAGGGAAACCACTCTGCCCATGACTGTGGGACAAGATCTAGACTGAACTTAAATATTCCCAGAAAAGACCAATATAAAACTGAAAACAACATGTTCAACCAAGAGTAAAACTGTAAGATATAGAAAATTAAAAAGGCTTCTAAGCGAATCTATTTAAAAGAGCGATAAAAATTAGATAGTAAACAATACATTCTACACAGCGAAGGTTATACAGGTAACGAAGAGTAGGGGTTTGGTAAAAATGTTACACAAGTATATAACAATACTGCTGATAATAATAATAATGATAAAATATCGATCATTTCACAAAACAAATTCGCGCTATGTTTATTGTCTTCCATCCATCGTTTCTTTTCTGTGAAACCTTACTCCCAAAACTACGCTTGTACAATACTAAAACTTCATTCATTTTCTTTCTGAGCTCAAAATCCTGCTCATTATAGAGGAATGCTGATTCAGTTCTTCAAGCTAGCAAACGGGAAGTTACGATACACACCATGGAGACCAAAAATCGTCACCTGACAGCGTGTGTACTGTTAAACTATGGAGTAATATGCGTATAGTGGGTGTAATGCTTTCAGGACTGGGAGTGAGATATGAACAAAGCTGCACTGACCTTTACATTACTAAACAACTTACTTGCAAAAATGTAGTATAATGGAAGACCTACAGACGCGCTTAGTATATTATTTATTATATGACTACCAGCTTCGGTGCTTCAGTACACCATCTTCAGGCCTTAACTGAGGCTGAGGAGGTTAACTCCAATCGTATACACGATTCCATCAATGGCCAACATCTATGAACCGGTTTTCACGGACTACTTGTAACAACAGTGTTGCGTCTCCAACCATCGACTACCTGATGTGTATATACTATTGGAGTTAACCCCCTCAGCGTCAGGTAAGGTCTGAAGACGGTGTACTGAAGAACCAAAACAGGAAGCCGTATATTAAATAACATTGTAATGACAGTTGTAGGTGTTCCATTTTGTTACATAAGTGAACGACTGAAGTCCCTCAACATCCAATCAGAAGGATGGACATACAAAACTATATGCTAGAAAGAATGAGGTAGCACTGCTGTAAACAGGCTACCCTTTTATTCTGGAGAATGGAAGTTCCAGTCTTCATGCAGCTCTCCTGGTTTAGATTTTTCTTGGTTTCCCTAAATTACTTCACTGGAATAATTACTACTATAAAGCCACGATCGACTACCTCTCAAATCCTTGTCAAACTACACCTATAAATATGTAAATGCTTTTATGTATGAGTTACATTACTCTTGCTTTTCTTAAATGTAATACAGTGACTTGTCAAACATTCTTGTAAAAGTGATCCACGGTTGAATAAAATTACTGCTAGCGCTATTACTATTGCTACTGCTAGTAGAACTATCACTGCAGAAATCACATTAGGCCACAGTATTTGGGGTAGTTCATAAAGGAAGAAGCCAGCATTAGAGAAAGAAGACTTTATGTCCATTTCTCTTAATTATATGACGTTGATTTGAAAATTGCTTCACTCTCTTCATCCTGTATCATGTTGAGACGGTTGTGCGACCACGCAGACCATGATATCTGTTATCGTAACGAGCTGCATACTCTGGTGTAGCTGTTTGAGCCGGTAGGAAAGACAAGCTACTGACGCCACAAGCGACTGATCGTCATGCCGCATGGACTGGAAATGTGGGAAAGCGACGAGGGTAAGTAGAGTTGCCCTTGAGCAACGGTAGATAGCAGGTAATCCCGTATCTGATTTGGTGCAAAGACTTTACGCACACTGATATCTATGTAACTATTCTTCACTTATTAAAACTGACCTGAAAAGATTAACAAAAGAATTAATTTCATGTTACGAATGACATGTTGACGCATCCGATCAATCATGAAAGTGTACCCCGTACGGGCAGGCGGGAAATAGTAAGGCATTGTCCAAGGGAGTCAAAGACTAGCTTTTATACAGACAACATGTGTGCATTCCGAGTGGTTATTTAAAAGTGAGTTAAATCTAACTTTGCCTCGAGAAACGTTTTTATCGTGTCTAATTCTGCCATCCAGAGCGTGAGCACGTAATCACGAGTACTACATTTGATTTAAGAATATAATCTGATTTTATTGTGACCAGTGCTACAATCTAAAATGAAGTAAACCGGGAAGACATAAAGGGCACTGTCTTGTGAATATTGTGGTGCTTCAAGGGCAGCAATCAGATTCCGCTATTGGTACTGTTTGTAATGAGTTCAGACTGGCACTCATTTAGGATTGATTGTAAAAACGCATTTTCCTTATTTTGGGCTGAATTAGCAAATGATGTGGCTTCTCAGATATATGTTAGAAACCGCGGCCTTTACAGACAAGAATTTCAACGAGGACGTCGAGACAGCTTTAGAAGACATGAGGTAAGGAAGTCTTCGCCTGATTATACTGGTAAGAATCAAGTGCATTTTACCAGAATTTACCTTTGCGGGCCATTCAACGTAGCTCTCCTCACGCGAACTTCCAGAAACCACAGTTTGCTTGGTTGCTATGTCTGATGTGGTAATGCCTCAAGACAGGAACTTCGTCTCATTTTTAATAGAGGAAACTCAACAATGCCCAAGAGCCTGTCGCAAAATGTATTTCTTCTTTCGTCTTTTTTCTTGTAGTAGGAGAAGGAGTTTTTTTAGTTCTTAGCAGTGACTGGATCGAAATCTAAGAGCCAAGTTAGTCAACTAGGTGAATACCTCAATGTCACTAACGGACGCATTCACGACGGTATTACGGACCATGAAACTGGGACATGCTTGGCAACAACCTCGTGACCTACACTGTAACGTTTTTGTTTTGGATAGTTTTAGCGAAATAAAGCAATGTGTCACGATTTGAAGTCCATGAGACACTAAACGCCAATCACGTGTTACGGGAATTTCACGGAGACTGATTAGAGTTGGGTTATAAAGTACGTATCTCGCTTGATGTGTTTCTGTATGTCCATATTTTCAGCAATGGTTGCGGGACTCGGCTCTTCGATACAGGATATCAAGTCAAACATCTTTCAGACGTCTAGTTTCCAGACATTTTATTTGGCAACCAGTTTCGGCGATTTACTACGCCATCTTCAAGCCCTGTCTACAGACAACAATGGTACTAGTATGAAATAGATAACCAAAAAAGGGGCGAGGTGCAAGTCTTATATACAATGGTAATATGTAATAACATAATAATACCAACCAGTACAGGAAGTTACATAAAGTTGAGATAAATTAAGGAATAAAATGAGAGAACAGTTGCGCCCTGTATTAACTAAAACTAGTGAGAAATGTATATAGGTCATATAATCGTAAAAAAGGGATCTACTGAACGGAGGTCAATCGTCACTGTGTAATGCTAATGTATAGCCTGTGAAATAATGGGACTAATAGAATACAGTCATATACTGACGAGTACAGACTAAACATAAAACATTTGATTACATGCTGTCATATACTAGTAAAACATATACCACTTACTGGAGGTCAACACTATAACTACCTGAATCATCATGTTCCATATACTACTAAAAACTAATAAAAGTAGAATATAAAAACATATCAGTGCAATTTATTGATCACAAACTCGTAAGATGCAACTTATTTAATAAAACATTTCTAGTGAACCAAAATATGAATCTAATGTAATAACCGGTAACGAATTCCTACTAAGCAGTAGAGCACTGAAGTAGACGGAAAAGGCAAAACCAACGTTATCACGGAAGTGACAAGTCTGCTGGTAAGCACGCGTTTGGCTAGGTGATATGCCAGACCATATCCTATGAAATAAGCCTAAAAAAAAGGATTGTGCTACACACGCAGCATTTTAGAAAGACATTCACTGCAGTCAGAACAACCATGCAGTCTCTGTCATGTAGCCGTTAAGCAAGGGAAGAGGAAGGATAGTATGACCTACGACAGAAAAACCACCAGAAAACACTTGTCGGAGCATATCAGACAAAGTGTAACATGGCAGTTAGTACCTTTGTGATTAAATGGTTAACTGAGAATGTGGATACGAAGAATATACCGGAACACAGTGTCGTGTAATATCAAGGCATTAGAGGTACAGGTGTGCAATAAGTAAAACACCCATGTTAACTAATAAAACTAGTAATCGCGTGAAAACGAACACTCGTCATGCAACATGAAAACAGTGTAAAGAGTGCAAGAGCTCACAAAACGTAACACCGTAATGGCATCCAGTGTAGTGTAACAACCGTCGTGAGCAGAAGGTAAGCAAGTAAGTAGGTTGAGGCAACGTGAACCTACGTCACCCAGGTCTTGCGGAAAAACTAAGAAGCTGCAAGAAACTAATTTCTGTATTACTTGAAGAACAGTGACTGTACGGCTGTAGTGCAGCCTAGAAAAGTGACGTTACAAACCAAGTGATGAATATGGGTAAAGAGAAATTCCTGTACATGTTGAAGATCAGTAAAAACAACATACGTTTATTGTGTGAAATTGTTAGAGAGAAGTACGAAGGTGAAAAACTACAATTATGTATTTTTCCTAGAGTGGTGTTCTGTATGTGCGGTACACGTGAAAGCGTTGCACTCAGTACTGAGTCATAACCAGGAAACTATGTTTATGTATTTTAATATACAGGCAAACACAAATGTAAAGTAGAATTCCGTTTCAATTAACAATGACCAAAATGATCCAACATTTAATACTTGCAGTCTGTCGTACATTAGTCTACAACCATACATTGGAATCGAAGCCCCTGTGTTTCAAGTAGATCAGCCGGCCGGTGTGGCCGTGCGTTTCTAGGTGCTTCAGTCTGGAACCACGTGGCCGCTACGTTCGCAGGTTCGAATCCTGCCTCGGGCAGATGTGTGTGATGTCTTTAGGTTAGTTAGGTTTAAGTAGTTCTAAGTTCTAGGGAACTGATGACCACAGATGTTAAGTCCCATAGTGCTCAGAGCCATTGTTTCAAGTAGATCAGTACTAAAAAGAAAAAAGAAAGAACGTTTAGCACAAGTCATCGAGCGTGTTTGTGGTATAAAAACACCTTATGTGAAAGGAAGTTTGACACACGTGCATGGACTAAACAAAGGGGAATAACAGAGAGAAAGTACATCCATATCAGATTGAGAACATCATGTGTTACAGGGATTCCTGTGTTAAAAATCATTGATAAGAAGCCGTTGCAATGTGAAATCGTTAAAACAAGGAAAGGGATCCACGTCATCACCACATAAGGTGCTAAAGACATCGCTTGATGAAAGTCAAAGATGTCCTCAGTAGTACTGAGATTAGATAACCTGCGCTGTCAGACAAGTTATATCGTGTCCTTTAAGATTCCTTGTAACACAAATCGAGAGTGCTGGGACAACCAGCATCGACCGAAAGTGTGTGGCCCTGGTCAGCACGATCTTCAGACCGCTCACCCTTAAAAAATCTGCATACGGGTTAAAGATAGTCTGGCACAGCGCTTTTCTTCAGCTACTACGACTCACAGAAACCTGCAATGGAGATGAAGCAACATCATATTACGTACCTGCATTTGTTATACAAGCTGACTTCCATTCGATGCGCAGTCGGATTGGAGCCATTGTTCCCGCCACAGGTGACAGCTCTGTGTATTAAATTTCACACCATTTACAGGCCCGTATCAACTACAAATTCATACTGTCATACTGTATACCAGGAATCAGTAAAGTTCTGTTATTTGTTGTGCTAAATATGGTTCAAATGGCTCTGAGCAGTATGGGACTCAACATCTTAGGTCATAAGTCCCCTAGAACTTAGAACTACTTAAACCTAACTAACCTAAGGACATCACACACACCCATGCCCGAGGCAGGATTCGAACCTGCGACCGTAGCAGTCCCGCGGTTCCGGACTGCAGCGCCAGAACCGCACGGACACCGCGACCGGCATTTGTTGTGCTTCCTGGAGAGCAGTTTTATTGGCTGTGAGTAAATATGTGTGCAGGTCATATGTAGTTACCAAATACGACGTAGCGTGGTATAGGATCTGAGAGTTCACCATGGGGCATACATGCACCTGACAAACAGGAGGGCCGGCGCACAGATTGGGCAGCGAGGCTCTCCGGGATCAGCGCCCTGGCGCTGGTAGCCGGCGAAGGAGCGGGCTGGCGCGTGCCGGCCGCATTCCTGCGCCAGAATAACGAGTCGGGTCGGTCTGCTCCTCACCTGCCATACCATTACCCTCTTTGTCTCTCGGCGCGCCGCGGCGGGGCGCGGGCTGCTCGTTACACGAACCGGACGGGACCGGCCCCACCGCCAGACCTGCCGGCTCCTCTCCCAACCGCGCATTAAAATCTCCGTGTCATCAGCTGCACGCGCCCCGTCACCTTCGTCTCGAGAGGTAACGTGCCGCATACGCAGTCACTGCCACGCGCAGCTAAGTTCTCTCGCGTTCCTCCACAAACTTCACACAAGCCACTTGCGTCCCTGCACAGCCGGTGCTTAAATTTCTGCCGATTTCAAGGACAATATCCCGCGACCTGTGCTCGTACTACAGTGTGTTACAGGGTACAGTTATTGAGCTGTATAAGAAAAGACGTAAATTAGTTACAAACTACGGAGTGCACACATTTTATTCAACACATTGTGGCGCAGACGAATAGCGAAATTCTGCCTGACCCGCTGAAGTTCTGGAACATCGATGCTGTCGAGGACGTCCTGAAAGGCTGTTTTCAGGCCAGCAATGCACACCTTGTCGTTAATAAAGTCACACAAAAAGGAGTCGCATGCGTTCAGATCCGAAGAATATGGCGGCCAATCGAGACCCATTCCAGTGGCCTTTGGGTGCCCCAGAACCAGAATGCGGCTCCCTAAGTGCTCCTCCACGATATCAAACACTCTCTTGCTTAGATGGTGTCGAACTACGTCTTGCATGAACCAGATCATGTCGAAATCAGGGTCACTTTGGATAATGGGGATGAAACCATCTTCCAAATGCTTCTCGTACCGTTCGGTAGTCACCGTGCCATCAACGAATATCTCACCGATTATTCCACGACTGGTCACTGCACGCCACACAGTCACCCATTGAGGATGAAGAGACTTCTCTATCGCGAAATGCGGATTCTCAGACTCGCAAACGCCCCAACTTTCCTTATAGAGGAACTTATTGAAACGAAAGTGGGCTTCGTTGCTGAAGCAAACCATACAACTTATACCAATTCCCATCATGTCCAAACGTAAACTGTTGAGAAGTTATGCAGATTTTATTTCATATAGTTCAAGAATTGTCAGCCTGTACGGCGAACGAAGCCTTGTCTGAAGGTTTACAGTATTTACAAGGATATCATGAAGATCTTTCATTTACTTTTTTAATTTTTAGCAAACATTTTCCCACGGTGTGTCGGATTGCGTGTACAAGATTGGACTTTTACTGTACGTCCAGAGCTCACAGAAACTTGAGACTGAGTGTTTCATTCGTTCCAGTTCACAAGTAACTGAGAAAAATGAATAAGTCATTTACTGTTTCGCACTCATTTATTTATTATCTTTGTTCCTAAAGTTAATTATCCTCTCTGTACAAATTCCACAGTGGGTCGCTAATAAACTCTATCTGAAGCAATAATGGGCAAGAGCAGATTACAAATCATCAATTTTTGTAATTCGCCTGTATGGTGACTGCTTTATAAAAAATTTACTGTTATTCAACTTTTTCACACAGGCAGCGAATAAAACATAAATTGCTCTGTCCTTTTCAACACTGATAATGTCAAGTGGTGCAAGGAACGCTCGATAATTAGTGCTCTGGAATGAAGTTATTACATTTTAAAATTTGTAATGTTCATTCCGTACAGGATTCGTTCACCAAAACTTAATATTACCTTTTTACTTTTTGAATTACAGTTAGTGATTGCTAGTTAGATTTTATCTTTTCCTTTCCATTCACTTTTGCATTTAATACAATAGTGAGAAATAAGCCGACATTTACCATAAAACAGGCTTTTGCTAACGCCGACGGGAACTCATACTTCATATAATGATCGTCAGATGAAATCTGACGCTGAGTGCATTTTTTTCAATTCTTTATTTTGTTTTAATATTTTCCCGATATTTTTCGAAGCAAATCAAGAAAATAAGTGTAGTTCGTTCATTTCAAAACATCACTGGTTTGTGAAGCAACAGCTTATGAAGAAACTTTACAGTGTAGTGCGGATAGCTTGTAGAAAATAGTTACCAGGATACACAGCTACACCAAACATTTTAATGAATTAATCGCCACAACTCATCTGCTCTCACATTATTAAATGAAGAGTTATGTGGTGTTGGCATTAAGAGCTAGCCGGCCGTGGTGGCCGAGCGGTTCTAGTCCGGAACCGCGCTACTGTAGTTCTAAGTTCTAGGGGACTGATGACCTTAGACGTTAAGTCCTATAGTACTCAGAGCCATTTGAACCATTAAGAGCTCCCGTATCTTGTAAGTATTGTATAAACACGGGACGAAAGAATATTTAACACTTCTTTAGCAACTTAATTGTTTTAATCAAATTGATTATTTTAACGTTAACATAGTGTTTAGAATGTTAACCGACGACGCCTTAGAGCTTCATTTATATTTACCGATTAATTTTTTTCATGCTTTGTTAATCTAGTAAGACATGTCGGTTTGTTTATGAGATACGCTTCACTTCAATTTTCTTCTGCGTTATGGGACAAAAACTTTGTACTGAACTTAATACACTAGTAATCACTCTCGAGTCCTCGATTTGCTTTGGAAACAATATGAAAGCAGTAAGTAATCAAATGGTTCAAATGGCTGTGAGCACTGTGGGACTCAACTTCTGAGGTCATCAGTCCCCTAGAACTATTTAAACCTAACTAACCTAATGACATCACACACATCCATGCCCGAGGCAGGATTCGAACCTGCGATCGTAGCGGTCGCGCGGTTCCAGACTGTAGCGCCTAGAACCGCTCTGCCACCCAGGCCGGCAGTAAGTAATCAATGTGTCACATCCATTCATCAAATAAATTACATTCTTTACTTGGAAAACTACTCATTTACACAAAAAACCGAGTGGAGCCATCATATCACTTTGAAAAATCAAAAGTAGTTGCTATACGTCGAAGATAACGGATCGCGGTCACTCTTACCTTTATTTTATATTGGCTCCAAAAATTACTCGGAGCTCTCAGTATTATACATCCAGCAGGGGCGTCTCCGTCTAGGCTGTTCGTCTGATTCGTTGGCCATGACATGTGAAGAGCGTGATCATCGGGAGATGTTCATTCAGCCGACAGCAATTTATACATGGCATTCAGCTTAGTTTAACTAAACATAAACATATATCTGTACCAATGCTTTGTACGAAAGATAACAATTCTCTTTTGTGAATTAATATGCGGTGCGGTTGTAATTAAACTTACGCTACTTGAGACAGTGAGACAGTGAAGAGGGAAAACTGTTTGCCGTGTGGCTTTATAGGAACGATGTTCTGATCGTACGCTGTAAGATTTACGTTGTTAGTCGTGTTAGTGTCATCACACGTCATCAGGCGCCAGTGGTGTGTACGATTAAAACACAAGCATCAGTGAAAATGGAACGTCGTGTGGCTAGGGCCTCCCGTCGGGTAGACCGTTCGCCTGGTGCAGGTCTTTGGAGTTGACGCCGTTTCGGCGACCTGCGCGTCGATGGGGATGAAATGATGATGATTAGGACAACACAACACTCAGTCCCTGAGCGGAGAAAATCTCCGACCCAACCGGGAATCGAACCCGGGACCTTAGGATTGACATTCCATCACGTTGACCACTCAGCTACCGGTGACGGACACAAGCATCAGTGTACGTTATAGTCGTAGACAGCCAATATCGGTCTGGACAGGGTGGGCAGGGATTCACTCGTAAAGCTGTTTTATCAAAATAACAACAAAAGTTCTGCTGCTCTTTGCGAGTATAGATGCACCACAGCATTACAGAGAAGTCCTCTTCCTGCATCGGGGTTGAAGTTGGAATTTTTCAAGCCTCGAGGCCATCGAAATCACCAGATATAAAACCGTATGATTTCTGGCTGCAGGTTCACCTGAAGAACAGGTTTCTGTCAACACTAAGATGCGCTGGAAGTTGAAGACGAGCATAGCGAGGGAGGCAACCAACATCCCAACAGTGCTGTTTTGAGCAGCAGTAGAGGAGAAGGAAGATGAGGAGGAGATGAGTGTTTAATTTCCCGTCGACAACAGGGTCGTTAGGGACGGAGCACAAGCTCGGATTAGGAAAGGATGCGGAAGGACACCGGCCGTTACCTTTCAAAGGAGCTGTCGCAGCGTTTGCTTGAGCCATTTCCGGAGAATCGCGGAAAACCTAAATCAGGATTGTCGAACGCGTGTTTGAACCTTTGTCCTGTCAAATGAGAGTCCACTGTGCTAACCAATGCACCACCTCGCTCAGTGGCAGCAGTAGAGCAATCTCTTCTGCTTTCCGGACTGTCTGCGATGTCACATTGAACAACAATTCTAACCTGGAATCTAAACATAGAACGTAAACATGGTACGCATTTAACAAATGTTGCTCTCTCATACCGAAATTAAAATGTCTTTCTTCAATGGTTATACGTTATCTATCTTCCGCATGTACGTACAAATGTTCCACAAAGTTTCATTGTCTTACGATCACAGATTTTTCACGTCGGCCCTCTCAAGTAGCGGAAGTTTAGTTATAACCACGCTGTACATTTTTGATCCTGTACGAAGTCGTTAAAATTTTATTGTTTATTTATTCTAGTAGCAAAACGTGGTTAACTAGTGAAAAATAGTCCGAAAGCGTGATCTTTATGTCAGCCCTGTATGGAAAACCAGCAGAAATGAAATGAAGCCGTTTTGACATCTGGAGGAGACCACTGTTCTTGGATTCTACGATTTATGAGCAGAAGGTCATAGGAAAAACACAGTCGTGTACCACTCGATGTAAATAAATGTTGGGAACTGAACGCATTCAAGAGTGATGATCTATGTACTGAGTAGATAAAGAAATTACTGAAGTCGATATTTTGTCTCAACAGAAGTTAGTGATGTGATTTTATTATTAAATGCACAAAACCGTCTTCACCAAGTTTTACATAATAGTCATGGCTGGTTTCGGCTGAATTAGACCATCTTAAAATTTAATCCTAAACCACAGTACTGTGCTACCATTTACATAAGCTTGTGTGCCTCGAATTGCGTGGGTAGTGAGATCGTCTGACGATGACAATAATCTATTTATCGATGTTTTCTTTGCCAGCAAATTGTAGATGTCTGGATGGTAGGCACTCATCTAAAATAGATTTTCTCGGATACACTCTTTTAAAATAGATTTTCTGGGATAACTTTAGCGTCTATGTATTTACAGTGTACCATCAGAGGATGAGGTAACCATACAGTGTGCTGGGGAAACATTGGAAGAAAATAAGTACCACACTACACATGCTAGACCAAATATATTAATGAACTAACAGCCACATGCTATTTTTCCTCAATTTTGTGCCAATGAGGGGTTAACGAAGGACTGCTGCCACAACTACAGAGGGCGACGGTCGAGGGAAAACGGCTTGAGCCGACTAGTATCTGCCATGTTTGGAAAACAGTGGGTTTAATGACCATCCAAAACGTAAGTAACCAGCCCAACGGGAAAACCTTCGATAAACGTGCCCCTCACATACGTGTGGCCTATTCCAGGTCACGTTACATTTTTCTCTTGTGGCGGAAACGCCTTCTCCAGCGAAAACGCCCCGCATGGTTGCTGAATATGCCGGGCTGGCGGTTTAATACTTTAAACGATTTGTTTTTCTGATGAAAAACGGAATTCCTCTTCGCTTTACGGACAGCACACTCAGTTTTTGACAACCATGCAGTCCAGTGTACTCATCATGCATTATGCCTTCATTATGGCGTATGATGTGCATTATAACGAACATTTAAATGTTAGTAATTTTTATCCGAAATGGCAGTATGGCAACAATTACTCAATTAAAAAGAAAACGTGTTTTATAGACTGGGAATTTTATAAGGCAAGTAGGCACAGTTCATTCACTTTTATTTTGGTGTGAAAGGTTGCAAGCCAAGTTTCCTCGACGTACGTCACATTCCATGATTTTTGTGTTCTACAGTTATCGTAGATGATAAAAGAAATTCACGCGAAGGTTATTTCCGTAGAATGTTCGAGAGTCACCAGTTGCAGAGAGAGGCAGTTATGGAGATAGTTGATGTTGTTACCCGTTAAACGGCAGCTCAGGTCCTCAGTGGAACACTTATCACGTTCACGTGCGCTCATTGGCCCCTGTGAGCTGCTCGTTAACAGCCTATGTAGGAGCCGGTGTCGGGGTATTATAAGGCAGTTACGGTGCCGCTAGTAGACCACGGCTCCTCCCATCTTCCGGGAGGTCCGACGCCGTCTTCACGCCTCCAGCACCACGCTGGAAACATTCCGGAATTTGTTCGAGGAAATCACTGGACATAAGTATATCGTCTTATATGTGTGCATATAGGTATGTGCGATTATTCAGCTTTGTGGTCGATGTGTGTGACTTTCTTATTTGTACTGAAGCGACTGTCCGTTCAAATTGAGACAATGGATGTCTTTAATGGCTTTCGAGAATTATTGAAAGGATACATTAAATAATATGATGATTGTTTATCCATGCAAAGGGATATGAGAAAAATTTTAACAGTTCTTGCACATCATTTCCATTTAAGGAAAGGTTACACCATTTTTCTAAGATCAAAGTCACAGTAAATTTCATTGGCTAAACAGGCCCTGCCAATTCGGCACAGAGAGATCATTTTCAAATGATGCTAACAAATTGCCAAATACATCAATTTTCACAATATTTGGCAAAAGGCACACGAAATTACAATTAGCAGTTAAGAGACTCTTTTCGAGATATTATGACAACTGTCGTATGTACCAGCTTCTTAGTACCAATTAAAAATTACCTGTTAAGGAGGAAGCGGCCGATCGTGATAAAACAATAACTTTGAATGTTCATGACAAAGGTTATATTACTGGCACAACTTTGTTTTCAAGCTTTACAAAGTTCATTTTGCTTGCTGAACATTACGTGTTTAAATCAAATTTGATGCACTGATAAATAATTACGTGATGAGTAACAATACACACACACGTAGAAAATTCTTCCAAACCTTCGTACAAAACAATTTCAAAGCGGAATTTTTGTTTTCTATTGTTCCTTAGTTGCTTCTCTAAAGTTATTAGTAATATCTTCGTGGATATGTTGTCTGTCTATGAAACTAAACAACAGACTGTTTACTTTTATGCCATTAGCGTTTTGCTACTTTTTGTCTGAACAGCATTCTGTTTGTTTATGCATATTACTATGTTATAGTTTTTAGTTGATCTCTAATTGTTAGGTAAAAATCAACTTTTTGGTGCACAAGTTTCTTAAGAGTAAATTAATTTTTGTTTCTGTTTACGCTTTTTGGGATCTTGCTATCAATGTGGGTCGCCAAGAAACTGTACCTTCTTGTCCTACGTACTCCGATTTTCCCCGATAGGAGCACAACTCATCTAAACATTTATCTTCAAAAAGTATATTTATTCAAACTCGTGTGTTGCGTATGCGTTCAATGTGTCCAGTGTTTTCAGAAAACATGCACAACTTGTACACTGTGCAGAAAATAGTAGAAGAAGACTTAAACCCTTAGAACCATTACAAGTACTGATACAGAGATGAGAATTTATGAAAACATGTTACATGAACAAACTGAGTTTAACAGCCACAGTCTTTTCCATAATATCAAAAGTTTGTGTTTTCCTAAGGTAGTCAGAGTTTAACAGTTTCAACTATTTTACAACATACAGACGCGTCTAAAATATTTTCAGAGACGCTTTTCAATTAGAAGGATCAACCGGTAGATACGTCGCTGCTGATAAAGAAATGCTGAAGGTCGAGAACTTTGAAGCTCACTCACTGTTTGGCCACCAACCGCGTCAGCGTAGGCTGAAATCATGGAAAAGTTTCCTCCAGACGTCAAACCCTTTGGAGACTAGTCCAGATAAGGCAAAAGTCTCATTGTGGAAATCTAAGCAAATCTGGATAGAGCCAAGTGACCTTCCTGCTGCTTACATCGAGCACCAGGTTGTCTGAACGTGCCGTAACGGAATAAGAACTGTAATCGTCAGGGCTAAATCATCGTTTAAGTCATGGGGCTTCGCTTCACAGGACAGCAAGTGCTTATAGAAAGCCATTTGCGCCAATGTCCCCCCCCCGCCCGTTTCATGCTCAAAACAAGACTTACTGTTTGGCAGAGAAAACGTGCTAGGTATGGCTCAGTTTGGGAAAAATATTATCTGAACGTAAATTTGGTCAATTCCTCTGTCTTGTGTGATTTATTTTTTGTAATCTATCTACGTATAAATTTGATTGTTATATAATCATATATATATTTAGTTGTAAATATTTAGCATGCATTTGACTCGAGTGAATAGATCTGATAACTGCAGAAAAAAATTCGTGTTGGAGATAACAACTGTGTATACATTAAAACGTAAAAAGTTAATATCGTCTTGGGAATAACAACATTTGGAAACTTAACATTTTTACAGTAAGATACTATTTGAATTTTTTAATTTTTTTTGCAAATGTGCTGCGAAGGTAAACGGGGCGCATGTAAATGCCTTTACAGTGATGTACCTGAAAAAGATGTAAGTGCTACTGGAAACAATAAGTAATTATCTTTAAATCTTAGTTATGTAAAAACTGTAGCTGCATTACGGCACGGTGTAAAACCATGTAACATACAGTCTAAGACAAAAAGAACGACTCGTCCCATAGGAATTATCCGAACGGGACTGGAATCAATAGACGTGATGTACATGTACGGCAAACAAATGATTGCCATTTCAGAACAACTGGATTATCTGTTCAAGAGAGAGAGTTTTACAAATTCAGCGAATCAATAATGCTCTGGTCCATCACTGGCCGTCACGCAGGCAGTTAATCGTCTTGGCATGATAGAATTGTTGGATGTCTCCCTGAGCGTTATCGTGCCACATTCCATCCAATTAGCGTGTTAGATTGTCAAAATCCCTAGCTGGCTCGAGGGTCCTGGCCATAATAGTTGAAACTTTCGTTCACCATATGGCCCTATAACCATGAGGAGTGGTCTGCAGAGTCACTTACTTCATAGCAAGATCCCTTTGGTTTTCATCCGGGACACGCTTAAAGCACAGCGGTATGTCGACGATATTCTAAGCCCCGTTTTGTTCCCTAAATGACAAGCCATCCTGGATTTACATTTCAGCAAGATAATGCCCGCCCGCACACGGTGAGAGTTTCTAATATATGTCTTTGTGCTTGTCAAACCCTTTCTTGTCCAGAAATTTTGGCAGATCTCTCCCCAGTTTAATAAGTTGGTAGAGCACTGCTGTCCAGGGCATCTCCAGAGACGCCTTCACTGGTCATCGGTAATCACTTCGATGGAACTCATGACTGAAGGCAATTTTACTCCATTAAATGAGATTCCAGGCCGAAGACGTGACTGGATAAACATCCGACAGCAGTGGGATGCCAACCAGCCATACGGCAAGAAAACCAGGGTTGATGGTCTGGGGTGCCATTTTATTTCATAGCAGGACTCCTTTAGTTGTCATGCGGGGTACCCTTAAAGCACTGCGATGGAACGACGGTATTCCTCACCCCGTTTTGTTGCCATTCATAGGAAGCCATCCTGGGCTTAAATTTCAGGAAGATGATACAAGGCTGCACACGGCGCGTAATTTCGTTTGGTTCAAATGGTTCAAATGGCTCTGAGCACTATGGGACTTAACTTCTGAGGTCATCAGTCCCCCAGAACTTAGAACTACTTAAACCCAACTAACCTAAGGACATCACACACATCCATACCCGAGGCAGGATTCGAACCTGCGACCGTAGCGGTCGCGCCGCTCCAGACTGTAGCGCCTAGAAGCGTTCGGCCACTTCGGCCGGCAATTTCGTTTGTCTTCGTGCTTGCCAAATCCTACCTTGGTCAGGAAGGTCATCTAATCTCTCACCAATTAAAAACGTTTGGAGCATTCCTCCCACCATTTACGGCGTTTTGGCGATCTAACTCACCAGTTGGACATAATTTGGCATGATATTTCTCAGGAGGACGTTCAAAAACGCTTTCAATCAGTGACATGCCGAGTAACCGTTTGCTGAAGTGTCAGAGGTAGACCAACGCGTTATTGACTTTCTCAATTTGTGATGCTCTTTCTGTTGAACAAATCGCCGAATTTTTCTGAAACTGTAAACATTTGTTGTCTGTACATGTACATCAGTGTCGATTTCACGACAGTCATTGAATGTTTCTTTTCTTTTTTGCCAAAGTAAAGCTCTCGTGGCGACAACACTGACAAGAATGGAGAACACTGAATGCAAAAATACAACAGTTTACATCTTCTTAGTGATATCAAATTTTGAGTTGGATGTTCAGATTTTTGTAGAAACTTGAGGAGACACGGACATGCATATATGTTTTCCTCCAGGTTAATTCCAATATGCTTTCTCCATCGCTACCTGTTTGACCAGCTAACATCTCACTGCTTAGATAACAGCTGTACACCGTAGATATCGCATCTAGAAACTGGTCATGTAGCTTACTGACATGAGTCTTCACTATTTTCAAGAGCGGCTGTGATTCCTATGCATTCGTTCACGTAAGTATTCCTCATCACCACTGTTTATTTATATGCTACCAAATTTCATCGAGAGGCCAGAGCTTTATAACGGACTTAGTAGACGTCTTCGTTATGCTGCAGCTCCGAGCTGTACGCCGAACCTGCACCTGCCGCTGCGCGCTGCTATTCCACAGATGTGGATGACCTCACCTGGACGGCGGCGACCACAGCTTCCACGAAACGGAGCTGTTTTCGGCTCTTGTTGGCAGGAAACTGGGAAGCACGCTTCGCGTGCGCCACCAGCGGCGCCTTCACGTTTGCCTTCTCTACGGAGGAAACAATTACTCTTCCGACCCTGCGTTTTCGCGAGGCACCTAATTCCTCCGCGATACCCATCGCGCTGACTCCTGAGTCATGGACTCATCAGCGGCCGTTGTTTCTCCGCTTAGTCATCGCGCAGTTGGCGTAGCGGCTCGCTCTCCCGGCTTTCCGAAATAGCCTCGAGAAGGTGTAGTGACGTTTCTACTTCCCATGTTCAACCACTACCAGGATTTTCAAAAAGAGAGTTATGTACAGGGTGTCCATAATTGGATTCAGTTTCAAAACGGTGTAGAAAGAAAACCATTCCCCAGAAAGACGTCAAATTTGAAAAGCACATTGTTGATGCAAGAGGAAACGTCATGGAGCAAAAAGGCAAAAAAATAAAAACGAAAATTTACCAACAGATGGTACTCTATGCGTCAGAATATGCACAGCAGCCACGGGGGACACGTATGTACCTCGCTTGCGCTCGGGAAGCCCAACACAATTGTCTCTATAAAGGATCGTTCACTGTCGGTAAAATTCTTTTACAAGAACGGTAACAGTGCGCTAATATCCCTGCGGAAGTTCCGGACGCTCAAGGGTATAAAAAAAAGTATTGGTTTCATGCCAGCTGAGGGTCTGGAGAAAATAATTACGAAATTCGAAAAGACAGGTCTTTTGAAGTGGAATGTGGCAAAGGGAGGAAAGCTGTTGATCCGACGTCTGTCGAATATGTGGCCACGGCACAGCAGGAGAAGTCGAGAGGTGCTGTGCAAACAAGCAGTGCACGGGGATTCGCCGATAGCTGGACATGTCAGAGAAAACGGTGCATAAAATCCTACGAAACATTCTGCATTGCTATCCATACAACATGACCCACGTTCAGAAGTTGCTTCTTGCTGACCTGCCAGCAAGACAAACGTTCGTTCTGGGATTTCTAGCTCGAGTAGAAGTGGACAATGAATGGCCATAAAACATTCAGTTGACAAAGTCCACTTCCCCCTCCAATCACATACCAAAACGCAGATTTGCAGAATACGGGCAACGGAAAATACGCACGCACATCAGCCGGTACCACCTCGTTCTGCAAAGGTGACTGTGTGGCGCAGGTTGACGGCTTCGTCTATCGTACGGCCGTCTTTTTTAAAGGAAATGAGTTCTGCGGGTCGGTCCTGTTACCTTACAGCCACTGATAAACCTTACATCTACCTCTACATCTACATGGTTAGTCTGCAATTCACGCATAAGTGCCTGGCAGAGGGTTCATCGAACCATTTTCATACAACTTCTCTAACGTTCCACTCTCAAATGGAGCGCGGGAAAAAGGAACACCTAAATCTTTCCGTTCGAGCTCTGATTTCTCTTATTTTACGATGATCATTTCTCCCTACATAGGTGGATGTCAACAAAATATTTTCGCTTTCGGAAGAGAAAGCTGATGAAAATTGATCTCGCCGCAAAGAGAACCGACTTTGTTTCAGTGATTGCCACCCCAACTCGCGTATCATATCAGTGACACTTTTACCCCTATTGCGCGATAACACGAAACGAGCTGTCCTTCTTTGCACTTTTTCGATGTCCTCCGTTTGTCCTACCTGGTAGGGATCCCACACCGCGCAGCAATATTCCAGCAGAGGACGGACAAGTTTAATGTAGGCTGTCTCTTTAGTGGGTTTGTCGCATCTTCTATGTGTTCTGCCAACAAAGTGCAGTCTTTGTTTCGCCTTTCCCACAATATTATCTATGTGGTCTTTCCAATTTAAGTTGCTCGTAATTGTAATTCTTAGGTACTTAGTCGAATTGACAGCCCTAAGATTTGTGTGATTTATTGTATACCCAAAATTTATCGGACTTCTTTTAGTACCCATGTGGATGACCTCGCACTTTTCTTTGTTTAGTGCCAGTTGCCACTTTTCGCACCATACAGAAATTCTCTCTAGGTCATTTTGTAATTGGCATTAATCGTCTGATGATTTTACTACACGGTAAATTACAGCGTCCTCTGCAAACAATCTAAGAGGGCTGCTCAGATTGTCATCAAGACCATTTATGTATATCAGGAACAGCAGAGGGCCTATGACACTACTTTTCCGAACACCAGATATCACTTCTGTTCTACTCGATGATTTACCGTCTATCACTACGAACTGTGACCTCTCTGAGAGGAAATCACGAATCCAGTCATACAACTGAGACGATACTCCATACGCACGCAATTTGATTTATAGTCGCTTGCGAGGAACGGTATCAAAAGCCTTCTTGAAATCTAGGAATGTGGAATCGATCTGAGATCCCTTGTCGACAGCACTCATTATTTCATGGAATAAACAGTTAGCTGCGTTGCTTATGAAAGTCTTTTGCGCAACTGCGTCATTCCAACCCTTCAACAGCGTGGATGTGTGGGTAGATGGCGCTGCTCCACGTAATGCACAACCAATGAATCAGCTGCTGGAGAGGCATTTCGGAATTGCTAGAATTATCAGTCGTCATTTCCCTACAGCCTGGCCGTCCAGATCACCTGATCTTAACCTGTGCGACTTCTGGCTGAGAGGTTATCTGAAAGATGTTGTGTTCAGTGCTCCAATTACGAACGTAGTTGAACTGATGCAATGCGCCACGCATTCTGAACGTGACCCCGGCGACGCTCTGATCTACGGTGGAACATGCTGTTTCTCGATTCCAACTTGTGGCAGAAAACGGTGGCAGCATATTGAACGTGTCTTCCGCCAGTCTCAAGGCGACTAGAAACGGATGTAATTTTGCTTTTTATGCTGTATTTAGACCCAGAACAATTAGAAAGCTTTCTTATTTTACCTCTTATGCGGTTTTTGGCTCCAGGACAACGAAAAACCGATGTCATTTCGTTCTTTATGTGGGTTCTGGACTCAGAACACTTAAAAACTAATTTTTCCCATCCGAGGTGCTACAGCTTTGGCGAGGTGGATGGGCTTACCTACCTAACAGTGCCACGAATACTGCCGGACTTGTGCAGTCATGCACATTGCACGGTGCAGATGATGGTACTGTGCAGCACAAAGCACGACCGTCGTTCTGCTATTCATCAGTAATTTGCAGCCGGCCCTATTTACGTTATGTTGCCGACAGCTCCATCTACTGATAACACTGTCGTTAATTTTCTTTTTCTTCCATAACGTTTCCCCCCTGAGTCAATAATAAGCTGATCACATTTGATATCAATCTGAACAGTGGTTCTCTTTCTACATCGTTTTGAAACTGGAATTATAATTATGGACACCCTCTATTTAGTGCTAGGTGTTGTTTGTAGGCTGGTCAGGTCTTGCGTATTATGTAAGATAATATAAGATGATGAGAAATTTGGTAATCGGGTGATTATAGCAGAGTAAACTGTCACAGAGAGACAGCGATGTCTTTACTGTGCAACAACATATTTTTCTTCTTATCACTTAAAATGTTTTCTTGCTGCCGATCTGTGAGATTCAGTACGAAAACTTTCACTAAATGCTAAAATGGCTTCTACATGACCAATAAAAGAAGCAAAATAAAAACCTGTGTCTCATCAGCCGTTGATAATGTGAATCGCCACTTTTATGGAGGTTGCTGAGTGACCCTACCTTCCGCTGTTTTCCCACTCTGAGGCTTGCAGCGACCAGAGACGGAATCTTCTCTCTAGTGATGTGCATTACAGCGGAACTAGTCAGCAGTTGGCCCTCCTCCAGCTACAGTGTGATAGTTTACCTCCTTGGATCGTTAACGGGACCTACGAGAAATACTGGCCCTGCAACCAACCTGTGGTGTCGCTGTGGTCGCATTGTATTGCAAACGCTCTGCTCCGTGCAGGGCCGACGGCAAAACGATATGTCAATATAAACGTATCCACTAAAGCTTAATATTTGTTGCTGGTTAGTTCTAAGAACGCGCAAGTGTTACGGAGATGCTTCAGGAACTCAAATGGGAATCCCTAAGGGGAAGGCGACCTTCTTTTCGAGGAACACTATTGAGAAAATTTACAGAACGTGCGTTTGAAGTTGACTGCAGAATTATTCATTGGTTGCAATACACACTGTGAGTAAGGGCCACGCAGATAAGATACGAGAAGTTAAGGCTCATGTGGAGGTATACTGAAGCGTCAAATAAACTGGTATATGCATGCGTATTCAAATGCAGAGATATGTAAACAGGCACAATACGGCGCTGCGGCCGGCAACGCCTGTATGACACAAGTGTCTAGCGCACATGTTAGATCGGTTACTGCTGCTTCGATAGCAGGTTATCAAGATATAAGCGAGTTTGAAAGTGGTGTTAGAATCGGCTCACGAGCGATAGGACACAGCATTTCCGATGTAGCGTGAAGTGGGGATTTTCCCGTACGACCATTTAATGAGTGTAGCGTGAATATCAGGAATCCGGTAAAACATCAAATGTTCGTAACGATGTGGCCAGAAAATGATCCTCCAAGAACGGGACCAACGACGACTGAAGAGAAACGTTCAACGTGACAGAAGTGTAGCCTTTTCCCAAATTGCTGCGGATTTCAACGCTGGACCATCAACATGTGTCAGCCATTCAACGAAACATCATCGATATGGGCTTTTGGAGCCGAAGGTCCACTCGTATACCGTGGATAACTGCACGACACACAGCCTTACGCCTCGCCTGCGCCCATCAACACCAACATTGGACTGTTAATGACTAGAAACATATTGCCTGGTCGGACGAATATCGTCTCAAATTCTATGGAGTGGATGTCGGTATCGAGACAGCCTCGTGAATCCATGGACCCTGCATGTCAGCAGGGGACTGTTCAAGCAGGTGGAGGCTCTATAATGGAGTAGGCGTGTGCTGTTGGAATGATATGAGACACTTAATACGTCTAGATACGACTCTGACAGATGATACGTACGTAAGCATCCTGTCTGATCATCTGCATCCATTAATGTCCTTTGTGGATTTCGACGGACTTCTGAAATTCCAACAGGGCGATGCGATACTCCACACGTGCAGAACTGATACAGAGTGGCTCCAGGAATACTCTTCTGAGTTTAAACACTCCCGCTGACCACCAAACTCCCCAGACATGAACATTATCGATGGGATGTCTCGCAATGTGCTGTTCAGGAGAGATATCGACCCCCTCGTACTCTTACGGAGGCCGACCGCGTTCGTCACGCGGTTCTAGGCGCTGCAGTCCGGAACCGCGAGACTGCTACGGTCGCAGGTTCGAATCCTGCCTCGGGAATGGATGTGTGTGATGTCCTTAGGTTAGTTAGGGTTAAGTTGTTCTAAGTTCTAGGGGACTGATGACCTCAGATGTTAAGTCCCATAGTGCTCAGAGCCATTTGAAGCCACTCTTACGGATTTTCGGACAGCCCTGCAGGATTCACAGTGTCAGTTACCTACAGCACTACTTCAGACATTTTTCGAGTCCATGCCACATCGTGTTAAAACACTTGTACGTGCTCGCGGGGGCCCTACACGATATTAGTCAGGTATACCAGTGTCTTGGGCTCTTCAGTGTGTATGGACAGTCATTGTTCCCCAGTTCTGTTTTCGAGTGAAACGGGAGAAGAAATGACTGGAAATGGTACAGCGTACCCTCCGCCATTAGTCGTAAGGTCGATTGAGGAGTATCGATGTAAACGTAGAAATGTCTTTAGTGCTGGCCAAAGTGGCAGAGCGGTTCTAGGCGCTACAGTCTCGAACCGCGCGACCACTACGGTCGCAGGTTCTAATCCTGCCTCTGGCATGGATGTGTGTGATGTCCTTAGGTTAGTTAGGTTTAAGTAGTTCTAAGTTCTAGGAGACTGATGACCTTAGAATTTAAGTCCCATAGTGCTCAGAGCCATTGGAACCAAATGTCTTTAGTGTGTTATTGAGACTTTGCTTGTGTTTAAACGCGCAGTTACGAATTATTAAATTCGTCCGAAATCGTAACTCGCTCCCCTCCGAAGAAGGCTGCTATCAGTCGTAAGACCTGGAGTATCACGTGCTGTGACGCACGCCGCAGGGCCCGTCTATACCGTTGGCCCCAAGGCGTGATGTCACAGATGTGGAAGTTGTGACAGGTTCTCGTCCCGTCGTGCAGCCAAGTGCAGTTGCATAACGTTCAGTATTCTTGCAAGTAGCAGAAGTACCTATAGTATTTAGCTTAGCCGTCCGATGGTGTGGTCACTCACTTGCTAATTGAGTAAGCATCGGCTACTCTCGTGTCGCGTTGTGTGGACCGGCAAGCCGACGTCTGCGTGGTTTCTTAGTGGTTTTAATGTGTGTGTGTGTGTGTTTGGGTGTGTGTTTGTATCTGTGGCTTCCAGTCATGTATCATGTATCAGGAAACTGGTTTTGGCCCCACTGTGGGTGTTTTCACAAGGATTTGCGGTTGGTGATTAGAAACATATGTGTTATCTTTTAGTAAGCCTACAGCCTGAAGGATTAGTTACTAATACGTTAGCATTTGATTTGACATTATGCACCAGTGAGCGTGTGTATTCCGGGTGGGTTTAGGCTTCACGTCTGTGGATGTTAGTTCCGGCTCGCTTTTCAGAGTATCTACAGTGCCGTGCGGTTAATAATGGGACATTTATGCTCGCTGTTCGTGCGAAACGTCTGAGCGATCAGTTATCAATAGCTGATACGTCAGGGGATTGTACTGTCAGTTGCAAATTGAGATCTTCTGAATTTGTGCAGTCTGATTGGAACCCTTTACTTGTTGTCTGTATCAGTGAATGCACCATTCGCCTAATGAGCTTAGTGACTGGCAGTGAAATCCGCACAGAGATAGATACTGTGTAATATGCTCCTGGAAATATAAGTCCGTTCGAGTTGTTTCTGTTAGGTGACATATAGCTTGGTAACCCACTTACGAACTGGGAAAGTACCGACTAGCGTTAGTCGTATCCTATCGGCAGCACCGTTGTGATTCCTCCTCTAGGCACGATCAAGTTGCTCACCGAGTGATTCTGCATTGAGTCTACTGTGCATGTGTGTTCTCGGTCAGTCACGTCTCATGTCTTGATTAACTCGTTTTGGGTCGCTTATGAGTGTTTCCGCAATGTCGTGTTGTTGGTAATTCGAGACGGTTACGCTTGTCTTGTTTTCTCACACGTAAATTAAGTGGAGTATCAGGTACTGATATGTCTATTGGTGTCATGTATTACTTATTGTTTTTGGAAATGTTTTTGGAAACCGACTGTAGTTTCGAACTGATTCCCTTTCATAGTTCTACACATGATTCGGGAGAAAATAACCAGTAAGTCTTGCTTGTGTAGTGATTGGAATCTTACGTAGCTATAGTTGAACTGGACCTGTGTACTACAATGGGTTAAATTGTCAGTCGGTGGAGCTTACGGCCGTTCAAAGAAAAAGAGACTATAATATTTTGTTGACTTGGTGAGACTGAATGAAATGGAAGTTCATCAAGTTGTGACTGATGTGAGGGGTTTCTCGTCAAATCAGATGTTAACTATGGTAACTATGGAAGGTGACTATAATAGTTTCTTTGTAAATCAATACTCATTTCCCACGTTACGCCTCCTTTGTATTCTTTCCTCGGTGTTATAAATGAGATGTAACTGTCTCCTTTTGTACTGGAAATAGAGGATATGCAAGGGGCCGAACTGTGTTCTGCCACTTCAAGGCAGAACACAAACTGTGTCATACAGTACTAACTCGAAATCTTCTATACATGCCGTTGTCTCAGCACTAATGAAGTGTTCAGGTTGGGAGTTCGTCTTTCTTGAAGTGAGGCTGGAAAGTAACTGTTTGTCAAAACGATATTCTGGTCTCAGGTGAAACCTCCACAGCTTTTTGTAACTGTTAATATAACTAGCTGCGGGAAACATCTCGTTGAGAAGAAACTTAACTAGCTGTAGTTATATGAATAGTTATTCAAAATCTGTGAAAGCTTCTCCTGCGACCAGAATTACCCTTTTGAGAAAAATCTTTTTCGCTTTCCGAAGTTACAAACAAGCAAATTACCGTTGGGGATGACGAATCACCTTAGAGATTCTACTGATGATTCAAGCAATTTCGCTTCGCCAGACGAAAACAAGAAAATTACTACTGGGGATGGAAAAACATCATATCGGTTCCACAGGTGATTTGAGGTGCTTTATATGCGACGAAAAATTTACGGGGACGTGCGTTTGACTTGTTGCTGGCGTAACACCATATACTAAAACAGACATACAGACAAAAATTGGACGGTTAATGAGAGTAGTAATTGTTTCTCAAGACAATACTTTATGTAAGTAGTGTACATCACTTCTGCATCAGGTTGAGATATTACACGTGGATCTGGATTTACTAAATGATGGATTAACGAATTACTTAAAAGTGAAGGATCAGTTACACAAAGAAGATTATGAAACGTCAGCTTGCAGAGATGGAACAAATTTTCCTCTTTACTATTAGGCGGAGAGCAAAATTGACTGCAAGAAGTTATGTGACAAGGAAAGAGGTATAACATTAGATGTGAAATCTAAATATGAGTGTGAAAATATTCAAGGAATATTAAACAGAGCAATAAAGAGTCCCAGAAAGGTAGCTGTTGAAACAATACTGGATGGAAGACCTGGCAAGCGGAGGAACAACAAACAGAGTACCTTAGAAACTTCAAGGATTTCAAATGATGGCCAGTATTCCTCCACAAATTAGGAACACAAATTCAGTCTGCGTGAACTGACAACTCCTGATATATTGAATATAAAGCTCATTCTCCCAATAAATATGAGGCCATCATCTGCGAAAATGAGTATGTGACTTTACAGGGTACCCAGAAACAGGTAAAAAATATTCATTCAGTTGAGTGGATGTGCTCTATCTGTAACATGGTGTTTAAGGAAGGAAACATGGTCGCATCACATTCACAAACAGGTACTCGTATTGATATGGTACAGCATAAAATGCAGAATGGGCACCCTTTTAACAAGAAAACAAAAATTTTCATGTCTGAACTATACATATGTAGCATTTACACCTTCAAAGCGGAAAACATAGAGACTTACGGAGACCATAAGCAGTTTCATTTTCAAAATCCCTCAGAATATGGCTCATCATGTAAATCACGTGAAAGCTTTCTGAAGGGATCAGATGGCCAAAAATCAGCTTCTTACAAAACAGATGATGATTCTATTGACAGTGCAGAGAAAGCAGGTGAACGCGCCGTAATCCAGGAAGTGCACACATGTAATTTAAAAAAGGTTATTGTAAAATAACTGGTGAGATGACTGAGAGTCTCGATTCTAGTAAATGATAAGTTCCAGAGCAGGTATGGCAATATCTTTTTATTCTCAACACACGAAGCATTTGATGCTACAAACCGTTAATGAGACATTATGCTTACGTGAACCTCGAAAGTCACGCGTGTCACAGTTCAGATTGGAGTCTCTATAAAACAAGTTCACAAAAGTGATACACACTGTTTCTCTATTCTTCTTTACTTCGTAAGCAGAGTTGCGATATTTGGGTACAGTTTTACGTGGTGCACATCCTACACTTTATTCGTGGGGCCCTTAACGCTAAGTATGCGGTTCAATCCCTCGCTCCAAACTCACTAGACAGCCCGAAACGCTTCACTTTGTAGCGCATGTTTTGCGGGACGCAAAGATGCATGAAGTGTTTCGTCCGAATATCGTTAGTCTATTGTAAAAAGAATTTGTAATAAAATTGAGATCTGATGTAAGTGGATCAAACATAGCTGTTGAGAAAGTATTCAGTATGATATACAGTTAAATCTGAATTATACTTTATCAAATGTTAAGAAATTAATCGAAAAAGTTTGACACGCTGACTGGTGTGTCAGCAACCAATCAGATTATCCTCCTACAAAAATGGCTCAGTTTCTACCGAAATTGGTACACACTGTATCATCAGTTGTCTGCGTCTTACACCACTTCTTACATCATGCTTCAGCTACTGCAAAGTATAGATTGAATGTTAGGAAGAGGTCCTCTGGCTCTAAAACAAGAAATGTCAAGTTACCTGAGGACACGTGTCTTGCGAGAGCCGTGTCAGAGTGAGCATCAGGATTGGGTGACTGGGGGTTCTATCAATTTATTTTAATCTTATTGGCTGGGTGTAGAACGAGTGTGCGCGCATCATGTCTTCGCCTTATGCTGCTCTGTTTGCCTTGAGTATTATCTCCGTGTTATTGTGTTCTGAACACTAGTCTGCGTATTCATTTCAAGTCATCGCCGTGTGTTGATTAGTGATTGGCTTCAGTTTTGCCACTGTGTGTGCAGTTGGTTCCAAGGAATTTGTTGGCTGTGTTAAGTAAAACTTTCATGTACTTGTTGATTTTTTTTATTGTACGCACGTGCCTGTATTTATTAGTTTGTTCATTTGTGTTGCGTGTAAAGAACACCCGTCATGCGCTCGTTGTCTAGGTTGTCGTTTCTTCAGTGGCTTTCTTGAGCTTTCAGCAGCAAAATACTACAGTGAGAACTGTTCTGTTTATTTCTGTGATAACTAATAATGCTACCGCCGTATGCTGGGTTTTGTTGTTACTGTTGATCAGCTTAATGCCTGTTTATAAATTGGAAACCTAGAGTAATCTCCGGCTAGTATAAATCAGCATAAGAGCGTTATTTCTCAATGACTACTGACGTGATTTTTTGTATTTTGTTTAAAAGAAGTTATTGGCTTTCGGTACCTGCCCATAGAGATATCTCAATAGGGGAAAGACAATACGACTGTGTGCTCGGACAATTCAGAATTCTAGGTTTAGACTTGTCTTATGACGCCATGTAGGCATTTTCGTATCAGTCATGATCATACGAAGGCAAGGACAACACAATACCGGCTCGGATAAGAATCAAACGCAAGCCCTTCCGGCAGCAATCTACTACACTGACGCCGTAGCTACCGAGGTGAACGTACTGACGTAGTTGTAAGAGACGTTAAAGTCGTTAAAGTTAACAGTTAGTAAGTGAGCCTTCTGGAGTAAGCAGCTTTATTGTAGCTTAGAGAAGGGCCTCTACTCTATCTATTAACGTTACTTTGCAGTGAATGTTGTTTCATAATAGTAGTGCGTGTTGCCTTCACATTCAATATTTATTGAGGCCAAAAGATGCTAAAGTCTCTGTTTTATGATTACTCATTGCATTTCTGCTCAAGTTTTGGAACATTGCTCCAGTTGGGGTGGTTCTAAATGCTGTCAGCCATTGGTGTTATTCCTAGGAGTGAGATCAATCTACTTTTTCAGATATTTGTTTGACAGCAAGAAAGTTTCCGCTTTCCACTGATCCTACACTCTCACCAGTTGAGGGGTGTGCCCCGTCTTTGCTACCGACGGTGGGCGCTGGTCGAGCTGGGTCAGGTTATCATATCTGGCGCGTGGCTAATTCCAAGGACGTCGGGTGTTGCAAATTGGTAGCGAGTCTGAAGACTTGTTAATGAAACCTGTGTAGGGAAAATAAAAAAAGAAACTGAAATAATTTTTTTCACTCCAGCTGACTCTCAATCGCAAACAACCCAGCACTCCACTCCCCAACCACTTTCCCTGTATCAGTAGGTATCCTAGTGCCAGAAAAGTATATCGACGAAAGAGATAGTATTTTCTGTATGAAATGCCGGGAGGAATAAGTAAGCCTTTCTCTCAAAACATGTGTTATGCAGTACTGTCCAAAACATGAAATAACTTATGATCTGAAAAGTAAGAAACACATTTCAAAAAATAATACAAAAGAACGGTGGATATAGTGATCCCTAAGTACCAAGTATACTTAGAATCTATGTACCATGCCACTTATAAGGAGGATCAAGAAGTTTGTTGGTGATCGACAGTAGTCATTCAAACAAATCATCGAGGCGTTTCGCAAGTACCTGGGGGCGACTGACAAGCAGCAATGTGTCTCCCCAACTGACTCCTAACATATTCTGTATGAGATTTCCCATATGACGAATATGGAGTGACATTTGAGAAATGCATCTCCAAAGTGCTGCTTGATGTGAACGGGCATTGTCGCCATAAGAGGGGGTCAGATCATCTTTACCTCTGAAACATCAGACGTATGGTGGGAGAACCTCGTCTCTCTACCTCTGTCCATCAACATTTTTCCTCCAACCACCAAATTAACATATTAAGATCTGCTGTTCCGTATTCTACTCCAGCATGATTTTGCTCCGTCCGAGAACACAGGGGTGAAAGTGTTTTCTTTCGAAGATGTCACTGTGATTGTGGGTATTACCTGTAGCACTCCAGACAAATATTTGGAAAGGATAATTTTACTTTAGCAGGGACACATCTATGAAGAGTTAATTCCTTCGTCCTTGGAAGAACTTCGACATTACTGGCGACACAGAAGACGACTTCACTACTGCGCCTTACGGGGTGTACAGCATACCCACTGGCATCTCTGAATTTATTAGCACAGTTCATGGAGAAAATGCGACACCTGAGGCATCTGGAAGCCCTGGAGACAGTTGTTTTGCAGACATCGTTGTGTTTCGTCATATAGGGGACACCAGGGTGAAATGGGTCCACTGGAGGAAAACTATTGCTCTCACTTTCCTCTCAGTTAGTGACGCCATCATACGCACACTTAACAACTATCTGCTAAGTTTAGGCTCAAATCGTGGGCGTCATATCTGCCCTTCATACTTTAGAGAAGGATGCGCTGCTTCAGGGCCTGCTGATGTCGGGTTAATGGTAGATGGAATTCCTTTTATGCCAAATTCATTACCTCTGCAAGTAATCGCAAATGTTTGTGTGAAGAAAGTATTAAATAAAGAAAACTGCAGACACTTAGTTTCCTTCGTAGGCGATGACATTCAGCCCGTAGCTTGCACTTCTCCTGGACAGTCATCTGAGGCAAAATGAACTATCAAAAGGAAGATAATATCTTTGAAGGAAAAGTATTTCCCCACTACTTTTTTACTTCATTTATTTATTACGTATTTTTATCTATACACCCTCTTGACCCCTTCATAGTATCAAGCACCAAAGAAACTGGCATAGGCATGCGCATTCAAATACACAGATAGGTAAATACGCAGAATACGGCACTGCGGTCGGCAACGAATATATAAGACAACAAGCGTCTGGCGCAGTGTTAGATGGGTTACTGCTGGTACAACGGGAAGTTATCAATACGTAAGTGGGTTTGAACGTGATGTTATAATCGGCGCATAAGAGACAGGACACAGCATCTCAGAGGCAGCGATGAAGTGCAGATTTTCCTATACGACCATTTCAAGAGTGTATCGTGAATATCAGGAATACGGTAAAACATCAAATCACCGACATCGCTGCGGCCAGAAAAATATCCTGCAAGAACGGGACCAACGACGACTGAAGAGAATCGTTCAACGTGACAGAAATGCAACCCTTCCCCAAATTGCTGCAAATTTCAATGCTGGGCCACATACAAGTGCCAGCTTGCGAACCGTGCAAGGAAACATCATCGATAAGGGCTTTTGCAGCCGAAGGCCCACTCGTTTACCCATGATGATTGCACGACACAAAGTTTTACGCCTCTCCTGGGCCCGTCAACACCGACATTCAACTGTTGATGACTGGAAACATGTTGCCTGGTCGGACGAGTCACGTTTCAAATTGTATCGAGCGGTTGGAAGTTTATGGGTGTGGAGACAAGCTCACGAATCCATGGAACCTGTATGTCACCTGGAGACTGTTCGAGCTGGTGGAGGCTCTGTAATGGTGTGGGGCGTTTGCTGTTGAATTGGTATAGGATCCCTGGTACGTCTAGATACGACTCTGACGGGTGACATGTACGTAAGCATCCTGTATGGTCAGCTTCATCCATTCATGTCCACTGTGCATTACGACGGACTTGGGCAATTCCAGCAGGACAATGCGACACCCAACACGCCCAACATTGCTACAAAGTGGCTCCAGGAACACTCTTCTGAATTTAAACACACCCGCTGGCCACCAAACTCTCCATATTATTGGGCATATCTGGGATGCGTTGCAACGTGGTGTTCAGAGCGGTTCTCCACCCCCTCGTAATCTTATGGATTTATGGACAGCTCTGCAGGACTCATGGTGTCGGTTCTCTCCAGCACTACTTCAGACATTAGTCGAGTCCATGCTACGTCGTGCTGCGACACTCCGGCGTGCACGTGGAGACCCTACACGATATTAGGCAGGTGTACCAGTTTCTTTGCTTAGAACTGGGTTTCCATCTGAGCTCTTGATATTCATACAAGTGGTTCTCTTCTCCCCAAAGGTCTCTTTAATTTTCCTGTAGGCAGTATCTATCTTACTCCTAGTGAGATAAGCCTCTACATCCTTACATTTGTCCTCTAGCCATCCCTGCTTAGCCATTTTGCACTTCCTGTCGATCTCATTTTTGAGACGTTTGTATTCCTTTTTGCCTGCTTCATTTACTGCATTTTTATATTTTCTCCTTTCATCAATTAAATTCAATATTTCTTCTGTTACCCAAGGATTTCTATTAGCCCTCGTCTTTTTACCTACTTGATCGTCTGCTGCCTTCACTACTTCATCCCTCAAAGCTACCCATTCTTCTTCTACTGTTTTTCTTTCCCCCATTCTTGTCAATCGTTCCCTAATGCTCTCCCTGAAGCTCTCTATAACCTCTGGTTCTTTCAGTTTATCCAGGTCCCATCTCCTTAAATTAGCACCTTTTTGTAGTTTCTTCAATTTTAATCTACAGTTCATAACCAATAGAATTGTGGTCAGAGTCCACATCTGCCCCTGGAAATGTCTTACAATTTAAAACCTGGTTCCTAAATCTCTGTCTTGCCATCATATAATCTATCTGATACCTTTTAGTATCTCCAGGATTCTTCCATGTATACAACCTTCTTTTATGATTCTTGAACCAAGTATTAGCTATGATTAAGTTATGCTCTGCGCAAAATTCTACCAGACGGCTTCCTCTCTCATTTCTTCCCCCCAATCCATATTCACCTACTATGCTTCCTTCTCTCCCTTTTCCTACTGACGAATTCCAGTCACCCATGACTATTAAATTTTCGTCTCCCTTCACTACCTGAATAATTTCTCTTATCTCATCATACATTTCATCAATTTCTTCATCATCTGCAGAGCTAGTTGGCATATATCTTGTACTAATGCAGTAGGTGTGGGCTTCGTGTCTATCTTGGCCACAATAATGGGTTCACTATGCTGTTTGTAGTAGCTTACCCGCACTCCTACTTTTTTATTCATTATTAAACCTACTCCTGCACTACCCCTATTTGATTTTGTATTTATAACCCTGTGTTCACCTGACCAAAAGTCTTGTTCCTCCTGCCACCGAACTTCACTAATTCCCACTATAACTAACTTTAACCTATCCATTTCCCTTTTTAAATTTTCTGACATACCTGCTCGATTAAGGGATCTGACATTCCACACTCCGATCCGTAGAACGCCAGTTTTCTTTCTCCTGATAACGACGTTCTTTTGAGTAGTCCCCGCCCGGAGATCCAAATGGGGGACTATTTTACCTCCGGAATATTTTACCCAAGAGGACGCCATCATCATTTAATCATACAGTAAAGCTGCATTTTCTCGGGAAAAATTACGGCTGCAGTTTCCCCTTGCTTTCAGCCGTTCGCAGTACCAGCACAGCAAGACCGTTTTGGTTAATGTTACAAGGCCAGATCAGTCAATCATCCAGACTGTTGCCCCTGCAACTATTGAAAAGGCTGCTGCCCCTCTTCAGGAACCACACGTTTGTCTGGCCTCTCAACAGATACCCCTCCGTTGTGGTTGCACCTACGGTACGGCCATCTGTATCGCTGAGGCACGCAAGCCTCCCCACCAACGGCATGGTCCATGGTTCATGGGGGGGGGGGGGGATTTTATTATATTTATTTATTTTACTGTTTCAGATTGCCGTGGGCTTTTGCACGCCACTTCAGGGATTCGGGGAGGAACGCGGGTACCGGATCAAATACACCTGGCGGATTAACGACGAGGCCCAGTATACCGGCCAGTCTGTGTGTGGTTTTTAGGTGGTATCCCACTTCGGAGTAGTTGAATTCCAGCCCGGTAACTGCATCCCACCTCATTCCCACGAGTCATAAACATCTCGAAAACGTTCACACACTTCCACACGGGATAACACTAGATGCAGCATAGAGATGACACACAGCAGAATAGCGTATAAGGCACAACAGTTGTACCTTTTACGCCATTTAAACTGAATTCGCACTGTTTAGTACGTGTTCAGCATGTGTAAACAGATGTGCTATTGTGTTCCGTATTTGTATTAGGTAACAAGCATCTGTGAGCAATATGTCTGTTGACATGCCCTTTTGCACAAGGTGTCGTGTGTTTTTAAATATTTTAGCGATGACAAATGTCTATAACGTGCTGAGTTTTATCCACTTGAGATCTTTTGCAGGAGGTACAGCGTAAAATGAACATGTTTTACAAAAAAAAAGTTTAAGACCTGAAGATGACAGGTAAGACTGTTGAAACCGGTTGTCTTGAATAAATAATATTTTGTGCGATCTTGGCTTCTAATTGTTTTTAACTATTTAATTGCTGATGAAACTGGGGCCAGTGTTTGGGCAGCTCCAATACGCTCGAGTAGTCTGTCGTGCAAAACAGGCTTCCAATACGGTCTTTGCGACCTGTGTTGCAAATTTTTCCAAGAGGCTATACGTCCCATAGAACGAAAATACAGATAGAAATGTCACACTGAAGACATTCGTTATCTTTCAACCACTCGTCAATTTGAAGCAAATGGTACTCAGTTTCTTCTTGGAATTATTTACAGTGATTAATTGCATTTTTACCCTCGACATGCCCTTTTATTATCGTCAGTTTTAGGAAGATTTTAGGATTGTAGTTACCTCTGTCCCCCTAGTTTTACGTCATTAAATTCTGGGAAAGATTCACGAGGAAGCTGCTGTCCTAACACTACATTTCTTACACATTCTCTGTGGCGCGTGGGAATGTATATACGACATATTCCTTCTTGTAAACAGAGTAGCACGCCCATTGGCGCAGTTTTGCAAGCACTGCTTGCCTTAAAATTTCTACTGTGAAATGACTCAGTACTCAGCGCCTTACCACTTGTGCTGTTAGTCTGCCTTTCTTCTGTAAGCTAGTAAGATAAACAATGTATTTCTTTATATAATCTATCTATGACAACTGCGTTTGCATATTTTCAAAGTTCATTTAATACTTGTATCCCTTTACAAAATCAGATTTTAAGGCCAACAAATTGTTCTCACAGTGTTTGTGAATCACTTCTTCATGCAGTATTCCAGAGATTCTCCTTCACAAGACTCTGCTTCAGAGCGAAAGTAATTTTAACCAGCCACGCAGGATAGCTACGCGGTCTCGGCATCCTGTACGGTTCGCACGGCTCCAGCCATCCGAGGTTTGATTTCTCCCTCGGGCATGGGTGTGTGTGTTGCCCTCATCGTAAGTTAGTTTAAGTTAGATTAAATAGTATGTAAGCTTAGGGACCGATGACCTCAGAAGCTTGGTCCCATAAGATCTTACCACAAATTTCCAATTTAATTTTAACACCATCACATTTCTTTTGTTAAAGAATAGTTTACTTGCACAGGTTAATCCGCCCCTTACGTCGTTCTTGTTCTTCCCAGCTTGTGTGAACTTGCTACCCAGTATCTCCAGCCTTACGTCACTTCAGCTGCTTAATCTCAAAGTGCGATACTGCCGCTAGCTACTTTTTATTTAGTTTGTTTTGTCCTTAAAATTTACGCAGAGCTGCCAGAAGTTATCATGACATTTTCTCAATGTTTCCGTTATTCTTTCGCCTTAATGATAACAGCATATGCATTAACGTAGTTACCCGTTACAATTGCGCATTTACTTCCTTTCTCCACCGCTTCTTCAAATGATGTATTAAACAGCACCCGTGTGTAAAATTCATTAAATAGCTATGCCATCGCTTATTACATTCACAAATCACAGTATACAGGTTGTCGACACGAAAACTCCCTAATTTCCAAATACAGTTAGAAAAGAACTACGTCTGAAGATACTTGCTGTTTGCACATCATGTCATACAGGTCTAAAAGGTTTGCGTAGACTTTTTTCTAAACGATTCCTTTCGTTTTGTTTCAGGTACTACATAATTACGTGATATGACAACAATCAGAGCCCGGGAAAAAAAATCAGCCAGTAGCTCTCTAGCAAAATATCTGACTTTAAGACAAACGATGGAAGTTCGACCAGATCGAGCAAAACGTGAAAGGTCTCTAATGGATTCCTTTCATGTTAATTTCTTAAATCTGTTGTCATTTACGGCATAAATTCCTCTTCTAAATTTACTGTGGTGTTTCTGACTATCTGGGAGGAGACTGAGCAGTGAAACGTGTTACTTTTACACATAAACAACAACGATCTGTCACACTACTACACTTTAAAACACAGTTTATATTTAATTCATGTCACACAGTTTCATACGGGACCTACATCTGCTTTCTTTTATGTACTGTATATGGTAAGATACTGTCATCCCCTTCCCTTCTGTGTGAGAGGATGAATGAGCAAATGTATTTCTAGCTGCAAGCTTGATGGTAGCAGACAAGCCTGTCTGCTAGAGAACAGTAGGACCAACGTTGGAACAGGTAGCTACGCTTTCTAAAAGCAGAGAGGGTTCTATTAAAAAAAAATGGTTCAAATGGCTCTGAGCACTATGGGACTTAACATCTATGGTCATCAGTCCCCTAGAACTTAGAACTACTTAAACCTAACTAACCTAAGGACATCACACACATCCATGCCCGAGGCAGGATTCGAACCTGCGACCGTAGAGGTCACGCGGTGCCGGACTGAGCGCCTAGAACCGCTAGACCACCGCGGCCGGCTAGGGTTCTATTCTTAGTATGGTCCTGTCCGTCCCTTGTCATGTTGGTATAGAAAGCTGCCTCTCTGGTCACTTCCGTTTGTATCTGTTAAGCACACTTGGTAGGAGCCCAGGTCAGTCTGTCCGCGGCGAGCGTCTGAAGTGGTAAGATCTCAGGCTAAGCACGTGTCTGCTAAGTCCATAGGACAATGGATTTCTGAAGTTCAGCCTAACTGAAAATTTAATCACCTTTATTTCAGGTTTAGCTCTAAAATATCTAATGTTGTCTTAAATTGCAACACAGCGTAATTCGAGTGTGAAGTTCAGAATATCTTCCGGTAGTTGCTTTGTCACTACTTTGTGAGTAAAGTGGAACCATGTGTTGATCAGTAACGCTAACTAAGATCATCAATCTTAAATGCAAATGTGCGTGAGATTATAACGTCTCGTCTTGACAATAGTTTTCAATATTGCAACTTTTCTTTATATTCAAGCCACGTGGGGTGTACTTTGTGAGACCAGAACCACGTGCTTATACAATTGTTTGACCCATCAGGTTAATAGTAAGACGATAGTAACCAGTTCGAGGTTTTTCTTTTGTAAATTGCGTTTCGATGTAATATATTTTAATTATCAAAATTATTGTGGAGTTGCACTCTTTGTGTAAACCAAGTTGACCACGTGAAGCATGTGGTGTAAGCATCAAAGCAGCCCTCAGCTATTCTTTTCGGAAAGATTTCACAGAGAGTTAGTATGAATTTAGTATACCAGTGTGTGGTAATTTCATGGCGGGCAGTATTGCGCTACGAACGTAACTTCTTTGGATGAAAATTGAATCGGTTGGTTATGGTTAATTTCCTCTTGGATATGTTTCAACGTTCTTCGTGTGTTATTTTATGAATGCAGTGTTGTATGTAGTCTCCCAATCTTGGCTCCCTATTTGATGTTTTCCGTAAGATTACAAACTCACATTTTCACAATCCTAAATAAGGCACCAGTTTAGTTATGAATCAAGTTTGATATGCTGAAATTTTAACGGAACAATGATCAATGTTAAAATAAACGTCCAAATATAAACTGATTTATTTCTTTTTATTTAAATTGTCTTTTTATATATATATCACTGGTTATCGTAAGATGAGTACTAAAAGATTATAATTAAAATTAGTCTGGTTGGGAATTTGGTAAGCTAGACTGGATACGTGGTGAAACAGTTGCGCAGTAATGCAAGGTTAACTTCCTCAGATAGCTCACAGCTTTTAACCCACTTTTATGGTCTTGAACATCAGCACCGCTTTCAGAACCAATTAATGCAACAACATTACACACGGCGACCCTATTCTGTGATTCCGCTAGACTCTGGAATCTCTGAAACGTTAGACTGCGAGCGTTGTATCATCTTAATTTTTTTCCCTGCAGCGCTCAAACAACTTCTGCGTTGTTTCTGAGCAGACTTTCAAAAGATTCATGGCGTTGTTGAGCGGCGTTGTGTTGTTTGTCTTGTTTTGTTTTCTATATTTGTGTGTTTTATATGTACGTGTTTTTTTTCTAGCTTGTAAATTGCACTGACTTCGATTAAAGATATAAATTTGTTTTGCGTGTGAAAAAGTGCGTCCTAGGTTGGGTACCTTTCGTGTGACTGTCGTAATTTTTGGGGGATACATTTATTCTGATTAATGTGTTGCGTACCGGGTATAAATTGAACTAATGCAGACACGTAACCAAGCTAAAATTAGGCGGTCCAACAACTTATGCAACATGGATCAAGGGGATAATTTGATTTCGTATATTAACTCGTCGGACGGTTCCGAAATTGCAATGGGGAATACTTGAGAGAAAATGCAAAATAGGACGAACGGGCTCACAGCAGATCCAGAAATTAATTTGCTTCCAACTAACCAAATTGATTTGGCAGAACTCATAGAAGTCTTATTCCATCAAAATAAAGAAAACACAGAGAAATCAGAAAAATCGTTCCGAGAACAAAAAGAATCATCTGAAAAATCGATCCCCGAGCTATGCGAGAAAATAGACCAAAAACTAATCCAGCAGACAAATAAAGTCGACAAGTCGATGCAGAGAGTGTCCGATGATATCTCACAAAGAATAAACAATCTGGCAACTGCAATAAAAAGTGATATTATGAAAGAATTAGGCCGTACATTTGAACAAATCGATGATCATCTGCAAGCCATAGAACAGGGCATGCGGAGTCATGATGCGGAATCGAAAGAGAGCGAGGAACATCTACTTGGGAATTTCCAAGCACTGAGAGAAGAATGCCAAAGGGAATACCAGCAGGTACTCTCCAGGGTCCAGGAGGCGGAAACGCATTGTCCTGTGTCCGTTAGCAACACAGTAGCGGACAATAGTCAAGCGATTCACGCACTCGAACAGCAAGTAGAACAATTGAAGCAGACTGGGACGGAGGACAACAGACAAATACATGATAAGACTGCGGTCATCGTAGGCACGATGAAGGTGACGGAGAGCGATAACAATACTACACCGGTAGTGGTCGCAGAGACCGAAGAAATGCGTTCGCTTCTTAGATTTCAGAAGGGACAGTTCGAAGTGAACAGGCGGCACAAAGCTGTAACAGGCGAATTACAAGAACGCGTGGCGCATCTGGAAAGCCGCATGGGGTGTGATTCCGAACTCGCCAATAGCACTAAAAATAGCTGTACGAACAGTGCAGTGAGGGATTCCGGCCACGAGGGAGATTTTGACGACAGGGAAGAATGTATTTTGAGGGGCAGACATGAGAAAAATAGAAACATTCAAGGGCCTCGCCGGGAGGAAATGCGGGGATTTGATTTCAAACATTTCCTTACGGTGAGAAAGTTTGAGATATTTCGAAATTCGCAAAAAGGAATACATCCATGAGCACGGCTCGAGCATTTTGAGTTCTGTCTTCCCCCCGACAGGGCAAGTTCATATAAGATAGAATATATGTGTGGCTATTTGGAAGGCGAACCGGCGATTCGCATGAGGTCGGCAGCGCGTCACTGCAACTCCACTCGGGAGTTTCGACAGGCATTTCTGTCCGTCTATTGGTCGGAAGCGGCACAAGATAGGGTCAAGCATGGTATAATTATGCTGCCAAATTTGAACCAGCCTGGTTTCAGCAGCCCAGCACGCCTATTCGACCACATGCTGCAGGCAAATCAGTTTCTATACGATCCATACAGGCCTGCGGAACTAATTAGGATATGCATCACCAAATTGCCGATGCACTTGCGCCACGTCATTCTTGCGGGACGATGCAAAGAGGATGTGGAAACGTTTAAGACACTTCTCCAAGAGTTGGAATACAATACAGGAGAATGCCCGCCTAATCAGGCACAAAGTTATTACGGGGCACAGCAGCGCGACCGCAGTCGTGACCGTAGTACTAATCAACGGCGTGACTGGTCGTCGCGACGCGAACGGAACAATAATCGGGACTGGCCGTGTAGAAACTGGGGTAACAGTCGCGAACACAGGTGGAACAACGGAAATGATCGAGGACGGGGACAAGATCGTGAACGCAACAGGTACGGCAACCAGAATCGATACTACGATGAACACGGTGGGAACAGGACTGTAGGCGGAGCACCGCATGATATTGGAATTCGGCCGGCCAACCCTAGACATAATCCAGCAAATGGAAATGAACAAAACCAGCAATGACAAATGATTAGCGCAGAAGGCGCCCAATCGCAACAAATATGCGACATGGCAAATGAGAAGAAAGGACAGTGAGGAGTAGAGAGGATGGTGAAGAGAAAGAATTGATTAGTTTACATTTGTGACATATTCATTTCGAATAATATGTTGGTAAAAATAATGATAAAGATGTTTCTATGTGATTGATTGAAGTGATGTTTTTAGTTTTTTTTTCTTTCCTTGTACAAATAGGGCTTACGTTGGTTCAAATGTGAAGATAAAAGGTTTCTTTGTGAACGAGTGAAATGCTGTTTATGGTTTTTTTTGTGTAAATTGAAAAGAGTCGCTCCTGAGAGAAGCAAGATCTGTGTTGAATTAATGCAAAACTCAGGGGAATATCCGATCTGTGGGTATTATAGGTCTGGTAAACCCAGGTCCCCAGCTGTTAGTAGCCTTGTTTCCGATTTTCGGCTTTCAGTGCTACTATATATCTATTACTATTCTATATCTGTCAGTATAAATGAGGATCTCTTACTATAGTATGCGTGCTGTATGAATATTTTAAGATAGGAGAACTCTGAGAAAGGAATGAGCAAGTTTGGAATCTAGAAAACAGGATGCGATAATACGATTATTTAACCAATGGCTTCCCAATATACGCTAATTTGTTAATATTGATGATATATGTCTTTTTTGGTCTTTATAGCTGAGTATGTAAAGTGCTGTCTGTGGATTTCGTAAGTAGATTGATTCCCTCCAAGGTGAAAGAAGAGTTGTGGTTTGTGTAATTTACGTGGCCCCAAAATAGTATTATGGCAGTCAAATGACGAGCAGTTTTCCAGCAAATGGAGAATGGAACGGAAATATGGATCCTTTTTGCAGTCTTGACTGATGTTAAGCCAGAGCCTGAAAAATTGTTCTGCTTTAATACTTGTCATAGAAAAGTGACGTTTATGTGTTTTGCTGATGCTGTGAGCATTACAGCTAACTATTTTCGCTGGTGCGGGATGCACGGCAGCCTATATGAGTTGAACTGAAGAAATGTCCCTCTTGAAGGTAGAGGAAGATTAAATAATTTTGGTTATGGGACCGAAGGAAAGCTTGGTTTAATGTAATGAGGATGAAGCAAAACATTTGTCATTTAAACTACAGGAGGATTCGGATCTTTTGTGTCTGCTGTAAATTCGTTAAGATGAAACTGTTTTACAGAATAGAGGAGACCACAATTTTGCCATTCATGAGAAATGAATCCAGAATAACCACCATAGGCGAAATAACTGATTTGTAAGCGAAAGGTAACTTAAAGAAGGAACGAAATTGGAGCAAAAATGGGTAAGAAAATGTAATATAACCTGTAGGATGAAAATATTTTTGCCCTTCTCAGAGTCATCTGCGTGATTAATTCTCGTGATAACGTAATTTTAGATGAAATTGTCTTACTGTTTTATGTATAAATATATGAGTATGATAAATGTATAATTGCGAGTCTTATCAGGTGTGTCAACTGGTATAAATGTTTTGGCGTGCAAATAACCATTGTTCTTTTTACTATGTATGTTGAAGGAAAGTTTCTCCATATTTATCATGTGACAAGAGATATGCCGCGAGCGTCAAGAAGAGGACGAATTAGAACAATGTTGTAGTGGTATAAACACTGTGTTGAAGTAGCATTTAAGTAGCTTGTTGGATTAACTAGTAGTGGATTGAAGTAGAATTTTGAGTAATACATGTTTATGGGTAGTTAGTTTGTAGTATAGACAACAGGTGTGCATGTGTGTGTGTAAATAACATGTGAACCCTATGCTGTCCTGACCTACACTTGCGCAAGGCATAATCCTATTCGTTTTAGTGAATTAATAAGTAGTATTTGATTTATTAAAACGCAAGTGAACCACATTAGTGATGTGGATTTAGATATTATATTGTCAGTTCATTTAATTTTTTTATTTTTATACTATCAAGTCATTTCACTTTTATTTGTTTATATTGTCAAGTCATTTAACTTTTATTTTTATATTGTCGATTCATGTAACTTTTTATTATAAAGAAATTAAGTCTCACTTTTGTTCTTAAAAATTGTGGTATTATGTATGACATTTTGTAATCAAGTAACTATGATGAACAATTTCTGTGAATACAGTTGAGAACGTGAAAACGAACTGGCTAAACTCTTATGAGACAGCAGGAGCAGCAAGGAGGAGGATTAGTTGTAAACAGGCGGTTTCCCAGCAGGACACACTGTCAACCGGGCCACATCGGGAGCGCGGTCGACAACAAAAGAACGGTACGCAGCAAAGACTTTCCCTTGCACCCGGAGCTAATGGCCGACCGCACCAGTGCGACCCTTAGTGGAGGCGATGACCTGAGATGGCCGAGCGGTCCACCGCGTGGAAATCCATCTGCTGGCAACGCACCACACAAACGCGACCGTGATGAGACGGCCGCGGCGAAACGACAGAAGACAGGGGATAAAGGGGCGTGGAGCCTTTTGATGGGTACTGTCCAGAGAAAATTGCAGACGTCAACGACGACTATCAACATTTCTTGGCGGAAGCCCATTGTCAAGCGACAGTAAATCATGGTTCAGTGTTCTCTGGTTGCTAAGGGTGGCACAAAGAAGAGCCACGAAGTGTTATCCCTGCCCAGGAATATCAAACCGGCGAGCCAATTGAGGATAACTCAACAATGTAACAACACAAGGGGCGTGGAGCCTTTTGACACATACTGTCCAGAGAAACTTGCAGACGTCAACGACGACTATCAACATTTCTTGGCGGAAGCCCATTGTCAAGCGACAGTAAATCATGGTTCAGTGTTCTCTGGTTGCTAAGGGTGCCACAAAGAAGAGCCACGAAGTGTTATCCCTGCCCAGGAATATCAAACCGGCGAGCCAATTGAGGATAACTCAACAATGTAACAACACAAGGGGCGTGGAGCCTTTTGACACATACTGACCAGAGAAATTGGCAGACTTCGACGACGCCTATCAACATTTCCTGGCGGATGCCCACTGTCAAGCGACAGTAAATCATAGTTCAATGTTCTCTGGTAGCAAAGGGTGGCACAAAGAAGAGCCATTAAGTGTCATCCTTGCCCAGGAATGTCAACCTGGCGAGTCACACGAGGATACCGTTTGACAACACAGACATGGAACCAAATCAAGATGTATGTGACACAGGGCACCAAGAGAAAATTCATGAGAGGGCAGAGACGGCGGGATTGCATGCAACAGATGTACAAAAATCCCTACTGACAGCTGCAGCGCCGAACCCCCCCCCCCCCCCCCCCCTCTTATATCGTGCCTCGTACAATGGAACTACTGAGTGTGCCAGTGAACAGTGATTATAAGATTCTTAGTCCAATGCATATACGTGTGTTCTTTCAGAGAAACTTTGATCTTGTATTTTGCAGGGGTTTGATTTACTGGTGTTTTTTTTTATTAGACTGACTTGTGTTTTGCAGGTGTTTTATTTATTGGTGCTTTTTTTTTAGACGTTGACTACTGTAGTTTCAGAGATGTTTTATTTCTCAATGTTTGTTTTTGTGTGTTGTATTAGATTTCTGATATTTTATTTCGTATATTCATTCCTGTGGCATTACTTCGTTTATCAGTCAGATAGCTATTCATGTTCATTGGACTGTGATCGATTAGCCTTTGCATGAAGCATATTTATTGTGAGGAACCCCTGAAGGGTAATAGTCATGTAATTAATTGTAGTTTCAGTATAATGACACAGTGATCATAGTCTGCTAACTAACTGAAATATAGTAGAGTGATTACATTAGTGCCACAAGGTTATTTTAATTCTACAAATTATTAGTTTTATAAGATACAGAATTTTTTGCGATAACCACTTTGTAAAACGTTTTTTTCTCTTTTAATTTTTTTTTTCTTTGCTTTTGCGGGTTGTGCATTGTAACGTTCTGCTTTATAATACTGATGTTATTTTCATATTTTTTTAAATGTTAATAAACAGTCATAAATTTTCCTGTGATCAGTTGGCTCTTGCAATGAGCAAATACTGGTGAACTCCATAAGAGTAACAACCAGAAATTGTTTTCATATTAATGAAACAGCGACCATTGTGTTTACTTGCTGACCGAATTAGGTCTACACTATCTATTAAATAGGTGTCACAGATGGTTCTTTTCTCTTTGAAATTGGTAGATTCTAAAGATGTATTGAAATTATTGTGTTTTAGCAAGTAGCTGGTGACTTTTTGCCTTTTCTTCACATTTTTGGTTTAAGTTGGGTGTGGGAAGCCTGCTTGGGAATGTCCTAGCATGGCCAGAAAATTCCCTGCACAGTCTTTTCCCGGAGCGTTGGGGTTATGAAAGGTCTCTGTTGGATTCCTTTCATGTTAATTTCTTAAATCTGTTGTCATTTACCGCATAAATTCCTCTTTTAAATTTACTGTGGTGTTTCTGACTATCTGGGAGGAGACTGAGCAGAGAAACGTGTAACTTTTACACATAAACAAGAACGATCTGTCACACTACTACACGTTAAAACACAGTTTATATTTAATTCATGTCACACAGTTTCATACGGAACCTACATCTGCTTTCTTTTATATACTGCATATGATAAGATACTGTCATCCCCTTCCCTTCAGTGTGAGAGGATGAATGAGCAAATGTATTTCTAGTTGCATGCTTGATGGTAGCAGACAAGCCTGTCTGCTAAATAACAGTAGGACCAACGTCAGAACAGGCAGCTACGCTTTCTAAAAGCAGAGAGGGTTCTATTCTCAGTGTGGTCCTGTCAGTCCTTTGTCATGTTGGTATAGGAAGCTGCCTCTCTGGTCACTTCCGTTTGTATCTGTTAAGCACACTCGGTAGGAGCCCAGGTCAGTCTGTCCGCAGCGAGTGTCTGAAGTGGTAAGATCTCCAGCTAAGCGCGTGTCTGCTAAGTCCATAGGACAATGGATTTCTTAAGTTCAGCCTAACTGAAAATTTAATCACCTTTATTTCAGGTTTAGTTCTAAAATATCTAATGTTATCTTAAATTGCAACGCAGTGTAATTCGAGTGTGAAGTTCAGAATATCTTCCGGTAGTTGCTTTGTCACTACTTTGTGAGTAAAGTGGAACCACGTGTTGATCAGTAACTCTAACTAAGATCATCAATCTTAAATGCAAATGTGCGTGAGATTATAACGTTTTGTCTTGACAATAGTTTTCAATATAGGAACTTTTCTTTATATTCAACCCACGTGGGGTGTACTTTGTGAGACCAGAACCACGTGCTTATACAATTGTTTGACCCATCAGGTTAATAGTAAGACGACAGTAACCAGTTCGAGATTTTTCTTTTGTAAATTGCTTTTCGATCTAATTCATTTTAATTATCAAAATTATTGTGGAGTTACACTCTTTGTGTAAACCAAGTTGACCACGTGAAGCATGTGGTGTAATCATCAAAGTAGCCCTCAGCTATTCTTTTCGGGAAGATTTCACAAAGAGTTAATATGAATTTAGTATACCAGTGTGTGGTAATTTCGTGATGGACAGGATTGCGCAACGAACGTAACTTCTTTGGGTGACAATTGAATCGGTTGGTTGTGGTTAATTTCCTCTTGGATATATTTCAACGTTCTTCGTGTGTTATTTTATGAATGCAGTGTTGTATGTAGTCTCCCAATCTTGGCTCCCTATTTGATGTGTTCTGTAAGATTACAAACTTACATTTTCACAATCCTAAATAAGGCACCAGTTTAGTTATGAATCAAGTTTGATATGCTGAAATTTTAACGGAACAACGATCAATGTTAAAATAAATGTCCAAATATAAACTGATTTATTTCTTTTTATTTAAATTGTCTTTTTATATATATAGATCACTGGTTATCGTAAGATGAGTACTAAAAGATTATAATTAATGTTAGTCTGGTCGAGAATTTGGTAAGCTAGACTGGATACGTGGTGAAACAATTGCGCAGTAATGCAAGGTTAACTTCCCCAGATAGCTCATAGCTTTTAACCCACTTTTATGGTCTTGAATATCAGCACCGCAATCAGAATAAATTAATGCAACAACATTACAAACGCCACAAAATATCGTACTTTGAGTTGAACGACAGATTTTCGAACGGATCGAGCAAAAGACCAGCTATGTATGAACTTTGTGTTTTTTGACGAAGCAAGCTTGCAGACTTGTTGGAAGTTTAATATGAATAACATTCGCGTCTGTGTTCGGAAAACTCACTTAGTTTTCTGGAAAACGTCAGAGACAGTGAAAAGGTGAATGTGTGTTCTGCTCTCATCAAAGACAGTATAGTTGGATCAGTTTCTCAACCTCGACGAAATGACCAAGTAGTAACAGGAATCGCTTATCTGGCCGTGCGTGCAGTGTCGGATTTACATATAGGCCAACTAGGCATGGGCTAAGGGGGGCACCTCAAGGGGGGCGGCATTTCTTGCTCTGTACTCATTGTAACCTTTTAAGTTTTAAAATAACTGCGCTTACAAACGCCAAAAAATTTTAATATTGTTAAACAACATGCTACTTTAAATAAGCCTTACGAATGAAACTCAAGATTGTAAATATACATAGTTTACATGGAGAATGAATGGAAATTTAACATTGGGATTCTGTCTGGCATCAGTTTCATTATTGTTGAAAATATTTTGAAGTAAGCTGTCAGGACGGAAATCTACAATACAATGTCTGAAACATTATTATTCCGAGAATGTTGTTGGTTTCTATTTTCCCTACCATATTTTCTCCATGAAATTATCGGGACCACTGAAAAGCTGTGATAAACTAATCAGCAGTTTCTTAAACACTGTGTGAGCGTCAGAATGTAAAACCCGACTCTACTTAAATTTCTTGTAGAAATTACGGGGAAGTAACAAGTCAGCCCTCCGCTACTGTTATTAATGTGAAAGCTCTGTGGTCTTCGTTATCGGAGCTTTGATTTAATGACACGCGTTTAACAAAACATGTTGATACTGGAAATGTTTTACACTTTTAAACACATGTTTGTACGAAAAGAACATAAGTAGACTATCTAATAATGTGTGAAATACACTTCACAACAGTTTAAAAATTTTATTTATTTTTTACTTAGCTACTTTTCCGGAGGTAAAATAGTCCCCCATTCGGATCTCCGGGCGGGGACTACTCAAGAGGATGTCGTTATCAGGAGAAAGAAAACTGGCGTTCTACGGATCGGAGCGTGGAATATCAGATCCCTTAATCGGGCAGGTAGGTTAGAAAATTTAAAAAGGGAAATCGATAGGTTGAAGTTAGATATAGTGGGAATTAGTGAAGTTCGGTGGCAGGAGGAACAAGACCTCTGGTCAGGTGACTACAGGGTTATAAACACAAAATCAAATAGGGGTAATGCAGGAGTAGATTTAATAATGAATAGGAAAATAGGAATGCGGGTAAGCTACTACAAACAGCGTAGTGAATGCATTATTGTGGCCAAGATAGATACGAAGCCCACACCTACTACAGTAGTACAAGTTTAAGTGCCAACTGGCTCCGCAGATGACGAAGAAATTGAAGAAATGTATGATGAAATAAAAGAAATTGAATAAATGTATGATGAAATAAAAGAAATTATTCAGATTATGAAGGGAGACAAAAATTTAATAGTCATGGGTGACTGGAATTCGAGTGTAGGAAAAGGGAGAGAGGGAAACATAGTAGGTGAATATGGATTGGGGCTAAGAAATGAAAGAGGAAGCCGCCTGGTAGAATTTTGCACAGAGCACAACATAATCATAACTAACACTTGGTTTAAGAATCATGAAAGAAGGTTGTATACATGGAAGAACCCTGGAGATACTAAAAGGTATCATATAGATTATATAATGGTAACACAGAGATTTAGGAACCAAATTTTAAATTGTAAGAAATTTCCAGGGGCAGATGTGGACTCTGACCACAATCTATTGGTTATGACCTGTAGATTAAAACTGAAGAAACAGCAAAAAGGTGGGAATTTAAGGAGATGGGACCTGGATAAACTGAGAGAACCAGAGGTTGTACAGAGTTTCAGGGAGAGCATAAGGGAACAATTGACAGGAATGGGGGAAAGAAATACAGTAGAAGAAGAATGGGTAGCTTTGAGGGATGAAGTAGCGAAGGCAGCAGAGGATCAAGTAGGTAAAAAGACGAGGGCTAGTAGAAATCCTTGGGTAACAGGAGTAATATTGAACTTAATTGATGAAAGGAGAAAATATAAAAATGCAGCAAATGAAGCAGGCAAAAAGGAATACAAACGACTCGAAAATGAGATCGACAGGAAGTGCAAAATGGCTAAACAGGGATGGCTAGAGGACAAATGTAAGGATGTAGAGGCCTATCTCACTAGGGGTAAGATAGATACTGCCTACAGGAAAATTAAAGAGACCTTTGGAGATAAGAGAACGACTTGTATGAGTATCAAGAGCTCAGATGGAAACCCAGTTCTAAGCAAAGAAGGGAAAGCAGAGAGGTGGAAGGAGTATATAGAGAGTCTATACAAGGGCGATGTACTTGAGGACAATATTATGGAAATGGAAGAGGATGTAGATGAAGATGAAATGGGAGATATGATACTGCGTGAAGAGTTTGACAGAGCACTGAAAGACATGAGTCGAAACAAGGCCCCCGGAGTAGACAACATTCCATTGGAACTACTGACGGCCTTGGGAGAGCCAGTCCTGAAAACTCTACCATCTGGTGAGCAAGATGTATGAAACAGGCGAAATACCCTCAGACTTCAAGAAGAATATAATGGTTCCATCCCAAAGAAAGCAGGTCTTGACAGATGTGAAAATTACCGAACTATCAGTTTAATAAGTCACAGCTGCAAAATACTAACACGAATTCTTTACAGACGAATGGAAAAACTAGTAGAAGCCAACCTCGGGGAAGATCAGTTTGGATTCCGTAGAAACACTGGAACACGTGAGGAAATACTGACCTTACGACTTATCTTAGAAGAAAGATTAAGGAAAGGCAAACCTACGTTTCTAGCATTTGTAGACTTGGAGAAAGCTTTTGATAATGTTGACTGGAATACTCTCTTTCAAATTCTAAAGGTGGCAGGGGTAAAATACAGGGAGGGAAAGGCTATTTACAATTTGTACAGAAACCAGATGGCAGTTATAAGAGTCGAGGGACATAAAAGGGAAACAGTGGTTGGGAAGGGAGTAAGACAGGGTTGTAGCCTCTCCCCGATGTTGTTCAATCTGTATATTGAGCAAGCAGTAAAGGAAACAAAAGAAAAATTCGGAGTAGGTATTAAAATTCATGGAGAAGAAATAGAAACTTTGAGGTTCGCCGATGACATTGTAATTCTGTCAGAGACAGCAAAGGACTTGGAAGAGCAGTTGAATGGAATGGACAGTGTCTTGAAAGGAGGATATAAGATGAACATCAAAAAAAGCAAACAAGGATAATGGAATGTAGTCGAATTAATTCGGTTGATGCTGAGGGAAATAGATTAGGAAATGAGGCACTTAAAGTAGTAAAGGAGTTTTGCTATTTGGGTAGCAAAATAACTGATGATGGTCGAAGTAGAGAGGATATAAAATGTAGGCTGGCAATGGCAAGGAAAGCGTTTCTGAAGAAGAGAAATTCGTTAACATCTAGTATTGATTTAAGTGTCAGGAAGTCATTTCTGAAAGTATTAGTATGGAGTGTAGGCACGTATGGTAGTGAAACATGGACGATAAATAGTTTGGACAAGAAGAAAATAGAAGCTTTCGAAATTTGGTGCTACAGAAGTATGCTGAAGATTAGATGGGTAGACCACATAACTAATGAGGAAGTATTGAATAGGATTGGGGAGAAGAGAAGTTTGTGGCACACCTTACCAGAAGAAGGGATCGGTTAGTAGGACATGTTCTGAGGCATCAAGGAATCACCAATTTAGTATTGGAGGGCAGCGTGGAGCGTAAAAATCGTAGAGGGAGACCACTAGGTGAATACACTAAGCAGATTCAGAAGGATGTAGGTTGCAGTAGGTACTGGGAGATGAAAAAGCTTGCACAGGATAGAATAGCATGGAGAGCTGCATCAAACAAGTCTCAGGACTGAAGAGCACAACAACAACATACTTATTTTGGTGAAATAAGAAAAAAAAATGGCTCTGAGCATTATGGGACTCAACATCTGAGGTCATCAGTCCCCTAGAACGTAGAACTACTTAAACCTAACTAACCCAAGGACATCACACACATCCATGCCCCAAGCAGGATTCGAACCTGCGACCTTAGCTGTCACGCGGAACCAAACTGAAGCCCCTAGAACCGCTCGTCCAGTGAAAAAAGAAGAAGAAACGAACCTCCGTTTGTCTCATTTATTTTATGCAGCTTGCTCGATATCACAATTCCTACTCTGTGCAGTGGAATAGTACTTGGCATTGAAAATTTTATATTAAACTCCATAAATAACCTTTTTTTCTTCGAAAGGTTATTTTTATTTTATGTTGGAACAGAAGGTGCATTTGCATGTACACATAACAGCAGTGTTCATGAAAATGACAACACACCACATCAACTGCCAACAAAACTACTTAAATTTTCTACTCAGTCTTCTCTGCCCACAGAAGCCGCTAAAATGTTCTAAGAATAAGTGAGATAAGAGTCGATCCAGCAAATCTCACTGCAAGAAACTGCAAAAATTATTTAATGTTTAAATTTCAAAGACAGTGTCAAGAATATTCAAAACATATTTGCGTCCTAGCTAAAATTCCGGCGACGCGGGAAACAAAAGCCAAAAAAAGAACTGTCCCGTTTTCGTTACGATACGAATTCCAGCCTGCAGGTGTGCTTCTACTGTTCACCGACAACAGAGAAACAGACGACAATGAAATTAAATTATCCTGCATTGTCGTTCTTTCTAGCACAGCCACATCGAGGAATCCGACTTGGTCAGTTCATCGCTCCGTGTTTAAAAAAACAATCTTCGTGCACGTGTTCCGTGTTCAAAGCAAAAAGCTTTGTGCTCATGTGCGGCGTAATAAGACTGGAACTGGATACAGTTTTTTTTGTCTCCTTTTACAACTTTTTTTTTTTTAACTGTTGGTTGGCAATTTTGTAAGTGCCTTAACATGAATAACAGTGAAAAAAGCAGACGTGCAAAATTAAGGAGGGGGGGGGGGGGGCATTTCGGAAATTATCCAAGGAAAGGCGAGAAAGAGAAGCCAATGTTCTAAAAACACTTGGCAGAGTAGATAAAGTTTTCACGATAAATGTTGCGGGTTCGACTTTGTGTTCAGATAGTACCGATGATATTTCTGGCACTGCAGCTGTTGTAAAATAAGTAAATACAGAAAAAACAAAAGTTAAAAATGAAGAAAAGCAAGTTGTTCCTGATTTCGAGTTTAACGAAAAACTGAGTGTCGTGTCAGACATTATAAAATGAAATATCCTCCTTAGTGATGCTCCTGCAGAATGGTGAGTCAATGAATCAACAATCGACATTCTCTTACAGTGTGGTGTTAATCAAAATTGTAACAGTGATTTTTCTAATTAAAGAAGATCAATAGGTGACGAAACCAGATATTTGAACAAAAACGTATTTTACCGTAAACTTTTAAATGGTGAATCAACTTTGCGTCATTTTCTATTATACTCCTGTAGCACCGGTGCTGTTTCTTGTACACCATGTAAATTGTTCGGAGGTAAGGCCGTGAGTGCTACTAATGGTATTATTAATTGCAAAATTGTTTCTAATGTTTTCTCTCATCATGAGAATTCACTTGAACAGAAAAATTCTGAGTTTCACTCTTAAAAAGAAGAAACTCATTTGGAACAATAGATTACCATTTCAAGTCATATGTTGAGACAGAAAAAGGTAGCCCTACTGGCGCAGTGTGTTGAAAAGAGTGTTTGCAGTAGTGAAGAAGCTAACAAGTCGTGGACTTCCCCTCTGTGGACACGTTGAAATATTCCATTCATTACATAATTGTCAATTTATGATGTCTCTTGAACTTATAGACGAGTTTGATCCATTTCTCGCAGAGCACATTGAACGATCTGGACGTCGAGGGTAGCGACATACAAGTTATCTTTCTTCAACAATCTGTGATGAAACAGTATAACTTCTTTCTGAATGAATAAAATGAATTATCATAAATGGAATAAAAGAGGCCAAATATTTTTCTATAATAGTAGATTCTACTGCGGACATTCCACACATCGATCAGTTATCTTTCATACTAAAATATGTGAACGAGAATGGTGAACTTGTTGCAAGTTTCCTTCTGTTTTTATCAAACCCAGAACACAAGTCCGAAAACTTAGCTGAGGCCGCTCTAAAAGTCCTGTCTACAAATTCCATTGATATTACTGAGTGTAGAGGCCAGTCATATCACAACGGAACAGTATGTCAGGAACATTCACTGGTTTGCAGGACGAAATCCGAAAGCGCAATATGTGCCTTGTGCAGCACATTCTTTGAATTTAGTCGGCACTAGTGCTGCAAGCTGTTGTCGGGAAGCATGTTCATTTTTCAGTGTAATGCAAAACCTTTATAATTTTTAGTCTGCTTCTACACAGCGCTGGGATAAACTTCTTTTTTCCATGAAAACAGGAAGCAAAACGGTAAAAATTCAGTCAAAAACACGTTGGTCAGCAAGAGAGGAAGCGTGCGTAAATCAATATGAGAACTGGGGGGGGGGGGGGGGGGGGTATCAATGCCTTCACACATATTGCCAATAATATGTTTGAAAAACCACTTGTGCGAAGTGAGGCTTCAGATTTATTGAATCAACTCAGCAGGCTAGAAACAGTATTCATGATGACAGTTTAGACAGTTTAGAAGGACATACTCCAGATATTTAATAGTGTAAATCTGAAATCGCTAAGTGTAAATATTGATACTAAAATAGTGCATGAATTATATGAATCACTTGTAGGTTTTATTGCATCTATTCGTGGCATGTTCGACTATTATGAAAATAAATCCATGGAGATTGTGACTGATATAGACTATGAATGCACCTGTAAAAGACCATGGAGACGCCAACTTCATGATGACTAAAAAGCGGACTATGAAGATTTTTTTCAGACTGGAAGGGAAAAATTGAGAGTTGAAACATCGGCAACTTGTACGCCGAATTAGTGAGGAGGAAGGAAAGCTTTAGAACACTGTAGGACTTCTTCACTGTTTTCAGTAACCCTAAGAACAATTCACCTGACGATATTGCTGAACGTGCAGCAAAACTCCAAGCCTCATGTGCCGCAGATTTAGTGCCTTCCTTCCCGAGTGAATGTGTACCTTTCGGGGAACTTTTAAAATCCTCTCAGATTAGTGATGCACCAGTCGAAAAGAGTAAATTTTTACGAATAGAGAGGTTACAGTCCGTGTTTCCGAATTTTGACATTGCTCTTAGAATATTTCTATGAATGGAACTTATAAATTGTTCAGCAGAACGCTTGTTTCCGGCTCTTAAAAGACTGAAATCGTACCTACGTTCATCGAAGCCTACCTCCTAACTGATAACCGTCTGAAGTATGAAGACATAATCAACGAGTTTTCTGTCGTCAAAGCCAGATGCAAAATTTGCTGACTGGTGAGTTTATTGATTAATTCAAATTACTTTTCAAAATTTAAGAGTATAATGTGATTTTTATTATAACTTACAGCACTTTCATAGGATTTACAAACTACGTATTACCTGTTTATTTTACAATTGCCGATGGCAGAACGCGGAACTAAACCTCGTTTAAATGTAGACGTAACCTAAGGCGCCCGAAAATACTAAAGAATACCCGAATGACCCAGGCCGCTCGGTGCTGTACAGTCAGTTCATACTGATACTGTAGTATATTATAACTGATGTGTATTCTTGGCGTCTGCTGAAATGTATAGTTGTCGCAGAAACATACGTTAGCGGAGAGTACTCTCAGATGAAAAAGTGTTAAATAACGCAGTTCTGTTCTGTCGATAAATACGGAGAAGCTTTGCTAATACCGTTAGAAAGAGCTATGGTTAGAGCAGTAGCTGCAGTACAAAACTTTTCAGCCCTTACATGGACTCCAGGTATTGTGTACACTTATTATGCAGCATCTAGCTACACAGGCCCTAATGTTTCACACGTTAATTATTAGATTATGAAACAAATCTCATTTTTCCACACTAGTCTGTAAAATTATGTAATAGCAAATCCAGTTCTGTATTTGTTCGTTTGTATTTAGTTCATAGTTCGTGCACGTAATCTCTGTTTCATTTTCATTTCTTACGCTTTCCTATAGAATCACATATCAATACCGAAGGCGTTTTTTTATCTGCTACATTCAAATTATTAGATCGTAAACCGGCAGTTCAATTTTAATTTTGGTGGCATCTCTGTAAAAGTACGTATTAATTCCTAATGTATGGCATGTTCGCTTCAATTTTTAGATCGTAACACAACTTTTTTATTTTCATTTTCAACGGTGTGTAAAAGAACATACAAAAAGCGAATGTACAACAAAAATCCTTTGTGTCCTACACGTTCTGCTTAATTTTTAGGATATGAAAGGAAAGTTATTTTTGTTGTGTTCGTTTCTGTTGCCTTTCGGCAGAAGAATGTGTTAACACAAAGCAGTTTTAAGTTTGTTTTATCCGCTGCCGTACACCAAGTACAGTTCAGGAACCATGTTACATTTTGATTGAGCACGACTAGACCGCTGACGTGTCCTTCAGAACAACGAATAGCAGAGTACGGAAAAACAACTCACAGTGCTCCCACCCAAAACGGCGTTTGTGAAGTTATCGGATTATACACACATCAAAGAAAATTTTGCATCACCTCGGTTCCGAGAGTTACGGAACCTGTACAGAAAACTGGAATAGAGATCAAAATAAACATCATTTTCACCCTTTTTATTGCTCATGAAAACGACACATTGCATGTTGTACCACCATACAGCGAGACCTTTACAGGTGGTGGACCAGATTGCTGTACAAACCTGTACCTCTAGTACCCAGTTGCACTTCCACTTGCATTGATTCATGCCTGTATTCATCGTGGCGTACTATCCACAAGTTCATCAAGGCCCTGTTAGTCCAGATTGTCCCACTGCTCAACGGCAATTCGGCGTACATCCCTCAGTGTGGTTGGTGGATCACGTTGTCAATAAACAGCCCTTTTCAATCTACTCCAGGTGTGTTTGATAGTGTCCATGTCTGGAGAACATGCTGGCCACTCTAGTCGAACGATGTCGTTATCCTGAAGGAAGTCATTCACAAGATGTGCACGATGGGGGCGCGAGTTGTCGTCCATTAAAACGAATGCCTCGCCAATATGCTGCCGATGTGGTTGCACTATCGGTCGGAGGATGGCATTCACGTACAGCCTTTCATGACCACCAGTGTGTTACGTCGGCCCCATATAATGCCACCCCAAAACAGCAGGGAACCTCCAGCTTGCTGCTCTCGCTGGACAGTGTGTCAAAGGCTTTCAGCCTGACTGGGTTGCCTCCAAACACGTCTCCCACGATGGGAGATACTCATCGGTGAAGAGAACGTCATGCCAATCCTGAGCGCTCCATTCGGCGTGTTGTTGGGCCTATATTTACAGCACTGCATGGTGTCATGGTTGCACAGATGGACCTCGCCATGGACGTTGGGAGTGAAGTTGCGCATCATGCAGCCTATTGCACAGAGTTTGAGAGGTCCTGTGCTGCACGAAAAGCATTATTCATTATGGTGGCGTTGCTGTCAGGGTTCCTCCGACCCATAAACCGTAGGTAGTGGTCATCCACTGCAGTAGTAGCCCTTGGGCGGCCTGGGCGACGCATGTCATCGACAGTTCCTGTCTCTCTGTATCTCCTCCATGTCTGAACGACATCGCTTTGTTTCACTCCGAGACACCTGGACACTTCCCTTGTTGAGAGCCCTTCCTGGCACAACGTAACAATGCTGATGCGATCGAATCGCGGTATTGATCGTCTAGGCATGGTTGAACAACAGACAACGTGAGCCGTGTGCCTGCTTCCCTGTGGACTGACTGGAACTGATCGGCTGTCGATCCCCTCAGTCTAATAAGCGCTGATCATGCATGGTTGTTTACATCGTTGTCGCGTTTAGTGACATCTCTGAACAGTCAAAGACACTGTGTTTGTGAAATAATATCCACGGCGACCGTCTATCTTCAGGGGTTCTGGGAACCTGGGTGATGCAAAACGTTTTTTGATGTGTGTAGTTATTATTTAAAACAAGTTTTTTTTTGGGGGGGGGGGGGCGGGGGCGCATGTTGTGTAGTGTGCCTAGGGGTGCAAAATTTTGAAACCTGCCACTGCGTGCGTGACGAATTTGCTGTCTCTCGGTTTCTTCCCCTTCATCCCAATGTTGTCTTCCAGCAGAATGGTGCACGTCGCTCTGAGGTTTACATGATCGTGACTTCCTGTAACGAACACTTACCATGTGGAAAAGTATTAAATCTTTGAATAAAACTTTTTGAGTTGCTTTACACGGTAATGCAAACCACTAGTATAGATGTCTCGCAGTTATTTCATGTCGACACCTTGTATTGCAGATTGCAAAATCTTATTTTGTTGTTTCCATTGTACTAATGCATGCTTCGTATAGCGAAGACACTTGTTGACAACGATGTTTCTAAGCAGTCTGTCATCTGAAATATACCGATAGGAATAGAACTTGTTACACCATGGGTACCTTGACTGTTTGCTGATTCTCCAGTATTTCCGTGCCTATGGCATGTGTTGGTTAAAACATCATCTTTTGTGATTATACAGGGTGTTTCAAAAATGACCGGTATATTTGAAACGGCAATAAAAACTAAACGAGCAGCGATAGAAATACAACGTTTGTTGCAATATGCTTGGGACAACAGTACATTTTCAGGCAGACAAACTTTCGAAATTACAGTAGTTACAATTTTCAACAACAGATGGCGCTGCGGTCTGGGAAACTCTATAGTACGATATTTTCCACATATCCACCATGCGTAGCAATAATATGGCGTAGTCTCTGAATGAAATTACCCGAAACCTTTGACAACGTGTCTGGCGGAATGGCTTCACATGCAGATGAGATGTACTGCTTCAGCTGTTCAATTGTTTCTGGATTCTGGCGGTACACCTGGTCTTTCAAGTGTCCCCACAGAAAGAAGTCACAGGGGTTCATGTCTGGCGAATAGGGAGGCCAATCCACGCCGCCTCCTGTATGTTTCGGATAGCCCAAAGCAATCACACGATCATCGAAATATTCATTCAGGAAATTAAAGACGTCGGCCGTGCGATGTGGCCGGGCTCCATCTAGCATAAACCACGAAGTGTTCGCAGTGTCGTCTAAGGCAGTTTGTACCGCCACAAATTCACGAAGAATGTCCAGATAGCGTGATGCAGTAATCGTTTCGGATCTGAAAAATGGGCCAATGATTCCTCTGGAAGAAATGGCGGCCCAGACCAGTACTTTTTGAGGATGCAGGGACGATGGGACTGCAACATGGGGCTTTTCAGTTCCCCATATGCGCCAGTTCTGTTTATTGACGAAGCCGTCCAGGTAAAAATAAGCTTCGTCAGTAAACCAAATGCTGCCCACATGCATATCGCCGTCATCAATCCTGTGCACTATATCGTTAGCGAATGTCTCTCGTGCAGCAATGGTAGCGGCGCTGAAGGGTTGCCGCGTTTGAATTCTGTATGGATAGAGGTGTAAACTCTGGCGCATGAGACGATACGTGGACGTTGGCGTCATTTGGACCGCAGCTGCAACACGGCGAACGGAAACCCGAGGCCGCTGTTGGATCACCTGCTGCACTAGCTGTGCGTTGCCCTCTGTGGTTGCCGTACACGGTCGCCCTATCTTTCCAGCACGTTCATCCGTCACGTTCCCAGTCCGTTGAAATTTTTCAAACAGATCCTTTATTGTATCGCTTTTCGGTCCTTTGGTTACATTAAACCTCCGTTGAAAACTTCGTCTTGTTGCAACGACACTGTGTTCTAGGCGGTGGAATTCCAACACCAGAAAAATCCTCTGTTCTAAGGAATAAACCATGTTGACTACAGCACAATTGCACGTTGTGAACAGCACACGCTTACAGCAGAAAGACGACGTACAGAATGGCGCACCCACAGACTGCGTTGTCTTCTATATCTTTCACATCACTTGCAGCGCCATCTGTTGTTGAAAGTTGTAACTACTGTAATTTCGAAAGTTTGTCCACCTGAAAATGTACTGTTGTCCCAAGCATATTGCAACAAACGGTGTATTTCTATCGCTGCTCGTTTAGTTTTTATTGCCGTTTCAAATATACCGGTCATTTTTGAAACACCCTGTATCTTCTGTATTTTCAGTACATACAAATGCTATCCTGTATATGAAGATTGATTTTTCTAATGGTTACGGGTCGTGTCACATGTTATTGGATCTCGTCACGTGGGGGTCGCAACGCACCAGAGGATGTACACGTTCCCTTACATCTACCCTTCGTACTTGGAAGAAGGCTAATCATTGGCGTGAACGACATAGGAGCATTACAATGACAGATCGCACATATAGCTGGCTGTAGCGCATTATCTTCGGAACGAATGGTGATTACATGACTTAGAGCAAAAAGAAGAAGAGCAGGTGCAGATAGATGCGGAACGACTACACAATTAGAAGATTTTAGGATTGTTCGACTGGCTCTGACAACATCTGAAATTCGGGCAAAGGTTTCGACAGTGTCACCATTATATGCGACGATTACTTGATGCTGGGTTCAGATCTCGTTCTGGCCTGCGCCATTTACGACACCATACCGTAGACAACAGCGCATCGCGTGGCGTCAGAGTCAGTTGAGACACCGAGCGTCATTCTATGATGCTCAAGGTGGATCTCGCTTCTGCTTGCGGTTGTCAGAGCGAAATCATCGTGTCAGTAGACGACCTATTGTTCAGTTACAGAAAACAGTAATTCTCGAAGTCCATGTTCCCATATGTCATCAGCTCCTGGAGTCATGGTACGGAGAACTACAGCAACACGTATAATTTGGTAATTGTTAAAGGGAGGCTGAATGTTCACCAGTATTTGGCAGCACTGGTATCCCCAGTTTTCTTACAATTCAAGACGAGGATACCAAAACGGTATATTCCATCACGACATTGCAAGGGACCACACTGCAGTTCACACTACAAAAGTCTCAAGGAATGTATGGATCCCTGACCGGCCTGCCAAGTCCCCTGGTTTGCCACCCATATAACGTGTCTGGGATCCGTGGGAAGATTTTTATACCATCCTCCAGCCTCCAGATAGCAGTCTATAGGAACTGACATAGCATGTGCCATAGGTGCGACATTAAATTCCTCATGATGACATTCAGTGCTGTTTGCTTCCACACCACAAAGACCATGGGAGTGTATTCATGCCGGTGGGATCACACGTCATACTGATGTTGGCGATAGGCGTCGTTTCTGAGTGGAATGAAACTTAAATCTCGTAATACCCGTTGTGTGATAAACATCACCGCAAAGTTTTATAAATAGAGGACTGGTGGTTCATAGTGTAATACTTTTCTCTGCCATCTATACGGCAATTGCTTCTCCTTCGTTACTTATATCATAAAATCTACTCTCGACGAAATTGACAATATCGATGATATGAACTGATTCTGGAAATTCATCACACGCTTTCACACTTGTCGTCTCGTCTGCTCTGGCGTTGTGATAATCTCTCAGTCCGGACGGTATAGCATCAATCTTTTTTTTTTAAAAAGGAGAATTCTCGAATATAAGATTGTCAGCTTCTAACCTCTCACTATCCTTTACTTTTATGACATGGATGTGTTCTTTACGATCTTCTTTGAACATCATCTCTGCATTTTTTTCATCTTTCTTTCTGGTTCTTTCATCTCCTGTTTTTACCAATTTCCATTTATTATTCTGAACCCAGAGAACTTGGCGACTTAGGAGAGTTATCTAGATGTAGTCAAGATCAGCCTTCGTAGTTAAGAATCTGATTCCATCCATCTCCTGTTGTCCAAACGAATGGCAAGGACTCGTCTATGAACCTTGTCCAACACATAATTTTAATCTGTCGGTTACACTACGAAGCTACTCCACTTCGATAAATCATTTTGGATTCTGCTGAATGCTCCCTAATTTTTTTTTTTTTGGGGGGGGGGGGGGGGGGGCGACTACATCTGACGACAGTGGTTAATAACGGCTGATGCAATCTGGAAACCCGAAACCTTATGTCTTACGATATAATAGCAACTAAATTAGGGTGTAGTTACGTTTCCCCAGCTGAGATACTGAAACATTACCAAGGCAGTATTTTGTCTCTGTTGTTACCGAACCAAACGGAAAACAAACAAACAGATTCGACACCGATAGAGCGCTTCCGGACACATTCAGAGGACCGCATAACAGTCCCATAGTGTACAAACTGCAGATTTCTCAGCATTTTTTTAGTTTTGCGTGCGAGTGATTACTTGACGTTTTGATGGACTGTGCTATAAACTAGGTGCAAAAACGCTGGTAGTCAAGTAATAGTGTTATCGGCGTGATGGAAGCTCGCACAACCGGTTCCGTTACACATGACAGCCTGGAGGCTGTATTGAATCAGCGCAGCAAAAAGACAAGTAGAACGGATGTGAGAGATGCGATCAGGAAGGTGTTATTTTCGTTTACTCGACACTTTATCACCGGAGTTATAAAGCAGAGGTCATTTTTTGTGAAGTGAATTTCTGTTATTCTTCTTCCAGTACGTAAGGGATCGTACGCTTCTCATGAGGCAGACGCGAAGTTATGTGAGAGTTAAGTAAAGCACATCAGTTGGTGAACTGCTGAACAATATCGTTGATCAATGTTCCCTTCGTCATTGCTAAATGATTTAAATTATATGTTATTCCATGATATCCTATTTTGTACATTTGCGCGTTGTACTTTGAAACAATATGATAATTTACAACGATAAAACTTATGGAACAATTAGGATCCGATTTTGCAATCAAGTTTTTGAATCGCAGTAGTAAAAATACATATATTTGATCTAAAGTTGAAGGTAATACTACATTTTCGTAATACAGTGATAAATGGTACGTTTTCATTTCATGAGGCTCGTTTTTATCATGAAAACTGCTACTAATGGAACGATTCTCACTAATAAAGGAATGATTGTTAGAACTTTTCTCCTCTTACAGTTCCTTGAAACAGCCTTCCTACCCGTTTTAAGAAACATTATAGCAGCCGACTAATAGATTTCATTTATCATATATTTCTGAGTCAGTGTGAGGCCGCCCAGAGACGTCATGACTGTAGCATCACTAAGACGATGAATGTGTGATTTAGTTTAAATAGTTATGTGTTACAGGTTCAAACGAAATCACGACACCTAATTTCAGTACGTTTAAACTTAGCTTTGCTAAAGAATGACTTTACGTGTCAGCTAACTCTTCCAATATCGACTACGCGAAGGAAACATCTGGGTACAATTTCTTGATAATATAGATAATAAGTAAAGCTAAGTATTTTTCTAAGTAATACATATTTCTAAAATTTATGTTCCAGATCTCATTTTACGTTCATGGAGCACCTAGCAACACATATTCTAAGCAGGCTTACGCAAGAGCTGCCAGATGCCAGTGAAAAACTATAGGTTTATAAACCTATATGGAAAATTTTTGCTCTTTTTCAAACGCGTCTGCTTTTCGCGTAGACTGCCGGCCGAAGTGGAAGTGCGGTTCTAGGCGCTGCAGTCTGGAACCGCGAGACCGCTACGGTCGCAGGTTCGAATCCTGCCTCGGGCATGGATGTCCTTAGGTTAGTTAGGTTTAACTAGTTCTAAGTTCTAGGGGACTAATGACCTCAGCAGTTGAGTCCCATAGTGCTCAGAGTCATTTGAACCTTTTTTTTTTCGCGTAGACTCGTTTCATTGATACATTAATATGACGCCATCCTGTCTTATCCAATGAGACACACACGCACACACGCTGGTGTTGAGGTGTATTGTCTTGCATGGCCCATTTTGGCCTAGCAGGACGTATGACATGTCTGACGCGAGGCTCCTTGGGTTGTGGTGGCCAATCTGAAGCTAGCCACAACACTCTACACTCTACTTTGGGTCGAGATGGGAGGCATTTTATTTATTTATTTATTTATTTATTGAGTTAGCTCTTCTTCATTTCTTGACTCTATTCGCTTACACCTGATGCTGGTTTCTGTTTCACATCATGCTGCAACACACTATTGGCGTAAGCAGTGCATTGAAAATGTAATCGGCCGCCGTCATGTAGAACGAATTTGTTTTTCGGATGCACGACTGGGCACCGTGAAGCTCCTACTTGGCATTTCGATTGAAAACGGAAATTAGTTCTTTATGGACGAATTTGAGTCGTGTGCCTACGTGATCCGAAATATCCATACTTTCTGTTGCCACTGATGATCATACTAGATACTAATAACCCCCGTCACTCAATACCATATCAATTCAAGTTCTGTGACATTACTGTTATATATATCCTGAAAAGTGGTCGGTTTCTTTTTACTTCGTTTGAATTTCGATGTTTGTAAGTGCAGTTCAATGTGCGTGTGCGTACTCTGTAGTAAGAATGGTTTTCTAATAAAGCAAGTTAATAACAAATGTTATACGTAGGTTACTGGATTTTTTCGAAGCTCTCTTTGCCTCTTCCCGAAACTACTGTAAACTTACGGTCTGCAACAGGCCACACCGTAATTCCACATACACTTTAGCTGCACCGCCATACACAAATATCTTTCATATTTTCCAAACGTCAGAAGTATTATTATATATTAAATGATTTTTCGGTATTTTAGATGGGTACTTGTGTAGAACACTAATGGTAAATGCGGCAGCGCAGCCATCAATCGCAACAGATCAACACTTAGCATACGCTCAGACGAAAACTCATTTTGTATTTCAGAGATAAGTGTTTTTGTATTTAAGCATGTTTAATAGTTTTCATGTTATACAAAGAGCACAAATACGTGCAGTGCACGGACGAGCCTCTATCACACTATCACCATTACTGTAAGAGTTCATAATCCTTGCACGTAACCAATTCCATTTATGATTCTTGTGATACTAACCAATCATTTCCTTTTGAGATTCATGAGACTGCCTTTGCGCTTGCGAAGGTTAACTTTAATCGTCCCAATACACTGACCGACAGGACTGAACGTATTTTATTTCACAAGAATAAAAATATGAGGTTTAACTTGTTTTGTACTGTATTGTACATCATTAGCTGTTTGTGTGTATGTGAAATGCAATGTAATGTTCTGATAACACACAAACTCTTTTCGTCTCGTCGTATGTTTCCTAGTTCAGCGAGATTTGAAAAGAATAATTCTTTTTTGACTTGTTCGCCGAAGCTGTAGCCGCCTCGTTGCTTGCAGGTCCGTGGAATTCTCCTCATCGTCCCGTCGACGTTACTCACGTAAAGTCTGAAATCTTGTGGTAGGTATTGATAATGAAGAGAAATGATGATTTTTAGTTGAGTCTCATGTAATAAATTATAAAAAATAAAAACACCTACAGCCGTCCTTATGATTTTATTTTATTTTGTCACTACCAGTTTCGACGCTTCATTGCGTCATCTTCAGGCCTGTATTCATAAGAAATTAAAGATAGCATTATCAGCTTATCGGTCAAGCTACATAGAAACAGATTAACATAGAATGAGAACAAAGGCAAGACTTTACAAATGAATTTACACCGAACATTTTGACAGAAAGAACAGATACATCCATTGTCACATATCTAAAACGTACCATCACGAATTCTCACTCAATACATTGTACAATTATACTATCTATGAAAACTTCTTTAAATACTGTTCACGATTTTTATTTGACAGTCGGACAAGCATTATCTGCAAAACCCTTGAAATAACTTACTGTAAGACAAAATAACTGTAAAAGATGATAAATGGAAAGAAACAATACCTCACAAGGGAGTAAAAAGAAGGAACATGACCTACGTGTCGTGAAGAAGTATCAAATGCTTATGTGTACACTGATGACGGGCATACACTGTGTCATATCTATAAAACGAACGTCGGAGACGTGGTGTAAACCGAATTTAGGACCCACATACAGAGAACGTATGAAAGACACTCACAAGAAAACTGTTCATGATGCAAAAATTGATTTGCGAATGTATCACATATCGTGGATTGTGATTTTCGGACATATTTGGCATCTGGAACATCTCTGTTCTCGGTCCAGCCGTAGTCAGCCAGAATACTTGAACTCAACTTGCCTTGGTACCTTTTTTCCATTATCGAAATTTGTTGATGAGAACGCTCATCGTGCTTATTACTGACAGCTGCAAGATTTACCGGGAAGAAGTCTAAGTGAGGGTCCAAGAAGTGTATTTTTAATGATGTGTTGCATTCCTTCGCGTCATAGGAAAGCAGATCACCCACTGTGATACAGCATTTTTCTGCTTTATGGTTTCCACGGAAAATGTGACATTCATTTTTTAAAGACTGCCAGGCTGGTTTTTCCAGATCTTCATAACGCTCAACAGCCTTTAATCACCGTATTTATGGTCCTATAAAAATATCCTCTTACAGTTTAGCATCACTGACTTTGGGTAATCTCATGTTCAAATCAACAATCCATCAGAAAGTTTATCTGTATCTTTGACAACGTAATTCTTTACTCCCAACTTAATATTCAAATGGTTCAAATGGCTCTGAGCACTATGGGGCTTAACATCTATGGTCATCAGTCCCCTAGAACTTAGAACTACTTAAACCTAACTAACCTAAGGACAGCACACAACACCCAGTCATCACGAGGCAGAACTTAATATTCAATGGAGGTTAATATATCTCTACATGATTCACTAAAAGGACATTCGCCACATTTTTTTCTGGTCGGGGATAAGGGATCTATATTTAGGTCATGATTTTCAAACGTACTGAGACTTTTTATTTCTGCTATCCCAGTCGTACAAAAAAACACCAAAATTTGTTGAGCCAAAGTAGCAAACCAAGCAGTAAAGAAATGACCTTTAAGTTACCATAAACATTCAATTTATATTTTTCATATTTGATTTTGTCTAAAGCTAGTTTCGTGTTATCATATATCTCTTCCATATCAACGGCATGCCCTACAAGTACTGATGGAAGTTCATTGTCAATGTGTAGCAGCACAGCCTTCAAACCAACTTTAGAGCAGCCTACGAATAACAGCCTCTCTTCTGACCGATGTTGATGGCCATTAGTTAGCATAACAGATAAATTATCATTGTAAAACACAATACATTTTCTTCAGAAAAGCAGTTTTTGAAAGCACAGTGGCGCTGGTGATAGCTACATATACGTACATCTTGTCGGAGTAGATTCTAGCCTTTGAATCTGGAAGTTAAAACTCTAGCTCTTCAGCTTGCTGTTTAGACAGGCCATTAAGGTACTGTTTATTGGAAATTTATGGCTCTGATGAAGGATCGTTTTTATTTTCATCTGAATCAGTTTAAACTTGAGGTAGGTCAGAATCAGAGTTTTAGGTTAATGTCGTATCCGCATGTATTGGCACACGGACCTCTTCATCGTGTAAGACAGGCCTCACTCCAGACGGCAAATTGGGATACATAACCGTCTTTTGATTTGGATGTGATTCCTTTAATATCTGTTTAACAAAAATAATAATCCGTTAGATGATCTGTCAGTTCTCTCCAAATCGTGGGAATTGCACATGGTTTATGGTGTGTACCAATTTTTCACCCAGTCAACAGTCTAACACAAGAAACACAACATCTATCTGGGGCTCAGTTCTTACACAAATCACCCACTTGGCAGCCAAAGTAATGTTCACAACTCTCTTTCATAACTCGCGTGAAAAGTTGCCTCTGAGACCTGAGGGTCTGCTCACCACAAATACAGAAGATGTTATCTGCATGATTTACACACTTCCTTGGCATAATGAAGCAACAAAACATTAAAACACAGCATATATAATACACTCTACAGGGAAAGCTAGGAAATAATAATTCACAACTGATATTCATGCTAACACCGACACAGTCAGTTCAATAATGACACATCACTATGCCAGATTAACAGGTCTGTGCACCTCGAAACATGAATGAACCTGCGCAGTCCTGTCATTTGACGCTTTGGTATGGTATTACACATCATTCTCTTAAATACAGCTCTTTACTAAGTGTAGGTTTATGAGCTTCACTCATACATAGTATTTCGAAAATTATTAAGGGTTAACAGAAAAAAGTTTGAGATCACTATCTCCTCATCGTCTGAAGAACCTGTAGGGTTTCAACGTAGGTCTGTCGCTGCTTACTCCGTGACACATCTACATCTACGTGGATACTCCGAAAATCACGCCTAAGAGCATGGCAAAGGGTTCATCGAACCATCTTCACACTAATTCAGTTTTGTTCCACTCTCGAACAGCCCGCGGAAAAAGCGAAGACCTATATATTTCGGTGAGAACTGTGATTTCCCTTATTTTAATATGATGATCGTTTCTCCCTATGTGGGCCGGCGTCAAAAAAATATTTTCAAATTCGGAGGGGAAAGTTTCCATCCGAAATCCTGATAATGTCCGTGACACTCTCTGTCCTATTCCTCGACAATATAAAACGTGCTGCCCATCTCTTAACTTTCTCGATGTACTCCGTTAGTTCTGTCTGGTAAGGACCCCACAAAGCGTAGCAGTACTCCAAAGGAGGACGGACAAGCGTAGTGTAGGTAGCCTCTTTTGTGGATTTGTTGAATATTCTGGAAATATTCTGCCGCTTAAACGCAGTCTCTGGTTCGCCTTCCTCACAACATTTCCCATGTGTTCTTTCCAATTTAAGTTGTTCCTAATTGAAATTCCTAGGTATTTAGTTGAATTTAGGGGCCTTTACATTTGACCGATTAGTCTTGTACCCAGAATTTAAAGGATTAATTTTAGCACTCAAATGGATGACATCACACTTTTCATTATTTACGCTCAGTTGCCAATTTTCGTACTGTATAGAAATCTCATCTAAATCGTTTCGAAATTAGTTCTGATCTATTGACGATTTTACTAGAAGATAAACGACAGCGTCATCTGCATGCAACCTAAGACGTCTGCTCAGATCGTCTCCTAAATTGTGTATAAGAATAAGGAACGGCGGAGGGATTATAACACTACCCTTGGGAACGACAGAAATCACTTCTGTTTCACTCTATGACTTTCCGTCAGTTGTTTTGTTACGAACTGTGGACTCTCTGATGGGAAATCGCGAATGTAGTCGCGTAACTGCGTGTTCTCTTCGAGGAAATTCATCATGTTCGAACACAGCCTGTGTTGCAGAATCCTACTGCATATCGACGCTAATGATATGGGCCTATAATTTGCTGGATTACTTCTACTACCTTTCGTGAATATTGGGGTGACCTGTGCAACGCGAAGTCTTTGGGTACGGATCTTTCATCGAACGAGCGGTTGTGTATGATTTTTAAGTACAGAGCTATTGCACCAGCATACTCGGAATGGGAGATAATTGGTATACAGTCAGGATCGGAAGACTTGCTTTTGTTAAGTGATTTTCGTTACTTCACTACACCGAAGATATCTACTTCTAAGTTACTCATATTGGCAGCTGTTCTTGACTCCAACTCTGGAATAATTAATTCGTCTGCGTTTGTAATACTGCTTTAGCAGCACTGTCGTCGATAGTATTTCCATTGCTATCGCGCAGAGAAAGCACTGATTGAGTCTTGCCGCTAGCATACTTCATATACGATCATAATCACTTTGGATTTACTGCCAAGTTTGGAGACAAAGTTTCTTTGTGGAAATCATTACAAGCATCTGTATGAGCTAGAGCGACGCTGACACCTGCAGCTGCGGTCACGTTCGCAGCACCTGCCACGATGTTCGTCTCATGTTCTCACAGCCCTGGGCGACAGTTTCGTAAGATACGAGAACTGTCGGATCAACAGGTTAAACACGGGCCCTGCTGACTTCATTTCCTATCCCAAACATTCTTATCAGCTTCCAATCTGACACAGCGTCCCTCACAACTTGTTTCGCAGCTCTATCATATTAATGGATACGTCACGCTGGTTGTAATCCAGCATGATTTTCTTGCGACTGCCTTTTTAGTACGAAGCTCATGTTGGCTCCTGACTTGGAGCTGTTTGGCAGTTGGTAAGTTCCAGAGAAGCGTTGTTGATTACGCTGTTTATTTTTGAAGATACTTAAAGGCACATACACGCAACGTGACAGTGAACATCACAACATAACCATGCATCAATGTGCCATTACGCCATCAGTCTACGGATGGGTTTAGACAGCAGAAATTTCTTCAGTTACTTGCTATCATTAACAACAGCGCTATGCATGGTGTTTCAGAAACATTCACTCGATTTCAGAACACTATATTTTCTACGCGAATGATAATGGTAACTATTGGGTGAATTTTCACTCGCACATAGAACTACAAAGTTTTTGTTTCCAAAAGTACCATTCGATTTTACATGGATCTACAGTTTATGGGCATGTAAGGACATGCGACCTTGGGAGATTTCTTACCATTGCGTTTAGGATCACAGTTTTTATTTTTTATTTTTTTTTTTTTTTTTATAAACATCTAGTAAGACTGCTCCCAAACGTTTGCAAGCATATCTGGAGTTACGCTCTTTTATAATTTATGTACCAAAGTGTTGAAAATCAAACTACTGTTACTTTCCGTGCCCCCTCCCTCCTCCCCCCTTTCTCTCTCGTTGTATCTTTTCTCTCCCTCTCTTCAACTGGTTCAAATGGCTCTAGGCACTATGGGACTTAACATCTGAGGTCATCAGTCCCCTAGACTTAGAACTACTTAAACCTAACTAACCTAAGGACGTCACTCACATCCATGCCCGAGGTAGGATTCGAACCTACGACAGTAGCTGCAGCGCAGTCCCGGACTGAAGCGATTACAACCGCTCGGTCACAGCGGACAGCTCTCCCTCTCTATGTACACTAAGGTGACAGGTCATAGTATACCTCCTAATATCGTGTGGGTCCTCCTTTTGCCGGATTAGTGCAGCAGCTCGATGTGACACGGACACAACAAATCACTGGAAGCCCCTTGCAGAAACATTGAGCCATAAAACATCTCTAGCCGTCTATAATGGCGTAAATGTTGCCGGTGTTCTATTTCGTGTACGATCTGACATCTAGATTATGTTCCATAAATGTTCGACGGAATTAATGTCAGGCACTCTCTGTGACCACATCATTTGTTCGAACTGTCCAGAATGTTCATCAAACAAGTCGCGAACAAATGCAGTCCGAGGACATATTTGGGAATATGAAGTCCATGAATGGCTGCAAACGGTCTCCAAGTAACCGAACATAAACATTTGCAGTCAATGATCGGTTCAGTTGGACTAGAGGGCCCAGCATATTCCATTGCAACACAGCCCACACCATTATAGAGTTACCAACAGCTTGTTGACGCCTTGGGTGGATTGATTCGTGTGGTTTGCCTCACATTCGAACAATGTTATCAGTAACACTCTGTGCTATCCCACACCATTGGTCAGAGACTAGCAGCAACTGGACGAGGGACTTAGTGTCGCATACGTTGCCTGCCGTTTACACGACAAGACAAACGGCTGCATGACTATCGTCGGTGAGTTTGGCAGCGTCTTGTGGAGACGCAAAGCGGTCCTATTCCCGGTGTTATGGCGTGTGGAGCCAGTCTTTTTATTCGGAAATAACTCGATTATTTGTTCTCGGATGACAAGTGCAAATGTGAAGTCGCTACAGAGTGCCTGGGGCACAATACGATCATCTTCCCTTCTGGTGGTGAGACGTTGGTGACAGGAACCATGACAACGAGTATGCCTGCTATCACGTTCCCACACAGCCCAACATGTGACTAGTGTCACATCCGAATGGCCAATAAATCTGCATATTGCACAATTAAACCAGTCGACGAAATGAAGACCAAAATGGGGCTACTTTCAAAATCAGTTGGGTGTTGATAAAAAGTGTCTCGCACGAGCAGGCAGTATCTTTGTCTAATTCGTAGTGGTCACATCTGTTCACGTCCCTAACATGGAGTCGTTCGGTGTTAATTAGCATTGAAGATAGCAAATCACACCACTGTGCGTGCAAATTCAAGCAGTCCACCACAGATGGTGTCGCTAAATGTGTTCTTCATTTGGTTTCCTAAAATGTGTCAAGAGAACGATACATAAAATGACACAGGATGGCAGTAAGGATAAAACCTGAGCCAAAGGCCTAGCAGTCTCATATGATATCATCTACACCACTCTTGGCCAAGAAAGGGCACATGGGCTACCTCCACTAACCTAAGTCATCCGACCACCCCCTCTTCCGAGGGATTGGCAGGAAAATGACTCAGCCAGCACTGAGCTGCTGGAGAGAGGAAGGAGTGTACTTTACTTATTTTGGAACAATTTATTTAGGGATGGATTTTGAGAGATAGTATATTTATTAAACTGATACAAAACACACGTTCTCACATGCTTGGGGTCATGTCACACAGCCTACAGACTTTTAAACTACAACTAAATCACCAAAATAACTCACTACAAACCACTCGTAAATTACCGAAATAATTTTAGTACACAGAATACAGACCTGCAAACAACTCGTAAATAATGCAATACATTTACGTCCAGAGGGCCAAAGAACTCGTAAATTTTCAAATTAATAATCCATCTAAATACTCTGCATCACAGTTGCTAGTTGTCAACTGTCGAAAACATGCGCCAGTCTTTATTTAAACAATCTGAGGCACTACCACCATCCAGTGTGTTTGCTGTGAGGTGCGGAGTCCAGCTGACCTAGTACACAGTACCACCACCTGAGGGTGCTATCGTCCATTCTGTTCCATAACATACTCCAACATGGCAGACATGATGTCATCTGATGATGCAAGTACCCTTATCCAAGATGGCGGATTTAGGAGGGAAACAGTGTGTTCACCATGAGGTCTGGACCTAGCACACAGTACTGCCACCAGAGACTTTGTCGTCCATTCCGTGACATAACCCAAGAGAGTGGGGAAAAATGGTGGGAAACAGTGTTGTCGCCATGAGGTCTGGACCTAGTACACAGTACTGTCACCAGATACAGTACTGTCACACTGATACAAAACACATGGTCTGACATGCTTGGGGTCACTCCACATAGCCCACAGACCTGTAAACTACTCGCAAATAACGCAGTGCAGACACGCAAACAACTCCTAAATTGCTGAAATAGTTTCAGTACACTGCACACAGACATGCAAACGCCTCCTAAATAATGCAGCGCACTGATGTACAGACAAGAAATCAACTCGTAAACTGTCCAAATAACGCATAGCAGAGCCTACAAATCTGCTTGCAAATTAATGCAATAGACACTCAAACAATGTGCGCAGGCACTACCTGCCACCCCCCAGTCCACTGGGCCGCACAGGAGGCTTCCGCACACACTCCCAGAAGTCAGGATCCACTGGCATCCCCGTGAAGTGATGCACAAGTGACCATTCGGGTCCATCAAGCATGAGGCAGCAGCATCCCTAACACATTTGCTAATCAACTGTCGAAATCATGCATTACTCACTTGTTCACAAAATAATGCAACAAACACCAAAATAATTCCTAAATCGTCAAAAATTGAAGCATGTGTAACACTCACAACGCTTAAACAGCAGAAAGTAATACAGGGCACAAACACTCAGTGCACTTAAAAATGCTTCCGAACTAACATCAACCGCAACTATCAGAGGCTCCAGTGCATTCTGCAGGGCCAGCAGGATGCAAACCAGTGCAGGAGTGCTGCCGATGGCATGTCGAAGTCACCTCTACAGTTAAAGTTCTTCGAGTGTTATACTGACATTACATGTCTATCTTAATAAGCGACAAGTCATCATCTGCACCATGTATGCTTATGTTCGCCACAGCTGGTGTGATACCTCTCTCTACCCATGGTCCAGCAAAGACCTAACTGCCAAGCAACTCACTCTCACAGATGCTGCAGAAATCCGTTCCAGAACAGTACAGGGTGCATTGTTCCTCCCATTTTGGCTGAGTGGTTCTATGTGCTTCAGTCTGGGGCCGCTCTGCTGCTACAGTTGCAGGTTCGAGTCCTGCCTCGGGCATGGATGTGCGTGATGTCCTTAGGTTCGTTAGGTTTCAGTAGTTCTAAGTCTAGGGGACTGATGACCTCAGATGTTAAGTCCCATAGTGCTTTGGGCCATTTTGAACCACTGTTCCTCGCTATCCTAACAGGGCATGTGAGACGTGTCTAGTCATGCATAACTGCCCAGTGTAACTGACAGAATGTGGTAAAATGCCTGCGCGTAGCTACAAACCATCGCAAGCATGTCTAACAAGGTCTTAATCTAGTACTGATATCATGTGGCTATGTAAAATAAGAAACAAGTCAGCCTCTCGGAAATTTGAGCGTTGGTGATGTCTTGGTTAGTATGTATGGAAATTTTTGCCCTAACAGAACCTGTTTACAAATACAGCACAACAGCACAGAATAATGTCGAATGCATTCTTCCTCGCAGTCCTAACGTGGCACCTCGCCCATCACGTGTTACCCTTCCTGCTTTCAACAAACATCTCTGAAATGTAAACGTTCTCACTGCTACGTCCCTGACAAAGGATATCTTGTGGAATAAATGGAGCATTACGATTAGCTCTTATCGAATTTACCCTCTGAATCATTGAAGCCACCAGTGTGGAAGCACTGTCCATCTTTTTGTTTCTTTATGCAGACTGGACATTCAGTGGCAAAAAACTATTTTACACACATCGCCACATAGCACCAACAGTTAAACCTTACAAACTACCCTACATATTGTCAAATATGGAAAGAGTCTTACTCAATTACACTGCTCTCCCAGCAAGGACAGGAGCTTGAATATTAGAACGTGAAACTGATCTCCAACCCATTAATATATCACCGCATACCCTACATACTGTCAATTATGGAAAGTCTCTTACTCAATTACACTGCTCCCTCACCTTGAACATGAAAACAATCTCTGACCCATCAATATACCACTGCATACCTTGTCGATCTAGTAAACATACAATTCATATCCTGCACCATACAAAGTCACCTCTTTTACATCATTGATACATATACCAATAAGACAAACAGCACCGTAGATATACTTATGGCTCTAGATACTTCCCGCAAGGTCGGATGGACATCCACCCCAACAGGTGACCATAGTGCCCTCAGTAGATCGAAGTCACTCTCAGAACTGTTCTACAAATTTGGACTCATCTCCCCTCAGCACAAACGCGTTACTGTTTGTGGTCCAGACCTGCTTGCTCGCTTGCTCACTTTTCTACACCCATCTCCACTTCTCGATATCAAGCACACAGCAGTATCCTATCAATCATTCGCATAACATAATTCCAAAGATATAGACTGGAAATTATTTCTTTACAAACCCTAAACTTAGATAGGTGGGGAGTGCTGTAAACCACTGACTAACTAGAGACTTGTCACGTCTGTGAAGAAATTTAAGAGGAAACTCGAAAAAATTAGAGAATTTATATTTCCAGTCACCAATACGGATGTCGGTGATGTAGCAGATTCCAAATCATCCCTACAATTTACAAGGTCAACTAAGGTGTTTCTCGTGCCTAGAGAACCAGCGAATGTGTCTTCCACATGCTAGATGCACACACCACAATCGATCTACTCTCAACTAAATAAAGGTGCGTAATGTGCAGAAGCAGTCAACCCAACAATTTATGTGGGAGAAAATGATGGTCCACTGCAAACACAACCCCATATTGAATTTTCTCAAATTCCATGCGATCACGAAAACTATCCAACACATACTAAGTATTAATTTGCTATTCGGTCGTCTAGAGGATGAGAAGGTTAAGTCATCTACATTGCTACACACCAACAGGCCTCTCCATTTGGACAGCTCCTACTGTTAACAGGAAACGTGAATTATCCCTGCACGTGTCACTGGTGCTGCATGCCAAGCACACACAGGTAGAATCATCATCCTAAGAAATCGATCACATATTTATTTTATCATTGTACTTGCAACTAAATGTTACGAGCGTGGTCTCAGTTGAATGACATTCGATAATGAGCGAAATACCAGAAAGACACGTTGTTGACGGCTGTGTATCTGGAAATAGAAATATAAACGATGGTTAGACATGTGTCATAAGTTTTCTTTGTGAGTGCTACCACCGTGTCTTATAAAGAGAGGTTTAATCGTCCTACAAACCACCAGATGTGAAAAAACCCGATCCCAACAAGTAATGTATGTTATTGACACAAGCGGTCTTGGTTCTACATGTGCACATAAGTATCCATGTCAAAAGCTATACCGGCCTTATAAATCAAGGTATGGCATTACTTATGAATGAAATACTTTTCCAGATAAATATCGTGACACTGAATGTAGACAATGCACCCTCATAATAAAGTAGGCGAATTTTGAAAGTGATTCGGCTAAGGAGCATGGTATGGAACAGGTATTTGCAACCCCATCATGCCTCCACCACTAGATATTTCTCCAGTATTTGTAACGCATTTGTGGTGCTCTCATATCTTCAAACGAGTCACCTTTCTTGCTACAGTAAAATTCCAATCTTGTTTTTGTCAGTCCCTATGCATCTCGCAACTCCTGCCATTTCTGCAGCTTTTCACATATGATCATTCCAATTTAAGTCGGAACTGAGCAGAAGTAAGAGAAAGCCATATCCACCACCTTCTGCAACCCGTGTGGAAACAGAGCGACCTGAGTTAGTGCGAGAAGACCCTGTTTTGACCATACGGTGGAAATGGGTGCATTGTGGTGCATCACCAAACTAGATACAGATACTACAGTCCAAAGCAGATCCGCCTCCCTCTGGTCCCATTCACTTCTACAGCCCAACATGCTATCATCGTTATCCTGTACTATCTGACAGAGAAAAATTACGAACTATGAAACCTCCACCAACTTCATCCAATATAGAACTCGATAAAATTTTTACCACATCTTTCTCCTCCCATGTATCGAAAACAAATACCATCTGCATGCCTGCATCGAGCACACGTGACGATCCTATTAAATATACAGGTATTGATCAACTGCAGAGAATTAAAGTTTCATCACCTGTACTGTAGGAGGATGGTTATATACCACAGACTACACTGTAAGTCGCAAGAGACGCTCCCTATGACCCAGTGATGTTGTCTGAAACATTGTTTCTTTCTGCTCTAACACGCTTTTTGCACTACCATATATTTTGTTTTTCCGCCACGACTTTGAGGTTAGTGTCAGGTTCTGAACTGACATTAACACATCCTGATCCATGGCCTCTTGCAGAAAACTCAGGCAACAAGAACTCTCACTGTGACGTGATTGACATCATTCAAGATGGCTGCTGTGACGCCAGCTGATTTTGCAATTGACGTCATTCAAGATGGCTGCTGTGACATTGGCTGATGACGCGAGTACCGTTACCCAAGATGGCAGGAAATTGCCACAAACCCCCTGCCGAACCTCCCTGGTGGGAAGTTTGAATTTTGGAGGGAGGATAGGTCAACTGGGCTACCTATATGTTTAAACTCATCTGTCACAATGACGAAGTAGCTGAAGGCTCTGTTCTGTTTCTACTGATTCCTCATACTGCACTCATGTACGTGGTCACTGTTTCGGTGCTAGCCATCACCGGAAGGTGTCACCCCAACACAAAACTCTTACTCCACCTCAAACAAACGTTATCAGTCAAACGTTATGTGGTAACCAACAGCGTGCCAGTGGACGGATGGGATGGGAAAGACACCGCCGATGTACTAAAATAATGAGCATTACAGTTGATAATGTGAACAATTTAAACAATTTTATAGTAATTTCAACACCAACCAATGATGTGACAGCATGTTTCCCAATTTCAGTATCATAGCTAAACCACCCCTTCTCCACTTTTCGAGTATCATTGGGAAAGTAGATAGATGACTATGCTGTACATCCATTCATTGTTAATTCTCGAACACTTACATCTTCAAAGTGTATCATACAGTGCTCTACATATTTCTAACATCTCGAGCATAACACATAATTTACGATGTATCTCTATGTTGATGGGAGTCACAGAGCATTCTCGGAGTCTTAGGGTACAATTAGAGACTGAAAGACCCCCTCACATGGTCATTGACCAACCCGCCCTACAGCATCATTACCAATTTAATCTGCAAGTGACCTGAAGTAGACCGCTACATTCCACATCTCGTGAATGAAAGGAGCTTACCGAGTCCTCGCCCATCCAACTGCACAAGATTTCTCAAGATGCATCCATGTCTAAGAGGTTAGCACTCCTTAACGTTGTATAATAACAGATTTGAAAGTGTTGTGATGTAATAGCAGATGGTTAAGTAGAACAAGAAGCAAGTGATTTTTAGGCGCAATGGAGCTCTGGACAGATGGCGTTCAAAGCATTTTTACGTAAGTCAACCAAGCTATCAATTTTAAAGTATTATTCCAGAGTCTAGGATGAGTACCTGGAAGATATTGGTAAGAAATAACATAAACACAAGCACTCTTAAGGCTACAACATCCTGCACTTAAAACTGGCTATAATATTAGCTCACTTGAGTTTCCAACCCATGGAGTGCAGCGCTGTTAATACATACATTTCCAGCACATGACATACATCCTTCGTGCAGGTGTATCTATGACAAACTATGGTATCGAACCGTAATATGAGAGAACTATTGCCATAAAAATTTGGCTCTGTGTGATACATGCAAAATATAGCTTTCCAGAGAAGTTTACCATCCACTGTTCACATCCAATCATGGTTCAGAAATTATACTACTATGCCCACATCAGTCCTATGTAAAATGATCGTTAGTAAGAGAGAATACTTCTTACAAGGAAGCAGATAAACCCATAGCAGCAGCGTCCATCATGTGAAAATTACAAGTCATTCCGTAACTAACTCTGTAAACACCACATCTGTCAGGCAGATGTATACATGGGGATGGCAGGGCCTCACAAACACTTATAGCTAACTTAGTTATGAAACTGAAGTATCGATTTTCCACTTAACATGCGACACGGTATTGCATCAGTTACGCTGGGCAGTTAAGTATGGCTAGATGCAACCTGCATGCCCCGTTAGGATAGCGAGAAACAATGCACCCTATGCTATTCTGGAATGTATTTTTGCAGCATCTACGAGGGTGAGTTGCTCGGCAATTAGGCCTTTGCTGGACTGCACACAAGCAGAGAGGGATCACACAAGCAGTGGGGAATATGATTTGGCACTTATTTAGATACACATGTGCTGTCAGTAAAGAACTTTAACTCTAGAGATGACTTTAACAAGCCGTTGGCAGCTCTCCTGGGCTGGCTTGCATCTGGCTGTCCCTGCCGAGTGTGTTGGAGCATCTGATAGTTCTGGTTGATGACAGTTTGGAAGCGTTTCTACGTGCACTGTTTGTTGCCTGGATTATTTTCGGCTGTTTAAGCGCTGTGAGCGTTACACATGCTTCATCTTTTGACGGTTTAGTAGTTGTTTGGGTGTTTGTTGCATTATTTTGAGAGCAGGTGTGCAGTGCATGATTTTGACAGTTGATGATTAGCAAACATGTTAGGGATGCTGCCACCTCATGCTTGATGGACATGAATGGGCACCTATGCGTCTCTTTGCGGGGGAGCCGGTGCATTGCGACTTCTTGGAGTGTGTGTAGTAGCCACCTGTAGGGCCCACTGGGTGGGGGGTGGTGGGCAGTGTTTGTGCACGTTGTTTGCGTGTCTGTTGCATTATTTTGTGAGCAGATCTGTAGCCTGTGCTATGGGTTATTTGGACAGTTTACGAGTTGATTTCTTGTCTGCGCATCAATATACTGCATTATTTAGGAGGCGTTTGCGTGTATGTATGCTGTGTACTGAAATTATTTTGGTAATTTAGGAGTTGTTTGCATGTCTGCAGTGCATTATTTGGGAGTAGTTTATAGGTCTGTGGGCTGTGTGGCATGGCCCCAAGCATGTCAGAGCATGTGTTTTGTCTCAGTGTGATAAATATGCTGTCTCAATTCCATCCCTAAATAAATTGTTAAAAATGGCTCTGAGCACTATGGGACTTAACATCTGCAGTCATTAGTCCCCTAGACTTAGAACTAGTTAAACCCAACTAACCAAAGGACAGCACACACATCCACACCCGATGCAGGCTTTGAACCTGCAACCATAGCAGCAGTGTGCTTCAGGACTGAAGTGCCTAGAACCACTTGTCCACAACAGCTGCCCATGTAAATTGTTTCAAAATAAATAAAGTACACTCCTTCCTCTCTCCAGCAGCCTAGCACACGCTGAGTATTTTCCCCTCTACACAGTCATCTTCTGTTATGTCACGGAATGGATGACAGTGCCCTCTGGTGACGGTACTGTGTATTGGGTTCTGACCTCATGGCGGCCACACTGTTTCCCGCTATTTTCCCCCACCATCTTGGGTTACATCAGAGAATGCATTACAGTGCTCTCTGGTGGCTGTATGGTGTGCTAGGTCCACACCTCATGGCGAAAATATTGTTTCCTGCCTAAATCCGCCATCTTGGATAATGGTACTTGCATCATCAGCTCACATCATGGCCGCCATCTTGGATTACGTCATGGAGTGTATAACAGCGCCCTCTGGTGGTGGTACTGTGAACTAGCTCAGTTGGACTTGGGATCTCGTGGCGAACTCATTGGATGGTGGTAGTGCCTCAAATTGTTTAGTTAAAGTCTACTGCATTATTTGACTGCTGACGATTAGCAAGTGTGTTTGCAGAGTACTTAGATGGATTATTATTTTGACAATTTACGAGTTGTTTGGCTCTCTGGACATAAATGTATTGCATTTCTTATGAGTTGTTTGCAGGTCTGTATGCTGTGTACTAAAATTGTTTGAGTAACTTACGAGTCGTTTGTAGTGTGTTATTTCGGTAATGTAGGAGTAGTCTACAGGTCTGCAGGCTGTGTGACATGACCCCAAGCATATCAGAGCGTGTGTTTTGTATCAGTGTAATGAATTTACTATCTCTCAAAATCCCTCTCTAAATTAATTGTTCTAAAATAAATAAAGTACACACCTTCCTTTCTCCAGCAGCCCAGTGCAGGATGAGTCATTTTCCCGCCAACCTCTAGGAAGATGCGGCGATGAGATGACTTAGGTTAGTGGAGGTAGCCCAAGTGACCTATCTTCCTGCGAAAATCCGCCAGTTTGAATGATATCATGCACTGCTGCCAAGTCTACAGGCCGCCATCTTGGATGACGTCATCGCTGCCATCTTGGATACATCTGTAAACAATGGAGAGTGAGGTGGCTCCTGCCTTGTTCCACTACTAACATATTCTAAAACGAAAATGAAAAAAAATTACAACTTTATTTTAAATTCCTGAGTGTAAAACTTTTTATAGTTCTACTTATCCTATTAGCTCTATCTAATGTATTTATTTAATCAAGTAATAAAAGTTATTGCAGAGATATAAAAAGGTGAGAATATACGAGTACATACAGGATATAATGCTGCCTGTGAAGGTATCTTGCAATATTCGCCTCATATAAGTAGTTGCATTGTGTTGCAAACACGTCGTTTTAAGTTTCCTGTGTGTACAGACTTCAAACACTTACTCAGAACAGGGCTGTGGTGGTGGAAGCGAAAGCACTGAAAAGATACAGCTGTTCTCGCAGAGTGCAAAAACGCTCCAAGAGTGCAAATCTTGGCGAGCCCAGATCTACACTGTGAGAACAACGGACACTAATTATATGTGGTGGGCCATTAGAATGTGCCTGTGTAACAGCCTAACTGGTTAAATTCAGTTCAATCAACTCAGATACGGCAAAATGCAACGAATTTCTTTTCAATTGTTTCACAGCACAACTTGAAAAATAAGCTTTGTAGGCTGTTTCTGACCGCCCCACACTCTACCAGGCCTGGCAACAACACTAAACATGAACAACTCTAAGTCACTTCGTGGTCGTTCTACCTTTCGTAGGGTATTGCGGTTCTGATCATTTACATATCTCCGATGGTGTGTGTGTGTGTGTGTGTGTGTGTGTCCGAAGACACTGAAATGTCAAGAATGTGGAGATCCGGGAGTGGTAAGCAACTGGGACGACACTCACCAGAAAACCCTACACCTTTTTTCACTCAAAAAATTTAAGCAAGGCACAGGAAGGAGCGGAAGAATTTATATGTAACCACTAATCATATGGTCAGCTCCAAATCCGTCGCCTTTGCAAGTTAGCAACTGTTACTTGATGCACTCGCCGCCGCCAGGAGACTTCGTGCCCGTAGTCCAACCAAAACTCATCCTCTGCCGCACGCTTGCGCACTGTGCTGAAACTACCGCCGGCAGCACTCACACCCTCTCGCCACACGCCAAGGAAAACAGCTGACACCACACGTCGAGGCATCGATTCTAATTCACAGGATACTGATACTTCCATATCTACATCATAGCTCTCAAGCCATCTAAGGGTGTGAGCGGAAAACATTTCTCATACCGCTAACTGATACTCCCATTCCTGTTCCATCTCGAATGGCGCGTGGGAAGAATGATTGACGGTAAGCCTCTGTATTAGGTCTAATTTCTGAAATTTCTCGTCGTGGTCATTTCGCGAGATGCAGGTGGGACGAAGTAATACGTTGTCCGACTCTTCCAGAAAAGTGCTCTCGAAACTTTAATAGTAACCCTCTCCGTGATACACAACGCCCCTCTTGCATTGGGTCTTCTCTATCACTGTCAATCCTACCTGGTAAGAATCCCAGACGATGAACAATACAGGCCGGACGGAGTGGCCGAGCGGTTCTAGGCGCTACAGTCTGGATCCGCGCGACCACTACGGTAGCAGGTTCGAATCCTGCCTCGGGCATGGATGTGTATGTTGTCCTTAGGTTAGTTAGGTTTAAGTAGGTCTCATTCTAGGGGACTGATGACCTTGGATGTTAAGTCTCATAGTGCTCAGAGCCATTTGAACCATTTTTTGTGTACGCAAATATGTTACAATTATTTACGTTTATGGGCACCTGCCAGAGTCGCACCATTCATCAATTCTCCGGAGATCATTCTGTAAATCGTTACTATCTTCAGGCGTTGCTCCTTTCTTCTAGACAACCGCATCATCTGCGATCAGCCTTAATGAGCTTCCAGGGCTTTCTACTAATCATTTATAGAAACTGTAAACAGCAACGGTCCTATGACACTTCCTTGCTATAATCCAGAAATTACATTTACATTTGTAGATTTTGTTACATTAAGAGTGCCATACAGAGTTCTATCTGCAAGGATGTCCCGAATCTAGCCGCAAATCTGGTTCGATACTCGATAACCTCATGTTTTTTTTCTTTTTTTACACTAAGCAGCAGTGCTGGGCGATGTAAAATGCATTCCTGAAGTAAAGGAACGCGGCATCGATCTGGTCGCTGTTGTCTGCAGCGTTATGGAAGAATACCTCTGTTTGCAGAATCCGTGTTGATTTCTATAAACGAGAGTTTCGTATTCCAAAAGTCTCATCATTCTTGAACACAAACCATGTTCCATAATTCTACAATAGGCTAACTTTAACGACACAGGCTGTGACTACGAGCATCTGTCCCGCGGCCCTTATTGAAAACGAGAATGACCTGACGTTTGTTGCGGACGACAGGTGTCGGTTTTTTACTCCAGCCGTGTACGACAAACTTCTGCTAGAAGGAGAGCAAGTTCTTTCGCGTAATTTTTGTAGAATCTTAATAGGAATCTCATCCGGTTGAGAGGTGGCATGAGCCCCCCCTCTCATATTTCTATCTTACGATTTTCCTCTCTAATTGCATGCAGTGAAAAGTCGCTATTCCTTCACACGCGGACTTCCCACGCAGCGTCTCTCGTCACCCGGGTGGTCCGGTGACATGCGGACGCTGCTTATCTGGAAAGGGTTAAGCCGACGGGTGTGAGGAAGTCGAGTGAATGCTTTGCAGACGCCAACGTTGTCAAAAGACACGCCCGGGACACGCCCGGAGGGGTCTGAAGTAGCGGCTGGGCTAGAGGTTTCGTTACTTCGCAGAATCTTAGCGAAAACACATTCTGGCGGGCTACCAGCGAGGCGTGGGAATGACTTGTGTACCCAGGCAGTTGTGGAGGGAAAATTCCCGCGCTTCCGGCAAAATAGTAACTGTGATTGGCTTGCTCAGGGCATAGCTCCGTGACGTAGCAAAATCAGCGCAGAAATTGGCGCCAAGAATCTTCATTGGTGGAATGGTAGTGCTCCGGCAATGGAGTGGAATTTTCCGCCGGTTTTTGAGTTGCTGATTGGAACGTTTAACCACGGCCACTGTCGTGGGGGCGGGAATGTTGTGTGTTTGGCCTGTACGGGTGCTCTAGGTAGTCGGCTCTCGCCTTTCGGTCGAGGACGTCGAAGCAACCAGCCATCGCCTCCGGTACGCCAGATCGTGTTCTGGCAGTTAAGAAGACAGTTTGGTAATGTATGTCTGCAGCACCGGCAGATAGGGATTTTCCTAGGTGATGATCAGAGCTCAGCAGAGCGCGCCTGTTCGTCTTTTTCTAACTTTGTTCTGTCTTGAGTAGCAGCAATTAATGTTGGGTTAGCTGTGTGTCTCTCTTAAGATTTGAGTGGCAAGGAATTGGCTCCACATACCACTTCGTCATAAACCTCACAATCTAGTTTAGGGACAACTTCACCTTCACAGCGTTTGTTTGAGTATCCAATTTGAGCCAATTTGATGTATTATAAATGTTTCATGTGTTTTTGTTTATTATTTTGTGTTTAGTCTTAATAAATCATATTGTTATTTTGGACAGAACTTTCATTCTGTTAATCGGTAGAGCAACCCATCATTTCTCACTACGTTAATGAAACCTTCCTTTATTTAACTTATTTATCAAATTAAATTATTGCAGATGCCAAACTCTTTTCTACTCCACTTGCAGGGTTGATTACAGTCAGTTCGCGTATATTTTTTAATCAATGTGCAACAGCAAAAGTCAGAGTTAGAATAGGAGGGGCTTAGAGCATCATTTACATATGTAGATTCCAGAAGAATTTAGTGTTAAATACATTGCTTGCCCCAGCACCTCGCATGGTAACCCCCTCCAAAAATAAACGAAAAACATACCCCTTCAACAAAGCAAGTTAAAATTCAATTGACGCCTTCCTCAGAGAGAATCTTCGTTCCATCCAAATTAACAACATAAGCGTAGACCATGTGTGGCTTGAATTCAAAGAAATAGTATCCGGAGCAATTGAGAGATTTATACCAAACTAATTAACAAATGATGGAGCGATCCTCCTTGGTACACAAAACAGGTCATAACAGTGTTGTAGAAACAACGAAACAAACATGTCTTATTTAAACAGATGCAAAATTCCCAAAATTGGCAATCTTTTACAGAAGCTCGAAATTTAGCGCGAACTTCAGTGCGAGATGCATATAACAGTTTCCAAAACGAAACTTTGTGTCGAAACCTGGCAGAATATACAAAAAGATTCTGGTCGTATGTGAAGTATGCTAGCGGTAAGACGCAATCAATGCCTTCTCCGAGCGATAGCAATGGAGACACTATCGAAGACAGTGCTGCCAAAGCAGAGTTACAAAACACAGCCCTCAGAAATGCCTTCACGAAAGGAGACGAAGTAAATATCCCAGAATTCGGATGAAGATCAGCTGTCAATATGAGTAACGTAGAAGTAAATATCCTCGAAGTAGTGAAGCAACTTAATAAAAGCAAGTCTTCTGGTCTATACTATTGAAAGGTCTCTGTTGGATTCCTTTCATGTTAATTTCTTAAATCTGTTGTCATTTACGGCACAAATTCCTCTTCTAAATTTACTGTGTCGTTTCTGACTATCTGGGAGGAGACTGAGTAGTGGAACGTGTTACTTTTACACATAAACAAGAACGATCTGTCACACTACTACGCTTTAATACACAGTTTATATGTAATTCATGTCACACAGTCTCATACGGAACCTACATCCGCTTTCTTTTGTATGCTGTATATAATAAGATACTGTCATCCCCCTTCCCTTCTGTGTGAGAGGATGAATGAGCAAATGTATTTCTAGTTCCATGCTGGATGGTAGCAGACAAGCCTGTCTGCTAGAGAGCAGTAGGACCAACGTCGGAACAGGTAGCTACGCTTTCTAAAAGCAAAGAGGTTCCTATCCTTAGTATGGTTCTGTCCGTCCCTTGTCATGTTGGTATAGGAAGCTGCCTCTCTGGTCACTTCCGTTTTGTATACGGAAGCACCCTTGGTAGGAGGCCAGGGCAGTCTGTCCGCAGCGAGCGTCTGAAGTGGTAAGATCTCCGGCTAAGCGCGTGTCTGCTAAGTCTGTAGGACAATGGATTTCTTAAGTTCAGCCTAACTGAAAATTTAATGACCTTTATTTCGGGTTTAGCTCTAAAATAGCTAATGTTATCTTAAAATGCAACGCAGTGTAATTCGAGTGTGAAGTTCAGAATATATTCCGGTAGTTGCTTTGTCACTACTTTGTGAGTAAAGTGGAACCACGTGTTGATCAGTAACTCTAACTAAGATCATCAATCTTACATGGGAATGTGCGTAAGATTATAACGTCTCGTCTTGACAATATTTTTCAATACAGCAACTTTTCTTTATGTTCAACCCACGTGGGGTGTACTTTGTGAGACCAGTACCACGTGCTTATACAATTGTTTGACCCATCAGGTTAATAGTAAGACGATAGTAACCAGTTCGAGGTTTTTCTTTTGTAAATTGTTTTTCGATCTAATTTATTTTAGTTATCAAAATTATTGTGGAGTTACAGTCCTTGTGTAAACCAAGTTGACCACATGAAGCATGTGGTGTAATCATAAAAGTAGCCCTCAGCTATTCTTTTCGGGAAGATTTCACAGAGAGTTAGTATGAATTTAGTATACCAGTGTGTGGTAATTACATGACGGACAGGATTGCGCTACGAACGTAACTTCTTTGGGTGAAAATTGAATCGGTTGGTTGTGGTTAATTTCATCTTGCATATGTTTCAACGTTCTTCGTGTGTTATTTTCTGAATGCAGTGTTGTATGCAGTCTCCCAATCTTGACTCCATATTTAATGTGTTCCGTAAGATAACAAACTCACATTTACACAGTCCTAAATAAGGCACCAGCTTAGTTATGATTCAAGTTCAATATGCTGAAATTTCAATGATCAATGTTAAAATAAATTTCCAAATGTAAACTGATTTATTTCTTTTTATTTAAATTCTCTTTTATATATATATATATCACCGGTTGTTGTATGACTATTAAAAGATTGTAATTAATGTTAGTCTGGTTGGGAATTTGGTAAGCTAGACTGAATACTTGGTGAAACAGTTGCTCAGTAATGCAAGGTTAGCTTCCCCAGACAGCTCACAGCTTTTAACCCAGTTTTATGGTCGTGAATAGCAACACCGCTTGCAGAAGAAATTAAAGCAACAACATCATACTATATTGCGATGGGGTTCCGTTCAGAGTATGCTGATGCAGTACCTCCACACTTAACAATCATATCCAACCGTTCACTCGACGTAAGATCCGTACCCAAAGACTGGAAAGTTGCACAGGTCACACCAATATTCAAGAAAGGTAGTAGGAGTAATCCACTAAATTACAGGCCCATATGATTAACGTCGATACGCAGCAGGATATTGGTACATATATTGTGTTCGAACATAATGAATCACCTCGAACAAAACGGTCTATTGACACACAGTCAACATGGATTTAGAAAACATCGTTGTATTACTGGATTTCCGGAAGGCTTCTGGCACTGTACCACATAGCGGCTTGTGAAATTGTGTGCCTATGGAATATCGTCTCAGTTATGTGACAGGATTCTCGATTTCCTATCAGAGAGGTAACAGTTCGTAATAACTGACGGAATGTCATCGAGTAAAACAGAACTGACTTCTGGCGTTCCCCATTGTAGTGTTATAGGCCCTTTGCTGTTCCTTATGTATATTAACAATCTGGGAGAAAATCTGAGAAGACTTCTTAGGTTGTTTGCAAATGACGCTGTCGTTTATCGACTAATAAAGTCATCAGAAGAGCCAAACAAATTGCAAAACGATTTATAAAAGATATTTGTATGGTGTGAAAATTGGGAGTTGACCGTAAATAACGAAAAGTGACAGGTCATACACACAACTGCTAAAAGGAATCCGTTAAACGTCGGTTACACGATAAATCAGTCAAATCTAAACGCCGTAAATTCAACTAAATACCTAAGAATTACAATTACGAACAACTTAAATTGGAAGGAACACGTAGAAAATGTTGTGAGGAAGGTTAACCAAAGACTGCATTTTATTGGCAGGACACAGAAAATCTAACAGAACTGCTAAGGAACTGCCTACACTACGCTTGTCCGTCATTTTTTAGAATACTGCTGCGCGGTGTTGGATACTTACCAGATTGGATTGACGGAGTACATCGAAAAAGTTCAAAGAAGGGCAGCACGTTTTGTATTTTCGCGAAATAGGGGAGTGAGTGTCACCGAAATGATACGGGATTTGAGGTGGACATCATTAAAAAAAGACATGTTTCGTTGCTGAAGAATCTTCTCACGAAATCCCATCCACCAACTTTCTCCTCCTAATGCGAAAATATTTTGTTGGCACCGACATACATAGGGAGAAACAATCATCGTGATAAAATAAGTGATATCGGAACTCGTACGGAAAGTTATAGGTGTTCGTTCTTCCCGCGCGCTGTACGAGATTAGAATAACAGAGAATTGTGAAGGTGGTTCGATGAACATTCTGCCAGGCACTTGAATGTGATTTGCAGAGTATCCAAGTAGATGTAGATGTAGATATGGTCCTGACGTCTTTCCACTGTTAAGCGATTGTAGTTGCTTTTCTGTTCCGCGATCGGTTATCTTATTATCTGCCATTTCGACATTTGTACGATGATTGAAAGGAGCAACTGTATTACGATGTTCCACAGTAAAACAATTTCGGAAGACAGAAATCAATATTTCGACTTCTCTCTGTTAGTCTTCATTTCGCTGCCAGTACGGTCACTGTGTGAATGAACAGAGGATTTCGAACCTCTTACTGACTTTACTGAGATCGGTTGACAAAATTTTACTTTCAAAGTCATTGAATGGCCCCTCGCACTGTTTCCGAAAGTACCAGCTAGAATGACATCCGACCATGTCTTCCGGGTGCTCAGATTTCTCTATGAGGAGCAGTGTATATTCATAACGTATCGAAAAAAGTGTAACAAAATTGAACGTTACCTGAAAGTGCGAGAGCGGTAGGTGTGTGAGTGTCACTGTCAACGACTTTGTGACACTCTATTAGCTATCTGTCTGTCAGCCTCTGGGCTGGCAGATAGTGCGAGAAGTCGTGGAATCTGCACGAATCTCTTCGCTCAGCACAGAATGCCGATTCTGTCTTTCTCCGGCGGCTCGCCACCTGTGCCTTTGTATCTCGCCGCCACCGCCCTCCACTGTTGCAGACACAATGCTGTGCCGCCGCGCTTCCCGGACGTGCTGGTGACACAGCGGCGCTTCCTCTTACTCTGTGACGCCTCGAGCCTCTGACAGGTAGGCGACTTTCCGTGCGCCTGAAAAAACACGCACACAAACGCGGAACAAGCTTTCACCAGTGTCGTAAATCTCACCTGTATAAACTGAGTATGACTTCGAAATGTTTTCGTCCTACGCCCTTTACTAAATGAGATGTGACGGTCTGGTTGAATAGCTCTTCTGCTATGATTGCTGCTTGACACAGTAAACGTCAAAAGACAGCTCAGCTGTTTGTAGTAAACCACCAAGCAAGGCGGCAAACCACGCCATTTGGGTCTCGCACCCATTTAGTGAAAATGGATCTATATGATAGTAATGTTTAGTTTTTGTGCAGTTAGTCTCAGATGAATGGCATAAGCTGCCCTCGAGAAGATCGGTATGGGTGCCGTAGAAGTGCACGAACATCAGGAACAATACAGGCGCTGCTGCTTGTTTCACAAGTAAAACCGACGTTCGTAACATTTGATACAGGGAAAGCTTTCAATAATCTTGATGGGAATATGTTTTTGGAAATTCTGTAGGAGCAGGGGATAAATCAGAGGAAACGAAAGTTTGTCTACAAGATGTATAGACGCCAGACTGAAATTGTAGAAGTCCAGTACATGAAAGTCAAGCAGTAGTTAATAGTGGAATGGGAGAAATTACTTAACATCTACACGGAGTAATCATTAAAGGAAAGCAAGAGAAATTAGGAAAGGAAAAAAAAACCTAAGAAATTTAAGGTCTGATGGTAACACTTTAATTTTGTCAGAGTCAACAATACATTTGGAAGGTTAGCCGAAAGGAACGCATACTGTCTTCAGCAGAAGCCATAATATGTCAACCAATGGTAAAACAAAGATTACTAAAAGTAGTTGAATTAAACCGGGCGGTGCTGAGGACATTATACTAAGAAATGATGCAGTAAGTGTAGCAAATGAGTAGATGAATTCTGCTGTTTGAGCACGAAACTAATTAAAGCTATAATGAAGAAAATCAGACATCATCTGGATCTATTTTTATGCTCGTTCGTATTGCCCTTTCCGACATTCACACTTAAGTTCGTCCAGCCACTGATGAGCTGCAACTCGCAGAATTTACATATGACTATCAAAATGACCTCTAACAAGGGCAGAACTAGGTAATGGAAATGCCGAGTGGCTAGGGCCCCCTGTCGGATAGACCCTTCGCCTGGTGCAAGTCTTTCGAGTTGACGCCACGTCGGCGACTTGCGTGTCGATGGGGATGAAATGATGATGATAAGGAAAACACAACACCCAGTCCCACAGAGGAGAAAATCTCCGACCCAGCCGGGAATCGAAACCGGGCCGTTGGGCATGATATTCCGACTCGCTGACCACACCAGGGGCGGACGCAGAACTAGGTAATCCGAACAAACATAAATGACCTATACGGTAACCGTTGTGCACCCGTGGTCTAGTGATAGCCGGCACGGTAGCTCAGCGTGTTCGGTCAGAGAGTTAGCTGCCCTCTGTTACAAAAAACTGAGTGAACGGATCAACAATGAACTTGGGCAGGTGTTATGGGACGTCCGCGCCGAAGAACGCAACGAACAACAACGAACAAAATGAGATAAAAGAAGAAGGCGTAGCGTTTTTGATTCACAATCTTTGATTGTCAAAGAGGACGGAGGAGTGGACAGAGGTTCAGGGCACTTTCGTGTCCTAGGGGTGGGAAACTGCCCCCAAAGGCGGAAGAATCAGCAATGATCAACAGCATGAGGATGCAGAACGCATTGTAAACCACTGCATTAAAGACATGTAACGTGTATTCACAGGACATGTGGCCTGTAATTGAAGAAATGTCATGATGATCTCTAAACTGGCGAAAGATTCTGGAACAGCCCCAAATTCGGATCTCCGGGAGGGGACTGTCGAGCGACAAAATAAAATAAAATCATAAGGACGGCTGAAGGTGTTTTTATTTGCTTGTCATGATGACAAGAGGGAGGTTACCATGAAAGAAAGATTGAATAATCAAGGAAAGGGTTCTACGAGTCGGCGTGGAATGACAGAACCTTGAACGTGACAGGGAAACTAGAAAATCTGAAAATGGAAACGCAAAGGCTCAATCTAGATACAGTAGAGGTCAGTGAAGTGGGAAGAAAACAAGAATTTCTGGTCAGATGAGTATAGGGTAATATCAATAGCAGCAGAAAGTGGTATAACAGGAGCAGGATGCGTTACGAAAAGGAGGGTGGGGCAGAGAGTGTGTTTCTGTGAACAGTTCAGTGACAGATTCGTTCTTATCAGAATCGACAGCAAACCAACACCGACAACGATAGTTCAGGTATACATGCCGACGTCGCAAGCTGAAGATGAAGAGATAGGGATAGTGTATGAAGATATTGAGAAGATAATACAGGATGGAAAGGGGAATGAAAATGTAATAGTCATGGGGGACTGGAATGCAGTTGTAGGGGAAGGAGTAGAAGAAAAGGTTACAGGAAAATATGGACTTGTGACAAGGAATGAGAGACAAGAAAGACTAATTGAGTTCTGTAACAAGTTTCAGCTAGTAACAGCGAATACCTTGTTCAAGAATCACCAGAGGAGGAAGTATATATGGAAAAGGCTAGATGATACGGGAAGATTTCAGTTAGATTACATCATGGTCAGACAGAGATTCCGACATCAGATACTGGTTTGTAAGGCGTACCAGGAGCAGATATAGACTCAGATCACAATATAGTAGTGATGAAGAGTAGGCTGAAGTTTAAGACATTAGTCAGGAAGAATCAACACGCAAATAAGTGGAAAACGGAAGTACTAAGGAGTGACAAGATACGCTTGAAGTTCTCTAAAGCTATAGATACAGCAATAAGGAATAGCTCAGTAGGCAATAGAGTTGAAGAGGAATGGACATCTCCAAAAGGGCCATCATAGAAATTGGGAAGGAAAACATAGGTACAAAGAAGATAACTGCGAAGAAACCATTTGTAACAGAAGACCTACTTAGGAATACATAAATACAGGTTGTTGAGGGATGAAATAAATAGAAAGTTCAGGGAAGCTAAGACGAAATGGCTGCAGGAGAAATGTGAATACATCGAAAAAGAAATGATTGTCGGAAGGACAGTTTCAGCGTACAGGGAAGTGAAAACCACCTTCGGTGACATTAAAAGCAAGGGTGGTAACATTAAGAATGCAGTGGGATTTCCACTGTTAAATGCAGAGGAGAGAGCAGTTAGGGGGAAAGAATACACTGAAAGCCTCTATGAGGGGGTAGATTTGTTTGATGTGATAGAAAAAGAAACAGGAGTCGATTTAGAAGAGATACGGGATCCAGTATTAGAATCAGAATTTAAAGAGGTTTGGAGGACTTAATGTCAAATAAGGCAGAAGAGATAGATAAAATACCTTCAGAATTTCTAAAATCATTGGGGAAGTGGCAACAAAACGTCTATTCACGTTGTTGTGTAGAATTTATTAGTCTGGAGACATACCATCTGACTTTCGAAAAAGCATCATTCACACAACTCCGAAGACGGCAAGTGCTGACAAATGCGAGAATTGTCGCACAATCAGCTTAACAGCTCATGCATCCAAGTTGCTTACAAGAATAATATGCAGAAGAACGGAAAAGAAAATTGAAGATGCGCAAGATGACGATAAGTTTGGCTTCAGGAAAAGAAAACGCACGAGAGAGGCAATTCTGACGTTGCGTTTAATAATGGAAGCTAGACTAAAGAAAAATCAAGACACGTTCATAGGATTTATCGACCTGTAAAATGCGATCGACAATGTAAAATGGTGCAAGATGTTCGAAATTCAGAGAAAAGAAGGGGTAAGCTACAGGGAGAGACAGGTCATATACAATATGTACAACAGCCAAGAGGGAATAATATGAGTGGACGACCAAGAACGAAGTGCTCATATTAAAAAGGGTGTAAGAGATGAATGTAGCCATTCCCCATACTGTTTAATCTCTACAGCGAGGAAGCAATGATGGAAATAAAGGAAAAGTTCACAAGTGGATTTAAAATTCAAGGTCAAAGGATAGATTTCGCTGATGACATTGCTAGCCTGAGTGAAAGTGAAGAAGAATTACATGATCTGCTGAACGGAATGAACGGTCTAATGAGTACACAGTATGGATTGAGAGTAAATCGAAGAAAGACGAAGGTAATGAGAAGTAGTAGAAACGAGAGCAGCGAGAAGCTTAACATCACGAAGTAGATGAAGTTAAGGCATTCCTGGACAAGAGAAGTCTACTAATATCAAATATCGGTCTTAATTTGAGGAAGAAATTTCTGAGAATGCAGTGCAGTATTGTATGGTAGTGAAACACGGACTGTGGGAAAACCGGAACAGAGAGTATCGAAGCATTTGAGATGTGGTGCTACAGACGAATGTTGAAAGTTAGGTGGACTGAAAAGGTAAGCAGTGAGGAGGTTCTACGCAGAATCGGAGAGGAAAGGAATATGTGGAAAACACTGATAAGGAGAAGGGACAGGATGATAGGACATCTGTTAAGACATGAGGGGATGATTTGAATGGTACTAGAGGGAGCTGTAGAGGGCAGAAACTGTAGAGGAAGACAGAGTTTGGAATACATCCAGCAAATAATTGAGGACGTCGGTTGCAAGTGCTACTTTGACATACTGAGGTTAGCACCGGCCAAGAATTCGTGGCGGGCCGCATCAAACCAGTCAAAAACGGTACCTATCTTTCTTAATTATAGTAACAGTAGCGACAGTCCTCTCAGATGATACGTTTTCAGTTAATTCACGATGGCCAATGGACAGACGAAGTGGAGAGACGGCTGACAATGGCAAGAAATGCATGTCTGAAAAGGAGTGGTTTGCTAACCTGAACATAAATTACTGCGTTATGAGTATCTTCTGATGGTTTTTGTCTGGACTGTAACCTTGCGGAGAAGCGAAATTTGAACGACAAACAGCTCAAAGAACGGAAGCTTCTGAAACTGATGCTGCAGAAGAATTCTGAAGATCAGCTGGGCAGATCGTAAAACTACATGAACAGGTACTAAATCGAACTGACATTTATAGCACAACTTGACTAAAAGGGGACAACGGTTTACAAGGTGCATCCTGAGACATCAAGGAATCATCAGTTTCTTAACCGGGAAACTGGGGGAAGGTTTAAACTGTAGAGGATGACCAAGGCTTGTATACAGTAAGCAGATTCAAATGGATGTAGTTCCAGTAGCTACGCAGTGTTATAGAGGCTTGCATAGGAGAGCGTGGAGAATTTCATTAAACCATTTTTCAACAGAAGACCACGATAACAAAAATCAAAACCGAACCAGACTGTCAAATGCAAGCCCGTTTCTATGATGAACACAAATTTGTTTGCTGTTCGCCTGTAAATATACAGAGCAACCTTAGACACACGTTTTTTTTCTAAATCTGTGAATTTGAAGATACTTCTCAATCTGAAACTTTTAAAATAATGTCACAATATCATTCCACTCTTTACGTTTTTGTTTCTCTTACTAAGTGCGAGTGCTCATTACTATGCTTTTAGGGTTAAATAGCTCAGTCGGTACAAAAGGGTTCCTTGTAGGATCGCTTCGTTTTCCGCCAGGCTGTTTGTTCTACTGTTAGAAACCTTTTTTCTGAGGAACGGCAGCCGTATGAAGTAGAAATTTGTGTCGCATACTGTGGTCTACGGTCTCTTGGTTGTATACAAAAGAAGCTTCTCCATCAGCGCAGTCAAAAGACATGACAAATTTAGTCGCATATTTTGATACTCGCTAACTTACACATCAAAACCTCTAGTCTATTTTCCGTTGACGTAGACTCACGAAATTTGGCAAAAACTATGATTTTACAGCCAACTAAAGACAAAATCCGAAATTTGTGGATTTGTAGTTACATTACACGAAAAAACTTCTGTTTGTCATTTATTATCTCAATGTCTGTGCGTCCCTCTGTTAAGACCCTTTTTCTTCTGTAGGCAGTAGGCATACACTACTGGCCATTAAAATTGCTGCACCAAGAAGAAGTGGAGATGATAAACGGGTATTCATTGGACTAATATATTATACTAGAAATGACATGTGATTACATTTTCACGAAATTTGGGTGCTTAGATCTTGAAAAATCAGTACCCAGAACAACCTCCTCTGGCCGTAATAACGGCCTTGATACGCCTGGGCATTGAGTCAAACAGAGCTTGGATGGCGTGTACAGGTACAGCTGCCCATGCAGCTTCAACACGATACCACAGTTCATCAAGAGTAGTGACTGGCTTATTGTGACGAGCCAGTTGCTCGGCCACCATTGGCCAGACGTTTTCAATTGGTGAGAGATCTGGAGAATGTGCTGGCCAGGGCAGCAGTCGAACATGGTCGTGCATTCTCCTGCTGAAATGTAAGGTTTCGTAGGGATCGAATGAAGGGTAGAGCTACGGGTCGTAACACATTTGAAATGTAACGTCCACTGTTCAAAGTGCCGTCAATGCGAACAAGAGGTGACCGAGACGTGTAACCAATGTCACCGCACTACGCCGGGTGATACGCCAGTACGGCGATGACGAATACACGCTTCCAATTTGCGTTCACCGCGATGTTTCCACACACGGATGCGACTATCATGACGCTGTTAACAGAACCTGGATTCATCCGAAGAAATGACGTTTTGTCATTCGTGCACCCAGGTTCGTCGTTGAGTACACCATCGCAGGCGCTCCTATCTGTGATGCAGGTTCAAGGGTAACCGCAGCCATGGCCTCCGAGCTGATAGTCCATGCTGCTCCAAACGTTGTCGAACTGTTCGTGCAGATGGTTGTTGTCTTGCAAACGTCCCCATCTGCTGACTCAGGGATCGAGACGTGGCTGCACGATCCGTTACAGCCATGCGGATAAGGTGCCTGTCATCTCAACTGCTAGTGATACGAGGTCGTTGGGATCCAGCACGGCGTTCCGTATTACCCTCCTGAACGCACCGATTCCATATTCTGCCAACAGCCATTGGATCTCGACCAACGCGAGCAGCAGTGTTGGGGTACGTTAAGCCACAATCGCGATAGGATACAATCCGACCTTTATCAAAGTCGGGAACCTGATGGTACGCATTTTCCTCCTTACACGAGGCATCACAACAGCGTTTCATCAGGCAACGCCAGTCAACAGCTGTTTGTGTATGAGAAATCGGATGGAAACTTTCCTCATGTCAGCACGTTGTAGGTGTCGCCACCGGCGCCAACCTTGTATGAATGCTCTGAAAAGCTAATCATTTGCATATCACAGCATCTTCTTCCTGTCGGTTAAATTTCGCGTCTGTAGCACATCATCTTCTTGGTGTAGCAATTTTAATGGCCAGTAGTGTGTTAAGTTGAAGTTTGAGTCACGTACTAACGTTTACAGTCTGTTGTCACTGTACAAAATTGAAGCTTCTAAGTTAATGCAATCAGAAGATACGACAATCTATGTCACGTATTTTGGTACTGCCAAACTCACTCATCGGAGTACCTGCTGTTGATCTAGAATCATGAAATTTGGAAAGAAACAAGATTTCAAAGTAGAAATAAAGGAAAAAATCCGAATAGTGTTAATCTGGAAACATATCACACGAACAAAATATTTTTTGTCGTTTGTTTCCGACTGACTATCTGTCCGCCTGTTAAGACCCCTTTTTCTCATAAACTGATAAATGTATCACGTTGAAAATTTATGTCAAATACTAAGATCTCTATAAGGAACTTAAGCTTCTAAGTCAACGCAGCCAAAATATGTGAGGATTCATGTCACGTATTCTGGTATTCGTAAACTCAATCATCAAAATCTATAGGGTACTTCTCGTTGACCAAGAATCATGAAATTTGGCCAGGAACAATGTTTCACAGTATAAATATAGGAGAAATCAGGAAATTGTTAATTTCTAATTGTATATCATGAAGAAATATTTCTATTGTTATTTATTGTCGACTTCAAAATCAAAATTAAAACTTCCTCGAATATCTTGAAATACTAAGAAAAGATGACTTGCCAGTATGAGTGTCAGTAACAAGCAAAAATCTTAGAGATTCTCGATTCTGTGAGGGATGAACTGTCTAAATAGTAATTAAGTTTGTATGGAACGCTCAGAGCGTGAGTTCTACTCGCACGTAACAAATTTTTCCGTCGCTTTTAAAAATGGAGAAACTGATAATGTAGACAATCTTAGATCTATTTCTATGTCATCAGTGTTTGCGAAAGTTATTGAAAAAAAAGTTGACCATTATGGAATACGGGGAGTAGCTCAATCTGATTCACGTCTTACTTTAACAACAGACAGTGAAAGGTCGTTATGCACACGCTGAGAATGGCCATGGTGTGGGGTATGAGTGGAGCACAGACAAATGGGGTGGGGGGGGGGGGATACCTCAGGGGTCAGTGGTGGGACTTCTCCTGTTCCTTATTTACACTCCTGGAAATGGAAAAAAGAACACATTGACACCGGTGTGTCAGACCCACCATACTTGCTCCGGACACTGCGAGAGGGCTGTACAAGCAATGATCACACGCACGGCACAGCGGACACACCAGGAACCGCGGTGTTGGCCGTCGAATGGCGCTAGCTGCGCAGCATTTGTGCACTGCCGCCGTCAGTGTCAGCCAGTTTGCCGTGGCATACGGAGCTCCATCGCAGTCTTTAACACTGGTGGCATGCCGCGACAGCGTGGACGTGAACCGTATGTGCAGTTGACGGACTTTGAGCGAGGGCGTATAGTGGGCATGCGGGAGGCCGGGTGGACGTACCGCCGAATTGCTCAACACGTGGGGCGTGAGGTCTCCACAGTACATCGATGTTGTCGCCAGTGGTCGGCGGAAGGTGCACGTGCCCGTCGACCTGGGACCGGACCGCAGCGACGCACGGATGCACGCCAAGACCGTAGGATCCTACGCAGTGCCGTAGGGGACCGCACCGCCACTTCCCAGCAAATTAGGGACACTGTTGCTCCTGGGGTATCGGCGAGGACCATTCGCAACCGTCTCCATGAAGCTGGGCTACGGTCCCACACACCGTTAGGCCGTCTTCCGCTCACGCCCCAACATCGTGCAGCCCGCCTCCAGTGGTGTCGCGACAGGCGTGAATGGAGGGACGAATGGAGACGTGTCGTCTTCAGCGATGAGAGTCGCTTCTGCCTTGGTGCCAATGATGGTCGTATGCGTGTTTGGCGCCGTGCAGGTGAGCGCCACAATCAGGACTGCATACGACCGAGGCACACAGGGCCAACACCCGGCATCATGGTGTGGGGAGCGATCTCCTACACTGGCCGTACACCACTGGTGATCGTCGAGGGGACACTGAACAGTGCACGGTACATCCAAACCGTCATCGAACCCATCGTTCTACCATTCCTAGACCGGCAAGGGAACTTGCTGTTCCAACAGGACAATGCACGTCCGCATGTATCCCGTGCCACCCAACGTGCTGTAGAAGGTGTAAGTCAACTACCCTGGCCAGCAAGATCTCCGGATCTGTCCCCCATTGTGCATGTTTGGGACTGGATGAAGCGTCGTCTCACGCGGTCTGCACGTCCAGCACGAACGCTGGTCCAATTGAGGCGCCAGGTGGAAATGGCATGGCAAGCCGTTCTAGAGGACTACATCCAGCAACTCTACGATCGTCTCCATGGGAGAATAGCAGCCTGCATTGCTGCGAAAGGTGGATATACCCTGTACTAGTGCCGACATTGTGCATGCTCTGTTGCCTGTGTCTATGTGCCTGTGGTTCTGTCAGTGTGATCATGTGATGTATCTGACCCCAGGAATGTGTCAATAAAGTTTCCCCTTCCTGGGGCAAGGAATTCACGGTGTTCTTATTTCAATATCCAGGAGTGTATATAAATGATATGCTCTCTAGTATTACATATTATTCTAAGAGGTTTATGTTTGCTGATGACACTAGCTTGGTAGTAAAGGATGTCGTGTGCAACACTGGCACTGTTTCAAGCAGCGCAGTTCATTACATAAGTTTACAGCTTGTAGAAAATAAATTACCACTAAATCATAGTAAGACTCAGTTTTTACATTTTCTAACACACAGTTCGACAAAACCCGACGTTTTAATTTCACCGAATGGGCATATGATTAGCGAAACTGAACAATTTAAATTCCTTGGTGTTCAAACTATGAAACGTCCCCTTAGAAAACTTATTGAATTACTGTGCTGATAAACCCCTTACGTTATTTGATTTTCAAATTGCTGAGCAGAACTGAACGTACTCGGACATTTCGCTCTTTACCTATTCTGATCAACACTAAACTGACACACAATACTTTTAGCGCAACGGAATCTGACTTTCAATAATCCCTACAAAAGAATGGCCCTGCCTAACATTAACCTATACCTTTCACAAATCACTTACTTCACAAAAATTTTCGCTACTCGAACTACTGCAACACAGCGAGCGCCACTGCTGCCAGCTAAATAAAAGATTCAAACTACTGAAGGCACTAACTACTGATAGGCATAGTTAGCAAATGAAAGATTTTGATAGAGAACAAACAATGTATTTACCTGAATAGTGCTCAAAAGTCATAATATATATAGCAGTTCATGACATCCATTCTTACAAATGTACTGTTTCTGACGGACACACCTCCAGATTATCCGCTCTCAAAAATCCGCCATCTCACTTCCCCACATCCACCACTGCTGGCGGCGCGCTGTTCACATCCAGTTGCCCAACACTACAATGGCAGACAACAATGCAAAATAGCCACAGACTGCACACAGCACAGCCAGTGATTTTCATATAGAGCGCTACGTGCTACGTGGCGTTACCAATAAAAAAACCTAAACATCCTACTTACAAAATATACAGTAAACTGACGTGGAAAGCCTACGTTCAGGATCTTGTTCAAAGACTTGATACTGCCATTTTTACTATGCAAACGGTACCTGAAGTAAGTGATGTTCGACACGAAAAGTAGTCTATTTCGAATGGTATTATGTTTTAGAGTAACTTTTCCCATTCGCAAGGGATAATTCTGCCTCAGAAGCGGTCGATTCGGGCAATAAGTGGCGTATGTCCGCGAATCTCTTGTCGACCCCTGTTCACTAGTTTGACTATTCTGAAATTGGCGTCTTGCTGTATATATTCCTTACTATCGTTTTTGTTAACAGTATCAGGTTATTCCGAAGAATTAGCAGCTTACACTGAGTTAATACTAGGCAGAAATTCAATCTGCATTTGGATTCCATTTCCTTGACTCTTGTGCAGAAAGGTATGCAGCATACTGCTGCATCCATTTTCAATAAGCTACCACAACAATTCAAAAATCTTGACAACAATCCATGCACTTTCAATTTGAAGCTGAAGAATTCCCTCATGGGTCAATCCTTCTATTCTGTCGAGGAGTTCTTTGAAAAATTAAGCTGTTACCTGTGTTATACTGTTGACTGCGTTTACATAAAGTTATAGCTTGTCTTATTTTGGGTTCATAAAAACTTTATTTTGTCTGTTATTGCTTTTATGTTGTAATTTCGTGTACTGACACGTTCCATGACCTTGGAGATTTGCTCCTCAATTTGGTCCTACGGACTAGATATGTCAAATAAAAAATAAAATAACATGGATACATGTATATAAAGACTGTAGGCCTAATGCATGAAGAAGTCAGCTGGGGATCCCAAAAGACTGGCATCGTTAATGATGATGACTCGTCAGGAATAAGTACAGCTATGATATCAGTTATATTACTGTCACTGTCATCAATGACATTTCCAGCAAAATTGATCGACAAATCTCATCGAGAGTATTAAGCAACTGGCTACAAAGTATAAGTCGCGGAGTATTCTTTGTCGATCTGTATAACATTCCAAACACTCGTGGGAGACCATTTCAATAAAGATACGGAGGCTATAAATTTCAGCACGAATAGTAGAAGAAGCCGCTTCTACCACAGCTCGCACTTTTCTGGACTCTGGGAAGGGACGGACGGTGGTCGGTGGGCCGTAATCACCTGTCACTGCATTCGGCGACCGCCCCATTGACAACTCTCAGCTGCCCATGAAGGGGTACTCCGGAGGGTCTATAGCTTTTTTCTTGGTTGGCCTACGACTTGTCAGGCATGTTATTAGGGACTGTTTGCGTTAGGGGCGGCTACACGCAAGGTGACAATTGTTTGAGGTCAGGAGGCGATTAGACGCCCCTAGTACCTGCCTGGCCCCCGTGTTATTCCGAGAGGGTTGCACCTGACCCAAAAGAACTACTCAACGTCTGTTTAAAGAAAATACCACAAGATTCGATATGCTGTTGTCTCGAGGACTGTATCAGTGACAGAAAAATATCTAATATTTATTTCACAATCTAGTTTTACAAGCTGTTCTTCACTTACCATTTGATTGCACTATCTGATACGCATTTCTTATGTTCGACTTATAAAACTACCACATCGCTTTGAGGTCCTGGACAACTTTCTCGACGCTACTTGATGACAGCTCAACTGTCAAATATTTCGTGTTATCTGTAACTAGTTTTCAGTTTTTAAAAGTGCTTTATGTACAGCAGTGCCTACTGATTCACAACCAAATCAACATACTTACAAGCGCGTGTGACAGTAATACTTGACTGCAACCAAAATGAGAATCAGAAATTGAGATACGATCATAAGAACTTTAATTATAGTCCTAAAAGAATTGTCTACCATTTATTGTATAACGTCTACTGTTCAAGCCAAACTTTGGGACTATATGGACAGTAGTGGGTCCTGATGGAACTTACATCCCACGGTAATTGATTTCTGAGCTTTGAGGGATTACATGCGGTCTCGTCGGAAAGGCAATGTCAGCTATAGGTCAGATCATCAGTTGAAAGCCCCTTTCTTTCGCTCGTTTTTGTTTACATGGTACTGAGAATATTTAGTAAGTACTGTAGGCATAAATTCCAGTTTTCCATTTGCAAGACTCGGCAATTGAAGATCGGCTAACGTAATGTTTGCAATAAGGTCTTTCTAAGACATTCAGTGCGCTGGTGGCCGTAACTAGACCATCGATTGTGGCGGCGAAGCGAAGCTCTAGGAGGCACGGCTACACTAGCTTTGCTCGTTTGTTAATGCGGCATGCAGCAACCGTACTTTTCTGAGGTGTCGATGCTTTCGCGATGCTTTCGCGATGCTTTCGGACGACACTACAGAAACATATTGTTCGACATTCAAATTTCAACAATGGTAGGGGTTGAAAAATATCAAAATTTTACTTCCCTTGTGTAAAAAGTGTAACATGGAAGAGCATGACTTTAAATTTCTAGGTGTTTAATGCACATCATATCTGTTTCCTGACGAACATTCTACAGAAGTTCGTGCTCTTGAACGAAACACCAATATCGTTTTCCACAAGTGGCTTCGACTTTTCAGGAACTACTAAAGAGGTAACTTCAAATGGCGCTTTCGCTTGTCATCGGAAGGACAGCGGCTCAAATCGACAATTTATACTGTCGAGACGAATTGGGCTCGGATGACAGATATGGCTACAGCTCGGACAACATGCGGTCTTGCATCAACTTGTTGAAAGGTTACGTCATGACGACCTCCAAAATGGCGCACAGTCATCAGTATTACAACGTCTGAAACGTACCGAATGCTGTCCAAATTATCTGCTATACGAACCAGAGGTGAGAATGTTGTGTACCCAAAAGCAAGAAATACATTAACGTCAGGTGCAAGGGCAATAAGATGATGACGCTTACAGTCTGACAACGTTTGCTCCTCTCGAAGCCTGCACACATGGATACACCCAACGTGAAACTGAAAGCAGAAATCGGACTCATCTGAAAGGCGATGTGGTCTTAATCATGTGTTCAGTGTTGTCATCGGGATCGTCTCTCCCTGCCGTCGCATCACGGGATTCTGCGACAATGGTCTCCATGTTTACAGTCCGTTGTGTTCCAGACATCATCACACATTCAGTGTGGGTACTTTCCTTACTGCAAATAAGCCCATTCCTGACTCAAGGTAAGAGCCGTAGCACTACCATCCTGCGTAGCCAAGCAAGCAATGTGTGTGTGCTCTCGGGCGCTAGATGCACGGGGCTCCCGAGATCATGCATGGCGTTGAGTAAGGCCTCCTGAACCTATAGATTCCATATTCGTAAGACAGTCGAGGGTGTCCTGCCAACGAGAGCAGCAACGTAGCGAAATGATAAGCCCCAACCTCGGTAGACCACAATCGTGCTACAAACACATGCCTCTTACACGAATAAAATTTAGTTGCGATATCAGAATGTGAAATCTACTGCACATTCTTTCCTTATCTGCACAATTTTGGTGATATTACTTTTGCGTATTTGTTAAGATTGAACTAATATGCTAATAACGTGCATGTAAGTTACGATCACGTAGTTTACTTCATGTGAACTTGACGTTTGTTATTCTCTGTCTTCGGAGCTTCTGTTCTTCGCAGGACCGAAGCTGAGCGTTTCCTCATTGAATAAAGCGTTATACCTATAAGAAAAACTGCTACAAGATCTCTACGTCGGAGTAAATACAATATATTATGCGTAAAAGTGACACATAGAAGCTGTGATATGCGAAAGCCCATAATCCACGAAATACGACTGGATACGGAAACTGTCGTCGAAAAAACTGAAATGCTGTCTCCCTTGGACTGAATTTACAAATAGTTTCAAGAGACCTCACTGGTATGCAAAACACTGAAGAAATCAAAGGCTACACACTGACACCGATATTCAAACCGTCAGCTGCTTATTTGAGTGTCAGACTTCCAGTTAACTTTCAAGGCTAACACACATAAATAGTATCACAGGGGTTATGAATATGATTATGAGAATGGCACTACACTGCAAGAAATGTGTGAAGGCAACTATGTGTGCCATAAACATCACCAGCAGCAACCTGTGCCACTTAACAGTGGTTGATGTGGTTAATGCAGAATCCTTATAAACATTCATATCTGCTTCCTGATGAACATTCTACACAAGTTCGTGCTCTTGAACGAAACACCAATATCGTTTTCCACAAGTGGCTTCTACTTATCCGAAACTACTAGAGGTAACTTCAAATGGCGCTTTCGCTCGTCATCGGAAGGAGAGCTGTTCAAATCGGCAATTTATATTGTTTTTCGTGATTAATCTAAATCGCACAAGCGAAATTCCAGGCTGGCTCCATTGAAAAATGACAGAGCCCTGGTATCTTTTCTCATCATCATCATTATTATTATCTCATCATGGCCGTTTGCCATCGTACGACTGTGCATGTGGTCTCCGAATGAGGTTACGATGTAACTGAGGCACTGAGTTTTACAATTGAAAGGAATCGGTTCATATGCAGTGCAGCAATCTCTGATTATATTCTTGGTAATTTCCGTAGATCAATTAATGCGAGTGGCTGAATAGTTCCTTTCGAGCTGAGGCTTTTGTCGGTGAAGATCTCATCGTGGATTAGTTGTTAAACCCTAAACATTCTTCCTTTATTTCTCTCTACTGCGTAACACGCTTTTGCTTCAGACCTTTCAATTCTCCGTCTCTCTTATTGCCGTCCCCGTGTCTTTCTTCGCTCTTCAACATGTTTCCCACGAGGAGCGGGGAATGAAAGCAACGTTGGCACCCTGCAACGAAACCGCGGAAAAGTACAGTTACTGCATGCTGCACCGACAAATCAGCAACGTTAACGTAGCCACGCCTCCTAGAGCTTCGGTACACCGACACAATCGATGCTGTAGTGACAGCTGAGCATAGGAATGCTCAGTTCAGCTCGCAGTCAACGATGAAGACGACAAGCCGGCCGAAGTGGCCGTGCGGTTAAAGGCGCTGCAGTCTGGAACCGCAAGACCGCTACGGTCGCAGGTTCGAATCCTGCCTCGGGCATGTATGTTTGTGATGTCCTTAGGTTAGTTAGGTTTAACTAGTTCTAAGTTCTAGGGGACTAATGACCTCAGCAGTTGAGTCCCATAGTGCTCAGAGCCATTTGAACCATTTTTGATGAAGACGACAACACAGCCTTAGACAGGTCACCAGTGCACTGAATGTATTAGGAAAAACTTATTGCAAGCGTTATGCTGGTTGATCTTCAAATGCCGAGTCTTGTAAATTTTTATGTATCAAGTGATACTTCAATATTCAGAGACAGTTGTAAATACTCAGAATTTCCCTGTGGAAGTGGATTATACAATGTTAAGTCATATCTACATCGTAAAAAGTGAAAAAATACTTTATACGTTGTAGTTTCGTTCACTCCCCTCTCAGAGAAAACCAAAGAATTCGCCGGTGTGCAGGCTAGCGTATTTTATTACAGGCACAACAGTTTCTAACTCGGGAATAAATAAATTTCTGTCGATTCACCAAATACATACTGCAGTGTCAATAAACTGTCTTTCTGTTGAGTCATGTGTGAGACTAAAGAAGAATCGGGGAGGGCAGCCGAAAACACAAGTGTAAAAGAAGCTAATATTTTCTTATTTATCTATTTTCTGTCTAATTCACCTGGCAATATTTGGGCTTCAGACCCTCTCTCACGTGTTTCTAGATACCCTTAGTGAGTCTACAGTACGATACATAAGAATTCCACTAGTAATACACACATCAATAAAAGTTTTGCATCACCTCGGTTCCCAGAACTACTGAAGATCGATGTTGACTGTGAATATTGTATCACAGACACAGTCCCTTTGATTGCTCAGAGATGTCACTAAACCCACCGAAAGATGTAAACAACCATGCATGAGCAGCGCCTATTAGACGGAAGGAGTCCGACAGCCATCTGTTCCAGTCATTCCACCAGGAAGGAAGTACACGGCTCGTGTTGTCTGTTCTTCAATCATGCCTAGACGCTCAATACCGTGGTTCGATCGCTTCCGCATTGTTACTTGGAGCCAGGAAGGGCTCTCAACAAGGGAAGTGTCCAGGCGTCTCGGAGTGAACCAAAGCGACATTGTTCGGTTCTGGAGGAGATACAGAGAGACAGGAACTGTCGATGACATGCTTCGCTCTGGCCGCCCAAGGGCTACTACTGCAATGGGTGACCGCTACCTACGGATTATGCATCGGAGGAACCCTGACAGCGATGCCACCATGTTGAATAATGCTTTTCGTGCAGCCACACGACGTCGTGTTGCGATTCAAACTGCGCAATAGGCTGCATGGACCGCTCAGAATTGGCATCTCGTTCTCTGCACAATGAGCGCTGCATATGCCTTCAGCCAGACAATCATCAGAGACGTGTTTGCAGGAAATCCGGTCAGGCTCAGCGCCTTAGACACACTGTCCAGCGAGTGCAGCAATGTGGAGGTTACCTGCTGTTTTGGGTTGGCATTACGTGGGGCCGACGTACGCCGCTGGTGGTCATGGAAGGCGCCGTAACGACTGTACGATACGTGAATGCCATCCTCCAACCGGTAGTGCAATCGTATCGGCAGCATTTTGACGAGGCGTAGACGACAATTCGCGCCCCAGTCGTGCACATCTTGTGAATGACTTCCTTCAGGATAATGACATCGCTCGTCTAGAGTGGTCAGCATGTTCTCCAGACATGAATCCTAGCGAATATGCCTGGGATAGATTAAACAGGGCTGTTTATCGACAACGAGACCCACCAACCACACTGTGGGATCTACGCCGAATCGCCGTTGAGGACTGGGACAATCTGGGCGAACAGTGCCTCGATGAACTTGTGGATAGTATGCCACGACGGATAGAGGCATGCATCAATGCAAGAGGACGTGCTATTGGATCGGTGTGTACAGCAATCTGGACCACCAGGCCGGCCGTGGTGGCCGAGCGGTTCTAGGCGCTTCAGTCCGGAACCGCGCGACTGTTACGGTCTCAGGTTCGAATTCTGCCTCGGGCATGGATGTGTGTGATGTCCTTAGGTTAGTTCGGTTTAAGTAGTTCTAAGTTCTAGGGGACTGATGGCCTCAGCTGTTAAGTCCCATAGTGCTCAGAGCCATTTGGACCACCAACTCTGAAGATCTCGCTGTATTTAGGAACAACATGCAATGTGTGGTTTTCATGAACAATAAGAAGGGTGGAAATGATGTTTATGTTTATCTCTATTCCTATTTTCTGTACAGTTTCCGGAACTCTTTGAACCGAGGTGATGCAGAACTTTTTTTGATGTGTGTAGATAATGTTCATAATAATGGCAAGTAAATTACAGGATGTAAAAAAAACCTATGTATTTAGAGAAGGGGTGGAAACTTTTTTGTGGCAAACATGTCACAGGCGGACCTTTCCTCGCTAGAGGTCCTTCAGTTTGCTGACACTCGTTCAGTGATGGTGATTGCAGTGTCATGAATGTTGTTTCAGAGATGTTACTGACACGTCGTCCGTTTACATTAATGCACAACCGCATCTGCATGCCAATGATTGTATAATAAGCTCAAAACAACCAGATGTCACACGAATAATGACTGCAGTTTCAGCCGAACGAGCAGCCAGCTGTTATTGACTATCGATAGATGTCTCCTAGACGAAACGCTTCGTCTCCGCAGACAAAAATAAATCTGCAGATGCGATGCCGGAGAAGGAGATGACTACGGTATAGTTCACCTCTCTCAGTAAATAAATTGGGGGAAATGTGATCAAATTGTTCTTTGGTATCAACAGACAAGTTCTGCAATCAGTTATTAAAAACCTGTAAACAATAGTACAATTTCTCATGTAAACACATAAACAATAATATTGTAATTGTTTATCCAGTAACTGGTGTAACGTATATACAACTAATATGTAACGCAGCTACAGCCAACATTGCCTATGTTCGTCTGTGAAAATGGACTCGATAAGCAACCTGAGCTATCAGTAATCGGAATCTAACCTGCATTATACTGTGTGTGTGTTGTATGAGTGTCAGTTTCACTGTCATTTAAGACCTCAACAGATCGTTACATGAAAAACGTAAAAGTAACATTTGGATAGGCTATCTGACTGCGTATCTGAATATGAAAAATACAGGAACAAATGAACCTGTAACAATGAATACCTAAGTTATCTGACTGTGTTTTTGAACAAGAACAAGTGAACAGAATCTGGCTTGTGCAATGGAATTCACTGGATTAGAGTACATGACATGTTGTAGTGTGTCAGCGTCTCTGTTTTGGCCCTCAGTTTTGCACCCACCTCTTTAGATGAGTGCCTTGTTCCATGTGGCTAACAGCAATTCGCAGCAGCGGCTAAAGCTTATTGACACTAAGAATGAATTTAATAAGTTAATAAAAGGGAGTTTGCTTGGGTCCAGTTAATTACTAAATAACTTGTGAGAAGGGATTTCATAAATTATTGTGTTTAAAACTTCAGAATTATCATGACAACAACGTAGGTGTCAATAATGGCTGAGTGCCAAATTAAAAAATTATTTCAATTTCAAAGCTACATTAACATTTAATAACTACAGCAGTTATATATTAATTAGATGTGGAGAATAATTATTATTATTTGGAGGATAACGAGGCTTCTGTAACTAATAAGCAAAACATGGGATTATTGGGAACTCGGACTAACAATTACGAGCCTAACCTTGCTTTTGCTCTATGCTTGAGAATTTTACCTTGAATTCCGTCTTCAAGCGTAGTTAAGCCATCGGAATCTCTCCTAGCTGTATAAATGAAATCAGGCCTTGAGTGTGGTAAGATCTGCCATCACCGACGTGAGGGTAGCGTGACAAGTCTTCTGTTCCGAGCTTTCGACCGACACTATTACTTCCACGTTCGGAGACCTCGTCTCAAAAAAATGCTTAGAATCGCGGTCCGATGTTTCGCCCTCAGATTGCTACCATCAAAGTCTGAGTGCTTACACAATGCAAAGAATAGCGTTAAGTTGGCTATATTGTCTTCAATGTAATGGAGAGTTTCGACACTCCTCTTACACTGGACACTGCAAGCAGTAATGAGAACTTATCCTTCTTAGCAGTAAAACGTACAAGGGTCGGACAAAAATATTGGAACAACAAAAACTGCAGGTTTGAACATAAATTTAGATGCTAGGCTGCCTTGTTGTATCTGACCAAGAACGGTAAATGTGCAATGTCGTTAATACCCTGTTAGTACCAACTGCAATGTCGTCAATACTTTGCAAGTGTCAACCGTGGTCAGAATGCTGTTCTTTGTATTTGTGAGCGCCTTATGTGGGAGCAATATGAGTTTGAACGTGGACAAATTGTTGGGGCTCGTATGGTGGGTGCTTTCATAATCAAGGCAGCCGAAGGGTTTGGTGTTTCAAGGGCACCGGTTCAAAGATTTATATCGCATGCAGGAAATGCAGCAAAACATCTTCCGCTAAGTCACAACATGGATGAAGTGTATGTTGATTAATCGTGACGGACCCTTATTAAAGAGGGTTTTGACGAAAAATAAGAGGACCACAGCTGCAAAAATCACTGCAGAACTGAATGTCACACTTGAGAATCCTTTCAGCACCAAAATGACACGACGGGAGTTGCACGAACTAGGAATTGCAGGGCGCACTGAAAATAAAAAACTACTCGTGAGTTATGCAAATGCCCTTAACAGGAAAACGTGGTGCCAAAGCTATAACACCTAAACTATGGAGAAATGTTATTTCATTGGGTGAGCCTTATTCCACACTGTTTCCCAACTTCTGGCCTTCAAAACCCTGTTTTTGCTATGGGAAACAACAAGTTATTTTTCGAGTTTTCTTAGTTTTGTGCCACTTTGTAATATGCCAATGTAATCTTACTATGACCAGAAGGAACATAAATTTGGAATAAAAAATTTATATAGACTGTCAAAGCACCTGAAGAAGAGCGGGGAGAGGTTGAAATGCATCGCGAATTGAAATAAAATCACAGGTGCGACTGAATTCCGTTGTGCTTTATTTTACGAAAGTTATATAGTCAGCAATGTAACACTGAGAGTAATGAAGGGATTGAGGTTGCCAACAATTTTCCTACAACGTGTTAAAGTTTTATTTTTTTGGTGTTTCTGTATTTTGGTCCATCCCCTGTAACTGCGTTGAAAAATGGCTCTGAGCACTATGGGACTTAAGTGCTGAGGTCATCAGTCCCCTAGAACTTAGAACTACTTAAACCTAACTAACCTAAGGACATCACACACATCCACGCCCGAGGCAGGATTCGAACCTGCGACGTAGCGGTCGCGCGGTTCCAGTCTGTAACGCCTAGAACCGCTCGACCACCCTGGCCGGCAACTGCCTTGCAAATGAGATTCCAGTCATAATGTTCTGGATACGAAGCAGTCAAAAGATCTGTAAACGCTGGCCTAAAAGGGAGACGAGTGTTGAACTAACGTGATCCATATGGACAAAACGGTGCACGTGTGACATTTTTGTCACATAAAAATATATTTTCATTTCTTTTAAACTCTCCAAAATTTTGTGTATGTAGTATCTGGTCATTGAACACATGGAGTTAAACAGAGAGTTTACCTCCATGTTTTTAATATCCAGACGGCAATGCGCCACATGTAGTAACTTCATAATTCACGTATCTGAGGATCTGAGTATGGCAGTACAACTTTCCTGAAACTAGTGACCAGTATATGTGTGGGCCACCATCCATTTTGGATGCTTTTTTACACTGATGCAGATATCGCTGTCTATCTGACGATGTCAGGTAATTATGCTGACACAAATGTCTACGTCAGCGCGGCGACTATGAAGAGGGGTAACTGGAAGGTGTATATAACTGTCGCAAACAAAGCATTTTTGATTTTCGCAGTGGTTTCCATGTCGTGACCGATCGGACCTTACTTTCCGATTAGCCTTCATAGTAATGAATACAAGGAATATAGGAAGTCTCAATTCTGTCTATATTTTGTTGAGAAATTTTCTCGTTACTTTGTTGCCCAACAGAAATGCATGGAAGCAGTACAGAAGAAATCGGATATGGAGTTCACTAGTCAGCAGAGGAGCGAGAAACGATAGTAAAAGATTAGCGGATGAGATGGAAGGAAGAAAAGACAGGGTGATCAGGATGAAGAAAGCGTGTACGTTTTATTGTTATGCAAAACAGAACAGCGTCTCGGAGAAAGACATCCGAGCAATAAATGGCGAAGGAAAGCTATCAACATCAGCGGAAGAACACACATATTAAATTACCTTCCACTTTTATTACACCCAGTTAGGAACTAATAGATGAACCAACGTAACAGTAATTGTGACAGCTACAGAACGCTAGAAATTAAAGGATATTTACATTAATTACAGTCAGCGTGGACAAACACAACAGGTACGAGGTTTTTCCGTTAGTCATTACGTGTAGGTATCAGGTGAATTACACGATGCCACTACGGGCGACTGGCGTGCGGCGACAATTACGCCGCGTAGTGGGAGAGAGGGTAATTAACCGGCGTGGCTGAGCAGCCCTAGAGGGCGCCGTGGCGCGCTTTTTGCTGGCCCCTGGTCCGCCGCGGCAGGAGGGTAGGGACGGGCACAGCCGCCCAGCTGCATCCGCCCCCTCCGCCCCCCCCCCCCCCCCTTCTACTGTGGCCCCGGGCACACTCACGAAAATTACACGCCAGCCAGCCAGCCGGGCGGGCGGGCGGCCGGGGCAGCGCCGCGCCACGGGCAGATCACAGGGCTCTGTGCGGCCACGTGGCGCCATGGCCGGCCCACCGCTGCCGGCCGCGGCTGTGGTCAGGAGGAGAGAGGCCAGGAACTCAGCGACTCCTGCGCTGAGGGTTGCGTAAATATGAAATCAAGGAACCGCTGCTACGTCAGTGCTGTATTGGCTCCCTTCCTTCCAACTGCCCCAGGACCACGAGAAAGGTCGTGGCGCGTACGTCACAGCACGTGATCCTACAGGTCCTACGAGGTGCAGCAACTGTACCCGGCGGAGAGCGCCTAACTATTGAAAGGGTACACTACCACCCGACATTGAAAATAGGTACAACATCCTTCGTTATTCTTGTCACAACGACATATTTTTTGTAATAATAACTCAATTTCACTTAATACACCGAAGCCAGCTACCAGTGTAGGAAAGAAGGACAATTTATTTATTTAATTGATCACATGTGCACTCCCACAAAATAAATCCCTATATCCAATTTGGTGAGATCTGTGAAATGAATGAATGTATGGTCGTCTGCTATCTGCAGATAGTGGATGTGCAATATATGTTCATCTATGAGACGATCCTTTGGTCACCTTTGGTAGAACCAAAGAGATGAAATTTACCTGAGCTTTGAGCACCTGAAATGTGGCTGGCCAGTACGGTAGCATGGTGCTCCCCCACCTTGAGGGAGATGCGAGATGACCTGAAGAATGGTCATGTTTCAGCAGCCTGGCGCTGGATCTAGTGTTGGTAAGACCTTGTAATGTCTCTTGATCACGTTGGAATGAAGCCACATCCGTAAACAGATCATTTGCACTGAAATGAGGATTGACACATTGTTGGATGAACCATTTGCAGAAGTGTAGCCGTGGAGGCCAATCAGCTGCTGATAGTGCCTGCACACGCTGTACATGGTGCGGAAACAACTGGTTCTCCCGTAGTACTCTCCATACAGTGACGTGGTCAACGTTACGTTGTACAGCAGCAACTTCTCTGACGCTGACATTAGGGTTATCGTTAACCGCACGAAGAATTGCCTCGTCCATTGCAGGTGTCCTCGTCGTTCTAGGTCTTCCCCAGTCGCGAGTCATAGGCTGGAATGTCCCGTGCTCCCTAAGACGCAGATCAATTGCTTCGAACGTCTTCCTGTCGGGACACCTTCGTTCTGGAAATCTGTCTCGATACAAACGTACGCCGGCCGCGGTGGTCTCGCGGTTCTGGGCGCGCAGTCCGGAACCGTGCGACTGCTACGGTCGCAGGTTCGAATCCTGCCTCGGGCATGGATGTGTGTGATGTCCTTAGGTTAGTTCGGTATAAGTAGTTCTAAGTTCTAGGGGACTGATAACCACAGCAGTTGAGTCCCATAGTGCTCAGAGCCATTTGAACAAACGTACGGCGCCACGGCTATTGCCCCGTGGTAATCCATACATCAAATGGGCATCTGCCAACTCCGCATTTGTAAACATTGCACTGACTGCGAAACCACGTTCGTGATGAACACTAACCTGTTGATGCTACGTTCTGATGTGCTTGATGCTAGAACTGTAGAGCAATGAGCCGCATGTCAACACAAGCACCGAAGTCAACATCACCTTCCTTCAATTGGGCCAACTGGCGGTGAATCGAGGAAGTACACTACATACTGACGAAACTAAAATGAGCTCTAACATGGAAATTAAGCGTTACCGGACACATGTCCACATAACATCTTTTCTTTATTTGTGTGTGAGGAATGTTTCCTGAATGTTTGCCGTACCTTTTTGTAACACCCTGTATATCCTCCAGAGTTCGTAGTAGGAATTGGAAAGTTACGAAGTGGGGCAGTGTCGTGTGAAACTGAGATCAATACTAATTGAAGTGGGAAAGCTGAAAGTGAAGTGATTCTAACGTTGAGACTGTTCTTTGTGATATATTGTATGTTGCCAGTGTGATGTATTTCATGTAATTTAAGTATGTGTGATTTGCATGGGAGAGTTGCAAGATAGGTTCAGAGGCAGTGGGTTATGCATGTTCCTTTTGGTACCGCTCCGTCTGGAGGAAATTTTCGTGATGATGGGTGCGAGAGTCGAAGTGTGAGATATAGCAAAAGATCCACCATCCTATCCAGAAAGTGCACTGTATCGTTAGATAACTACGAGACCATAAGATAGAGAATCACCAATGTAAAGCCATGTCCACTGGGCGGAGTTTCTCATGTGTAATTGTTGTATAAAATGTAATGGTGTGTTTAGGTTATCTTTGAATCATAATAGAATTTATCGGAATAATAAAGATAGTGAAAAGAAAAAGCTTGGTGGCCTCGTTCTTCAAATAGTGTGTAGTCATGATATCCAGAATTTATAATATGTGCGCCATTCATATTCAGTGCGATGGCCACGTGTTGATCAAAGCCGTTGGGTAAGAAAGAAAATGTGGTATTGCCAGTGCGTAGTGAACAATCTGAGTTGCGTAAATTACTAATAGTCAGAAGTGCGTTATCCGTTTCCGTTGCGTAATATTCGAACAGGAGAATAATTTGTAGCTTAATTGTGGGTACTAGAGCACATAATCAGTCATTGATGTTAAACCCACTCGTTTGGCAGACTACTCATCTTGCAGGCCTGACTGCTTGATGCCACAGTATGAGCAAGGCATGTGGGTGCCTCTCACTATATCAGACGAGTTTAAGTGTTTTTGATTGGGTGTTTAAGTGTATGTAAGTTTACGATATCGCACAACAAAATCAATATCTTTAAAGTGTACCCTCCCAATTAAATATTTTATTAAGGTTATTAAAATATTGATTTCCCGTGAGCCCTGCACGGAGCCGAGCGTTCGCCAAAAGTGGCAAACAACCCGACTAACGTGACGTCACATCTTTGACTGGGGGCCCATATACCTCGCTGGCCCCAGTTCTGCCAATATGACGGCTCTGAGAAAGATGACGGAGTGGTCGCTTTGTACTCGTTGGGTGACCAGCTCTCCCATATTACCCAGGATCCACCGAATTACAGCAAATTTCAATACTTTTTTTTAGATCTCCCAGCTCCCTTATCGACCGCCGATTTCTCCTGTATATTTCATCAGTGGTCACTGGTGTAAATATGCTCTTCACGATAAATGATGGCACCCAAAACACTTGCAGGATAAAGATTTATTAAAATTCTTGACCAAGGTTTCGGTATATATAAATATACCTTTATCAAAAGTAAAATATCCTGAACAAGAAGACACTTTCATTAGCAAAAACTTAGCATCAGAAATAAGAAAGAAAAAACACTATAGCTTAAGTAACCGTAAAATTATCAGAGTATTACAGGCACAAAAACTTTGAGTCACTTACTAAAATTACGTCCTGCAATGGAGATTAATAAAATAATTGTGCCAAAGGCGTCTTCAGGAGTTAAGTAGTTGCAGTGCCTGTAATACTCTGGTAATTTTACGGTTACTTAAGCTATAGTGTTTTTTCTTTATTATTTCCAATGCTAAGTTTTTGCTAATGAAAGTGTCTTCTTGTTCAGGATATTTTACTTCTGATGGAGGTATATTTATATATACCGAAACCTTGGTCAAGAATTTTAATAAATCTTTATCCTGCAACTATTTTGGCTGCCATCATTTATCGTGAAGAATTTCAACAGTTGCTGTTTCGGCCATGCTTAAAATCTTTAAATATTCACTGTGATCACACCGAACTTTAAGTGTCGCAGCCAACACACTGAACAATCGCTTTATCGCGAGCGACTCAGTATAGAGTATCACTCCAATTCGCTAACGACAGAGATGCTCTCTCAGTCCAGTACTAAGTAGAGACTTTGTTCCGTGCTCTGCGTAAGCGCACGAGCGCACTCGCTCCTGCTATGTGCTCCCACTTCAAGAGCGTCACCGGAACGAACCCTCTCCACGCAAAAAGCAAAAGGGTATATCATACGCTGTCTTTCCCTCACTTATGTGGCTCATCCCGTCAGAAATAGTCCGCCAGTCAGCATTACTCTTACAAACAGGAGAATGGCGCTCCTTTTAAGCCGACAAATCCGGAAATATATAGCATCTGCGTTAGGCGTTTACTGTCCGCCTGTGAGAAGTCTGAAACTGTGCGCTAGGTCCGTCAAAAAATGCGTATGCTGAGACTCTCCCAAACAATACAGAGGGTTTTGCTTCTACAGTGAACACGGAGGCCATTAGCCCTTTTCTCTGGCAAAAACTTTGTGGTCCCCGGGCGGTCAGCCGGCCGGCACATCTGCGTGCTAACTCACCCTCCTACGGAATTTCAATTGGGCTGGTTGCCTCCGCCTAACAAAAACACCTGTGGCCATTGTGTCTTGAATGTTTGTGTACCCAGCATCGACTTTTTAATCTTGGTGTGCACTTCCGATTTATTTATTAGATTTACATATCGATTAATTGGAAATATGTAAAACTGACATTACCCTATCGACTTTGGGCTCAAATGAAACGTCTCCATACACAGAATACGATGGTAAGGTCGGAATATGTAAGAAATGAAGGGCAGGAGACCACACCACCTTACAAGTAGTCACTGGTATAAATACTGACCCTGCCAAGTACTATCAACAGTTAAAGTTTCGTGACCGACAGATCTCAAAAAGGTTTCGTATTATGATCAATACTATTGTTGATATAGTCAGTTTGTAACACCCCACCTGTCACTTATCTGGTTTTGGTGTGTGTTCACCCCAGGTAATTGTCTAACAGATCAACAGAGAGTGCAAAACTGCCACTATGTCGGATAACGCAAAGAAAGTAATAAGGCCCTGTGACTCCTGATTGAACTACGGTGGCAGTGTTGACATTAATTGATTCCGAATTGATCCCCTGTAATTAAAAAGGGGTGCACATTGATGTTATATTCAGCTATTGAACACCAGATGCAAATGTTGAACATAAAATTAATTAAGAAAATTACTTGGGATTTTAACTACTTGATTGAAAACAGATGCAGTCGATTAGGACAGATTTATTTTTAACCAGCATGGGGTCAACCACCCACTCACTGTCCCTCATTTTAAGGCAGCTGGAGGCCGCGCCCCGTTACCGCTTTCTTAGAGCATGAGCCGCCCTAAGCTGCCTATTGTTGCTTCCCTTCACCGCTCCCCGGCCAGCCACGGTCAACTCTGTATACTTCCCTGGGATAAACTAGCCTCCAGTAAATCGACGCGTTTCCACAAAGTTTTTCATGTCGTGTGAATTACTTTAAAACCATCACCCTACATGAATTATTCCAATACGTCCATACTATACCCTCTACAAGATGCATTGTGCCTTGTCAGTCATTTTTGTTCAGCCCTACTGTTCGCTCAACGTGAGTTAGGTGATCTTTAATGACTTCATGTAAGGGGCATAGTTCTTGCCACCTTACAAGTTTTCTCAAGGAAACATTTAATTATGAGATCTGTAACTCAGTTTTCTGTCGGTGCTTCCACCGAAAGATCGGTCTGGTTGAACGGAATGCGAGTAGCATAGGAAGAACAACACCGCCTCCACATGTGGAGGGGTCGTAAGAGGGGGAATGTTTCTTTCTCGGTCAGTACTGGCAACCCGCGGGTGCGCTCGCTTCGTGCTGCCTTACCACGAAATTGTTGCACTTGGCCTTTACAGTAAACAAGTACAGTGGTGACTAAGGAAAACGGATGGCACTGTGAAGGATTTCAAGACAATTGTGCATGTACTATGAGCGTGTCCTTGTGAAATATCGGAACAAAAATTCACGATAAGCTGACTGAAGTGCCCTCGCCCCCAGGTGCAGTAATATCGTGGTCAGATAACACACAGAACTAACATAAACTTGCAAAAGAGGATTATAGAGACTTTCATGTCCAAAGAAGCCCGGTATGTTATTTATTCCTCATTGACTCACACAACACAACAGCGTTTCGCAACGCTTTGAAGGAGTTCTCACCATTATGAATAACAAGCGGACTGATCAGTATTTTAGTGCGATAAATTTTCGCTAGAAGCCACAGTTTATTCAAGAAAAGGGTGTTTGAAGATCACTTTGTGCGTTTTCCTTGAACAGTTCAAAAACTGTGGCTTCCAACGAAAATATATTGCAGTACACAATGTTACTACAATAAATATCCTAAAAAAGGTCGCATTCCTTTTTTCTGCATCACTAATAGTTTGGGTGTAGCGAGTGAGAGAATATGAAAATCATGCGTATGGTACTTAAAAGTGTTGTGGGTTGCATAAAAACCAGCCGTAAGGGCAGTTGCATCACCGAGTATACACTCTAAGGAAAATGAAAGAAGGTCCACAACGAAGAAATTATCCGAATGGGGCAGAAATCGTTAGACATATTGTACACGTACAGACAAACAAGTGATTACAATTTCAGGAAAATTAGGCAATTTATTCCAGAGAAAGGAGCTTCACAAGTTGAGTGAGTCAATAATGTAACGGTCCAGCTCTGGCCCTTATTCAAGTAGTTATTCGCCTCGGCGTTGATTAATAGTGTTTGGGATGTCCTCCTGAGGGAAATCACGCCCAACTTTATCCATCTGATGCGTTAGATTGTCAAAATCCCGGATTGATAGGAGGCCCTCCCCATAATGCTCGAAATGTTCTCAGTTGGGGAGAGATCTGGCGACCTTGCTGGCCAAGCACAAAGAGAAGCAGTAGAAACTTCAGCCATGTATGGGCAGACATTGTCTCTCTGAATTGAAGGTCAAGGATGGCTTCATATGAAGATCGACAAAATAGGGCACAGACTATAGTCGATGTATTAAGGGTGCCACAGAGGGCAACCAAGAGACCCTAGACTATCACTCCTTGTTATCGGACCGTATAGCGGGCGACAGCTAAGCTTGATATCCCACCTCTGTTTGGGGCGTCTACAGAAACTCTTCGGCCTGTACTCTCATTGACTGTAGTACATTTGTCTTGAGTAATGAGTCCCGTTTGCAAATGTACCCCTTGGCCATCAAAGACGTGTCTGGAGACACCCTGGACAGAGTCGGCTACCATGTTGACTGACGCCCACCATACGGCCCGATAACAATAAATCGTATATACTTATATGGATATGGTGTCTGTTCTTTCGGACATATAAGGTGAGGGTTTCTACGGCTTGTCTTCGCGCCTGCAATACTGTATCTTGGCCAGCAAGGTTACCGGATCTCTCCCAAATTCTCTGACATCGATCTGTTGTAGAATTTTAGAACATGTTTTTTGCTCGCGTATCATGTCATTTCTGGAAACCCAGAATCTACTCTGTAGGAATCAACATGGACTTCGGAAACAGCGATCGTGTGAGACGCAACTCGCTTTATTTGTTCATGAGACCCAGAAAATATTAGATACAGGCTCCCAGGTGGATGCCATTTTCCTTGACTTCCGGAAGGCGATCGATACAGTTCCGCACTGTCGCCTGATAAACAAAGTAAGAGCCTACGGAATATCAGACCAGCTGTGTGGCTGGACTGAAGAGTTTTTAGCAAACACAACACAGCATGTTGTTCTCAATGGAGAGACGTTTACAGACGTCAAAGTAACCTCTGGCGTGCCACAGGGGAGTGTTATGGGACCATTGCTTTTCAAAATATATATAAATGACCTAGTAGATAGTGTCGGAAGTTCCATGCGGCTTTTCGCGGATTATGCTGTAGTACACAGAGAAGTTGCAGCATTAGAAAATTGCAGCGAAATGCAGGAAGATCTGCAGCGGATAGGCACTTGGTGCAGGGAGTGGCAACTGACCCTTAACATAGACAAATGTAATGTATTGCGAATACGTAGAAAGAAGGATCCTTTATTGCATGATTATATGATAGCGGATCAAACACTGGTAGCAGTTAATTCTGTAAAATATCTGGGAGTATGCGTGCGGAATGATTAGAAGTGGAATGATCATATACAATTAATTGTGGGTAGGCGGGTGCCAGGTTGAGATTCATTGGGAGAGTCTTTAGAAAATGTAGTCCATCAACGAAAGAGGTGGCTTACAAAACACTCGTTCGACCTATACTAGAGTATTGCTCATCAGTGTGGGATCCGTACCAGGTCGGGTTGACAGGGAGAAGATCCAAAGAAGAGCGGCGCGTTTCGTCACAGGGTTATTTGGTAAGCATGATAGCGTTACGGAGATGTTTAGCAAACTCAAGGGGCAGAGTCTGCAAGAGAGGCGCTCTGCATCGCGGTGTAGCTTGCTGTCCAGGTTTCGAGAGGGTGAGTTTCTGGATGAGGTATCGAATATATTGCTTCCCTCTACTTATACATCCCGAGGAGATCGCGAATGTAAAATTAGAGAGATTCGAGCGCGCACGGAGGCTTTCCGGCAGTCGTTCTTCCCGCGAACCATACGCGACTGGAACAGGGAAGGTAGGTAATGACAGTGGCACGTAAAGTGCCCTCCACCACACACCATTGGGTGGCTTGCGGAGTATAAATGTAGATGTAGAAACTGAGCAAGTTTGTAAAATTAAGAGGACGGCCTGCAACGATTTTGGGATTTAGACGATCTAAAGCACCAATTGGACAGAATTTGGCACGATAACACTCAGAAGGACATAAACAACACTGTCAAGGCCGAATAACTGCTTGAATAAGGATCGGAGGTGGATAAACACATTACCGATTTTGCTCATTTTTTGAAGCTCTTTCTTGAGAATAAGTCATCCAGTTTCTCTGAAATTGTAATCATTTGTTTGTCCCTACATGTATAGCTAAAACCAAGCTCCGCTCGGACAGGTTCCGGAAGACCCAACGGTACTGACCGACCACCCCGTCATCCTCAGCCTACAGGCGTCACTGGATGCAGATATGGATGGGCTTGTGGTCAGCATATCGCTCTATCGGCCATTGCCGGTTTTCATGACCGGAACCACCACGTCTCAGGTAGCTTCTCGATTTGCCTCACAAGGGCTGAGTGCACCCCACTTGCCAACAGCGCTCAGCAGACCGGATGGTCACTAATTCTAGTGTTAGCCAAGCCCGATCGACAGCGCTCAACGTTGGTGATGGGAACCGGTGTTACCACTGTAGCAAGGCCGTAAGAGTACATGCACATCACGTCTGCCGATTTCCATCCCATTCGGATAATTCCGGTTTCTATTTTTGCTTCTTTGCAGCGAGTCTAAGGCTGATAGATCATGTCATGAGGAGCAACATTTGTTAGAAACAAAATGTTCGCTCAAAGCATTCACTGATGCTTCCCGGTGTTGTTACGCATCTTTTGTTATTGGATACCCCCCTTAGAGGTGGCTGGCATAGGCTCCCTATGATGCACATATGCAGTGTGTGTCGCCTGTAATTCAGCCATTCGTTCTGCGTGGAAGGGGGTAAGCCAAGAAAACATAAAGTTCCTATATCTCTCCTAAAATATCGTTGCGCACTTCTTTGTAAATCACTCTACCAGTTTACTGAGGTAAGCAGTATGTAGGTGCAGCATACCTGGTTAGTAGACCCTGCTAGTTCGATGAAATCTCGTTATCCCAGGGACAAGGAATTCAATGAAAAGATGCCTAGCTTTGCCGGGGTTATACTGTGTGTTATATATTATTTCCACTACCTTTCATTATTGCTGATGCGGAAGCGGTGTGTACCATGTCAGCTACTGGACTCAGTTCGAGACCTGGTGCTTACGTACGGCATTGATGGTTCCGCGTTATTTGGCAACTGCAAAGGCGTGTTACTATAACACGTTTGACATTCTTTGAACAGAGCCGAGAGCGCTGTGTGAGGTGTGGGTAGTACTCTGTAGATATTGCTTTCAGTACGCAGCCCTGGAATATTCTTCTTCTCTTTCATCACTGGATGTGTGTTATATTCTGTTGCCTCTCGGAGACGTACCAGCGTGCACAACTGAATTGAAATATATACCTATATTTAAGAACACCGGCGGAAGCGGGTAAGAAGGCACTGATTACGCACAGTCGCAACCTGGTGTCATCCCACCTCAATACCAAGTGACAAATGATAAGCATACTCAATTCCTATTGCTGCTTTTAGTTACAAACACAAGTCGTTTCGGCTTGAAAAGTTATTCCAGTCTGAGTCCTGCTAGCAGCAGCATTTACAGCGCTGATAGAATCAGCAGATATGAAAAATTTTAATGAAAATAAGTGATTACTGCACATCAGTGGCTAATAAGCGGCCTCAGCTTGACTCTGGTGATTCTACAGGTATGTGTTTAAGATTCCCCGGTTTGTGCGGGTTCGTTATAGCTGCAGTCTGATGATTAGTTTCTTCTTGTTGTTGTGTTGCAGATGTGATGGCTGTGTGCCTGTAACTCCTGTTGCTTGACCTTACACGATGATGATGCTTTCGTCACTCCAGCTCAATTTGTTAACGATGAATTCATTGTGCCTGCAATCACCATCACAACTCAGTCCGTCATCATATGTGTGGTACTGCCTAATGCCACCAGCACGTTTGCCAAACCAGCCATGAACCCGGACCATCTCGCATTTCTAGGTCCACTCATGGACACTATTGCGATGGTTGTTGATTCACAGGGTAAGATATTGACACGGCATCACAGTAAATAATGCCTTACGGACTGCTTTGGATGCCGCTAAACTTGAACAAGAGTAAAGAGAAAAACTACAAGTGATTATTATAGACAAATGCGTACACCAGTTTTTACGCATGATACTAATCATTATTTTCTTTCTTTGCAGATATGATGGACGTTTGTGTACTCGCACCTGTGAAAGCAACAAGAACACGACTTGACACAATGATGAGCCACAGGTTGCCCCAGCCTGATTCATCAGTCTCCAATGATGTACTCACTGTGCCTGCAAACACCACCACAGCCTCTTCTGTCACTATTAGCCTGGTTCGGGCTGATAACACCACTCATATGTCAACACAGATACACTCTCCATGCCTTGGAGAACCTCGCAACCGTCATGAACCTTCACGGAATGAAGAGTCGCCTCGACATCACCTTGGGCTTAGCAGCACCTGTACCCTGCTTGCTCCGTTATCAGGTAAATCCTGCAGCCGCATTGGACTACTCTGTGTCTGCTGACACTTCTGGGGACAGGATCTCACGACCTCATATTGACAATACGAATGCTGGCTTCAGAGATTCAGCCACTTTCCTCGATGGTTGCCAAGGCATTTTGGACACCGTGCATCCCGAAAGCGTCAGCGACCTGTGGTATCCTGCTATTAAGTTTAAAACAGTTCTCTAGTACGAGCTTATGTACCTCCCGTCAGAGGGCAGTGATGCTGGTGAGGGAAACGGGATTGTTCAAGTTTGGAGGAGAACCGACGTGATATCATCGGGCAATTCAATCTCAAAGTGGTTCGAAACTTTTACGACGAGTGTCATTCACGGCCATTTTTCCGAAATGCAGGAAAGAGAATTGCGTAAGGTACTCAGCCGTCTAAACTACCTTGACGTATACTCACATGTTTACGATCCAATTAATGGGGTTCCTCGTTTCATCCCTCCTCCAAAAGACGTTTCCGCTAAAAGAAGAATGCGTTAGTGTCCAGAATCTTGATGAGAGGGATGAATATTGCTTCTCATGGTCATTTCTGGTTAGTGATAGAAATTGTCCTGCAATAACAGTGCTTGTGCCTAGTTACAACACATCTAATTACAACACATCTAATGTCCGTAAGCATCATAATTTCAATGGCTTCTCATTCACATAAAACTCCAGAATCTATCAAAATTTGAGAGGCAGACTACTGCCTAGATGCTGATGATAACAGAAAGCGTGAAGAAGAAGAAAATTACGATTAAAAATGACGATCGAAGAACGAAACAGTCAAGCATAAAGTAGAGGGACGCTTCTACTTTTCATAATTAGCCGATCAGCGCCCCAAAAATATAGGTTAGTTGCTATTCTCCAAGGGCGAGAAGCCACGTTATGATGTTGATATATTGCTTTTTTTTAACACAGGGCCTTGCAGTGGACCTTGGCATTGTGTGCACAGGTATAGCACAGTAAATAAGCTGCGACTGAGTGAGTAGTAGTAGAGACCACATGGCAATTTAAGTTATATTATTTTCTTGGATGCTAACAACCTCTATGGACAAGCCATGCAGCGATTTCTGAAGGCTGTAGGATTCCGATGGATGTCTAACGGGGAAATCACCGGATTGAAAGAGAAGATCCTCTACGTGGCTGGGGGTCCTGGTGAGGGATATGTCCTGGAGGCACACTTGGATTATTGTATCCATTTACATGACATGCACAGTGACTTGCCACTGTGTGTGCACCTTCCAGTCCCACGCAGAAGTTCTGCCAAACTGATGACAACCTGCAGAAATCTGCAGCAATGTCTCGAGTTGGGAATGGAGCTTACAAGAATCACCCACGCCATCTTCTTTGCTAAGACGCACTCGTTAAAGAGTACATTGCTTTAACGCTGAAATGAGGGCATCTGCGATGTCTGACACTAGAACTCATTACGAGTGACCTAGAAATATGATCGTTATCTTGGCTCAAAATGGTAGTGTTATCCTCATGCTCCTTTAAATAGCGCCTCTTTAAATCGCGTACCTTTGAAACCAGTTATCTTAGGTAAGTGACACTAGAAGTCTAGAACAGGCCCTCTATATTCACTTACGGGCTTCAGCTGCAAACGACGTTATCTTTAGTTTTGTTTGAGACATAAAACCAATCTTACATCTCACTGGCCACCTTCCTCTCCACGAGGCAAAGAGCTGACTTGGATATTCGGGTTTTCCTGTTTCTCAATGCAGTGGAAACGGAAATTCACATCATGACCTCACAAAACCCCACCAGCTCCTCGACGACTAAGGTTTTCACGTTTCGTGTAAGAATAACTTAAGGTAATTCTTATTAGGTCACTGCTTCAGATAGTAGCAAAATTTTTAGAATAATTGAAATATTTGAGTTGAAACAAGAGAGTGTAATATTAATGTTAAATTTTGTGTACTTAACGTAGGTGTGTGTGTGTGTGTGTGTTTGTGCATACACTACATAAATGAATTACGTTTCCCACAATCTGGAATGCTTGCTACACGCATAAACAAACAAATTCACAAGTGGATTAAGAGAGAGATGAAGGAAGCGTAGAATAAATTTCTTTTATTTCCGTCATCAATCCCAAAATATTTTGGCTGTTATACTACCGGTTTCAGTATACAATAACCATCTTCAGATCTGCATCAAAACATGGGAAAACAAAAGCATCTAGTGGACAATTAATATTTTAAACTAATATATACATAGTAATGAAAAGTAATAATAACTATGCCGTAGTGAAAAGTGTAGCTTTCATAGATGTGGAAGCATGCGCTTAAATACGACGAGGCATATTTGTATGCAGGTATGCATCGTCTTATGCAACTGCATGTTTTCACATCTATGAAACATATGCTTTTCACTAAGGTATATTTTACTATTTAAAGATGTAAACTGTCCACTAACTGTACTGTTTTCCCAAGTTCTGTTGCTGGTCTGAATATGGTTATCATAGACCGAAACCTCTAGTCTAAGGACGGATATAAAACATAAATAAATACTGAACTGCTATCGAATCAGGCAGTAACGTAGAAAGCGATCTTGTAGTTAATTGGGGGATGATACCCATTTGCTGAAAGCAGGACGCGAGCCAGTTACATTACGTTTCCCACTTCCGCACCTCTATCCGCCCCACTAAGTGACATGTTAATATTCCACTCATTGTCTTTGATGCGCAATGTCCTGAAGCCTTGGACCGCCGATGTGTCAGTACCTGACACGTTGTTACAGTGAATGAAACAGAGAATGATACGTTTTTGACAAATTTTCAGTTTGCCTTTGTCTTGAAATGGTATACTTCCATAACACCCAAATTACATACGTAAAGAAGCAAATATGGAAATTCAGGAATCAGGAATGTGTCATCGACCACTGAGAGACACAAAGAGCTGCTGAGGGCATAAGTTTTTACAGCGAACGCCACTGAGCCATAGTGATACCAGTCAGCTGTGATCCTCGGAAGAATGTACCTCGTATCAGTTAGATGTACATATACTAGATGGATCTGAGGATGTGGTTTGTAGCCCCGAAATCACTAAAGTCATTTTTGCAGTCAGAGGTAAATTTATTCCACATCTCAAATAATCGCTTTCCGGCTATTTACACGATTATTGCAGATCCTTACCCAAGGAGTAGAAAGTTGCACATGTCACACCAATATTCACGAAAGACGATAGAAGTAATCCATTTAATGACAGGTCCATATTACTAACATTGATATGAAGCAGGATTCTGGAACGTTTATTGTGTTCGAACATCATGAATCACCTCACAGAGAACGGTCTGTTGACACACAGTATGCCGGTCGGGTTGGCCGAGCGGTTCTAGGCGCTACAGTCTGGAACTGCGCGACCGCTACGGTTGCAGGTTCGAATCCTGCCTCGGGCATGGATGTGTGTGATGTCCTTAGGTTCGTTAGGTTTAAGTAGTTGTAAGTCCTGAGGGACTGATGACCTCCGACGTTAAGTCCCATAGTGCTCAGAGCCATTTGAACCATTTGACACACAGTCAACACGGATATAGAAAACATCATTCTTGTGAAACACAACTAGTTCTTTACTCACAGGCAGTGTTGAGTGCTATCGAGAGAGGATTTCAGATTGATCCCGTATTTCTAGAATTCCGGAAGGCTTTAGACACGCACATCACAAGCGGCTTGTAATCAATGTTCTGGAAGTATTTGCACTGCTGCGGGCAATTCTTAGTGATAAATACGTGGTGGCAAATTTAACCCGTCTCGCTCGTCAAAGCGAGCTGGAAACTCTTGCTTGCACTCATTTAGTAGTATCGCGGTGCTAAGGATGCAGTCATGTCAGCTCATAAAAGTGTGAGCGTGTGGGTGCTATTCTGTCATTCTGCGCAACGGATTAATCTGAGATATACCCTTTCCCTGTGGCTCCTGTAAGATGCAATTTCCACCCCCACAATACTACAGAAGTCAGACAGACGCTCCTAACGTTCTAAAGAGAAATGCCTGAAAAACTTTCAGCAATAAATATCTTCTGGAGTCGTCCGCTGTAAGGAAATGACACAAAAATTCCCAAAATTTCTTACGCAACTAGTGGGATACTTGGGTACTGGAGTAGTGCTAGTTAGTGTAAGAAAAACATGAAACTAGTGAAAATTATTATTTACTTTACAAAAATTCTGAGAAATCACAATGGCACTTTTAGTTATGAACTGAACACGTTATTCCTGGGTTCTTAAGGAAACTATGTGCTATGTTTGTAAAGAATGCGTAGGCTGGGTGCCGAACACGGGGTCGTTCTCCCTTTCACTCGGGCAAACTCTATCAGCTCTAAGGGCGATCGCCGGCCGACATAGATAGGTTGACTCGTCCTCTGAAGAGACCGGCCCTCCAGCATGCGTTTTGCCTCTCCCGAACTAAAAGCCCCTGCGACCGTCGTGTCTTGAATGTGTGTGTGTGTATGCCAGCCTCGAGTATTTCAATCTCGGTGCGCACTTGCGATTTACTTGTTATTTGCATATCGTTTACATGAATTCATACAACATTGACTTTTTCTTATCGAGTTTGGGTTCGAATGAAGCGTAATCATGTGCGATATATGATTGTGAGGGCGGAATATGTAAGCAATGAAGGTCAGGAGACCACGACATCTTACAAAAGTGTCTGAGTTAATGAGGGGTAGCGACACGATATTAGGATGTGTTCCGTGACTTCTGTCACCTGAGTGTACGTGTTAATGGAACACCTGTTAACCACCTTTGTTAACAGACGCTTCCACGTTTTGGTCCTCAATGATCCAAAAGTACACTACCAGAAAGAGGTGAAGCAACGAGAAGGACATTAGCAGAACATAGCTTCATAGGTTGAAATTGTGTGTATATTATTTTATTTATTACTAAATCGAGTCAAAAGTACAAAGAACGTGGCAGTATGAGCCCTCATGGCAGAACGACATTGCACCCCCTCTAGCCTAGATGCTTACGCTCATTCGGTTGGGAACGGTATGATAAAGCCTTTCTATCGTCTTCTGCGGCACGCTGGCAACAACTGTTGTTTGATACCCTGACTACTGGAGGTTGGGCGGATTTGATGTTCACACTTGCTCTATCATCAACATGCCTCTGGAATTTTCTGGCCGCGGAAGTGCATTCATCTGACGTAGACAGTTTATAGAGTCGAGTACGATGTGTATATCTCTTATAGAGATCTTCGTTATTAGAGAACGTATAGAGAGAGGCAATGTAGACGTTCATTTTTCAGTACGCGACCAGCACTCTGCACTGATTCCCTGAATATAAAATATTTCGTCTAAGGTATCCAGACACCGCTGCATAATGCAGAATTAGTCACAAGAGCCGAACCCGCCAGTGTAAAAGAGGGTGGAGTGTATTGCGTTGTCAGTAGAGAGGCAGCAATAGCAGATCGGGTCGGTCAGGAAAGGTCAGTGACTTTAAATGTCAGCGTCATTGGATGTTACCTGGGTAACAAATACGTGAGGGAGATTTCAACCCTCCTAAAGCTTCCTAAGTCGACTGTTAGCGGTGTGATTGTGATGTGTAAAGGCAAATGAACTGTCACAGCTAAATCAAGATCAGGGAGACTTCACAGACCGACGGGCAGGGACTGTTGATCGTTGCTGAGGGTCGTTGCAGAAATTTGCACGAAATCGTTCGTGAGTTCCAAAGTGCTGTCAGCAGAATGAATTTTCACTCTGCAGCTGGCTGTGCACTGGTTTGAAATTTCCTGGTAGCTGAAAACTCCCACGGTTTTTCAGATCTGTTTCTACCGTCATTCCAGCTAGCACAATGGCTGTGCGCAGTAAGTTAAAAGGAAAGTACAGTGACTGAGCAGCTTCTCATAATCCACCCGTTTCTGTTGTCAGGCCTTAGCGACATCGGAGGTGGCGTAAAGAGCAGCGCCACTGGATGTAAGATGACTGCCAACGAGTGATTTGGAATGACGAAGCACGCTGTACCCTGTATCAGTTCTATGAAACGGTTCGGGTTTGGCAAATGCCTGGAAAACGTTACCTGTCATCATGTGTAGTGCTGAAATTGATGTACGGAGGAGACGGTGCTACTGTGTGGGAGTGTTATTCGTTGTTACGGTGTGGTTCCTTTATTGTGCTCAAGAGAACGCAAATTGCGGGAGGACATTAACACATTTTGCAGGACCGTGTACTCCGTATTGTTGAGGAACATTCCGGATACAATTATTGCACCGGCAGAACAACGTACCCTGCCAGAAAGAAGCTTCTGTGAGGCAGTGGTTTGTTAGCAATAACGTTGCTGAAGTGAAGTGGCCTACACGGAGTCCTGACGTAAGGAAGCAACGGGTAGGATATTGTTACGTGTGGCCAGTATCCTCTTTCTGCAACATAAATGCACACATGGATTAAAATCCTTACTTTTACTGGATACTTAACTTGAATAGAGTTCATGTGTTGTGGTGCAAGCTGATCAGTAATAATCCTCTTGCAGACAATATCGACAATCTTGCTATTACAAACTTCAGCCACTAATCTGGTCGCTATGCTCTATCACAGCCTGAGAGAGCCAGTGAGTCAGTGAGACCCTCCGGTCAGCGGCTGCGGCCTAAATACTTGCTGTGGAGACGGCTTTGGCGGCGTGTTGCTCGTCATAGGTGCGCTTGATCCAGCGCCTACAATCGATCTTTGCGCTACATCGTTGCCGACTGATGACAGCTTACGCCAGTACATGAACCAAATGGAACATATTTGGGACAACAACTTAGACTTCGCTCCAGTCCCCAGTGGCAGCATCACTACCATCCCTGTTTTCGGCTCGAAGTAAAATGGGCTGCTATTCCTTCACAATGTTCAGACACCTCACTGAAAGTCTCTGCAGCAGACCTCAAGTCGTCAAAAGGGCGAAGAGTTGACACACCCCGTATTGACGTCCACTAATAGGTGTCCATATATTTTTGATCATATGGCATCCATGTGGGTGTAGAAAATCTTTTCCAGATCAGTGCACCCAGTAGCCTCAAAGAAGACGAAACGTAGGGCTTCGACACAAAAGAGGCCAACGCAGTGATGCTACACACGTACTACATAGCCAGTCTTAGTTGTCGCTGCAGAGCCTCCACCGTCCTCTGACACGAGCCCTCAGGCCGCGGCGGGCGCCCGCGGTTCGGCGGACGCGGCGGTTAGAGCTTTTTTGTAGCCGTGGGTCCAGCCATCGCCGGCAGCTCGGAGAGGCGGCGGTACGGCAGTCGTCGACGTCCTCCGGACCGCCGATCCGTTAACTCGACGCTCAATTACGGCGGCGCAGTAACCAGAGGCACTATTCGTATCGCTGCCGCCACTCGCTTAGTAATTTCTCCTAATGGCGTCTCTAATGACACTCATCTACTCGCGCCGTTCTTCAGTACTCACTCTGCAGCTATCGCTGACCACACTCGTGTTTACCGCTCCGTTTTGTGCCACACGATTAACCTACTTCCGCGTGCTCAGAGTAATAACCATCATTTCTGATTGATGTACGCATACCTGCGACTAAACCTACCCACAAGTCACAGTGTAGTATGCAGTGGGGGGGGGGGGGGGTACTTTCCATTGTAACACGTATTAGGGTTTCTTCCCATTACATTCGCTAATGATGAGCGTGAACAACGATTGCTTAAATGTCACTGTGCGTCGCTGTAATTACACTACTGGCCATTAAAATTGCTACACCAAGAAGAAATGCGGATGATAAACGGGTATTCATTGGACAAATATATTATACTAGAGTACATTTTCACGCAAATTGGGTGCATAGATCCTGAGAAATCAGTACCCAGAACAACCACCTCTGGCCATAATAACGGCCTTGATACGCCTGGGCACTGAGTCAAACAGAGCTTGAATGGCGTGTACAGATACAGCTGCCCATGCAGCTTCAACACGATACCACAGTTCATCAAGAGTAGTGACTGGCGTACAGGTACTGTGACGAGCCAGTTGCTCGGCTATCATTGACTAGACGTTTTCAATTGGTGAGAGATCTGGAGAATGTGCTGGCCAGGGCAGCAGTCGAACATTTTCTGTATTCAGAAGGGCCCGTAAAGGTCCTGCAACATACGGTCGTCCATTATCCTGCTTCTCGCTTCCCACGCCCGGGTTCCCGGGTTCGATTCCCGGCGGGGTCAGGGATTTTCTCTGCCTCGTGATGGCTGGGTGTTGTGTGATGTCCTTAGGTTAGTTAGGTTTAAGTAGTTCTAAGTTCTAGGGGACTGATGACCATAGATGTTAAGTCCCATAGTGCTCAGAGCCATTATCCTGCTGAAATGTAGAGTTTCGCAGGGATCGAATGAAAGGTAGAGCCATGGGTCGTAGCACATCTCAAATGTAACGTCCACTGTTCAAAGTGCCGTCAGTGTGAACAAGAGGTGACCGAGACGTGTAACCAAACGCAGCCCATACCATCACGCCGGGTAATAACGCCATCCTGGCGATGACGAATACAAGCTTCCAATGTGCGTTCACCGCGATGTCACCAAACACGGATGCGACCATCATGATGCTGTAAACGAACCTGGATTCATCCGAAAAAATGACGTTTTGTCATTCGTGCAGCCAGGTTCGTCTTTGAGTACACCATCGCAGGCGCTCCTATCTGTGATGCAGCGTCAAGGATAACCGCAGCCATGGTCTCCGATCTGATAGTCCATGCTGCTGCAAACGTCGTCGAACAGTTTGTGCAGATGGCTGTTGTATTGCAAACGTCCACATCTGTTGACTCAGGGATCGAGCATGGCTGCACGATCCGTTACAGCCATGCGGATAAGATGCCTGTCATCTCGACTGCTAGTGATACGAGGCCGTTGGGATCCAGCACGGCGTCCCATATTACCTCCTGAACCCACCGATTCCATATTCTGCTAGCAGTTATTGGATCTCGACCAATGCGAGCAGCAATGTCGCGATACGATAAACCGCAATCGCGATTGGCTACAGTCCGACCTTTATCAAAGTTGGAAACGTGATGGTACGCATTTCTCCTCCTTACACGAGCCATCACAACAGCGTTTCACCAGGCGACGCCGGTCAACTGCTGTTTGTGTATGAGAAATCGGTTGGAAACTTTTCTCATGTCAGCACGTTGTAGGTGTCGCCACCGGCGCCAACCTTGTGTGAATGCTCTGAAAAGCTAATCATTTGCATATCACAGCATCTTCTTCCCGTCGGTTAAATTTCGCATCTGTAGCACGTCATCTTCGTGGTGTAGCAATTTTAATGGCCAGTAGTGTAATATGATCTTATTGTCATACATTTTTCTACAAGAAGGTAGTTGGACTCCAGCTCATGAACATATCTGAAGGAACCAATAATATCATCAGGCCGTTGGTTATGTGATAATTTGCCTGATGACGGTGGAGTGGACCATCGAACCGGTCGCAATTAAATTAGTAATACACTGTCTGGCCACACTGATGTGCCCACCTGTCAAAAACCGGAATATCTACCTTTCACAGGGCGGACCACTCCGAGACGTGCAGGGAGAGTGACAATGAGGTTCTGGATGGGGCCGACAGTGTCGTGTCGCCATGTCCACTACAGTGTCGTCACCACCACCCCAATATTACTCTGTTGAGCATGCATAGCGCGAACAGCTCTATCTAGGTGGTGCTACAGATTATCGTCTGGTTTTAAATCTGGGGAATTTGGTTTCCAGGGGACTAAGGAAAACTCATTCTGATGCTCTTCGAACTACGCATATACATTGGGTGCTGCGTGACACGCTGCATCGTCTTGCTGGTAGAAGCCACCTTGCAGAAGGAGAAACAAACTGCATATGGGAGTGGACATGGCCCCCACATAGTTACATACTTCTACTGATCCATTGTACCTTCCAGAATGACGACATCATCCAAAGGACGGCAGGAAAAACATTCCCGAGGTCATAATACTCCCTGCTGGTAGCAGAGTGCTGACTTTAAGACGTTTCAAGCCGTACACCCCAACGGTCATCTTGAAACGTCCCCTTAGAAAAATTATACATGACTGTGCTTAAACTGACACACAATTGTTTTTAGCGCAACTCAGTCTGACTTTCAATAATCCCTACAAGGGAATGGCCCTGACTAGCATTAACCTGCACGTTTCACAAATCACTTACCTCACAAAAATCTTCGTTACTCGAACTACTGCAATACAGCGAGCGCCACTACTGCCAGCCAAATAAAAGATTCAAACTACTGAAGGCACTAACTACTGATAGGCATAGTTAGCAAAAGAAATATTTTGATAGAGAACAAAGAATGTACTTACCTTAATAGTGTTCAAAAGTCATAATATATATCAGTCCATGATATCCAATATTACAAATTTACTCTTTCTGATGGACACACGTCCAGACCGTCCGCTCTCAAAATTCCGCCATCTCTGTCCCCACATCCACCACTGCTGGCGGCTCACCTCCCACTGCCCAACGCTACGCGCTGTTAACAGCCAACTTCCCAAAACTGCGATAGCCAACAACAATGCAAACCAGCCACAGACTGCACACAGCACAGCCAGTGATTTTCATACAGAGCGCTACGTGGCGGTGGCGTTACCAATGTAAGAACCTAAAGAGCCTACTTACAATCTGTCCGATGCAGCATTAAATGTGATTCATCTGGAAAGGCCACCTGTCGCCAGTTGCTGTACTGGCGTTCAAATTCCAGTCTTTACCTGTCGCGGAGGCCCATACACAGCAACTTTTGCTGAACGGACGTTGAGGGCACACTGTTGGTAGGCTCTTGGTTCATTTGAGCGGTCATCTGGTCAATAGTAACATGTCTGTTCGCCCGTAAACACCTCCGCAGCCGTCGTACACCCCTGTTTCTGCAGCCTGTGGTGATTTATAGATGCCTCGTCGCCAGTTTTGGATAGCGCTGTTTTGCCATGCACGGTATTTTCAACCACGGCAGCATGCGAACAGTTTAGAAACTTAGCCCTTTCTGAAATACTCACACTCTTGGCCCGAAAGCCTTTGATCATGCATGAGCCGTGGTAAAATTTGCTGTTTTGAAGAGCGCGCCGCAGCGCGTAGTGTAAAGCAGTCGCAGCTTTGGTGTCTCCCTCTGGTGGGAAAGGGGAAACGTAGCCTGTTCACTTGCATTTAAGGGGCGCTATGAGCTCGCCAGGGGCGAATCTGGTCGGTTGGTCAGCCGGGTCAGTGTGGGCCAGTCAGTGTCTGTCTGTCGTCCGGAGTGATAGTATGTCTTAGGACGCCAGTCTGCTCGAGTTGTTCAAGCAATGGTCATTGGCGGTCGGATCGATCGGTTGGTCGGTCGCGCACTGCGACGCAAGATGACTTGTCCGTCTTGAGCGTCGGCGCATGTGAGGTTGCCACGTCAGTCCAGTGGGCTGCGCCGTATAGCGAAGGGTAGTGGCTTCGCGGCCGACACGAGAGCAACGGGAGTCAACCCACGACATTGGGATGGTCGGTGCGAGATGCGACGCCGTGAGACGGGAGCTCGGCGCGTCTTCCAGCGTCCGTTGAAACGGTTGGCAGCGGACGGTTCGGGAGAGCGTTTTGGGCGTGCTGCGCCAGGTCTTCACCAGACATCGGATTTTATTAAAGGTTAAGTGATTCGTGATATGTTGTTTCATTTACTTGTAAAATTCTACTTGTTTTCTTGGTCAGTCTCTCGTCCCCAGATTGCTCGTCTGTCTCTCGTCCGCATTTGTTAGGCAGTTAGTGTCTGTCTGTCTGTTTGTCGGTCTGCCATACGTTAATAGCTGCCTCTGTCATGTTTGTCGGTTTCACTGTTAACAAATTTATTGCTTAGGGTGTAAAGGCCGAATTCCTGAAATATGTTTTTATCTTGTCTATCATCTTGAGAGGTGGTATATGTGTAATGTAGAGCGTGTTGGTACATTTTATATAAAACTGCATTTCATGGATTTTATTTAAATGGTCATTTTAGTATATAAAGTTGCCTCCCTTCCACCGTAAGAGTTCTTTTAAAAAAAGAAGTTGCACTTTCTGTGGCAAATAATTTTTAATGTGAGTGTTTTGTACTATTTCCATCCCTCTTACGGGGTGCATAGTTTATGTGTTTGTGTGAGTTGTTAAAATTTTTAGTTTCAATTAATCTGGTGTGTTGCAGATTTGCACCAGTGTAGTCTTGCAGAGGTTGTTGTGAGCGGTCCTCACTACGGCCGTGTTAAAAGGGAGCGGCAAGGTGCTCAGCCCAAAAGCTCATACTAAAAGAAAAAAAAATTGAAAATTCTTATTTCTGCCTCTGAATAAATTGTAACTTGATATTTACAGGGTGATTTCTGATTATAATTTTAAATCTGCTTAAAAAAAAGGGGCTTTTAGGAATAAATTTTCCATTTATTGAAAAAAATACATCAGTTACCCATTGGCAACTACTTCCACGCTCACATAATGTGATTAAATGTGTTAATGTTCTTGACGAATCGCTAGTAAATAAAGTAAATTCCTAAGAAAAGGTTTTGAAACTTTAAATTCACGGTTCAATGCCCTTTCGGAAGTGAGACAAATCGCTTCGTTTCCGTGTTTCGGCAACGAGTACAGTGATTACTGCGTGCCCCCCCCCCCCCCCCCCCCGCTTTCCCCCGACAGGTATTATATACTCTCCACTGCTAGTGCTGCCATCTACCGTCTGTGTGTGTTTATTGCAGTTTACATCCTGCGTGGGTAGTGGTCATTTTAAAGTGACTGGACCATGTAAATACTACACAGCTGATGGAGTAACTCATTGCTTCGCATACTAATATGATCTTGCATTCATGGTCGATACGGAGCGATAGGGGCAAGGTTGTTAATATTTTCCTACATTTCTAACTTAGTAGAGTTTTTTGAAACTAGCTAGGTAAACTTTTGCTATCTTGAAGCGTCTGCAAGTTCGTGTTCCTCCCTGCGACGACGCTCTCCAGTGGATCAAACAATGGTGTTACAATTGAACCAGCCCTTCTTTGTATATGTTTAATATCCCGCGTCACTCCTGTTGGACATAGACCCAACATACTTTGACGATATTCTAAGATGGGTTGCACAGCTTTTTCCGTTACAGAATTTTTGTAGACTTACTGCGTTTTCTCAGTGGTCTATCAATAAAGCCTACAACGAACCCAACGTGATCGTTCTTTTCACATCCCTAGAGATTGTTGCAGCAGAAATTTGTGTGAGTTGAGGGGTTCTTTTTGTGACTCATTAATATTTTGTTATAGGATCCTACTTTTTTCTTCTTTGAACTACTATATTTTATCTTTCTGAATATTTTAAAAGAGGTTGCAAATTTTTGCGCTATTCTGAAATCTTACCAATCTCTGACTATTGAAGCTGCTTTTTCCATAGGGTTCATACATCTCTGCAAGTCACTGTGTGGCATGAAGCGGTAGATACTTTTCATCGTTGTCAGTCTTTCACTGCTGTATTCCACAGGCATACCAAGGAAAACTGACTGGATGTACGGCTGTTCTGTCATTTGATTCTCACGGTCGGCAAGCGTTATGTATAACGGAGGCAGTGAATTTGTTGCACAATCTACATCGAACACTGGCTTTCTTAAAAGTCTTCTGCCCAGTCTACTTGAAAACTTTCTCCAGACACTGGAGCGATCACGTGCCACAGGTTGTTTTGTCAGTAAGATGAGGCTAAGACCAAATTCAGCCAGGGGAACATTATGCACTGTGTCCCGCAAGGTACTGTGCTGTTCCCAATCCTGTTCTTGATCTTCAAAAATGATTTGTGTGCGACATTAGACGGCCATTCAAAAACTGTAATATTTTTTGATGACACTGTATATTTCTTAGAGATCTACGCATTTTCATACAAGAAAAACTTAGGAAAGTAGTCGAACAGGCTGTAATCCTGCTTCATAGGCACCGGTTGCCTATAAAACACAAGACAGAAAACAGAAAATCTACCGATAGTGCGAAGAGCAGAAAACCCGACCGAGAAGATCTACGTTTTTGTCGATAAAGGTTGAAAGGTCTCTGTTGGATTCCTTTCATGTTTAATTTCTTAAATCTGTTGTCATTTACGGCATAAATTCCTCTTCTAAATTTACTGTGGCGTTTCTGACTATCTGGGAGGAGACTGAGTAGTGGAACGTGTTACTTTTACACATAAACAAGAACGATCTGTCACACTACTACACTTTAAAACACAGTTTATATGTAATTCATGTCACACAGTCTCATACGGAACCTACATCCGCTTTCTTTTATATACTGTATATGATAAGATACTGTCATCCCCCTTCCCTTCTGTGTGAAAGAATGAACGAGTAAATGTATTTCTAGTTGCAAGCTTGATGGTAGCAGACAAGCCTGTCTGCTAGAGAACAGTAGGACCAACGTCGGAACAGGTAGCTACGCTTTCTAAAAGCAAAGAGGTTTCTATCCTTAGTATGGTCCTGTCCGTCCGTTGTCATGTTGGTATAGGATGCTGCCCCTCTGGCCACTTCCGTTTGTATTTGTGAGCCACCCCTCAGGAAGGGACCAGTCAGTCTGTCCGTGGCGAGCGTCTGAAGTGATAAGATCTCCGGCTAAGCGCGTGTCTGCCAAGTCCGTAGAACAACGGATTTCTTAAGTTCAGCCTAACTGAAAATTTAATCACCTTTATTTCAGGTTTATCTCTAAAATATCTAATGTTATCTTAAATTGCAGCGCAGTGTAATTCTCGTCTGAAGTTCAGAATATATTCCGGTAGTTGCTTTGTCACTACTTTGTGAGTAAAGTGGAACCACGTGTTGATCAGTAACTCTAACTAGCATCATCAATCTTAAATGCGAATGTGCGTGAGATTATAACGTCTCGACTTGACAATAATTTTCAATATAGCAACTTTTCTTTATGTTCAACCCACGTGGGGTGTACTTTGTGAAACCAGTACCACGTGCTTATACAGTTGTTTGACCCATCAGGTTAATAGTAAGACGACAGTAACCAGTTCGAGGTTTTTCTTTTGTAAATTGCTTTTCGATCTAATTCATTTTAATTATCAAAATTATTGTGGAGTTACACTCTTTGTGTAAACCAAGTTGACCACGTGAAGCATGTGGTGTAATCATCAAAGTAGCCCTCAGCTATTCTTTTCGGGAAGATTTCACAAAGAGTTAATATGAATTTAGTATACCAGTGTGTGGTAATTTCGTGATGGACAGGATCGCGCAACGAACGTAACTTCTTTGGGTGACAATTGAATCGGTTGGTTGTGGTTAATTTCCTCTTGCATATGTTTCAACGTTATCCGTGTGTTATTTTATGAATGCAGTGTTGTGTGGAGTCTCCCAATCTTGGCTCCATATTTGATGTGTTCCGTAAGATTACAATCTCACATTTTCACAATCCTAAATAAGGCACCAGCTTAATTACGACTCAAGTTTAATATGCTGAAATTTCAATGATCAATGTTAAAATAAATTTCCAAATGTAAACTGATTTATTTCTTTTTATTTAAATTCTCTTTTTTATATATAAATCACCGGTTGTCGTATGGCTATTAAAAGATTATAATTAATGTTAGTCTGGTTGGGAATTTGGTAAGCTAGACTGGATACCTGGTGAAACAGTTGGTCAGTAATGCAAGGTTAACTTCCCCAGACAGCTCACAGCTTATAACCCGCTTTTATTGTCTATCACTACCGCTTTCATAGCAAATTAAAGTAACAACATTACAAGGTGGAGAGAAAGAATGAACGTACGAAAAAGTTTCAAGGTCAAGGCCAGAAGAGCGGTGTATTTACTTACAAATGTGATTCCACTGGGCCCACGAATTCTGTACGGGAGTACACAGTTGGAGCTTTACTTGTGAAAAGTGTAATTAATGTAATTCGAATCACGTTTTACAATAAATATATTTAGTTCATTGCTAAACAAGATTTTTAGCCCTTGTTTATCAGTTAAAAACTAAGTGGCCGCTTTGCCCGCGCATGTCATCTTGCCATTTCGTGAAAATTGAATTGCTTATAGTATTTAATTTCATCGCAAGGTTGTTTTAAACTACTCTATCTTTTACTTCAGCAGCTGCAGATTATACTCACTCACTTCTATGCATTTCCGTCTATCGCTACTCCACTTAAAAATAGGAAAACGTTAGCCTGGCCACTTTGACCCGCTCTCCCCTATACAGACTTGACTTCTTTGTAAAATTAAATAAACGCTTTGTTTGGAGTTTTAAGTAAAACCAGCAGGTAAGTAGTGCAAGAGGAGCATTTTTTTTTTTTTCAAAATAGCTAGTTTTCTCGCAATAACAAGTTTGATTAGATTACTGCTGATCATAATTGGATGCTAGTATACTCACAGCATTAGCCTGTAGTGGCTGCGATTTACGGTACAGCACGAGTGACTGACAATAAATGCACTTGGGAGCAGCACTCTAGATCACTTGAAATTTCTTAAATTCGTTTCACAAGAAATCCACAAACAAACTAAAACTTTTCATTGGCCTTCGCCAGTAGTGACCCAACATATTCATTTCATTTGGCTTCAAATTAATACGCTGAAATTTACGCAGCACTGTGTGATGCTACTCATAAAGGCGAGCGTAAAAATGCTCAAAACTGACTCAAGGAGCAGCACTAAAGCGAAATTTATCTCCAAGAAATTAACTAAAACAATAATACAGGAAAGATTTATTCTGTACGCTTCGAAAATATCAATATAAGGAAGTGCTGAAATGAACCTCGGAAGGAGAGCAAACTGGTCGAAAGACTGCATATCGGCGGTAGATGACACATGTTAATTGGTGTAGGATGGCAAACGAATTTATGGTAAAAGCGTCATCAGCCTGCGACTTTGCATATTGGATGGAACACCTGCTGCCTTGCACCGTTCCTTCCTGATTCTCTCGTCTCTTAATTGGCAAATTTCAATTTTCCATCAAGCTCGTCTTGTGTAGAGGCGCTATGACTTCAGTCGTTTTTAATCACTAAATTACTTTAAGGTTAGATAGTATTAGCATTCAATCCAGCAGACGTTTACAACATAACAAAACACGAGCGGTTCGTCTAGACAGCCTCGTGTGATATAATTCTCAGCAATTAATGTATGTCCTCCTTCTTGAGAATCATCATACCAGACTTTCCAAGTTATTGTTGTTCTGGGCACATTCCGCTGCTAAGAATATCACGGCGAGAATTATGTATGTTTAGTTTATTGTTCATTTTACCTTTAGGGGGTATTGTTAAGCACGACTTATTACTGTAATTAGTTTATCAGAATGTCGTTTCATGACCATTGCAGCTACAGTGTAGATCTCGATTTATATTTAAATGGAGCTGGTCCGTTCTCTTACGTCTTTAGTGATGAGTCCCGCTTCGAACTGAGCCAGGATGACAAGCGAAGACGTGTCTGGATACGTGATGGGGTACCAAACTGACTGTCGCCCACCATACGGCCATACAATCAGGAACAGTGGTCTGGGATGCCATTTCCTTTATGAGCAGGAGCCCTTTGGTTGCTAGCCGCGGAGCCCTTATAGCATAGCATATTGACAGCATTCTACTCCCCCTTTCGTTGCAATTCATGGCAAACTATCCTGGGCTTACATTTCAGCAAGATAATGTCCACCCGCAAATGGCGAGAAGTTCTGCTGCTTGCCTTCGTGGTTGTCAAACTCTACTTAGGCCAGCGAGGTTGTCGGATCCCTCCCCAGTTCAAAACGTTTGGAGCACTATGGTTCAAATGTCTCTGAGCACCATGGGACTTAACATTTGAGGTCATCAGTCCCCTAGAACTTAGAACTACTTAAACCTAACTGACCTAAGGACATTACACACATCCATGCCCGAGGCAGGATTCAAACCTGCGACCGTAGCCGTCGCGCGGTTCCAGACTGAAGCACCTAGAACCGCTCGGCCACACCGGAGCATTATGGCCAGGGCATCAAACCAGCCCGGGATTTTGACGATCTAACGCGCCAATTGGACAGAATTTCGCTCGACATCCCTCAGGAGGAAATCCAAGAAATTTGTCATTGCCAATCTGAATAACCGCTTGTATAAAGTCCAAGGGGGACCACTGCATCATTAACTTTCTCAGGTTTTGAGTCTGTTCCTCTTTAATGAATCAGTCAGTTTTTCTGGATTTGTAATCACTTGTTTCTCCGTATGTGTACATCACATTTACCAATTTCCGTCCCATTTGGATCACTCCTTTATGTTAGCGTCTATTTCTTTTTTTTATTTTTGTGAACTTCCAAGAGTAGTGGGAAGTTAATTTCTGTATTTTTGATTCCTTCCTGAAGGAGAAAAAGTACTGCAACTTGAGTGACGCAGTCATAACAGAAAAAAGCATAAAAACAAATTTAGGTAACATACTTTCTGAAAGTGTTTCGTATGTAATATTTGACGTAGCAGTTAGGGAATTCTGAAGAGAAGCTGAAATATGGCAGGAATGGACTGCCACTTTTAAAACTTGATTGCATCTTAGCAAAGAATGCTGTAGGACTCTGGAAATTTTACAGTAAATCACAAAATGGAATGGTTACGATAGGAACAACGTCAAATGAAATTAAAATCGGCCATCTGGCTTTTGTAAATGATAGAAAGTCTGATAGCAGCAGTTACAAAAATAAATATTTTAGAGCGAATAGGGGAAATTAGTGCTCTAAGAATTTCGATAGAAAACAAATTATGATCAAGTACGGGAAAGGTAAAATAGACAAAGTGAGAAAGTTTAAATATCTTGACCAACTAGCACACAAAATGAATTAGGAAGATTGTCAGGAGAAGAAGGAAGCTATAAAGTGTTTCTTCCAATTAAGAACATAAGCAACAACACATCTATTTCCATTCCTTAAATGCTAAGGTGATACACTTCAGTGGTAAGCCAGAATTTTTAACAGTGCATAGCAATGACATTCAAACTGCATATATTGAAGACAATAGATTCAGAAATTGCAGAAAAGTAATCGGCACAACACAAACAAAAGAAAGATGAATGAAAAAGAGACCTATTGAAAAGTCTGTCAAAATGTATTGAGAATATCTGAGGTAATTTCAAAGAACAATTAGTTCTCTTTTGCACAGCTTTGTGGAATCGGTTAATGTAGGTTAACCGAACGAGTTTCCATGTCATTAGAAAAAATCTATACATAATTCCTTGACTCGGAGAAAGAAATGAAGTTCATACGGAATGTAATAATATGATCAAGGTACAGAAAAATCAGAATGAAAGTGCTTTAAGCGTAAATATAGTGGGACAGCCATGCAAGGAAAAGATGAAATCTAAAGAACAACAAAGTGAATTATAACTTGGGCAATAAATGAAACATTTTTTGAAAGTGTAGGAAACAACAAAGAAAGGAAAGAAACTGAAAATGGGATGTGATTCATGTTGATAAACAAACCACAACGAAAAACAAGGAATACGAATGTAAATGCAAGTTCCTACATTTTATTATCTTTTCCTTATGGATCTGTCAACCGGTGATCAACAGTGGTACTAGTTGAGGTATGAATCGCGAGTTGCATTCCCGATCTTTAACCAGAATTTTTATATTGTGGTGTACTGACAGATGTTGTCCACTCAGGTTTAAAGAAGCACTCGTTTCGTTTTCATAAAAGGAAAGGGAAGAAAAACGCATTTTGATATTCTAACTGCTACGTTACAACAAATTTAAAAACTTGCGGCGAATAGGCAGTTGTGCCTTCTGAGTGCTCGGTATAAATTGGGTAAGAATGATGTTAGGTTCAATATTTCAAGAACCTGTTACCGATGATGCGGAACATTGTGTAAATGTATGAGTCAGAAGAAGCCGCCAAGAGAGCGGTAATAATCGAAGTGTTTTTTATCAAACCACAGCACTGTGTCGGCGACCAGCAATCAGGAGATTCGATTGAAACTACCGTCATTCTCTGGAGGACAATCCAGAACAAATTGGATATGTATTACAGAGACTCTGAGCGTGAAATATACACACAGTAAGAAAAACCAAAGCGGCCCGGAAAAGGATCGTCTTCACTCGGTTAGAGACGGTGTTGCTTAACGGAACAAGGCAGGTCATCTTAAAACCCGTGAAGCACGTACTTTCTTCCAATAGTTACATGCCTCGCGTTGAACTGGCATTCCTGCGCAAGTATCCTAGGTCATTTCCAACACGTTGTTCGAGACACGTGCAGATAAAAAGAGGACTGTTATTGATCAGCAATCACTTTCTGTGACTAATTGTAGATTTCCCAAACGGACCATTGATGGGTAATTACTTACAGGGTTGCTACTTAGTCGGTAATGGATGGGGCCAGCGAATGCGTAAGGAGCGATCGGGATTATCGGCCGTTAAATTATGGCTCTCTTGCAACCACCAATTAAGACTTAACGGAGGACGAGTATGCTCGTAAAAACGTTCGGCTACCAACTTGTGTCAGATCAGGATGGGTCCGCGGTAAGATCGGCGTTCTCGTTTGATTGCTAATGGAGGAATTTTTTTACAAATCTTCATGTGTTATCGTTTCTGTAACTTCTGCTGAGGCTACTCTGCAAATTGTAGGCCGTAGTGTCAAGAGATGAGGTTATACATCGCGTTGTGTGCGTGATTACGGACCAAACCGTTGTTGCGGCTGATGAATTACTCTCCCCTGTGTGATTATCTTACGTCTAATACTATGCCGTGCCACTTCCACCTTCACTGGCAGTGCAGGGAGAGAAGGGAAGTTCGGAGCGCACGTGTTGCTGTTTTGCAGACTGATCATATATAGTTACTGAGAAAGTTGACGCAATTGTGCGCAGTTTTGCTCACTTATGAGGTCATCGAAAATACGAGACCTGAACAGGTGTGGAAGAAAATTCCAGCATATTATTACAGATGGAGTCCCAGAAGGAATGGCCAATATCCAGGGATACGAGGCGAACAATCATTCGAAGAAAAAAATGTCTAGTAAGCATGGGCTCTAAAACGCATACCGTAAGAGCTATGAGCACTTGTTCGTCTTCAATACCTTGAAACAAATCTTTTCTACGGCCAGCTCTTTACCTTCTCTTTTTTAAGAGACAGTAATATGGACCAGAAGAAGGAGAAAAGTCCTGTAAACATGGAATCTAAAGTGCGTGCCTTCAGAGCTATGAAAACTTGTTGATCTTCGCTATTGTGAAACATTTCTTCTACTGAACAAGAGTTCATAGCTCTTACGGTATGCATTTGAGAGTGCTTGTTTTCTAGCCAATTTTGTTTTGTGATGGATCATACTACCAGCTCCGAAAATAAGGAGCACCTTTCTTAAAAACCCTATATACTTAGATTGTTCTCTCGAAATCACTGTGAAGTTCATAGCACTGGGTGCTTCGTAAGGTACCGCTCTCCAGAAATTCTTCCCATTACATTCGCAAGGAGTGAGGGACGAATTAATGTTTAAATATGTCCGTATGCGGTGTAATAAGCTTAATTTTCTCACCGTGGTCCGTCAGGGAGTCATACGTAGGGCGTTCGTGAAACTTGGTAAGCGTTTCACAGAACAGTTCGCCTCCGTCTTCAAGCGTATGGCAGTGCATGTTCGCGACGATCTCTTATAGATGAAAATTGTGCAGTGGAAAAGAGTGTAATTCTTCTCTGTCTTCGTCCAAATCCCTTTAGCCATTTTTGACATGGATTCCCCACACTTGAACAGAGTTCTACGATGATCTCACCGATATATTGCAAGAAATCTCTTTTTGCAGACAGGTAGCATTTTTCCATTGTCCGAGCTAAGTCTACCATCCTCTTTATCTACTACGGAACGAACGTGATCACTCAATTTCATATCTCTGCAAATTATTATATCCAGGTAGTCGTATGCTTTGTCTGACTGCAGTTGTAACTCGTTGATATATCTGGCACAGGAGACTATATTTCTTCGTTTTGTGAAGTGTGCAGGTTTACATTTCTGAACATTTAAATGAAATCGCAACTGTTTGGAAACCTGTCAAGATATGACAGAATATTTGTGCAGTTCTTTTGAAATAGTGTTTTACTACAGCTCCTGTAGCATCTGTGAAAAATTTGAGGTTACTGTTAACGCTGTCTGCTATGTCATTAATATACAATATATACAGCAAGAGACCCAACACGTTTCTCTGGGGCACACCAGCAGTTGCTCCTAAACATATCGGCCACTCTCCATCCAAGAGAACGTGGTATGTCTACAGTAACAACAAAACCGAAATCTAGCCGTACATTTCGTTTGATATCCGTCTCATACAGAGTCATAGAGAAAAGAGAAACAATTGTGTGCATGCTTGCTCTCTTACGAAGTCATCAGAAATACGCACCCTCAAAGTGTGCAATGAAAACCTCCATAATCCGTCTCATTCCTGCCGTGTTCTCATCCCGCTGGTCATCAGCGGTCCGTTATGGCAGGGCAGGTGTAGCTCACCAGCTCACCTTACAAAGAGACCGCGATAGCGAGTGCTTATGTTTCCTACTGCAGTTTCTCGAAAGCAGAGCCTGTTAACCCGCTTTCAACAGGCTGCGCCTAATACGGATGTCGTAAAAGTTTGTTTTACAGTCGGCAGTTTGAACGCACACAGCCCAGCCGTCACGGCTGCAAGACCCTCTGTGCTCTTTCCAGGGACGGCGCACACATTTCGGAACGTGCAGCGCTGGAAGGTAGCCGCGAAGCTACGACGGCTTCTTTTCAAAAATTAAATATTTTTGTTCAGTGAAAAGAGCCAAACACGTGACATGTGGATCATGATCGTCGTAAAAGCAGGACAAGTGACGCTAAAATTGGAATGGCGGGAAACAAACACTGAGGTTCATGTTACTAATATCCGTTTGTGAAGCAGAGGAAATTTGATACCAGAACAGCCGCGTTCCAGCAGCCTCTTGAGCCATCTTCATTCCATCTTTAATATTTATTAGCTGCTACTTTTTTTGGTTGTATTACGGGATGTCAATTATGTCCCATTGTCACTTCAAAAATTAATAACTTGGAAACTACGAGGGTGATCCCAAAAGTAAGATCTATTTTTTTATAAGTCCATAGACCTCTTTATTTCTACAGTGGTTTACACCTTGAACATTTAGCGGTTTTTCGACGTAATCACCATTCCTGTCGATGCATTTTTGTAGGCGCTGTGGCAGTTTTTGTATGCCCATGTCATACCAGCTCATCGCCATGCTCTTCAGAAAGTTATTAATCTCTTCTTTCACCTCGTCGTCGGAGCTGAATCGCTTTCCGGCCAAATGTTCTTTTAATCTAGGGAACAGGTGATAGTCACTGGGTGCCAAGTCAGGACTATAGAGTGGGTGGGTGAGTGATTATGTTCCATTGAAACTGTTGTAGGAAAGCAACGGTTCGCCGAGCGATGTGTGGGCGAGCGTTCTCATGGAGAATGTGTACGCCCTTGCTGAACATTCCTCTTCTCTGGTTCCGAATTGCCCGTTTGAGTTTTTACGGAATCTCACAGTACCTGTCAGCGTTAATTGTGGTCCCAGTGGGCATAAAGTCGAGCAACAATACCCCTTTCCGATCCCAAAAAACGGTTGTCATGACTTTACCGGCAGACTGTGTTTGAATTTCTGCGGCTTTGGCGAAGAAGGATGCCACCACTGGCGTGACTGTTGCTTGGTCTCAGGTGTTAAGTGGTATGCCCGGGTTTCGACAACCGTGAGAATTGAGTTCAGAAAATTGTCCTGTTCGGCTACAAGACGGTGAAGAAATGCGCGGGAAGCATCAACTCGTTGCCGCATGTGGTCCTCAGTCAGCATGCGTGGCACCCATCTTACGCACACCTTCCGGTAGTTCAATGTTTCCGTTAAAATTCTGTGAGCGGTGCTTCGGGAAATCTCAGGAAGCAATGTGCAGAGATCATCCAGGGTGATACGCCGATCTTCACGCATGCTTTATTCAACCTTCAACACTGTGTCCTCAGAATTTGACGGTCTTCCGCTCCTTTGTTAGTCGTGAATTTCGGTCCGACCAGCTGCAAACTCTCTACACCACTTACGTATATTTTTTACATCCATGCACGACTCACCATACACTTCCGTCGATTGGTGATGGATTTCAATCGGCGCAGTGCTTTTTGCGTTCAAAAACCGAATAACTGTGCGCAATTCGCACTTGGCGGTAACATCCAACGGGAGCTCCATTCTCAACGGCTGCCAAGCCAAGACTGAGCGCCTCAGAACGGTGTGCACATGTTTACACACAGCGCGTGAAGCGCTCTTCGTAACAGTGTGACCAACTGCCACACAAACACAGTTATGTACTTATAAAAAAAATAGGAGACCTTACTTTTGGGATTACCCTCGTATTAGAGACAGAGCACTGTGCTTTGTTGTACGAGAGGGTTCGATAAGTAATGCAACACATTTTTTTCTGAAAAGAGGTTGGTTTTATTCAGGATTCCAATACATCATATTATTTTGCACTCTTTCGGCTACAACACCCTATTTTTCAAAATAATCTCCTTACGCCATCTTACTGGGAAGGCGTATATGCCCGCATGGTAACACTGTAGTGGCCGACGTCGGAATCAACATTATCTGCATCAACTTCCCCAGCATCCACGTATTGCCTGCCTTAAAGTGCATCCTACATTGGGCTAAACAACGGAAGACGGAGGGTGCGGCCGCGCGGGATTAGCCGAGCGGTCTGTGACGCTGCAGTCATGGATTGTGCGGCTGGTCCCGGCGGAGGTTAGAGTCCTTTTTCGGGAATGGGTGTGTGAGTTTGTCCTTAGGATAATTTAGGTTAAGTAGTGTGTAATCTTAGGGACTGATGACCTTAGCAGTTAAGTCCCATAAGATTTCACACACACTTGAACATTTGAACAGAATGTTCGAGATCCGGACTGTAGGGTGGATGAAGCGGTACAGTTCAATGACGTTTTCTGAACTCCTCTCTGGTGCGCAGGATTTTGTGAGGCTTTGCGTTGTCTTGGGGAGGGAGAAGATCGTTTCCATTTTTGTGGCAACTATCACGCTAAAGTCGTTTCTTCAGTTTCCTGACGGCATCACAGTACGGTAGCACAATTCACTTCAGAACTGATCGTGGCACCTTGAGGGAGGCCATCGAACAGAATAACCTCTTCAGAGTCTCGGAAGACCATCGCCATAACTTTCCCGGGTGCGACTTCGAACTCTTTCTTCGGAAGAGAGGCGATGCAGCCAAGTATTGCCATTTTGTTTCCGGTTCGAAGTGATAGATCCATGTTTCATTACCTGTGACAAGGCTCGACAAAAAAATTATGAGCTAAGCCTTGCACCACACAAGTAATTCCACGCAGATGGTCCTTTGTTGCTATTTATGGACTTTTGTTAGAGGACGAGGATCCCAGCGGTCACATACCTTTCATTACACCAGGTGGTGGATGGGTGTATCAGCGATAACCAACAGAGACGTCCAGTTTAGCAGCGAGGTTTTTGATCGTGATCGATCGGTCACCTCGAATGCGAGGGTCCGCAAGTTCTAAGAGAGCAGGAATCACAGCTGTGTGCGGTCAGCTGGCAGGCGCGACCTTGTTGCGATGATGTCAGACGTCTCGCCCAACGACTCACCGCGCCTTTGTTCACTGTCAGGTCTCCGCAGATGTTTGGCAAGCGTCAATGAGTGTCTGCGATGCTCTGAAGGGACTGCCTATAATATGCTTTTCCGTCCTATTCTGGAATAAAGCAGCCCTGTAAGGGGACCGTATCAGATATGACTGTCGAAGGACGTCGAAACTTCCGAAAAAAGGGCAGTTCTTTTTATATCGCGACACAGGAGAGATCGTGTCACTGATATGGTGCGCGAATAGTCGTGGCGATCATTAAAACAAAGGCGTTTTTCGTCGTAGCAGGATCACCTCATTAAATTTCTGTCATCAACGTTCCGCTCCGAATGCGAAAATATTTTGTTGCGCCCACCTACATAGGGAGAAATCATCATCTTAATAACCCAAGAGAAATCAGAGTTCGCACTGAAAGATTTAAGCATTCGTGTTTCCCGTGCGCTGTTCGAGATTGGAACGATAGAGAAATAGCTTGAAGGTAGTTCCAATTCGGTTTTACAGAGAGTACTCTACTGCATTGGCTCTCTACTCAGCTTGCATTTATCGCGAATCTATTGCTTAACGTGAAGTCCCGAGCGACTGGAAAAAAGCGCAGGTGACGCCTGAATATAAGAAGGGTAGAAGGACGGATCCTCAAAATCACAGACCAATATCCTTAACATCGTTTTGTTGCAGGATTCTCGAACATATTCTCAGTTCGAATGTAGTGAATTTCCTTGAGACAGAGAAGTTACTGTCCATGCATCAGCACGGCTCTAGAAAGCATCGCTCCTGCGAAACGCATCTCGCCCTTTTCTCACATGATATGTTGCGAACCATGGTTGAAGGGTATCAGTTGGATGCCAAATTCCTTGACTTCCGGAAAGCGTTTGACTCGGTGCCCCACTGCAGACTCCTAACTAAGGTACGAGCATATGGGATTGTTTCCCAAGTATGTGAGTGGCTCGAAAACTTCTTAAGTAAAAGAACCCAGTACGTTGTCCTCGTTGGTGAGTGTTCATCGGAGGTGAGGGTATCAGCTGGAGTGCCCCAGGGAAGTGTGGTAGGTCCGCTGTTGTTTTCTATCTACGTAAATGATCTTTTGGATAGGATGGATAGCAATGTGCGGCTGTTTGCAGATGATGCTGTGGTGTACGGGAAGGTGTCGTCGTTGAGTGACTGTAGGAGGATACAAGATGACTTGGACAGGATTTGTGATTGGTGTAAAGAATGGCAGCCAACTGTAAATATAGATAAGTGTAAATTAATGCAGATGAATAGGAAGAAGAATCCCGTAATGTTACAATACTCGATTAGTAGTGTAGCGCTTGACACAGTCACGTCGATTAAATATTTGGGCGTAACATTGCAGAGCCATATGAAGTGGGACAAGCATGTAATGGCAGTTGTGGGGAAGGCGGATAGTCGTCTTCGGTTCATTGGTAGAATTTTGGGAAGATGTGGTTCATGTGTAAAGGAGACCGCTTATAAAACACTAATACGACCTATTCTTGAGTACTGCTCGAGCGTTTGGGATCCCTGTCAGGTCGGATTGAGGGAGGACATAGAAGAAATTCAGAGGCTGGCTACTAGAATTGTTACTGGTAGGTTTGATCATCACGCGAGTGTTACGGAAATGTTTCAGGAACTCGGGTCGGAGTCTCTAGAGGAAAGGAGGCGTTCTTTTCGGGAATCGCTACTGAGGAAATTTAGAGAACCAGCATTTGAGGCTGACTGCAGTACAATTTTACTGCCACAAAGAGAAGATAAGAGAGATTGGGGCTCGTACAGAGGTTTATAGGCAGTCATTTTTCCCTCGTTCTGTTTGGGAGTGGAACAGGGAGAGAAGATGCTAGTTGTGGTACGAGGTACAAAAAAAAAAAAAAAAAAAAAAAAAAAAAAAAAAGGGTTCAAATGGCTGTGAGCGACTTAACTTCTGAGGTCACCAGTTGCCTAGAACTTAGAACTAATTAAACCTAACTAACCTAAGGACATCACACACATCCAAGCCCGAGGCAGGATTCGAACCTGCGACCCTAGCCGTCGCTCGGCTCCAAACTGTAGCGCCCAGAACCGCACGGCCACTCCGGCCGGCAGGTACGAGGTACCCTCCGCCACGCACCGTATAGTGGATTACGGAGTATGTATGTAGATGTAGAGTTCGATTAACTCTGCCAGGCACTTTATTCATGTAACCTTATTGTGTCGGTAATTAACTGTTTTCCAAACAATTGTTCACTTATCGCTGTCGTCTCGAATACGAACGAAATGTCTTTCTTTCCAGAATTGAAACGCAGTCATCTCCACCTCCTTTGAGGGAGAAAAAGTGAAATTACGGTAAAGCGGCGAAACCAGAGTGCATTCGTAGGTAAGACGGTTCTAGTATTTGGTCGGCCGCTGCGTGCAGATGGCGGCTGAGGCGCGGCCGCGGCTGGTGTGCGGTGGTTACTGCGGGGCCCAGTGCTGGAGCTCGGTCTGGGCGGCGCGTGCCGGTGGCAGGAGGCACGCGCCTCTGCCGACGGCCGCCCCGCGACCAGCCTTGAACTCACCTGTTGCCGCGGCCGCTACCTCACCTCGCCTCACCACCGGCCGAAACAGCGGCCCGGCCGAACACTTGTTCCTACCTCCACTCCCGCGCGCCGCGCCGGGCTGTCGGCGTCTGCAGCCAACGCCCGTGCGCTGCAGGGGTTCCACCTGCCAAAGTACAAGGATATCATGTTGCAGAATGGTGAAGAACCACCGTTACACACGCTAAGAAAAAAATATAAAAAAAAAGGACTGCGTACCACGAAGGAATTATCCGAATAGCACTGAAATGGCCGGCCAGTGTGCCCGAGCGGTTCTAGGCGCTTCAGTCTGGAACCGCGCGACCGCTACGGTGGCAGGTTCGTATCCTGCCTCGGGCATGGAGATGTGTGATGTCCTTAGGTTAGTTAGGTTTAAGTAGTTCTAGGTTCTAGGGGACTGATGACCTCAGATGCTAAATCCCATAGTGCTTAGAGCCATTTCAACCAGCATTGAAATGGGTAGGTATGACGTACAAACACAAACCAGCAATGGATTACAATTTCAGAAAGTTGCGAATTTAATAAAGAGAAACAGTTTCACATACTCAGAAAGTCAACAACGACTTGGTCCACCTCTGGCCATTATGCAAGCTGTTATTCTGCTAGAAATTGATTGTCAGTGTGGGATATCGTGCCAGATGCTGACCAACTGGCGTGTTAGATAGATTCGAGAACAGCTGCCAACATGAATAACGTAGAGGTAAATATCCTCGAAGTAGTGAAGCAAATTGTTGTTGTCTTCAGTCCTGAGACTGGTTTGATGCAGCTCTCCATGCTACTCTGTTCTGTGCAAGCTTCTTCATCTACATCCTTCTGAATCTGCTTAGTGTATTCATCTCTTGGTCTCCCTCTACGATTTTTACCCTCCACGCTGCCCTCCAATGCTAAATTTGTGATCCCTTGATGCCTCAGAACATGTCCTACCAACCGGTCCCTTCTTCTTGTCAAGTTGTGAAGCAACTTAAATCACTTAATAAAAGCAAGTCTTCTGGTCCAGACTGTATACCAATTAGGTTCCTTTCGGAGTATGCTGATGAATTAGCACCATACTTAATTATCATATACAGTATGAAATTTTCTCTCTGCAACGGAGTGTGCGCTGATATGAAACTTCCTCGCAGATTAAAACTGTGTTACGGACCGAGACTATAACTCGGGACCTTTGCCTTTCGCGGGCAAGTTCTGCAAGGTTCGCAGGAGAGCTTCTGTAAAGTTTGGAAGGTAGGAGGCGAGGTACTGGCGGAAGTGTGCTCCCTGCCGCCGTTGGATAAGCAGCTGCAGCAACAAGTCGTATATTCCTAGCTCACTCATTTGTCACATAGTTTAATTCTTAATTTCTTTGCGTGTTTTTGGTACTTGCATTGTTTAATTCATAAATTTCGGGCGTATTACAGTATTTGAGAGTTGTAGCATCGCGTTTTAGTACATGAATAGTGTAATTCCGCTTAGTCTCCTTCCGCCGCCGAGCAGTGTCAGCAGTGTACAAGTAGCAGCATTACTGCGTTTACTAGGCAATCTTGTATTTTAATAACCGTTTAAATTTTGTCGATTTGTTTGCGCTCTCTGTAGATTAGTTCAGACGTTCTTTGCAAAACAGTTTTTAGCATGGATAGGGACTGCAACTGCTGTGTTCGGATGCAGGCTGAGTTGGCATCCCTTCGCTCCCAGCTTCAGGCAGTGTTGGCTTCGGTCACACAGCTTGAGGCTGTTGCCAATGGGCATCACTGTGGGGGTCCGGATGGGGATATTGAGGCTGATCCCTCACCTGTGGTAGAGTGGGAGGTCGTTTCAAGGTGTGGCAGGGGGCGAAAGACATTCCGGAGGGCTGAAAGGAAAGCCTCTCCAGTTTGTCTGACGAACCGGTTTCAGGCTCTGTCTCAGGCTGATACTGATCTTCGGCCTGACATGGCTGCTTGTCCTGTTCCAGAGGTTGCCCCTCAGTCTGCAAGATCCGGGCAGTTGCAGAGGGTGGGCTTACTGGTAGTTGGGAGCTCCAGCGTCAGGCGCGTAATGGGGCCCCTTAGGGAAATGGCAGCAAGAGAGGGGAAGAAAACCAATGTGCACTCCGTGTGCATACCGGGGGGAGTCATTCCAGATGTGGAAAGGGTCCTTCCGGATGCCATGAAGGGTACAGGGTGCACCCATCTGCAGGTGGTCGCTCATGTCGGCACCAATGATGTGTGTCGCTATGGATCGGAGGAAATCCTCTCTGGCTTCCGGCGGCTATCTGATTTGGTGAAGACTGCCAGTCTCGCTAGCGGGATGAAAGCAGAGCTCACCATCTGCAGCATCGTCGACAGGACTGACTGCGGACCTTTGGTACAGAGCCGAGTGGAGGGTCTGAATCAGAGGCTGAGACGGTTCTGCGACCGTGTGGGCTGCAGATTCCTCGACTTGCGCCATAAGGTGGTGGGGTTTCGGGTTCCGCTGGATAGGTCAGGAGTCCACTACACGCAACATGCGGCTACACGGGTAGCAGGGGTTGTGTGGCGTGGGCTGGGCGGTTTTTTAGGTTAGATGGCCTTGGGCAAGTACAGAAAGGGCAACAGCCTCAACGGGTGCGGGGCAAAGTCAGGACATGCGGGGACCAAGCAGGAATCGGTATTGTAATTGTCAACTGTCGAAGCTGCGTTGGTAAAGTACCGGAACTTCAAGCGCTGATAGAAAGCACCGAAGCTGAAATCGTTATAGGTACAGAAAGCTGGCTTAAGCCAGAGATAAATTCTGCCGAAATTTTTACAAAGGTACAGACGGTGTTTAGAAAGGATAGACTGCATGCAACCAGTGGTGGAGTGTTCGTCGCTGTTAGTAGTAGTTTATCCTGTAGTGAAGTAGAAGTGGATAGTTCCTGTGAATTATTATGGGTGGAGGTTACACTAAACAACCGAACTAGGTTAATAATTGGCTCCTTTTACCGACCTCCCGACTCAGCAGCATTAGTGGCAGAACAACTGAGAGAAAATTTGGAATACATTTCACATAAATTTTCTCAGCATGTTATAGTCTTAGGTGGAGATTTCAATTTACCAGATATAGACTGGGACACTCAGATGTTTAGGACGGGTGGTAGGGACAGAGCATCGAGTGACATTATACTGAGTGCACTATCCGAAAATTACCTCGAGCAATTAAACAGAGAACCGACTCGTGGAGATAACATCTTGGACCTACTAATAACAAACAGACCCGAACTTTTCGACTCTGTATGTACAGAACAGGGAATCAGTGATCATAAGGCCGTTGCAGCATCCCTGAATATGGAAGTTAATAGGAATATAAAAAAAGGGAGGAAGGTTTATCTGTTTAGCAAGAGTAATAGAAGGCAGATTTCAGACTACCTAACAGATCAAAACGAAAATTTCTGTTCCGACACTGACAATGTTGAGTGTTTATGGAAAAAGTTCAAGGCAATCGTAAAATGCGTTTTAGACAGGTACGTGCCGAGTAAAACTGTGAGGGACGGGAAAAACCCACCGTGGTACAACAACAAAGTTAGGAAACTACTGCGAAAGCAAAGAGAGCTCCACTCCAAGTTTAAACGCAGCGAAAACCTCTCAGACAAACAGAAGCTAAACGATGTCAAAGTTAGCGTAAGGAGGGCTATGCGTGAAGCGTTCATTGAATTCGAAAGTGAAATTCTATGTACCGACTTGACAGAAAATTCTAGGAAGTTCTGGTCTTACGTTAAATCAGTAAGTGGCTCGAAACAGCATATCCAGACACTACGGGATGATGATGGCATTGAAACAGAGGATGACACGCGTAAAGCTGAAATACTAATCACCTTTTTCCAAAGCTGTTTCACAGAGGAAGACCGCACTGCAGTTCCTTCTCTAAATCCTCGCACAAACGAAAAAATGGCTGACATCGAAATAAGTGTCCAAGGAATAGAAAAGCAACTGGAATCACTCAATAGAGGAAAGTCCACTGGACCTGACGGGATACCAATTCGATTCTACACAGAGTACGCGAAAGAACTTGCCCCCCTTCTAACAGCCGTGTACCGCAAGTCTCTAGAGGAACGGAGGGTTCCAAATGATTGGAAAAGAGCACAGATAGTCCCAGTCTTCAAGAAGGGTCGTCGAGCAGATGCGCAAAACTATAGACCTATATCTCTTACGTCGATCTCTTGTAGAATTTTAGAACATGTTTTTTGCTCGCGTATCATGTCATTTCTGGAAATCCAGAATCTACTATGTAGTAATCAACATGGATTCCGGAAACAGCGATCGTGTGAGACCCAGGTCGCCTTATTTGTTCATGAGATCCAGAAAATATTAGATACAGGCTCCCAGGTAGATGCTATCTTTCTTGACTTCCGGAAGGCGTTCGATACAGTTCCGCACTGTCGCCTGATAAACAAAGTAAGAGCCTACGGAATATCAGACCAGCTGTGTGGCTGGATTGAAGAGTTTTTAGCAAACAGAACACAGCATGTTGTTATCAATGGAGAGACGTCTACAGACGTTAAAGTAACCTTTGGCGTGCCACAGGGGAGTGTTATGGGACCATTGCTTTTCACAAAATATATGTAAATGACTTAGTAGATAGTGTCGGAAGTTCCATGCGGCTTTTCGCGGATGATGCTGTAGTATACAGAGAAGTTGCAGCATTAGAAAATTGTAGCGAAATGCAGGAAGATCTGCAGCGGATAGGCACTTGGTGCAGGGAGTGGCAACTGACCCTTAACATAGACAAATGTAATGTATTGCGAATACATAGAAAGAAGGATCCTTGATTGTATGATTATATGATAGCGGAACAAACACTGGTAGCAGTTACTTCCGTAAAATATCTGGGAGTATGCGTGTGGAACGATTTGAAGTGGAATGATCATATAAAATTAATTGTTGGTAAGGCGGGTACCAGATTGAGATTCATTGGGAGAGTCCTTAGAAAATGTAGTCCATCAACAAAGGAGGTGGCTTACAAAGCACTCGTTCGGCCTATACTTGAGTATTGCTCATCAGTGTGGGATCCGTACCAGATCGGGTTGACGGAGGAGATAGAAAAGATCCAAAGAAGAGCGGCGCGTTTCGTCACAGGGTTATTTGGTAACCGTGATAGCGTTACGGAGATGTTTAACAAACTCAAGTGGCAGACTCTGCAAGAGAGGCGCTCTGCATCGCGGTGTAGCTTGCTCGCCAGGTTTCGAGAGGGAGCGTTTCTGGATGAGGTATCGAATATATTGCTTCCCCCTACTTATACCTCCCGAGGAGATCACGAATGTAAAATTAGAGAGATTAGAGCGCGCACGGAGGCTTTCAGACAGTCGTTCTTCCCGCGAACCATACGCGACTGGAACAGGAAAGGGAGGTAATGACAGTGGCACGTAAAGTGCCCTCCGCCACACACCGTTGGGTGGCTTGCGGAGTATCAATGTAGATGTAGATGTAGATGTAGAAGTAAAGCTGTGAGGACGGGGCGTGAGTCGTGCTTGGATAGCTCAGTTGGTAGAGCAATTGCCCACGAAAGTCAGAGGTCGCGAGTTCGAGTCTTCGTCCGGCACACAGTTTTAATCTGCCAGGAAGTTTCAATCATATACAACCGTTCGCTCGACGAAAGATCCGTATCCAAAAACTGGAAAGTTTCACCAGTATTCAAGAAAGGTAGTAAGAGTAATCCACTAAATTACAGGCCCATATAGTTAACGTCGATATGCAGCAGGATTTTGGAACATATATTGTGTTCGAACATTATGAATTACCTCGAAGGAAACGGTCTATTGACACATAGTCAACATGGGTTTAGAAAACATCGTTCCTGTGAAACACAACTAGCTCTTTATTCACGTGAAGTGATGAGTGCTATTGGCAAGGGATTTCAGATCGATTCCGTATTTCTCAATTTCCGGAAGGCTTTTGACACTGCACCACACAAGCGGCTCGTAGTGAAATTGCGTGCTTATGGAATATCGTGTCAGTTATGTTACTGGTTTTGTGATTTCCTGTCAGAAATGTCACAGTTCGTAGTGAAGTCATCGAGTAAAACATAAGTGATTTCTGGCGTATCCCATGGTAGTGTTATCGGCCCTTTTCTTTTCCTTATCTATACTGTATATGTGGTGTCACCGCCAGACACCACACTTGCTAGGTGGTAGCCTTTAAATCGGCCGCGGTCCGTTAGTATACGTCGGACCCGCGTGTCGCCACTGTCAGTGATTGCAGACCGAGCGCCGCCACACGGCAGGTCTAGAGATACTTCCTACCACTCGCCCAGTTGTACAGCCGACTTTACTAGCGATGGTTGACTGACAGGTTACGCTCTCATTTCCCGAGACGATAGTTCGCATAGCCTTCAGCTACGTCATTTGCTACGACCTAATAAGGCGCCATTATCAATTGCTATTTATCTTGTGATGCATGTACTGTCAGACCGATGTTCACCAATTATGGATTAAAGTTAAGTATTCCAGAAGCTCCATACTTTTTTTACTAGACTCAACTCCTTTAACTGTTCCAGACCTCACGCCAGCCTGCATGAGCTTAAACGCGTGCCTTTCGACTACCTCCTAGTGGCTTGGCTGTTTTGCCAAGTCACAACAGTTTGGCGCCGAGGATTGGCAACAAGGATTTTGCGTTTGTAAAAATACAGACTGATTTACTTGTGTAATGGCTTCGCCACCATCTCCAGATGTACTGCCGAATTTTATCGCTTACAGAACCAGCAGACGCAGGCCTTATTGGATGCCCTTGGACAGCTCGTCCAGGGTCTACGTGCGATGCAAAACGATGCGGCGGCCGCCGCTTCACCGCTACCGCAGCCACAACACGCAGTTGCACCACCTTTTCGTCCTTTTGATGCTGCACTGGAAAGCTGGACGGAGTGGTCGCGCCAATTGGATTCCATCTCGCCGCCTACAGAATTCAAGGTAACGAGCGGCAGCCTTTCTTATTATCGTGCGTCGGCGTGTCCACGTACCGTGTGATAGTGATATTATTTCCCCGACGCGACGTAGCAACTCTGTCCTACGAAGAAATTTTGTCTGCATTAGATGCTAATTTCAAAGAATCAGTCAATGTAGTTGCAAAAGGTATACCTTCTTTCGTAGAAAACGTACGGCTGGTCAAACTAATCAGGAGTGGGTTGCAACTTTGCAAGGCCTTCTAGGGATTGTGCTTTTGAGTGTCAATGTGGCCTCCCTTATTTAGATACTATGGTACGTGATGCAATTGCACAGAACGTTTCTGATGTTCGTAGCAGGGAACAGATTTTGAAACTAGTCAATCCCTCCCTTCAACAAGTGGTGGACATATTGGATCGGCAGGACACACTTGACTTTGCTCAGGAATCATTTGAAACTTCGCCACTCGTGTGTCAGATTAACCGGCCCGCCGGGCGAGCTACACGGAACAGTAAACAGTCCTCGCGCCCGTCCGCGCAGCTGCCGCCAAGCTCTCCGCCACGTGTGCTACTAGACATTCGCGTGAGACTTGCCCGTCACGCCAAGCTATTTGCTTTTTCTGTAATAAACAAGGACATGTTCAGATTGTTTGCCAGAAAAAGCTCCGATCGGACACTCACAACCATTCCAGGCCCTTTGCTTCACACTGGAATCGGAATCGAACCAAGGATACTCCGGCTCGTGAACCGTCGCCCATGGAAATTCATGTAGTTCATGCCACTCTGCCCAGTTCCACACTCTCTCACAGTGACTGTGTTCGTCCCACACATAGTGTGCGTCGACGTCGCCGGAAATCCCGTCCAGTCGCAAGTGATTCTGTACCAGTGTCAGTTCACGTTGCACGAGACAGTCGCTCTTGTCGTCAGCAGGACAATAAACTTTTTGTAGATTTGGACATAAACGGCAAAGTGATAGCATTCCAGCCCGATACCGGAGCTGCAGTTTCACTGATCAATCGCGACATGTACAAACAGCTGGCCACACCTCCGTTGCGTGCCGCAAATGTTAAGCTAACTACATATTGAGGTCACAGGCTCCCTGTGTTAGGACAGTGCAGCCTACTTGCAACATACAAGGGACAAACAAAACTTGTGTCATTGCATGTCCTTCGTTCTTCTTCAGCAGTGAACTTGTTTGGTTTCGATTTGTTTCAGTTGTTTAACTCGTCTATAGTCAATCAGGTCCTATCAGTGAACCAGACTGTGCCTTTAGACAGTGTTTTTGTCTATGTGAAGAGTTTGCAGACATTTTTGCACCGGGCCTTGGTTGCGCTAAGAACTATACCGCACATTTGGAACTGAAAGTAAATGCGCAACTGAAATTTTTCAGAGCACGCAATGTTCCCCACGCATTGCGTGATGAGGTTGCAAAAACATTACACGACTTGGATTCACAAGGTGTAATTGAACGTGTGCAGGCTTCTCTCTGGTCATCACCCTTAGTAATTTTGCAAAAGCCTTCCGGAAAATTGAAACTTTGTGTGGACTTCAAAGCTACAGTGAATCCACAACTAGTGACTGCAACTTTTCCTTTACCCCGCCCGGAATATCTTTTTGACACACTGTGCCCGGGTAAATATTTTCGAAGTTGGACCTAGCAGATGCGTACTTGCAAATACCGGTGGACGAAGAATCCCAGCGCGTTTTGGTGGTTAACACGCATCTTGGTTTGCATCGATTCAAAAGACTGCCATTCGGGTGTGCATCCGCCCCTGCATTGTTTCAGCAATATCTGCAAACAGTTTGTGCGTCGGTCTCTACTGCAGCAAACTATCTGAACGATATTGTTATCTCCGGAAAAACAGAAGAAGAACATTTAGCCAATCTCAGAACATTATTTCAGGTCTTCGCTTGCGGAAGGACAAATGTGTGTTTTTTGCTCGTGACTTATCCTATCTGGGCCATGTACTCAATGCCCAAGGCGTACATCCCAGTCCAGAGCACCTCCGTGCCTTTGCGTCCAAATTGCTCTCGTCTGCACAAAGAAATTATTCACATATCGAGAAAGAAGCTTTGGCTCTCGTATTTGGTGTTACAAAGTTTCATGATTTCTTGTATGGTCGTCACTTTACCATCATCACAGACCACAACCCTTTGACATCGCTTTTTCATTCGAACAAGCCTGTACCTCCACGTACAGCGCAGAAATTCATTCGCTGGTCAATTTTCCTCTCGCAGTACCGCTACGATATCTTGTATCGGTCCACTGCTAAGCACGGAAACGCCGATGCGTTGTCCCGTTTGCCTGTTGCTGAGGATAGAGCATTCGATTCCTCCGAACTTGCTTGCATGTTCATTGATGCGGAAACCGATGACGTGGTCGAATCGTTTCCGATTGATTTTCGTCGTGCAGCTACAGCCACAGCTGCTGACCCTGTCCTTGCTACCGTTCTGGGTTTTGTTGCTACGCAATGGCCCTTGTCAAAGTCACGGATCGGGGATCCGTTGGTTCGCCGATTTTTTGCTCACAAGAAGAGACTTTTTGTACGACGTGGTGTTTTGCTGTTGCGTTCTGATAATGATCAGTCCAGGGTCGTGGTCCCACGTTCGTTACAGTCCTCTGTCCTACGGCTTCTCCACCAAGGACATTGGGGTATAGTGCGAACGAAACAACTTGCTCGTCAGCACTGTACTTCGTTCGGAATCGATGCTGCGATTGCGAATATGTGCTCTTCTTGCATGGCGTGTGCCGAACAACAATCCGCACCACCGCGGAAATTCTTTGCATGGCCGAAAGCCACTACCCATTGGCAACGCTTACACATCGATTTTGCTGGTCCATTCTGGAATGCTCGATGGTTGGTTGTGGTAGATACATTCAGTAATTTTCCTTTTGTTGTCCGGATGTCTTCCACGACGTCTTCTGCCACCATCCAAGCGTTATCCGCTATCTTTTGCATTGAAGGTCTTCCACAGACTATTGTTTCCGACAATGGCCCACAATTCATGTGCGCAGAATTTCATACATTCTGCAAGGCCAATGGTATTCAACATCTGACGTCCGTGCCGTTTTCGCCACAGTCAAACGGTGCCGCTGAACGTTTGGTCAGGACTTTCTAGTCACAGATGTTGAAGTTGAAAGAGTCGTATTCTCGGGAGGACGCGTTATTGCTCTTTTTGTCCTCGTATCGCTCTCAGCCCCGAGATGGTCGCTCGCCGGCTGAGTTGCTCCACTGTCGTCCTCATCGAACCTTGATGTCTTTGCTACATCCGCCGCATCAGGTTCCTGTGCAGCGGCAGACACCAGCTTTTGCCCCAGGCGACGTTGTATACTATTGTAACTATCGAGGTTCACGGCGTAGGCTCGAAGGGCGCATTCTTCGCTGCCTCGGCCGCGCTACGTATCTGGTTTTGGGGGCCTCTGGTGAGGTGCGTCGGCATCTCAATCAGTTGCCCCTCTGTCGTCGCTCGGGTTCTGCCGCTCCCCGTCTGCTTTCAGCGACGGTGCCGTCCGGTCAGCGCCCTGGGGACCCATCTACTGGCTCGCCTCATCCCCAGGTGTTACCGACGCTGCCTTCCATTTTGTCCTATGGCGACGCACCGCCACCTGTTCTCCCGCCAGCGACGCCCGCAGTGGACGCTTCGCTGCAGCCGCCGGACGCCTCCCTGGGTCACGCGCCGCCGATCGCTTCCCGTGGCCAGTTGTCCTCCGCCATGGAACTGTTGGCGTGCACCCTGGACTGGGTTTTCAGGCGTTTCCTAGCTCCCCTCGGACCGAATGGCAGGGTGCGGGTGGCACAGCCTCACCTGTTGTTAGGCTCCCCACCTCGTCGCATACGTCAACATGGGGTCCTCCCCACGGCGGCGGAAGCCTCATAACACAACCGTACGCCGATTTGCGGGGGAGGAATGTGGTGTCACCGCCAGACACCACACTTGCTAGGTGGTAGCCTTTAAATCGGCCTCGGTCCGTTAGTATACGTCGGACCCGCGTGTCGCCACTGTCAGTGATTGCAGCCCGAGCGCCGCCACACGGCAGGTCTAGAGAGACTTCCTAGCACTCGTCCAGTTGTACAGCCGACTTTGCTAGCGATGGTTCACTGACAAATTACCCTCTCATTTACCGAGACGATAGTTCGCATAGCCTTCAGCTACGTCACTTGCTACGACCTAGCAAGGCGCCATTATCAATTGCTATTTATCTTGTGATGCATGTACCGTCAGACCGATGTTCACCAATTATGGATTAAAGTTAAGTTTTCCAGAAGCTCCGTACTTTTTTTACTAGACTCAACTGCTTTAACTGTTCCAGACCTCACGCCAGCCTGCGTGAGCTTAAACGCGTGCCTTTCGGCTACCTCCTAGTGGCTTGGCTGTCTTGCCAAGTCACAACAGTATAAACGATTTGGGAGACAATCTGAGCAGCCGTCCTCGGTTGTTTGCAGATTACGATGTCATTTGTCGACTAATAAAGTCATCAGAAGATTAAAAAAACTGCAAAACGATGTAGAAAAGATATCTGACTGGTGCGAAAAGTGACAGTTGACTCTAAATAGCAAAAAGTGTGAGGTCATCGACATGAGTGGTAAAAGGAACTCGTTAAACTTCGGTTACACGATAAATCAGTCTAATCTAAAAACCGTAAATTCAACAAAATACATGTGTATTAAAATTACGAACATGTTAAATTTGGACGAACACACAGAAAATGTCGTTGGGAAGGCTAACCAAAGACTGCATTTTATTGGCAGGATACTTACACCTACTAAGGCGACTGCCTACTCTACGCTTGTCCGTCTTCTTTTAGAGTACTGGTGCGCGGTGTGGGATCCTTATCAGATAGGATACGTTTTGTATTATCGCGAAATATTGGAGAGAGTGTCAGAGAAATGATACAGGATTTGGGCTGGAAATCATTAAAAGAAAGGCGTTTTTCGTTGCGACGGTATCTTATCACGAAATTTCAATCACCAGCTTTCTCTTCCGAATGCGAAAATATTTTGTTGACACCGACCTACATAGGGAGGAACGATCACCACGATAAAATAAGGGAAATCAGAGCTCGTACGGAAACATATAAATGTTAATTCTCTCCGCGCGCTATACGAGATTGGAATAATAGAGAATTGTGAAGGTGGTTCGATGATCCCTCTGCCAGGCACTTAAATGTGATTTGTAGAGTATCCATGTAGTTGTAGATGTAGATCATCAAAATCCCGAGCTTTTTGGAGGGCCCTCCCCATAAGGAGGGAGGGATCCAGCGACCTTGCTGGCCAAGACGAAGACAAAAAGTAGAAACTCTCCCCGTGTGGGGAGGGCTCAGTCCAGCTGAAACCTAAGCCCAGGATTGCTTGCTATGAAGGGCAACAAAACGGGGAGTAGAATATCGCTCGACGTACCACCAACCTTCAAGGGTGCCGCCAGTGATAACTAATGGGGTCCTACTATGAAAAGGAATGGTACCACAGACAATCATTGCCAGCTGTCAGGTCTTATGGCGGGTGAGAGGCAGGCCGGTGTCCCACCGCGGTCCATAGCGCCTCCAGACATGTCTTTGGCCTGGAATCTCATTGACTGGAGTAGAACTGCCTACATTGATGAGCCCTGCTTCTACCAGAGCCCTGATGAAGACGTATCCCCCAGATTTCAGTGGGCTACCAACTTGACTCTCGCTCACCATAAGGCACGGCAACCAGGAGATATGGTCTGGGATTCCATTTCTGTTCATAGCAGGACCTGATTGCGTGTCATCCGCGGCATCCTTACAGCACAGCGGTTCGTCGACGATGTTCTACGTCCCTTTTTATTGCCCCTCATAGCAAGCATTCCTAGGCTTAGATTTCAGTAAGATAATGCACTCCCGCAACGGCGAGAGTTTTTACTCCGTGTTTTCGTGCTTGCCAAATCCCACCTTGATCAGAAAAGACGTCGGGTCTCTTCCCGATTGCGAAAGTTTGGAGCATTATAGGCAGGACCCTCCAGTCAGCTCGGGATTTTGACGACCTAAGGTGCCACCTGGACGGAATTTGGCACGATATCCCTCAGGATGAAATCCAACAAGTTTGTCAATCAATACCAAGTTGAATAACTGCTTTCATAAGAGTCAGAGGTGGATAAATGCAAGCCGCCAGGTTAGCCGAGCGAGCTAACGCGTTGCTTCCTAGACTCGGGTAGGCGTGTCGGCCCCGGATCGAATCCGCCCGGCAGATTAACGACGAGGGCCGGTGTGCCAGCCAGCCTGTATGTGGTTTTTAGGGCGTTTTCAACATCCCCTTAGGTGAATATCGGGCTGGTCCCCACGTCCCGCCTCAGTCACACGGCTCGCAGACATCTGAACACTTTCGCACTATTCCATGGATTACACTAGTCGCACGCAGTTGGGGTACACTCATTCCTTCTCAGGGGGTATGGTGTGGCGGCAGGAAGGGCATCCGGCCACCCCTTCAACTAACACCCGATTAACCATGCCGACCCTGCGTATCCGCAGGAGAAACGGCACAAGCAAAAGAAAGAAAGAGGTGGATAAACGCGTTATTGATTTGCTCAATTTGTGAAGCTGTTTCTTTTGAATAAATCACCCAGTTTCCCTGACACTATAATCATTTATTTGTCTGTTCCCATAAGTCACATCTACCGATTTTCGTCGAATCCGAATAATTCCTTCGTGATGGACGTTTCTGTTGTCTTAGACTGAACATTGACCAAAATTGAAGGTATTACATCACGAAAGCTGGGTAATATCTTAGTATTTCAGAGAGGGAAACGTAATGTTTCCTTAATTTACGAAGTTCAATATTGGCTCTATTTATTTACAACTTGTACAAAATAGATACTGGTTTCAAAGTTTTACTGTCCTTCCGAGAAGTCACTAGTACTGTATATAAGCCCTTGCCAACAATGTGAAAGTCGTAGGATACACTTAGGAGGACCAGATGGGTTGATAGAGTGGAGCGGTCCATTGCCCGACGGATCTATGTAACAGTACTGAAGCGAATTCCGTGAAGTGCTTTCTTCAATTTACGAATCACGTTGAAGTCACAAGAACTTTATGGCGAGGAGCGTGGTGGATGATGCAGCACTTCTCACCCTCATCTAACGAACAAATCAGTCACAATTTGCTCCGCAAGCGTCCGAGCATTGTCCTGTGAAATAAGGGGTGTGTCCTGCAGTAACTATCACAGGCGGTATTCCAAAAATGGCAAGCCTAGGCAAAGAGGTGGCGGCACTTTCCGCAGGTCGCGCCCATCAATTTGCAGGACAATGCTCCGACGAATGTGGTGCAAATTGTGACTGATTTGTTCGATTGAGGACGCTGGGAAGTACTGTACCATCCACGACACTCACAGAACTTAAGTCTTTGCAACTGCAATTTGATTCATAAATAGAAGAAAGGACTCCATGGCGTTCGCTTCTGAACTGTTACAGACATCCTTCGGGTCATAGACTGCTCCTCTCAAACTATCAACACAACTGGCACTTCCACATCGCTGCAACGGGTTATGCACAATTCTGGTGGCTCCTTTGAAGGACAGTAAAACTTTGAAACTTTTGAACGAGATGTAAATAGATACTTGCCAATAATAAATTTCCTACCCTTGTAATAACTATAATATTGTTAGCGACGCGAATCGTCACATTTCTGGATTTTATCAGCTGTTGTTAACGATGTGCTGTAACGAAACTCATACGCAAACTTCTGACTTTCGTTTCGAAGTTAGGAACGGGTATTATTAGAGTAGAAGCTGTGTAGGCAGGTCGTAAGTAACATCTACATATCGGTAACTCGTACATTCCGGTAAAGTCATCTACGCGAATACGAAATAGCAGTGCCTGTCTTTTTAAGAAGCACGATGCAATGTTCCTTCGGACTAGCATGCCCTCGACTCTGAACAAATACGTCCTTCCTGGAAGGGGACATACGCTAACGTACGAGTACTGGTTCTGACACATGGACGACAACATATGGAAGTTTGGGCCTGGCCGTGGCTCGTGCAAGGACAGCCGGAGCTGTTAAGGCGACCGCTCGCGCAAAGCGGGAAATCCTGGTTTGAGTCCAAATCCGACACAAATTTTATCATATAGCCGGTGGCGGTTCATATTCACAAGTACATTTTCTGTAAAGTCAGCTAGCTTTCTGAGTCCGTAACAATAAAATAAAGTACGTAGAGATTGGAGGAAATGAAAAATCGAGGAAGAAATATGTAAGGAAAGCTCAGCTGACGATCGAGAACACGAGTCAAAAACTATTGGGTAATGGCAGGTTGGAAACTATGAATTTAGATGGAATTAAAACAGTCTAATTTTCGAGAAACGTTAAAAGAAAATCTCTCAGATTGAGAGATTGTCACAGCACCGAACCTGATGAACCGACAAATGCGAAAGATTGTGATAAATATCCACAAACAGTTCGTATCAACTACGTGGTTTCTTGCGTTGAAAATTGATTTGAGGAAGATGCTGAAATTGAAGATAAATTTAGTAACTAAGGAGAAGCAAACCCAGCTTATGCCGTGATGGAAGTTTTACACCATGAAACACCTGTCCAGTATTTATGGAACTTCGTGGAGATATTCGTGATGTTCATCAGGAACATCAGTATAAGGTGCGACTCCCATGCGCATGAAAACACTCTTATATTCCTTACAAGGTGAAAACAAACACCAAATGTGAACTTGAGAAATTTCTTGACGTGCTTGAAACATGTGCTATCTCAGATCAGGAAGATCGCTGGCTGGAGGCCATCTCCTCACATCCCACACACTCCCTGTGGGTGACAAACGAGAGACCCAGCTAGGTCAGTCAAGGATTAGTAAATCCCTCGGCGCCTTTATAATATCATACAGTGAGCGGTCTTTCATTATCTTGCTGGAATATGCCATACGGTATCCTCGTCATGAAGGATATGGCAACAGGGTTTACTATTTACATATATCGCCAACCAATTATTTTGATACACCGAATCATGTATCCATTGGCTCCCCACAGCTTGATTGCGGATGTTGTGAAGGTGCCGGTCTCAAGAACCGCTGCTTACTGTGACCTTCCACTAGGTGATCTATGTCAGGGTCGACATGACCACCAGAAACAGCTGTAGGCACCCGCTTGTTCCTCAGAATAAGTCGAACAATCCTACGATTGAAACTTCCTGGCAGATTAAAACTGTGTGCCGGACCGACAGTCGAAATCGGGACCTTTGCCTTTCGCGCGCAAGTACTCTTGCGAAAGGCAAAGGTCCCGAGTTCGAGTCTCGGTCCGGCACACAGTTTTAATCTCCCAGGAAGTTTCATATCAACGCACACTCCGCTGTAGAGTGAAAATTTCATTCTAGAAACATCCCCCAGGCTATGGCTAAGCCATGTCTCCGCAATATCCTTTCTTTCAGCAGTGCTAGTTCTGCAAGGTTCGCAGGAGAGCTTCTGTAAAGTTTGGAAGGTAGGAGACGAGGTACTGGCAGAAGTAAAGCTGTGAGGACGGGGCGTGAGTCGTGCTTGGGTAGCTCAGTTCGTAGAGCACTTGCCCGCGAAAGGCAAAGGTCCCGATTTCGAGTCTCGGTCCGGCACACAGTTTTAATCTGCCAGGAAGTTTCATATCAGCGCACACTCCGCTGTAGAGCGAAAATTTCATTCTAATCCTACGATTAGCTCTCTGTGTCACACTTCTTTAATGACTACTGTCGACATTTCTTCTGACAATGTTGCCCTAAGTCGGTAGTCCGTCACGTCAACACTCATTCTCCTTCCAACTGACTATGCCATCTGTCGGCATGATGCTCCAACACTGAAGCGCCAAAGAATCTGGTATAGGCACGCCTATTCAAATACAGGCGCTGCGGTCGGCAACGCCTATATAAGAGAACAAGTGACTGGCGCAGTTTTTAGATCAGTTATTGCTGCTACAATGGCAAGTTATCAAGATTTAAGCGAGTTTTAACGTGGTGTTATAGTCGTAGCACGAGCGATAGGACATATCATGTCCGAGGCAGCGATGTAATCGGGATTTTCCAGTACGATCATTTCACGAGTGTACCGTGGATATCCGGAATCGGGTAAAACATCAAGTTTCCAACATCACCGTGGCCGGAAAAAGATCCTGCAAGAAAGGGACCAATGACGGGTGAAGAGAATCGTTCAGCGTTACAGAATTGCAACACTTACGTAAACTGCTGCGGATTTCAATGCAGGGCCACAGCAAGTGTCAGCATCAGGGCCATTCAACTAAACATCATCGATATGGGCTTTCTGAGAAGTAGGCCCAATGGTGTACCCTTGATGACTGGACGACACAAAGCTTTACGCCCCGTCTGTGGCTAACAACACCGACATTGGAGTTTTGAAGACTGGGAACTTGTTGCCTGGTCGGACAAATCTCGTTTCTAATTGTATCGCGCGAATGGATGTGTAAGTGTGTGGAACAACCTCTTGAAACCATGGACCTTGCATGTCAGCAGGGGAATACTCAAGCTGGTGGAGGCTCTGTAATGATATGGGGCGTACGCAGTTGGAGAGATATGGGACCCCTGTTACGTCTACATACGACTCTGACAGATGCCACGTACGTAAGCATCCTGTCGGATCACCGGCACTCATTCATATCCATTGTGCATTCCGACGGACTTGGGCAATTCCAGCAGGGCAATGCGACACCCCACACGTCCTGAATTGCTACATAGTGGCTCCAGGAACACTCTTTGGAGTTAAAATACTTTCGCTACTAAATGGAATAGTGTGGTAAATGCATTAACTAAACACCTACTGCTGCAGGTCGACAGAACAAGCTGCAGGGGCTGACAGAACATCTGGAAAATTCCTAACGTGCTGGGCTACGAAGATGCTCACCGTACACAGCACCCCTGTCTTTGTTTGCTGCCGCAAATCTCCAGATGTGCGACCAGCTCGTCCGTGAACGGACTTGAGTGTTCGACTACACTGCGATCGACGCACCCCAGGCTATCGCTGCTATTCCGATTACCTCTCCACGCCGTTCTCAGATCAGTTCTCCTGATCGGCATCCCAAATGAACCCTCTCCTAAATTCTCTCGAAGGAGCCTACTCCCCTACAGTTCACATCAGTGGAGCACCACGGAAAATACACACTACTAATTGATATGCAGCAGGTGATCTCTACGCCAATAACATAAACAGCGGCCTAAGGCGCTGCAGTCATGGACTGTGCGGTATGGTTCCGGCGGAGGTTCGAGTCCTCCCTCGGACATGGGTGTGTGTGTGTTTGTCCTTAGGATAATTTAGGTTACGTAGTGTGTAAGGGACTGATGACCTTAGCAGTTAAGTCCCATAGGATTTCACACACACATAACATAAACATATTCTGACACAGATCCTCACACCATGAGATGGGAAAAATCATTCCCCGCAATAGAGGGGCTTGCCGCAAAAAATTACCAATATCCAGGGTAAGTCTTCTGACATAAACATCTAGCTTCCAGTCACGAAGCTTCCTTCTCTCCCGTCTGGGAAATCGCTTGGCGTGAGAAAGTAAAAGAGCTCTAAGAAACACACCGGCTGTAATGGTGGCACAGTATCGAACGTTTTCACAAGTCAAACAGATACTCTCCTCTCAAAAATAGTCATCCAAAGCCGGCGTGCAAATACCTGCAAATACTGAAGACGTCCTTTCTGCTCGTAGAGAACAATTTGCTGGGCACCGGCCCGTCGTGCATCAAGGCCTGAAGGTCGCAAAAAAAAAAAAAAAAAAAAAAAAAAAAACTGCAGTTATCACTGGGAACAATGTACCGTAGTACATGAATGGCAGGACGTTCTTCGCGGCTGGTCGACTCCCCGTTCGCACGGGTCTTCGGCTAGCCACTTCCATGATGCGAAAGCAGCTGTCGGTTCTCGTACTGCCCGTGGCATTCTACCTGCATCGCTGCGCTTACGCCTTCCCGGTACTGCGGCCCAGCAAGACGTCCCTGTGGTGACTATTTGAGCAGTGTGTTTCGCACCATGCCGTGCCAGCACAAACAATTCTCTAGATTAACCAATCGAAAGAAAGATCCATCACCTCTAGTTATGCAGAGAAACTACATGCCATGGCTAACTGTATACAATCACAGTCGACTCACTTTATTAAATGTCATACTTTCCTAGTGCCTTACTATTTAGAAAATGTACCTTAAATGCTTACACATTCATGTCTGAATTGCTTGAAAACAAAACGAGGCAATCCTTCACGACTTTCTGTATATTTGTAGGTGGGTATATTGAGCCGCCAAATAACGGTCAAAATTCATGGTGAAACCTCCAGCTGTCATGCATTTTCCACAATTCGAAATTAGTTCCGAATTGTGCAAAATAAATGACAACTGAAGATTTGACGAAATAGATCTCTGGCGAACAGCCTGGTGTGAGTGTACAACGGACAATATTTCGTTGCCATCATCAGGTGTGCTGATTTACTGCTCTCTCGGCCGTCCGCCCCGGGTTTCGACATCCGGCTTGTGGCCCAGCGTCTTTCCTGAATATCGAGTAAATTGCTGAGTATGACTTTCTTGGTAACAATTCAAACCACTCTCTAGTTGAATAGTCCTTGGATATCACACAATTTCTCCACAACAGTATCACTGCTCTCTTTCAGGGGGGGGGGGGGGGGGGGAGGGGGCGAGCTCACAATACAGTGTTGCTTAGCTCTTAATGGCAGGATATCACAGGTTATTTATTTATCTGGCGAGCTCCCTTTGAAGAACAGCTGACAAGGAAAGTGGTAGGATCTTGGTAGCCCGCATTCATGCTATCAATTCATGCCAGTAATATCCCACCCCAAAATTAGCCAGCAATTACAGAGCAGTTCCATATAGCTGCAGAGCTTACTTGGTGATCCTTAACAGCTAGACCCAGCATGATGTCATAACGATGCTCTATGTCTACTTTTGCATGACAGACCAGGATGTGGGGAGATTGGCACAGACCTTGGAAAATGAACCAGAGTTGTGCCATGCCATGATGGTGGTTCAGCTTGGGATGCTGATGGCTTGATCTGCATCACAGATGACAAACAGGGCTGCAGCATGTCCATTCGCAGGTAGATCACTGTCGATGCGCCAGGCTGTGATGTGACTGGTCGTGGGTACACAATCACTGATGATGCGCTGGGCTGCAACATGTCTGGTCGTGGGCACACCTCTATCATTGATGGCCAATTAGTTGTTGCTGTAGACGTTGATGCAGTTGCAAACCTACTTCCCCTATGTTTCATCAATACCGCCATCAACAAAAGAAACAGAAAATTAAGTATCATGCACATTTTAAAAAATGAAGATATATGTAGATATTTATAGTAGTTCTGGTCATATTCAAAAGCCATGTGTGAATCAGTCTATGGGACACTTTTGGTTAATATCTCCAGCAACATTCCATCCAATGTAGCCTGCAGGTGGACATCCCTTCGCTCAAGGCAATGTTGTCATCAAGTACGTAGAGCCGAACATCAAAACTCCAGATTAGAAATACATGCATGCGAATGTGGTGGGTAATAAGCATATTATTATTAATGTAGAAGAGGAATGGAAACAACTACTACTCAAATATTCACTTCTCAATAAATGGCATCACACGCCATGAGCTGAGTGGAGAAAGTTGTCGGTTGAAATACAGTGATTTCAGGATCCATTGTCTGAATCAATCCCAGGATTAACTACTGAGTAGACTATCTGTTGCTGCTTTCTAGAACCTCTCATTAGTAACAGTCTCAGAATTTCCCTCTTTCCCATTTCAGTAAAGTGCGTGGACTTATTGGTCCACTTGTTAGTAACACCATCGTCACTGCCAATTGATCTGTCATCTCAAACAATTACAATGACTGACTATGATGTTGAATTAATAATTATAGGACTCGATGGCACCTCATCCACTTTCATACCTATGACCTCATTGAAGAATTCTACGTGAAGCAGAAAAAAGTATGACGTTAGGCATCTGCATTATTGACCCTCACGTGGAGACGGAGGGAGAGAGGGAAAGAGAAAACAGGTCCTATTGTCTACATGATTCGTGCTTTATGCTGATGCCATCCTCTGGAACTCCAAGAAACCTCGCCAGGTCCTCCAGAGCACTGTTGGCCAAAATGGGTGATGGCGATAATCGTCATCAGACTGCATGGAATAAATATCTACGCACACAAAAGACAACAATGAAATAAACTGAAGTCATCACCACACAGCTGTAGAATCATCAGAGTTTAATTTGGAATGCTTATGAGCGGCAACATCGTCAGTGCCAATACTCCGCTTCATGGCTCACAGAACGCTGACAAGGTCTAGGAAGGAAGGAACTGACGAGGTGAATAGCAATTCGTACTGAGAAGCGCTACAGTACTCTTGCCAGTGGAATGAAGGGAATGCTGCGATGGTTACTGTTGAGAAGCACTAGACTGTTGTTCCAGTCCACTCAATAGGGATGCTGGAATATTTACTGATAAGCACCAGAAAGTGGCTCTGGCCAGACTGCTCGCTATCATAAGGAAGAGAAGTGACTCCTGTCAGCGATCAGACCAGAATGTTCGTCTCCTCAAAATCAGGCCTTTTTATTGGCGAGAGTCGCATTCCATTCCATATTTAAGCCAATAGAAATTGACGACACTTATCGCCTCATGGACAGGAAGGTCCATGCTTCTGAAAAGAGTGAGTCAAAACCTGCCCACACTGATGAGCTCCGGTGGAATTCAAATAGCTCTGAGCACTATGCGACTTAACTTCTGAGGTCATCAGTCCCCTAGAACTTAGAACTAATTAAACCTAACTAACCCAAGGACATCATACACATCCATGCCCGAGGCAGGATTCGAACCTGCGACGGTAGCGGTCGCTCGGCTCCAGACTGTAGCGTCTAGAACAATATTATTTCTCAGAGCTCTGCTGCATAATCTGTAATGGTGTTGTATGGAACAATAGCCGACGACATCAGAAAAATGTAGCATGTTGAAAAGTAAGTGATAACTAGTAATAAGAACGGTTACTCCTCTCTCTCTCTCGGTTAAAGGCGCTGCAGTCTGGAACCGCAAGACCGCTACGGTCGCAGGTTCGAATCCTGCCTCGGGCATGGATGTTTGTGATGTGCTTAGGTTGGTTAGGTTTAATTAGTTCTAAGTTCTAGGGGACTAATGACCTCAGCAGTTGAGTCCCATAGTGCTCAGAGCCATTTGAACCATTTTCTCTCTCTCTCTCTCTTCTCTCTCTCTCTCTCTCTCCTTCACGCTCAAACACACACACACACACACACACACACACACACACAAATATACACAAAAGTGCAAGCTTATTAATTACACGCGTGCAAAATGCGGAAGCATCTGCGAGACAATCCTTCTTATGTTTAAGGTTTTCTTTTGTCAATATGTAAACATAATAATTAAAATGTCAGCACTGTCACTGAAAGTACAGTAAACGTATCCGTTTGTTGATTAAAATGTTTGCAGATGCTCTATGTCGATAGAGCAGATTTCGTAATGGACTCTGAGGGAGCACAGACAAGATGAATACAACTCCCGAATGGAAGAGGAGCAGTTTAATGACCACTGGCTGATGGTTATTAAATCAACGAATCCCAGGTCTAATAACATGGTGCCGCAGATACGTGCACAATTTATGTTTGTTTACTGAGGATTGCTTTGCATCAAAGATGTCACAAGACTATCATATAAATTCTCACAACCGTAACGTCTCAGAGGAAGGGAAAAGCAAAGTACAAGTACAGTTGCATCTGATGCGTTGAGCCAACCTTGAAGTGCCGAAAGTAAAAATTAAAACTGACTTTTATTCTTCTTCCAATTCCTTATGGTCTTATTTCGTAACTTATTCCCATTCATCTTGCAGTTCCAATAATGGATTACATGCAACAGGTCAGTTTGCCTTATAATAAAACTAGAAGCTGGTTATGTTTATTTGGAAAGCAAGAAAACCCATACTCGTCGGGTATTAAGCGAGTCGAACACATCTAAGAAGCAGTTGATGCTATCACAAACGGTCCAGATGAAGTAATAGCAATGTACAAAAGACCACTATCGCCGCACCACTTAACGCTTTGCGATAAAAGCTCTTACTTCGCAACTTTAGTGTCGTCAGTATGTACTGTACTTCCTCGATTCACCACCAGTTGGCCCAATTGAAGGAAGGTAATGTTGACTTCGGTGCTTGTGTTGACATGCGACTCATTCCTCTACAGTACTAGCATCAAGCACATCAGTACGTAGCATCAACAGGTTAGTGTTCATCACGAACGTGGTTTTGCAGTCAGTGCAATGTTTACAAATGCGGAGTTGGCAGTTGCCGATTTGATGTATGTATTAGCACGGGTCAATAGCCGTGGCGCGGTACGTTTGTATCGAGCCAGATTTCTAGAACGAAGGTGTCCCGTCAGGAAGACGTTCGAAGCAACTGATCGGCGTCTTAGGGAGCACGGAACATTCCAGCCTATGACTCGCGACTGGGGAAGACCTAGAACGACGAGGACACCTGCAATGGACGAGGCAATTCTTCGCGCAGTTGACGATAACCCTAGTGTCAGCATCAGAGAAGTTGCTGCTGTACAAGGTAACGTTGACCACGTCACTGTATGGAGAGTGCTACGGGAGAACCAGTTGTTTCCGTACCATGTGCAGCTGATTGGGCTCCACGGGTACACTTCTGCGAATGGTTCATCTAACAATGTGTCAATCCTCATTTCAGCCCAAATGTTCTCTTTACGGATGAGGCGTCATTCCAACATGATCAAATTGTAAATTTTCACAATCAACATGTGTGGGCTGACGAGAATCCGCACGCAATTGTGCAATCACGTCGTCAGCAAAGATTTTCTGTGAACGTTTGGGCAGGCATTGTTGGTGATGTCTTGATTGGGTCTCATGTTCTTCCACCTACGCTCAGTGGAGCACGTTATCATGATTTCATACGGGATACACTACCTGTGCTGCTAGAACATGTGCCTTTACAAGTACGACTTAACATGTGGTTCAGGCACGATGGAGCTCCTGCACATTTCAGTCGAAGTGTTCGTACGCTTCTCAACAACAGATTCGGTGGCCGATGGGCTGGTAGAGGCGGACCAACTCCATGGCCTCCACGCTCTCCTGACCTCAACCCTCTTGACTTTCACTTATGGGGGCAATTGAAAGCTCTTGTCTACGCAACCCCGGTACCAAATGTAGAGACTCTTCGTGCTCGTACAGTGGACGGCTGTGATACAATATGCCATTCTCCAGGGCTGCATCAGTGCATCTGGGATTCCCTGCGACGGGGGGTGAATGCATGTATCCTCGCTAACGGAGGACATTTTGAACATTTCCTGTAACAAAGTGTTTGAAGTCACGCTGGTACGTTCTGTTGCTGTGTGTTTCCATTCCATGATTAATGTGATTTGAAGAGAGGTAATAAAATGAGCTCTAACAAGGAAAGTAAGCGTTTCCGGACACATGTCCACATAACATATTTTCTTTCCTTGTGTGTGAGGAATATTTCCTCAAAGTTTGGCCGTACCTTTTTGTAACACCCTGTATATATGACGCCAACGCTTTCTATACTTACTTTATGCATTACAGTGTATGTATGTAATCCTCTACGAGTATCATTGCTCCTTCTCCTTGATTAGAACTGTTTACCATTTACCTATACTCACTACTTGTTTCCCATTTCCGTGTTACACTGGACAACGCCCCCCCCCCCCCTTCCCCAAGGACCTCACACTTGCAGTAACTGGCAACCCCATTAGCAGAGCCCCAGTGCCGACTCCCCCTCCGGTAGCTGTTTCCCCCAGTAACTGGGACCCCCATTAACTGATACCCACAGTAACTTACGCCACAGTAACTGACACCCCAGTTGCTCACACCCCACTAACTGACACCACCAGTATCTGACACTCTCAGTACCTGACATTCGTAGTGGCATGAACCCCCAGTAACTGACACCTCCAGTAACTGACAGTCCCAGTAACTGACGTTGCCAGTACCTGACGCTCAAAATACCTAATACCGTGAGTAACTGGCAAGGCCAGTAACTGACACCCAAAGTAGATAACACTCCTAATATCTGATACCCTAAATAGCTGACGCCCCCGGAAGCTGACAACCCTGTAGCTGACACGCAGGTAGCTTACTCCCCTGTAGCTGACACCTCTCAATAGCTGACACCCACAGCAGCTGAGACCTTCCAAGGCCACTACGTGCCATCCCCAGTAAATGACACCCACTGTCAAGCTGTGGCATATGTACCAACACCTTCTGGTGATAGGATAATTCTGAATGCTTCTTCGCTCATGTCAACTATCCCTGCCTTGCCTGCGTAGCATTGTAGTTTCCATGTGCGGTAGCATAAGCTAGCTACATCAGCAGAAAATGAAACATATCTTTATATTGCAAGATACACTAGCATGGAGTCGCTATAATGGTTGCATAACTCTGAATATGGATAGTTAAAAGCATAGTAACCCTCATTCCGTACCTATACAAACGTATGTTACTATTCTATTCCTCAAAATGTAATGTAGTTCCTAAGGTGTCATAGCATGATTTATTATCCTCAGCAGAGCATGAGAAATGTTTGGTACTGCAAGATAAAGTTAATACCCCAGCATGGAATCAGTATAATGTATAACTGACTTTAATATCGATTTTAGAGACGAGTTTTTTATTAATTTAAATGTGGGGATAACTCGTTTACTTTGGTAACTCTCATCGACAAGTGCATTTTAAGCTGTAAGCTAGATCAGCAGTAGTGTCCATGTGTGGTTGCAACGCGGCATTATTGACATATTACGTAGAACCAAGAGTCAAATGCGTTGGGTGTCAGCAAGACAAGATTTGTCAGAACAAGAGAAACACTCAGTCAGCGAGTTCAATCGGCTGATGATTACCTGCCTGCTTTGTGACACTTAACAAATATGTTAGAACTATCTAGGCGTGAAAAGTAATTGATTTGAGGCTCTGTTATGAATTAAATCATCTACGGTCAGTAATCGGACTTCACACATACTAACTGCCGCTTTACATAATTTTTGGGATAATACCTGAATATGGCAGAAGAAATTCAGATCCTTCAGATGATGTCGAATATGATCAATATCTTATATTGTGATTGTCAATTTCATTTCAGTGATCTACACTGTAATAGGATCTGATTGGTAGAGAAGGGAGGGAAGGTGTCACAAGGCACAAATGGGCTAGTTATGCAATTTGTATTTTTTATTTTTTTCATTTTCTTTAATTTCTCGCGCTATTGTATTTTTCAATTTTCCATCTCCGCCATCTTTGACTTTGAAATTTCCTATCATCCACTATGTTGATGACGTTATACATTTTAGGTAACTGATGCCGTCACTGACAGCGTGATGGAGGTAAGCCGCTGCCCTGTGCGTAGGCAAGCCAACAGACAAAGATCAATGTGGAACAGCACCGGCAGAGATATCCTACTTCCTCCATATTTCTAGACAAAGCTCAGATAGAATTTTTATTACAGTACGATGTGTCATTAAAATAGCTGCGAAGTATTAATGTTCATTTAGAAGGAGGAGTGACAACGGCCTTGCCGCAGTGGATACATCGGTTCCCGTCAGATCACCGAAGTTAAGTGCTGTTGGGCCTGGCTGGCTCTTTGATGGGTGGCCATCCACGCCGCCATGCGCTGTTGCCATTTTTTGGGGTGCACTCAGCCTCATGATGCCAATTGAGGAGCTACCCGACCGAATAGTAGCGGCTCCGGTCAAAGAAAACGATCATAACGACCGGGAGAGTGGTGTGAAGACAACAAGCCCCTCCTATCCGCATCCTCAGTGAGGATGACACGGCGGTCGGATGGTCCAGATGGGCCACTTGTGGCCTGAAGACGAAGTGCTTTTTTTAGAAGGAGGAGAGAAATTCTTGATCTCTTGTCGGTGTTTAGCTAGTTAGACCTCTACCTTGATACTGACTGTGGTGTTATTTGAAGATTGACAATTAGTGATGTAAGCGTCTACAGAAAAGCGATTATTGGTTGACTATAGAGGGCTTAGAACCCTGCTCTCCATCGAAGCAGATGTCGATTTGATCATCGGCGTCCAAACATCAATGGAAATCATAATCGAGCCCAAAGTATCGAGGTAATATGGCGATTTTATAGTATAGCATTAAAAAGCACCATATAAATTCTTCTACAATCTAGGACACAGACTACAGTTTCAGAAAAATTTGATACTTGATTGAAGAGAAAGCGTTCATGAATTGAGCGAGTGAGTAACGCATTGGTCCCCCTCCATCCCTTATGTATGCAGTTGGCATTGATTGACATAGTTGTTGGATATGCCATTGACGCGTTAAATATTCAAAATCTGAAGCTGGTTGGAGCGCTCTGCCCATAAAGCTCCAAATGTTCTCAACTGGGAAGATGTGTCTTTGCTGGTGAAGATAGGATTTAGTAAGGGCGGAGATAAGCAGTAGAAATTCTCTCCATGTGCGGCGGGCGTTATCTTTCTGAAATGTCAGCCCATGATGGTTTGCTATTGAGGACAACAAAACTGGGCGTAGACTATCCTAGACCCAACGCTGTACTGTAAGGGTGCCACGCATGACAAGTAAATGCGTCCTGTTATGAAATGAAATGGCATCCCTGACCTGGTTGTTGGGTAGTATGGCGGGCGCCGATCAGGTTGGCACTCCACTGCTGCCCGGAGCGGATCTAGATATGTCTCCGCTGGCCGTCGGGGCTCAGTTCGAAGCGGGACTCATCACTGAAGGCAATTCTACTCCAGTCAATGAGATTCCATACCGAATATGCCCGGCACCACTGCAAACGGGTTTGTTAGTGTACAGGGGTCAATTCTAGTCGGTGCAAGGTTCACCATGAGCTCGGCCCCCTTTTTATGAGTCGCCTGTTTATGGTGCTTACGGTCGCTGAAGCACCAGTTTCACGTCGGATCGATTGTAATGGTGAATACGGGGCTCTGAGTGCCTCTCTGACGGTTGCTCGATCCCCACGTTCTATTGTCTCTTTGGGTCTACTGCTTCCTTCTTGATACTGTATTCAGCCACGGTTCATCCATTTCTGCCAACATCGTCGAATAGTGGCCATTGCTCCTATTCAGATGGTTCGGCGATTACTCGAACGGGCTTCTTTGAGACCAATTACAGCTCTCTTTCAAATGCTGACATCTGCGTGCATTGTTCATGCGCCTGTCTGCAAGGAGTAGTTACTGTCTAACTGAGTGAACAGAATGAAATTCACAAAGACTTTGTACCCTGAATGTTCCTGGTGTAGAACGCTTACCAGCTGCGAGGTGAAACTGCGCTGCAGCGTTACAGATTCATCCATCGGCTACTACAGTTTACAGTTTTGCATGCTTCGTCGATACTTGTATCCTTGTATGAATGTCAATTTGTGACCATGTTACTTAATTCCGTCATGTGTTACGTCGTTTCTTTCTTTTTTGTTTTTTAATGGGTTTAACATATTCATCACTTTTATTAATTAATAAAGACAGCAATTGTTGACATATATTACAACTTTTATTGCAGACTTTAAAAATGATGATTTTGACAAAAGTTTACCCTTCGGTTTACTGTGCTACTGACATAGCAAATTTTGCTTTCGAGAACAGCCTTTTAGATGCTGACGATGTGGCTGTACAACTCAAATGCTTCAGAGCAACTTTTTGTAGCTTAGGAAATGTAGTACCGGTGATGTGATCCTATACTTCTAATGAAACTCGTTTGAATTACAGAAACAGATATGAACTTGATTGTATTCTTTTCTTGTGCTATTTTATAATATTCGCTTCATAAAACCAATTTTTTTAAATGTTTCCCTGTAATGAACCAATATGTTACCCGTATTCGTTGGCAATCTTCTCAGCAACTGCAAGTAAATTCTTGATGGTTTTACTTCCTTTTGAACACGATGAAGGACACTGAAACTGTATGTTCTTGAAACTAGGATCGAGCAACTTTGACATGGGTAATATGTTAACATGGTCGGCTAGTAGTAAGCTCCTACTCTTCATATTCTCCCCAATATTTTGTGTTGACTGGGTGCCAGGTATTGTGCTACTCAGCATACCAGTTAGTGGCGGTACTTCACTGCCTTCAATGCACTTTTCTCACGTAGTTTCACATGTAGGCGACCTCTACAGACCACAGAATATCACAACCAACTGCCAGTCCTACAATATCTGCAGCTCTTAGCATGGATGGTGCATTAGCATGGTAGATAAAGATATTATTAATCACTGGATACAACTGTAAAAATCCTTCAGCCATGCTGAACGTTGAATTTTATCTAGTTCTTTTTCCCTACCTATTCAGTCCCGATTCTCGAGCACTTATTATGAGAGGCACCGACATGCCTTGCTCATACTGTGGCATCAAGCAGTCAGGCTGCAAGATGAGTGGCCTGCCAAACGAGTGGATTCATTCTTATTTATCGAGTAACATGAACTCTCGTACTCACAATTAAGTTACATATTATCCTCCTGTGTGAATATTAACCCACGGAAACGGATAACGCACATCTGACTATTAATAATTTATACAACTCTGACTGTTCACTACGCACTGGAAATACCACATTTTCTTTCTTATTTAACGGCTTTGATCAACACGTGGCTATCGCACTGACTATGAATGGCGCACACATTATAAATCCTGGGTATCATGACAACATACTATTCGAAGAAAAAGGCCACAAATCTTTTTCTTTTCACTATCTTATTTATTCCGATAAATTCTATAACCTAAACACACAAATTCTATCACCTACAACAATAACACATGAGAAATTCCGCCCAGTGGGCATGGCTTTACATTGGTGATTCTCTATCTTATGGTCTCGTAATTATTTAACGCTACAGCTCACTTTCTGGATAGGATGGTGGATCTTTTGCTGTATCTCACACTTCGACTCTCACAACCATCATCACGAAACGTTCCTCCAGACCCAGCGGTACAAAAGGAACATGCATAACCCACTACCTCTGAAACTACCTTGCTACTCTCCCACGCAAACCACACATACTTAAATTACATGACATACACCACACTGCAACATGGAATAAAACACAAGGAATAGTCACAACATTATAATCACATCACTTTCAACTTTCCCACTTCAATTAGTATTTATCCCCGTTTGAAACGACACTGCCCCACTTCGTAATTTTTCTTTCCTACTATGAACTCTGGAGGATATATGCACGTCTTCCTGTGCAATGCAAGCCAAGTGGCGTTGCTGGGTAGACGGTGACTCACCTTGCTTCTCTCTCAGAGTATTATTGTTTGAATCAATCGTCATACGGAAACATAACACGCAAAGTAATATTAAGAACATATTCATCACACACGCGAGTCCTCAACTGATACCATGGACGAGTACTTCTCTTTATCCTTTGTCTCATACACAGATTGAGACTCACACAGTACTCACCATGTGGAAGTACTCGTCTCTAATTTCAAGTCCTGCACACGCCATTACTTAAATATTTCCAACTTATAGTACACACGCTAGTAATTCAGCTTAACTTAAGCACTCGGAAGTGTTTCAACTTATTGCTACACGTGGTTTCATTGTGACCGTTGGTCACTTCCGAAGATTACTACGATGCCCTTAATATTAACTGCCTGACATTTAATTTTCCCCACAAAAGTTCCTGAAATGGAGGAATTATTATTCCAAACTACTCTTAAGTATTTCACATGCATACCACGTCTCCATTCTTTTGTCTTTACGGAGCACACCTAAGACAGGTCTTACCAACACTAGATCCAGCGGCAGAGTGCTGAAACATGGCCGTTCTTCAGGTCATCTCGCACCTCTGTCGAGGTGGGGGAAGACCATGCTACACATTGGTCAGCCACATTTCAGGCGCTCAAAGCTCCGGTAAATTTCATCTCTTTGATTCCACCAAAGGTGACCAAAAGATCGTCTCAAAGATGATCATATATTCACATTCACTATCTGCAGTTAGCAGACGACCATACATTCATTCATTTCACAGATCTCACCAAACTGGATGTAGGAATGTATTTTGTGGGAGTGCACATGTGGTCAATTAAATAAATAAATTGTCATTCTTTCCCACACTGGTATCTGGCTTCGCTGTATTAATTGAAATTGAGTTATTATTGGAAAAAATATGTTGTACTGGCAAGAATAACGAAGAATGTTGTACCTATTTTCAATGTCGGGCGGTACTGTACCCTTTCAATTAAAAGAAGAGTTAATTGCCATGCGTTAATACTACTGGACAGTTAATGGCCATCGAAAGTTTTTTTGAAAGCGTAGTGATTTTTTTTATTGGTGGTATCATATATGGTAGCACTTAATCAGGACAATTACACACACAACTCTGCAGCTTATCGTTGCTTTATTACAAAAAAACATCAACATTACACACACCCCTCATATTTGCAGTAGTTTTCTAGATAAGTCAGAATGCACTCTTAGTATCAAAACTTTCAAAAATTGGAAGTAAACAATTTGAAATACATAAACAAAATACTCGAAACAAAAGCTTTCAAAGTATTTCTGCTTTTTCTGATATTACCATATGGATCGATGGATCGGTATTATGTTAACCTTACTTGTACTGATCAATTTTTTTTTTTTTTTTGTGGAATGTGTAAAGCAATACCTTTCAGAACTGAAGCAAAGGAACGCTTTGTACTGTTCACACTTCACACCGTACAAACTCAGCATCATCTGAGCATCATCTGCCCAGCGTTTTGACCTGTTCTCCTGAACGTGGCACTCAAGCCTGCGAATCAGGCAAAAAAAAAAAGATATAACCCCACTTCCAACGACGTAAACAGTGTTTGCCTTGAGCGCCTAGGTATCATATACGACACCCAGAAGTTTAAAGCTTTTAAATCCGTTACAACATAAACGTGTAGTTTGATATTTACTAAGGAATGTCGGTACAGCCTTAATAAGTTATTAAACCATGTGATAACACTCAGAATTAGAGCTGAGTGGTCAGCGTTACAGAATGTCAATCCTAAGGGCCCGGGTTCGATTCCCGGCTGGGCCGGAGATTTTCTCCGCCCAGGGACTGGGTGCTGTGTTGTCCTAATTATTATCATTTCATCCCCATCGACGCGCAGGTCGCCGAAGTGGCGTCAACTAGAAAGACCTGCACCAGGCGAACGGTCTACCCGACGGGAGGCCCTAGCCACACGCCATTATTATTATTATCAGAAAAAGATATGTCTTTACCTTAATTTCGCAGAGACATACTGTGCAGTCGTAAATCCTAAGTTTGCGGTCAATGCTGACACCTCGTAGTGCTAGGCAGAAGGATGAACAAGTGAGATGTGTAAGTGCGATGCGTATCGCACGTGATACCACAGGCCAGAAAAGATTCAGCTTGATACAAGCCCGAGAAAAACTAAAAAAAATAAAAGCTGGAGGTGTCTTATATGAAGACGTGGAGAGGTTAAGCAACTGCATTGATGTTGTGAGTCGTATTCGGAAAACGATCACTTAAATGGGAAAAAAAGAGAGAGAGACAGCGGTAACAAGTAGCCTGGATTTGTTCCCAACGTCTAATGTCTTTAAAATTACGATGTGTCGAAGCCCTCAGTATTGACACTGGAACATCGGTAATTATCGACAAGCCTAGTAAAGATGTAGGTAGCTACTGCGTGACCCCTTTGGTTCTAGAAAGGAGTAAGCTCAGACGAGCAGTCGCAGTGGAGTCGGCCGCTGGGGCTCAGACGGTACGACTCGGCGGCCAGGCCGGCTACCGCCGACGCTGCCTGGAGGCGGCCTGACCTTGACCGTAGATCCGCCAAGGTCGGCGGCGTCGCCCGCGTCGGCGGCGTCCCGTGACGTACCGTGTCTCCCCGCTCTGCCCCGTTGCCCCGTGACGCCGGCCAGCCGCGGCCGCTACCGACACGTCAGCCAGCAGAAAGCGGCTGCAGCTGGTGGCAGCGTTCGTAGGACGACGATTAGTAAGCCCGACTGCTTCTGCGAAGTACATCTAACTGCGCCTGCCACAGACCCAGCATGTGGTCGATGACACAGTGTGGAAGTGTGGTGACAAGACCTCTTGCAGCAGTATCCTATGAGGGTCTTCTTCTGTGTGCCCTGATTGCACTGAAGTCAGTGACCTTCCACTATTCCCTTCCATTTTGATTAGTCGATCGTTTGCGTATTACTCTCCACTTCTCTATTCGGGATTTCTAGAATAACTGGGGAAAGTGGTAACAAAACGGCTACTTACGTTGGTGCGTACAATGTATGAGACTGGCGATATACCATCAGACAACACACAACGCCGAAGACAGCAAGAGGCGACAAGTGGGAGAATTATCGCACAGTCAGCTTAATAGCACATGCATTCGATTTGCTGACAGCATTAATACACAGAGCCGGCCGGAATGGCCGAGCGGCTGTATGTGCTACAGTCTGGAACCACGGGACCGCTACGGCCGCAGGTTCGAATCCTACCTCGAGCATGGATGTTTGTGATGTCTTTAGGTTAGTTAGGTTTAAGTAGTTCTGAGTTCTATGGGACTGATGACCACAGCAGTTAAGTCCCATAGTGCTCAGAGCCATTTGAACCACTAATACACAAAAGACTGGCAATGAAGTTTAGATTGTCTCAGACGACGACCACTTTTGACGGTGCAATTGATAATGGAACCAAGACTGAAGAAAGATCAAGATACGTTCATAGGATTTGTCGACCTGAAAAAGCGTTTGACAACCTCAAGTAGTGCAAGATGCTCGAAATTCTGAAGAAGATAGGGGCAAGCTACAGCGAAAGAAGGGTTATATACAACATATACAAGAACCAGGAGGGAACAGTAACACTCTAAGACCAAGAACGGAGTGCTCTGACTAAAAAGAGTGTAGGGCAAGTATGTAGCCTTTTGCCCCTACTGTTTAATCCGTACATCGAAGTAGCAATGATGGAAATAAAAGAGAGATTCAGGAGTGGGATTAAAATTCAGGGGGAAAGGATATCAATGATAAGATTCGCTGATGACATTGCTATCCTGAGTGAAAGTGAAGGAGAGTTACAGGAAATGTTGAATGGAACGAGCATTCTAATGAACACAGAATATGGATTGAGAGTAAATCGAAGAAATAGGTAAGTAATGGGAAGTAGCAAAAATGAGAACACCGAAAAACTTAACATCAAAATAGGGGATCACGAAATAGACGAAGTTAAGGAATTCTAGTACCTAGGCAGCAAAACAACCCGTGACGTATGGAGCAAGGAGGACATAGAAAGCAGACTAGTACTGTCAAAAAGTGTATTCCAGCCCAAGAGAAGTCTACTAATATCAGACAAAGGCCTTAATTTGAGAAAGAAATTTTTGGGAATGTACGTTTGGAGAACAGCATGGACTATGGGAAACCCTATAAAAAAAAAAAAGAGTTGGGTTGTTGTGGTGGAGGAGACGAGACAGCGAGGTCATCGGTCTCATCGGATTAGGGAAGGACGGGGAAGGAAAGCGGCCGTGCCCTTTCTAAGGAACAATCCCGGCATTTGCCTGGAGCGATTTAGGGAAATCACGGGAAACCTAAATTAGGATGGCTGGACGCGGGATTGAACCGTCGTCCTCCCGAATGCGAGTCCAGTGTGCTAACCACTGCGCCACCTCGCTCGGTATACAAAAAAAGACTCGAAGCATTTGAGGTGTGCTGCTTGAGAAGAATGTTGAAAATTAGGTGACTGATAAGATAAGGAATGAGATGGTTCTCAGCAGAATTGGTGCGGAAAAGAATATACGGAATGCACCGACAAGAAGAAGCGACACAATGATAGGATATCTCTTACAAAATCAGGAAATGAGTTCCATAGTACTAGAGGGAGTCGTAGAGGGTAAAAGCTGTAGAGGATGATAGAGAGTGGAATACACCCAGTAAATAACTCAGGACGTAATTTGCAATTTCTACTCATAGATGAATAGGTGGGGCAGAAAGGGGATTCGTGGCGGGCCGCGCTTCAAACCAGCTAAAGACTGATGGCTAAAAATAAAAAAAAAAATACTACAGCGGTTGTTGGCAAGTCTCCATGTGAGCCTGAATCTCTATATATATGTAGGAGCAAACAATATATTGATTTTTCTCTAAACCTATCTTCTCGGAATTTTAACAGCAAACCACATTATGGTGCAGAATCCCTCTCTTACGGTGCAGCCACTGTAGATGGCTCACTAACTCCGTGATACTTTAACGTTTGCTAAATGAACTAAGGAAACGTGCTGCTCTTCTTTCGATCTTCTATGTTTCCTGTATCAGTCCTACTTGATACGGATCCCACACGAGCAGTTTTCAAGTTTTGGTCGAACGAGAGTTTTGTAAGCATCCTCCTTCGTCGCTGCATTACACTTCCCGAAGATTCTTCAAATGAACCACAGTCAGGCATCCGCCTTACATGTGATTTGTTTTATGTGGCCGAGCCACTTAAAATCACTCCGTACGCTTTCTCCCAGATATTTAATGAATTTGATTGCATCTAATGACTGTTTTTCAGTCATATAAGTATGCAGTAATGGGATTCTGTGGCAGTTCTAAGCGCAGTTCGTCCCATTTGTTTGGACTGAGGATCAACAGCCAATCCCTGCAGAAACGGTTGATCCTCTGCTCTTCTTCTTGCATTTCGCTACAACTTGCTAACGTTTGCTAGCGATGCTACTTCTCTGAGTACCAAAGTACTGCGCATGAAAAGCGCCGTGGGACTTCCGACTTTCATATATTGAAAAGTAACGGTGTTATAGAGTGCTCTAGTAGACGTCCAAAGTTACTTGTTCGTCTCCAGATTTCTTCCCATTAGCTACATGGTGATTGTGTTGTCACAAGATTTCGCCATTTTGCATTGGCATTTTATGTATAACTACTTGCGTATGACAGACTACCAGACTTTCTCTTAAAATGCCACGCGCTATCACTTTGTTACACTATGGTGAAACCCTTCAGTAGATGATCTGGCAGTCGCAGTTCACGATTCTGAAGTCTACCTATAACAGATCATGTCTGAGGCGTATTCGGAAAGTAAGATCCGATTGGGCGCGATATGGAAACCACTGTGAAAATCCAATGGAACTTTCCACAGGTGTGTTGGACGGTATCTTTAGCGTGTCTGTCGATCTTTTCACGTTGCTCTTTTTAGTTCAGAGCTCAAAGTGATCATGAACAAATGCCTAAAATAACAGTGTCTCCCATCAAATGTGGATCTAGTGAGAGATTTCGCCTGAAGCTATGCAGCCCACATAACATAAATGCCATGCGTTTCTTTCTTCAAGACAATTTTCAGCTGCATTCTGCAGGGGCAATGAAGACGCTCCTGCCGCGTTTTCGATGGGAAGCGTTCGATTACCCACAATACAGCCCTTAATTGACTCCCTCCGCTATTCATCACTGCTCACATGAACCGCTGGTTATGAAGACAACATTTTCGCACAAAAAACGAAAGGTAGACAAGCGTAGAGAATTGGCGGAAAGCGCAGCAAATGCTTTCTGTAACGAGGGTACTGAAAAGTTAGTACAGCGCCACGACAAATGTGTAAGTTGCGAATAAAAAAAGAAATTGTTTTTCGATGTGGTTTTCATTTCGCAACCAGTAGGACCTTACTTTCCGAACAGTCCTCGTATGTAATCTAAATACTAATCGGAAAAGCAGAGAGCAACCACTCAGACATTGTCACATGATTCCCAGAAAATCATACGTACAAACTCGATTCTGGACACACTGTACTACCTGCAGATGCGAATGTGCTGCTTTCCCCCACACTGCGACAGCGTACGGCAGGACAATTCTTAGCAGTGACTTGTACAGGACGATACCCAGTTGTTTCGATGACGTTCATGAGGCGTTAAGCGGCGGGAAGAGGCGCTCGAGGATGAACAGTTCCGTCCCTCACAGTTTTTGCGATAGCTGGCGTTATTTTTACCGAATGGGACGCATGCGAAAATAATATTTTTTCCTTGACTTTGGACAGCTTACGAGTTGGCGTAACGTTCCGACGATTGGCGATAATAAGCTGGTTTTTGTCTGCTTTCACAGCAAACTGCTGTTCGAGGGTCCACGTGATTATGCAATCAATCACACCTTGGAAACGTTGGTCAGTGTTCGGTTCAGGATCAAAGGAACGCTGTGTCGTGTAGACGCGCTCTGCAATTCTCACGTCGGCTGTGAAAAAAGTGTAGTTAATCGCCCCAGAACGGATTCTTCCACCTCACTAGCACTGACGTGGTTTGAAGAGATCCATGTTTTTTTTTAAATTTCTTTTTCTTCCATCAGTGCTCTGACCGGTTTGATGCCGTCCACCACGACTTCCCCACTTGTGTAAGCCTCTTCTTGAGTAGTACTTGAACCATACGATCTCAGTTATTTGTTAATGTATAGCAGAGTCAGTTTTACCCCGCATTTTTGTACCTCTAGAGCTCCATCTAGTAATATGGAAGTCATCTCCTTGGGTCTTCACACGGATTGCCCCTTCTTCTTGTCGAAGTTTTCCAAATGTTCCTCTCCTCGCTGATGGTACGGAGAACCTCATATATTATAATACTTGTCCATCTATCAATATTCTTATACACAATCTTATTTCATACTCTTCGAAGCTTTTCTTTTCCGGTTTTTCCCACAGTCCATGATTCAGTTCCATATAAATTCTGTGGTGTAAACATTATTCAAAGGAGAGACGATGTTTGATATTACTGTAGTTTGTTTCGACAGGAAGGCCATCTTAGCCTATGCTAGTCTACTATTTATGTTCTCCTTCCTTCGTCTGTCGTGTGTTATTTTGATCAGAAGGTAGCACAATACCTTCACTTTACTTCGCAGTACCCAATTTTGATATCAAGTTGGCCACTAATGACATTTCTGAAACTTCCCGTTGCTTTCGTGTCTTCTTGGTTTACGCTCAGTCGACAGTAGATGCTCATTAGACAGTTCTTTTTGGGCTCAATAGGTTCTGCATTTGTCCTGAGTTTCACTGATGATAGCAATATAATCAGTGAGTTCTGTTCCTGTTAACCTTTGACCAAGAATTTTAATCCCGCTCCTAAACGTTTCTTTTATTCCTGTCATTGCATCATCGCTGTACAACTATGAAGTGGTAGAGGTACGTAATCAGCCGTATTATAATTCAAAAAAGTGGCAGATGATGCTGTGGACAAAGATGAGTGAGTCACAAGCATATTTTTACATTGTTCTAAGGCTTTTGATACTGTTGACCATAAGATTCTACTTAATATTCTAGAAGCATTATGGATAAGAGGGGTAGTTAATCACTGGTTTCTGACATACATATCGAATGGGGTGCAATGAATAGATATAAAGAACTGAAATATACACACATAAAAAAAAAATTTGAATCACCTCTATTCCGAGAGTTCCGGAACCTGTACAAAAAATTGATACAGTGATCAACATAAACATCATTTCCGCCCTTTTCATTGCTCATGAAATCCACACATTGGATGTTATACCACCATACAGCGAGACCTTCACATGTGGTGGTCCACACTGCTGCACACACCGGTACCTCTAATACCCAGTAGCACATTCTCTTGCATTGATACACGCCTGTATTCGTCGTGGCATACTATCCACAAGTTCATCAAGGCACTGTTGGTCCAGATTTTCCCAGTCCTCAACGTCGATTCGGCGTAGATCCCTCAGAGTGGTTGGTAGGTCACGTTGTCCGTAAAGAGCCCTTTTCAATCTATCCCAGGCATTTTCGATAGGGTTCATGTCTGGAGAACATGCTGGCCACTCTAGTCGAGCGATGTCTTTATCCTGAAGGAAGTCGTTCACAAGATGTGCACGATGGGGGCGGGAATTGCCGTCCATGAAGACGAGTGCCTTGCCGGTACGCTGCCGATGTCCTTAAACTATCGGTCTGAGGATGGGATTCACGTATCCTACAACCGTTGCGGCGCCTTGCGTGAACCACCAGCGGCCTACGTCGGCTCCACATAATGCCATCCTAAAACATCAGGGAAACTCCACCTTGTTGCACTCGCTGGACAGTGTGTCTAAGGCGTTCACCCTGAGCGGGTTGCCTCCAAACACGTCTCCGAAGATTGTCTGGTTGAAGGCATATGCGACGCTCATCGCTGAAGAGAACGTGATGCCATCCCCAGCTGTCCATTCGGCATGTTGTTGGGCTCATCTGTACCGCATTGCACTGTGTCGTGGTTGCAAAGATGGATCACGCCATGGACATCGGGAGGGAAGCTGCGCATCATGCAGCCTATTGGGCACAGTTTTAGTGGGTAACACGACATCCTGCGTATGCACGAAAAGCATTATTCAACGTGGTGGAGTTGCTGTCAGGGTTCCTCCGAAACGTAAACCGTAGGTTGGGATCATCCACTGCAGTAGTAGCCCTTGGGCGGCCTGAGCGAGGCATGTATCCCCTCCATGTCCGAACAACATCGCTTTGGTTCACTCCGAGATGTCTGGACACTTATCTTGTTGAGAGCCCCTCCTGGCACAAAGTAACAATGTGGATGCGATAGAACCGCGGTATTGACCGTCTAGGCATGGTTGAACTACAGATAACATGAACCGTGTACCTTCTTCCTGGTGGAATGACTGGAACTGATCGGCTGTCGGACCCCTTCCGTCTAATAGGCGCTGCTCATGAATGGCTGTTTACATCTTTGGGTGGGTTTGTGATATCTTTCAACAGTCAAAGTGACTGTACCTGTGATACAGTACCCACAGTCAACGTCTGCCTTCAGGAATTCTGGGAACTGGGCTGATGGCAAACTGTTTTTGATACGTGTATTAATGTTGGAGTTCCTTAGGGTAGCACATTACGACCAATAGTGGTCGTGATACATACATCAATAGCTTTCCCGTTGGTGTTAGTCACGGGGAAGAAATTCGCTTTGATGTGACAGCAGTATTCTAGTTATTGAGGCAACAAGATATCTCCTTGCAGAAAAAGCAAATGAAACCCTCAAGTAGTTTACAAATGATCAATAAGCAATAAAGTGATACTGAACATAAAGAAAACTAATGCCATGAATTTTAGCTTTATGCAGGAAAATGAAACTGTTAAATCAAATCTAGATGGGACGACTATGAACTGGGTAAAAGATGCTAAAATTCTAGGAATGAATATTGAATTTCAGTTAGAGTGGTGTGAACACATGAAGACAGTTCCAAACAGAATGTCATCAGCATGTTACGCCCTTAGAGGCCTGTCATCAGTGTGTAACAGGTAGTGCCTTTTAGTTACATACTAGTCACATTTACACTCAATTTTTACCTAAGGAATTATTTCTAGGGAACAAATTTACAGAATATGGTCATAGTTTCAATATGCAGGAAAGAATCATAAAAGTAATAAGCAAAGATATTATTCAAGCTTATTATAACGATCTGTTCTATCCTGTACCATTTGAGTACATTTACCAGTAACTTATACACATAATTAATAACATTGCTAAATACTGAAACTTCCTGACAGATTATAACTGTATGCCGGACGGAGACTGGAACCTTTGCCTTTCGCGGGCAAGTGCTCTTTCTTCCAGGAGCGCTAGTTCCGCAAGTTTCGCAGAAGAGCTTCCGTGAAGTCTGGAAGGCAGGAAACGAGATACTGGCAGAACTGAAGCTGTAATGACGGATCGTGAGTCGTGCTTGGGTAGCTCAGCTGGTAAAGCACTTGCCCGCGAAAGGCAAAGGTCCCGAGTTCGAGTCTCGGACCGCTACACAGTTTTAATCTGCCAGGAAGCTTCATATCAGCGCACACTCAGCTGCAGAATGAAAGTCTCATTTTGCTAATTATTGCACAAACAGCTGTGCCCACTACAATGGAGAAAGAACTAAACTGAACTTGCGTTAACCAAGAAAGAATAAACGTGAACCTCAAAGCGGTATAAAACTACACAACACATTTCCAAAGGAGATTTAAAAATTACTGAAACAAAATTAGTTAAAAAGGCAGTTAAAACTACCTGTTAAGCAATACATTCTATACATTGAAGGATTATTTAGAAAACGCTGTAACAGAAAAGACGATTACTGCATAAAACTGCTGTTTATTACGATGGTACAAGATCTATACCGAACTTATATTTACAAAGAATGGGTAAACATACAACTCAAAACAGCATTTTCGAACAAGTAGTAAAACTGCACAATTGGTCGCCAAGAGTAGATCAAGATATTGCTAAAACAATTTTTTTTGAAAGGGCAGTAAATAAGTTCACGTTAAGCATTAGATTCTATACAATGAAAGGTTACTTATATATCACAGATTGGGGGTTTGGTAAAAAATGTAACATAAATAAATAATAAAAATGATAATAAAACAATTATCATTCCACATAAGACATTCACGCAGTATTTTTCCTTCTTTCTTCTTTTCTGAAAAAACTTACTTCCGAAGCTATGCACTGTATTATACAACATCTCACTCATTATAGAGGGATGCTGACTCAGTTTTTCACTTTCAGAATTGTCATGACGTCGACTGATAGTGTATGTAACGTTAATAAGCAATGTGTGAATAGTGTGTGCATTAACTGGGAGTGAGAAATGAATGAAGAGTGTACCATTAGTATTTAATGTCATTAAATAACTTATTTGTTAAACTGTATTGTTGACTAGGGATAAACCGAATAAGGTAGTACTTTTTTTAAAAAGAGTGGCCTTACATTCAGGAGGGTGGAGCCTCTAAACTTCATGCAGCCAACCATATTTAGATTTTCTTTTTCGCGTTTAAATTAGTTCAGGCAAACGACAGGATGCTTCCTACTGTAAGGCCACGGCCGATTACATGTTTCACCCTTGTCACACTACACCTATAAATAGGTAAATGTCGCTATATTTGAATTTCTTTATTTTTGTTCTCAAATTTTAGTACAGAGGTATGTCTAGTATCGTTGTGAAAGAGATCTAGAGATGAATGCTTCTACTACTACTGCTGCTGCTGGTGGTGGTAGTAGTAGTAGGAGTAGTAGTAGTAGCAGTAGATGGGTGAAAGGCTACATCACTGTCTTACACCCTTTCTACTCCTAGGACTTCGTTCCTTGTTGTGAGTTGTTATTTTTTCCTCTTGGTTCGTGCATGTATCGCACATTATCCGTCTCTCACTATAGTTGGTACCGATTGTCCTGAGAATTTAGAACATCTCCCACCAGAAATAATTCGTTATCTTTGAACAGGCACGAAAATTCAATTACTGGCCTTCATGTTGGACACACACAAGAAACGCCACATTTTATGTTTACAGCGGCACTGCTGATTTTCCTTGTGGATACGTTTTGGACCACATTACGTATTTCACTTTTTCGGTTTAGTTGCACTGGCATAATTTTAGAGATGGAGTTGTATATTTTCACAATAGGTCGTGTGAATTAAATAACATCAATTAAACAGGTGAATGGATTATCCACTAGCAGTTAATTAACTTGATGAAGTGTTTAATGGTACGTTTAAAGACTGAATGTTATATACTGACTACGGTACTGTTAGAGACTGGTAAATAAGAGTCGTTTCCTACATTTGATAATAACTTTTACAGATATCACTCCTGTTTCACAATTTTCACGAATTTTAAAGATTCACGTCCGTTATAAGGCGTTAACGTTGATCACCTCACTGTCTAAAGCCGAAAACCAAATCCTTCCACTTACACCCTTTTTTTGCGCTTGATAATGTACCTGCAGTAAAAATACTTTCCTCTAAATGTTTCCAAATAATAAAACAGTGGAAAACCTGTTTTCAGCGATTCGTATAGCAGTTTAAGATGTCCAGCGGCTCACCGTCTCCATCAACTTGTAATGAAGACGGGCCACGGTGATGACTGTTTGCAACAGCTCTGATGACGGCTATCTGCGGCTTCAGCCAACCATTAAAGGCGAAAAATACCGTGATTAAAAAATACCGCCAGCCTTTCATTCTTATCTTTTTTCTCAGTTTCTTAGCGTTTTAATGACCAATCTGTTAACGCGACATAAATTGTGGCAATAAAACAGAGCTTAGATTTAACGCAGAGAAGACCGATACACTATACAATGAAGTCAAAGACACAGTTCTCTTCTTTAGTTTATCAGCGTCCGCCCTTTCTCAGATGTACTGTTTGTCATGTTCTCGTAAACCTAAAATGATTATTCGTTCTTTAACTTCCTTAACTGAAATTAGTTCATTAAAATTACGATGAAATTTACGTCAAACTTGATAAATGATTTTCAATTCTGAAAGTTCAAAACATTTTCTATCTCTGCACATTCTACCCCTTGTTACTGGTGCAGAAAGTATTATAGAAAACAAAGGGGCGTTCGAAAATTACTTAAGCTACGCCTTTCCTTAACTAATTTGTATACCTATGCTCTTTCGGGTGACTATGACCCTATTGGTATTTAAGAGCCTAATATTCATAAATTATTAAAAGCTATTATGATTTTAAATCTAGGTTCTGTTTGCTCAATTACGGTTACATCGTGGGATTGTATAGTTTGAAATCGTAACCACTTAATTTTCCCATAGACTTTTCGTAGGTGCTGACTTCCCATCTGCTCTTTGCGGTCTTCAGTTAGACTTGCCTTAGAATCGTAACACACGTAAGATGTAACGGAATCGTTTCTTTGAAGTCACGGCAGACAGTATGGCTCCATCTGTTTCTGGATTCCATAGCCTCTGTTTAAAAGCCATACGATTTATTCACACGAACCATTAACAAGAAACCAATTAGGTTTCAAGTATAATTTGATCTACTTCCCAGCTGTCACTATAAAGTATAGTCGTTTCTGAAACAAGACTGTTAATGTTATCGTACACTACTTGCCATTAAAATTGCTACACCAAGAAGAAATGCAGATGATAAACGGGTATTCAATGGACAAATATTTTATACTAGAACTGACATTTGATTACATTTTCACGCAATTTGGGTGCATCGCAGGCGCTCCTGTCTGTGATGCAGCGTCAAGGGTAACCGCAGCCATAGTCTCCGAGCTGATAATCCATGCTACTGCAAACGTTGTCAAACTGTTCGTGCAGATGGTTGTTGTCTTGAAAACGTCCCCATCTGTTGACTCAGGGATCGAGACGTGGCTGCACGATCCGTTTCAGCCATACGGATAAGATGACTGTCATCTCGACTGCTAGTGATACGAGGCCGTTGGGATCCAGCACGGCGTTCCGTATTACCCTCCTGAACCCACCGACTCCATGTTCTACTAACAGTCATTGGATCTTGACCAACGCGAGCAGCAGTGTCGCGATACGATAAATCGCAATCGCGATAGGCTACAATTCGACATTTATCAAAGTCGGAAGCGTGATAGTACGCATTTATCCTCCTTACACGAGCCATCACAACAACGTTTCACCAGGCAACGCCGGTCAATTGCTGTTTGTGTATGAGAAATCGGTCGGAAACTTTCCTCATGCCAGCACGTTGTAGGTGTCGCCATCGGCGCCAGCCTTGTGTGAATGCTTTGAAAAGCTAATCATTTGCATATCACAGCATCTTGTTTCTGTCGGTTAAATTTCGCGTCTGTAGCACGTCATCTTCGTGGAGTAGCAGTTTTAATGGCCAGTAGTGTAAATTATAAGTTGAAAAGAGGAGTTTTTTTATATCACATGTTAGGGAACAGTGTATTTTCTTGGACCAAAAGTAAGTTTTATAACGTTTTTAGTGGATGCTCTTTCAGTCTGCGTAAAATTAACGGAGTTCCACACGATATTTTTGCCTTTTTACTGACCCAGTGGCGCTTTTCAGTGTGAGGCAGGCCTTTTAATATTTGTATCATCTTCTGAGTCAGATGAAAGATGAACGCTGTTGCCGATGGTGTGATTTTCTTCATCAGAAATATTTTCCTCATTGTCAGTTGCATTTACTAATATTTCCATCTGCTCGTCAAAAAAGTCAAAAAGTCATTTCGTCGCGATAGCAACACAGAAATTGCTGTCGTTGATCAAACATAACTGGCAGTGTTAATACTTCGAGAATTTGAACGCAATAAGCGATCTGTTGTGTAACTTCAGACATCTCAGTAGTAACTAAGCAAATGCCTACACACACACACACACACACACACACATATATATATATATATATATACTTACTTATACTTACTTATCACGAATGGACCCAGAAGGATCACGCAAAGCTTTCTGACGTCGTTTCTTCCATACTTCTTTCATATGTTCTCCATGTTTTCTTTTTCTTTCTTCTGTCCATTTTGTTCCTGGTCTCTTTAGTGCTTCCTTCTCCGACAATACAATCCAATTTTCCACATTATTTCTAAAAGTTTTTCTATCTTTGACATCTTTAAGTTCAATATTTGCTTTTTGTAAATCTAATTTTACTTGGCTAATCCATGGTGTTGTTGATTTGACTTTTCCTATGTAAGTGAGAATTCTGTTGGTGAGTCGTGTGGGGGGAAGTCTAGTGACATGTCCATAAAATTTTAATCTTCGCCTTCTTATGTCTGCTGCCAGGTTTGATATACTTTCTGTGGTTCTTCTTGATTGTATCCGGTATCCTTCTTCTGTTAATTTTGGACCTAAAATCTTTCTCATAATTTTGCGTTCTTCTTTTAGTATTTTTTCTAAATCACATTTTGTGTGGAGTGTGAGCGTTTCACTAGCATATAGTGCTGCTGGCTTAATTACTGCGCAGTAGTGTCTGATTTTTGTGTTCGAGGAGATGCATTTTTTATTGTATATTTCATGTGTCATACCATATGCTCTCTTCATTTTCTGTTGTCTGATCTTCTGTGCAACTTTCTCTCCTCCGGTTGGCTCCAAAATTTCACCTAGGTATTTAAAATGTTTTACTCTATTTATTTTTCCATATTTTGTGTTCAAACTGTGTATATGGAATTTCGTACAGAAAAATTCTGTCTTTTGAAACGAAATTTGTAAACCTACTTTATCCGCGCATTCCTTAAGGATCTCTATTTGCTTGGTGGCGATTTCTTCATCATCTGCAAGTATGGCCAAGTCGTCCGCGAATGCTAAACACGATATCTCCACGTTGTCTTTGGTTCTACCAAGATGAATTGGTTTCCAGTAGGATTGATTTTTTAATTCTTTTTCCCATTCCTTAATGACTTTATCCAGGACTATATTAAACAGAAGTGGAGATAGTCCGTCACCTTGACGTACTCCAGTTTTTATGAGAAAAGGTTCAGAGATTTCTCCCCTGAATTTAACTTTAGATACAGTGTCTGTCAGTGATTCTTTGATAAGCCTTAGTGTTTTGGAGTCAAGTCCAAGTTCCTCTAAAATGTTAAACAAAGATTGCCGGTCAATTGAGTCATAGGCTTTCTTAAAATCTACAAATGTACAAATTATGGGGGCATTTCTAATTGCTTTGTGTTTTAATATTGTCTTTAAATTAAATATTTGTTCTATGCATGAGCGACCGGGGCGGAAGCCTGCTTGATAATCACCAATTTGGCGTTCCAGCTGCTCTTGTGTTCTTTTCAGCAGGCATGTTGAGAGAATTTTGTAGGTGACTTGTAAAAGTGAGATTCCCCTGTAGTTATTGACGTTTGTTCTGTCTCCTTTTTTATGTAACGGGTGAATAAGGGCACATTTCCAATACTCTGGTAATTTTTCTGTTTCCCATATTTTTGTTATTATTTTTGTGAGCTCTTGCAACGTCTTTGGTCCTAGGTTTCTTAATAGCTCTGCAACAATGCCATCTTCGCCAGATGTTCTATTATTTTTTAAGTTTTTAATGTGACATTTGATTTCTTCCTGTGTTGGTGGTAATGAATCCGGTTGAGCGTTGGCACTGATTTCTTTGGGAAACCTTAAACTAGGTTCTGGGCAATTTAGTAGGTTAGAAAAATATTGAGCCAATACTTGACAGTTTTCCTGGTTTGTTAGGGCTAATTTACCATCTGGTTTTCTGAAACATAAATTTTGAGGGATATATCCTCGTATTTTATCTGCGAAAGTTCTGTAGAAGTCTCTTGTATTATAGTTTTGGAAATTTTCTTCTATGGCATCCAGTTGTGCCTTTGTGTACTTCCTTTTTGCTTGCCTAATAGATTTTGAAACCTGTTTTCTAACCTCGTTAAATAAATGTAGACTTTCTTGTGATTTTTTACTGTTATATTCTTGAAATGCCTTTTTTCTCCTTTCCAATGCATTTTCACAGTCTGAATCCCACCAAGGGTGTTTGAATATCTTTCTCAAGGGAATAGTTTCCTTAGCTATTCGCGTGATTTTAGAATGAAATTCTTCCCATGTGTTTGCCTTTTCCTTCTCCCATTCTTCTTTTACTTTAGATTCTTTAATCTTCTTGATGTCATATTTCTGTATTTCTGTTTTCTTCTGATGACTTCTTTGTGCTGTAAACTTGATTTTAATTCTAGTTAGGTAATGGTCTGAATCAATGCTTGCTCCTCTGCGTACTTGGACGTCGTAAATTTCTTTTTGTACTTGGTATGAAATCGCCACATGATCCATTTGAAACTCGCCAATTTGTTGTATAGGAGATCTCCATGTCTTTTGTTTTCTTGGACATTTTCTTAGAGATGTTGACATTATCTTCAGGTTATTCTGCTTACATAGTTCGACGAGCCTTGTACCATTTTTATTGGTAAATTTATGTGCAGGATATTTGCCTACGGTTTTTTGGTGGATTTTCTCTCTACCAATTTGGGCATTAAAATCGCCGAGTAGAACTTTTGTATCATCTTTTGGAATCTTGGCCATTATATTCTCCAAATTTTCCCAGAACTTTTCTGTTTCTATGGGGTTTTTCTTGTTGTCTCCGTTTGTGGGAGCATGAACATTAACCATTGTGTATGTTTTGTTGGCACATTGTAAGAGCATCGTCATTATCCTATTATTTACGGGAGTAACTTCCTTGATGGAGCTGAGCACGCTCTTGTGTATGATAAACGCCATCCCGAGATGGTGGGCTCCTCTTCCGATTCGTTTATCCGTCTTGCTCTTAAAGATGCGATAGTTGTCATAATCTGATGTTTCTTCATCTGTAAAACGTGTCTCCTGTAAAGCTAGTATTACTATCTTTTGCTTTTCAAGTTCTGTTGTAAGGTTTAGAAGTTTTCCTGGTTGGATTAATGTATTTATGTTAAAGGTTCCAATGTATGTAGGTGTTTTAAGTGGAAGTTTGCCAGAGAGCTCCGACTTTCTCTGATGTAATCGTGGAAGTCCAGGTTCCCCAGAATCCGAATTCCTGGTTGCCATCTGTTGATGGGTGGATTGGTTACCACCTGGGGTAATGTTGTTATTACTTGCACGAGTCATACTTGCTTGTAATCAAGTTGGTCCAGTGTTTCCACTGGGTGTTTAGAACCAGGGATTGTTAGTTCCTGGCGCATTATGACCAGCCGCACATTGTGTGAACAGAAGCTGACCAGGATGCCGATGGTTCCCACTTCAGACGCGTCCTGGATTTGGGTGTTGACAGTGCTTATTGTAATAGCGGCACTTACTCGCCATGACACAGCAACGTCTTCGGGTTCTGTGGTTTTTGAATGAGTGTGACCCTTGCCAAAAGTCACCCTCCCACACCCTCGTGATGCTGCCGCCTCGGTCCGGGACTGCTTATTTGGGTTTCCCCTTATTCGCAGCTGTCCACCATATCTGATGGATCGTTCGCTATCCGCCACCTGCGACCCGCCCTGTACCTGAGGCTCGGCCATATATATATATATATATCTCAGACACGCAGAAACTAAATTTGACTGCGATACTTCACATGTTATGAATTTTTAGACACCCTTTTCATGCAAATCAAGGGACGTAAGCGGAACAAATTAAGGTATAACAAGGGGAAACCTTTTTTTTTCATTTGACTCTCAAGCTATGTGGAACTCATTAAGTTTAAATATAAGAACGTTATGAAAGAACAAACTCCTTTCCGTGTCATATTGACCCGAAGATAACAGCAGCGTTAACAATTATATGTCGCTTCTGTAAATTCTGGTCACAGATATTTTCGTAACATCGTGGACGTTTTGCTCGCTATAATAAGGAAACTTGTCGCAAGGACAACCTGTTTCAATCGGAATTTGGCAACTGGGAGCATTCCACTCATTTAGAGTAAAGGACTGATAACACATACATTTGCTAATACTACATCAGCATTTGTGCTAATCATTGTACAGCGTGTGGCGGAGGGTGCTAGACACTAGTACTGTTTGATATCATTCCCACAGTACTCATGGACTCTGTGTAGGAAAAAAATTAAAAAGAAGCTCTGCCTGCACGCTTTTGTGTGTGCTGTAATCTGCTTAATTTGATCTTGGCGATCCTTCAGCGATAAGTCCGGAGCGAGGAGTAATATCTTCTAAGAATCCTGTGAGAAGACGGTTTCTCGGAAGCACACTCCACCTATTCTACATCGCAGGTGGGGTAATAATCTAGCAAGGTTAACAGGACAACTGTCGCGAGACTGTAGAATAGTAGAGAAGTCGCACTGACTGATTGCAATTTTGTTACTTAATGAGACATGTTCGTACGGCTACGTGGTCGGTCAAATTTTTAGCGCTGTCGGTGGTCGTGTCAATCTATGAGTGGCGCCACTCAACTGGGTGATGTTTTGCCGTTACTCGATCCATCAAGCATCAGATTTCCGCAGGTTTGCTTGAGTTTCGTCACAGGTCTTTCGCTTATTTGCTTTCTCGACTGGTCCCGACCTGCAACGAGAGCATTCCTGAGCTTGTTGACTGATATTCTTCAAGTACTTTGGTACAAGGATGGAAAGTTTCCTCCCTCCGCTTTCTCTGAAGTGGCAACAGTTTTCAGAGAGGCGATTCAATCGAATTAAATAAATTAAATGATATGTATGCAATAGATGCAGACAACAATCGCCACGAGAAGACAACACTTCATTTGATAGTGGTAAGTGATTCTGTTGTCACACAGTGTTCTTCCTTCGAAAAGAAAGAAAGTATGTTTAGCGCAGAGTGCTGTATGAGAATGCTAGACATTTTTCCTGCTACCGTGTTTTTAAGATAAAACAGCGGGACCTGTGTCTGACCGACACCGAACACTGTGCGTAAACCAAAGACCGAATTATTCTCAACATATCTTGCACAAAAATTGCAGCAAGATAATTTAAATGACAGGTAAGTTATCTCAGGGCACATCCGTATGCTGTTCGTAGACAAATTAATGAGTGAACACTGTATGTGCTCGGTCATTGTCTTCCAAATATTCGTTACTGACTTTGCTGTTCCAGCCGTTGAATATTCTGAAATATAGTGAATAAATACATATACGTGTCAAAATTCGTAGAAAAGAAAGTTTTCTTTAAATGAGCAACAGTAGTATATCTACAAATAGGTGTTTTATCTTATTTAAAGCTAGCGAAAAATACTGCGGCTCTCAAGGCGGAAGGCAAGATAGCAGCACAGAGTAAAGAGTGAGCAGAGTAGTGACTAAGCTGAAATCCAAAGGGCCAAAATTTAGTGCGCATGCGCCAACTCTGCCGTATTGAAACCGAGTAAATAGCTGTTAAGCCATAGTCGAACGGATAGGTTTCCATGGTTACATTAATTGTGCATTTTAGCTGCTGGGTTTGCTTAGGAGAAAACAGTTATTTCTTGTACCTTAAATTCAGGAATATATAATGAACAGTAGGAATAGAGAAAATCACACAAAAATAAAAACGGCTCTGAGCACTATGGGACTTAACTTCTGTGGTCATCAGTCCCCTACAACTTAGAACTACTTAAACCTATCTAACCTAAGGACATCACACACATCCATGTCCGAGTCAGGATTAGAACCTGCAACCGTAGCGGTCGCGTGGTTCCAGTCTGTAGCGCCCAAAACCGCTCGGCCACTCCGGTGCAGTATCACCCGACATTGAAAATAGGTGCAACATTCTTCGTTATTCTTGTCAGAACAACATATTTTTTGTAATAATAACTCTATTTCACTTAATACACTGAAGCCAGATACCATTGTAGGAAAAAAGGACACCTTATTTATTTAATTGATCACATGTGCACTACCATAAAATAAATCCCTATATCCAATTTGGTGATATCTGCGAAATGAATGAATGTATGGTCGTCTGCTAACCGCAGATAGTGAATGTGCGATATATGATCGTCTTTGAGACGGTCCTTTGGTCACCTTTGGTAGAACCAAAGAGATGAAATTTACCTGAGCTTTGAGCGCCTGAAATGTGGCTGGCCAGTATGGTAGCAAGGAGCTCCCCCACCTTGAGGGAGTTGCGAGATGACCTGAAGAACGGCCATGTTTCAGCACTCTGGCGCTGGATCTTGTGTTGGTAAGACCTGTCTTAGCTGTGCTCCGTAAAGACAAAAGAGTGGAGAAAATGGTATGCATGTGTAGTTTGGAATAATTATTTCTCTATTAAATATCAGGCAGGTAATATTAATGGGATCGTAGTAATTTTCGGTAGTGACCAACGTTTACAGTGAAACAACGTGTAGCAATAAGTTGAAATACTTGCGAGTGCTAGTACTAAGTTGAAATACTTGCGAGTGCTAGTACTAAGTTGAAATACTTAAGAGTGCTAGTACTAAGCTGAAATACTTCAGAGTGCTAAAGTTAAGCTGAATTACTGGCGTGTGTACTATAAGTTGGAAATATTTAAGAAATGGAGTGTGCACGACTTGAAATTAGAGACGAGCACTTCCCCGTGGTGAGTACTGTGTGAGTCTCAATCTGTGTATGAGACAAAGGATAAAGAGAAGTGCTCGTCCAAGGTATCAGTTGAGGACTCGCGTGTGTGACGAATATGATCTTAATATTGCTTTGCGTGTTATGTTTCCCTGTGACGCTTGATTCAAACTCTAATACTCTGAGAGACAAGCAAGGTGAGTCACCCGCCTATCCAGCAACGCCACTTGGCTTGTGTTTGCACAGGAAGACGGGCATATATCGTCCAGAGTTCGTAGTAGGAAAGGAAAGTTACGAAGTGGGGCAGTGTCGTGTGAAACTGGGATGAATACTAATTCAAGTGGGAAAGCTGAAAGTGAAGTGATTCTAACGTTGTGACCATTCTTTGTGTTGTATTGTATGTTGCCAGAGTGATGTATTTCATGTAATTTAAGTATGTGTGGTTTACATGGGAGAGTAGCAAGACAGGTTCAGAGGCAGTGGGTTATGCATGTTCCTTTCTGTACCGCTCGGTCTGGAGGAAATATTCGTGATGATGGGTGTGAGAGTCGAAGTGTGAGATATAGCAAAAGATCCACCATCGTATCCAGAACGTGCACTGTATGCACTGTATGCACTGTATCGTTAGATAACTACGAGACCATAAGATAGAGAATCACCAATGTAAAGCCATGCCCACTGGGCGGAGTTTCTCATGTGTAATTGATGTATAAAATGTAATGGTGTATTTAGGTTATCTTTGAATCATAATAGAATTTAACGGAATAAAAAGATAGTGAAAAGAAAAAGATTGGTGGCGTTGTTCTTCGTATAGTGTGTAGTCATGATATCCAGAATTTATAAAGTGTGCGCCATTCACATTCAATGCGATGGCTACGTGTTGATCAAAGCCGTTAAATAAGAAAGAAAATGTGGTATTACCAGAGCGTAGTGAACAATCAGAGTGGTGTAAATTACTAATAGTTAGATGTGCGTTATCCGTTTCCGTTGCGTAATATTCAAACAGGAGAATAATTTGTAGCTTAATTGTGAGTACTAGAGCTCATAATCAGTAATTGATGTCAGTCGATGAATGAGAATAAATCCATTCGCTTGGCAGACCACTCATCTTGCAGGCCTGACTGCTTGATGCCACAGTATGAGCAAGGCATGTGGGTGCCTCTCAAAGTAACGAGCAATTACCACGAAGTGGCTGAAGAATTAGCCCAAGTGAGAAAACTGAGTTTTCTGATTTACTCGCTGTAAACACTAAAAGCTCATATAACTTTGAAAAATATCTAAACGAAGCAACGCTACATCAACTCATGGAGTTAGTTTTTCGGTAAAGGTTCTCCTTTTCCTTTAAAAAATTAAAAACGACTTGTTACGTATTTACACTTTTTCTGCACTGCTTATATAATATTTCTCATTCGATTCTGAGGAAGCTAATTGGTACACAAAATAGACTTTTCTCGTATTTAATAGTTTAGTGTCACAGACTGATGATGAAGTGTCTATTTTTTCGATATTGGTCATAGTTACTGTGATACTTAAGTTCCAAGTACTCGGTAGCACAAAATTTGATGGGTTTGTACTGAAAAATGTTTGTTGCCTACTTTGCGTTTATCTTGTATATATTCAGTTTTTGCGTTACTTACACTGCAACATAAACAGGAACAGTTGTCAATATATTGTATATTTTCATAGAAGAGATGAAAAGAAGGGGCAAAGAAAAGTTTGGGATTGCGTGTAATTTACCAGGAACCGATTATATGCTGTACATGAGAATTTCGTATACAAAATTAGTTTCTTCCATTATTTTACAGTTGATTTGCGAGATATTTATTTTGAAAACAGGGAAACCAGTAATTTTCTCTGCATGCTGCACACACTATAAACGTCAGTTTCTTACAATTACATGGCTGTCTTTAAGTTTCTATAGAGAAACAAACTTGGCTTACATCCTTTGAAGGTTCTAACTCAATGCACGGTTTGGCAGCATCACGTCGCCAAATACTGGCGAAGATTGCCGGTGGCGTTCAGTAGAATGTATGTGGTTTATTTCTTTGTCTCGAGGAGATAAGAGAACTTTTGAAAGTTTCTGATTAAATTCTTTATTTGACGACAAAAATAGGCATCGCAGGTTTGCACTACCATAGTGAATTTGAGGGAATCACTTTAATACTGTACGATTCAAGCCCTCCTTCATCTTGAAAAATCGCTTTGTATAATTGGGAATTTATTTGTCCTTCCTACGAGTCAGTTAAGAGAAGAAATTTGTTCTCCTGCTCGTAGGGCGTCAACACATCAGTCAAAGGTTTTTTGAATAAGGCTGTTATAAGTTTCATAGATTTCGATGAAGCAGTGGCGACATTCCTATATTTCACCTTTCCACGTCTTTTATGAAAATATTGATAAATTCAATATATCGAGCACTATGAATTCAATATATCGAGCACTAATTCAAAGTATTTCAATGTTATTAATATATAAATTGAAAATAAAGAAAGATAAAATAGTTTCCACGTATCGTCTCGGGCCCACGACCCTTGGATTACAATTCTCCACTCTTTCCGCTGGGCTACTTGCTGCTTCGGAACTACGCTAACATAAATGGCTCACGCTTCACGCGAGTCGTAACGAAAATGCTATTTTTTCTAACCGCTGGACCATCTGGAGCTTTCCCTTCTGTCATTTTTATTTCTGGCCAGTCTCCACGTATACCATAAGTTGGGAGGAAATCAGTGAAGCCGAGTAGGCCCCCTTGTCAGTCGTAAACATTTCTTGGAAGTAGATGCACGTTTCTCAAATTAGTGATAGTGATTTATTGTAGTACTTAATGCTGGACGAATGTGATGAATAGTAAGGCATTCTACTCCAATAGTTACATAAAAGAAAAGCTGAAACACATCACATATTTAGGACCAAGTGAGGAAGAATTTTCTTTGCGACATTTATCAGTTGTCATTTATTCAACGAACATGAATCGTAGCACATAGTATGTTAATGAACTTATAGGCCTCGTCCAAATTTCAAAGCATTTGTATAAGTTAAATTTTAAGGCAGCCTACTGTCTGCTTTTAAAGTAGTACCTATGAGTTACTTTCATGTTGAAAGTATGAATGAAAATTTCAGCGCTGTTACAAATACTGAAACTCCTGCATAGTGTTCCTCAACAGCTGTTTCTGTTGGTAGTGAAGTTGATTTATCAGTTCACAATCACAGAAAAGAAAAATTAAAGAGTAAAACAAAATTGCTGCAAGAAAAAAAAGGTATATATAAAACAAAGTGATATCCCTGAATGCAGGACGGGATGGGGAAACAAGAGTTGGAAAGGCAGGCCCACAATTGTCGTCATTTTTCGTTTCAAAATTCATGTTTACTTTTAATGAACGTAAAATCTTAACAAAGAGAATGAACAGTACGTGCCAATTTAAATACACTGTGGAATTCACCACTTAAGATTAATCAACGATTAAAATCAACAATACCATAAAGGTATTTAAACAAAATTATAATTTTTGAAAGGATATCAAACAATCTCAGCCCTCAAGGCTGTAACTTTACAGTTATTATTTAAGGACAGTTAACTATAAGATTTCTGAAAAACATGTTCCCCAAGCCATCAACAAACAATCTTAGCATTAAGGTAGGTAGACACAAATGGTCTTAATAACGATCTAGCTCTGGAGAAGTGACACAGTAGACAAATTTTCTTATAAAATGAAACAATATTTACGTGACGTTATGTTAAGGCATTAATTGAGAGACAATTTTGTACTTATCTCACTGTCGTAAGAAACTTATACAATAAGACTCACTAGCAATCAGAATGAAATAAGTATAACTGACTGAATTTAAAGCTCGTAATAGCCTGAAAATACAGCTTCGTTTACAGGGAGGCGCTAAAAAAATAACGTTTAGGTGGGAAAGAGAGAAGCTGATAAAACTCAACTCAGTCTGCAGACCGCCGACGTAAACAGATTTGTGCCCACGGTGGGCCGCCGCGTTTCGGGGGCGATATCTAGCGTCGAATCCCGACGAACGTGGAACTTGCCGCGTTTTGAACGCGATTCCCTAAACACATTACCGATTCTCCGATGGACGTCTAGCGGTGTTTGAGCTTAGGCAGCCAAGAAGAGAATAAAAGCTCGTTGTTCCTGTTTGGACACATTTGGTAACAACGTCACCATAGTTAACATTTTTGTGTTCACGGTACGCACGTCGGAAAGACACAAATGCTACACTGATCCGTCGCCTACATCTTGGTGTTTACATACCCGCATCGGAGTCTCGCTTCGTTACATGTACGCTACAGAAACGTCCTCAAAAGGGAACTTTTTGATGTTGATACGAGTATATCAAATGCTTTGTACACGAAAGTATAGAATATAAGTTATAACCTGAAGGTGACCAATACTTATGAGCACACGAATTGTAGCCGCTAAAGATGAGGTAACCTAAATATCCAATATCACAGATTCACTAGTTTAAAACAGAATATGCAAAGTTTTCACACAAAATTAGTTCACATAACTATTTATAGAAAATCTTCTTTCGAAACATAATAAATAAAATACACTGTGTGAAAAGTGATCGAATGAAGCAGTAACTGTTGAATTACAGTACTCGATGATCAGTGGACCATTCAGAGTGCAGACTGTCCTGCAGCGCGGGGTTAGCCGAGCGGTCTTAGGCGCTGCAGTCATAGACTGTGCGGCTGGTCCTGGCGGAAGTTCGAGTTCTCCCTCGGGCATGGGTGTGTGTGTGTTTGTCCTTAGGATAATCTAGGTTAAGTAGTGTGTAAACTTAGGGTCTGATGACCTTAGCAGTTAAGTCCCATAAGATTTCACACACATTTGAACACTGTGCAGAGTGATCACCAGGCGCCGCCTCGCGGCCTCCCTGTGGAACGTTTTGTCTCGCTGTGGCGGTGCTATCGGGACCAGACCTGTTCTCGACTCCGCCTGAGGCCAGCGTACGCATCCCATACCGAGCTGTTGCGTCGCGCGACGCTGCTCGCACTGGAAACTTCCTGAATACCTACAAATAGCCATGCAAGCCAGGCTCACTCTTTTCATAGAACAACAACTCCGGTGGCCGTTTTCTATATACGTAAGTCTTCATTCCTTGTAATAGGTTTAATAATTGTCCTTTTGATGCTCTATGCAACGCTTGTAAACTACCCTGGATATTTCTCGTCACAAGATTTTCCCAGTACAAATGCGTATCAAATGCGCCTTATTTTAACTACAATCCTGGAAATGGAAAAAAGAACACATTGACACCGGTGTGTCAGACCCACCATACTTGCTCCGGACACTGCGAGAGGGCTGTACAAGCAATGATCACACGCACGGCACAGCGGACACACCAGGAACCGCGGTGTTGGCCGTCGAATGGCGCTAGCTGCGCAGCATTTGTGCACCGCCGCCGTCAGTGTCAGCCAGTTTGCCGTGGCATACGGAGCTCCATCGCAGTCTTTAACACTGGTAGCATGCCGCGACAGCGTGGACGTGAACCGTATGTGCAGTTGACGGACTTTGAGCGAGGGCGTATAGTGGGCATGCGGGAGGCCGGGTGGACGTACCGCCGAATTGCTCAACACGTGGGGCGTGAGGTCTCCACAGTACATCGATGTTGTCGCCAGTGGTCGGCGGAAGGTGCACGTGCCCGTCGACCTGGGACCGGACCGCAGCGACGCACGGATGCACGCCAAGACCGTAGGATCCTACGCAGTGCCGTAGGGGACCGCACCGCCACTTCCCAGCAAATTAGGGACACTGTTGCTCCTGGGGTATCGGCGAGGACCATTCGCAACCGTCTCCATGAAGCTGGGCTACGGTCCCGCACACCGTTAGGCCGTCTTCCGCTCACGCCCCAACATCGTGCAGCCCGCCTCCAGTGGTGTCGCGACAGGCGTGAATGGAGGGACGAATGGAGACGTGTCGTCTTCAGCGATGAGAGTCGCTTCTGCCTTGGTGCCAATGATGGTCGTATGAGTGTTTGGCGCCGTGCAGGTGAGCGCCACAATCAGGACTGCGTACGACCGAGGCACACAGGGCCAACACCCGGCATCATGGTGTGGGGAGCGATCTCCTACACTGGCCGTACACCACTGGTGATCGTCGAGGGGACACTGAATAGTGCACGGTACATCCAAACCGTCATCGAACCCATCGTTCTACCATTCCTATACCGGCAAGGGGACTTGCTGTTCCAACAGGACAATGCACGTCCGCATGTATCCCGTGCCACCCAACGTGCTCTAGAAGGTGTAAGTCAACTACCCTGGCCAGCAAGATCTCCGGATCTGTCCCCCATTGAGCATGTTTGGGACTGGGTGAAGCGTCGTCTCACGCGGTCTGCACGTCCAGCACGAACGCTGGTCCAACTGAGGTGCCAGGTGGAAATGGCATGGTAAGCCGTTCCACAGGACTACATCCAGCATCTCTACGATCGTCTCCATGGGAGAATAGCAGCCTGCATTGCTGCGAAAGGTGGATATACACTGTACTAGTGCCGACATTGTGCATGCTTTGTTGCCTGTGTCTATGTGCCTGTGGTTCTGTTAGTGTGATCATGTGATGTATCTGACCCCATGAATGTGTCAATAAAGTTTCCCCTTCCTGGAACAATGAATTCACGGTGTTCTTATTTCAATTTCCAGGAGTGTATAAGCGTGCTCTCTGAAGTGGGTCTTTAAATTACTACTCGCCGGGCCAACACAGAACATTTCACAGTTCTGGAAGCTGATTTTGCAGACTCATATCCTGAAGATGTATTTCTTTTGTTGCCAGCTTTGTGACGTAGCCTAAAGCTATTCCTGAATTTTGTCTGAAGCTTGATCTTAACTTTGGTAGGACATGTTCTGAGGCATCAAGGAATCACCAAGTTAGTAATGGAGGGCAGCGTGGAGGGTAAAAAATCGTAGAGGGAGACCAAGAGATGAATAGACTAAGCCCGTTACGGTCGCAGGTTCGAATTCTGCCTCGGGCATGGATGTGTGTGATGTCCTTAGGTTAGTTAGGTTTAAGTAGTTCTAGGGTACTGATGACCTAAGATGTTGAGTCCCATAGTGTTCAGAGCCATTTGAACCATTTGAACCAATACACTAAGACAATTGAGAACGATGTAGGGCACAGTAGTTACTTGGAGATGAAGCATCTTGCACATGATAAAGTAACATAGAGGGCTGCATCAGACGTTTCCGGACCGAAGATCACAACAACAACAACAACAACGACATTTCCGAAACCGTTTAAGATATAGTAATTCTGTCTTCACGCAGATGAAATGTGAAAAAGACCTCAGCTGTGGCGGTTCATTTCGCCTACCCACTATCGATAGCTTCCAGCTGGCGTCTCACTAGGTGGCACCTGCGGTTATTGGTGCCCCGGCTAGCCTTCAAAAGTGGCTGCTAGAGCGGCGTCTGGGAGACTTTCGAACAGCGCAGTGTAATGTGGTTTACATGTGGTCTTCGCTCAGTGTGGACCTGGGGCCAGCGGCAGTGCTTGGCGCAACGGACACGCGGTGAGGATCGGCACGACGTCTTTTCTGGGTGGTCGTTCGCCCTTCTTCGCCAGGAGTGGGTGGAAGGGAAAAGGTTTCGTTCGCCTGTGCTGTGCGTATTGTTACCCCTATACTCTGCGTATTGTTACCCCTGTTTTCGAAGAACACAACAGTAAATTGCATCTTGCTGCAAGAACATGTGACTTGTTTTCTGAAAACTCCCCCATCTTATTACATCTAGATTGGCCTGCAAAATTATCTGACTACTTAGAAAACTCGTGGGACATGGTGGAACAGCGGATGAAACGCCACCAATATGCCTGTAAATTGGTGGAATTGCGCTATCAAATACTCAGCAAGTAACTTAATTTGCATCCGACGTACCTGCACAATCCTGAGGACTCACTTCCTACCCGACTCTAGGAGATTTCAAGTCCAGGCGTGGGTTTACACAATATTAAACTACGGTTGTAATGATTCCTCAAGCGGTGACTAATTTTTCATCCGGTGTGCTTATTTAAGGGGGGCAAACCGCATTAGGAGGCTGTTTGACAGAAATATTTTGGGATTTTTTTTTGGTGGGAGGAATAAATTAGAGTTTAATCAAATTTTGACATCGTTTCACCTATATTTCTAACAGTTCTTGTGAATTTTTTTTTAATACGCTGGGAAGTCCGCTGAAGGTTGTCAGTATAGTTCTCCAATTGCGTGCAGTGTAGCTATTCCGATTTTCATCTGAAATCAAAAAGATTTTGATTTTACATTAATAACTTATGTCCTAAGAATATGAACATCGATTCAAGTAGAAATAATGAAAATTAAAAATTTTGCAGGCATTCGAACAATTTACTTCGATTTTCACGTTCTTTTCTCTCTATTTATGCAAAGAAAAATTCACTTAAAATCATGATTATTATCTCACAAGTTGGTTCATATGGTTCGCAATTTTATAAGGAATCAAACTATCAGTTTTCATAATGGTCTGTTCTATACTTTTTGAGTTAGACTGCACACAAACGTGAAAAAAGTTATTTCGAGATAAACGCATTTGAAAAATAAATGCAAGGAATCTAGAAATTCAAGGAAGTTAGCAATAATGTAAAATGCTTACCGGTTAATCTACGATTCCCACACAAAATAGTAATCCTTTTTCTTTCTCATGTGCTTCATTTTGAGCTTGCAGCAGTGCTTTCCGAGCTTTCCGACCTTCCTTCGATTCCAATGAACTACGTCGATTCCGCCGGCTCACGCGCTGGTTATCCATTTGTTTGGCATAACTAAAGCTTTTTGTGCCTACTACAATTCCTACCTCGTTCATGACCGTCAGAAGGGATGAATTTCCTTCATTGAATTAGCCCGTTGCTAAATACGATGCCAATTCTACGACTTTTATACCGGAGTGCAAGTGTTTAGGAGCTAACTGCCAAACAGTGGAATTAAAACTTTCATTCGCATTTTGTGTGCGGCTACCTAAACATCTCTCCAGTAATTTATCCCTTGATAAATCTTCATATATTGGAAGAATTCCCTTCTGTACGTCGAGGTGCTCATATATTGGAAGAATTTCCTTCTGTACGTCGTGGTGCAATAGAGTAGGGTGCGGTTCATGTTCCATTCCAAAAGCTGTTAGTTTCTGCCACTCGTACCAGCTGTCTTCTCCCTCTGGGCAATTATCGTATCGAGGATTTTCATCCGTGGAAATCATATGGTAGTATGTCGCCATAAGTGCTTTTTTCGTGTCTTGCACACTATCTAAAATCTAAACGAATGCGAAGTTTGCTTTGAAATCTTGACAGCGAATTCTTGGATAGTTAAGATGACGATTTATGAAATTAAAAAAATCGGATCTTTTGAACGTCCTAATGTGGTTTCCTCCCTTAAGATGGACTGCTTAGCTGAATGACACTGATGCAGTCAAGACCGCAAAACATCTGTCGATTGATGTACAGTGTCGCCCCCCCCCCCCTCTCTCTCTCTCTCTCTCTCTCTCTCTCTCTCTCTCTGTGTGTGTGTGTGTGTGTGTGTGTGTGTGTGTGTGTGTGTGCACGCGGTGTGGGCGCGAGCCTCGGCGGCTCTTACGTATGCGGCTGTCGGCGGCTGCCGACGCCGGCTTTTTTGTGGTCGCCTCGCCCTTATGTACGGCTTACACCGGCTAAACTGCGGTGTTAATGTTATTTCAACAGTGAGTAAATGGGCTCCACCGGTAAGTTACACGGTCTTTCGGCCATTACTGCCGTGTAGCCCAATGTGTTACGTGCTCAACAACAAATACCGTACATCTCTAGCCTCGGGGAACTACACGAAAGACCACGTTAAACTTGCCGAAGTGGTAAGCCGATACTTTCTTCGGAGATGTAAACGTAGTCCCTCCGTTCAACACCTTTCCGTTAACATATTAGTGTAACCCAATCACGCCGGAACTTTTACTTTCTTCTTTTAGTGTCGAAATACGAACGAGTATATAAATTTTCATTAGTTTCATACTGTCTTGTTGTGGAAGTTATTCGCTAACGACATAGCCGTGGCCAACGAAAGTTAACAGGAAATAGGTCAGGCGCAAAATTAAATGGAACACCTGCTTGCTGACGGGTACAGTAATTCGTCAGTACAACAGCTTTCGAGACTGTATGAATAGAAAACTGAGAAAAGTTAAGACGGAGGTCTTATTGCTTCATATGTTCTACATAGTCCCCACCCCCCACTACAGTACAACGCACTCAATGTTCATACAACCATGCGAAACTGTCAGAAAAGTCGTTTGGTATGTTGTTCAACTCGCGAATCACATTGCCTTTACTGTCGGTTACATCGTCAAAGTGTTGATTCTTTGTGTGAATTTGTGCACTTCGTTCCTCCGTGATCTTTTCAGAAAAGAACTATCTGCATTTCGCATTTCAATCAAGTCGCGGCAGGGATCTGTTCGGGACTCAGCAACTGCTGGACATTTTTTGCACACACTTCCCTTCTTCAAAGCATTATGACAGACGTCCTGAGCACTTGATTTAAAGTTTTCGCTCGATTGCGACTTGTGACACAACAACGTTGACGCACAGGGGTCGCACGTCTACTTTTTTTAAAACCTGCCTGCTCACAACTGACTGGTCGTTTGCGGATCTGTTGTTTGTATTTGTTAGTTCATGCTGCCATCGTAGCTCCCACACTGACGTCACTTATACGTCACGAATAAAAAGTCTCCGGACTTTGTGGACGGGCGTTGTATGCACACGCTGAATGGCTAAATATTAAACGTGGACGGACGCTCTCGAAGGTCTCGATGAATTTGCTACCTCAGAAGCAGAAGATAAAGAATATAAGAAACACATACAAAAAATGAAGTCAAAAACACGAGATACGAAGGAGAAAGTAGATATACAAAACGTTTATTGCCACGTCAATCAATGGCGCACTTTCCGGCAGAGTTGCACAAGCTTTCAGGGAAATGAATGTTGTGGCACAAATTCCTCTTCTCCGCAAATTTGTTCATTGCCTCCTCATTAATTACGTGATCTACCCATCTAATAAAAACTTTGAGTTTCGCCGATGACATTGTAATTCTGTCAGACACAACAAAGGACTTGGAAGAGCAGTTCAATGGAATGGACAGTGTCTTGAAAGGAGGATATAAGATGAACATCAACAAAAGCAAAACGAGGATAATGGAATGTAGTCGAATTAAGTCGGGTGATGCTGAGGGAATTAGATCAGGAAATGAGACACTTAAAGTAGTAAAGGAGTTTCACTATTTGGGGAGCAAAATAACTGAAGATGGTCGAAGTAGAGAGGATATAAAATGTAGACTGGCAATGGCAAGAAAAGCGTTTCTGAAGAAGAGAAATTTGTTAACATCGAGTATAGATTTAAGTGTCAGGAAGTCGTTTCTGAAAGTATTTGTATGGACTGTAGCCATGTATGGAAGTGAAACAAGGACGATAAATAGTTTGGACAAGAAGAGAATAGAAGCTTTCGAAATGTGGTGCTACAGAAGAATGCTGAAGATTAGATGGGTAGATCACATAACTAATGAGGAGGTATTGAATAGAATTTGGGAGAAGAGGAGTTTGTGGCACAACTTGACAAGAAGAAGGGACCGGTTGGTAGGACATGTTCTGAGGCATCAAGGGATCACAAATTTAGCATTGGAGGGCAGTGTGGAGGGTAAAAATCATAGAGGGAGACCAAGAGATGAATACACTAAGCAGATTCTGAAGGACGTAGGTTGCAGTAAGTACTGGGAGATGAAGAAGCTTGCACAGGATAGAGTAGCATGGAGAGCTGCATCAAACCAGTCTCAGGACTGAAGATCACAACAACAACAACAACCCATCTAATCTTCATCATTCTTCTGTAGCACCATATTTCGAAAGCTTCTATTCTCTACTTGTCTTAAATGACCGCGTTTCACATCCATACATGACTACACTCCATACTAATACCTCTAGAAAATACTTCCTGACACTTGAATCTATACTCGACGTTAATAAATATCTCTTCTTCTGAAACGCTTTTCTTGCCATTGCCAGTCTACATTTTATATCCTCTCTACTTCGAGCATCATCAGTTTTTGGCTACATAAATAGCAAAACTAATGCACTACTTTAAGTATCTCATTTCCTAATCTCACTCCCTCAGCATCACCTGATTTAATTAGACTACATTCCATTGTCCTCGTTTTGCTTTTGTTCATCTTATATCCTCCTTTCAAGGCACTATCCATTCCGTTCAACTGCTCTTCCAGGTCCTTTGATGTCTCTGGCAGAATTACAATGTCATCGGAAATCCTCAACGTTTTATTTCTTTTCCACGGGTTTTAATTCCTACTCCAAATTGTTCTTTTGTTTCCTTTACTGCTTGCTCAATATGTAGATTGAATAACATCTGTGACAGGTTATAGCCCCGTCTCACTCCCTTTTCAACCACAGCTTCCCTTTCATGCCCCTCAAGTCTCATAACTGCCATTTGGTTTGTGTACAAATTGTAAATAGCCTTTCGTTCCCTGTATTTGTCCCCTGCCATCTTCAGAATTTGAAAGAGAGTGTTCCATTGAACATTGTGAAAAACTTTTTCTAAGTCTACAAATGCTAGAAACGTAGGTTTGCCTTCCCATAATCTATCTTCTAAGATAAGTCGTAGGGTCAGTATTGCCTCACGTGTTCCAACATTTCTACAGAATCGAAACTGATCATCCCCAATTTCTGAAATAGGCTAACAAAACTAACAAAAAAGAGTATCTCCCAGAAAGGGAAGAGGAAACCAAATGAAACTTCGTGAGTTGAGAGGGTATGCGATGTTATTTCAGTGATTAAAAAATCGAGTGAAAATTACAAAGCACTTAGCGTTATGAGCCCACTTCTCACTATGAGGATGCACATCCTCTGGTATGGATGCATGCACTGATTTAGTTCGAATGCGCGTCACAAAGCCGTTGTAACATCTCCTGGAAGAAGCTGGCCCGCATCTCTTGTAATTGGTTCTAGATATGCTGGATGCTGGTGCTGTAACAGCGTTGACATCTGAGCTGGTCCCTCACATGTTCTATGGGGGCAGATATGGGGATCTCGCTGGCTTGGGAGTACATCATCACGCGGACTGTTCATAGAGACACGTGCCCCGTGTCATTTTCCTGTCGAAAGATCACACCGCGAAACTGTCGCGTGATCGGTAACACTTGAGGATGCAGGATGTCAGTAACGTACCGAGGTGCCGTCAGATTTCCGTCAGTCACTACATGTCGTCACACAAGGAGTGACAATGCTGTGCCTCTCCAAAACACTGGAACAATGGGACTGTGCCGAGGTCACCACCATACCCACCGACATTAATCATCCGCGGTATTGTAGAAACGCGATTCAGCGCTGAGCACAATGCGATCTCGTTCACCTGCTGTCCATGCTTCCCGGACGCGGCACCTCTCCAAATGCCGCCGTTTGTGTTGTGATTTTAACTGCAGCCTACTCACGATATGGTAATTCCCTAGATCGGCTGTCGCTGGTCTCCGAGCAGTGGTGAAGAGTGACACAGAATCTTACTTGTTCTAGATGGCAGGCGCAGATGTGAGGGAGCTATGATGTGGTTAGCGCACAAAACGGCGATCCTCCGCTGTGTCGGTCAGGTCTGGTCGTCCCTAAACTTCACGATGACTATGGCTTCCCTCACATTCCCACACAGACCAACACTGGGCCACTAACACATCCGAATGGCCCCACAAATCTGGATACTGCACGACCCGACCTGGTGGCCAAACTTTGACTTACAATGAGTCCCCCTTCAGCGTTCAGTTCCTGATAACGCTCTCACACGAGTGGGAGCATCTATTTGTCCTTCATAGTGATCACTCAACATCTAACCTTGTTCACGTACCAACCAGGCACAGTGACAGCACTAAAGACGAACCGTTCCAATTCAATCTGGTGAAATGCAAGCCGGCCAGAGTGGCCGAGCGGCTCTAGGCGCTACAGTCTGGAACCGCGCGACCGCTACGGTCGCAGGTTCGAATCCTACCTCGGGGATGGATGTGTGTGATGTCCTTAGGTTAGTAATTATCACTCCAAAAAACTTGGGTACGTGATTATTTTTTGATTTGTTTACAGGAAAAGTAAACACAGAGGAAAGCAGTTGCACCATCAGTTATGCTGCGACATTTTGTTTGATTAATGATTGATGGCGAAGATTCAAACCGTGTTAAGAAGTTCCTACTGCTGTGTCGCGTTGACGATGAATTAACGCCATGAAAATGTGTGACAACAGAAATATAATTTGCGGATTGGGAGATCGCAACTTTCGATGTACAATTCTGTTAGAGGTATGATTGTATAGAAGCTTCATGACATTTATTGCTGTGAGTAGTACCTACACATAAATTAGTTGGCGAGATATTTAATGGTTGGTCCTGGTAGAAGCAAAGAGCGTTTCGAGGTCTTATTACTCTATGTGGAAATGTCGTGAGAGCACTTTCAGGAGAATACACAGACCATTAACTTCTTGGCCGCCATAAAATAACAAATTGTGGAGGGAAAAGTATTAGGTCCTTTATTATCTACCTGCTCAGGATCCTGTTTTGAAACACAGTGAACTCTTAAGGACCGTTTCTGAATGTCGACATCGAGCCAGATCACCTTGAAGTCGGTCGACAGAAATTTAAGTTGTAGGTGTTCTTTAACATTTTCCGTACAACTCTTTATTTGGTTTCAAGTGTGTGCAGAGATGCAATGACAATCGTGCAGATAAAAGATAGGAGGAGAGCATACTAGATTCTACGACCGACAAAGAAGTAACTACAACTCTTCACCTGCAATTTCAAGTACTCCAACAATTTCGATCAAGTAGTCTTTTTCCTTGCAAAACGAGAGTTGAAATATACTACCAGCGTGCATTTGGTGAATTCTGAAAGGGTTGCCATCTGTATGGCGTGTCACAATGGGAAACTGCTATTTCTGTTGTGGTTTCCTTCATGATTTAATCTGATAAATTTTCATCACGAGTAACTGGGTATGTAATTGACCACGTTCACTTAAACTATTTTAGTGGACGATAAGATAATTCATTAAGACGCTCTCTACAAATGCTATGCCGGCCGGTGTGGCCGTGCGGTTCTAGGCGCTTCAGTCTGGAACCGCGTGACCGCTACGGTCGCAGGTTCGAATCCTGCCTCGGGCATGGATGTGTGTGATGTCCTTAGGTTATTTAGGTTTAAGTAGTTCTAAGTTCTAGGGGACTGATGACCTCATAAGTTAAGTCCCATAGTGCTCAGACCCATTTGAACCATTTACAAATGCTGTTAACCAGTTTTACTTTGTTTGTGTGGTTGCCAAATTTATATGAAAGACCAAGACACTAAGCTCACTCTCCCTGTATTCGATTCCATTCACAGTTTTCTCTTAAGATATTGCTTAAGAGTCATCTAAGAATGCATCAACACCAAAGCTGTTAACGATTTTTGACTGCATTACGTAAAGTAGCATTTTCGGTTGTAGAAATCCTTAGCTAGGCAGCAGCTCCAGTCCACGCAGCAGGACTTTGCAACACAGCGTTCTTTTTGTGATATGTAATGAGCTTTCAATTAACAGGAAGCGACTTATAGTTTTATCTATAGTGTTCATTTCAGTTCGAGATCCTAAATTTCGTGCAGATTTGTGTTTATAGTAGCCACAGTTTCGCGTTTAGTTCCTGTGCGGTGTATATTTCCTCTGTTTGTTTTTCCACAGGCGCTTTTTTTCGTGTGAGTAACAAGTTACAACTGTAGAACTCTTTAGTTGGGCACCAGCTCCAGTACATGCAGCAGAAATTCAGAGCACAGCGTTTCGTTTGTGAGTTCGGCATTTTCATTAGTGTTTATTCTACAGTTCCTTCAAAAAATAGGGACTGCAACTACTGTGCACAGATGCGAGCTGTCGCTCACAACTGTAGACGGTGCCGGCTTCCGTTGTGCAGCTTGTGGCAGTTGCCAATGGCAGTGGCTGTCGGGGCTGGACGTAGGGATGCAGGGTACTTCCAGCACGACCCATGTGTCCCCCGATCTGTGCATAGCTGTGGCGGCCTCAGGTATTGCTCACATTGAGGATGACCCCGCAGCAGTGGTTGGGTTGGAGGTTGTTTCGAAGTGTGGCAGGCAGCAAAAGACTTCCTAGGCAGCCAGTTAGAGTTTTGCCCCCTCCCCCCCCCCCCCCCCCCCAATTTTTCTGACTAAAAGTCCAATGCTATCAGTTGCAAACAAAGATACTGCACCAGATGCAGTCGCCGACCTTGTTGCAGAGGAAGGCTCTCGGTCAGAGGATCTGGATATTCACCGAGGGTGAGTTTACTGGTAGTCTGCAGCTCCATTGTGAGGAATGTAATGGGGGAGGAGGAAATATCCTGTGTGCCCTCTGTGTGCGTACCGGGAGGAGTCATTTTAGACATATGTGTAACGAGTGCTTCTGGATGCCATGAAGAGCCTAGGATGTAGACAACGGTAGGTAGTGTCTGATGTAGGTACCAGCGATGAGTGTCGCTATCGATCAGAAGAGATTCTCTCAGGTTTCGGGCAGCTGCCTTGCGAGATGAAAAAATGACTCTCAGCACTATGGGACTTAACATCTGAGGTCATCAGTCCCCTAGAACTTAGAACTACTTAAACCTAACTAACCTAAGGACATGACACACATCCATGCCCGAAGCAGGATTCGAATCTGCGACCGCAGCAGCCGCGTGCTTCCGGACTGAAGTGCCTAGAACCGCTTGGTAACCGCGGCCGGCTTGCGAGATGAAGGCGGAGCCTATCACCAGCAGCATCGTCTACAGGACCGACAGCGGAACTTTGCTACAGAGCCAAGTGGAGGGTCTGAATCAGGGGCTCAGGCGGTTCTGCATCCGTGTAGGTTGCAGATTCCTCGACTTGCTTCAAAGGCTGCCGGGGTTTCGGGTTCCGCTTGGTAGGTCAGGTGTCCACTATACAAAAGAGTCTGCTAGTAGCCTGTATGCAAGGGATTAGGCAGCTTGTGGAAGTAGGAGTTCTTGGAAAAGAGCAAAGGCGGCATGCCGAACACGAGAAGAGGGTGGACACAGCAACAATCGAGAATGCTGTATGAATACGTGATGTCAGTTCTTTCGGACATGTCCGAAGGAATAGACACAACGAATTCAAATAGTTTGATGGGGCTAGCAGGGCAATGGATCCACGCACAAATACGTCCAACCTCCGGTGGGAATCTCAGCGAGCGAACATGGAGGAAATGGACAGGGACTGCAGATAGGTGGAGTCCGATGAAATGTGGATCGGCTGTGAAGCGTGCCAAGAGAGTCTGAGCACTTCCGATGGAGCAGTGGTTAACACGCTTGCCTAGTAAGCAGCAGATCCCGGGTTGAACACCGGACCGGTACACAATTCTACTCGTCGCCACTGATTCCGCGTAATGTCCTGATGCAGCTCACAGCAATCATCGCCTCCACTTCGTTTCCTTTCTTCCCCTCTGCACCTTCAGTTTACATATAATCAATAATATAGCTGTAAAATAAATTAGCTATATTCTGAAGGAACCAGAGTTCAAAGCGCTAGTAGGAAGCACTTATAACATTCCTGTCCGCTACTGCTATACCATAACCTCGAAGCTGGAGGCAGGTTGTGAAATAAAACTATCTTATTAAAGCAATTATGGTATAAAGCAACAGAGCAGTGTTACCCTCTGAGAGGAATTTTGTTATGTTGACCGTGTTGTACCTAACGGAGGTGGCTTATCGGAAATGAAAATCAGGATTACGTAAATATTTGAACAGTAACAAACAAAATTTTGCCTATCTGCACTGTTTAACGTATAAAGAAAACGGTCGCCAGCCTAACTAGGCAAGAGAATGATTAACATTCTCGTTCAAGAAAATAGTTATTAGTAATTTCAACGAATAAACACAACCTATACTTTGTCACACGCGAGTGCAATGAACTCTGACACACACATATGTTTACGGTAAGATTGAAACTAACTATTTGCAAAATTATAACAGATACCGAAACACACTATTACTTTCAGGGCTTACACAAACTGAATGGTCTTTATAACGTTATTATTACTATTCAATGCAGAATCATTAATTGGATATAGTTTAAGTCTCTCTCAGTTAAATACTTTACTATTTAAAATGAAATTTAATTGGAATCCACTAACAGGTTGCTTCTCACTATCATTTGAATAAAGATATTATGGTTTTCCTAATTAGTGGTCTTTCCGTTACTTGTTACCGAGCATTAACACAATAGACAAACTGTGGATCCTGTTATACTATTAATATGCACTTCTAATACACAAGAGAGACAAACACATAACAAACATGAGTATATAACGTTTCACAACAGCAGTTTTCCAGTTTTACTACCGTGAGACACAAAGTTAACTTATATGTAAGAAACTGACTCACCTTCTGCGATTTACAACAGGCAGTAATGTGATCATTTATTAAGCAAAACTTTATAAGCCTCAGTCTTAAGAACTTTTAATTTGAAGTTGGCAACAACGCATTAACAAGCACATTTACTAGGAAAATTATTTTTATCAAGCATCATTAACTTTAACTCACTCTCTTGCCACATTAACTTTAACTTTCTTTTAACTATGTTCAAGAGGCATCAATTAGCAAAACACTGGCCTTTAATGTTCTTTCAGTAAGGACACTCGGATATCACTTTAGTTCAAACGGAGAGGAACCTGAGAGGTGTTATGATGAGGAGAAAAATCAAGGTAGGTACATAAATTCAGATATAAATTACCTTATATTTGAGCACACTAACACATCCATTAAGCTGATCCTTCACTGTACATCATTGCAGCTTTCCGATGCAATGATTGCGCTATGTGGTGGCAACTGCATGTTGGTAGGTGGAATTGCAGGTAGAATTGCTGGACTCTGTCAGTTCTTGGTGGCGATGATAGATACAAATTCCAGAATAGTTCCAGCTATTTATCCATCCATCCGAGGCATTGGAAAGTAGCAGAAAAAGCCTCTCTCGGAACCAGCACAATATGCATCTTTTACATGGCAGTGCACAGTTTGGTAGCTCGTCCGCGACTCGTAGCTCGTCCCCGACTGACTCTTTTTGCTCGCGCAACACAGTTCCGTTCCCGAGGGGAACCACAACAACTTTTACATACAGAATAACTAAGAACCCTAAGTGAGGATCAGCAGTTTACATAACAGCAACCAAATTCATTCAATAAAACAGAACATTTGCACATATTGACATTTCTACAAAAAATTATTCACACAGAAATTACACTTATATATAGTAAGTTTTGTTCCCTCCAAATGGAACAAAGAATTTAAATGACAGATATACTACACTGCATAGAGTCAAACCACGACATCCAAGTTTTAACAAAGAAAGGAATATACAATTTTGTGTTATCGATTCAGTCAAACACATTTACAGAAGCTCAATGTTATAACAGTAAATAAAACAAAAGCAAAATAAATCCGTAGAGTATTAGAACTATGGTGTTACACACTGAAGCTCAAATCGTTAAAAAACGGTCTTCAGAAAGGATAGATTAAATGTGGGTGGTGGCTGCTTCTTTACAGCTGTTAGAAGTAACTTATCTTGCAGCGAAACTGAAGCAGACAGTTCCTGTGAGCATGGAAGATGTTATACCTGATGACCAGAATCAATTAATAATTTGTTTTTCCTATCGACTTCCCGACTCAGCCGATTCAGTTCCTCAAAAGTTCACAGAAAACTTGAGACTCATCACAAATAGGTACCCAATCGTACAATTATTGTTGATGCTGACTTCAATCTATCCTCGATAGCTTGGTGAAATTTTATAGTCAACGGCGATGGTAGGTACAAGATATCGTGAGAAATTGTCCCAAATGCTTTCTTCGAAAATTGTTTTGAGCGATTAGATCAGGAGCCGACTCGAAGTTAAACGGTTGCTAGAGTGGAGAGCAGCTACGAAGGCGGGTGAGGGTCGCGTTCTGCGCAGAGAGAGAGGGAAGATATGTTGCGACGCTGCCGTCCACAGTGAACTTTAAGAACTGCATTCTTAGTAACGAGAATCCTTACGAGTGCACACACACAACCTTCCACATAGAACTAATTAATATTGAACACAATTACAACATTCGCAATCATATAAAATATCTAGATAAATAATTTCTCTACATTAAGTTCTATGTAGATACAGAAGACGGACTCTGAAAGTAAAACAGCTGTAAAGAAAAACATAAAAAAACCAGGAAAACCACTGCATGCCGTAACAAGGTTTATACGCGATACTTAACGCTGTTTTCAGATTTGTAAAAACTTTCTTAAAAACTCTAATATATATATATAAAACGAATATTTTTCCTTTTGAATAACAGAAAGCAAATGGAAGCCCAGCGACGATGCTGGAACCTCAACGAAACTTCTCTGGGTGATAGCACAAAAAGAAACAATTGTGTTTTGTTCAAGACGGATCCCTTCCAAAAGCACAGTTTATTTGTAAGGCAAACGCAGGCGAAAGAACTTCAATCTCAAGGCGATACACACACTATGTTGTCAGTAATCATGATGTAGCTTCATTCTTTCTTTAGATACTGTCAGTGATTAATGTTCCGTCTTTTGAACGACAAGGACTCTTTTCGTTAATCAAACGAAATTTTGCATTGATTACATTAGGCACCCATAGTAATCGAATACATTTAAAGCATTTTCAAGTTTTTATAATTTGTGACCATAAGGAGATCAGAAACAGATCGTTTAATGTGTTACTAAAAGCTAATTTTCTTTCATTGTGCAATCTGATACGGCTTTATAGTAATTGAACGAAGTATGTTTTATGAAGAAAATGGCATCGTTACGAGGTCAAAGATGAAACTTGAGCTACTAATAATTTTTTATGCTGCTGCAGACACAGTCACACAAATTCATAAGTAGCAATAACTGGTTCAAAAAATGGCTCTGAGCACTATGGGACCCAACATCTATGGTCATCAGTCCCCTAGAACTTAGAACTACGTAAACCTAACTAATCTAAGGACATCACACAACACCCAGCCATCACGAGGCAGAGAAAATCCCTGACCCCGCCGGGAATGGAACCCGGGAACCCAGGCGTGGGAAGCGAGAACGCTACCGCACGACCACGAGATGCGGGCGGCAGTAACTGGTACTTACATACTTCACAGCACGAAATCCACTCCATCGTCTTCGCTGTACTACGTAGATGAATCAGACTCAGCAAGATTTATGACGAATGGTTCCATAACTGTGTCCCTGCCAATTTGCCTGTTGTAATCTTCATCTTGCAGTTTTTATGCGTGTCTTACGCAAGCTGCCCATGCAGATGTTGAGATGCTGTCTATTGCCTCATGTGTAAGTCTCTCAACATCTACAATTTTGAATGTATTATTCTTTTCCGCCATATATGCTTTCCTCTGAGCCTATACCAGCTCGATTTGGTTGTAATGGCAGTGGTATGGGGGTAATATAACGATACGGTGTCCATACTGCTTTGCAATTTCGTCTCTCTCATAAACTCCGTATGCAGGCTTGTGTTAATTGACAAGAACCAGTAATTCTGATCTGGTATACGACGAGTTATGAGGTATTCCGTTGGATGACGTCCATGCAATATTGTCTGCCTTTTTGGGGTTCTTATTTGGAGCTTTGTTCACTTGCACTGAGTGGATTCTCACACTGTCCATGACTATAACTGGAGACGCAGGAATATGTGGCAGTAATTGTTGTGTAGACCACCTATTGAAGACGCTGTAGATCATTTGAGAGTGGTAATCTTCAGAATACTTAGCTTTAGAAGCCTTAAAAATCATCTTACCCTAGGGAATAAAGCCAGTATCTGCTGATCACACAAAAAGCACTATAATTCTGTTACCCTTACCAACAGGAATTCTTAATCCACCGTACCCGTCTCTCATTTTCCAGCACATAGCCCTTGCATGGTTCTGATTAGCGAAAGTTTCATCTACGTAATAAATTCGAGATGTGTCGGCTTCTCTGATCTTATTCTCAAAAACACAGTCCTTGCAGCTACAATATCGCTTCATTCCGTTAATAATTTCCTACCATCGTTCGTTTTCTGATACCTGAACCCCATCTCTTTCAGTATCTTCAACATGGTCCATTTGCTTCCGTTAAAATTTTCAGCTTCTTTCATGCGCAAAACTAGTTTCTCTGCTGTTGGATACACGCCTTCAGCATACATTCTGAACACTATGCACCGCAAAACGTTTTTCGCAACATCGTCTTGCTCACCCACTTCCATTTTGCGGTTGTGTGGCTTCCCTGGTGATTTGAAAACAGCTGAGCCGCAGGCTTGGATAGACGCCTTACATTCGCTGGATATTCTCTGAACGGTCCTCAAACCAATGCCACAGGATTTAGCTGTCTCCTCCTGGCATTTGGCAACGGCGCCTTGTGCCGGCGTGAATTCAGCGGGAGATTGTCTCTTAAAGTATTGGTAAACACGGAACACTATTCCTCTTGCCTGTTTGTGTAGCATTTGGTGTGATTGCTTACCGTCACTCAGAATGAACACTATGAAGACAGTAAGCACTCAGCACGGAACAAAATGACTGAAATAAACAGTTAGAACTTCGAAGCACAGCACGACCCGCACAGAACGAAGACAAGAATGTAACTGGCGCGCGATTGGCTGTGAGTCACGCGGTACGCTTCCACACGCTTCTGCGCATCCGACCCTCACCCGCCTCCGTAGCTGCTCTCCGCTCTAAGACACATTTGACATCTTAGCATCAAATAATCCTGAGAAAATAGGGAGCATCATGACCATGACCGGCACGAAAGTAGTCCTCAACGTCACGGCCGCTACCTGCCGCCAGTAGGGGTTGAGGGCTGTGATTCGCCCACTTCTCTGCTTTGTTGCCATTTAGGTACCGTTAGAGGTGCGGTAGGTCAGAGCAGCTGAAAGCTCATTGTTACCGTGCTATATCGAGCGTTCACGTCTGATCTCGGTGTCTTACTGTCTTTAGAAAGGTGCTTTGACGTTAGTTCGGTAGTGAACAACTGCAGGAGCAACGGCCTACTTGAAGTACTCCTCCGGGCGGTGTCCGTAAAGGGCGGAAAGGCATTCATAAACAATCGAAAATCATCATATCGAATGTACTCATGTGTTTTACTGATATGGCCGACAATGAAGAAGTGACGAATAACTTAAATTTTGGCAAATTCATAAACTTACTGCTAAGCGTGCGGTGTCTCCAAGTCAACTGTTGACCGTATCAGTGTTTCGATTCTCCAAGAAAGAGATACGAACGTGAACGGAAATCAGCCGACTTTGACGATTTGAACAAAGGGCTCGTGCGTAGAACTGTACTTGGATATTACGACAGAGGAGAGTATCCAACGGCTAAAAACATACAGGCTGATCTCCATGAAAGAATTAATTACTCAGGCTCAGAGACCTCTGTTTTTCGTCTTCTCCGCTACCTTGGTGTAGCGACATACGAAAATTCTTCATGGAACGCAGAGACGTTGCAGGAGCAAGAGCGAAGTTTTTGTGTACAATGCACTTCTTGCGTGCCGAAGACACCAGGCCTGTTGTGTACTTTGATGAAACTTACGTTTCACAGAACCACACCAATATGTACATATGGCACGACTCCAAAGGAAATGGCGGTTTGAAAGTGCCTACTGGTAGAGGTGGCCGATTAATCATCGCCCACGCTGCTTCGTTAACCACAGGCTTCATGCCAGAGGCCAAACTTGTTTTTAGTGGTGGGAAAAGTTCTGGCCAATGCGATTACCATTTAAAAATGAATGGAGAATTTTTTACGAATTGGTTTATTCGACTGTTGTCTGCGTTGGAAGAAGGGTCAATTATCGTGATGGATAACGCCAGCTACCACTCCATTCAGATAGAAAAGCTTCCACGCAAGGTAGATATTATGCAGGGGTTAAAGAGAAAGAATGTTTCATTTTCAGTCGATGAAACGAAGGCTTAACTCTTGTCTAAGGAAGAAGTCGTAGGTGCCAAAAAGACTTACGAAGTAGATCAACTGACAAACGAATTGGGACACCAAGTGGTACGTCTACCACTGAATCACTGTCAGTATAATCCCACTGAATTGATATGGGCCCAAGTATAGCGAGAAGTAGCGAAAATAAATACTTTCAAACTTGCTGATGTCGAGAAACTAACACACGAAGCTCTTTACAATGTTATTCAGCAGAACTGGGAGAGGTGCGTAAAACACGCAGAAGCATTGCAAGAAAGTGATTTCTTGAACCAGGGTTTAGGAGATACCATAGTGGATACCATAGTGGCTGAAATAAGCGACAGTGAATCTGAAGACGAGGAGCCAGAAGAACCTCCAGTTTAGGTAAGTGCCGTCTATGTAAAAAGCTGACTTGATTTAAATGTTTGTCTATACATTTCAGTCATAGAGGACATACTGCGAATGTTTTTCCCTTACAGTACACGTATGATAAATTTATCACAAATGGTGGCGATTATTTTACTCGACAGTAACTGACAATTAAAATAAGACTGATAATTCAGCATTAATTAACAATAGTTTTTCCTAAAAACCTGTATCGAATGTCTTTACATTCGGATATAATCTTACTGCATTCGGTTTACTTGTACATTCGAAATTTAACTCCTTTCTTTCATAGAAAGATTTACTGGCTGTTTCGTAGTAAGGATAATGCAGTTCATAAAATGAAAAAACGTTGTGGTGCTTCTGTATCGACTATGTATATAAACAGTGCAGTAACATCAGAACAGTCCCAGCACATATTCTGATTCTCAGAGAAGAGCATAGAAATATATGATATTTGAAGACTTTTACAAAAATCTAGAACGCAGAATTGTATTACTTTAGTATGAGAGAGGATAGTATTCGATGACTAGAGAAATACAGGGTAATGCCCGTGATAAAGCTGATTATTCTGGCCAGTCACTGTCTTTTCCGCCCCCTTGATTCTTAATTCAGGAACTGTAATGATGGAGGAAATTTGTAACACAAGACGGGGACATTGCAGTAGGAAGAACGAGGTTTTTGTGTACCAAGCACGTATTGCGTGCTGAGAATAATAGGCCTACAGCAAATTTAGATAAAACTTGGGTTTCACAGAACCTTTCGAACAAATATTTTGCTTGATTTCAGTGAAAATATTGGCTTCAAAATAACTACAATTACTTTTGTGTAGCGTATATTGGCGTTCTGAGTGACGTATGCACTGACGAAGGATATGTATTAGGAGCCAGCAAAATATTTTTGGGAAGTAGGGAAATGAATATTCTCGATCATATTAAAGCGAACCGTCCGAATAAACTTCTTGGCGACGGCGGCCTACAACGACTCACGCGCTGCTGTGCACGGTATATCGCGGAAGTAATTTGCCTCTGTTCGTGATACGATACAATAAGATGTCTGAAATGTTACCAAAAATAATTTTGTAGTTTTGTCAACAACTCTCTCGCGGGAAGTTTCTTCGCAGTCCTACAGAACGAAAATTCATCAGCGACTACATTTTTCGCAACGCAGTCGGCACAGTTTCACACCTCTTATAATATCTTATTTTTTTATCTCAGAATGCTTTTATGTTTCCTTAATAAATGACGCAGCATATACATCTGTAAACTTTGAGGATGTTCATATTCTTTTTTCAGTCCAATTACATTAGTGATCTGTTACTACCACAGGTTGAACTAAAAAATTATTTTCCTTCAAAATTTCTTGTAACGTTAATTTTTATTTTTTCTCCTAGCAGCTTGTGAGAATTATCTTTTGGAAAGTACTCCATCCAAATCTAGACTAAAAATAGAGTTGCCCAATATTTTTTTAAATCTTTACGAACATCTGAAATAATCACTACGAAAGAACCACTGGCAATGCTGTAAAGACGGAGAGATTATCTAGAACCCCTATTTGTGTGCCGGCCACTATAGTGACCACAAGGTCTTTGTAGTGCGACTGGCAAGCGCAACATCCAAGCCCATCGAAAATAAATGGAAATTATATCTATTTAAAAAAGCAGGTCAAAATGCGCTTGATACCTTCCTCAGAGCAGTCTCCTCTCGTTCCCAACAAGCAATGTATGTGTAGTCTAGATGTGGCTTAGATTCAGTTAAATAGTATCTGAGGCAGTTGAGAGATCTGTACCAAATAAATTAATAAAAGATAGTACTGATCACCCATGGTACACAAAGCAGATCAGAACACTGCTGCAGAAGCAACGAAAAAAGCTTGCCACAATTCAACTAACGTAAAATCTCCAAGATTGGCGACGTTTTACGAAACTTAGTGCGAACTTCAGTACGAGATGCTTTTAATAGCTTCCATAACGAAACCCCTTCTCGAAACCTGACAGAAAATCCGAAGATATTCTGGTCGTATGTAAAGTATGCCAGTGGCAAGGCACAACCAATGCCTTCAATGAGAGAGACCGAAGGTAGAATTACCAATAGCAGCATCAGTAAAGCGACGTTACTAAACACAGTTTTCCTAAATTCCTTCACCAAAGAAGACGAAGTAAATATGCCAGAATTCGAATCGAGATCAACTGCCAACAAGAGTAAGTTAGGAACAGAGATGCTCGGTGTAGCGAAGCAACTTAAACCACTTAATAAAGGCAAGCCTTCCAGTCCAGATAGCATACCAGAAAGTTTCTTTTCAGAGTATGCCGATACAATAGTCCCATACTTAGCAAACATACACAACCACTCGGTCGACGAAAGGTCCGTATCAAAAGACTGGAAAGTTGAACAGGTGACACCAATACTCAACAAAGGAAACAGAAGTAATCCGCTGAATTACAGACCCATATCACTAATGTCGATCTGCAGTAGGATTGTGAAACGTATACGATGTTCGAACACCATGAATTACCTTGAAGAAAACGGTCCACTGACAGATAGCCAATAAATATTGAGAAAATATTATGCTTATGAAACACAACTAGCTCTTTTTCGCCGGAAGTAATCAGTGCTATCGAAGTCAATCTGAAATTGGTTCCATACTTTTAGATTACCAGAAGGCATTCGACACCGTTTCTCACAAGCGACTTCTAATCAAGTTGCGTGATCATATCAGCTAGGTGACTGGATTCGTGATTTCCTGTAGAATAGTCGCAGTGCGTAGTGTGGCTTTCGCTGTATTATTCACTGGTTTGGTATTTAACTAATTTGTAAATGAAAATGATAATGTTATTTTATTACAGTGAGAAATTACTAAATAATTTTTCTCCCGGCTAAAGATTTTGTCAAGTTGCTAAAGAACCCCAAGTTAACGTTGTGTTAAAGTGTTGTCCATAAATTGTGTAAGTGTCACTAAATCACAGTTCATACAACAGATTCTATACAACTATTGATTATAATGGAAACAGTTATCTTCAGCAAAATGATCATTAAAACCACCGAATATCAGCCGCGCACAACACTGACGTATGTTACCTGAAACAATATTCTTCGCAACTCGTGCATAATTAATTTCGGCTCGATACATCAGCTAGAAAAGTTTGTTATATGGATCGTGCTATGAGCACTGTTTTTAAGGAACCAATCTGATTCGAATTATTTTCATTAAAATGAGTTCGGGACCACCGGTGCACATTTATTTTTACACATTTTTATTACCTTCGGCATTTATGTCTGCAGAGTTGCGTAATTTGAATTTGCCGCTGAGATAATTGTTAAGATGGCGGTAGACAATTGATAGAGACTTTATATTGTTAGAGCATATTTCCTTTTAACAGGATAAGTACTTGAAACGCTTATTAAACTTTACTTTCATATTGTGTACTATTTAGACTAATTTCCATAAAGCAAACCTTTGACATTTTCGTAAGAAAAACAGATAAAAACGCGATACAAATCGCTATCATCAATGGTTGCGCTCCTTGTAGCGGAAAGAAATAATTAACACAGATAATGCTTATTGAGAGAGGAATTAAAGTTACAAATAATTGTTCACTTATATTTATAATAATAATGAACTATATTCTCAAGTAACAATTAACAAATAATTACAATTTCTTAACAAACCTCAGTTTGATATACGTCTTGCGTCAACCTACAAAAGCCAACCAACAAAAGGAAAAAACAAAGGAAGACAAACGCAGATCACAAAAGGAATTTACAGTTATCATTGTCTTTGCGTGATACACATCGATATGTCCAATTACATCATAAAATATTATATAAATAATTAATATTTATCATCGTTTTATTTCATTGTTTTTTCATAAGTCGGATAGATAATGTTTATAACTGTTAAAGGCATAATTTCCTCTCCGCGCACTGTAGCTAAAATTTATCTCGTGGATGTTACAGTAGTAATCGACAAAATCATCAAGTAAAACAGAAGTGATATCTGGCGTACCCCAAGGACGTGTTACAGGACCTCTGCTATCCCTAACTTTCATTAACTATTTAGGAGACAATCTGAGCAGCCCTCTCTGTTTATGATAGGCCTACTATCATTTACCCTTTCGTAAAACCATCATAAGATTAAAAAACAATTACAAATGACCTAGGCATGGTATCTGTATGGTCCAAGATGTGGCATTTTCTCTCAGTAAGGAAAAGTGTGGGGTCATCTCCGTTAATACAAAAAGAAAACCGTTAAACTTCTGTTAATCGATAAACCTCACTAATTTAAAGGCTATCAGAGTAAAAATCTAGGAATTACAACTACGAACAATTAAGTTGGAACGATCGCATAGATAAAGCTGTGGTGAAGGCAAACCAAATACTGCTAACCGCATCAATTCCACAGCACTATTCCAATATGTGTGATCACAGAGTTGCCAGATTGCCAACGTTTCTGCGGTTGCTCATGCTTTCCGATGTTGGCAATCGATATGTGTCCACCCTGGAAATGTAATTACTCAGCCTTGAGCATGCTGACCGAGTAAATAACAACATCGGAAATCGCAACACCAAACGATGATTTAACCTCACGAAACTTGTACTGCAAAAGTTGTTTCTAATCTGAAAAACAACAGAATAACAAGAGGAAACGTAATATGGTAACATACTTTTAACTACTACGTAACGTATTTGTTATATATATAAAACAAACGTGTTACAGGCCACTAAAGAAATTTCACAAATAAAAGAAACGAAATGTGTATGGCAAAAACAAATTGCCTTTCATTTAGTTGCAAGGACCGAATATACCTCCACGAATAAACAAAAGGGCTGCCTCTGTATAGTCACATTACAAGCAGTCACTTCGTTAATAAATTTCGACCATTACGGTGAGCGCCTTAGTTTCTGTTTGCAGGTGTGCCCCGACGGGAGGGAAAAAGACACAAACTGCGCCTAAAAGACTGTCCCATCCATGCCAGCCATATCAGAAACCATTAATCTTTGAGACTGATGCATCGTTAAGAAGGCATTTCTTCGGACGTGATTCTTCACACTACGTTTCAAAATATTTCGTTCCATATGTTATTTACCTTATGATAATATGTGTGCGCTCCTGTTCTGCTGTCACTATCACTTGTTTATAGATCAACACAGAGTGAAATTGGACCACTTTTACATTAAAGGAAGTAGCTGCTGCTACCCAGGTGCGGGTAACAGAGAGTCCTGATTGGCTCGTTTGACTGCCTTTCTTGAAGGCCAACAGTCTACTCGCTTTTGGTTCTCATTTAAGCACTTAGCTGTTCAGAGTCAACAGACGTGTTTGGTTAGGTGTGTGGATGCTTTGTAATTACCACATCAGGTTGAATCACATACCAGTAGCTGAATGAACGTTTCTGATTGTGGCGACTCATTTAATTATCTGTGTTCTTGGCACTGTCTCAATTACTACGCATTCACGTATTTAATTTAAGGCTGTGCTGTAACATTCTGGAAAAATGCTGAAGGAAAATCATTAAAGCATCTGGAATGACCGGTCCGATCTGCTAACAGAAAATGTTAGTGTTGTGGCTATAAGACATAATCGACCCGTGGCCTCCGGCTGTTCGTTATGGAATTACTACAGTTAGTTTGATTTCTTATCCCATTATTCTTTGTAGCTGTATTGCACTGAAAATATCTGTAAAACAGTGCAAATATTCACAGCATCGCTGTCTGTCTTGTTTAGAAATAAAACTATTTCATTCTTCACAGTATCTACTGATAACAATAGTAATGCCCACTTTCATCTCTGTCCTAAAGTTTGAATTCAGTACTGCTTGATTCTGACTCACTTGTTTTCCGACAATGGTGGTTGAATTTTTGGAAAGGTTTACCGATGGAAAGTCGGCTACGATGTACCTCCTGCATGGGTTCAGTAAAAACAATGAAACAGCGGCGGAACGTCTCCAAGCAGAGCTGTTCCCGCAGTGGCAGCAACTAGACAGGGTGAGTCACAAACTATTGCCACCAAGAATAACTCCGAATGTATGATAGGAACTGGAAAGTTTGTGGGACAAAAGTTGCATGGGATAACAGGTACCATAATATTACATTGAATTTTTGTTGCTTGGTGGGGTCACTTCAGAGATATGAAGGTCAACCTTTTTTTAATGGGATACTACAGTTTCGTACTTATTTTCTGATAGCGGCTATCGAGACGTATCCACTGATGTGTAACGAATCCAATGATGTGTAACAGTAAGGTCTTTGAAGGTCAACGAAGGTCACAAAGGTGGCACGAACGTCCATTTGGTGCTCGATGTGATAACCATTGGTATCTTATAGTTGACTGAGTGGTATTCCTTATCCTATCGGCGCTTATCTAAGCACATGCGCTGACAATTCTCTCTCGTGTATCTTCAGGTGTAGTTGGATCGTCTTTATAAACAATGTCTTTCGCGAATCCCCACAAGAAAAGGTCCAGAGGCGTCAAGTCTGGCGAAGGAGCCGGCAGCGACACATCTCCTCCGCGTCCAATCCAACGATTTGAGAATTATCTCTGCATCTCATTTCTAGATATCAGCGAAAAATGTGCTGGACACCCATCGTGTTGATACCACATTCTGTTCCTTGTTCATAAAGGTATTTCTTCCAATAACAGACCTAATGTTTCTTGCAGGAATGTGGTGTACTTCATACTATTAAGATTGACCACTGTTTTTGGTGTGAAACTTGCCGCAGTCAACATGGATTTCCAGTTGCACGATAATGCATGTTATGAAAATAAACATTTCCATGGTTCGTGAATGTAGCCTAGTCAGTAAATAAAATCAAATTAATAAATGTGTCATCCATCTGACTCTGAAGTTGAGCCCATCGGCAGAATTCAATGCGACGCATACAATCCGTACCAGTTAATTCTTGATGGAGACTGACACGATAAGAATGATATTTATGGCGAAGAAGAACACCAACAACACTACTCTGACTCATGCCAGATTCCCTTGCGATTTGACGCGAACTAACACAAGGTTCTCGACCGCAGTGGCAAGAGTACCACTTTCCGTTTCTTCTATGTAAACGTTTTTTAAATTACGCTACCTGTCACAAACTTTGTTAACTATTCTATTATTTATTTATTTTGCTACATGTTTCGAGGGAATACCTCATCTTCAGGCTAAATGACATCACAAAAACAATTTCACGATAAGATTATACTAATGTTACGTAATCTTTTCCATAAATGCTGTGATTATCCTCTGAAAGAAGAGGAAACTTAGTAAGAGGCGATGTCACTTTGGAAGCTGGACTGATGTTTGCATGAAAATGTTTTGTAACAGTCACTCACTTTGTTATTCTGGAATATATTTTCAAATTAATGTGCTAATTGGGCTGGCGACCGTTCACTTTTTTTTCATTCACTTATGATTTTATCAATTCCATTAACATCCAAGGTTAAAGTCTGTTTGTTTTTTTTTCTGTTAACTTCACCAAATTCAAAATTATAGTCCGATACCTTTGTGCATTAGACACACTCGCGGTCAATCTTAAAAATCCTCCCAGAAGTTAACATTAGCTTGTTTCATGGCAAGTTAGTTTTATGGGGTCCTTCTGTTAAATTTCCCGTAAATGCAGAAATCTAGATTTCAGCAACAACGGAAACAATTTTAAGAGCCTTCAACCTGAGCATATTACTCGGGAAAGCTAGGTTTATGCTCAGATCTGCAGGCATTAAGCTTCATCACGTGATAGTTACCATCGCGTTCACACTCAAATTTATTGGGTGTTGGGTATTCTCAAAAACTGAAGCAACCTACCAAACAAATTGTCAGTTGAGACAAGTGCCATACCTTACTATTAATAAGTTAAAAGATGACCAGAATACGAGTGTCGTCGGAGCGGTGACTGCATATTCTTCCAAGAAGCGAAATACATCAGTATTTTACTGATGATCTTCATAAATGTGCTTTGGGACAGTCATTGCTCACAGCGGAATCGGAACACTAGTATTTTTGCTACCCATTTTTCATCACGCACTTGAAATACATACAGGCACTGAAGACAAAATCTTCCTAGAAACAGGACAGTTCAATTAGATACAGTCGAGCTTTCGTGAGAGAGTATTGCTTTGAGGTTTCATGTTGAAATGTGGCAGTCGCGACCGATTAGAGTAGAAGAGCAAGGTATTCACCGAAGAGTATCGGAGTTTATAGATATATTCAAATCGTACACAGACAGATGCATTGCATAATGAAGCGAATACTGAAAAGTCGATTTTTTGTCAATAATATCATAAAAAAAGTGACAGCGAATGTTTAGTAGTTGTGACTTCTCTTGGGTTAATTCCACTACTTCGAATTATTCAAATAGCTAAACACGTAATCACGGAATCTGCAGTATCCTTTCCTCTACGAGTGCTAAACTTGCAAGTTTCGCAGGGGAGCTTTGCGATATCTGGAAGGTAGGATAAAATACTGGAGGAAGGACATCTGTGAGAAGTGGTCGTGAGTCGCCCTTGTGTAGCTCAGACGGTAGAGCAGCTGCACGCGAAAGGAAAAGGTCCCTAGTTCGAGTTTCGGTCCAAGACACAGTTCTAACATGCCAAAAAGTTAGAAATCTTGCTCTTGCTCTATTCGGCGTTCCTTAGTCTGTTCCCATTTTTTTCTTCGTATAACCTTCATTAGCTAAATATCAGTTTTTATGTATGGAATAAATGTTTGATATTGCAAACGCGTGTTTTCGTTTTCCTGCATTCTATTACTGTTTTGAAAGGAGGGTAGTATTTTATACCCAACAATCTTATGGAAGATACTGCTGATGTCAGGAAATCTTGAATTTTGCATTGCAAACTAACCATATATTATATATTTTTAAAAAATCGACCTTAAATTTCGAATGATTATACCAGAATTAGTAGCTGGAATCGCTGCAGGAACCATTTTGTGACCAATTTTAATTTGATGTGCGATGAACCTGAAGAACAGAAACGTCAGGTGACACGTACAAAAGGGAAGATTTATTGTTACCATCAGTGACAGAGTCGGTAGAAACAGTTCTTTGGTCACAGATGACGAAAATCGTGAGATCTCTACAGAAAATAGCTGAAAGGACACTGCCAGCGAATCGTCACGGGCAGCAGAGGAATTAAGCTTGAATCCCGTCATAACTCGAGTAGCGCGTGATAGCGATGCAGTTGTAAAAATACTGCATCGTACCTCGCTTTTTCTCTCGCCTTAGAACTTAAGCATAACGATTATGTTGCCACTGTGGCGGACACTTCAGGCATCTTAGTTATATTAGTTATGCGGTAAACGAACGAATGGTGTCACAGCCCATGGTTGAGACAGCGGATACCCAGAAAGGCCGCAACCGATATACGCGAACACTCTGAGAAAAAAAGTGTTTTCAATAGCTCGTGCCTCTGCTTATCCAGCACGCTGACACACTTTCCCTAGCAACCTCGGGCAGCGCAGATTCCATATCAAATATCTCGTAATTATTATCGAATATCTGGTTGTCCATTAAACTTATAAGGAGGAAATCAGATGCTGCTGTTGTCTCACCTATTGTATAATACTCCCTTCACTGTGTTGTATCAGTCATTCCTTAATTGTATTACAAGTACCCAATGCTAAATAAGAAGAAACAGATTAGTAACAAAGCAGCAGAGTTTCCGGCTGCTGGACAGAAGGGAAACAGAACACGAGTACTATCCAGTAAGGAATTGCTGATTTGCTTTATTTAAGCTACTGTGCATATCTTTCTCTCTGAAAAAAGAAAACAAGAACATTCACAAGCTTAAAATTGGAAACGCTAGCGCAGCGCTACATTTAGAAGAACTCCTAACGAAATACAATAATTGAAGGGACGTATTTGTCTTGTAAGTAGGACGTAAGCTGAAATAGGTGGACACTGACTGGTAGAAAAGAATAATCTATGTTCTCCTGAGTAACATCACCTCCACGTCGATCCAACTGATTGTAGAACATCCACAACTACAGCAGCTCCAAGTAGGGATTCCGTGTAATCGATAGTTTTTCGTCAGGCTAGTTGTCCATGATCTTGAACAACAAGGAAAAACGAGTATATTGTAATTATTTTCAAAATAGGTAAAGGCCGTGAGTGCTGCAAGCTAATGGGTGTTACCTAAGTGGAAAATATACCTCTATTGATGTACACAGTTGCTGAATTGGCCGCCGTCTTTGTTTCCACACATTAAAAAGGAAGGATATACAGTCAGATGTTATGGTACCATTCTTAATTCCTTGGTCTAGGTGCCCTTCCACTGGAAATTACAGGGTGGGTGAAATAAACGTGGCCCAGAAAATATTTTGCACAGCTGATTGTATATCATCTCCACCCAAGTTTAATGTATCACTATTATACCAGTTTTCTAAAACGCCCAGAAAGAAGGATTACACATCAACAAGGTTTTATTTGCACATTACGCAAATTTATGATATTCGTTTTCAGTTATGTGTACATAAAGCAGAGTGAAAGTGTCCAAGACCTCCTAAACCTATGGATTAATTTCACCCAAATAATTTCACCCAAATTTGGCACAGAAAAAGGAGATCTCATAAGTATCGGCATGCCAAATCATCCTGTTATGCAGGGCAGCCTACATATTACGCAAAAAAAAAGTCTTCCAGCGCCTGACATGTAGGCCGCTCTACGTGACAAGTGGGATGTGTTGGTGTAGTATTGGTCTGCTTTATCGACCTGCTCAGCATGGCAGATAGGTAAATAATTAATTTTCAAGCCCTTGATGTGTAGCCTGCCCCGAATGACAGGTGTGTTATAACTGATGAGCATGGCTGGGGGCAGACTGAGACGGATAGAAGAGGGGGTGAAAGAGTGGAGGGATTGTTGGAAATGGAGAGAGAGAGATGGGAGGAGGTGCAGGTGCATGAGGTAGTTGGAGATGTAGAGAAGTAGTGGGCAGTTGGAAAAGAAAGAGGGGAGGTGGAAAGAGATGGCAGAGGATATGGTAAGTGGGAGGGAGGAGAAAGATATGGCCAGAGAGATGGGGAGGAGAAGGTGTGATCACACACATGTTGAATGTATTTGTGAATGGAGCCATGGAGGAAAGCCTTGTATATAACAGCCACTACATAACACACATCTTGGAACAATGATATACTAACAGTTTCAGTTTCTCACACAGCGTCCGGTACCTACAATGGAGTCTGCATTTGACTGCAATGACAGTTAATTCATATGGGATACCACTACGGATTGGTAGTGTTGCATGTAACTCGTAACTTATTGCTGTTAGTCAAAAGATGTCACCATCGAAGCTGACCATGCCAAATACCATTCCATCAAGACTCAAATATGTTCAGTTAAATTAGCTCTGGTGATCGCGTTGATCAGAGTAATAAATAATGTGTTGTAGTAGACATAAAGTGATACTGAAAGTGTGTAAATGTGTTTTACATTATTATGTAGCAAGTGAGATTTTCCATAACGGGGTAGGATGGTAAGAGATCGGGCTTCATGCTTCTGGATGGAGCCTGCACTCTTCATTATCCAGTCAATGAACGTCAATGCTTTTCGATCGTAATATACTATCGGCCCGCACCCAATGGTCCAGTTGGGTGTCGGTAAGACACTAGATTCACGTTCGGGAGGAAAGTGGCTTAAGTTTTTTTCAAACTATTCAGATTTAGGTTTTGTGTGGTTACTCTAAATCACTTAACGCAAATGCAGAGACTGTTCCCTTGAAAAGAACACAGTCCTTTTCCTTCCCCGTCTGCTCTAATTCGTTTCTACTGACCTCATCCTCTACGGAACTACAAACACACTATGTTTTTCTTCTTCCATCAACGCACCGATGTATGAAGTCGACAATGTGTGTGGCTTCAGAAACACAGTAACTGCTTTCCAGGCCTATTCCGTACTTGCAAAGTCATAAATGAATTCAAGAAGGAAGTTGCTATCATTGCTTAACGGAACTTTGTGTCATATATCACTTCACTAGTGTCTTGCATTACGTCATCGGCAGTGCTGTTCTCGGTTATTTGATAATAGAACTAGCCTGGGGAACAACACCGTTGCTCTTAGCCCAGGTTGCTGTTAGTGGTTTTTGACAGTCCCAGCTGAAACCCTTGTTTTGACGTTGGTCCTAACCCCTGCTGTAGTCACCGCACAACTAGCAGTGGCCACCAGTCTCATCCATCGCTCCAAGCGTGTATCTGTGCTGCTGCAATTCCGAACTATGGCGGGCGTACTGGCTTTCATCGCCACCAACAGAAACTGATACGCAGCCAACGCCTCACGTCTGAAGTAGCTTACTGGAAGAGTCAGCCAACCTGTCGCCAGTATTTTCTTTTAGTCCAGTTATTGGCGTGAAATGTATTCGCCGACGCCGTTTAGATACTCTACAATTTTACCAATCCAGCTTGATGGCGTATTGTTCACTCGTATTGTCTTTAGAGATGCTCGTATTACATTTTTCCCTGGTATGAGCGTCTGTAAGAATTAGAAACTTGAGAATGTACAGTTACTGTTAAGAAGAGTGTAAGCTATGATTTCAGTGTATAGTCACAGTTGTCAGCCAAACATTTTGTCCAACAAGTAGCGTAAAAAAGTATTAAAATTTTAAAACCAGAAAGGAATCATACTCGAAAACGAAAGTTCTTAGATAACATAGGAATTGTGATGAACATTGAACCTGGTGAATAGAGTAGACAGCACACGCAAAACAGAATTGCCCTTAAGGACAAATAAAGCAAAGAGAAAATATACTGACGAGTGGCAGAAAGAAACTATTTTTTGTCTACACATAACAAATGAGGAAGACGTAAGGTAGAAATGTGACTGATTTCTGTTATATAGAAAGCAAAATCGCAAAAAGTGATGTGAGTAAGAAAGATAACAAAAACTAGTTGTTTAAAATGCATATTTCAACCATCAGTTGTTTTAATTGTAAATCCTAATTTTACCGGTTTCGCTCTTGGATTGTCTTCACGGATGAAGGGTTAAAATGGTGTAAGCCACCATATTGCATTAGTCAATACTTAAAATATATAGTGCATGTCATAAATGTAAATATATCAGAAAGGACTTTAAAAGCAAACATCCGAATTCTAAATGTTTACAGTCTGCTCTGAATACGTTTAGAATTGCTTTTAAAGTCTTGTCTAATATATTTTCACTTATGGTTCTGGCTCTAAGCACTATGGTACTTAACATCCGAGGTCATCAGTCCCCTAGACTTAGAACTACTAAAACCTAACTAACTTAAGGACATCACACACATCCATGCCCGAGGCAGGATTCGAACCTGCGACCGTAGCAGCACCTCGGTTCGGAACTGAAGCGCCTAGAACCGCTCGACACAACGGCCGGCTACATTTATGGCATGCACTACACTTGTTAATTAATGACTAATGCAATATGGTGGCTTAAACCATTTTAACCCTTCATCCGGGAAGGTAGCCCAAGACCGAAACCGGTAGAATTTGGGTTTAAAATAAAAACAGCTGCTGGTTCAAGTATGCATTTTATACATTCCTTAACGGCTGTTGGCAGCCATCTTCCAAAAATGTTTAAAAACTAATTCATAGGGAAGAAGCTGTTTGACTAATGCTGAGTGTGAAATAGGAATAGCCGATTTCCTTCCCAGGTCTGAACCCTTAAGCCGTCTCTATTTGTCACGCCGTAGACAGGACGTGAAGCTCTTACTTTGAACGCTTTGTTAGAAAGCCACAGTCAAAACGCGTCCTACTTGCTAAACGTAACACGAGAGATATAGGGACTACGTGATCGTTATCTATCTCACCCACAACAACCGGTTGCAACAAAAAATTGATGCCAAGAATAAGATTCAGTTTTCACTATGGGATTCCTATGATACAGTACAGAATTGTATTGACCTACTCTAGAAGTCAAATTGGGTTCAAGGAACAAAAACACAAGCGACCAACAGTCGTTTTGAATAACGCCCGTGTTTTGTGACACTAGGATTTTGTACGACGGCAGTACGTGAGTGCAGCTTCGTAAATTGTAGCGTAAATGCTCACAAACATTCGGTTTATTACGTCCAGGATCTGATTTTTAGTGTAATAACATGATCCGCTATTGCTCGAACAAATGTAAAGGATGGAAGAAAGAAGCCAGATAAAAAGGGCAGGGTAGGGGACCTAACGTTTTCAGAATTGCATAGTTGTAGAGCCACGGTCATAGGTCGACAGCCAATCACTAACGAAAGACCGGAAATGTATGGGTTCAAACTAACTTGCACCAGATACTACCTGCGATGCTGGAGACCGCATTTAATCATTAAATCAACTGAAGATATTGGTTTCAAATTGACAATCAAAGCTAGCGTAATTTAAATCTCTATTCGTAGCTGATTACGTCAGTGGAGAATTTTCTGGGATGTTTTCTGCGTAAAACTGCAGTAAAAGGTCAACAGCGTCAGCGTGCCTGAAGTTGTTAAGACAATAAGCTGTACTGCAAAAACAGCACTGAATTAAGATACCCGACACTTGTTACTGCAAAGTGCAATGTTATTAGTAACGAATTATAAAAGCCAGTGTTTTAATATTTGCTACCGTACAGAGATCACAGTATGGTTCAACTGGAGCAGCATAACACGGCACCAGCTTAGTCAGACGAAACTGCACAGATAGGCACACCAGAGCACGTTCGCTTACGCGATACACGTCGCGCTGTCGGCGGTGTTGTCTTTCGTTCCACGGCCCTGACTGCGCGGAGTGGCCGCGGGGTTTAATGCCCCATGTCACGGATTGAGTGGCCCCTCCCGCCGGAGGTTCGAGTCCTCTCTCGGGCATCGGTGTGTTTGTTGTTCTTACAAGGGAACCTCCCCATCGCACCCCTCTCAGATTTAGTTATAAGCTGGCACAGTGGATAGGCCTTGAAAAACTGAACACAGCTCGATCGAGAAAACAGGAAGAAGTTGTGTGGAACTATGAAATAAGAAGCAAAATATACAAACTGAGTAGTCCGTTCGCAAGATATGTAATATCAATGATGTCCCATGCTGAAGAGCGCCGTGGTTCGGTGGTTACCGTGAGCAGCTGCGGAACGAGAGGTCCTTGGTTCAAGTCTTTCCTCGAGTGAAAATTTTACTTTCTTTATTTTCGGAAAGTTATGATCTGTCCGTTCGTTCATTGACGTTTCTGTTCACTGTAATAAGTTTAGTGTCTGTGTTTTCCGACCGCACCGCAAAACCGTGCGATTAGTAGACGAAAAGACGTGCCTCTCCAATGGGAACCGAAAACATTTGATCGCAAGGTCATAGGTCAACCGATTCCTCCACAGGAAAACACGTCTGATATATTGTATACGACAGTGGTGACGGCATGTGCGTCACATGACAGGAATATGTTGTCGACCCACATAACTTGTACACTTGGCGAATGGGTAAAAAGATTCTTCTACCTTGCCCGATTTAGGCTTTCTTGTGGATGTGATAATCATTCCCAAAAAAGTGACGAAAACGTAAGTTTGTCAAATAAACTGAAAATAAAAAACTAAACTTTTCACTCGATGGAAGACTTGAACCAAGGAACTCTCGCTGCGCAGTTGCTCACGCTTACCACAGGACCACGGCGCTCCTGAATTCAGAGTGTCCTTGATGTTGCATATCCTGCGCATCAACTAAGCAGTTTGTATATTTTGCTTATTTTTTCATAGTTCCACACAACTTCTTCCTGTTTTCTCGATTGATCTGTGTACAGTTTTTCAAGGCCTATCCACTGTGCCAACTTATAACTAAATCTGAGGGGGGTGTGGTGGGGAGGTTCCCTTGTTAGTGGTCAACAAGGACCCACCTTAAGCAATTAGGTGGTGGGTCGAAAAATCAGGGCGGCAAGTGAAAAAAAAGTGTTCTTAGCATAAGTTAGTGTAAGTAGGGACCGATGACCTCAGCAGTTTGGTCCCTTAGGAATTCACAAACATTTTAACATCTTTTTCAAGGCCCCGGCTCTGTAACGATGCATTTTAGGCCTATGATCATCAAGAAAATTTTGCCTGAGTCATTGTCCCATACTCTAATCTTATCTTACTAACAGGTTTTTTTTCCGCTCCCTAGCGTGTAGTACTATACTACGTGATACCGTGATGATGCTACAAGCTTTCAGGGATGAAGGAAAGGTGTAAATGTATCAATCTGCGGCAAGACACGCTTGTCCAGAAACGACCGCGTTGAAAGATGTAAGCGAAGATCCACTCAAGTTCCGCGCTAGCCTCGCGCAGCGTTCAAACTACGGGCCCCAACTTCAAACTCTGATGATGACTTACAGAATTCCCGCTGTATACTTCCCGAAACCCTCATACAATGGACTAGTAACGGCGCACGTAACTTCATGTCACAGAGACCGAAAATCCTAAATCTCACGGTATAGTAATAATGAAATAAATTTACACGCAGGAGTTTCTCAAGCTGCTGCATTTATAACAGTTATTCAAAATGACGTCCCTCGACATCAATGCAGGCATGGCATCGTCTCCCAAACTTCTTCCGTACCCGGTCTAATATCCCCTATGTCTTTTGAAGTGTTTCAGTCAGCTTGAATCCTAGAGACCTAGAGAGGAGATCCTCTTCAGTCTCGACAGGCATCTCTTACACAAGATTTTTTACATGGCCTCACTAAAAGATATCAAGTGGGTTGAGATCAGCTGAACGAGCTGGCCATGAAACAGGGCCTCCTCTGCCTATCCACTATTCAGGGAATGTCTGATCCAGGTGTTCCGAACCGGTGGTCCAAAGTCAGGTGGGGATCCACTAGGTTGAAGCCATATACGATGGCGAATATAAAGCGGGATATTTTCCAGGAAACTTGGTAGTACGTCTCTCATAGGCATTGTATGCACTGGTACATTTAACTGGGAAGGAAGAAGAAATCGAGCTGCTACGTAATCACTAATGGCTGCACACACAATGTCTGATAAACTATATTGGTAACTTTTCACAGCTGCAGCGTGGGGATTCTCACCGGCCTGAACATGACGATTGCGACTTTTAACATTCCGACTTCGGTGAAACATACGTCATCCGTGAAAACGTTTTCCTTTATAATTTTCGACGCGGTCGTTTCTGGACTAGGGTCCCTTACGAAAAAGTGATATATTTGCCCTACTCCCTCATACCTAAATGTTTGTAACATTACCACGGAATTACCCTGTATGCACCGAAGTTGTGTGCTCTAACGGCACATTTTTAAAGCGATTGACACTATTTTGTTTGGATTACATGAGAACATTGACGGTGGCTATTTATTATTTGTCAGTGTTTCCCAGCCCATAGTAGAGTTCTTGCGCTAGAAGAGGGACACAAGTCCTCAAACGCTCACCATTTTCGCCTTACATTTCCCAGGCCATATGCTCTTCCGTAAACTGAAATATGTCCTCAAGGATGTTGAATCGATTAAAAGGAATGTGACCGCTATTCTGAATAGGTTTCCGGTCGCAGCTTTTGTCAAGTTGTTCCACACCCTCTACGATCAGCGCTTTGTGCGTCTGTCTGTGTGTGTGTGTGTTTGTGTGAGTGTGTGTGTGTGTGTGTGTGTGTCCCAAGGGAAGGGACGTACGTTGAAAACTTGTAGTATAATAAATTTTAACGTCATTTGGTGTTTTATTTTGAGGAAGTCTCGGAATTTAATTGAACCTACTGTGTATGCTTTTTCAGTTCAAAAATGGTTCAAATGGCTCTGAGTACTATGGGACTCAACTTCTGAGGTCGTCAGTCCCCTAGAACTACTTAAACCTAACTAACCTATGGACAACACACACATCCATACCCGAGGCCACTCCGGCCGGCCCTTTTTCAGTGGCCTCAAGTTTTTACAGATGCAGGCGACGTAGTCTGAGCTCCAGTCCCTCGATATCTGCGTAATTATTGAAAATGAAGCAATGAAATATCAGTAAAAGGGGAAGTAATTTAATAATTTTGCCTGCAGTGCATAATGATTGTTACTCTGAACAGGAAAATAGAAAATCGCTTAAAATGATCACTAGGAGAAAGTGAGAGGAATACTGACCTCAGAATTTTTACCTATTTCCTGCGTTCTTGTTGTTCGTGGACGGCGGAACGAGACTCATTGTTCACGAAAGACACAATGAGGCAGCCTTTTGTCATCTGCATCTGAGCTACACCTCCGCCAGATAATACCCCATTATTCAAAATATTCAGCTCGCGGGCGAACAAAGCGAATAAAGGGTCAAATCAAGAGGACATTTTAGCCGGCAGAAGAGGCAAAAGGAATGCGAGGCCGCAGAAGAAAAGGCCGAGTTTGGGCGACAAAAGCAGTTAATTCTCGAGGAACAAATTGTGCAGCGGGCGCGCGGATGTCCCCCTTGGCCCCGTCTCATAAAGTACGATGTTGATTAGAAATGTTAAAGAATTCGACTGTGGGTTTTGGCCGGGTCCCCGGCGCGGCTGAATGAGGCATAAATTGTCCGCGGAAGGGAGTTTATGTCACATTAAGGGGAGCGGGTGAGCCGCGGCGATGCGAGATAGGCGCGGCGTTCCCACAGCGCGGGCAAGGGTTGTAACTCAGCGCGTCTCGCGGAGGGGCGCCTTTGTCCCGGGGGTGGCAGGTGAGCGGGGCCGGCTTGTTAACGCGCCGGACAGCACAATGGGGCGGCCCGCCCTCGCTCGCCAATTCGTCATCGCCCGTAATAAAGTCGCCGACGCTCCGCCGGCGAGAGGTGGCCGCTGCCCTTTGTTTTCTTCCTTTTCTCGTGGAACTCTTCTCTCCATCCCTGGCGGGCGCCTCAGCACTGAATACATCGCTCTCGCGACACCGAGGGTTTTCAGTAAATCCCGTTGTACACGAGCGACTTCCTGCTCAAAATCCATTACGCGACGGGGTGCGCATTACATGCCTGCTTCTAAACAGCCGCTAACAAAGTCACGAGTTGATCGATGACAACAGTATGCAGTGGATTACGCATGCAAGGGGCTAGGTGGTCGTCTGCTACAGATGGTGTGCAAGTAAGAGAGCAGCAGCTCTATGGATTCTGCCCGGAGAGGGATGGATAAATCACTGATGTGCAAAGCTGTGCGACGAAAGCATATTCCGCATAATATGTCACTACAAAGCAACATAAATCGATGAAACTTGGACCATACTGCTACAGCATGGTGCAGAAGGTAGCTGAAATAAATACACACTGAGACGAACAAAAATGACACATTTATACAAAAACAATAATTACACTGACGTCATCGTGATTCATGATAGACCTAGTTACCAGCACGTTATAAAAGGTGGGACAAGGTTCTTACTGGGTTGTGCGACCATCATGGTCGGCGACGTATGCTGTGGAACGTGCTCCCATGTTGAGCACAATCTTGGTAAGGACTTCTTCACCTACATCTACATCTACATGGTTACTCTGCAATTCACACTAAAGTGCCTGGCAGAGGGTTCATCGAACCATTTTCATACTACTACTCTACCATTCCACTCTCGAATCGCGCGTGGGAAAAAGGAACACCTAAATCTTTCCGTTCGAGCACTGACTTCTCTTATTTTATTATGATGATCATTTCTCCCTACTTAGGTGTCAACAAAATATTTACGCATTCAGAAGAAAAAGTTGGTGATTGAAATTTCGTAAATAGATCTCGCCGCAAAGAAAACCGCCTTTGTTTCAGTGACTGCCAACCCAACTCGCGTATCATATCAGTGACACTCTCGCCCCTATTGCGCGATAACATGAAACGAGCTGCCCTTCTTTGCACTTTTTCGATGTCATCCGTCAATCCTACCTGGTAAGGATCACATACCCTGCAGCAATATTCCAGCAGAGGACGAACAAGTGTAATGTAGGCTGTCTCTTTAGTGGGTTCGTCGCATCTTCTAAGTGTTGTGGCAACAAAGCGCAATCTTTGTTTCGCCTCCCCCTCAATAGTACCTATGTAGTCTTTCCAGTTTATATTTGTCGTAATTGTAATTCCTAGATATTTAGTCGAATGGACAGCCCTTAGATTTGTGCGATTTATCGTATACCCAAAATTTATCGGATTTCTTTTGCTACCCATGTGAATCACCTCGCACTTTTCTTTGTTTAGTGCCAATTGTCACTTTTCGCACCATACAGAAATTCTCTCTAGATCATTTTGCAATTGGAATTGATCGTCTGACGATTTTACTAGACGGTAAGTTACAGCGTCATCTGAAGACAGTCTAAGGGGGCTGCTCAGATTATCACCTACATCATTTATATAAATCAGTAACAGCAGAGGGCTTATGACACTACCTTGCGGAACGCCAGATATCACTTCTGTTCTACTCGATGATTTACCAGCTATAACTACGTACTGTGGCCTCTCTGAGAGAAAATTACGAATCCACACAATTGAGGCGATACTCAATATGAACGCAATTTGATTAATAGTCGCATGTGAGGAACGGTATCAAAAGCCTTCTGGAAATCTAGGAATATGGAATCGATCTGAGATCTCATGTCGACAGCACTCATTACTTCATGGGAATCGAGAGCTAGCTGTGTTGCACAAGGAACGATATTTTCTGAATCCGTGTTGGTTATGTATCAATAAGTCATTTTCTTCAAGGTCATTCACACTGCCCGAGTACAGTATATGCTCCAAAATCCTACTGCAAATTGAGGTCAGTGATATGGGTCTGTAATTCAATGGGTTACTCCCATTTCCTTTCTTGAACATTAGTGTGACCTGTGCTACTTTCCAGTCTGTAGCAACAGACCTTTCGTCAAGTGGTAGGGCGTTCCATTACTCTGCCAGGTGGTCCTTGAAGCATCTGGACGCGCTGCGAAACGTCAGCCCAGCGCACCCCATACGTGCTCCATCGGACATCAGGGCCGAATGATACCTGAAAATGCGAATTACTATTGTGTTCTTTTTGATACATCCTGTATTATGTTAACAACAATCATGAAATATTGATAATTTGCACAGTCGTATTAAATTTGTTGTTATAATTACGTGGGAATGAAAAAAGTACCAGCAGCGAGATTCGATCCAGAGACCTTGCTCTCAAGACACTACCCGTTTACTCGCTCGGCCGCGGACTGCTTGAATATTTACAACTGTACAAACTACAGAAGCAAGCCTAAATGTTTCAAATCCTGTCTTCTAGGAATCTCGAAAACGAGATATCTACACTCCTGGAAATTGAAATAAGAACACCGTGAATTCATTGTCCCAGGAAGGGGAAACTTTATTGACACATTCATGGGGTCAGATACATCACATGATCACACTGACAGAACCACAGGCACATAGACACAGGCAACAGAGCATGCACAATGTCGGCACTAGTACAGTGTATATCCACCTTTCGCAGCAATGCAGGCTGCTATTCTCCCATGGAGACGATCGTAGAGATGCTGGATGTAGTCCTGTGGAACTGCTTGCCATGCCATTTCCACCTGGCGCCTCAGTTGGACCAGCGTTCGTGCTGGACGTGCAGACCGCGTGAGACGACGCTTCATCCAGTCCCAAACATGCTCAATGGGGGACAGATCCGGAGATCTTGCTGGCCAGGGTAGTTGACTTACACCTTCTAGAGCACGTTGGGTGGCACGGGATACATGCGGACGTGCATTGTCCTGTTGGAACAGCAAGTTGCCTTGCCGGTCTAGGAATGGTAGAACGATGGGTTCGATGACGGTTTGGATGTACCGTGCACTATTCAGTGTCCCCTCGACGATCACCAGTGGTGTACGGCCAGTGTAGGAGATCGCTCCCCACACCATGATGCCGGGTGTTGGCCCTGTGTGCCTCGGTCGTATGCAGTCCTGATTGTGGCGCTCACCTGCACGGCGCCAAACACGCATACGACCATCATTGGCACCAAGGCAGAAGCGACTCTCATCGCTGAAGACGACACGTCTCCATTCGTCCCTCCATTCACGCCTGTCGCGACACCACTGGAGGCGGGCTGCACGATGTTGGGGCGTGAGCGGCAGACGGCCTAACGGTGTGCGGGACCGTAGCCCAGCTTCATGGAGACGGTTGCGAATGGTCCTCGCCGATACCCCAGGAGCAACAGAGTCCCTAATTTGCTGGAAAGTGGCGGTGCGGTCCCCTACGGCACTGCGTAGGATTCTACGGTCTTGGCGTGCATCCGTGCGTCGCTGCGGTCCGGTCCCAGGTCGACGGGCACGTGCACCTTCCGCCGACCACTGGCGACAACATCGATGTACTGTGGAGACCTCACGCCCCACGTGTTGAGCAATTCGGCGGTACGTCCACCCGGCTTCCCGCATGCCCACTATATGCCCTCGCTCAAAGTCCGTCAACTGCACATACGGTTCACGTCCACGCTGTCACGGCATCATACCAGTGTTAAAGACTGCGATGGAGCTCCGTATGCCACGGCAAACTGGCTGACACTGACGGCGGCAGTGCACAAATGCTGCACAGCTAGCGCCATTCGACGGCCAACACCGCGGTTCCTGGTGTGTCCGCTGTGCCGTGCGTGTGATCATTGCTTGTACAGCCCTCTCGCAGTGTCCGGAGCAAGTATGGTGGGTCTGACACACCGGTGTCAATGTGTTCTTTTTTCCATTTCCAGGAGTGTATTACAGGATTGTGTGCTTTTGTGTCTTCTTAATCTTTTTCAGTTTCTCGTTCGATATTCTTATTCTCTTTGCAGTTATATGACTGGGAAATGACCTTTCAGTAGCACCGGTCGTTAGTTCTAGACTTGAAAGACTTGGCCGGCAAGCAGCGATTTCTGCTGAAGCGCTAAGAGCCAGCGCTACTGTAGGCCACAATGAGTCCCTTCGGCACAAAGCGAAGAGGCGGGCGTACAGCTAAACGGATGCTACTTATGCATTACACAGCACACTCAGCAGTGCCCCGAGCTCCCATGGCAACTGAAACAGAGTGACTTCACAGTGTTGTGTTCTGGGTGAATAAGCAATTCGCTGATTCAAAATTTCATTGAAGTAAATGCCACGTCGATGTTGAGATCATTAGATACAGGAGCAATAATAAAGGTGGGAGAATATATCGGATGTCCATGGTAATATTTATTTTATCAGCATTAGGCCGTGGTCCTAGTCGTATTCCTCTGCCTAACGATTCGTTTTCCAAAACTGGTAATATCACCAGAGGCTATAACGACTCAGAAGTTAAAATTCGAAACACGCTCAGCAAGCGGAACTGTTTGTACGTATCGACGCAACGGTCGGCTCGTGACGTCATCTGAGCACAGCCTAAAACCGCGAAGTCGACCCGACGCGTGTGATTCGAGCTTGCAGTGGGGAAGAATCGGAGTTGTTTGGTTTACTTTGCAGTTGTAGTGCTATCTCATTCGCACACGTTTGGATTTTGTTTTAATTATTAAACAAGAGGGTAAAACACTGACGAAGGAAAGACGCATCACATTGACGACAGCAGGAGAGTGATGAAAACATTTATATAGCTGTCTGACCTGGAAATTAGGCGTTCAGTTTAAGCCAATTTCTCTTGCCGTGTCACTGATTTTATTCGCGTTAGGGTCAGAGGTCGTCGTTGGTGACGTATGCTTGGTGACACAAAACGGTGTTATTGTTAAGCTTTAATGCAATTAAATAACTTGCATTGTAATAGTAATCACGCTCAGGCGTCCTTAGAGACTTAGAGGCTCGACTTACAAATATTGAAATGTAAAAACGATAGTTCCCTTATGGCGAGCTATCGTTGTCACCAAACCGACCACTTCCAACATATTTAAAAGGCTGAAAAATATACAGAGAGATGAATTTTAAGTAAAGAACAGAAACAGATTCAGTACTGCTAATAAGAACATGTTTAAGATTAAATCAATTATTATTTCACAATAAAAAACGGTGCTCATTTTATTCATAATCCTCTAGTAGCAAAGCTCAAGCAAGAACAAGGGAGAAGACGACTTAGAGTCTTTTGTATTTTTTAAACGTAATACAATCGAAATTAATGCAGATAAAAACTACAAAGTTGAATTAAAGTTCGGATCATGAGATACAATTTCATCGCTGGCTTCATTAGAACAGGAGGATCTGTTTTACACTGAGACTCACAACTTAATTTCGCTCCTTCCTCTTTCCTGTTATATTTTTTGAAATTTCTATGGTCCTTCTGTACATCCCGTTATAGTAATCACTGGGTCTTGATGAAATATAGTACCTCAGAAACAAATGTGGTAGTTCCCTATTAACAGTGGAACACCTGATAGCACTCAATTATCCTTGTTGCCCAGACGACAATTTCTCTGGTGCTCCTTATGGCGGGTATATTGCTTCTTTTTGTAATTCCTGTGTACTCTTAAGCACATGGGGAAGGGATTTTGTATACTCGTCTGTGGCAAGCAGGGGGCGCATATGCCTAGCAATGTTCGTATACTCACGCCACGTGTCTCCTTTCTTAAAAATAAATAAATAAATTTAAAACAAATGAAATAAATCTGAGTACTCTGTTGATGCAATCTGTGACTGTTTTTACGAATGGGAGGAAAACTTCCCTCTAGTGAGTTCTTTTTTCACTAGAAGCTCCAGACCTTTTAGGGTCAGTGCCCTAATTATCTCTTCTCTGGACCTCTGGACCTTTGCTCTGCTCTTCGACCCTAGGAATTGAGATGGTCTCCTGCTTTATTCCATGTATCAGGGATGCACTATTTTCATCCCTTAATTGTTGTTGTTGTGGTCTTCAGTCCTGAGACTGGTTTGATGCAGCTCTCCATTCTACTCCATCCTGTGCAAACTTCTTCATCTCCCAGTACCTACTGCAACCTACATCCTTCTGAATCTGCTTAGTGTATTGATCTCTTGGTCTCCCTCTACGATTTTTACCCTCCACGCTGCCCTCCAATACTAAATTGGTGGTCCCTTGGTGCCTCAAAACATGTCCTACCAACCGATCCCTTCTTCTAGTCAAGTTGTGCCACAAACTTCTCTTCTCCCCAATCCTATTCAATACCTCCTCATTAGTTACGTGATCTACCCACCTTATCTTCAGCATTCTTCTGTAGCACCACATTTCGAAAGCTTCTACTCTCTTCTTGTCCAAACTAGTTATCGTCCATGTTTCACTTCTATACATGGCTACACTCCATACAAATACTTTCAGGAACGACTTCCTGACACTTAAATCTATACAATCATACTCAATGTTAACAAATTTCTCTTCTTCAGAAACGATTTCCTTGCCACTGCCAGTCTACATTTCATATCCTCTCTACTTCGACCATCATCAGTTATTTTACTCCCTAAATAGCAAAACTCCTTTACTACTTTAAGTGTCTCATTTCCTAATCTAATTCCTTCAGCATCACCCGATTTAATTTGACTACATTCCATAATCCTCGCTTTGCTTTTGTTGATGTTCATCTTATATCCTCCTTTCAAGACACTGTCCATTCCGTTCAACTGTTCTTCCAAGTCCTTTGCTGTCTCTGACAGAATTACAATGTCATCTGCGAACCTCAAAGTTTTTATTTCTTCTCCATGAATTTTAATACCTACTCCGAATTTTTCTTTTGTTTCCTTTACTGCTTGCTCAATATACAGATTGAATAACATCGGTGAGAGGCTACAATCCTGTCTCACTCCTTTCCCAACCACTGCTTCCCTTTCATGCCCCTCGACTCTTATAACTGCCATCTGGTTTCCGTACAAATTGTAAATAGCCTTTCGCTCCCTGTATTTTACCCCTGCCACCTTCAGAATGTCTGAATAAATTTCTAGATGATAGACAAAAATAAAAATCGTGGCACTTTAGAGGTACCCGGAACACTGAGGAGAATGCAGCACATGTCAGAAGCGTTGATACGTTGATAGCTTCTTGTAGAATCAGCAACTACCGACACTGACGCTCAAAAACAATTAGCTTCCCATTTATTGGCACAGCACTAGTACGAAACGAATTCTAGAAACTCGGTATTAAGCCTAATTTAGCCTTTGTTATTAGACTTTCATGAACTCATATTTTACAGGCTCCTGAAGAAGGAATACAGGTACAGCTGCAGCGGGTCGTGTCATTGATGATGAATGTCAACAGTTGTGGATGTCTCGTCAGGAAAAACATGTTTGTTACCAAGTCTTCTACATGTTCATGATGACTGCCCGTCTTCCAAGATGATCGCCCGTCAAGAAGCCAACAGCCATCTTCACAGGGCTACACACGTACGACCATCGTTTATGTAACACTTATTAAGCCAATCACATCTCGACTGACCCAGTAAATAGCTCTATCTTAATCCCAAAGAACATGTCTTCGACTATGTGGAACATTGGATGAAAGTAGCAACCAATATCCCCTACCAATCTGATAGCTTAATGGAAACCAATCATCAACGAGTGGCGTCAACTGGAGATGACACACCTGTAGAATTTAATGGATCCTCTCTCTCACCGAAATAACGCCTTTATCAGGGTTAGACACGGTATCACACATTATTACCGCGATCTCTCCAGGGAGTGACTAATTTTGTTCCTGGTGTGCTCAGTCTGAAGATGAGTCTTCTGTGTAATAATGATAGCATCTACTGTAAAATTTTTCTCAATAATAGCTATAAAGCCACGTAGAAATTATTGTATCTTCCTCATTTATTTATGGTCTTTGACAGAATGTACATTTATCTGCAAATTACTTTATTGGGGGCATGCTGGGGATTATAATTTTATGTATTGTAACTGTTAGGAGCTGGGTAAAGTCGAATCAAATGCTTTGGACAACAATCTGTGGGCACAGACAGTCTCTTTTAAATTGGTCCATCTCTGGGCACCCGTTGACTACAGTCGAGTGAAAACTGGCGCTCGTGAATACATGCAAAGCGTGCATATTGGGTATTTATTCTACTGGTTGCCACGTATCTTATGCTCTGTGGAGCTAGTAGACCTGGTCGTCAGTGGGAAAGGGACCTATTCAAAGTGCCTTTCAAGTGATCCAGAGGGATTTTATTGAGAGAAATGTGGTGGAAAATTGTCATCTGCTACCACAGAGCACCACTACTACATCATCGTCGTCACCAGCATCGTCTGCCTGAGAATAAGTCTGACTGTATACCTGCTGCAATGAAAATTTTATCTGATTTAATTTCAGAATATAGCTTTGAGTGGCAGTAGTTGGGCTGAAAAGTATTATTTTTTTCTTTTTCGTTGTTATATTCTCGATTGGCCCTGTTGTAAAGTCCAAGGATGAGCATCAATAGTCCTCTAAGAAATGAAAAGCGTCAATTGAAATTTTGCTGATTTCATCTTGAATTTCGGAGGAAAATACGAAGTTATGTGTGGCACAGTAACTATCTGCTTCAGTGTCATTAACTTTAAAATTAGTAGCATTCTAAATTAAAAGCAGATAAAAGCGAAAATAATTGTAATGAAGTTTATTAATTAAAATAACCTTATTTTGGTTGTACCAAGGCTACTCTGTTTTGCTTTGCGTGGTTTTGTCTTTTGTTGTTCAAAGTGTAGAAAAAGTATTTATTTGAGTGATAAAAACAGGTTTGGTTGGCATGTAGTCCAGTGCATTTTTTTTAAGCGACAAAATTTTACATATATAGAAATGCTTAATGCATTGCTACGAGCCAGTATTCGTATTTAGTGTGCAGACTGTCACTACATATTTCTTGCAAATGTTACTAGATAATGTTAACAGTTAGACCCAAACAAACCCCTTTTCATTTTTGTGGCTCACTGATATATTAAAGCTATAATCCCTCTAATAGCATATTGCCATCTGCAGTGCTCTCAGCACTTATTATTTTTTATTCAACACTGACAAGTCATCAGAAAATCACTACACAGCTTGTAACACCCAACCCATCACTTCTCTGGTTTTGGTGTGTGTTCACCCCAGGTAATTGACTAACAGATCAACAGAGAGTGCAAAACTGCCGCAATGTCAGATAACACAAAGAAAGTAATAAGGCCCTGTGACTCCTGATTGAACTGTGGTGGCAGTGTTGACATTAATTGTTTCAGAATTGATCCCTTTTAATTAAAAAGGGGTGAACCTTGATGTTGTATTCAGCTATTGAACACCATATGCAAATGTTGAACATAAAATTAATTAAAAAAGTGACTTGGGATTTCAACTACTTGATTGAAAACAGATGCAGTCGATCAGCACATGTTTATTTTAACTCACGACCTGCAGGCAGTGGTAATAAATTGCGTCTGCGTGGAATAAAGCGCGATAAATCAAAAGTAATTCCTATCGACTGACCCTGGCGTAATGCGAAGTGCGAGAAGAATTCTACAATACACGGCGCATGAAACCCTCGTGGTGGAGCGGTGTCGTTGTGCAGAAGTCGGCCGATCTCGTGGTGCTGCAAGGCTGTGCTCGTCTTCTCACTCCTAGCTATCTTGCTCAGTACATAGCTGAACCAAAACTTCCTATCTCCAAGCTCAATCGTTCCGTTTGCTAAGTCCTAAACTGCAAAGATGCTTACTCTTTCTCGGCAAGCTGAGTCAAGAACGCCACGTCCGCACTCTAGGCAAGCTGGGAATGGAAGACCTCTACGGAGACTTCTCACAGTCCACTCTTCACCTCGGTTTCCCCTCCAGCAAAATCACTTGTGCCAATTGCAGCGCAAATCGCGTTAATTATGCGTCACTTCCCAGCGCCGACCAATGTCTGCTCTGGGAAGTGAACAAATTCCCACAAAATTTACCTTCCTCTCAACTTCTTCTGTTTAGCTCCCCCCCCCCCCCCCCCCCCAGGCCACCCATCAAGGTTGGCATCCGCACAAACACCAAGATTTCTGGAATTCTGACTCCCAGGAGAGTACTTCAAATTCCTTGGACCTACGTTCCCATTGGAGGCTGGCGTATTTCATTCTGTCGCTCTTCACCTGATTTACTTCAGACTCTGTGGACCGTGAATTCACAGTGAAGTTGCTATAGTCACGAACACGCATATTTTGACCTCTTTTGACCGCTCCACCGTAGCTTTGCGTGGCTTTCTCGCATGTTTCATAGAAAACAGGACGATGGACATTTATCAACAGGCGTACAGGTTTTACGTCTGTTTCCCGGTACACCAGCATGGAGTCGGGGTCAACCACCCACTCACTGTCACTCATCTTCAGGCGGCTGGAGGCCGCGCACAGTTACCACTTTCTCAGAGGTTGAGCCGCCCTAAGCTGCCTATTGTCGCTTCCCTTAGCCACTCCCCCGGCGGCCACGGTCAATTCTGAGTACTTCCCTGGGGTAAACTAGCCTCCAGTAAATCGACTCGTTTCCACAAAGTTTTCATGTTGTGTGAATTACTTTAAAACCATCACCTGACATTAATTATTCCAATACGTCCATACTATACCCTCTACAAGACGCATTGTGCCTTGTCAGTCATTTTGTTCAGCCCTGCTGTTCGCTCAATGTGAGTTAGATGATTTTTAATGACTTCATGTAATGGGCATAGTTCTTGCCATCTTACAAGCTCAACAACATGAGTTGTCAGATTGCAGTTACCACTGCGTGTATTTACCATAAATTTCCACTTTGCATGCAGGAGCAGTGGTCACATATCCACTGCGGACTGAGGTATTTATGGTTTCCGCCCAGTGAAAAGTGACAACTGGAAGTACAGATCACGCCAGACAAGTTCAGTGACAGGGCCACAGAGTGAATTAAGCTTTATGGTGCATTACGAGTATATAGTGTGGTTTGGTCGCATTGTACATTCCAACACTTGTTACTTGATACACATCATTTTCTTAGATCCACTAGATGCATATGCAGTTTAGAGTCCTAGCAGCTTTAGTGACCCAACTTGCAGAGCTGTCAGTTTTTATCAAAATGGGCGGCTGCTTCTTAACTTCCTCTTCCGATCATGACGCAACCACCAACTTCCTGTCATGCTTGCAGGCTATTGATCCTTGGCGTTTCACTTACTCAATGTGATTGTAGTGAAGCCACTAATAGAAATTGAGGATGGGTTAGGAGATTACAAAGCTATCTAAAAAGATTTGTAGACTATGGTGAAACCTATGTAGTACACCTTTCCCCTACAAGGGATGTCATCTAGGCTGAAGTCAAAATAGGACAAAATAGCATACCTCTTCTCACCAGTGATTAAATATGCGACGTTGTTACCGAAGCTGTGCGCTACTCCCTTCTGTGTGTTACCACAGATCGCGCGCAGCTGTTTCCTTTTGCACTGGAATAGTAAGACATGTAATGGGCCTAGCTGTATCTCGCCAGAACATAACAAGATTCTGAAGTCCTTGCTCAGCAGAAAGAAAAAAATTGCACAAATAATAATGAAAATACACGAGAAATTGTAGAACAGCTAGATAGAGATTCTGTCAAGCAGTGCTACAACGGTAACAGAATGTCTGACGTTACCTGGGTGGTAGCATGGATGACAGTTTGGATGTGGTCTTACATTCGACGCACCTTCACTTATCCATTAATCTAGATAAATTTCTGAAGCTTAAAAACTCACTCAAGAACACTTGTACCACATGGCACTTGTTGGTCCTTGTGGCGAAGCGTCTGCAAGTGCCTATCGCGTAAATGAATGTTGGCTTCATTAAATGACGGCACAAATATTAAGAGGCACTGCTTGCTTAGAATGTCATCAATGGTCAAAAAAAACCAGTCGACAGACCAAATTGGACTACTTTTTATCACGAACCTAGCCATGTATTTTGCAGCAGTTCTAGACGGACCGCCTTGGAACGTTAAGTTGCTAGGCCTTGGCCTCTCCCATCATCCAACTTCAGCTTGCAGGTGTGTCATTACACTTGAAACCATTCCAATGGATATAAAGACTTGGTTTTAACGGAAATCGCCCTTTTTGTTATTATTAGTAAGTCTTCAATGCAACTAGGTATCAGGTCGCAAAAATCATGAGAAATATAAGTCTATAGTCCTATTTAAACATCGCTGTTATCTGTTTATCACCTCTCCTGGCAAAACAAATAAAATATATATGCAGATTTGCACACTCATTAATTATTCATATTTGTGAACTAGTTTTTTTTGTTTCAAGCGCTTCAACATCTTTACTCTAAACTATTATAAAATTTGAGGGTGTGGCATGTGACAGCATTCATCAAGAGTCAAAATGTCAGTGCACCGAAAAACATTTATTAGAGCCAGTCATACGATCACACTGCAGTCTCTGACTTCAACAAGCTATACTGGTACATGTTTTCAGGTTCCCAAGTGATTTGGCCTCTTTTCAGTGGTGAGAGTGATTGTACACTGTTCTTTATAGTTACATGATGGAAGGCACTTATGAGCTGCAATATTTGTAGCTTGTTTGTGCTGCACAGTCTTGCACATAGTACCCCACCCACAGAAATGTAGTGTTGAGATCTGAAAATCGGAGATTGATTACAGTGATACGGTCGACGCAATCTATACTGCCGCTCATTTCTTTATGTTGTCTACTTTGCATGATTATGCTTTACTCTTGGTGACCGTTTTTTTACTATTAGCGAAGACAATTTTAACATACCATTCAACGCAAATTTACAGTGCATATACGTCTAAGGTAAAAAAAAAAAACGACGCACACCGCAGGAATTACCCGACTGGAACGAAAATTGGTGGATGTGATGTACACTTGGCAGCTAAAAGAATAGGCCACTGCTGAGTGCAATCAACATAAAGTAGCAGGGTCGCAGGCCCTCTAAACGCTGAAACCTTGTGGGGCACAGTCGTTTGACTAGACACAATAGCTGGAGGACCCAGTCTATAATGCTACAAACGTTCTGAGTTCGGGAGAAAACCGTTACCTTTCTGGCCAAGGTAGGGTTTGGCAAGCAGTAGAAACTCTCGCAGAGCGGGCAGACATTATCTTGCTGAAATGTAAGCCGAGGATGGCTTGCTTTTAAAACCAACAAAACGAAGCGTCGAATATCGTCGACGCACCGGTGTGCTGTAATGGTGGCACGGATGACAACCAAAGGGGTCCTGCTGTGGAAACCTAACTAACCTAAGGACATAACACACACCTATGCCCGAGCAGGATTCGAACCTGCGACCGTAGCGGTCGTTCGGCTCCAGACTGTAGCGCCTAGAACCGCACAGCCACTCCGGCCGGCAGTCCCATAGTGCTCAGAGCCATTTGAACCATTTGGAAGGCGACTCGTGGGTCTGCTCTTGAAATCTGTAACATAGGCCGAATGTAGGAAGCGAGTAGGAGCAGGTGAGGTAAAGCTTTCGGTACTGCAAGTAAAGTAAAAGTGGTTTTATTATAGTCCAAAACAAAGTACACAACTGAATACGTAACTTGGTACAGATGAGCACGCAGGTGCGACGTCTTAGACCCGTCGTAACTGAGACAAAGTCTCTATAGCAAGCTAAGCTGATGTTTCCCGGCCTCTGCGCTTGATGAAATGGGCAGAAAGTAGAGCGGCGCTCGTTGAGCTCCACAGCGTCGGCTAGAGGGCGCCGTGGTCGGCCTAGTTCGTCCGCACTCGTAGTGCCAACCTGCGAGCGTGCACCTGCGCTGTGGCATCGGAACTATCGATACCACAATGACAGGGAAAATTTGTGCCGGACCGGGTTTCGAAATCGGATACCCCGATTCACGAGAGCGGTCTCCTTAATCGAACTGGCTATCCGTGCACGACTCACGACCGTACCCAAACTTCCACATGCCATCTTTCCTGCTTCACCAACTGTAGACATACACACAATAAGTAACTCTCGTAAAGGGGAGAACATTTTAACAGAAGGTCACTATCTGATATCGGCGATACATACGATATTGCAGTGTCTGAGTTGTTAAGAAGAACGATGCAGTTACCTTCTGAGATATCCGAAGGAACGTTGCGTCGTTCTTCGTAACAACACAGGCACAGTAGAAGCCGTACCACTGCTGGTTGTCAGGCCGTATGGCGAGCGATAGTCAGGTTGGAATCTGACCGCTGTTCTGGCCGTCTTCAGACATGTCTTCCCTGATCATTGGGGTTCATTTTGAAGCGGAACTCATCAATGAAAACAGTTTTCCTCCAGTCAGTGAGATTCCATGCCGTACCGGTGGAGCATAGAGCTCATTTTATTCTGAGGAAATATCTATACTTCCGACCATTGAAACTGCTGCACGATGAAGGAGGCGTGCAAGAAACGTCCAATTGATATTAAGTGTGTACCACACGCTTAGATAGGCAACTTATTACCATTTCAGTGCAACCACGCAAAGTACATAGAATTAACGCAACCATTTACGTTATGCAATATGAAGAAAAGTAATGTATGTGGTTGCTCATTCAGTAATCAAATTTTAAAGTTAATTCTTAGTGAAAGGATGGTGTTAAGCGTCGACTAAGAAGGAGAAACGTCTACACGCACGTGTCGGAGTTTGACAGGAGCAGGATTGTAGACCGTCGCGACTGCGGTTATTCGTTCCACGATGCTGTAGTTCAGGTTCGTCGAAACGCCACGACTGTCAAAATGGCTCCGAGCACTATGGGACTTAACATATGAGGTCATCAGTCCCCTAGACTTAGAACTACTTAAACCTAATTAACCTAAGGACATCACACATATCCATGCCCGAGGCAGCATTCGAACCTGCGACCTTAGCGCCACGACCGCCATGTGAATATAGAACTGATGAGTGCTGCAAAGTCATACTCAACAACGCTTTGCAGTATCTCAACCGCACGAGGGCAGCGCCCGAGGGGACAGACACGCTGTTGCGGGATCGTACTGCCATGTCAAGTATTTTGACTTAGAAATCGGCTTGACTGCAGATAGAGCAGCATTAACTCCCGTGTGGAGGACATAGTAACAGGCATCCTCGGCATACTGAAGCAACTGAAAGAACTGAAAAGAAATTAGACGCCAGATCCAGATGAAATCCCAATTAGGTGGTGCAAAGGGTACTCTAGTGCACTGGCCTCTTACCTAGTTTGCATTTATTGCAAGTCTCTCTCCCAGCACAAAGCCCTAAGCGACTGTAAAAAACGCAGATGACTGCTATATTTAAAAAAGGTAACATAACGGACCCGCATAATTGCAGACCAATATCGACATCGGTTTGTTGCAGAATTCTAGGACATATTCTCGGTTCAAATATAGTAAATTTTCCTCAGACGGAAAATCTTCTGTCCACAAATTGGCACTGTTTTAAAAGGCATCGCTCGTGCAGAACGCACCCTGTCCTTTTCTCAATGTTCGGGGATTGATGGATGAAGAGCAACAAGGAGATTCCATATTCATACATTTCCGGAAAGCGTTTGTGACAGTGCCCCACTCCATACTGTTGGCAAAGGTACGAGCATACGTGATACGTTTCCAGATATGTCAATGATTCGAAAACTTCTTAAGTGATAGAACCCAGTATGTTGTCCTCGACGGCAAGTTTCTTGGAGACAGGGGTATCGACAGCAGTATCGTAGGGAATGAGATAGGACCGATATTATTCTCTAGTCCAATTTACATAAATGATCTGACCGACAGGGTGAGCGTCAGTTTAGAGCTGTTTGCTGATGAGGCTGCCGTGTATGAGAGAATGTCTTCGTTGAATGAGTGTAGGAGGATGCAAGATGACTTTGACAAAATTTGTGATTTGCGTAATGAAAGGAAGCTAGCTATAAATGTAGAGAAAACAAGTTAATGCGCATGAGTAGCAAAACAGAGGCCCGTAACGGTCAAATACAGCATTAGTAGAGTGCTGCTCGACACAGTCATGTCGTTTCAATATCTAGGCGCAAAGCTGCAAAGCGATATGAAATGCAACGAGCATGTACGGGTTGTAGTAGGGAAGGCGAATGGTCGACTTCGGTTTATTGGACTAATTTTAGGAAAAGGTGATTCATCTGTAGAGGAACTCCGTATAAAGCACTATTGTGACCCATTCTTGAGTATTTCCCGAGTGTTTGGGATCCGCACCAGGTCCGATTAAACGAGGGCATCAAAGGAAGTGAGGGAATACCAGGTTGGAAGGCGAAGTCGTTTTCGAGGAACATAATTCAGAGAATTGATGCTCTATGTAGAACGATTCTGGCACCGCGAAAGTACTCGTACATTTTGTTGTGTTGGCAGCAGAGCCGTGTTACGAAAGGAGGCCGAAATGCACGCGTTTTAGCTCACACAGGCTGGCGTGAGGAGGGAAGAACTATACTGACGTGAGGTCTGGAACATGACAAGGAATTAGAATTCAGAAAGCGGACGAAATTACTTTGATACTTAACTTTAATCAATTAATGATGAACGTCGTTCTTGACGGTACATGATTCACAATATTATCTGCCCAGAATACATTCGTAGTAACTGAATATGGCGCCTTGCTAGGTCGTAGCAAATGACATAGCTGAAGGCTATGCTAAACTGTCGTCTCTGCAAATGAGAGCGTATGTAGTTAGTGAACCATCGCTAGCAAAGTCGGCTGTACAACTGGGGCGAGTGCTAGGGAGTCTCTCTAGGCTAGACCTGCCGTGTGGCGGCGCTCAGTCTCCAATCACAGATAGTGGCGACACCCATTCCGACGTATACTAACGGACCGCGGCCGATTTAAAGGCTACCACCTAACAAGTGTGGTGTCTGGCGGTGACACCACACATTTCACGCAAGAACGCACAAACCTAAGATAAAAGAAATTAGGACTCATATGGAGGCATACAGGCAGGCCTTTTTCCCTTGGTCTGTTGGCGAGCGGAACAGAAGAAAGGAAATGGCTAGTAGTGCTACCAGGTACCCTCCGCAAAGCATCACACTGTGGCTTGCGGAATATGTCTTCAGGTGTGAATGTAGAACAGTGCAAGGGTATCTGGCGCACTTCGGACTCCCTGCACGGCGATCATTGTTATGGCTCCACGTGATGCGGAATCAGAGAGAGGTGCGAGGACATGGCCGTATAAACAATTACAATAATGGACGCAGAAGTGTCACCTCGTCGGCTTTCTAGACGAGTCCCGGTGCTGCATACAGCACCACGATGGGGTAAGCCTTGAATGGGGCTTCTGATGGATGAAGCTTTGCCAGATATCATTCGTCATCGTTACACGCGTCCGCCGGCCGGTGTGGCCGAGCGGTTCTAGGCGCTACTGTATGGAACCGCGCGACCACTACGGTCGCAGGTTCGAATCCTGCCTCTGCATACAACACCACGATGGGGTAAGCCTTGAATGGGGCTTCTGATGGATGAAGCTTTGCCAGATATCATTCGTCATCGTTACACGCGTCCGCCGGCCGGTGTGGCCGAGCGGTTCTAGGCGCTACTGTATGGAACCGCGCGACCACTACGGTCGCAGGTTCGAATCCTGCCTCGGGCATGGATGTGTGTGATGTCCTTAGGTTAGCTAGGTTTAAGTAGTTCTAAGTTCTAGGGGACTGATGACCTCAGATGTTAAGTCGCATAGTGCTCAGAGCCATTACCCGCGTCCATTACCTGGTACGATGATGTGGGGTTCCTCCGGGCACACAACACCGTCCCCCGTTGTTCGCTTAGCCGATAATGTGAACAACAGCATATAGATTTCTGACGTTTTAAACTCATTGGCTATGTCCTATCTTCCAACTCTGCCTGCCTGTTTCAACAAGATATTGCAAGACCACAAGTTGCCCTGGTGTCCTCCCCCACCTCGATACAGAGGGTGTTCTATTATTACCCTGGCCATCATGCTTTTCAGATCATTCTGGCAGTGAAAACATCTCTTCAAGCACTGCCGAGAGGCTGGAACGTCACCACTGCCCATTCACAATGATTGATGAGCACTGGTACAGAGCTGAAGCAACACGGAATGACATACCCATATCTGTACCCAAGACCAGTTCGACTCAATTCCCAGTTTGCTGTTGCCAGAGGTTAAAAGTCCGTGTATTAACATTTTGCACCATTCATAAATCCCAGATCACCTATAAATACTTCGTCCGCTCACATTAATATGTCCACCTGTCAAAAGACTGAATAATCTTTTGCACATGCGGACCACTAGCAGATGTGCAGGTAAAGGAATGGTGAGGGTCTGGAAGATACCTACAAGGGTACGGAGCCATGTCGACTCCCGTGCTGTGACTAGGTTCTTCAGCTGAGGATCCATGGCGGGAACAGCCCGATCAAGGTGGTTCCACAGACTCTCGATCGGGTTTAAATCTGCCGAGTCTGGCAGACAGAGGAGTACAGTAAACTCATCCTGGTGGTCTCCGAACCAGCCACGTAAATTGAGAACTGTGGGACACGTTGCATTGTTCTGCTGGTTGATGCCATCGTACCGAGGAAAAACAAACTGCGTGTAGCGATGGACGTGGTCCCAAAGGACACATGCATACTTGTGTCGATACATTGTGTGTTCTAGAATGGGGACATAACCCAGTGAACGTCACGACACCCTACCTCTCCCTTTTCCGGCCTCGCCACTTCTGAAGATTGTTCCAGGATGGAGCATAAAACGTTATTCATTTGGAAAGGCCACGTGTTGCCACTCATTGGACATCCCGTTGCGACAGTGGCGTACAAATTCCAGCTTTCGTCGCCGATGAACTGCAGTCAGCATGGGTGGCATGAACCAGGCGGCTGCTATGGAGGCCGGTACGCAGCACTATTAGCTGTACATTCGTTCACGAGACGTGTTGGTAACGCCTTGGTTCATCTGGTCGGTCAGTTGCTCAACAGTTGCACGTCTATTCACCCGCACTAGAGATGGGCAAAGTCGTTCATCCTCGGGAATTAGTTCACTGGTGATCGCTCTTTTTTTGGAACCGTTCATTTTTACTCGTTCACCGTTCATTGTGCTTGGTATATGTTTCTTATGAAAAATTGAAAACTAGTAACATAGGTGACTGAAGATGGAAGTCGTCTAGAGGGGGTACTTGCCTACCCCCTGGAGTACAGTGTTTTTATTCATATCAGAATTCTCACATACTTCTAATTTTCGTGATTCTGCAAAACATCTCGTTGAGCCAACTGTAGCGTTATGTGGCTGATCGCAGTGAAATAATATAAGGTGGCTCACGAAAAACCCGGTCCCGAGTACAGACTGCTCGCCAGTTACGCACGATTTGTTGACCGCTACGAGCAGAATAGATAAACATGTAATTACTAGGCTGTGAAGAAATAGTAAATAAGCTAATGCAAACAACTTCGAAACAATAGATGACGATTGGTAAGCGACAATGAGCAGTCTAGTACTCGGGGCCGCTTTTTCGTGCGCCACCCTCTACCACTGATATAATATTGTAGGAGTTATGATATTCCCTTTACAAAATGTGACACCATACACTCGATTACGAAGCACGGGCTTCATTCGGTTGTGAGTCTGTCTGTCTTCCATAACAATGAACATACTCTTGTACCTTGGATCAAAAAAAGCCGGAAAATGGGCACTCCTGTGTGCCGTGCGAACGTCCTTTGCGTGTGTAATAAGAAAAAACCTTGCCTTTTTACAACTATTTCTTCTGCTGTCCATCGAAATAGTGAAGTAAGCTGATACGCCGTTTTGTTACTTGAAAAGATGTATGTATTACATTCCACATAATTTTTATGTAATTTACGTAATCATAAAATACATTTTAATTACTAGTCGTGGACGCTGAATGGAATACGAAAAGAACCAGAAGTTCAGCGTTCAGAAAAGATTTGAAAGGGATTTAGTATGGGCTTGCGAAGCGAACGAAACGAACAACAACTCGATGGTGAATTAACTGTGAGCAGTCGGCAGTGGAACTGGAATAGTGGCCATGCGAAGAAGAACGAGTCCGGCCGAGCGAGACCGAGACAGATGGGAACGGGACCGACGCTGGAACGAGACCGGCCGACGTGCCGTTGCTCGAACGAGACCGACATTTTACCGTTCCCGGGAACTATACGAAGAAATCCGCGACCGAAGTGAAATATGAGAGACCGTTTCTTAGCATTCGTTCCTCGCTCGTTCCCTTCATCTTGGTGAACCGTTCCTTTGGACCCATTAGTTGGCGAACGACCCAACTCTAGCCCGCACGCATCTCCACAGACGTCGTTCACCCCACTCATCTACGGCTACGCCACAGCTGCCTCGGGGCCAGTTTCCAAAAGCGCGATTTTGCTACGCATGGTAGGTCTATACTTTAACCACGGCAGCGTACGAACAATTTACAAAATTATCCGCTTCTGAAATGCTCCCACACTTTGCAGGAAAGCCAACGATCGTGGCCTTTCGGATGACAGGTACGTGTCTCCGTTTCCGCATTACGACAACGACTGCACTGTTTCCTACGCCCCCGCTACACGCTTCATATACCGGGTGATCAAAAAGTCAGTATAAATTTGATAACTGAATAAATTACGGAATAACGTAGATAGAGAGGTACAAATTGACACACATGCTTGGAATGACATGGGGTTTTATTAGAACCAAAAAAATACAAAAGTTCAAAAAATGTCCAACAGATGGCGCTTCATCTGATCAGAATGGCAATAATCAGCATAACAAAGTAAGACAAAGCAAAGATGATGTTCTTTACAGAAAATGCTCAATATGTCCACCATCATTCCTCAACAACAGCTTAGTCGAGGAATAATGTTGTGGACAGCACTGTAAAGCATGTCTGGAGTTATGGTGAGGCATTGGCGTAGGATGTTGTCTTTCAGCATCCCTAGAGATGTCGGTCGATCACGATGCACTTGCGACTTCAGGTAACCCCAAAGCCAATAATCGCACTGACTGAGGTCTGGGGACCTGGGAGGCCAAGCATGACGAAGGTGGCGGCTGAGCAAACGATCATCACCAAACGACGCGCGCAAGAGATCTGTCTAACACTTTGTGAACTTTGTTCTTCTTTTGGTTCTAATAAAACCTCATGTCATTCCAAGCATGTGTGTCAATTTTTACCTCTCTATCTACATTACTCCGTGGTTTATTAAGTTTTCAAATTTATACTGACTTTTTGATCACCCGGTATATCCTCCACTGCTAGTGCTACCACCTGCCAACTACGAGTGGTCATTGCATGTTGACGTCGAATACAGGTGCTGATCATATTAACGTGACTGGACCGTGTATAACCATTTTATTCTTCATACCATAGAGTCTGCCATTTATGTAAAATAATTAAAATTTCGTTATTTGATATGTTTCTGGTGTTGTAGTATTAATGGCCAGCAGTGTATATAGTGCTTCCAACACTATCCACAACACACTCATTACTATGTCATGTGTACTCACACTGAAAAAAAATGAACCTTATATAATACCCATGTAAGTCACTCAGATTTAAAACTCGCTTCTTTGACTGACGTAGGTCCATTACGAATCCGCCTCACTGTCTTGGCTACAATGTATCCGCAGTTGAGTGCTATGCCGTCCATCTGCACCTGTCATGCGCGTGACAATTAGCGTGCAGGTCAGCGCAAAGCCGAACAGTGAGACCGGTCCCAGGAGCTGGCTTCCAAATGAGCTCCTCTGGCCTTGTGGAGTGTGAAGGTGAAGGGCGGTCACCACATAATGCTGAGCACACTACACGCCGACTGGCTGCAGTGGTCGGCCACCTACCTGTCCAGGCTCCGAACGGGGCGGTTTGCGCTTCGAGCCTCCTATTTTTCAAAAGTTCACAGCCGAGAAACCGGAGAACAGACAAAGTACTGCTACAACTCACTTTGCGACTGACATTATAAGTAATTAGAATTTAAGAGTGATCTCACCAATTACAGCGAGGATATGGACCAGTTTTTTGAATGGATTGGGCGTGGTAATATCTACAAAATATCTTCATATGATAGCAGTCCGCATTAAAACGTGTGTTTTCTGGGGATGTACATAAAACCAGAGGACTTGTAAAACATTAGAAAACAGTGGGTAATCTGCGTGTGACAGCTGTTAGTTGCATAAAACATGTAATATTCAACATCTCATACGAGGGGATTACCAAGTTACGTATTAGATATTTTTATGCTCATGTTGAAATTGTCTTTTATCACACTGTTATTAGTCAATATACTGCAGTGCTGCCGCGCGGGGTAGCCGTGCGGTCTTCGACGTCTTGTCACGGTTAGCGCGGCTCCCTCGACGGAGGTTCGAGTCCTCCCTCGGGCATGGGGGTGTGTGTGATGTTCTTAGCGTAAGTTAGTGTAAGTTAGATTAAGTAGTGCGAAAGCCTAGGGACCGTTGGCCTCAGCAATTTGGTCCCATAAGACCTTACCACAAATTTCCAATTTGCTACACTGCTCCGTCCTGGACTTGCATTACTCCACGTGGATGATGTGTTACGAAATGAAAATGTATCTGCTGAAACGGTTACGCACACTAGGAAGTACTTAATCCACACTTATTAAGCAAATATTATAGGTAACACCTAGTGACCCTTATGAAGCCACATGGTTACAACAGGAACGTCCAGACAAAAAATAAAGAAATTTACATGTAGAAATAAACCATATTGGAGCCATTTAGTACACTAGCACGAGCACAAGTAAGGAAAAAAAAAAGAGAGAGAGAGAGATATGAACACAGAGGACCTTGCGTCCTATAAATCATAGCTGCACCTGAATTCTCCCTTTCTTACACGATGGCACTGTTCATTCCCAAAATAAACGTTCAACTCCTGCTCGACAGACCGACTCAGAACGTATTAGAAACTTCTTCTGAATAAATTTTAGATGATGACAAAAGCACTGGAAACAACTAAATAAGCATGGTAAATTAGCTTTGTGCACGACATTTTCTTGCCTCACGAACCCCGCGAACGTGCCTGATGAGCGATGTAGGCGCCACTAAACCCCGGATCAAATTACCTAACCAGACACGCATTCCGCTAAGGCCTCCACCCGGAAACATTTGCCAAAGAGAACGTTACAACTGTGTGCAACTTCACATCAAAGAACATGGTGCGCCTGCGAACTATGTGTCCCAAGCTTAGAGAAAGAGAACATAATCAAGGCAGATTGTATTGCGATTTGTGAAAGTGATGAAAACATGTGACAGACGATGTAAAGAGGAGAAACAGACTCTTGTCGCGGAGATATGCCGGCATTCTTCTTCCTCTTGGCTTCTGAGACCTCGAAGATTGACTGCCAACCTCACGTAAGGCTTCCAAATTCTTCTATTTCGTGCTCCTTCTTGCCAATTGTTTACTCCACTACCGCTGCATATTTTATGTACTACCCCCTCGGTATTTTACTAAATGACCTCTCCTTGAATATTCTTGAAACCACTCGATCCTTTTCCAATGTCACTGAAGGATTCTGAAATTATTATGCTCAATATTGCTGCATGCTGTGATAGCATGTGGATTTTATTTTACAGTTTTGTAATTCAATATCGTAGTGCGAAACAAAGATTTTTCCTATAATTTTTTTTAAAAAAACTTGTAACAGTGCCTCTTCCGTTTTAGTTAAACTCCATGGGTTAAGACTGGGCTGATAATTACGATATACAGCTGCATTTTGGTTTCTCTTGTAATTAGTTTAAGGCCTAGATGCTTTTTCAAGGAATAGTAGGCCATATTACCATTATATAAGTCGTACAGGAGTTCTAAACACGGTTTTTGAAAAGTGGTTGTGCACTCGAGGTGAGTATCTTACACAATACTTAGTAATCCTTTCTTTACATTTAGTGCAGTAATAATATTATGATTTTTTTGCTGTTTAGTGGCGCTGGAGATTTATGCACAAAAAGAATTATGTATTATAAGAGATTGTTCAATGGTTTGTTAAAGTAATTCACGAAAGTACCTACATTAATTGTGAACATCTGAACACGCCACATCTCTATAGCGAAAGAAAGGAAATCCTCATAAAAGTCTACGATCATGATGCACTTCTGCGTGACTACTTTTCAAATCACCATTAAGTGAGTGAGAGATAGTGCATCAAGCCACCATCAACCTATTTCTTTGCTGTTCCCCTCTCGAACAGCGCGGGAAAAAAGAACACTTAAGCCTTTCCGCCGGCCGGTGTGCCCGTGCGCTTAAAGGCGCTTCAGTCTGGAACCGCGTGACCGCTACGGTCGCAGGTTCGAATCCTGCCTCGGGCATGGATGTGTGTGATGTCCTTAGGTTAGTTAGGTTTATTTAGTTCTAAGTTCTAGGCGTCTGATGACCTCAGAAGTTGAGTCGCATAGTGCTCAGAGCCATTTGAACCACTTAAGCCTTTCCGTGCCATCTCTGATTTCCCTTATTTTACTCCAGTGATCACTTCTTCCAAAATACTTCCATACTCCGAGGAGATAACTCTTGATTGAAATTTCGTGAGAAGATCCTGCCGCAAAGAAAAACACCTTTGATTTAATTCCAATGCCAATTCAAGTATCACACCCGTGGCACACTCTCCTCTATTTTGCGATAATACAAAACGAACTACGTTTCTTTGAACTTGTTCCATGTCCTCTGTAAATCCTATCTGATATGCATCCCACACCGCGCAGCAAAACTCCAAAAAAGGATGGACAAGCGAAATGTAAGTAGTCTCCTTAGAAGACCTGTTGCTTTTTCTATTTTGCTTTCTCAATCATATATATCAGTGTTATCGTTCCAATTTAAGTTATTCCTAAGTTTAATCCCTAAGTATTTAGTTGAATTTACAGTATGATTTATCGTGCAAACGAAACTTAGCAAATACTTTTAATATTCACGTGGATGACTTCACGTTTTCCATTATTTAGAGTCAATTCCCACTATTCGCGCCATACAGAAGGTTTTGATAGTCTGGTGACTCTGCAAGGCGGTAAATGACAGAACCATCTGCAAACCATCTGAGATGGCCGCTCAGATTGTCTTCTAACTGGTTTATATAGATCCTGAACAACAAAGGGCCTTTAACATTTTCCTGGGGAACGTCAGACTGTACTGCTGTTTTACTCGATGGCTTTCCATCGATTACTATGAACTGCGACCTTTCCAACAGGAAATCACGAATGTATCCGCACAGCAGAGACGATGCTCCGTAGACGCGCCATGTGATTAGAAGCCGCTTGTGAGGAACGACGTCAAAAGCCTTCTGGAGTTCTAAAAATATGGTATCATTTTGACATGGCATGTGAATAGCACTCATTACTCCGTGTCAATAAAGAGCAAGTTGTGTGTGACAGGAACATCTTCTGAGAATGAGCTGGTTCCGATTCATATTATAAAAATGGATGTATGTATGTTCCACATCGCCTCCTAAGCCACTGGACTGATAACAACCAAACTTTGTCTAGAAAGCATCTCTGCCGGAGTAAAACCCACATATTATGATAGGGGCGGGGAAGGGTGAAAAACGAGTGCAGCCCACCACGCAAGAATTCCCAGACTTTATTCATATATTACTTGAGGACGAAAGTACTTAGTGACTGGCAACTAACTTTTTACATAATTTCAAACCTTTATGAAGTTTTTTCTCGCTGACGACCTCCTGGAAAAAATGACAGGAATCAATTTCATTGCTTACTACATTTTTCACTCTTAATACAGTAAAGTTGCCGCATCGGTCATGATTTTTAGTACATTATTTCTTTACTACTAAATTTATTCACGAAACATTTTACCTACAGTATTCACATATACCAATGAATACAGCTCGAAAATTATGTCATCTACGCCTCGTACGTCAGAAGACATGAGGTCATTAACACTGAAATGCATGTAAAACCGCCACATCATCCAGGACGTTTAAATTTATTATTTCTCTGCCACTTACTCTATTCGCAATGTGGCCCTGAATGTACCTACAAAACCGTGTCATTGTATGACGCGTAGTACAAGAGATATAACGTCATAAAAATTGATCTGCGTGAAAACGAAGTACAGAGCGAAATTCCCTACAGATACAAGTGAAATACATGTACAAATATTTGTGAAATACGTTAAACATATGTGAAATATATGTAACCTGTGCGTACATCGGCAAAGTCGCGGAGAAAAATCTCCTAAACCCCTGAATAGATTTCAACGAAACTTGGTACCCACTTAATTACTATCTGGAAACAAATAATGTAGGAGTATGAACCACCAGCCTACTATTGTGATCGTAACTTGGTGATAGTGAAAGAATGTGAGGAGAAGGATATGGACAGAGAGACGGGGAGTAGCAAATGGACAGACAGAGGAGGGAGAAGGAAGAAGCATAATGATAGGGAGGAAGGAAGGAGGAAATTGACAGAGAGTGGGAAACAGAAAAAAATGGACAGAGGGGAACGACGTGATGGCCTAACAGAAGACAGAAGTAAATACATACACGGGCAATACCGGGTACATAGTTACTTTGTCAATAATTGTTTTTCCTTGAGGTAATTCATAACTTTCGATCACTGTAGATGTTCCAAAATCCTACTACAAATCGAAGTTATTAATCCGACATTTAGCGGATCACTTCCTTTCCCTTTCTTGAGAACTAGAAATACTAAAACTGTTTGTCTAAATCGCACTTCATTTCTCCTAACGCGTTTCAGTAGACTTCCATCGTCAGATGAACCTAAAGAATCAGTACACTTATCACGTCAAACAGTACATCCTCGCAGCGAGTATAAGTGCACAAATACGTCACATCACAAATGCGTTTGCGGGGAGTAATGGAAATGAGCGTTTGCCGTCATAGTCCACATGAAAGTGTAACAGAGGTGCTTGGGAACTTAAATGAAAGTCTTTGGAAGAAAGACGACGTAGTTGTCATGAAACTCTATTGCGTAAATTCAGAAACATGAATTCGAAGAAGAGTGTGCGACTGTTAAGCTGCCACAATTGTATACCACACTTGGAGCTCACGAGAGTAAGATAAAAACACATGACAAGGTATATAAACAGTGATTCTGCCCTCGCTCAGAACGAGAATGGAATAGGAAAGAAAATCGATAATACTGATACGATATGTCCCCCTGTACGCACTGTGCAATGGCTTGTGTAGTGTTCATATGTGGCTGTAGATGCAAATATAAGTGAACACATTTATTTTACACGATGAAAATTAAAACATTATGACCACCTCTCATGTTTAAAAGAAATCTGTGCCTGGGTAACACTCAAGAACCATTGAGTTAGCTACTGCGTTTGAAGGAGAGAGATGCTGTCGGTACGAGGACTGATGCAGCTAGGTGTTTCACGTCACTGCAATGTCGTCAAATTACGTACCAGCCGTTGACATGACGGACAGCCGCGCTGTAAGAGGATTTGATGGCTGCGATGACTGTAAAAGTTGTTACTGGTCGTTTTACTCACGGAAATTTAAGTTATGCTCTTTGGCCTTTATCTAAGCACCAACTCAGATATCCGTACAGAAAAAACAAATACGTCCTACATTACGTAACAATGTGTCATTGCAAATAATATCCCAAGAAATGCCATTTGGTTCAGTTCACGCATTTTCCTAAAGAGGCCCTGTTTCTGTGACGACTCGAAAATAGTTCATAGATTACTTGGAAGACCACAGTCCTTGTTTACCACTACTGTCGTGCAAAACGCAATGTTCTGTAAAATGTAAGCTGTTAGGATCCTCTGAAATCAACACTTCGTAAATCAGGACATTCTGCAAGCAGTGCATAAAGATTCTGAAAAGATCTTTTTAAATGTGATTGCGACAAATGAACTACCCAACTGTCACATTCCAACCTAACCTAAACCTTAGGCTACGCTAGAGATCAACCCGTCCCACAGTCAGTTTTTTTCGATTCATGTTCTTCGGCAACACCAGCTCACAACCAAATTCTCACATTTCCACCTCGCCTACATCTCGGGCTACACTGTATATCTGTCGGTAACGACAGGCAATTTTCTTCCATTCACATTCATTGTCATCGCCTGTAACACCAAAAGTGTCACATTACAACTAAACTAGACCTCGGACTACTTTGCAGGTCAGTGAGTTACCATACCCACCTTTTTACTCCTTCACGTTCGTTAGTATCGCCACCTCCAACTAAACGTAGCCGCCGCGTCGCTACAAATCACTTCGTCACCATAGCCAGTTATTGTGCTAGTACGCGTATTTACGGAAAGAGGCGTTACTTCCGTCGGTTTGTGACATTTGTTTGGGCATGACTTACAGAAGTCGCTGCTTCAGCCCCGAGTGTTGTTCTCAAGTTACCTTCGGGCCGGACTACAAGAAGGTACCCAAAAAAGACCGGAATTATTTTTTAAAAGCTATTTATTTTCAAGCTGTTTACAAAACAATCTTATCACTTCCAAAATCTCTCCATCACAACTAATACATTTGTCCTAAAGGTGCTTCCACTGTTCGAAATAATTTTTGTAATCGTCTGTACAAATGGCCGACACCTCCTCCCTAGTTTTTTTCTTGACTTCTTCATTGTTGTCAAAACGGTGTCCTTTCATGCCCGTTTAAAGAGTGGAAATAAGAAAAAGTCGCACGGAACCAGGTCAGGCGAGTAAGATGCGTGAGGCAGCGAAATCATCCCACTTTTAGCCAAAAACTGTCCAAGAGAGATGGTTGTATGTGAAGGTGCGTTGTCGTGGTGAAAGAACCGGTCTCCTGTCTTCCATAAATCGGGTCTTTTTTGGCGAATACTGTCACGCAATCTCTGACAGTTGATCAGTTGTCTTTCAACGGTCTGTGAGCATAAGCTCTCGAATTTTTCTACGTTTTCATGGATTCGGGCAGTTGATGGACGTCCAGGGCGAGGTTTGTCATCTATCTACTTGTAGCCATTTTTAAGCCGAGCAAACCACTTGTTCACTTTTTTTCCCATAGCATTTCAACATTAAAACAGTTTAAGCGGCATTTTTACTGAACAGAAAACAAAATTTCATAGGTGCACTTTGTCCACTTAAACTTTCCATCATAAACAACGAAGCAAGAACAAACCAGCGCTAGCAAAAACAATCACTGTAGATGAACAGAGCAAGCCAGATCGACAATACAGGCGGCACTAAACTGGTAATGAGTTTGCGCTTTACACGCATAGCGGCAGAAATGCGTACTACACAAGCTCTGCCCACGGCAACGTTATTCAGCGTTTCTTTTCTTCTTTTCTGGGAGTAGTGGGTGGGAGGGGGGGAGGCATTGTACCCCTTTGTAATACACGGTCCTGCCACAGTAATATTACCACCTGCCGGTACCCTGAACAACCACATTTTTCAGCGCGGACCGTTGCGAGACGCACAGAAAGAGTGTCATTGAGATTTTGGATGGTCCTAACAGGGATGAGGAGCCATGCCGACTTGAGTGCAACGGCCAGCTGCTTTACGTTTCTCGGTTAGGGATCCATGGCACGAACAGCCAGCAGGTGGTGCCACGTATTTCCGACTGGGTTTAAATACAGAGAGTTTGGTGGCCGGGGAAGTACGGTAAGCTCATTCTGGTGCTCTTCGAATCATGCACGTACGTTGCGAGCTGTGAGACACGTTGCATTGTACTGCTGGTAGATGACAAAGTGTCGAGGGAAAAACAAACTGCGTGTAGAAGTGGACGTGGTTCCCAAGAGTAGATGCATACTTGTGTTGATCCACATTACCCTTAGAATGGCGACATCACACAGGGAATGCAAATAAAGTATTTCCGAGATCATAACGCTTCCTCCTACGGCCTGGACCCTACCGACGGTTGTTGCAGGACCGTGCGCAACAACGGCCATTTGTCCAGTGCAGCATACAACGTGGTTCATCTGAAACTGCCACTATCGCCACTCAGTGGTGGTCCAGTTGAGTAATGGTGTGCAAATTCCACCCCTCGTTGCCAATGAATAGCAGTCAGCATAGTAAATGACCCAGGAGCGTGCTGCGGAAGGCCCATACGCAGTAAAGTTCGCCGAATGGTCGTTGAGGAGATACAGTTGGCAGCCCCTGGTTCATCCAGGCAGCCTGTTGCTGAACGGTTGCACATCTATTAGCCCGTGCGCATCTCTGCAGCCGTCGTTCGTCCATGTCACCTTTGGCAGGTCCGTGGTCGCTTCCGCGCCCGTTTTGGATGCACCAGTTGGCCACACGCGGTATACTCTAACTACACCGACACGTGAAAAGTTTACAATCTCAGCCATTTCGGAAATGCTCACATCCTTGGGCCAACGAAACCCAATGATCGTGTCATTTAGGACCCGTTTCCGCGTTACCACAACGATTGCACTGCTATCCGCGTCTCCCCAATACCCTTTGTACACTAAGGTGACAAAAGTCATGGCATAGCGCTATGCACATATACAGATGGCTGTAGTATCGCGTACACAGGCTATAAAAGGGTAGTGCACTGATGGAACTATCATTTGCACCCAGGTCGTTCATGTGAAAAGATTTTCCACCTGATGTTGGCAGCAGGACGGGAAGTAACAGACTTTGCATGCGGATCTGTAGTTGAAGTTAGACGCATGGGACATTCCATTTCGGAAATCTTTAGGGAATTCAACATTCCGCTGTGCACAGTGTCAAGAGTGTGCCGAGGATACCACGTTTCAGGCATTACAGCTCACTAAGGACAACGCAGTGGCCGACGGCCTTCACTTCACGATCGCGAGCAGCGGCGTTTGGGTGATGTTGTGAGTGCCAACGGACTAGCAACACTCCGTGAAATAACAGCCACCAACGTATCCGTTGTGACAGTATGGCGAAATTTGGCGTTAATAGGCTATGGTAGCAGAAGACCGACGCGATTTTCTATGCTAACAGCACGACATCGTCTCTTCCGGTTTCACGATCACATCGGTTGGATCCTAGACCTGGAAATCCGTGGTCTGGTCAGATGAGTACCGATTTGAGTCGGTAAGAGTTGATGGTAGGGTCTGAGCGTGGCGCAGATCCCACGAAGATATAGACCCAAGTGTCAAAAAGGCACGGTGCAATCTGATGGTGGCTTCATTATGATGTGGGCTGTGTCTGCATGAAATGGACTAGGTCATCTGGATCTATGGCTACTTCGAGACGACTGATGGACATCAAGTTCCCAAACAACTCCGTATGGATGACAATGTACCATGCCACCAGACCACAACACTCTTCATCACTGGCTTGAAGAACATCCTGGACGACGCGAGCGAATGATTGGGTCACGCAGAAAGCCCGACGTCAATCCCATCGAACATTGTTGTAAAATCCTGCACAGACAACACTTTCGCAATTTTGGACGTCTACAGAGGCAGCATGGGTCAATATTTCTGCAAAGGGCTTCCAACGGCTTGTCCAGTCCATGCCACGTCGACGTTCTGCAGTATACCGGGTAAAATGAGGCCAACAAGACACCCTCTAATACTAGTGGTGCCACCTGACGTGTGTGATGGTTACCGCACGTTAACGTCGAACGTAGGTGGTGGCAGCATTGACGTAATTGGGTTGTGCACTTAAGTTTCGCCAAATTCAGGTAAAAGACTTCCGGATATGGATGCATGTGGAGATGAGGGAAATGTCGATACGGTGAGGAGAATTTTCGCCTTATTCGCGCAGACCTATACCTATAAGGTAGAAAATGGTACGTTACGCACTGACCCAAGCGTCTGAACCTGTGTACGTGCGTGCGTGCCTCTCTTTCTCCGGCCAGCTGTTTCTATCAGATGCCAGGGTCATTTACCCGCATTCTCGCGAGGGGAGAGGGCGGATGCTGCATTTCTGAGCGCGTGCCCCCGGCGCGGGCAAGGTGAACAACCGACCTCGTTGTCGGTGGGCAAGAAGCCGCCGCCCTAATGAGGCGGCGCTCGCAGAATTGGGCGGCTGCGCTGGGTGGGCCGCGCGCCGTCGCCGGGCAACCGGTCGGCAGGCGGCGCGCTGTGTTGTGGCGGAGGCTGCGGCTGCACCTGTACGGCGGAGGCAGCTGCCGCGCGCCGGCGCCGTGGTGGGGGCGCGGCGTGTGGCGGTCGCGTGGCGGCGAGCGACAGAGACGGAGCATGGACACTGACCCACAGCTGCGCGCCGCCGGGAAAGGGATGACAGCGCAGCCGCGGCGCGCGCCGCGCCGCGCCTCGCCTCGCCTCGTACCCAGCACCTGCTGCGGCCGCGGCCGCGGGTACGTCGCGCGCCGCCCATCTGTGGCGTTTACCTTTTCCTGGAACGGCGCTATTGCTGCCACTACTGTCTATAGCGCTCTGCTTCGATTGTTTTCAGTGGAGGCGCACCGCCGGCCTGTCTCGAGCGGCAGCTGACAGCCCAGTTAGCTCCGAGACAAAAGAAAACCGCCTTTCAGCAAAACGAGAGGTTACTTCTAAAGTTGTAATCGCCATCTCCAAAAAAAGATTGATCTAAGACCGCGACACCTGATACGGTCTCCATATATTCACCATCCCGTGCGTCACATTTTTCTTAGTGGCAGAAGACTTCGCGAAGATCTTGGCTGTGGAATAACGTAATAAAATGAAGCACTTGCATATGTAATTTTGATTTTATTTTATGATATTGCATCCTGTTTCGGTGACTTAATACACCATCTTAAGGCCGTAAATGAAGCTGAGGAATGAACTCACAAATGGCCAACATCTATATCGTGGCTTCCTTATGACACTTTAACAGCGATGTTTGCCGGCTGGAGCGGCCGAGCGGTTCTAGGCGCTACAGTCTGGGACCGCGCAACCGCAACGGTCGCAGGTTCGAATCCTGCCTCGGGCATGGATGTGTGTGATGTCTTTAGGTTAGTTAGGTTTAAGTAGTTCTAAGTTCTAGGGGACTGATGACCTCAGAAGTTAAGTCCCATAGTGCTCAGAGCCGTTTGAACCATTTTGAACAGCGATGTTTTGGTGATGCTTGCAGACACAACATCGGCGTATTTTGCGGAAGCCTGTTCATATTTGTTGGCCACTGACGGGATGGTGTATACCTTAGGAATTCACTCCCTCAGCGTTAGTTATGGCCTGAAGATGGTGTACTGACTCGCCGAAACTGGTTGCAGTAGATCAAAATAACATCAGGACGAAGGATGCAGGTGTTTTGTTTTATCACGTGAGTCAATGGCCAAAGGTCGACAGACAGTTGCTCACAAGGATGGACGTACAAAACTTATCTGTGAAAGACTTTCCAGGAAATGTTGCACCTAGGAAATCACCTCGTCTTCGTTCTGAAAATGCCTGCCACTGCAGTGGTACTATCACCCTAGAAAAGAGACTGAAATTCACTGTACTGATACTGCCAGCGTCCAACGAGACATTATGTCGAAATAGTGCTAGAGCTCCGCCGTGGACTGTGTGAACTGCCTCCCACACTTTCGGCTTCAACATAGAAATGCTATATGAGCAAGTACAATCCTTTTTAAGCATTAGTTCAAACAAGTTAAGAATAATCTCTGAAGCATGAGTACCTGTATTGCAACAGGAATATCGTCTCAGTCAAATTAGACTGCAAATAACTAACCACACAGGCGGAAAAAAATCACAACACCAAGAAGAATTTGCGTGACATAAGCGAAAGTTGGTAGACGTCTTTCTACATCCAAAAGACGATGACTACTGAAATTTCGCACCTGTCGCATTAGTGAGGCCACTATGAGGATACAAATCACGTCTGCTTCAAATCCATTTTGTAACAGTCGTGAGCGTTACTTTCCTTTGAGAATGGACTTTGTGATTTGATGTTATTCAAGAATGCCTTTAAGGCGACAAAGACGCCATCAAGCCCCACTGTGTTTGAACGAGCTTGTGTAAGAGGGCTACGAGAAGCTGGATATCCCTTCTGCGACACTGCAGAAAGACTTGGCAGGAATGTAGCCACTGTACGTTGCTGCTGGGAGCGATGATCACGAGAATATACGGTCGCAAGACCGGACTCAAGGGGGCCACGTGGCACTACCTAGGGGGAGGACCATCGTGTTCAGTGTATGGCTGTGGCACATCGTATTGTTTGTGCAGCAGCAATTTGAACAGCAGTTGGCACCACAGTGACACAACGAACTGTTACAAATCGGTTACTTCGAGGACAGCTCCGAGTCAGAAACCGTGTAGCGTGCATTCCACTGACGCCATACCACCGTCGTTTGTGACAACAGTGGTGTTGTCGAGAGCACATTGGAGATTCGTTGTATTTTCTGATGAAAGCTGGTTCTGCCTCGGTGCCAGCGATAATCGTGTGTTGCTTAGAAGGAGGCCAGATGAGCGCCTGCAGCCAACCTATCTGCGTGCTCGACACCCTGGGCCCACACCTGGAGTTGTGGTCTGGGGTGCGATGTCTTACGACAGCAGGAGCACTCTCGTGGGCACCCCACGCACCCTGACTGCAAATTTGTATGTCAGTCTGGTGGTTCGACCTGTTTTACTGCCATTAATGAACAGCGTTCCAGGGGGTGTTTTCCAGCAGGATAACGCTCGCTCACATACTGCTGTTGTAACACAACATGCTCTATAGAGTGTCGACACGTGGCCTGGACAGGCTCAGTCACCAGATCTGTATCCAGTCAAGCACACATGAAACATCTCCGCACGTCAACGACAACTTCTTCCACAACCACTATTAACCGTCCCCGTATTGACTGACCAAGTGCAACAGGCATGGAGATCCATCCCACAAACTGACAAGCGGCGTCTTTACAACACAATGCATGCACGCTTGCAAGCTTGCATTCGACATCCTCACGGTTGTTATGGTATCCTCACTTCACATTTGCAATGGCTTATCTCGGATTTAAATTAACCTGTAATCTTGGAATGTTAATCACTTAACTATGTTACCTAGACATGTATTCCTGAAATTCCATTACTCTACATTAATTATTTCTTGATGTGTTGATTTTTTTTTCATCACTGTACATTTATTATTCAGAGGGTCGCCTAGTTTGGATTAGTTGTAGGACAAGCGGGCTTATAATTGACAGGCAACAATGCATGAACAATAGCTGTCTATAGTGATCAAAGCTCTACATGAACCAAAGAGAATTACTATTAAGTGGTTACTATCGTGCGAACCACAGTTCTCTGAAGATTAACAGCAAACAGTGGCTCACTAGAAGCTTAAATGCATCTGAATGTTTCACTAACACTTTGGAGGATACCTCAAATGTAGCTGAAAGACTGCTTGGAAAGCACTGCAACCTTTCGTAATTTGCACTGCTTGCAAATTCAAAGTAACTGAATGGGAATCTCGCGAAATAAGACAGTTAACCAAGCAATCTAAGTTGCGCTCTAAATCCTGCAAGTTGTAAGCTGCTCGGATAACGGACGGAACTAATGCGAAGTGCAAAACTAACTTACAGCTCAGCGAACGTGCACCACAATTCACAAGGCAGAGACGAATGCAAAACGGCAAAAATGGAGGTGGAGAAAAGCTACCACCGACGTCAGGAGAGGTCCAAACATCTTCCCCACGGCAAGACCCGAAGTGTAGTCCCCTCTCAACCTAATTCTCTGCTTCTTGAAAAATTCATCCTGGAGGGAAGGACTTCCAGCTAAATCCACACTGACCGCCGATAATTCCGCTTTCTTTTCCAGAACGCAGGGGTGCCTTTCACAGATTTTCCAGTCTTGTCTCAAAGAATGCGTTTTCTTATGCAGAAGGTTGGTATTGGCTTCTAGCCACATTCCACTCATTGGTCGAATCCTTCGCGCCAAAGCACGGTGTCGGACAGGATTCACATGACTGGATAACCAGATTTTGGAGGCAAGGCAACGTGTTTTTCCACGGGAGGCTAGCAGTGCCATAGCATTCTCTTCTACAGTATGTGTACAGGAAGGTGAACACAGAAATATTGTGGTGAGGGGGGGGGGGGGGGGATAGTCGGCTACTGCTTTCAAACGAGAAATTGGTAGCTAGGGGCTTGCTGCAGACGTTTCTGCGAAAAGCAACACCTACGAAGACTGCGTCCTTCCACCAGAGGCTTTGTGACAGACCTACTATGGTCATGTCAGAACCGCTATGCAGCCACACAGCCCCTTCACTTTCCAAGGCAAGCTGAAACCTTTTTCCAGAGCTAGCGAGCCTTGTGCTTTCTCAAACTCAGCCAAAAGCGAAAAAATAAAAATATTAAACATCGCGTAGTGATATGTGACTGCAGTGTGACAAGATAACAGGAGCATAAGGAGGATGAGACAAAATAACCCCACATCCCATAAACAGTGATTTACTGTGATTTATCCTAAGCAACGGATCGTAAAACATAGTAGACCTACGGGGGTCCTGCCGTGACACAACGGCAAAAACGAGTTTGAAATTACGAGAAGAAGAGACAGAATCAATGGGACTGACCATGCATCATGTAAAAGGCAGGCAATCTGCAGCAAGAGCACAGGACGGCTGAAAAGGCCAGATGTTAACAATGTCTTTTTTTTGCTTGGATCTCGTAAATCGTTGACTCTGTAGCAAAACTTCTGGGATGTCTGTCATTCAGTTACTCGCATGTGCATATAATATTTGCGGCAATAGAATGAACACAAAGTGTGCCTGTCAGTCCAGTAGGATTTCAAGACTGATTTAACCCCATGCCGTACTTTCATGAGTCCGTCTCGTGGAAAGAAATGTGGACCAAACGTAAACATCACGAGTCACACTCGCAGGAATGAAATTCGGGCCAAACTCTTTTTATGTGTCTGATATGGCTCTATTCAGTACGTAAATTATCCAAAAAACAATACATGGTCAGAGAAAGGGAACAGATATTGATTAACGAATGCATACAGCAAAAATAATGTCAGGAAATGCACACCTTCCGGACTAAGGAGAGCGTGGAAAATCATCGTGGAAGACCTCTTCAGCTCCAAGGGCAACATTATGGTGTCCATTTCCCAAAGCATACCCATACGACGCCTAAAAACCAGAATAGACGCAATGTAAAATTACGTCTACCATGCAGGACTTCTAAATTTTAGAGGTATAGGTATTTTACCATTAGAAATTCGTTCAAGGCGTGCATTTCTTCTTGTAGTTACATTTTTGATTGCCAGCATCTACGTTTACGTGTCGTGTTATTACATTCCTTCTCAGTAAGTCACACCTGAAGACGCCCATAAGGATTACAATTTCTATTAAGTATGTTTACGTGTAAAAATGTATATTTATGTTTCGAACTATTGCTTTAAATACTTGTATTCTGTTACAAAAATATGTATAAGAAAAGAACAAGAATTAAATTAGTGTTGACGTATACAGGGGCAGCATCGAGCGAAACAAATAAAAATATAGCTACACAACACGTATCCGCATATCGGCTGGTACTGCTATTGCCTAGTGTACCAAGCTGGCGTGTTCCGTACGCGCCTTCTCCAGTCGCTTGGGCACTGTCTTCGTCGAAATAAATTGGTACGGAAAGAGATTAATAGAAAATAGACAAAAGTTAGGATAGTGGTTTTTTGCTTCAGATTTCTACATGGTCTCCCTGACTTGAGTGCGACGCGGAAAAATTTCGTACAACTATATGAAACTGTCAGAAAAGTCATCCTTTGAGATACTGTTCAACTCGAACGTCACGTTTTCCTGAATATCTGTAATGTCCTCAAAGTGCTGACTCTTCTTAAGGATTACTGTACCTTATCATTTTGTTATCCGTCATACGTGTTGATTTTCTCCAGAGACAAATTGCCCACGTTTTCAATCAAGTCCCAGCAGGCATCCACGCGTCGTTGTTTTTGTTCAGAAGTCAAGGCGTGTGGCATACTTTGCGCACACTTTACACTTCTTCAAAAGAATCTGGAGAATGCCCTCAACGCCTGATTCAAATATGTTTCTCCGTTGCGATTTGTGACACAGCAGCATTGATACATCACGGCCGTAGGTTCAGTACTTAACACTGGCCTTCTTGCCAAGATTCCAACGAGAAATACTGGTTCCGCAATCAACTTGTGACGTCCCATTAGTCGGCTTGTTCGCGACACTTCGCGAACACTCGCATCCGTGCAGGCCCCACGGAAAATCAGTACGTAATTAAAAAGTTACCTACAATAGGTCGTAACTCCGTGGCTTGCTATCGAGACCTTGCACGCATTTAAACACGAAGTTACTCGCTCGCCGCCGAAGGCGTCTGCTGCCACTCATCAGACCTTCAGTGTCTCGTGCTGTGACGTACGCGCCACGACCTGTCTTTCTCAGGGGCTTCGATTTGACCACAACTGACTGGTCGATTGCGCACCTGCTGTTTGCAGTTGTTAGTTCAATTTGTCACCGTAGTTAACGCGTTGACGACGCTTGCACACCACGAATAAAACCAGTTTTAGGAATTTTTGGAGGGACGGTGTATACATACTGCTAGCAACTTTTTTTACCTTTATGTTGTCTATGTAAGTATGCAGAATGATTAGCGACGTTGTCGTGGAGCAGAAACACTCTCTTGGTCAGTTTCCTGCGGCGCTTCGTTTCCACAACCTCCAGTAACCCCACCTGAGATTTCGATAGTGAGCTCCTGTGACTGGTTTTCCAATAGGAACATAACCACACCATGGCAGTCCCAAAAATCTCTCAGCTTCGCCTAGCCCGATGACAGTTGCTTCTTCTCATTTTTGGCTGTCGTAATTTCACATATTTCCACTTCTAGCTTTCCTTCTTTGTCCTGAGGTCATCTGGACCGATCTATTACAATTGCAACAATTCCCCTGTTGCTTTGGTTCAGTGCGCTTTTCGAATATGTGTGAGCATTCGCGGAATCCGACAGGGAGTAACCTTGGTCATGTACATGGTATCGGACAAGATGTTCGAAACTGACCATCATTGATTTTCATTTTTCCACTACATCTTCCATTGTGCTGCGCTGGTCTTCAAGCACCAGTACTTCTACGTCTCTTGTGATACACGGTGTCTGACGGAGAGATGGTCTGACACGTGGTTCTCATTAAGCCTTGGGGGATGGCTCTGAGCACTATGCGACTTAACTTCTGAGGTCATCAGTCCCCTAGAACTTAGAACTAATTAAACCTAACTAACCTAAGGACAGCACACACATCCATGCCCGAGGCAGGATTCGAACCTGCGACCGTAGCGGTCGCTCGGCTCCAGACTGTAGCGCCTAGAACCGCACGGCCACTCCGGCCGGCCCTTGGGGGATCTTAGCGCCTCTGTCATCATACACTTTCACCAGTCACCTTCAACTGCAGTAGACCTATTACCAAATGATGTTCCACTTCATGAGCTGACAGTGTCACTGTTTTGCTCCTCTACTTTTTTTGACCTGAGCCAGGATCGTTTTGTTATCAGGTGATCGAGCGAGATCGAGCGAAGAGCCCGGGGAGGGGGAGGGAAGGAGGAAATCCTGTGGAGCGCCGTGGAGGTAATGAAACATCAATTAACAATCAATTATTGGCCAGAGTTTTACAATCACTTCGTTTCCTTCCCAGTTCTGCCTACCAGCGACCGCGCTGAAGCCGCGTTGCTTGAGAGCGCGAGATGGCACGTCGATGCCAGCTGAGGAAATGACTGAGCGCAGGTCGTGGCGTTTTTTGTGCTCAGTGAAGCGGTCCATAAGAAGGTGCTGCGGCGGGACATCTCTGCAGCCCAAAATGGCTGTTAGCATGTATTGATTGGAGCCTCAGCGCTTTCGATGCTGCGCGTAGGTTGGATCCCAGAATACTGTGTACCCCTGTCGTCGGCTGTCGAGATGGCCTGAAGGCGGAAGACAGCCCGAGTGACGGTCCCAGCGTACAGCCGGTACGGAGCGCCCAAGTTGATAAGCTTACAGACGGACAGATCGGTTCTTCATCCAGAGAAGATCGTCACGGCCCTCATCCTCAGTCACTCACCAGAGTGACCGGCAGATCTGCGGCTTGCAGATCAAAAGTACCCATCACGGCCGGACGGCTGTGGACTTCCATCCGGTAGACACATGTTGAACTCATCAGAGCATTCTGCAACTTAACAGAGCTGGTGTTCCGTCAGTATTGCGACCTTGAGGAGCGTGGATGTTTCATAGCAGGTGATGAAGTAAATAAACCTTTTAACATAATCGTAGAAATATGCACCACACGCCTGGCAGGTGTGCAGTTTGGCAGTATTACTTTTACCGAGCAAGTTGGTTGACCTCGTCATCTACACATAAAGGTTTTATTTTATCCACCATGGAATCCAGCATGAGAGAAGAGTCATCAACCTCGTTAAGTTTCAAAACATTATCAAGATACGTTTTGTAAATTCAATTTGTCAGCTTCCCTGATTTTCAACACGTGAACATCTTTTGACGAATTGGATAAACGATTGATCTCTTATGTTTGAAAGAAGAAAACAACAGATCGCATTTAGGAATTGAACATAGACCCTCCGCTGTCAAGGCAGCCTCCATTTCAATAGCTAGCGCCGCTTTCGTCGAAAGACATTAACCCTATAGCTACAACAGCGGCAGTCACTTAAGTTTCTGTTATTAGTTTCTCAAAAAATATACGTTTATGATTCCCATAAATAACGATGAATAGTCTATCGATTCCGTAAATCTTGAATCGATTGTGCTTCATGAACTTCAGGGGTGTTTTGAATCAGAAACAAGGGTGGGAGTGGTGGGTCTGGGGAATGTACTGAGTCCTTCGTTATAGGTGATACACATCTTACCTGTCAAATATGAGACGAGTCGGTTGGCCCTTGTTATTAACAGATTACACATCCAAAAGCCCGCGGTTCGGTCCCCTACTAGTCAGAGGCATTTTATCTGTCACGTGTCACGTTTTTCGCTTCTGGCAATGTTTATAAATGTGAAAAAATCTTAATTGCGCCGTAGTTCGTAGTCCATGTTAAAATATACGACCTACTATAACTAGCTAGGCTAATCATTGCAAAGTTAGCGGAAAGCAGGCGTACACTACCTCCATTAGGATAGTACAGTACCGTGGTGTTCAAACCAACTATCAGGGTGTGACTGGTTTACCTTTTTCAGTGCTGGTATATCTGTACCTCAAAATATGGCTAAGATCGCGTCTTGGTTCTTATGAAGCCGTGAAATTGATTCATTTAACAAATTGGCAATGTCTTGAATTTAATAGAACAGAAGAGAAGGTACGCACAGTTATGATAGGAATATTTGAAAATGCTTTGCCCGAAACACTGCAATAATCATATTTACCAGAAGTTCTCGTTCAGTACTGCGGCGGCGGTATTTGTGTCTCGTACACGTATGACGTCAGGAACGACAGAGCAGGTGGAGAGAAGGTCATCGTTCTTCGCAACCGGTTCGTGGTGTGCAAGCGAAAGCGTCGCCAAATTGCTGAACACAGAACTACCAAAAGGTGGTTTCGCTAAGGATTTCTCGCGATGCTGTAAAACAACGACCTGATGTTACTGTCAACTTTAACTACCCAAACTCTAATGCTTCTTTTCTCAATCACCTGCGGACGTAATTGAAAGAAACAGTTGTTCGCGAATTGCAAGTACCGAGAATCTAAAAGTAATTTCACACAATGTGGAAATGGTGCTTCAGAACTTAAGATTGTGAAGTTATTTTATAGTTGTTCTTCTTTTATCGCTGACTCACGCTCGTTCACTCCGCAGTACAGTGTAATTTGATTTAAAACTCTTGCAGGCGGCTCAGCTTTATAACCCGAAAACAATATAATATTTTATGGTTGTCCACCGGTTCAGAGACAGCAATCTACGTAAAACTACGGACTGAAGATAATTTATTTTGCTCTATTATTCATGCTTTTAGAGCTCAATACAGGTGTAAACCAGCTCCATGCGATGGCCACAAACGCTAAATAATTTTGTTAAAGTATTATTAAATGCATAAAAGCAGACAGAATTTAAATACAATTAATAACTTTAAAGGAACTACATACACTGTGGACACACATTTGAGTAGCTGGGCAAGTCTAAAAATTGTCGCGAGGTGGTGGAACTCTGCAGAGGTATTTCACATTTGTTTTCAGTATGAGGCATTTAGCGACATTACTCTGAAGAAAGGGTCGTCTTAAATTACAGATCTAGATGCTTCGTAAAGCGTGTGTCCTCGTGCAGTTTCTGCTGCAACTGCTGAAAAGACTGTGCCCTAAGACACTCTACACAAATGACAAAATCGACAAAGCAAAGCTTAATTTGATAGTACACCTGCTTATTTATATCCTACCTAGTATTCTATCTGACCAGGAAAGCTCTAGGACGATTTCAGAGTCTTGTAATGGAAGTCAGATCGGCTTTCAACAAGATTTTTATTTGTTCTATAGTTGGACAAGACCAACAAAATGTTATTTGTCTTTAACATCATTTTAGTTCTACTTTTTATGAAACTGAGTAATTACAATAACGTTGCTTTTAGTAGAACCTGACGTTTCTCATAAAGTGAGCAAGTATTAGGATTGACAAAGAAAGTTACAATTAATCTGCTTTTCGCAGATTCTGACTTTCCTCTTCAGTTGCTCATATATTAACCAATTTTGACACTGGAAGAAAGAAATCAGTTGACCTTTGAATTAGCTTAACCAGCTGAATGAGATTAACACCGTGGAAAGATCCCTATGGAAGAAAGACTACATGGGAGCAACAGCGTCACCATTTCCGTATCTGCGCAGCTCACTGCCACAAGATTAAAGAAATTGAACTCCAAAACCAGTTAAGTCAGCAACTTTGGCTGCGCAGTCAAACACACGAGAAACGAATAGCGCAAATTTCGAATCGCGCTACCCTGCGAAAACTCACTTCTGCTGCAAGACAGGAGAATGCTGGAAGCCGCCACAGATGGCCAGCAGCTTCCGTCTCGGTAGGTCAGCGGCCACCCCACGCGAATCTCTGTCCCCGACTCCCCGAAAAAATTCCTTCCTCCTGCCCAACTTCCAACCTTCCAAAAATTACAGGTGGAGGGGCTAACTCTGTGCTATTGCCAACAAGACGGCCAGGAAAAGACGCAAGATTTTCTAAAGGTCATGTAAAGACGTCTAACTTTCCCCTCTCTGCGTACACGAAGCACATTTAACTTTCACGAAGTTGTTACTGGAGTTATTTCCGACTAGCCGGTTCGTCCGTGCCCTAAGCTAGGCGAAGCGATGTAATCTCATTAGCTGAATCGTGATTCTGGAGCCAAACAGACGCGCTGCTACAACGTTCGCTGGCGCCAGGGCGTCAGTCCTCAAGACGCAGCACAGAGCAGCCTGATTATCGCACCACTTATGCGCAGGCTGTGGCGGGGCAGGTTCCAACCGCCGTCCTCTCGGCGCCATTCGCCAACACACAAGAGGTAGCAGTGTGGGGGTGTTCACAACGACGGCAAAATTCAGGGCACGCCAAAGTGGGCGTGGCTGAGGCAGTGAGATTTGCCGACGGCCTTCTTTGTCTTTACAAAAGAACCTTGCAGCCCAACACACCGCTGATGTAAAAATGGAAAAATATGATCGCCCTGAAATGAATCGATATCGAGTATAACTGGCAGCGCACTTTAAATCACCGACGTCCAGACTGCCAGCGATCCATGTAAGACCGACTATGTGTGTTCGATGGCCAGTTGTCTCTCTGGATACTATCACGACTGTTTACACAGATTACATTCACATAATCTTTCTATTTACTAAAAACATTCAGGAGGCTAGATGGCACAAATATTTCTTTATTTAAGGCAGCCGTTTTCGACAGGCTTTGCTGTCATTCACGTGACAACTTGGCGTGAGGTCGAATGTTAAATAAACGCGTTTCGTAACAAAACGCTTTTTAAAGATCTGAAGATGACAGCACAGCCGGTCGAAACGGGTTGTCTTAAGTAAAAATATATTTATGCGGCCTAGGCTGTTGTATGTTTTCAGCAAGTAAAAGAGATCGCTCCTTCGAACTTATCAACCTTCGTCGCAGGCACCAGAACCAACCGGCACCTAGAAATTTAACAGTATTCACAGTAGGCTTCCGGTTACTAGCAAGCTCCCGTGCGCACGAGTAGCTTATTACATATCACCTCCCTCTGTTCACAACAGGTTAGTGATATTCCAGGTACAACAGAAATTTAACAATAGTATCTTCGAGAATCTTACGTCATACTTCAAAGTCAGTCCAATACTCAGTGAATGATCGTAGAGAAGGAGCATGTACAGGAATTTTTATTTTACACTGCCTATTCTTTCAGACATATCTACATGTATGTTTGAAGGAACAGGCAAAGGTGACGATACGCAGCTGTATTCATATTACGAAACTTATACGCAAATGCGAGTTGTTTTGACATCAGCTGCATTGGGTATGGTAATATTACCTATTGGTGAAGCATGAAAATTTGTGCCGGATCGGGCCTCGAAGCTGGATTTTCCGATTGTGGCCGTCGTAATCATCTCGGCTATCCATGCACCCTCCGCTGACCAGTCGAAACCTCCATATGCTACACCCTGTGCGCCCCTATTTCGGGCAGCTTTACGTCGATTCCGGCAACAGGATTAATGAGACAAACGTTTTCAATGCTAGTATTTTTACCCTTCACCCGTCTTGGTTTGTAATACTTATTTTACAATGTCTGTTCTTTCAGACATGCAGATATATCTGAAGAAATGGACATTGGTAACGATCTGCAGCTGGGTTAATTTCACGAAATTTATTCGCAATTGTGAATTTTTCTGACATTGGCTATATCAGGTATCGAAATATTACCTATTGGTGACACATGTGAATATCTACCAGATCAGGAATCGAACCCTGTTTTCTCACATATCGCAAGCGGTCACCTGAACCATCTCGGCTGTCCGTACTATCCGGATCGATTCAAACACGCTACACTGTCTACACTCCAGTTTTTCGATGCAATGCTTGCATTCCAGCAACGGGGTTAATGAGACAAACATCTTCAAAGTTAGTACTATCACTGTCGCCGAGCGGTCTACGGCGCTGCAGTCATGGACTGTGCGGCTGTCCCCGGCGGAGGGTCGAGTCCTCCCTCGGGCATGAGTGTGTGTGTTTGTCCTTAGGATAGTTTAGGTTAAGTAGTGTGTAAGCTTAGGGACTGATGAACTTAGCAGTGAAGTCCCATAAGATTTCACACATATTTGAACATTTTTTTTACTATTACTGTCAATTGCCCGTCAAGGCTTGTAATACTTCTTTTATAACGTCTGTTCGTTGTGACATGCCAGCATGCACTCCTCGCGAATAGGGACGGATCTTACTGTCATCCATTAATACATTACATTGAGAAGTGGCATGCCTTTACGATGCACACAGTAACTTGCCCGCTCTCATATTTATGTCTTACTCTGAGTAATTCCATTTGGGGAAGTATAGCCGAGTATGGTCATTACAAGGCTAATATTGAGAACTCAGAAGATATGAATATTTTCCTCTCTCACTGCATGCGGTGAGAAGCTGCTATTTTTTCACATGCGGACTTCCCACGCAGCATCTCTCGTCACCTGGATGGTCCAGTGACTGGTGGGTTCTGCTGATCTTGAAAGGGTTGTGCCAACGGGTGTGAGGGAGCCGAGTGGATGCTGTCCAGACGCCGACATTGTCATAAGAGCGGGGGCAACACGCCCACAGGGGCCTGAAGGAGCGGCTGGTGTTAGAGATTCCGTTACTTCGCAGGAACTTATTGCAAACGCTTTCTGATGGGCTATGAGCTAGGGGTGGAAATGACTTGTGTTCCCAGCCAGTCTTGGCGGGCAAATTCCCGCGTTTTCTGCAAAATCATAACTTTGGCTTGATCAGGGGATAGCTCCATGACGTAGCAAAATAGGCGCAGAAACTGGCGCCAAGTATTTCCATTGGTGGAATAGTAGTGCTTCGGCAATAGACTGGAACTTTCCACCGGTTTTCGAGTTTCTGATTGGCACGTTTAACCCCAGCCACTGTGGTGGGGGAGGTAATGTTCTGTGTTCGGCTTGTACGGGTGCTCTTGGCAGTGTGGAGTCTCGCCTTTGGGTCAGAGTAGTTTACAATACTGAGCTCTCGCTGCTCTGGACAACCTGCCTTCCGTTGGCTGTCTAATATACTTTCATTTAATTGTATCTGTTTGACGAAGTTGCTGAAGTCTGGACTTGAACTTAACTTTCCGAGCACGGTTGGCAATTGAACGTTCTGCGTACAAGCGGCCTTTGTTGTCCGTCTTGAGAAGTTTTGGCCAAAGTTGACTATCGGAGTTACTGTGTGACTTCGCCTGTTGAAACCAACCACTGTACCGTCAGTGATTGTATGGCGAGTCTTCTTCGTCTCCCTCAGGGGCGCATTTGAATTGCTAGGAAGTCTTTAGTCTGGAACCACCAGACCAGGATAATTTGTTTCGGGCTATACTCGTGACATCATCACCACGACGGGACGTCGAAGCAACCAGCCATAGCGTCCAGTACGCCAGATCTTGTCCTTGCAGTTAAGGAGACAGCCTGGTAATGTATGTCCGCAGCACCGGCAGATTAGGGAATATTGCTATGTGATAATCAGAGCTCAGCAGAGTATGCCTGTTCCCGTCTTTTCTATCGTGGTTCTGTCTTGGGTGTTCATGGTCTGAGTTCTCACTACTGTAGCAGCAATTACTGTTGGGCTGGCTGGGTGTTTCTCTCAAGATTTGAGTTGCAAGGAATTGGCTCCACATACCACTTGGTCATAAATCTCACAAGCTAGTTTATGGATAAATTCACCTTCACAGCATTTATTTGAGTATACAATCTAACGCATTGTAAATGTTTCATGTGTGTTGTTTATTATTTTGAGTTTAGTCATAATAAATCAAATTGTTATTTTGAGCAGAACTTTCATTCTGTAGATCGGTAGAGCAACCCTTTCATTTCTGACTGCGTTAATGAGGCTTTCCTTTATCAAATTAAATTATTGCAGGTGCCAAACGCTTCTCTACTCCACTTACAGGGTCGATTACAGTCAGTTCGCGTTTCTTCTTAATCCATGTGCAACAGCAAAAGTCGGAGTTACAGAAGGGTGGCTTAGAGCTTCATTTCAATATGAAGAGTCTAGGAGAATTTAGTGTTAAATACACTGCTAGCTCCGGCCCCTTGGACGCGCTACACTGCTTACACTTCAGTTTTTCGATGGATTGCTTGTATTCCAATAACTGGGTTAATCAGACAAATATCTTCAACGTTAGTACTATTACTGTCAATTGCCCGTCAAGGCTTGTAATACTTATTTTATAAAGTCTGTTTGTTGTGACATGCCAGCAGGCACTCGTCGCGAGTAGCACGAAGGCGCCTGCAGAGCTTAACGCCCCCATGCGAAGGACGGATCTTATTTTCGGCCATTAATGCATTACATTACTAAGTGGCAGTTCATACGCAACCTCAACAGCCGAGTAGAAGTAAGTTAACAAATCAGCTCACAGAGATATTGTGAAGCAATGAACCTCTGCTACGATGTATGGATTTACGGACGTTGATCGTTGGGGCAGAACTCGTTGAGAAACTGTGTATAACTTCAGGAAAGTATCACTCCGCAGAACATGGAAGTGCTGTCAACTAATCTGTATCTAAATAAAAGAGGGAGGCTCGAAATTCCTTGTTTAATAGCACGGAAACAGTCTAGAAGTTCTGCCGCGCGGGATTAGCCGAGCGGTCTGGGGCGCTGCAGTCATGGACTGTTCGGCTGGTCCCGACGGAGGTTCGAGTCCTCCATCGGGCATCGGTGTGTGTGTTTGTCCTTAGGACAATTTAGGTTTAGTAGTGTGTAAGCTTAGGGACTGATGACCTTAGCAGATAAGTCCCATAAGATTTCACACAGATCTGAACATTTCTTTCTAGAAGTTCTGCACATGTCTAGAAGTTCTGCCGCGCGGGATTAGCCGAGCGGTCTGGGGCGCTGCAGTCATGGACTGTTCGGCTGGTCCCGACGGAGGTTCGAGTCCTCCATCGGGCATCGGTGTGTGTGTTTGTCCTTAGGACAATTTAGGTTTAGTAGTGTGTAAGCTTAGGGACTGATGACCTTAGCAGATAAGTCCCATAAGATTTCACACAGATCTGAACATTTCTTTCTAGAAGTTCTGCACATGTCTATAGCTGTTCCCGAGAGCCAGACGCAATCTATAAACGTACGTGGTGCGGTCAGGTAAGCCCTACCACAGCTGCTTATATCTAAGTTGGTCCCTGTATTCAACAGCTGACACGCAACTAGAGGATGTTGGATGAAGATATGACAATTACATTAAAATTCGTATTGTGACTGGGTCGTGAGAGTGTAAGCACTGCAACAAAACATCTGATTGCGAACGTAATAAGTTCTCTGGACAGGGAATTAGACGCCACAGTGTGCCCACACAGAAGTTTCGTTAAACCATTGCAGATGGTGCAGTGATCGAGTCACGTGCTCAGCCTCGTGTGCACTGCCCCTACGTCAGCATAAGGCAGTAGTGATCGGCGAGGCATTCGTGTTTCATAAGTACATTGTTCGTAGATATGAGTAAATATGAGGGTGCGACAGAGTGCCAAAAAGAGACAATCGTATTTGGCCATGCCCGTGACCATACAGTGTGTGAAGTTGCTGGATTTATTGTTGCTCAACGTGTCTACAAGCAGCGGTGTAACACACGTAGGTGCGAAACATGTCGTCAGAATTGGGGTCGGAAAAATATGCTGACTGAGAGGGACTAGAGATGCGTTTCACGGCTTATGAATCAAAATCATCTCCAAACCTTACTGGAACTGGCTCACGCAGCAAATGAAGGTCCATCCCAACCCGTCTGCAAGTACTGCGAGGGAAACTGCATGCACTGAGGAGGAGGAGATTAGTGTTTAACGTCCCGTCGACAACGAGGTCATTAGAGACGGAGCGCAAGCTCGGATGAGGGAAGGATGGGGAAGGAAGTCGGCCGTGCCCTTTCAAAGGAACCATCCCGGCATTTGCCTGAAGCGATTTAGGGAGATCACGGAAAACCTAAATCAGGATGGCCGGAGACGGGATTGAACCGTCGTCCTCCCGAATGCGAGTCCAGTGTGCTAACCACCGCGCCACCTCGCTCGGTTCTGCATGCACTGAATATTTGGAGTTGGTCACCTCACAAGAGGGCATTGTTAACAGAGAGCCATAAAGACAATAGCAGAGTTCATTAGGCTGGAACAATCCCCCACCCTATTATATCTCGACTGGCCTGCAAAATCACCTGACTTCAACCCCACAGAAGATATGTGGGACGTGTTGGAACAGCGGTTAAACGGAGACGTCAGTATTCCCGCAATTCGGTGGAATTGCGCAATCAAATCCTCAGCGAGTGGTTTGATCTGGATGCGACGTACGTGTAGACTCAATTCCTAACGGAATCCTGGCGGTTATCAAGTCCAGGAGTGGAATTACACCGTACTAAATGATAATTGTAATGATATCTGTAGAAGAAACTAATTTTATTTCAGATGCGCTTAGTTCATTACATTTATATAATTAACGCCTTTAGAAAAACATCAGGATAGAATTGCAAATGCCACCAGTCTGATATCCTGCTGATTTTAATACATGACTCCTAGTAATTCTGTTCACAAAAATCTCACAGTTCTCACAGAGAAACAAATGTAATTTAAGTTTTGTGGGCAGGAACGTGTTTCAGCACCGCTACCAAGTGCCAAGACGGCATATCACGCCGTCTTCACCGAGCGAGGTGGCGCAGTGGTTAGCACACTGGACTCGCATACGGGAGGACGACGGTTCAGTCCCGCGTCCGTCCATCCCGATTTAGGTTTTCTGTGATTCCCTTAAATCGCTCCAGGCAAATGCCGGGATGGTTCCTTCGAAAGGGCACGGCCCACTTCCTTCCCTGATCCGACGAATTCGATGACCTCGCAGTTTGGACTCTTTCAACAAACAACCCAAACCAATGCCGCCTTCTTCGGATTACCAAGCCTACTTGAGAAGTTAAAGCCATCAAATAGCCGCTAGTGAAATTCACGATTTCTCCCAAGGAAGTGAGAGAGAATCTTTGGCGAATGACATGTCCTGCTAGGTTACTACTTCTTGAGAAACGCCAGCCAATCGCTGTGAGGGTATCTCTCCACTCTGTCTACATTTTCTGCTACTCTTTAATATTCTCTTACATTAACATTTTGGTTTTCATGTCTCAATCCGACTTGTCTCTTTCGTAAGCTAGACATTCTATTTTCTAAATGTTAGTTTTAATTATAAATATGTTATCTCGCAGCTTCTTCGCGCGCAGCTTCTGCTATCCACTCAGAAGGCCATCTGCAGCAGCGTTTTGGTCTTTGGGGTAGTCACCCATTGTTTCTAAGTGGTCACTGAGCCACCGTTAATTATTTTTACCTGTTTCGTATTGCTATTTTATTTTTAGTTTTATCTAACTGTTTTGATGTGCTGTTTCCAATCTTGAAATTTGAACATTTACAATTCTCGTAAAGAATGGCTCTGAATTGATCCTTGTTTAACAAATCTTGGCTGCACTCGTCAACATTTCTTTTGGGACCGGGCGCTGATATCCTCGTTGTTGTGCGCCCTAAAACACTAATCATCATCATCATTATCATCAGAGAATCTGCGGCGTTTTTCACCTGCGAATGGCACGGACAGCCGCTTCTAGCGGCACCTGCCTTGCCCATCACAGAAAACCCATCACACAGAGTCCAAGTGACGAGCTTCTTTAAGATATTTTAGTGGCTGGGCGGGAGGCTTGTCCCGTTATAGGCTAAGCTCAGGAACTGTGTACTTTAACGTCTCATCTGGCTGTGTATCCACAGTGCGAACACGAGTATCCGTATATCATCCTATAAGACGACCGTAAAGAGTGACGCAACAAACGGAATACCCTACTCACTTATGACCCACAATTAAAGTGACTGTCAGTAGCTGCTTTTGGTATTTCTTCATTCAGACAAAGACGGAAAAGTCACAATCTTGAAGGCGTGATAACCATAAAGTAGTATAACACGAAACAACGTATTTTCTTAAAGAAAGAACGGGGCTCTAAAGGGTAATAAATAGATACGACACAGCACGTAACCAATCAGAGCGACATCTAATTTGGGCCGACAGAGATCACAGAGATTTGTGTATGGTTGCCCCAGGAAACCACAGCAGTCTAAGTGAGACATCCCAAGCTGCTACTGGATGTAACCCAGCTGTTCGAACTAAGCTTGGTTAGCTGGTTGCTGTGACATGTCTATATAAGTCACTCCTCGCATCGAGATATTGCAGATGCGCAGTCACGTGGAACGATAAGATTACGGAACAACGGAGATATCTTCCAAAATTCATGATGAGATTTGCGGCGAGTGAATACAAGTTTTAGGTTCTGGTATTACTTTACTATCCGGCCAGTGTGGCCGAGCGGTTCTAGGCGCTTCAGTCTGGAACCGTGCAACCTCTCCGGTCGCAGGTTCGAATCCTGCCTCGGGCATGGACTTGTGTGATGTCCTTAGATTAGTTAGGTTTAAGTAGTTCTAAGTTCTAGGGGACTGATGATCTCAGATGTTAAGTCCCATAGTGCTCAGAGCCATTTGAGCAATTACTTTACTGCTTGGAGAACGATCTTTGTCACCATCTGTAGCGTCTACGGTGAAATCTGTAGGCAAGAGCCGACCAGTTTCCTTGATATGTGCCACTAATACCGCGTTGCCTATATCATAATGGTACATCAGTTGCTCATGCTGCGGACCCTTTCCAGGGTGATTTCGCAGCGACAAAGCAGCTGCCGGGACTTCTGATGTGGGTCAGATGACACGTTTACGAGATATTGTTTCCTAAGAGTTTCATGCCTGGTTACCAAAATCTATGTTTTGGTTGTCTTCGTTACAGCTATATAAGAAGAATGGCGGATCCTATTGAAGATGCTTTAATTAACTTCTCTTCGTTTTTCGTTTGTTCTTTGTGGTACATACGTAATAGTAAAACACTTAAGCCTTACAGCTCTGAGAAAACAAAAGGGCATGATGAGGCTCTTTTCCCAGCTCGCATACCGACAGAGTAGGACCTAGACACTGTCCCACGATATTCTACAAATTGTCACCGACCACTAACGCCCGTTATTACCTGACTTTCAGGGAATGACGTGTTGACGTGTATATGAATCAGACCCCAAAACGCGTATAGTTTCAAAATGCGAAAGAAATACCAAACTCAAAGCACCATCATAGATTATTTTAATGTGATGTCATTCAATAAAGAGAGTGGAAAAACATTACACCCCATTAGCTGAATTTTCACTCAGTGCTTGACGAAACATAACAATAACCGTAGAAAGGTAATACTTCCTCTATGTTCTGCAAATAATATTTATGTCGTCACGAACCAGTTTTCACCTTCTTAGGGCTTTGTCAAGTGACAACCGAATGTCGCTGCTACAGATTAAGCGGGGTGCGACTGACTCCGATATTACTGATACAGATGAAGAGCGATGAAATACTGGGTGTTCACAAGGGAAAGTGTTACAGTTTTTTTTATCTTACATGGAAATGATTGCATTCAATAAAAAGTTAAATACAAAGAAGAATTTATGATTGTAGTGTAACATTTTCATAACTGTAACTGAATTTAACAGTGGAGAAAAATGAAACTGCATTTGGTTGTTTAAAATTAAGCTCGAATTTTGCACTATATGTTTATTCAAGTATTTTCAACAGTCTACATCAGACAAGGACAACCTCTGGTGATCCGCGTACCTGATTCATGTACTTCCTGAAGCTCACAAGCCATCTCGTCACATCACGCGACTGCAGCGCTCTTGGCGCATGAGTCAAAACTATAGCGTCCGCGTCCATAATATTTGTGGGGTAATTCAACAACGTGAAGGGCACCCATTTCCGTACAATCCGAGCCAACAAATGGTTCAAATGGCTCTGAGCACTATGGGACTTAACATCTGAGGTCATCAGTCCCCTAGAACTTAGAACTACTTAAACCTAACTATCCTAAGGACATCACACACATCCATGCCCGAGGCAGGATTCGACCCTGTGACCGTAGCGGTCGCGCGGTTCCAGACTGAAGCGCCTAGAACCGCTCGGCCACACCGGTCGGCCCGTGACAACAAATTAGGTTTCAAAACAGCGTTTCTTAGAATAGTTTAATTTTGTATGTACTCCATCATCAGTTGTCCACATTTACGTCAAAAATATACTTACGATCTCTTAAAAAAACTGCCTCATGAACTTGGAAAACCAGTCCTAAGCAAAGAAGGGAAAGCAAAAAGGTGAAAGGAGAAATGGAAGAGGACGTAGATGAAGATGAAATGGGAGAGATGATACTGCATGAAGAATATGACAGAGCACTGAATGATATAAGTCGAAACAAGGTGAAGGGAGTACACAAAATTCCATTACCGATAGCCTTAGGAGAGACAGAAATGACAAGACTCTTCCATCGGGTGAGCTAGAGGTATGAGGCAGGCATAATACCCTCAATGTTCAAGAAGAATATAATAATTCCAATCTCAAAGAACGGAGGAGTTTAGAGGTGTGAAATTTACCGTACTATTAGTTTAATAAGTCACGGCTGCAAAATAGTACCACGTGTTCTATATAGACGAATGGAAAAAAGTGGTGGAAGCCGACCTCGGGGAAGATCCCTTTGGATTCCGTAGAAATGTTGGAACACATGAGGCAATACTGATCCTACGACTTATGTTAGAAGATATATTAAGAAAAGGTAAACCTATCTTTACAGAATTTGCAGACTTAGAGAAAGCTTTTGACAATGTTGACTGGAATACTCTCTTTCAAATTGAAGGAGGCAGGGGTCAAATACAGGGAGCGAAAGGCTATTTACAATTTGTACAGAAACCAGATGGCAGTCATAATAGTCGAGGGGCATGAAAAGGAAGCAGTGGTTGGGAAGGGAGTGAGACAGGGTTGTAGCCTCTCGCCGATGTTATTCAATCTGTATATTGAGCAAGCAGTAAAGGAAACAAATGAAAAATTTGAAGAAGGAATTAAAATCCATGGAGAAGAAACAAAAACTTTGAGGTTTGCCGACGATATTGTAATTCTGTCAGAGATAGCAAAGGACCTGGAAGAGCAGTTGAACGGAGTGGACGGGGTCTTGGAAATAAGATGAACATCAACAAAAGCAAAACGAGGATAATGGTATGTTGTCGAATTAAATCAGGTGATCCTGAGGGAAATAGATCTGGAAGTGAGGCACTTCATGTAGTAGATGAGTATTGCTATTTGGAGTGCAAAATAACTGATGAAGGTCGAAGTACACAGGATATAAAATGTAAGACTGACTATGGCAAGGAAAGTGTTTTGTGAAGAACAGGAATTTGTTAACATTGAGTATAGATTTAATTGTCAGGATGTCTGTTCTGAAAGTATTCGTATGGAGTGTAGCCATGTATGGAAGTGAGACATGGACTATAAATAGTTTAGACAAGAATAGAATAGATGCTTTCCGAATGTGGTGCTACAAAAGAAGGCTGAAGATTAGACGGGTAGGTCAAGTAACTAATGAGGAGGTACTGAGTAGAATTGGGGAGAAGAGGAATTTATGGCACAACTTGACTAGAAGAAGGGATCGGTTGGTAGAACACGTTCTGAGGCATCAAGGGATCACCAATTTAGTATTGGAGGGAAGCGTTGAGGGCAAAAATCGTTGATTAAACAGATTGAGAAGGATGTACGTTGCAGTAATTACTCGGAGATGAAGTCGGTTGCACAAGATAGAGCAGCATGGAGCAGCATCAAACCAGTCTCTGGACTGAAGACTACAACAATAAGAACTTCCGTTTAAAAATTCTGCAGCACTTCGCTCTCCCTTCCGCTTAATGCCTTCGTGGGCCGAACTGAAACTAATCGCTGGTAGTCTGTAAATAACCGTTTCCTAAATACATAAAATAATTTAACTCAATAAACAAAAGACATAAGAAGCCACTTCATTTCAAATAACCAATCGAAATTTCCTTTTTACTCTATGTTAAATTAAGTTCAAGTTGTGTTGGAATGCAGTTGTGAAATCACTTTATTTTTTGTAATTAGCTGACGATGGATCAGTCAGTTGAAAAATGCAAATATATATTATTGGCAGAGCATCATGTAAGTCTTTCCTCTTTGATGTTATTGTAGAACTATTTATCAATAGCTTCTCTCCGGACTGTACTGCCGTGGACATACTTTCAGGTGGGCTTCTGGGCATTTTCAGTTTCATAATCACAATGTCAGATGCTTAGTGCTGTAAATGAATTGCGAAGAGATACGAAAATGACGAACCTAAGAGAATGGGAAACTGCTGTGCTTGATGCTTTTATTGTTTACTGGTCACATGCAAAAATGGTACACACTAATGCATAGTGAAATCATCACACCGGACAAAACAGTAGCCACCACGCTAGTATATTGTCCAGTTACATCGTGAACACCTGTTAAAGTCCGAATAACCGCCTTTTGCATATTGGACTGCGGCGAGACCAAGTAGGGACTCAGTGAGTTGTGGAAGTACGGACAGGAATGTGGAGCCAAGCCGGCAACGCTGCCGATGTCAGCTGCGCTAGGTTTGTTGGTTGAGGACCCATGACACGAAAAGTACGCTCGAGGTAGTCCAGCAGTTTCTCAAATCGGTTTTAATCCGGGGAGTTTGACAGTCAGCGGAGTATCGATAACTTATGCTGTTCCTCTTCGAACCTCGCGCGTACACTGTGAGGTGTGTGACACATTGCATTGTCCCGCAGGTAGAAACCTTCGTGCCGTGTCATGTGGGGGTTGACATGGTCTCAAAGCATAGGTACATACTTGTGTTGATCCATTGTGCCTTCCAAAATGACGAGATCACCCAGGGAATGCCACTAAAACATTGCACATACCATAACGCTTCCTCCATTTCTGCTTGCAGACGTTTCACGGCTTACACGCCAACTGCCACCTGTCCAATGGAGCGTAAAACGTTATTCATCTGAGAAGGCCGCTGATGGACAGCAGTCATCATTGGGTGCATGAACCACGCGCCTGCTGCGGAGGGCCACACGCAGCAACGTTCACTGAGTTGTCGCTGAGGAGACACCGTTCGTCGCACCTTGGTTGATCGGGCCAGTCAGCTGCTCAACAGTTGCATGTCTCTCCACCCGTACGCATCTCCGCAGCCGTCGTTCATCCCTGTCACCTGTATAGTACCACAGGCACCTCGGCGCCAGGTTTGGTCATGTGCGGTACACCTCAATCACGGCTGCACATGAACAGTCCACAAACTTAGCCATTTCTAGCCTTGGCCTAAAGCCAATGATCATGCCCTTTTGGACATCAAATAAATCTCTCAGTTTCCTCATTATGGCAACGACTGCACTGTTTTCATCTCCCCAACATGCTTTATATACCCTCCACTGCTAGTACTATCAATTGCCGTCTGTAAATAGTTATTGCACATTGACGTCGAACATAGGCTGTTATCTGACGGACTGTCAGCACTTCAACGCTTCATAATGGCTTCCACTCGGCACAGAACTGAGTCCGTAAGTTTCTTTAGGTCTGCAGCATGCAGCTCAAACTTTAGAACTACCAAGCTGCAGGTTCATCCGTTAACCCAAACAGTCTCACATATTTTCGACGACATTAAGGAAATTTAAAAGGCCATTCGAGCTGAGATAGGATGCCAGGAACGAACACAAGGATGAGCCACGAGATTGTGACCGCCTGCTTAGTAGCATGTTGGACCATCTTTGGAACGCAATGCAGTGCTATTCTACATAGCATGGATTCGACTGATTCTTCATAGGTTACCAGAGGCCTGTTAACACCCAATGGCCAAGCGTACGACACACAAATCTCTTAAATGCCCTGTGTGGATACAAAGTTGGCACCTAACAGCGTCCCAGATGTGCTCCTTCGGGCTCAAATGAGGCGAATTTGGTGGCGAGGATATCAAAATTAGTTCACCATAATGATCCTCAAACTAATGAACTAAGGTTCTGAATTTGTTTCTCAGACAGTTACCTCGCTGGAAGATGCCATTGCCGTCGGGGAAGACATAAATCATGTAGGGATGCACGCAGGTGAACCCCGTAATTATGATATGTAGTCCACAGCTGTCATGGTGACTACGACTACTACCATTGTTACCATGGATGACCAAATGGGCGTCCCCCATTCGAGTGGATGAAGGCGTATCAGGACTCGACCACAGGATGAGTTTACCGTACTGCCCTGGCCACCGAACTCCCCGGATTTAAACCCAATCGGGAATATTTGGGATCAACTCGATCGGGTTGTACGCGTCATGGATTCTCAACCAAGGAACCTAGCGCAGTTGGTTACGACTCTGGAGTCGGCATGGCTCGTATTGTCGGTATCTTCTAGAAACTCACTGACACTCTTCCTTCACGTATCGCAGCAGTCCGCGCTATAAAAAGTAGTAATTCAGATTTTTGACGGGTTGTCACATTAATGTGACTGGACAATGTACAAACCACGTCACTGTCAACACTTGCTTCAGCGGTGGAGCAGCGATTGACCGCCTACTATCAGTTCTACACCATGTGCAGTGTTCCAAGGCAACGAGTTACCTCTTTTAAGGGGCAGATTGATATTTTTTCCAGCCTACTTTCAGGTGTGTTACTCGCGTTTTAACTCTGTTACGGTCCGTCGCCGGCCGTTGCGACCGAACGGTTCTAGGCGCTTCAGTCCGGAACCGCGCTGCTGCTACGGTCGCAGATTTGAATCCTGCCTCGGGCATGGATGTGTGTGATTTCCTTAGGTTAGTTAGGTTTAAGTAGTTCTAAGTCTAGGGTACTGATGACCTCAGATTTAAGTCCCATAGTGCTTAGAGACGTTTTTTTCCCCTCTTACGGTCCCATAACGTCAGCTGACTAGTGGTGTTAACCCCTTCCCTGTATTATTTCTGACAGTTATACTGACGTCAACGTATTTGTAGGATATAACGCGAAAAAGTTGTTCTGCAAACACAAACGTGATGTGTTTACGAGACTAAAACAGCTGTGCAATAAGCGTTCACTACGGACAGGCTGTATGCAAAGTGGGGCAACAACTGCTCCTATTAATTTGACTGGGATGTGATCGAATCAGGCCACGATGATCTGCGGGGAAAATTTCGTTTACCGGGCCACTCGACTCTGAAGTGGAAGATTCTGCCAAGGAGATCTTATCAGTTTCTTCATAATTACCCATAAGATGTGAAACTCATAACCCGGACATTAACTTTCTAGACCAATACGGAGCAGTTCTCAAATAAACTCGAAATAATCATATTTGAATATTTGGAGATTTCTACATTTTAGTAAAAACAGGGGTTTCAGATGCGATTCAAGTCTGTGTTTTTAATTTAATAAATTAATGTTTTCTTTTCAAACATGTTTCTGTTAAGATCTTCAATTAATATCATTTTAATATTATGCAGTTCTCCACTTTAGGATGCACAAGTAGGACTATTACTACTCCAAATTAGTAGACCAACTAATGTACAGTAATTCAGCTTCGTAGTTAAAGGGGTCTCGGGCTGTTAATTAATTTTCTGTATCAGGGTAACCATTTGAAGCAACAGCGTTTTTCAACTGTTGAAAGGATCAACTATAGCTGTAGAAAAGCAAGAAAAACCACTCTGAGCGGCTTCTGTAGTTTTATTGACCTTTCCACGTATTTCTGTGTTGATAATGAATTTGTGTTTTGTTTGTGTGCTATTATTGCACCATACGCATTTGTGACAACTAACTTATGGTCAGCCCTTTATTTGCTTTTAACATTTCCACTTGCTAATAACAGGGAATTTAAGGAAAAGTAAAACAAAAAATAATAGCAGCGGGTTTCGAACCAGAGACTTTGAGACTACAAACCTGTTGTGCTATAGGCTCAGCTACTGATTAATACGGAGTTAGAAATGTTAGACGTTAGGACACTGGCCTTCAAATTCTGTAAGTTTGAAGTACATAAAGTCACCTTGTGAGCTGAGGGTACTTGCTTTGTAGGTGCGGTGGCAGAGCGGTTCATATCGTCTCGTGGACGGGTGCACGCGCCTCGCCGAGCCGGAATGGGCCACGCCAGACAAAAGTCCCGGCGCTGCCGCAGGTGAGAAGCTGGCGCGGAGGAACACGCATTAACAACGAGCCTGTCAGCCAGCGGGAGGGGGGGGTGGGAGGCAAAGGGGGAGCGGGGGACGCACTCAAAGGGGGGAAGGGGAGAGGGAGAGTGCGCGCGCCGAAAAAGGAGCACCACGTCTGAATTTATTCTATAGAAATACCCCTGCAGCTCCCAACAATAAGCAGAGGAAAAAAAGAGGTGCCATTTTTCACGATGGGAAACCCCTCTCGGCATTACGTGACCACACACACACACACACACACACACACACACAGGAGTTCAGAACTGTGAGGCTGCCTAGACTAGGAGACCGACTAAAAAAGTCGGGAAGGCCGAGATAAAAAGCCCCCGGAGACGCGGATGAAAGAAAAAGCGGGCAGCGCGGACTACGTGAAATTTATTTCCCCCCTCGTGGAAAGTCTCGTCCTCTGCGCCTACCTGCGGCAGGCGGCCGTCATTAGCCGGAGCCCCGCCCAGGACCAATTACTGTGTCGGCACCGGCGGAGGTGTGAACTGGCCACGGGCTGCGAGCCGCTAATGCCGGGGTCCGGCCGGCCCAGCGCGAGAGATGGCCAGCCCGCACCACCCACCGGCGTCTGGTCAGTTCCGCCGCGTCGTGCCGGGCAGCTGCTACCACTAAAGTCCAGGCAGAGGGCTGCTCCTTCCACAACGCCGAAAACGTGCTGCTGCTGCTGTCAACTATGGGGCTTAATTAGGGAATCAGAATGAACTCCAGTTACTTAACTTACCAGAGGCGTTATACACTACCGAAAAATTACTATATACATTTAGAGGTCCCCATTTCACTCAAGACTGATTGCTGCAACATTTCATGTGGAGTACATCATGTGGTTAGATTTACAAATCAATAGCACAAGCTGGAAAAAATGGTTCAAATGGCTCTGAGCACTATCTGAGGTCATCAGTCCCCTAGAACTTTTAACTACTTAAACCTACCTAACCTAACTACGTCACACACATCCATGCCCGAGGCAGAATTCGAACCTGCGACCGTAGCAGTCTCGCGGTTCCGGACTGAAGCGCCTAGAACGGCACGGCCACCGCGGCCGGCCAGCTCAAGCTGAAAAACACATATTACTATGTGGTGTAGCCTCCATGGGCAGCAATACAGGTGCTGACTCTGGCGTCGTACAGATGGTGAATACGATCCTGGGATATGATATGCCACACCTGCTCGACCTGTTCACGTAGCTCTGTAAGGTTTGTTGGTTGATGAGTGGCACGAGTCGCCTCTCCTGCCCCTCATTTCCCACACATGCTCAACTGGAGATAACTCCAGAGATTGTATTGCCCAGGGTAATTGCTACACGTCCATCAGAGCACAGTGAGTTTGAGGCAGTATGTGGGATTATTCTCAACACACTACCTTCCTGTAGAAAGAATGGCGAAAGAACGCCTCTAACAACATTCTGCACGTCCCGAGTACTGGTTAGTGTCCTCTCCAGAAACACTAACAGTGAACGTGAATTATAGCTTATCGCACAGCAGAACATAAGGCCTGGGGTGGGGCCAATGCTTCTTGAAGGAATGTACGCTACGAGACAGGATCGTCGTATTAAACACCTCAAGAAAGTTTTGCTTCAACCCAGTTCCCAGAACTCCTGATGATAGACGTTGACTGTGAATATTGTATCACAGACACAGTTCCTTTGACTGTTCACGGATATCACTGAACCCGCCCAAAGAAGTAAACAACCTTGCATCAACAGAGCCTATTAGATGGAGAGGGTCCGACAGCCGATCAGTTCCAATCATTCCACCAGAAAGGAGGTACACGGCTCGTGTTGTCTGTAGTCCAACCATGCCTAGACGGTCAATACCGCGGTTCGATCTCATCCGCATTGTTACTTTGTGCCAGGAAGGGCTCTCAACAAGAGAAGTGTCCAGGCATCTCGGAGTGAACCAAAGCGATGTTGTTCGGACATGGAGGAGATACATGCCTCGCTCAGGCCGCCCAAGGGCTACTACTGCAGTAATACGATGGCTACCTACGGATTATGGCTAGGAAAAACTCTGACAGCAACGCCATCATGTTCAATAATGCTTTTCGTGCAGCCACAGGACGTCGTGTTATTACTCAAGCTGTGCGCAGTAGGCTGCATGATGCGTAACTTCATACCCGATATCCATGGCGAGGTCCATCTTTGCGACCACGACACCATGCAGCGCGGTACAGATGGGCCCAAAAAAATTGGTTCAAATGGCTCTGAGCACTATGGGACTTAACATCTGAGGTCATCAGTCCCCTAGAACTTAGAACTACTTAAACCTAACTATCCTAAGGACATGACACACATCCATGCCCGAGACAGGATTGGAACCTGCGACCACAGCGGTCGCGCGGTTCCAGACTGAAGCGCTAGAACTGCACGGCCACAACGGCCGGCGATGGGCCCAACAACATTCCGAATGGACCGCTCAGGATTGACATCACATTCTCTTCAGCGATGATATATGCCTTCAACTAGACAATCGTCGGAGACGTGTCTCGAGGCAACCTGGTCAGCCTGAACGCCTTAGACATATTGTTCAGCGAGTGCAACAAGGTGGAGGTTCCCTGCTGTTTTGGGGTGGCATTATGTGGGGCCGACGTACGCCGTCGGTGGTCATGGAAGAAGTCGTAACGGCTGTACGATACGTGAATGACATCCTCCGACCGATAGTGCAACCATATCGGCAGCATATTGGCGAGACATTCGTCTTCATGGACGCCAGTTCGTGCCCCTATCGCGCACATCTTGTGAATGACTTCCTTCAGGATAACGACATCGCTCGACTAGAGTCGCCAACATGTTCTCCAGAGATGAACACTGCAGAAAGTGCCTGGGATAGACTAAAAAGGGCTGTTTATGGACGACGTGACCCACCAGCCACTCTGAGAGATCTACGCCGAATCGCCGTTGAGGAATGGGACAGTCTGGACCAATATTGCCTTGATGAACTTGTGGATAGTATGCCACGACGAATACAGGCACGCATCAATGGTACCGGCGTGTATAGCAATCTGGACAACCACCTCTAAAGGTCTCGCTGTATGGTGGTACAGCATGCAATGTGTGGTTTTCATGAGCAATAAAAAGGGCGGAAATGATGCTTATATTGACCTCTGTTCCATTTTTCCGTACAGGTTCAGGAACTCTCGGAACCGAGGTGATGCGAAACTTGTTTTGGCGTGTTTACCAGGACAGCAGCGGCAGGTCGTACAGCTACCAGAGCACATATAAGAGCGCTTGTGATCCCAGACATGTGAACACGAATTGTTGCGAACCGGTTAACAGAGTGGGACTATGGGCACGTTCACCTCTATCTTGTCTTCCACTCACACCACAGCGCAGACGTACACTGCTGGAATGGTGCCTTCAGAGGATTTCGTGGAAGATGGACTGGCGCGCCGTGGGCTTCAGCTATGAAACCAGATTCTGCCTACATGCAAGTGATAGTCGTTTGGCGTACGACGTAGACCTGTTGCTTGGACGTCTAGAATTTCGTCTACGAGTGCGAGGACGTTCAGGTGACCACTGATACCAGCGTTATTGCACAACGGAAGCAGCACGTCCAACTTGTGGGGCAATTATCCGAAAGGAACATCCCCCCCACTCAGCACGCTACAATCTGACCACTTCCAAACTCGGTCAGTTGGCTGTAGGAAGCACGAGTGCGTCTGTATGGCGTGGTTGCCTGCTTGCTTCACACGTCTGCATCACACCGAGATGTCTGGCTATGAGCATTCCCTGTAAGGCACAGATGTCGCTCTGATAGCGTTCCTACTACGCTATCTGTTGGCGGACGATGTCGAAACAATTACAAGTACATATATTCTCAGGCGGCACATGATGTCGTCCTCGCCAAAAACTCTACAGACCTCTCCTGTTTGCCTTTTAGCGTAATTAATCAGCAGTGAATCTCTTCACCTTTTTATGCGCAACACATTGCATTTATCTAGGTTCGAGGTTAAGATACAGGCCATACACAAATCGTCTATCCTCTGGAGGTCTTCCCGCATTTCGCTACAGTCTCCTGGCGTTACGACCTTCCTATAGGTGCGAATAGCCTCAATAATGCTCCAACGTTACCCTCTAGTGTATTAACATTAACTGTAGACAATAGTGAACCTATAACACTCCGTAGTGGTATTCCCGAAACTAGCTTTACTTCTTCCCATTTGTATCACGGTTTACCTCCCCACTATAGATTTCTGTATGAAATGTAGCCTAAATTTACCTTCCACTCCATAAATAATCTGCGTATTATCAAAACTATGTACTTAAAAATTGTTATTCAAATTAAACTCGTATGCTAACCTTTGACTAAATAGGCCCTAATTTGAACTGAACTGTAACTGGTCTGAACACAACCTGTCTTTATATTAAATGCACGACTGAAGCAAAACAGTTACCTGGCCGTAATCAAAATTTCCACTTACCTCGCATCTTGACAATACTGTTGCAGTCCACATGGTACAATGTGTTAATACGTAATGGTAAAACTTCTTTAGACAGTGGGATGGGGAGAGTAACTATTCCTATGAAATGATATTCCAAGAGAGCGATTTTAGAATTAAGTATGTACTGAAAAAGACAGAGTAAAGCTTCGCGTGACCTTCACACATAGCATTGGCCTGATCAATACTATGCTTAACAAAGTGAACAATTGGTTAAGAAGGTTATATTATTAAGACTGAATTTCTATAAAAGCCAAACAGCTTAACCAGTTGATATCTTAATTCAGGGAAGTGGGATAGTCTTCCTCCCAGCTCTGACAGGTTAACCACTCCGTCTTCAGGCCACGAGTGGCCTACAGGGACCATCCGACCTCCGTGTCACCCTCAGTGGAGGATGCATATAGGAGGGGTGTGGGGTCAGCACACTGCTCTCCCGGTCGTTATGATGGTATTCCTGACCGAAGCCGCTACTATTCCGTTGAGTAGCTCCTCAATTGGCATCACGAGGCTGAGTGCACCCCGAAAAATGGCAACAGCACATGGCGGCCTGGATGGTCACCCATCGAAGTGTCGACCACGCCCGACAGCGCTTAACTTCGGTGATCTCACGGGAACCGGTGTATCCACTGCGGCAAGGCCGTTGCCCGACAGGTTAACCAGGTAACATTAATCATCCCTAGTTGCGCAGTGTTGCATTCTTACCTCAGACATCTTCTCTTCAAAAACAATAACCTTATTCAAAATTTATATCCTTTTCGCTTCCAGTACATACATCATATTCATCCCTTCTGTCCTTTACAATAAATCTTCTTTCACCGAACAGATAATTAATTAAGTTGTGGTAAGGTCTTATGGGACCAAACTGCTTATGTCATCGGTCCCTAAGCTTACACACTACTTAATCTAATTTAAACTAACTTACGCTATGGACAAAACACACACCCATGCCCGAGAGAGGACTCGAACCTTCGATGGGGGGAGCCGCGCGGACCGTGCAAGACGCCCTAGACCGAGCGGCTACCCCCACGGCTCTAACAGTTACATCAGAAGCCAACACAGGACTGCTGAATATGTCCATTATCTACCACACTTCAACTGAAAACATATCAGACTGCGCAGAGACAAAGACTGTGCCACCACAAGACCAAAGACTATTTAACAATAACACAACTTGCTCTCTCTCTGACGTGCATACCGATAACCTACAAAAATCAAAATGACATGCACAATTTACAATGGCTGCTGATTGCATGATGTAGATCATGCCGTCAGTGTTGAAGATTATGAATATATTGTATTATTTTTATTACCAAAAACTGTGAAAATTGTGGAAGGGGGATGGTATTTCTTGTAGCTTATTTAAATAATGTCTTCCATTTGCCACTATGTTAACATAATATTGAAGTCCTTTGAGTAGTCTACGGAGAAGTGTGTGTTGCAGTTTAAGTTAGGACGAAAAGCAGCGGAAGCTACAGTAGAATCGTAGGAAGGAAGATTCATCCCCGACGTCATGGGGACGAAGTGGAATCGAAATTTTTAGTCCACGAGCTGCCCATGAGAGACTGTCTTATTATCATACTTAAACTAACTGATAGACCCGTGGTCTAGTGGTAGCGTCTTTGATTCATAATCAAAACGTCTTCGGTCCCCGGTTCGATCCCCGCCACTGCCTAGATTTTGACAAATAATCAGCTTGTCCTAGGGGTGGGAAATTGCCCCTAAAGGCGGAAGAATCAGCAATGATCAACGACATGAGAATGCAGAAGGCAATGGAAACCAATGGATTAAAGACACGTAACGTGTATCCACAGGACATGTGGCCTGTAATTGAAGAAGTGCCATGATGTTCTCTCCACTGGCAAAAGATTCCGGAATAGTCCACCATTCGGATCTCCGGGAGGGGACTGCCAAGGGGGAGGTTACCATGAGAAAAAAATTAAATAATCAACGAAAGGATAACGTTCTACGAGTCGGGGCGTGGAATGTCAGAAGCTTGTACGTGGTAGGGAAACTAGAAAATCTGAAAAGGGAAATGCAAGGGCTCACTCTAGATATAGTAGGGGTCAGTGAAGTGAAGTGGAAGGATTTCTGGTCAGACGAGTATCGGGTAATATCAATAGCAGCAGAAAATGGTATAACAGGTGTAGGATTCGTTATGAATAGGAAGGTAGGGCAGAGGGTGTGTTACTGTGAACAGTTCTAATCAGAATCGTCAGCAGACCAACTATGACAACGATAGTTCAGGTATACATGCCGACGTCGCAAGCTGAAGATGAACAGATAGAGAAAGTGTATGAGGATATTAAAAGGGTAATGCAGTATGTAAAGGGGGACGAAAATCTAATAGTCATGGGCGGCTGGAATGCAGTTGCAGGGGAAGGAGTAGAAGAAAAGGTTACAGGAGAATATGGGCTTGGGACAAGGAATGAAAGAGGAGAAAGACTAATTGAGTTCTGTAACAAGGTTCAGCTAGTAATAGCGAATACCCTGTTCAAGAATCACAAGGCTGGGAGATACGGGGAAATTTCAATCAGATTACATCATGGTCAGACAGAGATTCCGAAATCAGATACTGGATTGTAAGGCGTACCCAGGAGCAGATATAGACTCAGATCACAATATAATAGTGATGAATAGTAGGCTGAAGTTCAAGACATTAGTCAGGAAGAATCAATACGCAAAGAAGTGGGATACGGAAGTACTAAGGAATGACGAGATACGTTTGAAGTTCTCTAACGCTATAGATACAGCAATAAGGAATAGCGCAGTAGGCAGTAAAGTTGAAGAGGAAAGGTCCATCACAGAAGTTGCGAAGGAAAACATAGGTACAAAGAAGGTAGCTGCGAAGAAACCATGGGTAACAGAAGAAATACTTCAGTTGATTGATGAAAGGAGGAAGTACAAACATGTTTCGGGAAAAACAGGAATACAGAAATACAAGTCGCTGGGGAATGAAATAAATAGGAAGTACAGGGAAGCTAAGACGAAATGGCTGCAGGAAAAATGTGAAGACATCGAAAAAGATATGATTGTCGGAAGGACAGACTCAGCATACAGGAAAGTCAAAACAACCTTTGGTGACATTAAAAGCAACGGTGGTAACATTAAGAGTGCAACGGGAATTCCACTGTTAAATGCAGAGGAGAGAGCATATAGGTGGAAAGAATACATTGAAAGCCTCTATGAGGGTGAAGATTTGTCTGATGTGATAGAAGAAGAAACAGGAGTCGATCTAGAAGAGATAGGGGATCCAGTATTAGAATCGGAATTTAAAAGAGCTTTGGAGGACTTGCGGTCAAATAAGGCAGAAGGGATAGATAACATTCCATCAGAATTTCTAAAATCATTGGGGGAAGTGGCAACAAAACGACTATTCACGTTGGTGTGTAGAATATATGAGTCTGGCGATATACCATCTGACTTTCGGAAAAGCATCATCCACACAATTCCGCAGACGGCAAGAGCTGACAAGTGCGAGAATTATCGCACAATCAGCTTAACAGCTCATGCATGGAATCTGCTTACAAGAATAATATACAGAAGAATGGAAAAGAAAATTGAGGATGCGCTAGGTGACGATCAGTTTGGCTTTAGGAAAAGTAAAGTGATGAGAGAGGCAATTCTGACGTTACGGCTAATAATGGAAGCAAGGCTAAAGAAAAATCAAGACACTTTCATAGGATTTGTCGACCTGGAAAAAGCGTTCGACAATATAAAATGGTGCAAGCTGTTCGAGATTCTGAAAAAAGTAGGGGTAAGCTATAGGGAGAGACGGGTCATATATAAAATGTACAACAACCAAGAGGGAATAATAAGAGTGGACGATCAAGAACGAAGTGCTCGTTTTAAGAAGGGTGTAAGACAAGGCTGTGGCCTTCCGCCCCTACTCTTCAATCTGTACATCGAGGAAGCAATGACGGAAATAAAAGAAAGGTTCAGGATTGGAATTAAAATACAAGGTGGAAGGATATCAATGATACGATTCGCTGGTGACATTACTATCCTGAGTGAAAGTGAAGAAGAATTAAATGATCTGCTGAACGGAATGAACAGTCTAATGAGTACACAGTATGGTTTGAGAGTAAATCGGAGAAAGACGAAGGTAGTGAGAAGTAGTAGAAATGAGAACAGCGAGGAACTGAACATTATTGTTGATGGTCACGAAGTCAATGAAGTTAAGGAATTCTGCTACCTAGGCAGTAAAATAACCAATGACGGACGGAGCAAGGAGGACATCAAAAGCAGACTCCCTATGGCAAAAAAGGCATTTCTGGCCAAGAGAAGTCTACTAATATCAAATACCGGCTATAATTTGAGGAAGAAATTTCTGAGGATGTACGTCTGGAGTACAGCATTGTATGGTAGTGAAACATGGTCTGTGGGAAAACCGAGCAGAAGAGAATCGAAGCATTTGAAATGTGGTGCTACAGACGAATGTTGAAAATTAGGTGGACTGATAAGGTAAGAAATAAGGAGGTTCTACGCAGAATCGGAGAGGAAAGGAATATGTGGAAAACACTGATAAGGAGAAGGGACAGGATGATAGGACATCTGCTAAGACATGAGGGAATGACTTCCATGGTACTAGAGGGAGCTATAGAGGGCAAAAACTGTAGAGGAAGACAGAGATTGGAATACGTCAAGCAAATAATTGAGGACGTAGGTTGCAAGTGCTACTCTGAGATGAAGAGGTTAGCACAGGAAAGGAATTCGTGGCGGGCCGCATCAAACCAGTCAGTAGACTGATGACCAAAAAATAAATAATTAAGATAATTATCATTTATTGTTCCGTCTCAGTCGTACATTTTTAATTGTATTACATGTTTTGATCATACTGGATCATCTTCAGATCTAAGTAGTAGCGTCAGCAACCCGTCTTGTCTAATCGGAATCACGTATCGGAGTTCTGTACCGCGTTATGCGATTCTGATTGGATAAGACTGGTTGCAAGCGCAACTACTTAGATCTGAAGATGACCCAGTGTGATCGAATCACGTAACATAATTAAAGATGTGCAACTGACACAGCACAATAAAAGAGAATTACCTTCATTATCAGAACGTTATCGAATTCGAAACTCGATTACTGTACGCTGTTTCTCATGCATCCATTTAGTTACGTTACACACCGCCGAGTTACACGCAACAATTCGGTGCCTTCTAGCGTCAGAGGGCTCCAGATAATTCTTTTATTTAAAAAGTTAAGAGTTTTCACACTTTCGGAGTCATTTCTATTCAGCATGCCGTCATAAATTTTAGAGTCCACTACTGAGCTAATACATCAGCGTTGTCTTATTCTCATAATGTACTGAAAAAGTCCTGATTGTTAGTTTGTTAGTCGCTATTAGATAGCTCAAGTGGCAGTAACCATACATTCACCACCACTAGAAAACTGATTAGCTAAATCACAGAGGCCGTCTTGTTGCCCCACAGCCCCAACATCATTTTACAAATTAACTTCCTTAATCACTGTACGGCCTTTCTCAGTCTGAGTGAAGGGGTTGCTGTGAAGTACGAGATGATGGCGGTGTTGAGCCTTTAATAGTGATGAAAGCGCTACTTCTCACGTCTTCTGAAAAGTTATTGGGTTATGATTCTGAGGTTTTTCAAAAAAAAAAAGGTTCAAATGGCTCTGAGCGCTATGGGACTTAACATTTGAGGTCATCAGTCCCATAGAGCTTAGAACTACTTAAACCTAACTATCCTAAGGACATCACATACATCCATGCCCGATGCAGGATTGGAACCTGCGACCGTAGCAGTCGCGCGGTTCCGGACAGAAGCACCTAGAACCGCTCGGCCACCGCGGCCGGCGTCTGAGGTTTTTCGTCAAGTACGCAACCATATGTAACGGTACGGAAATTATATGTCTCATGGGGACAAAATGTATCTGATAAAAGCGACTTGAGATAGGAACTCACATAAGGGGACGAGTGCCGGTATTGTTGCGGGGGCAGAAGTTCATAAAACAGAACACTGACTGGCAGTAGTTCGTGATTATGACAGTTCAACCACGGCCTGTATCACGGTACAAAGAATCTTCTGCGTGGTACCAGAACCGGGAGATGTCAGAGTCTTCAAAACGAATTCCTGTGCTTGAATTCTGAAAACAAGAGAAAAAAAGACCCTGACTGTCGTCTGCAAGATTCGTACGATCACGTTTTTTGGAGCACCGACGTTAAGCAGTTACAGAAAACCATGCGTCACACGCTTTGGCTTTCGAAACAATTCTGTTACAGCAATTCTCTACTTCCCACAGATAGTTCTTAACCGAATATGTTCAGGATGATGCATCGGAATTAGCTAGAATACAGACATTATTGTATTCCGGGCTGGCAAGAGAAAACTGACACTGAAATGCCGTATTTCTCATAATATGATGAAACAGTGAAATTAATTCAGTCTAGAAGTGCAAGTGAAGAACTTGCAAAGGGGCTCCATTAAGCAGAAAATGAAGATGATATTCAAGCTAAAAAACAGACTGGGTAGTACAATAAGTGACGAATACGATTGTACGACAGATACAAATTTACTCGCTGGCGAATGTTGAGCTATTAGAGAAGTAAGAATGTGATTTGTTCGAAACTCTACAACAGGGGAAAATGAAGCTTTTTTATGTTGCTGAAATAAGTCTGCGGAATATTTGTCACAATTCAGCTGAGTGCTTGATAACGTTAATAGTCTATATTTTGTCACTGATATACGATAATTGGTAACATTTTTGCGACCTATACGGTTTTAGAAGGCATTCATTATTATAATGAGACGATATAAGTGCTACCTTAATCAACACCTTATTCTGTGCAATTACAGCGAACAGTACTAGCTGCTGCATGAAAACGAAAGGCGTCCTGACATATATCGATGATTACAGATTTGTTAACCGGTCTTACCAATACGTTTCAAAAAGCAGCCAGCCAAATTGCAATTTTTCAGGGGGTCATATCTCGGGATCTGCGTTTTAGATAGCTCGTGGCCTACGATCATTTGTATACCTATCGGAAGAATGGGCATAGTTCAGATATCCTGCAGCACAGGGTAAAAATTTAAACATTACACACTTCGTGCAGCCTAAGCCAACTTAGCGCAAAACGGTTGGTTCTTCTACATTAGGAATGGTCCAGGGTGTTCCTCAGACGCTTCGTAAAAGAAGCATTTGTCCATGAGCGGTTACAGAGAAAACACTAAAGGGCCATTACTTTCGGGTAACAAAATTACCAGTTGTGGGAGTGGCCACTTCTATAATTTTTATTCATGACAAATTGTTGAAATTTTTACCAAGTGTTCTTAAGACAATGTTCTGGCGGAAAAGTGAATCGTTTTCCGATATCATTATCCGTTATCGAGAGCCAATCGTTCAAGCACATAAATTACGAACATAAATTATGCACTAATATCCAGTCTGATGCGTAAATGTAGTTTTAATTGACGGAATAAACGTATGTCAAGGTTTCTGGGGCCATTATAAGGGTTCAGAGGTCACCAAACTATGTTTTTATTTACCGTTTTCTCGCTGTCTCTGTACAACGGACACTTCATCAGTATATATGGTTCTTGACTAGGAAATTATTTCATGGTACCACAAGGCGAAGTAAGCACCTTACTAAACATTTGTTGTCATACGTAGTTCTTTGTATGTGCGAGTCAACCAACGCACTTTAACGCATTTTTAGTATACTACAGAAGTTGCCAAAAAATGTAATGTAGTGTAAAGGGAATTTGCGTTCGATGGGAATCGATTTAGTTCCAACCTTACACTGTGAGTACTTATTTGTATTTTTATATGTGTCAAGCTATGTAAATGTGCCGTAGCAAATAAACTAACCAAACTTTACTGATTTAATTTTTTTGAAGGAAGCCAACTGAACATGCTTCAGTTGTAGATCAAAAGGGAGACATTGTAAATGAAAAAGAGGGATGAGTGGAGACCATATATAGGCTTGAGAGTTGTGAACACCTCCCTCCCACTAGACCGGTAAACATGAAAAAGCTTGCTCATTTTCCCCTACCCCCTAAAACCACATGTTAAACCCTGAGCGAACCATCCCCAACGAAGTGTGTGGAGAGGAGACAATGGTGGTTGAAGGGAAAAGCAGCATACTGTAAACGTGGAAGAAAGAATCAGCGGCACTGAGGGAGAAAAAGAATAGTACAAAGTGAATGGCATTGTGACAGAAAGACAGTGAAAGTGGCCGAGAAGGAGACAGCTGCAAGGAAGAGCGATGAATACGTACAGTGACAAGAGGGAGAGAGACAGACAGGAGATAGTGTCATTGGGAAAAAAAGGAGTCAGTGGAAGAGATATATGTATGGACAGTGGCAGTGAGAGGGAGGTGATGAGTACGAAGACTTCACTACAAAGAGAGGCTAAGGATATAGAACGTCCTGCGTTAAAAGAGTGCAAATATGGTAGCATGCCAAAATTACTGACGGGGAAGGTATAATGACAACTGGGGCAGCTGATTCCCAACGTTTCTGTGAGAGACTTTTAAAGAGGGGCATATTCGCCTTTTTTGTACTCTGACAGAAGCATTTTTCTGTTGCTGTCAGCTATTGTTTAATCTAGTTAATCTAAACATAAAATCTGCAAAACAAATGTAAATTCAATATTTATCCATGCAGTTATTTCACCTTAGGACGCGACAAGGCACAAATATGATGAAGCAAATGATCTGAAGAACCTTGGGCATGGCTTGTGGCGGCGATTCCAAAAGTAAGTCACGTGATATCTCCAATGGGCATCCAGGAGGCTTCCTCACAATATAAAACACCTAAGTAACGCTCGCATAATAACCAACATGAAGACAGACAAACTGCAAATGTGCCTTCTGAACCCTCTCATCTTTGGCAGGCGGCGCTATCTAACATGAATCTCTTCCGCCGGAATCATACAGTGCTTTTTTCCGTAAGACTGCTACACGATACTGCTACACGATTACGTATCTAACAGGGAATTATGCAAAGTAAGATTGATGTGTGGAGGACTTCTATCGACCTTGGCAGCATGCAGCGACCATCCGTGTGAGCGACCTGACTTCCAACAAGACATTCATCGCTATCTCGTTAAAATCATTTCGAAGAGCCATTTTAGAAATAACTACAAATGTCGACCTTGTGGCCATTCCCTTTGCACAATTATCATCTGTCTTATAACGACAGAAGCAGCGCATTGTCTGCTTGGGCTATGTAGTTTCGATTATAAGGTTAGTCACGTCTAGTTCCTGATTTACAAATACTCTTTCTCCCAGAATACTCAGAAATTGTGGTAATCGAAAGCAAGTAGAATCAATATTCATTTCAGAATATAAAGGCTGTTTCAAAAATAGAGTGCATGATTTCAGGTGTCTATCCCAGTATTGGGACAAAAAAAATGTTCATTACACATATTCTCAGAAAAGATTGTGAGCCGTGCGTGGCTCATGTTTATGCCGTTTATTGTTTGTCATCTTGTCTTTACGGTACTGTAGCCTCGTTTCTTATTCGATTTACTGGCGTCACTAAGTTGCTGGTTTGCCTGCCCGTGAGTGGCAGCAGCTGCGCATATCAATATGAGCACTGTCGTATTATCTTTGAAGCGGCCGCCAGTACTTCTGGCTCGTCGTCTGCCGGGGGGTTCATTTGGGACAGAGCGCCAGTGAGGTGTGGACAGCCAGTACTCGCCGACAGCTGGCGACACACATGCTCTGTCCGACGGAGGAGACTGGAGCGGGAACAACCGTTGGTTGGTCGTTCGGTCGGTCGTCTCATCGGGCGACGCGTATTTTGCCTTTTGACCGTTTCTGGGCCTCGTCAGTTGGTCATCTTGCCGGACGTGGGTCGGTTCCTTCCTTGTGGAGAGATGTCGGGTGGCCAATGGCCAAGTGTTCACTCTGCATGGTTGGGCCCGAGGTCCGAGCCAGTGTGTCCGGGTCGCCGTATTTCCGACTTCCGAACGGACATGGAGTTGAGTCGGGATGGAGCTGCAGTGAGGTCCGGACGGCCAAGACTCGCCCGACTGTTCCTGACACACATGAACTTCGGTGGGGACGACCTTGGTTGGTCGTACGGTAGGCCGTCTCAGCGGCCGACGTATATTTGATCGCCGACCGCCTCGGGTTCTCTGTGTGTGTCGACTTGGCATTCGTCCTGGTTGTCCCACAGTGATTGCCTTTACGATTGTTCGATTCTTGTGGAAGTGTTTTCGTGGAACTGTTTCTAGCTTGTGTAATTTCGCCTGAGCAGTTTTGTTAATGCTGTCTGCGTACTGCAGTAGGCAGTCGGTCGGTTGGGACAGTGCAGCGAGGAAGTCTCGGCGGCGAGGGCATTAGCGTAGTGTTCCGCACTGTGTTTTTCCTCGCCGTGTTGATGCTGTCCGTACCGCGTGTAGTTTGACAGCCTTTGGTGTTGTTCATATTTTTGAGTGGTTATTGTGCCTTCGCTGTTTTTAGACGCCAATTTTGAAGACGTAGTGATGCTGGTGTCTTCGTTCTCGGCTGATATTTTCCTTTGTCTTGCCGTTGGTGGGCGCAGCGGAATTGATTAGGTTGTTGGTCGGTCCTTCAGCCGTCCCTGATTACATAATCTTATTCTTGGCTGTCTATCTCACCTAACCTTATGTTAGAGTTACATCCTCAGGGCGACCCTTGGAGCACTTCTGACCACCACTGTTCTCTTATTTTAGATTGCGATTTTCTTTTAGTCTCAAGTACTGTGCGAGGCCTTCAGCCGCCTATTAATTTAGTTTGTTTTCATTTTAAAATAAAGTCTTCAGTCGACTTAAATTAAGGTTTCGAGGTTGAATTGTTTAAAACTTATTTTAAGAAAGGAGATTTTGTTCTATTGAAACGGTACAGTAGTTTCCGCTCTATAAGCAGCAGGTTTCGCTGCTCGCTCGCACCGGGAAATAGAAACAGGGGCGGCTCCGCAGCCAATTTTATTACACGACGCAGCCGGCCGCGGGTGCAACAGAACCCATGTGGACGGGTGGAAAGAAATGTGTCAGGCTTCATAATACGTATTTATATGTGTCGTGTATTATGCATTTCTTGTACGTGGATATGAATCTGCACATGAACTTTCCTAATCCTCCTCACACCTTTCCGTAAAGCGTGGCCAAATCTTTGTTGGGAAGTAGTTCTGTAGTATAGTAGTGCCAACCTTACACCTGGCTAGGGGATCAGAGAGACAGCACAGGCAGGTAAAAGTCAAAGACTTTCCAGTGGCACAAGATTTTGGGGTGGAGAGGTTGGTCACGGCCAAGTGGTTCGACCACACCCTCCACCTGGCCCAGGAAGACCTCCGGGTGCCCGCCATATTCTAGGAGTGTTACAGAAGACGGGTAAGTGAGCGGACGCGCCCTCAGTGCGCCTGTCTCAATGTTCACGCATGGACGAGAGGTATTTGAATATTTGACTAATTCTTTTATTTCCAGCTTCGGATTGTGTAAGGAATTGAATGATCTCGTTAATTTAGGAAATTTGACCCCCTGTGTTAATGTGTCTGGTCCCCAGTTTGCCTGTTATCCTCCTCACGTAGTGGATGTCCTATGTAAAATATTGGGAGGCTTCCGTGGTTTACATTTGGCCAACGCAATTCCGTCTTGCCCGTAAAAAAGTGCGTGCAGATTTCTATGTAATGTACCCGAGCTATAAGTTGTAATATTGTAATATCTGTAAACTGAAACAATTGCTGCAATCGCTGTAAAGTCGAGTGATAATGTTTAAAATAAATAGATAATCGACTGTCATCAGTCTTGAACATACCTTGAAAATCACAATGAAGTCAAGTTAAAGGAATTTATTTAAAATAAAAAGCTATAGAATGCAGCGACCCACACATCAGCGTGTGAGCCCTCCAGCCCCTTGCCTAGTATCGACAGAAAGGGCACGCTCTCTTGGTAGCGCTCTCAAGGTCCCCTCCCCAGTTATCCGTTGCGCAATTTTCATTCAGGGCTTGACGATATCAACTTTCATCTGGCGTCCCTAGGCAAGAAGGCAAGACGGTAAACTTTCACTATGTCAAATCTTTCTTATTTAGGCCTTAAGCCTTCAGTTCTTCAATGTTCAGTATGTGGCCTTCAGCCGAGCTTTTATGTAAAAGTTTTTTCTTTTTTTTAACTAAGGCCTTCAGCCGTGTGTATTCTTTGAGGCAATTTTAATAACTTGCGTTCGGGCTTTCAGACGTATTGTTTTTGAATCCTTTTAAGGGTATGTGTGATTAAGTGTTTTTAGGAAAATAAAGTTTGTGTGTTTTGTGCAACTAACAGTAATTGATCTTGGCCCCTTTCCACAACTATAACCTCATCCGCTGTGTCCTACGAATCCAGATTTCAAATTGGTTTCCGAGTTACAGCCTTCGAAACAGATATATTCACCGGAAAATGTTTCCTGCTGCAGGGAGTTATCTTTACATATTTTCAAAATGTGCACCTCCTTCTTGAATACAGGTCTCAGATGTCTTGATGTCTTATGGCCCTGCAAACATAGTCCCAAATTCAAGCAATACCAGTATTTCTCCACAATTTGCTACAATTCGTTTCCGAAGGGATTCCGTGTTAGGCGCCAGAGACGATTACACCAACAATTTTAAATGGTTCCACATGTATAAATCGATAGGGTTCAAACTAGCTGAGCGTGGAGGCCGAGATATAGGGCCACCTCTACCTATCTGTCCATCATGAAACATTGGATCATTGACAGAACATATCTGGTGTAGTAATCTAGGGGTAGCAGGGACCGTACACTTTGTAGTTGGTAGGGGTGCAACTGCTGATCTCGCAAGAGTCTCAGGAGATGAACATTCACTAGCACCGTTAATCTTCGCGCACTGATGGGGGAGTCATGTGCACAGGATTCAGAATCTCCTCCTTTTCGAGACTAGGAGACGTAAACTTGCAATTAGCGTACAGACGTTGATGGGGACATTCAGATGTCGTCCGACCTGAACATCTTCTCTGTGGGTATCTCTCATGGCTCAAGCGACGAGCCAGAGCAGTACTGCCATCCGCTTACCGGTGTGTGGAGAAGGGTACCTATGTTACCTCTGTCTTTTCCCGTATTTCATGTTCCATTCACGAATGGCGCATCGTAAGAATGGATATCGGTAAAACTTCGTATGATATCTAATTTCTCGTATTTTTCCTGCGTTATAATTTCACGAGATCCATTATGGAAGAAGAAAACGTGCTCATCCCTTCTTAGATAGTATGCCCACGAAATTTCACCACTAGACCTTTCCTTTATGCTCAACACCTCTCTTGCAGCGTCTACTTTGTTTTTTGAGCATCTATCTAACTCTCTCGCTTCGAGTAAACGATCCAGCGAGCTTCGAGTAAACGATCCAGCGACGAAAAACGCAGCTTTTCGTTGGATCTTCCGTGTGTCCTCCATTAATCTTGTTTGATAAAGGTAGCAAAGTGATGACACCCAAAGCTCTCTCCAACGAATGTTTTGCGAGTCACTTTTCCTGCAGATGAACTAAGTTTCCTTGAGATCCTCACAATGGACCCTAGCCCGGCATTTGTTTAAAGCATCATTTGTTTTATGTGGTCAGTCCACTTTAGGTCGTTCCAGATGGTTATTTTACGATAGTTTCTGTTTCCAGTGGCTTGTCGCAATAGAGTGATCCTACTACAGTGGACCCCTTCGCCTGTTTGTGCGCAGTATACGACATTTATCTAGATTCAGGTTCAGTTATCAGTCCCTGGAGCAACCGTCGATCCTCTCCACGTCTTCCTGCACTTCTGTCTTCTGGCACTGAAGTCTTCCTGTAGACAACAGCATCGTATGCAAACAGCTAAAACACCAAAACATTCAGGTAATTTTTAACATTCCCTTGGGGTATTCTCAAAATTACCTTAACTTTCTTTTTTTTAAAAAAAAAGAGCGGAAACGAGCGAAGATGCTTGTTATAACGGAAACCGGCGGAGAAAAAATATACAGTTGTACAGCTGATGGTGCAAATGTTGTTGTTGTGGTCTTCAGTCCTGAGACTGGTTTGATGCAACTCTCCATGCTACCCTATCCTGTGCAAGCTTCTTCATCTCCCAGTACCTACTGCAACTTACATCCTTCTGAATCTGCTTAGTGTATTCATCTCTTGGTCTCCCTCTACGATTTTTACCCTCCACGCTGCCCTCCAATACTAAATTGGTGATCCCTTGATGCCTCAGAGCATGTCCTACCAACCGAACCCCTCTTCTAGTCAAGTTGTACCGCAAACTTCTCTTCTCCCCAACCCTATTCAATACCTCCTCATTAGTTATGTGATCTACCCATACAATACTTTTAAAAACACTTACCTGCCGTAGACTGTCACCTAAATTTGGATATTTGTGGTAAGGTCTTTTGGGACCAAACTACTGAGGTCATCGGTCCGTAAGCTTACACACTACTTAATGTAACGTAAACTAACTTAGCTAAGGACGGTACACACACCCATGCCCGAGGGAGAATTCGTTCCTATGACGGGAGGAGCCGCGCGGACCGTGACAAGACGCCCAGACCGCGCGGCTACCCCGCGCGGCAGATTGTCGCCTAAGAAAAGTTTTATAAATGTTTACATACGTCTATTTTGTTTTATTAAGAGTGACATGTTGGGCTCTATTTGTAAGGATGTCCTGCAATCGATGTCCAACTGGTCGGATGCTCGAGAACCTCATATTTTGTTCGCTAAATGACGGTGTGGATCTGTAGCGAATGTCTTCTGATAACTACCCAGAGCAGTATGGATGTCACGGAAAAAGAGAACGAGCTGAATTTTGTAAGATTTCTGTTTATGGAATCCATGTTTATTACCACAGAGGAGATTTTCGTTCACAGAAAATGTCACAATTCTACAACAAATTGACGTGAGCGATATAGACCCTTAATTACTCACATGTGTACGATGACCATTATTATAAACGAGAATAGCCCACATTTATTCCCAGTACCTTGATTCCTTTTTCTTGCTCCATCGACCGACGATATACTACTGTTAGAAGGGGAACAAGCTCTAGCCGTGCGGGATTAGCAGAGCGGTCTCAGGAGCTGCAGTCGTGGACTGTACGGCTGGTCCCGGCGGATGTTCGAGTCCTCCTTCGGGCATGGGTGTGTGTGTTTGTCCTTAGGATAATTTAGGTTAAGTAGTGTGTAAGCTTAGGGACTGATAACCTTGCGAGGTGCCGGGGCTAGCAGTGTATTTAACACTAAATTCTTCTCTAATCTTCGTATGGAAATGATGCTCTAGGCCCCCCCCCCTTTTTCTAACTCCTACTTTTGCTGTTGCACATGGATTGGGAAGAAACGCAAACTGACTGTAATCGACCCTGCAAGTGGAGTAGAAAAGAGTTTGGCACCTGCAATAATTTAATTTGATAGACATTAATTAAATAAAGGAAAGTTTCAGTAACGTAGTGAGAAATGAAATGGTTGCTCTACCGATTAACAGAATGAAAGTTCTGTCCAAAATTACAATTTGATTTATTATGACTAAACTCAAAATCATAAACAAAACACATGAAACATTTACAATACATCAAATTGGATAAAATTGGATACTCAAATAAATCCTGTGAAGGTGAAGTTGTCCATAAACTAGATTGTGACATTTATGACGAAGTGGTATGTGGAGCCAATCCCTTGCAACTCAAATCTGAAGAGACACCCAGCCAACCCAACATTAATTGCTGTTACAGTAGTGAGAACTCAGACAATGAACATCCAAGACAGAACCACGTAAGAAAAGACGGGAACAGGCGCGCTCTGCTGAGCTCTGATTATCCCAGAACAAATTCCCTAATCTGCCGATGCTGCGGACATACATTACCAAGCTGTCTTCTTAACTGCAAGGATACGATCTGGCGTACCGGAAGCGATGGCTGGTTGCTTCGACGTCCCGTCTTGGTGATGATAATGTCGCGAGTATAGCTCAAAACAAATTATCCTGGTCTGGTTGTTCCAGACTAAAGGCTTCCTAGCAATACAAATCCGCCTCTGAGAGAGACAAAGAAGGCCCGCCACACAATCACTGACGGTACAGTGATTGATTTTAACAAGCGAAGTCAGACAGTAACTTCGATACAGTCAACTTTAGCCAAAACTGCCCAAGGCAGACGATATAGGACGCTTGTACACAGAACACTCAATTGCAAACTATAGTGGGAATGTTACGCTGAAGTCGAAACTTCAGCAACTTCGTTAAACAGTTACAATCAAATAAAAGTATATTAGACAGCCAACGGAAGGCAGGCTGTCCAGAGCAGCGAGAGCTCAGTCTTGTAACCTACACCGACCGAAAGGCGAGAGCCGACTACCACAAGAGCACCCGTACAAGCCGAACACAGAACATTCCCGCCCCCACGACAGTGGCCGTGGTTAAACGTTCCAATCAGCAACTCGAAAACCGGCGGAAAATTCCACTCTGTTGCCGAAGCACTACCATTCCACCAATGGAGATTCTTGGCGCCAATTTCTGCGCCGATTTTGCTACGTCACTTAGCTATGCCCTGAGCAAGCCAAGCACAGATACGATTTTGCAGAAAACTGGGGAATTTGCTCGCCAAGACTGCCTGGAAACACAAGTCATTCCCACGCCTCGCTGGCAGCCCGCCAGAAACTGTTTTCACTACGTTTCTGTTAAGTAACGAAATCTCTAGCCCAGCCGCCCCTTCCGGCGCATCTGGGCGTATCGTCCCGCTCTTATGACAATGTCGGCTTCTGGAAAGCATCCACTCGACTCCCTCACACCCGTCGGCTTAACCCTTTCAAGCTCAGCGGAACTCGCCTGTCACCGGACCACCCGGGTGACGAGAGACGCTGCGTGGGAAGCCCGCATGTGAAGGAATAGCAACTTTTCACCGCATGCAATTATAGAGGAAAATCGAATTACTCAGAGTAAGACAGAAATATGAGAGGGGGCTCCTGCCACCTCTCAACCTTAGCAATTAAGTACCATAAGATTTCACACACATTTGAACATTTTTTTCTTTCTCATAACCTTTGTAGAACCTCAAAGATATCTCCGCCGGTCCAGACGCCTTTCAACTGCCGGGCAGTTCTGTTTGGCGATCAATTATCTCAATATCTGCCATTTCGGCATTTGTGCGGCGACTGAAAGGAGGAACTGTATTACGACTTTCGGCGGTGATACCATTTCCAAAAATCAAATACAGTATTTTGGCCGTCTATCTATTATCTTCTGTTTCGATGACAGTATGGTCACGGAGCGTCTGAATAGGCGATTTAAATCCGCTTACTGACTTTACACAAAATAAGAAGTTGTTTGGAGTTTTAGTCCGATTGTTTTGAAAAATTTTAGTTGCTAATTCATTGAATGCTTCTCACATCGCTCAACCTATGCTCATTTTACCGTCATACATTTTAGGTTTGCTACGTGGCTTTGGCTTCGCTTAAACCGGTGATGAAGCCCTCTGTGCTTTCGCAACAACAATCTAAAACGACTATTGAACCTTGATGGGTCATTTTCTTCCTCACAGCGTTGCTCGGCACATGTTTGTCTGCCGTATAATGTAAAATGATTTGTAGTTTTATATACACTGCCCGACAAAACGTGAAACACAAAGAACAAGAGGAGGAAAGGAAATGAAACTTCATAGGTTGAGAGGATACGTGACGCCATCTCACTGATTGCACAGTCAAGGCAAATTTTTAAACAATTTGGCAGTATGAGTCCACTTACCAGTGTGACGCAGCATCCCTCTGGTGTGGACGACTTCACTTATTCGGTTCGGAAGTGTGTCACGATGCAACTCTATTCTCTCCTGTGGCAAGCTGTCCCGTTACCACAGTAACTGGTCCTTGATATCCGAGATACAAGCACTGGGGACAGAGTTAACGTCCGATCTGGTTCGACAGATATTCCACTCGGGACCAATCAGCTACTCTTTCAGTCTACCTGAGCACCTCAGAGTGCCATGTGTGGACGAGCACAACCTTGTTAAAAATCGTGACCATGATACACTACTGGCAATTAAAATTGCTACACCACGAAGATGACGTGCTACAGACGCGAAATTTAACCGACAGGAAGACGATGCTGTGATATGCAAGTGATTAGCTTTTCAGAGCATTCACACAAGGTTGGCGCCGGTGGCGACACCTACAACGTGCTGACACGAGGAAAATTTCCAACCGTTTTCTCATACACAAACAGTAGTTGACCGGAGTTGCTTGGTCATACGTTGTTGTGATGCCTCGTGTAAGGAGGAGAAATGCGAACCATCACCTTTCCGACTTTGATAAAGATCGGATTGTAGCCTATCGCGATTGCGGTTTATCGTATCGCGACATTGCTGCTCACGTTGGTTGAGATTCAATGACTGTTAGCACAATATGAAATCGGTGGGTTCAGCAGGGTAATATGGAACGCCGTGCTCGATCCCAACGGCCTTGTATCACTAGCAGTCGAGATGACAGGAATCTTATCCGCATGGTTGTAACGGGTCGTGCAGCCACTTCTCGATTCCTGAGTCAACAGATGGAACGTTTGCAAGACAACAACCATCTACACCAACAGTTCGACGATGATTGCAGCAGCATTGACTATCAGCTCGGAGACCATGGCTGCGGTTACCCTTGACCCTGCATCACAGATAGGAGCGCCTGCGATGGTGTACTCAACGACGAACCTGGGTGCACGAATGGAAAAACGTCATTTTTTCAGATGAATCCAGATCCTGTTTACAACATCATGATGGTCACATCCGTGTTTGGCGACATTGCGATGAACGCACATTGGTAGCGTGTATTCGTCATCGCCATATTGGTGTATCACCTGGCGTGATGTATGGGGTGCCGTTGGTTACACGTCTCGGTCATCTATTGTTCGCACTGACGGCACTTTGAACAGTGGACGTTACATTTCAGATGTGTTACGACCCGTGGCTCTACCCATCATTCGATCCTTGCGAAACCCTACATTTCAGCAGGATAATGCACGACCGCATATTGCAGGTCCTATATGGGCCTTTCTGGATACAGAAAGTGTTAGAGAGCTGCCCTGGCCAGCACATTCTGCAGATCTATCACCAACTGAAAACGCGTGGTCAATGGTGGCCGAGCAACTGGCTCGTCACAATACTCACGTCACTACTCTTGATGAACTGTGGCATCGTGTTGAAGCTGCATGGGCAGTTGTACCTGTACACGTCATCCAAGCTCTGTTTGACTCAATGCTCGGACGTATCAAGGTCGTTATTACGGCCGGAGGTGGTTGTCCTGGGTACTGATTTCTCAGGATCTATGCACCCAAATTGCGTGAAATTGTAATCACTTGTCTGTTCCAGTATTATATATTTGTCCAATGAATACCCGTTTATCATCTGTATTTCTTCTTGGTGTAGCAATTTTAATGGCCAGTAGTGTCCTTTCACATGAGAGGTAACACATGATGGAACAGGATGCCTATGGCTTACCGTCGAGCCATCACCTCTCAGTCAGTACCTGCCGTGACCTGAAATCATACCCAATGGCTACCCACACCATGAGGCTAGGAGTAACAACCCTGTCCCCGTCTAAACGTTGGAAGTACGGGACGTCTCCCCTGGTCACCGCCACACTCGCTCATACACAATAGTGCAGAAAGGCGATTCATCGCTGAGTACAATGTGACGTTATTCGCCAGCAGTGGATGCTTCCTAGTCGTGGCACCACTCCAACCGTAGCCGTTTGTGTTGTTGTGTTAAAGGCAGACTGTGCAGCCCACGGACGGGACGACATTTCCCTGATCTGACTGCTGCTAGTCTTCGGCCAGTGTTGCGAGATAAGACGGTACATTTCAGAGAGACCATTTTTTATTTTTTGGATGACAGGCGCACATGTGAATTTGTTACGATGTACTGACACACAGTGCGGCGATCCTTCGTTGTGGTTGTCAGCCGTGCTCGCCCAGAACCTTCACGACGAGTAAGTCTGCGCTCACGTTCCAATGCTGTCCTAAATCAGGGCATTGTCGTATCCAAATGCCCAATAGTCCTTCCACTAAGGAAAATTCCGCTAGCGGTACCGGAAATTCACCGCGGGCCCTCTGGATTACCGCCAGCCATTCTAAATAGCTACGGATGCAGACACTCTGCCTAAACAAAAATATTTTTCCATCTCTTTTAACGCCTTGTAGTACCAGTAACCAATGATGCTGCCATAGCCTGCCGATCACTGATGTCATTATCTAATCTATACAAACCAGGAACTGACGTAATCACATTATGTGAAATGACTGCATGTCCACTAGTTCAGTGATAATTTTGTCTTTATACCATATAACTGATGGATTTAAATGTATCTACTGAAAGAAGCTTTGAAGGTACAAAAAAAAAAAGCACTCCGTCTTCAGGCCTACCGGGACCATCCGACCGCCGTGTCATCCCTGGTGGAGGACGCGGATAGGAGGGGCGTGGGGTCGGCACACCGCTCTCCCGGTCGTAAGATGGTAATCTTGACCGAAGCTGCTACTATTCCGTCGAGTACCTCATGAATTGGCATCACGACGCTGAATGCACCCCGAAAAATGGCAATAGCGCATGGCGGCCTGGATGGTCACTCATCCAAGTGCCGACCACGCCCGACAGCGCTTAACATCGGTGATCTCATGGGAGACAGTGTAACCACTGCGGCAAGGCCGTTGTCAGATTTGAAGGTAAACAGTTAAAATCTTCGAGGAAAAAGAAATGTAACCTGCGATTTTTTCCGAGAAGACCAAAAGTGGTGGTGACATACCATACTGACGTTCTACTGTTACGTACTTGACACGCAATCCCGTTATATTAGAGAGCTTGCATAAGGCAGCGAGCCAAACGGAATACAGATGCCTGACGGTTCAGCTGAACGACGCAGCGATTTACTTCGTATGATCTTGTCACTTCTGATGGAATACAATCCACGGCCCACCTTGATACTGTCCAGATAAACCTTCCATGCAAGAGAAATAAGGGATAAATCATAACTGCCAACAATAATCTTTACTCCAATCACAGAGTGAACTACAAAACTTTGGGTTGCCACTATTATACCGACTAAAGTTGTGCACGAACCGAGAAAGCCGTACTCCCACGGTGCTGTCAGATTATTCTCCATGCGCCGCTATCGGTGGAGGATAATGCGCGTGAAATGAGACCCTGAAAGCGTTCCAGCTGACCGAACACACACGGGCCAGAAACTGAATCGCCGCTGCAAAACAAATACGCCGGCCGTGTTCAGAAGTACCGACACTCTGTCTCCATTGTCCCGATTATTGAAATTTCACACCACCGGAGTGACCTGGAGGAGGCACAATGACTCCATTTTTCGCCGTAACGCGAGGTGTAATCGGGATTACAGTGCCGGGACTCCAACTGCGGCCTTTCTTCACAGGCATGTTAATATTTACACAGGATATTTCTTGATGACTAATAGTCCACTTTTTTTTAGTCTGCTTAGCCAAGGTATTGCTTCTTTCTGATCCCTCACGGAGTATCAAGAATGTTCATAGCGGAAAGAAAGAGTGTGGAGTTTTCTCTCCTGTCCAATAGATGAACGAGAAGAAATGTTCCTGTCACGATGCGTTACTAAGACGGAGACACTAACCACGCAAGTTATTTGTGAAAGGTTGTTCGATGAGGGTTACGTTCAATAAACGGCGAAGGTACATTCTAGGAAATTTCGCTTGCTTCTGCTTTAGATAATCAAAGAAGGTTTCTTAGCTCATTTCTAAACCTGTCTTGTTGACTCACTGAGTTTCTTCTTCGTAGGCCGCAGCTCCTAAAATGCGATCTAAGGACAGTGAAGCTTGCAGTGGTTTCAGGAATGCTACTATGATGTTACAATAAAGTCTCACTACGTGGAAAGGCATCTCATTTATTAATTCAGATGCAAATGAGAAATATGTGTTTTCACAATAGAGACTATCTGACAGTCAGTCTGAAATCATCGGTCACACTAACGACCGCTGAGTCTGAACTTTTCGAGCACCATAATATTCAGAAATTTCCATGTCTCTTTAGCTACAATTGTCGCACTACTCAGCATAAAAATTCATTTTGTTTTCTCAAATGAGAAGTAGCACTTTCGATTTCCACGTGTACCCAATTGATGGCAGTACTGGACTGAGGTGGGCTGTCCTCTTTCCAACCTGCCTGCGACGAACGAACATTTGTGACTCGTCGTTTAAGTCCACCAATCAGTAGCAATATTAAATTTATTCTCTTATTAATCCTTGCAGGTCAATTTCGAATAACTGAAACTGTAGGTATATAGACATCAGTGCGAATATAGTCTTCTGCTTTCTAAGAATAGTTTCTTAATTATTTAAACATTAAATCATAATACTGGAAGTTATTCGTCTAGGCGCCTAATCTAACAAAGGATTCCTTATTATGTCTTGACGTTCAGGGACAACATTTCAGGCTCTCATTGTTTTCCCACTCTCCCTGTTGCTTGTGGAATGGGTAATCTCTCGTTCCAACCGGCTCGCACAGTTCCAACAGTGTGCACATTTATCCATACATATTATAAAAGTGTACATACGTATGCTCCACATCTCCTATCCAAGGATAGGACAGTAGAGGGGAAAGGAGGAGATGAATAGAATTTCAATAAATACATAATGGGGCAACACTTGGCATTCAGCTAGTACAGTAAACAGGGTGTTACAAAAAGGTACGGCCAAACTTTCAGGAAACATTCCTCACACACAAATAAAGAAAAGATGTTATGTGGACATGTGTCCGGAAACGCTTAATTTCCATGTTAGAGCTCATTTTAGTTTCATCAGTATGTACTGTACTGCCTCGATTCACCGCCAGTTGGCCCAATTGAAGGAAGGTAATGTTTACTTCGGTGCTTTTGTTGACATGCGACTCATTACTCTACAGTACTAGCATCAAGCACATCAGTATGTAGCATCAACAGGTTAGTCCTCATCACGGTTCAAATGGCTCTGAGCACTATGGGACTTAACATCTATGGTCACCAGTCCCCTAGAACTTAGAACTACTTAAATCTAACTAACCTAAGGACATCACACAACACCCAGTCATCACGAGGCAGAGAAAATCCCTGACCCCGCCGGGAATCGAACCCGGGAACCCGGGCGTGGGAAGTGAGAACGCTGCCGCAAGACCACGAGCTGCGGACTGTTCATCACGAACGTGGTTTTGCAGTCAGTGCAATGTTTACAAATGCGGAGTTGGCAGATGCCCATTTGCTGTATGGATTAGCACGGAGCCGGTCGGGGTGGCCGAGCGGTTCTAGGCGCTACAGTCTGGAGCGGCGCGGCCGCTACGGCCGCAGGTTCGAATCCTGCCTCGGGCATGGATGTGTGTGATGTCCTTAGGTTAGTTAGGTTTAAGTAGTTCTAAGTTATAGGGGACTGATGACCTTAGAAGTTAAGTCCCATAGTGCTCAGAGCCATTTGAACCATTTGATTAGTACGGGGCAATAGCCGTGGCGCGGTACGTTTGTATCGAGACAGATTTCCAGAACGAAGGTGTCCCGACAGAAAGACCTTCGAAGCTATTGATCGGTGTCTTAGGGAGCACGGAACATTCCAGCCTATGACTCGCGACTGGGGAAGACCTAGAACGACGAGGACACCTGCAATGGACGAGGCAATTCTTCGTGCGCTTGACGATAACCCTAATGTCAGCGTCAGAGAAGTTGCTGCTGTACAAGGTAACGGTGACCACGTCACTGTATGGAGAGTGCTACGGGAGAACCAGTTGTTTCCGTGCCATGTACAGCGTGTGCAGGCACTATCAGCAGCTGATTGGCCTCCACGGGTACACTTCTGCGAATGGTTCATCCAACAATGTGTCAATCCTCATTTCAGTGCAAAGGTTCTCTTTACGGATGAGGCTTCATTCCAACGTGATCAAATTGTAAATTTTCACAGTCAACATGTGTGGGCTGACGAGAATCCGCACGCAATTGTGCAATCACGTCATCAACACAGATTTTCTGTGAACGTTTGGTCAGGCGTTGTTGGTGATGTCTTGATTGGGCCCCATGTTCTTCCACCAACGCTCAATGCAGCAGCACGTTATCATGATTTCATACGGGATACTCTACCTGTGCTGCTAGAACATGTGCCTTTACAAGTACGATACAACATGTGGTTCATGCACGATAGAGCTCCTGCACATTTCAGTCGAAGTGTTCGTACGCTTCTCAACAACAGATTCGGTGACCGATGGATTGGTAGAGGCGGACCAATTCCATGGCCTCCACGCTCTCCTGACCTCAACCCTCTTGACTTTCATTTATGGGGGGCATTTGAAAGCTCTTGTCTACGCAGCCCTGGTACCAAGTGTAGAGACTCTTCGTGCTCGTATTGTGGACGGCTGTGATACAATACCCCATTCTCCAGGGCTGCATCAGCGCTTCAGGGATTTCATGTGACGGAGGGTGGATGCATGTATCCTCGCTAACGGAGGATATTTTGAACATTTCCTGTAACAAAGTGTTTGAAGTCACGCTGGTACGTTCTGTTGCTGTGTGTTTCCATTACATGATTAATGTGATTTGAAGAGAAGTAATAAAATGAGCTCTAACATGGAAATAAGCGTTTCCGGACACATGTCCACATAACACATCTTCTTTCTTTGTGTGTGAGGAATGTTTGGCCGTACCTTTTTGTAACACCCTGTATAATGAATCATGAACCGCAGTCTGACACAAACGTCACAAGAGAACTGTTAGGACAAAGCGGAGATAAATACGTATCGAAAACCGAATGAGATGGGACAGTGCTGGACCCATCTAGTCCGTATTGGGAGAGTGGTGTTCGAATCTTCCGCCACTCACCGTGGTACAAGTGTTCCACCTTTTCTCTAAATGAGCTTAGTGAACAACTCTAAATAAACCATCTCGGCTGCTTTTCTGTAAGTTGTTTTATTCCCACCCCCGTTTATATTATTAGAAAATCGCTATCTTTAGATCGATGTACACATTGGTGAAAAAAGTCATGGCATACATCCTAATAGCGTGACGGACCTCCTTTCCTCGTGAGTAGTGTAGCAGCTCGACGTGGCTTGGACCCGACATGTCGTTGGAAGTCACCTGCAGAAATGGTGAGCCATGCTGCCTCTATTGTCGTCCATAACTGCGAAAGCGTTGCCGGTGCAGGAGTTTGTGCACGAACTGACATCTCGATTACGCCCCATAAATGTTCGATGGGTGGCCAAATCATTCGCTCTAATTGTCAAGAATGTTCTTCAAACCAACTGTGAGAAACTATGGCCCAGAGCCATGGCGCATTGTCATCCACAAAAGTTTCATCTTTCTTAGGGACCATGAAGTCCATGAATGGCTGCAAATGTTCTCGCAGTAGCTGAACATAACCATTTCCAGTCCATTATCGATTCAGTTGGACGAAAAGAGCCAGACCATTCCATGTAAACGCAACCCACACCATTACAGGGTAACCACCAGTTTACACAGTGCCTTGTTGACAACTTGGGTCCATGGCCTCGTGGAGTCTGAACCGCACTTGAACTCTACCACCAGCTCTTACCACATGAAATCGGGACTTACCTGACCAGGCCGCGGTGTCCAGTCTTCTAGCCTCCAACGGATATTGTCACCAGCCCAAGAGGGGCGCTGTGTCACTGTCGTGCTCTTAGCTAAGGCATTGGTGTCGGTCGTCTGCTGCCACAGCCCATTGATGTCAAATTTCGCCGTCATAACACATATGATAGTAGTACGTTCTACATTGATTTCGGCTGTTATTTCATGCAGTGTTGGTTGATTGTTACCACCGGCAAGTCTACACAAACAGTACAGCTGTCGTTCGTTAGGCGGAGGCCGTAGGCCACTGGTTAGTTCATGGTGAGAAGTAAGGTCTGAGATTTGGTATTCTCGGCGCTCTCTTGACACTGTGGACCTCAGAATATTGAATTCCCTAACGATTTCTGAAATTGAATGTCTCATGAATCTAGATACAACTACCATTCTGCGATCAAAGTCTATTAATTGCCGTCGTGCGGCTATAATCACGTCGGAAACGTTCCCACATAAATCACCTGAACCCAAATGACGACGCCGACAATGCACTCCCGTTTTATACGTCGTATAAGCGATGCTATCGACATTTGCATACGTGCATATCGCTACTGCATGACTTTTGTCACTTCAGTGTATAAAACGAGACCTACAGCACTGTTTATTTTCAATAAAACTATTTTCAGTCATTGTGCTTTCAACATTGCAGCACAGTCAGAAATCGTGATAATATAATATATATATATATATATATATATATATATATATATATATATATATATATATATGAAACTATCAGCCTCGATTGCGGGATGAAACCAATCTTTACCTAGGTTTCAGCCCAAATAATTGAGCCTTCTTCAGAAGATATACCTGAATCTATAATTTGTCTGAGACGGCATGGTCTAGAAATAAAATTAAAACAACCTGAACTTTAAAAATGCTGTACATATGTAGTAAGTCAGCACCAAGACTTAACCTAAGCTCTGGCGTTCACCTCGTCTTCATGGACGCCGTACGATGGACCTCGGGATCATGTGCTCCTCTTAATGTTATATTATGCCCGTCTTTCGGAAAAAAAATTAGAGAGGCTGGCGTTTAGGCTGCCATGAAAACTAAGTGATTAACTTGAAAAGCTACGTTCACTCGACGTGTCCAACCAGTAATTACATAATATGTAAACTGAAGGTGGAGTTGGGAGAAAGGAAAGGAAATGAAAGGAAAGAAAAGGAAAGGAAAGGAAAGGAAAGGGAAGGAACTATTGATGTCAGTTGCACCAGGGGGATACTGCAGGAGCCTCCACGAAGATTGTGTTCACCACACGAACAACAAGCAATGGGGCGTCCCCTGGAAACAACCTAGTCGCCAAATCCTGCAAACACCGGAGCACCAAAACCAAAGATGCCAAAACAGCTCTCTGAAGAGCCCCAAAAAAGGCCTTTATCAAGACCATCACTAGTGACAACTTCCTGCAATATTGAAGGCTTATCTGTAAATAAAGAAATTTTATTATCTGACATGTGCAAACGAAACAACTGTGATGTTTTAGTGATACAAGAAACACACAGAGCACCAACTAGCCATAGACCAAAAATACAGGGCATGAAATTAGTTCTTGAGAGACCACACGAAAGGTACGGAAGTGCTATATTTGTGAAACCGAACTTAGACTATGCTCCTGTGCTTTGACCTGCGAAGAAAATATAGAAATTTTAACTATTGACTTACATTCATGTACTGTAACATCCGTGTACAAACCACCTAGTGCGTGGTTCAAATTTTCGGAGCCTGGAAATTTCCATTCAAGAAACATTAAAGTTGTACTAGGAGATTTTTAACTGTCACGGTCTCGCATGGTGCTATAAAGAGACAAATGACGATGGAGAAATGCTGGAGATCTGGGCAGACCAGGCTAAACTGAAATTGATACATGACCCAAAGTTGCCTGCATCATTTAACAGCGGAGGATGGAAACGAGGATGTAATCCAGATAACATCTTTGTCTCCGAGAAGGTATCCCTGCAAACTGTAAAGCAAATTCAGGACCCAATTCCAAGATCGCAACACAGAGCAATAACTTGCTCCATTACGGCAGTAATCAAATCAGATGTAATGCCCTTCAAGAGACACTTCAACTTCAAAAAAGCTCATTTGGAACTCTTCACAGAGGACCTTGATAAGGAGATCTTGGAAATTAAAGCAGAAGTACAATCATATGAAACTTTTATAGACCTCGTCAAGAAAATCTCCCGACGGCGCATACCTAGAGGGTGCCGCACTCAGTATATCGCTGGACTCAATGGTAGCAGCAAGGAAGCTCTGAAAAAGTATGAATAACTTTACAATAGGGACCTCCTCTTAGAGGAAACGATCCAGGCAGGTGAGGTACTGATGTCTGGTATCTCCGAAGCGAGAAAGGAAAAGTGGTGCAGCCTCCTACAAGAGACGGACGTGAAGCACAGCAGTAGGAAGGCATGGAAACTGGTCAATAGTCTCAACAACGACCCAACAGAACCACGACCAAATTACAGTGAAGTTACACCTGCTCAGATAGCTCAACAACTGCTCATGAACGGAAAAACTAAAAGGAAGATCAGGAATGGCAAGATCAAAAGAAAATTGAACGAGGAGATTAGCTATCTAGCTCGCCCGTTCTTGATTCAGGAGCTACAAGACGCCATCAACGATTTGAAAAACAATAGGGCCACTGGCCTCGACGATCTGAGATCTGAGCAAATTAAACATTTTGGACCGAGAGTACAAGCATGGATCCTAGAGCTAATGAACAACTGTATTATAACAATGCAAATTCCTAAACTGTGGTGGAAAGCTCAGTTTGTTGCGTTACTAAAACCAAGGAAAGACCCAACTGAAGCAAAAAATTTCCGGCCTGTCTCACTGCTTTGTCATCTATTTAAAGTGCTGGAACGAATGATCCTCAAACGTATAGCTGATTATATGGACAAAGCCCTCATTAACGAACAAGCTGGATTTCGACCATGAAAATCATGCTGTGGCCAAATCCATAATCTCACACAGTACATCGAAGACGGCTATCAGAGAGGAGAAGTAACTGGGTTCACATTCCTAGATCTCAGTGCCGCATATGACACAGTTAACCATAAGTTGCTTACCCAGAAAGTGTATAATGTCACTAAGGACTATATCCTTTCTATGTTCGTGCAATACATGCTACAGGACAGACGCCACTACGTAACCTTACAATCTAAAACCAGACGATGGAGGACACAGAAAAATGGACTTGCACAGGGTAGTGTCTTGGCGCCAATATTATTTAACATCTATACGAATGACCTTCCCATCAGCCACCAGACACGAATGTTCATTTATGCCGATGATGCAGCAGTGGCCACACAGGATAAAACCTTTGAACAAGTGGAGGAGAATCTCACAGGAGCCTTAACAGAACTTGCTACTTATTACGAAGGCAATAATCTCAAACCAAACCCTAGTAAATCTCAAGTTTCCGCCTTCAATCTTAGGAACAAACAAGCCAAACGGAAACTCCGAGTCATGTGGCAAGGGGAAGAGCTGAAGCATACAAACAGCCCAAAATACCTGGGAGTAACATTGGACAGAGCGCTTACTTTTAAGCAGCACTGTCACAACACTAAAAAATGGTCTGTGCCAGGAACAACATACTGCGGAAGCTAACAGGTTCATCGTGGGGAACTCAGCACCACGTGTCTGGCGCTGAGTATCTCAGCAGCCGAATACGCGGCGCCAGTTTGGAGGAACTCTGCTCACACTAAGCAAGTTGACGTCGCCGTAAACGAAACTGTACGTACTGCCACAGGATGCCTCCAACCAACTCCCAAAGACAAAATTTATCCCATCATAGGCATAGCACCACCCACTATCCGCAGACAAGTAGCCGCATAGATCGAAAGGTCAAAACAAAAGAATGATCCTCGGCACCCGATGCATATGCACCGAGAACAACGTGTCCGGCTGAAATCCCGCAAGAGTTTCATTGAAACTGCTGAAGAGCTCGCCACCAAGCCCGTCGCAAGGCGGCTATCTCTTTGGGAAGAAATGGTGCCACACTCCACAATGGAACTACTTGAGGAGGGATCTGCAGGATTTCAATTACCTTTTACAACTTGGAGGTCATTAAACCGGCTGCGCACTGGAGTAACTGGGTGCAAATCAAACCTATTTAAATGGGGCTACAGTGATAGCGATAGGTGTGAATGCGGAGCAATACAGGACTTGGACCACCTATTGATTTGCCCAGTTATGTCTATAACATGCATTAAAGACGACAAAGCAACCTACTTTGCTAATTAATGGAAAGGGAAGATATAATTGGTGCATCCGGATACGGAAGAAGAAGAACCAGAACTTTATGCGGAATCGGTGGCAACGAGTGAAAATGTGTGCTGCACTGGGATTCGCACCCTGGAATCTCCTGTTCACCAGACATTTGCTATAACCATCTTTCTTTCTTGTTATAAGAGAACCCATAAAAAGGTGTTGGCCCCTGACTACACAATTTCCAACGGTAATACCTAAACTAAGAAAGGAGAAAAGGGAAGGAGAGAAAGGGTAAGAGATGTATGCAACAGAGAATATTTCTTCGGACCTGTAGAGTGAGTTCCATGAAAGCCGCCAGTAGTTGTGGACAAATCCATGCACACCTTCACGAAATAAAGCAGAAAACCGTTGGGGATCATAGTATCAAATAAATAAATAAATAAAATAAAATAAAAATAAACAATCGTGCATCATATCAACTGCGCATTGCAGGGAAATTCCAACTGCACTCGAAAGGAAGTTGGAGTGCAGCTGCACTCCAAAAGAAGTTGGAAAATATTGTCTGTATTTTGGATTTTGGACACTGGTGTTATGTCGTTGGTAACGTAAGTCCAAATATTGAGAATACTCTTCTTGAAGTGCTAAAAGGATATCGAGCATGCAATGCAGCGGAACCAGTTCACAGAGCGAATCTTCGTTTACAGATAGTACACGTCACCTGGGAACAATATCATTTGCGTTGTTATTCGGTGAGGAATATCACTTGTGAGGAATGCCAAAATTCGCTGGATCAAGGGGCAGACGTCTGGACCACAAACGAAGCTATGATCGTCCGTTTCCGGCACCCCGCACGTGATGCAGAGCTAGGTGAACTTGATGAAAAGGAGAACGATTCGGTTGTTTCTCGCTGATGGTGATACACCACGTGCAGTAGTGCCAAAAAATGGGGCGCTCACCGCCTATAATATTTTGCGCCACCTGTAGTGCGGGTACTTCTGTACTGGGGGCGCGGGCCAATTTCATCTCAGTGTAGACCACTTTCGTCGACAACAAGCGCACATGCGGTAAAGAACCAGAAAGGTAGTTGTGAAACAGAAAAAAGAGTCCGATGTTACAGAATGGCGCTGGAATGTCCGACAGTCCCACTGAAGGAGCCAACAAGGCCGGGGCATATGCATCATGCAGTACACTGGTAACGCCTGTCGGGCAACGCCGTCAAATCGTCGACTATGAACTGAGACAAAAAGGGCCCGAGATCAGTCCAGTACAGACACACATACACTCGGGCCGGGGAAGAGTGAGGGATTCATAGCGGGATTTGATAATAAGCCAGTCGGGGTTCTCAAATCAGCGAGTGCGAGGTACAAAAGCGATAAAGGTGACCAGAAGAATGTGCAACGTAGTGCGTCAAACTGGAGAGGTCGCCATTAACGTGTTTCCACGTGTTCACAAGTTGGAGGTGGTCGACGATCAAGGTAAGCTCTGCACAAGGTGAATGACGCGGCACCTGATTTTTGGGATGGAGGGTGGAATTAAAATTACCACCTTGCACCAATACATCTCGCCGCCCCACAAAAAGAATTAAGACTGCCTCTGCAAAGAAGTCAAAATGTTCCCCAGCGCCTCCCCAATCCTGAAGGAGCACAGATGCTGATAATTCGGACACCGAATAGTGTGAGAGCCACGACTCTCGCATCCAAGAGATTATGGAGTAGCCGACGGTATTCCTTAACGGATGAGAATCACAACACCGCTGCCGGTATCTGATACGTGGAATACGAAAGGGACGTACACAAACGAAGCTATGATCGTCCGTTTCCGGCACCCCGCACGTGATGCAGAGCTAGGTGAACTTGATGAAAAGGAGAACGATTCGGTTGTTTCTCGCTGATGGTGATACACCACGTGCAGTAATGCCAAAAAATGGGGCGCTCACCGCCTATAATATTTTGCGCCACCTGTAGTGCGGGTACTTCTGTACTGGGGGCGCGGGCCAATTTCATCTCAGTGTAGACCACTTTCGTCGACAACAAGCGCACATGCGGTAAAGAACCAGAAAGGTAGTTGTGAAACAGAAAAAAGAGTCCGATGTTACAGAATGGCGCTGGAATGTCCGACAGTCCCACTGAAGGAGCCAACAAGGCCGGGGCATATGCATCATGCAGTACACTGGTAACGCCTGTCGGGCAACGCCGTCAAATCGTCGACTATGAACTGAGACAAAAAGAGCCCGAGATCAGTCCAGTACAGACACACATACACTCGGGCCGGGGAAGAGTGAGGGATTCATAGCGGGATTTGATAATAAGCCAGTCGGGGTTCTCAAATCAGCGAGTGCGAGGTACAAAAGCGATAAAGGTGACCAGAAGAATGTGCAACGTAGTGCGTCAAACTGGAGAGGTCGCCATTAACGTGTTTCCACGTGTTCACAAGTTGGAGGTGGTCAACGATCAAGGTAAGCTCTGCACAAGGTGAATGACGCGGCACCTGATTTTTGGGATGGAGGGTGGAATTAAAATTACCACCTTGCACCAATACATCTCGCCGCCCCACAAAAAGAATTAAGACTGCCTCTGCAAAGAAGTCAAAATGTTCCCCAGCGCCTCCCCAATCCTGAAGGAGCACAGATGCTGATAATTCGGACACCGAATAGTGTGAGAGCCACGACTCTCGCATCCAAGAGATTATGGAGTAGCCGACGGTATTCCTTAACGGATGAGAATCACAACACCGCTGCCGGTATCTGATACGTGGAATACGAAAGGGACGTACTCATAAAGGTTAGCAAAACTACTTGTATGCACTTCTTGTAAAAGGGCCACGTGTAAGTCCGCTGCACGAAGTCTATCGTGGAGTATCGCAGGTTTATGTGGGGCACGGCTGATGACATTCATTGTAGGTAGGCTGTATGTCTGTTCTGCCACTCCTGCTATTGACACATGGCGTCTAGCAGTGGTTTCCAGCCGGGGCAGACCACAGAAGATGCTCGAACCTTTGAGGTTACTGTGATGAGGTATTAGGGGGCAAAACTGACTGAATGCAGCTGCCCCCGGTGTACATAGGCCGTTCCGATTCCTTCTCTACATCATTCAACCAAGAAACAGGAGCAACACCACTGTGTTGTCCAGGGGTGGAATAATCAGGATGCCACTACATGTCGGCGATCTCCTGAGTCATCTTGTCGATGGACGGCACAGACAGCAGAGAGGAATTCGTAAAGGCTGCGGAGGACAAACCATTCAGGTAGATGGGGAAGGAGGCATGCTCATCTACAGGTCTTTCGAGATCGATGCATCTTCTGACATCTGTTGGCCATCCTGCGCAGCCATCCTAAAGACGCGATAGTTAGATGGCATACGACTGCGTTTCTTGCGCTTCCTCGGTGACATCTGTTTTCGAATGTGTTGTCCCGTATTGGGGTGGGATTAGCCGTCATCTGAACCTGGCCCAACCAGATGGAAGGGCTGGGTGGTACGACGCCCGAGTCGACGCCCATCACAACTGTAACGTCGCTTATCGGGCTATGACAGGTGTCTGAGGGCGTCGTTTCCGTCGGAGGTGATGGAGGGGGAATCTGAGGACTCACAGACTCTCAGCGTCCAGCAACGATGGCAGATTGAAGGGAACCTGAACCGATGCATCTAACACCTTCGCTACAGCATAGGTGGAAAGGAGTACTACAGATGTCAGGGGCGGTGCGACATCTCCTACCGGCGTCTGAAGCAGGAGTCTGTGGAGGCGTCTGCGGAGGCAATCCGACCGGACGTGCTACTTCTGGCCACAGCCCGCACAAGTTTGTGGTTGACCACTGTACATCATAATCGTCCGCGCACTGTCAGTCATCAAATAAGAAGGCACGTGCTTTGTGACTTATAGTTTGATCCGAAACAAGGTTTTTAAGTAGTGGTAGATCTCTAAGATCTGCGACGTGCCTGATGACGTAGCGGAAGGCAGATACATCGAACTGTACCTCAGAAGGAAGTTCAAAAACACGCAGGGTGTGGTGGCCGAACCCTGCATGATCAACTGAAACAGTTCCGACTTGACCATCAGTGTGCATGAATTTGTCCCTGTATGAAACTTCCGATAGCACCAGTGCAAACTTCTATGGACCACAGTTTGATGTACATGACGATGCTGGTGATGGAGAAGTGAATTCCTACCTCTTGAGGTGCGAAATGAAGTTCGTCATGAATAAACTATTCCACTTCGTGCGCTCGAGGCCGTGCATGTTCGGCTTGAAACAAGATCTTCACAGTCGCACGGCGATAAGATAACGCAATTGCAGTTCAGGAATTAAAGGAAGGTAGCGACACAGTACCGCGCGCTAACGTGTGAGCAAAAACACGCCTGCGGAGCACTGTTCGAACCGCCGAGCACGTCCGCTTCGTGTCACGACTATGAGCCGAAATTACTGGACCATTCGGAAACAGTGTTTATGGCAATTACGAGTTCATGGAATATCGTGTCACGCCTCCCGGCCGACTAATATTCCCATCTAGTGCCACATATCAGCGGTTCCCGTCCATATCCTCCATGCTCACCGCTATGAGATTCCCGTGGGAGTTCGAACATGATTGTGCATCCACACTGAAGGTGGATGATTCACAAACCATCGAGGTGCTAGGTGGGAATGTGAGTCGGGCGGGAGGCGTTCCCAGGTAGTGCGTGCATAGCCGATAAACTCTCTGTCCGGGTGGCACAGTGGTTAACGCATCTATCTAATAAGCTGGAGATCCCAGGTTAGAATCCTGGTCCTGTACACATTTTGACTTATTGCCGCTGATTACGCTTAAAGTCCGGATGCAGCTGACTTCAACAGTTCCTTCCCTATCCTTTCCCTTCCCTCCCTTCCACCATCACTTTACAAAATATTCTATCAGAGCTGCGGATTCCGCGTGATGTTTGTTCCTTCAGACTTGTTCGAAGGAACAGATACCACCTATTCATATAACTGATTCGCCTGTATGGGCAATGAATCCACCACGTTCAGTGCGGATGCATAAAAACAATCGATCTCCTGCGGGAATATCGGAGTGGATAGCATAAAGGACATGGACGTCGATTGCTGATAGGTGCCGCTCGGTCGAGGTATGGGTTGGCTGGGAGGTGTGCTGAGACAGTTCGCGCACAGGCGATAAACAGTCTGTCTGGGTAGCTAAGTGATTATAGCAACTGCCGAGTAAGCGGAAGTTCCCGGGACCGAATCCCGTTCCAAAACACATTTTTAATCCTCACCGGTGATTCCACATAAAGTCTCGACGCAGCTCACATCAGTAGTTCCTTCCCTTTCCTTTCTCCCCCTCCACCTTCAGCTTACGTAACATGTATCACAGCTGTGGATTCTGCGCGGTGTTATAATTAAGAAAGTTTTACCGATGCAGGGTTTCTCGATTACGGCCCATAAGCTTTCGGGCGATCTGGGTGACCAAATCATTCGCTCTAATTGTCCAGAACGTTCTTCAAACCAATCGCAAACTGTTGTAGCCCGATGACACGCCGCAATGTCGTCCATAAAACTTCCATTGTTGTGTAGGAAAATGATTTCCATGAATGGCTGAAAATGGTCTCAGTTGGTTCAGTTGGACCAGAGGACCCTGGGCATTCCACGTAAAATCATACCTCACACCATTACGGAGTCACCATAAGCTTGCACAATGTATTGTTGACAACTTGAACCATATGACCGTGGAGTCTGCGTCACACTCGAACCCTACGATGCGCTCTTACCAAATGAAATCGCGACTCACCTGACCAGGGCACAGTCGCCTGGGGTCCAACCGATACGTTCACGAACCCAGCAGAGGCACTGCAGGCCATGTCATGCTGTTAGCAAAGGCGCTCGCGTCGGTCGTCTGCTGCCATAGCCCATTAACTCCAAATTTCGCCGCATTGTCCTAACAGATAAGTTCTTCGTACGTTCAATATTGATTTCTGTGGCTATTTCACCCAGTGTTGCTTGTCTGTTAGCACTGACAACTCTACTCAAATGCCACTACTCTCGCTCGTTACGTGGAGGACTTTGGCCACTGTATTGTTCGCAGTGAGAAGCACGCTCTTGACATTGTGGATCTCGCAGTATTGAATTCCCCAACGATTTCAGAAATGGTTGCCCCATGCGTCTAATTCCAACTATCATTCCGCGTTCAAAGTCTGTTAATTCCCTTCTTGCGGCCATAATGACGTAGGGATCATTTTCCCATGAATCATCTGGGTACAAATGACACCTCTGCTAATGCACTGCTGTTTTATACATTGTGTATGCAATAATGTCGCCATTGCACATGTGCATATACACTAATGGCCATTAAAATTGCTACACCCCCGAAGATGACGTGCTACAGATGCGAAATTTAACCGAAAGGAAGAATATGCTTTGATATGCAAATGATTAGCTTTTCAGAACATTCACACAAGGTTGGCGCCGGTGGCGACAACTACAACGTGCTGACACGAGGAAAGTTTCCAACCGTTTTCTCATACAGAATCAGCAGTTGACCGGCGTTGCCTGGTGAAACGTTGTTGTGACGGCTCGTATAAGGGGAAGAAATGCGTACCATCACCTTTCCGACTTTGATAAAGGTCTGATTGTAGTCTATCGCGATTTCGGTTTATCGTATCGCAACATTGCTGCTCGCGTTGCTCGATATCCAATGACTGTTAGCAGAATATGGAATAGGTGGGTTCAGGAGGGAAATATGGAACGCCGTGCTGGATCCCAACTGTCTCGTATCACTAGCAGTCGAGATGACAGGCATCTTATCCGCATGGCTGTAACGGATCGTGCAGCCACTTCTCGATCACTGAGTCAACAGATGGGGACGTTTGCAAGACAACAACCAACTGCACGAACAGTTCGACGACGTTTGCAGCAGCGTGGACTATCATCTCGGAAACCATGGCTGCGGTTATCCTTGACGCTGCATCACAGACAGGAGCGCCAGCGTTGGTACACTCAACGACGAACCTGGGTGCACGAATGGCAAAACGTCATTTTTTCGGATGAATCCATGTTCTGTTTACAGCATCATGATGGTCGCATCCGTGTTTGGCAACATGGCGGTGAACGCACATTGGAAGCGTGTATTCGTCATCGGCATACTGGCGTATCACCTAGCGTAGTGGTATGGGGTGCCATTGGTTACACGTCTCGGTCGCCTCTTGTTCGCATTGACGGCACTTTGAACAGTGGACGTTACATTTCAGATGTGTTACGACCCGTGGCTCTAGCCTTCATTCGATCCCTGCGAAACCCTACATTTCAGCAGGATAATGCACGACCGCATGTTGCAGGTCCTGTACGGGCCTTTCTGGATACAGAAAATGTTCGACTGCTGCCCTGGGCAGCACATTCTCCACATCTATCACCATCTGAAAATGTCTGGTCAATGGTGGCCGAGCACCTGGCTCGTCACAATACGTCAGTCACTACTCTTGATGAAGTGTGGTATCGTGTTGAAGCTGCATGGGCAGTTGTACCTGTACACGCCATCCAAGCTCTGTTTGACTCAATGCCCGGGCGTATCAAGGCCGTTATTACGACCAGAGGTGGTTGTTCTGGGTACTGATTCCTCAGGATCTATGCACCCAAATTGCTTGAAAATGTAATCACGTGTCAGTTCTAGTATAATATATTTGTCCAATGAATACCCGTTTATCATCTTCATTTCTTCTTGGTGTAGCAATTTTAATGGCCAGTAGTGTAGCTATCCCATGATTATTGTCACCTCAGTGTGAAGACTGTGGGTTACCGGGAGGTGGTGAGTGCTGCGGCGGTCTGCAGCCTCGCGAAACGGGAGACCCGGATGGAGGTCGCAGCGGTGGCCGGCGAGCGGACGGGCAGCGCGATGGTAGCGACGAGGCCTCGGCCCCCAAAGAAGCCGCTGAGGGCCGGCCAGCAGCAAGCAGCCACAAAAAGCGGCGGACGCGTGCCGCGGTGGTCGCCGTGGAGGGGGCAGCGGCGGCGGCGGCGGCAGGTGATGCGGCGGGGAGATGCTTGGATAAACAGCGCGGGAATATATCAGCGTCATCGTGCCTCCAGCTGCGGCAGCGACGCCCCGGCTTTTCACCGCCGGTCGCCGTTCCTCACGGCTACCTCATTTCGGGCCACTTTCCCCACTTTTTTGTGCTTTCATTCCACCACATTCCATACTCTTTCTGTCTGACAGTTTTTTCCCCCTACCCTGCGTCTGATCAGACACTGGGATGATTGGACTGGCGGTTCGCGTTGATTGAATAACGTGACGGAGAGAAGAGTGAGGAGGTCATTTAACTCTCCCGGTGATAGACACGGACAGCTTCGGCGCTGTAGTATATTGTCCTGGCATGGGCATTAGTATATGCTCGTGACATCATTGTAAAACCACCGCCGTCGCCTCGGTGTAGCTAACAGGTACCAGGATGTCTGCACTCGTTCTGGGGTTTTCAGGCTGGAAACCCATTGGTAGATGCAATACTCGGCGGGCTGTGGAGGATACGTTGTGGTATACCATTCCCTGACAGAGTTAGTCTCTAAATTCACATTGGTTTAAGGGGATTTAAGGATTTACAGATTTAAATATTTTTGAAAAATCCACAAACTACAATTTGAAAGGTATTTTCGACCTTAGCACACAATGGCACCTATCCTTCGCCAAGTACAAGAGTTGTGTCTTAACGTGTATGTGATAGGTGTCAGAAGCGCAACGTCACGCAACTCCGTTTTTTAAACCTCGTGTTAGTACACAGCGCATAGTTTATACCAGTACTTTTCAATCTGCGTATTTATTTTTTGCACTAACTTTTGTGTAGTACAGTTACCAGTACAAAGCTCATACTTCTGTTTTCAGTAGAGAAATTTATTCCTGTTTTAAGAGCTAGCGAATCTTACGATCTTATGCTATAGTGAGAACTCTGCAGAGCAGGGTTTAGTGTTTGTTTATTCTCCTCGTTTACATTTTGCGTACGTTCCAAGTAGCGTCACAATCGGGCAGTTTTCTGTTTTGTGGGGGCCTGTTTCTACTTTCACAGTTACTCCCCAGTGCATTGTTTTTTTTTTTTTTTTCAGATCTGATTTTGTCTCTTACACATTATGATATGGATACAGAGTGTGCTTGTTGTGAGTGGACACAAGATTGACTTCTGTCTGTAAACAGCTGGAGGTTGTGTTGTCCACGGTCTATGGGTTCCTGGCTCTGTTTAAACCTGGAACGACATCAGGGAGCCTGTGAAGAGATCTGCAACACCTTTGGTGCCTTTGGAGTCATCTGTTGACCTAGTTGTTGTTGGGTCTTGCGCTATGCGACATATGACCGGTTTGTTTTCACTAGAGAGTGATTGGCGGACTGCAGTGGTTTCTTATATCACTGGACGGAGGGAATAAGAGGTAGTAGCGACAGGGCTGGCCCCTGAGACCCTAGCAAATAGTACGACGTGCTACCTAGTGTCCATAAGGTCCGTAACACTTCTGAGCCAGCACGGGATGCCTCTCCTGTTGGGCCAATGGACCACTTTCCTGTCCAGTTCGAACAGCTGCAGAGGGTGCGTACGCTAGTCATTAGGAGCTTCAACGTTAGGCAGACAATGGAGCAGTTCAGGGAACCAGCAGGCAGGCAAGTAAGAATGCTAGTATGCACTCGGTATGATCGCAGGTGGGTGTCGTTTGTGCTCTCCATTTCTGAGCCAACACGGGATGTGTTGGGCCAGAGGATGATTTTCCCGTCCAGTTCTAACAAGCACAGAAGATGGGTATACTGGTCATTGGCAGCTGCAACATTAAGCGGGTAATGTAGCCCCTCAGGGAAATAGCAGGCAGGGCAGGTAAAAATACCAGTACCCACTCGGTAAGTTTGCTGCGGGTTTTCATCCGTGACGTTGAGGAGGCGCTGCCAGCGGCTTTTTTGAGTCATCAGTCTTGCGGTTCGTTTGATGTGGCCGTCAAGAATTCCTCCCCTGTGACAAACTCTTCGTCTCACAGCAGCACTTGCAACCTTCGTTCTCAATTATTTGGTTGATGTATTCCAGTCTCTGTCTTCCTCTACAGTTTTTGCCCTCTACAGCTCACTCTGGTACCATGGAAGTCATTCCCTGACGTCTTAACACATTTCCTACCAACCTGTCTCCTTGTTAGTGTTTCCCAAATATTCCTTTCTTCTCCGATTCTGCGCCGAACCTCTTCATTCCTTATATATCAGTCCACATAATTTTCAACATTCGTCTGTAGCACTACATCTCGAATGCTTCAATTCTCTCCAGTTTCGATTTTCTCACAGTCCATGTTTCACTACCTTACGTGCATTCTCAGAAATTTCTTCCTCACCATAAGGCCAATTTTTGATAGTAGTAGACTTCTCTTGAATCGGTAACTAACTGCCTGCCAAAATCGAAGACATATTCTGAGATTTATATATACCACGAATGAATAATCGGAACGGGACGAAAGTTGGCAGATGGTCTTTACATGTACCAACAAACAAGTAATTACAGTTTCAGGAAAAAATTGGATGATTTATTCAAGAGAAGAGCTTCATAAATTGAGCACGTTAAAAAGGTATTAGTGCATCTCTGATCCTTTTCTGTTACATCGTCTAAATCCTAAACTGGTTGGAGGTATCCCAACCATATCCGAGACGTCTGCAGACTTGTTCTCGCGGGTCTTTGGGTGATAACTGAAAGCGGAATTCTTCTCCAGTGAATGACATTCCACATTCCAGGCAGAAGACGTGTCTGGAGACACTCCATACAGCGGTAGGATACCAACTTGATTGTCGCCGGTCATATGGTGTGACAATCAGGAGAGATGGTCCGGGGTGCCAATTCTTTTCACAGCAGGACCCCTTTGGTTGGCATCAGCGTAACCCTTACATCACAGCTGTATGTGGATGATATTCTACCCTTCGTTTTGTTGCCCTTCAAGGCAAGCCGCCTTGAGCTTACATGTCAGCTGGATGATGCCCATCCTCACACGTTGAGGGTTTCTCCTGCCTGTCTTCGTGCTTGCTAAACCCTACCCTGGCCAGCAAGGTCACTCGATCTTCCACCAATTGAGGAAGTTTGGAGCATTATGGGCAGAGCCTTCCAACAAGCTCGAGATTTTGACCATCTACGCACGAATTGGACGCAATTTATGCCTCAGGAGGATATCCAACAACTCCGTCAGTCAGTGCCAAGCCGAATAAGTGCTTGCTTAAAGTCCAACGGTTCACCAACGTGTTATTGACATGCTCAATTTGTGAAGCTCTTTCTCTTGGATAAATCATACATACTTTCTGATACTGCAGATTTTTTTTTTTTTTTTTTTTTTTTGTATACATGTTCATCATGCCTAACTGTTTCCACCTCATTTGAATAATTCCTTCGTGGTGCATCGTTTTCTCCTTTTGTCTTAGAGTGTATATCAGTGACAGTGTCCTTAGCGAATGTTCGTCCTCGCAGATCTGATATTGAAAAAGTTGATACGAAGTTAGTGAACTGCAGGAACTTCCATGAAGAGGTCCTACAATCAGTATGGAAGCTAACGGTGACCAAACAGTATTAGGAACAAAAGTTGGTTAAAGCTGGAAGTGGATAGCTAAGAAATATTAAGTTCAGATAGGAATATTTATCTTAAGGTTTGGTTAGTCGTTAACGGTGGTGGCCTATTTTTTGCGGTAAGAAATTCCGAAAGTGAATTAGTCTGGGTGATGTTAAGCATCAAAGGTAGGTAAAAAATGGTAATCGAATGCTTTTGTATACTGTATGGGTCTGGAACTGTAATGGTGGAGCGCTTCAGAGAGAACTTGCACAATATCGTTATTAAATTTCCTAATCAGGCAATTGTAATAGTGGGTGACTTCATCTTGTGAAATGTTGATTAGAAGAATCATGCTGTCATAACTGATGCCAGAGACAGGGATTCGTATGACAATATTCTGAATGTTTTGTACAAAAATTACATTTAGTAAATAATTAGAGAATCAAATCGCGAAGGTAACATCTTTGGTCTTTCTAGAAACAAACAGACCTGAACTTATCGAATCTGTTAACAAAGAGGAAGGTGTCAGTGATTATAACGCTGTCATAGAAACTTCGGATGTTACAAGGAATGTTAAGAAAGGTAGAATAGTTCTTTTGCTTAGGAAGAGCGTTTGACACAGTCCCGCACTGCCGTTTAGTAAAAAAAAAAAAAAAAAAAAAATACGAGCTTATCGAATATCGGAACTGATTTGCCTCAGGATTCAACACTTCCTCACTGACAGAACTCAACACGTCGCTCTTAAAGCAAAGTACCTCAGCAGTCAGAATCAAAGAAGATGTGAAGCATACATAGAAAAAATTCATAAGCATAGTTCAATATGCCTTAGACAAGTATGTTCCGAGCAAGGTCTTAAGTGATGGGAAAGACCAGCCGTGGTTTAATAACCATGTTAGAAAGATGCTACGTAAAAAATGAGAGCTACAACACAAATTAAAGAGAAATCGAAGCCTAGATGACCAATAAAAACTGAAAGTAGCGGAAACGGACGTAAGGAAATAAATGAGAGAACTTTCAGTGACTTCGAATGTAAAATTTTATTAACCGTTCTGACTAAAAACCCTAAGAAGTTTTGGTCTTAGTAAAACCAGTAAGTGGTTCGAATCCTCCATTCAGCCACTCAGTGTCTATACTGACACAGAAACGTGAACTGACAGAGAGAAGGCCGAAATATTGACTATGGTCTTCTGAAGCTTTTCCACAGGGAAAGGGCGTTACACGGTCCCTCATTTTTATCATCATACTAACTTCCAAATGGCAGTCATTGAGATAACCGATTACAGAATAGAAAAATAACTACAATCACTTTGTAGTGGAAAGGCGTCAGTTTATGGTAGATCGCTGGAGCAACGAATGGCACCCTGGTAAAAAGCTCAGGTCATTCTCGTTCAAGAAGGGTAGTATGACGGATGGGCACAATATTACAGTCTTATATCGTTGGCGTCAGTTTGTTGTAGAATTATGGAACATGTTTTACACTCAAGATTTATGACGTTTTTGGAGAAGGAAAATCTCCTCCATAAACATCAACATAGATTCCGCAAAGAGAGAGTTTGTGATACTCAGGTTACTCCGTTTCTCCATAAGATTCTTTGTGCTGTAGACAGCGGCGCTCATGTTGATGCAGTATTTCTTGCCTTCAGGAGGACGTTTGACACAGTCCCGCGATGCCGTTTAGTGAAAAAAAAAATACGAGCATATCGAATATCGGAACTGATATGCTTCAGGATTCAAGACTTCCTCACTGGCAGAACTCAACACGTCGCTCTTAAAGCAACAAAATCTGCAAATGTAGAGATGATTTCAGGATATGTCATAGGGCGTTTACTATTTGCAGCGTATGTGAATGATCTAGTAGGAAGCGTCGGAAGATCTGTAAGGCTGGTCATAGATGGTACGGTTGACTGTAAGGAAGTAGCACAACAGAAGTCAGTATCGATTTGAAGAATGACCTACAAACGGACTGATGAATGGTGCAGGCTCTGGCAGTTGATCCTGAACGTAAATAAATGTGGGAAACAAATCTCTCACTGTACAACAACATTATTGGTGACATATTGCTGGAACTATATCCACAGCAAACTATCTATAAGTAACTATCCAGAGTGACCTTTAGTGCAATGACTACATAAAAAAAATAGTAGATAAACGAGAAACCAGGCGAAGATTCGTAGGAAGAACCTTGAAGAAACGTGAACTCATCCACGAAGGAAGTGGCTTACAAGGCGCTTGTTCAACCGATTCTCGAGTGTTGTTTATCAGTGTTGAGTCTTCGCCAGGTAGAGCTGATAGCACAGATACAGAAGACGCAAAGAAGAGCGACGCGTTTCGCCACCAGATCCTTTAGTAGGTGCGATAGCGTTATAGTGATGTTCAACAAACTCCAGTGGCAAACGATACAAGAGAGACGTGAATAACGGAAAGGTCTGGCGAATTTCTGAGGGAACACTTTCTGGGGAGAGTCGGACGTTATTTATTCTCACATACATGTCGTGAAATGAACAAGACGAGAAAAGTCGAGAAATTAGTGTCAATACAGATGCTTACCGACGGTCACTCTTATCGCGTGCCATTCGCGAGTGGAACAGGAAAGGGGGGTTCAGTAAGTAGTACCAAAAGTAGCCTCCGCCACACACCGCTAGGTGGCCTATGGAATATGATGTACGTGTAGGTAAGTGTAGATGACCATAATAGTCATGAGTAGCGTGATGTCGTGTTCATGTTGGATGATGGGAGAGAAGGGAGAGGGTAAAACTCAATGCCGGAACTTGGTCTACTCTTCTTAAATAGTGCCATGGTGACCACCGAACTTAGCACCCCCAACCGACCGACGGTTCACCATCGACAGTGTGACGTGCGCTCATTGCGTGAGCCACTGAGGAGACGTTTGGAATTTGGCTCAGGACATTGACACAAGGACTGGTGATCAGAATCTCAGCGCCAACATGCTCCACCCCTTTGTGGTAAACAAAAATTAAATCAGCCAACAGCACATGGCATACCAGGCGGTTACCCATCCAAGTACTGGCCACGCCAGACGTTGTTTAACTTTGGAGCACCTCAGTCATGAAGGACGACAGTAATTACATTTCATGCGACCAAACAAGATCATTTCCACCTAGATGCGTCAAAATTATAGAAAACATTAATGTGTACAATGTACAACACAACATAAAAAAAAAATTAATTCGGCCGTAGGAGACATCACGCTAAAATCGAATAACAGTCCACTTAACTTTGATAATGGTCTCAGTTTGGCGAGGAAGAGAAGAGAGTCCACAAGTTTCTTCAGAATTGCCATATTCTCCCAAAGTTATTCGATGATGGTGATAATGGTGATGGTGATGATGAGTAAGACGAAGATGATGATGATTACATCCCATAGAACTACCAAATTGTGGGGTTGTTCATTCCCACTGCCTCTTTCAAATAGTCCTGTGAGACTAAGATCGGGTGATTTAGTGGGATATTGTTTTGGAAAATATGCCTCTAAGAGCTGCTTCTAATCACAAGCCTCTCAGCAGGGAGATTACGAGATTCATCTAACGGTAGCGATTTGGAGGTACGTGTCCCCACTGCTGATATTCGACTGCAGCATATCATGTACTGGCACTGGATTTCATTCTATTCTTTGTTTTTCATTTCAGTAACACAAACGTGATGGAACTCTCAACAGATAGAACCACTTACACTAAACTGCCAGCCTGTGTGGCCGAGCGGTTGTAGGAGCTTCAGTCTGGAACCGCGCGACCGCTACGGTCCCAGGTTCGAATCCTGTCTCGGGCATGGATGTGTGTGATGTCCTTAGGTTAGTTAGGTTTAAGTGGTTCTAAGTTCTAGGGGACTGATGGCCTCAGATGGTAAGTCCCATAGTGCTCAGAGCCATTTTAACCATTTGAGCCACTGTATTGAGGAAAAAGCGGTCCCCAATGATATAGGCATATTCTTGCTGATCCACTGTGCCTTCCCGAATGGCAAAATCACGCAGGGAATGCCACAGAAAGGTGACCCAGACCATAGCTCTCCCTTCTCCTGCCTGGACCCTTCCGACGATTGTTGAAGGGTGTTTACTTTCAGATATTTCACGCAGTACACACCGAAGGTCATCGGTTCGATGAAGCGCAAAACGTGATTCAACAGAAAAGGCCAACTATCGCCACTCACTGGACTTCCAGTTGCGATATTGGCGTGGTAACTACAGCCTTCGTCGCTGATGAACAGTAGTCGTCAAGGGTGCAAGAACCAGGCGCCTGCTGTAGAGGCCCATACGCAACAAAGGTCACTGAACAGTCGTAGAGGAGACGCTGTCGGTATCCCCTTGGTTCGTCGGGGTGGTTACTTGCCCCACATTTGCACTTCTATTCGTTCGTACGCATCTCCGCAGCCATTGTTCACCTCTGTCGTCTGTGGCGTGTGGTGCACCACAGTTGCCTCCGCCCCACTTTTGATTACCGCCATTTACCCGTGCAGAATGTACTGTAACCACGGCGTCACGCTAACAGTTTACGAACTTTGCCGTTTCGGAAGTGCTTGTATCCATAGTCCGAAAGCCAACAATCATTCGCTTTTGTACACCGAATAGATCGATCCGTTCAGTATTATGACAATGACTGTTTTCCACACGCTTTAGCAGGTGTAGAGGTATGAAACCTGAATTTCCCTATAGGTGGTGTTAGCCGGCAGTGTAGGGCCCGTGAGACCGCGTCCATAGCGCCATCTGCTTCGGTAACGGCTGACGACGAATGTCAACACACAGTAATCCAAGTTCCATACATCGGTGTCTGTTTCAAACAAGTAAACATGTCGATTTGTGTGCCTACGAACTACGATTTGCGGACAGCATTGGTTTTCTGTTATTATTTGAAGAAACCTGCTGCACAGTAGCATCGGATGGTTGGCGAAGATCTCGGCGAACATGCTCTTGGGAAAACACAGTGTTTCGAGTGATTCAAAAAATTCCAAAGTGGTGATTTTGACATGAGAAATGACGAGCGCGGTAAACCACCGAAGAAGTACAAAGACAACGAGTTGCAGGGCTTATTGGATGAAGATGATACTCGAACTCAACAGGAACTTGCGTAACAGTTGAATGTGACACAGAAAACTGTTTCTTTTCGGTTAAAAGCTATGGGAAATGTGCAGAAAGTGGGGAAAATGGCTTCCGCATGAACTGAATGAAAGACAGCAAGCAAATAGAAAGACCATTTCTGAAATGCTGCTCGCCAGATACAAAAGAAAGTCGTTTCTCCAACGATTAGTGACAGGTGATGAAAAATGGATATATTTTGAGAATCATAAGGGTCGCAAATCATGGGTAAATACAGGCAAACCATCGATACGTACTGCAAGACCAAATGTCTTTGGAAAGAAGACAATGCTCTGTGTTTGGTGGGCTCAGAAGGATGTCATCTGCTATGAGCTGCTAAAACCTAGTGAAACCGTTAACACTGATCGCTACCAACAGCAAATGATCGATTTAAAACGAGCATTAAGTGAAAAACGACCGGAATATGGAAAAGGCAACACAAATTCATATTGCTCCATGATAACGCCCCATCACTCACAGCAAAACGCGCCAGGGTAATGATCGAGGTGTTTAGTTGGGAAATACTAGGGCATGCGGCTTAATCTCCAGACTTGGCTTCGCCCGGTTATCATCTGTTTGCATCACTGGGACACGCTCTCGCTGAACATTGCTTCAGTTTGTAAGAAAATGTGCGAAAATAGCTCGCTGACTGGCTTCCTTCAATATAAGAACTGCTTTTTGGCATCGCATTCATAGCCTGCCAGAGAGGTGGGAGACATGTGTAAAAATCAATGGAGATTATTTTGAATAAAATATTGTTTATCAGTTTCAAACAAAATTCCGGTTTCATACTTCTACACCTGGTACATACCCTCCAGAACTAGGGCAGCTACCTGCCGTCTGTGTGTGGTTATTGCAAGTGCAAGCTGACGATGAACTTAGCCGGTGGTGATGTTGTAATGTTGTTGCCTTAATTTGTTCTGAAAGCAGTGCTGATATTCAAGACAATGAAAGTGGGTAAAAGCTGTGAGCTATCCGAGGAAGTTAAACTTGCATTACGGCGCAACTGTTTCACCAGGTATCCAGTCTAGCTTACCAAATTCCCAACCAGACTAACATTAATTATAATCTTTTAGTACTCATCATACGATAACCGGTGATTTTTTATATATATATATATATATATATATATATATATATATATATATATATATAAAGGCAATTTAAATAAAAAGAAACAAATCAGTTTATATTTGGACATTTATTTTAACATTGATCATTATTCCGTTAAAATTTCAGCATATCAAACTTGATTCATAACTTAACTGGTGCCATATTTTAGATTGTGAAAATGTGAGTTTGTAATCTTACGGAACACATCAAATAGGGAGCCAAGATTGGGAGACTATATACAACACTGCATTCAGAAAATAACACACGAAGAAAGTTGAAACATATGCAAGAGGAAATTAACCACAACCAACCGATTCAATTTTCACCCAAAAAAGTTACGTTCGTAGCGCAATCCTGTCCGTCATGAAATTACCACAAACTGGTATACTAAATTCATACTAACTCTCTGTGAAATCTTCCCAAAAAGAATAGCTGAGGGCTACTTTAATGCTTACACCACATGCTTCACGTGGTCAACTTGGTTTACACAAAGAGTGTAACTCCACAATAATTTTGACAATTAAAATAAATTACATCGAAACGCAATTTACAAAAGAAAAACCTCAAACTGGTTACTATCGTCTTACTATTAACCTGATGGGTCAAACAATTGTATAAGCACGTGGTACTGGTCTCACAAAGTACACCCCACGCTGGTTGAACATAAAGAAAAGTTGCTATATTGAAAAATATTGTCAAGACGAGACATTATAACCTCACGCACATTCGCATTTAAGACTGATGATCTTAGTTAGAGTTATGGATCATCCACACGTGGTTCCACTTTACTCACAAAATAGTGACAAAGCAACTACTGGAAGATATTCTGAACTTCACACTCGAATTACACTGCGTTGCAATTTAAGATAACACTAGATATTTTAGATCTAAACCTGAAATAAAGGTGATTAAATTTTCAGTTAGGCTGAACTTATGAAATCCGTTGTCCTACGGACTTAGCAGAGACGGGTTTAGCCGGAGATCTTACTACTTCAGACGCTCGCCGCAGACAGAGTGCCCTGGGCCCCTACCGAGCGTGCTTAACAGATACAAACGGAAGTGACCAGAGAGGCAGCTTCCTATACCAACATAACAAGGGATGGACAGAACCATACAAAGAATAGAAACCTCTCTGCTTTTAGAAAGTGTAGCTACCTGTTCCGACGTTGGTCCTACTGTTCTCTAGCAGACAGGCTTGTCTGCTACCACCAAGCATGCAACTAGAAATACATTTGCTCATTCATCCTCTCACACAGAAGGGAAGGGGGATGACAGTATCTTATCATATACAGTATATAAAAGAAAGCGGATGTAGGTTCCGTATGAGACTGTGTGACATGAATTACATATAAACTGTGCTTTAAAGTGTAGTAGTGTGACAGGTCGTTCTTGTTTATGCGTAAAAGTAGCACGTTCCACTGCTCAGTCTCCTCCCAGATAGTCAGAAACACCACAGTAAATTTAGAAGAGGAATTTATGCCGTAAATGAGAACATATTTAAGAAATTAACATGAAAGGAATCCAACAGAAACCTTTCAACGTTAATGTTACTGGACTTAGTAGGCCTATAACGGAAATAGGATATGTTATGAATTGGAAGAGTGGTAAGAGAGTGAATCAATTTGATCAGTTTTCATCAGATACGACAGCGAACCAATGCTAACCACAAGATTCAATTATACAGGGTGTTACAAAAAGATATAGCCAAACTTTCAGGGAACATTCCTCACACACAAAGAAAGAAAATATGTTATGTGAACATGTGTCCGGAAACGCTTACTTTCCATGTTAGAGCTCATTTTATTATTTCTCTTCAAATCACATTAATCATGGAATGCAAACACACAGCAACAGAACGTACCAGCGTGACTTCAAACACTTTGTTACAGGAAATGTTCAAAATGTCCTCCGTTAGCGAGGATACATGCATCCACCCTCCGTCGCATGGAATCCCTGAAGCGCTGATGCAGCCCTGGAGAATGGGGTATTGTATCACAGCCGTCCACAATACGAACACGAAGAGTCTCTACATTTGGTACCGGGGTTGCGTAGGCAAGAGCTTTCAAATGCCCCCATAAATGAAAGTCAAGTGGGTTGAGGTCAGGAGAGCGTGGAGGTCATGGAATTGGTCCGCCTCTACCAATCCATCGGTCACCGAATCTGTTGTTGAAGCGTACGAACACTTCGACTGAAATGTGCAGGAGCTCCATCGTGCATGAACCACATGTTGTGTCGTACTTGTAAAGGCACATGTTCTAGCAGCACAGGTAGAGTATCCCGTATGATATCATGATAATGTGCTCCATTGAGCGTAGGTGGAAGAACATGGGGCCCAATCAAGACATCACCAACAATGCCTGCCCAAACGTTCACAGAAAATCTGTGTTGATGACGTGATTGCATCATTGCGTGCGGATTCTCGTCAGCCCACACATGTTGATTGTGAAAATTTACAATTTGATCATGTTTGAATGAAGCCTCATCCGTAAAGAGAACATTTTCACTGAAATGAGGATTGACACATTGTTGGATGAACCATTCGCAGAATTGTACCCGTGGAGGACAATCAGCTGCTGATAGTGCCTGCACACGCTGTACATGGTACGGAAACAACTGGTTCTCCCGTAGCACTCTCCATACAGTGACGTGGTCAACGTTACCTTGTACAGCAGCAACTTCTCTGACGCTGACATTAGGGTTATCGTCAAGTGCACGAAGAATTGCCTCGTCGATTGCAGGTGTCCTCGTCGTTCTAGGTCTTCCCCAGTCGCGAGTCATAGGCTGGAATGTTCCGTGCTCCCTAAGACGCCGATCAATTGCTTCGAAGGTCTTTCTGTCGGGACACCTTCGTTCTGGAAATCTGTCTCGATACAAACGTACCGCGCCACGGCTACTGCCCCGTGCTAATCCATGCATCAAATGGGCATCTGCCAACCCCGCATTTGTAAACATTGAACTGACTGCAAAAACCACGTTCGTGATGAACACTAACCTGTTGATGCTGCGTACTGATGTGCTTGATGCTAGTACTGTAGAGCAATGAGTCGCATGTCAACACAAGCACCGAAGTCTACATTACCTTCCTTCAATTGGGCCAACTGGCGGTGAATCGAGGAACTACAGTACATACTGACGAAACTAAAATGAGCTCTAACATGGACACTTGTCCACATAACATCTTTTCTTTATTTGTGTGTGAGGAGCGTTTCCTGAAAGTTTGGCCGTACCTTTTTGTAACACCCTGTATACATCAACACCACAAGCTGAAGACAAAGAGACGGAGAGAGTACATAAAGACGTCGGACAGGTAACTATGAAAAGGGACATGAAAAAGCACGAGTAATAGTCGTGGAGGACTGGAACAGCTTGATAGGGGAGAAATTGAAAATGGTTTTACGAGAGGGTATGAGCACTGTAGTAGGAATTGGAGACGAGAGCGATTACTAGAGTTCTGCAGTAAACTTGAATTGGTAATAGCGAATGCTGTCTTCAAAAATCATAAGGACATGAAGCATAGTTGGAAAAGACACAGAGTCAAGGGGAGATACTAGCAGGATTACATCATGGTCAGATAGGGATTCCAAGATCACGTATTGTAAGGCTCACACAGAAGCGGCTACAGACTGACACAATTTAGTAATGATGAAGAGTTGGTTGAAATTTAAGAGAATCGTTAGGATCAATAAACGTGGAAAGGTGTGAGATCCTGGAAAACTGATTAATGATCCCACTCACTTGAAGTTAAGTAAGACTCTAAAGATTGCAATAATGAATAGAATAGTAGGCATTTCAGTTAAGAGGAACAGACATCTGTAAGTACGGCAATTACAGAAGTTGGAGAGACAAATACAGAGTCACTCATAAACACCAGTTGTCTATAATTAAAGTTCAGCTGCTCACGGAGGTCCAGTGTGGTCTCCAATTATCGTACGGCAGTGAACGTTGGTAGATGCGCTGCTTTGGCTAATATGGCCAAATCTGGGGCTTTACAGCATCTCGTCGACATCTCCAGGGCTCATACAGAACAAATTGTGTAAGGTGGAGTTAATAATAAAATGAAGACGACGCCTTTCTGGCTTCTTTGCCCTTTTTTGTCCACATCCTAATCCATTACATGAGGCAATATTTCTATACGTCTGTCTTGCATTCACATTGCCATATTTGCACCTGATGTCCAAAACTGGAACGAAAGTTTTGTATCCGAAATTGGTTCTGCATTAACCTATTAGATTATCTACTAGGTTTCACTGTTATACGATAATTACATTCCACACTGGACCTCTGAGAGTAGCTGCACTTTAATTGCAGCCACCCACAATCTCTGGGGTTTCACAAGACGACTGTATAGAAACTAAAGACAAAAAAAAGACTTGTATTGGCAGATATACCATAGAAAGAAAAATCGGTGAAGGCAAACCCCTTGACTTGACTTGTCTTGGTTGAACGAACGTACGTTGCAGTAATACATAAAGTCTGCATATTCTACGTTCAGATCCATCTAAAACTGTTGTAAATGACACTGGTATAATGCGTGCGACTTCAGAAATTTTACTATTCTTACCAGCAATTTCTTCACGTGCTCCATGACTGCAAATTTAGAACAAGGTATTTCTTGATGTACAGAGCAATGAGTCCGTCTAAAACCGTTGCAATTTTTTGCTGTTTCAGTGTCAACTGAATCTTTGAATTCTTTCTGTACAGTACTGAAATGATGCTTCGTAGCAAATTTGCAGTACCTGTTGACTATGTAACTACATAATAGATACTGAGACTTGTCATCCCCCCTTTTGTCATCCCCATTCATTTTTAAAGACTTCTGATAATAGATCGCTAGGCTGCCCCTTGTTTGCCAACACTCTCTGGGCATGTGGATGTCCTTCTTACCACAAACAAATACCGTAGGGTAAACAGCGCTGGCGCAGTGATTCTGCATTACTGACAAGAATTACGTAGACAGAAAAATCCCACAGCGTAGTACTAAATTAAATGCCGTGCTGTACGCAGTGCTTCCGAGAAAGGCCGAACATAGCCAAGACAGGACGAGCCTCAGCCCGCACATAGTCCGCACACCCAGCACGCGAGCCGTTTGGCACACCATGACCGGCACTGATGTAAGCAAATCATCTGCTCTATATTGGTGCATCGAATTAGTTCTCGCCTTATACAGGCAACCCAACGAATAGGTTTCCGAAGTGGGCTTCTGCAACGCCTTCTTGGGAAATTCATACCAGTGACGTCACTGAATTGCATTCACATATTGGCATATGTCACGTCAAAAATGGTGCCCATATTGAGCACCTCTGATACAAACTAAAAGCCTGAAGAGATGCTCTATCCCATGGTATGTGTCAATTTTCTGTATATACTGCAGTTTTCGCGCAGTCATCTTCTGGAGTTCTGGGCATACTTGTGAAAGCCCTGTATGCATAGAAAGAGGGTAACTATAAATAAACCTTGATTAACAGAAGAAATACTACAGTTTACGGACGGAAGAGGAAAGTACAAATATGCTGAAGAAAAGAGAATAATATGGCAACGTAAGTCATTTAGGAATGAAAGAAATAAGAAGTTCAGGGAAGGTAAGGCAAAATTATTGTAACGGAAGAAATGAGATTAGGAAGAACAGATTCAGCACATAGAAAAGTCAAAACCACCTTCGCTGAAGCTGGAAAGAAAATATGTCAAAATTAAGAGAGCAGGAGAGAGAGAGAGAGAGAGAGAGAGAGAGAGAGAGAGAGAGAGAGATAGCTGGTAAGTCGATGAAATATACTGTTGCCTCTATGACGGCAAGGATCTGTCGGCTGATGTCATAGAAGAATGAATAAATATCGATTCATGAGACGAAGGAGATCCAGAACTACAGTCATAGTCTGACAGAACTTCGGAACATCTCTAATCAAATACACTAAATGGCGTAGGTAATATTTAATCATGGACTGAGCGGGACCCGAAAAAAAAGAAAATCGTATCGTTTGAGATGTGTTTTATAGAAGAATGCTGAAAATTAGGTACATAACCACACGCAGTGTCATATGCTGGCTTAAGTTGGCAGCTATCAGAGAGAGCAGTCGTTACAAGTCAACTCTTGTGATTTTTGTTAATAAATTGATGATTCCTTATGTTAGCAACTAAACGTGCTGTCTTGCTACCCAATGCAATAACAGTAATTGTAATTGTAATTATAACTGAAACAAAGTTTGCGTAAACAATTATTGCTAAGTATTGGACCTCTTGTTTACAGTTAAAATGATCTGTCGTGACAAACCAGTACTTATAACTTATAACCAGATCTTATAACTGGTTGCTAATTTTATGAAATGAAATTTCAAGTAGATGCGCCTTGTTATCCTGGAATTAGGACCTGGTATTCATGAAGCTACTCTAGCTTCGGCTCTCAGAGTCGTTACTAACCTTTTCAAAGACGGTCATGTATCACTGTTCACTACAACTAGATATTATTGCAATGAGACTACGAGTTACCTCCGTGGTCGACATATAACTGCTCTACCTTCTACTCGTAGGCTTGAATGACGGCACCGCAGAGCTGCTGTGACGGATGCCTCAAAAATGGTTCAAATGGCTCTGAGCACTATAGGACTTAACTTCTGAGGTCATCAGTCCCCTAGAACTCAGAACTACTTAAATCTAACTAACCTAAGGACATCACACACATCCATGCCCGAGGCAGGATTCGAAACTGCGACCGTTGCGGTCGCGCGGTTCCAAACTGTAGCGCCTAGAACCGCTCGGCCGCTTCGACCGGCACGGATACCTCGCCCAAGGAGCTGATCTGTAGTATTTACTTCTAAAAATCCCTCAGATGGCAGTGATCTGGTCCCGGCGTCATACGACATTTATGCCACTTCACCTTAACTTGTCCACCAGCCCCCCCTCCCCCCCCCCCCCCCGGTCCTCTTTCTTAATCATTTAGTCATCAGTGTTCAAGTGGTCTGCTGTGGCACGAATTTCTCTACTGTGCCAACCTCTTCATCTCAGAGTAGCACTTACACACAACTTCCTGTATTATTTGTTGGCTATATTATCTGTGTCTTACCCTACAGTTTCTCCCCTCCACAAGTTCCCCAAGTACCACGGAAGCTATTCCCTGATGTCTTAACACATGTTCTGTCATCCTGACCCTTGTTAATGCTTTCCACCTTCATCCTTGCCTATTTTGCAGGAGGCCACCTCATTTCTTACCTTGCAGTAGTGGAAGTTGTGGCGGGAACCATGAACCAGACAAATCAATGATATCCTATCCCCCCCCCCCCCATTTTCTACTGCGACAACCTGCCAGTCTCACCATCGTAGAATAACATATACAGACAGAGACAGGCTGGACAGTGAAGGGGGAGGCGTGTTTATAGCGATAAGAAGTGCAATAGTATCGAAGGAAATTGACGGAGATCCGAGATGTGAAATGATTTGGGTGAAGGTCACGGTTAAAGCAGGCTCAGACATGGTAATTGGATGTCTCTATAGGCCCCCTGGCTCAGCAGCTGTTGTGGCTGAGCACCTGGAGGATAATTTGGAAAATATTTCGAGTAGATTTCCCCACCATGTTATAGTTCTGGGTGGAGATTTTAATTTGCCGGGTATAGACTGGGAGACTCAAACGTTCATAACGGGTGGCAGAGACAAAGAATCCAGTGAAATTTTTTTAAGTGCTTTATCTGAAAACTATCTTGGGCAGTTAAACAGAGAATCGACTGGTGGCAATAACATATTAGACCTTCTGGTGACAAACAGACCCGAACTATTTGAAACACTTAACGCAGAACAGGGAATCAGCGATCATAAAGCGGTTACGGCATCGATGGTTTCAGCCGTAAATAGAAATATTAAAAAAGGTAGGAAGATTTTTCTGTTTAGCAAAAGTGAAAAGAAGCAGATTACAGGGTACCTGACGGCTCAACACAAAAGTTTTGTCTCAAGTACAGATAGTGTTGAGGATCAGTGGACAAAGTTCAAAACCATCATACAATATGCGTTAGATGAGTTTGTGGCAAGCAAGATCGTAAGAGATGGAGAAGAGCCACCGTGGTACAACAACAGAGTTAGAAAACTGCTGCGGAAGCAAAGGGAGCTTCACAGCAAACATAAACATAGCCAAAGCCTAGCAGACAAACAAAAATTACGCGAAGCGAAATGTAGTGTGAGGAAGGCTATGCGAGAGGCGTTCAATGAATTCTAAAGTAAAGTTCTATGTACTGACTTGGCAGAAAATCATAAGAAATTCTGGTCTTATGTCAAAGCGGTAGGTGGATCAAAACAAAATGTCCAGACACTCTGTGACGAAAATGGTACTGAAACAGAGGATGACAGACTAAAGGCCGAAATACTAAATGTCTTTTTCCAAAGCTGTTTCACAGAGGAAGACTGCAATGTAGTTCCTTCTCTAGATTGTCGCACAGATGACAAAATGGTAGATATCGAAATAGACGATAGAGGGATAGAGAAACAATTAAAATCGCTCAAAAGAGGAAAGGCCGCTGGATCTGATGGGATACCAGTTCGATTTTACACAGAGTACGCGAAGGAACTTGCCCCCCTTCTTGCAGCGGTGTACCGTAGGTCTCTAGAACAGCGTAGCGTTCCAAAGGATTGGAAAAGGGCACAGGTCATCTCCGTTTTCAAGAAGGGACGTCGAACAGATGTGCAGAACTATAGACCTATATCTCTAACTTCGATCAGCTGTAGAATTTTGGAACATGTATTATGTTCGAGTATAATGACTTTTCTGTAGACTAGAAATCTGCTCTGTAGGAATCAGCATGGGTTTCGAAAAAGACGGTCGTGTGAAACCCAGCTCGCGCTATTCGTCCACGAGACTCAGAGGGCCATAGACACGGGTTCACAGGTAGATGCCGTGTTTCTTGACTTCCACAAGGCGTTCGATACAGTTCCCCACAGTCGTTTAATGAACAAAGTAAGAGTATATGGACTATCAGACCAATTGTGTGATTGGATTGAGGAGTTCCTAGATAACAGAACGCAGCATGTCAATGGAGAGAAGTCTTCCGAAGTAAGAGTGATTTCGGATGTGCCGCAGGGGAGTGTCATAGGACCGTTGCTATTCACAATATACATAAATGACCTGGTGGATGATATCGGAAGTTCACTGAGGCTTTTTGCAGATGATGCTGTGGTGTATCGAGAGGTTGTAACAATGGAAAATTGTACTGAAATGCAGGAGGATCTGCAGTGAATTGACGCATGGTGCAGGGAATGGCAATTGAATCTCAATGTAGACAAGTGTAATGTGCTGCGAATACATAGAAAGAGAGATCCCTTATCACTAAGCTACAAAATAGCAGGTCAGCAACTGGAAGCAGTTAATTCCATAAATTATCTGGGAGTAAGCATTAGGAGTGATTTAAAATGGAATGATCATATAAAGTTGATCGTCGGTAAAGCAGATGGCAGACTGAGATTCATAGGAAGAATCCGAAGGAAATGCAATCCGAAAACAAAGGAAGTGGGTTACAGTACGCTTGTTCGCCCACTGCTTGAATACTGCTCAGCAGTGTGGGATCCGTACCAGATAGGGTTGATAGAAGAGATAGAGAAGATCCAACGGAGATCAGCGCGCTTCGTTACAGGATCATTTAGTATTCGCGAAAACGTTACGGAGATGATAGATAAACTCCAGCGGAAGACTCTGCAGGAGAGACGCTCTGTAGCTCGGTACGGGCTTTTGTTAAAGTTTCGAGAACATACCTTCACCGAAGAGTCAAGCAGTATATTGCTCCCTCTTACGTATATCTCGCGAAGAGATCATGAGAACAAAATCAGAGAGATCAGAGCCCACACAGAAGCATACCGACAATCCTTCTTTCCACGAGCAATACGAGACTGGAATAGAAGGGAGAACCGATAGAGGTACTCAGGGTACCCTCCGCCATGTAGATGTAGATGCAGATGTAGACAAGATGTTCAATTATTTATTACATGTACTCTACCTTTCCCTGCAGTTTTTACCCTCTGTAGTTCCCTAGACTACCATGAAAGTTATTCCTTTACGCCCTAACTCATTTCCTATTATTCTATCCCTTCCTTCCGTCGATGGTTTCCACATATTTCTATTCGCATCAATTGTGCAAAGAATTCCCTCAGTTCTTAAGTTAGCCGTCCACGTAATTTTCAGCAACCTTCTATAGTACCACATGTCAGGCGCTTGGATTCTCTTTTTCTCTGATTCCCCCGACACTCCATGATTCACACCCACACAACGATGCCCTCCAGAAGTCTATGAAAGCAGAATTGACACGTGGAGTTAATGATCACTGAAATACTTGCATAATTGTGTTTATGATTTTGTACTGGTATGACAGATGCACTAAACATAGTATTGACCGCTGTTTTAAGCAGCTGTGAACCGAAAAAGCAAGCAATACAGACAGAGTTTGTTCTGTCAACTGAGCTACTCCCGTCAGACACCTCAGTGAATGACTTGATTCAGATCGCTTTTAATGCATGCAATGTATTCGCACTTACGAATATGGACTACCATCAGCTCTATGATCGAATCATGACAATGAAAATTTGTTTTGACTCGGGACTCGAACTCGTATTTCACGCTTATCGCGAGCGGTCAGCTCACTAATAGTCTACCCGAGCATGCTGCACCGCCAGACCCAAACTTCCATATGCCGTTAACCATGTGTCTACAAACTGCACTCGCATCTCCATTATGTACTGAGGGGTCCAAAAAAATGTATACACTGTTTAAAAGTCCATAACTTGCAAACTAATTAACGGAGTTGTCTCATTTTTGGTGAAAGTGTAGCTTAAAGTCCAACTTACAGATATCACTGTAGGTGTTCGAAATGGTCACCATTAACATCCACACACAAACGATGCCGACGAACTGCAGCACGAACTACTGACTGCAACGTGTTCAGTTGGATTTTTCGCATGAATGTACGATGGATTCTCGAAGTTTATCCACCGTGTCAAAGAAGAATGGTCCAATCAAGCCCCGGTAAGACAACCCACACCACACATTTACTCCTGGCAAATTCACGGCTTTGTCTACATGGACGTTCGGATTTTCGGCGGCCCAGTAGATGCAATTGTGGCGATTTACTGTACCATTGCGTTTGAACTGTGCCTCATCAGGCCACGCAATCATCTCTGCAAACTCTTCATCGTTTCGCACCATGTTAGAAAACCACTCGCAGTACTCCATTCTACGATATGGGTCGTCCCCGTTCATTGCGTGTAGCAATCGTGGGAAGTACCACTTCCACTTTGCTGTCTTCAAAATTTGCCGAACGCTTGAGCGACTCACTCCGCCCGTGAAGGGCACACTGTCTCACAGGCTTCTGTGGTGAGCGAGTGAATTGTTGTTACACACGACTGGAGTTAGCTGGAGTTGTTACTGTTACAGGTCATCCAGATCGTTGTTTGTGTACATCTTTAACACAGGCTTCGGCTTCAAATTTGTCCCGAATGCGATGAATCGTTAAACGTGTCGGTGGCTCTGTTTGATACTTATTTCGCCATTGCCGTTGAACCTCATTAATGTTTTCGTACTTAAAATACTACTTCAAAACTGACTTCCTTTCATCGAATGCAAGCCTTGCGCCAGCCATGTTTACTCGAGTCACTTGGTGCAACTAAGAACAAAACACTGACTATCTGGCGACTGTCATCTGACAAAAGAAAAAAACGCAATACAACGCTTGTGTGGAGATTGCCGGAACTACAAACTATTACACTACCAAAGATGAGACAACTCCGTCGATTAGTTTGCCAGTTATGGACTTTTAAACAGTGGATATATTTTTTGGACGCCTCTGTATAATGCCACATAGTGAAGACATTGTAATTGAAAGCCTGTTGCCCGGTGTCGGCAGATAAATACGATATTGCAGTGCCCGTTCCTTCGGACATGCAACAGGGGCACTACAATATCGTATCGCGCTTATAATAGCTACTCACTGGTTTTCATGATGCTGTTTGGTCCCAGTTCCTGTCCTCATATGAAAGCATCAAAACAGAGGTGAAATCTGTCAAATCTATGCATGGTATTGCTCTTCTCTGCTGGGGAGAATATTTACAACCTAAGATAGGTGTTCCTTCCTGAGGATGAAAAACCACGAAGGAATCTCTTTCGTCTACTGAAATGTCAAATAATGAGCCAAGCCACAAGGAGTGGGCAGACGAGCGGCGAGGGCAAGCGGGAGCGCATCTGCACGGGAACGTAATCAGGCACAGACGGAAGGGAACAATGGCGCGAGATGCGGAGACGAGACAACAGGCAGATGTTGCGGCCTCCTCCGCCTCTGCCTCTCTCTGAGGGGAGCGGGCGCCAGCGCCAGCCGCCGAATCCACCAATGGCAGCATCGCAGATAATGCCGGCCGTTTGGGAACAGACTTAGTGCCCAAGCAGTGCGAGGGCATGGCGGTCTCCACACGTCAGCCAGCACTAAAGCAACTACTTTATAAAGCACACAGTTGGTCAGTAAAACTGAAACACAATGAATGCAGTAAACAACAAACGTCACATAACATAAAGTGTATTAAATGTTTGGATATGCAAGTGATTAGAGTTTCAGCACACACTAGCAGTGTATGTAGGAGTAACGCTATCTACGTTATGTATTGCAACTAAAGGAAAAACTGCAAGGCGGATTCCTCATTGAGAAGTCGCATTTCAATGTTGGTTGTTTGAGGGAAGATAGTACTACCGTTGTTGTGGTGATGTTCAGTCCGAAGACTGATTCGATGCAGCTTTCTATGCTACTCTACCCTCTGCATGCCTCTTCATCTCCGAATAACTGCTGCAATTATATCCATATGAATCTGCTCACCATATTCCCCTGTTAGTCCCCTTTACGATTTCTATTCCCCACACTTCCCTCCAATACTAAATTGGCTATCTGTTGATCGCACAGAATGTGTCCTATCAACCGATCCCTGCTTTTACTCAAATTGTGCCACAAATTTCTTTCCTCCGCAAATCTGTTCAGTACCTCACCTTTAGTCACATCATTTTCTCGTTTAATCTTCGGCATTCTTCTGCAGCACCACTTTTCAAAAGCTTCTATTCTCTGCTTGTCTAAATTGCCTATCCTCCACGTTTCAATTCCGTACATGGATACAATCGAGACAAGTGTCTTCAGAAAATATTATTCAACACTTCAGTTTATACGATGTTAACAAAATCTCTTCTTCAGTAACGCATTTCTTGTGTTGCCAGTCTACACTTCATATCCTCTGAAAATTCAACTATCATCAGTTATTTTACTGCCCAAACAGCAAAACTCGTCCACTACTTTAACTTTCTCGTGTCATACTCTAATAGCATTATCTGCTATCTCTTCTTCGTCTACGCCCTCTTCCCTTTCTACAATACAGCTTTCAAGTTCATTTCCCTTGTATAGTCACTACATGTAAAGATCGTGTTATGACTCGGGAGAAGAAGAAGTGTATGACGGCACGCATAGGAATTGAGTATCTTCATGATCGTGTGACTATCGAGATGTGGACTATCATTCAGAAATATTGCTCCTGTTCTTGAATAACAACAGCTTGGCTGCTCTTGTGAAAAGCCGTGCGAAGAAAGTAATACGATTTGTCATATGTTAATGAAGCACCTACTAAGAATAATACTAAAAGTGACCTTTTGCTCTTGGTTCTTTGTCACCTGTAATGGTTTTACTACGTTATTTCTTTTTTGCCTACGAATGTGGCCAGGCCGCGAGAATTTCTATAGGCCATATTGGCACAGTGCGCAAGTTTCGGCTGGTCCCGGCGGAGGTTCGAGTCCTCCTTCGGGCATGGGTGTGTGTGTTGGTCCTTAGGACAATTTAGGTTAAGTAGTGTGTAAGCTTAGGGACTGATGACCTTAGCAGTTAAGTCCCATAATGTTTCACACACATTTGAGCATTCTTTTGCGCAAGCTTAAACCCGATTTGAGCCACCGACACTGCTTATCGCTTAGTCTATAGCTGAGAACTTTCTCGCCTACATCTCCATGCATCGCTTTCTGCTGTCATTTTAATACAAACTTACTGTTTTTGTTACTAAGTGGGTACTTGTAGATACTTACTATATTTTCATTAATTTTTAGGTGCTCAGGATGGAATGTGCCATATATTTAAATGGTTAACCAGTTACCTTCCGCCTAGTGTCGTCCGTTCTTCATGGTAGGTATTTTTAATTTTTGACTGGCTTTTCTAGCCCATTATTGGTCTTGTATCATATTAGGTTGGGAGGACATTTCTTCACGGTTCTTTTAGTTAAAAAAAGCATGGTCGAGGAAACGTGTACCCATACTTTCTATTTACCTATCGATCCCCTAAATGTCATTCATTCTAGACAAGCAGTGTTGGAACCCGTCCATGTTGCAACTTTAATGTCATGATTCCCGATGCAAGTAATCAGCTCTGTTTCTCACTATGGTTTGTACCTGTAATCCGGCAACAATTGTAGCGAACACTTTTTTTTAAATTTAACAGATCTAAGCTGATAATGTGGCTTCTAGGATAAGTAAGCGGTCGTTAAATAATTTACTTGCAAGGACAGCCAAGTTGTTATTATTCAAGATGTCTTACGGCTGTGGTTCTCCCTCGTACAACATAGTGTTTAAGTGTTTCTCTTATTGCCTGAGTCCCCAGCCTGTCACGTAAATTTGAATCGATAGGTTCAGTAGAGTTATACTCGACCCAGTGCTGGATCTTACCGGCTCCAAGCAAGCAGTGCCCGAGAGGACCGACATATTATTCATTAGGCCGTACACGATCGTACAACCACATCAGGTATCTCGAACAGGAACTTGGCAGGAAGACAAGGATCTACATGAACAGTTCGACGACGTCTAGAGCACAGCTTTAACCTCAGTGACCGTTGCTGTGTATTCCCTTGAACCGGCAGCAGTGAGAAGGCACACAACATGTCATCGCAGCCGATGTATCCATATGTGGAGAACCCACAAAGATCTAACGTTGCCAGATTGCATATGTCATCGTTATACAGCCCAAGACCAGGCCTGCTGGTACGGGGTGCCATTGGGTTCACAACACTACAATCCCTGGTTTGAACTGTCGGTAATTTCGACAGCAGTCCACATCATTGATGTATTGATGCCAATGACTGTGCCCAAACTTCTAACTCTCCATCACGTTATCTTTCAACAAGATAGCGCAAGACCACATGTTGTCCGTGCTGCCTTTACCTACCTTGATACGCAGGATGTTCTACTGTTGCAGTGGCCAGCACATTCTCTAGAGCTCTCATCCACTGAAACCATTTGCCCATCGGTTGCTGAGAGACAGCTGTACCACAAGTTACCAGTAAACACAACTGCTTAACTTGATTATTCCTTCTGTGCAGCGTGTGGGAATGGATGTAGAAGACGCAAAATAGGTTTATGATGTGGAATATCATGGGTATTAGAAACTGTAAATGGATGTTTATTGCCATCATATATATCTGATGACGGCGTAAATATTGCGAATGGGGCTGGGCGATGGACGACGACGTGATATTCGGACTACGTGTGCGACTTCGAATTGGGACGACGAAGAAGGCAAGTTACCGGCGTCTTGCAGTGAGGCGGCCGGCAGATTAAATTGTTGTCTGCGTCGACACACGGAGCTCATCGACAATGTATTCTCTTTGTTCCATGATGCTTTTTTGTTTGTAAGGCTCTCCGCCTGCATTTTCATATGATTACATTAATAAAAGTATGGGAGCGGATGGCTGAGTAGATCAAAACATTTTTTAAAAAAATGGAGTCTATTAACTGGAAAACCTTGCAAAAATTGTATTTTAAAATGAAATTCTTGACTCTGAAATACTGAAAATGAACACTTATTCATTTTCAAACAATTTCCAAGAGGTTAAAATCTAGTAAATGGTATCTTTTTTCTTTTTTACATCTGAAAATAGTGCCTCAAAACAGCTAAGTTACGTGAGGAATGAAATAAAATTCACATTAACATGACACTTGCATGAAAATCCCTCAGGTACTTTAAAACCTCAGCAACATTAAAAAAACTTTATCTTCAAGAATAGAACTCATTGTTGGAATGAATAATCGTTATCCTGCAAACAAAGTGTGATTGCCAGCCCTATCTCCTGTGGAAACGGAATTCGTGTAAGCCTCCTCTGGCCCATAAATGCAGGTAACGTTTTCCAAGCAGCATACTACAATCTTGTAGTGACATTTAAGTAGATTGTACGGAACCGAAGACAGCATGTAGATGATAACAAATTTATACAGACGGAGGTGGCCTCAGTTTCTATTTTCTAAAAATCTTTGAGAAACGTATACAATTGAGAACGGGGCAGGGGAAACAAGGATGGAGTACTAGGTGTCATACGAAGTAATACAAAACGGTTCAGTATTGCGTATTTTCGCATCTCACATTCCTGTACACGTCCACAGTACTGTAGTAAGTATTGGAAGTGTAATTATAGATTGCTCGGTGTTAAAAATAGGAATGGAACCAAGGATTTGAGTGGTTGTAGAAACGGGTTCATAATGAAATGTATGCCATTAAAATTACAACGCAAAAAAAGTAACACATAACAAAATTTTACTTATTGTGCGTATACGGTATAGTACGTAGAAATCACCATTACACCGTTTGAGGTGCGAAATTTAGTACGCAGGGCTGCCAATTGTGTCAGCAAGAACGTCTCTAACGCGGCTGGGTGTCGAGTAGGACTGATGTGGCTAACTTCCACGCTGCTTCAACTGTTTGCCATTCGCTACATAAGAGATGCCATGTTTAGCGGCTCCTAACCAGTGGTTTCCATCTTTCGTCTGCCACTTGTGGGAAGCACCTTGAAAAAATATCTCGCTTTTTCCTTGGTAGTTTCTTTGACCGTTACAGCGTGCTTATAGTCTGTAAAATTTATGAAGATTGAACTACGGTCATAACATAATATAAACAATAAAAGACTGTGAAAAGTTGGAAATATATTGGAGTAGTAAATAGAAATAAACTGAAAAAAATGGAGGAGAATTCATTCGAGCTTTATGAGATTGTATGCAAATCACGTGGAGACAACTATCCAGGAACATAGCTGGGGCATTTTGACTCCAGCGCACGACGTTTAGAATGTCTAATTGCAGCACGTGCTGGCTCCTCAGTGTACTGAAAGTCAGAGATTGTTGCATGTGGAGATCGTGTACATTTCAGTAAGACTAATCAATTGTATTTTGTCATATTATTTATGAAAATGATCTAATATGGACCCGTCTAACAAATTCACTAATTAAAAATTGCTCACGACTGGCAATATTGTCATAGTAATGGAGTACACGAAATCTGACTTCAGTTATCCATCGATAGTATCTCTGATATTTTGAAACAATGCAAGACGAACGATGACAACGATGTTATCTGATCCCTTAACTTCTTTAACCGAGGATGTGAAACCAGGAATGAAAACTTTTTAATTATTAGTCAGAGAACTGAAAAAGGAGTAATATGTAGATATTTAAGTACTTGTCAGTGCGTCTCTTCCTTTTGTTATCTCCAGAGAAATGGTAAAGGCTATAAACGGGCAGTAATCTTTTTAGGCACTTAACGTCCCACACAAGTTTTACAATGCAGAAAGAAATACTTGACGAGTTTTATCGCTATCTATACAACACAGTTAACTTGTTCTACATTGTCAGTAAGGAAAACAGCAATTTGCTTAATGTCTCTTCAAGATCTAACACATGATTGCTACCACTTCAGACCTTCGAAGCGAGTAATTACCGTCTGCTTACTCCTACTTGCAGCACTGATGCTGCAGTTATTTTTTGCTGGCGCCTCGGACGGTCCGGGAGCGTTGCTGGTGCTTCGAAATGGCTTATTGTGCCGTGAATGTTCGGTTGGAATGTGGTTCCTCTGGCTCCGTTGGATCATACATTCCACCAACTTTTTTTCTTCAACTAACAGCTTGATCTTTTTCTTGGCTTAAAATACGAAAAAATGATGATAAAAATTTATAACTGCACTCGAGTCTTATGATCTCATTTTATCTAGAGCATTTTTCTGTGGCAGACGGGAAATTGATATTATTGGTCTCGTCATAATGTAATACTGTTTATATTGGACAAACCACCTGCGCTACAAGTATCATCATACTTCTTTCCCCACTATAGGGTCTTACATTCTAACGACTCTGGTTCGGAGAATTCTTACAGCTAGCTGTAGCTGTATCGTTATGGTCTTCCTTTTTGTAATGACTGTATAAGATTTCATGGGCGAAAGCTGTATATATGCGATTCTGTGAAACAACCTCCTGCTTTTTCTCTACCTGTATGGTAAGAGTAGACACGTTCTTCCTTTCAGTTATGACAGCAAGTTGTGTTAAGTCTACATCGCTGTCTTTCATAACGAGAGCGCCCGTCTCTTACTGTTAGTGTCTGTGATCACGTTTGGGTCTTCGCAGTAGGACAATTCCGGAATTTTAGTGGTATGAGTGGAAATAGGGTACAGCCCTCATCCGACTCGATGCGCGTTATAGTTATAATGTAACGGTTAGATACATTTTCCGTTTCTGATTACTCTGTTGTCGACGGAACGCTCAAGGCTATTTTTCTTCCTTCTTATCTACTGGTTTCATTTGCGAAAACCACCATTCTGAACTGAATTTTTGCGTGACGTTTTGCCGTTTATATTTGGGAAAACTGCCACATATGTATTACATTTTGAAACTCTGGTTTCGTAAACGATAGGCCAATATAGTAAGGTCATTTCCAGCCATATTATTATTGCCAAGTGGTCCATCATCTGGTGATGTGATATCACGTAGTGAGCGACCTAAAAGAAGTGACAGTATAGAAATAGAGAACGACACCATTATCGTCACCTGTTGATACTACTTATTATATCTGGAATATCAAAAAGGCTGCAATGAATTATGACTGGAGGTAGGTTGGGCTAGAAGTTTACTTACTTTGTGTGCCATTTCCTAAAATTTTTTGCGTAGATTATTACGCTCTCTTTAAAAATAGTTTTAGTTTTAAAGAATTAATGGCGTTACAACCAAAAGTATATAGTAACAGTGAGAAACAAAACTCAGTTAGCTATCTGAGACAACTCCATTAGAGCCAGTACTAAAAATGAAATTCTAAAAAAAATATGAGAAGAAACTGAAACAACTAATAAAGGTAATTGGCACAAATTCCAAGAACGAACTGCTAAAAAGACAAAGTAAACATTAAAATTGATAAAGCATAAAAAGGGTTACGATGGAATGAGGAGTGTTAAAGCAATAGAACTAAAAGATCAGTAGTGGAGAATATGGGAAAATTTATCAAAAGAAGAAGAGTTGAAAAAATTCTGAGAAGAAAAGAAGCATTCAACTTAATCCAGAAAATCAAATGAATCTTTGAAAGTTCTCATGTTAAACAAAAAAAAAATCAATATATTTCACCATGAATAAAATTACAAATTTTCATGACGCTGTTGAGCATGTACTTCAACAACCAAGTACTTGTTCCGAAGATGATAGAGAAAAATAAGTTCAAATGACAAGAAAAATTATCAAATATTATCAAAAACTTCTAACAGATCCTCAAACTGTCCAGTTCCACCAGTAATATTCAAAAATCTCCCCTCCAGAACAGGCCACGAAGTATAAACCTAAAAAGTTCCACAATTCCGAAAAAAATAAAAGTTACAACAAGAAATCGCGAACAGAAAGAACATTGCAATTCTAAAGTAACCACAATTTCAAGTTTAGGCTGCCCGCGTCTGATGGTACAATCTGTGACAGATTTTAAGAGACCGTAGCCTCACCGTTATGATGAATTGCACAGCATTAAAACTAACTAAATTGCACCTGAACAGGCCATGAAGTCCCAATTGTACTGAACAGACCGTGAAGGCCCAATTGTACCGACCAGCCGCCGTGTCATCCTCAGCCAATAGGCGTCACTGGATGCGGATATGGAAGGACATGTGGTCAGCACACCGCTCTCCCGGCCGTATATGAGTTTGCGAGACCAGAGCCGCTACTTCTCAATCAAGTAGCTCCTCAATTTGCCTCACAACGGCTGAGTACACCCCGCTTGCCAACAGCGCTCGGCAGAACGGATGGTCACCCATCCAAAAGTGCTAACCCAGTCCGACAGCGCTTAACTTCGGTGATCTGACGGGAACCGGTGATACCACTGCGGCAAGGCCGTTGGCACAATAGTCAAGAGTACCAGAATATCTTGAGGGGAATTTCCCACTAGTAGAGCTATAATTTTATGAAATATTCCAAATACTAAGAAACAAGAAAGAAGGTGACGAAGGCTAGTTTACAACAGAGCTATCAAAATGATCAAAACTAGAGGTTAGAAGATATCTACACTTGATTTATGGGAAAATTCAGAAAATGGAAAAACTCCGTAAGATTGGAAAACAGCATGAAACCACAAAATACATAAAAGGGGAACAAACAAAATATAAACTGTTGCAGAGTTGAGTCACTTCTACCAAAGGCATAAGAATCCTATCGGAAATTCTCCTGAACAGAGTTGAAGAAACTTTCGATAACTTTAGACAGCTGCAAGAATATGAGGCCGGTTTTAGAAAAGGAAGTTACTGCACAGAATAAATTTTTAACTTAAAATCAATGATTTACAAGAGAATGCTATCCAGCAAACCTATATTAATATCATTTATTGATTTCAAGAAGACATTTGACCCCGTAGGCTGAGAAACCATAGGTAAATTTATTAGAGCATTTAGTGTTCATGCTAAATCAGCAAACGTAATTCATGAAATTCTAACAAATACAATATCTGAAGGGAAATATACGAGAGAATTATTTCAGTCATTAAAAATTAAAACTGCTGCTAAACTTGAGGACAGCGTGTCAATTTTATTGTTTAATTGTGTTCCAGAAATGAAACTGTAAGGAACTGGAGTTTGGAGCTGAAAAATCTCAGAACAGAACCAAAAATTCTGAGATGGATTTAAAATATGATTGAAATAAAATGTCTAGATTTTGCACGTGATTTTAGAATAAAATGAATTTTCTGGAAAGAGAAGCCAATTTGACTTCAGTTGGATCCACTGCTTGTATCTTGATGGGAGGCATTGTGGCTTCTAGCACTGCCACGGTAGCAGGTATTGTGGCTTCTAACATTGTCACGGTAGTGCTGCCAGATTTTATCTTTGCTGATGTAGAAGAAGGGGAAGTGATCGGCATGGAGTAATTTGGAAGATAGGCAAAGCAAGTGGTATAAGGTGGGGAAGAGGTCGTGGGAGGGTTAGTGTAGGTGAAGATAGTAGATGTGGGTGGGAATAAGACTGCGGGAAGGTGAGAATGGATATAAGGTGGTATACTGGAGGAAGAGCATTGCACAGGGCAAGGAATAGTATAAGCGACTGCAGTGGTATTAGTGTCCATAGTGTGACAAGAGAACAGAGAACAGAGAACAGTTAGTAGATGATAATTACTGGCAACGAATTGTGGCCGAGATAGTGTTGGATGACAGCAGTGAAGTCCGGGGTGATTTGGTGATGACGACAGCGGACAAAGGTGGCGGCGGCGACGAAGACTGAGATGGAGAGTCGGTTGTGGCGGTATCAGCGGCAACGGCGGTGCGACATGTAGGCGGCGAGACGAAGGCGACGAGATGACTGTTACGAAGGTGACGAGAAGACTACGACGAAAATGACCAAGATTCACAATGCTAGATGGCTAGGATGATAATGAGACACATGCAGAAATGAGATTCGAAAAAAAAGGTACTATTTTTCACGCATAGGAGGGTGCTCCTACCGGTTTACGCAATCAAAGGTGATGGGTAAATGCACGTTATATATCTCGTACAAGGGAATGTCCTAGTCATTCAACTGAATTAGTAGCGGAAAGTGAGGGATACGACTCTCGGATGATCAGTTTTCGCAAATACACCAACTGCATAAAGAATAAAATACACCATTTCGTTACGAGAACATGCCAACAAATAAAGCACTCTTAACTACCTTTGTCGACATTAAACAGACGAAAATTAATTTTTTGGGATAAGAATGTGTAATTCTGTACGAAATGCAGAGTAACGATATAAGGGGTTGGACAAAATATGGAAGCATCGCAAGAAATGTATCCTTGAATGTAAATGTAGATGCCGGCTAAACCTGCAGGGTGCGCTGTTGTACTTGACCATGAACGACACCAATGCGGTGCCCTCAGAGCGTTGTAAGTGTCAGTCGCTGTCAGGACGGTGATCTATGTAGTTGTGAGTGCATGGCGTCGGAACTAAGTGAATTCGAGAGTGGGCAGTTTGTTGGTTCTCATATGATGGGTGCTTCCGCAACCGGGGCAGCCGAAGTGTTTGGTGTTTCAAGAGGCACCGTATCTAAGACATACAGCGGACAGAGAAACCGGAAAAGAATCATTCGCTAAGCCAGAACGGGGACGGAAGTGTGTGTTGAGTGATCACTAACAGATGGTCATTGAAGAGGGTTGTGACGAAAAATTACATCCACATCTACATTTATAATCCGCAAGCCACCCAACGGTGTGTGGCGGAGGGCACATTACGTGCCACTGTCATTACCTCCCTTTCCTGTTCCAGTTGCGTATGGTTCGCGGGAAGAACGACTACCGGAAAGCCTCCGTTCGTGATCTCCTCTGGAGGTGTAAGTAGGGGGAACCAATATATTCGATACCTCATCCAGAAACGCACCCTCTAGAAGCCTGAACAGCAAGCTACACCGTGATGCAGAGCGCCTCTCTTGCAGAGTCTGCCACTTGAATTTGCTAAACATCTCCGTAGCGCTATTGCTTACCAAATAACCCTGTGACGAAACGCGCCGCTCTTCTTTGGATCTTCTCTATCTCCTCTGTCAACCCGACCTGGTACGGATCCCACACTGATGAGCAATACTAAATTATAGGTCGAACGAGTGTTTTGTAAGCCACCTCCTTTGTTGATGGACTACATTTTCTAAGGACTCTCCCAATTAATCTCAACCTGGCACCCGCCTTGCCAAAAATTAATATTATATTACCATTCCACATCAAATCGTTCCGTACACAAACTCCCAGATATTTTACAGAAGTAACAGCTACCAGTGTTTATTCCGCTATCATATGATCATACAATAAAGGATCCTTCTTTCTATGTATTCGCAATACATTACACTTGTCTATGTTAAGGGTCAGTTGCCACTCCCTGCACCAAGTACCTATCCGCTGCAGATCTTCCTGCATTTCGCTGCAATTTTCTAATGCTGCAACTTCTCTGTGTACTACAGCATCATCCGCGAAAAGCAGCATGGAACTTCAGACAATATCTACTAGGTCATTCATATATATTGTGAAAAGCAATGCTCCCATAACACTCCCCTGTGGCACGCCAGAGGTTACTTTAACGTCTGTAGACGTCTCTCCATTGAGAACAACACGCTGTGTTCTCTTTGCTAAAAACTTTTCAATCCAGCCACACAGCTGGTCTGATATTTCGTAGGCTCTTACTTTGTTTATCAGGCGACAGTGCGGAACTGTATCGAACGCCTTCCGGAAGTCAAGGAAAATGGCATCTACCTGGGAAACTGTATCTAACATTTTCTGGGTCTCATGAACAAATAAAGCGAGTTAGGTCTCACACGATCGCTGTTTCCGGAATTCATGTTGATTCCTACAGAGCAGATTTTGGGTTTCCAGAAATGACATGATAAGCGAGCACAAAACATGTTCTAAAATTCTACAGCAGATCGATGTCAGAGATATAGGCCCATAGTTTTGCGCATCTGCTCGACGACCCTTCTTGAAAACTGGGACAACCTGTGCTCTTTTCCAATCATTTGGAACCTTCCGTTCCTCTAGAGACTTGCGGTACACGGCTATTAGAAGGGGGCAAGTACTTTCGCATACTCTGTGTAGAATCGAATTGGTATCCCATCAGGTCCAGTGGACTTTCCTCTGTTGAGTGATTTCAGTTGCTTTTCTGTTCCTTGGACACTTATTTCGATGTCAGCCATTTTTTCGTTCGTGTGAGGATTTAGAGAAGGAACTGCAGTGCGGTCTTCCTCTGTGAAACAGCTTTGGAAAACGGAATTAGAGGAGGACAGCTGCAAAAGTCATTTCAGAACTGAATGTCGCATTCGCGAACCCTGTCGTTAACTTGACACCACGAAGGGTGCTCCATAAGAAACGAATTGGAGTGCGAGCTGGCATTCCACAAACACACATCAGTGATGCAAATGCCCTTAACGGGAAAACGTAGTGCTGAAGCCGCAAAACCTGGAATATGGAGCATAGAAAGGAAGTCATTTGGTCGGCTGTGTCTTCTTTCACATTGTTTCCAAACTCTGGCGGTGTTTACATCCCAAGAATGAAGCATCATAGGTGTTCGGTGATGCTTTGAGCAACCATAACGTCGTTTTCCATGGGCCCTACAGTTCCTCTGCAAGTTCTCATTACTACCAAGGATTATGTGACCATCCTGGCTGATCAGGTCCAATTCATGGTAGAATATTTGTTATCTAATGGTGATGCTGTGAGCAAAGATGACAAGGCCCCTTTTTCACATCCTAAGGACTGATTTTGTGAGCGCGAAGATGAACTGTCGCATCTTGCGTGGCCATCGCAGTCACAAGATCTCACTATTATTGAGCTTCCTTATCTGCTTTGGAAGAAGGATGTGTGATCGCTATCCATCTCTGTCCACATCTATACATTCCGAGATGATTGATATCCGTTTTGACTGTCGACGATTTTCCTACGCCATATTACGCATGGTAATGTGTTTTTTACTGTTTCCATATTTTTGACCACCCCTGTGGATGTGGATGTAAATCATGCGTAAGAGTTTTCAGAAATTGTTTGGAAGATGGTAGACAAAAATACACTCCTGGAAATTGAAATAAGAACACCGTGAATTCATTGTCCCAGGAAGGGGAAACTTTATTGACACATTCCTGGGGTCAGATACATCACATGATCACACTGACAGAACCACAGGCACATAGGCACAGGCAACAGAGCATGCACAATGTCGGCACTAGTACAGTGTATATCCACCTTTCGCGGCAATGCAGGCTGCTATTCTCCCATGGAGACGATCGTAGAGATGCTGGATGTAGTCCTGTGGAACGGCTTGCCATGCCATTTCCACCTGGCGCCTCAGTTGGACCAGCGTTCGTGCTGGACGTGCAGACCGCGTGAGACGACGCTTCATCCAGTCCCAAACATGCTCAATGGGGGACAGATCCGGAGATCTTGCTGGCCAGGGTAGTTGACTTACACCTTCTAGAGCACGTTGGGTGGCACGGGATACATGCGGACGTGCATTGTCCTGTTGGAACAGCAAGTTCCCTTGCCGGTCTAGGAATGGTAGAACGATGGGTTCGATGACGGTTTGGATGTACCGTGCACTATTCAGTGTCCCCTCGACGATCACCAGTGGTGTACGGCCAGTGTCGGAGATCGCTCCCCACACGATGATGCCGGGTGTTGGCCCTGTGTGCCTCGGTCGTATGCAGTCCTGATTGTGGCGCTCACCTGCACGGCGCCAAACACGCATACGACCATCATTGGCACCAAGGCAGAAGCGACTCTCATCGCTGAAGACGACACGTCTCCATTCGTCCCTCCATTCACGCCTGTGCGACACCACTGGAGGCGGGCTGCACGATGTTGGGGCGTGAGCGGAAGACGGCCTAACGGTGTGCGGGACCGTAGCCCAGCTTCATGGAGACGGTTGCGAATGGTCCTCGCCGATACCCCAGGAGCAACAGTGTCCCTAATTTGCTGGGAAGTGGCGGTGCGGTCCCCTACGGCACTGCGTAGGATCCTACGGTCTTGGCGTGCATCCGTGCGTCGCTGCTGTCCGGTCCCAGGTCGACGGGCACGTGCACCTTCCGCCGACCACTGGCGACAACATCGATGTACTGTGGAGACCTCACGCCCCACGTGTTGAGCAATTCGGCGGTACGTCCACCCGGCCTCCCGCATGCCCACTATACGCCCTCGCTCAAAGTCCGTCAACTGCACATACGGTTCACGTCCGCGCTGTCGCGGCATGCTACCAGTGTTAAAAGACTGCGATGGAGCTCCGTATGCCACGGCAAACTGGCTGACACTGACGGCGGCGGTGCACAAATGCTGCGCAGCTAGCGCCATTCGACGGCCAACACCGCGGTTCCTGGTGTGTCCGCTGTGCCGTGCGTGTGATCATTGCTTGTACAGCCCTCTCGCAGTGTCCGGAGCAAGTATGGTGGGTCTGACACACCGGTGTCAATGTGTTCTTTTTTCCATTTCCAGGAGTGTATTAGAGAATTAAGTGCCTGAGCTGAAAATTAGCGAAAATAACATAAAAAGGAATGAAAAAGTGAGCTGATTCAGACTAATGGCTGGGAAGAAATTCTGGCTATCCGAGTGTTTCGCTGAACGGCCTACAGCATCTGGTGAGAGAGTATATCAATGAAGGATTTTTAGGCACATTTGGTAACTATGTAAAATAAATCACCTCTCTCGAAAATACTGTGTGTAGGTTCGTAATAATGCACAGCAGACCACAGTGAAACAGAAGGTGTACATAAATGTCTTGTACAAATTTGTAATACGTAAGATATGATTTAATTAAATAGATGTCGAATTAAATCTTCAAGTGCTCAGAAAAAAATACATAATTTTATGTCAGTGATCTATTTCTGATGCTTTAAACATACGAATATACTTTAAAATATTGCACACATAATCCTCTACCGTGTTATTATTTTCATTTTAAACCTTACAAACGGTTAACTTCCCCTAAAGCACAGCACATTCTTCTTGGCGGAGAGAGAACTTCAGACGCATAATTAGCTGAAGGTATATCCCAAATAAATGTTACAGGACCATTACTATTCACTCCAGGTGTCCCAACAGGAATGGTCAATATTCAAGGATTTGATAGGAACGATGATTCCAAGTGGAACAGCCTAGTAAATATAGGCTATTAAATGCATACCCTAAGAGCTATGAGCATTTCTTCATTTTCGATACTGTGACAAATATTTTCTACTGCAAGCTCTTTGATTTCCATATTTTGAGGTAGTAAGGACCAAAAAAACAAAAACAATTATCTGTTAAACTTGGACTCTAAAATGCACAACTTAAGAGCTCCGAATAGATGTGTTTTACAATAACTAAGATGAACAAGTGCTCTTATCCCTGGAAAATAACCATTCCAACTGGGAAATCCTGTACAGAACTGACCTAGTGGATAATCTAGGAAGCTGCGTGATGCTGTTTCTTGTAAGTCGCAACGCTACATATTTGTAGTGAAATGCAAGAAGAGATATAGAGGACCAGTGCTTAGTGTAACGTTTAGCAGTTGTCCCTCAGCTTAAACAACCATAATGTTCTGAGAATTAACAGGTGGAAAGATCCATCATCACATTATTACGCGACTGGCTAGCAAGCACTGAAATATCTATTAAATAGATGGGGCCATGCGTACGGAATGACATGAAGTGGATCACATGCAAGAAATCGTAGGAAAGGAGGTAGCTCACAAAACCTATGTTCGAACGATAATGAGATTCACTGGACGAAGTAGCTTACATAGTCTATGTTCGAGTGATATTTGAGTACTGTTCATCGGTCTGAGGCACGTACCGGAAAGGACTGAGAAAGGGAATAGGAAAGGCAGGAATAAAAGAAGAACATTTCGTCGAAGCTTCGTGCACTTAGCGCGGAAACGTCACCCAGTTGCTCATCCCATGCCCGTGGACGGCGTTAGGAGAGAGGCATGTGCATTACGGTGTGACATACTGTCAAAGATCCTAGAAGAGTCAGCGAAAATATTGCTTCCTGCTTCTTCCAATGTACAGGGTGGTTATCATTTAACTTTCGCTACTTCAGAGGGTTTGGTGAAATACGTGTGATCGTAGGACAATGAAACTTTGTGGGAACATTTGATACGGCATGCAGAAAAGAAATAACGAATAAACCACTGAAGAAACACATTTTAATTTCCAAGTTAGAGGATTGAAATTTTGTGATCTTTGTGGTGACGCAGTTTGGAATTACCGGCTAATGATTCGGCTTTCTCCAAATGTGTTGCAGAGCAACCGAGTGACATCACGAGTAGTTTGTGGTGGAGCTCCATCATGCATCAAAACAGCTGAGTCTAAAGCACGTCTCTCCCTTAGAGCTGGGATCACATTTTGCGAATCGGATCACAGCATCATGTACCGTTGACGGAGCGTGTCCGTGGTTCCTGGAATCCGCGTTCCTCAAAGAAAAATCGACCAATCATGAATTGTGCCGTGAAGCCACACCACACAGTGATTCATTCACTATGCAGGAGAACTTCATCAACGTTCGTTAGCGGTGGCGAACCCGAAATGCGTGTGTGTGTTCTCTGCCCCAACGTTCGTAAAGTGAACTTCATCACTCTACGAAATGTTCCAATGCCATATATCCTTAACCTAAACCCTTGTGAGAAACATAGGAGCAAAGTCTACTCGAATGTCTACGTCACGTGGCAAACGTTTGTAAGTAAGCTGAAGTTTGTGCGGATACCATTTTACAATTGTTCGATGCACTTTTCGAACGGTGGACTATAGAATGTTCAGCTGTCGTGGCACAGCTCATGCATTGCCTGATCGGAGATATCATGCAGCATTCTCCGCCATGGCAACAGTAACTTGTCCAACAATTTGTGGCGCAGCTGGCAGTTGGCTTCTCCCAGAAGCAAACCGAGTAATTGACCAATCGCTCCAAACTGAGTAACTGACAAGATCACCAGATTTGTACCCTCACCTTTGAAAATTAAAATGTGTTTCTTCGAATGGTTTATTCGCTATTTCTTTTCCGCGGGTCCTTAAAAATGCTTCCACGAAGTTTCATTGTCCTACGACCAATCGTTTTTCATGCTCTCCCCCCCCCTTTCCCCCCCCCCCCCCCTCAAATAGAGGAAGTTCAACTATAACCACCTTGTATATCTCACGACAAGACCATGAAGGTAAAATTGCAGATTAGATGTCAGACGGTGACTTACCCAGAATCTCTTTCCCTGAATACCATTCGCGACTGGGACAAGGAAAAAGGCAGAATGTCAGTGGGATACAAAGCACGCTTCACCACACACCATAAGGTACAGGCGCAAAGGTTAAAACAAAGGCATTGTGGCAGTTGCGTGTGCTACGAGGACAAACCGCTGCTGTTGACAACTTGTAAATTCATGTTGTACATCTTCCGTAATGCAGATGCATCGTCTTCGTGACAGAGGCAATTCCATTCATCCGCAAGATGAGAAACTTTCAATAGTTCACCTAGCCGGCCCAAGGCAGTGGGAGTAGAGATTTTGCATTTTTCTTTGAATTACTGTTTAAACATTTGTTACCCCTCGCAGGTAGTAATTTTCTGGACACCGCTGCGCCCGGTAACTAGCTTGTCAAAAGACCGCGTTGCCAAGAGGAGTCCATTCCCATGAAAATCCGGCCGGTGTGTTTAATGAACAGCGTCCCATTACGTAAGCAAAGGCGCCTGCGGCGAGCCCGCGGGCGGTGTGCCGTCTGCCCAGAAGGCTGCATTAAGCCGTTTCGGACCCACTAGGACGCGCGGCGATTTAGGAGCTGACGCGCGTCAGGTTTTTGGCACCGAATTTCGCGGGCTGTAATCTCCGGTTTAATGGGAGGCAGCCAAATCGAGCAATGAATATGTATAAACAGGAAAATAAGAAAAACGGCCGAGGGTCGACAGGAGGGCCGGCAGCGGGGAAGGAGCGGAGAAATAAAAACTCCCAAAATAAGAGTAAAAGCGGCGCTCGAAGCACGTGCCACTGACGGCCTCCTCAAGGTGCCCCTTGCCCCCCTCCTCAGCCATCCGAACTCGGCTGGCCGGTCCTCCCTGGGGGCACACGTCGCGGCCCGTGCTTTTTAATCTTCTACATCCTCCCCTCTTCTTCCTCTTGCTCCACCTCGCTCGTATCTTTCTTCACTCCCTTCTTTTGCTCTCTGTACGCCGCCTGTACCCGCTACCTTTTTTTTTTTTTTCCTGGCCTCCCCGCCGTCCGTTGTATATAACAGAAGGCGGTGGCTGGGGCCGGCGTGTTGAGGAAGGCACCGCCTGCTAAATCGGCTGTTCCTCTCTCTTTCTGGGGCGAGTGCAGGTGTGCGGCTTGCTGATCAGGGCTGGCCACCCGCCGCTTCCAGAGTCACCGACCTCTGACCACCGCACGGTGCTCCTGCAGCAGCTTTTCCCTGCGAGTGTAACTTGCAAATGACAAGTGAGCGGACTTCCGAGATGGCAAGCGAACTACAGTGTCAGTCTTATCGCCTAAGTATTATCGTGGTCTGATACTAACCATAGGGCTACGATATTAGAGCTGCGTGGTTGCCGATATCTGTCGATATGTACAGGGTGACAGTTATCGAACTATGTGAAATAAAATCGTCATAACTTCTGAACGGTTTGCGTTAGCCCGTTCGAACAGCACGGTTAGCCGCGGGGCATGATAGGAATTAGCGACGAAGCCCACTTTCATTTGGAGAGTTCGTTAATAACCAAAACTGGCGCTTTTGGGGGACTTCGAATCTGCATTTCACGTTCGAGAAGTCTCTTCACCCCCCACGTGTGATTGTACGGTGTGCAATGTCCAGTCACAGTATAATCGATGCCATATTCCTTGATGTCACGGTGACTACCGAACGTTACGTGAAGGACTTGGAAGATGATTTCATTTCCATTATTAAATTAAATGAAGTTGGATTTTAGTAAACAAAACCACTGTCGTCAAGATTACAGTATTACAAGGAATTTCAAGCAGAACTGCGCGCCTGGTCCTAAAAATGTCAGACAAGTATAATATCCAAATAGTTTAAGCATATGCACCTACATCTACTCACTCAGATGGCGAGATAGAATCTTACTACGAATGTCTGAAGGAAACCTGTGAGAAAGGCAGAGATTGTTTTTATATATTCATAACTAGATTTTAATACCAAAGTTGGAATACACAAAGAAGGTGATTCAGTTGTTGGCAAGTATGAAATAGACGAAAGAAATGATAGAGGAGAGACAATGGTATAATTTGCAGAATGCATGAAAACACCCATTATGAACACGTTTTTCAAGAAGCACCCGAGTCGCAAATGGACTTGGAGGAGTCCTAACTTTGAAGTGAAAAACGAGATCATTCTCACCAATAGGCCTTAGAACATTAAAGATGTCACTGTGTTAAACAGGTTCAAGATAAGCAGTGATTATCGATTAGTAAGAGCAAGATTTGAATTTAATACAAAATATGAAAAATTAAGACTAATTAAACGAAAAAGTAAAATTTTAAATATCAAAAATCTTGAAGAACGGAAAGAGGAATTTTAAGAAAGAATTCAGACAAAATTGAAAGAAAGTGAAGCAGAAGAAGTATCAAAGGTACTAGTTACGACAGCTGAAGAAGTGGGTGGCTTATGTAAGTCTCGAAACCAACCGAAAAATAAAACAGGTTTCATGGACAAGAGAAGAAGAATGAAAGTTGATACTGAGAAAGATAAGATAGAGTATGCGGAGCTGTGCAAAGCGCTGAGAACAAGCATGAAAGACCACATCAAAAATTATGAAGAAGAGACGCTAAAAGCCAGTCTTAAGAACAAATCTAGATTAAAGAAAGCCAAGCGAATGCTTATGATTGGAAGGAATCAGTTAATAGCATTAGAGACAGATCAAGGCCGAATTACAGCCAAGAAAAAAAGTTGAATATATTTGAATTTTCTGTACTAACCTATACAGTAAAATCAATGCTGATACCTTGATCCTAGACGAATTGGATACTTCTGTCCCCCAAATTCCAGAAATACTGCCATCAGACGTCAAACATGCAATAGACATTATGAAAAAAGAGACTGCTCCAGGCAGTGATGCTACACGCCGACTCAAAGAGGCCACATCATTAAGTGATGGAACTGGCTGATGATGGTGATGATGATCCAAAGTGACCCTGATTTCGACAGGATGTGGTTCATGCATAACAGAGAACGACCCGATCGAAGCAGAAGAGTTTTGATGTCCTGGAGGAGCACTTGGAGGACCTCATTATGGCTCTGGGGTACTGACTGGCATGGGCCTCGATTGGTCGCCATATTCTCCGGATCTGAACACACGCGACTCCTTTTTGTGGGGCCATATTAAAGACAAGGCGTACAGCAAAACCATTGCTCAGCTGAAAACAGCCATTCAGGAGGTCATCGACAGCATCGATGTTCCAACACTTCAGTGGGTGACGCAGAATTTTGCTAATCGTTTGCCCCACGTCATCGCTAATGATGTCAGGGAAATAGAACATGTCATAACCTAAATCCTAATATCTGTTGTGACACTTACATACTGAATAAAGTGTGTGCATGTCCTAGTTTTAAGTAATTTACGGTTTTTTTCATACACACTCCTGGAAATTGAAATAAGAACACCGTGAATTCATTGTCCCAGGAAGGGGAAACTTTTTTGACACATTCCTGGGGTCAGATACATCACATGATCACACTGACAGAACCACAGGCACATAGGCACAGGCAACAGAGCATGCACAATGTCGGCACTAGTACAGTGTATATCCACCTTTCGCAGCAATGCAGGCTGCTATTCTCCCATGGAGACGATCGTAGAGATGCTGGATGTAGTCCTGTGGAACGGCTTGCCATGCCATTTCCACCTGGCGCCTCAGTTGGACCAGCGTTCGTGCTGGACGTGCAGACCGCGTGAGACGACGCTTCATCCAGTCCCAAACATGCTCAATGGGGGACAGATCAGGAGATCTTGCTGGCCAGGGTAGTTGACTTACACCTTCTAGAGCACGTTGGGTGGCACGGGATACATGCGGACGTGCATTGTCCTGTTGGAACAGCAAGTTCCCTTGCCGGTCTAGGAATGGTAGAACGATGGGTTCGATGACGGTTTGGATGTACCGTGCACTATTCAGTGTCCCCTCGACGATCACTAGTGGTGTACGGCCAGTGTAGGAGATCGCTGCCCACACCATGATGCCGGGTGTTGGCCCTGTGTGCCTCGGTCGTATGCAGTCCTGATTGTGGCGCTCACCTGCACGGCACCAAACACGCATACGACCATCATTGGCACCAAGGCAGAAGCGACTCTCATCGTTGAAGACGACACGTCTCCATTCGTCCCTCCATTCACGCCTGTCGCGACACCACTGGAGGCGGGCTGCACGATGTTGGGGCGTGAGCGGAAGACGGCCTAACGGTGTGCGGGACCGTAGCCCAGCTTCATGGAGACGGTTGCGAATGGTCCTCGCCGATACCCCAGGAGCAACAGTGTCCCGAATTTGCTGGGAAGTGGCGGTGCGGTCCCCTACGGCACTGCGTAGGATCCTACGGTCTTGGCGTGCATCCGTACGTCGCTGCGGTCCGGTCCCAGGTCGACGGGCACGCGCACCTTCCGCCGACCACTGGCGACAACATCGATGTACTGTGGAGACCTCTCCAAATGTGTTGCAGAGCAACCGAGTGACATCACGTGTTGAGCAATTCGGCGGTACGTCCACCGGGCCTCCCGCATGCCCACTATACGCCCTCGCTCAAAGTCCGTCAACTGCACATACGGTTCACGTCCACGCTGTCGCGGCATGCTACCAGTGTTAAAGACTGCGATGGAGCCACGGCAAACTGGCTGACACTGACGGCGGCGGTGCACAAATGCTGCGCAGCTAGCGCCATTCGACGGCCAACACCGCGGTTCCTGGTGTGTCCGCTGTGCTGTGCGTGTGATCATTGCTTGTACAGCCCTCTCGCAGTGTCCGGAGCAAGTATGGTGGGTCTGACACACCGGTGTCAATGTGTTCTTTTTTCCATTTCCAGGAGTGTAGTTCAATAATTGTCACCCTGTACGTGTATACGTCATAAATGCTAACGCAGTGGTCAGCCAGTCTGGGCGTAACTACCGTTGACAGCTAGAAAGTGCTTTTCTGAGGGGTAAGAACAAAAGGGTTCGACTGTGTTTCGTTCGTAAAATTATTTTTGGTAGATCACTATTATGTCACTCTCTCATAAGACCATAAAACCGATTAAAAAGCTACTAATAATTACATTTATTTTCAGATACTGACATTCATTCGTGACACAATGGGATGAGGACCACCGATTTTGAAACTAGTCGATGAATAACATCTTCCTCACAGTGTCCACCCCCCACATATATACTTCATAACATGCATCTATGACAACAAAACTGAGACTTTTAAATCGCATACGCTTAAATATCCCATAAAAAACTTTCTCCGAGTTGTAAGTAGTTCCCCCAGCAGACCAGGAAATTCTTAATTATTCTCTTCGCAACAGTAAGCGAACTAATTTACAGCACAACGCAACAGTAAGTACGTAGGATATAACTGACTGGGCTTTAGAAACCTGATTAGTCACGAAAAAACAGATACCTGTTGTTTTTTGGTACCTGTTTGTTTGCGAGTACTCGGATTCTTTAAAATTCAGTCAGTTACATTAATAATAATGGTCGCATACCTCTACCAGCAGTTTTACGCCGACATACGTATGTAGGATGTATTACACTGATGTTAAGCCTGCTCATTATTATTATTATTATTATTATTGTTATATTATTAGATTATATTATTAGTGGTAAACTCTCAAAATCTTCCAGTTTCTGCTAGTTCGATAGTAAGAAATCCAGGAATTAGGTCGTTCACAGACAGGAGACCTAAATGAAAGGCACGCATTTTAGTTTGTTGATTTTCAGTGTGGGTACAAGCTGTGGGCAAAGCAAGGATCGCTAGGCAGAGAAATCGTGTTTTGTAACAAGTGTCTACCCTCAATTTGAATAATTAGCTTTCCTTTGTGAGAAGAAGTGGTAGGTAGCACTTCCGAGCACTGAGAACTGCTTCATGATTCTATAATAAAATGTTGTTAGAAATAAGCAGTAAGTTGTTTCACTGACTAATTAATACATGACTTTAAAAAAAAACACGAAAAAACTAAGTATCGCTTATCTTTCGTCTTGATTAAAAATGAAAGCATTAAAAGAAAATTGTTTTTCAAAAATGGGTCAAATGGCTCTGAGCACTATGGGACTTAACATCTGTGCTCATCAGTCCCCTAGATCTTAGAACTACTTAAACCTAACTAACCTAAGGACATCACACACATCCATGTCCTAGGCAGGATTCGAACCCGCGACCGTAGCGGTCACGAATTGTTTTTCGTTGTAACGTTAAGTTAGAAGACAATGTTTACGACGGCTGTAGAAGGCGGATGGAGTATATTAGCTAATACTTGACTGCAACCAGAAGTAATCGTCTCAGAATGGTTGGGAACCACTGCTGTAACATATCACTCCTCTCTCAGTTGCAACATACTTTACGTTTACTATCGTGGTTTTATACAGCGTTATCATCTTCATTTTTTTTCTGTTAGGTATACTTGACTATCGATTAGGCTCTCACTTGAACAATTTTATCTTTGCAGCCGACACATTTTCAGTTGCCTTAAAATAAATGAAAAATGCAGACTGAGACCTTATTTGTCTTCTCCTGGTGCATGTTGAACTGAGTGGAATCGTAAAGAGGCACGATTTTGTAAGAGATCTGCCAAAATTTTGGTAAATTTCAAAATGCTACGCTGTGAACTAGGTTAATTAATAACCTATTCAATGTTTATCCTTAAGTTCCTAGAAAGACACATTAAGAGAGGCGTCCAGAGATAAACTAACGTATTTCTTCCGCCAGTTGGTGCAAGTTTTACGAGAACTCCGCAAAACACTGTGAAGTGCATGTTAGAGCGTACTTAGCATTGTACCACATGTGAGGTTTCCTTCCGTTTCAACAGAATATGGAGGCTGAGCAGAATGACAGATTGAAAGTCTGTAATTAATGTAGCATTCGCGGTCCCTATGGGAGCGACTTGCAGAGGGCTGAAAAGAATGATTCTAGATTCCATACCCAGTACTGGTTCTTGAAACTCTGTAAGACTTTGCGTAATCTTCAAGGGTCTTCCAGTTCAGGTTTTTCGACGTTTCTGCCACACGTCTTTCTGTACGAACAATAACCCCCGTTCCATCTGGTATGGGTCCCACACACTCGCGCAGCATTCTAAAATAGGACGTACAAGTAAGTTGTAAGCAGTCTCTTCGTATACTGATTGCGTTTACCTACGTTCTGTCAATGAACCGAAGTTTGTCATCTTTCTTACGTACGATTGTGAATACATGACCATTCTATTTCACCTCGCAATGAATTCTGTCTCACCTGTCTGTTTCCAGCTCTGACCCACTGCTACTGGAGTAAAAAGATACTAGTTATCTGCTTTTTATGACGTACAAAATTTTACATTTCGAAGCATTTAAAACAGGTTGACGCTCTTCTCACCATTTAGAAATCTTATCAAAGTCTGACTGGATATTTGTGCGAAATTTTGCAGATCGATAAATGCATCATCTGCGTGGTGTGGTATAAAGCCAAATGTTTTTCGGAATGGAGAAGTATTTCATCGACCTGAATGCCTTGATTCACGACTTTCACAATGTCATGTGAGAGAAGCCCAATTCGGGTTTCGCATGATGGACGTTTCCCGAACCAATGCTGGTTGGCAGGGAGGAGGTCATCCCTTTAGAGATTCCTCATTTTGTTAGTTACGAGTCGCTTATCTGACCAGCACGTGTGCAGCTAGAACGTTAAAATGATATTCCTGCTCTCGGCGTAGTGTTCATGATTACTCAACTTGCTAGATTTACCTCTGGCGATGTTACTGTTAGTTGTCCCCAGGCTGTTGCGGAGAAAACTATTCCTCATGAAAGTCTCCTCGTTTTGCTGAGATCCATACTAACAACTACTCTGCGGGTAAAAGGAGTGGCCGTTGAGTATACACGCGGGTATATTTACGGATATCCGCAGTAATATTTACGTTGTGGTTAAAAGTTAAAGGAGAGTGCCATCGATAATAATAAATATTTTCTTGTTAAGTCACTATTATCATACGTTTAGCATAGAGTACTAATACACTGTCTTCTATGCGGAAGGTCCTGGAAAGAGTAGTTGATTTGTTACCGTCTGCAAGTGCTGAGTAAGGTGACTACCGTTCCCCCTCGTCTACCGCACAGTTAAACTTAAATCCTATTTCTGTCAACAACAACAACAAAAAATGTTTCAAATGGTTCTGAGCACTATGGGACTTAACATCTGAGGTCATCAGTCCCCTAGAACTTAGAACTACTTAAACCTAACCAACCTAAGGACATCACACACATCTATAACCGAGGCTGGATTCGAACCTGCGACCGTAGCGGTCGCGCGGTTCCAGACTAAAGCGCCTAGAACCGCTCGGCCACACCGGCCGGCTCGAGTTTTTTCGTTGCGGTCATTAAGCGAGATATATGCAGGAGGAAAGTCCGCCTTCTTAGCTGAGTGGTAATGTGTTTGCCTCCCATGTGGCGGGCCCGGGTTCGATTCCCGGCCGAGTTGGAGATTTTCTCCACTCGTGAAGTGGGTGTTGTGTGATCATCATTTCATCCTTATCACCGGCAGGCCAGTCGCCCAGTGTGGCGTCGACTGAAATAAGACTTGAACTTGGAGGCCGAACTTCCCTGGATCCCCTGATGGGTCCTCCCGGCCAACAATGCCAGACGTCATTTCATTTTTTTTTTTTACGTCGGAGGAGATAATATTTTGACCCGGAAAGAGCCCTTCTTGAAATTTCAAAAGAAATTTCTTAAACCGCTCCGAGATGCACAACGCCTCTCTTGTAGCGTCTGCCGCTGGTGTTCGTTGAGAATTTCAGCAGCGGTCTCTCGCGGACTAAACGTGCCTATGAGGAAACGAGCCGCTGTTCGTTCGCTCTTTTCTATCTTTTCTAGAAGTCCTCAATGGTAAGAATCCCACACTGATGAACAATACTCAGTCTGCTGAACAAACACCTTTTAAACCACTTCCTTCTTTAAATTCAAATGGCTCTAAGCACTATGGGACTTTACATCTGAGGTCATCAGTCCCCTAGAACTTAGAACTACTTAAACCTAACTAACCTAAGGACATCACACACATCCATGCCCGAGGCAGGATTCGAATCTGCGACCGTAGCAGTCGCGCTGTTTCGGACCGAAGCGCCTAGAACAGCTCGGCCACAGCGGCTGGCATTTACTTAAGATTCTTCCTATGAATCTCACTCTGGCATCTGCTTTGCTCACTATTTGTTACGATGGTCAGAAACGAATTTTGCTGATTTTCCCCTTTACAACAGATCCTCATTAAGTACCTTATGTGTGTGTGTGTGTGTGTGTGTGTGTGTGTGTGTGTGTGTGTGTGTGTGTGCGTGCGTGTGTCTGCGTTTGTACAAGATCCTCTCTTTGTAATTTATACGGGACATTTTGATACGAAAATCACCCATTTTTGACTTCTTCTGTGGATTTATGAATGTGAATCTTAAATACCTCCATTATATTCGTTTCCTTTGTGAATTAGAGGGAGAAAGTGTAATGCCTATACTTGATGTGCAAGTCTGTTGCTTATTTGTTAATGTTACATTTCTAATTGATATCTGTATATTTACAGAAACGGGTTTGTCAGTTTCTTCCCGTATGTCCAGTGTACTATTACTGACAATGATAGTATACAAGTGTGCGATTCCGTATTTCTTAAATTTGTTGCTAATCTGTTTTACGTAGTGAATAACATCATTTGAAAATTGTTAACGAGGTTGGAGATAGTTCTAATGTTAGACTGGCTGAGTGGATTGACTACTTTAAGAGACATAATTTTAAATAATGGCATGTAACTTAGCACTGTTATCAAGTGTACTTCATGGGCTGCCGAACGGATCTTCTCGCTTGTTAATCTTGTTTCAGCCTAACTTCACAGCGTTTCAGTGCATACCGTTGAACAGTTTCTGCAGCTGGCTACTTTTGTTTTAATCTCTCCAAACTCCCTTCAGTACATCTGTAACGAGCTCGTGCAATACTCGTAGATCACAAATCGTAAACAAAGATCAAAATAATCTCACATTTCAATAAAAGGGTTTGACATTTGCCTTGTAATGGAACACCGTCACAGTGAGACACACAAATCAGAATTGCAGGGTTCTTAAGGGGTCACCTAACCAGGATCAATTGTAGGAAAATATTTGGTTCTGAGATTCACATCAAGACTGAGTTTAATAAGTCATTTACCTATTCTTAGATCGCGACACATACGACGTTAAAATGATAGGAATAAGTTTCCAATGAAATGAATATAAAATCTCGTATTAAAGATTGAGAAACTGCTACAACACAGCGAGTACGATGTTACACAAAAATTGAAAGTTCTTTCTAAGTTCAATTTAAACAAAAATGTCCCGTTAATACTGCGAAAAGGTACCTCATTTACGTGGATGACTGCTTTTGCCACGCTAAATGCTTTTCTAATCTGTGCATCTCGCAAATGCATAGTAAACGAGTCCAAGACTCACAAAACAATACAGTTTATCAGGCAACACAAGTTAAATGACAAATCTCGCAAATTGTGAGCTGATCAGAAAGTGGATAGGGCTAATGCGAAATACTGTGCTTACTCCAAACTAAGCAAGCGTGCGTCCTAATCGGCGGCAGGACCAGAGTGTCTCTCTCTTCGCGACGTGACTGCAAATCGCTGAAATTATCTTCCTCTAAATCCTGAAATTATACTCCTCTAAATGCAACTCCCCATTTTCAGAAGAACTACACTTGAAGGGGATGATGACGAGTCATTGCCAAAGTGACCAGTGGCAATATCACTTTATTCACGTCAATACCGTAGAACGCTGCAGAAATTTCCCGGTTTTAGCTTACAAAAGGCATCTTAACGCGCAAGAGATTGGTATAGGCTGGCGGTCGTGTTTCATTCACTGGTCGACCACTTGGCGCCGAGACAAGGTCGCAAGTAAGACGCATTTGGTTAGATAACAAAGTCTTGAGTGTAACGCTACGAATTTTCTTGCAGTGACCAAGCAGAGCTGCAGAATGATAAATGTGGATGTGATTATTTTACTGTTTTCATATTCAGCAATGACCCTTTGCTAGTACTTTTATGCCCATTTCGTTTATATTATGCTACAGATCTTTTTATATTATAGTTTTCCTGCTGGAAAAAAAGAAACTAACTGCATCTTTAGTATACGTATTTTTTAATTGTGACGAAATACTAGCCGGACGCTGTGGCCGAGTGGTCCTAGGCGCTTCAGTCTGGAGCCGCGCGACCGCTACGGTCGCAGGTTCGAATCCTCGGGCATGGATGTGTGTGACGTCCTTAGGTTAGTTAGGTTTTAGTAGTTCTAAGTTCTAGGGGGCTGATGACCTCAGATGTTAACTCCCATAGTGCTCAGAGCCATTTGAACCGTTTGAACGAAGTACTAACATAAACGCTATATATACATATTCATTTGTAGCATGCGGTTACTGTCTTCTTGGGCATTTTGTTCTCTACGTGGTTGAAGAAAATGCGTATTATCAAGCAACAAAGAAACAAGTTTCGCTAGTTCCTCCTCTTGTTTGTGGGCTAGTAACAGTTGGAAACTTTAAACCTTCCCACTGCTTCCCTATAGTGCAGCAGCATCGGTGATACATTTTCTGTAAGGAAAAAAGTCTAGTTTCAAATGTAAGCAGAAGCTCCATTATGCGTTTCGCCTTTCTGAGGCATCGTTAGAATTTGTTTGGAAAATGCAGGTGACTAGCGGTAAATGGCCAAAATTTTGGTATGCACATTTGGTGAAGGCCTGCAGCAATGTAAAGAGAGGGCCGCAATTATAATCTTGAAACATAAATATTGATTATAAGTGTGGCCCTAACTTTAAAAAATTCCGAAAAGGTCTCAAAAAGGCGAAACGCGTAAATAAATCTTCTGCTGTCATTTACAACCTACACTGCTTTTCTTACTGAAGTTTAGAAACCAAATCAATTGCTTCGATGTACGTGAATTACTCTCCTGATTGGTTAATTTCTCAGTGACTTATATAAGTAAAGACTACTACCCAAGGCGTTAGTGCTGCTGCTGCTGTCCGCAAGTTTTTAATGAGAATGCCCAGCTGTCACGTAGCGAAGAGGTTTACAGTTCTGACGAAGAGTGTCAGACGTCCTTTTTTAAACCTTACCCACTTCCTAAATTTTACATTCTGAAGCTTTCAACCGGTTTACTTAATGAGTTCAATAAAATACAAAAATACAACTCCCGCTAGTAGATGCTGTTAGAGGAATTTTATTGACACCACAACGCTCAGCATAAGGCAATCGCTTGCGTGCCGTCTAACAATAAGGATGCTCTTAACTAGAACTGATAGCAGCCATCATGTTTTACTAATACCTGCTTTTTTTTGTCTTGAATAGCCGGGAAAGTGGAGCTCTCTTCTTTTCTTAATGAAGTGTTCGTTACGTATTCATTCCTATCGCCCCGAGAGCAGTATACAACTGCGGCTCAATTCATCTCGTTGTCGTAAAAATTTCTTCTTCTCAGTTATAGCACTTTATTCTACACTCTTTTATCTTATGTTTGTTGAGAATTCATTTTCATTTGCCCTGGTCATTTGCTGAAATATTTGTACGTCTTGGATTCTCCCGTTTTGACAAGATAACCGTCAGACACAAATGTTATATGCATTGTTCTAACAGCATTCAGACAATATTCCAGCTTATTGTAGAAGTAAGTATCGACCAGGAGAAATTATTTTTTTTATAGTTACTGATAAAATTTTTGTTGCTTATGATTTAGGAGAATCTTTTAGTGTACAGTTCAACTGTTGTGAGAAGGAAGTTTAATAGCCTTGGTAACAACCATAATGTAGCAGCTACATTGTGCACTTTATTGTAGGACCTGAAACGTTAGTCAATGGATCTGATCGAACAGTAGCATATTCACATGACAAGGTGAAAAGGAAAATCAGGATTCAACATTCCGTCGACCACGGTGTCATTAGAGACGAATAAGCAGAGTACAGGTACGTAACCCTGAACTCAAATGCTCCCTAATACGCTTTTTATTCGAATGTAAGAAAATTTCCACTTTTTATGAAGTGAATAAATATTTAAGGTACGGGACACTTTCCCTGAAGTGATTTCAAACGGGAACTTAGAGATAAACGCCCCCCCCCCCCCCCCCCCCCAAGCCCAACTCCGTTTTTTTTTCAGTCAAAGTTCACTGACATTCTAGCCGTGTAAGTTCTCAGGGTATTCGCAACGTTTTGAGAAGAATACTTACTTCTGTCTTCCTGTATTTTCCGTACGCTGAGAAAGAATATGCTTCCCTAAACGTCGTCGAGATCCTATTAATTGACCCAGTAAGAAGTCAGAGAATTTATTCCAAACAAACTCGTTTATACAATTTATCTGCAAATCTCCACTTTTTCTTATTCTGTATTCACGTTTTACCTGCAGGCTTCCCTGACAATGTACTGGTGAATCTGATTGCATTTCTTACACATGATTTTATAGAGTCATTCGTAATGCGTTCACGAAATTTACGCGACGTCGTCCTTGTTTCAACTGTGGGTTCCAGCTGAGTCCATTGATAATTGGTCCATTGATAATTATTAGGGACCTTTTAGAGGATTACCTCTACTCTCTCTGACGAAATTACTGCTGCCACATTTTCCTTCTTCGTTATACAGTAACGTGTCGAGTGGATCGCAAACATGTACCCGAAAGGAATGCTGTACTGACAGGTACAAATTTTCCCTTTGTGAGAGAGCAACTGATAAGTGTGCAATGTGAATTTACACGAAATATGTGTACGCACTCACGGAGTGAAGAAGACGGATTAGGGCTCAACATGGCGTTGACGATAAGGGGAATAAGGAGAGAGAATTCGTCCCTACTGTTTCAAAGGAACGTCTATAAAATTCGCTTTCTGCGATTTAGGGAAATCACGGTAAAACCTAAATATTTTTGGTATGACAGAGATTTGAAACGTGGCTTCCCAAGTGCGAATCCAGTTACCGGTGCTTCGCTTCACTCAGTTAAAACCATGGAGAGAGACAGACCCAACATAAGTCGGTTTAACTGTCAATAGTGGATCCACGCTTCATGTGGTTTAAAGGTATGGGAAGAAGACGCTTCCATTGTACTGAGAGGAATAAATAAATGAAATATTGATATAGGTTAACGCTGAAAGACGTAGCACGTACACGGGAAAACGATGACTACAGACCTAAATCACATTACAAAATATATTGTAAAATTCCAAACAAAATAATCAGAACCTCAAAATGTATTTATTTCCAAGAAAAAATAAATGCCTCTAATAACTAGATAAGAACTATATGGAACATAGTAAAAAGCGAAACAGGAAAAACTAATCAGGCAAATGAGGAAATTATGTTAAATGTATGATGTGATTCTTGAGTTTCTCCCGGCGTATTTGATAATCCAAATATCCACGGGTATGCTGCCGGTCTATAGTGTCCAACGGGCACAATATTTCGGCGATCAAACATGTCGCCATCATCAGGTGAACTGACGGACTGAGCTCCTGTGAACGTGCCGGCACGAAGATCCGTACGCTATGGCTGCTCAGAGGGAACTGGGTTCGGTCGCGGCGGCGGCCGATTTAAATACCCTCCGCCCGCGGCGCGCTCCCTCCGCCGTCCGCGCCCAGCGCCACGGTCGCGCGGTGGAACAGATTGCGACGGCGTCTGAGATGACGTCGGTGTGATGGCTCTGTCTGCCGTGGTCGTCACAACTATACGCCTGCTCGATTTACTCTTGATTAACCCGATCGCTGGTTCCCAAGCCTTGCTAAGATTATAGCCACAGTCACGGTTTATGAGGTCGTCATTGGTGCGAATTTCGATGGCCTCTCTAACAAAGCTGTCCCAGTATCTCGACGTCTGTACCAGAATCCTCGTGCGGTCATACTCCATGGCGTGATTTTCCGACAAACAATGTTCAGCGACCGCCGACTTGCTCGGATACATCAGTCGAGTGTGCCTCTGGTGTTCACGGCATCGATCCTCGACGGTACGCATCGTCTGACCAATATACGACTTGCCACATTGACACGGAATCTGGTACACGCCGGCCTTCCTCAAACCGAGGTCATCTTTGGCGCTCCCCACCAGTGCACGAGTTTTATTTGGAGGACAAAACACAGTTCCGACCCGGTGTTTCTTCAGAATGCGGGCGATTTTTCCCGAGAGTGCGCCTGTGTATGGAATAAATGCAGTGCCTACCTCCTCCCTCGTGACTTCATCCATCTCAACAGGTTGTGCTGCAGTGGTTGGGCGGAGAGCACGTTGAATCTGCCACTCTGAGTACCCGTTTTTTCGAAATACAGTTCTCAGATGTTCCAATTCCTGGGGTAGACTCTCTGCGTCAGAGATAGTGCGCGCCCTATGTACTAGAGTTTTAAGTACCCCATTCCTCTGTGAAGGGTGGTGGCAGCTGTCTGCATGCAAATACAGATCAGTGTGCGTAGCCTTCCGATACACCCCATGACCTAGGGTGCCGTCAAACCTTCTCTTGACCAAGACGTCAAGGAAAGGTAATTTACCCTCCGTTTCAGTCTCCATAGTGAATTTGATGTTGGGGTGTATGGAGTTTAGATGTGTAAGGATGTCAAGGAGTTTATCCATACCATGTGGCCAGATGACGAACGTGTCGTCAACGTAACGGAAAAAGCAAGTAGGTTTCCATACGGATGACGACAGGGCTTCCTCCTCGAAGTTCTCCATGTACAAATTCGCTACCACCGGTGAGAGTGGGCTACCCATGGCGACTCCCTCCGTTTGTTCGTAGTATTCTCCATTAAAAAGAAAATACGTGGAAGTCAAGACATGCCTAAAAAGTTCAGTGGTCTTCTCGTCAAACTTCTGACTAATCAATTCTAGTGACTCTCGCAGGGGTACCCTCGTAAACAAGGAAATGACGTCAAAACTCACCATGATATCTGACTCATCCAACCTGAAGCTATCAAGGCGTTTAACAAGATCCACGGAATTACGGATGTGATGAGGGCATTTACCCACATAAGGACTTAATATTCCCGTCAGGTATTTGGCCAACAAATATGTAGGTGCCCTGATGTTGCTGACAATGGGGCGTAATGGTACCCCCTCTTTGTGAACCTTCGGGAGTCCATATAGTCTAGGTGGTACCGGACCTTGGGGTAACAATTTCTTAGCGTCACCCTCAGGTAAATCTGCGTCCTTGAGAAGCGCCCTCGTCTTGTTCTCCACCATCTTTGTAGGGTCAACGCTGATCTTCCGGTAGGAATCGTCATTTAGCAGGCTCTGCATCTTATCAGTGTAGTCCTTATGGGAGACAACAACTGTAGCATTGCCTTTGTCAGCAGGTAAGACAACAATTTCAGAGCGCTCCCTCAGATCACGAATGGCCGCCCTCTCTTTACTGCTGATATTTGACTTTTCGGCTTGGATTTCGTCAACGCACGACAAGTTTCACGACGTATTTCCTCGGCTGATTCTGGCGGAAGTCGAGCTGCAACCTGTTCAACAGCACTAACAATTTCTGCGACCGGAGTGAACTTGGGGGTGGGAGCGAAGTTGAGACCTTTCTGCAAAACCGAGACCGCATCATCACTCAACACCATGCCACTCAAATTGATGACAGTCTTGCACGGAACCTGCAGAGATGGTTTGTCAAGGAGACGTGAGAACTTAGCTGTTTGACGTCCCGTAGCCTTCTTATGGGCGGAATCAGCTGACACCCAGGTGACACCATCAATCCAATCCCAGGAACAAGAAGTGAACTTACTAGCCAGTTGCAAATGTAGTTTGAGTAATTCCTGTGAGATAAACTCAAGGCTCCGGCGGGTGAATTGCACTCTCTCGCGTACCAATGCGTGGCTGGCTCGTTTCTTGATTCTCTTAGCTGCTGCAGAATCGATGTGATGCATAACCTTAGCAAAATTTGGAACAACATTCTCGGAACGACATCTCTTTAGAAAGGCAAGAGTACTTAGCACACGACATCTACGGTGGCGCAACTTTTCAAATTTCTTCATGCTGCGATACATCTCCTCCCCGTAAAGGTGTATGATGTGATTCTTGAGTTTCTCCTGGCGTATTTGTTAATCAAAATATCCACGGGTATGCTGCCGGTCTATAGTGTCCAACGGGCACAATATTTCGGCGATCAAACATGTCGCCATCATCAGATGAACTGACGGACTGAGCTCCTGTGAACGTGCCGGCACGAAGATCCGTACGCTATGGCTGCTCAGAGGGAACTGGGTTCGGTCGCGGCGGCGGCCGATTTAAATACCCTCCGCCCGCGGCGCGCTCCCTCCGCCGTCCGCGCCCAGCGCCACGGTCGCGCGGTGGAACAGATTGCGACGGCGTCTGAGATGACGTCGGTGTGATGGCTCTGTCCGACGTTGGACACTATAGACCGGCAGCATACCCGTGGATATTTTGATTATGTTAAATGTAAATAATGAGTTGATTACACATACGTCCAAAATTGCAGACACTTTCAACAACTTTTTCCTTTCAGTAGCAGACAACTTACGTTTGCATAGTTCCTCATAAGACAGCTTAAAATATATAAAAAATCCATTTCCACAGACGTTTGACCTAATCCAACTATATCCAACCTCAGAAAGAGATTTGTAATATTATTACCTGTCTTGAAAACAAATGTACCAGTGGTTATGATGAAATCCGCACCACCATAATTAAATGGTGCTGCTCAGAACTTTGTGACATACTGAGTTACTTATGTAACGAATCCCTCCACAGTCGTACTTTTGCAGATAGGCTTAAATATGCTATTGTCAAACCAGTACACAAAGAATGGAGACAAATCATCAGTGGAAAACTTCCGTTCCATTTGGTTATTGTCAATATTTTCAAAAGTGTTTGAAAGGGTTATGTACAATACACTTTATAAACACTTATTGCAGAAAAATATTGTCCTTCACAATCAGTTTGGGTTTTGGAAAGGATTGTCAACTGATCGAGCTATATTCACTTTTACAGATGATATACTGGAATCAATAAATCAAAAGTTATTACCATTTGGAATATTCTGTGATCTGAATAAAGCTTTTGATTGTGTCAAGCGTGATATCCTTACACAAAAGTTAAAATAATATGGGATAACAGGAGTAGCAGGGTCATGGTTCTTATCCTGTCTTTTAATAGAAATCAGAGTGTGTCTCTATGAGGCTTACCACATAACAATAGTCATTCAGAATATGAAACCATCAGACAAGGGATGCCCCAGGGCTCTATTATAGGTCCCTTGTTGTTCCTATTATATATTAATGACCTTCCATATACAGTGTTACAAAATGAAAATTTTGTCTTATTTTCAGATTGACCTATTTCTGATAATCGATCCCTACAAGTGTACAGTGCTTCATAAACATTCCGTGAAGTGTTAATTTACGTGCAGTGATATAGTTATTCTTTGACTTAGCTTTTGCTAGTTATTCCGTGATGTTTATGTCTACACAAGTCATTCATGTGTGTAGTGTTAAGTTATTGCTAAATACATGTGGGAATCAAGGAATTGTTTTCTCCAACATACCCCATGAACCATGGACTTCCCCCCATGAACCATGGGTCTTGCCGTTGGTGGGGAGGCTTGCGTGCCTCAACGATACAGATAGCCGTACCGTAGGTGCAACCACAGCGGAGGGGTATCTGTTGAGAGGGCAGACAAACGTGTGGTCCTTGAAGAGGGGCAGCAGCCTTTTCAGTAGTTGCAGGGGCAACAGTCTGGATGATTGACTGATCTGGCCTTGTAACACTAACTAAAATGGCCTTGCTGTTCAGGTACTGCGAACGGCTGAAAGTAAGGAAAAACTACAGCCGTAATTTCTCCCGAGGGCATGCAGCTATAAAGTATGATTAAATGATGATGGCGTCCTCTTGGGTAAAATATTCCAGAGGTAAAATAGTCACCCATTCGGATCTCCGGGCGGGGACTACTCAAGAGGATGTCGTTATCAGGAGAAGGAAAACTGGCGTTCTACGGATCGGAGCGTGGAATGTCAGATCACTTAATCAAGCAGGTAGGTTAGAAAATTTAAAAAGGGAAATGGATAGCTTAAAGTTAGATATAGTGGGAATTAGTGAAGTTCGGTGGCAGGAGGAACAAGACTTTTGGTCAGGTGAATACAGGGTTATAAATACAAAATCAAATAGGGGTAATGCAGGAGAAGGTTTAATAATGAATAAAGAAATAGGAGTACGGGTAAGCTACTACAAACAGCATAGTGAACGCATTATTGTGGCCAAGCTCACGCCTACTACATTAGTACAAGTTTAAATGCCAACTAGCTCTGCAGATGACGAAGAAATTGATGAAATTTATGATGAGATAAAAGAAATTATTCAGGTAGTGAAGGGAAACGAAAATTTAATAGTCATAGGTGACTGGAATTCTCTAGCAGGAAAAGGGAGAGAAGGAAACATAGTAGGTGAATATGGATTGGGGCTAAGAAATGAAAGAGGAAGCCGCCTGGTAGAATTTTACGCAAAGCATAACTTAATCATAGGTAACACTTGGTTTAAGAATCATGAAAGAAGGTTGAATATATGGAAGAACCCTGGAGATACTAGAAGGTATCAGATAGATTATAAAATGGTAAGACAGAGATTTAGCAACCAGGTTATAAATTGTAAGACTTTTCCAGGGGCAGATGTGGACTCTGACCACATCTATTGGTCATGAACTGTAGATTACAACTGAAGAAACTGCAAAAAGGTGGGAATTTAAGGAGATGGGACCTGGACAAACTGAAAGAATCAGTGGTTGTACAGTGTTTCAGGAAGAGCATAAGGGAACAATTGACAGGAATGGGGGAAAGAAATACAGTAGAAGAAGAATGGGTAGCATTGAGGGATGAAATAGTGAAGGCAGCAGAGGATCAAATAGGTAAAAAGACGAGGGCTAGTAGAAACCCTTGGGTAAAAGAAGAAATATTGAATTTAATTGATGAAAGGAGAAAATATAAAAATGCACTAAATGAAGCAGACAAAAAGGAATACAAACGTCTCAAAAATGAGATCGACAGAAAGTGCTAAATGGCTAAGCATGGATGGCTAGAGGGCAAATGTAAGGATGTAGAGGCTTATCTCACTAGGGGTGAGATAGATACTGCCTACAGGAAAATTAAAGAGACCTTTGGAGAAAGGAGAACCACTTGCAAGAATATCAAGAGCTTTGATGGAAACCCAGTTCTAAGCAAAGAAGGGAAAGCAGAAAGGTGGAAGGAGTATATAGAGGATCTATACAATGGCGATGTTCTTGAGGACAATATTATGGAAATGGAAGAGGATGTAGATGAAGATACAATGGGAGATACGATACTGCGTGAAGAGTTTGACAGAGCACTGAAAGACCTGACTCGAAACAAGGTCCCGGGAGTAGACAACATTCCATTAGAACTACTGATAGCCTTGGGAGGACCACTCCTGACAAAACTCTACCATCTGGTGAGCAAGATGTATGAGACAGAGAAATTCCCTCAGACTTCAAGAAGAATATAATAATTCCTATCCCAAAGAAAGCAGTTGTGGACAGATGTGAAAATTACCGAACTACCAGTTTAATAAGTCACAGCTGCAAAATACTAACGCGAATTCTTTACAGAGGAATGGAAAAACTGGTAGAAGGCGACCTCGGGGAAGATCAGTTTGGATTCCGTAGAAATGTTGGAACACGTGAGGCAATACTGACCCTACGACTTATCTTAGAAGAAAGATTAAGGAAAGGCAAACCTATGTTTCTAGCATTTGTAGACTTAGAGAAAGCTTTTGACAATGTTGATTGGAATACTCTCTTTCAAATTCTGAAGGTGGCAGGGGTAAAATACAGGGAGCGAAAGGCTATTTACAATTTTTACAGAAAGCAGATAGCAGTTATAAGAGTCGAGGGTTATGAAAGGGAAGCAGTGGTTGGGAAGGGAGTGAGACAGAGTTGTAGCCTATCCCCGATGTTATTCAATCTGTATATTGAGCAAGCAATAAAGGAAACAAAAGAAAAGTTCAGAGTAGGTATTAAAATCCATGAGGAAGAAATAAAAACTTTGAGGTTCGCCGATGACATTGTAATTCTGTCAGAGACAGCAAAGGACTTGGAAAAGCAGTTGAACGGAATGGACAGTGTCTTGAAAGGAGGATATAAGATGAACATCAACAAAAGCAAAACGAGGATAATGGAATGTAGCCGAATGAAGTCGGGTGATGCTGAGGGAATTAGATTAGGAAATGAGACACTTAAAGTAGTAAAGGAGTTTTGCTATTTGGGGAGCAAAATAACTGATGATGGTCGAAGTAGAGAGGGTATAAAATGTAGACTGGCAATGTCACGGAAAGCGTTTCTGAAGAAGAAAAATTTGTTAAAATCGGTGTAGATTTAAATGTCAGGAAATCGTTTCTGAAAGTATTTGTAAGGAGTGTAGCCATGTATGGAAGTGAAACGTGGACGATAAATAGTTTGGACAAGAATAGAATAGAAGCTTTCGAAATGTGGTGCTACAGAGGAATGCTGAAGATTAGATCACATAACTAATGAGGAGGTATTGAACAGAATTGGGGAGAAGAGGAGCTTGTGGCAGAACTTGACTAGAAGAAGGGACTGGTTGGTAGGACATGTTCTGAGACATCGAGGGATCACCAATTTAGTATTGGAGGGCAGCGTATAGGGTAAAAATCGTAGAGGGAGACCAAGAGATGATTACACTAAGCAGATTCAGAAGGATGTAGGTTGCAGTAGGTACTGGGAGATGAAGAAGCTTGCACAGGATAGAGTAGCATGGAGAGCTGCATCAAACCAGTCTCAGGACTGAAGACCACAACAACAACAACAACAACACCTACATTTGGTGACCCCGACGAACTACGTTAATATCCGCGTCGGCTTCAGCGTTTAACGAAGTTCCGCAACGTTCACGTTTGAAACTTCCGCGCCAGCCGCGTCGCGCTCGTTTCAGCACGATAATGACCGATTCGCGAGTCTCAATACAACCTGAAGCCAGCAGTGTAATTAACACTGTGACGATAAAACCTCCACCATTCTGGTTACATAATACTCTGTTGTGGTTTGCCCAGTTAGAAAGCGGGCTCGTCCTCGCACAAATATCGGCGGACGAAACTAAGTACAGCTATGTGGTTGCAGCACTTACAGAATATCTAGCAGCAGAAGTAGAAGATATCCTAGCCGCACCACCGGATACCGATCGTTATGCATCCGTTAAAACCGCATTAATAACGCGTTTGTCACAATCAGAAGCAGAACTGCTAGAGAAGCTACTGCGCACTGAAGAACTCGGAGATCGCACTCCATCACAACTCTTACGAAGTTTGCGCACACTGGAAGTAACACTGTAACTGATGATGTGCTACGAAATATATGGTTGTCTCGGCTGCCGTCAAATACTCAAAAAATTCTCACGGTATGTGCAGGCGATTGAAACACACTGGCACAACGGCCGACAGGCCAATTGAAATGTATCGCACATCAAGTTTCTCAACATTAACGCCACAACAAGAAAATTAGCCCACAGTGACGCTAGTCTCCCTACAATCACAACTGACAGAGTTGACCGCACAGGTAGCTGCATTACAAACAACGCACAACCGCCAACGGTCACGCCGCCGACGGTCACGAAGTCGCAGTCGATCACCATCACTACAGAACTTATGCTGGTACCACAAGACATTTGGTAATGATGCACGAAAGTGTACGCCACCTTGCAAGTGGAAACATGAGGCAGACACCGTAGCAGCGGTAACTTCCAGTGCAAACACTCGCCGACTTTTTGTGACAGACCGCGAAACAAAACTACAGTTTCTCGTCGATACAGGCGCAGAAGTGTCCGTATATACAGCAAACCGCCTCTCACGCCGGAGCTGCGACGACTGTTATCTATTCGCCGCCAATGACTCCAAAATTAGAACATACGGTCGAGTAACATTATTCCTTAACTTGGGGCTACGACGTGTGTTTAAATGGCAATTTACAGTGGCAGATATATCACAGCCTATTATCGGAGCAGATTTTTTGTCCTTCTACGACTTACTGCCAGATCTGCGACGTCAGCGACTAATAGATTTGACTACTAGTCTGCATACAACAGGAAAAGTCCGTTGTATCACACCACTAGAGGTAAGCACAGTCACAGGCGACACTCCATATATACGATTACTGAAAGGATACCCCGAGATCACACAGCAATCGCCTACTCTCCCACCAGTCAAGCATACAACCGTCCACCACATTTTGACCACGCCAGGGCCGCCAACTAACTCTCGGCCTAGACGGTTAACGGCCGAAAAGCTAAAAGTGGTAAAGCAGGAATTTCGCAGCACACTGATACAAGCTATCTGCAGAGTTTCTAGTAGCAGTTGGGCATCTCTAATTCACATCGTGCCTAAGAAGAAGAATGGATGGCGCCCCTGCGGTGACTATCGCCAACTCAATGCAAGGACCATTCCAGACCGGTACCCAGTTCCACATATAGAAGACTTTTCTGCAAATGTTCACAGTAAGACTATATTTTCTACCAATGATCTAGTTCGAGCTTACTATCAGATCCCCATAGCTGCAGAAGACATTCCTAAAACAGCGATGACAACAAAATTCGGTCTATATGAATCCACCCGAATGCCATTCGTATTATGTAATGCCGCCCAGACCTTCGAACGTTTTATGGATGAGGTTACAAGAGATTTAGATTTTTGCTATGTCTAATAGATGATTTATTGGTGATGTCTGCATCGGAAGAGGAGCACTTACAGCATTTGGCACAAGTGTTCGACCGCCTACGCACACATGGACTAGTAATTAATCCTGCCAAGTGTATTTTTGGCGAGAAAGAGGTCCACTTTCTAGGATATTTGGTGAGTGCAGAGGGTATTCGACCGCCACAAAGTAAAGTAGAGGTCATAAACAAATACCCCGCCCTGTCACAGTCAGAGAATTACGACGATTCATTGGAGTAGTGAATTTCTACCAGCGCTTCATTCGCAATCATGCACTGATAACTGCACCATTGAATGAACTACCTAGAGGCGCACCTAAACCTAACCACAGTGTGCATTGGACTATCAAGGCGGACTCCGCGTTTCACGCTATAAAAAAGGCTATAGCAGAGGCCGCACAATTAGCACACCCGGTCGCGCATGCTCCAGTCGCTCTCATGGTTGAAGCTTCGTCCACTGCCATTGGTGCCGTACTTCAGCAACAAATTGATCAGTTATGGCATCCCATTTCGTTCTATAGTCACCATCTCAGCAACATTGGGCAACATATGACCGTCAGCTGTACGCCGCTTTTGCGGCAGTAAAAAAATTTAGACACGCATTAGAAGAGCGACATTTCACGATTTATACAGATCATAAACCGCTTACCTATGCCTTTAAGGTAAAGCCAGAGAAAGCATCGTCCAGGCATCTGCGATACTTAGATTACATCAGCCAGTTCACGACCATCATTGTGTATGTGGAAGGGAAGCTAAATGTTCCAGCTGATGCACTTTCTCGCATAGAAGCAGTGTCCACAGTAGCAGATGACATGGCACAGGTGGAAGCAGTGACAAAGGCCATTGATTACGACGCCCTCGCGCATGCGCAACAATGTGATAGTGAGTTGCGTGATCTATTGCAACAAGAGAAAGGATTGAAGCTACAGCTTGTGACATTTCCTGAAGCAAGCATTGAGTTGTACTGTGACGTAGCAAGAGGAAAGATACGTCCATTTTTGCAACAGCAATCCAGAACACAGGCAATTGCATCAATGTACAATCTGTCACACCCAGGAGTAAGAGCCACACTCAGATTGGTCAAACAAAAAATTGTACGCCCATGCATGTACACAAACTGTTAAACATTTGTGAAGCAATGCTTGGCGTGCCAGAGGAATAAAACCACACAGCACGTCAGGGCACCATTAGGCATATTTCTTCCACCAAATCAGCGTTTTGGCCATGTGCATGTTGACATCATCGGCCCACTCTCGACATCGGAAGGCTACAGTTATTGCCTCACGGTGAATGACAGATTTACTAGGTGGCCTGAGGCATTTCCAATGAAGGACATCACTGTAGAAACTACAGCTCAAACATTTTTTCGTGGTTGGATTGCCCGGTTTGGAGTTCCACTGAGAGTCACAACTGATCAAGGACGACAATTTGAAGCCTACGTTTTCAAAGCATTGGCTACGTTATTAGGTACGAAACGCATACGCACCATGGCATACCACCCCGCATAAAATGGCATGGTTGAGCGTCTTCACCGACAGTTAAAGGCAGCACTGAGAAGTCACGCAACATCGAATTGGACAGAGGCACTACCTATCGTACTTCTGGGTCTACGAACGTCATTCAAAAGTGATCTGAAAGCAACAGTAGCAGAACTGGTGTATGGACAAACGTTACGCCTACCTGGAGAATTTCTGCACAGTATGGCAGATTATACAATCACAGCCTCAGAATTCGCCACAAGATTAAGAGAGCATATACGCCAATTGAGCCCAACAATTCCTAGAAACCAGCTTGGAAGACACTCGTTCGTTTTTGCGGAGCTAGACAAGTGCACGCATGTATTCTTAAGCAACGATACTGTGCGTAAACCACTGCAGCCACCATATGACGGACCATATCTGGTAGTCAGTAGGGATACCAATACTTTCCGCATAATGATTAACGGTACACCCACCACAGTTGCAGTGGACCGTATAAAGCCTGCATTTCTGGACGCAACAGACACCACAGCTACCACTGAACACAAACCAGAGAAGACAGGAGAAGCTACAAGATGTGTTCCTTACCCCATGAACACCACAACGCTCAGCGAACACCAGTTACTGCAACACCAAGACCGACGTCGAGGACTACTACACCACTCCCTGACACAACCGCTGACACACGTGACGCACCGCCCGGTTTCAAGAAAGAAGTAGTTACAAGAGCTGGACGGCGTATGAAATTTAATTTGCGGTAGCTCTAGCATTAAAGGGGGGGAGTCATGTAGTGACCTATTTCTGACAATCGATCCCTACAAGTGTACAGTGCTTCATAAACATTCCGTGAAGTGATAATTTACATGCAGTGATATAGTTATTCTTTGGCTTAGGTTTGGTTAGTTATTCCGTGCTGTTCATGTCTACACAATTCATTCATGTGTGTAGTGTTAAGTTATTGCTAAATATATGTGGAAATCAAGGAAGTGTTTTCTCCAACACCCACAAGATGATTCAAGTATTGGTATAAAAAAGAGTATCCGTGATCTCACTGAGCAATCAACTAATGAAATATTTGTAAGTATCAATTGTTGGTTCACAGCAAATGGATTGTCGCTGAATTTTGACAAGACCTAGTACATACAGTTCAGCACCTCACAAAGAATACCCGACCGTATAAGTGTAATGTATTCAAACAATGAAATTAAAGCTGTAGACAGTGTCAAATTTTTAGGGCTACAAATGAACAACAACCTAAATCGGAATACTCACACTCTAGACTTAATGAAACGCCTTAGTTCAGCTACATTTGCAGTACGCATGGTAGCAGAAATAGGTTATTTAAAAATGAAGAAGTTAGTTTATTCGGCCTAATTCCATTCACGAATGAGTAATGGAATCATCTTTTGGGGAAACTCCTCTCACACAGAGAACATTTTCAAAATTCAGAAACGAGTCATTACAATTATATCTGGTGTCAGTCCTAGATCATCATGCAGAGACCTCCTTAAGAAACTTGGTATTCTAGCTACTACTTCTCAGTACATATAGTCATTGATGTCATTTGTCATTTCCAACATGTCTCTTTTTACACAAAATAGTGCAAAACATGATTATAATACCAGAACCAAAAACAATCTGTATAAGGACTAAAAAGCTTACCGTTAGTACAAAATGGAGTCAAACACATGGCTACTCATATGTTCAATAACTTACCAGAGCATATCAAATGTCTTGTAAGTGATAAAGATCGGTTTCAGAGTGAATTAAAGAACTTCCTGTTGGCCAACTACTTCTACTCTATCGATGAATATCTTCACAAGGATTACAGTTCATAACTCCGTATGCACCAGAAATGTACAATATCCATATATCCGAGAAAAAAAAAGTCTTTGAATGATTCCACATCCCAGAGACTTCTCTTCAAGGGATCCATGGAAAGTGATAAATGTAATATAAATGAAATGAAATGTACGTCAATGACAAGCAGACGTGACATTACACTCTGTACTGATGAACCGAAACATTACGTCCGCCTGTGTAATAGCATGTTGCTCCACGTTTGCAATGCAATATAGGAAAGATTATGGGTGGCATGGGTTCACCAATTTCTCGGTTGGCTTCCGAAGGTTTGTGGCACGAGATGTCATGCAATTCCCGTAAAATGTTTGCCGGTGATTTGTAAGCACGCAGCTGGCTCGCAATATCGTCGCAGATTAGTGTCATCGGATTCGGACCAGGTGAATCTGATAGCCAGGGCACAGCGTAAATCTGTCAACGTGTATTCACTGTCATGCACGAGTCTGACATTGTGACGTAGGCAGCTGACCCGCTGGAAGGTGCCGGAGAGGACATCTAGCAAAGAAAGGGCGCAGGCAGCTCTGAGTAAGGTCCACGTAGTCAGCAGCTGTGAAGGGTACTGCTAGAACAAAACCTCTCGCTTAAAATTGTATCTTATTACCATTACTGTATAGTTTGTACACTTTAGAGGAAGTAAATTTCGACCAGAATACTTTCTCTCCATACATTGCTAACAAAGTGAAAGCAGATCTTCCAGATTCCATTTAAATTGTCGTCCATGTATTATGATTAAGAAATGCTTTTGCTACTCTGCTTCTGAACACGGGTTTTAACTGTGTACATTACTTTCGATATGTCTGGTGCCAATTACTCCAAACTGAATGTTACTACCTGCAAATGAAACTGAATACAATGGATGTCTATCAATAGTACACAGAATGGCTTTCTCATCAAACAATCACAACTGTTGCGTATTCGATCAATGTTACGAAAACGCATCTACTGAACTATGTGAAAATTTTACAAATGAATACAGTTTCTAACATAATCTCAGAAACATCGCTTAGCCCCTAAAATATTGTTTCTTACGTGCAACGGATTACTCAGTTGTCCTCTGTTGGCTTAACTGCGTAATACAAATTGATGAAGTGCATGTTCCGGAAATAAATCATTGTGCGGCTAATTGCGTTATCATGCACTTAAATCTGCTGTGCCAAATGAGAATTTTACTATCTTTTGATAAAAGGTGCTAGCTATCCACGTAATAATGCTAGGTGTGACAGTGCAGTCATTTAAGACTTTTCATTTGCAAAAAGAATGAAAGATTGCTTTAACTTGAAATTGTATCAAGATCCTTTCAATATCACAGAAGAGAATCGTACTAACATGAGATTATGATCGACATTTGCATTATCATAAGCAATGAACGCTGATTCAGACAAACAGTACGTAAGTAACAAATTTTCTTTTTAATTTTCCTACAAAATACTTTTAACTAAAAGTAAAGCGTGAAAAATACTAATTAAGATTCTGAAAACGTGGCCGATAACTCGCCCAAGATACCAAATGTAGATAATGTTGCCCAGAATGGAATATTTACACCCTAATACGAGGGTTCTCTGTAAAGTAATGCCTGCACCTTCATAACTCTTCAACAGTTTGCAGAATTGGTATGTGGCAGGTACTGGTTTGTTCCGTAGCCTCTTCTCTACAGCTCCAGTTGGTGGGAAGCCTTAACAATGAACGGTTGTCTTATCACAAAGCAGGAAAGCCTGCGCAGACGGCGGTCAATGCTATTTAAGCAACGTGCAGTCATTGAATTCTTCACAGCAGGAGATTCACCAGAGAATGAAAGCAGCTTATGGTGATTATGGTGATGTGAGTACTGTGCATCATTGGGCGAGTAATTTGAAAGATGTTGAGGAGGGAACACCTGACCTGCATGACAGACAAAGAGTTGGACGTCCTGGGACAGCAACCACCGAGTTTCACAAGCAAAATTTTGACAGTTTGATTAAGGAAGATCATCGTAGCAGTCCAAGAGAAATTGCAAGCATAATCGGCTTTTCACAGGAACGTGTGGGTCACATTATTGCTTTACTTGACACCACAGCATAACTTCTGAGACTGAATCTTACAACTGAACGGCATCCTCCATACAGTCCAGATTTAGCACCGTCTGACTTGCATCTGTTCCCCATGATGAAAGACGATCTGCACGGACATCATTATGCTTCTGATGAAGACGCTGAAAGAACTGTGAGACTGTGGTTGCGGGAACAGAGTGTCGACGTCTTCCGTGACGGCTTAAGAAAACTTGTTCATCGTTGGTAGGAATGTATCCAATTGGCTGGTGATTATGTGGACAAGTGAGTATTGGTAATTAAAGATCACATTCTAAGGATTATTTCTGCGTTGACTTATTAAAATATTGTCATCCAAAACCAACTAACGAAGGTGGAGGCATTACTTTTCATTTAATACTCGTAATTCACGATTGTTGCTCACAGCAAATAAAATCTATATCCACGTGACCATTTTTCATATGTGCTGCCACTGTATGGAAACATCTCAACATCATCCTCTATCCTCAGTCTCGTCAGGGAGCATCTCAAATAAAACTCATTCTCTGTTCATGACGTATGCCATCAAACCTCCTCACTCGGTGACCACACAACACACTCTCTCGCGGCAGATTCACTCTCTCCCTCCCTTCTTTATTACCAACTCAACCTCTGGTAGCCACTTAGTAAGGTATTATTCATGTGTTGAAGGATCGAGGGCCGCTCATTATAGCAAACGTTCCAAACAAAACTGCTCTTTATTGTGATTTATAAACCTTTCAGCTGTTATGGTGCTGTCTATTTGTACCACATATCCCATGGCAATCCGGGTAATGTCCCCCCTAGATTAATTCTCTCCTCACTAGTATGTCACTGCAGTGTGATGAATGTTTCCAGAAATCGTTCGTCTGAATGACGGTATATCTGGACACGAACATGGACCTGGCGTAATAAGAAACGTAATTCATTCCGATCGCCTGACGTGTTTCCATTGCCGGCCGAAGTGGCCGTGCGGTTAAAGGCGCTACAGTCTGGAACCGCAAGACCGCTACGGTCGCAGGTTCGAATCCTGCCTCGGGCATGGATGTTTGTGATGTCCTTAGGTTAGTTAGGTTTAACTAGTTCTAAGTTCTAGGGGACTAATGACCTCAGCAGTTGAGTCCCATAGTGCTCAGAGCCATTTGAACCATTTTTTGTTTCCATTGATTCACGGTCCAATCTCGTTGCTCCCGTGCCCATTGCAATCAAAACTGTCTTAATATAGGAGCACTTAGAGGTCACTTTCTGTGGAGACTGGTGGCCACCTATACTGCTTTAGAGAGTGGGCAAGCCTTCAATCTTCGCCTTCATTGGTGAGGCGTGGACGTATAATGCCTGCCACTTACTCGTGGTTTCACTGTCCTTCAACCACTTTCCATACACGCACAAGATAGTAACAAACGAACAGCTGCCCAGCTTGGCCGCTTCCACGGTGCTGATCAGGTTCGCCATCCGTAGGCACCCGTGGGTCCAGTGGGGCTCTTATAAAGCATCACAACAGCTAAGGACAATCGCGCACAGGTTGCAGACCACATACGTTTTCCGACGGCAGTTGCATTTTTCAACAAGATAATGCACCATGTCACAAGGCCAAGAGTGTGACAGAGTGCTTCGAGGTACACAGTGGCAAGTTCCAATAGATATGCTGTCCTCGATATCGTCTGACCTGAACCTGATCGAATGCACCTGGGATGTGGTTGAACATTCCATCAGAGCTCATCATCCCACTCGCCAGAATATACTGGAATTAGCTGATTTGTGTGTGCAGATGTGGTGCCAACTCGCTCCAGCGACCTACTAAGGCTTCATTGCTTCCATGCCACGACGCATCGCAGTTGTTATCCGTGCTTAAGATGGACATACCAACCATTAGGTAGGTGATCATAATGTTCTCGCCGATCAGTGTACATCCACTTTTATAATACACACATCAAAACAACTTTTGCATCACCCCAGTTCCCAAAAATTCAGAAGATAGACGTTGACTGTGGATATTCTATCACAGACATAGGCCACGCACTCATCAACGACTATGAAATGAAATTTCTTCTTCTTCATCTTCCAATTCAGGAAGTGGATGTCAGCCCGCTCAGAAACTACAGTTAGACTATATTGTTACCTTTCTCTCTTCATTCGTGGTCCTATTCGCAAGTAAAGTAGTGTTGCTAAATTTTTTCCCTTACAGCTACATCGCCTAGTTGGTTTGAAAATTACTTTCTTCTAAAACTTAATATATATCAGGAACGATTTGTTTATAGTAATTTTATTGCTATCGTTGAACCATTTAATGGCAGTCAGCGAATTTGCAGGTACAGATTGTAGTCAGTAAGTATTTCTCATAAATTCATAATTCGTGACTTCCAGTAGGTCTTCTCATAGGAAGGAAGAGTAGAAATAGGGGCTTACTAAATTACTTTCTTTCTCTTTTCTATCCTTTTATGCTGACATACTGCATCTACACATGACCTGACATTACGGAAGCCGCACTGCTACTCTCTTAAAAGTGTTCCTACAGTTGGCTGTGGTTTCCTTTTAATGACATACGAATATACACTGCGTGCACGAAAGTCATGGCACACTTACTAATATCGTGTCTGACCGCCGTTTGTCCATCGTAATGCCGCAGATCGATTTGGCCTGGACTCAGCAAGTCCCCTGCAGAAATACGGAGCCATGCTGCCTCTATAGCCGTCCATAATTGCCGGTGACCTCTCGGTTATGTCATATGGGATACTCGGGTGATCTGGGCGACCAAATCACTTCCTCGAACTGTCCAGAATGTTCTTCGAACCAGTCGTGAACAGATGTGTGGCACGGCGACATGACATCGTTGTTTGGGAACATGAAGTCGATTAATGGCTGTAAATGTTCTCCAACATAACCGTTTCTAGTCAATGATCGGTTCAGTTGTACCAGAGGACCCAGTCCATTCCATGTAAATACAGTCCACATCATTGTGTGGTCACCACCAGCCTACACTTGTGTCCTTGGCTCCGTGGGGTCTGCGCCACACTAACCATAACAACAGCTCCCACCAATTGCAATCCGGAGTTACTGGACCCGGCCACGGCTTTCCACTGCTCAACCGATACGGTGACGAGTCCAGAAGAGGCGCTGCAGTCGATGTCGTGCTGTTAGCAAAGGCTATCTAGTCGGTTGTCTTCTGCCATAGCCCACTAACGCCAAATTTCGCCACAATGTCGTAACGGATACTTTCGTCGCACGCCCCACATTGATTTTTGCGGTTATTATATGCTGTACTGCTTGTGAGTTAGCACTGAAAACTCTAGGCAAACGGCGCTGCTCTCTGTTGTTAAGCGAAAGCCGTCGGCCACTGTGTTGCCCGTACTTAGACTTAATGCCTGAAATTCGGTATTCTCAGCACACTCTTGATACTGTGGACTTCGGAATACTGAGTTGTCTAAAGATTTCCGAAACGGAATGTCCCAAGCGTCTGGTTCCAACTACACTGAAGAGCCAAAGAAACTGGTACACCTGCCTAATAGAGCGTAAGGCACGCATCAGTGCCACAACACTACGTGGCATAGACTCAACTAATGTTTGAAGTAATGCTAGAGAGAATAGACACCATGAATCCTGCAGAGCAGTCCATAACTCTGCAAGAGTACGATGGGGTGAAGATCTATTACGAAAAGCCTGTTGCAAGGTATATAAGATATGCTCAATAATGTTCATGTCTGGGGAGTTTGGTAGCCAGCGGAAGTGTTAAAGTCAGAAGACTGTTCCTGGAGCCACTCTGTAGCAATTCTGGACGTGTGGGGAGTCGCATTGTCCTGCTGAAATTATCCAAGGCCATCGGAATGCACAATGGACGTGAATAGGTGCAGGTGGGATTCTTACGTACGTGTCACCTGTCACAGTCGTATCTAGACGTATCAGGGGTCCCATAACACTCCAATTGCACTCGCCCCACACCCTTACAGAGCCTCCACCAGCTTGAACAGTCCCCTGCTGACGCACAGGGTCGATGGATTCATGAGGTTGTCACAATACTCGTATGGTGACAACGAGACTCTTCCAACCAGCCAACATATTTCCAGTAATCAACAGTCCAATGCCGATGTCGACGGGCCCAGGTGAGGCGTAAAGCTTTGTCTCGTGCAGTCATCAAGGGTACACGATTAGGCCTTTGGCTCCGAAAGCTCATACCAATGATGTTTCGTTGAATGGTTCGCACGCTGACACTTGTTCATTGCCCAGCACTGAAATCTGCAGCGCTTTGCGGAAGAGGTACACTTCTGTCACGTTGAACGATTCTCCTCAGTCGTCGTTGGTCCCGTAATTGCAGGATCTTTTTCTGGCCGCAGCGATGTTTGAGGTTTGATGTTACACCGGCTCGCTCGTGAAATGGTCGTACGGGAAAATCCCCACTTCATCGCTACCACGGAGATGCTGTGTACCATCTCTCGTGCGCCGACTGTATCACCACGTTCAGACTCACTTAAATCTTGATAACCTGCCATTGTAGCAGTAGTAACCGATCAAACAACTGGGCCGGATACTTGTTGCCTTAAGCAGGTGTTTCCGACCGCAGTGCCGTATTCGACCTGTTTGCATATCTCTATATTTGAATACGTATGCGTATACCAGGTTCTTTGGCGCTTCAGTGTACCATTCTGCGTTCAAAATGTGCTAATTCCCATCGCGCGTCCACGATTACTTTGGAAACATTTTTACATGAATCACCTGAGTACAAATGACAAGCTCTGCCAATGCACTGCCATTTTATACCTTTTATGTATGCGATACTAACGCCATTTGTACATTTGCATATCGCTATCCCTTGACTTCTGTCACCTCAGTGTACTGGAAGTCCTGTTGTTAGTAAAAGATTCATATCAGCTGCTGGCGAATTACTAACTGGACGCTGATTTTCACGACCGTCGCTAAAACCCACGCCTGGCCGAGGAACAAAAATCCGACCTGGTGTGTAAGTAATAGATACTTTAGTCATAACTTCAGTTTCTTCCGAGTAGGAGTTGTTAGGATAGCCTTTTCCGCAGCCTGCATATTCGCTTAGATTGTCTGGTGCTTACATTGTCTAGATTGCTGATGATTTTTGTTCAGATTTTAGCCAGTGGCGAAGTTCGAATCCGTGATTGCTGAGGTTTCGATTAGTAGTCAGAGAAGATACCCCTAGATCACGGATGAGCTCACTACAGTGAACTACAGATGAAAAGTACACCGCTATTTATTCAACCCCAGTCCTTCAAAATCTTGAAGTGTTTTCGGTTTCTAGTGGCGGAGGCATTCTTTCCAAGCTGTGGTACAGCCTATTATGGTAAACGGTTGTGAGAAGATTCGAATCTGGATTTGGTTGAGATTCAAACATGCAATACTTTTGCGCATGACTTCTTCTACATCTACTTTTATATCAGGACAACGACTCGCGCCCTGAGGGCTCTGTACAAAAGTTAGTACGAATATAGACAGTTCATCCATTTCTAGAAACGAGAATGTGGAAGATTTTTGCCAGTTAACATTGATGCTGGTATGATATCGGTCCCGGGATTTTAAGGAATTTCAAGGACTTTCGAGAACATTTTTATTTTAAGTTTGAAGTCGTGTAACAAATGACAAAAGAAATACGTTTTTCGTGTGACACAATTACAAATTAACAATTTTATAGTTTTTTCATTTACTTGTACTGCGAAGCATTGCTTCTTTCCTAACATTATGATTACATTCAAAGGGAAGTACCCTACAGGTTTTGAAGAGTGAGTTTACAAGTGCTAAAATATGTGACAAAAGGGGTCGAATCCTTTGATTGAATTGACTTAGAAGCTTGACGTTCTTACACCACATACCTTTCAACTTGATACGTCCTGCCGTTCCTCAGAGAAAGTGTTTTTACAGTCGGATAGACAGTCAGAGAGACGGACGGACAATGAACTGATGCTATAAGAGTTCCATTTTTACCGAATTTGGTACGGAACCGTAAAAGCGATCCTCACGCATTGTTTTTAATATCTACTTGTCAGTTCTCACATTTGCACCGGATACCAAATGGACACAATCTCCAAGACACTATTAACATTACACGGTGATTTGTAACGATACAATCCTCCCGCTTTTCTATTAAAATACTGTACATTAAAGACCCATGGATCCTGTGTTTCGGGTTTCTGGATAGGGCAGGTGCCGCATCTGGTTATCAGATCCATTTGCAGATCAGAGGCACCTCAGATTCTCGAAAATGTTCACAATTACGGCCAGAATACTGGTGTAAGTGGGTTTCGGCGAGCAGCATGAACACCTAACGGTCTTACGACGGGGTGGCTGGCAAAGGCTGCGTGCGAAATTCTGTTTCAGCAAATGGCAAAGTAAAAAAGTAGAGTAAAACGACAATAATTAAAACTATATTTAGAAGAGAGAAATGGCAGTGTGCTAAAGAGACTTGTGTGACTGAGAAACTAAAACCAGAATTTAGTATAAGCAGATGCTAAAGAGTAGTAGCAAAAGTAAGAGTAGTGGGATGGCCGCCCTATGAATGAATGAGTGCTGGCCTTTGTGACCGAGCGGTTCTAGGCACTTCAGTCTGGAACCGCGCGACCGCTACGGTCGCAGGTTACAATCCTGCCTCGGGTATGGATGTGTGTGATGTCCTTAGGTTCGTTAAGTTTAAGTAGTTCTAAGTTCTAGGGGACTGATGATCTCAGATGTTACGAACCATAGCGCTCAGAGCCATTTGAACCTTTTTTTTTTTTTGTGAATGAGAGGTACTTCTTAGGAAATACTGACCCAGCAAGACTGGCTAGTTGCCCAGGATTCCTTCTCAATTCTTAGGGAGACATGGTTACTTTTCACGTAGGCTTGACGGACTAAAGAAGACGGGGTGTTACGCCTTATTTGTAAATGGTAGCGGCGTAGAAAGTTGTTTCTACCACCAATGCTTAAGACGCATTTGCGATTCTGTTGAGAGGCACCCACATGCCTTGCTCATACTGTGGCATCAAGCAGTCAGGCCTGCTAAGATGAGTGGTCTGCCAAGCGAGTGGATTCATTCTTATTTATCGAGTAACATGAACTCTAGTACTCACAATTAAGTTACAAATTATTCTTCTGTATTAATATTACGCAACTGAAACGCACATCTGACTATTAGTAATTTACACAATTCTGACTGTTCACTACGCACTGGCAACACCACATCTTCGTTCTTATTTAACGGCTTTGATCAACACGTGGCCATCGCACTGAATATGAATGGCGCACACATTATAAATTCTGGATATCATGGCAACATACAATTCGAAGGAAAAGGCCACCAATCTTTTTCTTTCCACTATCTTATTTATTCCGATAAATTCTATAGCCTAAACACACAAATTCTATAACCTACAACAATAACACATGAGAAATTCCGCCCAGAGGGCATGGCTTTACATTGATGATTCTCTCTCTTGTGGTCTCGTAATTCTTTAACGCTACAGTGCACTTTCTGGATAGGATGGTGGATCTTTTGCTATATCTCACACTTCGACTCTCACAACCATCATCATGAAACTTTCCTCCAGACCGAGCGGTAGAAAAGGAACATGCATAACCCACTACCTCTGAAACTACCTTGCTACTCTCCCATGCAAACCAGACATACTTAAATTACATGACATACACCACACTGCAACATGGAATACAACATTAGGAATAGTCACATTATAATCACATCACTTTCAGCTTTCCCACTTCAATTAGTATTCATCCCAGTTCCACACGACACTACCCCACTTCGTAACTTTTCTTTCCTACTACGAACTCTGGACGATATATGCACGTCTTCCTGTGCAATGCAAGCCAAGTGGCGTTGATGGATATACGGCTGACTCACCTTGCTTCTCTCTCAGAGTATTATAGTTTGAATCAAGCGTCACACGGAAACATAACACGCAAAGTAATATTGAGAACATATTCATCACACACGCGAGTCCTCAACTGATACCATGGACGAGTACTTCTCTTTATCCTTTGTCTCATACACAGATTGAGACTCACACAGTACTCACCACGTGGAAGCACTCGTCTCTAATTTCAAGTCCTGCACACGCCATTTCTTAAATATTTCCAACTTATAGTACACACGCTAGTAATTCAGCTTAACTTAAGCACTCGGAAGTATTTCAACTTATTGCTACACGTGGTTTCATTACCTGCCTGACATTTAATTCTCCCCACAAAAGTTCCTGAAACAGAGAAATTATTATTCTAAACTACTCTTAAGTATTTCACATGCATACCATGTCTCCACTCTTTTGTCCTTACGGAGCACGCCTAAGACAGGCTTACCAACACTAGATCCAGCGGCAGAGTGCTGAAACATGGCCGTTCTTCATGTTCAAAAATGGTTCAAATGGCTCTGAGCTCTATGGGACTTAACATCTGAGGTCATCAGTCCCCTAGAACTTAGAACTACTTAAACCTAACTAACCTAAGGACATCACACACATCCATGCCCGAGGCAGGATTCGGTCCTGCGACCGTAGCGGTCGTTCGATTCCGGACTGAAGCGCCTAGAACCGCTCGGCCACCGTGGCGGGCTCTTCAGGTTCTCTCGCACCTCTGCCGAAGTGGGGGAGCACCTTGCTACCGTATTGGTCAGCCACATTTCAGGCGCTCAAAGCTCAGGTAAATTTCATCTCTTTGGTCCCACCGAAGTTGACCCAAGTACCGTCTCAAAGATGATCATATATTCACATTCACTATCTGCGGTTAGCAGACGACCATACATTCATTCATTTCACAGACCTCACCAAACTGGATGTAGGGATTTATTTTGTGGGGGTGCACATGTGATCAATTAAATAAATTGTCATTCTTTCCCACACTGGTATCCGGCTTCGCTGTATTAATTGAAATTGAGTTATTATTAGAAAAAATATGTTGTTCTGACAAGAATAACGAAGAAAGTTGTACCTATTTTCAATGTCGGGCGGTACTGTACCCTTTTACTGTGACTTGTGAGATATGTGTGCTTCGTATTACTATGTGCCGCGTGTTCAAACCAACAGCGTGACTGCTGACATTTGCAACGTTGTGCCAATACATTTCTAAAAGTTTTGGTGATGTGGAGGTAAGAAGCTGGACTGTACGTATCGCATGCTTTAATGGAGGACTCACGCTGCTGGCGACACGATGGTAATACGAATTTTAATGTAACTGTAATATCTTCAGGCAACTTCCACACTTTCATGTCGCCCGGTGCGCACAGGGCCAATGTATGGAGTGGCTGTAATTAAACTGTGATTACTTGAGTCACTGTAGATGGACAGATATTTACCGTATTGGTACCCAGCTTTATAGGAATGGTGTTCAGACTTTGTGCGATGCAGTATTTGCGTTTTTAGTAGTGTTAGTTCACGTCTTGACATTAGGCGCCGGTGCTGGTGTGGCGACGTAGGGTTGAAACGCAAGCATCAGAGCTCCTAAATATACACAATCATTAACCCTCTCCAGATCATTCATCTTTTGCTTCTGCAGCTCTCGTCCTTTTTTTCCGCACATGCAGTTAAATTATAGAGTATGGATTACCCCTTTCTGACCAAACATGTGTCAGCAACTCTGTGCCATAATCAGTGGGTTTTTTGTTTACTGAAAAAATGTAGAAAATGAAAATATTTTGAACGTCGGCGGGGTTAGGAAACACAACGTAATGCTCACCACATCTTTCGAAGTAGAAAGGCGTTTATAAAGAAATAAAATGCATTAATGAGTATGTGCAGAGCCCTAGGAATCGAAAAGAAGAATGACCAGTCACAACAAAACGTGAGTAGTTACAAATATATACGCTAAACATTTTGACACGATAAAAATCAGTTTTTAAAAATCTAGGGATGTTTTAAATCGTCGATGAAATTTACATTTACTTCATTCGGTTTGCAGATGACAAACTATCAGTGCTGCCCTTTACAGAGTTGGTCCCGATAAACAACATAATGTAAAATCCTGGTAAGAAGCAAAACGAACAAAAACTTCTTTTAGGCCTCACTTTGTTAAACAATTATAACCTAAAATATTTCCCCTTTTCACAGTTTTTCAATAACCAAAGAAAACCATTAGTGATGGCACAGAGGTGATGTAACATGTTTGGGTAAATGAAAAAGCAGTGTGCAAACAGGCGGACTCTGTATCCTATAATCTTCAGATCACTTAAGATAACTTGCCTGTGAACGTCTGGAAAAGTTTTACACGGCTGAAACTAAAAAAAGATGATCTCTTACTAGGATGAAAATTGTAGGACAATAAGGGTTTTTCTCTCTGAAGATTTTGATGTAAAATTAGTCACATTAGTTCCCTTACTCTATTTGCTACACTTTTTTTAAGATCAATAATTACGTTTTTTATTTTCCAGTCCATATTTGAAATCTGTGTTTCATTTTCTTACTTATATGGTTGAAACTTGAAATACATATTAAGAACACCTTTATCTAAAAAGTATCCCACAATAATATCGTCTCATCCACACGTTTTTAGTCTAGAAATATTTTTATCTGATAGTCACAATTAAGGTTGCTTTTTATAATTAAACAATATGTATTTCTCTTCCTCTTGAAAGTACTTTATTGTCTGTAGTCTCCTTTCCTCCAAGTAGTATTCTGAAACATCTCAAAAAAGTCTGTCATTTAGCTCAAGTAAATTGTTTGAGCGTAAGATAAACAACACAGAAAATTAAATACTTAGAAGATTCAGTTCAGAGTTCCTGCCATCAAGATCTTCCACAATTTTAATGTCACCTTTTCCATAGAGAGCAAACACAGCATTATTCCTTAGAAGCCCACGCAATCGAACTCAATTCAGTAAGAACGGAAATGCATTCAGTTATACAGATGATTATGGGAAGGATGGAGGGGACGTGCATAAGTCGATATGTAGTAGGTATACCATATTTTTATCTGTTCTATGGCCGTATTTCAAATTTTTTTTGAGATATTTCGATGATCGTGGCTGGTAATATAAGCAACGACCAACGGATGTGGAAAATTAAAAACGATACTGGGAGACAGAGAATGCTGAGCGGGTCCGACAGAAATAATCAGAAGAATTCAATATATCTCTTTGAAGTAGGCTATAAATCTACAAGTTGCACGGCAAATTTGATCTAACTGGGTCTATCTATAATGCGCCAAAGAGTAGTTGATTAGTGAGTGCTACAATCGTGAAAATGAAATGGTAACTGATTAGGCATTTGCACACTCCTGGAAATTGAAATAAGAACACCGTGAATTCATTGTCCCAGGAAGGGGAAACTTTATTGACACATTCCTGGGGTCAGATACATCACATGATCACACTGACAGAACCACAGGCACATAGACACAGGCAACAGAGCATGCACAATGTCGGCACTAGTACAGTGTATATCCACCTTTCGCAGCAATGCAGGCTGCTATTCTCCCATGGAGACGATCGTAGAGATGCTGGATGTAGTCCTGTGGAATGGCTTGCCATGCCATTTCCACCTGGCGCCTCAGTTGGACCAGCGTTCGTGCTGGACGTGCAGACCGCGTGAGACGACGCTTCATCCAGTCCCAAACATGCTCAATGGGGGACAGATCCGGAGATCTTGCTGGCCAGGGTAGTTGACGTACACCTTCTAGAGCACGTTGGGTGGCACGGGATACATGCGGACGTGCATTGTCCTGTTGGAACAGCAAGTTCCCTTGCCGGTCTAGGAATGGTAGAACGATGGGTTCGATGACGGTTTGGATGTACCGTGCACTATTCAGTGTCCCCTCGACGATTACTAGTGGTGTACGGCCAGTGTAGGAGATCGCTCCCCACACCATGATGCCGGGTGTTGGCCCTGTGTGCCTCGGTGGTATGCAGTCCTGATTGAGGCGCTCACCTGCACGGCGCCAAACACGCATACGACCATCATTGGCACCAAGGCAGAAGCGACTCTCATCGCTGAAGACGACACGTCTCCATTCGTCCCTCCATTCACGCCTGTCGCGACACCACTGGAGGCGGGCTGCACGATGTTGGGGCGTGAGCGGAAGACGGCCTAACGGTGTGCGGGACCGTAGCCCAGCTTCATGGAGACGGTTGCGAATGGTCCTCGCCGATACCCCAGGAGCAACAGTGTCCCTAATTTGCTGGGAAGTGGCGGTGCGGTCCCCTACGGCACTGCGTAGGATCCTACGGTCTTGGCGTGCATCCGTGCGTCGCTGCGGTCCGGTCCCAGGTCGACGGGCACGTGCACCTTCTGCCGACCACTGGCGACAACATCGATGTACTGTGGCGACCTCACGCCCCACGTGTTGAGCAATTCGGCGGTACGTCCACCCAGCCTCCCGCATGCCCACTATACGCCCTCGCTCAAAGTCCGTCAACTGCACATACGGTTCACGTCCACGCTGTCGCGGCATGCTACCAGTGTTAAAGACTGCGATGGAGCTCCGTATGCCACGGCAAACTGGCTGACACTGACGGCGGCGGTGCACAAATGCTGCGCAGCTAGCGCCATTCGACGGCCAACACCGCGGTTCCTGATGTGTCCGCTGTGCCGTGCGTATGATCATTGCTTGTACAGCCCTCTCGCAGTGTCCGGAGCAAGTATGGTGGGTCTGACACACCGGTGTCAATGTGTTCTTTTTTCCATTTCCAGGAGTGTATAAAGAAAAACAAAAAATACAAAAGGAGAGTGTGTGTCGATTCGGAAACTTGCCGTAGAGCCTTGGGTCCTCTAAGACAACGTTTAGATTTGCAAGTGTGTCAGCCGAGATTACTTCAGGGATTACTAGAGGGCCATGATGATAGCGATCGCCTTTTGGAGTTCTGAGATACTCTTGAGTGAAGAAATGAAATATGATGGTTTAATTCGAAAAATTTGTTGGTGTGACTGCGTGTGTTGCACCACAGAAAGCTCCCGTACTGTAGTTGAAAAGCAAATGAATTAACCTGGGCTAACATTCAAGGATTCAAGCGTGCGTTTCACGCCAAGGAATCATAGGGCCTGCTTATTTTAACATGCTGAGTAATACTGGTATTCCACCATTACGTCTACAGCAGGGTAATTAAGAGCTCTACTTAGAGCAAAATGGAGCTCCTACCTACTATGCTTTAACAGAGCATGGGTGTCTTGACAAAGAATTATACAATAAGTGGATAGGTCGACGAGGGCCAATTGAATGGCTTCCATGATCACCGTACCTTACTCCAATGGTCTGTTTCTTCTGGCATGTTACCTAAAATAAAATCTTCGCAAGAAAATCACGTACTGTTGATAATATGTGTCAATACATACGAGAAGCATGGCAAGGCATTCATAATAACAAAGAACTGTGTGCCGAAATATGTTTAAGTGCACAAACCAAACTATAGGAATTTGTAAATCCTGAAGGCCGACAACTTATCACTTAAGACATGGAGCTCTTAAGACATTGCTCTTATCGTAACTTCATAAACCTGTCTTCTGCAATTTACCACGTCAAATTTTTCATTCTCATTTCTTTATCAACGTGTTTTCCATAATACATAATAAGAATACAACAATAATATCTGCTGTGCCTAATTGTGCACATCCATATTTCTGTATTGCTTAATCGGTTCTCTTAGTAGCGTCACTCTGGGTCTCGAAATGTTTGAGTTGCTGTCTTGAGGCACTTGATGGAGTCAACCCTCATCGAGCTGGTTTGTAAATGTACGTCCATAGTCTCTCCTTCCTAGTGAAATAAACCAGTTGCCGCAAAACTTACTGAGCCGTGGTAAAAATTGCTGTTTTGAAGAGCGCGCCGCAGCGTGTAGTGTGAAGCAGTCGCCCTCCGTTTCTGGTGGTGGCGCCGCTGTGGAAATCGCAGGTTTGGTGTCTCCTTCTGGTGGGAAAAGGGAAAGGTTGCCTGTTCACGTGCATTTAAGGGGCGCTATGAGCTCGCCAAAAGTCAGTCTGGGTCAGTCTCTCGTCCCCATCTTGCTAGTCTGTCTCTCGTCCGCATTTATTAGGCATTTAGTGTCTGTCTGTCGTTCGGAGTGCTAGTATGTCCGTCGTTCAGATCAACCTTTAAAGCCGGCAAAATCAGAGTCTTTCCACTCCGCCAGTAAGAGATCTCAGTGAGTGGTCGCCCGGTCGGGGTTTAGTTTCTGCATCTGAATCTGCGCGTTAGGCCGCCAGTCTGCTCGAGTTTGCTCAGACAATGGTCATTGGTGGTTCGATCGATCGGTAACGGCCAAATTCCTGAAATATGATTTGATCTTGCCTATCATCTTGAGAGGCGGTATCTCTGTACTGTAGAGCATCTTAACTTGTTTGGCCAACCTTGTGGAATTTTAGATAAAATTGCATTTTATGGGCTTTTATTTAAATCATCATTTTAGTATATAAAGTTGCCACCCTTTCACCGTAAGACTTTTCTTAGTAGTTAAAATCAACTTGCACCTTCAGTGGCAAAGCTAGTATTTTAATTTTTAGTGTTTTGTACCATTTCCATCTCTCCTACGGGGGTGCATAGTTCGTGTGCTTGTGTAAATTGTTAAAACTTTTAGTTTAAGGTAATCTGATGGGTTGCAGATTTGCACCAGTGTAGTCTTTCAGAGGCTGTTGTGAGCAGTCGTAACTAAGGCCGTGTCAAAAGGGAGCGGCAAGGTTCTCTGTCCGAAAGCTGATAAAGCCAAAACTTGTTTCTTTCTGCCTCTGAATAAATTGTAGCTTGATATTTAGAGGGTGCTTTCTGATTATAATTTTAAATCTTTTTCTTTTAAAAAAATGCTTTTAGGCACTATTAAAGTGAATAAAATTCCCATTTGTTGAAAGGAATCTGGTTATGATTTCATCAGTTACTCCCTAGCAACTACTTCCATGCTTATATAGTGTGATTAAATATGTTAATGTTTTTGATGAATCGCTAATAAATAAAATAAATTCTTAAGTATATTCTTTGAAAATAAATCCGCGGTTCACTTACATTTTCCAGTGACAAAATGCGTTTTGGAGGCACACTAACTTTCGAGAAAGAGAAAACAGAAACAACGCAAACTAGTGAAAAGTTTATGAGCAAAGCAACGCTAGAAAACCAAAGATACACAAAGCAAACCATAAGAGCACCGCAACGCTTATCTTCTAACACGTCTGCCAATTCGAAATAAAGGTATATAGTACACATTTCCCGAAGGAGAGTCTGATGCCAACATTTGACATTTGAAACCAGCGGAAACAGGGGGTGGTCTCGTCGAGAATCTTTAAGTTGGTTTTTAAACGATTTTCCGATGTCCAATTAAATGTTTTTAAATACCGTTTTCTTCAAAAAAAACTCTAAACGTCGATAAACGAGAAATCGATTTTTTGACATGGATTCACAAGCAAGTGACAATCAGCCTTTAATCTGGATCTGATCTAGTCTTTATCGATTAATAACCATTAGCTTGTTCTTTTTCCAATTATTTCTAGATCGAAAGTTTGGGACACTACATTACGTTGAATTAACAACCGTGTAACTGAAATGCAGAAAAATTTTGAGAAATGAGACCTCGTTAATATGGGTCTACAAAATTCGAATACAGACGAGGCTGACTTGTGGCCATCAGCAGCTCGCGTGGACGGAAGCGGCGCACCGAGCGGAACGAAGTGGCTGTGGTGACGGCCGGTGCGCGCCGCCCGGTAATTAAGAGGCGATTAGTATGCACGTCCAGGCGCCGCGGTGAAGGCAGCCGGCCGTGGAATGAGCGTAGGCCGCCGCCTCGTGTGATGCAGGTCCTGTTAGGGCGCCCTCATCTGCATCTCCAGAGATATCGATCGTCACTAATGGCGACGACAAGGTCTCTAAGCGTCTGCTACTCGTGACATGAAAGTGGTGTCCTCAATACCCCCTAGTACCAGAAGACAGCTATGGTAGCACACACTGTACATCTCGACAGCATTATCTACGCTTGAAGTTTGTACGCTAGTATTTAGTGCAGGAGGTAGAATGGCATGATTCCAGCAATGATGCTAACTGCACAAAATATTAATTCACCACTTAAAAGAGCACGGTGGTCGCTTTGGAGTTGTGTAAACGGTGTGGAAGTGTTACTAGGCGGTCACGAGACCATTCACTGCTGACTTACGTCATGGAAATGAAGTGATGTGAATGTACAATGCAATAGTTTGGGATCAGCGCATTAAGACGGGTCGACGTAGAAATACGGCAGAATAGCATAAACGAGCCATCACCTTTGGACTTCGTCTTAACTAGATCGCGAATAACACCGCCCGATTCGTCGGTCTTGATTTCGAACTGTCGTGTCTACGAGGAGTAGTGTACCACTCGCAGCCAGCTGATACGGCGAAAGAACGGTGGTTATCAATACACTACTGGTCATTAAAATTGCTACACCACGAAGATGAAGCGCTACAGACGCGAAATTTAACCGACAGGAAGAAGATGCTGTGATATGCAAATGATTAGCTTTTCAGAGCATTCACACAAGGTTGGCGCCGGTGGCGACACCTACAACGTGCTGACATGAGGAAAGTTTCCAACCGATTTCTCATACACAAACAGCAGTTGACCGGTGTTGCCTAGTGAAACGTTGTTGTAATGCCTCGTGTTTCCGACTTTGATAAAGGTCGGATTGTAGCCTATCGCGATTGAGGTTTATCGTATCGCGACATTGCTGCTCGCGTTTGTCGAGATACAATAACTGTTAGCAGAATGATGGAATCGGTGGGTTCAGGAGAGTAATACGGAACGCCGTACTGGATCCCAACGGCCTCGTATCACTAGCAGTCGAGATGACAGGCATCTTACCCAGATGGCTGTAACGGATCGTGCAGCCACGTCTCGATCACTGAGTCAACAAATGGGGACGTTTGCAAGACAACAACCATCAGCACGAACAGTTCGACGACGTTTTCAGCAGCATGGACTATCAGCTCCGAGACCATGCCTGCGGTTACCCTTGACGCTGCATCGCAGGCAGGAGCGCCTGCAATAGTGTACTCAACGACGAACCTGGGTGCACGAATGGCAAAACGTCATTTTGTCGGATGAATCCAGGTTCTGTTTACAGCATCATGATGGTCGCATCCGTGTCTGGCGACATGGCGGTGAAATCACGTTGGAAGCGTGTATTCGTCATCGCCAGACTGGCGTATCAGCCGGCGTGATGGTATGCGGCGCTATTGGTTACACGTCTCGGTCATCTCTTGTTCACATTGACGGCACTTTGAACAGTGGACGTTACATTTAAGATGTGTTACGACCCGTGGCTCTACTCTTCATTTGATCCCTTCGAAACCCTACATTTCAGCAGGATAATGTACGACCGCATGTTGCAGGTCCTGTACGGGTCTTTCTGGATACAGAAAATGTTCGACTGCTGCCCTGGCCAGCACAGTCTCCAGGTCTCTTACCAACTGAAAACGTCTGGTCAATGGTGGCCGAGCAACTGGCTCGTCACAATACGCCAGTCACTACTGTTGATGAACTGTGGTATCGTGTTGAAGCTGTATGGGCAGCTGTACCTGTACACGCCATCCAAGCTCTGTTTGACCCAATGCCCAGACGTATCAAGGCCATTATTACGGCCAGAGGTGGTTGTTCTGGGTACTGATTTCTCAGGATCTATGCAACTAAATTACGTGAAAATGTAATCACATGTCAGTTCTAGTATAATATATTTGTCCAATGAATACCCGTTTACTATCTGCATTTCTTCTTGGTGTAGCAATTTTAATGGCCAATAGTGTAGTTGTTAACTGACAGGGACTGCAGACGAATGGAACGCCTTGTCAATGACTGTTGGTCTCAGACCAGACGGTCAGTGAATCCAGGTCCATCTTAACCAGCTTATAGTGACACTGCGTTGCATGCGGTAGACTTTCGAAATCGGATACCTCGCAAATGGCCGTTGCTCGCAGTTGTAACGAAAGGTGTTCAATACGTGATGCAAACCTTTTTTTCACGACCAGTTTCGGTTAAATAATGACGGCTATGTTGTCGGACATCGTGGGATATTCCCTCTTCAGTTCCGATAGTTGGAGGCGCTATGGATAACCTTCAAAAAGGTGTCTGTTACGGAAGTGCGTCCCAAGCAGAGAGCTGCCATCGAGTTCCTTTTGGCGGAAAGCTGAGCATTGCAGATATTCATAGGCTATTGCTGAATGTTTAAGGAGACCTGAATGTGAACAAAAGCACGACGAGTCGTTGGGCGAGGCGTCTGTCATCAGCGCAACAACCTGTGCTATCTCACGCGTGCCGGTCGGCCGCACATAGAGGTGATTCCTGCTGTGCTGGAAAGTGCGGTCACTCTCATTCGAGGTCATGGACGGATCACAATCAAACTCCTTGCTGCACAAGTAGACGTCTCTGTTGGTAGTGCTGACACACTCGCCCACCAGTTATGGTACTCAAAGGCGATTGCCTTCTGGGTTCCTCGCCCCCTAACGGAAGACCATGAAGAGCAACGAAGGACCGTCTGTTGGAAATTGCTTGCTCGTTACGAGGGTGATCGTGACAATTTTCCGTAGAACATCGTCACAGGCGACGAAACATTGGCTTAGAACTTCAAAGAAAACGGCAATTCCTGGACTTGCATCACACCGTCTCTTCTCAGAGGAACAAATCTAAAGCCGCACCCTCGACCGGTAAAGTCGCGGCGGCGGTCTTCTGGGACTCTGAAAGAGTTATTCTATTTTATGTCCTCCCTCATCGGCCAACGGGCAACTGTGAAGTGTATCGTGCCACCATCAGGAAATTGAAGAAACGACATCAGCGAATTCGTCGCCACAAAAATACAAACGAACTTCTCCTTCGCTGTGAAAATGTAAGGTATCACACAAGTCAGTGCGCCGGAGAGAAGCTCGCAAAACTTGATTGGACTGTTCTTTCTCATCCATTTTACAGTCCGTATCTCGCATCTTCCGACTTCCATCTGTTTGGCCCAAAGAAGGAAACACTCCGCGGGAAGGAGTACGTGTATAATGGTTCAAATGCTTCAAATGACTCTGAGCATTATGGGACTTAACATCTGAGATCATCAGTCCCCTAGAACATAGAACTACTTAAACCTAACTAACCTAAGGACATCACACACATCCATGCCCGAGGCAGGATTCGAACCTGCGACCGTGGCAGTCACACGGTTCCAGACTGAAGCGCCTAGAACCGCTCGTCCACACCGGCAGGCTCATGGATGATGGAGAGGTCATTCATTAGGCAAGGTTTTGGCTCCGACGTCGATGAGCTGAGTGGTACCCCGCGGGCCTACAGCCGTCGCCAGTAAGGTTGCGTAATGTCCTCGCACTGAACTGAGATTAGTGTTGAAAAATAGGGTTTTGTAGCCAGAACTGTGGGGAGTGATATGTTGTATTGGAATCTGAATAAAACCAACCTGCTTCCAGAAGAAAAATGTATGGCATTACTTGTTGAACGCCCCTCGTACATAAAGCAGCACGTCTTCAGTGGGCCAAATAGATCGGACAGTAGCTGACAGGAAGCGTCTAGTGTGCCCGAAAAGTCACAGTTTTGCTTGTTGTCAAATGACACAAGCGTTTCGACGACCCAAGGAAACGTTTAACATACAATGTATGGTATCGAGCGGAGAGCCCAGTGCTTAGCACACAGGACTCGCATTCGGAAAGACGACGACTCAAACAAGCATCCGACAATACTGAGTTATATTTTGCGTGTCTTCTATAAATTGGTCCACGCAAACGCTGGGACGGTTTCCTTGAAGGAGCACCTCTGATGTCCTTACTTGTCCTTGAAATACGTCGAACTTCCGTTCTGCCTGTAACAACTTCGATGTCGACCGAACGTTAAACCTGGACCTTCATTCCTTTTTTTTCATAGTGTGTGGAGGGTGAAGTTCAGGCTGAGATGGTTATGTGTTGTTTCGTGGGCGTTTTCGTACCGTGACTGGGACCCATTAATTCAGGGTACCGCACCATGGCTGACTCGGATTTTCTTTTTCTTTTTGAATCACCAGTCCTGACTGGTTTCACGCTGGCAGCCACGAATTGCTCTCCTGCAAAAACCTCTTCATTTTAGAGTACCTCGTACACCTAATTCTCATTTACTTGTCAAATGTTTTCCAATTTCTCTCTTCCCCTACAGCTTATACATTTCACGGTTCCCTCTGGTTCCATGGAGGTTACTCCCTGATGCCTTAACATTTGTCCTATCATACTGTCCCTTTTACTTGACAGTGTTTTCCTTATGTCCCTTTCCTCTCCGATATGAGGGAAACCTCCTCATTCCCTTTCCTATCAGTCCACCACATTTTCAACATCTTTCTGTAGCATCACGTCTCAAGCACTTATGTTCTCTTCTAGTCTGGTTTCCCCGCAGTCCATGATTCACTACCATACAGTTCTGTGCTCCATGCGTTTCTTTCTTAAATTAAGGCCTATGTTTGTTAGCAGTAGACTTCTCTAGGTCACGAATAGCCTCTGGACTGTGCTAGTCTGCTTTTTATGTCCTCCTTGTTTCCTCTGTCATGGGTTATCTTGCTTCCAAGATAGCAAATTTCCTTAATTTCGACTACTTCGTGATCTATTTTGGTATTTCGCCACTCGTTATTCTCGCTTCCGCTACTTTTAGTTACTTTTATCTTTTTCCGGTTCAGTATCAATCCATATTGCGTGCTCATTAGACAGTTCATTGCGTCCAACAGATTCTGTAAATTTTAGTCCCTGTCACTGAAGATAGCTGCATCATCAGCGAATCTTATTATTGAAATCCTTTCACTCAGAATTTTAATCCCACCCTTCAACCTTTTTCTATTACCGTCATTGCGTCCTGGATTGGTATCTTTTGCCTGTACGCGTTATTTACTTTAATTAGACGTTAGACTTTTTTCTTTTTGTGTGTCAATCCATTTCGCAGGAGCTCGTTGGGACGACGGCCGTTTACTATTGTGAGAAAATAAAATACCTACAGCCGTCCTTATGATTTCATTTTATCTTGTTGCAGCCAGTTTCAGCGCTTCAATGCTGACACATGGAGTACTGGCAAATTATCTGTGTATGCAGTTATGCTGGCAACTGATGTGATTTACATAGTGATCATATCAACCGACTTGGCAGTTAGTGGTTGGAATGCTGACACATTATCTGTGTATCCAGTTATGCTGGCAACTAATGTGACATATGTAGGGATTGTATCAGCCCGTACCGCCTGAAGATGGCGCATTGAAGCGCTGAACCTGGTTACAACAAAATAAAATAAAATCGTATGGAGGGCTGTAGGTATTGTATTTTGTCACAGTTAAGTTGATACGAACTCTGGTTTTCAAGGTCTCTACTCCACATGTATGGATATCATTTTTGTCTGAATAATTTGAAGTTCCTCTTGACAGCCCCAAATATCCCCTTCATTCCACTTTTCCAAAAGGTAGCAGCTCATTTCATACATTCCTCCATTAAGAGCAGGGGCAAAGTAGTATTCAGTGATATTACACTCCTGGAAATGGAAAAAAGAACACATTGACACCGGTGTGTCAGACCCACCATACTTGCTCCGGACACTGCGAGAGGGCTGTACAAGCAATGATCATACGCACGGCACAGCGGACACATCAGGAACCGCGGTGTTGGCCGTCGAATGGCGCTAGCTGCGCAGCATTTGTGCACCGCCGCCGTCAGTGTCAGCCAGTTTGCCGTGGCATACGGAGCTCCATCGCAGTCTTTAACACTGGTAGCATGCCGCGACAGCGTGGACGTGAACCGTATGTGCAGTTGACGGACTTTGAGCGAGGGCGTATAGTGGGCATGCGGGAGGCTGGGTGGACGTACCGCCGAATTGCTCAACACGTGGGGCGTGAGGTCGCCACAGTACATCGATGTTGTCGCCAGTGGTCGGCGGAAGGTGCACGTGCCCGTCGACCTGGGACCGGACCGCAGCGACGCACGGATGCACGCCAAGACCGTAGGATCCTACGCAGTGCCGTAGGGGACCGCACCGCCACTTCCCAGCAAATTAGGGACACTGTTGCTCCTGGGGTATCGGCGAGGACCATTCGCAACCGTCTCTATGAAGCTGGGCTACGGTCCCGCACACCGTTAGGCCGTCTTCCGCTCACGTCCCAACATCGTGCAGCCCGCCTCCAGTGGTGTCGCGACAGGCGTGAATGGAGGGACGAATGGAGACGTGTCGTCTTCAGCGATGAGAGTCGCTTCTGCCTTGGTGCCAATGATGGTCGTATGCGTGTTTGGCGCCGTGCAGGTGAGCGCCACAATCAGGACTGCATACCACCGAGGCACACAGGGCCAACACCCGGCATCATGGTGTGGGGAGCGATCTCCTACACTGGCCGTACACCACTGGTGATCGTCGAGGGGACACTGAATAGTGCACGGTACATCCAAACCGTCATCGAACCCATCGTTCTACCATTCCTAGACCGGCAAGGGAACTTGCTGTTCCAACAGGACAATGCACGTCCGCATGTATCCCGTGCCACCAACGTGCTCTAGAAGGTGTACGTCAACTACCCTGGCCAGCAAGATCTCCGGATCTGTCCCCCATTGAGCATGTTTGGGACTGGATGAAGCGTCGTCTCACGCGGTCTGCACGTCCAGCACGAACGCTGGTCCAACTGAGGCGCCAAGTGGAAATGGCATGGCAAGCCGTTCCACAGGACTGCATCCAGCATCTCTACGATCGTCTCCATGGGAGAATAGCAGCCTGCATTGCTGCGAAAGGTGGATATACAATGTACTAGTGCCGACATTGTGCATGCTCTGTTGCCTGTGTCTATGTGCCTGTGGTTCTGTCAGTGTGATCATGTGATGTATCTGACCCCAGGAATGTGTCAATAAAGTTTCCCCTTCCTGGGACAATGAATTCACGGTGTTCTTATTTCCATTTCCAGGAGTTTATTTTCTCAGATCAGGCTTCATCATGACTTACGTCGTCGTTTTCACATCTCTTTCCTGTTGTACCGATGACACTATTCGACGAATGTCGCTGGTGAAATGGCATCCTCATTATCCTCATAGCCGTCCTCTAGTAAATAAGCAACGTACGCCAGTCCACTACTTTGCTCTGTATTCTAGCGTGTCTTTCTTCGTGAAGTTCTCTGTTATTTCTGCTATGAAACTGAAAGGTACACACAGGTAAGCCAAAACATTATGACCAATTCCCACCGCGACGTTGGTTGCTGCCTGGGGGGTGTTGCTGGCAAGTGACCCGGTAACAACAGTATGTAAGCAGAGCAGACATGAGCGGGGTATCTGAGCTAAGCAACTTTCACGAAGGGCAAACTATTATCACGCAGAGCCTGTGATCGAATACCTCTGAAACGGGAAAGCTGTTCGCATGCTCAATGCAACTGTCGTGAGAATCTATGGAAAGAGCTTGAAGGACAGTGAAACTACCACTGGTCGCTAAATGCTTGGACGTCCACTACTCTTCGCACAACGTTGGCTTCGGAAGCTCGTCTGCTATGGAAAGTAGGATAGATGATCATCTGTGGCATCTCTGTCGAAAGAGCACAAATCTTTCGGAGCACACTATCGTTGAACATGGACCTCCGCTGCAGACCACTCTTATATGTTCACGTAATGACCCAAAGACGTCATCAGTTACGACTACAGAGGGTACGGCACCATTGAGATTCGACCGCCGATCAATCAGAAAGTGTCGACTCTTCGGGTGAACCACATTTTCGCTTCACTAGGTCGCTGGTCGTCTCCACAAATGGCGTCATCAAGGTGAACGGCGGCTCGAAACGTGCAGCGCGCCACGGAGCAGGCTCATGGGAGGAGTATTATGCTGCGGGAGACATTTTCCCGCGCTTGCAGGGTCCTGTGTTGGTACTCGAAGACACACTGACAGCTGCGAACCACCTGCATCCCTTCATGCTCGATGTTTTCCCGGACGGCGATGTCATCTTTTAGCAGTATAATTCTTCGTGTGAGCCAGAAGTGCGCTACAGTAGTTTGGGAGCTAATACTGAACTCCCGCTAATGTCTCCGCCACCTAATTCTCCTGATACAATTCCTATGGAACCCATCTGGATCGCTGTCGGGCGCCACCACCGGGTACTCAAATCAGCGGCCCGTTGTTTACGTGAATTCTATGACCTGTGAGTAGACATCTAAAATACTTCCACAAACCTACCACCAAACAGTTGGATCCCTGATACGCAGAACCAGTATGTGATTCGTTCCAAAGACGGGCAAAGAAGCTATTACGCAGGAGGTCATAATGTTTTGGCTCATCAGTGTAGAATAGGTTTCATCTCTGCAAAACGTAAATACCTTTTAGGTTTCAGATATTTCCTGTCTTATAGGAAAACACTAGCAGGAAGAAATAGCAGGATCTTATAATTGTTCAACGGGTGCGAAAACAAAGCAAACAACACAATAAAGGCTAAGAAGACAGGGAAGAACAAAACCCATTTGTGATACAATACTGAGCTCTGTCAGAATAGGTTAGGGGTAACAACACTGCATCGGTGTTAAAAAATTATTTTCTTGATATCTTTCTTTCAAAAATGGTTCAAATGATTCTGTGAACTATGGGACTTAACATCTGAGGTCATCAGTCCCCTAGAACTTAGAACTACTTAAACCTAACTAACCTAAGGACATCACACACATCCATGCCCGAGGCAGGATTCGAACCTGCGACGGTAGCGGTCGCGCGGTTCCAGACTGAAGCGCCTAGAACCGCTCGGCCACTCCGGCCGGCTATTATTCTTTGGGTGCGAGGAAAGGTAATACAGAAATAATACTTGGGGTAGTTACTGAGCATATATTTCACTATATTACAAAATGCTTTTGTCGGGAAGTAGGGCGAAACGGCGACATCATAGAAGTTGCCCTAAGCTATTTGAATTTGAGGCGAACTGCGGCACGCACTGTAACCGGTACCAATATGAAACAGGAAAAAGAACATACGTAATCTACATGAGTGCTGCTAGTGAACCAAATTGAGAATTTAAGAAATATTAATTTTTGTGTAATTGGTGAGTGTTTGAATAAAGTCATTCAATTTTTAGAGAAAAATACAGTAGTTTGTTAATAAATGTTGTTTAAATTAATCCCCTAGGTTATTCATTTTGAAATGCTATTTTATAGTTATGGTTAAAGTTTCAAATACAAAGAATAAAAATAGTTAGAGTTACGCTGCGTAGCGTTTTGAAAAATCATATTGCGAGAAGAACGAGTTTGAAGGTTTGGATTTTGTTACAGACATGAACAAATGAAAAAAAATTTACTTTTAGACAACTCTTATCTTTAATCCGCTATCCCAAGACTGGCCTGTCATACTGTTGCCGCTGCGATCGAAATCGTATCCACTTGTTTATCATAGAGAGATTGAGGTATGGGTCGTGACAAGTCCATGACCGGACGGTAAATTACACTTCCGTTTAGCCCTTCTCTTCCCAGCAGGTGCATTGCTGGGACAATCCGACTGTTGATTTTATACACTTTCTGTATAAACTTACTACTTGATATAACATCTGCTGGGTAGTTTCGACAAATAATTATTCTGAAGCCTTAGCCTTGAAGACTTCGCATTTGCAACATGATGTCTGCATTGCATGTCTTACATTTCACGTGTTGAGATATGGCAGAGGAAACGGCAACAAAATTTACACTGAAGAGCCAAAAAATGGTACAACTGCCTAATATCATGTAGGGCAACACGACGTGGCATGCAGTCGACTAATGTCTGAAGTAGTGCTGGAGGAAACAGACACCATGAATCCTGCAGGGCTCACCACAAATCCGTAAGAGTACGAGGGGGTGGAGATCTCTTCTGAACAGCACGTTGCAAGGCGTCCCAGATATGCTCAACAATAATCATGTATGGGGAATTTGGTGGCCAGAGGAAGTGATGAAACTCAGAAGAGTGTTCGTGGAGCCAGTCTGTCGCAATTCTGGAGGTGTGCATGTTGCATTGTCCTGCTAGAATTGTCCAAGTCCATCGGAATACACAATGGACATTAATGGATAATGCTTACGTTCGTGTCACCTTTCAGAGTCATATCTAGACTTGATCAGTCCCCTGCTGATATGCAGTTTCCATGAATTCATAAGTTTGTCTCCATACACATACACACCCAACCGCTCGATACAATTTTAAATGAGACTCGTTCGACCAGGCAACATATTTCCAGACATCAACAGTCCAGTGATGGTGTGATGGGCCCAGGCGAGCGTACAGCTTTTTACCATGCAGTCATCAAGGGTACATGAGTGGGCGTTCGGCTCCGAAAGTGCATATCGATGATGTTTCATTGAATGGTTCGCGTGCTGACACTTGTCGATGGCTCAGCATTGAAATGTGCAGCGATTTAAAGAAGGATTGCACTTCTGTCAGCCGGCCGGATTGGCCGAACGGTTCTAGGCGCTACAGTCTGGAGCCACACGACCGCAACGGTCGCAGGTTCGAATCCTGCCACAGACATGGATGTGTGTGATGTCCTTAGGTTAGTTAGGTTTAAGTAGTTCTAAGTTCTAGGGGACTAATGACCTAAGAAGTTAAGTCCCATAGTGCTTAGAGCCATTTGAACCATTTTGTACTTCTGTCACGTTGAACGATTCTGTTCAGTCGTCTTTGGTCCCGTTCTTGCAGGATCTTTTTCCGGCCGCAGAGATGTCGGAGATTTGATATTTTACCAGATTCCTGATATTCACGGTGCACTCGTGAAATTGTCGTACAGGAAAATTGCCACTTCATCGCTGCCTCGGAGATGCTGTGTCCCATCGCTCGTGCGCCGACTATAGCGCCACGTTCAAAATGGTTGGTTCAAATGGCTCTGAGCACTATGGGACTTAACATCTGAGGTCATCAGTTCCCTTGAACTTAGAACTGCTTAAACCTAACTAACCTAAGGACATCACACGTTCAAAATCATTAAATCTTCATAACCTGACATTATAGCAGAAGTAACCGATCTAACAACTGCGCCAGGCAATTGTTGTCTTATACTGAAGTGGAGGACCGCAGTGCCGTATGTCTGTCTTTGAGTACGCATCCCTATACCCGTTTCTTTAGTACTTCACTGTATAATCCTACAGCTCATACCCGTTTCTTTAGCACTTCATTGTATAATCCTACAGCTCAATCCACATAAAAGTCCTGGTCTCTGTCTTTCAGCTTCAGAGGCACTGACTCCCTCCGAATTGCTCAGTCTTACTTCAGTTCTTTCGATGCCTTGTTGTCATACTGTTTCGCCGCGTTGGATACGGTGTTTTCGTACTTTTTCTGCTCGAGTACACTTCGTTTCGCTCATTCTTAGTTGAAAGACAAAACAGTATACTGTACGATCACAAGTAAACTATCAGAAGTGTATATTGCACACAGAATTCAAGGTTCAAAGCAGGAGAATTGTTTCTCTGCTAAACATACTGGCGATTGCTGACGTCACTTATTATTGTTCTGAAATGCTTCTGACTACACTCAGACACGACAGGGGGTTATCGTGTTGGTGCAGGTAAGCCGTTTCGGGCCATCCGAAGGCGGCAGAAGATGAATGAGGAATACCATAAAACGTTGTACTTGTTTTGTTAATGAAACCGCCTTTTCTTGCTGCAACTTAATTTATTCTTCCCAGACGCGTTTCGCTTTTTTCTTTCTCTAAGGCATCTTCAGTGGTATCTATAACGATACAGTTTTGTTATTTTTTAGATTATCAAACAGTTCATATCGTTTTCAATGTACATAAGTAATTACTTACAGCTTGCTGTGATATGTGTTTCCTTTCATTTTATATGGAGGTAGCACTACCCCTTTATTTCTGTATTCCAATTTTTTTTACGCTCTTCAACCTATTTCTCCTTTTTTGTGGTGTACTATTATTCTTTTGCCACCAGGTATAGCAATTTGTTCGTACACTGTGCTTTAACAACGCAAATATTGTAACTTCATTATGTCTTCCCTCCTCTTTGGTTTGTTTCCTACAAGTTGCCAACCTAACGAAGTATACGTTCAAAACCAATTTCTATTTATGATGTTTACATCTCTCTCTCTCTCTCTCTCTGTGTGTGTGTGTGTGTGTGTGTGTGTGTGTGTGTAGAGTGAGGGAGCGGGGGCGTGTAGGTGGTTTTAGGTTGTAGAGTGGTGAATATGAATGTAACAGCTGTTAGAGAGTGGTTGAAAGCTTTGGTGATCGCTGATTTGACTTTAGATTTTAATGTTCTGTGGAGGGGTTCATGGATAAGTGAGTGAAAATATATTGGGTGGTACTATTATTATATTGGGTCGTACTCTTATTATATTAATCCTATTTGGGAGCGTTATTTCATTATTTTATCTATTATTACAAACAATTAGTTGTCTGGCAAGTGTACTTGATCATTCAACAGGGTTTTCTTTTCTGCTTTGATTTTCTGAGTGTGGTAATTTTCTAGCAGGGTTAGTAGGTGTTTCTTTATTGTTGATTCTAATAATTTTCCTGTCGTCTTCTCTAGTGGTTTGTTTGTGGTTATGTTCTCTCAGGTGTTCTACAAATGTAGAGTGGTTTGTTCCATACTTCCAGGCCCTCATGTGTTCTTTGAATCTGATATCAAATGTTCTACCTGTTAGTCCCATGTATCTGCTTTGACAAGTGTTATACTGTAGTTGATATATAACTACTTTCTGATATATATCTCTGTTTTTCGTCAGTTTTGGGGTTTATTTTTGTATAGAATTGTCTGTTGTGTATGCTACATTTATTCCCTGTCTTTTGAAAATGCTTGTGATTTTATGAGTGATTTTGTGTGTCATTGTGTACCATCTTGTGTTTTCTTTCATCTTTTTCTGTTACTCTTTGTAGTTGTTATGGTCCTGCGTGTTTGTGTTTGGTTCTGTTGTGTTGTTGTCTGTGGTTTGGTGCTTTCTCCTTCTATTTTACTTTTAATTTGGTGGTTTAGGTTTGTGACCTTACTATTGTTGTTCCATAGAATATTTCTTTTTCCTTTTCTTCAGGGAGTAGACTTTTTCCCTCACATAAACTCAAAACATCTCTTGAGTCAATAAACCATCTAAACGAACGGTTCGACGACGTTTGCAGCAGCATGGACTATCAGCTCGGAGACCATGGCTGCGGTTACCCTTGACGCTGCATCACAGACAGGAGCGCCTGCGATGGTGTACTCAACGACGAACCTGGGTGCACGAATGGAAAAACGTCATTTTCTCGGATGAATCCAGGTTCTGTTTACAGCATCATGATGGTCGCATTCGTGTTTGGCGATATCGCGGTGAACGCACACTGGAAGCGTGTATTCGTCATCGCCATACTGGTGTATCCCCCGCGTGATGGTATGGGGTGCCATTGGTTACACGTCTCGGTCACCTCTTGTTCGCATTGACGGCACTTTGAACAGTGGACGCTACATTTCAGATGTGTTACGACCCGTGGCTCCACCCTTCATTCGATCCCTGCGAAACCCTACATTTCAGCAGGATAACGCATAACCGTATGTTGATGGCCCTGTACAGGCCTTTCTGGATACAGAAAATGTTCGACTGCTGCCCTGGCTAGCACATTCTCCAGATCTCTCACCAACTGAAAACGTCTGGTCAATGGTGGCCGAGCAACTGTCTCGTCACAATACGCCAGTCACTACTCTTGATGAAGTGTGGTATCGTGTTGAAGCTGCATGGGCAGCTGTTCCTGTACGCCCCATCCAAGCTCTGTTTGAGTCAATGCCCAGGCGTATTAAGACCGTTATTACCGCCAGAGATGGTTGTTCTGGGTACTGATTTCTCAGGACCTATGAACCCAAATTACGTGAAAATGATATTGTGCAAATGGCTCTGAGCACTATGGGACTTAACTTCTGAGGTCATCAGTCGCCTAGGACTTAGAACTACTTAAATCTAACTAAGCTAGGGATATCACACATCTCCATGCCCGAGGCAGGATTCGAATCTGCGACCGCAGCGGTCGCGCGGATCCAGACTGTAGCGCCTAGAACCGCTCGGCCACTCCGGCCGGCAAAATTTAATCACTTGTGAGTTCTAGTACAATATATTTGTTCAATGAATACCTGTTTATCAGTCGCATTTCTTTTTGGTGTAGCAATTTTAATAGCCAGTAGTGTACCCGGTACTGGGCATGCGCAATGAGCAGCATACTGGGAAATTTAGAACTACACACTCGACATAGTTCACAGATTATTGACGTCGTAGACACACGCGCGACGTGGTTGGTTGTTATGTGAAACGGACTTAAAGTTGGCTGTAGTTACCGGCGTTCAAGGAGCCACCTGATGTATGGCGGCAGGCTGGTTGGTGTCGCTTGTAGGAACGGCGGCGCAGGTCTGCGCCCGGCCACTGTGGAGGCGCTCCGGAGGTGGCCGACTTAATTTAGAGTGGGGCCACGCGCCCCCCTTAAATCAGGGCTGGCCCGCGGCGGCGTCGGGCACGTACCAGCTCACCAATTTGTCCTTGGAGCGGCCGCCCGATATCGGCTGACGGCCGCGGCCGCTGCGCTCCCACCGTCGTGTTGCTCTTGCGGCGCGCCCACTCTCAGATTCCCTCCCAGCCACGCGACTCTAATCTGGAGAAGTGCTGCCTCCCGTAAGCTGTACCTGTCCGGGTCCCCCCCCCCCCCCCCCCCACACACACTCCCGCCTCACATTTAATCTTTGTATACGTGAGTGCCTTGCGGGACTCATTTGAATGAGCTGGGAAGAGAACACCGCGGGATTCTCAGGCCCTTATGTCGCTGACAATTTAGTGGCACTGTATACAGATCGCGTGAGCTGACCGCGAAGCTACCCCGTAATTTTTCTTCCGCTTTATAGGTCTAGATGGTAACACGGACGACCCTAATGCAGCGCTTAGCGATAAAGGATAAAAAAATGGAGCTAACAGACTGTCTTTTATTGCATTGCTAGGAGCTTCGCGGGAGCCTTCTTCGATATATTATTGAGTGTTCAGGTAAGCAAGAAGAAGGGCGAGGGGAAAGAAATTGTCTGTTTTACACCGGCAACCGATATTTCTACGTAGGGGGCTTATAAAGATGGAGGACAAAAACAACTTTAGAGCGGTTGCATATTAGGTATTCAGGTTACCACTGCTGAGTAGTGTAACTGTGTCATATTTAATCGGTGTTCTGAAAACGAAACTTCATTTGCATACTCGGTAATCAAAGCTTTAAACTGATGACATTAATGTAAATAAATAATACTACACCATACTACATATGAGAAGAAAACGGTAAGTGCCATAACCCAATTTCCCAGAAACTTCGCTCAGTGGAAGAGGGGTCAAAATAAGCGAACATGTGTTTAGATCACCCACAGATATAAGGTTAAAGTTTTCCACGTGCTTTAAATGCCCTCTAGCGCGAGATAATCGCAGCTGAAATAGTGGCACAGTGGCTACCTTCACAGTCTCACACGTTTGTACCCCATGAGGTCGAAACCCAACTATTCAAAATGGTTCAAATGGCTCTGAGCACTATGGGACTTAACTTCTGAGGTCATCAGTCCCCTATAACTTAGAACTGCTTAAACCTAACTAACCTAAGGACATCACACACATCCACGCCCGGGGCAAGACTCGAACTTGCGACGGTAGCGGAAACCCGAGTATTGTTTTTATTTAATTTAATTTATTTTCTTTATTTATCTACCCATGTCCGTTGAAGGTTACAACACGATTGTTTATTATCAGTTAGAGTGTACATGGGCTCATGTTAATTGTAAAATTACAGCTGGGTTTCACAATAGGTGTCGTCCGTTCATTATACACACATCAAAAATGTTTTGCATCACCTCGCCTCCGAGAGTTCGGGAACCTGTACAGAAAATTGGAATAGAGATGAACGTAAAGATCATTTCCGCCCTTTTTATTGCTCATGAAAACCGCACATGTTATACCACCACACAGCAAGACCTTCAGAGGTGGTGGTCCAGATTGCTGTACACACTGGTACCTGTAATACCCAGTAGCACGTCCTCTTGCATTGATGATTACCCGTATTCGTCGTGGCATACTATCCACAAGTTTATCAAGGCACTGCTGGTCCAGATTGCCCCACTCCTGAACGGCGATCGGTGTAGAACCGCTCGGCCACCCCGGCCGGCGCACTTTCACATTGTGTAGTTCATATAGTAGCATTTTCCTGCCCATGAGTGTTGCCTTGCCTGCACAACTGAACCTTTGATACAAGTAACACAATACTGTTCAAATACACTTATCTTTATCTTAAATACTTTCTTCTGCTTCTGTGTAGGTGATGACCGCTTCCCGTAAGTGTTGCCAAGGTTCTTCAGTGTGCAATATCATTCATAAATAAATCACGATTTATGTTGCTGTTTCATTAGCAGGTTTATTAACCGGTAAGACCTCATCCGTTATGGAATAACATTACAAACATCGGTAAGTTCACAGTCACTTAGAATACACTGGAAATTTCGTCTCTACCAACAACTACTTATGTTTCCGTAAAATCTCTGCAAAAACGTGATGTGATCTTGCAAGTAGTGCTGCCTAACAATTGAGTCTAGCATCATTACAATTTCTTATCGTATATTTTTACAGGGATTAGTATCATTTCAGCGTCTTTTATTTAGGTAACTATTCATATATTCTTACTCAGATAATTTTAATATTATGGTAAATGGAAGTAAATTCTTTTGCTTTAATGCCGACCGGAGTGGCCGTGCGGTTCTAGGCGCTTCAGTTTGGAACCGCGTGACCGCTACGGTTGCAGGTTCGAATCCTGCCTCGGGCATGGATATGTGTGATGTCTTTAGTTTAGTTAGGTTTAAGTAGTTCTAAGCTCTAGGGGACTGATGACCCCAGATGTTAAGTCCCATAGTGCTCAGAGCCATTTGAACTATTTTTTGCTTTAATTTTAGCTTTACTGCTGATAATATATTTCCTTGAAAATTATGAAATTAGTAAAATTTTAACTAGTATATTGTTTTACGGATTATACGAGGAGAGGTAGAAAAGTTTCTAGCCCTAGATAGTTATCGTAATGCCTCGCACAAACATCAGCACCTACTTTTGTGGTGACATTTGTGGGTATGCAAGTCAAATTTCGCGGCTCCACAATCGTTAGTTTTGCTACTAGGATGCGTTGTACACCGTAGTGTAATCAAAATGGCGAATATCGAGAGAATTAAGAACGATGTTGTTATTGTATATCTTGATTTGACAGGAGTGACACCCAAATAAATTGCGGAATACATGCGTAATACACTTAAGGGCAGTGCTCCGTCTTATGCAACAGTGAAGAACTGGGTGTCCCACTTCAAAAGTGGAAGAACGAGTGCGGAAGATGCGCCAAGGAGCTGAAGGCTTGTCACCGTTGCCAGTGATGAAACAGTGAGTACAGTTCACGATACGAGTTTGCAGGATCGTGGAACAACGTTGCAGCACATTGAAACCACATCTGGAATCTCCCACTGGCGTACTCATGACATTGTTGTGGATATGTAGGGAATGCGGAAAGTTTCATCTCAGTGGGTTCGCAACACCTGAATGCAGCCGGCCGCGGTGGTCTCGCGGTTCTAGGCGCTCAGTCCGGAACCGCGCGACTGCTACGGTCGCAGGTTCGAATCCTGCCTTGGGCATGGTTGTGTGTGATGTCCTTAGGTTAGTTAGGTTTAAGTAGTTCTAAGTTCTAGGGGACTGATGACCACAGATGTTAAGTCCCATAGTGCTCAGAGCCGTTTTTTGAACCTGAATGCAGATCAGTGACGGGAGCGGGTGAAGTATTGTGACGGAACATTCCGCCAATCTGCAGCGGATGAAGATGGCTATCTTGCAAGTCATGTGACAATGGACGAAACTTGGGTTCACCACTTTGATCCTGAGACAAAACAACAGTCACAACAATGGAAACATTCTTCATTCCCTACGCCACAAAAAATTACGGGTGCAAAAATCAGCCGGTAACTGATGCCATCGGTCTTTTGGGATGCAGAAGAGGTAAATATGGTGGATTACTTACAAAAGGGCGTAACTATCAATGCATCATACTACTGCAGCCTCCTACGCCGTTTGAGAGAAGAGATACAGAAAAAAAAGGCGCGGAAAATTGACAAACTGAGTCCTTTTGCTTCAGGACAACGCACCTCCGCACAAACCCCTCGCAACACTGGAAACTCTGTGCGACTGCGGGTTCGAATTGTGACGTCATCCGCCGTATTCTCCAGATTTGGCTCCATCAGACTTTTTCCTTTCCCAGACTTAAAAAAGACCTCAAAGGACGACGATTTGACAATGACGATGGAGTGATTGATGCTGTGAAAGCTCTGTTAGACACGAAATCGAAGACCTTTCATTTGAATGGTTTGCAGAAGTTATCTGAGCATGTCCGCAAGTCTGTTAGGGTACACGGGTATTATATTGAAAAAGAAATTGGTATTATGAAATTTCTGTCATTCTTTACTTGTTAGGTTAGAAACTTTTCGACCCCCCCCCCCCCCCCTCTCGTAATTACAGTTGTAGTTATGTAGTTACAATTCCCAGAATATACGTAACAACAGTAGTAATTGTGGAGACCACAGAGAGTCAACACAGGCGAATAAGATTTACAGGCAGTACCACTTTATTACAGGCAATCAGAAAAAATTTGTCATTCACAAACGATGTCTTCAGTGATGCAATTTCATAAAGCTTGAACACAAAAGGTTTATAGGCGCTAGCTGACGACACTGAAGTGACTCTAAATGCCGTAGGATGCCTATCACTGATGGCCGTTGCTAGGCACTATCACCGAAATGAAAGTACAGCCGCCGGCGTTTATCGTCCCAGGAGCACAGTGTCCGGTTGAGACCGAAGTCGGACGAAGCGTTGAGTCCGGCTGCGGCTGCTGCTGGCTCGTAGCAGTGATGCTGTGGTGGTGCTCCATGATTGGTGCTGCGGTCAGAAATGGCCACACTGTGGCCGGACGGCCACTTAAGTCCAAGTTTGGCAGATTGCTACTGGCTTGGTGTTCCTGTAGGTACGTGATCAGTGGAAGCAAATAATCCCATATAAGTAGTTCCGCCTGTGGGGACGCAAGCACCGCGGGTGGCGAAGCTGGAACCGCCTGTTTCCATTGTGTCCATCGAAACGACACCGAAAATTTGTCATAAAGTGCACCTTTTCAGCTGAAACAAATATGGTTCAGTGCCCAGTTTCATAACAGGTAGTCACTACGAAAGGTCACTGGCAATCTGGTAGCGCCGGCCATAGTGGCCGTGTGGTTCTAGGCGCTACAGTCTGGAACCGCGCGACCGCTACGGTCGCAGGTTCGAATCCTGCCTCGGGCATGGATGTCTGTGATGCCCTTGGGTTAGTTAGGTTTATGTAGTTCTAAGTTCTAGGGGACTGATGACCACAGAAGTTAAGTCCCGTAGTGCTCAGAGCCATTTGAATCTGGTAGCATGCTGCATATGGCTCCGGCCGATGACGCTCTTCCCGTCTGTGGTGCCGCTTTCCAGGCCTTACAGTGGAGTTATGCTGAACGTACTATCGATTCTGAGGCAGTCTTGACTTCACGCGATCCGCTGCATACGGCGCAGATGACTTAGCAGTCTGCTCCAGACAGATTAAGGCGTTAAGCTCAGCCCAACACTTGCATCTGTATTCCAAAAGCCACCTGTTCCGTTCCATAATAAAGCACGGGAAGAATGACTTTCGACACGCGTCCGGGCGAGGTCTTTATTTTTTTAATTCTATCGACTAGATCATTTCGCGAGACGTATGTGGGAGGAAGTAATATGTTGCCTAACTCTTCCTGGAGTGTGCACTCTAGTAACTTCAACAGTAAACCTCTCCATTATGCCGAACATCTTTCCAGAAATTTAGTTTATAAAGTATAGAATTCTGTGTAGCGTAGACAAGTCTTTCTACGGGGCTTTGGCGTGCAAACTCGGAAACCAACGACTAAATTTAGTTGAGTTACAGGCTGGGGTTGTTTCAGAGCCAAAAATGATCTTATAAAACAACATACATCACGCCTTGGCACACAAAAAACGAAATTACAATGAAAAAATTTCGTTTCATTTCCACAAATACTGAACTCAGATCGTAATTTTGTAATTAATGTTGAGAGAGTGAAAACCTGAAGCCTAAAATACTACAAAACACTCTACTTACAAAACATGTTTTCCTTCCGATAAACGTGCAAACATTTTAAATAACTTTTGGAATCGTGAAAAAAAAACAGTATCGAATCTTTTGTATTTACCGATAACAAGAGCAACATATGGATCTTCTTACTTAATCTTAAACGTTAACAAATCATATACAGTAGGCGATGATCGCTTGTTACCAGTGGCAGTAAGAAAGACTGAAATTATTGTGGGTCAAATTTGGCAGACGAATTTTTAAAAAAATCTTTCGTCAAATGATACAGAAGGTAGACGCGTTTGGAAATGTGCAGTGACAAGTTTGAGCATATTATTGCATGAATTAAGGGAAGTTGTAAATTGGCAATTAAGTTCAATGAAACGACTGCTGCTATAAATTTCGCGGTGCTGTTGGAATATGTCAAATCGTATAAAGCAAGGTGTTTACACGAAGATTCATTATTTTGTTGAATGTCGGTGAATAGATTTCTCATAAACAAACCGAATTTTTCAGTGGAATGGTCTTGGAAATAAAGACATGTAAAGCAACAATGACAGGAAGAACTGTTGGATGTAGCGGTAGAGCTGTATCTGCAGGCAATGGTATTACTACTTTTATTCCTTCCATGGCTCATCGAGAACCATCAGCGGTTAAGAAAATTTCTGCGTACCTAGCTGCTGTTTTACAAATTCACTTAAGGCTTTGAAATCTGATTAAAAGCCATGCATTTAAGAGTCGTCTCTTCGCAAACATGTGTGATAAAATGGACTTAAAAACAGTGTACTCCTACTGCATGTGGAATTCCGGTGTCTGTCAAGCTCTGAAACGGTTCTTGAAGATAAAAAAGAAGTGATAGTATATTTGCCTCGAAATAATTCTGAATACGTCAGTTTATTCCACAAATCAAATTGTCTGCTCGAATTATGATATCTTTTAGATATGCTAGGGACACTTAACGAGCTAATTACTGCACAGATTTCAGGCTTTTAAGAACAAATTAGACATTTGGAAGCATAGCTCAGGTGGAACATTTTCGTATAAAGACGATTTAACTTCTTTGCGCCTAATAAGTTTCATTTTGATTTATTTCAGCATATTATAATTGGTCCTTTGGTGTGTCTGAAACAGATTCAGAAGTACATCCTATCACAACCAACAATAATGAGTTGCGCTGAAGTCAGTGTTTGTTTGCTATAGGAATACGTGAAACATCACTTGAAGGTATTGGCAACGCTGTATTCTGACTCCAATGAAAACGTGAATTTTCAAGAAAGAACTGAAAAGATTTTGGTTAGGACTTAAGTCAGAATTTCCAGTGCAGTCGGCTCTCTCAAACACAGTTGTTCTTCAATTTGCTACGACTAATTTTAATTTATGTCTTGCCGTTGGTGGGGAGGCTTGCGTGCCTCAGCGATACAATAGCCGTACCATAGGTGCAACCACAACGGAGGGGTATCTTTTGAGAGGCCAACAATCGTGTGGTTCCTGAAGAGGGGCAGTAGCCTTTTCGGTAGTTGCAGGGGCAACAGTCTGGATGATTGACTGATCTGGCCTCGTAACACTAACCAAAACGGTCGTGCTGTGCTGGTACTGCGAACGGCTGAAACCAAGGGGAAACTACAGCCGTAATTCGTCCCGAGGGCATGCAGCTTTACTGTATGGTTAAATGATGATGGTGTCCTCTTGCGTAAAATATTCCGGAGGTAAAATAGTCTCCCATTCGGATCTCCGGTCGGGGACTACTCAAGAGGACGTCGTTATCAGGAGAAAGAAAACTGGCGTTCTACTGGTAGGTGCGTGGAATGTCAGATCTTTTAATCGGGCAGGTAGGTTAGAAAATTTTTAAAGGGACATGGATAGGTTAAAGTTAGATATAGTGGGAATTAGTGAAGTTCGGTGGCAGGAGGAACAAGACTTCGGGTCATGTGAATACAGGGTTATAAATACAAAATCAAATAGGGGTAATGCAGGAGTAGGTTTAATAATGAATAAAAAATAGGTGTGCAGGTAAGCTACTACAAACAGCATAGTGAACGCATTATTGTGGCCAAGATAGACACAAAGCCCACGCTACTACGTGTCAGGGAAAAATGTACGCAGTATATCTATTTAAACTGTACGCATTCTGTAACTGTAACAGGACTGTAATTTTATTCAAACCCTCCTTTTGTTGTAGAAAAGTGAGCTTATAAGGTCAGCAAATGGGCCATTGTGGCTGATACATAGGGCAAAGTGATGAAGAAAAGGAAAAACAGACGAAAAGGAATTTGGTCTTGTAAGCCTATGATTGGATGTCTCCTCCTAAACTGTGTCAGCCAAACGTCACTTGCTGCATGTTGAATAGTATATAGATTATATCGCTCAGCAAGCTGAAATGCCATAATGTTTTCATTCCATGTCAAAAATAAGGAGTTCTTCCTCTTGCTCTACGCTGAATGCACATCTAAACCCCTGAAGACTTCTTGTGTTCAGTAGTATCACGGTTTTTTCTTCAAGAACTGTTCTTTTTAGTGTGTTTCTAGGGACACTGAATAGTTCGGCTGCTGTAGCAAACGGTATCTTATGTTTTCTTGCAGCATCCAATGCTTGTTGCGTACTTTAGGAACCGTATGATTGTTGTAAGGATTTTCTTAAAACTTAACACAGGCCTGTAATAGGAGAACAAAGCTTTGCTTCAAGTTTTTAATATACTTATACCTTAGCATACGTATTTTGTTAAATACTCGTGTCTCATTATTAGTTCCAACGTTATAGCAATTAACTGCCACGACGAATATTTTTCTCATAAATTCAAGGGAATTTGTCACTTGCCATATATGAGACACAGAGAAAACACAAAATGTTTCACTTCAGAGGAGCGCGCGCAACTGTCCCACGGAAATCGCTGACAAAACGAAAGAAATCTCTCTGAATAGTTTTAAATGTTCGCCATTAAGTTGCAGCAATGTCCAAGGGAATAAAACGAAGTGCCCCCCTTATTCGCCCTGGCCACTATAGCCGTTCTTTACACATGCGTGTGACGAAGAAATGCACCTATGTGGAAGGGGGAGTTTCTGAAGCCCTGCTCTAGAGCGATTCTGGATGTGCTTCAGACTCCATGTTCCGCCATCTCGTCAAAGTTTAGAAGTGGCGTTAAGAGCAGTGGACAGTTTTTAGTCCTGATTCTGCAACATTACGGCAGCAGCCTAGAACCACATCACCCGTCGAGACTGGTCTACGATTTGTGAACGGCCGATGGACTCGCGCCAGTCGGCCAGGGCAGCAGAGCGCAGAGCGTGGGCTGCACGGTAACCTCCCGCCTTCTGCCCATAGCAGCACGCCGCTTCGCTCTGTGCCTTAGGAGCTCGTAAATCTCGGAGAGCTTTTAGAGCTTCCTGCCTCCCCTCCCCGCCCCTCCAGCGACCCTCTCCAGCAGCACTTCTCCAGCCGCTCCATTGAGTGGGCGCTCTGCTCTGGATTCCCGGCACGCGCCGCTGATGGCGAGCACGTATTATAAACTGCGTTCGTTTACGTACTCATCTGCATGCGTCCGACGGGACCCGCTGCGAATTACGCGTCTAATACCAGACGGTAGTCGGGTGACCACAAACTTAATTAGGACATTACAGGGGTCTCGAAAATTCCCGTCTGCTAGCCGATACCACTATGATTTAGATGCGTTAGCGGTCATATTTCATCCGGATTACACTGCATCGAGCTTTATATCTTCCCAGTGCCGTGTAATGCAGGCATCGTTTCTGAAACGGGACTGTAAAGATAATGTCCCCGTTTTTACCAGCCTGATCCCAGGAGCATATCCACATTAGGTTGCGAAGTTTGACAGGCATCGTGGCGAGGTTAAAATAGCCTATTGGACTCGCATACAGGTGGAGCAGGGTTCAAACCTCTTGCTGGTTTTCCAGATGTTGGTTTTCCGTGATTTCCTAAGTCCATTAAGGCAAATGACAAGATGTTTTTTCTTGCCTGTTTTCAAAGTGACGTTAAACCCCAAGTTTATTCTTTACTTCCAGTATATATCGCTGGACTTCCAGGTGGAGAAAGCAGATGATGTTCAGAACATATATCCTCGAACCCTTTGTGTGTTTGTTTGGAAGACATTGCAAGGTAGGATATAGCCACTATCGGAAGTCACGTTGTAAGGCCGTATCGAGAATTGTGCCTGGACAGCTGACTCGAAGAAAGCAATGCTCACAAAGAGCAAAGTTCCGGCTTCGCATCTCGGCCCGGCACACATTTTTTACCTCTTCCGAAATTTCAATACAGCGCACACGTTGCCGCAGAGTGATTCTGGACTGTTTACGTCGTTTTTAAATGCAGGACCTCTATGACTTGTTACACTTCTTATCCTTCAGGTTCTTAACTGCTGCAAACGGAAAGGCCTACAATCTTGGAGAAAACATTTCGTTTAAGTAGATCGGCGACTGGCTCATTACAGAGTTCCATTCATTGTTGACACACACTCACTTTTTAAGACACAGTAACAACCGGTTGCGGCCCACAATGGCCGTCTTAAGATGCTATGAGTAGCATTTGATGAACTCACGATCATGCTTTCTCAAACAACCTATGAACGTTTGCTCACCAAACGCCTCTCTTAGCATCTGAAGATGGCCATTGCGATCCGAAATTGGTAATCAACAATCGTGTAAAAATTTACAAATACTATTACACAGAGAACTGGCGTCAATAATTATTCTGTTTCACGTTTTGAAAACTAATCAGTTTTTACTCGATTATTTCACGTATTAAGCAAATATTAAGCAGTGCTGTGCGTTTTGCAGTATATATGTGTGCATTTCCCTTTTTATAATGATACCACACTTTATGCAAGTTGTTGCTATCAATGTACAGGTCTTGCCTTTGTGTACGTTAGATATGGCTGTTTTCTTTTAGAAGTGGCAGATAACAGAGTTTTGTGGGTGAACTCACACAGCGATTAAGATGGTGTTGCAGTTGCGGAGTGGTAAAACAGACCGTATAAAGAGGAATGGAGACTTCCGAAGCTAGAGGAAGCAAAATATATGGCTTTACACGAGTTTAATGTGTAAGAGTACTGTTACTCAAAACAAAAACATAGCGTACGTTTAGAAACAGCACTTACAAAAGAGGTTACAATTACTTCTGCAGCGCACTTTGTTAAAATTTAGGCGAAGCCATATAGCAAATGTGATGAAGTGGGGCCAAGGAAAACCCACCCCACTCAAGTATTACTTAAGAAAGACTGGGATTCACCATGAACTTTATATAGTCTCTCTCTTCCTTGGTATTAAAATGTTTTTATTTTAATGTAAGATGTGGCCGGAATTGTTGGGAAAACGGTAAAGGTTGTTTAATAACTGTTGGCGTAGCGTGTATTCTACAAGCTCATAAATGCGGCTCAAGATAATCAAGGTCGCTACGCAGGCACAAATACTGGTAAAATACGTACAGTTTTGCTTGTAATGGTTTAATTACGTTATCCAAACTCACGGCCAGCTCAAACATAAACAGAATTTAATTTATTATCACTAACGTTGGTACATACACTTCCCCGATGAGATTTTATCACTGAGATAGACGGTTTGGATCAGTTTGCTGTGTAAGCACAACCAGCTGCTCCTTCCGGTCAGTGAAACAGCAGATGCAGAACTAAGTCTTAACATCCCTTCGACAACGTTGACATTCGAAGTGGATTACAACCTAGGACCAGGACAAGATTGGACAGGAAATTGCTCCGACATTCACCTTGTGTGATGCTGGGGTGAAGCGAAGAAAATGGTTCAAATGGCTCAGAGCACTATGGGACTTAACATCTGAGGTCATCTGTCCCCTAGAACTACTTAAACCTAACTAACCTAAGGACATCATACACATCCATGCCCGAGGCAGAGATCGAACCTGCGACCGTAGCGGTCGCGCGGTTCCGGACTGAAGCGCCTAGAACCGCTCGACCACCAGTGAAGCGAAGAAATTCGAAATCAAATGACCAGACAGTTACAAGACTCTTTGTCCTACTTCCATGTACACTTTTTTAATCTATTGTGAACAAGTTTGTAAATGTGTTTCTTGAAGTTTTCATCGCGGACAGAATATTACATCGTCTTTTTGGGGCTGCATCGCCGACAGCAGTGATTCTGCTTCCGATATTTCTGCTGTTAATTGTACATTCATCTTCGAGGCGAGTCGACAAGTGAATTAAAATCATTTGATTCAGTGATGTACCGTGGAGTATACGTGCGTACGTAATACTGTAGATAACAGATTGGGCACAACATCGCCCGTCACAGGCAAAGAATAAAACATAAAAAACATCGATTCAGCAATTCTACCCTGCTTACAATTTTTGTGGCTAGTTACGAAAATGAATGGCGAATGACGGAATGATAGGAAATAGAAGAGCGATTGTTCTGAGAGTGCAGACTTGAAAAAAGTGATTTATATGGTACGTCGAACTGGAGTGCAGTGTCTCGATTGAACAGGTTGTTTCCTAATTATATTTTCATAGCTTCCTTGACCACTGAAACCGTATTTAATGAGCTGTGGCCAGTATCTTTACTTTCCCGTAATCCATGAAATAGCCAGGGAAACATAATGTTCAGCCACTGCAGTCTTTTGGGCAGTTGAAGGCGGGTATTTCGCTGGTGTTCGTTGCACCGTTCTTGTACAATGCTATGTAACTTTTACCACTGTTATACCTTTCAGAGTCAAAATATCAATTTCTTTAAATATTCTTGTTTTTATTGTATTATTAGACACACATTGAGACAAAACAACGTTAAAAATAAGTGTTTCAAATGTTAATTGACATATGGAGTGGTTTCAAATGGAGCCACTGTGCATGAAATGTCCTTACTTTTGGTGATAAGGTAAAATGCAATTTCTTTCTGCAGATAGCCATAGGGGCACTTGAGGTGCCCCATGTGTTGGTGGATGCTTTGCTTCTGTTGTATGTTATTCAACTGGAACAAATAACAGTGTCACTTTCTTTTCTCTCTCTCTCTCTCTCTCTCTCCTTTTTTTTTTTTTTTTTTTTTTTTTTTGTTAGTGGTCCTTTGCTCTCACTCTCTGAAATAATGTAAGACACACTCATTTTTTACGTTCGAAAATCGAGATCAATGTCTTCAACTTACACGTCATCTCCACTTTCACTGCTACTGTCCATCAGATTCGGCATCAAAAGACCAGAATTTCCATTTCCTCGAGTACACTTTGTGAAACTGTAAAAAAAAAAAAATAACCTGTCACAGCTACTCCTGTTGCCCTTAGAGCCGCAGTGGTTTCCAAATGAACCACCAAAATAATTGTAAGCAATACACAGAAAAATTTAATTATTACCGGAATACCTAGAGTATAAGTTTTCAGTACCTAATCCCAAAAGCAAAACATGCCTTATAGAGACAAATTCAGTCATAATTTGAAAACAAAGACAATCGTTCCCAGCATACAAAAATGGCTCTTACGTTTGCTCTACTAACTGCTGCGATTCGAAACATATAAAGTTGTTCAAGCTGCAGCTGCTGAAGGGCAGCATCTATTAGAGACACAGTAGCTACTGTGCGCATGCCAGGAAATGAGAAAATCCTAGGTGGCTTCAAAAGGAACCACATCTTCTGAAAGAGTTAAAGGAATTTCATTAATGCTACATTCCATTGACGCATAAAGTGTTATCAGTGAGTGATAGACTTGTGCCGACTATATTATCTCTGACACATGCACATATACTCCTCATTATATCTTTATGTCAAGTGATTTTAATCCAGCCACCGCCTCGCCTTGAAGATACCTGTGCGGTTAACTGCCGAAATTTCGGAGGAAGAAATATTACTCCCCTGGATGCGCACTAGAAAACGACGGGATAATACTTTGAAATGTCCATGCTAGCAAAGAAATATTTTTCATACTTATGCTGTGTTGTACGTTTTCCTGTTTGTGTAAGCCTATATTTTTGGAGCGGTCTCGTATTCGGCTAATGAGTCGTGTCCTGGCCTGCGTACCATAGCGCTCAGGCTGACAGCACACTTCCCGCAACGCCGCTATGTCTGAGTGGGAGGAGGCAACAGAGGGGGAGACAGTGAACGCGCCGTACTTAGATGGTAATGCAGGCGCACTGCATAGAATTGTTTTCGTATTTCATATTTCTCAGCAACGTATTTCACAAACGAAAGAAATTTTCCACATAATTTAATTGGTTTTGATGCACTGGAGATACAATATTTAATACGGACAGAGACAGAAAAATTTCACAGATTTCTGCACTCAGGTGGCCATGTTCTTGACTTATTTAACTTCGTGGTAAATTAAAACAGTTTTCCAAACCGAAACTCGAACTCAGGTTCACAACCCCATATCAGTCCACACATTCCGAACCCAGGGTTATTGTGCGGTTCGACCTCCAGTGGACCCCCCACCCCCTCGAGTGTAACCCCAAATGTTGGCGTGGTAGAGTAATTATGGTGTATTGGTACATGCAAACAGTGTTTGCGCAGCAATCACCGACACAGTGTAACTGAGGCGGAATAAGGGGAACCACCTCGCATTCGCCGAGATACAAGGAAAACCGCCTTAAAAACCATCAACCGGCTGGCCGGCACACCGGACCTCGACACAAATCCGTTGGGCGGATTCGTGCCGGGAACTGGCACGCCTTCTCGCTCGGGAAGTAGCGCCTTAGACGGTGCGACTAGCCGAGATTTACTTATCTTGTATTTCCGCAAACGAACGAATATTCATTACAAATGATGCAACAAAAAATAGAGTCCAGCTTTTACAACAGAAAAAACAGTGGTGACCTAGCCACGACTGGGCGGCGCCTGCGTAGCTTCACATAGCAAAGTGGCTCTAAGCGCGAGTGGGCTGAGATCCTGAAACGAGACCTTTTATATTGTGATGGCAGAGGGCGCACGTGGTATGGAGCCGATGGAGGTCCGCTGGTTCCCTCACAACTGCCATCAGCGTTGAATGGAAATTTGCAATTCCACTGCCAACTGTGGTACACCATGGGGTGGTATCGATACACGATAGCACATTTTTTTCCTTCATAAATTCAACAATAGCAGGTTTTAAATCGAAAAATCTTTCCAGGCGTGCTCCTTCACTAAAACGATATATTTTTAGTTCCATGTTAAGTCTCCACACTCTTCATTCTGTTCTGTCGAAAACTACTGCATTTGACAGTGGAATAATGCATGCGGCATCAGAAATTTTATTATTCATACCGCAAATTCTTCATGCTCTCCATTGTTTGGAAAATTAGCACCAAGTGCTTCTTGATGTACAAAACAATGAACCCCATATTTCGATCTCTGTAACTTTTTGCTCTTTCATTGTCAACTGAATCTTTAAATCTTTCTGTACTGTATTGTAATGTTATTTCACAGTAAATTTGCAGTACCCGTCGATTATGTGACTGCATAATAGACATAGAGAATTCTCAACCCTCTCTTTTCACGTTGACATTTATTTTTAAAGGCAAACAGCCGCTGGATCTGTGAACATCGCCGCGCGGGATTAGCCGAGCGGTCTCATGCGCTGCGGTCGTGGACTGTGCGGCTCATCCTGGCGGAGGTTCGAGTCCTCCCTCGGGCATGGTTGTGTGTGTTTGTCCTTAGGATAATTTAGGTTAAGTAGTGTTTAAGCTTAGGGACTGATGACCTTAGCAGTTAAGTCCCATAAGATTTTACACACATTTGAACATCTGTGAACATCCTTCATACCACGAACAAATAATGAAGGATAAACGGCGCTGACACCGCTGACACCATGATTTTGTCGAACTGAAGAGAGATGTACCAACCGGAAAATGTCACACAGCAGTAGTAAATGAAATGTTATGCTCTGAAGCACTGAGCAAAGCCGAGACAGGCTGAGCCTCAGCCCGCATGTGGCCTGCACGTCCGGTTCCTGTGTGGTCTCGCGCACTGTGGCTTGCCCAGCGTATTTGGTGTGAATGAAGCTGTGAGTATGCATCTTACTTATTTACAAGATTTAATGCCTACCTTCTAGATCTAACAAAAAGCAAACACCCATCCACCCACCCAACCACCTGCCTACCCATCCAACTACCCTCTTTCCCCACACACTTACAGTGTATGCAGCCGGCCGAAGTGGCCGTGCGGTTAAAGGCGCTGCAGTCTGGAACCGCAAGACCGCTACGGTCGCAGGTTCGAATCCTGCCTCGGGCATGGATGTTTGTGATGTCCTTAGGTTAGTTAGGTTTAACTAGTTCTAAGTTCTAGGGGACTAATGACCTCAGCAGTTGAGTCCCATAGTGCTCAGAGCCTATTGAACCCCATTTTGAACAGTGTATGCATGTACCTACACTTTCACACAATCAAGAGGCAATGTTGGGAATCGTCTTGAAAAAATAAAGAAGTTAAAATCAAGATGTTTTAATAAAGTTGAGATTATTTAAGTCGTACACATTGTCAGTTAATCGATTGCAAAAATATGGATGAATCAGCGACTTTGTGATGCACGGTAACCTTCCAACTGTCAAACAATTGGAAAACCTGTAAGAAATTATTACAATACAAGTGGAAAGCAATACAAGTCATTTGTGGAAGTAGGTGATCTTCTAATTATAGAGCACCGGAATCTGAAGTGTTTACTCGTGCTTTCACCAAAAGGCGTGTGACTAGTCGAGCACCTGGCAGTCATATTTTATCTGAACAGGGCATGTTTAGAGTAGAAGACTTTCTTCAGGTGGTAGGTTGCTTCTTCAACAAACACATGTAGAGCTTCTACACGTATTGTGTTCCATATATAAGACTATCCTTAACACTTAAAGCGAATTCAACACTTTCAACATAGAGACGAAGGTAGATAATTGAAATTATGTTGGATTACTACAAATCGCCGAGTAATCCCATTACTGTTGTTTACTGTTGCAGCCAGTTTCACTTATGACTGTATCAAAAGTACTCCGGTAGTCCAATGAGAACCCATATATCTTCATGGACACATTTTCAAGGACGCTTTTCTGTAGATGTGTGATGCAGTATGACAATCGGCTGATTCGGCTTGTAGTGTTATCACACTGTCTTACAAGGCTCTGTTATCGAGGCTTTTGTGAATACTGTCTTCTGCAGTTACTGTAAGAGATTTCTTTGGCTTCAAGGATGAGTATGTCCTCCCGTCATGGAGGAGGGTCCCACCACATTCAAGTCCACATATGACATCCCTACATCATGAATCGTTATAAACGGTGACGTTTCTTGGTCACCAAGGTCACCACACCTTAAACTTTAGATTTATGCCTGTGACGATGGTTGAAAGGCGAAGTCTACAAATAAAAACTAAACAAAAGAGAGGAATTAATCTTTCGGACTGCGAATAGTGCTTCCTCAATAAAAGGGGGCTAAGAAAACTTCCGAAGAGCTGCATGTGGTGTTGTCGACAGAATTGAAATGTGCATTGACGTCGTAAGTGGAATTTATAAAATGGACTTTGAACTTCATTATTTGTGTATTTCTTTGGGTTACATTCTCCAGCTGTGTATCCATAACCAATAACATTTGGACACAGTTATATGGAATGTTTTATTCGAATCAGTCAATACTATGACCCCATAAAAAAATACTATTCCTCCTAAAACTCTATGTATTATAAAGCTGAAAACCGTATATTTACAAAATATTTAAGGCACTCATTTTTTGCACCTACATGTAGGAATGCAAGGTACACCGAGAAAAATTTGTAGAGACATTAGTGCGTATTCAGGAGCGTACGTACATTCATTTTTACTCAGAGATATTTCATGACTGGCGCGGAAATGCCACATCTCAACATTGAGTTTATACTGGCCACCAAAGCGAAATATCAGTGTAAAAGCAGGCTGCCGACCTTCGTCGTCCTTGGTCTTTAGTAACAACAGACGTCAGAATGAATACAGCGCTCAGCTGAGTTAATAATCTGTATTCTAATCCGGGGCTGCTGACATTAAATCTGAAGGAATTTCTAACGTGTGATATAATGAAGCACAACATCGGTGTCTGTGAAAACCAGTTCTCGACGAGTCCACGTCGCCAGCCCGTATATCACTACTCACAGGCTCTCAGCGACGTCGCAAGCGTGAATTATGGTAATCCACCTGTAACGTACGACACACCTGCGCAGTCGCTGAAATATTTTCGTCGAAGAACGCGTTTGGAGATGGGTTTAACGGCGCTTTCTAAATATTTCTGAATTCTGTTCCAAGTATTTACTGCCGCTAACAATGTTAACTCCGCGCACTTTGCTGTTAGTTATCTCATTATGCAGCACCGTACTTCATGTCAATGGACGAGTCTACCATAAGGGAGAAAATAGGTGGGGGCATTATTTACAGTTAGTGCAGCCAAATGACAACGGATATTCACGCTTGTTCATTAACTTACGCTTTATAGAGACATTATTTTCTGTTTAATGTGTGTGTCATAGACGTCTTGCGTCTATCGGCAGGTAATTACGTTGATTCACTAATGTTTACCCGAATACGCGACGTAGCTCTTGAAATATATCAACGCCATCAGTGTGTCAATACATATTTTTAATGTTTGATGCAAGACAAATAATGCTTTCGAAGAGAATTCATAAATTACTTAAAAATAGAAAATTTGAAAGATTACTAGAAGTGTGCCTAACAGGAAGTCAGACCCGAGTTCGTGCCTTCCTTGTGTAGAGATCTTCCAAATGCTTTACACTAGTAGCCTTATGATTCAGATATGGTATTCATTATGCCAATTTTAACTCTTAGACACATTAATTTCGTCTATGATACACTATTAACGTCGTTGCAGTCTCGGTGATCTACTGCTTACACTTATGTTGTGAAAGTTCTAATGTACAAAGCTGATCCAGTGTATACTACTGTATAATTTTAACTTGAATATTTTGAAAGGTTTTCACTTGGTGATGAGAAAGACATTGACAGACTGAGGTACCAAATATTTTTGTCCTTCCGACGTTATAACTTCAAGTCCGGTCTGGACTTGATTCGTACAAAGGTACTTCATGGATTAAACCTCTTCGATTTTCTTCATACCGGATTGGAAGGTCTGTAACTGGACATCGCTTCCTAAATCTGTACAACGCCATTTTCCAAAATACTTCAACAAAGTGACTTTGATGCACTTTTTGTTCTGTTAACCATAAAGGCAAAAGGAATAACTTGCAGCTCATTGTGTATTTTCTAGTCAGGTAGTTATAATAGTCGTTGATTCGATTCTGACACATCGCAACATATTTTACTCCTATTTGAATTCTTTATTTGTTATCAAATTAAAATGTTAATTAACGGCCACCGTCTCATATTTTTATTTAAAAGAGAATCAGTATTTTAATTACTTAGCACTTTAAAATGTGAGTATTCATAATAAATTTTTATGTGATAAATAGTGAAAATTTGCAAGTATCAACAGTATTATATTACGTATTCGATGTGTAGCATTTTCGTATCAAATTTTGATTTATTGTGAATCCTTATATTTTCATTTGATTGTCTATTACAAATAATAAGATGTTACTTTTATTCAAAATTATAATTCAGTATTTGTTAATTAACATTTTAATTTGCCAGTAAATATAGAAATCAAATATAAGTAAGGGGAAAAGGAGTAACCAGCATAAATGAACTGACAACTGTGTGATTACAAGAACAGAACGTGACACACTGAGTGGCAGGTCGCTCTGTTCAATTGACAGAGATGTTTTATGCTTATCAGCGGCCGGAAATATTCAAAGTTCATTTTTATAAATATTTTTGAAAAGTATATCTCGCCATTCCAAGAAAATTATATCTGGCCACTGAACTTCAAATGTTTTAAGAATGAAAAATCGATCAATCCATCAAGTTCCTTTGTTAGGTGGAACATCTAGATGTAACACCTGGAAAAGTAAAGCAGATCTTAAAGAGCACACAGCACAGTCCGACTCACTGATTCAGCTTGTTCTGGGCCTTTCGTTCCAAATTCAACGTACTGTAAAATCAGTACTTGTGCTTTGTTAATTGATCCTCGCGACTGACATGTAAGAAAAAGTCCTCTGCTTCCGAACACATATCTTTGGAGATGTTAAAATATGGCCTTTTGATCCTTTATACTGGATCAATTTTCACTTTATATGCCTTCAGAGGCCAGATTCTTGATATTGCAAAGTCCGTTCGCTAATAACTACATGAGTCTAAGCGTACAATAATGTCTGAAAACAACCTTTCACAGGAAAGAAGGTGCTACCTTGTCGGAAACACATACAAGTGTTATGAGGGAAGGGGCTCCAGTAGAGTTGTAGGGGATGTAACTTAACTAAAGCAACCTGCCACAAGTATGGTTTACAAAGCTAATCTACATTCAACCATCACCGTCTCTGGATTTTTAAAAATTCGTTCTCCGAGAGCTTTTACAATCTTCTACGCTAGCGACCCGCTTTGAGTTCATGAAATGATTGGTCCTCTAAGATAAACAAAATTTATATATTTAAAATTCAATAAACATACAGTAAATATGTATAATAATAATAATAATGGCGTGTGACGAGGGCCTCCCGTCGGGTAGACCGCTCGCCTAGTGCAAGTCTTTCGATTTGACGCCACTGCGGCGACTTGCACGTCGATGGGGATCAAATGATGATGATTAGGACAACACAACACTCAGTCCCTGAGCGGAGAAAATCTCCGACCCAGCCGGGAATCGAACACGGGCCCTTAGGATTGATAGTCCGTCGCGCTGACCACTTTTTTTTTAAAAATTAATTTTGTTCGATATTGTTTGTTGCGCTTGGTCTGGGCGGACGTCACAAGACATCCGTTAAAGTTCATCGTTGGATTCTTCGACTCAGTTTTTTTTATTACAGAGAGCGAGCAGCCCTCTGACCGAACACGCTGAGATACCGTGCCGGCTTCACTTTGCTACCGGAAGCGGACAGTAAATATGTAGATTTTGAGAAAGCGTACAGGAAACGGTCTTAAGTTGATTAATATACAATTTGCTGAAAACTTACGTGGTGTATCATCCCGCGCGACGCATTCAAGGAATACTTCTTTGGAACTCTTAAAATTTCTCTGTAACGCACATGCTCTTTGTCTGATTTGTATAATTTACTAAAAATTATTTTAATAACCACCTTTGTATATTTCACGGGACCAAATGCTACTTTCAAGATTCACATGGGTAATGAAAACAAGTAAGTTATTCTTAAAAGATGCTAAAATCTCCAGGACCATTAAGTTACGTACGCTGTGTACAGAATACGGGCGTCGCGAATTTTGTCTTTGCCGCAATTACGAAACTGATTTCAAAATCAAATAAAAAGTTACCTGGCATAGTATAATTATTAATATGAAATATTTAACTTAATAGTCGATAATTATGTTGGAGGTTTTTTTTTTTTTTTTTTTTTTTTTACTATGGATGACATAAATGTTACCTGTCCAATCAAATCTTTGGTCGGTTGCATTATATTGGTAGGTAAAAACTGAATGAAAACGGCACTGAACCTGGATAATAGGTGAATGACACTGTGTAAAGAATGTGAGAGCGTAGTAAAATATGTCTTTGCTACACGAGTTTAAACATTATATAGAATAAGTAGTAGCATGACATTTTACTAAGTGCTCAGTTATAATGTGAGAGGTAAAAATTATTTTTGTACCAAACTGTTAATAATATTAATGTGGTTTGCACAATCAAATCATTGGTGATCCGTACTACAATCAATCAAAGTAGATAGACATTTAACGAAACCATTATTGAACATGAACTATTGCAGCCATGGGGTATGGAAATATTATGTTCCTTTAAGTTATGCGAAAATCTTTCGTAAGTTATTTAAGTAAATGGTGTAGGATAACGCTGTTCGCTCATTTAGAACTAAGTCAGAGAAGCAGTTGTAGTATATGTTTATCTCAGTTTCCACAGAGCTGGTGGCATTCGCAAACAGATTGCTAACAAGTTGACTGTGTTTCGCTTGAGGCGAGTGCAGGGTGTCTTCATGCTGTGCCTTGCATGCTGTGCAAGGCGATGCAGAGAGTACATTAAGCACTGAAACTGGGAGGAAAGAGTGCACTAGTGCTCGATTTCAAGGATGAGAAGTGATCGGAATGCACCATACGAAAGTATAACTTTACTGGGAGTCCTTGGAAGGAAGACGACCTAGTTGTCACGAAATCCTACAGAGCAGATTTTGAGGTGATGCATTCGAAGAAGACTGTGCGACCATTATGCTGGCACCTCTACATATGTCGCCTAGGAATAATGATAATAAGGTACAAGAAACTGGACATGTACACAGGCATATAGACAATAATTTTCCCGGCGTTCAATGCGCGAAAAGAAGATGAAAGAAGTCCAGTAATATTGGCTGTACAGAGTACTATATGTAGATTACCGTGATGGCCGAAGTTTCTTATTTACGCAGCGAACACCCTGGGATCCTGCTACTCCAACGGATTCAGTATTCAGGTTTCCTGCTAATAAAAAAATGCCCATAAATCTTGGTGACAGCTTGTTTTGATTTCAACTAATAGGGTCTTCCCTGAGACAGAAATTCACAGACCAAAACGTGCCGAAACATTTCATGCGAGTAGTCTTCCTTCTCTCCAAAAGTTGTTGCGCTCGTTAGCTTGGCCCTGTGAACTTTGCACTTGATAAAGGGGTCAGTTTTGTTTCGATGTGATGGGGGAAGGGGAGGCGAGCGGAGGGTGGAGGAGGGATAAGAGGAAAGGGAGAGGAGTCACTCAGAGCAAACAGAACCTTTCACAGTCGCTATTATTCTCGTTCGCGGAGCAGGACTGCAAATGTCTTAATATAAAAACATATTGCAAATTACTGAAGAAAAAAAGGGAAGAAAAGCGACGAAACTGAAATGAGCATCGAGCAAGGTGCTTGGAGCGTGGTAGGACCAGGCTGTCAGATAAATATGATTCGCACAATAAAAAAAATTATTTAAATAGTTCAGCTCTGAGCATTAGTAACAAACTAACATAGATTGTCCAAGGGCTTACTAATTATTATATTGTATATGATAGCAGATGTCCAGTTAGTTTCCTTTTACAATGGTGTGAATGTGGGCAGGACTCAAACCCAGTACCAGTTCGCAGTATTGGACAATCCGTTCCACAGGATCCGACCAAACAGGGCAGCCGCTGGTTCTTCTAAACCACGTAAATAATATACATTTAACAAACGCGAAGTAACCAGTTCACAAAATCGGGTGGCTCATTCAACTTCCCCAAATTACTCATTACCCTGCCCGTGGCCAAAAGTACATTTAAAATAAACTTCGAAGACACTGATAAGTAATTGAAACCTCAAAAATAAAAAAAAGACGAATAAAGACATACTGCTTGTATCTGACGGCAAAAGCTGCTAATTCTTGAACAGTTAAATAATAAGTTGTGAAAAGCTGGTAGAAGCATAACAGAGATATGCTGAAACTTGCAACAGACATCCATTATGAAAAAAGCCTAAGGAGAGGCAGAGCGTCAACTAAGACGAGTTACAAGGAATCGCTTGAAAACAAATGTCAAAACCAGGTGCAGTCACTAAGCAAGACCAGATCAGTTGTGCCGCGCAAAACTATTCTCCCAATCGACTTCAGTATACAAACTGATAAATTAACAATTTAATCCTTCGGAAAAACATCTAATTCCGAGACGTGGTCACAAGAAAAAATTATCGCGTGGAAGCAGGTTAACATGAAACCATAAATAATCATTTCTTTTCAAGCCTGTGGAAACAGTAACAGACACTAAATAGAAACCGTCTGTAAGTCAATACGGAATAAGATCCAGCAAATAGCTCTGAACAGACTGGACTCTACGATGAAGTCAGTTTCGCAGCATAAGTTCATAGCAGCAGTCAGTGATCCGAAACGAGCTCACCAAGTTTAGTTCTTTAGGTTGAAGAGGGGCTGTCCCAAGTGGCTACTGGTACACCATTCTTCCTCTGACCGCACCCCACTTCCCGACAATTCGTTCACATGTTGTACAGTTGCTGCTCACCTTGTCTGCTCGGAGTTGAGACAGCGCTCGAGTTGCTAGCGGAAACCTTGCCTCTTGACCGCCAGACCAAGACTCGTCACGTGAGCCGGCACGTCTGCAGATGACTCGGAACTCGCCGTGCGTGCCCTCTGTGGCACTACTCGTGAAGCCGTTGTTTAGCAACAGTCGTGGAACGTAACCACGCGCAATTTCGATAGGAGTACGACACGGCTCAGAAACCATTATAAATGGTGGACGAAGTCAGATAGAACACTTACGCGTGGTATTTACTGTCTAGAATACGGGGTCTTCTTGCCCCTCAATGTTAATTCAACAGCAGCTTGAATTTCCCCAGGACTACAGCCTTCAACATTCTCTCCACGTATTCCTTCTCCTAGTGACTGCCTTGAAAATCCCCTGCACAAGTGTTCTCCTTGACTGAGAGTTACGTAAAACATCTGCTGTCGTTATTGTGGTAGTCTGAGCAAAGACTGCACTAGGCGTTGATAGTACTGACGCCAGAATTAGTAGATGCTATACGATTACTTTTTAAAATCGAGTTGGTTTACACCTCTGTGATCTGATGCTAGTCATAAGTGTAAAATGGAGGAACGATTTTCTCAGCCATCTTTCCACGACCGTGTTTTAAGGGTTTCTAGGTGTTGTAAAGGGGGCTTATAAGATAAAATTGGTCAAGAATCCGCGCCTGGAGATATACCGTTTGGCTATAAAATAAGTTTGAAAATGAAATCACTTAAGAATCTCCCACTTCAACGTAATGTACGTAAAGGTACAGCTGTACAACACGTTGTCAAGAATGATTTCTGGATCGCTTCAGCCCGTCGCATACCACTTTCGTCCGACTGCATCGACGGCTGCGAGAAACTCGCACGTTTACAGCTGGGAGGCTTGACTATGGTACTCCAAAAATGGTTCAAATGGCTCTGAGCAGTATCGGACTTAACATCTGAGGTCATCAGTCCCCTAGAACTTGGAACTACTTAAACCTAACTAACCTCAGGACATCACACACATCCATGCCCGAGGCAAGATTCGAACCTGCGATCGTAGCGGTCGCGCGATTCCAGACTGAAGCGCCTAGAACCGCTCGGCCACACCGGCCGGATATGGTACTCCAAGGACAAGCATCAGGGCTGAGGACCATGTGTATGAAAGCATGCGTCGCAGATACACCTTGTGCAACGAAGATCAAGATCAACACGTGGAGCAGCTCATGCAGGGCACACTCCGTTGTGAGAGTGCCGTGAAGCAGGAAGCTGGAAAGTGATCTGATCTTCAAACCTATTTTCGTTCTACATTACACTTCCGAACATGCAAAGTTCCCTCTACAAAACCCTAGAAGTCTGAGACAACAACTGAGAAACACCCTGTATGTATGTACATATGTATGCATGCGTGCATGAGCATATGTATGTGTGTGTGTATGTGTGTGTGTGTGTGTGTGTGTGTGTGTGTGTGTGTGTGTGTGTGTTATTCTTTGCTTTGTATACACAGATTCAGGGTGATTTTTTTTCCTCTATGTATGAACTCTAGGGGTTGATCGATGAGAGGATATGGCAAAAAAAGATCTAATAAAATTACGTCCAGAAATGCATGGTTTCCATGTTAGAGATCATTTGTTCAAATGGCTCTGAGCACTATGGGACTCAACTGCTGTGGTCATTAGTCCCCTAGAACTTCGAACTACTTAAACCTAACTAACCTAAGGACATCACAAACATCCATGCCCGAGGCAGGATTCGAACCTGCGACCGTAGCGGTCTTGCGGTTCCAGACTGCAGCGCCTTTAACCGCACGGCCACTTCGGCCGGCCTCTGACCTAAAGTCTTACTTGATTGCTCCCCATGCCATGATGCCAGGAGTATTATCGATATCAGTTTTAATACTATGACTCTCCAAGACACTGGAAAAACGCAATTTCTTCCAGGTAGAGACAATACACACCGGAATGACGGAGAACCGCGGTTCATTGCTGAATACAAAGCGACATCATTCAGCAGCAGTCCGTGCTACCTGGTCACGACACCACCCCAAACACAGCCTTTTGTACTGAGCTATTAAATGCAGCCTACGCATTCCCTAGTTTGACTTATGCTAATCTCCCACCAACAGTGTGGGATGATACAGAATGATGCAGGGAGTACATTCTTAAACCTTGGATGGCAGGCAGAGATATGAAATGGTTACGATGTGCTTGGTGCACAATGCTCTCATCCCCCCTTTATGTCGTCAGGAATCTTGGCGATGAGTATGCCTGACCTCGCGTTCCCAAGTAGTCTAACATAGGGTCGCAGTGTCATCCGAATGCTCCAGAAATATGAATATTGCACAATTCGAACAGCCAGCGGAATGGAGACCAGAATGTGGCTCCTTTCAATCTCTGTGGGGTTCTGGTATTGAACTCGTGGCATCTCCGTCTCCTAAAGGTGTCCTAGCCACCTATATACTCTGTATCAGGCCTAGTAAAAACACTAAACACGGACAACAGTAATGCATCCTGGTGGCCGTTTACTTGTCACAGACAATTGCAACTCTAGTGATTTACATACCTGTCGACAGTGTGTACGTCTGCAAATTGCGTTGATATCCTACCATGTTTTCTTAGTGTTTCTAGTTTTTTTCAGTCAGCCTACAAAGGAGTCAGACGTTTGGCGAATTATCATAGTAAGACGTGTCCAATTCACATAGTAATGATGGTGTATGCAGTTCTCAGCTGAATTCTATTGAGGCAGACCGTATTTGACAGATTAGTACCATTGCTGCTCCGGTTTATTGGTTGGAAGGCAGAGCACATGGACCGACAACAAAGAGTAGATTCTGATCACAAACAAATTACAGGTGAATCGTATCAAGAAACACGAAGGAAAATATTTGGACAGAGGCGAACAACTGGCTAACATCAGAGTACACAGCGAAATCGTCACGTCACCGTCCGAGATGAGATGTGTGCTGTGAGGAAGGAGCGCACACACGGCTCGTTAACGCTACCGTTACTCCCGCTGAGCCATACCGCGGCCAACTCCAGGCAGCAGCGGGCACTCGTAACCCTGCATCCCGGTACGTCAGCGGGAAGCTTGAGGCCTAAATGGAGGAATCTCTACGGATTTCTCATGGTTAATTAGCGTCGGGGAAGCGGTTCCTGTTTCAAGGCAAGCAGAATTATAACTTCAGTTCTTGTGAGCTTGTTAGAGCGTCTGCCGCTGCCTGCCTTCCGTGATGTAATCGCAACTCTGGTGGGAAACGACCAGCGCCGTGAAGCCGAGCGGCCGGTTCTGTCCGACGGACCACTCCGAGGTCACACGGACTGCGGCTGGCCCGAGGATCAGAGGCTGTAATCAGGGAGCCGAATGTCAGTCCGAATGCCGTGATTTAAAGATCACCAAGTTTCCTTACATCACTTCTGAGGTATGCCGCTTGTTGATTGAATCTGTGAGTACCAAAAAGGTGACTTTAAGGTCCAAACCACTTTCCACAGTCCCAACAGGAGTAGACAATGATAACGTAGTTGTTTCGGTGATTCTGTATCGCATGAGTGTATACTGAAAAGACAGCAAATGATTTGGCAGTGGATTTAGGCCATCTTGTCAGAAACAGAACGTAGCATTGTGTGACGTACGATATAGTGCATGAACAGTATAACCCAATGTACGTTCCAGCGTTTGGGGAAATCATTCCGTCCAGATGGAGAGCGCTTCTAGGGCGAGGGGGGGGGGGGGGGCGTAGCTGTAGGAGCTAGAGTCATGCCTTAACACGTATGCTATCATCTTGTTCCTTATTTTTGTCAGTGTTTTCCATATATTCGTTCGATTCTACGGAGAACCCCCGCCATTTCTTACCTTATCCGACCACCTATATTTCCCGCGCCTACCAACAATTGCTGCGTTATTAAAATACAATGGAATAATAACAAATTATACCGATCGAGGTGGCGCAGTAGTTAGTACGCTAGATTCTCATTCGGGAGGAAGACGGCTCAAACCCGCGTCCGGCCATCCAGGTTTAGGTTTTCCATGCATCGCTTACGGCAAATGCCGGAATGGTTCATCAGAAAGGGCATGGCCACTTTCCTTCTCCATCCTTGCCTAATACGAGCTTGTGCTCCGTGTCTAAAGACGTCGATGTCGATGGGTCGCTAAACGCTAATTTCCTCCTCCTTCCTCTAGTAACAAATCGTACTCTGGGTCCTCGTCTGACAATAAAATATTCGGCTTTTGTCAGCAGCTGTCTCATCTCACACCCTAGACTAAATCAGGCCGCGTCTTGCTGACGGGCTGTGGGCTTCAGGAGTGTCAGCTTGGTACTTACGCAGAGCACTGTGGGCTATTGTAAGCAGGCATGTCCGCGGTATTACTGCGTAAGTGCTGGCATTGTCTCAAAGGTAATACTGTTCTGTTGGTTTACTCGTTTCCCAATTCTACGATTGTCAACCACTAGGTACACCGACGAAAAAGAAAGGAGTGGTACGACACAAAAGAAACCTGGCATACGTGTTCTGCATATGAAAGACGATGTCTATTCAAAAGTCGCAAGGACTGGCGCTTGTAGCGAAGCTGTGAGGATGCGAATCAGGTTTGCTTTAAATACAAGTTGTGACGGTCATGAGCGTTAGTTGCCTTTCAAATTGGCAGAATGGCTTGCCATGAAGGGCCACAAAACATTGGGAGTTGATGTTAGCCAAGAATGCTTTTAAGGCGACAAAGATACCATTACCAACACAACACTCAGTTTGAACGAGATCGTGTAACAGGGCTACGAGAAGCTGGATGTTCCTTATGCGAAATTGCAGAAAGGGCTGGCAGGAATGTAGCCATTGCAGCGGTGGTCACTAGAAAGTATGGTCGTAAGAAGACTGGGCTCCAGACAGCTACATGGAACTACGGAGAGCAAAGACCACTGTGTTCGGTGTATCGCTATGGCGCATGTACTGCTGTAGCAATCTGAGCAGCAGTTGGCACCGTAGTGACACAACTAACTGTTACAAGTCGGTTAACTCAAGGGAAGCTTCGAGCCAGACGACCTGTAGCGTGCATTCCTCTGACCCCAGACCACCGACATTTGCGACTTCAGTGGTGTCAAATAAGAGCTCACTGGAGGGCAGGACTGAGGTCTTTTGTGTTTTCTGATGAAAGCTGGTTCTGCCTCGAAGCCTGTGATGGCCGTGTGTTGGTTACAAGGATGCCAGTTGAGGGCCTGTAACCAACCTGTCTGCACGTTACACACAGGGCACCTACACCTGGAGTTATTGTCTGGGGTGCGATTTCGTATGACAGCAGGAGCACTATCGTTGTTACCCTACGCACACTGTCTGCAAATCTGTACCTCAGTCTGGTAATCGGACCTATTGTGCTTCCATTCATGAATGACATTCCAAAGGTTTTTCCCTAACAGAATGACGCTCGTCCACATACCGCTGTTGTAACCAAACATGCTCTACAGAGTGTCGAAATGTTGCCTTGGCCTGCTTGATCACCAAATCTGTTTCCAACCGAGCACATATGGGACATCATCAGAAGACAACTCTAGCGTCATCCACAGACAGCGTTAATCATCCCTGTGTTGACCGACCTAGTGCAACAGTCATAGAACTCCATCCCACAAACTGACAGGCACCTGTCCACCACAATACCCACGCGTTCAACGCGTGCCTTCAATATTCTGGCAGTTACGCTGTTTACTAATGCACGATCATTTAACATTTGCGGTGAATTATCTCGCACTTGACATCAACCTCTGATATTGCTATGTTAATCACTTGAATATGTTACACAGACAAATGTCTTCCCGAACTTGAAATATTCTACAACAATTATTTTCTGATGTTGCTATTTTTCCCGTCAGTGTGTTTCACGGAAGAGGTATTGCTAATCTGCATTTTTGTTTTACCTTAAAATAATTCTACAAAGCCGTTAACAAATCTCGATCCGTAGTGTTTCACTCTCACGTTCAGGATATTTCGGTGTTTCTCCTAATGAATGCCGACCTCCAGTTCATCCCGTAAGTCGAGTGCCCTGCGTAATAAAGTACGGTAGGAGGCTTCCTTATAATCCTGTGGATGGTATGAATCATTGGGAATCACAGCATCAGTTGTCGGTTTCCTGTAAACGGTAAATGCACGCTTGTTGCCATGCCTTTTGAGTTCAAATCTAGGAATCACAAATTACTGTCAATTTTGTTTTCCACGGTGAACTCAATTTTTCTGCATTGGCGTCGTTTAACTTTTTTACCATTTCTTCCATGTATTCCTCAGAGCCGTCAAGAAGCAACAAAGTATCGTCTATTTTATTTTTATAATACACAGTTTTACCCATAATGGCACTGTGACACTTTAAAACATTGTTTTGTAAGTTACTAATAAAATGTCAGCCATATTACGTGAAAATGTCGGACGCCACGGCTAAATGGTTGTTTATAATGTAAAATGTATGATTAAAAGTGAGATAGTTAAAACTTGTAATTATTCCAAAAGTTCAGTGGATCAGATAGTCTCCTCCCTTGAAATTTTATTGTGTCTCAGGAAATTTTTTCTGATAGGTAGTATTAAAAGGGCTTCAGCTGCTAGACAAACTGAACATGAAAGTTGGATTGAGGTAAAGAAAGATTCCATGTTTGCTAAACATGCTCTGAACGAATGTAATTTTTATGATAATAAATGTGATTTTCTGAAACGAAGCTGAAATTCTGACTGTCACTAAAAACTAGTCACAGAATCCTGACTTAACCCACATTGTTCGAATATAATTCCATTAGTTCCCTTGCTAAAGTAGCAGCAGCCAATTTTTCTCACCATAAGACAATATGTTATTTGTAAACAGAATAACTTTTCCTCACACATATTCCACTGGCTTCTCCCTCCACTCCACCCACTCCCGACTTCCCCACATCTTTTTGTCGCTGTTCGTCACGTTCACCCGTTGTTTTGTTTACGTAACATACTAGTCTGTGCTAGAACTCACTTGCGTACTGTTTGATCTGTACATACTTAAACTTTTAATCTTCAAGTATAAAAGAATGAAAGGTTTGTTTGTTCAAATGTCTTTGAGTATTTATTTCTTCTATCTATTGTCATGAAAGTGGCTTGTCCTTGGAAAGACAATCTTTGTACCGTTATAAAATGTCGCTGATGTTGCGTGGCAAGTTTGCGTAGTCTTAAACTGTTTCAGGATGGCCTACAGAGCTGAAACCAGTTCACAACAAAAAGTTACGTAAACATTATTGTGAAACATCGGTACTGTCTATTTCAGTTTTTAATATGTCTATGTACTTCAAATACTTACGAAATGAGCCATAAATGTTCGAGATATGGTACTTTACGAGAGGAAGGTGAAATAGGAGCCCGAGTTCCCGGGTTCGATTCCCGGCGGGGTCAGGGATTTTCTCTGCCTCGTGATGACTGGGTGTTGTGTGCTGTCCTTAGGTTAGTTAGGTTTAAGTAGTTCTAAGTTCTAGGGGACTGATGACCATAGATGTTAAGTCCCATAGTGCTCAGAGCCATTTGAACCATTTTTGAAATGGGAGACTGCACGAATTCTATTGTTAAAAAGAAAGAAGAAAGTAATAACATATTCGAACATGTATGCATGCACCAGATAACGTGAGTGCTTCTCTCAATGGCTAGAAAATTTACATTTCTGTGTGAGCAGCTGAATACTTACCCTCAGCAATGCTCTGTCTTCGTAACTATAACAAGGATGTAAATTCAGATCAACGATCTATTCCTGATTTCACTCACTTCACTTTTCGCTTCACAGCTGAGAAGTTGTCCGGAAAAATAACCACTGAATGGTAAACACGTTTGGTGAAGTAGAATATGCCGTTACTGTACAAGCAATTCTCTAAGAATATGTCAGGAATATCAAAAACTTCAGAAGCGAAACGTTGTTAAATCTATCGCTTTAAACGCTAATTGTGAAAAAAAATTCTGTATGGAGAAGTTTCGCTCAAAAAGTGAGTTGCGGTTATTTCTCATTGAAAATATGTGACGGGCCGCTCTGTGCATAGATTGTATTTGGTTGTGCCTTCTGATAACTAAGTTTTCGGTGTAGTTATTCATAAAACGAGACAGCCTGTTGAATTAAGCATTGTCACAAAAATTACATTGGAAATCACTATTTTTTATGAAAATAAGTTTTTTTCCGCATAAAGGAACGTTATAAAGCAAATGTATGACCGCACAGAAAACACGCATGCCAAGAACGGCAAGCAGACGTTAGCAACAGTGTGTGAGTCAACTACAAGCATTCTGGTTTTTTCTTGGATGAGAGACCGCTGTCATGTTGCGGCGCCTGGAAAGTCGGCAACCTTAGATACCCGCTTGCGGGGCGGGGATGCACCATTAGCTGTTGAACACTGACGAATGGACGATAACGTTGATAGCGTGTATTTTGTTTACTGGTGATTTTTGTTCGTCGTTATAGCTAACTGTTCATTTACGGCACCTTTGGCATCGAAACTAACATAGAAGTGTGCTTATTATACCAAGAGCTGTACTTCGCAACCTCACCATCAGGTGTGTGGCGCAAGTGATCTAGTTTCATTTTACCTTGTTTCCATTCCTCTCACTGAAAGAAAGAGTCAGCATTGCTTCATAAACGCCCTATTTCCAACGATTTTGCCCTCGCTGTCATTACGGGAAAGGTATCTTCTGGAAAGTAATACGATTCTTGACTAGTATTTGAATGTGGACTCTCGGAATTTCGAGATTATGGCTGCAAGCACCATTCTTGTCACAGCCAGAAACACTTTTTTATATATATTAATAAAGAATGTTGTGAAAATTTCGTGATGGGCCGCTTCTAATAGATGCACGTTTCTTATTCACGTCTCCAACAGGATTTTGTTGCCACTTCCCGTGATTCTCAAGCTCTGACGAAATAAATTCGTATCAGAAAGCACGGCTTGTTTTTGAATCTTCTTTTTATGTCACGATTTTCTTAATTACTTTAGAAAAAGAAGAGCAGGTGGAGCTCTAGACTCCACCCTGTAGGTCACGGGTTCAGTCCCGGATAGGGTGGGAACTTTTCCTCGTTCAGGACGGCCAGAGGTCCCCTCAGCACGCTACTAAGTGATTAAAAGGCGAACGAAGGCTGCAGTCAAGCCAACAGCCCGGTCACAGGCTTCAGCCCCAGATTTTACGTATCCACTAGTGTGGGCATCACAGCCCCATTTTCAAGTGATTACTTCTGCCATCAGCCATGCTATGAGGCTGACATCAAGCATCAAAGTACTTGGTGCTCTATTTTACAATGTTTTATTTTGATGGCCATCTTTGTACGAGGCGCATTTCGGAAAAAATTTCAGTCGATCTGATTTCCATGTATACAACAGGATTGACTGCGAATAGCTGCAGGCCTTAGTCGACCATAAACGTTGCAAATGTTGAGAGAAGCGTATTCGCAACTAAAAGATGGTGAAAACTATTTAGAACGTAAATATGGTAATGCGTGAAACAAGAAAATTATTCTTGTGAACATTTACAGCACTTAGACATAACCCGTCCGGAGGGTTAAATTTTTTCCGACAAGTTGCATTGTCACTACTACTAGCGCCTTCCACTTTATTACATTATGCAGGCCGCAGTGCTCCACACAGACCTCTTAGTAAGAACTCACGGTCCCTACGGCGCAGTGAAGCTGTGCTACCCAGTCGAGGTCGTGGGCACTGTTGCCCATACAGCACCACGTGGAGGTGGGGCTGCGTGGAGTCCTTTTGTCTGCTCTTTGGTAATATCTTTTATTTACTTACAGCACTTATGCATACTGTTTAAAGAAAAGTATACGAATCTGGACGTAGTAAATTGTAAGTTTAATGCGTATTTCAAAAAGAGAAGAATAGAAGACAGGAAAGAGTAAATAGCGAGCGTGGTGGCCCAGTGGTTGGCACCTTGGACTCGCATTTGGGAAGATGACGGTTCAAAACCACTTCCGGCCATTCTGATTTACGTTTCCCCTGATAAACCGCTTCAAGTAAATGCCGGGGTGGATCATGTGAAAGGGTACGGTCGACTTCCTTCTCCATCCCCATCCTTCCCTAATTCTATGGGATCGACGACTTCACTGTTTGTTCCCATGCTCCGAATCAATCAATCAACCAAAGAGCAGATTTAGATGTTTTTTCACATGACCGAAACCGGTCATATGAAAAAAACATTTTTTGCAATCAAGACGGATTATAAATAACATTGGATTCAATATGGTGTTGGCCCACCTTTACCCTTATTGATAGCTTCCACTCTCGCAGGCATACGTTCAAACAGGTGCTGGATGGTTTCTTGAGGAATGGCAGCCCATTCTTCACGGAGTGCTGCACAGAGGAAAGGTATCGATGTCGGTCGGTGAGGCCTGGCACTAAGTCGATGTTCCAAAACATTACAAAGGTGTTATATAGGATACAGGTCAGGACTCTGAGCGGGCCAGTTCATTACAGGGATGTTATTGTCGTGTAAGCACTCCGCCACAGACCGTGCATTATGAACAGGTGCTTGATTGTGTTGAAATATGCAATGGCCATCCCCGACTTCCTCTTCAACAGTGGGAAGCAAGTAGGTGCTTAAAACACCAATGTAGGCCTGTGCTGTGATAGTGCCACGCAAAACAACTAAGGGTTCAAGCCCCCTCCATAAAAATCGCGACCACTCCATAACACCACCGCCTCCGAATTTTACTGTTAGCATTATACACGCTGGTAGATGACGTTCACCGGGAAATCGCCATACCCGCACCCTGCCATCGGATCGTTACATTGTGTACCGTGATTCGTCAGTCCACACGACGTTTTTCCACTGTTCAATCATCCAATGTTTACGCTCCTTACACCAAGCGAGGCGTCGTTTGGCATTTACCGGCGTGATGTGTGGCTTATGAGGAGCCGCTCGACCGTGAAATCCAAGTTTTCTCACCTCCCGTCTAACTGTCATAGTGCTAGTAGTGGATCCTCATGCAATTTGGTATTGCTGTGTGATTGTCTGGATAGATGTCAGCCTATCACACATTACAAACCTCTTCAACTGTCGGCGGTCTCAGTCAACAGAGGTGGCCGGCCTGTTCGCTTTCGTGCTGTAGGTGTCCCTTTACGTTTCCATTTTACTATCACAGCGGAAACTATGGACCTAGGGATGTTTAGAAGTGTGGAAATCTCTCGTACAGCCGTATGACACAAGTGATACCCAATCACCTGGCCAAGGTCGAAGTCCTTGAATTCCGCAGAGCGCCCCTTTGTGCCCTCTCACGATGTGTAATTACTACTGAGGTCGCTGATATGGAGTACCTGGCAGTAGATGGCAGTACAATGCACCTAATATGAAAGACGTATGTTTTGGGGGGTGTTCGGGTACTTTTGATCACATAGTGTATGTTGGTGTTGTTTGTTGCCTGGGCGATTTGTACATAATATGCAGTGATATACACAAACTTGAATCAGTTTATTAGTGAAAACAGTATCAACATCCCTACAGAAGGTACTGATATTAACGTTTACATACAGACAGAAAAACGTGGTGGAGGTCTTAAATTTATGATGTATGTGGCAATACACAACCCGTGTGGGGTTGCTAGTCCCCCATCGGGCGCCTCCCCGGGTGGCGGATTGGGGAATGCTCTCCAGATATGGGGGGTACCGGGGAAATAAAATACCCGGGGTGGACCAAAACTAGCACGGGTAGGGAAGACTCGTTAAGCCATGGTGAAGGCAAATCCCTAGGGGTAGAGTACCCCAAAATCAAGACTCCTGGTCCTCCAGGTTGGGGGTTGTGCAGAGGGCTACCAACCCACTCATGTAAAACAATGGCCGGTCAGGACACTCAAGGTATGCCTCAGAAACAGGACAGAATTTACTGGAACAGAAATTGGCAAAGTTACAAGGATTTCTCTTTTGGTTCGTGGAATGTCAGAAGTCTATACCGCCCAGGAAGCGCACAAATACTAATAAACGAACTAGGAAAATACAAGGTACAACTGGTAGCGCTCCAAGAAATAAGATGGCAGGGAACGGGATCAATGAAAATAGGAGACGGGACAATAATGTATGGAGACTGCGGTCAGCGCCATGGATTTGGAACGGGCTTTTACATTCATAAAACAGCAATTGACACAATAAAGGAATTCAAATCAATTAATAACCGAATATCACACATTACAATTCAGGCTCAGTGGTTTGATATTACATTTATAAATGTTCATGCACCCACAGAAGATAAGGAAGATGACGTGAAAGAAGAATTTTATAGTCAACTGGAACAGACATATAATTCAATAAGTAAACATAATGTAACAATAGTGTTAGGAGACTTTAATGCCAAAGTAGGAAAAGAAGAAATCTACAAACCAACCATTGGGAATTACAGCTTACATGATGAAAGTTCAGAGAATGGTGTGCGACTCATAAACTTTGCAATGGTAAATGGTCTCACATTAAGCAGCACAAAATTCCAACACAAACGCATTCATTTAGGGACATGGATATCACCAGATGGAAAAGTAGTGAACCAGATTGACCATGTCGCCATCCAAAGACGATTTCAAAACAGTATTAAAGACGTTAGAACTTTTAGGGGAGCAGATTGTGAGACAGATCATATGTTAATCATAGCTCAAATGAAAATAAAGCTAAAAAAGAAACAAAGTACAAATAGGGTTGAAATTAAAAGGTACGATGTAGAAAATCTGGCAGAAGAAAAAATAAAAGAAAACTTTAGGAAAGAAATGGAAATTAACCTATCGGAATCTAGACTGACACATAGCGACCAGCAAGACGTGGAAAGTAGATGGAGACACCTCAGAAACAGTATTCAAGATGTACCTTCCAAAACTATAGGTAAAAGAAAACGAACTAACAAAATCTGGTTTAATATAAAGTGCCAAGAAAGAGTACTAGAGAGGCAAAATGCGAGGAAGGCATGGTTACAAGACATGGACAATATTACACTAAAGGAGAGATACTATAAAATCCGCAAGGAAACACAACGAACTCTAAGACAAGAGAAGAGAAAACACTACAACAACATGGTAAGAGAAGCGGAGGATGATTTCAAGCATCACAGAGCAAGGCAGATGTACCAGAATATAAAAAAGTCCTTGGGAAAATTCACTAAAAGGGAACAGTTTATAAAGGACCATAATGGGAAAATACTTACAAACAAGAATGACATACAAGAAACATGGAAGACATACTTTACACAGCTGCTCAACAGCAATGATCCACAATATTACTTTACATTTGAAGAACCAGATACAGTTGATATACAAGTCACCACACCATCAGTAAATGAAATAAGACAAACAATAAAGAAATGAAAGAACAACGAGGCCTGTGGGGAAGACCAAGTATATGCTGAGCTTTTAAAAAATGGAGGACCACAATTGGAAATAGAACTACATTCCTTAATTGAAACAATTTGGGAGACAGAAAACATACCGGCCGATTGGAAAACTGCAATTATATGCCCCATCTTTAAGAAGAATGATCCCCTTGTCTGTGATAACTACAGAGGAATTGCCCTACTCGATGTCACGTATAAAATTTTGTCGATGTGTATACTACACAAACTGATTCCCGTAACCGAAGAACTGATTGGGGACTACCAATGTGGTTTCCGCACTAACAGATCCACTTTGGATCACTTATTCACATTGAGACAAATAAATGAGAAGGCATGGGAATTTAATGTAGATATCCATATTCTATTTATAGACTTCAAGAAGGCCTATGATAGCATACACCGACAGACACTCTTAAACACCATGAAAGAATTTGAAATACCATTAAAATTAATCAAATTAGTTAAAATGTGTTTAGAAGAAACCATATGCAAAGTTAAGACACCTGCAGGAGAAACTGAAAATTTTAAGGTGTACACTGGACTGAGACAAGGGGATGCCATCTCACCTATTCTATTTAATATTATCTTAGAGAAGATTGATAGAGAATTCACCAAAACTAATCCACAAGGGATCCAACTGCAGGGACAGAACATTACTAGACTTGCTTATGCAGATGATGTAGCCTTAATAACCACTTCAAAAGCTGAATTAATCAGGATGATGCAAAATTATTACAAAATAGCTGAGAAAGCTGGACTTCATGTGAATGAAGAAAAGACAGAATATCTAGTCATAAGTAAAAAACTCCAAAAGAATACACCACTGACCGTAAATGGTCTCACTTTCAAGGCAGTTGACCACTTCAAGTACTTAGGGAGTCTTTTTAGCAGAGACAATAGAGCAGAAATAGAAATAGACGCCCGTCTAGCAGCAGCTAATAGAACTTTTTACAGCTGTATCAAAATTTTAAGGATGAGATCACTTAGTACTGAATTCAAAATCCGTTTTTATCAGTCAACTATTGTACCAGTAGCATTATATGGATGTGAAGCTATTACATTCAGGAAAAAAGATGAAGAAAAACTGTTGATATTTGAAAGAAAAATACTAAGAAAAATATTTGGACCAATCTTCGATGAAAATGTCATGGAGTGGAGGATAAGGAAAAATGAAGAACTACGGGAGCTGTACAAACATAGTACCATTGTGGAAATGTTAAAGAAGAGAAGACTGAACTGGGTTGGTCATGTAGCAAGGATGCCGGAGAACAGACTACCCAAAATAGCATCCACTAAGAAATTAGAAGGAAAGAGAAGAAGAGGAAGACCTCGAATTAGGTGGATGGAGAATATCCGGGAAGATGCAGCTAGGATGGGCATCAACTCTGATTGGACAACAATTTCCCTGGATAGAAATAATTGGAAAAGGCTCGTAGAGCAGGTGTATGGTCGATAAGGCCTTAGCCACGTGTAAAGTAAGTAAAGTGGCTATACACAATCGTTTTTCGTTAATCTTTCTGTCTGTTAGTGAAAACAGCATGAAAACCTTTACAGTAGCTCCTGCGGTTAGTCCGAACATATAGACAGAAGCGGCGGCGGGGGCTTTGATTTATAATATTTGAAGATTACAAATCATCATAAATGATGGTCAGTTTTGGTCCAGTTGTCCGTTTACGTTTTCAATCTAGTTCGTATGGTCTTAACACAGAGTACATAGTTGCATTGTGATTATTCTTAACGTCGAATAAAAGTCTTCTTACCAATTGCAAAATGTGTCCTAAGAACCTGGGAAGAGTCACAGACAAGAATTTTATCAGGATTTCTATTTTTGTCTTCTGAGCTCAACCGTTTATATTTACACTTAAAAGTCATCTTGGTGAGTCTAATGTGCTGAAGGACTCTCCAAAATACTTTTAAGTTATCACAGAGGTGGAGTTAGACAACTCACGTGGACCAAAGCAAGCGCACTGGCCAGCCTTTAGCTTTCTTGCCGCCACGATTGAAACGAAAGAGAAGGACGGTGGGGAGGGAGCGTTCCGCATTTTAAAATGAGTTATCTTGGTGCCACTAATGTCGGATACAGCAAGGCGGTGATTCACTACGCGATAAAAAAATGCCAGTCTGGACTACCACAAATTTCGGAACACTGCAGTCCGAATTAAGGGGAGTTGGAACGCCCTATCCCTACAATGCTAAATTTAGTGACTTGGCTTCCCAGTATTTCAGGAACCACTGTAGGCACTGACATCAAACTTTTACAGGACATTAAACTGTATGTTCTGAGTTTTCTGAACAATAATAATTGCATTTCAGCTACTGCTTTCGGATATACAATTTTTTAAGTACACGGTTAAAATTTTGTGTATTTTTTTGTATGTTAACCTAAATAATTTTAATTGTACATAACATTATGTTCTTCTTTCAGTTCAGCAGACTCAGGATATGTATGTTATTACTCCTTGAAATTTTGAATTCTGTACTCGAAGAGATTTCTGAGCTTTACGGAAAATGTAACAGAAAATGTAAATTTTCAGGAACGGCTTCTAAAGGTTCAGAAGACTATAACTCACTTAATATATGCTTAATTTTTCATTTTTAGTCACTCAGAAGCACCCTGAGCCATACTGTAGATCACCCTCTTGTTTTTTCCAAGCTTTTCTTCTTTTCTTCTTTCTGGACTCCTTAGTGGTCAACTGTGCTGCATACTCTAGTTTATTAATGCGAACCTTGTCCATCCATTCAAGTTCTCTCATGCAGTTTGCTCCGGAATTAATTCCCATATGCTGTAGCACTTTCATCCTACCCATGTTGCCATCATTAAAAGCAATAACAGCATCACTGTCCCTCCCCCCCCCCCCCCCAATTTAATGTCTTCATTCCAACAAAAACATTTTTTATTAAGCTAATCCATATAAGATTATTGATCGACTCATTGGGATTTTGAGTCTGACAGTGCAGACATTTCATCAGTAATTCACGATTTCCCAAGTCTCTGTAAATAGGTTTTATGATATCTATGACTGTTGCTGGGATGGAATGTTTATGGCTGTATGAACTGTTTGAGTACTGGGCATTGCATTATTTACACCTCGAATCAGGTCCAGGAGGGCAAAAGTGGTGTACTGGTTTTCTATCAGTTGACAGACTGTGGAAGAAGGTAGCCCATACTGCCTCCTTCATTGTCAACAAATCCTCAGTATTATTTCTAATGGTCATCTCATAATACTGCTGTAATTGGTCAATCATTTTGTCTGTTAGACTGCCTCTTAGGGTTTTACCATCAGAAAGTTTTTTGTCCCTCAAACTTTCTTTCAATTTCGTCAACCTCGTGCCCATCCTCTTCTGGACATGACCAATACAAGCACGTAACTTAACCTTTATAACACAGCAATGCACAGCCTTCTATACAAAAAATTACCGATTTTATTAGATATTGAAGTAATGCACGTAAAAATTTTAACATTTTAAATCTGTGTAGATTATATTTAAAAAAATATAATTGCATAGTTCCCATGTGAGTTTATAAGTGATATATATTTCATTTTGTTCGGAAAATTGCAAATTTTATAATGAGATAAAAATCCGAAAATGTGAAAAAAATTTCCGTTCTAACTCCCCTTATTGAAGGTTTACTGTAATTGTAAATTATTGCCGAGGCAACTATCGATACACACAAATGGAGACTCTGATTATTTCGGAAGTATCAGTGCACTGAGGATGTGACACGATTCAACATATTCAGGCGCTCGAATCCCTCGTACTCATAATTACAATGTGTTGGGACCTATGTGAGCTATTACGCCTAGAACACCTAACAGTGCACACCCGATTCGACTGTCTCTTTCCTTTCAAGCGTATTCTTCTCGGTTTCGGGCAATACCTGCGTACTATACGACTAAGTCGCTTCAATGAGTCCAGAGTTCGTCGTACGGAGCCATTTCTAAATGGTCTTTCATTAACAGTAATACTTTTAAAAAATCGGAAAAAAACTAAACCACTGAACCTATCGAAGTAAACTGTGCTTTATTTTGAAGCTTAGATATTGTAGTTAACTCCAGAACAAAATATCTTTGAAACGTCCTCCACGGCTTTGAAAACGCGACACACGTGATAGCTCCAATGTTAATCACTCTATCCAGCTTTAGTGACATCATGTCACCAACAGCCTGAAGAACGTCCGCCTCAAAATGCTCCAAGGTTTGTGGCTTGTCAGCATAGACCTGGGATATGATATAGGCCCAAAGGAAAAAAAAATCAGTTGATGTTAAATCAACTGATCTGACACTCAGATATTTTTTTAAAATGATTTATAAATGTTCCAGAAGCGGGAGGTGCTGTATAATGAAGCTACAAATTGTACTGGCTATTTTCACACCTGGAGGCAATCAAAAAGTATATGGGTCAGAAATCGTCCCTAGTTTTAAATGTCCATAAATTTCTCAGTAATAAATATTTGCACACGGAAAAAGTTGTAGTCGGTTCTCAGGATCATAAGAATATGTGTAGTGCGCTACATTTCCACATGCGCTCCTGCGTTGTCGATCAAACGACTTATACGGACATCTTCTGTCAGACGAACCGTAGTTTTACTGCAGCAGACTGCACATTTTGCTTGAGTTTGTGGTTTTTCATTTGTCATCCCTGGGTTTGTTTCTGCCCAATAATGGAAGTTGCGTCGACTGACGAATCCCACAACATCATACACCGCCTTATCGCTCCAAATAATGGTCTTGAACAAAGCGGGCCAATCGTTACGCCACGACAGCTTAATTTCCCAATACTTCGTAATCCTGGCGTGCTGTTTTACCGCGACTGCGCTTGAAGATGTCCCTCACTGCCGCTACATTTTCTGGACATCGCGCCGCCGAACGTCGTCCTCCTCGTGGCTTACCCACAACTGACCCGGTTGTCATTAGCTCAGTATGACAATTCCTAACGGTTTTAACATGAAATATGTCATGAGGGCCATGAACACCCCACCACCATTGGTGAACAAGGGCTACAGATCGTCAAACTTCAAACCGCGAAGTGACGTGAGCGTGCTCTTGTAAAGTCAACTTTCCTGAAACTTCGTCATTCACAGTAACAAGATGCTACCGGCGGTCATGGTATCCTCAGGAATTCTACACTACTGGGGATTAACATTGCTACACCAAGAAGAAATGCAGATGATAAACTGGTATTCATTGGACAAATATATTATACTAGAACTGACATATGATTACATTTTGATGCAATTTGGGTGCATAGATCCTGAGCAATCAGTACCCAGAACAACCACCTCTGGCCGTAATAATGTCCTTGATACGCCTGGGCATTGAGTCAAACAGAGCTTGGATGGCATGTATAGGTACAGCTGCCCATGCAGTTCATCACGAGTAGTGACTGGCGTATTGTGACGAGCCAGTTGCTCGGCCACCATTGACCAGGCATTTTCAATTGGTGAGTGATCTGGAGAATGTACTGGCCAGGGCAGCAGTCGAACATTTTTGTATCCAGAAAGGCCCGTTCAGGACCTGCAACATGCGGTCGTGCATTATCATGCTGAAATGTAGGGTTTCGCAGGGATCGAATGAAGGGTAGAGCGACGGGTCGTAACACATCTGGAATGTAACGTCCACTGTTCAAAGTGCCGTCAGTGCGAAAAAGAGGTGACCGAGACGTTTAACCAATGGCACCACATACCATCACGTCGGGTGATACGCCAGTGTGGCGATGACGAATACACGCTTCCAATGTGCGTTCACCGCGATGTCGCCAAACACGAATGCGACCATCATGATGCTGTAAACAGAACCTTGATACATCCGAAAAAATTCGTGCACCCAGGTTCGTCGTTGAGTACACCATCGCAGGCGCTCGTGTCTGTGATGCAGCGTCAAGGGTAACCGCAGCCATGGTCTCTGAGCTGATAGTCGATGCTGCTGCAAATGTCGTCGAACTGTTCGTGCAGATGGTTGTTGTCTTGCAAACGTCCCCATCTGTTAGTGATCGAGACGTGGCTGCATGATCTGTTACAGCCATGCGATAAGATGCCTGTCATCTCAACTGCTAGTGATACGAGCCCGTTGGGATACAGTATGGCGTTCCTTATTACCCTCCTGAACCCACCGATTCCATATTCTGCTAACAGTCATTGGATCTCGACCAACGCGAGTAGCGATGTCACGATACGATAAACCGCAATCGTGATAGGCTACAATCCGACCTTTATCAAAGTCGGAAACGTGATGGTATTTATTTCTGCTCCTTACACGAGGCATCACAACAATGTTTCACCAGGCAACGCCCGTCAATTGCTGTTTGTGTATGAGAAATCGGTTGGGAACTTTCCTCAAGTGAGCACGTTGTAGGTGGCGCCACCGGTGCCAACCTTGTGTGAATTCTCTGAAAAGCTAATCCTTTACATATCACAGAATCTTCTTCCCGTCGGTTAAATTTCACGTCTGTAGCACGTCATCTTCGTGGTGTACCAATTTTGATGGCCAGTAGTGTATAACAAAACAGAACAACCTTCATTAATAAATATCAACTACTACAAAACTTACCGAAACTTAAAACGAAAGAGCGACTTCTCACCCATCCTGTGTATTAGAAACTAGAAATTACAGTTTTAAAAGTATCAGTGTTATTGAAAGATCGTCTACGTAGTGTGCGCAACGGCAGCTTATCGGGCTGTGTGTGTTCGCGATAAGTGGTGGTGAAGTGAGAGTTGCTCAGCCGCTGAGCAGGGCCTGGTGGTGAACGTGGCCCAGACGCCGTGGGGCAGCCGGTGCCCCCGGCGCCCCGCCCGCTCCGGGCAAAGCCCCGCAGCTGCGGCCTGAATGCGGCTGACGGCTTATGACGGCCGCTTCCGGGCCTCGGCGTCGCGAGCACGTGCACGTGCGCCGCTGGAATGCCCGGACGCAGGTCCCAGCCACGGCCACCGCCGCCGCCGCCGCCGCCGCCGCCGCCGCAACCGCCGCCCCGTCGTTTTGTTCGGCCAGACAAGACGGCGGCAAAGTGCGTCCGCCGCCACAGCGCAGTGCCGGTCAGCTGTGCCCTCTCTGTATCCGGGGGTCGGTGCCCCAGCACTTTGCGCTTTACGCCCAAATGTGGGTCTACACCGTCAACGCCGACTTCACCGACAAATTTTGGAACGGGGTTTCCAGAGTACATTGATGCAAGTGGATCTTTGCTTACTTTTTAAACATCTCAATTATCATAACTATAATGAGGAGGTGTTGAATAGGATTGGGGAGAAGAGAAGTGTGTGGCACAACTTGACTAGAAGAAGGGATCGGTTGGTAGGACATGTTCTGAGGCATCAAGAGATCACCAATTTAGTATTGGAGGGCAGCGTTGAGGGTAAAAATCGTAGAGGGAGACCAAGAGATGAATACACCAAGCAGATTCAGAAGGATGTAGGTTGCAGTAGGTACTGGGAGATGAAGAAGCTTGCACAGGATAGAGTAGCATGGAGGGCTGCATCAAACCAGTCTCAGGATTGAAGACCACAACAACAATTATCTGTAGGATGTATCATAGTCTATCTCTTCCCCTACACCTTTTAGCTTCCGCAGCTCCCTCTAGAATTTATTTAATATATGAAAAACTGAAAGAGCTGTTATATTTTAAACTTCATGTTAGAAAAAACTCAAATTTTATAGTTAATTATCCCAATTTTTACCACAGTTTTTAATATATTTGGAAAATTCTAGAGTTTCATACATCTGTAAGTGTGGTTTGTATGCTGTGCAAAATTCATCGAAGAGTCTCTATCACTTATGAAGAATAGTTGCAGCATAAGAAAATGGCAGCGGAATGCAGGAAGATCTGCAGCGGATAGGCACTTGGTGCAGGGAGTGGCAACTGATTCTTAACATAGACAAATGTAACATATTGCGAATACATAGAAAGAAGGATTCGTTATTGTATGATTATACGATAGCGGAACAAACACTGGTAGCAGTTATTTCTGTAAAATATCTGGGAGTATGCGTACTGAACGATTTGAAGTGGAATCATCATATAAAATTAATTGTTGGTAATGCGGGTGCCAGATTGAGATTCATTGGGAGAATCCTTAGAAAATGTAGTGCATCAGCAAAGGAGATGGCTTACAAAACATTCGTTCGATCTATACTTGAGTATTTCTCATCAGTGTGGGATCCGTACCAGATCGGGTTGACAAAGGAGATAGAGAATATCCAAAGAAGAGCGGCGCGTTTTGTCACAGGGTTATTTGGTAACCGTGATAGCGTTACGGAGATGTTTAGCAAACTCAAGTGGCAGACTCCGCAAGAGGGTCGCTCTGCATCGCGGTGTTGCTTGCTGTCCAGGTTTCGAGAGGGTGCGTTTCTGGATGAGGTATCGAATATATAGCTTCCCCCTACTTATATCTCCCGAGAGAACATAAACGGAAAATTAGAGAGATTCGAGCGCGCACGGAGGCTTTCAGACAGTCGTTCTTCCCGCGAACCATACGCGACTGGAAATGGAAAGGGAGGTAATGACAGTGGCACGTAAAGTGCACCGTTGGGTAGCTTGCGGAGGATAAATGTAGATGTAGATGAATAGCAACAAATGCTGCCAATAGTAAGTGAAAAATATTATGAAATTTCACATGTAAAAATAATTATTTTGTTATGTTTTTTAACTTCCACTGCTGTGATTTTGAATCCTGAATCCTTCCTGGTCTTGCTAAGAAAGTTTTAGGAATTTACTTGCAAAAGTATAGACAGTGGAAATTAAAATGTCCTGTGGTGCCTCTCTTGCTCCAAGTCGGCCCGTTTTACGTTCCACCCCCTTTAACAACTTTGGCTATGCGAGCACGCTTGCAGGACCCACACAAAGCGTGCCACGATAGCAGAAGTGGTTAAAGCGAAAGCTTGCATTAAGCGAGAAATCCATGTTCGATTCGGGTCTGGCAGAAATGTTCGTGTTTCATCAAGGAAGATTCAGCAGTTGCGAATAAATTTTATAAATTTAGTACAACTGCAAGATCTTCTACAATATCTGTTTCTTTAGACACTGTTAAAAATAAAAATTAGACCTTGGTGCGTTACTCGACCCAGATAACTGGCTTTCACGAACAGTGAGGAAAGTTGCGCTATTCACGCCGACACGAAGCCTCATTCCGCCGCCTGAAGAGTGTAGAGATTAAGAAGTGGCAAGTTCAAGTCAGCCAGTAAGGCGTGTTCTGACACCACAATCTGTAGTGCACTCTTTGATTACGACTCGCAGCGTGCTTTAGTCTCGGTTCGAAACTTGACAGAAACGTAACATGTTTTTATGATACTGAGAGACGGAAGGGGACGAGTTCCTATGCTGGACATAGGCCACTACTCTCAAATACCAATAAGAAAAGTTCCGAGACTACGAAAAAAAGTCTCTGTGTGAGACTCTAAAGAGTCGTGGAATCTAACCGCGGACAATGATGCACAGCCGGACATTCAGATCCTCACTCGACTATTTATCCACTTTTGCCAGGCATACACTTGGCTGGAAATGTTTACTGCTACTAAGATCCGCAGTGGATAACCGGGTGATCAGTACCGGATAGCCGCGCGGGATTAGGCGTGCGGTCTAAAGCGCTGCAGTCCTGGACTGTGCGGCTGGTTCCGGCGGAGGTTCGAGTCCTCCCTCGGGCATGGGTGTGTGTGTTTGTCCTTAGGATAATTTAGGTTAAGTAGTGTGTAAGCTTAGGGACTGATGGCCTTAGCAGTTAAGTCCCGTAACATTTCACACACATTTGAACATTTGAGTACCGGGTAGCCGGACTGTTCACTCGCTGATCTTTTGGTAAAAATTATTACAGTCCATCTTGTGGCAATGCAAACTATTGCAGTGAGAGACCGTATTAATATCCCTTAGAACTCTACTCTCTCGACAAAAGAAAGCACTGTAAAAAGAGATATTCCCGATATAGAGACAGAAGGGTGAGAAATGGTAGGAAAAGTTGACAAACAAGAAAGCTTAGAGGATGAGCGGCAGTTAATTACCAACACAGATAAGAGCGCCATGCTTTTTACGCCAGAGAGCTTCTTGCTGGAGACTTATCTCCATATCCGGCTGCGACGGAGAATAATGACCACCTGGGCCACTCTTGTCAGTCTTCTCCTCCTAAGTTTATTATCTCAACACAACAATGCAGGTGAGAGAGAAGCAGTCAGGCATCGCTAACTAGGCCCACTCATCCCCATCCCTCGAACAACAAGAGTGAATAAGCGAATACTTTTGTGCCCACAAATCCGATCAAATAATTTTGGAACAAAAGTTCTATATATGTTAAAGACAGCGGATAAAAAAAAGAAACTCGAGCTGAAAGTAATTCTTAAAGAACTTCGTCTTACTCAGCCTTGCCTTTTATAAGTTGCTTCTCCTCCAGAGGTAATTTACTTGCATTAATGCCGTTCTAGACAATTAGAACCTAGAATGATATGCTGGACGACAGACGATCGGCAGAAACGAAAATAACAGTGCCTAATATAAACGATAATGTTCTCAACAGGCATTTCGATTTTTCGGATATGTATATAAATCCGTCAGCACTGTCAGAATATGTCTCTCCGAAAGTATTGCCGCTGGACCGTCGTGGACAAATGTAATGTTTCTAGTTGGCGTACTAAACAGCAGTCTGTTTAAACGCTGTAAATGCAAGTTACTGCCCATAAGCATGAAAGAACATCGGCCGATTACTAGGCTTGTGGTATATTCTAGCTGATCAAAAGCATCCGGACATCACTGTGTAATGCGAAATTGATCACTATATCTCATGAGAGGCGGGTGCGTCAGTATAAAAGTAGGTGGGGTGTATTGTAACGTCAGTAGAGAAGTGGTAAGAGCAAAATCCGTCTGTTGGATGTGACATACGTAAAAATTAATTAGGGACATTTCAGCCCTTATAAACCTGCCTAAGCACCGAGCGAGGCGGCGCAGTGGTTAGCACACTGGACTTGCACTCGGGAGGACGACGGTTCAATCCCGTCTCCGGCCATCCTGATTTAGGTTTTCCGTGATTTCCCTAAATCGTTTCAGGCAAATGCCGGGATGGTTCCTTTGAAAGGGCACGGCCGATTTCCTTCCCAATCCTTCCCTAACCCGAGCTTGCGCTCCGTCTCTAATGACCTCGTTGTCGACGAGACGTTAATCACTAACCACCACCAAAGCTGCCTAAGCCACTTGTTAGCGATGTGAAGTTGAAAGGCTAAGTAACTACCAAAGCTAACAGAAGAGCAAGCAGAGGCTATATACCTACGAACAGGGACTTTCCAGCATTTCATCTACATCCAGATCGACATGGCTACTCTGCAAATCACACTAAAGTTCCTGGTAGAGGTTTCATCGAACCACCTTCACAATAATTCTCTCTTATTCCAATCTCGAACAGCGTGCGGAAAAAACGAACACCTTTTCTTTCCGTGCGAGCTCTGACTTACTTTATTTTATTATGATGATGGTTTCTCCCTACATAGGTCAGCGTTAACGAAATATTTTCGAATTCGGAGGAGTAAGTTAGTGATTGAAATTTCGTGAGAAGATTCCACCGCAACGAATGGCGCCTTTTTTAACGATGTCCACCCCAGATACTGCATCGTTTCAGTGACACTCTCTCTTCTTTATTGATTGGCGACTCCATGTTGTCTTGTGCACTACGACCAGATAACAGGTATACTTGAAAAAAGAGACAGCATTGGTCGTATATCTTTTACTATTGCAAAATCGATTTTCTGTCACTGAGTGACCATCTTCAGTGCTATATTGTATAACTTAAATTGGGATGCACTGTTGTCACTAAGCTTACGGCAATCACATAGTCTATGTGATTGCCGTAAGCTTAGTGACAACAGTGCATCCCAATTTAAGTTATACAATATAGCACTGAAGATGGTCACTCAGTGACAGAAAATCGATTTTGCAATAGTAAAAAATATACGACCAATGCTGTCTCTTTTTTCAAGTATACTCTCTCTTCTATTTCTCAGTAATGCAAAGCGTGCTACCCTTCCTTGAACTTTCTCATGTACTCAGGTAAGGATTAAATACCGCTCAGCAGTACTCCAAAAGGCGACGAACAATCGTTAGTAGATCTGTTGCATCTTCTAAGTGTTCTGCGAATGTATCGCAGTCTTCTGTTCGCCTTCTCCAAAACATTTTCTAGGTGTTCCTTCCAATTTAAGTTGTATTGTATTGTATTTAAATCGGATAAAACCAGCGGAAGGAATAACTCGTGAGCTCCAAATCGCTACCAGGAGTATAGCGAACACAAAGGCTGTGCTTTGGAAGTTCGCATCAGTGGGGTATGGCGGTCGAGTAGCTCCTCATGAGCCGCGCATTTCTCTTGTTATTGCTGATCGACCCTTGAGGTGGCGTAATCAGCAACGGCACTGAACAGAGAATGACCGAAAACGAGTGATTTGGAGGCATGAATGAGGCCATACACTGCTGCAATGCCATGGAAGGGTAACGTTACATGTTATCATGAGTAGTGCTAACAGAGAAGTACAGAGGAGGTCGTGTTATACAGTTTGGAAACGCTTTCTTGGTTATGACGTTGTCCGCTTACTGCGCTACAAAAACACTAAGGCAATGACCACATTTTACAGCATTGTGTGCTGCCTACAGTACAGGAACAGTTCGGAGACAATAACTGTGTTCGCATGACAATCCAGCCTTTCATAAAGCAGCATTTGTGAGGTAATGGTTTGTGGACAATAACGTTCCTGAAATGGTCTGGCCTGCCCAGAGTTTCAATCTGAACCCAATAGAAATTCTTTGGAACGATTAGGAACTTCGAGTTCGCTGCAGATGCCAGCCTCCAACATCACTACCTTATCTGCGTTCGGTTCTTGAGAAAGAATGGACTGCCATTGCTCTACAGATATTGAGCCATCCACTGCAAGTATCCGGAGGGAAGTTCAAGACGTCGTCAAGGGGAAGGGTAGACACAAGCAGTATTAGTGTACCCTAATAGGTTCCCAGATTCTTTTGATGACATAGTGGATCTTAAAGCGTGTCGTTTTAAATGAAACTGACAGTCTCATATTTATCATATTAGAAGATATGGCTGTGTGGAAAGAGTATGTTTGTCATTTCGATAACTGTGTCTGAGTGACTGATGATGAAGCCGTAAAAGGTTTCGCATTCGATTCAAAATGAAGAAAACAATACGCATAGTCAACCAGACATCGAGTATGAAAATAGCCCATGTGCCCCGTAACAACAGAAGTCTCAGCTCGGTTCCCCTGTATCCAGCGTCATGAAAACAACAAGTTGTTTCAGTACTTGTGGTCAATAGTAGGAAGCAAGACACCTGAAAGTAAAGAACGGAAGGGAAGTGGATGGTATAGTTATCAGGGGAAGTGTGGTGCATATTTATGGTTATCAGGATGAAGACGGTGATGCGACCAACTGTAGAGTACCGCTCCAGCATTTTGAAGGAATTAAGCAAGATTTGTGTTTAATGTCCCACAAACGAAGTTGTCAATAAGATAAAGAACAAAATCAGAACTGTGTACGGATGGGAAGAAAATCAACCAACTCCTTTTTAGAGCAATCATTTGCCTTAAACTAGAAATCCTAACTCTGGTTCACAACGTGGGCATTTGAACTGCTGCCCTCCCGTGTGTTTACCGCTGCTCCACCTTTCTGGTACCCACTGTTTTGTGTCCTTATCAAATGGGTACCACAGCAGACTTGGAACCAAAGACGCTATCCTAGGATCATAACAGGCTAGTAGCACCCCTATAATAATATAGCAGAGATCTCCAGAGAACTTAATAAAAAAGAAAGACTACTTTGTTCTCATGAAACCCTCTTCGGTAAATTTAGAGACCTGGTATTCGGGACTAACTGCGTAACATTTGTGCTGTTTACGTTCCACAACGCGCGTAAAGAGCTCGAGAATAAGATAACAGCGATTAAGGCATGAACCGACATTTGTAGATAATTTACTTTACATCTACATCTACATCTATATGCATACTCTGCAAGCCACCATATGGTGTCTGGCTGTGGGTGCCTCATACCACTACTAGTGGTTGCTGTTCCATTATCAAATGGAACGAGGGAAAAACGACTGTCAACATGTCTCCATACGAACTGTAATTCCCTTATCTTGTCTGAGCGGTCCTTAGGCGAAATATACGTTGGCAACAACGGAAGGGTTTACCGTCAGCCACAAATGCTTGTCCCGTAATTTTTTTTCGCGAAATAGAATTTCGTGAAAAGAAATTCCTCGTCCTTTCAGGGATTCCGATTTGAGTTTACGAAGTATGTCTGCAACACTCGCGTGTAGATCAAACCTGCAGTAACAAATCTAGCAGAGCGCCTCTGAAATGCTTCAGTCTCATCCTTTAATCCGACGTGGTCGGGATTCAAAACACTCGGATAACTGTTTTATAAGCGATCTCCCAAGTAGATGAGAGACATAGTCCTAAGAATCTCTCAATAAACCGAAATCTACCACTCGCCTTCCTAAATATCGACATTAAATACTCCTTCCATTTCATATCGCTTTGCCACACTACGTGTAATTCTGTAAGCAAATAGAATAGTACAAAAAAAACCGCTACTACTGATACGAAGAACACTCCACCATGCACTGGATATCGGACTGTCTTACGTTAGACTGATTCCACTGCGGACTAGAAGTAACTGGTAGACATTCAACACAAGCGAATAGTTAAGTCTCCGACACTAGCAACAGTTCTTTTTCGTAACACTGTCAACACTATGACATAGTTTTTAGATTATTAACGCAGAATAAATGTAAGAATCCGAATTGTTCTCCGTTCCATGTAGTACAGCCTTCAAAAGTGCTAAAGTTTCATCTCTCTTTGCAATAGCAAGTCTGGTATGCCGTTGTGTAAAATGTGAAACTTTTGTCCTGTAAAGCTACCTTCGGTTACAACAGAGGCGTTGTTTCCCTGATAAATTCCAGCAACATTTTCTTGAATGAGATTTCCACTCTGCAGTGGAGTGTGCGCTGATATGAAACTTACTGGCAGATTAAAACTGTGTGCCCTTCCGAGACTCTAACTCGGAACCTTTAGCTTTCGCGGGCAAGTGCTCTACCATCTTTTTTTTTTTTTTTTGAATAATCTCATTTTGTTAGTTATAGTTCGTTGCAATTGTTCGTGGCGCCGGCCGCAGTGGTCTAGCGGTTCTAGGCGCTCAGTCAGGAACTGCGCGACTGCTACGGTCGCAGGTTCGAATCCTGCCTCGGGCATGGATGTGTGTGATGTCCTTAGGTTAGTTAGGTTTAAGTTGTTCTAAGTTCTAGGGGACTGATATCCACAGATGTTAAGTCCCATAGTGCTCAGAGCCATTTGAACCAATTGTTCGTGGCGGGCGTCCCCTGACGCCCGTTGAAGTTCGTTATTGATCCATTCACTCAGTTTTTCTTTATTATTATTATTACAGAGGGCAGCTAACCCTCTGACCAAACACGTTGAGCTACCGTGCCGGCGCCATCTGAGCTACTGGAGCACGACTCACGCCCGGTCCTCACAGCTTTACTTCTGGCAGTTAACATTTTCTTAAATGCACATCATGACATATCATACACGGGATGTCCTTGGTGGATTTAATTTTTAATAAAAGTGAAAGGAGCTGATGCAGTCATAGGAATGTAGCACTGTCATCTTTAAAATTTGAATTATGCCAATAAAAACGATACATTCATCTCAGAATGCTCTTAGTATTATGTTCTGAATTTTATCTTCTTTGTTGGCACGAAGGCGTAATAATTTCATCATATTTAAATAGAAATATGGTTTCTGTGTTACTGTGGCCTAAAGTTAGATAACTGGCTGGAGTTCTCAACTCTAGTCTATCCTATGCAAGCTTCTTCATCTCTGAGTATCTACTGCATCTAACATCCATTTTAATCTGCTTACAGTAGTCAGGAATTGCTAGCCCGTTACAATTAATTTTAAGCTCCCCTTTCCCCCTCCCCCAATATTACTCATTTTCCTTCGTTACTAAACAGACAATTCCTTAAAAAATGTGTCAACCTATACTTCTTTTGGTCCAGTTATGCCATAAATATCTTTTATCCCTAGTTAGATTCCGTACCTCTTCATTACTTATCCGTTAAACACAATTAATCTTCAAAATTATTCTTTAACGCCTCATCTCAGAAGCTTCTGCTCTCTTCCTATCTAAACTGTATACTGTCTACATTTCTCTTCCGAATAAGGTTACACCTAGATAAATATCTCTAAAAAAAGAAGACTTCCTGACATTGCAGTTTACATGCGGTGTTAACAAATTCTGGTTTTCAGGAATGTTTTCTTGCTTTTGGCAATTTGCGTATAATATCAGCTCTGCTTCGACTATCGACAGTTATTTTGGTGCTCAAACAGCAAAACTCATCTGTAGGTGCAATATAGAAGTTTGAACTACTGCAGTCCGTTAAGTTATGAAACGTTTCATAATGAGGTCCCCAGTTGTACATGAATATTGTAAGGATCAAACACAGAAACCAAAACTTAAATCCAGTAATTAAATAAAGTAACACTTCAGCTGCAGAGTGTAATATGTTTTTTTTTTCCTTACCGATCAGTTGCAGTTTCTGACGACAGTAGGTGAGAGGCTTAACGTCTTGAGAAAAATTTCCGAAATATGAAGTAAACAAATTTTCTATGAGAAACTGCAATCTCATTTATTGACTATTCCGTCAGTTCTTTGTAAAATATTTTCTACTTTACGAATGAAACACACACAGCACTAGTGTAATATCATAGGACATTTATTATTTGTTACACGAAGTGGTTTTCGGCTGTTAACCTGTCGGCAGGCACAAAGATAAGCATGTCATGCAGTGAAATTTTATTGGATCAGTTATTTTAAACTAGTTCATCCACAGAGTATCTGCATTTCCAGAGATAGAAAATGTTAATGTTTAAATTAGAAATAAAGTAAAAGGGATTATTTCAGTGTAAATGCGATATAAGATTATGTTGCTAAGATAAAATATGTAACACATTAACTAATGTCCTACTGACAAATTATAACCGTTGTACATAGAAGAAAATAGTTGAACGACACACTTCGATGGCATATTCCAAAGATATAGTCTCTATTGTTCATTTTTGGAACACAACCTACGACGAGCTTAGAGACAGAAGTGAGGACACTTTCTTCAGGACCTAACCATCAGTTTGCAGGACAATGCTCAAGCACGTACAGTGCAAGCTGTTACTGATTTTTTTGACTGATGGTGCTGCTAAGTGCTACACCAACTACTGCACTCCCCTGACCTAAGCCCTTGTGAGTTCAACTCGATTTCCAAACTGAAGGAAACACTTCACGGCATTCGCTTCAGAACAGCTACAAATTCGTCGTACAATACACCGCGCCGCTCGAACTCTCAACACAACTGGCACTGCTGAGAGTATCCTACGACTTCCACTTCACTGGCAACGGGTTATACACACAGTAAAACTTTGAAACACGTATCAGTTTTGTACGAGCTGTAAATAAATAGTTGCCACTATTAAAGTTCCAACCCTCGAACAAGCAGATAAGATGTAATAGTGATATTAAGGAGGAAAGTGAGGCATATGTGATTATACAAACTAATTCTTTTCACAAGACGATGGAAATTATAGTAAGTGAAATAAAAGAAGATAGGGCATTTGAGTAAGATGTGTAATTTACAACATGGCCCGGACGGGACTGTGAGTAGTATCTGGAGTTAGAAATGGCGTGTAAGTGAACTGTATCTGGTTATTCAATAATAAGCTTACCTTGACGGACATGGGTTTATTAAGTTCCATTATTCCAGGATAATTGATCTTCCTTCCTTTGTGGAAGCGATGTAATACTTCATGTTTCACCTTGTAACTGTGGTCTTCTTTAAGCAGGTGGTCGGCAAAAGCAGAATCCCCTTATCTAAGTTTTCAACTTCTGTGGTGTTCCTCCAGCCGGGTATATAGTGCCATGCCAGACTCACATTTATAGAATTTGCTACAATTACAAGTAATTTTATATATCCCACTCTTTTCCAAAGCTGGAGTGCTATCTTTAACATAATGCTAAAAGTTTCCAACAGTTTTGGGCACATAAAATCATCTTTTTATGTTCCTAGATTTAAACCTTCTGACTACATCCAGTGAGACTTTTCCTACGTATGGAACTGCGCACCATTTCTTGCGGTATTGTGGTGGAGGGTCAAGGACGGGATAAAAAAGGGAGTGTACCCGTTGTTTCTGCTTTGCGTGCATTATAGAGTGCACTAATGTGGGAGGATAGTCATTGTGTGATGCTATTTGCCTGATTTCATTTAATTCCACTTGGAAGTTGTCGTCACTTATGGGAGTAGATACTAGGCGATGTATCATTCAATGAAAAGCAGCATGTTTATGAGTCATTGGGTGTTAAGAATTTGCCGGTATTACCATATAAGTGATGGTATGTTTCCTACAAATCTTGAAAGTACGAATACGTTCACTGATGTTATGGTTATATCTAAATAATTTATGCAGTTGCCCTCACGCTCCATTCTGAATTTGATACTGTTGTATTTAGAATTTAGTTGCTTGAGGAATTTTTGAAGTTATCTGGTCGTACTCGTTCACAGACACAAAACCATCAGTAAACCTAAACCAGTATCCAAACTTGGAAGATAGTGGTTGATTTTCAAAAAGCTACGAAAATTTCAGCAAGGACTGTACAGAGTGGTGATCCCATTAGCTGGACCCTTCAACTGTTTGTGTATCCTACCATCGAAACGCAAATAATTTTGTGTTAGGCAAGTTGCTGTAGCTAACCCATACTGTAAAACATCGCAGACGGCGTGGCACAAATTTTATGGAAAACGACGCAATTGCCGTGCAGAATGCCGTAATTGTTATATTAATTCTTTCTTCTCAGTCGATAGTTACAAGTTTCGCTCATACAATCGCTTGTTCCAACTGTAGTCTGTAGTATTCCTGAGATTCAGTATTGCGTTATAAGGAGACTTTGATGCCTGTTACACTGTCCAGTTACATTAATGGCATCACCTGTCAAAAGTCTTAATGTCCACCTTCTGCAGCACTGACCGCTGCGATACGTGAAGGAGGAGTGTCAATGAGGTTCTGGAAGATACCGGCTGGAATATGGAACCATGTCGACTCGAGTATTGTGGCCAGTCGCACTAAGTTTCTCGGTTGAGGATCCGATCTCGGTTGTCCCACACATTCTCGATTGGATGTAAATCCGGGGAGTCTGGTGGCCAGGGGAATACGGTAAACTCATTCTGGTGCTCTTCGAACAACGCATTTGAACTGCGAGTTGTGTGACATGTTGCATTGTCCTGCTGGCATTTGCTATCGTAACAAGGAAGAACAAACTCCATGTAGGAATGCACGTGGTCCCCAAGAATAGATATATACTTTTGTTGATCTATTGTGCCTTCCAGAATGACAAAAACACACAGGGAATGACGCGAAAACATTCCTCAGAACGTAATGCTGTTAAAGGATGTTTGATGTCAGTCATTTGACGCTGTATATGCTAACTCATCTGTCCGATGGAGCATAAAACCTGATTCATCTGGAAAGGCCATGTGTTGCTACTCAGTGAACTTCTACTTACAGTATTGGCGTGCAAATTCCAGTTTTCGTCACTGATGAACAGCAGTCGGCATGGGTGCATGAACCTGCCGTGGAAGCACGTGTGCACCAGCGTTCGCCGAACTGTCATTGAGGACACACTGATCGTAGACCCTTGGTTCATATGGGCAGTCAGTTCCTCTAAGTTGCACGTCTATTCGCCCATACTCATCGCCACATCCACTGTTCAGCACTATGTATGGCCCATGGTGCGCAACAGTTGCCTCGGCGCCGATTTTGAACAGCGTATTTTGCCATGCAGGGTATACTTCTTTAACCACGGCTGCAGACGAACAGATTACAAACTTAGTCATTTCGGAAATTCTTCCACTCTTGGCTCGAAAGCCAATGATTATATCCTTCTGGACTTCAGATAAATTGTACCATATCCACATTATGACAAAAGCTGCAGTATTGCCTGCGTTACACATGACACGCTTCATATACACTCCGCTGTCAGCGAGCGGTTACTGCTCGCTGGCATCGAACGTAGGCGATGGTCACATTAATGCAGGAGTGGCCAAGAATTCAGCGTTCAGCCTGGCACACACTCCCCTACCACCACGGCGCGCAATCTGGAGGGGGTAGAGGGGAAAACAGCGAACACTCCGGATTTAAATGGTATTGCAGTCGCACTGCATACGACTATGTTTTATATTTCACATTCCTCTACAACACGGATCAAAAACAAAACAATTTTCACTCTTACTTAATTATTTTTGGTACGCTGAACACATGATATAATGTGGCTACGAAGGCTTTCCCGGCGTAATAATTGATAATATTCTTCTCGGGTATGCAGCCGGATCATAACGTCTTCATGACACAATATTTCCGCGGTCCAACTGGCCGCCATCTTCAGGTGAGAGTGCTGGTGCACGATCTCTCCGGCGAGATAGCGGCCAGTTGGACCGCGGAAATATTGTGTCATGAAGACGTTATGATCCGGCTGCATACCCGAGAAGAATATTAACATGATATAATATTTATCTGGTGCAGATTCTCGACATATGGGCAGTCGCCGACAATTTCACAGATTTTAGCACTCAAGTTGCCACAGATTCGTGACTCATTCAGTTTCATGATCTAAAAGAACAGCTTTCAGACAGATATGTTGGTCTAAATATTGTGACACATTTGCAACCTCATTATGGGGACGTGGAAATTCTACCTGAGGAAAGTAGTGTAGTTGTCGTGTACAGTTTTAACGTCAAAGGAATTTGTCTTTAAAACGAGAATTACCTGAAACATCAGTCAGTTGCATTTGCATAGGCACAGGGGTTGTTTAAACTGAAACAGCAAACGGTCTCGAAAACTGCTCGAAAGCAGGTATGAGATTGGCAGTGTCCTCGAAAAGTTTATGAAATTATCCTTGTAATAATTTTTTTAAGGCCACAGTGAATTCTTCAAACCTCACGTGTTCTTTTACGCAGGTGACCGTAGGGAACTTATAACGCTACCGCGGCCTGTTAAATGCCAAATATGACATAAACCTGTAGTATAGCTTTACCATCTGGGAGGAATTTTGAAATTGACCGTGTGTTAACCTAATGGATAGAGGGTATTGAACTTGAATTTCGTACTATGGCAATTATTAGAAAGCAGAAAGATTTTCATTTTGTAAGAAATGAAAGAAATAAAGTTCCCTCAGATGAAATAATAAACGGGCGCCAGCCTAATTAGGTATAATAATGTGAAAACATTATTTTCAGTGGATTTAAATATACTCTTGCAAAAGAAACTTTCATAAATTCTTTCTTAATGAAGTGCAATGAACACACACAACTACCAGGCGAAATGCACAGTGGATAGCAGTCACTATTAATAGCATAGATTAGGAATCACAGAAATGTAAAAGAGACTTTACTCCTGTTAACTATAATTACTAATTCAACCATTAATTAATTCAGCATAATATGTTCTCAAAGACCTCACGAGACTAAGTGGAACCTGACAAGAGTTCAAACATGACTAACACATACACATCACAAATGCAATAATTTAACACTATACTAAGATATTACATGTTCACTCCACTGTGGAAATGTTCCAGATTTCAGTGGCAAAAACCTAATTGAAATTAACCTTTTCCTACCAGCAAATATTAAAGTGGGGGCCCTAAAACTGTCCCTTCCTTTATAAGCAACTATGCACACATTTCAGAAATAACTTGCACTACATAAATGTTGAATTACAACCCGACCTAAGATTATTAAGCCCTCAATGCTTTATAACTATTTACATTAGGAATATTCTTATTTAGCGTCGGAAACAAATTCAAGGAAAAGTTTCAAATAGGTTTAATATTATGTGCTTTTTTCATTACTTGGCATTACTTGGGAAGCAAGTGATTTTAACTATCAACATTTATAGCCTTTAACACTAAGCTTTGGCACAATCAAAGTAGTAGCAATTCAAAGCAAAATAAAGCTTTTTAACAAGTCTCAACTAATGTACCTCTCTCTTTATCTGTGAAATAAATGATATAACTAGCAACTATTATATATACTTTAGCACCGAAAGTTGGAAGTAAGTTAGTATTTCTTCATAAACAGGATACTCGGTCTTTAGCACTTTTACGATTGGACCCTATTTGGTATCATGAAGAGGACAGTTTCAAAGTTAAAACACGAGTTTTGCAACACTTGAATTATTACTGCAAAAGCACACACAAGCACACTGGTTCATATTGGCATACATATCTGTTTTCCACAGTAGGTAAAGCAGTGGTGCAGTAGAGGTGGCAAGCACGTGGTGGCTATAAGGTCTCCTTCTGGCGGTTTTAAGCTCTATTTAATTCTTCTTGGCGACGTATTCATCATCTTTAGAGCCTTTCCAAATGCGAGAGAACCATTTTACAGCGGGAACCACATGCGAGGCCATTCCATTATACATTTTGTTTCAGAATGCCCCACTTGGCACCTGCGGTATTGACTATGCGACTGCTGGCCACTGCCTGTCTAGCGTGCTCTCTCTCTTACCGCGCAGATTGACCGCCACTTCCACCTTTTCTCGAGAGCCAAGCATCTTCCGTAATGGAGGGGGTTCCCTACGTCTTTTCTATTTCACAATACAGGTTCCCTAAGTATGAACCAGTTTCCTACATACAACCTTGTTTTTACAAACAGACATATTTTATAAAATTCCATTATTTAAACACACCCTTAAATATTTAGAAAATATACATCACAAATTTCCACTTCCCTCCAGCAATTCAAAGATCTTAACTCATACATAATAAACACTTAATAATAAAATTGCACTGTAAAAATTACTCACAATCGATAATGGTGTTAGAAACTGGACTCAATTTTTCAGAATGTGTCCCTCCTACAAAGCGGTTTTCTTTGTAAATAGATCTCCGGCAATTCAGAAATAAGCTGTTTCTCATCTTGCATATTTTTATTGTGGGCAGTGTTCAGGCAAGTCCACTTGAAATGCCTGGTCTGAAATTCATTCCGAATGTTCTACTTATTCATACTCTTCGTTCAGTTCCCCCAAAAACTGTTGAAAGTGACAAAGGAGTGATGCGTACGACTTCAGAAAATTTACTGTTCATACCACGAATTTCTTCAGGTGCTCCATACGTGTAAATTTAGCACAAAGTACTTCTATATGTGCAGAACAATGAATTCCGTCTGTATATCGTCGTAACGTTTTGCTCCTTCTTACATGATACTCCAACGTCGTTTCATAGCAAATTTGCTGTAACCGTCATTAACGTGACTTCATCACATAATTGAGAATTGTCATCCCTCTCTTTTGTCATTCCTATTCATTTTCAAAGTTTTCCCCATGAACAAAGGACCTTGCCGTTGGTGGGGAGGCTTGCGTGCCTCAGCGATATAGATGGCCGTACCGTAGGTGCAACCACAACGGAGGGTTACCTGTAGAGAGGCTAGACAAACGTGTGGTTCCTGAAGAGGGGCAGCAGCCTTTTCAGTAGTTGCAGGGGCAACAGTCTGGATGATTGACTGACCTGGCCTTGCAACGTTAACCAAAACGGCCTCGCTGTGCTGGTACTGCGAACGGCTGAAAGCAAGGGGAAACTACGGTCGTAATTTTTCCCGAGGGCATGCAGCTTTACTGTATGGATAAATGATGGTGGCATCCTCTTGGGTAAAATATTCCGGAGGTAAAATAGTCCCCCATTCGGATCACCGGGCGGGGACTACACAAGGGGACGTCGTTATCAGGAAAAAGAAAACTGGCGTTCTACGGACCGGAGCGTGGAATGTCAGGTCCCTTAACCGGGCCGGTAGATTAGAAAATTTAAAAAGGGAAATGGATAAGTTAAAGTTAGATATAGTGGGAATTAGTGAAGTTCGGTGGCAGGAGGAACAAGAATTTTGGTCAGGTGAATACAGGGTTATAAACACAAAATCAAATAGGGGTAATGCAGGAGTAGGTTTAATAATGAATAAAAAAATAGGAGTGCGGGTAAGCTATTACAAACAGCATAGTGAACGCATTATTGTGGCCAAGATAGACACGAAGCCCACGCCTACTACGGTAGTACGAGTTTATATGCCAACTAGCTCTGCAGATGATGAAGAAATTGAAGAAATGTATGATGAGATAAAAGGAATTATTCAGGTAGTGAAGGGAGACGAAAATTTAATAGTCATGGGTGACTGGAATTCGAGAGTAGGAAAAGGGAGAGAAGGAAACATAGTAGGTGAATATGGATTGGGGCTAAGAAATGAAAGAGGAAGCCGCCTGGTAGAATTTTGCACAGAGCATAACTTAATAATAGCTAACACTTGGTTCAAGAATCATGAAAGAACGCTGTATACATGGAAGAATCCTGGAGATACTAGAAGGTATCAGATAGATAATATGATGGTAAGACAGAGATTTAGGAACCAGGTTTTAAATTGTAAGACATTTCCAGGGGCAGATGTGGACTCTGACCACAATCTATTGGTTATGAACTGTAGATTAAATCTGAAGAAACTGCAAAAAGGTGGGAATTTAAGGAGATGGGACCTGAATAAACTGACTAAACCAGAGGTTGTACAGAGTTTCAGGTAGAGCATAAGGGAACAATTGACAGGAATGGGGGAAAGAAGTACAGTAGAAGAAGAATGGGTAGCTTTGAGGGATGAAGTAGTGAAGGCAGCAGAGGATCAAGTAGGTAAAACGACGAGGGCTAGTAGAACTCCTTGGGTAACAGAAGAAATATTGAACGTAATTGATGAAAGGAGAAAATAAAAAAATGCAGTAAATGAAGCAGGCAAAAAGGAATACAGACGTCTCAAAAATGAGATCGACAGGAAGTGCAAAATGGGTAAGCAGGGATGACTAGAAGACAAATGTAAGGATTTAGAGGCTTATATCACTAGGGGTAAGATAGATACTGCCTACAGGAAAATTAAAGAGACCTTTGGAGAAAAGAGAACCACTTGTATGAATGTCAAGAGCTCAGATGGAAACCCAGTTCTAAGCAAAGAAGGGAAAGCAGAAAGGTGGAAGGAGTATATAGAGGGTCTATACAAGGGCGATCTACTTGAGGACAATATTATGGAAGTGGAAGAGGACGTAGACGAAGATGAAATGGGAGATAGGATACTGCGTGAAGAGTTTGACAGAGCACTGAAAGGCCTGAGTCGAAACAAAGCCCCGGGAGGAGACAACATTCCATTACAACTACTGCCGGCCTTGGGAGAGCCAGCCCTGACAAAACTGTACCACCTGTTGAGCAAGATGTATGAGAGAAGCGAAATACACTCAGACTTCAAAAAGAATATAATAATTCCTATCCCAAAGAAAGCAGGTGTGGACAGATGTGAAAATTACCGAACTATCAGTTTAACAAGTCACAGCTGCAAAATAGTATGGCGAATTCTTTACAGACGAATGGAAAAACTGGTAGAAGCCGACCTAGGGGAAGATCAGTTTGGATTCCTTAGAAATGTTGGAACACTTGAGGCAATACTGACCCTACGACTTATCTTAGAAGAAAGATTAAGGAAAGGCAAACCTACGATTCTAGCATTTGTAGACTTAGATAAAGCTTTTGATAATGTTGACTGGAACACTCTCTTTCAAATTCTAAAGGTGGCAGGGGTAAAATGCAGGGAGCGAAAGGCTATTTACAATTTGTACAGAAACCAGATGGCAGTTGTAAGAGTCGAAGGGCATGAAAGGGAAGCAGTGGTTGGGAAGGGAGTGAGACAGGGTTGTAGCCTCTCCCCGATGTTATTCGATCTGTATATCGAGCAAGCAGTAAATGAAGCAAAAGAAAAATTCGGATTAGGTATTAAAATCCATGCAGAAACTTTGAGGTTCGCCGATGGCATTGTACATCTACATCTACATCTATACTCCGCGAGCCACCTTACGGTGTGTGGCGGAGGGTACTTATTGTACCACTATCTGATCCCCCCTTCCCTGTTCCATTCACGAATTGTGCGTGGGAAGAACGACTGCTTGTAAGTCTCCGTATTTGCTCTAATTTCTCGGATCTTTTCGTTGTGATCATTACGCGAGATATGTGGGCGGTAGTAATATGTTGCCCATCTCTTCCCGGAATGTGCTCTCTCGTAATTTCGATAATAAACCTCTCCGTATTGCGTAACGCCTTTCTTGAAGTGTCCGCCACTGGAGCTTGTTCAGCATCTCCGTAACGCTCTCGCGCTGACTAAATGTCCCCATGACGAATCGCGCTGCTTTTCGCTGGATCATGTCTATCTCTTCTATTAATCCAACCTGGTAAGGGTCCCATACTGATGAGCAATACTCAAGAATCGGACGAACAAGCGTTTTGTAAGCTACTTCTTTCGTCGATGAGTCACATTTTCTTAGAATTCTTCCTATGAATCTCAACCTGGCGCCTGCTTTTCCCACTATTTGTTTTATGTGATCATTCCACTTCAGATCGCTCCGGATAGTAACTCCTAAGTATTTTACGGTCGTTACCGCTTCCAATGATTTACCACCTATGGCATAATCGTACTGGAATGGATTTCTGCCCCTATGTATGCGCATTATATTACATTTATCTACGTTTAGGGAAAGCTGCCAGCTGTCGCACCATGCATTAATCCTCTGCAGGTCCTCCTGGAGTACGTACGAGTCTTCTGATGTTGCTACTTTCTTGTAGACAACCGTGTCATCTGCAAATAGCCTCACGGAGCTACCGATGTTGTCAACTAAGTCATTTATGTATATTGTAAACAATAAAGGTCCTATCACGCTTCCCTGCGGTACTCCCGAAATTACCTCTACATCTGCAGATTTTGAACCGTTAAGAATGACATGTTGTGTTCTTTCTTCTAGGAAATCCTGAATCCAATCACAAACCTGGTCCGATATTCCGTAAGCTCGTACTTTTTTCACTAAACGTAAGTGCGGAACCGTATCAAATGCCTTCCTGAAGTCCAGGAATACGGCATCAATCTGCTCGCCAGTGTCTACGGCACTGTGAATTTCTTGGGCAAATAGGGCGAGCTGAGTTTCACATGATCTCTGTTTGCGGAATCCATGTTGGTTATGATGAAGGAGATTTGTATTATCTAAGAACGTCATAATACGAGAACACAAAACATGTTCCATTATTCTACAACAGATTGACGTAAGCGAAATAGGCCTATAATTATTCGCATCTGATTTATGACCCTTCTTGAAAATGGGAACGACCTGCGCTTTCTTCCAGTCGCTAGGTACTTTACGTTCTTCCAGCGATCTACGATAAATTGCTGTAATTCTATCAGAGACAGCAAAGGACTTGGAAGAGCAGTTGAACGGAATGGACAGTGTCTTGAAAGGAGGATATAAGATGAACATCAACAAAAGCAAAACGAGGATAATGGAATGTGGTCGAATTAAGTCGGGTGATGCTGAGGGAATTAGATTAGGAAATGAGACACTTAAAGTAGTAAAGGAGTTTTGCTATTTGGGGAGCAAAATAACTGATGATGTTCGAAGTAGAGAGGATATAAATTGTAGACTGGCAATGGCAAGGAAAGCGTTTCTGAAGAAGAGAAATTTGTTAACATCGAGTATAGATTTAAGTGTCAGGAAGTCGTTTCTGAAAGTATTTGTATGGAGTGTAGCCATGTATGGAAGTGAAACATGGACGATAAATAGTTTGGACAAGAAGAGAATAGAAGCTTTCGAAACGTGGTGCTACAGAAGAATGCTGAAGATTGTATGGGTAGATCACATAACTAATGATGAAGTATTGAATAGAATTGGGGAGAAGAGGAGTATGTGGCACAACTTGACAAAAAGAAGGGACCGGTTAGTAGGACATGTTCTGAGGCATCAAGGGATCACAAATTTAGCATTGGAGGGCAGCGTGGAGGGTAAAAATCGTAGAGGGAGACCAAGAGATGAATACACTAAGCAGATTCAGAAGGATGTGGTTGCAGTAAGTACTGGGAGATGAAGAAGCTTGCACAGGATAGGGTAGCATGGAGAGCTGCATCGAACCAGTCTCAGGACTGAAGACCACAACAACAACAACAGACGATATATCGCTATCTGCCTCGTGCAGACAGCCACTGGACCTGTGAACGTCCTTCACACCACGAACAAAGAGGGAGTGGTAACCAGCGCTGACACCACGGTACCGCCGAAGAATGCCTCACCGCAACACTCCACGAAGCATAGCGTTGTTCCGCGCAGTTCCGTGAAGGACCGAGCAAAGCTTCTGCAGGCGGGACCTTGGCCAGCGCTCGGCCCGCACGACCCGCACTCGTGAAGTTTGGCACGCCGTCATCAACACTAAATTAATATGAGTGGACCGTCTATAACTGCTGCTTAAAGTATATTACTAGCCTGGTCTACAGTTTGAGCAACTTGACTGACGGCCTCTTTCAACGATTCAACTGACCGCAAGCCACACTGACATAAGCGAGGTCCTAGGAGCACTATGGGTTCTTGAAGTCGCTTACACTCCACACGGATAAAATGTCATCCACTGCATGATGGAAATAATATTTCATCACACTTATTCTTAAAATTTTATTATCATTCTAATAGTTCAGGCGTCAACTACTAATTTTAGTTCGCAGGAACTATTATCCTACGTTCCAAACATCAAACAACGATGGTGAAAATTTGTTCTACTCTACTAAAAATTCTTAATCAAGTACCACTGTAACTAAAAAGAAATTTCAAAATTCCTCGTGACTGGCTACAGGGAAATGCTCATAGGTTTACTTACACATTGCCCATGTCAAACCTCTCTCTAACCCCTTCCTGTATTTCTGTATCATTCCAATACAGAAATGAATAGAACAATCAATACAACGTAGATACAGTTGTTACTTCTTCAAACTTTCTTAGACTATGTGTTTCGAACTAGAAGATCATTCATAGAAAATTATTTTGAAAATATGTCCAGACAGTTACAAGCTTCTGTGGTCTTAATCCTTGTAAGATGGCAACTTTTTGATGGTTTTATTGGATGTGTTAATATTTGTGAAGGAAAATCATATATTTGACGGATTGTCGTCAGAGAAACCGTTGTTAGGCCACAGTATCTGTGTCTGAGATGGCAGAAACGTGGAGTCGTAGAATCTTTGACCCGCAGTTGTGGATAGCGCCGGTGTGCAGCAGGTGGGAGAGTCGTTGGGTGTACAGTGTAATACATGGACGCACTTTTGGAACTAGATAAGTTTCAGATTTTTTAAGAGGAGGAAAGATGCCTCAGAATAATGCCTGGATAACACATGGACATGAAAAGAGGTTTTAAAATGAAGAACAATGAATTTTAAGAGGTAAAACGTTTATTTTTTTGTTGTAGACTTGTATTGTTGGTCCAGTCCGCAGCTCGTGGTCTCGCAGTAGCGTTCTCGCTTGCCGAGTACGGGGTCCCGGGTTCGATTCCCGGTGGGGTCAGGGATTTTTCCTGCCTCGAGATGACTGGGTGTTATTTTGTCGTCTTCATCATCATCATTCATCCCCATTACGGTCGGAGGAAGCAATGGCAAACCACCTCCAGTAGGACCTTGCCTAGTAAGGCGGCGCGGGTCTCCCGCGTCGCTCCCCTACGCTCTGTAAAGAAGTATGGGACTCATCATCATCATCATCATTGTTGGTCCACTTCACCCTCGTCACAGTCGACTTTTTGATAATTATTCTATTGCTTGATCTCCTGAGTTAATTTAATGTACCATGAAAGTTACTAGAGTAAATGAATTTTCACATTAGAGCCTGTAATTGTTTTCTTTGATAAGTTTCTTTCTAACTGAAATTTCAGAACTTAAAGGTTGAGTCATGTGTTTCATTGGCATTCTGTGCAAGGGATTATACTCCCGATTTCCCTGCACCAATTTTACTTAGTTCTTAGCAGTAGTTTTCTTTTTCTGTGTTGCTATTTCTGCCAGTACTTCATTTTGCATGGGAGATTCGTAATACGTGATTGTTTCATTTCCTTTGCGCAATGTGGGTTCTGTCAGCTTCTTTGTTACACCATGGCCACATGTTAGTGCAGAAATTTTCGTGTGTTTGAGGTTAAATTCTTATACAAGTCGATATTACAGTTTTTTATACACAGTTACCTTCTTTTCTCAAACAGTTTGCATTGGCCAAGTCTACTGAGCGTGAAATTATTGGTTTGCTTATTTATTTGTTTATTAATGAGATCTGTATTCATACACGCAGGATTCTTTTCAATTTCATGTAAGTGATGTACCTTTGAGTTCAGTCGCACATTTAGGTTGTCAGTTCACATTCCCAGGTTTGTATTTATGATAACACACCCACAAGTAAAGGCTGCTCACTTACAGCCTGTTTTTTGCATATGCTACAGATTTTTGTTGGCACAAACTGCACATGCAACTCTTCTAAAGAGTACCGACGTATTTAGAAGCAACTGCTGTGAACAGAAACATGTTACACTTTCGGAATGTATTACGTGACGGTAGTACAGTTCTCTACAACCATTCGAAACACATGTTCGCGACACAGCATCACACATAAAGAAAAAAAAAAAAAAATGAAATAGCCCTCGTTCGCTGTAATGTGAGTGTGTGTCTAATTAAGGGAATAAGTTCAGTAGATTGACTAGTATCTTTATAATGCTTCATAGCAGATGCGCGAGCAGTGCAACAGAAAGTGGAAGAATAAAAGGAAAACAAGTGTCCTGGAATACTAGTTTATTTGAGTTCACTTGATAATCGTCGACAAAACACCAGTTGCTGGCAAATCGGTTAAATGTGCTCAATGACGTAATTTTTGACGCAAAAAATAAAAACGTAGCAAACATTGAACTAGTAAGTGCCTTCGGACAGCAGAAGAGAAATACTCATGGCAACTGCACATCGAACGTCAGTGATGTGCTCCGGAGGTCTGGCATCGCTGGACAGCAGTGCCCCTTCCGGTCATCTGAGGCAGCGCAGGCGGACATGTCATCTGGAGCACCCTCGTGTTCCTTGTTCTTTAAACGAGGAACACTCCCCCGCTCTCAATACGGACGCACAAAACAGATTTCTCTTTCTTTCAGACCGGTGATTCGTGAACGTATAATTGAGTCCACATTGTAATGCTAAGCGCTGTCCAGTTTTTATGCGACCGCAGCTCTCGAGCCGTCCCTGCACTTACTCACAGGTGTTTCCTCCTCAAGCTTTTCTCGCACGGCATCACTGCTCATGGACTTCCAGCACTTGAGTTTCTCAACGACGTGCAGACGTCTCCTTCCTGTTGCTGCGTCTGCCCTTGTTGTGGCTAACAGGGTAACACAGTTTTTTGTTCTTCACAAATTTAACGATATTTTTACGGTGGTTACAGCCAATAATCGTCGTTCCGAAAGTAATGCCACCTTTTTTTGAGACTTTGGATGTCCACGCCAGATGTCGTTGGTGTAGTGATAATACTTGAACCTTGGTGTTTCATTTGCAAGTGGTTCCGTTGTTCTGCGGTAGTTGGCACCAGCAGAGGACTGTTCCAAAACGAAGTCTGAATAGACGTGCATATGGAACAGCGACATGTGAGTGAATTCTTCTCTGCTGAAGAAACTGTACCGATTGAAATCCATCGACGCTTGCTAAAGGTGTATGCAGATGATACAATTGACGTCAGCAACGTGAGGCGATGGGTGCGGCATTATCAAACTGATGTAAAGAGTGTGCCCGTTCGACCCTGGAGAGCTGTCAGACCTCGCAATGAAGAGCGTCTGGACCAATTCATCCGTGCTGATCGGCGGATAACGACCGGAGAACTGTGTGCAAATCTGACTGCTCTTATTTTATTATGATGAGCATTTCTCCCTTTGCAGGTTGGTGACCAGTAAAATATTTTCAGTTTCAGAGGAAAAAGTTGGTGTTTGAAATTTAGGGAAAATGTCTAGCCCAACGAAAAAAATCCTTTGTTTTAATAATTACTATCCCAACTCGCTTATCACATTGATGACACTCTCTCCCCTATTAGGCAATAACACAAAACGAGCTGCCTTTCTCTGAACTTCTTAGATGTCCACTATCAATCTTAGTTTGATAAGGATCCCTTACAGAACAGCAGTACTCTGGCAGGGGACAGACAAGCGTAGTATAGGCATTCACTTTAGTAAACCTGTTGTATCTTCTAACCGTCCCCCCAATAAAACGCAGTCTCGATTTGCCTTTCCCACAACATTATCTATTTGACCATTCCAGTTTATGTAGATGGTAATTCTAATTCCTAGGTATTTAGTCGAACTGTCAACTTTTAAATTTGTCTGATTTATGATGCAAGTAAAATTTAACGACTTTTATTTTTATTTATTTTTATTATTATTATTTTTTTTTTTTTTGCATTTGTGAGGATGACTTCACAGTTTTCCTTATTAGAGACAACTGCCACTTTTCGCACCATGCGGGCATAGTGTCTAAGTCATTTTGCAATTTGTTTTGCTCTTCTGATGACGTTACTTGACGGTAAATGACAACATTATTTGCAAACAATCTAAGACGGTGTCCAGATTGTCTCCTAAATCACTTACATAGATTAGGAACAGCAGAAGGCCTAAACACATCCTTGTGAATAGCTAGGTATCACTTCCATTGCACTCAATGATTTTCCGTCAGTTACAAAGGGCGTTCAAAAAGTATTCGGAGTCGTCTCTATTTTTTTTATTTTTTGCATGAGGAGAATGAAATTTTTTTGTGAACATACTTGGAACATTTAGCTGTACATTGAGCCTACTCAGTGTAGCCTTCATCAGCTGTGACGCATCAGGCCAACGTTCTTTCCATAATGTAAATGCTCTTGGTAAAATTCTGGGGATTGACTTTTACACCATCGCTTGGGACAGGAAATAAGGTCTTTCTTACTATAAAATGTTTTACCGCGCGGGTGGGCCCTCAGATGACCAAACAGATAAAAATCAGACGGAGCCAAGTCCGGACTGTAGGGAGGAAGAGGAACAATTTTCCAACCCATTTTCCTCAGTTTCTCCTGTGTCATAAGGGCTGTATGGGGTTTGGCATTGCCATGGTGTAGTCTGATGAGCTGACCTTGAAGCTGTGGTCTGTGGGTCTTGATGGCAGGTTCTCAAATGGCAAAAGTAATGGTCCCGGTTAATTATGGAGTCAGGTTCCAAAAAGTCAATGAAAATGACACCACAGTGATCCGAGAAGAAGGAGCCATCACATTTCGGCCTGCTGTTCGTGAAAGTCTTCATTTCTTTTCCCGATTTCTCTTGTGAATAATCTAGGCACCCAAAGTGCACAGATTTTTCTGTACCCTAGTGACTGTACCAGTGATACCACTCTACCGAATGACAAACGAGTCGTTTCAGCAAGCTGTCCTGTCGTCACACATCTGTCATTTTGGATGATTTGATCAAGGATCTCCTTATTCACATCACTCACTGCCGTCGATGGTCTACCGCATCGTGGATTGTTCAGTAGAGAGCAATCAGAAATCACCTACTTTAAATCTCTGCAGCCACCGCTGGATACTGCTGCGATCCACTGTGTCCACCCCAAAACAGGGAGGAACTTGCTGTGAATCGATGTGGCAGAGTCATCGCCGGTCTTGAAGACAAACACCATCACCGACCGTTGTGGCAACCTGACCTCTACTTCACGGTCCATTATGGCTCACCTGCAAATGAAAGGAAACACTTTTATACACCAGCTTACAGCTAAATGTTCTGTATGTTCACAAAAATTTCATTCTCATCCTGCAATAAATAAAAAAAGTTAGAAACGGCTGTGCAAAACTTTTTGAATGCCCTTTGTACTACGTACTATGACCTCTCTGACAGATATTCACGAATCCAGTAGAGTAATTGAAATAATACTACACAGGCACGCTTTCTGATTAGAAGTCTGTTGTGAGGAACGGTGTCAAAAGTCTTCTGAAAATCTAGAAATATGGAATCAGTTTGAGATCTCCTGTCGATAGCACCCATTACTTCATGCGAATAAAGAGTTAGATGTGTTCAACAAGAACGATATTTTCTAAATCAGCTCTATGTGTCAATAGACCGTTGCTTTCGAGGTAATTCATAACGTTCGAACACAGAATACATTCCAAAATCGACGTTAGTGATATGACTCTAATTCAGCGTATTACTCCTATTTCTTTTCTTAGGTAATGGTGTGACCCGTGCAACTTCCAATCTTTCGGTATCGACATTTCGTCGAGCGAGCGGTTGTATATACTCCAATATATTTCAGCAAACAGACTTTTTACCATTTCAAGTGGTCCTTGGTGACATCAAATTGTCAATAAAATTTTCCATTTGATATCTTACTTTTCAGATTTTATCATCATAGTCATTTTGAAATCTTATTAGTAAACCTCCCTTCGATGCATTAACGTCCCTTGTAGCGTCTACCACAAGAGTCTGTTTGTTAAACTTCACCGTAACGCTCTCGCGCCAAGTAAACAATTCCGTGTCGAAATGCGTTGGAACGTTTTCCTTGTATCTTCACTATCTCTTCCACTAATCCTACCGGAAAGGATCGTAGATTGATGAGCGACACTCAAGAATCAGTCGAACGACTGTTTTGTAACCAAATCCTTCGTGCATGAACTACATTTCTTCTCGCAACGAATCTTAGTACGAAATTTCCTTCTTTTAGTGTTTATGTGGTCATTCCACTTCAGGTCGCTCGAGATGGTACTCCTATGTATTTTACGATAATTCCTGTTTACAGTGATTGGTTGCTGACAGCGCAATCATTCAGCGGTGGACGTCTTCGCCTGTTTATATGGGATGCGTTACATTTATTTACGTTCTGGATCAACTGCGAGTCCGTGCACCAATGGACGATGCTCTGCACCACTTCTTTCAATTTGCTACAGTATTCTGGCTTTGCAACCTCCGTATAGACAACACTACTGTCCGTAAAAAGCATGATGGAGCCTCCCACGTAATCCATTAAGTCATTAATATACATTGTAAGTAGTAGCGGCACTGAACCATGGCCTTGGGGCACTCCCAAGGTTATCATTAATGTGGCTGCCTGTAAAAATCCTGAACAACTACCTTTTGCAACGTGGACTGATGCGAGACGTGCAGTAAGAGAGTCAGTGAGGTTCTGGAAGGTGTCAGCAGGGATGTGAAGCCATGTCGACTCCAGCGCCATGGCCAGATGTGCCAAGTTTCTCTAGTGAGAATCCATGGCGCCAACAGTTCTATTGAGGTACTCCCTCGGATTCTTGACTGGGCTTAAATATGGAGACTTTGATGTCCAGGAGGTACTGGAAACTCATCCTAGTACTCTTCAAACTAGACACGCACACAGCAAGCTGTGTGACACATTGCATTGTCCTACTGATAGATACCATCGTGCCGAGGAAAAATCTAGGGGTGGAAATGGTGTCTAAGGATAGATGCATACCTGTGTTGATCAGTTATCTTCCATAATAACGAGATCGTCGAGAGAATACCACGGAGACACTCCCCAGATAATAATACTCACGCCTTGTTTGCTTCAGACGTTCAAGGCTGACATCAAAAACGTGATTCATCTGAACAGGCCATGTGTCGCCATTCACTGGACGTCTAGCTGCGGCACTGCGAGCAAATTCCAGTCTTCGGTGCCGATATACACCAGTCAGCATGGGTGCATAAATCAGGCGCCTCCTGCGGAGGCCTATGCGCTCTAACCTTCGCTGCAAGGTGGCTGAGGAGACACTGTCGATAGTCCCTACGTTCATCTGGGCGGTCAGTTGCTCGTAAGTTGGACTTCTATGCAGAACACGATTTGCAGCAAGGAAACCACCACATTCATTTCGATAGGACGCAAGTACTGGCAGGCACAAGCGGATACCATGAAAGGGAGGCGATAGAGATTGCTAAACACCCCAGGAATTTCAATAGGAGGGAGGTGGGCATAAAACTGGATGACATCTGGATCCCTGTTCTGAAGAGTGTGTACCAGTCTTTCACCATGGAGTAATGACAACGGAGGGCGATGGCAACAGACAACTCCCAGTTGCGCTCGGCTACTGAAAACGTGTGACGTCACGCCAAAGCGGAAGAGCACGCGTAAACCGAATTTTGCAGCACTCTGTAGCGAGCCGCCAACAGCCTTGCCACACTGGTAGCACTGGCTCCCGTCAAATCACCGAAGTAAGGCGCTGTCGTGCTTTGTTAGCACTTGGATGGGTGACCATCCGGTCTGCCGAGCGCTGTTGGCAAGCGCGGTGCACTCAACCCTTTTCAGGCAAAACTGAGGAGCTGCTTAATTAAGAAGTAGCGGCTCCGGTAAAGTGACATACGGCCGGGAGAGCGGTGTGCTGACCACATGCTCTTCTATATGTGCATCCAGTGACGTGTGTGGGCTGAGGATGACACTGCAGCCGGTCGGTACCGTTGGGCATTCACGGCTGTTCGGACGGAGTTTAGTTTTGTAGCGAGCCAGGGTGTGAAACGAACACTCAAAGAAGCTACGAGCCCCCTTGAAAATGTCCGCGCGACTGCTACGGTCGCAAGTTCGAATCCTGCCTCGGGCATGGATGTGTGTGATGCCCTTAGGTTAGTTAGGTTTAAGTAGTTCTAAGTTCTGTGGGACTGATGACCTCCGATGTTAAGTCCCATGGTGCTCAGAACCATTTTTAAAAATGTCCACCGCAGATGGGGACGGAACGTTGGGCGTCAATGTCTAATTCATTCGATAGCTCCATAATAGCCCGTAATATTTTATTAATTGTGGTCATGATGTTTAATAAAGAGAACTTTGCTGAATCGGAATCTCGCAGCAAAAATTTACACTCATGCAATGGTCATTAAACTGCAATTTAGTAAATTAGAACAACCATTATATCGTCTCTCGTTTGACTGAATACGAAACCGATCAACCACATTTAAGGAACCTTGCCCCTCCGCAGAGCTGATTCGTTACAAGTTACAAAGCGTAGCGGCACTGACCTTAGAACTCACCTGTAGCTTCAGAAATTACGGTCATGCGCGTGAGTAAGGGATCGCGTGAGTTAGGGAAATATTTTTTTTTTATTTCGGCTAGAAGTGGAAGAAAAAAAAATTGTTCGACGAATTACTGGAAAGAGAAAGGTTTACTTCCATGACCCACGGTTCAGAAACGGGTCAGACAAAAACGTAGGTGTCATCAATGGGGAGGAGGTTTCTTGCTGTGAATGGGCAGCCACCAACGGCGGCTTCGTGACTGGACGGCTGCGATTTGACGATACGTAGGTCACGTCTGGCACGAGGCTCCGAGCTAATGCGCGCAGCACGAGTCTTCAATGGAGGATGCAACCGGTTCTTGGGGGCACTCGGTGCAACCTGAGTCGGTCTCTGAAGAGATGTAAACGCTCGCCTTCGACAATGTAAGGATGATGAATACCGAGCAAGTCCAATCTCTTTCGCAACTAAACAATAATCAAAATATCCACGGATATTTTGATTATCAAATACGCCGGGAGAAACTCAAGAATCACAACTAAACAATAATTTCTTCTTGTACGAATCAATACCCTCCATGTATCATCTAAATGATGGAGCCATTTTAACCACCGTACGCTGTCCGTTTCGTTCCTTTAATCTACGATGCATGTTAGATCTACATCTACATCTACATCTACATTGATACTCCGCAAGCCACCCAACGGTGTGTGGCGGAGGGCACTTTACGTGCCACTGTCATTACCTCCCTTTCCTGTTCCAGTCGCGTATGGTTCGCGGGAAGAACGACTGTCTGAAAGCCTCCGTGCGCGCTCTAATCTCTCTAATTTTACATTCGTGATCTCCTCGGGAAGTATAAGTAGGGGGAAGCAATATATTCGATACCTCATCCAGAAACGCACCCTCTCGAAACCTGGCGAGCAAGCTACACCGCGATGCAGAGCGCCTCTCTTGCAGAGTCTGCCACTTGAGTTTATTAAACATCTCCGTAACGCTATCACGGTTACCAAATAACCCAGTGACGAAACGCACCGCTCTTCTTTGGATCTTCTCTATCTCCTCCGTCAACCCGACCTGGTACGGATCCCACACTGATGAGCAATACTCAAGTATAGGTCGAACGAGTGTTTTGTAAGCCACCTCCTTTGTTGATGGACTACATTTTCTAAGCACTCTCCCAATGAATCTCAACCTGGTACCCGCCTTACCAACAATTAGTTTTATATGATCATTCCACTTCAAATCGTTCCGTACGCATACTCCCAGATATTTTACAGAAGTAACTGCTACCAGTGTTTGTTCCGCTATCATATAATCATACAATAAAGGATCCTTCTTTCTATGTATTCGCAATACATTACATTTGTCTACGTTAAGGGTCAGTTGCCACTGCCTGCACCAAGTGCCTATCCGCTGCAGATCTTCCTGTATTTCGCTACAATTTTCTAATGCAGCAACTTCTCTGTATACTACAGCATCATCCGCGAAAAGCCGCATGGAACTTCCGACACTATCTACTAAGTCATTTATATATATTGTGAAAAGCAATGGTCCCATAACACTCCCCTGTGGCACGCCAGAGGTTACTTTAACGTCTGTAGACGTCTCTCCATTGATAACAACATGCTGTGTTCTGTTTGCTAAAAACTCTTCAATCCAGCCACACAGCTGGTCTGATATTCCGTAGGCTCTTACTTTGTTTATCAGGCGACAGTGCGGAACTGTATCGAACGCCTTCCGGAAGTCGAGAAAAATAGCATCTACCTGGGAGCCTGTATCTAATATTTTCTGGGTCTCATGAACAAATAAGGCGAGTTGGGTCTCACACGATCGCTGTTTCCGGAATCCATGTTGATTCCTACATAGTAGATTCTGGGTTTAAAGAAATGACATGATACGCGAGCAAAAAACATGTTCTAAAATTCTACGAGAGATCGACGTAAGAGATATAGGTCTATAGTTTTGCGCATCTGCTCGACGACCCTTCTTGAAGACTGGGACTATCTGTGCTCTTTTCCAATCATTTGGAACCCTCCGTTCCTCTAGAGACTTGCGGTACACGGCTGTTAGAAGGGGGGCAAGTTCTTTCGCGTACTCTGTGTAGAATCGAATTGGTATCCCGTCAGGTCCAGTGGACTTTCCTCTATTGAGTGATTCCAGTTGCTTTTCTATTCCTTGGACACTTATTTCGATGTCAGCCATTTTTTTCGTTTGTGCGAGGATTTAGAGAAGGAACTGCAGTGCGGTCTTCCTCTGTGAAACAGCTTTGGAAAAAGGTGTTTAGTATTTCAGCTTTACGCGTGTCATCCTCTGTTTCAATGCCATCATCATCCCGTAGTGTCTGGATATGCTGTTTCGAGCCACTTACTGATTTAACGTAAGACCAGAACTTCCTAGGATTTTCTGTCAAGTCGGTACATAGAATTTCACTTTCGAATTCAATGAACGCTTCACGCATAGCCCTCCTTACACTAACTTTGACATCGTTTAGCTTCTGTTTGTCTGAGAGGTTTTGGCTGCGTTTAAACTTGGAGTGGAGCTCTCTTTACTTTCGCAGTAGTTTCCTAACTTTGTTGTTGTACCACGGTGGGTTTTTCCCGTCCCTCACAGTTTTACTCGGCACGTACCTGTCTAAAACGCATTTTACGATTGCCTTGAACTTTTTCCATAAACACTCAACATTGTCAGTGTCGGAACAGAAATTTTCGTTTTGATCTGTTAGGTAGTCTGAAATCTGCCTTCTATTACTCTTGCTAAACAGATAAACCTTCCTCCCTTTTTTTATATTCCTATTAACTTCCATATTCAGGGATGCTGCAACGGCCTTATGATCACTGATTCCCTGTTCTGTACATACAGAGTCGAAAAGTTCGGGTCTGTTTGTTATCAGTAGGTCCAAGATGTTATCTCCACGAGTCGGTTCTCTGTTTAATTGCTCGAGGTAATTTTCGGATAGTGCACTCAGTATAATGTCACTCGATGCTCTGTCCCTACCACCCGTCCTAAACATCTGAGTGTCCCAGTCTATATCTGGTAAATTGAAATCTCCACCTAAGACTATAACATCTATGTATGAATGTGAAAAATTTCACGGTATGCTGCTGAGCGAATTTGCTAGGGATATCAAGCTCACTGTTGGTAAGACTTTTGCCTAAATGACGTGTGGTGAAAGTTGTTCCTGTAATTTGGTTGGTATGTACACGACCATATTTGTAATATTCGTCATATGTATGTGCAAGAATGTATCTGTCCCCACATAACATGAAACAAAAATAAAAATTTAATGTGACACACAAATCACCAGTATCGTACATTTGATAATGTTCTAAGGCCGAATCTGGCCAGTAATGTAATTTATAAACGTGGTGCGTTAAATGACTCTCACTGAGAGTCTGCGGTGGTTAAAATGGTCCCATCACTTAGTTGTAACGAAACGCTAAGGAGGATTACTAGGAAATAGTTTGAGTTTAATCATAATATGTCTGCTGATCTAGCCCAAACATTGCAACTCATGCTGCAACATACTGAAACAGAGAATTATAGTCTTTCATTGTAGCTTATTTTGGCATTGGCAGTGTAAAAGAATAGTGAAGGTAGCTATGATGCGTGCTTATGTAGTGTAGTACTATTTTCGGTTCTTACCCTGTGGTGCAGTTGTCCGCTGCAGTGGGAAGCTGTTAAAGAGGCTTCTTTAGCGTTTTTAATCAGTTCTGAGGCTTAAAACGCACGTAGTCCACTCCAGTATTAACTCACTACCTGTTCTGCACCCTGCCTGCATCTACAGCATCACTACTGATAAAAAAACCAAAGAAGCGTCATTACTGCAGTGGACTACTGCACCACTGGGTTAAGACAATTACAGAATTACGGCATAAAGAGAGGCTGAAACCCTGTTGCCCAGTGTATAATTCTCTCTTGAATAACATTAAGAGTAAACCATCAAAAAACTTAGCTTGACATACTGGCAGAGAATTTGGATTCAACCCAAACAGCTGCCGAACCACTATATGATGATCAGGTAACTTACCCATCCTGCCACTAATAGTCTGAATGACTACCTCCACGACAGGACCCACGGAGGTGCGTCACTTACACGATGCTAATCGCTATTAAAGGCTAGTCTACGTAGCTGAGAACAAGAAACAGGAAGTTATTCTATCTGAAACTAGAGAATGTCATTGAGGACATCCGTTACAATAGCCGCCGCGGTGGCCGAGCGGTTCTAGGCGCTCTGTCCGGAACCGCGCGACTGCTACGGTCGCAGGTTCGAATCCTGCCTCGGGCATGGATGTGTGTGATGTCTTCGGTTAGTTAGGTTTAAGTAGTTCTATGTTCTAGGGGACAGATGACCACAGATGTTAAGTCCCATAGTACTCAGAGCCATTTGAACCATCTGTTACAATACACAGTATAAGTTAGTAATTCAGTTGATCTACTTGTCAAGTTACCATCTTCTGCGCTTTATAGCTTTGCTAGTTCGTCCTAGTAACAGTGCGGATATCTGCTGGATACCATACTGTACGTGTGTATGTTACACGTTATGCTACGGTACCCCTTAGCTAACGCGGCTATAACAAGGGATATGGAATTTCATGAGCACATACCGTACTCACAACAGACTCCGTTGTTGTACCTGCAGTTCTGAGTGTACATTTCTCTCGTAAAATTTGCCGAAAGACTAGATGATACATCTCCATCATAATCTTGAAATTTTCAATAAAATCTACCTTCCAGATTTCGTAGTCTTTACTAACACGTAGAATGAAGGCTTTCACGACCGGGTGACATGGCTGTTGATATACTTTCCGTGATGTGAGGTCGTGGTCCAAGAACTTTTCTGCTCCTTACGTTTCGTCCAGGACTGCGCTGAACTTCCTCAGAGGCGCTGCTCCGCTGAGTCTTGCCGACTGACTGGTCGGGTGTCTGAGAGCGACTTATATATTGTGAGAAAGGGGGGCGTGGTTCAGGTGACACGTGATGAGCAGTGATAATCCATAGCAAAGATAAGGTTGACTATCGATTACCACCTTGTCAAAGATAAAAATTGTTAGCAATTTTGTAGAGCCACTGTCCATATATCGCAAAGTTTCATAGCCTCCTCTTTCCTATTAAAATTATCGTGATGTTTATAAATTTCAATAGCTTCTCTATATAGCCGTGGATAGTAATTTAACGTTGTAGATAAAACTTCGGTATCCGAAAACTTCACTTGGTGGTTGCCTGGTTGAAGAGCATGTTCCGCTACAGCTGATTTTTCTATTTTTCCAAGTCGACAAAGACTTTTATGCTCTTTCAGTCGCGTGTTTACGCTTCTTTTGGTAGTACCAATATAAACTTTACCACAGGTACATGGAATTTTATACACACCACATGTCGACAGGGGAGGGCGTTTATCCTTCACAGACCGTAGTACTTGACTTATTTTTTTTGTTGGTTTAAAGACAGGTTTTATGTCATGTTTTCGTAAAATCTTACCGATCCGATCTGTTACTTTTTTAATAAAAGGGAGAACTACTGTATTTTTCTGTCGTTGTGGTTCATTCTTATCTTTTGGTCTTCTATGCCTTGGACGCAAAATTCTATTTATCTCTTTTCTTGAGTAGCCGTTTTTTTCAAAACCCTGCTTCAGATGTTTCACTTCAGCATCCAAATGTTCAGATGTACATATAGAAGACCAAAAGATAAGAATGAACCACAACGACAGAAAAATACAGTAGTTCTCCCTTTTATTAAAAAAGTAACAGATCGGATCGGTAAGATTTTACGAAAACATGACATAAAACCTGTCTTTAAACCAACAAAGAAAATAAGTCAAGTACTACGATCTGTGAAGGATAAACGCCCTCCCCTGTCGACGTGTGGTGTGTATAAAATTCCATGTACCTGTGGTAAAGTTTATATTGGTACTACCAAAAGAAGCGTAAACACGCGACTGAAAGAGCATAAAAGTCTTTGTCGACTTGGAAAAATAGAAAAATCAGCTGTAGCGGAACATGCTCTTCAACCAGGCAACCACCAAGTGAAGTTTTCGGATACCGAAGTTTTATCTACAACGTTAAATTACTATCCACGGCTATATAGAGAAGCTATTGAAATTTATAAACATCACGATAATTTTAATAGGAAAGAGGAGGCTATGAAACTTTGCGATATATGGACAGTGGCTCTACAAAATTGCTAACAATTTTTATCTTTGACAAGGTGGTAATCGATAGTCAACCTTATCTTTGCTATGGATTATCACTGCTCATCACGTGTCACCTGAACCACGCCCCCCCTTTCTCACAATATATAAGTCGCTCTCAGACACCCGACCAGTCAGTCGGCAAGACTCAGCGGAGCAGTGCAGTCCTGGACGAAACGTAAGGAGCAGAAAAGTTCTTGGACCACGACCTCACATCCCGGCAAGTATATCAACAGACTTTACTAACACGCTATCGGATTTGCTACTTTCAGAGAGTGCTGTACTAAAATAAAAAGAACTATAAGAAAGTGTTACAAAATTAATAAACAATCACATTTACTTATAATAAATGGACAGACAATACAATAAGCTAATGTGGGATAAAACATGATTTACAAGTTCTGAATTCAGTACTACATCTACATCTACGAGGGGCGTTCAGAAAGTAAGCTCCGATCGGTCGCGAAATGGAAACGACTATGAAAATCCGATAAAGCTTTGCACAGATGTGTTGGGTAGTGTCTCTAGTATAACCCCAGTTAGCATCACGTCGCTCTTCTCATTTCTGAGCTCGCAGTGAGTGCGTAAAGATGTCTAGAAAATAGTGTCTGCCGCCAAGTACGAGGGCCTGGTGAGAAATTTCGCCTGAAGCTATGCAGCTAACATTACGTAACTGTCGTGCTGTTTCGTCTTCACGACAATTCTCAGCCGCATTCTGCAGGGGCAATGAAGATGCTCCTGCATCGTTTTCAAATGGAAATGTTAGATTACCCACAATACAGTCCGCAATTGTCTCCCCATGAGTTTCATCTCTGGTCACATGAACCGCTGTCTTTGAAGACAACATTTTGACACAGACAACGAGGTGTAGGCCAGCGTGGAGAATTGGCGGAAAGCACTGGCGGCTGCCTTCTATGATGATGCTATTGAAAAGTTGGTACAACGCTATGACAAAAGTCTAAGTCAGAACGGCGACTACGTAGAGAAGTAACTGAAAGGTGTAGCTAATTGTTACAAGTAAAACATTTCTGATGTTCACTGTGGTTTCAATTTGGCAATCAATCGGAGCTTACTTTCTGAACAGGCCTCGTACATTCATAATCCGCAAGCCACCGGGCGGCGTGTTTCGAAGGGTACCACGTGCCACTACTAGTCACGTCCTTACCTGTTCCACTCGCAAATCGAGCGAGAGAAAAGAACTGTCTGTAAGCTTCCGCACGAACCCTAATTTCTCTTATATTATGTTCACGGTCATTACGAGACCTGTGTCCGCCTGCTTAACTGAGTGGTAGCGTGTTTGCCTACCATGCAGCGGGCCCGGGTTCGATTCCCGACTGGATCGGAGATTTTCCCCGCTCGTGGACTGGGTGTTCTGCTGTTCTCCTCCTCATCGTCATCATCGACTCGCAAGTCCCCAATTGTGGCGTCACGTGCAATAAGACTTGCAACTCGACGGCCGAACTCCCCCGGATGGGGCCACCCGGCCATCACTGCCATGCGATCATTTCATTTCAAGTGAAATGTACTTGGTGGCAGATGGTCGTTCAGCAGTTGTCTTCGAGTGCCGGTTCTCTAAATTTTATCTACAGTGTTCCTCGAAAAGGAGGTCGCCTTCACTTCAGTGATTTCCATTTGATTTCCGAAGTATCTCCTAATACTTCCGTGTTGATCGAACCTACCGGTAACAAATTTAGCAGCCCGCCTTTGAACTGATTCGATGTCTTACTTTAATCCGATCTGGTGCGGATACCAAATACTCGAGCAGTACTCGAGGATGGGTCGCATTAGGATCCTATATACGGCTCCTTTATAGATGAACCACACTTTCTTAAAACTCTTCCAGTAAACCGAAGTCGACCATTCGCTCTTCTACTATATAGCTTTGCAACGGTGCGCGTAGATAATTAACAGATGTGACTGTGTCAAGAAGTACATTACTAACGCTGTATTCAGACCTTACGGGAGTGTTTTTCCTAGCCATCTGCCTTAAATTACAGTGAGTGCAACAGCAAAATAAAGATAAATATAACGAAAGTATCAGAACGTTAATAAAAAATCACATATATTTAACATAAATGGCCAGACAGTGCAGTCGCCTAATAAGATTAAAATAAAGTTCTGTCTGAAACTGCTTTATTTCTAAGTTATGCTGCACGATGTCATTCGTGGCATGCATTACATCATGGGCCAGAACAGCTTTTGACGAGTCGTGCTCGCCTTCATATCGACCGATGTTGCTTTGTCGACGGTGCCCCTGCAAATTTCCTTTCGGAGGCAGCAGATTATCTCAGGGTTGCTCATCCCGATAAGTGGACAGGTCATGCAGGACAATTTGCTTGGCCCACTAGATCTCCGGATTTTAAACCCCGGACTTCTAATTTTGGTGCCGGGAAGGGAGCCAATGTGTGGTGTTACAACTGAGAATGTAGCACAACTGCAGCAGCGAACTGAAAATAACTATGCAGAATGAGATGAATTGAGCCTGCAACGAATCGAGAGCGGTAAGGAGACGAGCACGTCACTACCTTCGTCTACATGGACATCATTTCCAATATGTCCTGGGTAAACGTACAGTATGTAGTTGAGTTGAACTTCGGGCTGTTTCGTGTTGCTCCTTTCCGAGAAGAATTAAATTGGTGTTGTTTGTGTTGCTCTTTTCATCCCTACTCTGCTGCATAGCTCTGAAATAAAGCAATTTCAGAACAAAGCTTTATTTAACATTTTACTCTTGTCTTCAGGCATACATTACACCCACGAAGTGCGTACAATTACTTTTGAATTACCTTTTATAATGTATCGGTTGTAAGCATTTTTGAATTTATATGCCTCCAGACGAAGTTGTATTTTATTGTAATTGTTAGTTGAATTCACTAAATTTTTATGTAAAACAGTATTTTATCTTAGCCCAACCATTACCCAGAGGGCTTTGGCTATTCAGGATGATGTTAAGAGAGGTTAGCTAAATGGATGTCTAAACAGCAGCCTCAGCTGGGCTAAGGCTTCATACATGCCTAAGTTATATCGGAATACATGATGTTATAATTACGAAAAGCCTACATAACTACCTATAACGGACGTAATTACGGAACTGGAATTGTGTACAACTATGACATGACTTCCGACAAATGCATCGTTTCTGTGTTTAATTATTGTATTTATAGCACTAATGATAGCTGCTTTGTTACCTGATATTTAGATCTGCAGTAAAAAGATATATGATATTCCAATCGAAGCTGAGCTTCTTTCTGTCATCGATAACATCAAAATCGTGGGGTACAATCATTCTCATGGAAAGGTAAACTAGTAAAACTTTTTCTTATACGTGTGTTTTAGGTTCAAGTCACTCAAATTTCATTTAAATATTTTCCTTTCTCAGTGACTTCCGAGTTTTAGAGACCTCAAGAACTGCAGCGCTAAGGTGACACTTAATTAAAAGATCAATACTATTCAAATTCCTCCGTTATTTCCTCTTTTTCCTACATATTTAGATCTTTAGCGATTTCCAGATATAGCGAGGAAAATTTGGTTGAATTTTTTGACCATTCAGTACCCCTGCCGGGACTTTTCCAGTGTCCAATACCTGTAAAATTTCTCCCACTCCATTGGGCCATAAGGTACAGCAACAGTATGTAGAATATTTGAATTAAAATGGTCTTGGTTGCAACTAATTCTTTTTTATTAATCCCGCTTTTCGCCTTCGCGGGGTATCTACAGATTATCTTAAAATTTTTATTTTACAACAATTTAAAGCCATAAAAAAGGTCTGCCCTGGACTGAAGCACGCGTCGTATCAGATCACCCCGTAGAGGAAAGAATAGATCTCTGCAGGGTTATAAGATTCGAAGCTTTCTTCAGTCTAGCAAAGACGCGATTTATGGCTCTAAATTACTGTAAAAGGAAAATTTTAAGATAATCTGCAGATGCCCCGCGAAGGCGAAACGCTTTATTAATGAAAAAGCATAAGTTGCAACCAAGACTGTTTTAATTCAGTCATCAAATATACGTTTCATGCCAATTTCGGTGGATAGAATAATGACTCTTAAAGCCACTGTGTCACTGGTCTTGAGAAATTGCAGGTATTCATGATAACGCAAGAGTATTTCTGCCCTGAAAATACGACAGAAACAGTTTACTGAATAAATGAATGCAGTGCTCTGCCAAGAAGGTTTCTGCCGTAACTTCTTTACTAGTTGGTTATAAGCGACAAATCACAAGTTAACTTAGATGTGATGCTGGGAAAATATATTGGTAGCTGTGTTACCTTCACCACACTAACATGTGAGAGTTTTGACAACTATCGATTCCACCACAGGTGAACTTCGCTTGAACAGGCTCGGCAGACTCTATTTGTTATTGACAGTTGGCCAGTCACAAAGTTCTTTCCGCTTGTACATTATTTCCGTTTCGTATGTACTTCATGAACTGTTGGTGATATTGACGCAAGCTGTGAGAGTGGACGTCCATGAAAATGTCCAGCTTTGATGATGATGATGTTTGGTTTATGGGGCGCTCAGCTGCGCGGCGGTCAGCACCCGTACAAAGACCCTATTTTTGCACACACAAATTTTTTTCAGTCCAATCTAGGCACTGCCACGAATGATTATGATAATGATGAAATGGTGAGGACAACACAAACATCCAGTCCCCGGGCAGAGAAAATTCCCAACCCGGCCGGGAATCGAACCCGGGAACCCGTGATCCTGAGGCAGCAACGCTGAGCACTAGACAACGAGCTGCGGACTATGCCGAGCTGTGTAGAATGTCTCGCAAGGATTCTCGTTGAGCTGCAATCAACTGCTTAAAGTATATGTTCCACTTCATTTACATCTTATTGTTCCTTTTAGTTCTCTGGAAAGTAGACGCAGCAGACAGAAACTCAGTAACATAGCGTCTCCATGACCCTTTGTAACACTGTTGTATGGAATTTTCTTCTTCTTCTTCCTCTTCTTCTTTTTTTTTTTTAACTCACTTAATCTTGCATTTTCATTGCGGTGGCCGTACTCGCACACCACGGCACACAGGCTACACTACTGTGCCCCTGGCTTTCGAAATCAGACATTCTTTCGCGAAAGCATAACTGGTAATCGCCTTCTAGTGGCCAATGCGGCAAGTACTGTCGACTGAAACGTGCCTTTCTTGTATTATGAGACATTTCAAAGAAAAGTTTCTCATCAAGCGACGATACAAAATATTTCGAATGGCATAAAACTTCACACAAGCTAATTATCGCGACAAGAAAGCACGTTCATATGACGATGGGAAGTTTATTTTTCATGCTAGCCCGTGAAGTGTTTGTAAACTGATTATTCTGAAAAATGTAAGCTGGTCGGACGACCTCAGAAGATGTCTCCTGCAGATGGAGACGAAACGTTAGGCGGAAATTTTATACATCGACCACGGCCTCAACTGAAGAGTGTGATCTGTGGTTAACAACACTTAAATATACCACCATCTGCAGAAGAAAAAGGAGAAAGAAAGCTATGCATCACGCCATTAAATTTGTTGGGTATCGTCACTCTTCGATCACGTGTGACCGAGCTGTTGAGAACACATCCTATGCAAAAAGTTACGTAAGATAAAGAAAGACGATAGGAAGATTAATTTCAGGGAGATTCTGTCTTCGATTAACGATGTGATAAAGATACAACACGAACGGTGTTCGGTCGTTTCACTGCCGAATAACCGGAGATGGTTCAAATGGCTCTGAGCACTATGGGACTCAACATCTGAGGTCATCAGTCCCCTAGAAATTAGAACTACTTAAACCTAACTAACCTAAGAACATTACACACATTCATGCCCGAGCCAGGATTCGAACCTGCGACCGTAGTGGACACGCGGTTCCAGACTGAAGCGCCTACAAACGCTCGGCCACTGCGGCCGGCTCGAATAACCCGCTCCTAACTTTGCGCCGTAGGCCCCTATAAAGCGTACAGATAAAATGAAAATTACTTTAGTGACAAAGAAAGTGAAGGAGGTGTTGATTCTAAAGCAATTACACACGACTATGTATAAGAAATAGGTCAATTACTGCCATCAAACAAGAATACATTGCGCTTACATTCGATCTCTCCGAACTCATGGAGGAAAAATGTACAGAATCACTTACAAGACAAATGAACTTCCACATTCGTTTCGTATAAACGATATAGAGTATTAGTTCTACAAAATACCAGACGCTTGAGTTCTTGGAAAAATATTTACCTTGATTACGAATAGAAAAATTAGCTCTTTGATTTTCTTTATAACTGTCTCACACGTAGCTGAATGTAGCTACACAGAGTGAACATTAATAAAACCGACACATTGCAGTGATGGATTCCGTACTGGAAATAGAGGAAGAAAGGTCAAATGAACATGGATCGGAAAAGCATCGTCGCCGCGGTAGATGGAGCTGACAAATGACAGTTCCTGTGACCTTTGTGAGTTGCAGGCTGTGTGATTGACGCAGCGTACTGTAACAAGCGGAATGGTCCGGTATTCATGTGGGGAACAAGCCGAAATGGTGTTTGCGTATGGCCAAGCAGATGGAAAAGATCGGGAGTCGGCACGGTTATACCAAATCAAGTACCCTCACGGGCACCAACCGCATAGCACAACATTTCACGTCCTTTTTGAGCATTTGTGTGCTCATGGGTTCAGGGAGATGGCGGACTGTGCGTATACCAGATTTTGAGGAACGGGTTCTGCAGGATATTGAGACTAACCCAATCACAGGCTCCAGGCTACTGGCCTGCCGATATGCTGCAAGCCAAAGTACGATCTCATGTATTCTGCATGACAACCGCTACTTGCCCCACCACCTGCAAGCCCGTGGAAGCCAGTTTAAACATTTGTTGTGACGCAGATACGATACACTTCTGTACTTTGTGCCGTGACGATTTGTTGTCGTTGCAAGTACACCGTCCACTTCTGGACACCTGTTTGATAGGACCTTTTTTCATCCATTTCCAGTCAGGAAGCCGTCAATGCAGTTTGATGGTTTTATTAATGTTCATCCTGCAGAGAGCATTCATTTTGATCTACATGGAGACTAAATGAGTTACCAGAACATGACACAAGATACTCGTAACGTATTAAGAGAACCAAATTTAGTAATGAAAAATAGAACTGTATTTAAAAATAATAATGCTAATAATTCTGTGTGGCACAATGGCCTGGTGCGAGATTTTCAATTGGACGTCATTTCGGTGACATACGTGTGAGAGCCAACCTCACCCGGCATACGCAGGTGGTCACCATCGAAACACTAACAAGGCCTGATAATAACCATAATAATAATAATAATAGTAACATACAACATGCAGATTGTGTACTTTTACAGAACTTAACAACCAATACTGAAAGATTGTGGTATCGACAATGCCGTGTAGAAGGAAACATCTCGTCATTCTCCTAGAATGAAAACCACGCCCGCATTTCGTGGTCGTGCTGTAGCGTTCTCGCTTCACACGCCCGGGTTCCCGGGTTCGATTCCCGGCGGGTTCAGGGATTTTCTCTGCCTCGTAATGGCTGGGTGTTGCGTGCTGTCCTTAGGTTAGTTAGGTTTAAGTACTTCTAAGTTCTAGGGGACTGATGACCATAGATGTTAAGTCCCATAGTGCTCAGAGCCATTTGAAAACCACGGAAAACACGAACAGACCTTTTTGCGCTTTTCAGTATGTTTTAGCGAGGAAAGATTACTCTAACTCAACCAAAAGGACTTATAATTTTCCTGGATGAAACAGTAGAGGCCTAATGATGTTTAATAAACCTCTAGTTTGACACTGACGATCCAGGCTCTTTCGATTAGTATTTAAGTAACTGCTGGACGAATAAGGTTCGTTGCTTCGTCTTATGTTGAGCCCAAAGCTCATTAAGCAGAGACCTCCATGAGCTTCGTGAGTCCGAGTGACTGTCTTCTAGGTAGAAACTTTTTTCCTTCGCAACGGATCTGTGATAAAGTATCGCATCTTATGGCATCAATAAGGCAAGTATGCAATGTAAACACTGGATCACTGGTGCTGGCATTGTTCAGTGTTCTAATAGCAATCGCAGAAGTAGGTGCACATGAGTTCTGTAGGAGAAGATTAGCACTTGCTTTTCTCGAAAGCTTTTCATCCACCTGAGTGTGTTTATTTAGATTAGTTTCATATGGCAGAAAACATAATTGTGGGTTAGAAACTGAATATAGTGTGTGTTGTTATAGTTAAGAGTCAGAATATCAGCTGTGCATCAAGACTTGCTTTTCTCCTGAATATGCATTGCTATATTATTCAATTTCTAAACATTTATGTTAGCATCATTACTTCCTTCAGAAAGCGTTCGATACTGTACTGACACCTAATGAATAAAAAACAAACCTACGGAAATTGAAATGAACTGTGTATTGAAAAGCCTTTAGGGAATAATACTGTAATTCCCATAAGTCTATCGGGGGATGATGCTGTTGGGTACATAGAATTCAGGACGACGTGCAAAGGATTGATACTTGGTGGAGGGATCGGCAGCTGAATTCCAACACAAAGAAATCTAATGCATTTCCGATAAATAGGAGCAGAGACCCGTTGTTATAATACACTACTGGCCATTAAAATTGCTACACCAAGAAGAAATGCAGATGATAAACGGGTATTCACTGGAAAAATATATTATACTACAACTGACATGTGATTACATTTTCACGCAATTTGGGCGCATAGATCCTGAGAAATCAGTATCCAGAACAACCACCTCTGGCCGTAATAACAGCCTTGATACGCCTGGGCATTGAGTCAAACAGAGCTAAACATTTGCATATCACAGCATCTTCTTCCTGTCGGTTAAAGTTCGCGTCTGTAGCACGTCATCTTCGTGGTGTAGCAATTTTAATGGCCAGTTGTGTATTATGCGATTGCCGCAAGACAATGGAAGCAGTTTGGAAGTATACGTACAGAAAAACTGGAAGGGAAACGGCTACTTAGGACTAATCGCACGACGGGAAGATCCCAGACAGAATCATCGCAAGAATTCTCGGGAGGTGTAGTCCACCTCCAAAGGTGAAACTTCCTGGCAGATTAAAACTGTGTGCCGGACCGAGACTCGAACTCGGGACCTTTGCCTTTCGCGGGCAAGTGCTCTACCAACTGAACTACCCAAGCACGACTCACGTCCCGTCCTTACAGCTTTACTTCTGCCAGTACCTCGTCTCCTACCTTCCAAACTTAACACAAGGTCTCCTGCGAACCTTGCAGAACTAGCACTCCTGAAAGCACTCCAAAGGTGTTCGAGTGATTAACCGGCAGTCTAGGTCCCGCGACATATCGGATTGAGACAGCCGCGTGGGATTAGCCGAGCGGTCTAAGGCGCTGCAGTCATGGACTGTGCGGCTGGTCCCGGTGGAGGTTCGAGTTCTCCCTCGGGCATGGGTGTGTGTGTTTGTCCTTAGGATAATTTAGGCTAAGTAGTGTGTAAGCTTAGGGACTGATGACCTTAGCAGTTAAGTCCCTTTTCTCTGCCTCGTGATGACTGGGTGTTGTGTGATGTCCTTAGGTTAGTTAGGTTTAAGTAGTTCTAAGTTCTAGGGGACTGATGACCATAGATGTTAAGTCCCATAGTGCTCAGAGCCATTTTTTAGTGAAGTCCCATAAAATTTCACACACATCTGAACATCTGATTGAGACAGCAAAAAGAGGAGATCGAAAGAAGGTCAGGGCGTTTTTCACGTCTTCATTTAGTAGAGGCGAAACCGTTATGGAGATTCGTAACCAACTACAGTGGCAGACGCTACACGAGAGGAGTTGTGGTTCGCATTGGGGTTTAGTTTTAAAATATCAAGGATGTACGTTTCTAGGAGTCAGCCAACATAGCGCAGGTATGAAGTAAAATTAGAGACATGCGAACACATGATGAGGTTTAGCAACAATCGTTCTTCAGGGTGGAACAGGAAAGGAGGAGATATAGGAGAGGCACGCTCAGTGCTCTCCAGCACACAGTGTAAAGTACCATGCGGTGTTTAGATGAGGTAGAGTTAGATTTGTAAACAACTGTTTTGCATTTTTCTGCTACAGTTAAATGCGAATTGTTAATGAAAATCAGGAATAGAAACGGCCCTCATGTGAAACCTTGAGGAACACTCTATGTTCCATTACCCTAGTTACAATTCAGCTCATGTCGTACTATGTGTCTGTGAAATATGACCCTCGCCTTCCTAAGGCTCTCACAAGACTGAAGCATGTGTACTGCGTTAAAATGACTTTTTAATTCAGTTTATCTGATTACTGAACAGACACACGTCACTTTCGCTGGAATGATATCACTTGCGGCGTACAGTTTCTGGCCCAGCTGCCTTGTGGGAGAGCCACCCCGCGCGCTCTTCCCACGGGAGCAGATAAATCATGGAGCTGTGTAATGATGATATTAGGCAGCGCCCGACGTTGACGGATGGTGGCGTCGCCCACGCCGGCGTGACCCGGCGTACGGTGCGCCACTTGCCGCCCACCGAGACCCGCTGGCAGGCCAAACACGCCGCCCACCGCTTGTTTCTCTTCTTCGCAGCGGAATGATACTGCGAGAGGCCGCGCGGTTAAGTAAGATGTTAACCGAATAATAATTATTCCATTAGCGAGCGCATACCTGCGCCAGCGCCTGCCTCCGGTCGCTCCGTTCTTATTACGGGCCCCACCTAGCCGCGCTGGCCCCTCTCCATCATCCGCGGGTCGCAGTCGCCACTGGGCACGTCTCGCGCTCCGGAATAACTACATAGCCGACCCGCTGCTCGTTTCTCCTATTCGTTAAGGCTCTCGGCTGTCTGAGTTATGGATGCACAGGTCCAACAGCCGCCTGCCGTGCAGGTTCCGTTCTTAATGGAGCTACCTACTCGGTGGACCCCCGCGTACTTCGACGAATCGCTGGTTATGCAAGAAGCTAGTATATGAGGTCAACATTTATGTCTTATATCTTTCGACTCTGCAGAATATAATGCTCCGCATTGTCCACGGAGCTACCGTGTCATCGCGCGAAGCCCCACACACTTTTAACCTCGTCTCACACGGAACAGAAGTCGCTTAAGGGGGATTTACCATCTTTTGGCTCACAAAATCGATTTTTTTAAAAATTACATTTTTGGATCCATTAAAGTGCTTAGAATTCACCCCTGAAACGGTTTTTCCCAATACAGAACGGAAATGTTTGTTATTCGCGGTCGAACAAAAAAATGCACCTGCCTGAAATCGGCCTTTTTCACGCACCAATTTTTTTCTTTCGGAGGAAGAGTTATTGTACCGGTGCTTGGGAGGAAACACACAAAATTCAAATGAGAGTTTGAACGCGTGTGTTTGGAAGTTAGCCCCCAGTCATTTGCATTCTGGTGCGAAGACTGTGGAGATTGTGACTTTCCTGGCAGTGAGCAGCTTCGACGAAGGGTATTCAGCAATTCTGAAGAGCATGACAACAATGGACGTCACCCTCGGACTCTATTCGACGCAGTTCGCCAAGCATTCCGACGACCACCAGATTCAAACGGCCGAAAACCACTTGTCACCGGCCGTACGAGCGGATCTGCGCAGGATGGCCCATATCGAACAGAATGCCCTCTATGAGGAAGAGGAAGGACTAGTTATGGACCTGGAATAGCAGATTGAACGTAAGTTGCATAATATTGCATTTATATGTAGTCAAATTCCGAAGACGGCAAGAGCTGACAAGTGCGAGAATTATCGCACAATCAGCTTAACAGCTCATGCATCGAAGCTGCTTACAAGAATAATATACAGAAGAATGGAAAAGAAAACTGAGAATGCGCTAGGTGACGATCAATTTGGCTTTAGGAAAAGTAAAGGGACGAGAGAGGCAATTTTGACGTTACGGCTACTAATAGAAGCAAGGCTAAAGAAAAATCAAGACACTTTCATAGGATTTGTCGACCTGGAGAAAGCGTTCGACAATATAAAATGGTGCAAGCTGTTCGAGATTCTGAAAAAAGTAGGGGTAAGCTATAGCAAGAGACGCGTCATATACAATATGTACAACAACCAAGAGCGAATAATAAGAGTGGACGATGAAGAACGAAGTGCTCGTATTAAGAAGGGTGTAAGACAAGGCTGTAGCCTTTCGCCCCTACTCTTCAATCTGTACATCGAGGAAGCAATGATGGAAATAAAAGAAAGGTTCAGGAGTGGAATTAAAATACAAGGTGAAAGGATATCAATGATACGATTCGCTAATGACATTGCTATCCTGAGTGAAAGTGAAGAAGAATTAAATCATCTGCTGAACAGTCTAATGAGTACACAGTATGGTTTGAGAGTAAATCGGAGAAAGACGAAGGTAATGAGAAGTAGTAGAAATGAGAACAGCGAGAAACTTAACATCAGGATTGATGGTCACGAAGTCAATGAAGTTAAGGAATTCTGCTACCTAGGCAGTAAAACAACCAACGACGGACGGAGTAAGGAGGACATCAAAACCAGACTCGCTATGGCAAAAAAGGCATTTCTGGCCAAGAGAAGTCTACTAATATCAAATACCGGCCTTAATTTGAGGAAGAAATTTCTGAGGATGTACGTCTGGAGTACAGGATTGTATGGTAGTGAAACATGGACTGTGGGAAAACCGGAAGAGAAGAGAATCGAAGCATTTGAGATGTGGTGCTATAGACGAATGTTGAAAATTAGGAGGACTGATAAGGTAAGGAATGAGGAGGCTCTACGCAGAATAGGAGAGGAGGAGGAGGATATTAGTGTTTAACGTCCCGTCGGCAGAATCGGAGAGGTAAGGAATATGTGGAAAACACTGATAAGGAGAAGGGACAGGATGATAGGACATCTGCTAAGACATGAGGGAATGACTTCCATAGTACTAGAGGGAGCTGTAGAGGGCAAAAACTGTGAAGGAAGACAGAGATTGGAATACGTCAAGCAAATAATTGAGGACGTAGGTTGCAAGTGCTGCTCTGAGATGAAGAGGTTAGCACAGGAAAGGAATTCGTGGCGGGCCGCATCAAACCAGTCAGTAGACTGATGACACAAAAAAAAAAAAAAAAAAAAAAAAAAAAAAAAAAAAAAAAAAGAAAGTAGTCAAAACGTCAATCAGTTTCTTCTCGAAATGACTTCTTTAATCGCGCGGTACGGTAACTTCAAATCTATTGAACCGATTGGCATGATTCTTTGTTTCCGACGAAGCTAACTAAATTGTCTAGGAATTGCACCACTTTTATTCCTATCCATCAACTATAAATACTTTTACTTGGGCGAAAAGTCGAAAAATCGATGAAAAAAATCCTATGTTTTTCAGATGGCCACCATTTTGTTTCCTATAGTCAAAATAACTTAAGCTAGGTACAACTCCTAAAGAATCCTATATGCTTCGCTAATGTCAACTTAATTTTGATTTCAGATGAGCCGGCTGACCTGTGACATACCGCGTGTGGAGGTCTACATCGAAATTTTGTTTCGTTCCGACGGCACTTCCGCATTTGCTCTTCGACATTTCCGGTCGAAAAAAATCCAGTTTGTAGAGGAAATATCAATAAACATTTTGACCAAATTTTACATTGGTATCTATAACAAATCCCGAGAAAAAATTCTCAAAGAACATGCTTTTTTCGGGCCAAAGATAGTAAAACTTACCCTTAATTTTAATTGACTGCTCGTGCAAAAATCCCAAAATTTCCTCGCCAGAATGTGATTTTTAATATCCACTGAGCCATAATTTTTCCCTGTTTCAATCAGTCTTTGTCCTAATTTAAGAAGCCTGTATGCTAATAGATGGCCTCAAGTTCTATGCACACATTTCCGCACACTTTTCAATCCCTAAATCATTGTCGTCTTTCAAAATATTTGTGGAGTGAGGAAACTGCTGGTCAAATTCACAAACATCTCGTAACACCCTCGAGGCTCCCAAGCGAGTGTTTAGTGACTTTTTAAATAATTTATATTCTGAGATACCTACCGATTTATTGGGAACTTCCTCACAAACATACGAAAATGTTTCCCCAGCTGGATTTGAGCTCTGTTTCGTGACTGGTATACACCTCAATTCTTAATTTCTCCTCAATCGCCTTTAAATTTGTTTCGTTCATTTCGCTGCCCCCACCTTAAATGAGCTGCAAACGTATACCAGGCTAATCATGTTGGATTTATAGCGCAACTTGTCAGGTGCAGCAGGCTGAAAGGGACCCGTGAATCTAACTTGGCTTACGGAAGTCAAAGTTGGCCTACTTTAACCACTGTGCTTCAGGACACTTGTACTCTTGTGTCTCCGTCGCTTTAATTGTTGCGGCGGAGATAGGGGCAGGAAGACTGGAAGCAGAATTTGTACACCTCTGGTAAATACTCTGGGAGAACACACTCGAAGCTGAAATACCACCAGCACAAAGCAAGGGTAACTTCTCCATAGTCAAACACGTGAAGTGGTTGCAAATGTCTATGAGTTTATGGAGAAAGAAGCTGTGCTAGGTGCTCCATTGAAGTTGAAATCCACATAGAAATGACTGGCCGAAGCAACTGGTGTATAGTTTATTTCCGTTCAGCAAATCAACAGAAACTGGGGAGAGTCCAGGCACGTGAATCCTTGAAATTATCCACACCTCGTAAGGAACTTGGAAAATTTTAATGAGTAAGTCTTTCGCCACATAATGAATAATTTCTACATTACAGATAAAAAGCGACGAATTTTAATGGAAATTCATACAAAAGTTACAGAATTCTATAATTTTTGAAGGTTATGTAAACGTAAAATTCTTCTCACTGTAGGATTTAGGTGGAAGAACATGGGAAATAACCGGAAAGTTCTCCAGAAACGAAATAGTATCAGGACAAAATGAATTTCTTGGTTAGAAAGAATCCGATAGTTCAGATGTGTCGTGCAGTTGTCTATATGGATCAGATATATGTTCACACTTGTCACACGGCCTTGTTCGGATGGAACCTGCTGAAACCTGTTTCGGAAGGAAACAGAATTATCATAATCCATGCTGGCAGGAACGACGGTTTTGTACGGAAAGCCTAAATAAGATTTAAATCTGGCGAGAAAACAGGGGATTATTACAACGACGTGGAATTCTCGAATTATGAACAGTGGTTCAGCGAGATACTAATACTTAATCTAATACCTCATACTATCCTCGTTACAGGGAACGTCCCTTTCCTGAACTCAATGAGCAGCTAACTCGTGCTTCAGCTTCGAGCTTCGCGAGGGGAGGAATGATATCCTGGTTAACGCAAAAATGAATTCTTTTCCACAAGGATGTGCTGACACTCCAATTGCACTCATAGATCAAAATGAACAAGCTAGGTCATATAAAATAGACAGTATTTAAACTCAACATGGTCTTGCTGTGTTACGATTTCCTCGATACCACTCACAGTTGAATCCTATAGTTCTGATATGGACAAGAGTAAAGAATAGCGTCTCAGAATGTAGTTTGGCATGCGAAATTGACACTTTATTAACACCTACAAATGAACAAATTGCTTCGATAACAAAAGAAGACAGAAAGAAATGCTGTGAGCGCGTAAATAAAAGTGAAGAACAACATATTTCAGTTGAAGGTCTACTGAATCAAATGCTGGAGTTGATGGTAAATGTTTGAAGTGGTACATCGTGATGGAAGCAGTACCGAGTTCGCCAGTGAAGGCGAGAGTGAATCAACTGGCCTTACCAGTGGAAGTGAGAAAAACACGGCTATTGAAACGTAGGGTGGAGCATTTTGTAAATCTGTTTTGTGTGTGGAAATAGTGCCAGTGAAGAAGCCATAGCATTATATCAAACAATGAACTGTATTACTAACATACATTATCTGTGAACATCGTAACAGTGAAGCTACTGTTTACGACCAAACGGTACGTTGCACATGGCTATGCCTAAAAAAAAAATGCAGACGCTGATTACATTTTCTTACGTGTGCTCGTACCATCTCTAACGGCTTAGCTTGTCCGCCTCACTGCAACACCTCTTCTCCCCGACTTGCACTTCCCCGGCTGAGCATACTAGTATCGTCCTCTGTTTGCATGAAAGTGCACGATCCTCTGAATGTCACAGGCGCTGGACAGTTAGGAGTCACGTCGTCCAACGTCACACTACAAACTGGGGCCTCGGAGTTAGTGCAGTCGCGCTAGGGAGGCATTCGGGTGGAACGTAACCTCAAAGTGCCTTTACGTTACCGCTGGTATATCTACAGCGAATAAAAGAAAGCGGTATTCGTTTAATCGAGGTTTATTGGGAAGAGTCATTCTCATAAGTAGAGAAAAAATGGCTCTGAGCACTATGCGACTTAACTTCTGAGGTCATCAGTCGCCTAGAACTTAGAACTAATTAAACCTAACTAACATAAGGACATCACACACAGCCATGCCCGAGGCAGGATTTGAACTTGCGACCGTAGCGGTCGCTCGGTTCCAGACTGCAGCGCCTAGAGCCGTACGGCCACTCCGGCCGGCAAGTAGAGAAACCTCTCAGTTATTATAATACACATCTGTACTTCAAATAGCATTTTGCCACCATACAACTAGCCGTATACCTCACCCCGTGCGACAAATGAGCGAGCCGCCACGGTTACCAGATAACTAACAGTCTTGTACGTCAGTCAAGCTCAGGAGAAAACTTGTACCGCGTGACAGAGGCTTTAAGCAGGATTTTACTAAGAACATGAATTTTGCGCTGCGCAGACAGCATGGGACATTTTTGTGCTGGCAAAGATGCAGAACTTAAATACGTTGAACACGTGTGTTTCTCCATAAAATGAAACAGCAAGTGCATTAATTGTTCAGTCCTCACGTGTTGTTGCTTCGATCAAAATGCTAATGTACCGTACAGTATTGATGAATCTCGTGGGGGGAAAGAAAAGGAAGTGCCTAGGTTTGGTAATAGCTAAACGTATAATGCACTATGAAGAAGAGGATTATTTGCTCTATATTTATCGTACGCGGACGAAACTGTCAGTAGTATGTTGTGGCACTGCGCCAATTAACAATTTATCTTCCTAGGCACTAAAACTCACTCGCAGCACTTTTGTACACTATGTAGCGATTTTGCACACAGCCCTTACCTCACTGGCAGCATTTGCTTCAGTAGAATACAGCCTACAACGAATTAGACACGTCCAGAATTAGTTGACCAGTCACGCTAGAGGTAAAGCGCTGTTGCACTGCTCATTGCATTCTGTCTGGAAACATCTTCACTGCTTTGACTCTGTCAGGGGACGACGAACTACGCCTGGTGAATTTGGTATCACGCGATGCAAAATTCCTGCTCCTAGGAAAACCCTGACTTAGCGGTGTACAGAGCGCGAGACACATCACGTGATTTATTCCTACTCACATTTACATGCAAACGCCGTTGGTGAACCCGAATTAATCCTCAGCATTGATGAAGTATTAAATCAGCCTACATAAGAGTCGCCAGCATGACTTCGACCAGCAAGACGGGGTTAGAATTTCTACTCCTATACTGCAAATAAAAGCCTAGTAAAAATCCAGTGACATCCAAAAGGCTCTCAGATCCGGCCACTAGACTGGGAAACGGACAATAGTAACAGTTACTACGCCGTCTCTAACTGAACTGACGGAAAACACAATTTCCGACATTTCATTGTCATGTGATGTTTATCAGCCGAACAATATTGTTAAACTTCATTCATTTATGCATTCTCAGTTTGCATCACCACATTTTATGAATATGATTAAGTTTGCCTGATACGCAGCACAATATATAGACAACGGCCATGACCATTTCTTACTCAGTTCTACTTATGTAATAAAGCTAGTGATGACTGTGAAGTTCCTGAATGCATTAAGTTTTCTTTTACACTGAAGCGTCAAAGAAACTGCGAGAAGGCATGCGTATTCGAATACAGAGATACGTAAACAGAGTACGGCGCTGCAGTCGGCAACGCCTATTGAAGACAAGTGTCTGGCGCTGTTGTTAGATAGGTTACTGCTGCTACAAATGCTGGACATCAAGATCTAAGTGAGTTTGAATTGGTGTTATAGTCGGCGCACGAGCGATGGAACACAGCATCTCAGAGATAGTGATGAAGTGCGGATTTGCCCGTACGACCATTTCACGAGTGTACCGTGAATATCACGAACCCGGTAAAACATCAGCTTTCCGTCATCGCTAAAAATCGCGGAAAAATGACCTGGAAGAACGGGACCAACGACTATTGAGAGAATCGTTCAACGTCACAGAAGTGCAACACATCCGCAAATTTCTGCAGATTTCAGTGCTGGGCCATCAACAAGTGTCAGCGTGCGAACCATTCAACGAAACATCATCGATATGGGCCTTCGAAGCCGAAGGCCCACTCGTGTAGCCTTGATGACTGCACACACAAAGCTTTACGCCTCGCCTGGGCCCGTCAACGTCGACATTGGACTGTTAATGGCTGGAAACATGTTGCCTGATCGGACGAGTCTCGTTCCAAATTGTATCGAGCGGATGGACGTGTACGGGTATGGAGGCAATCTCGTGAATCCATGGACGCTGCATGTCAGCAGGGAACTGTTCAAGCTGGTGGAGGCTCTGTTATGGTGTGGGGCCTGTGCGGTTGGGGTGATATGGGACCCCTGATACGTCTAGATACGACTCGGCAGGAGACACGTACGTAAGCATCATTCTGAACACCTGCATTCACTCACATCCATTGTGACGATGATGTTTGGTTTGTGTGGCGCTCAACTGCGCGCTTATCAGCTCCCGTGAAAAGTCCCAATTTTTAAATAATCTAATTTTTACACAGTCCAATCTAGCCACTGTCACGAATGATGAAGATGATAAATCATGAGACAACACAGACATCCAGTCCCCATATGTCCATTGTGCATTCCGACGGACGTGGGCAATTCCAGCAGGATAATGCAACAGCCCACACGTCTAGAGGTGCTACAGAGTGGCTCCAGGAACACTCTTTTGAGTTTAAACACTTCCGCCGGCGGCTATACTCCCCAGACATGAACATTATTGAGCATATCTGGGATGCCTCACAACGCGCTTTTCAGATGAGATCTCCACTCCCTCGTACTCTTAGGGATTTATTCACAGCTCTTCAGGATTCACGGTCAGTTCCCTCCAGCACTACTGCAGACATTAGTCGAGTCAATGCCACGTCCTGTTGCGGCACTTCTGCGTGCTCGTGGGGGCCCTACACGACATCGGGCAGGTTTACCAGTTTCTTTGGCTCTTCAGTGTATCAGGTGCTCCTGGTGTAAGGAATTTTTTTTTCGTCATCCAGTAGAAACTTAGCATTTTTGTAAATTAACAAGAAACTGTTTCGCTGTAGTAAAATACACATTATTCAAAATTGTTTATAAGATCTGTAGTACAGGAATTGTTATAAGATGTTGAATGTCAGCCAATTACAGTCTCGATTAATGGAAGTCGTCTATACTGTAACATCATACGGTGCCTTGGTTTTCTTTCTTCTGCTACTCAGTTGAGCAACAGTTACATCAGGTGTTACATCTGTACATCTGTCAATGTAAACTGCAAGCAATTGAAAATTAAAGATCTGAGACACTTTTGGAATGGATTAAGTGCTTTAAATTCGCGTTTGCGTACTTTGGACTTAACGGTACGTGGTGCCACGGCTGCATCTGTTTATTCGCCAATTCGAGACTAGGCAGTAGGGGCTGTACAAACCGCTGTAATAAGCGGTTATTCTTGCTGCAAAAGAGAATAACTTGAACAATTAAAAAATTGCTTGCAGTTGTCGTAGCAGCTAAAATATTGACAGTGCGTTTCTTTCGGTGTATTCTTCCTGTGCGAAAAACTTCAGGATTGGGCCATTTCCTTGTTAGATGAATAGACTTCCTTACCACGAGTTTCGAAAAATTCTGAAGGGACTTGTCCCTTGTTCTTCCGCTCTGTTCCCACAGATGTCAGCTTGTATTTTTGAACAGATGTTATGCTAGTTCACAGCTCGTTAACCATTTATCAAAAATCTCATTACGGCTACTCTTTTAAATAGACGGTACCGGGTACCAGACGATGCACCACATCAAATCGTTTATTGCTAGTGAAAAAGGTCCCTCTGGCTGCTTTTCGTCAAATATTTCAAGGTTGAAGACATAAATCTTCTTGACGTAGACCAGAGCTAATATTTGTATGCTATATTTCGCCAGTTTCAATGTAAATACCGTCTAAATATGCATCTACCTCCGAATGGTACAGCAACTCATATCTGTTTGTGTATTCGCCTAGGACACATCCTTGTTTACCGTTTTCAACGAACATTTCAAATATATGACACATTGGTGACAAGTTGTTCAATAGTTTTCTTCCTTCACGTGTGGATTTATCGTCAAAACGAAGAAAACTTTTAACAGAATGACAACACTACCGTGTCATTTTCAACCGAAATATTTAACGCCTGTACCGTCTGATCCCAAAGGTCAACCGTGTTCTGCTTCCCAAATGTTTCAAATGGCTCTAAGCACATCTGAGGTCATCAGTCCCCTAGACTTAGAACTACTTAAACCTAACAAATCTACGGACATCACACACATCGACGCAGACAGCTGATGCCATGTTCCAGCGTCGATCTGGCGCTTTATAGAGCGCTTTACGATCCGGTACGGCCTTGTATTAGAGCGAGATAGAGCTTTGCAAGACTTGTGATGAAACCAGTTAGAAGTCATAAATAATATTCCTTCGTAATTTCTAAAATAATAGGTGGTAGTGGCAACTAAAAGATTATTTAAGGTAGTCTCTAGAAGCTCTGTGACTAGAGAAAATTCATCAGACTTCCACATGAATTTCATACAATCCCGAAGACACAAACGGCAGATAAAGGGATTAACTATCGTATAATCAGCGTAACAGCTCATCCATGCAAGGTGCTGACAATAGTAATGTAGAAAAGAATGGGAACCGAAATTGAGGATCGGTTAGATAACGATGAGTTTGATATTAGCAAAGGAAAAGTTACTAGAGAAGCACCTCTGACATTGCGCTTGACAGTGGAGGCAAGACTTGAGAAAAATCAAGATATGGTTCAAATGGCTCTGAGCACTATGGGACTTAACATCTATGGTCATCAGTCCCCTAGAACTTAGAACTGCTTAAACCTAACTAACCTAAGGACATCACACACATCCATGCCCGAGGCAGGATTTGAACCTGCGACAGTAGCGGTCGCGCGGTTCCGGACTGAGCGCCTAGAACCGCTAGACCACCGCGGCCGGCATCAAGATATGTTTGTTGGATTTGTCGTCCCAGAAAAAGCGTGCGAAAAGCTAAAATGGTGCAAGATGTTTGAAATTTTCTGGAAAAATAGTAATAAACTGCAGGAAAAGGCACCTATTACACAGCATGTACGAAAACCAAGTTAAAAAAAATAAAATGGAAGACCAAAAATAGTAGTGCTTAGACTGAAAAGGAAACTGAGTGCCACGCACTTATTGTCAACAGGGTATTTCGAGACGAAATATTGCCTACATAACTTACTAAAGAAGAGATCTAAAGTTTCCTTTTGAAGTAGTTGCCGCGGCGCGTATGCAACGTAGCGCGACTTCGATGCGGATGTGTAAGCACCGACATATAGGCAACGGATTAGTGTCGCAGTCGTATATTTCCGACGCGCGTGCGGTAAACGCGGAAATATTAAGTATGGCAACGTTATTACAGGGTGTATACGACCCTGGACAACCGGGAAAACCGGGAAAAACCCGTAAATTTTTCGTAATTACGGGAGTTTTTCATTGTTTTAGCTTTCAGTTACATTTTTGTAATTTTGACTGGTAAGAATTGATTCACTAGCGAAGAATGTTACTGTACCCTGCTACTGGATAATGAAATTGCAGAATAAAATACAAACGAGAGGGAAGAAAATAAAACCTTAGTGGCAAAGGAAATGCGCAGTTTACAGCAGCAAAACACCGAGCACGCACAAGCGTCTGCAAATAGCAAAAATGTGTCAAAGGCCGTAGGGCAAAGACTGTGTAATTCTTCGTAACAATAAACTGTTTGCTATGAGCAAGACGTCACAACTGTTCACATTAGGTTCGTTTGAGCACTTGCCAGCGGGCTGATGCACATGCGCAGTTGACTCGCATATGAGCAGTACCTTCTCCAGCTTCCCTCTACTTGAAGTGTGGTTGTTAGCTGTACCAGCAGTATCCTCTGATGCCTTGTTTCTTTTATTGTGAAATGTAAGCTCTCTTAGTGCTTTATACATACATGCGGGCTTCCTACACCACTGCAGTTACGTATGCGCAATAATGCTTGTTTTCTGGCGCTCTCTGGCAACTGTTAATCGAACCTATTTCTAACAGTCTCCGGATGGTATTGCGAAAGCTGGTTCGAAAAGCGTCACTTTCAAAGTAAATTTCTTTTTACGCAAGATGAATTATGTTGCATGTGAGAAAGTGGGATGAATTTATGAATCACAGAGCGTTTAAAACTGAACACTTTGAGGACCAGCCACTTACAAGAATTTCTAGCCCAGGCGTTTATATCATTATTTTAAATTTACTGGCACATTTGTGTGATGTACTTAAAATATAACACACGCAAAAAAAGGTCAATATTACATGTGAAAGCTTAGCTTCTGTTGTAGCTTGTAAATCTTAGAAACCAATATTATATGTGAAAGCTTAGCTTTTCTTGTAGCTATTCTATGCACATTAATGTAAACCGTAACTTTTCCTCTTTGTGTGTTAGCGTTACGTAACCAGTGATCTTGCTATTGGCTGACGATAACATATGTCCTATGCTCTGAATATCTGCTGTCATCGGCTCCCGTGAGATATGATTGGCTTACAAAAGGACATCGCAAGCTCGGTTTCAACGCTCCGGAAACTAACTCGCTGTGTTTGGTGCAATTCGAATTTGTACTTTCGTAATACGAATATATGCAGCGTATATGTTGCTGCAAATCAAGGGTCTATGCAAAATTTCTCTCCTTTTTTTTCATTAAAAGTCTTTCCAAAACTTCTCTCCCCCGTCTTTACTTTTCTTGCGGGAAGTTCTACGCGAGTGTATAAAACGTTAACCATTCAAAGGATTTATCAGTAAACTCTTCCGGGCTAAGTTGCAGTGGTCGATCTGTAGAACTTCTTCTCCCTGACGTTTCGTTCTCAACTACGGAGAACATCTTCCGAGGTGAGTCGACGACTGGCTGCTAGGAGCTGGGGCCGCCGCTTATATAGAGATCGTAGAGGGCGCCACCACACGTCACATGGCGTCGATGTGCAGCTATCTCTGGCTATCGTCTGTTCTCTCGATTGCAGGCAATCGATTGTCACGTGATTGATGCAACGTCGACCGCCATATCTTATCCAATTTTAATCCTTCTTCTTTACGATTAAAATTGTATTGATGTTTGTGGATTTCAATTGCCTCTCTATACATACGTGTATAATAGTGCGACGTCCTCGCTAGCACGCTTGTTTCATCAAATTTTATGTCGTGATCTCCATCCTTAAAAACATGTTCCGCTACTGCCGATTTGTCGATATGTCCCAAGCGACAGTTTCTTTTGTGCTCCGTCAACCGTGTATTGATGCTTCTTTTGGTAGTTCCTATGTAAACCCTGCCGCAACTACACGGAATTTTATATACCCCTGGGGTGGCTAGGGGGTGACGAGCATCTTTTGTTGATCTTAGGCATTCACTAATTTTCTTAGTAGGTCTAAAAATGGTCTCTACCTGAAACTTGGCTAGTACTTTTCCAATGCGATCCGTGATATTATGGATGAACGGAAGAAATACTTTTCCAGCTGATGGTCGTTGCTGTCTCCTATTTTTAGGCATTTTTCTATTTGGGTGAAGTGCTCGATTAATCTCGTTTTTTGTATAACCATTTTTCGCAAAGGCCATTCGTAAATGATTTAGTTCTTCTTGTAAGTAGCCTGGTTCACAAATATTATTGGCCCTATCCACTAGTGTTTTTATGACCCCCCTCTTTTGCCTAGGGTGGTGGTTTGAGTTTTTATGGAGGTAGCGATCGGTATGTGTACCTTTCCTGTAGACCTTATGGCCTAAGGTCCCATCCGCCCGTTTGATAACTGATACATCCAAGAAGTTAAGTTGTCCATTCTTCTCCTTCTCCATAGTAAATTTAATCTTTGGGTTGATGCTATTTAAGTGTACCAGAAAATCATTCAAGTCTTCTTCCTCATGATTCCATATTACAAAGGTATCATCCACATACCGATACCACTTCGAGGGGCTTTTTTTTGGCCGACTGCAATGCTTGATGTTCAAAATATTCCATGAATAAATTCGCAATTGCGGGCGGATGGGACCTTAGGCCATAAGGTCTACAGGAAAGGTACACATACCGATCGCTACCTTCATAAGAACTCAAACCACCACCCTAGGCAAAAGAGGGGGGTCATAAAAAACACTAGTGGATAGGGCCAATAATATTTGTGAACCAGGCTACTTACAAGAAGAACTAAATCATTTACGAATGGCCTTTGCGAAAAATGGTTATACAAAAAACGAGATTAATCGAGCACTTCACCCAAATAGAAAAATGCCTAAAAATAGGAGACAGCAACGACCATCAGCTGGAAAAGTATTTCTTCCGTTCATCCATAATATCACGGATCGCATTGGAAAAGTACTAGCCAAGTTTCAGGTAGAGACCATTTTTAGACCTACTAAGAAAATTAGTGAATGCCTAAGATCAACAAAAGATGCTCGTCACCCCCTAGCCACCCCAGGGGTATATAAAATTCCGTGTAGTTGCGGCAGGGTTTACATAGGAACTACCAAAAGAAGCATCAATACACGGTTGACGGAGCACAAAAGAAACTGTCGCTTGGGACATATCGACAAATCGGCAGTAGCGGAACATGTTTTTAAGGATGGAGATCACGACATAAAATTTGATGAAACAAGCGTGCTAGCGAGGACGTCGCACTATTATACACGTATGTATAGAGAGGCAATTGAAATCCACAAACATCAATACAATTTTAATCGTAAAGAAGAAGGATTAAAATTGGATAAGATATGGCGGTCGACGTTGCATCAATCACGTGACAATCGATTGCCTGCAATCGAGAGAACAGACGATAGCCAGAGATAGCTGCACATCGACGCCATGTGACGTGTGGTGGCGCCCTCTACGATCTCTATATAAGCGGCGGCCCCAGCTCCTAGCAGCCAGTCGTCGACTCACCTCGGAAGATGTTCTCCGTAGTTGAGAACGAAACGTCAGGGAGAAGAAGTTCTACAGATCGACCACGGCAACTTAGCCCGGAAGAGTTTACTGATAAAGACGCCGGCCGTGAAAGCCTACATGGAATCATTCAAAGGATTGATAAGTTTTACAGTTCCGAGGGAAAATCTATGGAAAACCTATTGTGACTTAGCACGGAAAAAGTGTATTTTCGCCCGGGAAAATGCATATTTTTAAACGGGATATCCGGGAATAATCCGGGAATTACTTTTTCTTGTCCCTGTATACACCCTGTATTATCAGATGCATCCAAACAGGACCAACGTGGTGTTATTGTTTTCTTAGATCTTGAAGGACAAACATCCATCGCAGACTGAAGAATGCGCATGGGGCAGCATGGTTGTCCGGAACCTGCGTTGTGGAATGGTGCACCCAGTTCCATGCTGGTCGCGATTCGATACAAGCTGCCAGTCGACCTGGGAGCTATACAGAAGTTACGTCAACTCAAGTGGATGACAATCGACCACCCGCTCTATGGTTCTGATCTCTCCCAATGCATTTATCACGCCTTCTGTCCCTTAAAAAAGTTATTGATGGGGCCACGATCCCTGTCAGACGAGGATGTGCAGCAGGCAGTTACGGACTTCTCCGAGTAACACGACAGGGTGACTAATCAAACGAGTGTCTTCATCAGGTTGGTGTGGCCGTGCGGTTCTAGGCGCTTCAGTCTGGAACCGCGTGACCGCTACGGCCGCAGGTTCGAATCCTGCCTCGGGCATGGATGTGTGTGATGTCCTTAGGTTAGTTAGGTTTAAGTAGTTCTAAGTTCTAGGGGACTGATGAGTACAGATGTCAAGTCCCATAGTGCTCAGAGCCATTTTTGGGTACCCAGCCTGGTGCGTCGGTGGAATGGTTACCTCAGTGCTCACGGCGATTTTATTCAATTGAGTTCCCGCCTCTGAGCTGCACGTCCTTCGAAATAAACTTTTTGACTGTCGCTTATAATTTTGACGGGTAAGTTAATATTCACTCTAAAATTTCATTTTCAATCACGCAGAAGACAAACATCGTGTGAAATCAGGTGAATCATTTTGGAACACCATGATTTTCATCAAAATTTTGTTTCCGTCTAGAATTGATTCTTATCTATGGCGCAGTGCAAGTTCTTCATAGAAGTGAACACGTCACTTTTATGCAGACCGCCTACCGGTTTCTTCTTTCATTCTCGCAGACTGTATTTTGAGCTTGATACTGCGGCGTGATTCACTTCCGTGCTCATGAATGCGCGAATTCCTCGTACGTGACGTTTTAGTTTGTTTGAACAAGAGCGCGTTCCTTCGCGGCGCCGGGGTCAGATTTCAAGACACAACGTGTACAGCACGTGTTCTGATGCGTCATCTTGGAAACAAAATTCCGACCTTGACTTCGCTGTGCTCCATGCTCTAGCCGCTTTGAGAGGTATTCACTTGCCCCCACGCTTTGCTTTTTTCACACGTCGGCCCAAATAACGTTTGTCTTTAACCTTTAGCAACTGCCACCTGGTTTTAAATAACTATCAGAAATATACAGTGATCTCCTTCGAAAGTGACCTGACACCGTTTTCAATTTTAAGACGCATTTAGCAGTTTGTTTTGTAATTTCCATTATTTCATATAACGACGGTGTCAAGAAACGAAGTACAACTAAAGAATGTATGTAAAGGTGAAGGAGAGAGAAGACAGGGGACGGAAAACTCTTTATGTAATAGTAAATGTTTTAGAATTGTTGTTCTTACAGTCTCGTAAACATTTCGAAGAACCACAGCGATGGAGAGAAAAAAAACTTCATTGGATGTAAATTTCAACGGGATCTGACTATGACATAATAATAAATTATCCAGGTGGATAATAACCACTCGAAAAAATGTCTCAGCAATCATGACTTGTTCTGTTGATACTTAATAATATATTTTACCCATAAGCTGTTTGTGCGTCTGTTTTTAAAGCGGAAACTGACGAGAAGAATATCGAACACAGCTGTACGGTAGATAATGGCGGAATGTATTGAATGGAAAAACTATGGTGACGAGTGCCAAAATGTTTTGAACACTGCCCACGGCAATACTCAGTATCATCTGGCGTCGGCGTAGGCGCATGAAGCGGTAAGGAGAGAAACGTTCAATGACTTTGAAAGCAATATCTTGTCAGCCGATGTGACTAAAATCCCTAAGAGTTTTTAGTCTTACGTAAAATGAGTAAACGGCTCTAAATTATCTACTCAGTCTCTCAGTGACCACACAGGCACCGTAATGGAGGGTAACAGAGAGAAGGCCGATATACCCAATTCGATCTTCCGAAACTATTTCACAGCGGAAGATTGTAATATGGCTCCTCTTTTCAATGATTGTACGAACGTCGAAATGAGGTGTGAGATAGCCGAACAGAAAAGCATCTACAATCGCTTAGTAGCTGAAAGGTCTCTACATCTATGTCGATATACGTACTCCGGAAACAACCGTATGGTGTGTGGTGGAGGATACCCCGTACCACCGCCATTCTTTTCCTTTCCTGTTCGACTCACAAATAGAACGAGAAATAAACTGTCTATATGCCTCTGTATGAGCTCTGTTTTCTCTTACCTTATCATTATGATCCTTACGCAAAATGCATGTTGGCGGCAGTAGAATCGTTCTGCAGTCAGCATGAAATGTCGATTCACTGAATTTTTTTTGGAGTTTTTTTTCGAGAAGATCGTAACCTTCCCTATAGGGTTTCCCATTTGTGTTTCCGACTCACCGTAACACTTGTACGTTGTTAGAACCTACTGGTAACAAATCTAGTAGCCAGTCTCTGAACTGCTTAGTTGTCGTCCTGTAATCCGACCTGGTACGGATCCCAAACACTCGAACAGTACTCAAGACTAGGTCGAAATGGCGTCCTCTGTGCGGTCTCTTTTATAAATAAATCACATTTTCCTGAAATTATCCAAATAAACCGAAATCGACCAGTCACCTCCTTTACCACAAACCCCACATGCTCCTTCCATTTCATATCGCTTTATAATATTACTCCCGGATAATGACCAGGCGAATACCAGTAAGATTGCAAAGCACTTGCTCCCTTCTAGCAACAGTTAATAGTACTTCGCTGCAGCAACGAATATGGAGCCACAAATAAGGACATTCAGTGTCTGAGACAGTAACGAATCAGAGATGGCAGGTTAGACACGCTTCATGATGTTACGAACGTCGCTCAGCCCCAGTCTGCAATCATCGCCTGCGACGACAGTATCGTCTTGGCAGACACCTAACTATTTCTCAGAACAATGCATCAAAGTTTATAGTCAATGGAGCACTGAGATGAAAGTATCATTCTGCATTGTATCAAGTGTTCAGCGTCAGTAACAAATCATAGGTTGTTTACACGTTAAGTATTTTAGATTGTTCAGGTATTAATAAAGTGATCTAATATTTTGTGTAAGTGGTAGTATCCGCTCGATCCCATCCACAAGTAAATCCAGACTTGCTGCGACGCTTTACAGACTGGAAAAAAGTGCAGGTCATTGCCGTATTCGAGAAGGGTCGTATGACAGCTGCACGTAATTACAAGCCTAAGTCGTTGACGTCACTCTGTTATAGAATTAAGGAACATGTTTTATGTTCAAGAAATATGACATTTTTGGTGAACGGAAATCTCCTATAAATAAATCAACATGGACTGCGCAAAAAAAGACCTTGCTAAAAGCTAGCTATGTTCTTCTATAAGATTCACAGCGCTGCAGAATTCAGCGCTCACGTTGATACCGTATTCTTTGACTTCAGGAAGGCATTTGAAACCGCTATGCTCTGCCGTTTAGTGAACAAAAGACGAGCATACCGAGTATCGGACCAGATTTGGAATTGAATTGAAGACTTGCTTGCAGACAGAACTCAACACGTCGCTCTCAAAGAAATAAATTCGACAGAAGTAAAGGTAATTTCCGGAGTTCCCCAAAAAAGCATGATACGGCCGTTGCTGTTTATAGTATATTCAAATGATTCAGTAGAAAGAGTCAGAAGCTCTTTAAGGCTGTTGGGAGATCACGCGGTTGTCCATTAGAAAGTATCAAAAATAGACGACGTTATCGATTTGCAAAATGACCTACAGAGGATTGATGAATGGTGCATGCTCTGGTAGTTGACATATAACGTAAATAAATGTAACATATTGAGCATATATAGAAAAACAAATTCACCATTGTGCACCTGCCTTCACTTTTTTTATTGTCATGAGTCTTATGATTTGTTTCATGCTGTCCGCCTTGAATGCCTGTCTTGTGGCAACCTCTTCATCTCAGAGTAGCACTTGCAACCTATGCCCTCATTTATTTACAGGATGTTTTCCAATCGTTGTCTTCCTCTACAGTTTTTATCCTCTACAGCACCACCTGGTACCTTAGAAGATATTTCTCGATGTCTTAAAAGATATCCTACCATCCTGTTCCTTCTTCTTGTCAATGTTTTCCATACATCCCTTTCCTCGCCGATTCTACTCAGAACCTCCTCAGTCTTTACCTCATCAGTCCACCTAATCCTTCTGTAGCATCGAATCCCAATTGCTTCGATTCTCTCCTTTTCCAGCTTTCCCACAGTCCATCTTCCACTACCATACAATGCTGTGCTCCAGACGCACGTTTCTTCCTCAGATTAAGGCATATATTTGATACTAATAGACTTCTCTTGGTCAGAAATGCTTTTTATGTCCTGCTTGGCCTGTCCATGATGGGTTGTTTCGCTGTCAAGGTATATAATTCGTTAACTTCATATACTTCGTGATCACCAATCCAGATCTTAACTTTCTCGCTGTTTTCATTTCTTTTACCTCTCATTACATCCGCTTTCCTCTGCTCTCAGTGCATATTATGTACTCATTAGACTGTTCATTCCGTTCAGAAAATCCCGTAATTCTTTTTCGCTTTCACTGAGGACAGTAATGTCATCAGCCAATCTTCTCATTGATGTCCTTTCAGCTTGAATTTTAATTACACACTTGAATCTTTCTTTTATTTCCGTCATTGCTTCTTCGATGTATAGATCGAAAACAAGCGGCGAAAGCCTACATCCCTCTCTAACACCCTTTTTAATCCGAGTACTTCGTTCTTGGTCTTCCACTCTTAATGTTTCCTCTTGGCTCTTGTACATATTGTATATTACCCGTCTTTCCCTATAGCTTACCGCTATATTTCTCAGAATTTCGAACATTTTCCACCGTTTGCCATTGTCGAACTGTTTTTCTCAGGTCGGAAAATCCTACGAACATCTCTTCATTCGTCTTTAGTCTTGCTTTCATTATAATGGAATATCAACCGCAACGTCAGAATTGCCTCTCTAGTGCCTTTACCTTTGACAAATCCAAACTTGTCGTTACTTAACACAGCTTAAATTTTCCTTTCCGTTCTTCTCTATATTATTCTTGTCAGCAACTTCTTTGCATGAGCTGCTAAGCAGATTGTGCGACAATTCTCGCAATTGTTGGCTCTTGCCATGTTCGGGGTTGTGTGGATGAGGTTTTACCGAAAGTCAGATGGTATATCGCCAGTGTCATACACCCTACCCACCAACGTGAGTACTCGTTTTGATGCCACCTTCCCCAATGGTTCTAGATATTGTGATGGAATGATTCCTGTACCTATTGCCTTATTTGATTTTAAGTCTTCCAAAGCTCTATTAAATTCTGATTCTAATAGTGTCTCTCACATCTATTCAATATCGACTCCTCTTTTTTCTTCTATCACGCCATCAGACATTGCTTCTCTCTCTTAGAGGCCCTCTCCTCTGCATTTAACACTGGAATGCCCACTGCATTCTTAATGTTATCAACCTCGCTTTTAATTTCTCCGAAGGTTGGTTTAACGTTTCTGTATGCTGAGTCAGTCCTTCCAACAATCATTTGTTTTTCGATTTCTTCGTATTTTGCATGCTGCCATTTCGCCTTAGCTTCTCTATACTTCCCATTTATTTCATTCCTAAGTGACTTGTAGTTCTGTATTCCTGAATATTCCCAAACATTTTTGTAGATGTTTCAGCTGAAGTATTTCTTCTGTTACCCATGGTTTCTACACAGTTACCTTCTTTCGATCTACGTTTTCTACCCACCTTCTGCGATTGCCCTTTATAGAGTTGCCCATTCCTCTTAAACTGCACTCCCTATTGAGCTATTCTTTATCGCAGTGTCTACAGCCTCAGAGAATTTCCAGCGTATGTCTCCATTCCTTACTATTTCCGTATCCCACTTCTTTAAGCTTTTAATCTCCATAGTTAGTCTCTTAAACTTCAGCCTGCTCTTCATCATTACCAAATTGTGATCTGAATCTTCATCTGCCCCTGGGTATGTCAAACAATCCAGTATCTGATTTCGGAATCTCTGTCTGATCATGATGTAATCTAACTGAAATCTTCCCGTATCTTCCCGCCTTATGCGAAGCATGCCTCCAGCTCTTGTGATTCTTGAACAGAATATTCACTATTACTAGCTGAGATTTATTACAGAACTCAATTAGTCGTTCATTCCGAATACCAAACTCATATTCGCCTATGAAACTTTCTTCTACTCCTTCCGCTGCAACATTCCATTACTAGTATATTTTCGTCTCGCTTTGCATACTGAATTACACTTTCAATATCCTCATATAATTTCTCTACCTCTACATCTTTTGCTTGCGATGTCGGCATGTATACCTGATCCATCGTTATCGGTGTTGGTTTTGCCGTCGGTTCTGATGGGAATAATTCGATCACTGGATTGTTCACAGTAACTCACTCTCTGCCGCACTTGTCTCTTCATAACGAATCCTACCCCTGTTACACCATTTGCTGCTGTTGCTGATATTACCCTGTACTCGTCTGACCAGAAATACTTGTCTCCTTTCTATTTCTCTTCACTGACCCCCACTATCTGTGGAACGAGCCTTAGCATTTCAATTTTCACGTTATCTAGCTTCCCTACCACGACAGAATATCTGTGGTAAAATATCTCTGAATAACTATCCAGAGCAACCCTAAGTGGAATGATGATGATGTTTGGTTTGTGGGGGGCTCAACTGCGTGGTCATAAGCGCCCGTACAAAGTCCCAATTTTTTCACAGTCCAATTGTTTTGAAAGTCCAATCTAGCCACTGTCACGAACGATGATGATGATGATGATGATGATGAAATGAGGAAGTCAACACAAACATTCCCCGGGCAGAGAAATTCCCCAACTCGACCGTGAATCGAAGCCGGGACCCCGTGATGCAGAAGTAGCAACGCTAGCCACTAGACCCCTTAAGTGGCATGATCACATAAAACAAATAGTCGGAAAAACAGAGGCCCCACTGAGATTCATAGGGAGACTTTTAAGGAAACCAACGACTTACAAGACGCTTGTTCCATCGATTCTCGAGAATGCTTCATCAATCTGGTACCCTTACCACGTAGGACTGAGAGAAGAGATAGAGAAAGAGAAAATCCAATGAAGAGCGGCGCATTTTGTCGCGGGATTGTTTAGTCAGCGAAAGATCGTTGCAAGACATGGTAAACAAACTCTAATGGGAGACGCTACAAGAGAGGCATTGCGCGTCATGGAGAGGTTTACTATTGAAATTTCGAGAGAGAACTTTCCGAAAACAGTCCGATAACACATTAGTTCCTTCCACAAACATCTCGCGAAATGACCACGACAAGAAAATTCGGTAAATCAAAGCTAATACATAGGCTTGCCACCAATCACTCTTTCGACAGACCTTTGGCGTATGGAGGAGCGAAGGCAGGATCAGACAGTGACGCCAGAAGTACCCTCCACCACACACCGTCACGTAGCTTGTGGGACATATATGTAGGTTCCCAGGTAGTTAACATCTGTCACCTGTACCTTTGTATGGTCATGTCGTAATTATTTTAGTTGACTAGGCAGAAAGTGATAGAAATTTCTTAATTGCCCTCCGCCGCTATTTTTATTGCATGCTAAAGGTCATCTTCAGTGGAGCCCGTGATTGCCTAATCGTCCGCAGTCTGAAGAACGTCTACTGTGTCAGTATCCTGCTTCTCATTTAATACAAACAAAGGAGTAGCACTCAAGGAACCGGGCTCCGCGGCTGGACGTACGGACAGTGCAGGCGTCAGCGGGTGTGGGGGCGGCAGCTAAGCGGTGGAGCGGCTGCCTCCCCGCGAGAAGCGAGGGCTGCGCCGGCCGCAGCGCAGGGTGGGCGCAGCCACAGCACGGGCAGGCAGCTGGCTGGCCCGTGCGATACCCATCAGCAATTACCACACACCTGGCAGGGGCGGCGGCGGAGGCGGCCGCAACCCTTTCAGCGCGGCTGCCGGCCGCAGGGGTTTTACAACACTTTACGCTATTCATCTTCACGAGCTGATCGCTCCTCGGCAAAACGCTTTGCGTTGTCATATCTCACCGCAGGCAAAAACCAACGCCGCTACTCCCCACCCAGTAGGGAGAAGAGATAGAGTCAAAAAGTTTTTGGTTTCGCACTAGGATTAAAGTCAGTTCCATGCTTCCTACTGTTAGTCTTTTATTTTGCTTTCATTCTCGAGCAAGAACGTAGTTCTTGATTTAGAGAAACAGCAGTAAATCCCCATCTCCCACTTTTAAAGCATCGAAATCACATGTTGTTGAAACTTCCTGGCAGATTAAAACTGTGTGCCGGACCGAGACTCGAACTCGGGACCTTTGCCTTTCGCGGGCATATACTCTATCAACTGAGCTACCCAAGCACGACTCAGGCCCCGTCCTCACAGCTTTACTTCTGCCAGTACCTCGTCTCCTACCTTCCAAATTTTACAGAAGCTCTCCTGCGAACCTTGCAGAACTGACACTCCTGAAAGAAAGGATATTGCTGAGACATGGCTTAGCCACAGCCTCGGGGATGTTTCTAGAATGAAATTTTCACTCTACAGCGGAGTCGTGCTTGGGTAGCTCAGTCGGTAGAGCACTTGCCCGCGAAAGGCAAAGGTCCCGAGTTCGAGTCTCGGTCCGGCACAGTTTTAATCTGCCAGGAAGTTTCATATCAGCGCACACTCCGCTGCAGAGTGGAAATTTCATTCTGGTCTCATGTTGTTGTTGTTGTTGTGGTCTTTAGTCTGAAGACTAGTTTGATGCAGCTCTACCTGAGCAAGTCTCTTCATTTCCGAATAACCACTGCAACTTATAGGCTGACAATTATTGAACTATATGAAGCAAAATCCCCGTAACTTCTGAACGGTTTGCATTAGGACGTCCAAAAATGGTTCAAATGGCTCTGAGCGCTAGGGGACTTAACTTCTGAGGTCATCAGTCCCTTAGAACAGAACTACTTAAACCTAACTAACCTAAGGACATCACACACATCCATGACCGAGGCAGGATTCGAACCTGCGACCTTAGCGGTCGCGCGGTTCCAGACTGTACCGCTTAGAACCGTTCGGTCACCCCGCCGGCTAGGACGACCAAGTTGCACGGTTGACCGATGGCATTATGGCAATTAGTATGCGCATGGCACGTGCCTTGTTGTTGTCCGCGATCTGCATGTGAAAATGGGCTCATCGATAAGCAAAATTCGTGCGTTTGGGGGACTAAGATCCGCATTTCGTGATCGAGAAGTCTCTTCCCTCTCAAAGCGTGACTGTGTGGTGTGGAATGGACGGTCACAGAATAATCGGTGCGATATTCCTTGATGGAACGGGGTCTATCGAACGATGCGCCAAGGTTTTGGAAGATGATTTCATCCCCATTATCGAAAATTAACACTGATTTCGACATGATGTGGTTCATGCAAGACAGAGCTCGACCCAGTCGAAGGAGGAGAGTGTTTGATGTCCTGGAGGAGCACTTTGGCGACCGCATTCTAACTCTGGGATACCCAGAGGCCACTAACATGGCCCTGTATTGCCCGCTGTATTCTCCAGATATGAAGACATGGGACTACTTTTTGTGGCGCCATATTATAGCCCAAGTGTACAGAAATAACACCAAAACCATTTATGAGCTGGAAACAGTCATTCAGGACTCATCGCCAGCATCTATGTTCCGACACTTCAGCGGGTCATACAGAATTTTGCTATTTGTCTGCGCCATTTCATCGCCAATTATGACAGACATATAGAACACGTTATAACCTCAATCAGAATATCTGTAGTGATGTTTACATGTTGAAGAAAGAGTGTGGACGCCGTAGTTTGTAACTAATTTACGTTTCTTTTCATATAGTTCCTTAATTTTCGTCCTGTACATCCTTCTGATCTGCTTACTATACCCATCCCTTCACCTCCCTCTACGATTTTTAACCCCCTACACTTCCATTAAGTAACAAATTGATGATCCCTCGATGTCTTACAGTGTGCTCTAAAAATGGTTCAAATGGCTCTGAGCACTATGGGACTTAACGTCTGAGGCCATCAGTCCCTTAGAACTACTTAAACCTAACTAACCTAAGGACATCATACACATCCGTGCCCGAGGCAGGACTCGAACCTACGACCGTAGCGGTCACGCGGTTCCAGACTGAAGGCCTAGAACCGCTCGGCCACAACGGCTGGCCAATGTGTTCTATCGTCTAGTCAGGTTGTGCCAGAAATTTCTGTTCTTCCCAATTCTGTTCAGCATCTCAGTAGTTAGTCGATCTACCCATCTAATCGTCAGTATTTTCCTGTAATACCACCTTTCTCTTCTTTGCTAAACTATTTCTCGTCCACGTTTCACTTAATAAATTATAAATTTATAGCATATTTTAAGAATACAAGAATAGAAGACAAGAAAGAGTAAATATAGATATCTCTTCACCGACAACACCCAGGAAAGAAGGCGTGGTAATTAACAGCGTCCCCGTGTCGCCCTACCCAAGTTCCTACACTCTAAGAAAAGAAAAAAAAAAGCAAAGGCGCACCAGCAAGGAACAATCCGAATACGATGGAGATTGGTAGATGTGATGCATACAAACAGACAGGAAATGATAACAATTTCAGAAGAAAGTATGGTTTATTCAAGAGAAAGAGCTTCACAAATTGAGCAAGTCAATAACGCGTTGGTACACTTCTGGCCCTTATGTGTGTACGTATTCAGCTTGGCATTGATTAATAAAATTGGCAGATGTCATTCTGAGGGCAAGGTATGTTTTGGAAAGCACGAAAACAGGCGGTAGAAACTCTCGCAAAGTGCGGGTGGGCCTTATCTTGCTGAAATATGAGCCTAGAATGACTTACCAGGAAGGGCAACAAAACGGGGCGTAGAATATCGCCAATGTACCGCTGTGCTGTAAGGGTGCCTCGGATGACAACAATGTGGGCCTGCTATGAAATGAAACGGTACTCCAGACCATTACTCCAGACTGTCAGGCCATATGGCGGGCGACAGTCACGTTGATATCTCGTAACTATCCGGAGCGTCTCCAGGCACGACTTCACTGGTCAGCTGGTCTCACTACGAAGCGGGACTCATCACTGCAGACAATTCTACTCCAGTCAATGGGATTCCAGGCCGAATGTGCCCGACATCACTGCAAACAGGCTTTTCGGTTTACAGAGGTCAACGGTGGTCGGAGTAAGAAGCGCCATAGTCTCAGCCCCCTATCTGTGAGCCGTTGTGGTCACTGAAGCGCTAGTTGCTCATCAGATAGATGATAATGCCTGTAGGTGTGGACATGTCTCCCACGGATAGAAGCATACTTGTGTTTATGCACTGTGCTTCCAGAATGACGTGATCATCACCAAGGGAATGCCCTCTGGCCTGGCCTGACCCCTTCCAACGACTGATGCCGGGTGTTTGCTTTCAGACCTTTCACGCCGTACACACAAACGGCCATCTGTCCTATGGAGCATGAAACGCAGTTCATCTGAACAAGCCACCTATCGCCGCTCTGTGGAAGTCTAGTTGCGGCACTGGCGTGCAGGTCCCAGCCTTTGTCAGCATGGGTGCGTGAAGAAAGTGCCTACTGTGGAGGCCCATACGCGGAAACTTTCGCTTAACAATCGTTGAGGAGACACTGTCGGTAGCACCTTGCTTCACCTGCATGATCAGCTGTTGAACAGTTGCTCGTCAGTTCGCCGGTACACATCCCCACAACCGTCGTTCACACCTGTCATCTATGGCCCATGGTGCACAACAATTGCTGCAGGGCCGGTTTTGGTTATCGTCGTTTTGCTATGCACGGTATACTTTATCCACGGTGGTACGTGAGCGGCTTACGAAGTTAGCCGTTTCGGAAATGCTTCCACCCATTGTCCGAAAGCCACTGATCAGTTTTTTCGGACGTCAGATAAATCGCTCCGTTTCCGCTTTACGACAACTAAACTTTTTTCCGCGTCCTCCTGATACGCTTTAGACAACCTCCACTGCTAGTGATGCCATCTGCCGTCTGTAAATAGTTATTAACGTCGAATACAGGCCGTGGTGACATTAGCGTGACAAGACCGTGTACTGTGTTGATTCAGTGAGGGTTGTGGTTAAGGCTCACGATGGAATTTTGTAGCGCAAGTAACTACGAACGTTTCAGTATGTTTACTTTAGATCGTCCTCCGAAATCAAACCTCAGTCTGAACCGGACTGCGTAGTGGTTTTAGAGGTCATGGTGAATTGGATGTATGAGTCGTATTGGGACTCGAATCCGCAACCTTGCTTTTGTGAGCAGTACGCTCACCGTCTGTACCACACACTTGCTTCCTGGTTCGAATCCCACACCGCCATGTACATTTATTCAAAACAGCGCGTACTCCACAGTAGCGTGATAGTCTCGTTAAGGAAACAGCCTCTTGGCTGAAACTAAGTCACTTCTCCATGATGTTCTTTGATCCGGCAGTGCTGGTCCAGCAAGCTGTGCGGTTGTGCATCTGTGACGTTTGGAAATCATGGTAAAGATATTGCATTCACTCATGAGGAGGAGTCTTGAGTCATGTCTGCACTGTTCGACTGGTTAGAGTACTACCCATGGAACGCGGTGTCCCAGGATCGAGTCCTCACAAGCTTCACAACAATGCTATTAGTCCACAAATGATCTGGACATGATGAGTAAGAGACGATCGAAAAATTCACAAATTCTGCTCCCGTATCCTGAAAGCAATGAAAATCTCTTTTATAACTACGGTAAATTGTATCGTTTGTCTGTGGTAGGGGTGAAAGAAGTGTGTACATGCAGCCGGTAATTCTCTTTATAGGCTGCTTGGCCAGTGCTCATCACTTGACAGGCGTCATAAACCACATGGATTCAGAGGTAGTTTTGATAAATCAACTAGACCAGTTAACCTGATTATTTAAGGCCACTACAAATGCGTATGTCCGTACAAAGTTACGTACCGAAGCTGTGTCTCCACCGTAATATAGTGAAACTGTCACTCGGAGAAACACAAATTATTAGCACTTGCTATGTTCCCCTCTGCCGATTCTGCAGTAACTGGATCTCACTAATTCGTGACATTTATGCTGTGGTCGGATTAATTTCTTGTTGGAACCCAACGTTTCGTTCCCATCTGTGGATGCTGTATGACACTAGTGAGTCAGGTTGTGCTTCAGACCTTCAAAAAAAGCTGCAACCCTCTTCGAAGATGTCCTTAGCAAAAGGAAACGAAACGTTGGACTTAATAAGAAATTTATCCAACCACGGTATAATCAGAATATTTTAATAAGTGTGACATTTCCGGCCGTTGAAGTTCACGTTTTATGTACCGGCATCTGTCATCAGATTTATCTTACAGTGGATGTAAGATGCTCATATTAGAATGTTGGAATTCACGAATGCAGAGACGGACGCACGTTGGAGCAGCATCCTGTCGGTATGTGAAGTCCACGCTGTCAGTCTCTATCTGTGGCTTTATTCAGTTTTTAGGGCGTCTGATACACTTGCCCTTTGTCCTGTAGTGGTTCGTCGAAAGAAAGAGAGAGAGAGAGAGAGAGAGAGAGAGAGAGAGAGAGAGACAGAGAGAGAGAGAGAGAGAGAGAGAGAAAGGGAGAGTGAGGGCGGTATCGGTGGGGGGGGGGGGCAGGAATTGGGGGGGGGGGGCAGAGAGAGGGATGAGCAGGTTGGACGTATACGTGAAAATGTGGGATACGAGAAACATATTAAAGTTTCTTGAATGCTGTTTGCGCGTTGGTTTTCTGTGCTCTAGATTTCGAAATGCAGTAAGATTTCCTGGTTAAAGCGGACAAGAGACTGGACGGGCAACCAAAAAGCTGTAATAATACGTACATGCCACTATACTTCTTACGATCTACTTTGCAGAAACTGACGCTTTATTTAATGAGTTACACTTAAAACACACAGCATTTCGTATCGCTTGCGTTCAGTTCACTATCGGGAAACAGTCCTCAGATTAATTCTGTTTCCGTTTTTCATTTATTTTGTAAAGTTACTGATAGGCTTGGAAATTGGATTACCAGTGATAGTGAATCCTCGTAAGCCCTGAGTTGAAAACGTTTTCTTTTCGTAAGCAAAATTTTCGCCCAAGAATTGAGTTCAGCAACACAGTCTGATCCGAAGACTTTATAGAAAGTTACCTAGAGGGTGAGCACATACAGCGAAGCGCCGAAGAAACTGCTACAGCCATGCATATTCAAATACAGAGATATGTAAACAGTCAGAACACGGCGCTGCGGTCGGCAACGTCTACATAAGACAAGTGTCTCCAGCAGTTGTTCGATCGGTTACTGCTGCTACAATGGCAGGGTGTAAAGATTTAAGTGAGTTTGAACGTGCTGTTACAGCCAGCGCACGGGCGATGGGACACAGTATATCCGAGGTAGCAATGAAGTGGGGATTTTCTCGTAAGACCATTTTACTAGTGTACCGTGAACGTCAGAAATCCGGCAAACCATCAAATCTCCGACATCGCTGCGGCCGGAAAAAGATCCTGCAAGAACGGGACCAACGACGACTGAAGAGAATCGTTCACCGTGACAGACGTGCAACCCTTCTGCAAATTGATGCAGATTTCAGTGCTGGGCCATCAACAAGTGTCAGAGAACGAACCAGTCAACGAAACATCAACGATATGGGCTTTGAGAGCCGAAGGCCCAATCGCGTGCTCTTGATGACTGCACGACACGAAGCTTTACAATTCGCCTGGCCCGTCAACACCGACACCGGACTTTTGATGACTGGAAACATGTTGCCTGGTCTGACGAGTCTCGTTTCAAATTGCATCGAGTGGATTCAAGTGTTGGGGTATGGAGACAAACTCATTCATCCGTGGACCTTGCATGTCAGCAGGAGAACGTCCAAGGCGATGGAGGCTCTGTAAAGCAGTAGGGCGTGTGCAGTTGGAATAATATGGAACCCATGATACTTCTAGATACGACTCTGACAAGTGACAAGTACATAAGCATCCTGTCTGATCTCCTGCATCCATTCATGTCCACTGTGCGTTCCGACGGACTTGGGCAATTCCAGAAGGACAATGCGACACCCCACACCTCCAGAGTTGCTACAGAGTGGCTCCAGGACACTCTTCTGAGTTTAAACACTTCCGCTGGCCACCAAACTCCCCAGACATGAACTTTATTGAGTATATGTGGGATGCCTTGCAATGTACAATTCAGTAGAGATCTTCACTCCCCTCGCACTCTTGGAGATTTATGGACAGCCCCGTACGATTCATTGTGTCACATCCCTCCAGCACTACTTCAAAGATCAGTTGATTCTATGCCACGTCGTGTTGCGGCACTTCTGCGTGCTCGCGGGACCCTGCACGATATTAAGCAGGTGTACCAGTTTGTTTGGCTCTTCAGTGTATTTTATGAGCGCAATGATTTATAGTCGGCATTGCAAAAGAAAACTGAGTTCATGTAGGCATAAGAAGCAGTACCAGATACCTCAGAAGCATAGCAGTGTTTATGTAAGGTGGCTTCTAGCCATTTGCATTGTAATGGGAACTTCATCGCCGTTTGTTATGACACACAAAATATGAGACATCAAAGAAGCAAACTTTTTGTAATACAAGCACTCCGTCTCCCCTGCCTGTATCACATCCTGGACCTACCTTTTAGAAATGCCCATAAGAACTGACACCACACGTATATGGCCCTTAATAGCTTATTTTCAGAGCAGATGCACTCTTCGTTCGACCTCTTCCAGGAATCAGGTGAAGCTGCGGGCAACGATGATAATGTTCAAGAGGCTCTACGTATACAGTGTGTGACATATGGAAATTTGAAGTAGATATAAAACGTGCTCGGACAGCCGATGTACTTAACGCGATCACTCGTGATAACCCTGTGTGAGGCTCGGACTGGCACAAATCTTCATACGTCACTACTAGGTAGCAGATCTATAACTAATAAAGCTGATTCAAGAAATTTTCAATCAGGTCATTAATTTCGAAATATTTCGTACAGACGTAGGTCGGTTATTTCCTGCAACTGCGCCTATGTTTGTAATTAATGTGTTATTATGTCCTCTGATCAAAATGGTTGTGAACATTATCAAGAACAACTGTTGGCAAAGTAAGCAAGTAATGCACAAACCATTTCTGTTGACTGACCTTGTACGGCAATCCCGTGGCGAACATAGTGGCCATGAAAGTTCCACTGAATAACATTTAGCAGACTTGCTTCTGACATTGTTCAGTTTCACGCAATACATAGCAAAAACAGTAATAACGAATAAGATTTTAATTCTGCAACTGCAAGAAATGAAAAAATCTGACAGTGCGGTAGGTGTGATAATAGTAGAGGTGATGTATTGGCAGCTGTGAGCGGTTACAGCGGCCGCAGGTCTCGTGGGATGACACTATGTATGCCTTGCCATCCTTGTAAGCCTTATCCTGCTACTTCCTTCGTGGCTATCAATCCTAAGGTAATTTTGTACAGACTACAGATTTGCTATTTTCCGGGAATTTTCATTATTTTTATGAACACTGAAGGTAGTGTTTTACTCACATAGCGCCATTGCGTTCCTGGAACCGGCTTCGAACCCAGGAATTACTTTCTCATTAAATCGAGTGTTTTTGTGCCCCACGATGCAAAGGATCTTAGCATCCCTGAAGTGTTTCTCCCGAACTGATAATAACTTCGACCCCTGATAATGTCATTCACACATGTTCTATTTACTGTCTGCCATTTAAACTTGAGTAAATTAGGTTTGTCCAAGTGACGGAGAAGTGTCTGGTGGACGTGAAGAGAGCTGGTGGAGGGGGCGGCTTCTGTCCTACTGATGTCAATAATTGGACATAAGTGAATGCAGATCATACTATACATAGGTTATCTGCGTGAGAACATACAGCGAGCTACCACGCCCATAATTAGAAAACGTAGAATATTCCAATATAAACTGTTGGCCTTCGCCGGCCGCGGTGGTCTAGCGGTTCAGGCGCTCAGTCCGGAACCGCGCGACTACTGGGGTCGCGGGTTCGAATTCTGCCTCGGGCATGGATGTGTGTGATGTCCTTAGGTTAGTTAGGTTTAAGTAGTTCTAAGTTCTAGGGGACTGATGACCACAGATGTTAAGTCCCATAGTGCTCAGAGCCATTTGAACCATTTTTTTGTTGGCCTTTAAGACTGTAACTGCGTGAAGGTGACATGCAGAATATCTCGAATTTGCATGAAATGTAGCAAATTATTGAAAAAGAAAACGATTAACATTTCACCTTAGCCGCACAAATTAGGTTAGGCTAGAACAATCTACAACAATCTAGAACAAAGACGTTTATCGTTGGGACGGGATATTCTCATGAAATTTCAATCACCAGTTTTCTCCTCCGATTGCGAAAACATTCTGTTGCCACCCATCTACATAGGGAGAAATGATCATCACGATAAAATAAGAGAAATCAGGGCTCGCATAGAAAAATTTAAATGCTCATTTTTCCCGCGTGCCGTTCGAGAGTGGAACGGTAGAGAGACAGCTTGAAGGTGGTTCATTGAACCTTCTACCAGGCACTCTATTATGAATAGCAGAGTAATCACGTAGATGTAGATGTATGTAGGAACGAAAGATTGCAAAGTGGATTTCTCATTCGGATTGCACTTTTGAGTGATGGTTGCTAGTAAGATTGTGTTATCTACATCTACATCAACATACATAATGCGCAAGGTGCGTGACGGATGGTACCCTGTCCAAGTACTACCCATTCCCTTTGCTGTTCGGCTCGCAAGTAAAGCAAGGGAAAAATTGTCTATGTGCATCAGTACGATACGCAATTTCTCGTAGTTCTTAGGTGAAATGTACGTTGTCGGCAATATAAATGTTCTGTGTCAGCTTCAGCTGACGCTTCTATAAATGTTCTCAACACTGTTCCTCGAAAAGAAAGTCGGCTTCCTCACTGAGATTCGCATGTGATTTCCTTAACCATCTCCGTAACACATGCACGTTGTTTGAACATACCGGCAACAAAAGTAGCACCTCGCCTGTGATTTTTATCGATGTCTTCTCTTAATCCAACCTGCTGCAGATCCCAAACATCATGCAGTACCCCAGAATTGGTAGCACTAGTGTCCTGTAAGCAGTCTCCTTTATAGACGAACCACACTTTCCTAAACTTCTCCCAGTAAACTGAACTCGACCATTCGCCTTCCCTACTACAATTCTTATATGCTCGTTCCATTTTATATCACTTTGCAACGTTACGCCTATCATTCAATAGGCCTGACTCTGTCAAGCAGCTCATTACTATACCGTATTGGGACATTAACAGTTTGTTTTCCCTACCAGTTTGCATTAACTTAAGTTCATCTACATTTAGAGCTAGCTGCCATTCATCACATCAACTAGAAATTATATCTAAGTAATCTTGTATCCTCCTACAGTCACACAACGACGACACGTTCCGTACACTACGACATCATCAGCAAACAGCCGTAGACTGCCGCTCACCCTGTCCTCCAGATCGTTTATGAATATCTAAATTAACGCCTACAGTGAAGTTTTAGTTCAAATAAACCATACGGCAGCCATAATCATGTCCACCAAAATCTTTCAGCTAGCCAAGATGTCAATGGGTCTCCAGAACAGAGCAAACCATTGTCTGTAAGCGACCTGATGATGCTGCATAGACCATACAGATTTGATTATCTCTGCAATTCCGCTTCACCGATGAATAAAGTTTAGTGCGTCTCAGGATAGATGGACATTGAGAATTAATAACCCTTAATGACAGTTTGAACAGGAGAAACTGTAAGGGAAACATCAATGTGGCCTACGGATATTTTTCTACCGATGGTCATATGAGCGTGTGAGTTCTATAAAATGTAAGCAACATCATCACGCAAGCTCAATGTTTCTCATCAGCAATGCTTGAGGCGAATTTTTAAGTTCAGCTATCGTGAACAAGTTTCAAATGATGGTTTTCTCAGAAGTAGTCTTCATAGCCAGCATAAAATCGCAGCTGAAAAAAGACTGCAGCAAGCAGGGAACGTTCTACGCATGAATGATGGAAGAACTCCCAAATCAGTACTGTTGTGGAAGCCAGCGGGTGCATACAGAAGTAACTTATGACCTGGTAGCACGTGAAAACGGATTTTGGGAAAGGAACTTCAATGCATGGACGTGAACTGAGAGGAAGCAGAAAACATGGCAGCTCCGCGAGTTCGATGGAAGAAACTTGTGCTCGATATGCTACCTAGCGTTGGAGGACCTAACTCTAAGCCTAAGCAAGTCAGTCTCTGGGACTATCTATTAATGAAGAAGCTATAATGCACAGGGAGAGGACATTGAATTAGAATATAGAGACAATGACCTATACAAGAATTGGCAATGTGTATTTGATGACACAGTAAGGGAAAAGGTAGCGAATAACGACGTTCGCCCCGTGTGAGAATCACAGAAATATGTGCGAGCATGGGCCGTGGACACTGTGACATATGACGTTTGAGTCGGTATGCGAGGCGTGCTTGGTAGTCAAGGTCTGACGTCGTCTTTCGTGACCACGTGCCGGTAGACACGTTGGGCAGTCTGCTGCGAAACATGAACAAATCCACCAACTTCACACACCGTATATGCCCATGGGCATGACCAAACAGGGTTGCCCATTTCTCCCATTCTGTCACGTCCTTTCATTTACCCACATTTACTTAAAATGTCTGTTTGAAATATAAGTATGTCACAAATAGGTATTGCCGTATGCTCACGTAGAGGCAGTATGCGTGCAGTTGAGCATGTGACTCGATCGCTGCGCCAACTGTAAAGTCTTAATGATTCATCTATGCGTGCACACTGGGGTGATAAATTTTTTACCGTTGAGCTGATGTCGCATACATTATTATTCTTATAAGTTATACTAAAGCAGTGGGCAGAAGAATTAATATAAGTAAGTTATTACTGCTACTTTGAAACATTTTACACATCTTATTGAAGTTATGTGATTGCGTGGTGTGTGTTCTTCCGGACATGTCCGAAAGAACAAACCACGTATTCATACAACTGATTCGCTTCGATGGGTACCTAATCTACAACTTTCAGTGACATTCGACCTCCAGTGGGAATCTAAAATTAGCGACCACGGAGGACTGGAACGGGGACCATGGATAGATGTCGCTAGACGGGAATGTGAATCAGCCGGGGAGCGCGCCGAAATAGTCCGTGCATTTCCAATGAACACTGTGCGTGGGTGGCGGAGTGGTTAATTCAACTGCCTAGGAAGCAGCAGATCCTGGGTTCGAGTCCCGGTCCGTTGTACAATTCCATTCGTCATTGCTGATTCCACGTAAAGACCCGACGCAGCTACTGACATTTGATTCTTCCCTTTATTTTCCTTTCTCCGCCTCCATCTTCAGATTATATAGTTGTTAAGTTATTATAAACATTGGGCAACTGTGGTGTGTTAAAAGTAGGGATGACAGCAAATTATCTTTGGAGCAGGGGAGGGGGGCGGGGGGGGGGGGGAAGATGGGGGAGAGATGAGTGTGAAAATGTGATGCCCTGCCTTTCACAGAACCCAGACGTAGGTCTGTGTCTTTCTGCAAGTCAAGTACAGTAGATACGTTCTTAAAGTATTACAAACCACAAGTAAACCGCTATGAAACTCTACAGTACGGTAAAGAGCTCTCAGACGTGTAGTTATTCACACAGAAGAGCTATAAATGCTCTACTGTGATACCACATGTCATAAAGTTACAGAAAATTATGGAAACGTAGAAGCCCCAAGTAGCATGACATAAAATTACGCATTCCTCCATATAATATGCCGTTGCGCGTCGTACATTTTCTTATGTGGTGCCGTTGATGAGGTTGGGAGTCACATTCGCATTGGCCATTGAGCTGCGGCTGGAACGAACTGTGCCACATGATTTATCTGTGGGACGACACATGCGCCGAGGGAGGTCAGTTGTGGGCAGGGCTGGTTTTTATGCGCCGCCTCACGTCGCGAGCGGCCGCCGCGCGCTCTTCCGGGCCGTTTTTTGTGGAGCGCGGCTCCCAGACGGAGACGGCGACGGCGGCGGAGGTGGCGGCGGCGGGAACGGGTTGTGGACGCCGGCGCGCGCCGCACCCGTTTCAAAGGAGCCGCCGCCACTCTGCGCGTGCCTCGTCGCCTGCAGCCACGCACTACTCGTTCCTTGTTTCCTGATTGACTGCGGTACCTGGCTGTTATCACGGCGGCCCGATGCCCTCGGCACCAAATCATTAGCCAAAACGTCAAGGCGGCTTGTGTAAGACGATAGGAAGGTTACAAACCACTGATTTCAAACGACCTTCACCAACCGACACCAGAAAACTACACCGACGAAAGTGGAAAGTGTTAAGCCATGGCCGGCCGAGGTGGCCGAGCGGTTCTAGGCGCCACAGCCTGGAACCGCGTGACCGCTACGGTCGCAGTTTCCAATCCTGCCCCGGGCATGGATGTGTGTGATGTCCTTAGGTTAGTTAGGTTTACGTAGTTCTAAGTTCTAGGGGACTGATGACCTCAGAAGTTAAGTCCCATAGTGTTCAGAGCCATTTGAACCAATTTTTGCTAGGCCATGAACCTGTGACTGAACCTTACCAAACAGATACTCCAATATTTCCATCCTTGTAACAGGCGCAAATTTAAGGAGAGGGGCGTGGGGTGGAGTGAAGTGTCCTAGGAACCATGACTCCCCTTCCCCACAAAAAAGATTAATATAAGCCTTTAAATCTGCATTGTTTTTAAGCAATGAAACGCGGTTCTTCATTTTCCGCGAATGCTCGTCGTCGGCGAATGTGGAGGAGACCTGGGAAGTGGTCTCATTCTTCCAATGTTTTGGAGAGGTACTGCAGTTCTTCACTTTCCCCAGATGATCATCACTGGTGAATATGGATGACATCAGGAAGAGGTCCTGTGTTTGCAGAGGCACTGTAGTCCTTTACCTTCTGTTCAATCGTCGAATGTTTACGCTCCTTACACCAAGCGAGGCGACGTTTGGCATTTACCGGGTTGATATGTGGCTCATGACCAGCCGCTCGACAATGAAATCCAAGTTTTCTCACCTCCCGCCTGTCATAGCAATTGCAGTGGATCCTGATGCCGTTTGGAATTCTTGTGTTATGGTCAGAATAGATGTCTGCCTATTGCACATTACGACCCTCTTCAAACGTCGGCGGTCTCTGTCAGCCAACAGACGAGGTCGGCCTGTACACTTTTATGCTGCAGGTGTCCCTTCACGTTTCCACTTCACTATCACATCGGAAACAGTGGACATAGGGATGTTTAGGAGTGTGGAAATCTCGCGTACAGAGGTGTGACACAAGTGACACCCATTCACCTGACCACGTTCGAAGTCCGTGAGTTCCGCAGAGGGCCCCAGTGTGCCCTCTCACGATGTCTAATGACTACTAAGGTCGCTGATATGGAGTACCTGGCAGTAGGCGGCAGCCCAATGCACCTAATATGAAAAACGGATGTTTTTGGGAGTGTCCGGATACTTTTGGTCACGTAGTGTAAATACATCTTATCGTCATGCTTTGCAGACAGTGCAGCTTCAGCAAAACGAGTGTTATAAGAAACTATCAGCCTCGATTGCGGTTATGAGGCTGATATTTCCTTATATATTAGATTATCACGATTGCTGACTGTGGTGCAATGTTGAAAGTACAAAAACGAGTGATAGCTAGATGGATTCGGAATAACGGTGTGTCAAGAAAAGCAGCCATACATCCTTCCATATGAATTACACCTCGAGACGATAGAAGGGCTGTTGAAATGGCTCTCAAGAATAAATGGATGACAACAGATGAAATGTAGGCAGAGGTTACAGACAGAGTGATATTTCCTTATATATTAGATTATCACGATTGCTGACTGTGGTGCAATGTTGAAAGTACAAAAACGAGTGATAGCTAGATGGATTCGGAATAACGGTGTGTCAAGAAAAGCAGGCATACATCCTTCCATATGAATTACACCTCGAGACGATAGAAGGGCTGTTGAAATGGCTCTCAAGAATAAATGGATGACAACAGATGAAATGTAGGCAGAGGTTACAGACAGAGTGTCACAGAGACGTCGATGACATGTTACTGCAAATTGGTTTGAGGTTTCGGGATGCACATGCGCTGTTTGCCACTGACACCATATCACAGAGACTTACATATTGTAGAATCAGGGCCAACTGGAACACTGAGTAGCATTCTGTGGCGTCCAGCGATGAGACTGGCTTTTGTTCGTGGCGGTCAAATTAATGCCAAAGTGTCAGCAGACGACGTGGTGATAGATGATAGGAAACTATAATTGTTGAATTATTGCTGAATGGAGCATTTCTGTATGACCGCAGAGCTGATCTGCTAACTGATAAAGGGAATTGAATGTTCGTCAGCGTGTCACAAGAATGATAAACGCTTTTGCTACACCCATCGTGACCAGGCTACCAAATGGCAGATTCCAAACGGATAATTAAGGCACCACGCCGCAGTTCACGACACACGCCATGAGGAAAGTAGGGATCATTTGCTGGCCTCTTCGGTTCCCTTATGTATTCCCCCTTAGAGAACCACCAACTAGCAATCTTCAAGAACTGACACAGCATGTTTTTCAGATATGGCGTGAAATCTATGCAGACGACATTCGGAGGTTGTTAGCTTCCAGATCACAACGACTGCGAGACACTGTTCGTGCCATGGGGCTCAGACTCATACTGACGTTGACGACGAGCATCATTTCCGAATGGAACAAAAGTTAAATCATTTAATACCTACTATTGTAAGTAGGCTGTTTATGTTTTCATATTGGCAACGTTACGTTGCGCTCTGTATGAAAATCACTGGCTGTGCTGTGTGCAGTCTGTGGCTAGTTTGCATTGTTGTCTGCGATTGTAGTGTTGGGCAGCTGGATGTGAACAGCGCGTAGCGTTGAGCAGTTGGAGGTGAGCCGCCAGCAGTGGTGGATGTGGGGAGAGAGATGGCGGAGTTTTGAAATTTGTAAGACTGGATGTCATGAACTGCTATGTATATTATGACTTTTCAACACTATTAAGGTAAATACATTGTTTGTTCTCTATCAAAATCTTTCATTTGCTAACTATGCCTATCAGTAGTTAGTGCCTTCAGTAGTTTGAATCTTTTATTTAACTGGCAGTAGTGGCGCTCGCTGTATTGCAGTAGTTCGAGTAACGAAGATTTTTGTGAGGTAAGTGATTTGTGAAACCCATAGGTTAATGTTAGTCAGGGCCACTATTTGTAGCGATTACTGAAAGTCAGATTGCGTTGCGCTGAAAGTATTGTGTGTCACTTTAGTGAATGTTTGAGTACGTTCAGTTTTGCTCAGCTGTTTGAAAAGCAAACAATGTAAGAGGTTTATCAGCACAGTAATTCATAAATTTTTCTAAGGGGACGTTTCATATGTCGACCCTTAGCCGAGGATACCTCACTGGAATCTTGTGATTTTTTCTTGTAGTTTGTGTAATTAGTGTAGATTTTTTTTATTGCTAGCGCGTAATTGTAGAGAGAATCTCCTTCGTAGTTGCAGTCTTTCATTGTCGTACAGTAAAACAGTTGTGGCATGCATGTAGATTTGCACCAAGTATTTCGCAGCTGCGCTTGCGATTGACTAGATATTATTTTCAGTGCTATGTTAATGTGTTTTCTTATTTTTGCTCTTCAAATTGTGCTTTTCTGTGCTATCGTGTGAAATATTGTGACAATTATGGCGTGTGAAAAGCGTAATACTAGACTCCAAAGTAAACTGAGAAATGACAGTGAAGACGAAAGAAGTGTGTTAGCGCCACCGTGTAATGAATTAACTAATGTTCAACATAGTAATTTGGTAACTGTGCATAGGGAAATGGAGCGGGCTGCAAATAATGGTGTAGGCAATGAAACAATTAGTGAACAGGGAAGCATTATCGATCGATCGGGCGGCAACAGCTCGCCCCAGGAATGCGAAATGACAGGATACAGTCTTGCAAATACTGTAGATTCAGGTTTTGGGTCCTCACAGTTTTCTCAAATAAGTCAAGACACATTTTCTGCTTGTCAAAATGTGACTGTTGCCGGTGCAACTTCACTACCGAAAAGCACTGAGGAACATGTTTCAGACACCAGTGCATTGTTATTACAATTAGTGCAACAAATGGGACAAAGGCTACAAAAGTTAGACACAACGCTTGAACGAAATCAGAAACAAATGGGACAAAATCTTCAAAAGTTAGACACAATGGAACACAATCTTCAAAAGTTAGACACAATGGAACAAAATCTTCTAAAGTTAGACACAATGGAACAACACCAGAGACAAACACAGCAACAGTTAGACGCAATGGAACAAAAGCTTCAAAAGTTAGACTCAGTGGAACATAAGCTTGAACAAACACCTGAAGACTTAACTACTGAGTTACATAACATTGAATCAAAAAGTCTGTAATGACGTAAAAACACAAATTTGTGAGCATTTTCAACCTATTTTTTTTTGCGGCATTAAAATGCATTACAGAATCACGAAGCAGCCATAAGGGAACTGCAAAATATTGTTCATGAAAATCATGAGACCTTGCAAGCTAAAATTGACTCAGTTGCATCTACCGATTCGGTTACGCAACTTGCAAAAACTCAGGAAAACTTAAAGGACACAGTAGAAACTCTGAAAATTGGTTCAGAAAGACACATGGAGGAAATTAGTTCATTATCAGAGAAAGTAGTTGAACTTTTGGATCAGATAAATAATTTATCTACGAAGGTAGATGATTATCTGAATGACACAAAACCGGTAGTCTTTAATGACACAGAAGAGTGCGAACAAATTAGGAAATTCAAACAAAATCAGAATCAAATTAATACGCAACACCAAAGAGAAATCCGGGAAGTACAAGATCAGCTGACACCTTTAATACAAAAATTACGTATTTCAGAGGACACTCGCACCCCAATACGGGAAGAGGGACATAGATATACGGAACAGTCAGAAAATAATAACACAGCGCATTTCGGAAATTATGAAAGAAATTGGCAAGGTGCACCGAATTTTGAAATGGAACCGCCGAAACGACGTAACAATGACCGATATGCGACTCGCCGCCATGATGATTTTGACTATAAGCTGTTCATTACTACACGTAAATTTAAAACATTTAAGAATTCTGGCAACGACATTCATCCTCAAGTGTGGCTCCACCAATTCTCTCATTATTTTCCTCCCAACTGGTCATTAGAGCACAGATTAGAATTTATGTGTGGGTATTTAGAGAATGAACCAGCTGTAAGAATGCGATCGGTCATTCACGATTATCACAGCAAAGGAGAATTTTACCATGCCTTCCTCTCAGCATATTGGTCTCAAACTACACAAGACCGAGTAAAACATGGCATCATAATGATGAAACATTTCGAACAATCTGAATTTTCCAGTCTTGTGAAATATTTTGAAGACATGTTGCACAAGAATCAGTACCTGTCAAACCCATACAGCCCCTCAGAACTCATCCGCATTTGCTTAATCAAACTACCTGAACATTTACGACATATTATTTTGGCAGGACGTTGCAAAGACGACATTGAAGCTTTTTAGGGACTCTTACAAGAATTAGAAATTGACACTGACAATCGCAGAACGCGAAAACAGGAACACAAAAATCACAGATCACATCCGTCGCAACTCCGCGATGAAAGAAATAATAACTGGACACGGCAAGGCTATTCTCACAGCACAAATCTTGACCAAAACAGACACCACCCGTATGACAACCGTTGGCAGAGTAGTAATAATTACAGGGAAAGATCACCTCTCCGTGGTAGTCATTATCACAGAGACAATCAGAGAAACAGACAATATGGAACCAAAATAATTATTATCAAGGGAGACAGAATAACTTTAGACGCAACGGTCCAGCACGCAGTTACGATTCCGGGAGAAATTCTCCACCACGTGACCGACAAGAAAGGAATTATGGAATCTACCGACATGACGACAGACGATATGATCGTAACCACAGAGCTGAATTGCATCAGAACTGGCGGGATTCAAACAGAGCAGGGCCCTCTCGACAAGGTGAATTTGTAGAAGTTAGGTCTCCAAATCCCAATAACGACGCGCGCCAACAAAGACACAATAGGCAATGACTCATACCGCTGGCAACCACAAAACATACTTATGAAACTGACGACGCAGCTGCCGTAGCTAGTAATTACGTAAAAATGGAAGACATTAGGGACATCTTACTCCAGGAGCACGACGCAAAACATAACAACATTGCATATCCTGCGATTCACATTACAGTAAATGAAATAAAATTTACGGCAGTACTTGACTCTGGCAGTCCCATTTCGGTAATTAGTGAAACAGCCTTTAGCAAATGCAACAAATCGAACGATTGTCCCACACTTCCGTTACGTAAGATTAAATTACAAGGTTCAATCTTTGGAAAAAGTGTAGATGTACGCCAACAAACCAACTTAGAATTCTTTTGTCAAAGCCACAGCTTCTCTATGAACTTTCTTATTGTTCCATTATTGTCGACGGAAATTATATTGGGAGTAGACTTTTTGAATCAATACAAAGCAATCTTAAACTTTCACGATGCTGAAATAAGTTTAGAGAAAGAAGGTAAGTCAATAGCTTTGAAATTTGAAGATTGGCTCTCAAACCATGACGAAGAAATTAATCGGCTTTACCTCTTAGACAACAGTTCGGAATTTTCTACGGAACTAGACACTAACAATCGCTCTGCAAGTACTGACAGGGATGATATCGACGGCGCATTTTGTACTAATGAGTTAATTCAGAATAAAATTCAAACAATTGAGAATTGTAATGACAGTGATAAGCAAGACCTTTTTGAGATTTTACAAGCACATTCCACAGTTTTTACTCACAAAACAGGAACAATCAAGGGATTTCAATACCAATTTCGTTTTCGTGAGCGTACTAAATTTTGTGTTAGACCATACGTAATTCCAGCACATTATAGGGACCGTGTTAGCCTGCAGTAAGCGCATACAACAATCCATTACATGTAGTTGAGAAGAAGAATGGATCGATCAGGCTTGTCTTAGATTCGAGACAAATCAATACTATCATCATTCCTGAAACAGACAGGCCGCAAACGTTAGAAGAACTTCTTAAAAATTTTAATGGTGTAAAAGTGTTGTCTTCTATTGATCTCAGATCCAGCTTTTATCAGATCGAACTTTATCCAGAATGTAGAAAATACACAGCTTTCCTTTGTTTCGGCGTTTGTTATCAGTTTCGGAAACTTCCTTTTGGTTTGAACATTTCTTCGGCAGCATTCATTCACGGGCTAAATTCCATATTACCTGAGTTCTTAAAACGTCACATCACCTTATATGTGGACGATATTCTGATAGCAGAAGCCTCATGGGAACAACACAATCGCATCCTCAACAGCGTGTTACATATTTTTGCAGAATCTGGAATTACAGTTAACTTGGAAAAGTCTGAATTCGGTAGGACAAAGGTGAAGTTTTTGGGACGTGTTATTTCTTCTGAAGGCATTCAGCCGGATCCTGAAAAGTTGGAAGCAATCAGAGCAATTCCAGTTCCATCCATAAAAAAACAAGTCCGCAGTTTTCTAGGTCTTGTAATTTTTTACCGTCCTTTTCTGAATATGCAAATTCTAGTTACACCAAAACTTTGTTCTCTCACTGGAAAAATACTATTTGGAACTGGGACGAACAAGCACAGTTGGAATTCAATTCTTTGAAAGAATCGCTACTTAACGCGCCAATACTAGCTCATCCAGATCTGTCACAAGATTTCTGCCTTAGCACGGATTCTTCTAAAGACGGTCTTGGTGCCCATTTATTTCAAGAAGCCACAGAAAATGACACTACTTTTCAGAAAACCATTGGTTTTGCTAGCCGAGTGCTAACAAAATCTGAAAACAATTATTCCGTTACTGAATTAGAAGCCTTAGCTATCTTTTGGGCATTTAACAAATTCCATTTCTTTCTTTCTGGTAAGCAAGTAAAAGTATACAGTGATCATCGTGCATTACAATTTCTTATGTACTCAAAATTAAATCATGACAGGTTAAAACGTTGGGCATTGTTTCTGCAAGAATTCCATTTCACAGTAGTCTACATTCCCGGCAAGGAGAACATTGTTGCCGATGCACTGTCACGCGCACCGGCTGGGCTTGAGAAAAGTAACACAGAAGGCAACCTCGAGAAAAATTTCAGTATTCTTTACATTCAGAAAGTCGCCTTTGAAAACTTCATCACCACATCTTTAAAGGACATTGCACACGAACAAGATAAAGATCCGATTTGGAAAGACATCAAAAGTAAATGGCATGAAAAGACACACACTCAGATTCGGCATTATTACCTGGTTAGAAACAACATACTCTTCAAACGCTGCACTGTTGATGACAAGCTATGGGTACTTTGCATTCCAGACGATTTTGTTAATAAGCTCATTTGGTACATTCATTTCAGCTACGCACATTTTGGTCCACGAAAATGTTATCATATTCTTCGAACGACTTGTTATTTTAACAATATGGAAAAGAGAATTCGAAGAGTCTTGTTTATTTGTAAACTTTGTGAAAAGGCGAAACCATCTACTATCTCACATCGTGCTCCGTTGTTTTCTATTATTCCTTCTAAATTAAAAGAATTTGCTGCTGTTGATCTCTTGGGACCCCTTGTTAGAACATCGAATGGATTTTCGTACGTTCTAGTCGCTGTTGAACTTACTTCAAAATTTGTTTCTTTCACTCCGTTACGTAAAGCCACTGGACGGTCTGTATCCAACGCCTTTGTTAAAAATTTCTTACATGAACTTGGCCACGTTGCTAAAGTCATTTCAGATAACGGACCGCAATTCAGATCTGCTGTTTGGTCACGCATGCTTTGGAATCATAAAATCAAACCTGTTTTTATTTCATTGTACTCACCACATTGTAACCCCTCCGAACGGATTATGAAAGAAATCAATAAGCTTTGCAGACTTTATTGTCACAGAAAGCATCAGCATTGGGACAGATATTTACACTTATTTCAAAATGTGCTGAATGAAATGCCTCATGATTCCACTGCTTTACCACCTACTCTTGTACTGAAGAATGAAGAACAACCGAACAGAATCAGAGAGCTTGTACCTTTCCCGAATACACGTAAACTTCGACACAAAGACATAATTGATTTGGCTCTTAAAAATATAAAATCTGCAGCAGACAAAAGGAGAAAACTACACGGTAAAGCAAATGCAAAGAAATTGTATATTGGTCAGAAAGTTCTCATTAATGCTCATTCATTGTCACATAAGAAGAAACACTTGAGTCACAAATTCTTTCTAGTTTACAATGGACCTTACAGAACCCGACGTATACCACATGATAATTGCGTTGAAGTTGAAACTCTGCATACTAGGAAGAGTAAAGGTTTACACCACATTTCACATGTAAAACCGTTTATTGAAAGATAATCTGCTTTTTAACTTTGTCTTTGCCATAAAACTTTTCACTTTACATTACTAGTGTGCTTTGTCAGACTTAGAATCTGTTAACATGCAACAATGTTTGAGGTTAAATATCCAGTCAAGGACCAAGATAAATTATTTAAACAGAAATTACGAATGCATTGTTATAGTGAGCAGACGACACAATGTTGTTATTTGTACATTCTTGCTTGTTAGTTCCACTATCACGGTGCGACTATAAGGATCACATACTTAGAACATATACCGGCAATGCTAATGAGATTTTCATGCAACATTTTGGTTTACTTGAAAAGACATTCTTTCAACATTTGGTTTCTTTGACAGCTACACGATTATATCACGACGCTACTAATGTGTGACACAATTTACATTGTTGCTTTTGTGCTGTATCTGCTTTATATCTGCACAGCTTTTTCTGAATTCTTCTGGAAAGTAAAACATGTTTTAGCAGTGATTTTTGTGGTATAGCTACAATGAGACTGCCTTTTCCGTAGCACAACAATGCGTTACAGCACAGTAGTTTCTTCATCACGGCAATAAACGTAATAACTAAGATATCTATACGCAAAGCATTTCACTTTTGTTTATCATGAGGTAAGTACATTGCCTTCTGCAGAACTTAGCTTTCGGAGGACGATAACTACGACACTTCCACAGATATTATCTTCCAACAAGACGCACAGTTTAGCGCTACAGTACATGTATTTGAGTGATTAATTTTGTACTTAAATCATTTATTTTTAAATATATTTGAAGTACAATGATACAAAGGTTTTCCGTGAGACACTTCATTCCATTGCTGTAATCTGTAACACCTGAGGGTATAATTACATTAATCCTCAAGGGGGTACACGCCTACTTTGTGTACCATGTGTTTGGCAAGCACAAGGAGCCCTAGCTAATATGGTATTGGCTTATACAACTTTACACATCGGTACCATATTTCTCTAACACATAAATTACACAGCTATCTGATCATTTAACTGGAAGAGACAAACATTTATTTTACTACATCAGTGACAGATGTTTACGTAATTACACAGTTGAATAACTTCACACTTATGAAACTGTATTTTTTCTGTACTTTATGAACTGTTCATATTTTTTTCTTTTGGAACCATTGTGATACTACGAGAGCTTTGAATGATGTATTTGGTATGGGATCATGATTTTTAAAGTACGTTTGAGGTAGATGACACTATTGAAATGAGTAGAGAATTTTCTCTAGGTTTTGAAATTATTGCAGAAAGCTACGACGTTTTTGAGATTTGGCTGAGTTTTTATGATGTTATTATTATGATGACAATGTGTATTATGCTGTTGAGGTATGTTTATGATCAATATGCTGATGCTATATGAGGAATTTGATTATGCTACATATTTATAATGATGAAATATTGAAGAATGTCGACGAATATGTATATGCGTAATAAGGTAAGGAGTAATGAGTAGTGGTTAGGGACTCTGACTTGTGAAAAAGGATGTTGGAAACCGAGAATCGAACTTTAAGAGTTATGAAATGTATGTATATGCGTAAATGTATCACAACGCCGACGAAAATTTTTTGGACACTGTTATATATATAGGATTTTGTTTCTACACATTTGTAACGCAAATTCTCGACCTGTGAAATTTTTTTATATGAGACTGCCACTGTAGCAGAAACTGCTGTCGTAAATATTTCAGTAAGAAAGGTAAGTGACCTTGACGTAATGCGTTTTGGGCGCCCAGCTGAGAGGTAGTCGTCTGACAAAAGAAAGCCATTAGGTGGAGAAAGAAAAAGAGGCCATTATCTTCACCTTTGACATTCCTTTAGAGAAAGATACTTACATCTGCACACCTAATTATTACAAGCGTCTTTCTACGACAGTTGAGAGAATTTCTACTAACTTACGAAATGTCACATGACTATTGAATAATATTTTTAATGCTTTGCCTTTCATAGTTGCTTATTTCATTTGATATCTAGTTTCCAGCTGTGTTGCAGCATTTGTTTTATAAAATAAAATAAAATGCATTTGCTAATGTGAACACTTTCTGTCAACAGATCTATTAAATAATAATTTTGTGATCCACATTCTTCAAAAAAGGAGCACTTGGAAAGGAAAGAACAATAAGAAGGGACTAGCAACAGTAACTGCATACATAATTTTCTTTTCAAGTACATGGTAATATTTTTTTTTTTACAATAAGTTGTTGTGGTGCACCACATTAATTACATAGACACTAAGATGTGACACAGGTATTAGACATGGCTATCTTTATTGTAATATTTTTTCTGCTTGAGGTTTGCCATGTTTAGATATAAGTTATTGCATTTGCTGCTGCTCTTTGCAAGGCATAATGTTACTGAATTTGACTTTGTATTACTCCGTTAAGCCAGTTTTACTACTGATTTATTTTTATTGTTTGCTGCACATTGCCTTATATTAGTTGTAATATTGCAATTGCTTTGCTAATTTCTATAATGCTGCTTGCTTCGCCAATTTCCATTTTTTTTGTCATTGCGTTTTGTAATAATTTTTTTGTGCTGCTGCATTGCCTCGTCCCTTAGTTCATGCATCTGAGCTCAGTAGATTTAAGTTAGCTTAAGAGAGGGTAGACTATATAAGAAACTGACTATGGACAATAGGGAAAGAATGCATTGAGAAGTCATACGAAAAAGATTTGGGCCAAAATGAGTATTGTACACTGAGAAATAATCATTTTGAAAGAAATATGAATAGAATACAGAAAGCAGGTATAGATAGGACTTTTTGGGAATAATGATGAATGAAGGGAGATCTCCAAGAAGTAAAGAAAGTTTTGTTTCCAAAATACTGCAGTAAAACAAACCCTGTCCTTTCCTTTTGTATTAATCCGCTATATGTTTGTGTATCCTTGTGTATTTGTCTTCATCCCGTTTTTATGTGTTTATCTGATACGATTTATGTTGTAGAATTTTTCTAATACTCAGCTACATTCGCTATGATGAGGAATACTGTTATCCTCAAATATAATTTGCATCAATAATATGTTATTTACTTTGTAAAGATGTTTAGACATTATTTATCTGTTCTGTTTTTTTGCTCATGTGTGCAGTTGATGTTTCAAAAGTTATTCTGATCTTTTATGTAGGTACTTATAATTCCTGTAACACTGATGTATGTGTTATTTCGATTCTTTTGTAAAGCCCGTATTACTACAAATGTTATCTGTACTATTATGTTTTTAATGATGTTTGCTGTATCTTTGTAATTGTGTTCTCATGTTATAAAATTGTAATTGTCACCAGTTCATCATATTATTAGCTTGTAAGTTACATTTCACTGCACACGTTTCTGTTGGTCATAGTATATGGACAATATGTGAGAAGTAGGGACTGTTAGTGTTTGCACGTGTGTTAATAATTCAGCAAGGGACTGGTTAACAGCATTGCTGGTTCTAAAGACAAATCCAAAAACTTTGTGAGTGCACAAGTGGTGGTCATGGACTTGCTATATTACCTGCAAGACTCTTCAATGGTGATTGTGCACCTGCACAGTCACAACAGATGCCTGAAGGCCATCTCTACAAGGACTACAATGGGTCTGCATCTTTCATGACCCTCCAATACCATTATTTCTACAAGGACTGCAGTGGGTCTGCACCTCTGGTGGCCCACCACATCTCTACCAGGACTACAGTGGGTCTGCACCTCTGCTGGCCCACCAATACCATAATCTCTACCAGGACTACAGTAGGTCTAATCTGTGATGACCTACCTACCAATATTCTTCAAAACTTCGAATGACTCTGCTGTGGGTTTGCTCTGTTGTGGCCCAATACCTGTCTGCATGTCGAGAGTCAGCACTGTCTTTCCATTGGAAGGACAACACTACTTCTTCAAGACTGCATGGAAATCCACTACTTCTGTGTGCAATTTCTTTTACTGCTCAGACTTTGGGAAAAAACTGCAATTTTACTGTGATGAATGATCAGGACTGTCTTTATGGACTGTGAGAAAATATTAGCATTTGACCAACATTGTATCAATAAGTGTGTGCATTTGATATCTTTGTTATTGTAACTATGATAAATTTTTTCAAATCTGCATTGGCCACTGCCCAAAACAATTTGTAAAAATTTTTGTGGGGAGCATGGGGGCTATGTAAGTAGGCTGTTTATGTTTTCATATTGGCAACGTTACGTTGCGCTCTGTATGAAAATCACTGGCTGTACTGTGTGCAGTCTATGGCTAGTTTGCATTTTTGTCTGCGATTGTAGTGTTGGGCAGCTGGATGTGAACAGTGCGTAGCGTTGAGCAGTTGGAGGTGAGCCGCCAGCAGTGGTGGATGTGGGGAGAGAGATGGCGGAGTTTTGAAATTTGTAAGACTGGATGTCATGAACTGCTATGTATATTATGACTTTTCAACACTATTAAGGTAAATACATTGTTTGTTCTCTATCAAAATCTTTCATTTGCTAACTATGCCTATCAGTAGTTAGTGCCTTCAGTAGTTTGAATCTTTTATTTAACTGGCAGTAGTGGCGCTCGCTGTATTGCAGTAGTTCGAGTAACGAAGATTTTTGTGGGTTAAGTGATTTGTAAAACGTATAGGTTAATGTTAGTCAGGGCCACTATTTGTAGCGATTACTGAAAGTCAGATTGCGTTGCGCTGAAAGTATTGTGTGTCACTTTAGTGAATGTTTGAGTACGTTCAGTTTTGCTCAGCTGTTTGAAAAGCAAACAATGTAAGAGGTTTATCAGCACAGTAATTCAATAATTTTTCTAAGGGGACGTTACACTATGTGCTAAACACTGCCACGAAAACTGGTAAATACCACATTGGTGCTTTTTGATGTAACGCTTTCTGTTTCCAGCAAGTGTATTCTAACTCGATAATATTAACATTGCCCTTAGCAGTGCATTCTTATTCATGGATGGTTAACTGAAAAACGACTCACAGTAGGGAGAAAACTTTAATTTTGGCGTATGAGTTCAATTACTGAACATGCCGATTCGATGAAGTATTAAGTGTTGGACGTAAACGAAATATCTAATCCTGCGGCCAAACTATAGGTAAATCCTTTAGCTACTTTGAGAGGGGATACGCAGATGGTATTAACGAACAATTTAATTTTTGCGTGCTTTAATCTAAAAGTAATACGTGGAAGAAAAAGTTCACAACCAAGGCAACGTTTTTGCTACATTAGTTGGCACCACTTACTCGACAATAACATGCCATAACTTCACAGTTCTTGTGCGTTATTGTGTTAGTTCAGTGAACAGCTCTCTTAGAATTGATCTTAGGGCATTCTATTCCAACTGCGCACCAAATGACTGAGAGGAGTGATTGGGTATATGTATTCTGAAGGGACTAAAGCTTCAATATGGTGATAGTCGTTTTAGTGAGCGTAGAATTCATCAGTGGATAAATCGCTCTACAGTTGAACATCTGGCTTGCGACAAATAACGTTCGGGTAGGCCATTCGAAAACGGACGGGAACATAGCGACAGCGGACCGAATGATAAGTGTTCAGTTTTACTTCAGAATCGATAATGTAACTCATGGGTTCAACATTAGGCGTAATTAGGTATTTGCGATAACCATTAATTCTAAACTGTCGCAAAGATTTTGCTTGTCGTTTCAATTGACTGAGAAGTACGCTCTAAGAGAAAAGAATGAAGACGCGTCACTAAGAAATTATTCGAATGGGACGGAAATCGGTAGATGTCATGTACATGTACAGACAAACAAATTATTACAATTTCAGAAATATTACACGATTTATTCAAGAGAATGAGCTTCCTAAATGGAGCAAGTCAGTAAGACGTTGGTCCACTTCTTACCATTATGCAAGCAGTTGCTCGGCTTGGGATTGTTTGATAGCGTAGTTGGATAGCCTCTTGAGGGAATATCGTCGACGTACGTTGTGCTGTAAGGATGCCTAGGGTGACAACTAAAGGAGTCCTGCTATGAAAAAAATGGCATCCAAGATCGACACTCCTGGTTGTCATGCGGTATGACGGCCAGTGATCAGATTGATATCCCACTGCTGTTTGGTGCGTCTCCAGACACGAGTGTCTGGAGATTCCCTTAACAGCCCTGGGATAACAAGACTGTGGCCCCCCCCATACGTCCTGACAATCACATTTCAGCAAGATAACGCCTACCTGTACACGGCGAGAGTTCCTACTGCTTGCCTTCATGCCTGCGAAACCCTATCTAGGCCAGCAAGGTGGGCGGGTATCTCACAATGGAGAACATTTGGAGCATTCTGGGCAGGGCCCTACAACCACCTCGGGACTTTGACGATCTAGCGCGCCGGTTGGATATAATCTGGGGTAATATCTCTCAGAACGACGTCCAACAACTCAATCAATGCGAAGCCGAACAGCTGCTTGCATAAGGGCGAGAGGAGGACCGACGCGTTATTGAGTATCTCAGTTTGCGAAGCTCTTTCTCCTGAGTAATTGACCCAGTTTTTCTGAAACTGTAACCATTAGTCCGTCTGTGATTTGCATGACATTTACCAATTTCCGTCGGGTTCGGATAATTCCTTCTCGGTGTTTCATTTTTCTTGTCTTAGAGCAGTTGCTCCCAACATGGGAGTAATTAACCCATAGGGGGTAAAATGAAATTTTCTGAGGGGTAAAAATGGATTCAATTATGTTTCGCTCAAGAATTTTGATTATTATTAAATATCTGTGCTATTATCATTCTTTTATAAGAAAATAATTCTGGTTACGTAAGTTACCAAAAATTACATTTTTTTCAAAAACCCCATTAGGACTGGCTTCCAAAATCCACGTTTCTTTAGTGACACACTGTGGTTGAGGTTGCTGTTGTGTCTAGACAAGACAGCCTAGACACAATGAGAGGAAGCCGAAAGGCACGCGCTAAGTTAAAGCAGGATGACGTGAGGTCTGAAACAGGATACGTAATGAATGCTATAACGAAAAGTACGTAGCTTCTGGAATACTTAACTTTAATCCATCCGTTTGGTACATCTGGAGATTGTGGCGATACAAGTGAGACTCTTTAGATACATGCAATGTTACTAATGGCGCCTTGCTAGGTCGTAGCCATTGACTTAGCTGAATGCTATTCTAACTATCTGCTCTGCAAATGAGCGAGGCTTCGTCAGTGTGCATCGCTAGCTACGTCGTCCGTACAACTGGGGCGAGTGCTAGTCCGTATCTCGAGACCTGCCTTGTGGTGGCGCTCGGTCTGCGATCACACAGTGGCGACACGCGGGTCCGACATGTACCAATGGACCGCGGCCGATTTAAAACTACCACCTAGCAAGTGTGGTGTCTGGCGGTGACACCACAGTTGCAGCTTGTAAAACGGCTGTGTGAATATCATGTTCCCCATATAGCGCATAAGGCAACTACCTTGCCGCAGTGGATACACCGGTTCCCGTCATATCACCGAAGATAAGCGCTCTCGGGCGTGGCCGTCACTGGGATGGGTGACCATCCGGGCCACCATGCGGTGTTGCCATTTTTTGGGGTGCACTCAGCCTCATGATGCAAATTAAAGAGCAGCTCCGGTAAATAACGGCCGGCAGGGCGGTGTGCTGACCACACATCCCTTCTATCCGCATCCTCATCTGAGGATGACACGGCATCGGATGGTCCCGATGGGCCACTTGTGGCCTGAAGACGGAGTGCATATATTCCATACAGTACACACATCCTTTAGTATTTTGTACTGGAATATATATGTCACATATGTTTAAATATCTCAAAAAATGCCTTCCCTGAATTGTTGGTAGTCCCCGCAATTGACCGGAAACTGCTTCACTATGCACTTAGCAACAGATTCATGAATTCACGAACTAATTGACAGCAATTATGTAACTGTTACTGTACTGTCGTAAGGCATATTTATTATTGTTATTATTATCGAATTCTCCCAATATATATATATATATTTTTTTGTCTTTCCAACAGTCTTTCATTGTTGCCGAGAAAGATTGATTACGTTCTTCTGATCACATTGGTCTGTACTCGTTTTGTTTTGCTTGTTCTGATGCAGCTTCCCATTTGCCTGCTTCATGTCAGAAGGTGTCTCTGTCTAATATGTTAGTTTGCGTTTTTGAAGTCCTCCTGAATTTCGTTCAGCCAAGGTGTTGAGTTCTTAAGTAATGTTACATAGCCTGCCACCCTTTTCGTCAATGCTTTTCTTGCAGTCTGTTGGGATGACCAAAGAATTGCATTTGCCTTTTCTTAAAGTCAGTTACGCTGTTTGAAAATTTTCCTTTTGTTATAATAGATTGTAGGCTATAACCGTCTTGGGTATGACGTATTTCCAGAATTGTATTAACGATCTTTCTCTCTTCTTTTTTGAGTTCTTATTTCCTGCTAAGAATCAGTGTTTCGTTTGTGGTTTTCGACTGTGTTGTAGAGTCAGATTTTTGTGTGTCTTGACATGGCCTTTTCGTTGTAGAGGTTTTGGCTTAACGCTAATGCTTTGTTTACTTTTTGGAGACCACTTTGCTGCGAGATTTTTTCAAGACCTGTAGATTCGATGAATTCTCGAATTTATTTAATGCACAGGACCGTGTTGATTTTACCATATTATGTTTTCAGGCTTGCTATTTCTGTTGTTGAACATCATAATTCAGTTTTTTCGAATGAAATTTGCAGTCCTATTTTTCCTGCACATTCTTTAACAATCTCGAGTTGCTTAACTGCTGTCTCTTCGTCCTCTGCAAGTATCGCCAGATCGACCGCAAATGTTAGGTACGGTATGCAGAGGATGATTTTGGGAAACCCCATTAGGACTGGCTTCCAAAACCTATGTTTCTTGAGTTCTTCCTCTCATTCTTCCATAACCTTGTCTAGGACGCCGTTGATTGAAGAGCGGCCATCTTCTTTCTGAGATTTCCCCCGTAAATTTAATTTGCGCCATTTAATGCTTGTTATATGAATTATCGTGTTTTGGGATATAGTCCGTTCTCTTCCAAAATCTGGAATAGTGATGGCGTGATTATCGAGTCGTAAGCCTTTTTGAAATCTACACACGTGCATATTAAAGCTTTTGTCTGAGAGTTCGCGTTTTGAGTATGGTTTTGAGGTTAAAAATTTGTTGTGGTCATGATCTCTTTTTTCTGGGTACAGTTTGATATTCTGCTAATTTGGGTTCTAATTGCTTCGTGCTCTAGTCAAGAGACAAGTTGTTAAAATTTTGTAGGTGACCGGCAACAGGGAGATCCTTCTATAGTTGTTTACATCTGATTTGTTGCCTTTTTTAGGTAATAGGTGAATTAGAGCAGTCATCCAGCCAACCAGAATTTTTTCGGTTTGCCAATTGCTTCGGAAAAATTTATTTAATTTCCTTCATTGAGTTTCTGTTTAAATTTTTCAAGATCTCTGCTACAATACCGTACTCCGCCGATGCTCTGTCGTTTTTTTTTTTTTTTTTGTTTCTTGATATGTGAATAAACTTTTCCTTGTGTTGGTGGTGGCGAACTTTCTACTGTGATATCTGGATGTACTTTTGGGAATCTCTTTGTGTGCAGGATATTTTCCCACTATTCTCTTGTATTTGCGTTCCCTGCCGACTTATGCACTGAAATCACCGAATAGAGTTTTCACCTCATCTTTTGGAATTTTGACCATCTCAAGTTCTTCCCTGGATATTTCTTTTTTTTTTTTTTTTTTTGCGGGCTCTTTTTTAATGTCACCACTTGTTTGTGCATGTACGTTAATAACGGCGTAGCTTTTGTTTGTATTCGATTCTTTAAGGTCATAAATCGGTTGTTAACACGTTTGACGCCTTTTACTGGAACCGAAACTTTTTTGTCTACACTGAAGGCCATGCCAAATAGTGCTGTTCCTTCGTCAGTTTTCTTGTATGTCCCACTTTTGAAGATTCCGTAAGTAAGTCTACCGTTTCTGAATCTCTGAAGCGGATTTATTTCAGGCCAAGAATTTGGATTTTCTGTTTCGTGAGTTCTGTTGTGGGTCTGTGTAGTTTTTCTGCTCGAGTGAATGAATGTTGAAAGTGCCAACATAAGTGTGTGCTTCACGTGGAAGTTCACCAGTGCACTCCGATTTGGTCTCTCGTGTAAGTCCAAGCTTCCCGGAACCCGAATGCTTGGTTAACACTTTGGATTGGATGGATCGCCCACCTGGGGTAATTCTGGCGTTTATTTGTACGAGTCATGTTTGCTTGTCATTAGTGTCCTACATTTTGCTAATGGTGTAGAACCAGGGGTTGTGATTTTCTGAAGCATGTTTATAGGCGCACATAGTAACGAACAGAGGTTGACCATACTGCCTCTTGCTCCAAGATAGACACAGCGTGGATTTTGGTTGTCGTTTTGGCTCGAGGGTAGTATTTTATTTCCCACCCACCCTCCATATCTGTCGAGTGTTCCGCTATCTGCCACCTGGGACGCGCCAGGTGGAAGTTGACAAACCTCATACTAGACCCATTAGTACCCTTACTGTTCTTCTTTTTCTTATTATCATTATTAATATTATTATGATGGACACGTTTTAACTTTGGCTGCAGGGTGTGGGTGAAGCAACAGTCGCTAGGGACAGGAGAGATGCGTAGGAAACGTGTTTTGTAACAAGTGTCTACACTCAACGTGGATATGTGGCTCTCTTTTCTGAGGTAGCAAGCGCGATGCACTGAGAATTGCTCCACCATCCTATAAAAAAACGGTTGTTAGAAATAAGCCGTATCAATGTCTTGCTAGTTCCTGATTTAATAGAATACCAGAAACCTAAATATCAATTACCTTTCGTCATTTTAAAAATAAAAATGGCCAAAGAAAACTATTTTTCATTCCAAAGCTTAGATAGGCGTTAATGTTGACGAGCATGTGTGGGGAGGGAAATGCTAGGAGAGGGATTCTAGCTAATATGTAATTAGACTGAGGGGTAATGGTCTCAGAAATTTTGAGAACCACTATCTTAGAGCGCATAAAGGAACGTTTGAAAATGGCGAAATTAGACGCGAGGCGGTCTGAAGAGGAAGGATACTCAAGTAGCATCGTAATCATTGACGTGACGTGGGTCCAACGCTGCGAACCTCGGAGCGAGTGAAAGATACCTTGACCTATAGGAAAATAATTAATGACACAGGCGTCCACAAAGAGGGGCTAGAGCTAACACTTGCTCCCCCGTAATCCTGGTATACAGAATTTCCATTCATTGCAAGATTCTCATACGCTTCTAAAAGTAATTGGATAACTGCCAGTTCTCTGGGATATCATGAAGGTTTTGTGTAGCCTACAAAATTTAGTTCTTGTAACATAACAAGCCTTTTAACTAATCAGCTCATTGCAGCTGTAGACTCTTGTTGCTCCCCCCCCCCCCCCCACCCTCCAGATAATTTCTGCGGATGTAAATAAATAGACGGGCGCTGTGGCCGAGCGGTTTTAGGAGCTTCAGTTCGGAACCGCGCTGCTGCTACGGTCGCAGGTTCGAATCCTGCCTCAGGCATGGATGTGTGTGATGTCCTTAGGTTAGTTAGGTTTAAGTAAGTCTAAGTCTAGTGGACTAATGACCTCAGATGTTAAGTCAAATAGTGCTTGGAGTCATTTGATTGGTAAGTAAATAAATAAATAAATTTCTGGGATCCAAAAGGTAAAATGGTTATGCATATTTTCCTAAGGTCAAACAGCAAACAGCGACAGCCGCTGGAAGCTACTGAGATCTTTAACCCAAAATCAAAACGAGGAGGAGAGAGAAGTTTTAAAACGCTGTGATTTTGACCGCCTTTATACAGCCGACAAAATAATTTCTTTCCCTGAAAACTTAAGGTTAGAGATACTGCAGCAGTCACCGTACAGCCCGACCTTCCTTCCATTGACATTCATCTTCTTGGCCCGATAGAAGTGAACCTGTGTGAATTCAAGTTTTCGTCGGATCACGAAGTTGCAAGAGCGGTTGCCAGACTGAATGTGCACGACGCCTCAACCTATTTCCATGACGGAAATAGGAAGCATGTCAACAGAGGAATCAAGTGCATACTGTAATGAGAAATTTCCGGCCTGCGATATTTTCCCAATAAAGAAATACTTTTTTTAAAAAAAATGCCTTCTTTGGTACACGCTATTGGGAAAGAATGTGTTCTGAAAATGAAATTTTCAATCTGCAGAAGAGTATGTGCTGGAATGAAACTTCAGACTAAAGCTGTGTACCGGACCGAGACTCGAACACGGAACATTTGCCTTTCATGGCCAGGTGCTCTACCGATCTTTTTTTTTTATTTTTTTAAGGCTCTTCCCCTTTCCTACTTTTATTTATTTAGTTATTTATTTATTTTTGATGAGAAGTTTCTACAAGCGACAGACTTAAATGAATTACAATTTTTCTAGCGCTACAGTCAGCTAGAGACTGGAGGAGACTAGGTGTGCAGTGGTTGAATGCCAAGGCTTGGCCATGATGCCTCACCCCCCCCCTCCCCCCCACATCCACTTCCATTACCGAGCTGCACCCTCACAAGGATCATCTCTCTCTCTCTCTCTCTCTCTCTCTCTCTTTCTTCACATAAATACATTGTAAAAGCCTCCGAATTAAACACGTTTTTTCGCCAACATATCGAGGGTAAATTAAAGTCCCCACCAACTATTATCGTATGAGTTGTGTACGTGTTTCGAATCAAATTCAAGTTTTCTTTGAACGTTTCAGTGACTGTATCATCTGAATTGGGAGGTCGGTAAAAGGATCCAGTTATTATTTTGCTCCGGTTGTCAACAATGAACTCACAGGAAGTGTCCACTTCAATTTCGCGACAAGATAAACTACTTCTGACAACAACAAACACGCCGCCCCCAACCGTGTTTAGCCTATCCTTTCGGAACACCGTCAGGTTCTTCGCTGAGCTTATATCCGGCTTTAGTCAGCTATCAGTGCCTATAACGATTTGAGCATCAGTTCTTACTATTAGCGCTTGGAGCTCTGGTACTTTCCCAACACAGCTACGATTGTTATCCCTGGGTAACAGAAGAGATATTGAATTTAATTGATGAAAGGAGGAAATACAAAAATGCAGTAAATGAAGCAGGCAAAAAGGAATACAAACGTCTCAAAAATGAGATCGACAGGAAGTGCAAAATGGCTAAGCAGGGTTGGCTAGAGCACAAATGTAAGGATGTAGATGCATGTATCACTAAGGGTAAGGTAGATACTGCCTACGGGAAAATTAAAGAGACCTTTGGAGAAAAAAGAACCACTTACAAGAATATCAAGAGCTCAGATGGAAACCCAATTGTAAGCAAAGAAGGGAAAGCAGAAAGGTGGAAGGAGTATATAGAGGGTCTTTTCAAGGTCGATGTTCTTGAGGACAATATCATCGGAATGGAAGAGGAGGTAGAAGAAGATGAAATGGGAGATATGATACTGCGTGAAGAGTTTGACAGAGCACTGAAAGACCTAAGTCGAAACAAGGCCCCGGGAGTAGACAACATTCCATTAGAACTACTGATAGCCTTGGGAGAGTCAGCCCTGACAAAACTCTACCATCTGGTGAGCAAGATATATGAGACAGGCGAAATACCCTCAGACTTCAAGAAGAATATAATAATTCCAATCCCAAAGAAAACAGTTGCTGACAGATGTGAAAATTACCGAACTATCAGTTTAATAAGCCACGGCTGTAAAATACTACGAATTCTATACAGACGAATGGAAAAACTGGTAGAAGTCGACCTCGGGGATTCCGTAGAAATGTTGGAATACGTGAGGCAATATTGACCCTACGACTTATCTTAGAGAATAAAGGAAATGCAAGCCTACGTTTCTAGCATTTGTAGACTTAGAGAAAGCTTTTGACAATATTGATTGGAATACTCTCTTTCAAATTCTGAAGGTGGCAGGGATAAAATGCAGGGAGCGAAAGGCTATTTACAATTTGTACAGAAACTAGATGGCACTTATAAGAGTCGAGGGGCATGAAAGGGAAGCAGTGGTTGGGAAGGGAGTGAGACACGGTTGGAGCCTATCCTCGATGTTATTCAATCTGTATATTGAACAAGCAGTAAAGGAAACAAAAGAAAAATTCTTAGTAGGAATCAAAATCCATGGAGAAGAAATAAAAACCTTGAGGTTCGCCGATGACATTGTAATTCAGTCAGAGACAGCAAAGGACCTGGAAGAGCAGCTGAACGGAATGGACAGTGTATTGAAAGGAGGATATAAAATGTACATCAACAAAAGCAAAACGAGGATAAAGGAATGTAGTCGAATTAAATCAGGTGGTGCTGCGGGAATTAGATTAGGAAATGAGACACTAACAGTAGTAATTGAGTTTTGCTTTTTGGGTAGCAAAATAACTGATGATGGTCAAAGTAGAGAGGATAATAATGTAGACTGGCAATGGCAAGGAAAGCGTTTCTGAAGAAGAGAAAGTTGTTAACATCGAGTATAGATTTTAGTGTTAGGAAGTCGATTCTGGAAGTATTTGTGTAGAGTGTAGCAATGTATGGAAGTGAAACATGGACGATAAATGGTTTAGACAAGAAGAGAATAGAAGCTTTCGAAATGTGGTGCTATAGAAGAATGCTGAAGGTTAGATGGGTAGATCACATAACTAAAGAGGAGGTATTGAATAGAATTGGGGAGAAGAGAAATTTGTGGCACAACTTGACTAGAAGAAGGGATCGGTTGGTAGGACATATTCTGAGGCATCAGCGGATCATCAATTTAGTACTGGAGGGCAGTGTGGAGGGTAAAAATCGTAGAGGGAGACCAAGAGATGAATACGCTAAACAGATTCAGAAGGATGTAGGTTGCAGAAGGTACTGCGAGGTGAAGAAAATTGCACAGGATTGAGTAGCATGGAGAGCTGCATCAACCAGTCTCAGGACTGGGGACCACAACAACAACAATACCAGTGGATCCTGTATCTACATTCTTCCTGTGTTCAGCCTGCACCCTTTTTGATTGAAGCCCTTCTTGTGTTTTCCGAGACTCTCTAAGCTAAAAAACAGCCCAGTCCACGCCACACAGCCCCTGTTACCCGTGTAGCCGCCTCCTGCGTATAGTGGACACCTGACCTATTCAGCGGAACCCGAAACTCAACCGCCCTTTGGCGCAAGTCGAGGAATCTGCAGCCTACGCGATCGCAGAACCGCCTGAGCCTCTGATTCAGACCCTTCACTCGGCTCTGTACCAGAGGGCCGCAATCGGTCCTGTCGACTATGCTGCAAATTGTCAGCTGTGCTTTCATCTAGCAAGCAAGACTCGCAGCCTTTACCATTTCTGTTAGCCGCTCGAATCCCGAGAGAATCCCTTCTGATCCAAAGTGGCACACACCATTGTTACCGACGCGAGCAACCATCTGCAGTTGGCTACACCCTGTGCTCTTCATGGCATTCGGGAGGACCCTTTCCACATCTGCAATGACTCCACCTTGAATGCACACGGAGTACAGATTGGATTTCTTCGCCTACTTGTCAGCCAAGTCCCTAAGGGGCCCCATAACGCGCCTAACGTTGGAGCTTCCAACTACCAATAATTCTACCCACTGCGATTGCCCAGATCTTGCAGGTTGAGTAGTGTCCCCTGAAACAGGACAGGCGACAGCACCTGACTCAGCGACAGGGTCAGCCACAGACAGCACCTGGAACCTGTTTGTCAGTCAAACCGGGGAGGCCTTACGTGCGGCCGCCTGGGAAGTCTTTCGCCGCCTGCTTCGCCCCGGGGCGACCTCCCACTCGACCACAGGTGAGGGGTCAGCCTCAGTGCGAGCAGTAACTAGGTTGGCCACTAGTGAGGACCGATCGGAGGACTCGGGCGTGCTGGAGATCCGTTGGGTCCCCACAGCCGGCCCACAACAGTGGTGCCCATACACTGCAGCTTCAACCTGTGTAACGGAAGCCATTACAGCCCGAAGCTGAGAGCGAAGTGTCACCAACTCGGCTCGCATCCGTACACAACAATCGCAGTCCCTGTCCATACTAAAGACCGTGGAAAACTGTGCAGATAAGCGGACTATAGGCACGTGCTGCGCGACTCTGCTCTAGACCCTGACGGAAACGCACGAACTGTGTCTAGTAATACGCAGATATTCGAGAACCTAATTACCAAAGGACTCAGGTGAAACCAAATAATTTGCCTCTGATTAGGAACTTGTAATATGTCACAAAATCGGTTTACTTTGCGTCGCAAACTACAATGCGACAACTGTGGCTATTAGATATTAAATTTACACGCACAAACTCAAGAAACTAAACTATTAAAGCACACAGATGATGTAATAAAATTTTCTCCTGGTTCGGCACTTGTAAATGACACAAAAGCGTTACTTCCCTGTTGCTGCGTCTGTCTCGGTCGGGTACTGCTGCCAGACTCTGTCAGTGTGACTCTGTCAAGTGTGAAAATACACTTGACCTCTTAGCAACAAATAATCCTGAGTTAATAACGATCACCGACACCGATTCAGGGATTAGTGAACACAGCGTTGTCGTAGCGAGACTGAATGCTGTAATCACCAAATCCTCGGAAAGTAAGCGAAAAATATACCTATTCAAAATAGCAGATAAAAATTAAGTTGACTCTTTCCTGAGAGACAATCTCCACTCACTCCAAATTAATAATATAAGTCTAGAGCAGATGTGGCTTAAATTCAAAGAAATGGTATTGGCAGCAATTGAGAGATTTATACCAAATAAATCAACAAACGACGGAGCTGATCCTCCTTGGTACACCAAAAGGGTTAGAACACTGTTTCAGAAACAACGAAACAAACATACCAAATTTAAACAGACGCAAGATCCTCAAGATTGGCGATTAATACAGAAGCTTGAAATTTAGCGCGGACTTCAATGCCAGATGCCTACAACAGTTTGCTCGACGAAACTTTGTCTCGAAAGCTGGCAGAAAATCCAAAGAGATTCTGGTCGTATGTGAAGTATGTAAGTGGCAAGAAACAATCAATGCCTTCTCTGCGCGATAGCAATGGAGATACTATCGAAGACAGTGCTGCCAAAGCAGAGTTACTAAACACAGCCTTCCGAAATGCCTTCACAAAAGAAGACGAAGTAAATATTCCAGAATTCGAATCGAGAACAGCTGCCAACATGAGTAACGTAGAAATAAATATCCTCGGAGTAGTGAAGCACCTTAAATCACTTAATAGAAGCAAGTCTTCTGGTCCAGACTGTATACCAACTATGTTCCTTTCGGAGTATGCTGATGCATTATCTCCATACTTAACAATCATACACAACCGTTCGCTCGACGAAAGATCCGTACCCAAGGACTGGAAAGTTGCACAGGTCACACCAATATTCAAGAAAGGTAGTAGCAGTAATCCACTAAATTACAGGCCCACATCGTTAACGTCGATATGCAGCAGGATTTTTGAACATATATTGTGTTCGAACATTATTAATTACCTCGAAGAAAACGGCCTATTGACACATAGTCAACATGAGTTTAGAAAAAATTGTTCCTGTGAAACAACTAGCTCTTCATTCACATGAAGTGTTGAGCGCTATGACAAGTGATTTTAGATCGATTCCGTTTTTCTGGATTTCCGGACGGCTTTTGACACTGTACCACACAAGCGGCTCGTAGTGAAATTGCGTACTTGTGGAATATCGTCTCAGTCATGTGACTGGATCTGTGATTTCCTGTCAGAGAGGTCACAGTTCGTAGTAACTGACAGAAAGTCATCGAGTACAACAGAAGTGATTTCTGGCGTTCCCCAAGGTAGTGTTGTAGGCCCTTTGCTGTTCCTTATCTTCATAAACGAATTTGGAGACAATCTGAGCAGACGTCTTCGGTTGTTTGCATATGACGCTGTCATTTATCGTCTAATAAAGTCATCAGAAGATAAAAAAACTGCAAAATGGTTTAGAAAAGATATCTGAATGGTGCGAAAAGTGGCAGTTGACCCTAAATAATGAAAAATGTGTTAGGTCATCCATATGAGTGGTAAAAGGAACTCGTTAAACTTCGGTTACACGATAAATCAGTCTAATCTAAAAGCCGTAAATTTAACTAAATACCTAGGTATAACAATTACGAACAACTTAAACTGGAAGGAACACATAGAAAATGTTGTGGGAAAGGCTAACCAAAGACAGTGTTTTATTGGCAGGACACTTAGAAAATGTAACAGACCTACTAAGGAGACTGCCTACATTACGTTTGTCCGTCCTCTTTTCGAATACTGCTGAGCGGTGTGGGATCCTTACTAGATAGGATTGACGGAGTACATCGAAAAAGTTCTAAGAAAGGCAGCACGTCTAGTATTATCGCGAAATATTGGAGAGAGTGTCACAGAAATGATAAAGGGTTTGGGCTGGAAATCGTTAAAAGAAAGGCGTTTTTCGTTGCGACGGAATCTTCTCACAAAATTCCAATTACCAACTTTCTCCTCCGAATGCGAAAATATTTTGTTGACACCGACTTACATAGGGGGGAACGATCACCACGATAAAATAAGGGAAATAAGAGCTCGTTCTTCCGTGCGCTATATGAGATTGGAATAATAGATAATTGTGAAGTTGGTTCGATGAACCCTCTGCCAGATACTTGAATGTGATTTGCAGAGTATCCATGTACATGTAGATGTAGATGTAGTGTTATTGAGAATCGAGTGATGGAAACCCAGAAGTTTGCCCCCGTCGGAGGTTCGAGTCCTCCCTCGGGCACGGGTGTGTGTGTTGTGCGGTGTCGTGTATTCTCCGCCTGTAAATTTTCTGACCTGTGAAATTTCCGCCCAGAAATGGTTGAGGAAGGGCCCACTAATACCCTGGGGACGCGAGCTAGCATGCTCAAACCGTACGGTACTAGCCATACTATATGTTGCATGTAAGAATTTCAGTGTTATTAGTTCTGATATGTATATGCTTTTACTTAGAGAGTTCTTACTGATTAAAAGTAAAAAAATTACTATATTCTATTTATTTATGCAGAAATTTGGTTCAGAACACATGCAGAGTGACGTTGCCCAAGTGGAGCACAGAATAAGTAAATAAAATGGTTCAAATGGGTCTGAGCACTATGGAACTTAACTTCTAAGGCCATCAGTCCCCTATAACTTAGAACTACTTAAACCTAACTAACCTAAGGACGTCACAAACATTCATGCCCCAAGCAGGATTCGAACCGGCGACCATAGCGGTCGCGCGGTTCCAGACTGTAGCGCCTAGAACCGCTCGGCAATATGTAAATAAATAAACAAACAAGTAAATTGAGGTCAGGTTTTTGAAGGGCCATTTGTTGGCTGGTTCAATGCTGAAATTTGTTACGTCAGACAAGCTCCAAAAGCTGACAGGGTGTTCTTCATTTTGCAACCATCTCTGTACAAAGTAGTCGAAAAAGTCAGAAAGACTAGCAACATCCAGTGCCTGTGAATGTATATCCAGCCAGACATCACATACATCTTCAGGTCGTAGAAACGCCAGTGCAGCATACATGCGAATTTGTTGTCTCACTTCTTCATTTTCTTCATATTCGCGAGTGAGTCCAAGATCATGTACTTTCTTCCAGAGAGACCGTCTTATGTGGAAATAGCATCCATGCACTGAGGAAGTTGGTGTCATATGTGTAATTGCAAAAATGGCTGCTGACTCAAACTCTACAGTCACACTTGCAGGGTTCCATTCTGGAATATTTTCCAGCACATTTATGAAAAGTCGGATGTATGTCTCTTTCCTGTTATTTGGTAATAATGCAAATGTAACTGGGTAGATATTAGTTTCACTTTTATTACTTCCAAAATCTGCATGAATTGTACATATCTATGGCGCTTGAACGTACCATGCATAAAAAAGACTCGTTTACTTCTTAGAGCCTCTCTACCAGCTCTTCCACAAAAAAACTATTATCCTGTCTCCTTATTTATCGTCGCTTAACAGGAAACTGCTGCCATCATTCATGGTTAATAGCTCTGCTTTAAGTTCAATCTCTTCTCTTGACTCTGTATCCCTCTCACTTCCCGGCGACTTTGCCCTTTGCTTGTGTAACGTCCTCTTCGTTGTTCGCTGCTCTTAAATTTCTGTCACAAAGTCGTACCCTCGATTATGCAAGCTACCTAGCGCCTCTGAATAGATTTTGCCTTGTTCAGGGTCCTCCGTACTTCCAAACTTGCGTCATCCGGAGCTCCACATTCATGCTCTTAAGGAAAGAGCACTGTAGTAGACTCCTTGGTTTCAACCTTTCCTGTTTCGAACAGCGCCAAGTCACAGTCCCATCTTCCTTCCGTTTCTTCACTGTGTAAGAATAACCTTCATAGTGGCAACTAGGCTTACCACGAACTGTCTTTGAAACTTCCATATCACAACTACTGAGATGGTAGTATCCAAGTGGCACGATGTGAAGTCTACGAAAACTAGAGCGATACTAACAGGCAGACGGGACTGTGCGAGCGGAGTTCGGCCGAGTCCAGGGAGCAGGTAGAGCAAGGTGATTAGGACGGTCCGGCTGCAGGTAGGACGGGACACGATGGACGCAGGTAGGAGGCAGAGATTCACAGATTTCTAGTGGGGCGGAAAATTCGCAAAGCAGAGAATTCATACATTCGTGTTGTCCTTAAGTTAGTTCAAGTTAGATTAAGTAGTGTGTAAGCCTCGGGTCCGATGACCTCAGTAGTTTGGTCCCATCGTCCTTCCCACAAATTTCCCAGAAGTTCCGATAGCGGTCTCTTCGCCTCCTCACGGAGGAAACGTTTCAAATCTAAGGGTTTCGGTCCTGCGTATTCCGGACAAAAGTTGAAACGTGATGTCGATTTTCTGAACTTACTTGCCATGATAGCAGTGCGCGAAGCTCGAGCGCAGGCTACGTCTCGTTGTAAACAATCACGAGCTCACACGCTCCGCAGGCGGAAGTACGGCTCGTCCTCTCCGGGCGGTCGATGAGGCCAAATTGACTGACTGAGAAACATGTAACACTATCACTCTTGGAACAAAGAATACTGTAGAGCAGCCTGGAGGCTGTTTCCAGAACGAAATTTTCGCCGTGCACCGGAGTGTTCGCTGATACGAAACTTCCTAGCAGATTGAAACTGTATGCCAGACCGAGACTCGGATACCTTCGCGGGAAAAGGTTCCGAGTTCGAGTCTCAGTCCGGCAAACAGTTTAAATCGACCATGAATTTTCATAATGGGCTGCCAATTTCCCCAGAGACGTGAGTGAACGTGTACCACGTAGAGTTCAAGCCGACGTAAAGGCTAAGGTGGGACACAACCAATATTAATTAATGTCCATTGGTAAGATGAGAGGTATGAAAGTGTGCTGTGATGTGCAACCTGCTAAATGCCTCTTTCTTTGTGGTCACTCGCACGAGAAAATCTTGCTCTAACTTCGTCCGCCATTTGCAGTGTTACGGATCCATTCTCAGCAACATGGCGATAAACGAGAGCGACAGTCGAATGATTCGGCTGTCATCCGTCTAGAAACGCGTAATCGCATGACCTTACATAAAAATAACATTTACCTGGTCACAAAACGAAAATCGTGCATTTCTTCAAACGGAACGCAAATCACGCGCTGCTGCTATAAACGTGAAACGTTGGAAGCAGACTGACTTCAACGTGGGCGACACAGTGAGTGCTTCAACAGATTGCCTTTTACCACTATCATAATATGTTTAGTTACCGAACACATACTTCAGTTCTTGACCTTTATCTTGAACGCACTGAACCTTAACTTCCTTTATAACGGTAAAATGGAGTCCGCCCCCGGTAGCTGAGTGGTAGCCGGCGCGGTAGCTCAGCGTGTTCGGTCAGAGGGAGCTCCCTCTGTAATAAAAAACTGAGTTTACCGATCAACGACGAACTTAAATGGGTGTCAACGACGTTCGCCCTGAGCAGATGCAACGAACGAAAGAGAACAAAATTAGGTTAGAAAAAAATAAGTTGTCAGTGTGATAGACTGTAATTCCTGAGGGCCAGGTTCGATTCCCGGCTGGGTCGGTGATTTTCTCCACTCAGGGACTGGGTGTTGTGTTGTGCTAATCATCATCATTTCATCCCCATCGACGCGCAAGTCGCCGAAGTGGCGTCAAATCGAGAGACTTGCACCCGGCGAACGGTCTACCCGATGGCAGGCCCTAGTCACACGACATTTTTTATTTACTGTAAAATGGAGGAAATGACGTACTTTAAGCGAGTCTTTTTCATTTGTTGCATAGTGTGAGGAATACGCACCTAAAGTTTGCGAAACTGTTTCAGAAAATCTCTATAGTCGATCTCAGGGCTCTTTCCTGCAACTGTACTTTCAAGCAGTGATAGCCATTGACACTTCATTAATTGGCTTGAAGGAAATAAATATCCTAAGGCTGCAATCATTGACGATTCTTGCGAATTACGAAAATGGCACTCTACCGTGTTTATTTTTATGTCCTCAGGAAGTAATGCAGTTGCTGATAGCTTTACATTTCTGATTTTTAATTTTCAAAGATAACCAAACATTATGGGTGTTTGAATAGAAATGTCCCTTCTGAATATTTTGTACGGTAATTTCCTAATTTGTTGATCATTTTGCTGAATATATGATTATGGATTCAGTAATGTGAATAGTGTAGTGTTGTTAGATACGGTACTGAAGTTACCAGGTTAAAAATTGACACTAACAGTCACGTCTATCCATAAGGAAATAGTGACGATTTGTGTAAACCTCTTTGGTGTCAAACTAATCGATCCACAAAAATACTGAGTGGGAAACTATCTCTCACTTGGGATATGGTAAGTCTGTCTGCACTTTAATTACAGATTACAATGTTGCATCGATAGAATACGGAAGTAGCTGTGTGCTACTTGATACAAAATGGTTCAAATAGGCTATGAGCACTATGGGACTCAACATCTTAGATCATAAGTCCCCTAGAACTTAGAACTACTTAAACCTAACCAACCTAAGGACATCACACACACCCATGCCCGAGGCAGGATTCGAACCTGCGACCGTAGCAGTCCTGCGGTTCCGGACTTCAGCGTCAGAACCGCTAGACCACCGCGGCCGGCCTACTTGATACAGTCACATCAATTAAATACCTAGGCTTAAAGTAGAAAAACTACATGGCACGGGGACGGAAGTCTGGTTGTAGGGAGTGCAAATGGTCGACTTTGATTTTATTCGGATAATTCTAAGAAATCTTAGCTCAGCTACGACTATAAAGGAGAGAGTATAAAGGACACTTCTGCGACCCATACTGCAGTAGTGCATGAGTAATTGAGATTTCCACCCAGTCAGATAAGAGGAAAATACAGAAAAAATCGGCTCCAATCACCATGCGAATATTACGGACATGCTCCGTGAATATTAATGGGAATCCCTGAAGGTAAGAAGATGTCCTTTTCGCGAGACATTGTTGAGAAATTCTTAAGGGCATTTTTATTCTGTCGTTGCAACTACAAAATTGTGTGATTTTTTTCACCAGACGTGTTCCGCTTCATTGAGGTAAAGCATCATCAGTGGTGGTGATTTCACTTGCAGCGAACTACAGAACGACTTTACTGCAACCAACGTACATTTCATTCAAGGATCCCAATACAAGATAAGAGAAATCAGGCCCCGTACAGAAAAAATGTAGATAGTCGTTATTCCCTCGCTCGATATGCTAGTGCAGGCTCGTCCGAACTGTGCCCCTGGGGCGCTAACGCCCGCGATCGCCCGCGGCCAGCGACCCGGGCGAATTCGTATGTTGCTGCAGTGGCCGAACCGTTGTAATGTTGTTGCATTAATTTGTTCAGAAAGCGGTGCTGATAGACAATAAAAGCGGGTTAAAAGCTGTGAGCCGTCTGGGGAAGTTAACCTTGCATTACTGAGCGACTGTTTCACCAGGTATCCAGTCTAGCTAACCAAATATATATATATATATATATATATATATATATATATATATATATATATATATATATATATATATATATATAAGAGAATTTAAATGAAAAGAAATAAATCAGTTTATAATCGGAAATTTATTTTGACATTGATCATTGAAATTTCAGCATATTAAACTTGATTCATAACTAAACTGGTGCCTTATTTAGGATTGTGAAAATGTGAGTTTGTAATCTTACGGAACACATCAAATAGGGGCCAAGATTGAGAGACTAACTACAACACTGCATTCAATTTTGACCCAAAGAAGTTACGTTCGTAGCGCAATCCTGTCCGTCATGAAATTACCACACACTGGTATACTAAATTCGTACGAACTCTCTGTGAAATCTTCCCTAAAGAATAGCTGAGGGCTATTTTGACGATTACACCACATGCTGCAGGTGGTCAACTTGGTTTACACAAAGAGTGTAACTCCACAATAATTTTGATAACCAAAATAAATTGGATCGAAAAGCAATTTACAAAAGAAAAAACCTCGAACTATTTACTATCGTCTTACTATTAACCTGATGGGTCAAAAAATTGTATAAGCACGTGGTACTGGTCTCACAAAGTACAGCCCACGTGGGTTGAACATAAAGAAAAGTTGCTATATTGAAAAATATTGTCAAGACGAGACGTTATAATCTCACGCACATTCGCTTTTAAGACTGATGATCTTAGTTAGAGTTACTGATCAATACGTGGTTCCACATTACTCACAAAGTAGTGACAAAGCAACTAGCGGAAGATATTCTGAACTTCACACTCGAAATCCACTGCGTTGCAATTAAAGATAACATTAGATATTTTAGATCTAAACCTGAAATAAAGGTGATTAAATTTTCAGTTAGGCTGAACTTAAGAAATCCATTGTCCTACGGACTTAGCAGACACGCGCTTAGCCGGAGATCTTACCACTTCAGACGCTCGCCGCGGACAGACTGCCGTGGGTCCCCTACCAAGGGTGCTTCCCGATACAAAACGGAAGTGACCAGAGAGGCAGCTTCCTATACCAACATGTCAAGGGATGGACAGGACCATACTAAGAATAGAAACCTCTTTGCTTCTAGAAAGCGTAGCTACCTGTTCCAACGTTGGTCCTACTGTTCTCTAGCAGACAGGCTTGTCTGCTACCATCAAGCTTGCAACTAGAAATACATTTGCTCGTTCATTCTTTCACACAGAAGGGAAGGGGGATGACAGTATCTTATCATATACATTGTATAAAAGAAAGCGGATGTAGGTTCCGTATGAGACTGTGTGACATGAATTACATATAAGCTGTGTTTTAAAGTGTAGTAGTGTGACAGGTCGTTCTTGTTTATGCGTAAAAGTAAACGTTTCACTGCTCAGTCTCCTCCCAGATAGTCAGAAACACCACAGTAAATTTAGAAGAGTAATTTATGCCGTAAATGACAACATATTTAAGAAATTAACATGAAAGGAATCCAACAGAGACCTTTCATAACCCCAACGCTCCGGGAAAAGACTCTGCAGGGAATTTTCTGGCCATGATAGGACATTTCCAAGCAGACTTCTCACACCCAACTTAAACCTAAAATGTAAAGAAAAGGCAAAAGGTCACCAGCTACTTGCTAAAACACAATAATTTCAACACATCTTTAGAATCTACCAATGTCAAAGAGAAAAAAAAAAATCTGTGACACCTATTTAAAAGATAGTGTAGACTTAATTCGATCAGCAAGTCAAAACAATGGTCCCTTTGTCATTAATATGAAATCAATTTCTGGTTGTTACCCTTATGGAGTTCACCAGTATTTGCTCATTGCAAGAGTCAACTGATCACAGGAAAATTTATGACTGTTTATTAACAAGTAAAATTTATGAAAATAGCAAAGGTGCCACAGCAATTTAAAAAAAAACCATGAAAATAACATCAGTATTATAAAGCAGAACATTACAATGCACAATCTGCAAAAGCAAAATAAATAAATAAAGATAAGAGAAAAAACATGTTTTACAAAGTGGTTATCGCAAAAAAATTCTATATCTTATAAAAAACTAATAATTTGTATAATTAAAATAACTTTGTGGCACTAATTTAATCACTTTACTATATTTCAGTTAGTTAGCAAACAATGATCACTGTGTCATTATCCTGAAACTACGATTAATTATGTGATTGTTACCCTTATGGGGTTCCTCACTATAAATATGCCCCACGCAAAGGCTAATCGATCACAGTCCAATGAGAATGAATAGCTATCTGACTGATAAACGAAGCAATGCCACAGAAATGAATTTACGAAACAAAATATCACAAATCTAATACATCACACAAGAACAAACATTGATCAATAAAACAGCTCTGAAAGTACAATAGTCAACGTCTAAAAAAAACACCAATAAATAAAACACCTGCAAAATACAAGAGTCAAAGTCTAAAAAAAAAAACAATAAATAGAACACCTGCAAAACACACGAGTCAAAAGTTTCTCTGACAGAAACACACGTATATGCATTGGACTAAGAACCGTATAATCACTGTTCACTGACACACTCAGTAGTTCCACTGTTCCGAGGCGCAATGTAAGGGGAGGGGGGGGGGGGGGGGTGTTCGTCGCCGCAGCTGTCAGTAGGGTTTTTTGTCCATCTGTAGCTTGCAATCCCGCCGTCTCTGCCCTCTCATGAAGTTTCTCTTGGTGGCCCGTGTCACGTAAATCTCGATTTGGTTCCATGTTTGTGTTGTCAAATTCGTGCGGTATCCTCATTTGACACGCCAGGTTCATTTTCCTGGGCAAGGATGACACTTACTGGCTCTTCTTTGTGCCACCCTTAGCTACCAGTGAACATCGAACTATGATTTACTGTCGCTTGACAGTGGGCATCCGCCAGGAAATATTGATAGGCGTCGTTGAAGTCTGCCAGTTTCTCTGGACAGTATGTGTCATAAGGCTCCACGCCCCTTGTGTTGTTACATTCTTGAGTAATCCTCAATTGGCTCGCCGGTTTGATATTCCTGGGCAAGGATGACACTTAGTGGCTCTTCTTTGTGCCACCCATAGCAACCAGAGAACACCGAACCATGATTTACTGTCGCTTGACAATGGGCTTCCGCCAAGAAATGTTGATAGTCGTAGTTGACGTCTGCAAATTTCTCTGGACAGTACCTGTCAAAAGGCTCCACGCCCCTTTATCCCCTGTCTTCTGTCGTTTCACCGCGGCCGTCTCGTCACGGTTGCGTGCGTGTGGTGCATTGCCAGCAGATGGATTTCCGCGCAGTGGACCGCTCGGCCAACTCAGGTCATCGCTTCCACGAAGGGTCGCACTGGTGAGGCCGGCCATTAGCTCCGGGTGCAAGGGAAAGTGTTTGCCCCTCAGCCGCTCTTTTGTTGTCGACCGCGCTCCCGAAGTGGCCCGGTTGACAGTGTGTCCTGCTGGGAAACCCGCCTGTTTACAACTAGTCCTCCTCCTCGCTACTCCCGCTGTCTCGTAAGAGTTTAGCCGGTTCGCTTTCACGTTCTCAACTGCATTCACAGAAATTGTTCATCATAGTTATGTGATTACAAAATGTCTTACATAATACCACTTAGTATTGTCTTTCACAATTTTTGAGAACAAAAGTGAGACTTAATTTTTTTTAATAAAAAAAGTTAGATGAATCGACAATCTAAAAATAAAAGTTAAATGACTTGACAATATAAAAAATAAAAGTGAAATGACTCGACAGTATAAAAATAAAAATAAAATGAACTGACAATATAAAATCTAAATCCACATCACTAATGTGGTTCACTTGCGTTTTAATAAATCAAATGCTACTTATTAATTCACTAGAATGAATAGGATTATGACTTGTGCAAGTATACGTCAGGACAGCATAGGGTTCACATGTTATTTACACACACACACACACACACATGCACACCTGTTGTCTATACTACAAACTAACTACCCATAAACATGTATTACTCAAAATTCTACTTTAATCCACTAGTAGTTAATCAAACAAGCTACTTCAATGCTACTTCAAAACAGTGTTTATACCACTACAACATTGTTCTAATTCGTCCTCTTCTTGACGCTCGTGGCATATGTCTTGTCACATGATAAATATGGAGAAACTTTCCTTAAACATACATAGTAAAAAGAACAATGGTTATTCACACGCCAAAACATTTATACCAGTTGACACACCTGATAAGAGACTCGCAATTATACATTTATCGTACTCATATATTTACAGATAAAACAGTAAGACAATTTCATCTAAAATTACGTTATCACAAGAATTAATCATACAGATGACTCTGAGAAGGGTAAAAATATTTTCATTATACAGGTTATACTACGTTTTCTTACCTATTTTGCTCCCATTTCGTTCATTCTTTAAGTTACCTTTCGCTTCCAAATCAGTTTTTTCGCCTGTGGTGGTTATTCTGGATTCATTTCTCATGAATGGCAAAATTGTGGTCTCCTCTATTCTGTAAAACAGTTTCATCTTAACATCCTATTGAACTTACATATGACACAAAAGATCCGAATCCTCCTGTAGTTTAAATGACAAATGTTTTGCTTCATCCTTATTACATTAAACCAAGCTTTCCTTCGGTCCCATAATCAAAATTATTTAATCTTCCTCTACCTTCAAGAGGGAAGTTTCTTCAGATCAACTCATATAGGCTGCAGTACATCCCGCACCAACGAAAACAGTAAGCTGTAATGCTCACAGCATCAGCAAAACACATAAACGTTGCTTTTCTAGGACAAGCATTAACGCAGAATAATTTTTCAGGCTCTGGCTCAACATCAATCAAGACTACAGAAAGGATTCATATTTTTGTTCCATTCTACATTTGCTGAAAAACTGCTCGTATTTGACTACCACAATAATATTTCAGGCCACGTAAATTACACAAACCACAATTCTTCTTTCATCTTGAAGGGAATCAATATACTGACGAAATCCACAGACAACACTTTTAATCAGCTATAAAGAACAAAAAAAGACATATATCATCAATATTATCATATTAGCGTATATTGGGAAGCCATTGGTTAAACAATCGTATTATCGCATCCTGTTTTCAAGATTCCAAACTTACTCGTTCCTTTCTCAGAGTTCTCCTATCTTAAAATATTCATACAGCACGCATACTATAGTAAGAGATCCTCATTTATACTGACAGATATAGAATAGTAATACATAGATAGTAACACTGAAAGCAGAAAATTGGAAACAAGGCTACTAACAGCTGGGGACTTGGGTTTGCCAGACCCATTATACCCACAGATCGGATATTGCCCTGAGTTTTGCATTAATTCAACACAGATCTTGCTTCTCTCAGGAGCGACTCTTTTCAATTTACACAAAAAAACCATAAACAGCGTTTCACTCGTTCACAAAGAAACCTTTTATCTTCACATTTGAACCAACCTAAATTCTAATTGCACAAGGAAAGAAAAAAAATAAAGAACTAAAAACATCACTTCAATCAATCACATAGAAACATCTTTGTCATTATTTTTACCAACATATTATTAAAATGCATTTATCACAAATGTAAACTAATCAATTGTTTCTCTTCATCGTCCTCTCTACTCCTCACTGTCCTTTCTACTCAATGTATGGTTTTATGTTTGAAGCATGGTGTAGCCCTTTTGATTTCTTCGATCGAAGAGTTTCAACTTCTAGGGCGTTTTCATGGGGAATCTTCCTTATCCGATACGGGCCGTTAAAGAGATTAAAAAATTTCTTGCAGACACCTGACCGTTTGTTAGACAGCTTGTGTGATCTGATAAGAACTTTTTGTCCTACATGAAACACTGTTTTTCTCACGTTTTTCTTATACGCCTTGATGTTGCGTAAAGCTAAGTCATCAATTGCGCTCCGGCGTAGTCTCGGCTGTAGTGGCCAAGGCACCACCTCTTTGATTTTGCTCGGAGGCTCCTTGTTTTTTAGCCCAGTGATTGGCGGAAGCTTTGTTGACGTGTTAGGCAACTCATTAATTATGTTCTGAAATCCTTTTAGGTGTATGTCCCACGATCGGTGATCACGACTGCAGTATAACCTACGTAATTTCCCTAATTCATGCTGGGGCGATATATATATATATATATATATATATATATATATATATATATATATATATAATTCTTCTCCTTCGAAGCATCCGCTGCCAGTATTGCGATCTAAATTGTGGTCCATTATCCGAGATAACCCTTTTCACACGCCCAACTTCATGCAGAAACTGCTTTGCAAATGCAGTTGCCACTGCCCTTCCTGTGGCTCGCCTCAAAGGAGTCAGATACACAAACTTGGAGGTTAGTTCCACCGCTACGAAAACATATGCAAAACCTGCTTTAGATCGTATTAGTGGCCCAAATAGATCCACGGTCGCGAGGTCACAAAGTTTGCTTGGTATTATCGGGTGCAATGATGCAGCATGCGTCACTGTGGCCGCCTTTGCTCGCTGACAAGGTCCGCACACTCTAAGTACACAACGAATAAGCCGTAGCATGTTATTAAAATAGCATGTCTCCTTCAGTTTTTCACAACATTTCTGTGCTCCGAAGTGACCATAACTCAAATGTATGTACCACATAATTTTGTTTACGAGTTCCTCCGGAATCACCAACAGCCATCTGGAGTCGTCCGGGGCTCGTTTCTTGAATAGTATTCTATTGCGCACTAAATAGTACTGGCGTATTCCTACATTCTCCTTGTCCTACCGCTTCTTCTTTATATCTTTCAGTACTGCGTCCTTAGCCTGTTCGTCCGCTATACTCCCGAAAGACGTGGTAACAAAGTTCTCGAACGCTACATTCTGTAAGTATAGGATGCTAAAATTATTTGCACCGAGTTCCCCTTCTTCTGTGTGAACCAAACCTATAGGAATGCGCGATAAAGCGTGAGCAATTACATTTTTCTGTCCCGGAATGTATTCTACAGTGAAATTATATTCCTGTAGGTATAGTGCCCAGCGTCCTAGTCTCCCATGCGTGATTTTTGTGCTCATAATAAATTGGAGTGCACGATGGTCAGTGTACACCCTGGTGGTCCTCCCAAATAAGAAATACCTAAATTTTGAGAATGCCCAAACTATCGCGAGTGCTTCGAGTTCTGTCACGGAATAATTTTTTTCACATCGAGAGAGCACCCTGCTCCCAAACGAGATTGTTTTCCAAGTTGTAATATCATCATTTCCTTCCGTTTGAAACAGTACCGCACCTAATCCTGACAAGGAACTGTCCGTCATTAAACAGAATTCTTGTGTCAGGTCGGGATGCACGAGGATGAGAGCCTCTACCAATGCCTTTTTCAATTTATAAAATTCATCCTGTGCCTCTTGATCCCAGACCCACAAAGCGTTCTTCCCTGTTAGTCCACATAGATGGGGTGTACCAAGTACACTAAAATTTATAAATCGCTTATAAAAATTACACAGGCCTAAGAATGCTCGCAACTGTTTTTTATTTGTCGGCATTGCACACTCCGCTATCGCCGCAATTTTCTCCGGGTCAGGTTGTATTCCATTTGCTGAGACAATATGGCCTAAGAATTTTATGTTCTCTCGTCCGAACTGTGACTTATCTAAGTTGACTGTTACACCTGCCTTCTCAAAAACATCCAGTAGTCTGTTCAGAACGTCATTATGGTCCTCCCACGACTTTTCCGCAATTAATACGTCATCCACGTAAATTGTCACTCGCTGTTTCAAATCATCAGGTAAAATGCTATTTAATCCCCTTATAAAAGCAGCTGATGAGACGTTTAGTCCGAACGGGTGACGCCGGAATTGGAAACAATTTCCGTAACACAGGAACGCTGTATATAATCTGCAAGATGGGTGTAGCACGATTTGCCAAAAACTCGAACGGAGGTCGACAGATGATAGTACCTTTACCCCGTGGAAACGTTGTAAGAGTTCCTCAAGGCTCTCAGGCTTGTCCGTTTCCGACATAATAATTGTGTTTATCTGTCTCGAGTCTAGTACCAAACGAACCGAGTTGTCGCGTTTTGGCACGACAAGCAAGGGTGAGTTGTACGAGCTTACTGCCCGCTCAATTATTCCTTGTTCTAAGATCTTGTTTATTTCCTTCTCCACCTGGGCTTTATACGTCACGGGAATAGGATATGGTCTAACAGAAAACTTCTGATGGTCACGTACTCTGAATTGGTAAGTAAAACCCTTAATCGCCCCCAGAGTCTCAGAAAATACCCGTTCATGATTCCTAAGTAGGCAATACAATTTCTCCTTTTCCCTGTCCGTGGTTCTGACACCCACGATGCTCTTTCTCAGTGCATCAGCAAAAACAACATCTCTCCCCTGCCCACCAGACGTAGAGCACGACTCACTTACATAGTTCACGAGTAGCTCCAGTCTGGGTTGCGACTCGGTTTGAGCTTGAAATTTTAGGCAACTAATTTCTGACTCGGGACGTAGTATGCATTCATCAAATACTAAATTAATTGGCTGATCCCCAACTTGAACTGTCATTACTCCTCCATCCATGTCAATTACTGTATGGTGGGCATTCATGAAGTCATTTCCTAAAATCATTGACACATTCAGCACTGGGAGCACAAAGAAGTTGTACTCAAACTCTCTTCCCTGGCAGGTAAAATTAAGCCGAGTCTGCCTTCGGATTTCTACGCTCTTACCTTCTCCGCTCAGGGACTGTGTGCTGTGTTGTCCTAATCATCATCATTTCATCACCATCGACGCGCAAGTCGCCGAAGTGGCGTCAAATCGAAAGACTTGGACCAGGCGAACGGTCTACCCGACGGGAGGCCCTCGTCACACGACATTTCATTTCATACCGTAGACTGCGCCCTTCACCTTTATTCCTCTCACTTGAAAAACGGGCCAAGTCCCAGTCCCTTCGCATTTTTGAAATGCTGCCTCGCTCACTGTGGAGAAAGGGCTTGCAGTGTCAATGACACACTTAAAACATATTTAGTTTACTGCAACTGTCACGACTGGAGTTATTCCCGAAATTTTAGCACTCGTAGTTTCTTGCAACAAATCCTCTCTAATATCTTCCCTCTCTATATACCGTATGCACTCATTTGCCATGTCGCTCATTTGTTCCGATTGGGCGCCTTCTGCGCTGATCGTTTGCCATTGCCGGTTTTGTTCATTTCCATTTGCTGGATTATGTCTAGGGATAGCCGGCCGAATTTCAACATCATGAGGTGCTGCGCCTACAGTCCTATTCCCACCGTGTTCACCGTAGTATCGATTCTGGTTGCCGTAACTGTTGCGTTCACGATCTTGTCCACGTCCTCGATCATTTCCGTTGTTCCACCCGTGTTCGCGACTGTTACCCCAGTTTCTATACGGCCGGTCCCGATTACTGTTCCGTTCGCGTCGCGACGACCAGTCACGCCGTTGATTAGTACTACGGCCACGACTGCGATCGCACTGCTGTGCCCCGTAATAACTTTGTGCCTGATTAGGCGGGCATTCTGCTGTATTATATTCCAACTCTTGGAGAAGTGTCTTAAACGTTTCCACGTCCTCTTTGCATCGTCCCGCAAGAATGACGTGGCGCAAGTGCATCGGCAGTTTGGTGATGCATATCCTAATTAGTTCCGCAGACCCGTATGGGTCGCATAGAAATTGATTTGCCTGCAGCATGTGGTCGAATAGGCGTGCTGGGCTGCTGAAACCAGACTGGTTCAAAGTTGGCAGCATAATTATGCCATGCTTGACCCTATCTTCTGCCGCTTCCGACCAATAGGCGGACAGAAAGGCTTGTCTAAACTCCTAGTGGAGCCTTCCAAATAGCCACACATATATTCTATCTTATGTGAACTTGCCCAGTCAGGGGGAAGACAGAACTCAAATTGCTCGAGCCATGCTCGTGGATGTATTCCTTTTTGCGAATTTCTAAATATCTCAAACTTTCTCGCCGTAAGGAAATGTTTGAAATCAAATCCCCCCATTTCCTCCCGGCGAGGCCCTTGAATGTTTCTATTTTTCTCATGTCTGACCCTCAAAATACCTTCTTCCCTGTCGTCAAAATCTCCCTCGTGGCCAGAGTCCCACTCTGCACTGTTCATACAGCTATTTTTAGTGCTATTGGCGAGTTCGGAATCACACTCCATGCGGCTTTCCAGATGCGCCACGCATTCTTGTAATTCGCCTGTTACAGCTTTGTGCCGCCTGTTCACTTCGAACTGTCCCTTCTGAAATCTAAGAGGCGAACGCACTTCTTCAGTCCCTGCGACCGCTACTGGTGTAGTATTGTTATCGCTCTCCATCACCTTCATCGTGCCTACGATGTCCGCTAATGCCGCAATCTTGTCATGTATTTGTCTGTTGTCCTCCGCCCCAGTCTGCTTCAATTGTTCTACTTGCTGTTCGAGTGCGTGAATTGCTTGACTGTTGTCTGCTACTGTGTTGCTAACGGACGCGGGACAATGCGTTTCTGCCTCCTGGACCCTGGAGAGTACCTGCTGGCATTCCCTTTGGCATTCTTCTCTCAGCGCTTGGAAATTCCTAAGTAGTTCTTCGCTCTCTTTTGATTCCGCATCGCGACTCCGCTGGCCCTTTTCTAAGGCTTGCAGACATTCATTGATTTGTTCAAATGTACAGCCTAATTCTTTCATAATATCAGTTTTTATTTCACTTGCCAGATTGTTTATTCTTTGTGAGATACCATCGGACACTCTCTGCATCGACTTGTCGACTTTATTTGTCTGCTGGATTAGTTTTTCGTCTATTTGTTCGCCTAGCTCACCGATCAATTTTTCAGATTTCTCTGTCATTTGTTCGCTTAGCTCTCAGATCGATTTTTCAGATTTCTGCGTCATTTAATTGCCTAGCTCTCGGATCGATTTTTCAGATGATTCTTTTTGTTCTCAGAAAGATTTTTCTGATTTCTCTGCGTCTTCTTTATTTTGTTGCAATAAGGCTTTCATGAGTTTTGCCAAATCAATTTGGTTAGTAGGAGGCAAATTAATTTCTGGCTCTGCTGTGAGCCCGTTCGTCCTGTTTTGCATTTCGTCTGAAGTATTCCCCATTGCAGTTTTGGGAACCGTCCGACGCGTTAATATTCGAAATCAAATTATCCCCTTTGTCCATGTTGCTTAAGTTGTTGGACCGCCTACTTTTAGCTTGGTTGTGTGTCTGCATTAGTTCAATTTATACCCGGTATGCAACACACTGATCACAATAAATGTATCCCCCAAAAATTACTTCAGTTACACGAAAGGTACCCAACCCAGTACGCACTTTTTCACATGCAAAACAAATTTTTATCTTTGATCGAAGCAGTGCAAGTTACAAGCGACAAAAAAAAAAAAAAAAAAAAAAACACACACACACATATAAAACACACAAATATAGAAAACAAAACTACAAGACAAACAACACAACGCCGCTTAACAACGCCGTGAATCATTTGAAAGTCTGCTCAGAAACAACGCAGAAGTTGTTTGAGCGCTGCAGGGGAAAAAAATTAAGATTATTCAACGCTCGCAATCTAATGTTTCAGAGATTCCAGAGTCTAGCGGAATCACAGAACAGGGTTGCCATGTGTAACGTTGTTGCCTTAATTTGTCCTGAAAGCGGTGCTGATAGACAATAAAAGCAGGTTAAAAGCTGTGAGCTGTCTGGGGAAGTTAACCTTGCATTACTGAGCGACTGTTTCAGCAGGTATCCAGTCTAACTAGTTAGACTGGATATATATATATATATATATATATATATATATATATATATATATATATATATATATATATATATATAAGAGAATTTAAATAAAAAGAAATAAATCAGTTTATATTTGGAAATTTATTTTGACATTAATCATTGAAATTTCAGCATATTAAACTTGATTCATAACTAAACTGGTGCCTTATTTTGGATTGCAAAAATGTGAGTTTGTAATCTTACGGAACACATCAAATAGGGGCAAGATTGGGAGACTAACTACAACACTGCATTCATAAAATAACACACGATGAACGTTGAAACATATCCAAGAGGAAATTAACCACAACCAACCAATTCAATTTTGACCCAAAGAAGTTACGTTCGTAGCGCAATCCTGTCCGTCATGAAATTACCACACACTGGTATACTAACTTCATACGAACTCTCTGTGAAATCTTCCCTAAAGAATAGCTGAGGGCTACTTTGATGATTACACCACATGCTTCACGTGGTCAACTTGGTTTACACAAAGAGTGTAACTCCACAATAATTTTGATAATTAAAATAAATTAGATCGAAAAGCAATTTACAAAAGAAAAAACCTCGAACTGGTTACTATCGTCTCACTATTAACCTGATGGGTCAAAAAATTGTATAAGCACGTGGTACTGGTCTCACAAAGTACAGCCCACGTGGGTTGAACATAAAGAAAAGTTGCTATGTTGAAAAATATTGTCAAGACGAGACGTTATAATCTCACGCACATTCGCATTTAAGACTGATGATCTTAGTTAGAGTTACTGATCAATACGTGGTTCCACTTTACTCACAAAGTGGTGACAAAGCAACTAGCGGAAGATATTCTGAACTTCACACTCGAAATCCACTGCGTTGCAATTAAAGATAACATTAGATATTTTAGGGCTAAACCTGAAATAAAGGTGATTAAATTTTCAGTTAGGCTGAACTTAAGAAATCCATTGTCCTACGGACTTAGCAGACACGCGCTTAGCCGGAGATCTTACCACTTCAGACGCTCGCCGCGGACAGACTGCCGTGGGTCCCCTACCAAGGGTGCTTCCCGATACAAAACGGAAGTGACCAGAGAGGCATCTTCCTATACCAACATGACAAGGGATGGACAGGACCATACTAAGAATAGAAACCTCTTTGCTTCTAGAAAGCGTAGCTACCTGTTCCAACGTTGGTCCTACTGTTCTCTAACAGACAGGCTTGTCTGCTACCATCAAGCTTGCAACTAGAAATACATTTGTTCGTTCATTCTTTCACACAGAAGGGAAGGGGGATGACAGTATCTTATCATATACAGTGTATAAAAGAAAGCGGATGTAGGTTCCGTATGAGACTGTGTGACATGAATTACATATAAGCTGTGTTTTAAAGTGTAGTAGTGTAACAGGTCGTTCTTGTTTATGTGTAGAAGTAAACGTTTCACTGCTCAGTCTCCTCCCAGATAGTCAGAAACACCACAGTAAATTTAGAAGAGGAATTTATGCCGTAAATGACAACATATTTAAGAAATTAACATGAAAGGAATCCAACAGAGACCTTTCACCGTGGCGCTTAGCAGGACATGCGGACCGCCCGAACGCCAGCCGATAGATGTATTTGTTCGCCCGTTTTCCCTTCGGGCAGAGGACGTCTCACAAGTGCTTCAACTAGAGTTGATTGACCTACAGTGCCATATCGGCCTGAAGGACCGCTTTCTTATGTGTAAAACTTTGGACGACTTTTACATCTGTCTCCCACGAGAGAAATATACTCTTTTGCGCAAGCACGCTGACAAAGTCCTCTCAATGTTTGGTTCCACGTATATTTGTGAGCGCTTTTTCTCTGTTTTAAAGCTTGCTAAAACTAGGAACCGTTCATTCCTTGGCGAGAAAAATTTGACCAATTCTTTGAGGTTAGCGGTCTCACGGAATATTGTACCAAGCCTAGACAAAATCGTTTCCTCGAAAAAGAAATACGTGTAAAACGTTAATTGTCTTCTTTAACAATGTTGACTGTAAGAATTTAAGAGCTTAATAACCTTAATTCTATTTTAATAAGTTTTCATACTTGGTCAGTTAAAATTATTACGTACTAAACAGCAAACTAAGGATTCGATTTCTAAACTCTGAAAAGGGATACAAAAAATTGTAGCACGAAGTATTAAAAAAAATACTTACTTACAACTACTAACAGTTAGAATGAGGCTCTATATCCCTTACATAAAATTAATTCTAAAATAGAATATTTTGTTTACGTCAGATCTGACCGCGGGACAGTTCAACGCAGAGCAGTGCTGTGCGGTCTTACTCGCTCCGCAGCTCTCTCTCTCTCTCTCTCTCTCTCTCTCGCTCCTATGGCGACACTAGCGACACACGGTCGCGGACGGGGCGCTGAACTACACTGCCTTGCGTCTGCGGGGCGCTGCCGCGCACGCCGGGCGCAATTCTTGGATGAGCCTGTGCTAGTGGAACAATGAAGGGAATGACTAGCTCTGTACGGTTATATAAAAATCCAGAGCCAGCCGCGGTAACCGAGAGATCCTAGGCGCTTCAGTCCGGAACCGCGTGACTGCTTCGGTCGCAGGTTCGAATCCTGCCTCGAGCACGGATGTGTGTGATGTCCTTAGGTTAGTTAGGTTTAAGCATTTCTAAGTCTAGGGGACTGATGACCTCCGATGTTAAGTCCCATAGTGTCAGAGCCATTTAAATCATTTTTTTTTTTTTAAAGTCCGGGTAAGTCCGAGTAGGACTCGAGCGCCGAGGATTCAATACAAACTTAATTATATACAAAGGTGGTTCACCCATCTCTGGAATTGAGAATTTCGGTGATTTTTCCCTGTTATCGATATAGTTACTCGTCAGATATCAAAATATGTGACATAAATGGCCGTATCATTTGATTGCATGACTTAAAATTTTATTTCTTTTATACCGCTGGGGGACAGTAGACTACGTTTTGTGACATAAATTTCAACTTGATACGTTTACCCGTTCTTGAGGAAAAGGTGTCTTAACAGACAGTCGGATAACGTGATAAAAAGTATTCTCTTCGTGTGATATAATTACAGATTAACAATGTTCTGATTTTTCTTTTACTTGAAGTGGGAAACCATACTTCTCATCAAAATTTAATGCTTCTAGGTAAACAGGATTTTGATGACTGAGTTTACGAGTAGCAAAACAGCGACATAAATGTCAGTGTCTTTTGATGGCATTCATTTGGAAGTTAAACGCTTTTAGACAGTCGAGGGACCATAAACCTTAGTATGTTATATAGATCTCAGCTTGAAAGGATCTTAACAGACGGACAGACAAACTGACAGACAGAGAACGAAGTGATCTTGTTAGGGTTCCGTTTTTAACGACTGAGGCACGGAACTCTAGAAACGACGTTTTTAGCATCTTGCCTCCCTTGGATAGATTTCTTGGATGCCAATGATGAGGGTATTAAAAAGTTACTAGAACAGTGGTTGGCAAACCCCTGAGGCGTATAAATAATTTTCCGAGCGGTATAAATTAATTTTAAGAGATCATTCCTATAATTGCCATTTCGTAGTACTGTAATGCCGATTATACTAGTTACAAATAATTACTTCTTTTTAAAATACTTTGTGACACAAAGTGTTGGAAGTTACAGTTAGTGAAATGAATGTATGAACAACGTAATCCTCACGTGGTCCACCCACTACACACTTAGTTTGTACCATGTATCTATGATACTAAAATTAATGCACGTACATCACATATCCTTAAACAACTCATGAAAATGCCTTCTCCTAACTGTAGTAGTTCCCGCAATAGACAAGAAATCGTTTCATTCTTCACTCCGCAACAATAAACGAAGTAATGGACAGTACAACACAAAAGTAACTGTGTAATGGCGCTATGCTGCTATAGAGTGCACGTGTTTCATTAGAATTTCTTTCCTTTCTCAGACGTTATGTCTGGTTAAAAATGGAAAGTGACCCGTACCTTGATCAAGCATGACTTCCTTTTAACTGTACGGTATATGTTACATTGCATTTAGGAACTTTCGGGTGATTGAAAATGTATCAATAATTACAGATTTCTGTAGTTGTATATATACGTTTGGATGTAGCTGTATTGCGTTGATGTACTGGTGGATATTGTGTGGTATGACTCCTGTAGTTGATAGTATAATTGGTATAATGTCACATTTATCCTGATGCCACATGTTCTTGACTTCCTCAGCCAGTTGGACGTATTTTTCAATTTTTTTCTCCTGTTTTCATCTCCATATTTGTTGTATTGGGTATGGATATTTCGATTAGTTGTGTTAATTTCTTCTTTTTATTGGTGAGTTTGATGTCAGGTTTGTTATGTGGTGTTGTTTTATCTGTTATAATGGTTCTGTTCCAGTAGAATTTGTATTCATCATTCTCCAGTACATTTTGTGGTGCATACTTATATGTGAGAACGTGTTGTTTTATTAGTTTATGTTGTATGGCAAATTGTTGATGTATTATTTTTGCTATATTGTCATGTCTTCTGGTGTATTCTGTATTTGCTAGTATTTTACATCCGCTTGTGATGTGATCTGCTGTTTCTATGTGTTGTTTGCAAAGTCTGCATTTATCTGTTGTGCTATTGGGATCTTTAATAATATGCTTGCTATAATATATGGTATTTCTTGTTTGATCCTGTATTGCAATCATGAATCCTTCCGTCTTACTGTATATATTGCCTATTCTTAGCCATGTGTTGGATGCGTCTTGATCGATGTGTGGCTGTCTTTGATGATACGGGTGCTTTCCACGTAGTGTTTTCTTTTTCCAATTTACTTTCTTTGTATCGGTTGGTGTCATGTGATCTAAAGGGTTGTAGAAGTGGTTATGAAATTGCAATGATGTAGCCGATGTATTTATATGAGTGTTTGCTTTGTGTATTTTGCTAGTTTGTGCTCGTTCTATAAAGAATTTTCTTAAATTGTCTAACTGTCCATAATGTAGGTTTTTTATGTCGATAAATCCCCTTCCTCCTTCCTTTCTGCTTAATGTGAATCTTTCTGTTGCTTAATGTATGTGATGTACTCTATATTTGTGGCATTGTGATCGTGTAAGTGTATTGAGTGCTTCTAGTTCTGTGTTACTCCATTTCACTACTCCAAATGAATAGGTCAATATTGGTATAGCATAAGTAAATATAGCTTTTATCTTGTTTCTTGCTGTCAATTCTGTTTTCAGTATTTTTGTTAGTCTTTGTCTATAATTTTCTTTTAGTTCTTCTTTAATATTTGCATTATCTATTCCTATTTTTACCTGCATCCTAGATATTTATAGGCATCTGTTTTTTCCATTGCTTCTATGCAGTCGCTGTAGTTATCCAATAAGTAATCTTTTTGTTTAGTGTGTTTTCCCTTGACTATGCTATTTTTCTTACATTTGTCTGTTCCGAAATCCATATTTTATTTATGTCATTGCTGAATACTTCTGTTATCTTTAGTAATTGGTTGAGTTGCTGATTTGTTGCTGCCAGTAGTTTTAGATCATCAATGTATAGCAAATGTGTGATTTTGTGTTGGTATGTTCCAGTAATATTATATCCATTATTTTTTATTATTTAACATGTTGGGTAGTGGGTTCAGAGCAAGGCAGAACCAGAAAGTACTTGAGTCTCCTTGGTATATTCCACGCTTAATCTGTATTGGCTGTGGTATGATATTATTTGAATTTGTTTGGATATTAAGTGTGGTTTTCCCATTTTTCATTGCTATGTTTAGGAACTGTATCAATTTAGGATCTACTCTGTATATTTCCAATATCTGCAGTAACCATGAGTGGGGTACACTACCAAAAGCTTTTTGGTAATCAATGTATGCGTAGTGTAGCGACCTTTGTTTAGTTTTAGCTTGATATGTCACCTCTGCATCTATTATCAGTTGCTCTTTACATCCTCGTGCTCCTTTGCAGCAGCCTTTTTGTTCTTAATTTATAATTTTGTTCTGTGTAGTATGTGTCATTAATTTCTGTGTAATGACTGAAGTTAATATTGTGTATATTGTTCGTAGGCATGTTATGGGGCGATATTTTGCTGGGTTTGCTGTGTCTGCTTGATCTTTAGGTTTCAGATAAGTTATTCCTTGTGTAAGTGTATCAGGGACTGTATATGGGTCTGCAATGTAACTGTTAAATAATTTAGTTAGATGTGAATGTGTTGAGGTGAACTTTTTTAGCCAGAAGTTAGCTATTTTATCTTTTCCAGGGGCTTTCCAATTGTGCGAAGAATTAATTGCTCGGGTGACTTCATGTTGCAAAATTATCACTTCAGGCATTTGTGGTATCATCTTGTATATATCTGTTTCTGCTTGTCTGTTATGTTGTGCCTGGTTTGACCATATGTTGCTCCAGAAGTGTTCCATGTCTGTTATGTTTGGTGGATTGTCTATTTTAATGTGTGTGTTATCTATTGTCTGATAAAATTTCTTTTGGTTTGTGTTGAATGTTTGGTTTTGTTTCCTTCTATTTTCACTTTTTTTGTATCTTCTAAGTCGTTTGGTCAATGCTTGTAATTTCTGCTTCTTTTCATCTAATTGCCCTATCGCTTCTTGTTGTGAGATTTTACCTAACTTTTTCGTTTTTTTCTGACATTTCATTTCTTATAAATTGTGTTAGCTGTCCGATGTCTTTTCTCAGTTTTTCTATTCTGATCTCTAGCCTCTGTTGCCATGATGGTTTTGTGGGTTTCTTCTGTGTGTTGGTCGGTTCTGATCTTTGCCTAGTGTGTATATTTAGTGTAGTGAGTGCTCCTATATAAACCAGTAGTTGTAACTCTTCCATAGTTGTATTTTCATTTATTTTGTTGTGTATGATTGTGTTGATAGTTGTTATTGTTGTTTCGACTAGTAGGTTATTTGGGGGTCTATGCAAAAATGGTCTAATGTCTGTATTTGTGTCTTTGTATTCTATATATGTCAGCTGAAATTTTTCTTCTATATCTAACATGTGTGTCACTTCGTGTTCTATTTGTGCTTGTTCTGGTGGCTGTCTTAAGATTTCGTTTTCCTCTGATTGTTTAATTGATGGGTGTTGTTCTTTGTTTGTTTGCACTGGGATGTTTGAGTCCATTACTGTATTTTCTTCTTCTTCTGATTGCACATTATTTTGTTCCAGTATTTGTTGCACTTGTTGTTTGATGTTTTCTAATTCTGACTGGGGTATCCTGTTATTTTCGATTATTACACGGATCTGATCAGCTTGTCGTTGTTCTGTTAAAAATTTTAATTCTGGGTATCTGTTAATAAATGTTGTGTATACTTGTGATTTGTATCCAGTTGTGTTGGTTACTAAATTTGTTGCTTGGTAATAACAGAACATGAGGTGTCGGTTAACTTCATCTGACCATCTCATCCTCTGTCTTTGTTTTCCTTCTAGAGTGGTTGCAGAAAGCATATCCTGCGAAACACCTCTATTTGGATTTAAATCATTTTCCGTGTGGCTAGCAGTGTCGTTACCATTGTGGACGGGCATAGGGTTCAAGCGTCGTCCGCGACCATGACAGCGCTTGTCCGAGGCTTCATTAGTTCTGTCCTGAACCAACTAATCACACTAAAAGGAGGGTTAGCCCTATTAGTGGTTTGTTCTTTACGTCGCCTTTTACGACTGGCAGAACATACCGGAGGCCTATTCTTTTTCCGGGCCTCCACGGGGTTCATTATTATTATTATTATTATTATTATTATTATTATTTGCAGTGGTCAGACACAAAGCACTGACAGTCTGAAGTTTTCGATTTGCTGCTAGGTCAGAAGTAAGCGAGTCCAGCAGTCAAGTGATTGCAAACTGTAGGTCTAAGTGTAGTAGACACGTATTAACGGTTTTTATTTTAAATGGGAGAGCACAGAGTGGGTGAAGCAAGTGTCATAAGGGAAAGTAATAGTGCAGAGGAAGCATGTTTGCCGGCCGCGGTGGCCGTGCGGTTCTAGGCGCTGCAGTCCGGAACCGCGGGACTGCTACGGTCGCAGGTTCGAATCCTGCCTGGGGCATGGATGTCCTTGGGTTAGTTAGGTTTAAGTAGCTCTAAGTTCTAGGGGGCTGATGACCTAAAATGTTAAGTCCCATAGTGCTCAGAACCATTTTAACAATTTTTTTAAAGCATGTTTTGTTACAAGTGTCCCTCCTTTTCTGAGGGAGAGTTTCCGGTAGCACTCCCGATGCACCGTAAATTGCTTTGTCATTCTATAAAATAAATAGATAAAATAAAAATTTTGTTAGAAATAAGCGATTCCATATGTCTCATTGACTAATTAATCGACGTTAAATGATACCCATAGAAAAACTAAATACACTGCTCAAGAAAAGTTTGGCATACTATAATAAAATTTAGTCTACGATACTAGAGGTCTCATTGATCTAGGAACTTCATGCATTATCCAGTTAGAGCCCATATACCGTACGGTGTTTACTACTGGCATTCTTTGTGGCCGTTTCCGAGTCATACAAACGTATCGCTGCCGCAGTGACAGACGCAAGCAGCGCAGTATCAACAACAGCTTCATTCAGCTTGTGTTCCGCACAGCTGTAACATGCCGCATGGGAGTATACAACATTTTGACAGAGTCGGGATAATGGCTTTAGTTTCAGCAGATTATACAGAGCGAGCTATTACTGGTCGGTTACATGTCACTCAAAGTGGGTGTCTAAGATATGAAGAACGTACAGAGAGTCGGTAAATGTGAGCGACAGGCCTGACAGTGGTTGTTCTCCTATGTAAACACTAATGATGGATCTTTTCTTCCAAATGTTGTCTCGCAGGCGCCCAAGGTCAACATTACTTCTCCCGGTCAACAGGGATTCGTATCTCATACGAAACAGTGCGTAGAAGATTGTAGCAGGGTGGCCTTCATTTCAGCAGACCAATAAGAATTTTTGCATTGAACCAACGGAACCGACGCAGTCGAAGAACCTTTACTGTTGCATATCAACATTGGACTATAACAGAATGGAGTAATGTCATGTTTGCTGACGAGGCCAGGATTGGTTTGCGACTGGGCACTGGACTTTTTGGGGGTTAAGAGAAACGCTAGACGACACCAGGAACGCCTTTACATTCAGAAGTCTATCCTTTTGGAGTATTATCATCTGGTGGCAATAGTGATGGGACGGCGGACCCGTCTATTTCCCATCTACTCAAGAGGTCCTACAAACGATTATAAGGCCCCACAGACGTGAAGTCGGTGACAACTTCCCCTAGTCGAGGACAAAGCTAGACGGCACCGTACTCTAGCAGTGTCTCGGTATCTCCAAAGTTGTAAAGTCAACCGAATTTGCATTGGCTAGCACAATCCCCAGACATGAATGCAATTGAGCGTGCATGGAACCTGCTGAAGGTGGCCATTGCACGCCGACCACATCCACTTGACAATCTTCAGGACCTCACTTTCATTAAGGAGTGAGACCCATTTGCCAAGATAAACTTGATGGTTTCATCCAGAACACGCCATACAGAGTGGATGAACTCATCCGTGTGCAGGGAGGACACACTGACTATTGGAGACTGGTAGCCATTATTATTAGATAAAGATTGTCGCTGTTATTTTTTTCAAGATACGCACTTAGGAGAGAGCCTGCTATGTTTTTTAATGATTTTTTTACCCAACCAAAATGTTTCTTGTTTTCAGAAGGAATTATGTTTGTTTTTTTAATTAGGTATTGTACGAACCTCAATGTGTGTACAATAACAATAAGAAGTCATTGTAGAAATCTCTATGGTATTCCTAACTTTTGTTGAAGTGTGTATCATTTATCTTTCGCCTTTTTAATAAGCAGAGTTTTCAAAGAAAAAGCTCTTCTTTATTCTAAACCAGGAATGCACTGAATGGGCTCGCGGGCCGCATGCGTCTCGCCATTGATCTGATGGCGGCCCGCCCCGTACCGTTCCTATTGTAATTTTTTTTTTTTTTTTTTTACTAATGCATTATCCCCTCTAGAAATGGAGAGTCTGGGCCCTTGCAGAACTTACTTCTTTTGAGGCCAGGAGTCCAGTAGCTGACACTGAGACAGAGGGATCTCAACTTGTAATAATAAATTGTCTCGCGGTATTTTTGAACTTGCAGCCCTTACGCAGCCACAGTGGCGGCCATGTTGCCCAAGGAAAGTCTGAGCAACCTTTTCCTAAAGTTTAGTTAAGAGTTAATGTTGATGGTGTTGGGGAAGGGTGGACCAGCTAATACCTAATTGTACTTTGGGGTAATGGATGGTGCGAGAAAGCTCGAGGAACCTCTGTACTAGACCGACAAACAGCGGCTTTAGTAATGACTAGGGAAACGCTATGCTGACCCTGTGTCACACTCTGCTTTCTCCCCATGAAGCCTTACGCAAGGGATAAAGTAGCGGGTACATTTTTGAATTCAACTGCGTAAATTCAGGTAAGCTTGTCTGTCAAACAAAAAATTTTTGTTCCAGTTTACGTGACATTCCGGTTCAGCACTTTTCCTCTTGTATTTGAAAAACAAAAAAACAAAAAAAAACAACAACAAGCTGTTCCACGGCTCGTATTTCGTACTAATATGTACGTCCTTCCTGAGGGTAGCTGAGAGCTTAGTGTCTCACGTCAGCGTCAGAGAGAGGCAAGGATATTCCATCCCCTATGCCACTAAGCCTGTTTTTCAAGCCAACCCTTCCTTGAGCGCAGCTTCATCTTTTTCTACAGTGATAAATGATGACCTCTTTTCCTTCTCAGATAAATAAAATCCTAAACTTGAGCAAGACCTCTCACACTGTCGAGCTCAACATTTTACTCGCCAATCTTAGCAGCCTAAACTTCTCGCCAAGTGCAGTGCGGCAGGTAGTATCAGGAGTCCACCAGGGTTCGATATAAGGTCCTACATTCTTTTCCCTTTACATCTTCATTGTAGCTAAGCGCAAAACCAGTAAATCTGAAGGCAGCCACCGTGAACCTCAATAGCAACCTGTGTGCTCCATCAAAATGAGCGCTTGATGTAGGGTTGGAGCTCAACCCATCCATAACCAAGCGGTACTGGTTGGTCACTGTAGGCACATTAGCCCAAAATATCGGGAATTCCTACCATTTTTAACCGTAAATGGAGCTAATATCGACTTCTATCCTTCAGAAAAAGTTTGGAAGTAATAATAGATGAAAATCTAAAAAGGACTGAGCACTGTAATGTGCAAAAAGTCGTCAGCATGTCTTCGTTCCCCGTAAAAATATAAGCTCTTCCCTCTCGAACTGAAGAAGAAACTTGTAGAAACACTTATACTTCCAATTATTGATTACAGTGATGTTATGGTGTAAGGCTTTTCACAGCAAATCTCAGGCACCTGGAACTGGTTATAAACGCCTGTGTTCGTTATATCTGTGACGAACGACTCTTTGAGCATATTTCACCATCACACGTACAGCTAACCTGACTGTGTAAAGATAAGAACAGAGATTTTCATACCCTCTGTCTTCTCTATTGTCTTATTAACGTGCACTGTCCACCATATCTCCCCTCGACCTTAACGCTCTTGCCTGAACACCATGGCAGAAACACCCTTTCCCATCAGGGAAAAATCCTTTCTGTCCCACTCTATCGTTCAGCCGCTTTCTCGAAGTCCTTCTCAGTAGGAGGAACCAAACTCTGGAATAACTTCACGCATTATATCAGAGAACTGAATAGCATCTCCAGCTTCAGAAGACAGTTAATGACGTACCTACTAAAGCAACAATAATGAATACCATTGTCGATGTGCTCACTCGTTAGCCCTGTACATTCTTCTTTCCAACAAGCTCCTCCCCATTTCCCAGTATTCTTAGCCGGTACAGTGTCCTTAAATTTCCTTTCCCCAGAACTGGCTGTATCAGAAAACACCCATTATGTACACCTATAAATTCTTTTCATATCTGCAACTGTCTTTATTGTAGTTATTATTATTGTTATTATTATTATTATTATTATTACTGTTATAGTCATTAGTGGCAACAGCATCCATTATGTACACCCATCAATTCTTTTTATATCTGCAACTGTCATTACCGTAATTATTATTATTACTGTTATCAACATTAGTGGCAGCAGCAGGATTATTAGAGGTACTCCCAGTATTAACTTTATTAGTTTATAGTCAATATTATTTATTGTGATTGTCTTCTTAGACACTCACACCATTTTAATAGTTTTGGCATACAAAAAGTGTTATTTCTTAGGTAACTAAGGTGTATAAAGGTACTGTACGTATGAAACAGTAGTCTGATGTTAGAGGATAAATGGCCCTAATCAGATCCGGTTTAATAAATAAGTAAATAAATTAGTGTTTTGGACAAACAGCTATGGTCACGCACTCGCTCACTTGCTCAAAGACCGTCATAAGTGCTCAGTTGTGTTTATAAATTCCTCCTTACTGCTTGCTTTCCCCATTGATTATTCCACATAATTAAATTGCTGCGGCTGACTCCACACAATCATCCTGACCCGTGAAATTCGTAAGAACTTTTTGTAGTACGCACACTAGATAACTTCCTTTCTTATCACTTTAACGACGGAGTATTGTCCACGAAAGGAGTGACAGCTACGTTAATTGCTAGAAGCCTCAGTACAAAAACAGGAGCAACGTAAGTGACGGAGGCAACAAGTGATAAGAGTGCAGCTAATTAACGTTGTCCGCAGACGGTGCCAGCAACAATGAAGCGGCACAAGATGCTGGCTGGGAGGGAAGCCGGTGTTCCCACGGAGCCGTGGCTGATGCTGGCTACCTGGCGGCTGCGTAGGGCAGACGCAGGTCACTGACCTCTCCCTGCTGCGGGCGCCTTTGAGCGAGCGCGAGCGGCCCTTCTGGGCTGCACGTGAGACCTGCGCGCCAAGACCCTGCCCGGATCACGTTCACCGTCTTATGTGTCTGTCTTACGTAAACACCATTTTTGCGAGCCATTGTTCAACATGTATTCACTATCTGCACCGCTGTAATAAGAGACCTCTTTCACAAAGCAACATATGGCTGGAGGCATTGTACCACAACACAGGCCTGCAACATTCATGACCATTGTCAATGTCGGCAAAGTCTACTCTCGTCTTAGGAGGCAACATTCTCGCTACTGATCAGTTCACCCCAACCTCTGGTAATGTCCTCAGTTCTTCTTGTGTATGCTGAACTCTCTCCAGGTTTTCGTACTTACGAAGGAGGCGGCTACCCTTCGCGTTTTGCCGAGAGAAATGATTTTACTATGTGATAGTCGACGGATTCTGCTTGTTAACTTATTATTATTGGTCGGGACAGAAAAAAAAAATATTTTATGGCCAATTTTGGCGTTATTTTCTAACAGTTCATTTTTCAAGAAATTTATTTTTGTGTTACTTCATTATTTTACAGTGTTATTCATATGATAAAAATTAATATACCCTTATGAATTGTAATGTATTTACTGACGCCACATATCTTGTTACTATTTGAAAACAGTAACAGTTACTTAAAATCTATTACATCTAATAAATTAAAATATTCCACATTTAAGTTTTTCCAGACAGTGCATTCTCATGATTTGCAAGTTCTCTTCCGAAACATTAGCCACCGATCGTTCAACACTACACTGTATTATGGAAAACAACCACAAGGAATCCGTCTTTGAACATGGAAGTCGCAGTGCTGTCAGCATTACAGCAGACATATTCCATATTTTCTGATGGCATGAAAAGTTTCTTTTTCACTAATTTCTGAAGGTATCTGTACGTCTACACTTCAGAGATGTGGCATTCTAAGTACACGTATCGGGGCCTTTAATTACTTTAATTACGTATCGTAATTAACAGTGGACTTCATTAGCATCCTAAAACTGAAACAAGAAAGTATGAGTGAAAACTTTGGCCATAAGTGTAGGTAGAGTAGTTTGAAAATGCAACCCAATGACATAATAGATTTCTCCAACACTGCCTCTTCATATTTTTGAGAATTTCCTTGTTTCATCGCCATAAATTCTTGCCTTGCAATAACGCGTAATTCCATTCATAATCATTCAAGCCGATTTAATGCCTTCTAAATGGATTCATTGTTGTGGGGAAAGGAATTGTTAGCGACGAAATCAGAAAGTTTTCAAAAAACGTCAAGAGACAAATACTTCAGGCACCGGTGAAGGAAACATTGGAACTGCAGGGTTGCATATGTTAGGTTACCTACATTAATGGCGAAAGTTCCACACAACTGGAATAGCAGCAATTTTATCCGCCTTTCCCGATGATTTTGTACAACAAGTTGTACAAGAAACAATCCCTGTGGAGAGATCTTTCAACAGGTGCATCAGTTAAACAACGTAATTTCGCGGTACAGAAGCAAAAATGCTGAAAACACCAAGTATGCCATTTTAGCGTTGCAGAGACTTGAATCGACTTGGTACCTGTTCGTTTTGCTTCATTCGGCAAATTGTAACGAAGGACATGTAAAGTCACATAAACGAATTTCTGGCGGTACAACACAAGAATGAGAAAGTAAATTTTAGTATTTACTCAAAACTATTTTTAACATTTTGTGAAATGAAGCTTGTGATGACAGCCTGAACTGTAACGAAGCCAGAGGACAGACTCGCTTATAGAGGCTAAGCGAGCAGGTGTCACGTTGGTTAACGTGTTGACAGTTTTTCACGTCCAACTCTCTCGCGGATTGTAAAATTGTTGCTCTTTAGTTTATTTATTCTCTTTGTAACAACACATTTACGAAAAGAGTTACGTGAAATACTTTTAGCAATGCTGTGCTTTGCTTTTCTTTATCATCATTACCCTTTAGCGGAATAAAATGTATATATGGAAGTCTTATTGTTCTGTATCTGGCCTACAATTTAAGGAACGATTTTTCGTAACTGCAACTCATGCTAAGAATCAATATATCTTCCCTACTTCATAGTGATTAAAAGTTGAAATTACTTTGTTATGAGCACTGATGTTACAGTCCGTGTGATCGTTCAAAAACACAAGTTCGCAGTGGATTTTATTTCTCGTTAAAATGCTATTTCATACCACGACTAGCCCAAGAACATGAGACTCTCATTAAAAAATACGTTGTCACTATAAAGTTTGCCAGATCAGAACGGAGCACAGCAAGATTCCTATCAGATTCTGAAGGTACATTAAATTATTTGCACTGTAAATTATATCCTATCAGCAGCCCGCGTCAATCTGCAACACATCATAAAATCTGCTGATCTTCACTGCCAGTCTGGGAGCTAAAAGAAATAATATTATTTTTACTATTATTTTACCGCTTCCTTGCGGTATGCTCGACTATATTGTAAGTCGTTTAAATACGCCGCGGCAGCGGCTCTTCGTTCTCCACGCAGCTCAGCACCACAGATAATATTTATATAACTGAAAAATGTCTCAACAAGATGGGATAATATGCAAGCAAGCTTAACAATAAATAACACAAGTTTTCATTTAAACACCTCTATTAAAACCTTTAAATATCTCAGTGATTACAGACCTTTGTGAATTCACACGTAATGGCGTACATTGCTTAGTCTCGACAAAAGAATGCTACACTAGCGTTCGCTACTACGACACAGGATATCTTACTCGTTCGACTCCCAGATGAAGAAGACAAAGACATTCACATTCAACACGTATTATATACTAGTTCCTTTTTTAATCTCTGTTTAACATTTATCTTCTGTGTCGGTTTTATTACTCGCCGACGCAGACGTTTTCAGAAACAAATAATAAAAAAAATACATAATTTTATACAATGACACAATATGATACATCTAATTCTCTAATTACTACATAATATATTGTTTTTGTTTCTCTAGACGTTACAATGCCCCCTGGCAGCAATTGACTAACGTTGGAAATGTTCGGCAATATGCTGCCACTAACGTCTGTTTGGTTATTGTCTGTTACCTTGGTTGGATCATTCACTTTACACTTTTTAGTTCTTTTACACTGTAGGTTTAATTACACTTTTTATACTGTTCTTTCACTTTGCGAGGTGACCGTCAACCTAGTCCCAGGGTCATTACATTTATTTGGCTCTCCCATTCGGGCTACGTGCGATCAGAAAACCTGGGAAAACTGCGCCGGAGCCATAGTCATCTCGCCTGGTTTGTTTTAATACCCAGTTTGATCACAAAAAGTTCAGATTCTATCCAATGTTCACATATAACAAAGGCTATTTGTGAGAGCATGTTAAACCTTTAGTCTCTTTGTTACCCATATAATATCTGTGTTTTGGATTGTAATGAAAGTCACTTATTACACATTTTTACAGTAGTATCATGAATCGTCCTTGCATTTACTCGCGACAATTGGTTTAAAATGTCTAGCATTCATGCGAGTATACTTCATTAACATGACGAAAACATATTATACCTATATATCACTGAACCAATGAATACTTTGGGTCCGTATTGAATAACTCAAGAAAAAAAAAAATGTTTGTCACGTCATTTCGTGTCCACTAAACCCTATTCATGTTAGTGCATTAAACACATCTTTGATAGTTCATTTGAATGACAACAATGTTGTACGGAGCTGGCGGCGCGAAGCAATTGTTGAGTAGCGTCGTCTGGCACGCCGCGTGCCGACGGCCGCTGGGTTCGACGACCGGCTCTCAGTAACAGCGACGTCGTGCTGACGTGGCGCCCAAGCAGTCGCGAACCGCGCCGAACCATTCGCCGATGTCGGCGAGTTGCCGTGGTTTGCCGCGACCGGCCGGCTGGCGGCAAGACACTCGTCTCGGCTTCTCCGCATGGCTCCCCGTTGTAGCGCAGGAAACAAACATTCCACAACGGTGTACTGTCTTTAAGGACACAGATTACTAGCTGTGGAAGAAGATGCAACTTGTTAAAAGCGTTTATTGTTCAGTAAGCCGTCGCTTCACTGGTATGCACAGGATGGTTTGGCGTGATAACAGGTTTCTTGTGGCATTGTGACACTGGTATTCAAGGTTCGTCACACGCACATTGTACTACACATTTTCACTCACTCCACGGTTGGTACACTGCCAGAGCGTCTTTCAACACGTGAAAATGTTTCGTAACACACATACTAAATGTCCCCGTCGATCGATGTTCGTTTAACTCGACTCCGAACGAATCGATAACTACTGTTTTTATACACTGTCTATTGTTCGTTGAGCACTGCACTAGGACAGTCTGTCACTCAACACTAGACTTATCGACGTATATATTGGTGCAGATACAACAGTCATTTTCTGTCCCTGCTACACACAATATTCCGTCCTTTCCTCCATTGTTTATGCACACAGTTTATTTTTTAATACCTTTTAACTGTTCTTCGCATACTCACTCTCATCTACATGGCGTCTATTTGTTTTTACCTTATCACAACACACTTTTCATATTGTTACTAGGCGTATATAGCCCTTTTGTGAAATCTTTTAATTTTCTTATCAGTGTAGCTTGCCTGGTTATCACCCATCTATCAAACAGATTTTACCATGTGCATGACAGCTTGACTTGGGCATATTGATCAATAAATACTTCATTTAGCACTAGCATTATTTTTAATGATTTTTCCAAAATGACTACAGTGTAGGTTCCAAATTGGTTGACTTAATTCGCGTATCGCGTAATGAATATTCAAGGGCGTGTACCAAGTACACAGGCTTCAATTGAAGCATTGTTATATACAAAGCGGATTTTCCACGGAACGGGCTTGTTTTTAGCTTATGCTCCAGTGTCGTTCTCATATCACTACTGGCAGCAAACATCACATAATTGTTGCATATTACAGAGCCCATGTTTGGCTAGTCAAGACTCTCTCTCTCATGGTTCCTTATCCTAATACAATTACAACAGTTACCTTACTATATTAGATTGCATCATTAATTGCACTTACATACTACACATAGAAAATGGTTCAAGAAATTAATCCTTTGTATAATGATTCAAGAAATTAATCCTCACTTTATCGACAAAAAGATTGTTCGTTGCTTAATGAGCCTATAATTTTTAAATGGCTCTAATTGTCTGTAAACAAAATCTTTCCTGTGTAAGCTATTGCCTACTTTCTGAATCCACTTCCTCCAAGTTTCATTACACACAAATTTCTTTCTTAATACTAACATACTTATATTCTAAAACACAATTAAAATCTTCTTACAACTATTACTCTTTATATGTGATATGTCACTGAATAAATAACTTCACATCTTTACGTGGATACAATCCTTTGATTTTCCCCGTCTGGGGATGTGCTAACAAATAGCTACATTCGTGTGCCAACATCTTCCGAATCTCTTTAGCCACTACTTCCCTCCTCGACCAAGGGATGGAGTAAGTTGCGCGACAGTATGTTTTGTGGGGCATCACCTCTATGTGATAGTGGTACCCTTTGACTATTCCTGGTCGGTCGGTAAATACCATAGTGTATTCCGATAGCAGCTGCGTCAACTGTTGCTTTTGTTTATCGCTTAAACCTTCAGATTCCTGCACTTTGGTTTGAAATGCCTCAATATTTGTTTCAAAATTTCGATCCTCTAAATTCGGGTAATAGAGGTCTGCTGCATGTGACAAATCATCAAGGTGTAGTACCCAAGGGTTCCTACCCTTGATTTTGATTCGATTACAACACGGCACAAGTACCTCCTTCGATTTCATCATAGATAACTCAATCCTCCTACCCCTATTAACTATGCTTAATTTCCCCAAGGAGAGGTCGACCAATGCATCCCTCTCACGGAGAAAATCTACTCCCAGAATGCAGGCCACCTTCAATCCTTTAACCACGAGGAACGAGCTCACTATGGCTTCGCCCTCCTTACAAATCTCCACCTGCACCTGGTACTTAACTGATTGGCTCTGTGCACCAATGGCTCCAGACACCTTACAATTATTAACCGGGATAGTCGGAATGCTATGTCCTTTTCCCAGTGCCTTAAATAACTCCATACTCATTACACTTACTGAGGCACCTGTGTCGATGATTATATTCACTGCAACATCATTGATTTTCGCTTCGATAATAGCTTGCACATTTTCGTTATTATCTTTCTTACATTCGTGTGGTTCGTTCAGCAGATCTTTATCCATACTGACACCATCGTTGTATCGCAGCATACGTATCCCAGGTATATTATTATCACTCGTGTTGCTCTCACTCCATCCCTCGGCCATCGATGGAGAGCATATCGAGGCCGATTCTAGTTTGTTGAATTAGTTACTTGTGAAGTACTTGGAAGGCTATTGCCCGCGACCTCCACTATATGTACACTCTGATTTGTCGGCCGCCACGGCTGCGCAATAGGCGCGTTTTGCGGCGGTGGTCTATTGTTGTCATACCGGTCATTACCCTGTCGCTCTGGGCTTCTTCGCTGATTTTGCTGCCAATTTCGATTACTATCACTATAATTGCTCTGCCACTGACCTCGCGCATTTTTCCCGCGGTTGGTCCCTGACATTCCAGATTCGTACCGGTCGTCAAATCGACGCCTTTTGTTATAGGTTGTTTATCCATACCCGTTCTGGCCTCTACCATTACTACCATTTTGCGAATGTTCTTGCCGCTTGTTACCACCCCCACCATTTCCATGGTTGTGGTTTTGTGCACTACTATTTCTGTCATGTTTACATCCTGACCCATTATTCCGCGAGTGATCACACGCTGATTTTGCGTCTTCCTGTATCAAGTCTATAGAATCTAGAACAGACAGGAAGTTTTCCATATCGCTTTCTGGTACGTGTATTAATTTCTCTTTGATATGAATGGGTAAATGTGATTTTAGTAGTCTTATTATGTCTCTTGGTGATATAGGCTCGTCCCAGTAGCGTGTTTTGTTTATATATTTTTCAAAATACCGTCTCAAATTCCCCAGACGAGGTGAGTACGGTTCGGGATTATATACTTCTTTTCTTAGCCGCTCTTGTATACAAGGCGACCAATATTTCGATAGAAATGCCCTTTCGAACTGTTCATATGTCATGCAGCTGTCTGCTACTTCTGTAGCCCACAACGCTGCATCACCTTGAATGTACGACATTACGTATTGAATTTTCTGTGTTTCGTTCCACACACTGGGCAAGATATTTTTAAAGCTTTTTATGAATACTACTGGGTGTACTGATTTCCGTTCAGTAGTAAACGTTTGAAATTGTCTATTTTTGATTAAACTTTCTTCCACTAATATTTTTGAACTACATGGTTTTGCTCCTTGGACATATGCTGTGTGCTCCGAACCGAAGCTACAGCTCTTCGCATTATCGACTACAGATTCCCCATTGTTGTATCGCGTATAAGTTTGTGCGTTGCCAAAACCATGGGCTGTTGGCGACAGAGGTTCCTGTTCCAAATGTTTTCTGCTTTGTGCTAAACCCTTCTCCAGGTCGGATATCCGTTTGTTCATATTCACTTGCCACTGCGGAATATCCTCACTGAGTATTTGTTTGATGGTTTGCACGTCGTTCTGTACCTGACTATTTACTGCGGTACTGAACGATTCGGATCCTCTATTTGCTATGGCTGCTTGTACTTTGGAATTAATGTTCTTGTCAATCTCACACTCCTCCACTTCTAGCCATGAGTTGAATTCTGTTTCAATTTTAGTTGCTTGTTCGTTCCACTTCTGCTCTACAAGCTGCGTGGAATCTGTTTCTAGCTTTTCTACTCGATTGGCTAATACACCTATTTCGTCTACCCTGTTAGTGTTTGCTACTTGCAGGTTGTTGACCTGTTCAGTCAGCTCCTGCACGGCCTTAGGTATCGACTCATAATTCTGTTTCATATCTGCAATCTCTTTTTTCATGTTTTCTAACGATTGCACAAGTTGCTGGTCCCGCTCAGCTTGCCGGCGATCTCGCTCAGCTTGCTGGGCAAGGAAACTTTCTGTTAACTGGCGATCTCGCTCAGCTTGCTGGGCAAGTAAATTTTCTGCTAGCCTACGATCTCGCTCAGCTTGCTGGCGGTCTCGCTCGACTTGCTGTTGCGCAAATTCTGCCTGGTAATTCAGCACGCGCTCTAATATAGCCTGAAGCGAATACCCACCAGGCAGATTACCACTCTCTGGTTCCTGCTTTTCTGGTGGTGGTACAACTTCTTTCTCTACATCCCCTTGAGGACTAATGGGCGGTGGCACCACTTCCTGTGCCCCTGCCCCACATTCTCACATGTTATATCCTCAAAGAGAGTACTAGTACTACTTGAGGTACCCGGTTCCACATTTCCTGCACTAACTAATTGTTGTTCCTCAGTATCCATATTGCTCGGACGTTGACTACGCAACTTAACCATATTCATAAATTGCTTACTAAACCACAAAGTCTGACAGTTTTGCCCCTTGCACACAAAATACGTTAATTTATCTACACTAACTGCACACTAAAATTTACTATCTACCATCAACTTTGTCCTGTCACAAACACTAACATCAAACTACGCACAATATGCACACCACTAGCGAAATGAGATCACTTCACTGGAGCTCGACTTCTACAAACAGGACAACTACACTGTAGTCTTACCTTTAGTTTATCTTATCTCGGGGTTCGGCTGCCCCCGGATTACGTAGTCGTTACAGCTTCTCAGTACTATCAGGATCGTCTTCTCAGACTCGTTTGCAGTAGTACGGTTTGTCATGAAAGAGTATTTACACATTCATTAAAACATAGCATTGATCATGATATACATACATACATTTATCACTAAATACATATATATCTACACATACATAACAATCAACACTGAAAGAAAAATACATAAAATTTTATATTTGTGGCCACTGCAAATTCGGGCCCCGCGTTTTTGGGCGACAGTTTCACGTCCAACTCTCTCGCGGATTGTAAAATTGTTGCTCTTTGGTTTATTTATTCCCTTGTAACAACACATTTACGAAAAGAGTTACGTGAAATACTTTTAGCAATGCTGTGCTTTGCTTTTCTTTATCATCATTACCCTTTAGCGGAATAAAATGTATATATGGAAGTCTTATTGTTCTGTATCTGGCCTACAATTTAAGGAACGATTTTTCGTAACTGCAACTCATGCTAAGAATCAATATATCTTCCCTACTTCATAGTGATTAAAAGTTGAAATTACTTTGTTATGAGCACTGATGTTACAGTCCGTGTGATCGTTCAAAAACACAAGTTCGCAGTGGATTTTATTTCTCGTTAAAATGCTATTTCATACCACGACTAGCCCAAGAACATGAGACTCTCATTAAAAAATACGTTGTCACTATAAAGTTTGCCAGATCAGAACGGAGCACAGCAAGATTCCTATCAGATTCTGAAGGTACATTAAATTATTTGCACTGTAAATTATATCCTATCAGCAGCCCGCGTCAATCTGCAACACATCATAAAATCTGCTGATCTTCACTGCCAGTCTGGGAGCTAAAAGAAATAATATTATTTTTACTATTATTTTACCGCTTCCTTGCGGTATGCTCGACTATATTGTAAGTCGTTTAAATACGCCGCGGCAGCGGCTCTTCGTTCTCCACGCAGCTCAGCACCACAGATAATATTTATATAACTGAAAAATGTCTCAACAAGATGGGATAATATGCAAGCAAGCTTAACAATAAATAATACAAGTTTTCATTTAAACACCTCTATTAAAACCTTTAAATATCTCAGTGATTACAGACCTTTGTGAATTCACACGTAATGGCGTACATTGCTTAGTCTCGACAAAAGAATGCTACACTAGCGTTCGCTACTACGACACAGGATATCTTACTCGTTCGACTCCCAGATGAAGAAGACAAAGACATTCACATTCAACACGTATTATATACTAGTTCCTTTTTTAATCTCTGTTTAACATTTATCTTCTGTGTCGGTTTTATTACTCGCCGACGCAGACGTTTTCAGAAATAAATAATAAAAAAAAATACATAATTTTATACAATGACACAATATGATACATCTAATTCTCTAATTACTACATAATATATTGTTTTTGTTTCTCTAGACGTTACAAGTTCTGGTGCGCTTTATTAGCAGGTTTTGTATTCACACTAGCATACAAAAAAATATGTGGTTTAATTAATGGACTGAATGAAAAATAGCTCCAAAAACTGTCGTTTTAGGTACAACTTGTTGTGTAAAAGGTTCGTGAAATGTGATGTCGGAGGACAAAAATTTACAGCAACAGAGTTCGTGATAAGTATGGTATATTCGTTTCACGCCAGATTTAGTGCATCTGTTCCTCAAGCGTAACACGAATATTTATTTTAACATAATTAGCGAAAATCTGCCTTGAGAAAAAATATCCAATTTCAGTATTAGATTGTTGTAAGTTATCAATATTTGTTATATTCTGTAGACTTTAAATTTAAATTTTTTCATGGGAAACGGGAAATGTCAAATTTCGAAACATTTCGTAAAAAGCGCCGTTTTTGCATTAATATCATTAAAAACTACCAATTTCGCTTCTTTTGTTGGTCTGACCTAGCCTGAAGTTTTGTGTTTCTAGTTATTAGTTCGGCTGTGGGAGTTGCTAGTCATGAAAGAGGCATATTTCCGAATAAGTCAAATTGCTTTGTCTCAATGAGCAAGTGTTACTAAATGGTTTGCCATCCATTACATTTGCCTCCTATTTTGTTTCTGTATAATATTTGAATAGTGTTCCGTTTTTCAAAGTTTTTAGTAAAAATGCTTGCACTCTTTGTCTCGATTTCCGTGCGATACTGTATTTTGTGCCGTAAACACATCCTTTCTGTGCTGTTGATGTCGGTGTTTATTGAATACAAGCAGAACTCTAAAAGGTATACGACAAGTCGGCAGAGTTGAACTCCTTTATTAGTGATAACTTTCATACGGGATGTGTACCAGTTAAGTTCGCTATATGATAAAAAAAAAGTCTGACCCCTTTTGTCGCAAACATAATAATGAAAGGAGGAGTCAGAAAACATAAAGTTCTTTTCCGGTAAATAGTAAGAATGGTGGCATTAAACCCATAGTTCCACAACCAAGAAATACTGCGAGCAGACTCATGTCTCAGGCCACAGTAATACCGGAGTTTAATACACACTGAGGTGACAGAAGTCACGAGACAGCGATATGAAAATATATAGATTATGGTAGTACTGTGTACTCATGGTATAAACGGACAGTGCAATGGCGGAGCAGTCATTTATACTCAGGTAATTTCTGAGAAATGGTTTCCCATGTGATTATGGCCGTATGTGGGGAATTAAAATACTTTGAACGCGGAATGGAAGTTCGCGTTGGAAGCATGGGAAATTCCATATCGGAAATCGTTAGGGAAACCAATAGTCCGAGATCCACAGTGTCAAGAGCGTACCGAGAATACCAAATTAAATGCATTACCTGTCACCACGGACAAAGCAGTAGACGACGGCCTTCACTTAACGACCGAGAGCAGCGGCGATTGCGTTGAGTCGTCAGTGCTAACAGACAAGCAACACTGCGCGAGATAACCACAAAAATTAATGCGAAACGTGCGACGAATGTTTCCGTTAGAACAGTGCAGCGTTATTTGGCGTTAATTGGCAGCAGACGACCGAAATGAAAGCCTTTGCTAACAGTAAGACATCGACTGCATCACCTGACGACTGGAAAACCGTGACCTGGTCAGATGAGTCCCGATACCAGTTGGTAAGAGCCGATGGCAGGGTTCGAGTGTGGCGCAGACCCCACGAAGCCATCGACCCAAGTCTTCACCAAGGCGCTGTGCAAGCTGGTGGTGGCTCCATAATGGTGTGTACTGTGTTTACATGGAGTGGATAATTGACAAGAAATGATTATTTTCGGCTACTTGGACACCTTTTCTGCCATTCATGGACTTCATGTTTCCAGACAAAGACGAGATTTTCATGGATATCATTGAGCCATGTCACAGGCCCACAACTGGTTTGAAGAACATTCTGTACAGTTCGAGCGAATGATTTGGCCCCCCAGATCGCCCTACACGAATCCCATCGAACATTTATGGGACACAATCGAGAGGTCAATTCGTGCACAAAATCCTGCACCGGCAACACTTCCGCAATTAAGGATGGCTGTACTGTCGGAATGGCTCAATATGTCTGCAGGGAACTTCCAACAACATGTTCAGTCCATTCCATGTCTAGTTGCTGCACTATTACGGGCAGAAGGAGATCTGACACGATATTGGGAGGCATCCCATGGATGTTGTCACCTTAGTATGCACAGTCGCAACACTCACTGCTGTGACACTAGCAACTCTTGCCTTGAGAAATCCAGAAGTGGGATAAATATTTGTTGCCAATTATTTGTTCAACTTAATAAACGAAATACTCATTATATTATTGCTGTCCAAGAATTTGTAAATAAGCAGGAGAGATGAATGATCGTGAAATAAACGAAAAGACAGCCGAATCTCACTGTTTCAATGGCATAAGCGAGAACTTAGTTATGAAGACATAGTTCCGAACATGTGTATAACTGCAGCTTACTTAGCTGGCAGCAAGAGAATAAAAGCACATGTTTCGTGCATGAGAGGCATATATCTGTGATTTGTCTGTTCTCCTTAGGATAGGCATTTTCTATGACAGATAATAGTTTTGTATATAGTCTAATGATTTACACATTATTACACTTCACTCAGCTTTCTAATACAAAAATATTTTTGTACGTATTAGTATATACCCTTCAAAACTGATGAAGATTCTTTCCGTTTATGATTCAGAAGAAGCAAAAATTGTGGAACTAGTTTCTTCTGCATAGGGAAACAGTGTTATTACGTTGACGTTTCATCATCACTTCTATTTGGCTTTCCTTTCACCTACAGTTGTGGTGACTCATTTGATACATTAAATGTTTCTCTTGTATTCTATATAGGTTTCCTACTTTCATTTTCACTAATCTGACTGGAAATACAGTGAAGAAAAGTTCACATTGTAGAGTATAAACACGATATATTTCTGTTAAAGGTCAGGTTCTGTGATGTTTTTTAGTCAGTCTTTGGTTCTTTAAAGAAGACGATTTTCTTCAGTAAACACCTGTAGGTTACAAGAGAATCGTAAATGCACTGTCGTTTAATGTACGTCCCAGAGTCCTTAGGAAACTAAAGTAAGACAAATGTAGTGCCTTTTTATGTTGGATAAGCAAATGTGTGCCTTTTTTATAATTAGTCGGATTTTTCTGACATTACATGTGCTGTCTAGTGTAAAAGCTGTTTTACAGGTCAGTAGATACGGTACAGTCCGCGCTAATCCTATATCATATTTATAAGTTTAGTTTTCTGTCCGCATGGAGCGCTGCTGTCGCAGTGTATGACATAAATGAGCAACACCGTCGTGCCTGTGTGTGTCAGACTGTGGTAGTACTAACACTGCTGAACAGTGACTGCAGGACAGTCGTATGTTTCAGTTCAAATGACTGTGAATAAGGTTCACATGAAGTGTTTTTTCTGTCTTGTAGTAGTACGTGATCGGCCAGGTGATTTCCATTTCAACGTAGAGGTGACTGAAATCTGTATTTCAGGTACAGTGATTGGCCAAAAGTCAAGAGAAGAATTGCAGGTGAAGCCGTTAATTTGCCTCCGTGCAGTCCTGATAAAAATGAGTTCCAGACGTCCCAGACTCCAATCGACGGCAATCTGACTGCTAGACTGTAGACTACATACCATTGCCCGTAAGGCTCTGCAGAGGTGACTTGACGTGCGTTCGTCACACGCTTGCGGTTATACCGTGAGGCATTTTACACCTGTGGAAGCACTGCGATTCTGAAACTCAACATCTGGCTCAGACACTGTTGATCTCGCAAGCCCAGATTATTCTGTAACCTCTGACACGTTATGAGGCCAAATGTCTTGTCCCAATCGTCACCCCAGGCTCAACTCGATTCAGTCGCTTCCTGTTGCCGGGTACGCCAGACACCTGCCTGTTGAAGACAGTTCAGATATCGCGCAATACGTGGTGCCTAGCTGCAGCATTCGGCCGTCATAAACGGCACATCCTTAAGTGAGACAACGCTCCCCGATACTTATGGTTGATAACTATACAAAGACCCATTCACACCGTAAATCAACGGAACATCAAGGAAGTCATGGAAGGACAATGTTTCGTGAAGTGCTAGTGTGCTCACGCTAGACTGAACCCCAGCAGTACTTCGAGTACACTTGGTGCTAGACAGTAACAGTTACATGCACCGGCTTTTTTCAAACCGACAATCTATGCTTCTCTCGTTTCCAAGGCGCAAAATGCGCCTTTGTTGGGATGGGCCCGTTCTACGTTGTCTCACGCTTTGTTTTAAAGCACTGAAAGAAATTTATTTTTCTCCCTCGATGGAGCTCACTGTTTCAGCATTGGAGTAATTTTCATAAAATAAGTTTCTCTCAGCTTTTATTTACGATCGTAACTGTGCGTATTGTCACAATTCTTTTGTCCATCTATTTGCAAACCTGAACCAGATAGACATCCTCTTTGACGGGAGAACACACTGCTTCGCAGTGTGCCACGAATACAAAGCAAGAGACAAATGAATCCACAAAAACCACTTCCATAAAATGAGGAGCGTGACGAGAATAAAGTGACTTCAGATGTCAGCAGAACACTGGCTGCTCTGTATCACACTGTCACGTGACAGCACCGCCTGTCAATAGTTCTTTCAGAAAATCCTTGATGTGACATGTGAGTGACGTATCGGTGACGTGGCGTGACATATCGTGAAGTGACGTGACGTGACGTCCCGCGTGAATCGACCTGATGTCGTTTTCCTACCTAAAACGGGATCTCAACAACTAAGCGCACGGTGGTCGCGAAACGCACGCTGCCTTGCTATGGCGATCCGCCATTTCTTGTCAACTCTTCGACAAAAAACAGATGACGCTTACCACACAGAGTCATGAGTGGCATATAAAACAGCAGTTCAGTGTTACTGATACTGTCAGTATACTGTCTCACATAGTGTTGCTGCGAATATTAGAAACTGGCCAGTTCATTTATAACGTTCTTTTAAATTTTATATTATTTGTGTTTGTTAACGCATATACAATGCTTAATGTTTGTCTTACGGAAATTTACTGCGGAATGTGTTGTTGAGCAAATGGTGTGCTTTATCAGTTTTACTGTTATCCAAGGGAAAAATTAAACAACTTAATCTGAAAAACCAGTATGTAATGCCTATAATGAAATCAACCCCTCTGAAATTTACTGAGTTTCGTGAGCACCCAGTTCTATGGCCCTGTGCCATAACTGATAAAACTCCCTGTGCAAATAAACAATGAAATAAATTTTGCTTAGCTCTTGAGTCGCAACGGATGTAATCTTGGTATTCTGTTCTCTCCGCAATAAGCATAGAAATATTCAATCTTGGCACAGCGAAGTGCAATGCCGGCCGTAAAATAACTTCATACAAATAAAGTCAGTAGATTGGTTGATAAATGAGTAACCTTGGAAATGTTCAGTGGTAATGTTGGATATTGGCTCACCGCTGTGCAATGACGCCCGCAATGAAACTCTTACAAACATTAATACATAAAATGGTTCAAATGGCTCTGAGCACTATGGGACTTAACATCTTAGGTCATCAGTCCCCTAGAACTTAGAACTACTTAAACCGAACTAACCTAAGGACATCACACAACACCCAGCCATCACGAGGCAGAGAAAATCCCTGACCCCGCCGGGAATCGAACCCGGGAACCCGGGCGTGGGAAGCGAGAACGCTACCGCACGACCACGAGATGCGGCAAACATTAATACATTTCTGATTCTGGAACATTAATATCTTTCTGACTCTGATTGAAGAATCATTTCTTTTAAAAATATTCATTGTATTTAAACGAACACGACATGGAAGAGGATGAGGTCCGGATAATGGAATATTTCTAGGAGCGAATGATTCAGTTTGAAAATTCTATTCAAAATAAAGTTCTCCTTCAAAAAATCTAATGTGAAACATTTTACTTTAACTTCAAAATCAGTGAACTTCTAAACCGTTCTACAATTCCCACTTACTGTTGTAATTAAAATACTTGGTTTGGTACATGAGAAAAAGTCTGGCATCATTTGGCAACATAGGTTCCAAAATTTAACTTCTCTGTATCAGAATTAAAAAACACACAAAATACTACAAATCGGGTGTACCTAATCAACCTATACATTAAATCTTATGGCAAATACTTGGTTCCTACATTCAAGGGTCAGTACTGTAAAATTAGCAAGATCCACATTGAGTTGCAGCTTACTTGAAACTAAATATACAAAATTTGATTACCTTACAAAACTCTATTATGATGCGTCCATAGGCCAACAGCTAAATTCTCACAGCTAGCCACTAGCTTCAAGTCTTACATGCTACTATTAACAGAGTGCCACAGCAACTGCTACTGAGCCCCGCGTGCACCTACTTACAATCGATTCTGCCACTCAGGCAACATCTTTGGTTCAGTGGTGTCAAAGATACAATCTCTTCTACATGTGATAACCATTTCATGTCATTTTTTATGAAATATATCACCAAATCAGTCTCCACGTACAAGTGGACCCCCTCACACATCTTACCCCACAATGTAATTAGTCTTGTTCAGCTATAGTCACTACATCATATAATATTCTTTATTTTTAGTGAGACCAGTTTCATGTATTGAGATTTTTGTTTGCTATAGAACAGATATTACTACTGTATCACATGTGCCGTGGCAAGTGCTCAGTGTTAGAATGCACCCAGTAACAGCCAAACTTGCTTTTAGCATTTTCTCCTAAAGAATAAAAAGTGAACAATGGTCCCGCATAATTAAACTGTTGCCCAGAAACTATGCTAGTCTCTATCGATGATCATGATCATAGGGTTCTACTGGAATATTTCAGTTGTACTATATGGGAGACAAAGCATCAAGTGACTCAGGAATTGGAAAGGAAACTATCGATGGGGCGTGAGTGCTTTCTTGTTTTGTACAGATAGCCACTTTTCTTTGTCCTCAGGAACTCACAAATAAATCGTCTTAAAGGGCCTGCTTATTGCTTCTGGTGCTAGTGGTGGTGATGGTATATATAGGACGCTCGACAGCGAGGCCATCAGCACCTGTACTCAGCTGGCGAGAGACGAATGTGTTGTAAAATATGCAACAGTTGGTAAAGTATAAAATGTAATCTTTATCCATCCACGGTCTCTCTCTCTTGCATTCTCACTTTCACACAGAACACCAAAAGATGTGCGTCTGGAGGCAGTTTGTGGTTAAAATTCACAGGCTATAGCTACACAACATCTAAAACAGAGCAACAAGGAAATTTTCCTGGTTAAGCAATTGGAAAATAAAAGATGAAGCAACCAGCCTGGGAACACGCTAAGGTCTTATAGCTAAGATAACACTGAGCAGAACAGACATCACAAAGAATCTTAAAACATGGACAATATTCGATTCATTGTCTCCTAAAATAGAGGATAGGTCTGTTGGTAAACTGCTTGCTGCTGTCGTGCCTCGGTATAAAACAAATTCTGTTAAAATGTCTGCTCAGATAGCTGCGCATGACAAGCACTGCATACAGATGGATCCACGCGTCAGACCGCAGAGCGCTGTTCAGAGGCGCGTTAAGTGTACTTCCTCCCACCACAGTGACAGGGAGGGATAACACCAGGGCCGCAGATTGTTGTTCCTCAAATCTAATCACTCTTCCTTCCACCGACACTTGACCATCTGCCTCAACAGCGAAGTAACTACATGTACGGAGGCAGCACATTCAGAAATCCTATTTCCCAAGCAGGCATTTTTAGCTGAGTCATCTGACGCTTAATTACCCTGAATGCCCACTTGCCCTGGTACGCAGCAAACGTCAGATCCTTTCCCAACATCTGTAAATGGAAAGGGGTGTCGTGGAGCAGCTGAAGCCACTTTTCTGCTGGATACACGTGAGGGATAGGCTGAAGAGCCCTTACAGAGTCGGTGCAGATTAGGAATTTGGTAGCGGGAAGACACTGCATCTGCTACATCGCTCAGGATTGCGCGTCGTACACTGTGAGTGCACCAGGAAAGCGATTCTTGAGAAGTCATCACGGAAATAACACAGCGCAGCCGACGGATTTACCCTGATTAGACACATAAATGTAAACGATTACACAGTCACACTTCTCGGGTAAAATTCTGCCAAACATCGATTTAAAAACATAGCCTGGAGTAACATTCTTTTTGTACACAGATAAATCTAAAATAATTCTGCGCTTCCTTACTAAACAGGTAGGCGAATCACTGTAACCTGGATGAAGCATGGAAATGTGGTGCACATTACGCGCTATTAAGTTCTGCCGCACGCGAATCCCGAATCGCGTTGCTCGCCGCCTATTTCTGAAAAGTCGCTCCATCGGAGGGAGAAGAAAGTTACGGAATGCCGAGGTTCTTATAATCTAAAGGAGGCTGGATACATGACGCATCACGAGGAGCTGCCGTCGGATGACGAACAGTGGGTCACAGCCTCAACGTAGTGGCCGAGGCTCAGACTTCTCCTCTACGTCCCCAACGTCGCCAAGCGAATGCAGTCGTGGTGAACAGTATCGGTAGTCTTACGATGGCCTAGGTGAGTCATAAAAGATGAATTGACAGTCAGGATGGGAACGCAAGACCGCCTTGTAAAACTGGACCAGACATGTTCGGTCTGCTCTCTATGACCTCTGGCTGAGGCATTTTAAATTATTCAATGCCTTTAAAACTTTGACCTTAATAATTTCAAGATATGGTAACTATGTGAGCCGCTTATCGAAAGTGAGACCCAGAAACGTCGTGGAACTTTGAAAATTGAGAACACTGTCCTTCATTTTAAGAATAGGTCGGTTAAATGGGCGACAATAAGGATTAAAATTAACACAAACACATTACCAAGAGGAAAATTTAAAACCTGTGGTATCAGCCCACTCCTCCAACCGTCACTGACGAGTGGTCGTTGCAAGGTTAGAGGTGGAGCAAAATATGGCATCGAACAGAGGACTTCACCGTGGATGTAATAGCATTGATACTAACAGCAAACAGAGTGACTCTTAAAACAGATTTCTGAGGGACATTTCTTTCTTAGTCAAATGACTCGGAAAGAGCATCACCGACCGCGTACCGAAAAAATCGCTCGGAAAAGAAGTAAAGCATGAATATTGTTAGTCGTTCTTGGAAACATCATTTGTGAAGATGTCACAAAATGTGATGCTCCCAGATAGCGTCGTAGGCCCTCTTAAAATCTAAGATGATACTAATGAGGAGATGTTTGCATAGGAAATATTGCTGTATTTACGCTTCCAGCATGGTGGTGTTGCCGAGGGTTGAACGATAGCTCCGAAACCCACACTGGGAACAACTAAGTAGGTCCCGCAACTCTGTGTCCCAAGTCGGACGGTAGTTGACCATGCCTTCTAACGTCTTTCCTATGCAAATAATGAGGTCGATGCTGCGGTAATTACTGGGCAACGTGTGGTCCTCCTTTCGAAAGGGCGCTAAAATCGCCTCATTCCACGAATCGGGAATTTATATTAAAAAGGGATAGAAGGATTTCCTTTGCACCCTGCTTGAGGTACTGTAGCATGTTATACGGGATTCGTTCCTTACCTGATGTAGTCTTCTTTACCGGAGACAATGCACTCTCAGCCTCCTACATAGAAAAGAGATAATTTTAGGACTCGGTTTTGATGGAATGGAAATTCCAGTCTCCCCTCTACATTAATGCCCGATGGTGGCAGGAAGCTGGATTCAGGTTTTCAGTGACAGTGGCCGAAATGAGGTACTCTGCAATTGCCTACGCGATGTATCCAGTCATAGATTGGAGACCTCCCTGCCTCAGAATAGCACTTACAGGCGCTGTGATACATTTGCCAGACACCATCCTCATGGCTTTCCGTACCTGTGAAGACCTAGTGGAACGATTTATCGAGTCCAGAAGCGCTTGCCAAGATCTCTTCTTACTCTCTTTGAATGTACTTCGCGCCTTTGTCCTCTAGAACTAAAAGACTGCTAGGTTAGTAGCTGTTGATTGGCATTTGAATCGTCACAAGGTCATGCGTATAAACCCAACTGCGGGGCGACACTCATCGTTCCACAACAGGTCCTGTCACCTCTTAAGTCGGACTGAGGAATTTGGGATACATGCACCAGCGGCACTGAGGGTAATGCAAGTCTTTTGATCTAATCAGTTATGGACACTATCTCGGGTTCAAAAATAGGTAACTGGCTGTACAGTCTCCAGATTGATCTGTGTAGCAGCTGCCGTGGTGGCTTCCTTTCAGGGACAGCTCTGTATGAGAGGTAGATCGAGATAGGGAAGTGGGCACTTGACTCTAAGTCATCGACCACTTCCTAATGGGCAGCATCTGTAAGAACAGGAGAACAGATAGAAACGTATAAGGCCGAGAATGACCTCATATCAGTGCTAAAGTGTATGCAGCCACCAGGGTTAAGAAGGCAAACTCTTCTGCTACAATGAGGCTTTCCACAATTCGACCCCTGGGGCAGGTCAATGTAGAACCCCATAACACATTATGTATATTAACATGTCCTACAAGTAGGAAAGGTTGAGGGAGGTTTGAAATCAGGCCAGAAAGAGCAGCTCTCTCCAAAATTACGTTGGGTGGCAGACATTCCCTACAAACTGTAACAGTGAATGGAATGTGCACTGTGGAAAAAGTTGCTTGAATAGCTGTTCGGAGAGAGCAAAAGTGGACTGATAAGTGGTATTCAACAGTATAGCCCCTCCACTTTTAGACCTGTCTTCAATTAGGTCATCTTTTTGATGGAGGCTGTATCCCCTGAGCGTAAGAGTACCGCTACGTTTAAAATGCTTTTCCTGTACAGACAAACAGAGAGTTGCCTCTCCTGTGCCAACAGTCTCAGTTTTTCCACACATGCTCTGCACCGTTCATGTTCCACTGAAGTAGAGGAGCCACTTACTCGAGAATTTCATGTTTCCTCTTTGCTCTTTTGCATTTAGGAGTAATGAGAGGACTCGAGAGTTCATTTAAGCACACTTCGAAGTCCATAGTCGCGTCTTGTTTTTCTGAGCGTCTCTGCATCTGATGGTCCACTTCCTTCTATTCTTCTTGGCGATATGAAGCACCTTAGTCTTCTCCTTCAGATTAAGCGACACCAGTTTTGGCTAAGGCAAACTAGTTTTCAGCAAATGTCCTTCCAATTCGACATTTACGGCAGACGCTGAAGCCATGCTAATCAATTGAGTTTGCGTGGAGTCAGCAGCAGTTTCATCTGAATTGTTGCTTCCACAGGTGCATTTTGAAGATTTCTTTTTTTGTATTAGAATCCATAGGTGATGTCTGGGTGGAACCACTTAATTACTGTTGCTCCGTTCTTCATGAGTGCTGCAGCAAACGAAGTTGAAAACGTTGGGGGTTGAATAAAACTGTACACCTTCTTAGCATCACCGTCACTTCCTGGATTTTCATTTTTTTCCTGAAAATTGTACACAATTTGCTACAAGCGAGATGCGGACCTGAAGAGTTGACACGAACGTCATATCTACATCGAAGGGTTCATCGAATAACCTACAAGCTACTACTCTACCGGCCCACTTTCGAAGATCGCGCGGAAAAGATTAACACCTGTATCTTTGCGTACGAGTTCTGATTTCTCTTTAATCATTACAACGATCATTTCTCGCTGTCTAGGTGAATCCCAACAAAGCATTTTCGTGCTCGGAGCGTAGAGTTTGTAATTTCATTTTCATGAGAAGATCCGGCCGCAACGAAAAATGCCTTTGCGTTAATGATTGCCGCTTCAATTCGCGTATCATATCCGTGGAACCATCTCCCCTAACTAACGATAGTACAAAACAAGCTACCCTTCTGGTCTCATGCTGCGCAGCACCGCAAGAGAACTGACAGGTGTAATGTAGGAGTCTCTCTAGCAGATCTGTTGCGTCATTTAAATTTTCTGCCAATAAACAATAGTCTTCGGTTCGCTTTCCCCACAACATTATGTACGTGATCATTCCAATTTAGGTCTTTCGTAATTGTTATCCGTAAGTATTTAGATGAATTCACAGTCCATAGAATTGCATGATTTATCGTGTAACCGACATTTAGGGAATTCTTTTTAGTACTCTATAGATGACTTACACTATTCCTAAATCGATTATATAGATCAGGAACAGCAGAGGGTCTATAGTACTTCCTTGATGAACCCCAGATATCACTTCTGTTTTACTCGATGACTTTCCGTTATTACCTCAAATTTTCTGAAATCACGAATCTAGTCCACACCTGCGTCGATATTCCGTAGGCACCCAGTTTGATTAGAAGTCCATAGTGATGAACCGAGTCAACAGCCCTCTGAAAATCTAAAAATATGGAATCAATCTGAGATCCCCACCCCCTCCATTACTTTGTGTGAATAAACAGCTAGTTGCGTTTCAAAAGGACGACATTTTCTTAATCCATGTTGATGATTTGTCAACAAATTGTTTTCTTGAGGTAAGTAAAACTATTCGAACACAGCACCTGTTATCAAAAACCTACTGCAAACCGGAGTTATTGGTATGGCTCTGTAATTCAGGAGGTTTTTCCTATTTTCTTCATTGACTTTTCGTGTCGCCTGTGCATCTCTCCAATCTTCATGAACAGGTCCTTCGTCGAGTGAGCAGATGTATATGATTGCTAAGTACAATGCTGTTGTGCGAGCATACTCTGAAAGCACCCTACTGGACCGGAGACCTTGCCCTTATCAAGAGATTTAAGCTTCCTCTCTACTCTACTTAGAAGTTACTCATGTCTGCAGTTGTTCTTGATTCGAGTTCTGGAACGTATACTTCGTCTCCTTTGGTGAAAGAATTTCGGAAAACCAAGTTTAGTAACTCTGATTTTGTGTCACTGCCATCAGCACCATTTTCGTTGCTATCGCACAGTAAAGGTATTGATTGTGTCTTGCCGCTCATGTACTTTACTCTTTGGACTTTCTGCCAGATTCAGAGTTTCGTTGTGGAAACTATTAAAAGCCTCCACCATTGAAGTCCACGCTGAGTTTCGAGCTTCGGTAAAATATCGTCAGTCTTGGAAATTTAGAGTTTATTTAAATTTGGTATGCTTTTCTCGTTGCTTCCGCAACTGTGTTCTGTCCTGTTTTTTGTTGCATGGGAGATCAGTAACGTGTCCTGTTAATTTACTTGGCATAAATCTCTCCACTGCTATCGAAACTATTTCTTTAAATTTAACCCACAATTGGTCTACTCTTACATTGTTCGGAAGGATTGGAGACTCTTTCTTAGGAAGGTGTCAAGCGAATTTTTGTCTGCTTCTTCAACAGACGTATTTTGCGTTTCTTTTGGTGGATTTGGATGTTACAGTATTCAGTCTTGTGACAACAACATTGTGGTTTCTGATCCCTTAATCCGTCATGATGCTACTTGTTTGCTGAGGATTACTTACTGCTAAGAGGACACGTATGATTTCGCAACCATTTACACGCCGAGTGGGCTCCTGAACGAAGTGAACCATAGTGTGTGCCCGAGTTTCTGATACGTGAAACGTGCCATGGAGTTTGGGAAGTATGATCTGACTTCTAGTATTACGAACCCAGCTTTAATGTAATGGGAATAAAATTGGAATCGAACTTCAAAGTAAAGGATTCTAATTTTTCCAGTGCTCCGTTCACTCGTCACATTACATTTCATGCTTCAATAACCCCTTGATCAGTCCACCCCTCCTTTAGCTCTGTAGTGTCCATATGCATGATGTCATTGCATGTGACTACTCCTTGTCTTTAGACGAGGGTACGGTACGGTTCAACTACACGGACATACCACTGGGTCAACTGGTCAACTGCACAGACGTACCATTGTGCTCTCTTCGAGTCGGTACTTGGTTTCGCCGCCAGCACATCAGCCCACAGGTTGAGCCTGTGAACAAACTGGGCCCTCGTCACACAAGGACAAAGGAGCGGCTTACTTAGATTACCGAGACCTTTCGGCACCAATTCAGTGGTATCACTCTGTCTGCTGCTCAGAATCTACCCAATAGATATTACGATAAAATATAGAGCGGTTATGCACTGGCTTAAGGTGGGAAGGCGCGACCAGGTTCGAAAGATCACTGGAGTACTAATTGACACGAAACACCAACTGAAAACTTGGAAGATGAATACCTGGCAAGGTGAGTCGGAAACAACTCATAACGGCCGCAGGCAACACCAGTTCTTTCCCGATGCGAGAAAGAGAGTAAAACTCAAATATATCGATCCCAGCAGCGGTATGGTCCACTTCTTAACAGGACACGCACTTAAACCGCGTGAGTCTGAGGCAGACACCAACATGAACATGTGGGAAAGAAGGCTCTCCAAAACACATTGTATTTCTCTCCATACGACATGCCAACATCAGACATACAATACACTTAAACCTCAACAACATTCAAGACACCATACACGCAATGCTCAGAGACGAAGGCCAATGGACCATGTTAAACACACTCACTCACAATACATCGCAAGCGACCTATGAAGAGTTGGTCCAGCCAGACAACGAGCCAATGTGCAAAGACAGGAAAGAATCCATAGGCTGGAAAACAGCGCTGATTCCGACATGGAATCTGGTGATGACACTGATCCAGACACGACCGTAAATGAAAATGAAGAAATACCCTAAATAAACAATACAACAGCCTAAAAAAAATTAGTGGTTAAGGTTTAGTTATCAGGATATAGTAGATGTTAGATTTAGATGAACAGCTGTGATTGGCGGTCGGTGGCTTGAGGGTCATGTCCAAGACATTCAACGTCATACACGATTCTTCCACTATCATCTTTCCCATCTTCTGTTTTTATTCATCCTAAAAATATGGTTATGGTTTATAATTCGATTTTCACTTTTCGTTATTTTCGTAAATGTTCATTATTTTTCATCTATCCATCTCAAGTGCAAGAATCTTGTTTATTTTAGAGAAATCTTTCCTAATTTATAATCTGTTCCTAAAGTTATAATATGTCATAATCTCTTCTCTGTCTACATAAATTACTAATTTTAAGATTACCGTTTCTTATTTACTTTTCAGTTAATAAGTATCTAAAGCCGCAATATTATTAATACCTATTAAAAATAAGAAATAACAAATAAGTATCACATTATGTACATCTGCAGTGTCGTATTGTGAAAGATCGACCTGTCTTAGTAACAAGGTGGCATGTCATTTGTAAATGGCTGTAAGTGAACAAAAAATTATAAATAGTTCAACTACAATGCGATACACGGTCAAATGTTTTGACTTCAGAAAGCTGGTAACTAGCTGTGATGTTGCTGTTTCGACCAGTAATGTGCCATTACTTAGCCCCGTCATAGATTTCAGGGTTCCAGTCAAACCATCAAATCCTTTTCGTACACGACTGCTACGGTCGCAGGTTCGAATCCTGCCTCGGGCATGGATGTGTGTGATGTCCTTAGGTTAGTTAGGTTTAAGTAGTTCTAAGTTCTAGGGGACTGATGACCACAGATGTTAAGTCCCATAGTGCTCAGAGCCATTTGAACGTTTCCGTACATAGAATGCTGATACCTTTACAAACATACCACCTTCTCTTCGTATCACAAGAAAGACGTTTTGACACTTTAGGCGTGTAATCTTACGATTCAGTGGCTTGAACTGAGATGCTCCTCAGGAGGGCTACCTTCTCGTGCTCTCTGTGTTCTATTGTGTTTATACTAATCAATGGACCACCCAAATGGTCGGGAATGAGTACTTGAGAAGTTTTGGTTGCCATAGTGATCCCAGGAGCAGCTAGGGAAATAAACAGTCCGATCAGGCAGAGCTCAGTTTCCCTGGGTGAGTCTTGTAGAACTGAGGCACGCCGTAAGATTGACATGTTTTTCTAAAGAGTTTTGCACCGACCTCACGAACCAGTCGGTTAAGCCAAAATCTCCGGTCTCTGAGACACACAACGTTCCACCACCAAGCCGCACAGTGATCGTTGACACAGGTGGAGGGCTTACGGTGCAGAGGACTGGTGGCGCTCGCTTGTAGGCAGTTCAGAAAAGCCGGGTTTGCCATACCCGTAAGCAGCAACCGAATGCCGAGCTCCTTGAAGTGATCATCATTTAATTCGACCCGTGGGGCACTTATGGCTCACTGAGTCCCACGGACGCAGCGAGGAGTTGTAAGTTTACGCGTTTTCGTAGCGCTGGCCTATCGAATGGGTGCAGTTCTTCTTCTCCTTCTTCTTCTGTGGTTGCAATTCTTCTTCTCCATCTTCTGCCAGTCCAGGATTAGGCCTTATGGCCTGTTCCGCCATCACCACTGGTTGTTTGGTTGGTTGATTTGAAGAAGGGGACCAAACAGCGAGGTCATCGGTCCTATCGGACTCGGAAGGGATAGGGAGGGAAGTCGGTCGTGCCCTTTCAAAGAAAGTATCCCGACATTCGTCTGAAGTGATTTCGGGAAATCACGAAAAACCTAAATCAGGACGGCCAGACGCGGGTTTGAAACGTCGTCCTCCCGAATGAGAGTCCAGTGTGCTAACCAATAAATTAATGTGGCTCCGTAATATCTCACACAAGCAAATCATCATTTGTCAAATCAACGACAAATGAATGCATCTGACTATGAAAAGCCGGCCGAAGTGGCCGTGCGGTTCTAGGCGCTGCAGCCTGGAACCGCGAGACCGCTACGGTCGCAGGTTCGAATCCTGCCTCGGGCATGGATGTGTGTGATGTCCTTAGGTTAGTTAGGTTTAATTAGTTCTAAGTTCTAGGGGACTAATGACCTCAGAAGTTGAGTCCCATAGTGCTCAGAGCCATTTGAACCATTTTTGACTATTAAAATAAACAATGATCTCAATGAATTCAGTTTATTACATATACTGACTCAAATTCACCAGAAACAACTTTTAAAGTCGTTGAAATCAATAAACTAATGCCTTGGAAAGCTTGGAGAAGAGATCTGCAATTTGATTCAAGTGAGAATGTATCTTGACAAAACATTTATATTCACGAGAGTCGTACCGCGATTGCAGCACGTTAGCGCACAGAGACAGAAAATACTACAGAGCGATATGCATCTCTGTTTATTGACGGAGTTGAAATGGTGTTGATCTTCAAAAGTACAAATAAGTCTTGAAAACGAAGATTGATATTATTGAACATAATTATGAAAACTTTACTTTTTCCTACAGTTCCCTTTACTGTTGTGGCTGGATCTCGCTATAGTTATAAGTTTCAAGTAGTTGCTCAAATGGCTGGAGAATAAGTCATTGACATGGTACTAACAACTCCTCTCTTCCCGTGTCTAAGTTTATCTCAGCCAGATGAGAGCCTCTCGTCCCAGAAAAGCCGAATTTCTGAAGGAGCCTGGACGTGGTGAAGATCTGCTTGGGAAGTTGCCTGGAAGAGAAGTCTTCCCGTGAAGAAACCTCCCTGAGAAGTGACAATCTGCAGAGTGCGTCCAACAAGCAAAACTTGGATCTCTGTCTTTTTCTTTTTTTCACTGCATAATTTTGATTGGCTGAGTAGTAATTCCTTTGACCTTCTTAGTCGGTTTATAAATACTCCGGTGTCCAAAAGCAAATGGAAATTTTGCAAGGCTGAGTTTATTTTGCCACAAAGCAGTATAAACAGGTGATAGTAAAGTAGAAACAATGTAAATAACACAGAGCGTAAACAACTGAACATGCACAACGCTAGACAAAACTGCTCTTCGTTTTTTCCAACTTAACGGATTTGCACACGAGTTCCGACTACTGGCTAATGTGCTCAGCATGATCTGTTACCACCTCTTCAACAATTCAGGCTTGAGAATGATGGCACATATTGTGAATAATGTCATCAGTCTCATGTTGAGGCAATGACGACCATTCGTCCTGCAGAGATGCTCGCAGTCTTGGAGAGTGGTTGGTGGGTGCTGACACGATGCAAGGTGTGCCCCTATTGCATCCCAGATATGCTCTATGGGTTTCAAATTTGGAGGACCTCGAGTGGTAAACATAATTCCAGCTCACACCATTAGGAATCCTCCTCGATATCGGTCTGTTTCCACAATGTTTGGATCGCGAAATCGTGTTCCACATTCCCTCCAGATGCGTATCCATCGACAGTCACTCTCCAGACTAAATCGGGACTCATTTGTGAAAACAACATTGGCCCACTTTTCGACCGTCAATGTGGCATGTTGATGATTTCATTCTAGACGTTCCCTTCTGTGAAGATGGGTCACAGGTAGACATATAGAAGGTCCCCGACAGTAAAAGCTACTCTGTGGAAGCCTTCTGAACACCGTTTGCCTCAATACAACACGTCCAGTGGACGATGCAAGCCCACATGCCAGGTTCCGTGCTGTTCTAAGGCGGTACTATCGTGCCCTCAGAGAGAAATAACGCTCCTCTTTTCTGAAGTCACACATGATCGGCACTCCCCTGGTCTTCGGGATACACTTTCAATCTCTGTAACCTGTCGCCACATCCGAAAAACAACAGAACGATTCACATTAAGCCATCGGACCATATCAGTTTGCGAATGTCCTGTTTCCTTTCTTTCTCTGGCTCTCCACCGCAGAGAGTCTGGTAGGCATCTCCTCTGTACCATACTGTACCGTCTGTGACGGTGCACATAGCGATTGTGGAAGCGGGACTACCCGGCAAACACTGCCTCGTTTCATAGGTGCCCTGACTTCATCGTTGGCATGGTTTCCCATAGACCGAAATGCCATCTTCCATCTAGAGAAAGATCGTACGGACATCTAGTTGACAGTCTGAAAGGTTATATCGAGGATTAGACACGGGACGGGGAAATAGCGGTTGGTTGGTTTGCTGCTTTAATGTTGGACACCAGTGTAGTATTTACGCTGTGTTTGATCAGTATGTAGTCTATTCTGTACGTCACTTTTGGAATGTACGGCAGAAAGGCCGTACCCGACATTTATTTTTCCGATGTGTCACTCTGCGGAGTGTCTAATTCTGTTACACCTCTAATACAACTGGTGGAGTACCCATTGCTCCTCAGAAAGCTTTACAGGTGTTGCATTTCGCATACATAGATGTGTATGTGGTGAGTACCCATTATCCTCAGAACACTTCCCAGGTGTTGCACTTCGCGTGAAGTGCTGCGGCTCACATATTCATCTTGCGCGCATTACTAGCGTATTGATCATGCCTCTTCTCTGGGTCGGAAGGCGATTTGACAGTTTGTACAATTTTGTGACAAACTATCAAATCACCACCCGATCCAGAAAAGAGGCATGATTAACACGTTCGAAACGCGAGCAAGACGAATACGTGAGCCGCAGCCACCTCAGACGCGAAGTGCAAAACCTGGGAAGCGTTCCGAGGAGGTATGGGTACTCCACCAGTTATATTAGAAGTGTGACAGAATCAACGACTCGGAAAATTGACACATAAGAAAAATAAACGACGGGTACGGTTTTTCTGTCATACATTCAAAGAATGACGTACAGAATAGGCCATATATTGCGAAAAGACGGGGTAAAGATCATTTATCAACCGACAAAGAAGGTCAGAGTGAGCCTCAGATCGGCAGAGGAGAAAGGGTACCCGCTCGCATTGTCGGGAATATACTCCATACCATGCAAATGAGGAAACCTTTATGCTGAAATGACTTGAAGATCAGTCAACACCAAGATCACAGAACATAAGCGACACTGCAGGTTGGGGCAGGTGGAGAAGTCGGTCGTGAAAAAGCACGCGCTATGGGAGGCCGACCACATCTTAAAATTCGTCGACACCGAAGTTCTGGCTGTAGGGAGAAGTTATCACTCCCGCTTGTTCGGAGAAGGTTTAGAAGTACACACACTCGAGAATAGCTCCAAGAAGAAAGACGAAAGTATCAAGGTAAGAGGATCCTGGCTTCCTGTGATGCAGCGAACGGCCGTTGCGGGTAGCAAGAGGAGAACCCCACCGGAAATGACAACGGAAAAGCCCTGGGATGTTGGCGCGTCAGATACACTCCTGGAAACGGAAAAAAGAACACATTGACACCGGTGTGTCACACCCACCATACTTGCTCCGGACACTGCGAGAGGGCTGTATAAGCAATGATCACACGCACGGCACAGCGGACACACCAGGAACCGCGGTGTTGGCCGTCGAATGGCGCTAGCTGCGCAGCATTTGTGCACCGCCGCCGTCAGTGTCAGCCAGTTTGCCGTGGCATACGGAGCTCCATCGCAGTCTTTAACACTGGTAGCATGCCGCGACAGCGTGGACGTGAACCGTATGTGCAGTTGACGGACTTTGAGCGAGGGCGTATAGTGGGCATGCGGGAGGCCGGGTGGACGTACCGCCGAATTGCTCAACACGTGGGGCGTGAGGTCTCCACAGTACATCGATGTTGTCGCCAGTGGTCGGCTGAAGGTGCACGTGCCCGTCGACCTGGGACCGGACCGCAGCGACGCACGGATGCACGCCAAGACCGTAGGATCCTACGCAGTGCCGTAGGGGACCTCACCGCCACTTCCCAGCAAATTAGGGACACTGTTGCTCCTGGGGTATCGGCGAGGACCATTCGCAACCGTCTCCATGAAGCTGGGCTACGGTCCCGCACACCGTTAGGCCGTCTTCCGCTCACGCCCCAACATCGTGCAGCCCGCCTCCAGTGGTGTCGCAACAGGCGTGAATGGAGGGACGAATGGATACGTGTCGTCTTCAGCGATGAGAGTCGCTTCTGCCTTGGTGCCAATGATGGTCGTATGCGTGTTTGGCGCCGTGCAGGTGAGCGCCACAATCAGGACTGCATACGACCGAGGCACACAGGGCCAACACCCGGCATCATGGTGTGGGGAGCGATCTCCTACACTGGCCGTACACCACTGGTGATCGTCGAGGGGACACTGAATAGTGCACGGTACATCCAAACCGTCTTTGAACCCATCGTTCTACCATTCCTAGACCGGCAAGGGAACTTGCTGTTCCAACAGGACAATGCACGTCCGCATGTATCCCGTGCCACCCAACGTGCTCTAGAAGGTGTAAGTCAACTACCCTGGCCAGCAAGATCTCCGGATCTGTCCCCCATTGAGCATGTTTGAGACTGGATGAAGCGTCGTCTCACACGGTCTGCACGTCCAGCACGAAAGCTGGTCCAACTGAGGCGCCAGGTGGAAATGGCATGGCAAGCCATTCCACAGGACTACATCCAGCATCTCTACGATTGTCTCCATGGGAGAATAGCAGCCTGCATTGCTGCGAAAGGTGGATATACACTGTACTAGTGCCGACATTGTGCATGCTCTGTTGCCTGTGTCTATGTGCCTGTGATCATGTGATGTATCTGACCCCAGGAATATGTCAATAAACTTTCCCCTTCCTGGGACAATGAATTCACGGTGTTCTTATTTCAATTTCCAGGAGTGTACATATAGCCTGCGGCCGCGAGCTCGGCGCCAGTCCACCACCAGCAATGGACGGTGAAGCTTTGACAGTTCTAGCCACTCACGCTGCCGAAACGTCGGAAAAATAATCAAACTAAAGTCCGTCGACGATCACGAAACAGAAATCAAGAGGCAGTGCGTTAACGAGTGGCCACGAACGCCATAACAATTTCTCTCTGGACTAATGCTGCAAACGTAAGTTTTCTTTCCTTTAGCCTTTCCTCTCGTTGTAGGGCTCGTATTGGCTCGCGTGCTCCTACAATTATACAAAGCCAAACTGACACGGTGATTGACTTCTTGTTGGGTATTATTATTTCTCAATCACATTTTTTATGGTACTGTCATAACTGTTTTCGGCTTTTAAAGGCCTTTAAAGACGCGTTAACGCCGTCTTCTTTTATGTATGTAAAAGGAGGGGCGTGATGTTGGTAGCATTGACGAACAACTGAAAATTCTGGGTTATGTCTAATAAAGTAAGCAGACATTTTAGAAGAACTTGAGATTTACGTCACGAAATGCAAGTAACCGGAAAAGCTCCTCAGTGAACAAAATGAGTTTGCACCTAACGTATATTTTAATATTTATGACGATTTAATTGGCTGAATTGGTGCTTCATGCATGAATGCTGCTGCTGATCATGGGCGGCCTTGTGAACGAGTGCCTCACTGTGCTGCCCGGGCCGCATCTGCGCCTCCTAATATCTACCCAGGTAACATAAATATCTCGCAGCAGGAAGAACAGTGCCAGCGAGCTGCACCAAGGGATTGCGCTGGTCGTCCATTCCGTGTCGTCCCTCCTAAGCCTATGAGAAGTGGTAGAAACATCTACCAGCCTAAAATACAGAGCCACCAGGTACCGAAATGGAAGGTCTACTACTCTTTCTGTTTTATTCTAAAGGCCTCAATTTGTTCTAAATAAATGTTATTGTTTTAAGGACCTTTGAACTGTCACGTTTATGGTCCTTTTACGGTTGAATGTCGTCTTATAGAGGACGGACGCATTTGGCGTAAGAGTACAGAATGAAAAGTACACTTAGAATGAGGTTTCCACTCTGCAGCGGAGTGTGCGCTGGTACGAAACTTCCTGGCAGATTAAAACTGTGACTCGAACTCGGGACCTTTGCCCTTCCCGGGCAAGTGCTCTACCATCTGAGCTACCCAAGCAAGACTCACTTCCCGTCCTCACAGCTTTACTTCTGCCAATACCTCGTCTCCTACCTTCCAAACTTTACAGAAGCTCTCCTTTGAAGGTTCGCAGGAGAGCTTCTGTGAAGTTTTAATCTGCCAGGAAGTTTTAAAAGTACGCTTGTTTGCATGTATATGATTCCCCAATCTGTCTTTTTATGTTTAGTTGACGATGTATGAACACTTCATCATCAAATGCCACCTATATGTGTGAACCATATAGATTGTAATAACGCTTTACTAAGCACACAAGTAGACCTAGTGAAAGTAACAGCATTTCTTTCTAGCCTTAATTTATGCTCTTCTGTCTTTTGTAGCGTCTTTGAAGGCATAAACCGGTTGTTCTTGTTTTACAAAAAAGTGATTGAGTAAAAAATAAAAAATAATACCCGTAATTTTTAATTTTTTTAGCAAGAAACTCCTGTTAAACGAGAAATGAAGCCTGTGTTTCTCAGTTCACGCCAACAGCTGTGTGCTGTGCGGAGAGCCAGCTGGCGTGGCCACGGCGTTGCGCGGGAGTACATTGCACGCAGCGCGTGTTGCCTACGCTGCAGGCCGCCGCACAGTGAGTACTGTACGGCCGCCGCGGGCGCTGCCGGCAGCCTGGGTCGCCCCGCTACAGTAATTTATTAGCGGCGCGGGCGGCCAGCCGCTTCATTACGAAGCGCAGCGGCCCCAGCTGAATTATTTATAGGAGCGAGAGTGCGGCGCGACCAGGCGGCCAGTCGCAGCGCAAGGTGTTCGCGTGGGGGCCGCGCGTACTCATAGCTCTCAGCTCTCCGGACTCACTTAGGCCGCTGCGGCGTTTGTTTATGCCGCATGTTGTCTCTCCAGCTGTGGCGTCACCTAAGGCAGTCCAGCCTTGTAATTCAGAACGAATCTATACATTCTCTTGCAGCGATTCTGACCGACGTAGGAAATACTGCGAGTTTATCGCCGAGCCGTTTCACACAGGTCAAAAATTTTGTTTCATTCAATATTCGAGTAAAGACGCCCAATTTACAATCTTTAAAGAGCCAGTTTTACGCGAATAAGAAAGAGATTTCGTACAGTGTTCAGTATTCTGCTTTGTTATAGATTCGAAAGCTACATTGTATCAAATCAGTTTTCCACTCATTCACCATACGGGAATGGAGTAGTGTGAACGTATAATATACAATATAATTAAAAGCCCATTCCACTCAGCGCTAGATTATGATAGGCAGAGTAGAGGGGCAAATGTTTACATAAATCAACCACCAACCATTCCGTCTACAGGCCACAAGTGGTCCATCGGGACCATCCGACCGTCGTGTCATCGTCAGAGGAGGATCCAGATAGCGGTCGCGCGGTTCCAGACTGAAGCGCCTAGAACCGCTCAGCCACACCGGCCGGCGACTAGTTTCACATTATGGTTCTTACGCTACCCTGATAGAAAGAGAATGGAATAGTCATCAGAAAATGAAACAAATCATAGCACTAGATCGATGAATAATCCCTTACAACATCCCATTTCCCGTGTATTTTAGATAGATCTCCGTGAAGCAATATTTTCTCTGCCTCTTATTGGATAGCCGCATCGCGATTGTGTGGAAACGCTTTCCTTCCTTTCAGTTCATCTGAAGACAGGCCGGGACACCCTGTTGTTCCAGAAGGCTGGTTACGCTTTCAAGCGTGGAGGGTTGTTTTCGTAATACAGTTAGTGCGACGTGCTTGCTTAATCAAGCGCTAATCGGAAGAGTAGAAAACGAGGCTCCTGTCCTCTGGCTGAGACTATTTTCTTCCAGCTATTCCTCAGAATGTCACTCTGACGCCGATAGGACTCCAGCTACGCCGCCAAACGTCGCACGGGGTAGCCGAGCGGTGTACGGCGTATTGCACGGTTCGGGCGGCTGCCCCCGTCGGAGGTTCGAGTCCTCCCTCTGGCATGGGTGTGTGTGTTGTCCTTAGCGTAAGTTAGTTTAAGTTAGATTAAGTAGTGTGTAGGCTTAGGGACCGATGACCTTAAGGATTCACACACATTTGAACATTTGAATGCCTCCGAGCACAACATCTGCGCGGTAAGACGACGATGGTGGTCGCATCCCCGTACTAGCAAAATAGTTATTGTCACGACGGAATGGCGCCACACGCTTCGTTAAGCAACAAAATTTTCCACTCGTGGACTGTAAAATGCGATTGGTCGCTCACTAAACTTCATGTGGAGGGAGACAAAATTTAATTTTTTTCGTCACACTGGCGGACAGATGGCTGCTAGATTTTTGCTGTATTAAGCAAGCTACGCGTTTTCTTAGCAGAGGCTACGTGAAACAGTGACTGGGGGGGGGGGGGGCGGGGTATGAAGAGCGTTGTGGTAAGAAACTCCGAGAGGGACAGAAGGGGCAGCCCATCCCGATTGTCACAGACACAGCGTCTCCGGAGCTGGGTCCGTCGGCTGCAGAAGCCGCCTCCACTCTACGGTAGCTGACGTTAAATTTGGCACCGAGCCGAATTTGTCAAGTCTTTCGGAAGTTATGGAAGAGCGGGTTTCACTTAGATTCATTCGTTAATTCAACAAGCCGCGTCTCTTTAGCTCTAGAGTGGTTGACACATTCGTGACTGCTTTTCCATTTCTGAGCAGTTGTAATTTCACCTCATGCGTGTTGAACTAACATTTCAGTAGAACAATATTGTTAAATCGGTTGTCTTTATCCCGTCAGGACGCATAGTTTTTGGCTGAACTCATTCCAAGTGATATCTTTCATTCCGTCTTGGTTTTTTTCCTTGTGGTCGAACCATTAATGTGCCAGGTCCATTTCTTAAGTTCTTTGAAGATGTTAATATTCATACGCTCCTCTGAGATGTAAATAACTTGTAGAATTTTTATTGCTATGTTAGTGCTTATGGTAATTCAGGACATTTAGAGAACCCGCATTTGAAATCGATTGCAGGTCGATTCTATTGCTGCCAATGTAAATTTCGTGTAAGTAACACGAAGATAAGATGAGTGTAATTAGCGCTCGTGCAGAGGCTTATAGGTAGCCGTTTCCCCTCGCTCCACTTGCGAGTGAAAGAGGTTCAAATCAAAATGGTTCAAATGGCTCTGAGCACAATGGGACTCAACATCTGAGGTCATCGGTCCCCTAGAACTTAGAACTACTTAAACCTAACTAACCTAAGGACATGACACACATCCATTCCCGAGGCAGGATTCGAACCTGCGACCGTAGCGGTCGTGCGGTTCCGGACTGAAGCGCCTAGAACCGCTCGGCCACCGCGACCGGCAGTAAAAGAGGAAAGGATATAATTAGTAGTGGTGAAAGATACCCTCCGTCAGGTACCGTATGTTGGCTTTCGGAGTATGTATGTAGATGTGGATGTGGATGTAGACAGGCACTGGTATCACGCTCCTGATGAACACGATTTTTATGTGTAAGCATTGCACCATTCCGCAGGTAATGTTTCAACACGTTATGTGAGTGGATGAAGAAGAGTGCTATAACTAACCCAAACCCGACTTTAAGTGATGATAAATCTTCTGAGTCGTTAGCGTGCTTCATATAACCTCTTCAGACTTCTTTATTGCTGGACGTTTTGATCGCTCTTCTGGCAGCACTTTCAGGATTCCACTTGTATCACTGGACGATTGAACACGCAAGCTATAAATCTACAGCTGTGGAGTGGTTGATGTACAGTCACATCACAAGTTCTGATTATAATTCAGAACCAATCCTACATTTACTCGCAGCGATTCTGATAGGGGTGGAAAACGTCCGGAACTAATGCTGACTTAACTCGACATTTTTTATAACGGTATTCCCGACTCCTGAAAGGAAAGATACTGAGAGAATGTGGGTTAGCCACAGTCTATGGGATGGTTAACGGAATGAATTTCTCACGCTGTAGTACAGTGTCTAATGTCTTGAAATTCACTTCTAGGAGTGCTAGTACTGCAAAGTACACAGGAGAAATTCTGTGAAGTTTGGAAAGTAGGAGAGAGGCACTACTGGCTGAAGTAAAGCTGTGTATACGGGTTGTGAGTTGTGGCAGGGTAGCTCAGTCATTAAAAGCACTATCTGTGAAAGCCTATTCTGGCCTACAGTTTAATCTGCTTAGAAGTTTCAGTTCTTACTGATCTTTCGACTAGTTCGCTACCAACCACCATAAGTAGTAGGATCACAATAAATTTTCTCGATACAATCCATGTGACTAGTGGCCAACAGTAGCCACTTAAATAGCCGAAATGGAGAGACATACACCTTGTTTTCTGTTTTTACTTGTGCAGCCTGCTGCATTGCTACCACTTGTAATGGCTGGGCTTCTGGGATGTGATGTGATTTTCTTTTTATTTTCGCTGTAGTAGGATCTTGGGCTCTTTGGCCCTTGGGCTGTGTCGCCGTGTTTGTGCTAATTTATTTCATTGTTGGGACTAGCATAGCCAGTATTATGCGGGGTATCCATACCATGTGCCATTGTGCAGGAGCAAGTGTGTCACTTTTATCCAGCTGATTTGTTGTGGGTCGGAGGAGGTTGATCTTATACAGGTTAAGATGAGGTTGATTCCCCTGTCAGTAGATGTGTTGAGTTCATGATGGAGGTCTCTAGACTCACGTACAGCTTGGGGCCCTCAATATCAGGCACAGGCAACAATTTTGGACTGTCTGAAGAGGCTTTAGGTTGGAATCATAGGCAGTACCCCACATGGAGCAGCTGTAGAGTAGTGCTGGGAGAATCGTCACTCAATACAATCTCCGTACAGTTGTGACGTTGAAGTTGCGGCTCACCGGTATCGGGCAGAGTTGATGAAGGAGGTGAAGCAATATAATTCTGGCAGTCTAGATCTGTGCTTTGAATATCAGCTTGCTGTTGAACTCCACTCCCAGTTATTTGACTACAGTTGTCCAGGAAAGTTCCGCATTGTGGAGAACTAGTCTGCTGCAGAGGTAGGGACGATGCTTTGTGAACGTTATGACGCTTGTCTTCTTTGCATTTAGCCAGATGTGATTGTCTGCTGACCAAGATTTGGTGATGGTGAATTGGCGTTGTAGTCCTGTTAGGGTCTGACCTGGCGGCTGCTGGTGAGCAGTGTGGTATCGTCCATGAACTGGGCCAGCAGCACTTGAGGAAGAAGTGACATGTCGTTGACGTAGATTACAAAAAGCGTTGGTGAGAGGACAGGCACTTGAGGTATGTCAGCTCTAATAGGTTTCACGCTGGACCGTTGACCCTCAACTTTTACCATGATGTGGTGCTCAGTGAGGAAACTGTCAATAATCTGAAGAAAGAAATTGGGGATGGCGTGTAGATCTTACAGTTTGACCAGAAGTTTATCTTTCTAGACCTTGTCATAGACGTTCTTCACATCGAAAAAGTCGCAGCTGTGTATTCTGAAGAGCTGAGGTTGTACGTTATACATTGCGTCACTCAGAAGTTCAAGTTCTGCTGAGAGTGATAGTTAGAACGCGAACCAATAGGGGCTGGTGACTTCACTAAGGATGGATGGCTGAGGCGGTGGAGAATGTGCTTCTCAAAAACCTTGGACATAATAAGCAGGAAGGTGGTGAGGTCTTTACCTGGTTTGGGGACAGGAACATACTGTGTCATATTCCATGTGGTTGGGAAGAACCTAGTTGCATGCAGCAGTTAAGAATTCTCGTAGTACCAGAGGCATAACAGGCTAGTGTTTCAGTTCCAAATCTGAGACCCTTCCACTACCAAGGCCAGTGTGGATTCCAAGGTTCCTAAGGAGTATTCGGACCGCAGCTGGAGAAGCGAATGGATGATCCTAGTGGTGGGGTGTTTCCCTCACCCACTGTACGTGTTGCCGAACTTCAGCTGTTGTTTTATTTTCCTCCAGGTTCTCTATTACGTTTTTAAGTTCGTAGGTAGTGGTGAGTAGTTCTGCTCTGCCTAGTGTATCAAACATCAGCCCAGCAAGACCTTGTAAAACTTGCTTCGGAGGACACAGGTTCTTAAGTGCTTACACATGACACCATTCGTTCCTCGAGCGGAGGGTGTATGACGCCATTTTGTCCTCCCACACTTCTTGTCGATGTTCTACTGCTTGGTGGTGAAGTTCACGTGAGAGCCTCTTCAGGTCGCGATGGTCAGCTGGGTTATGGTATTGCATCAATCATTGGCGTGTATAGTTCTTAAGAATCTTCAAGTCCTGCAGATGTGATTATAAGGTGTCATAGTGATGTCGGTTCGGAATAGTTGTGATAGCCGCTTGGCGGTACACCCTTTGTAATTTTCCTGTGAGCGCAGTAACTGCAGCATCGCCGGCCGCGGTGGTCTAGCGGTTGTAGGCGTTCAGTCCGGCACCGCGCGACTGCTACGGTCGCAGGTTCGAATCCTGCCTCGGGCGTGGATGTGTGTGATGTCCTTAGGTTAGTTAGGTTTAAGTAGTTCTACGTTCTAGGGGACTGATGACCACAGATGTTAAGTCCCATAGCGCTCAGAGCCATTTGAACCATTTGAACTGCAGCATCAGCGTGGTCCCTTGTGGAGACGTCTTCTGTAGGGCAGACATTATTTTGTAACCAATTTTCGTACAAGTCCCAGTCTGTGGTTGCAGCGTATGAATGTCCCAATTAGCGGAAGGCGTCCATTAAAGTGCCAATGATCGGTTGGTTGTCTGACGTAAGGTCGGTGACTGTACAGAGCTGGTGATCAAGGCGGAGGTTCTTGAGCATTGCCACATCAAGTACATCTGGTCGGGGAAGCGGACTTGGAGGTATATATGTTGGCTCTTCCAGTCGAAAAGTGATTGGTCTTAGTCTTCTAGGTCATATACAAGAACTCCCCATGGGTTATTCTTTCGAGAATTCCAAATGTAGTGCCTTGTGTTCAAATCACCACATGGAAGGACTTCGTCAAAACGGTCGAATAGGGAGGATAAATCGATCTCTTCAAACTACCTTTGCGGTTTCAAATATAGCGTGATGAGAGTGATCCATCTGTACACTGTTTGGATATACTGCCGTGGCCAGTTGTGGAAGGGCATGTTGGACATGCATGATAGAGTGTCTGACAAAGATCGCCGTTCCTGCCATTTGCCCCGTCTGATCGGTGGGAAAAAGAAGTCTGTTTCATACGTCCTGAAGAAGTCTTCCCAATCATGGTTTGCCGGCCGGTGTGGCCGAGCGCTTCTAGGCGCTACAGTCTGGAACCGCGCGACCGCTACGGTCGCAGGTTCGAATCCTGCCTCGGGCATGGATGTGTGTGATGTCCTTAGGTTAGTTAGGTTTAAGTAGTTCTAAGTTCTAGGGGACTTATGACCTCAGCAGTTGAGTCCCATAGTACTCAGAGCCATTTGAACCCAATCATGGTTTTTTCGTTCTTTTTCTCCACTGGCGTGAAAGATACACATGGAAATGTCGTCCAAACTGTGAGGTCTAATCGTCATTGCTGAACTCAACGTTTTTATCGCTTCCTCAAAGAGAACTGGGAGCTTCAATGTGGGGTCTGGGGAGGTGCGGAATTTGTGGAAGGTCTTCTTGGTGACAGCGATGATTTTTGACAGTCACAGTGTCTTGAAAAAAAGTTGGAGAGCTTAGCCAATATCTCCTGAAGACTGAATGCAAATGGCTGGGCCTGTGATGCATAAGTTTGCGGTTGTCTGGGATTCCTGATGGTGGTGTGTGGTACTGTGGAAGCTGTTATATGTTGTTTTCATGCTTTAATTGCCTGGCCTTGTGTTGTATAAATTCGTATGCTTTGTTGAAATGTGTGACAGCCCCTCAAGGTGGTTGGATGGTCGCCCTTGCAGTTGACACACTATGGCTTCTGCATTAATCGTTTGGCACAGGTCTTTGAGGGATGAAGACCAGTGCATTTGACATAATGTAGTGTCGCGGAATAGTAAAGAGTTGGAAACGTGGAATATTGTCAAAGTTTCGTTGCCTATGCCGAGAGCCAGAGGCAGTACATTAGCCAAGAGCTAAAAGGGTTGCGCATGTATCGGAATGTGTCGTCACGCAGGGGCAATGGCCTGGTTACGCACAACAGGCGAGAGAGAATTGCTTAGAACGCGGGTTTGTGTTAGACGGAGACTTTCGTAGATTGCAAGACAGAAGTAGGCCGTCAGCTGTACTGCGTAGCGCTTAGCTCGGTGATCGACATGTTAATCTTTATTAAGGAGATGTTGCAGTAAGGGCGGCCCATCCAGCAGCAGACGCGAGGGGACAGTACCAGCTCTGGTCCTCTATGCTGCCGCTGTCAATCATCAACCCAGGATTAGCAGACATTGGGGCAGACTCGCTCGCCGCCAATGCTGACCACATCAGTGAGCCGTCGTCGAGATCGTGCGGGGCCTAGGCCCTGTGCATCCGCCGTCACAACCGGTTGAGCCGACGACGCTTGGGGACTGCAGCCCGTTCAGCCTTCCACCGCGGACGAGCCACCTGGAGGAGCAGGGAAGAAGACAGGGTGGGATAGAGTACACTCCGCACTACGAGAACGCCTCTCGTGCCGACAGCACCGGGACTCCAACCCGGAGCCTCCACGCACAACGGCTTGATCTCCGCAGCCCAGCCGGTCGGCCAGCCGGACGCCGCCAGCCACGCACGGTCGAAGTAAGGGCATTCCTTCGCTACGTCACAGCACGCGGCGCTGCGCTAGCAAGACTGTGCGGCCCGGAGCTGGTGTCATCGCTACGAGTCAGCGAGGACTGGGGAAGGTCGTTGATATCACGAAGCCACATAGTACTCGGCAGGAATAAAGGTGTTGTAAATTAATAATGTTTCTTTGGCGTTTCTGATGCGTCCACAGTCATTTCCTATCATCCTGACAACTGGAGAGGTCACCGTTCGGCCACCCAGTCCACCGTAGGCGACTGGGACCACAAGGGTGCCTACAATACTGTGCCAGTAGCTCACAGTATTTGGCGATGTGGAAGATCTGTTAGCACCATTTACTCTAGGGCGGTCCTTCCCTGGGGCGATATGTTTCCACTTGTACTCTGGTGTTAAAGATGTGTTTAATGTAAATCGATAAGCTGGATGGTCCTGTTGGTGGGATTGCGCAATACGTAAGTTGAGCATTGAGTCTCTCTCTTGATTTAAACCGGTGGACGGTTGCTTGGGTAGAGCCCATTCAATGTACTGCCATTGCAACAGCTTCTCTGGAACCTACAGCGCCAAGAATTTGATCACCATGTGTAGTGATTTATCCGTTGGTGGTTGGTGCGTATAGAGTGGATTTTTAAGTCCTGGAAGAGACAGAATCCTATCCTTTGATCCGTTATGGTTTAGGAATGATACTTTTCTGTATCACCGTTATATATCGCTTTCACTAGGGCGCTGATGTCCTTCTGGAGTTTTTTCCTGTATATTATGTAGTAATAGAAGGGACGTTGGCAGGAGATAATTGAGTCAACATTGATGGACCAGCGGTGGGTGGTGGCGATGATGCTGTGTCATTTGGGTGAGGAGACGGATCCACACTGACAGGTTCAGGTTGGTGTGGATCGTATTTGTTGGTCGTCGGTAAAGGGAGGTCTGTCAGGTCCTGTGAGTTTTTCTGCTTTCGTGCTGCATGCTTTCGGAGCACTAAGTGAAATGGTCGCTCGTCCTCATGGCGTTCCACTACCAAGGGGCGGTGAAGGGCATCTGTATCCAATTCAGGGGCGTAGTATGGACTCATGTCGTCTTTGTAAGAGGTGTCGCGTTCGTGGTCCGAAAGGGGAAGACCACTTAGGGCGGCCTTGTCTCTGGCCAGTTGGTCACGGCGTCGGCGATCTTCCAGTCTAATTTGATAACTGTGAACATTGCTAGGGGTACAATGTTCAATCGACTGCAGGTCGTATTCAGAGAGGCCATGGTCCTTGCAACGCCGTCCTGTCTGGTTCTGGATCTCTAACGGTATTGTAGACGGCGCGGGCTGACCTGTCACGTCCAGCTGATGTGTTCTCCATTGCCATCGTCCGTTGTGATGCCAGACTGAAGATTTTCCGTAGCCAAGCAGCAGTCCTTCCTCCATTGCCGATGTCGTCTCAATAGATTGTCTTGGCGCAATAACCAGCTTCGTCTGTTATTGTAATGTCTTGCCGCCGTAGGCTGGGTCGCCATAAAGGGGTGGTCGACGGGGCTGTCAGCGAGGCTGGCCCCGCCGCACAGCGACCGATCAACTCCTGCAGGCTCCAGCGTCCGCGATGACCACGGGTGCACTCCGTATCGCCTTCAGCGGCATCGCTCTCTCGACTGACTGAGGATGTTTGCAGCTCGGGGCAATTACATTATAGAGTATTCCCCCTTATTTGACAAGCCACGTCCCTTATCTATGACATCACAAACCAAGATGGCGGTAAGTCACTCCACTCTTCTGCAACCAAAATCTCAGTATTTAATCAGTGATTAAGATGGAACGTCCCATCACAATGTACAGGGTGACAGTTATTGAAGTATATGAAAAGAACCTAAATTAGTTACGAACTACGGCGTGCACACGGATTATTCAACATGTAAATGTCGCTACAGATATTCGGATTGAGGTTATGAGACGTTCTATATATGTGCCATCATGGGTGATGATGTGACGCAGATGAGTAGCGAAATTCTGCGTGACCCGCTGAGGTGTCTGAACATTGATACTGTCGTTGACGTCCTGAAAGGTTTTGGGTTTATTGTTGTACATCTTGTCTTTAATATAGCCGCCTGTGTTCAGATCCGATGTGGCGGCCAGTCGAGGCTCATCCTAGTGGCCTGTGGGTACCCGAGAGCCAGAGCCAGAATGCGGTTCCCAAAGTGCTCTTGCAGGACATCAAACACTTCCTGCCTCGATGGCATGAACCACATCTTGTCGAAATCAGGGTCACTTTGGATAATGAGGATGAAATCATCTTCCAAAACTTTCAAGTACTGTTCGGTAGTCGCCATGCTATCAAGGAATATCGCGCTGATTTTTCCGTGACTGGACACTGCACATCACACAGTCACCTGTTGAGGGTGAAGAGACTTCCCAGGTAGCGAAATGTGCCGTCTAATGCGTCAGTTTTGCTTATTGACGAACCCATCCAAATGAAAGTGGGCTTCGTCGTTAAACCAAACCATGGATGCGCATTCTAATTCCCAACATGCCTCGCGGCCAACCGTGCAGTTTGAACGTCCTAACGCAAACTCTTCAGAAGTTATGAGGATTTTATTTCATATAGTTCAATAATTGTCACTCTGTACTTGCCGTGTTCAAAAGTATACGATATTCTTCGCCATGTCCAAAAAAGTGTGTGACGACAATATTTCTACTTCTGTGCTACTGAAAAAAAATATTTACGTCTAATTCAGTACCTAACACCTCACATGTGTGTGCACATAGCACGCAGGCTTCACCTGAATTGCATTAAAAAGGCGCCATGTTGTAAAAAGTATTACGAGTACTACAGCATTTGCGAAAAAATTATCAGAGCTTGACTTGTGTAAAAAAACGGCACATTGTTCAAAGATATTTGCCAGCGCTACAGTATTTTCCATGTCAAAAAAATACATAACTCTCACTTACATTAGTACCATTTTTGCACATTGACTCGAGTGCTGAAGTGATGAAAGCTAAAGATACAATGAGGATTGCTATGAAAAAGAATATGTGCACAGAGAATGTAAAGAAAAACGACAACTTAAAAAATCTGAAGCATCCTTAAGCGTACGAAGCCAGGCAGTAATGTTACAGCAGCTGTGAAAGTTGTTCACACAATTTCTTCACAAGTAGCTAAAAACCATCACTTCTTGATAGAGAATTATAATTACCATCTGCAAAACATACGGAATATTACCTCTGGTTCCAGTATTTCATGCTTTATCAGCACTTGCAGGAATAGCTGGAGCAACAGGGAGGATTGCTATAGGTGTAAATGATGCGAAAACTGCTTGCAGACAGCTAGCTGAGATGCAAAGACACAATTGTGCATTGGAAGCAATAGCACTTCTTGAAGATTTATGGCTATGTTAAGGACAGTATAAGAATAACAAGTTTAGTCTGCATTTGACGAAAGAGCTGTCCTTAAGTAGTCTTCATACAAGACTGCTTACCAACACTTAGACCATTAGGCTGAAAACTTGGAAACGTCTATTTTACGTGAAGTATTTATGACAGAGACTTTAACCAACAACTCTAAGATATGAGAGTGTGACTGTAAATCTACAAACAGCCAAGGAAGTCAGTCGTAGGCAATCATTGTATCTCCGCAGGACATTCTATTGGTTATTCTGTCACGGAAATCTTGGCATCGACGAGATTCAGTTAGTAAGGAATCTGCGGAAATAAATTTGGCGAAAGATGTCATCAATGGCGAAGGCGGCTTTCTGCTGGATAAGACGTGGGACTGTGTGATTTCTTTAATATCTTCAGAAAGAAAACATTTTATCGTTAATGACATTTCTAGAGACATATAAATTCATTAATTTTCACATCTGATTTTCTACTCCACGAGCCTGTATTCCGACAGGGAGTATGCATGTAGTACCACCATTACGAAAACCCCTGCGCGCCTTAGATGGAGCAGTATTCAGAGAGGCCGCTATAGTCCACACAGGGAGCTCATGTAGTGGCAGCCTACACGCATGCGTCTCCGCGCGCCAATTTTTTTGTATAAAGTTAGCCATGTGAACTACCACTCTCTGGTGCAAAACACTTACCTGTAGATGGGTGAATGGTTGTCAGCAAATATATCGTGACAATATGTCTACGTCATCCGGCTACAATCCCGATACTTCGTTGTATTCGATTCCCCATTGTTTTATACATAAATTATCCAGTCACGTGAATGTGACCCCCTGTCAAAAGTCTGGATAACGTCCTTTTACAGTGCGAACCGCTGCGAAATGTTCAGGAAGAGAGTCAGTGAGGTTTTGGAAGGTACTGACAGGGATGTGGACCCATACCAACTCCAGTACCGTGTGGCGCTGGGGTTGGTATGGGTTGGAGAGTCTATGACGCAATCAGCCCGGTCGACGTGGTCCAACAGATTCTCGACTTGGCTTAAATCCGGAGAGTTTGGTGGGCAGTGGGGTACGGTTAACTCATCCTGGCGTTCTTCGAACAATGCACGAACGCTGCGAGCTGTGTGACACGTTGCATTGTCCTGCTGCTATATGTCATCGTGCTAACGAGAAACAAACAACACTTAGAGGTGTACATGATCACCAAAAGTAGTTTCATACGTCTGTTGATCCTTTGCGTCTTCCAGAATGACGAGGTCACCAAGGGAATGCGGCGGAAACATTTCATAGACCACAGCGCTCCGACAATTATTGTAGTGATTCTGCTTTCAGACGTTTCACGCCATACACGCAAACGGCCATCTGTTCGATGGAGCACACAACGTAATTCATCTCGAAAGGTCCTTGTCACCCTTCAGTTGACTTCCAGTTGAGATACTGGCGCGTAAATTCCAGCATTCGTTGCCGATGAACGGCAGTCAGCATAGATGCCTGAATGAGGTGCGTATTGTGGTATCCCACACGGAGCAACAGTCGCTAAACGGCCGTTGAGCAGACACTGTTGGTAGACCCTCGGTTCGTCAAGGCGATCAATTGCTCGACAGCTGCTCGTCTGTTCGCGGTATATGTCTCCGCAGCCGTCGCTCCCCCCTGTCATCTATGGCCCACGATGCACCACAGTTGCCTCGACGCTGGTTTTAGATAGCACTATTTTGCCATGCAGAGAATACACTTAGGTGACAGAAGTCATGGAGTGCTTCCCGGTATCGTGTCGGACCTCCTTTCGCCCTGTGTAGTGCAGCAGCTCGCCGTGGCATAGACTCAACAAGTCTTTGGATGTCTCCTGCAGAAATTGAGTCATGCTGCCTTTATAGCCGCCCGTAATTGCGAAAGTGTTGCCGGTTCAGGATTTTCCACACGAATTCACCTCTCGATCATGTCCCATAAATGTACGATGGGATTGATGCCGGGCGATTATTCACTCGAAATGTCGAAAACGTTCGTCAAACCAATCGTGACCATTTGGGACCTGGTGACATGGGGCATTCACATCCTTAAAAATTCCATAGTTGTTTGGGGAAAGTATATCCGTGACTTGCTGGAGATTGTCTCCATATAGCGAACATAGCCATTTTTCTTCAATGATCGGTTCAGATGGACCAGAGGACCCAGTTAATTCCTTGTAAAATCAGCCCACACCATTATGGAGCCACCACCAACTTACACAGTGCTTGATTGACAAATTGGGTCCGTGGCTTCGTGGGGTCCACGCCACACTCTGACTCTACCATCAGGTCTTACCATCTGAAATCGGAACTCATCAGACAATGCTACGGTATTCCAGTCGTCTCGGATCCGACCCCTATGGTCACGAGCCCAGCGAATGTGCCGCAGGTAGGTGGTAAATGGAAATACCGTGTGGCTAGGGCCTCCCGTCGGGTAGACCGCTCGCCTGCTGCAAGTCTTTCGAGTTGACGCCACTTCGGCGACTTGCTTGTCGATGGGGATGAAATGATGATGATAATGACAACACAACACCCAGTCCCTTAGCGGAGAAAATCTCCGACCCAGCCGGGAATCGAACCCGGGCCGTTAGGTATGACATTCCGTCGCGCTGACCATTCAGCTACCAGGGGCGGACATGTAGGTGATGTGCTGTTAGCAAAGGCACTCGCGTCGGTCGTCTGCTGTCATAGCCCATTGACGTTAAATTTCGCCACGCGCTGTAACGAATACGTTCGTCGTACATCCTACACTTGTTTCTGCGTTTATTTTACGTAGCCTTGCTTGTCTGATAACACTGAGAACTCCACGCAAATGCCGTCTGTCTGTCATTAAGCTAAAGCCGTCGTCCAATGTTTTGTCCGTGGTGACAGGTAATGCATTTAATTTGGCATTCTCGGCACACTATTGACATTGTTAATCTCAGAATACTGGATTCCCTAACGATTTCCGAAATGGAATTTCCCATGCGTCTAACTCCAATTTCCATTTCGCTTTCAAAGTCTTTTAATTCCCGTCTTGCGGCCATAATCGCGTCGAAAAGTTTTCAAATAAATCACATGAGTACGAAGGTCAGCTCCGGCAATACCTGCCATTTTATACATTGTGTACGCCATACTAGTGCAATCTGTATACGTGTATATCGCTATCCCATGACGTCTTGACACCGCACTGTACTTTAACGACGACGACACGCGAACAGTTTACAAACTTAGCCATTTCGAAAACGCCTCCAACCTTGGTCCCAAAAGGCAAAGACCATACTGTTTTGGACGTCAGACAAATCAGTCCGTTTCAGCATTACTACAACGATTGCACTGTTCTCTCCGTCCCGCCAAAATTTTTGTGAGAGTGGTTATTGCACGTTGACGTCGAACATAGGCCGTGGCCACATTAATGTAACTCGATTGTGTATTACCTAACGGGATATTTAATAAATGTTAGTAGTAGTTGTAGTAATTGCATTGTGGTGATAGAGATCGCTCGATGTGGTGTCTCTTTCCAGTGTCCGTGCAAGTCTTTGATAGTAAAATTTTGGTGCTGTGTTAGCATTTGCATTACCGACACAGCTTCGTCGGCGCACCCGCCAATGACCGCTCTCTCTCTCTCTCTCTCACTCACACACACACACACACACAAAGGCACGCGCGCGCGCGTTCCTAAGAGAACAGGACAGCAATAGTTACTTCCATAAAAAAAAATCAAACAAAACGAATACCGAAGGTTCCTGGCAGATTAAAACTGTGTCCTGGACCGAGACTCTAACTCGCGAGAGCACTTACCCGCGTAAGGCAAAGGTCCAGAGTTCGAGTTTCGGTCCGGCATACAGTTTTAATCTCCCAGGAAGTTTCATATCAGCGCACACTCCGCTGGAGAGTAAAAATTTCATTCTGAAATCGAATACAAGTTAGCACGTCTAGTTAACAATAAACCGTTTCAACCACCCAAGGCGTTGATTGTTAGCTAAATCCTGTATCCCAGTACAAACTGTTACGTTCGATTGTGGACTCTCAAGCCACTTTTCTGTGAAGAGAGAACAATATTGTTGAATGTTTTGTACAAAACACCAATTTGTCCAATCCGCTGGTTCTTTGTATTCCATATTAGGCAATAACTGGAGTCAGAGTAGTCTCGACCTATCCGATACTATTACAATACTATCCATTCATCAGTCATGTATAGTCTGAGCCTCTTTACTACAAGAATCATTTCCATACCACTGGATACGGTACTACACATGGTTAATGATCGGTACAATTGCCGTCTTTATCCCTCAGCTAAACTGAGTTCAAAACATTGCACTCAGCAGGCCGGTGTGGCCGAGCGGTTCTAGGCGTTTCAGTCTGGAACCGCGCGACCGCTACGGTCGCAGGTTCGAATCCTGCCTTGGGCATGGATGTGTGTGATGTCCTTAGGTTAGTTAGGTTTAAGTAGTTTTAAGTTCTAGGGGATTGATGAGCTCAGAAGTTAAGTCCCATGGTACTCAGAGCCATTTGAACCATTTGAACTAACTGGGTTTCGGCTGTTCCACGATCGTCAATAAATAGCTGTTCCTACGAATTTTTTGTGGGCTCAAAGATTTTAAAACAGTATAACTACAGAGCATCTCAGTTGGTTTCCAAAGATGATTGTAGACAACGCTTGTTCCAGGACTAAAACGAGATGGATTATTTCACTAAAAATGCGATGTAAAGATATTTAGGTTAGGTAAAATATTACATAAATATATAGTTTCGCACATTATTTAGGTTAGGTAAAATATTATGTAAAGATATAATTTGGCACCATTCCGATCAATTGTGTTTCTTACTTTCGGAAGCACTACAGGTCTCCCAAAGCTGGGTGAGTAGGAGAGACAACACTTCTTGCATGAATAATTTCGAGGCAACAAGTAGTGAGACTAATCATGTGACGAGACTTTTTGTTATGCTTCATTAAGGAGAATCAATTAATAGGATTTGCTGATAGATTATTAGTCGAAGAGTGATCAGTATCACATAATGAGATATTAAGATGGTACTCTTACGGGAACTCGTAACTAAGAAAACGTTATTATCTAGTACGGTGCGTGTATTCGATCACGTACTCGCCAATCAGTCTTAATTTATGCATACCACATCATGAAAACGATGCCAGTAGTTACATATAATCAAAGCCTATGTAAGTTCGGTAGCAGAGATGAGATCTCTTTTAAGGAGCGCTTTTCCTGGCGTAGCATGATGGGCGTTTCTATCTTCCGGTTGAAACCTCTAGCGACAGTAGAAGTCGGCGGCAAATTTCGGGCGAAATGCTTACATCCGAACACAGTCTAAAGAGCCCTTTACACGCTCGGGTTTGTCCGACCAGATCATGTTCGCAGCTACCGTCTGCACATCTGGTCTGCAGTATTCAATTCTCATTTACACCTTCCAACCACGGCGCGGTTTTCGCACAGTACTGAACCAGTAGTCTGAGAGCGCAGATTATTTCCTGGCCACGCCCAAATTAACTAAACTTGCTTATAAGGCAATTTTTTTGTCTAGCGCTATTATTTAAGAATTTATGAAACAAAAAGGATCAGTACGGAGAAGATGGACAAAAGAGTGATTCCTAAAACGCGTAACGCCTTCACAGGCTAATCTTTTGAAGGAGATAAATATTGGAAAATACGGAACAATGTAGGGCGAAGAGACATTCTACACGTTGTTGCAGTGTATTACACCGCAAATAAGGAGAAATGAGACTGTAATGAACAAATCGATAGACGCTTATGGTTGGTTGGTTGGTTTTTGAGATTGAAGGGACCAGACTGCGATGGTCATCGGTCCCGATGCTTATGAAAAACTTATAGCAACACTGAGATACTTAAAAACTGTCAGAACATAAGCTGATCTGAAACATTCTACGTTGGCTCTTAGACAAAAGAGAACAGCATCTAGCCACATTTACAGTGCTATTTATTTATTTAAATAGCGCCGTTACCGGTTTCTAATCGACAGGTTCAGCTTCGGATGGCTAATTCACGTTAAGGTACATTTTACATTAGCTTTCGCCTCTTCTTTCCCCAAATGATGAAATTTCCTTGGGTTGGTGGTACCCTTCAACCAAAACAAGATGTGAGATAATGTGTCAGTTTACGACAGAAAAGTAGCTGAAATTTTCTGCCGTTTAATCACCTTAGTTGCTCAGCCATACCATTCTGGAAACACGTCGTATCATGTACGAAGTACTAAAGCACTTCATCCTGTTTGCACATCTCATCTGCGTGAATTGAAGCTCCACCAGACTTCGCACGGGCCGAACAAAGACATTAAATGAGACAAATTCTTCAGAGGGTGATTCATACACGCGCAAAATTTTGTCTGTGCAAACACTGCGAACAGATGAGTGTGTAAAGAGCTCTTAACAAAAAGTGTCGCGATTTATTTGTTTTACACAGCGACACAAACGATCAGAGTGGCCGATACCTGTCGACTACGATACCTGGTGAATGCGATTAGAATCGTTTATATTTATTTCTAGCATATTTTTTAATTAAAAAGGGAAGCATATGTAGAGCAATAAACAGCAGCAGCAGTAACAGAAAGAAGACACCACAATTGTCATTCGTAAGTTTTGCGAGGACCCTGATAGGTGAGGAACAGAACATCACAATCTGATTACGAACAGTGAACCCCTCACCCCCTATTGTATAATGAAACGAACTCCAGCGTATAAAAATCTTCAAACGTCTGATTACTTTACAATTTCATTAATATGTTAAACATTTGACGTTACGATATTAAAGCGAAAAAGCTCAGAAATGGTTGCAAACAATGCTTCCAGTTTATTGTAAGTTCCTAAGTAGTCTCATTATCAAACACTGGATGAGTATAGTCTGGATAATTTGCGCTCCGTTTTAAGTAAAAGCTAGTTTTTCGCGCAACTCAGTGTTTATGACGTAACATCCCATGAACTGCGTGTCGTACAATGATAGCCTATTATTTTGCAGTTACGTTCTGTGGGTTATATGGTTACTCCGAAAAATGTGTTGCGAATACCGTTGGTAGTAAACGTGTAAAAAAATTAAAACGTCACACGTGTTGTTGAAGATTTATTACTTATTTTGAAACTACGCGTAAAGTTTTTTAGCATTCTAGTAAGTGCTCACATTCTCATATATCGGATGAACAGCATCTGGGTAATCTTTGCGCTATAGATAACACTCCCTTAATGTATTTGCGTTTTCTGTAATGCTTGACTTCTGTGTTAAACGTTTGGTGTAAGATTATACCTCTTAATACATTTTAAATTTTTAAAATTCTGTCAATAATTATGTAAAGTGTTGAAAATAAAACTTTCTGTTACCCCTGGAAACCCTTACATAGGCAATCCGCAACAATATTTATGCCCCGGCTTAGCCTCTTAGGAATATAGACTCCTGTAACAAAATGGTTCAAATGGCTCTGAGCACTATGGGAGTCAACTGCTGTGGTCATCAGTCCCCTAGAACTTAGAACTACTTAAACCTAACTAACCTAAGGACATCACATACACCCATGCCCGAGGCAGGATTCGAACCTGCGACCGTAGCAACAGCAGCGGCTCCGAACTGGAGTGCCTAGAACCGCACGGCCACCGCGGCCGGCAGACTCTGGTAACCTACAGACTTCCAGTGACGACTAAGAGTTCTTTTTCGCAACAAAGAATGCGTAGTAAAGAGCAGAAGATATGATCTATTGCAGAAACACGTCGTGTGTCTACACAATAATGTGTAGTTTTGTTCGCTACTTTTCGAACGTAACCATTTTATGAATGCGGAAAATTAGAAACTATCATGAAATGCAGAAGACACGATATTTAAGGTACCAAACAAGTCGCTACAGGGGAAGCTACCTCGCATGCGTGATATTAGAAAGTCAGTAACAAAGAAACTCTTTCCGAATACAGAATAAACAGTTCCTCAGCTGTTGTTACATCAGAGACAGAAATACCAGAGTCACAAACACCGGCGTCACAAACGTCAGCATCTTTAACAGAGTCGTCGATTGAAAAGCAAGTATCTGTATTGAAAAAAGAATCACACGTGTACTGGAAAGGTGTGTGTACGATAATGTAAATCATAAGACTCTGTGCCAAATTTTTACACGTCAAGTAGCAAGAGAAATGGATCAGAGAAGTGCTTATATTTTCTTGGTTACAGCGAGATATGGGAGGGTTACGAGCTCAGTAGTATGAGGGGTAAGAGGGTGAGCCGCCATTAAATACAACTGCGGCAGTACTTCTTCATGAATACAAAGTAACTTTTATGATTTCATTTCCAAGTTCTCTTCCTTTTTCCATTTGCTTTACGAACATCCGTACGTCTTGATATTTTACCAATGATTGGGACATTAACTTTTAATGATTATTTCGGAAATTATCTGGAAAAGCATTAAAACATATATTACTCTGCTGGAGTACTTGGAATTTAACGACGGCCGATTTATACGCCGCTATGGGTGCTAGTGTGACTCTACTAAAGTCAAACAGTAATTAGCAGAGCTTTAAAATTACTGCAGGCTACCGTAAATTGGCACGAGTGGCCGTAGACTGCAGTAGTTTTCCTAGAACCTATGGTCAGTAAAGGTCGTACCCACATTATCTGTATGTTAGGTGTCTTGCAAACGTATCGGGCGTTACCTCATAACGCCCGTTTTCTTTACACATATGATCATATATTCACCTAAGAACCGGAAGTGATAAACTGTGTAGATACTGACTCAATATATGCAAAGGGCAATGTAACCTAAGGAACATTTGTGTTCGAGATAGTTATTCTCATATCTGTTACTTAAGAATACACAGTATTTGTAGCAAAATTGAAATTTTTAATCTTTAATTCAGGTTTGATTCGAAAAATGTTGATTATAACGTGAAACAAATGGATGTTGCAGTAAAACTAAATAAAACAATACACAATTATCATATACCGCTAGAAAACACAATATCCTCAACAAAAAGATAGAATAAATAAAAAGCGAAACACAGATACACTGAAGCGTCAAAGAAACTGGTATAGGCATGCATATTCCAATACAGAGATATGTAAACAGGAAGAATACGACGCTGCGGTCGAAAACGCCTATATAAGACAACAAGTGTCCAGCGCAATAGTTAGATTGGTTATTGCTGCTACAATGGCAGATTGTCAAAAGTGACTTTGAACGTGGTGTTGTAGTCGACTCACGAGCGATGGGACATGGCATCTTCAAGGTAGCGACGAAGTGGGGATTTTCCCGTACGACCATTTCTCGAGTGTACCTTGAATATCAAGATTCCGGTAAAATATCAAATGTCCGCCATCGCTGCGGCCTGAAAATGATCCTCCAAGAAAGGGACCAACGACGACTGAATAGAAGTGCAACCCTTCCGCAAACTGCTGCAGATTTCGATTCTCGGCCATCAACAAGTGTTAGCGTGCAAACCATTCAACGAAACATCATCGATATGAGCTTTCGGAGTCGAACGCCCACCATTGTGCTCTTGATGACTGCACGACACAAAGCTTTACATCTTGCCTGGGCCCGTCAACATCGACATTTGACTCTTGATGACTGGAAACTTGTTGCCTGCTCGGAGGAGTCTCGTTTCAAATTGTATTTAGCGGATGGACGTGTACGGGTATGGCTACAACCTCATGATTCCATGGACCCTGTATGTCAGCAGGCGACTGTTCAAGCTGGTGGAGACTCTGTAATGTTGTGGGGGGGGGGGGGGAGGGGGGGATGCAGTTGGAGTGATATGGGACCCATGATACGTCTAGATACGACTCTGACAGGGGACACACACGTAAGCAGCCTGTCTGATCACTTGCATCCATTCATGTCCATTGTGCATTCCGAAGGACAATATGACATCCCATACGCCCAGTATTGCCACAGAGGGGTTCCAGGAACACTCTTCTGAGTTTAAACGCTTCCGCTGGACACCAAAATCCCCAGACAAGAACATTATTGAGCATACCTGGGATGCCTAGCAACGTGCTGCTCATATCCCCACCCCCTCGTACTCTTACGGATTTATCGACAGCCCTGCAGGATTCATGGTGTCGGTTCCCTCCAGCACTACTTCAGATACTAGTCGAGTCCGTGCCACGTCGTGCTGCGGCACTTCCGCGTACTTGCGGGGGCCCTACACGATGATATTATTGCATTGTGCGCCGGGGTACATTAAGGTGATGAATAAAAAGGAAATTTTAGGTACGCATGGAAAAAGTTCACACAAACATACACGATTCACACATACAGTAGTAGAGATAAAAACAATTTTCTCATCACAATAAGTCAAAGGCTCAGGGGTTCACCCCTATCACTGTGATTCAATTAGTGTGAAGAAGAATACTATGGAACACTGTCCAAGAAAGAAATTTATTTGCGTCACCTTGGATATGAAACTAAAGTACGCTCGTGCGAAACATTCCCAAACGTCGTGAATATTCATGAACAACGTATAATTACTAAGACTCGTTAAAACGCCAAGAACACAGTTGTAAATCATATACAGGGTGTTACAAAAAGGTACGGCCAAACTTTCAGGAAACATTCCTCACACACAAATAAAGAAAATATGTTATGTGGACATGTGTCCGGAAACGCTTACTTTCCATGTTAGAGCTGATTTTATTACTTTCCTTCAAATCACATTAATCATGGAATGGAAACACACAGCAACAGAACGTACCAGCGTGACTTCAAACACTTTCTTACAGGAAATGTTCAAAATGTCCTCCGTTAGCGAGGATACATGCATCCACACTCCGTCGCATGGAATTCCTGATGCGCTGATGCAGCCCTGGAGAATGGCGTATTGTATCACAGCCGTCCACTGTACGAGCACGACGAGTCTCTACATTTGGTACCGGGGTTGCGTAGACAAGAGCATTCAAATTCCCCCATAAGTGAAAGTCAAGAGGGTTGAGGTCAGGAGAGCGTGGAGGCCATGGAATTGGTCCACCTCTACCAATCCATCGGTCACCGAATCTGTTGAGAAGCGTACAAACACTTCGACTGAAATGTGCAGGAGCTCCATCGTGCATGAACCACATGTTGTGTCGTACTTGTAAAGGCACATGTTCTAGCAGCACAGGTAGAGTATCCCGTATGAAATCATGATAACGTGCTCCATTGAGCGTAGGTGGAAGAACAAACTAAAATGAGCTCTAACATGGAAATTAAGCGTTTCCGGACACATGTCCACATAACATATTTCCTTTACTTGTGTGTGAGGAATGTTTCCTGAAAGTTTGGCCGTACCTTTTGTAACAACCTGTATAGGCAAATAGCAATAAAATATCGCGACGAATTAAGAATAAACCTTATTCGGAATGGTACCGAAGTTACACACTCTGAAATCACCACCACGTGGTATGAAGAAAGCTACATATTCTTAAAACTGAAACAAAATGAAAGTAGAAAAACTAAAATAAGAATTCACACACACATTCTACACTCCTGGAAATTGAAATAAGAACACCGTGAATTCATTGTCCCAGGAAGGGGAAACTTTATTGACACATTCCTGGGGTCAGATACATCACATGATCACACTGACAGAACCACAGGCACATAGACACAGGCAACAAAGCATGCACAATGTCAGCACTAGTACAGTGTATATCCACCTTTCGCAGCAATGCAGCCTGCTATTCTCCCATGGAGACGATCGTAGAGATGCTGGATGTAGTCCTGTGGAACGGCTTGCCATGCCATTTCCACCTGGAGCCTCAGTTGGACCAGCGTTCGTGCTGGACGTGCAGACCGCGTGAGACGACGCTTCATCCAGTCCCAAACATGCTCAATGGGGGACAGATCCGGAGATCTTGCTGGCCAGGGTAGTTGACTTACACCTTCTAGAGCACGTTGGGTGGCACGGGATACATGCGGACGTGCATTGTCCTGTTGGAACAGCAAGTTCCCTTGCCGGTCTAGGAATGGTAGAACGATGGGTTCGATGACGGTTTGGATGTACCGTGCACTATTCAGTGTCCCCTCGACGATCGCCAGTGGTGTACGGCCAGTGTAGGAGATCGCTCCCCACACCATGATGCCGGGTGTTGGCCCTGTGTGCCTCGGTCGTATGCAGTCCTGATTGTGGCGCTCACCTGCACGGCGCCAAACACGCATACGACCATCATTGGCACCAAGGCAGAAGCGACTCTCATCGCTGAAGACGACACGTCTCCATTCGTCCCTCCATTCACGCCTGTCGCGACACCACTGGAGGCGGGCTGCACGATGTTGGGGCGTGAGCGGAAGACGGCCTAACGGTGTGCGGGACCGTAGCCCAGCTTCATGGAGACGGTTGCGAATGGTCCTCGCCGATACTCCAGGAGCAACAGTGTCCCTAATTTGCTGGGAAGTGGCGGTGCGGTCCCCTACGGCACTGCGTAGGATCCTACGGTCTTGGCGTGCATCCGTGCGTCGCTGCGGTCCGGTCCCAGGTCGACGGGCACGTGCACCTTCCGCCGACCACTGGCGACAACATCGATGTACTGTGGAGACCTCACGCCCCACGTGTTGAGCAGTTCGGCGGTACGTCCACCCGGCCTCCCGCATGCCCACTATACGTTCTCGCTCAAAGTCCGTCAACTGCACATACGGTTCACGTCCACGCTGTCGCGGCATGCTACCAGTGTTAAAGACTGCGATGGAGCTCCGTATGCCACGGCAAACTGGCTGACACTGACGGCGGCGGTGCACAAATGCTGCGCAGCTAGCGCCATTCGACGGCCAACACCGCGGTTCCTGGTGTGTCCGCTGTGCCGTGCGTGTGATCATTGCTTGTACAGCCCTCTCGCAGTGTCCGGAGCAAGTATGGTGGGTCTGACACACCGGTTTCAATGTGTTCTTTTTTCCATTTCCAGGAGTGTAGTTAAAAGAGAAGTAAGACAACAGTATTTTAATCATGTGTTGGCGTAACGAACTTCCTACACCACGTGTTCCGCTTACACAAAGCGATACCGAAAAAACTTACTACATACAGAAAAATATACTAGTGACTAGACGCTCAAATATATAAGAATTTGACTACCGAACTTGAAAATGAACCAGCAGATCAAATGTGCACATCAGCGGGAACAGCTACGCACCATCACATATTTACACATTCACCAACGCCAAGTTGTTCTTAAGAGTACCGTCTTCACTCGCCATAGGTCCAGTCCCGAGTGCCGAGTGCACGCTCTCCCCCAGGTAGCCGGAATAGACCACAGGGGTACTTTCAGCCACCAACTTAACTACAGTCGAATGATTGTCGAAAGTGCAAAAATGTCCTTGCCTCGACTAAGAAAGCTACGTTGGCTACACTGTTGCTATGACAGCATATGGCCAGCCGCTGTGTTGCTACCATATATAAGACAAGTTCAACATACACACTCACTCACTCATTCGTACAGATGACAAAGAGGGTAAGGAAATTTGGGAGCACAAAGTTTGGTAAAGTATGTGGGATTAGATGTGTACTGGAAAAGTTCATACTTCAATGTAATTATAAACCACTGAATGGGGACAAACACGAAGTACAAAATTAAGTTACAAATAATTGAGCGTGACAGTACGACATATAAATTAAACAGTATGAAACGAATCTAACAGAGACATTTCAATTTACATAGTACACTACTGGCCAATAAAGTTGCTACACAACGAAGATGACGTGCTACAGACGCGAAATTTAACCAACAGGAAGAAGATGCTGTGATATTCAAATGATTAGCTTTTCAGAGCATTCACACAAGGTTGGCGCCAATGGCAACACCTACAACGTGCTGACATGAGGAAAGTTTCCAACCGATTTCTCATACACAAACAGCAGTTGACCGGCGTTGCCTGGTGAAACGTTGTTGTGATGCTTCGTGTAAGGAGCAGAAATGCGTACCATCACGTTTCCGACTTTGATAAAGGTCCGATTGTAGCCTATCGCGATTGCGGTTTACCGTATCGCGACATTGCTGCTCGCGTTGGTTGAGATCCAATGACTGTTAGCAGAATATGGAATCGGTGGGTTCAGGAGGGTAATACTAAACGCGGTGCCGGATGCCAACGGCCTCGTATCGCAGTCGATATGACGGGCATCTTATCCGCATCGCTGTAGCGGATCGTGCAGCCACGTCTCGAGCCCTGAGTCAACAGACGGGGACGTTTGCAAGACAACAACCATCTGCACGAGCAGTTCGACGACGTTTGCAGCAGCATGAACTATCAGTTCGGAGACCATGGCTGCGGTTACCCTTGATGCTGCATCACAGACAGCAGCGCCTGCGATGCTATACTCAACGACGAACCTGGGTGCACGAATGGCAAAACATCATTTTTTCGGATGAATCCAGGTTGTGTTTACAGCATCATGCTGGTCGCATCCGTGTTTGGCAACATCGCGGTGAACGCACATTGGAAGCGTGTATTCGTCATCACCATACCGGCATATCACCCGGCGTGATGGTATGGGGTGACATTAGCTACACGTCTCGGTCACCTGTTGTTCGCATTGACGGCACTTTGAACAGTGGACGTTACATTTCAGATGTGTTACGACCCGTGGCTCTACCCTTCATTCGATCCCTGCGAAACCCTACATTTCAGTAGGATAATGCACGTACGCATGGTGCAGGTCCTGTAAGGGCCTTTCTGGATACAGAAAATGTTAGACTGCTGCCCTGACCAGCACATTCTCCAGATCTGTCACCAACTGAAAACGTCTGGTCAGTGGTGGCCGAGCAACTGGCTCGTCACAAAACGACAGTCACTACTCTTGATACCGAGCGAGGTGGCGCAGTGGTTAGACACTGGACTCGCATTCGGGAGGACGACGGTTCAATCCCGCGTCCGGCCATCCTGATTTTGGTTTTCCGTGATTTTCCTAAATCACTCCAGGCAAATGCCGGGATGGTTCCTCTCAAAGGACACGGCCGACTTCCTTCCCTAAACCGATGAGACCGATGACCACGCCGTCTGGTCTCCTTCCCCAAACAACCAACCAACCAACTACTCTTGATGAACTGTGGTATCGTGTTGAAGCTGCATGGGCAGCGGTACCTGTATACGCCATCCAAGCTCTGTTTGACTCAATGCCCAGGCGTATCAAGGCATTTATTACTGACAGAGGTGGTTGTTCGGAGTACTGATTTCTCAGGATCTATGCACCCAAATTGCGTAAAAATGTAATCACATGTCAGTTCTAGTATAATATATTGGTCCAATGAATACCCGTTTATCATCTGCATTTCTTCTTGGTGTAGCAATTTTAATGGCCAGTAGTGTATAAAATCGTAGTCCGCGCTAACATTATTAGTATTTAACTGAGCAATCTGATTGTGAGAAGAGGCTCGCACATTCGGCTATGTGAGCTAATAAATGTGAAAATCTTAAATATCTGACTACGTTCGGGAAAGTCAGTCAGTTTTATTTTTTATTAGTGGAGGTCTCTCGTCTTTTGCCTTACCTTACGGTAATTGCAGCGGTTTATCGGTTCCATGTGTGGACTCACTAACGGTGTCGGACTTCTTGTTGACAGGCGACACGGTCGGCCTGTGAATGCGCGCCAGTTCCCGGCTGGAGCGTTCCCCGTATCAGGTAAGTCTGCAAACGCAGCCACGTGTGCTAGCCCACCTCGGAAGCCACTTTAAGTTACCCTAACCTTGTAGTTTCTATGATTCCTAACCATTTCACAGACTAATTTTTCGTGCTACTTCTTCGAAAGTCAGCAGACAAATCTGGAAATCTATACTCGTATAAATACAGTGACTTGTATTTTCGTATAGTGTAGAGCCTTTACCAAAATGTTGTATCTGTCGTACAGGGTAGGAGGCTCATAGTCCCGATGTCCAAAAATACTCTCCCCTCCTTTCTCCCCGCCTCCTCCGTCCCCTCAAACTCCTTGCCTTGGATCTGCCCGTGCCTCAAACGTCCGACAACCCTTGAAGTGAGGCCATGATGACATCTTATTCTCGGTGAACCTAAAGTCTGTTCATACTTACTTTTGGATCGACACATCGGCTTGAGTACTTGAAGGCGCGGTACAGAACTGGCACATCCGGTACGGTGCACTTTCGTAATCTCTCGTTTCAGTGAACTACCTCAACACGGCAATTACTCAAAGAACAGAGATATAGCTGGCATCAATGCGTTCTGGAATATCTGTACTATTTTTGCATTTCGGTTTCATAAAGGGTGAGAAGTTACCAAGACGATATTCAGACAGGTTACTAAAATGCGTTTCCTGACGACATTACCGAATTTTCGACACATTGTACACATTCTGCCTTTTTCAATTAGGTGAACACCTAAAGCAAATGATATCTTAATAACATATAATTTTTTCAGCAGCTGCGAACCGAAACACCGTCAGAAGTCCCTAACACGAGAAAACTGGAACTAAATGTGACGCATAATAGTCTGCTCGCGCATCAAAAGACAAGCGGCCGCCAGTTCGCTTTCGTTACAGCAGACAGACAGATCGCAGGATTCATAATTAACTTGTTATTGTATTTTCATTTCTAACACAACAGAAACAAAAACTTGGCCTGTTAATCGAGGGGAGGGAACTTATCAGTATGACAGAGAAGAAAATTAGCAATACAAAATAAAATATGTAAGAATCACAACAATAGTATAGCACACAGGAACAAATAGTTGCCGGCCGCAGTGACCGAGCTGTTCTAGGCGCTTCAGTCTGGAACCGCGCGACCGCTACGGTCGCAGGTTCGAAACCTGCCTCGGGCATGGATCTGTGTGATGTCTTTAGGTTAGTTAGGTTTAAGTAGTTCTACGTTCTAGGGGACTGATGAGCTCAGATGTTAAGTCCCATAGTGCTCAGAGCCATTTTTTTGAACAAATAGTTATTTTGTGTGACAAATATTGCGTTCCTGAGATGAACTTCAGGCCGACAGAAGTCTGGCCAATAGGCCGCAGTGGCACGGGTGGACACTGTGTTGCAACGTATTCGGATAGAGCAAGCAAGGGACGTCACCGCTCGGGGCGGCGGGTCCCACGAGAAATACGAGCCCCGCAACGGACCTCTGGCATCACACCAGTCACCTTGTCAGTCATTACATCGCGAGAGCTCGGCTCCGTTCAGGGCCAACGAGAAATGAATAGGTAAGTGAAAAGGTACCCAGTAAACTGCTTAACTGTGTCACGCCTCGGCCTATCTTTCTCGTCGGCCTCGACGGGCTGGGTAGTGCCATACTCAGGCACCGGTACGTTGGCGGCTGTTAACAACACTGCCCGCTATTGCAAGCTAAGGTCTGTGAACGGCAATTAGGGCCATGCTTAGTGGAATGGTGCTGTGAAGTGTGTAGCTTAACATAATACACTGGCCTCTTTCCCGTTTTTTCTTACGTTTTGGTTCGTCAAGTAAATGATGGTTCATTTCATAGAGCCATGAAAATGAAATTCCGAATGACAATAAGCCGAAGAAAAGCTGTGAAACGGGAACAGGACATCTTCGAAATTTCGACTCATGTCTTTTCAATAATAATAACAATAATAATAATAATAAAGAAAATTATTAAGCGCATATGGCAGGAAAATTTCGTTTCATTTTGTAATTAGAAGAGCTCAAAGTGATTATTATTATTATTATTATTAACGTAATACAGGGTGTTTATAAATTAGTTACACAGAAGTAACCTTTAATTGCGGAAAAGGTAAATAGCTTACAGAAGTGTTTGACACACCAAAGAAGCCAGCATATCTTCAAGTTTTACTTACAGATGTTCACTATGGGTACCATTTGAAACACGAGAAGTGTCTGTAATCAGTTCTCTGCAACATCCATGAAATAAAATTCAGATTGTCTAAAGTGTTCAATTTCTGCATCACAGGCTGCTGGCCGACCCTGACATGGTACCCTCTGTGATGCACAGCCAGTTTCTGTAAAACGATTGTACCAGTTAATAACAATTTGACTCTGAAGTTGTGGCTTGCACTATTTAGTCCGGAACTGTCGCTGAAGTGTAGCAACGGATTTGGGTTCATGAAACCATAAACAAGTGACCGTCTAGTAAAATCATCGCACGATCAATTCCCATTACAATATGATCTAGAGAGAATTTCTGTATAGTGCTAAAAGTGGCAATTGGCACTAAACAAAGAAAAGTGCAAGGTCATCCACATGGGTACTAAAAGAAATCCGATAAATTTTTGGTATATGATAAATCGTACAAATCTACAGGCTGTCAATTCGACTAAATGCCTAGAAATTACAGCTACGAGCAACTTAAATTGGAAAGACCACATAGATAATATTGTGGGGAAGGCGAAACAAAGACTGCGCTTTGTTGGCAGAACACTTAGAAGATGTGACAAACCCACTAAAGAGACAGCCTTCATTAAACTTGTCCGTCCTCTGCTGAAATATTGCTGCGCGGTGTGGGATCCTTACCAGGTAGAATTGACGGAGGACATTGAAAATGTGCAAAGAAGGGCAGCTCGTTTCGTGTTATCGCGCAATAGAGGGGAGAGTGTTACTCATACGATACGCGAGTTGGGGTGGCAGTCACTGAAACAAAGGCGGTTTCTTTGCGGCGAGATCTATTTACGAAATTTCAATCACCAAGTTTCCCTTCCCAATGCGAAAATATTTTGTTGGCACCCACCTCCGTAGGGGTAAATGATCATCATAATACGAGTAAAATAAGAGAAATCAGAGCTCGAACGGGAAGATTTAGGTGTTCCTTTTTCTCGTACGCCATTCGAGATTGGAATGGTAGAGAAGTAGTATGAAAATGGTTCGATGAACCCTCTGCCAGGCACTTAAGGGTGAATTGCAGAGTAACGATGTAGATGTAGAACAACATTGTACACGCTCTGCACGTAATACAACTCCATGGTGACACTTAGAATAACTAATTCGCACATGCCACCTAGCAGCGAAGTCGGGAAGTAACAGTGCTAAGCGGGAACAAAACTGCAAGGTATACTACATTCAGTGTTGTATAAAACATTTCTGTAAGTTATTTACCATTTCACAATTAATGGTGGCATTTTCAGAAGAGATACAGAAACATCCTGTAGGGCCTTTATGTAAGTTGTTCGATCAAGACATATGTGAATGAAAGAGTATTTCAAATAGGTGTTGCGCTCCAGTTTGGCAATGTTGAATTTCATTGAAAATATCCCAGTCAGAGCAGGTGACGGTAGGACGTGCGTGTCGCGTGTACACCCAGGGAGCCTGCTTGCCAGTGTCCGCGACGCAGCCCGCCCTGAACGGTACAACAAAAATAACAATAAAACTGGTTGAAATGGCTCTGAGCACTATGGGACTTAACATCGGAGCTCATCAGTTCCCTAGAACTTAGAACTACTTAAACCTAACTAACCTAAGGACATGACACACTTCCATGCCCGAGGCAGGATTCGAACCTGCGACCGTAGTGGTCGCGCGGTTCCAGACTGAAGCGCCTAGGACCACACGGCCACAGCAGCCGGCTGCAGCAGAAGTTCTACTGTTTGGCGGCGGGCTGGGGCAACCCACAGCCACGGACTGGCAGGCAGGCGGCAGCGTTGAATCACGTGGGACTTGCCGGCGAAGCCCGTGGGCTCAGACCGTTGAGCGGCGGGCCACAGCAATGCAAAGGCTGTGGCTGTGGGTGTCCGAGTTTAACGATGTCTGGAGTATGGAAATGGATAGCTGCTTACAACTGCCTTTACCTCAACGCGCCTCGCGCGTATCGTCTGATTATGTGTTCCTGCCAAAACATCTCCTTGACGAGAATCGATGTGCGTCTAGTGTGAGCAGACGCATATCAACCAGGTAATTCATGCAAGTCAGCTCTCCACCAACTCGTTGGGAAGGGGAAGAAAGCGCTTCACTTCCAATCCAAGAAATAGCGCTCTGCATTTTCCTAGATATCGAGGGGGCCTACAGTAACACGACACTCGATTCCATGGTAAGGGCAGCAGAGGTGCGTGACCTGGGGACCACTATATGCAAGTGGACCAGGGCCATGCTTAGTGGAAGGAGAGTAGAGGCTACCAGGATGAATGAAAAGATGGTACTTAAGACCACTAGAGGCTGCCCACAACGAGGAGTTTTGTCCCCTCTATTATGGAATCTAGTGGTGAACGAACTCATTGAGGAATTAAATTCCAGACAATGCTTCTTCCAATGATACGCAGATGACCTTGTCACACTAATACTTGGCAAATTTAATGACACAGTTAGAAATATGGCACAAGGAAGTTTCGACATTGTGCAAAATTGGTGCATCAAACAGTATCTGAGTGTTAATCCTAAGAAGACTGGTGTGGTGCCATTTACGAAGAGACATTCAACACTCAAGTTGGAATTTAAAGCTCTTCGGTGAAACTGTACCTGTGAAGGGGATAGTGAAATATCTAGGGGTAACCTTAGATGAGAAGCTAACATGGACCCTTCACATTAAGAGTATCTTCTCCAAGGCAAAAAGTACTCTAGTTAGTACTAGAAGGGCTTGTGGCAAAAACTGGGGCCTAAGCCCCAGGGGTATGCACTGGATATACACCACAGTGGTCAGACCTAGGATTTTCTACGGGGCCGTAGTGTGGTGGAAGAAGGTAGAACAGCGGGTTGCAGCTAAGGAGCTTGCTAAGATGCAGAGATTGGCCTGCTTAGCCATAAAAGGCGGAATTAGCAGCACACCACCCGCTGGGATGGAAGCCATGTCTCCACTACACCTTTGGTCAAGAAGGAGGCTACAGCTGGGGACACAGAATTAAAATTGGCAAAAACTGGGTCTCATTTGGGTATCCAGAATCACACACTAACATAGTGAGTTAGGTAAATATAGGAATGGCTGAGGAAATGCCTGCCGACTATATAGTACCTCCCAACTACTTCGACAAGCCTTACAATATAATGATTTGAAGCAGGGAACAGTGGGAAAAAAACCATTCGACACTGTACGGGAGACGTCGTTTGGTTCACTAATGGGTCGAAAATAGACCAAGGCGTTGGGACAGGGGTGTACAGGATTCAGCCAAGACTGGAGGGCATCATCTCTCTAAGAAAACTGGCCTCTGCATTTCAAGCTGAAATCACTGCTGACATGTGTGGAGGAGGATAAGTATAGATACTACAAGGACCGTAGCATCTACATCTATTCACACAGCCAAGCAGGTTGGTTCAAATGGCTCTGAGCACTATGGGAGTTAACTACTGTGGTCATCAGCCCCCTAGAACTTAGAGCTACTTAAACCTAACTAACCTAAGGACACCACACACATCCATGCCCGAGGCAGGATTCGAACCTGCGACCGTAGCAGTCGCGCGGTTCCGGACTGCGCGCCTAGAACCGCTAGACCACCGCGGCCGGCAGCCAAGCAGGCCTGAAGTCATTGGCAGCTCCTGCAACAAGATCTGAGATTGTTGCAGAGTGTCATATGGCTCCGGTGGAGCTAGAGGGGAGCAATAGGGTAAACAGTGTGTGTCCCTGGCCACTCAGGGATCTGTGGCAATGAACAAACAGACAGAAGGTCCAGAATGGCGGCAACAACTCCGTTTATTGGACCGAAACTGCCCTGACTATCACCAAGGCTATGATCAAATTAGAACTAGGGATCTTGCTTCGGAAACAGCATGTAGGATATTGGACCAAGGTCCATAAACAAAAACATGATAAGGTAATTATGCCCAATCCATGTTTTAAAGGAAGTTCTGTAATCCTGGGATCGAACAGGAAAGAGATCAAACTCATGACTGGACTGATGACCGGCTGTGGGAATTTCAAAGATCACCTACACACAATAGGTATAACGGAAGAGGACCCTCAATGTAGGATCTGTGATGAGGCTTAAGAAACTGCATCACACTTAATCTTCGAATACATGGCACTGGAGAGTAAAAGATACAGAATCTTCGGGACAACTAGACTTGAAGAAATTGTGTCTAACAGAACACTGGTAAAGGGACTAGTTGCACTATTTAAGGGCATTGGTCGGTTTTACTAGATATACAGGGAGCGATACCACACAATAAACTTAGTTTCGGTGCGGGCAGTGGCGGGTTGGACCTAAGCTGTTTTAGCTTCCCTGTTAAAATCAAATCAAATCAAATCAGGGTTAGCAGCGTACTGTATGTAAGACAGTGTACGTGCAAAATTGTTAAGGCTTTCGTGGCCACTTGTTGACAAACTCCCTATTGGCTTCTGTCTCGGGTTCTTCGGCCGACGTTCATCTAATGATTTTTATGACGTTTCGCCAGCACGAGTGGCTGGCATTGTCAAAGCTTCACCCTCCATTGCCGGTGGTGAACTAGAGCCGAGCTCGCGGGCGCAGACTATATGTACCTGGCGCACCAGCGTCCGAGGGCTTCTCCGCGGTCATTTCCGGCGCGGTTCTCCTATTGCTACCTGTGACGGTCGTTCGCTGCAGTACGGGAAGCCAGGATCCGTTTACCTTAAGGCTTTCCTCTTTCTTGTTCAAACTGTTCGCGTGTTTTTGTATTTCTACAGCTTCTCTGAACAAGCGCGTGTGATAATGCTTCTCTACACCCAGAACTTCCGCGTCGGCGAATTTTATTACGTGGTCGGTCTCATTCAGTGCGTGCTCTGCCACGGCCGATTTCTCCACCTGCCCCAACCTGCAATGTCGCTTATGCTCTTTGATCCTGGTGTTGATGGATCGTCCAGTCATTCCGACATAAACTTTTCCGCATGTGCATGGTATACGGTATATTTCCGTCATTGCAAGTGGGTCTCTTTTCTCCTTCGCCGATCTAAGACACTCTTTGATTTTCCTTGTCGGTTTGAAAATCGTCTTTACGCCATCTTTGCGCAATATACGGCCGATTCTGTCCGTCACTCTGGGAATGTATGACAGAAAGGCCGTACCCGACATTTCTTTTTCTGGTTGCTTACTTCGCCGAGTGTTTGGCTCTGTTACACTTCTAATATGATTTGTGGAGTACCCATTGCTCCTCAGGACAGTTTCCAGGTGTTTCATTTCTCATTTGAGGTGTTGCGGCTCACATATTCGTCCTGCTCTCGTTACGAGCGTACTAATCATGCCTCTTTTCTGGCTTGGGTGGTGGTTTGACAGTTTGTGCAGGTATCGGTCCGTGTGTGTCTGTTTTCGATACACGTTGTGTCCCAGATTTTCGCCGTCCCTTGTAACCAGCACATCTAGAAATGGCAGTTTCTTCTCCTTTTCTACTTCCATGGTAAATGTTATGTTGGCATGGTGGCTGTTCAAGTGTCTCAGGAAGTCACCGAGCTGTTCTTCACCATGGCTCCACACCACGAAAGTATCATCGACGTACCTGTACCACACCTTAGGTTTGCAAGTCGCCGAGTCCAGTGCCTGTGCTTCGAATTGTTCCATGAAGAAGTTGGCCACCACTGGACTGAGAGGACTACCCATGGCGACGCCTTCTAGCTGTTCTCCAACAGAAAGGGGTTCCTACTCAATGGTCTGAAGATGACCACAGTAGTGGTCGAAACCGGTCACCTTGTTAAATAAATCGTGATCAAGACTGTTTTTAATAGTAATTATTTACAAAACATTGATCACTGCTGTTCCCGTAATGCATTCAAAAGTACATCCTGTAGTGTCTCAACGGAAATTGGCTCTGATGCCACACACATCGGTGATTCAAGTTCGCCCAGCGTGGTGATTTGGTTCCGGTAGACGGTGTCTTTCAATGTGCCCCACAAAAAGCATTCACAAGGAGTCAGATTGGGCGAATGTGGACTCCAGTTCATCCTTGTGCAGGGGAAATTTGCAGTAATCAGGCACAATGACTCTATTTCCGATGTATTCCTCAAGAAAGTGAAATACCTGTTCCGTGCGATGTCATCTGGTCTTACCTTCCTTGCATAACTCGATACTTGGTCGGTCCTCCAACGCTAGCTGTGTGGCGACAAAATTTTCCAAAATTGCAGTTGCCAGTAATGTCTTTGCTGCATAATGCAGCCTAAACAGTAGCTTTGGAAGAATGCAGTGGTTTCGCTTCACACAAATGGGATTTTCGGAACCCAAAATTTTTCGGAACAACAAAAGTACCAGTTTCGTTTATTCGCCACAGGCACTACGTTCAATCAGTATCAACTGCTGATCTTCATTCATCGTGATAATCTGGTTCCCAAAGTCAGTGTGGTGGCTTTGGACTTGGAATGGAAAACTGTATAGGCTCTGTCTCAGTATTTTCTGCAATCTGGCAGGCTTCAGACCAGTCTCTCCTGCAATTCTTCATACGTATTTCCTCTCGTTCTGCTCAGTAATATTCCAGAGGCCGTGATGTCATTCAGGAGTATTTAGAGCTTGCTTGTGGCCAACATTCCTCGCTAGATCACCAGCCCTGTTGCCTGTCTCTTGCAGTTTGTTGGGTTTCGCATACTTTTGGAATTTCAGAACGTGATTGGAACTGCGTCTTGTTGCCGTAGGTCTCTTTTACAATCTGTGATTTTCGGTACCCGAAAAATGATTCTAACCTCTTCCTTCGGTATATCAACTTCCTTTCACATCACATTGGTGGAACTGATCGCTCTGATCTCGGTCCACAGTCTGTAGGTACTACAGTGTCATCTGTTAGCAGCCTCTGTTTCAAAACTTCTGTCTAATATTTTTACAGATTTCACAGTGAAAATACCGTTTGTTGCATTCGTCTATCGATCTTAGTTTTCGAGATATTCAATTCTGAAATGAGGAACTCCTTAGTTGGAGACACTCTAAACAGACCGGAGACGAATGGGAAATAGTTCTAGCGATGATGCGAATAGGAAATGTGAATATCCACTGATATTAGCGACACTGACCAAGGGCAGATTGTTATGGCCCGGAGTCTGGGAACGAGCATTTCGAAAACACTAGGCTGGTCGGCTATTCTCAGTCTTCAGGGCCTATGGAAAGTGGTTGAAGGCTGGTGGAACCACCAGTGGGCGATAAGATGTTGGACGTACGCGCCTCGTCACAGTGAGAGGAGGATGAAGACTCCACCTTTGAAAAGCAGGACAGGCAAATCTGATGACAAAGTACAGTTCCGGTACAGGCATAAATGCTTTGGATAGCATTATTCAATGAACATTCTTGAACATGAGGCTCCGAAGATGTCCCGTACACTTTCCCATGCTAACCCAACTACATATTCAATTATTTCAATTATTACTGCAATGGTCCGGGATCGTCGAGATTGCCGTCTCTAATGTGATGTTAAACACTAAGCTCCGTTCCTCACTTCCTTCAATGAGATACGACGTAGATCAATGAAAAAGTAATTAAAAGCAATATGATTAGTAATGAACTGTTTTTTGACCTGGAAATCAATCCAAATTATAAAGTATTTCAATAAAACGAAAAGCGTTTGGTGACAAAAAAATTCGGAGTTGGAATTAAAATCCATGGAGAAGAAATAAAAACTTTGATGTTAGCCGATGACATTGTAATTCTGTCAGAGACAGCAAAGGACCTGGATGAGCAGCTGAACGGAATGGACCATGTCTTGCAAGGAGGATATAAGATGAACAACAACAAAAGCAAAACGAGAATAATGGAATGTAGTCGAATTAAATCTGGTGATGCTGCGGCAATTGGATTAGGAAATGAGACGTTTAAAGTAGTAAATGGGTTTTGCTATTTGGAGAGCAAAATAACTGATGATGGTCGAAGTAGAGAGGATATGAAATGTAGACTGGCAATGGCAAGGAAAGCGTTTCTGAAGAAGGGAAGTTTGTTAACATCGAGTATAGATTTAAGTGTCAGGAAGTTGTTTCTGAAAGTATTTGTATGAAGTGTAGCCATGTATGGAAGTGAAACGTGGACAATATATAGTTTAGACAAGAAGAGAATAGAAGCTTTCGAAATGTGGCGCTACAGAAGAATGCTGAAGATTAGGTGGGTAGATCACATAAATAATGAGGAGGTATTGAATAGAATTGGGGAGAAGAGTTTGTGGCACAACTTGACTAGAAGAAGGGATCAGTTGGTAGGGCATATTCTGATGCATCAAGGGATCACCAATTTAGTATTGGAGGGCAGCGTGGAGGGTAAAAATCGTAGAGGGAGACCAAGAGATGAATACACTTCACAGATTCAGAAGGATGTAGGTTGCGGTAGGTACTGGGAGATTAAGAACCTTGCACAGGATAGAGTAGCATGGAGAGCTGCATAAAACCAGTCTCTGGACTGAAGACCACAACAACAACAACTTTTACTTGTAAAGACTGATCTAAGGTACCTTCAATAATGAAAAAGTGTCGCCTGGTCCGATGAAGGAAGTTTCTCGTTACATGAGAGCAATGGTTGTGTCCAGATACGCTGTCATCTGCTCAAAACATATACCGCGCTAATGACGCAAGCGGGTGGAAAATCGCTCATATGGCTCCAGGCACTATGGGACTTAACATCTGAGGTCATCAGTCCCCTAGACTTAGAACCACTTAAACCTAACTAACCTAAGCACATCACATACATCCATGCTCGAGGCAGGATTCGAACCGGTGACCGTAGCAACAGCTCGGTTCCGTACTGAAGGCCTAGAACCGAGGCCGGTGGAGGCAGAGCTGTGCTATGTGGGGTTCTGATCTCGTCTGCCAAGCGACCTGTCGTAATAATCAAAGACAGATGACAGCTATGGACTATGTGAACAGTATTGCTAACCACCGGCATCCCCCCATGTTCGATGTATTCCTAGAGGACGATGGCTTTTCCAGCAGGTTTACTTACCATGCCACAAAAACAGACTCATATTACAGTGGCTTGAAGAGTATCATAGTGAATTCGCTTAGACGCCTTACCCACCACATTTGACTAATCTTAATAATGGAACACATCACGAACCAGTCGGGTTCCAGCTCCGGCCCACTATGTATCAACGCCTGATTTAAGGGAACTGCATAACTTGTACCCAGATATCTGGTTTATACACCCCCGGAAACCTTATCTATGACTTGTAGAACCATATCGTGTAAAATCGCTTCTATATGCGTGGGTTAATACGGTATTAAGTAGGTGGTCATAATGTTTTCGGGCATCCGTGTATGTACTGCCGCGAGCTGTTCTGTCTTCGCAAAGTATAAGGGGTGATGAAAAAGTTTCCTTTCGAAAGCCATACAGTTCAGAATCGGTATGCCTATCAGGCAAAATCGCCGTGCACGTTAAGGCAATCACCCCACCGATGTACCAGGTTTAAGGTACCTGTCTGGCAGAACACCGCGTCCTCTAGAACGATAAATTTCGTAACTGCCCTCTGCACATCTTCATCCGACAGGAACTGTCGTCTCTACAAGGCTTTTGTAAGGGACCGAAGGTGTGATCACCGCATGGGGAGAGGTCAGGACTATAGATCGAGTGCTCGATTGTCTCCAATTTGTCCGTGATGGATGAGGCTCGCATCCCAGATCGACCGACGTACTTATCGGAGTATTGGTGTGTGGAACTTGGCGCATCATTCCACAGCGATGGTTTTCGACAGACATTCTGCCCCACGTACATTTTTCATTTTCCAATGGATGTCTGCTGGCGTTTGTCCTTCGGCAGTCAAGGAAACAATAACAGCTCAATGTTCCTGTTTGGATGCATTTGGTAATAATGCCACCATAGTGCATGTTGTGTTCAAATGTGTGTGAATTTCTAAGGGACCAAACTGCTGAGACCATCGGTCATAAACTAACTTATGCTAAGAACAACACACACACCCATGCTCGGGGGCGGACTCGAACTTCCGGCGGGAGGGGCCGCAGTATCTACGACATAGCGCCTCGTACCACGCGGCCACTCCGCGCGGCATGGTGCACGTTTCTACTTTTACCACACGCGTCTTGGAAGGACACGAAAGCCACAGTAATCCCTCGTTTGCGTATCGGTGCTTACATATTCGTACTAGAGTCGCCCTACGGTGCACATATGCTGCAGGAATGCTCCCGGACGGAAAGTTTTTGAACGCCTCTAATTTATAAAATGGACAGATTCGCCCAAAAGACAAAGAAAAAATGTTTCATTTGGACCAGATGATAAAGAACTACGGAAAATTAAAATTTAACGATTAGTCGATTATGAGGTATTAGATACAAAGCACAAGCTTCGATTTAGGGAATGAGAAGAAGGGAAATCTAATGTCGCCTTCTCAAAGGACCCATACACTTTAATAACGAGTGGGACTACTCTTCGGTTTACATCTACAATCACTCCTTAATTCTCAAATTTTATTGTGTAAAATATCAATTTTGTTGTTAATGTGTGCCTTGTTACAAACTGTAGAACTGTACTCTGTTTTCACGTTTGTAAAGATTGTCCAGATTGTAAGAAGAATTTGATCCGAAAGTATTATTCTGTAAGTAATGATTATGATTTGACACAGTTATGGATATATTTTATCTGTGTAAAAAGTTGTGCTTTTTAAAAAAAGGGAAGTAAGTATCCCGTGTCTGGAGAAGGACGTGCGAGAGAGCTGCAGACGCGATATATGAACATTTTAATGTGGTTCTGCCACATTTTGATAACAGACTTGAGCTTGGACTATGAGTAGTTTCGGAAGTGGTTCTGCAGGGACCCTTTTGGCTGTGCTTGTCTAAGTGAAGACGACCTGAAGGCAGTGGAATAACAGTTTTGTAAGTTGCATTATTATGAAAATGGAGGTTACCGCTGTGTTAAAAGCGAAGAGTATTAAAATATTAAGCTCTGAATTTGGGCCGTGTGTTAGGTGGATGTTTAAAAGGTAACAACTTCTGATAAAGACTGGGAACCGTGTTAATTAGAAGCTAAGATATACAGAAGTGTGATATGTTCTTCAGCACTCGGGAGACTAAAGTTTTAAGAAATGGAATGAAGGTTAAACAGACAGAATCTGACCGATTGTATGGGCCTTTCACGCATTTTAGCTCACTCTTCGCGAATAGCACTAAGCAGGCGGCCAAGCATAACGTCCGCATCCGACAGATCGATCACCTTCAACTCCGTCACGTGCCCTCGATTCATGAGACACTACAGAGAGATGGTGGCCAGGGGGTCTCCTCCGTACCGTCTCTGCGGATGTAATCCAACGGCCAAGGTCTTTCTTGGCTATTTACAGGTGCAAAACACAACATAAAGAAAGAAAAGCTGTCATACAACACATCCAAATGTAAAACGACTCACAGCGCCTTCTACATTAAAGCATTTAAAAACATAAACAGGGCTTCCAACGGCCCAGTCGGCGTGTATCTAGACTGGATTCTCGCTAATTTAAGTAATATATTTTTATTTCAATACACAATATATGATCAAAAGTATCCGAACACCACCAAAAACATAGGTTTTTCATATTAGGTGCCTTGTGCTGCCACCTACTGCCAGGTACTTGAAACACCCCCGTTTAGTTCCTTAATTGGGTTTTGTGTAATTTATCGAAGCCGCCAAACAGTTAATTATTATGATTATATGACCGTGTGCTTAATGGATGAAAGGCTATCGGTTTTTCCGCTGTGGTATAGGGTATTTCAACCGAGTGCGGCTGTTCTGAGATTGAACAGTGGAATGACTGAAAGTTTGTCTATTACTAAGTACCACAAAGGTTGCGATGTACAAACTGATATATATTTCCTACTTATACACAAATTCTGAGGCAGTTGCTACGTTCGCCTTACACGTCTAATTAGAGTTATATCTCTTATTGGTTGCTGATTTTCGGTATTTCGTCACACGCAATGATGATGGATAACATCCACAACAATCCTCACTGCAATCCATGGTTGTTGCTGGCCGACACGGTTGACGCGAAATACGAAATTCGACACTTGTCACTCTTGGTGTGATATCACTCGCGAATTGGTATCGATGAGGGTCCACTCCACGACGATTAGGGGGACGCGCTCATCTGTCACACTCCCGTAAATTTACTCGACCACCATTCTTGCCCGTCTCTCCAGCACCACCGCTCACTCGACACTCTTCAGTGCTACTCTGCACTCGACACTAGTCTCACTGCATATTCCAGCGCTCGACAATCGACTCCTATCTGCTATCGACTCAGGCGTCAGATACTAGCATCTATGTTCGTGGGATCACGGATCCCTATATCAGCGATCTCAGTAATCATCAGACATCGAGAGAGGGTAGAGTGGGGCGCTCCGCAGAATTCACGGACTTCGAACGTGGTCAGGTGAGTGGGTGTCACTTGTGTCATGCGTCTGTACGCGAGATTCCCACACTCCTAAACATCCCTAGGTCCATTGTGTCCGATGTGATAGTGAAGCGCACAGGCCGACCTCGTCTGTTGACTGACAGAGACCGCCGACGGTTGAAGAGGGTGGTAATGTGTAATTGGCAGACATCTCCCCAGCCCAACACACAGGAATTCCAAACTGCACCTGAGTCCACTGCAAGTACTATGACAATCAGGCGGGAGATGAGAAACTTGGACTTCATGGTCGAGCGGCTGCTCATAAACCACACGTCGCGCCGTTGAATGGCAAACGACGCTTCGCTTGCTATAAGGAGCGTAAACATTGGACGACTGAACAGTGGAGTGACGAATCACGGTACACAATGCGGCGATCCAATGGCAGGGTGTGGGTATGGCGAATGCCCGGTGAACGTCATCTGGCAGCGTGTGTAATGGAAGTAAAATTCGGAGGTGGTGGTGTTATGGTGTGGTCGTGTTTTTCATGGAGGGGGCTTGCATCTCTTGTTGTTTTGCGTGGCACTATCGCAGCACAGGTCTACACAGATGTTTTAAGCACCTTCCTGCTTCCCGTTGTTGAAGAGCAATTCGGAGATGGCGATTGCATATTTCAACACGTTCGAGCACCTGTACATATTGCACGGCTTGTAGAGGAGTGCCGGCCGGAGAGGCCGAGCGGTTAAAGGCGCTACAGTCTGGAACCGCACGACCGCTACGGTCGCAGGTTCGAATCCTGCCTCGGGCATGGATGTGTGTGATGTCCTTAGGTTAGTTAGGTTTAAGTAGTTCTAAGTTCTAGGGGACTTATGACCACAGCAGTTGAGTCCCATAGTGTTCAGAGCAATTTGAACCATTTTTGTAGCGGAGTGGTTACACGACAGTAACATCCCTTTAACGGACTGGCCTGGACAGAGTCCTGACCTGAATCCTATAGAACATCTTTGGGATGTTTTGGAACGCCGACTTCGTCCCAGGCCTCACCGACCGACATCGATACCTCTCCTCAGTGCAGCATTCCATGAAGAATGGGCTGCCATTCCCCAAGAAACCGTCCAGCACCTAACTGAACGTATGCCTGCGAGAGGGGAAGCTGTCATCAAAGGTAAGTGAGGGTCAACACCACACTGAATTCCAGCGTTACCGCGGAGTGCGCCATGAACTTGTAAGTCATTTTCAGCCAGGTGTCCGGATACTTTTGATTACATAGTGTATAAATAGTCCCCTGAAGATATCAGGCATGAACATAAGTTTCTGAAGCGTGATGTATCTCCTCACTTCACTTTTCGCTCCTGGAACACCTCAGATTGCCGGAGGCTCCGTGAATAATACACCCAAGTAATCGGTAAAACATGTTCTATATTTTACGCGTTGCTGCAAGATCATATATTGCTCTTCGAATATGCACCGGAAGTGTAAGACATCGTCGTCAAAAGCGCGAAAGAGATAGTATGTAGCCAATCCCTTTATCCAGTTCACGGCGTTTGTCCGGATGGTGGGAAAGTGTATTTCGTCCGGGAAGAAGTAGTCGTCTGCATTGGCTTCTGTGTGCACTGTACGCAATAAAAAGGCCAACATTTTCTCCGTGAGAAGACAACACAAACCAAAGCGATACTGGTCGGAGTCGACAGCCAAGTAGTGGGAGCATATCTGTCTGCCGACTATGTTAACAGAGTGCAAACGTTGACGGTTCGGGAATTTTCCGTTCATCACTACGTACCACAACGCACGTACTCTATAGGGAGAGAGGGGAGATGAATTATTCTGCAGATTCTCTTGCCACTGCATTACCGACTACTTTTGTTCGACCATGTTACGAGGGTGCTGAAGGAAGTTTTGATAAATGTCTTTCGTCGTGGACAGCCTGGTCTCCAGCAAACCGTTCTCAATGTAACTGTAATCGACGGATAAGTCCCGAAGGTATGCAGGCACTGCCGTAATGTGGCCAACAATGACTGGTGGACAGAGTGAACTGGGGCCCACTTATTCTGTCACAGTGCCATTGAAGGTGACGTGATCAATTATCCAAAAGAATTGCATCGTACTAAGAAATATGGCATGCGCCCTGTTCCTCACGTTTACCAATTTCTCCTCCTCTTGGTGGCAGCGTCACGGCTTTGGCTCTGAGCACTATGCGACTTAACTTCTGAGGTCATCAGTCGCCTAGAACTTAGAACTAATTAAACCTAACTAAGCTAAGGACGTCACACACATCCATGCCCGAGGCAGGATTCGAACCTGTGACCGTAGCGGTCGCTCGGCTCCAGACTGTAGCGTCCAGAACCGCACGGCCACTCCGGCCAGCCCGTCACGGCTTTGTAGCGGCTTTTAAAGAGCTGGCCAGTACTCACTAACGGCTAAAGGCTGACTGTAACCTTGACGCGATCTTGGTCGGCAACGGCAATATCAGCGCAAAGTGATCTACTTTTGGTTGCAAATAGTGTTGACATACTGTGCGCACTGGAAAGTATCAGTTGCACCATGTACGTGGTGTCGTACTAATGCCGGAATCTGCCGCAGCAGCTGTCGAAATCATCTACCGTTGTACGTTGCATATTTCCATAGAACACCACTCCTAAAACTTGAAAATGAGGACCCCGGTAATGGGCACTGCTGTCCTTAGTGGCAACCCTCTGCCCACTTCCACAAATCAGATCTTTCGTAGGATTGTTGCGCCACCCGCCACCATACCATACTTCTGAAGCCATTCTAACGCCTGGATTTCGTCTCCTCTCTTGACCAATAGAACGACGTCGTCGGCGTTTGATTGGCATTGGAAAGATGTGGTCCGTAGTTGGACGCCTTCAAGGCGCCATCGAAAGCCATGCAGTGCAGTATCAATATCGACTGCAAGTAAGATGGCCGAAAGGGGGCAAACTTGCCGTATAGAAAGCTGGATCGTTATAGATTCTGAACTAACACTGTTCATCAAAACCCTCGAGTGCGCACCGTAAATCAACCGCTAGATCATGTTCACAAACTTAAGGGGGATTTCCATCCGTTCCATGACCGTTTATGGAAACGCAAGGTCCACTCGGACGAAAGCGTGATCGAAATCCACTGCCACCAGTGCTCTTCGTAACCTGCAGGTTGACATCAGTGCTATGGCGCCTCTGTGTGCCACTAGTGATGTGTGTGTGTTGCTCTTCCCACCTAGACACGTTTGAACTAAATGCATTTTGTTTCTTGTTGCCGCTTGAAGGGAGACGCGAAGGATACGTGCAAAGATCCTGTAGTCTGCGTTCAGCACAGTGAAAAGCCGGTAGGCTTGTGGTCTTCGACCATCACTTGGGTTTGGAATGGGTATCGTAATACGCTCTGTGAACCCGGTTGGGACCTTAAGGTAGATTTCAAGAGTTCGTTGTACACCTGCACCCACTGGGTCCCGCCAGAAGAGTTAAGGTACGGTAGAACTAAAGAGGGAATCAGACTAGTCCAGAAGATTAGTTTAACGCGCCACAGTTTTGAGCTGCGTTCAGATAGTCTGTGGTAATTCCAGTCATAAGTTCGCCCACTTCAATGGAATACTTCGCTGCTGGAATTTCCCGAAGAACATCTGCGGTTCCTGCTCTGTCCAGTTGGTCCTCCGTACAGAGACCTCGGCCACGGAGCTGGGTACTACCCTGTACTTTTTTTTTTTTTTTGCACGAACATGCTATTCGAAGTTGGCTTTACTTCAACTGTCATAAAAATTACCTTTATGTACAGCAAGTACATTCGAAGGCGGGAACAAAATAACGACGTATTATCACCAGCCCGTCATTTCTCACGAGTGATCAAAGAAAAATTATGTATTAATTGCTGCATATATTGTCTATGTTTAGTATTTATACAATAGGTCATGTTTACAACTTATACTTATCTTTTTAGAACTTTCACCATGCAACTGACAACAAATTTGTGTTCCAGTTTATCAATAATTATAAAATAATATAATAGCAAAAATATTTTCTATTAGTTACAACATTAATTATAAGAATACATGTTTATGTATTGGCTAAAAAGGAAAAAAAGGGAAATCTGAAAACAAAAATGGATATTAGTCACATAAAGCCTAACTATTTCTGTATTGGAGGTCAGAGAAGAACTGTTGGTTGGAATACCATAACTTTATAGAATTATAATCTACGGAAACCACGAAACAACTAAACCTAGATGGGCACATGATGAAATGAACTTCCACCTCCCACTTGTGGCTCCAGAGACTTACTTACTTCACCAACTCGCTTATTGCCAGAGAATAAGGTATTAAAGAAGTCTTTAGGGGAACGAGCCATTCAACTGTTTTTTCATAGAGTTTTAAATGAAGAAATCTCAACTGACAATAAAGTACTTCGTTAGACAAGATGCGTAACTGTGTCTTACAAAGGGTTACAGATGTGCTCAATCGCTAAGATATTCTTTCGGTTAGAAATTTTTCACTGTGACGAGTAGACCATTTCGTATTCGTATCCAGCAAGTAGTGTAACGCAATTAATATTTGCGATACAATGAGAAAAGTACTTCAATATATTAAAATTGAAACTGAATTTTACTATTTCAGTACGCTTCTTTGTAACGTTTGTTGTGGAAACGTGTTGAAACAATAAATAACGAGAAAATATTAGTCAGCTCATAGTCTAATTTACATCTATGTCTATATCTACATCTATACTCTGCAAAACAGCGTGAAGTGCATGGCAGAGGATGCGTCCCATTGTGCAAGTTATTAGGGTTTGTGCCCGTTCCATTCACGCATGGAGGATGGGAAGAATGATTCTTTGAATGTCTCTCTGCGTGCTATAACTATTCTAATCTTATCCTCACGATTCCTATGTGAGTGACACGTAGGGGGTTGCAGTATATTCTAGAGTCACAGTTTAAGGGCGATTCTTGAAACTTTGTTATTAGATTTTCTCGGGAGAGTTTACATCTATCTTTAAGTGTCTGCCAGTTACATTCCTTCAGTATCTCTATGATACTCTTTGATGGACCAAACAAACCTGTGACCATTCCTGCTGCCATTTTCTGTATATTTTCAATGTCCTCTGTTATTCTTATTTGCTACGGGTCCCAAACACTTGAACAGTGTTCTAGAACAGGTCGCATGAGTGATTTGTAAGCAATCTCTTTTGTAAATTCATTGCACTTCCCCAATACCAGCAAACCGAAGTGTACCATCTGCTTTACCCACAACTCAGCCTATGTGTCATTCCGTTTCATATCCTCACAAAATGTTACAGATAGGTATTTGTAGGAGTTGGCCGATTCCATCAGTGACTCATCAATATTATTGTCATAGGATACTACGCTTTTCCGTTTTGATAAGTGCACAGTTTTAGATTTTTCAACATTTAAACAGGCTGCCAGTCTTTGCACCACTTTGAAATCTTATCACGATCTGACTGAATATTTATGCAGCGTCTTCCAGACAGTACTTCGTTATAGATAGCTGCGTCATCAGCAAAAAGTCTGAGGTTAATTTTAATATCGCCTGCAAGGTCATTAACATACACATGAACAGCAATGGTCCCAACACACTTCCCTTACGTGTGGAAATACATGCTATCAGACAAAAATCTGTCGAATATCAATAATGCACAATGGAATATCTGTACATAGAGAAAATTCATTTAATTAGCAATAGCATTTTCGAGTAACACGGTATTATTTACGTAATAGAGTCGTTATTTCAACTCAAAAATTTGTCAGTAGAAAGGACAACAGTACGGGAATTATTAATTCTAGTGTTACAGGTACCAATAGTAGACTGCCCAGTGATTTATGCTTCATTTTAATTTACATGTCCCTTTCACTTCCGCCACGCATTATATCTGAAAGAACTTAAATTACGACGAAATCTTCCATTCCACAATTCAGTTATTTGTGTGGTATAGAAAAAAAATGGCATTCTCATAAAACAAACTGAGTATCTTTCTCACCATCTGATTGCATTATGGCCACGTTTTAGTCGCATATTTCTATGCGCAATAACTTGCACCTTAATGGAATATTACACGCGCCACTGGACGCCTCAACAGAACCATTTAAAATTAATGGAGGTTTTTTTACTCATTATCGAGCTCTCGCTGGTCGTCCAGGAGGCCGGGCGCGGTTAACGGCGGCTTTATTTACGGTACACATGACGGTCCTCCTGAATAACTGCCCGCCTGACGCTAAATCCCGTTCTTAAGGAACAGAGGAGCCGCTAACGTGGTTACCACTGCGCAACCGGCCGAATGTTCATCCCGCCGAGAAATTTCTTGCCTGACTTACTGCAGCTGTCCCGTTGTAACGTGATGAACTAAAACCCTTTTACGATACGTAGGAGTCGATGAATTTTCTCTCCTCGTTTTTCAGGGGAAGCGTCGTTTGTCCATAGAGGTTATACAATTTCAATTACTCGTGTTCCAAAGAACAGATTACGGAAATAGAGACATTGAATGACTTTTTTTATCATCGATCAAAATACGCTGATGACGTCGTGTTAGTGTTATCGGTGCCATCAAAACATAAAAAGTACGTATTGAAGAAATGCCATTTGCATTATTTCGTTACTATTTCGGTACGCCAGAGTGGAACTAGATTCACAACTTTGGGTCGGAGTAAGGTGGTCTGGCACAGAAAATCCCGTTATGGGCGTGAAATTCCTTAGAACTGGTCTTGTATTCGAACGAAGTTGTAATATCGGCAGTTATCCTCGCTGAATTACCTTTACCTTATCTCATTATGTTTAATAGCAGTGGCACAGCGTCACGGTATCATGTCGACAGTTTTGTTTGCTGTAATGACGTGTCACAAGTTATATTATATACTCAGGCATCGCCTGTAATATGCAACTGGTGCTTTTTAACGGAGATCTTTCAGCGTCACTTTAATGTACTGTGACTACCCCCTCTTAGTTTTGAATGTTTTGACACTGACGAGTTCAAACTAAAACGTATCGTGGCGCACCGTTGGGCAGTATTAGGACTTAGCGTGGTATGACGTGCATACTTATATTTTAGGATATAAAGAAAATGTTCTTCTAATAATTTCCGGGTATGCAACCGGATCCCGTCGACATTCTGCAACGATATTTCGGCCCAGAGACGTCCGGCCATCATCAGGTGAGTACACAACTACTGAAGAGCCCAGGTGCAGTCGCGGTATTTATGCCGAATCTCGCGCATGCGAAATGTACTGGCATCCTACAGCGCATGCGTCAGGTGTTGACATGCGCAGCATAGCCGAGTTGTACGTGCTGCCCTCGGTGGTGAAAATAAAGGTTCATCTAGTCATTGAGTATCGAATGACACTGTCGATTCCGCTGTGATTGTATAATTTTAATAACAGGATTCCAATTTTTATCCAGCTGAAAGCCGTTGTCACGATTTATAAGATTATTGGCAAGACGTATTTCCACTGATTCCTTGATTACGGAATCCCGAAAACCGGAAACCGAGGCTAAAATTTTTGTTCCATTGTATTCCATTGAATGTCCCAATGAAATACAGTGCTCTGCTACAGCCGATTTTGACGGTTGCCGCAGACGGGTGTATCTTTCATGTTCTATACATCGTTCATGGACAGTTCTTGTCGTCTGGCCAATATATGCAGAGCCACATTCACAGGGAATTTTGTAGACGCCTGCTTTCTTCAGTTGTAAATCGTCTTTAACGGATCCAACCAGGGCCCGGTTCTTCGCTGGTCTGGGTGTTGTGTGTTGTCCTTAGGTTAGTTAGGTTTAAGTAGTTCTAAGTTCTAGGGGACTGATGACCACAGATGTTAAGTCCCATAGTGCCCAGACCCATTTGAACCATTTGAACCATCTTTGCTGGTGGACGGAAGATAATCTTGATTTTATTTTTCTTCAGTAATTGACCTATTTTCGAAGACACATTCCCGGCGTATGGAAGGAACGCAGTTGACTTAAAGTCGTCATCTGCGTCTTCAGTGCGTTGCTTCTTGTTACGATAGTTGCGCATGGCCTTCCTTATTTGGCGAGAAGTGTAGCCATTCTCTTTGGAAACCTTCTCCAAGTGTTCTAATTCTGCGTGGAGGTTTTCATCATCCGATATTATATGCGCTCGATGTATTAAGGTACTGAGAACACCGGCTGTTTGTGCTGGGTGATGGCAGCTTGACGCCTGGAGATACAGATCTGTGTGAGTCGGTTTCCTGTACACAGAATGTCCTAATGACCCATCAATTTTACGGCGTACTAACAAGTCTAGAAATGGTAAAGTGCCCTCTTTTTCAATCTCCATCGTAAATTTGATGTTCTCATGTAATGAGTTTAAGTGATGAAGGAATTTCTCCAGTTCCTGTCTGCCATGAGGCCATACAGCAAAAGTATCATCTACGTACCGCCAGAAGACCGTAGGCTTTAAAACAGCAGACTCAAGTGCTTTCTCCTCGAAGTCCTCCATAAAGAGATTATCTACCACAGGCGACAAAGGGCTCCCCATGGCGACGCCGTCTGTTTGTTCAAAGAATTCGTCATTGAATAAAAAGTACGTTGAGGAGAGTATATGTTCAAACAAGGCCGTCATTTCTGCACTGAATAAGTTACCAATCAGATGTAATGATTCCATTAAAGGTACTTTCGTAAAAAGTGAGACCACATGAAAGCTGACTAATAAATCCGAGCTGCTAAGCTTAACTTCCTTCAAGCGACTGACAAAATCCTCGGAATTACGTATATGGTGGCAACACTTACCCACATACGGCTTTAGTAATGAGGCCAGATATTTTGCTGTAGAATAGGTCGCAGCACCAATATTACTCACTATTAATCGTAGTGGGGCACCATCCTTGTGTATCTTCGGAAGACCGTAGAGTCTTGGTGGTACTGCATTGTGTGGTCTCAATCTCTTGATAACTTCTTCAGGTAGAGAACAGTCGTTCAAAAGGGTAGTAGTTTTCCTTGATATTCGGCTTGTTGGGTCCTTTTCAATTCTACGGTACGTAGAATCATTTAGCTGACAATATATCTTCTCGTCGTAGGCTTCTCTTGTCAGAAGAACTGTGGCGTTACCCTTATCCGCAGGCAGTACGACTGTGCTAGTATTTCATTGGGACATTCAATGGAATACAATGGAACAAAAATTTTAGCCCCGGTTTTTGGCATTCCGTAATCAAGGATCATTGGAAATACGTCTTGCCAATAATCTTATAAATCGTGATAACGGCTTTCAGCTGGATAAAAATTGGAATCCTGTTATTAAAATTATACAATCACAGCGGAATCGACAGTGTCATTCGATACTCAATGATTAGATGAACCTTTATTTTCACCACCGAGGGCAGCACGTACAACTCGGCTATGCTGCGCATGTCAACACCTGACGCATGCGCTGTAGGATGCCAGTACATTTCGCATGCGCGAGATTCGGCATAAATACCGCGACTGCTCCTGGGCTCTTCAGTAGTTGTGTACTCACCTGATGATGGCCGGACGTCTCTGGGCCGAAATATCGTTGCAGAATGTCGACGGGATCCGGCTGCATACCCGGAAATTATTAGAAGAAGAAATACGCCGGGAAAATATCAGAAGTCACAAAGAAAATGTTGTTGAGAAACAAGATTATGTGTAAAGGATGTTTCGAAAAGAATGACCTGATTTCAAAACTCCATTTTGATTGACAAAATCATACTGCAAACATGGGATGCACTGCGAAATACTCACAAAATCTTTAAGTCTTAGCCACGTTATTACAGAGGCCCTATGTGTCCCTTAGCAGCAGCAGTAGCAACGACTAGACGCTACAGACGATAGCTGAATTCTGTTTACACAGAAGTTATGGTGGCTGTTATTCTGTTCTTCTATGTCACAAGGTAAACAAGAGATGAACTCACGTTCCTTCACACATTCCCATAAGAAAAAATCGCATGGTTTGAGGTTTCGCGATACTAGAGGTCAAGAATGCAAGGCAGTGTCTCTAAATCTTGTGCGACCTATCCAGCGTTGACCTATCTTCATGTGCTGCAGAACTGGATTTTTGCACAGCTTCAGGAGGATTCCCATGACTTCTCTTTCCAACGGGAGAGAGCTCCACCACACTGGCACAACAACGTACCTCACTTTCTCAAGGACACGCTGCCTCAACACTGGACAGGGAGCACGGGACACCGAGACACTGCCCTGGATTTTTGGCCTCCAAGATCCCCAGACATGACATCATGTGATTTTTCTCGTGGGGATATGTGAAGGAAAGTGTGTTCATCTACCCTTTACCTCGTGACATAGCAGAAGTGAAGAACAGAATAATAGTCGCCATAACTGTGGTAAAAGCAGATATATTGTGTAAAGTTCTTGACGAATGTAGCTATCGTCTAGAGCTTATTCGTGCTGCTCCTGGTACACGCATAGAGCATAGAATAGATAAAACTTTAAGATTTTGTGAGCATTTTTCAATTCATTCCATGTATATAATTTTCTCTTATGAATCAATCTGGAGTTTTGAAATCAGATCTTTTTTTATTTCTTTTTTTTATTTATTTATTGTTCCGTGGGACCAAATTGAGGAGAAATCTCCATGGTCATGCAACGAGCCAACACATGAAATTATAACACGATAGTAGAAACAGATAAAATGAAATATAAAAAACATATTCAGGCGACAAGTCTTAAGTTTAAATAAAGAAAATCAACAATGTAACACTGGAATTTGCTTAATTTTTTAGCTCTTTCAGGAGCTCCTCGACAGAATAGAAGGAATGAGCCATGAGGAAACTCTTCAGTTTACACTTAAAAGAGTTTGGGCTACTGCTAAGATTTTTGAGTTCTTGTGGTAGTTTATTGAAAAGGGATGCAGCAGAATACTGCACTCCTTTCTGCACAAGAGCCAAGGAAGTGCATTCCACATACAGATTTGATTTCTGCCTAGTATTAACTGAGTGAAAGCTGCTAACTCTTTTTAAAACATCTTGTATGTCTTCTATTATTGATACGATAAATTTTTTATTTAATTGTACAACATTGCTAATGAAAATATAAATTTCTGAAACCAGTCTGCGAATAGAATTGAAGGAAAAAGGACTGTTATAGGCCTTCTTTTGATCTTAATTTACATAAACGAATATGGGACAATGTAAGCAGCCATCTTTTGGTTACGAATGATACCGTGGTTTACAGCGTAGTGAAGTCATCAAAACAAATTACAAAATGACTTAGACAAGATGTCTGAATCGTGCAAAAATTGCGAATTGATCATGAACAGTGAAAACTGCGAGGTTCATCATATGATTACTGAAAGAATTCCATTAAACTTCGGTTACGCAGTAAATCATACAAATTTAAAGATGTCGATGCAACTAATTATAGAGATATCGTAATTACGAACAACTTTTGTTGGAACTATCAGGTTATAAATGTTGTGGAGAATGTCTGATTTGCAGAACAATGTGCAAGAATCTACTAAAGTGACTGCCTATATTGCGTGTGTACGTCATCTTCAGGCGGCCTGCTATGCGGTATGGAATCCTTACTGTATGGGACTGACGGAGGACATAGAAAAAGTTTAAAGAAGGGCAGTTCGTTTTATATTCTCATGAAACACGGGAAGCAGCATTGCACATACAACAGGTGAGCTGGGGTGACAATCATTAAAATAGATGCTTTTTTTGTTTCCGTGAGATTTTTCGAGAAAACATTAATGAGTAACTTTCACTCCCGAACGCACAGATATTTTGCTGACGAGTACCTACATATGTTGAAATAACCATGGTGATAAAATCAGGAGAAATCAGTGGTGGCTTGGAAAGATTTTGATGTTGAATTTTTCTGCGTGCTATTCGAGAAAGGAACGAAAGTATAATACTACGAAAGTGGATCTAAGATCACTCTGCCAAACTCTTAAGTGTGAATTGCAGAGTAGTGATGTAGATATAGATGAGGATATACTTAAATTTTATCTGTTCTGATTTTTCTCCACTCCCCCCCCCCCCCCCCCCTCCAATAAAAAGCGGGAAACCCAACCAGTGCATCCACAACACAGAAATACACCAAGAGACATTGACGGCAAAAATTAAATCATTGACAAACACGAGACTGGATGCCACATGGTGTTGCGGGCGATAAGAAAAATATATAAGCAAATGAAAGACGAAAGGTTGGACAAACTGCCTATTGGCTTCTGTCTCGGGTTCTCCGGACGACGTTCATCTGATGTTTTTACTGACGTTTCGCCAGCACGAGTGGCTGGCATTGTCAAAGCTTCACCATCCATTGCCAGTTCACCACCGGCAATGGAGGGTGAAGCTTTGACAACACCAGCCACTCGTGATGGCGAAACGTCAGTAAAATCATCAGATGAACGTCGGCCGAAGAACCCGAGACAAAAGCCAATAGGCAGTCTGTCAACAAGTGGCCACGAAAGCCGTAACGATTTTGTACGAAAGGGTTTCATTATAGCAACGACAAGATTGGAAAATGAGGATATCCACTGACATTAGCGATTTTGATAAAGGGCAGATCGCTATGGAGCAGCGTCTGGAAACGAACATCCAGGAAACGTCGAAACTACTCGGCTGTTCATTGTACTATTTGCAGAATTCATGCAAAGTTCGGTGAAACCATGACTGGGCAACGAGGTGTTGGACGTGGACGCCTCATCACAGAGCGTGGTGTTAACAGGCTTGTCTGCTCTGTAAAGCAGCAGATCTGGCGACGCAGTACAACACTAACACAGACAGAATCTTTCGGATTAAGATGTTCGGCGAGCAGGGTTGAAAAATGGCTCTGCAGCAGACGAACCGTTCGTGATTCCATGTAGATCCCACGATTTCACTTGTTACGATTATAGTGGGCACGTGAGCATCAAGACTAACCGAGGATCAATGTAAACGTGCCGCTCGGTCGAACGAATCACATTTCTTGTTATATCAATCTGAAGATAGTGTCCTGAAGCGCACTCATCCAGATGAACGGCTGCTCCAGATAATACAGAGTGTAGCTAAAAGTCCTCTATAGGCTTTGAGGACGGGTTCCTTACACCAAAATAAGAAAAATGTATGTAATACGCAATCGTTCTAAAAAGTATACCTTAAGAGCTATGATGCTCTCGCCCATCTTCGCTACTGTTGAACACATCTCTTCTATTCAACAAGTGCTCTTAAGTAAGCATTTGAGAGATCATGTTTATCACCTTTTTTGGGTTGGCAGATACCATCTCTTCCCAAGATATAGAAAGCAGCGAGCTAGCATTGGAAGAGTATCAAAAAAGGACACGTGCTTGTAGCTCTTGAGGTATGCATCTTATAACCCATGTTTAAAAGGCTTTTTTTTCTTGTTTTTGTGTAAGGCACTTGTCCTCAAAGTCTGTAAAAGGAATCTAGTTACCCCCGTATTGTGGACACCACGGACGCAGACCGGTGGAGACAGTTGTGTGCTTATTGGGGGAGATTAACCTCGGCTTCCATGGGAATTGTGGTAGTAGTCGAGGGCATTAAAACAACTTGGACTAAGTGAACACTGTTGCGGCCTATATGTATTATTTAATGCTGGCTGTATTCCCCGACGGTGACAGCATCTTCCAGCACGGTAGCTACATCCACATCACTATTCTGTATATCACATCCAAGAGCTTAACAGAGAGTTCACATTTGCAGACTACTTCTCTGCCATTCCATTTTCGAATAGTGAGGGTGAAAAATGAACATCTAAATCTTCTCGTGCGACCTCTGATTTCTATTAACTTTACAGTGGCCGATTCTCCCTTTGTATGTAGGAGACAAGCAAATGTTTTCATATTCTGAGGAGAAAGTTTGTGATTCAAATTTTGTGAAAAGATGTCACCGCAACGAAAAACACCTTTGTTTCAATGGTTGTCAGCGCAGCTCATATATCATATGTGTGATACTTTCCCGTATTTCGCGATATGACCAAACGAGCTGCCCTTCGATGAACGTTTTCGATGACTTCCGTCAATCCTACATGGTAAGGATCCTACACCGTGCAGCAGTACTCAAGGAGAGAAAGATCAAGCGTAGTTTAGGCAGTCTCTTTAGTAGATTTGTAGTGCGTTCTAGATGCTCTGTGTCTGAAGTGCAAAATCTTGTTACAGTGATTAAAGAAGTACAATTACTCAATTTAATGTCTTGTCCACTATTTTTGCCTGTTCTGATCCCCATGAAACACATGTGGGCCGCGCGGGATTATCCGAGCGGAGCCGGCCGCGGTGGTCTACCGGTTCAGGCGCTCCGTCCGGAACCGCGAGACTGCTACGGTCGCAGGTTCGAATCCTCCCTCGGGCATGGATGTGTGATGTCCTTAGGTTAGTTAGATTTAAGTAGTTCTAAGTTCTAGGGGACTGATGACCACAGATGTTAAGTCCCATAGTGCTCAGAGCCAAAAAAAAAATTGTATCCGAGCGGTCTTGAGTGCTGCAGTCAGGGACTGTGCGGCTGGTCCCGGCGGAGGTTCGAGTCCTCCCTCGGGCATGTGTGTGTGTGTTTGTCCTTAGGATGATTCAGGTTAAGTAGAGTGTAAGCATAGGGACTGATGACCTTAGCAGTTGAGTCCCATAAGATTTCACACCCATTTAAACACATGTGGGATGCTATTGGGCGATAGGTACCCACCTACGAACCACTGGCCCGTAATTTATGGGAATTGCGTGACCTGTACGTAGACACCCTGCGCCACACACTTCCGGAAATCTACCAACGACTTGTAGAATCCATGACAAGCATGATCGCTACACCACTGCGTTCACGAGGTGGATCTACACGGTATTAATCACGTGACTATAATTTATTCTCTCATCGCTACATGTGTATAAGGAAAGAACAGTCAACACAACATATTTATGAGCCGTACGGCAAAGATCGATAACTAGTGCCACGATCCGGGATTCCATAGATTTTAATTCGTAGAGTGTCTGCCCCTAGGAGGCGCTCATGGTGAGCGGACACCTCTTATGCTGACAGGAGCGAGAGGAGGCTTTCAGTCTGGAGGAGGACATTCTCGCTCGAAGAGGACAGTCCGCCTCGAGATTCAAGTTTTCCACCAGCGAGAACGGACACGCAACCTGAGTTAGCATTGGAGAGTGGCCGATCAAAGTAACGCCCGGGGTACGTTAGATTAATAGCACCCCGTCAGCCGGGAAGTGGACAGGAGGTTGTGGAGGGAGCAGCTCATGGAGTACGGCCGCAACACCAATGCGAGTGTGCTATCCCCGGCAAGGCCGCTGCCGAAAGACTATACCGGACAAGCGCTGTTTTGAACAGTTTTAAAACTGTGGGAACTGCCATGAAAGCAGCACGCTTCAGCATCTGCTTTTGTTGGGCATGTTATGTGACTGAAACCTATTAATGTTCAGATTTTTATACTGTTGTGTTAGCTACATTCAAGCGGCTGCTCTAAGGGCTGTTTTGTTAAACCAGTGTTAATTTGAAATATTCGAAGGTTCAGTGTATTAATCAGAGGCACAGCTCAATCTCTAATGGTGCACACTTATTCATGAGTTTTATTCTGGTTCTCTCTATTTAATAATAAGCTATTGGTGTTACTTAAATTCTGATGCTATTATGCACTAAATATAGTTTTACTTCTAGGTCGAGATTAATTTGTTTAGCATTAATAATTTGTCTTGCTAATTGTGTTCTGCTTGTTCATGAGCAAATTGTGTCAGCACTGAGAAACCGACGTATGTTTGGAACTGTCTCGAACATTGGCAAACTGTACTGTTCCTTCGTTCAACAGTTGGCTTGGTGCGTTACCTCGCAAACTTGATATTAGCCTATTAATTGAGCTCTGTTGAGTACTGTTGTATAGTGTCATTTCAGGGAAAGGCGGTTGATTTTATCCTATGTCATAGTCTTGAAACACTTTTTCAGGGTGTTACGTATATGTTCTGGAGCTGCTTGGTGTTTGCGATATCCGAGCAGTGTGTGCTTTGGCTCGTCCAGACTAGCGGGCGTCGCCCGGGCTTGAATCCTGTATCCCGATGTGTCCCTGGGGAACGAGCCTTCTGCTCTGCAGAAGCAGCTGGTCTTTGTAATTGCACTGTCAAATTATTACTTTCTTTGTCTATTTATCGCATCATTGGAAGACCGATTAAGCTGTGTTAATGCACCGAATGATGTTCAATTCCCCATTGCACGGTCCTTCCACTCCCCGAGCAACTACTGACGGCTGCCCACGTATCAGTTTAGAAAGAGGAAGATCTAGAAACATAGCAACCAGATCCTGAGCAGCCTGCTAAATAGCGGCATCCAAACTTACACTGAAGAGCCAAAGAAACTGATACACCTCCCTAATATCGTGTAGGGCCCCCGCGAGCACGCAGAAGTGCCGCAAAACGACGTGACATGGACTCGACTGATGTCCGAAGTAGTGCTGAAGGGAACTGACACTATGTATCCTGCAGAGTAAGAGGGGGTGGTGAACTCTTTTGCAGAGCACGTTGCAAAGCATCGCAGATATGGTCAATAATGTTCACGTCTATGGAGTTTGGCGTTTAAATTTATAAGAGTGTTCCTGGAGCCACTCTGTAGCGATTCTCGACTTGTGGGGTGTCGCATTGTCCTGCTGGAATTGCCCAAGTCCGTCAGAATGCGCAATGGATATGAATGGATGCAAGTGATCAGACAGGATGCTCACGTACGTGTCATCTGCCAGAGTCGTATCTACACGTATCAGGGGCCCCATATCACTCCAGCTGCAAACGCCCCACACCGTTACAGAGCCTCTCACAGCTTGAACAGTCCCCTGCTGACATGCAGAGTCCATGGAATCATGAGGTTGTCTCCATACCCCATCAGCTAGATAAAATTTGAACCGAGACTCGTCAGACCAGGCAACATGTTTCCAGTCATCAACAGTCCAATGCAGTTGACGCGCGGGAGAATCCCTACTTCATCCCTACCTCGGAGATGCTGCCCCTTCGCTCGTGCGCCGACTATAGCACCGTGTTCAAACACACTTAAATCTTGATAAGTTGCCATTGCAGCAGCAGTAACCGATCTAACGACTGCAACAGACACTTGTTGTCTTATATAGGTGTTGCAGACCGCAGCGCCGTATACTGCCTGTTTACATATTTCTGTATTAGAATACGCATGCCTATACCAGTTTCTTTGGCTCTTCAGTGTAGAATACACCGCTGAAATATTGTGAGTGGACAGTCCGTTGTAGCTATGAAGAGGCAGGCAGGCAGGCAGGCAGCCCGATGGTAGCCGTCAGGCTGCTGTTTTCCGAAGGCTGAGGCCACTCTTCGTAAATCCTGTACGGAGTGCTCGGTGGGCAGCGCGCGCCCACTTCATGGCGCAGGCGGTGTTTACGGCGGGCGCTAAACAGAGTGCCACGCGGCCCGACAGCTGCCTATCTGTCCCACACAGCGGTGCCTCCGCTTCATTCCCCTCGAATTAGGCGCTGACACTTACTCTCCGCCAACAGTCCAACAGTGCCTCTTAGGATGTCTGTCGAAGTGAAAGTTATATAGACCTGTAACTATGTAATTACACTCGTTCTGGAAATGCGTTATGGAGAACGTATGTCTGATGCCCGCAGCTGCCGGTACTAATGTTATCGACAGCTCGCTCTCGTAAAATGTATGCATGCAAAGGGACCAACTATACAAGGTGAACATTGGCAATATCGACAAAGAGCAAGGACGGTTTCCTGACCGGAAATGGAGGAATGAGGGTGTTAACCTGCAGAAGGTGCTATGAAAATGTGTCCAGGAATGCATCGTTGCCACGGTAGAGAGCGCTGACGAATAAAAAAAATTGTTCAAATGGCTCTGAGCACTATGGGACTTAACATCTGAGGTCATCAGTCCCCTAGAACTTAGAACTACTTAAACCTAACTAACCTAAGGACATCACACACATCCATACCCGAGGCAGGATTCGAACCTGCGACCGTAGCGGTCGCGCGGTTCGAGACTGAAGCGCCTTTAACCGCGTGGCCACACTGGCCGGCTGACGAATAAAAGTTCCTCTGACCGCATGCCTTGTGTTCCTTTAGTGTGCCTTGTGTTCCTTTAGTGTTGATTGACGTGGTGTAGTGTAAGCAGCAGAACGGTGCGTATTGGTGCCAGGAGCAAACACAAACGGTGTTTGTATACGGCTAAGCAGATGGAAACGGTTGAGAGGCAGCACGGCTATTCCAAAACTAGTACCCTCACAGACACCAGCACACCACACAACATTTCAATCTCTTTTTGTGCTTTTGTGTGAACAGACAGATGAACAGGCAGGGAGGCGGCGGGCTGTGCATATATCACATTTGGAGGACGGGGTTCTACAGAACGTTATAGAAGCCCGTCCGCTATCATGATTTAAACCAAAGTACGATTATGTGAATCCTGCATGACAACCGCTACTGTCCCTGTCACCTGCAACGAGTCCAAGGATTATCAGCAGCAGGTTTAGAGCTTCTGGAAGGATTTCTGTCATCAGGAATCCATGATGCGAGCTGTGAATGAATATACTGCATCCAGTAAGTGCCGCTTTGAACATCTGCCGTGTCTTGGATGCGATGCAGCTCTTTACAGTGTTGCGGGACTATCTGTGCACGTCATACATTTCCTGACGCATGTTCATAGGACCTTTTTTCCTACACTTCCAGTCAGGATTGCACCCCTGCAGATCACGCTGTAGGTATCACGCCTTTCACAGACTAGACTAATAATTATTCTTAATTTCCGAATTAGTATATTTGTCGATAAGGGTTTTCTTCCTCCATTTATTCCTATCTTTTATAAGTTTCTTAATTTCCGAATATCACGCTGATTTTAAATTTACAATATTCGCTTTGTGGGCGGCTTTCTTTATGCAAAAACGAAAGCGCAGCTCTGAGGGAGGAGGTGCCGTGAATCGTACCTCGACAGCTCCGTCGCTATGATCTTTTTTCCATAAAAGGCAAAGTTCTGCTTTCGAGCCCCTGCAGGTACTCAGTTTTAGTCTAATCGGATTCCGTTTGGTATCTTATCCCCATTTATTTTTGTATCCTTACTGCACTGCACAACAGTGCAAACGTCTACGGTATACTCTGAGTGACTTACTTAAACACGAACTTGACCCACACTCCCGCTACTTGTTGCTGATAACCATAATGCCTACTTTACTCTTCGGACAAGAGTTAGAATTCAGTATTGCTCTGTTCTGTATCGAGATACTTTTTCAGGCAGTATAGCTATACGTGAACAGTGATATTTAGTCGGATGGATAGGTTTAGTTATCTGATATGTACCTTGATTAAGGTTTCACTTAATGCTGTGGTAGAGCAGGACAATGACGCGTCATCATCATGTCCTTGGGCCTTAGTCCCACTTCAACTCAATGTCGGCCTGCTTACAGGCTATGTACTTGATATCGAGAAGTATCGCGTAAATAGTATAATATTGTGGCAAACCATGTGAAAATACATGTGTTCTTGTACTCCCAGAGTCTGGTGATGTGTGTAGAAAAGCAAACAAGCAAGCGGGTCCGATCCAGAAATACTGACACCTTTGTGCCAAGGAGAGCCGACCTCGAATTTGTAGAACAGGTCTGAGAGTGACTTCAGTGGATGACTTGTGACCTTCAGTTGCAGGAAAGTATCTAGTGCTGCAAGAAGTATACAGTGCTGTCTCTCATCACGGCATATGTACGAGTGTCTGGTGGTCGATAGCCATACAAATGATGTAAAAGGGGAGATTTGGTATGGTGCAGAATATGAATTGTATGTTTACTACATCGATGTGATACGCAGTGACATATATTGCCAGCGTGGAAAAGTTGAAATGTCTCTGAGTACTATGGGACTTAACATCTGAGATCATCAGTCCCCTAGAACTTAGAACTACTTAAACCTAACTAACCTAAGGACATCACGCATATCCATGCCTGAGGCGGGATTCGAACCTGCGACCGTAGCAGTCGCACAGTTCCAGACTGAAGCAACTAGAACCATTCGGCCACACCAGCTGGCCCCAGGGTGGAGATCGGTTTCACTCTCTAATATTCAAGCTTCCGCTCTCAGTGGAGAGTGGTGTAATTGAGTAAGAGTCTTTCTGTATGGGACGATGTGTTGGCCACTTTGCAGGGTTTATTTGTAGGTGCAAAATGGTGTTGTGTACAAAAGAGATTTTTGCCGCTGAAAGTCTCATCTGCAGAAAGAAAAGAAGAGGCGGACAGTGCTTCCACACCAGTGGCATCAGTAATTAATTGGGTAAATTCAATAAGAGCCTATCATAATGCTCTATCCATCACAAGACATCCCTAGTGCCAGGACATAGGAGTCTCTACAAACTGATTCGAACAAGATGGAGGCAAGGTACAGGGTTATTACAAATGATTGAAGCGATTTCACAGCTCTACAATAACTTTATTATTTGAGATATTTTCACAATGCTTTGCACACACATACAAAAACTCAAAAAGTTTTTTTAGGCAATCACAAATGTTCGATATGTGCCCCTTTAGTGATTCGGCAGACATCAAGCCGATAATCAAGTTCTTCCCACACTCAGCGCAGCATGTCCCCATCAATGAGTTCGAAAGCATCGTTGATGCAAGCTCGCAGTTCTGGCACGTTTCTTGGTAGAGGTGGTTTAAACAGACTTCCTGGCAGATTAAAACTGTGTGCCCGACCGAGACTCGAACTCGGGACCTTTGCCTTTCGCGGGCAAGTGCTCTACCAACTGAGCTACCGAAGCACGACTCACGCCCGGTACTCACAGCTTTACTTCTGCCAGTACCTCGTCTCCTACCTTCCAAACTTTACAGAAGCTCTCCTGCGAACCTTGCAGAACTAGCACTCCTGAAAGAAAGGATATTGCGGAGACATGGCTTAGCCACAGCCTCGGGCACACAGTTTTAATCTGCCAGGAAGTTTCCTGCAGAGTGAAAATCTCATTCTGGAGGTTTAAACACTTTACCATTAAGAAAAAATGTTACTTCATCACTGAAAACAAGTTTCGCACTGAAAGCATCCTCTTCCATGAGCTGTTGCAACCGCGCCGAAAATTCAAAGCGTTTGACTTCGTCATCGGGTGTCAGGGCTTGTAGCAATTGTAAACGGTAAGGCTTCTGCTTTAGCCTTTTCCGTAAGATTTTCCAAACCGTCGGCTGTGGTACGTTTAGCTCCCTGCTTGCTTTATTCGTCGACTTCCACGGGCTACGCGTGAAACTTGCCCGCACGCGTTCAACCGTTTCTTCGCTCACTGAAGGCTGACCCGTTGATTTCCCCTTACAGAGGCATCCAGAAGCTTTAAACTGTGCATACCATCGCCGAATGGAGTTAGCAGTTGGTGGATCTTTGTTGAACTTCGTCAAGTGTCGTTGCACTGTTATGACTGACTGATGTGAGTGCATTTCAAGCACAACATACGCTTTCTCGACTCCTGTCGCCATTTTGTCTCACTGCATTCTTGAGCGCTCTGGCAGCAGAAACCTGAAGTGCGGCTTAAGCCGAACAAAACTTTATGAGTTTTTCTACGTATCTGTAGTGTGTCATGACCATATGTCAATGAATGGAGCTACAGTGAATTTATGAAATCGCTTCAATAATTTGTAATAGCCCTGTATATATGGAGAGTTCTGAGAAAGCAAGTGTTGAAAGACAAGTTGAAGCAGCCAATCCATCTCTGGCAGGGATGCCATCACTCATCTGCCACTGTGACATTAGGATATCTCCAGACCAGTACTTGTAGGATACCGAAAATTCACGCCATTTTTCTCTTCTGAAGGACAGTGCTTTGTATTCTGTTTGCATAATTGTTCTGATTCCCCCCCCCCCCCATTTGTGCTTAGACAGCGCTCTCTTTAGAAACAACAAGAATGCTTTTATGATTAACGGGGTTTTCGCTCGTGTGAACAGACATGATGAAGGCTTTTAGCGGTGAGAACATTCAACGTTTCTGAGATGTATGTTGACAGCAGGACGTCGCAATTTCCAAGAAGGGAACACATGATGTCTCATTAGGATTACCAGGAAGAAACCAATCAGTGTTATTCTGGGCTATTTTTGTTAACAGGTCCTGGTCGCTGTGTGAACAATTTGCAGCGATGCCTCAGCCATGCTGGTAATCATGCATGCACGGCTAGATGCAGCTCACATGTCAAATTAGGATCAATAGGAACAATGCAGCCTGTGCTATCCTGAGAATGATTGTGTGGTCCAGAGGGTGACTTGGTGCTTTTTTAAATACACATGTCACATCGCTATAACACTCGTAGAACTCTAACTGTAGATATGACTTTCACCTGCTGTCAGCAGCAGCGTGATAGCACTAGCTTGTGTCCAGCTGACCCTGCAAAGCGTATGCGTTCATTGCAACAGTTCGCTGATACATTGCGTTTTTACATGCACTAAGTGTTTGGGCAGTACATTGTTTTTGGGTGTATAAGCGTTGTGAGTATGTTTGAGTGGCGTTACACATCCATTACTTTTGGACAGTTTATGAGTTTGTCTATTGCATTATTTTCTGAGTAGGTCTGTAGGCTGTGCAGTGCATGGTTTCAGCAGTTGATGATCAGCAAGCATGTCTGCAGAGCGATTTTAATGCATTATTTTGACAATTTAGGAGTTGTTTGCAGCTCTGCACAGAAGTGTACTGCATTATTTCGGTAATTTACGAGTTGTTTGCATGTGTGCATGCTATGCATTGTGACGCCAAGCATTTTAGGGCGATTGTTTTGTACCAGTGTAATAAATATTCTATGTCAAATCCTTCCGTAAAGGAATTGCTCGAAAATAAATAAAGTACACTCCTCCCTCTCTCCAGCAGCCCAGCACAGGCTGAGTCATTTTCCCACTATTTTTTCCCTCCAGACCGACATGGGATGAACTTGCACTCAGATGGCAGTATTGTGTGCTAGCTCAGTTGGACTGCAGACCTCATGTGGACACGGTGGATGGAGCTACTGCCTCAAACTGTTTAAATAAAGACTGCCTACAAAATAGAGACTTACGTCCATCCTATCCAGCAGTCCAGCACAAACTGAGTCCTTTTCCTGCCATATTTCCTCCTCCAGACCACCATCTTGGATTACATCACAGAAGGGACAATAGTGCACTCTGGTGGTGGTACTGTGTATTAGGTCAGTTGGACTCTGGACGTCGGGGTGAACACACTTGATTGTGGTACTGCCTTTAATTGGTAAAATAAAGACTGAAAATAAAGACTTACGTCCATCCTTTCCAGCACAGACTGAATCATTTGCCTGCCAATTCCTGGGAAGAGGTGCGGTCGGATGACTTAAGGTAGTGGAGATAGCCCAATTGACATTTTTCTCTGCCATTTTCTAAGGTTAGAGGAGGTACCCATGGCGTGTTGCATTGTTCTAATGGAATTTGAACTTCCCGCCAATTTCTGGGGAAGGGGAGAGGAGGGGGGAGGGGAAGGGGTTAGGTTACTGGAGGTAGCTCAATCGACCTATTCTCCCACCAAGATTGGAACTTCCCACCTTGATACCATTGCAGTGTTGCCATATCTATCGCCGCCAACTTGGATCCGCCATATTGAATAAATCTGGCAACAATTTTTCTTATGTTTCCTTTACTGCTTGCTCACTATACAGATTGAACAACATTGGGGACAGGCTACAACCCTGTCTTTCTCCGTTCCCAACCACTGCTTCCCTTTCATGCCCTTCAACTCTTATAACTACCATCTAGTTTCTGTACAAATTTTAAATAGCCTTTCGTTCCCTGCCAGCTTCAGAGTATTCGACTCAACATGGTCAAAAGCTTTCTCTAAGTCTACAAATACTAGAAAAGTAGATTCGCCTTCCCTTAACCTACCTTCTTAGATAAGTCGTAGTGTCAGTATTGCCTCACGTGTTGCAACATTTCTATGGAATCGAAATTGATCTTCCCTGAGGTCGTCTTCTACCAGTTTATCCATTCGTCTGAAAACAATTCGTTTTAGTATTTTGCAACTGTGACTTATTAAATTGATAGTTCAGTAATTCAGTAATCCTTGCATCTGTCAACACCTGCTTTCTTTGGGATTGGAATTATTATATTCTTCTTAAAGTCTGAGGGTATTTCGCCTGTCTCATACATCTTGCTCACCAGATGGTAGAGTGTTGTCAGGGCTGGCTCTCCCAAGGCTATCAGTAGTTCTGATAGAATGCTGTCTACTCCCAGGGCCTTGTTTCTACTCAGGTCGTTCAGTGCTCTGTCAAATTTCATTTTCGTCTACATCCTCTTCCATTTCCATATTATTGTCTTCAAGAACATCGCCTTTGTATAGACCCTCTATATACTCCTTCCACCTTTCTGCTTTCGCTTCTTTGCTTAGAACTGGTTTTCCATCTGAGCCCTTCATGTTCATACAAGTGGTTCTCTTTTCTCCAAAGGTCTCTTTAATTTTTCTGTAGGCAGTATGTATCTTACCCCTGGTTATACGCGCCTCTACATCCTTACATTTGTCCTCTAGCCATCCCTGCTTACCCATTTTGCACTTTCTGTCAATCTCATTTTTGAGACCTTTGTATTCCTTTTTGCCTGCTTCATTTACTGCATTTTTATATTTTCTCCTTTCACCAATTAAATTCAATATTTCTTCTGTTACCCAAGAATTTCTACTAGCCCTCGTCTTTTTACTTACTTGATCCTCTGTTGCCTTCATTATTGCATCTCTCAAAGCTACTCATTCTACTGATTTCTTTCCTCTGTTCTTGTCAATCTTTCCACAACACTCTCCCTGAAACTCTCTACAACCTCTGATTCTTTCAGTTTATCCAGGCCCCATATTCTTAAATTCGAACCTTTTTTCATTTTCTTCAGTTCCAATCTACAGTTCATAACCAACAGATGGTGATCAGAGTCCACATCTACCCCTGGAAATGTTTTACTATTTAAAAACTAGTTTCTAAAGCTCTGTACTACCATTATATAATCTATCTGAAACATTCAAGTATCTCCAGGCCTCTTTCACGTATACAACCTTACTTCATGATTCCTGAACCAAGTGTTAGGTATGGTTAAGTTAGGCTGTGTGCAAAATTCTACCAGGTGGATTCCTCTTTCATACCTTACCTCCACTCCATATTCACCCACTACTTTTCCTTCTCTTCCTTTTCCTACTATCGAATTCCAGGTACCCATGACTATTAAATTTTAGTCTTCCTTCACTTTGTGAATGATCTCTTTTATCTCATCATTCATTTCATCAATCTTTTCATCACTTGCGGAGCTAGTTGGCATATAAACTTGTGCTACTGTGGTAGGCGTATGCTTTATGTCTATCTTGGCTACAATAATGCATTCACTATGTTGATCGTAGTAGCTTACCTGTGCTCCTATTTTTTTATTCATTATTAAACCTACTCCTGCATTACCCCAATTTGATTTTGTATTAATAACCCTGTATTCATCTGACCAGAAGTCTTGTTCCTCCTGCCACTGAACTTCACTAATTCCCACTATATCTAACTTTAATCTAGCCATTTTCCTTTTTAAATTTTGTAGTCTACCTGCCCAATTGAGTGATCTGACACTCCACACTCTCATACGTAGAATGCAAGTTTTCTTTCTCCTGATAACGATGCTCCCGTGAGTAGTCCTAGCCCAGAGATCCGAATGGGGCACTATTTTAGCTCCGGAATATTTTACCCAAGAGGATGCCATCATCATTTAACCTTAAAGTACAGCTGCATACCATCGGGAAAAATTAAGGCTGTGGTTTCCCCTTACTTTCAGCCGTTCGCAGTACCAGCACAGCAAAGCCGTTTTGGTTAATGTTACAAGGCCAGGTCAGTCAATCATCCAGACAGTTGCTCCTGCAACTAATGATAAGGCTGCTGCCCATCCTAAGAAAACACATGTTCGCCTGGCCTCTCAACAGATACCCCTCTGTTGTGGTTGCACCTACAGTACAGCTGAGGCACGCAAGCCTCCCCTTCCAATTGCAAGGTCCATGTTTTTGCAGCATGGCAATGCTCGAACCTATGTCGCAAAACCCGCCAAGACATACTTGGAAACTTTGAAATGGGACGTCCTACTCCACCCTCCGTATTCTTCAGACGTTGCTCTCTCTGACCACAAAATTTTCCCTTACATGGCACACGACCTCTCTCACCAGCACTTCCAGTCATACGAACAAGTGCAAAATTGAACCGATTCATGGATTTCCTTAGAAGAAGTTCACTTCTTCCGCCGCGGGATCCATATATTGCTAGAAAGATGTGAGTCAGTAGTAGCCAGCGATGGCCAATACATTGAATCGTAAATTTTTAAAGCTTTTCAGAATACAACCTCGAGCAAGAAAAGCAAAATTGTATATTTGGTGTATATCAGGCGTCTCTCCTAAGAGTCGTCAGGCGCATTTTCTCCAGTGCTTCGGCAAACATTTCCAATTTCATTTTTGTATTGTGTAGCAGGAGTCAACCCAAACAATTACTGCTCTTAAGATCTTCCATAAGACTCCATCGTGTCAACAGAAAGCATGCATTTGCTTCCCATTGCAAACAAAACTATTTTGTAAGTCTTGATATGCGCTCCCAAATTAGTCTAATCTGACATACGTTTCATCGATGTGTATTAAAAGCGGCTGTAAAACACGAAGAATAAACAGCAATACAGTAGCGACCACTAGCGTAAGTAAAATTGGAAACCAATGGGCCAGATTCGGCAACTGCTCTGTAAACACCGCCAAGCAGAGCTCTCATACTAGGCTCCGATGTTATATTTAGCAAGACAGGCCTACGCTATTAAGGTAAATCCTCATTTCCTGTACGACATAGGTACAAGGTCAGCTACAATTTTTTATACCGAACTACGGCAAATGATAGCTTCTGATGTATCACATAGTACGAAGGAAAACAATTTGAAGTATGTGTACATCTCCAGATTTTTGAGGAATCAACAACATTTACGCCAGGCAGTTATCCTTTTAAGCTCTCCCCTTTGCTGCTTCATTGTCAAATACCCCACTCATACGGTTATAGTTGGTGGGGACTTCAACCTTCCCTCGATATGTTGGCAAAAGTACTTGTTCAAAACCGGTGGTAGGCAGAAAACATCTTCCGAGATTATCCTATGTGCTTTCTCCGAAAATTATTTCGAGCAGTTAGTCCACGAACCCACGCGAATTGTAAATGGTTGCGAAAACACACTTGACCTCTTAGCCACAAACAATCCAGAGCTAATAGAGAGCATCATGACTGATACAGGGATTCGTGATTACAAGGTCATTGTAGCTAGGTTCAATACCGTTTCTTCCAAATCCACCAGAAACAAAAGCAAAATATTTTATTTCGAAAAGCGGATAGAGTGTCACTAGAAGCCTTCCTATGAGACAATCTCCATTCCTTCCGAACTGACTATGCAAATGTAGACGACATGTGGTTCAGATTCAAAGATATAGTAGCAACAGCAATTGAGAGATTCATACCTAATAAATTGGTAAGAGATGGAACTGATTCCCCATGGTACACAAAACAGGCCCGAACGCTGTTGCAGAGGCAACGGAAAAAGCATGCGAAGTTCAGAAGAACGCGAAATCCCGAAGATTGGCTAAAATTTACAGATGCACGAAATTTGGCACGGACTTCAATGCGAGATGCCTTTAATAGGTTCTACAACGAAACATTGTCTCGAAATTTAGTAGAAAATCGGAAGAAATTCTGGTCGTATGTAAAGTACACAAGCGGCAAGACGCAGTCAATACCTTCGCTGCGCGGTGCCGATGGTACTGTTACCGACGACTGTGCCGATAAAGCGGAGCTATTGAACGCAGTTTTCCGAAATTCCTTCACCAGGGAAGACGAATGGAATATTCCAGAATTTGAAACACGCACAGCTGCTAGCATGAGTTTCTTAGAAGTAGATACCTTGGGAGTTGCGAAGCAACTCAAATCGCTTGATACGGGCAAGTCTTCAGGTCCAGATTGTATACCGATTAGGTTCCTTTCAGATTACGCTGATACAATAGATCCCTACTTAGCAAACATATACAACCGCTCGCTCACAGATAGATCTGCACCAGAGATTGGAAAATTGCGCAGGTCGCACCAGTGTTTAAGAAGGGTAGTAGGAGTAATCCATCGAACTACAGACCTATATCATTAAGGTCGGTTTGCAGTAGGGTTTTGGAGCATATACTGTATTCAGACATTATGAATCACCTCGAAGGGAACGATCTATTGATACATAATCAGCATGGTTTCAGAAAACATCGTTCTTGTGCAACGCAGCTAGCTCTTTATTCGCACGAAGTAATGGCCGCTATCGACAGGGGATCTCAAGTTGATTTCGTATTTCTAGATTTCCAGAAAGCTTTTGACACCGTTCCTCACAAGCGACTTCTAATCAAGCTGCGGGCCTATTGGGTATCGTCTCAGTTGTGCGACTGGATTCGTGAGTTCCTGTCAGGAAGGTCGCAGTTCGTAGTAATGGACGGTAAAACTGAAGTGATATCAGGTGTTCCCCAGGGAAGCGTCCTGGGACCTCTGCTGTTCCTCATCTATATAAATGACCTGGGTGACAATCTGAGCAGTTCTCTTACGTTGTTCGCAGATGATGCTTTAATTTACCGTCTAGTAAGGTCATCCGAAGACCAGTATCAGTTGCAAAACGATTTAGAAAAGATTGCTGTATGGTGTGACAGGTGGCAGTTGACGCTAAATAACGAAAAGTGTGAGGTGATCCACATGAGATTCAAAAGAATTCCGTTGAAATTCGATTACTCGATAAATAGTACAATTCTCAAAGCTGTCAATTCAACTAAATACCTAGGTGTTAAAATTACGAAAAACTTCAGTTGGAAAGACCACATAGACAATATTGTGGGGAAGGCGAGCCAAAGGTTGCGTTTCAATGGCAGGACACAAGATGCAACAAGCCCACTAAAGAGACAGCTTACACTACACTCGTTCGTCCTCTGTTAGAATATTGCTGCGCGGTGTGGGATCCTTACCAGGTGGGATTGACGGAGGACATCGAAAGGGTGCAAAAAAGGGCAGCTCGTTTTGTATTATCACGTAATAGGGGAGAGAGTGTGGCACGTATGATACGCTAGTTGGGATGGAAGTCATTAAAGCAAAGACGTTTTTCGTCGCGGCGAGATCTATTTACGAAATTTCAGTCACCAACTTTCTCTTCCGAATGTGAAAATATTATGTTGAGCCCAACCTACATAGGTAGGAATGATCATCAAAATAAAATAGCAGAAATCAGAGCTCGAACAGAAAGGTTTAGGTGTTCGTTTTTTCCGCGCGCTGTTCGGGAGTGGAATGGTAGAGAGATAGTATGATTGTGGTTCGATGAACCCTCTGCCAAGCACTTAAATGTGAATTGCAGAGTAATCATGTAGATGTAGATGTAGATCTTCAACATATTTTTCTAGTTCACTAGTGGCTTCTTCTAATCCCCTCTTTTTGGTTTTCAGTCCTTCTATTTCATCTACTAATGCTATTCTTTTAGAACCTTGCATTTCGGTTTGTCTCATTTTCATCTGTTCTTCAAGATACGTTGCATATTTTTTCCTGTCATAAGCAGCAGATAAACTAAGTTCCTTGCTCACTTCAAAATCAGCTAATCCCCAGTGTGTTTTAGATGATCAGTAATTAGTCTTTGCACAATAAATGTTTCATTTTTCATATCCCCCACTCCTATTAATTTGATTGGCGAGAAACTTCTTTCTACATCTGCTTGACCATGAGATAAAATCAATAATTTTTTGATGACACCATGTACTGCTTTGAATACCTTGGAGTCAAGAACTTACTTGAAAACGAATCAAGTCCTTCCTCTGAAGGACTGAAAACTTGAAAGAGATCATAGTTAGACGATACTTTCTCACTTATAAATTTATTATACTTTATCAGTAACACTCCACATTTATCTGCTCCAATAACTTTGACCTTCATAAGGTTTCTTAACAACAATTTCACTTTAGCATAACAGTTTAACGTATTTGCCTTGGATCTAAAAAAGCCAAACTTCAGACCATTATTTACTTAACTCGAGAGTTTTATAGCAGGTTTTGAACTAATGAAATTAAAAAATTATGACCATCTGATCTTGTATTAAAGACATCTTTCTAAAAGACTTTTCTTCTCAAAAAGAAAATGTTTTGCTATTGAGTTTACCAAAAAGCCTAAACTAATTTTATGCATTTCTATATGTATAGATTTATCTTCCAGAGCAAATTTTGATAGTCTGATTGCACAGGTCAGTTTATCTGTGCATTCTTTTTTATTATATTGAAATTTGTAAAAAGGTCAAGAACAAACCTTAGAACCTCAGCAGGAAAAGGTAACATTGGCTTACTGCTTTGATACTTTCCTAAGAATGGGGTTAAAGTTCTGGCAACAGGTAAGAATGAATTAAGTTACAGAGTTGGTAGCTTTTTCTGCTGTCTCGTAAGAGTTTGGACCTGGTTTGTTAAACTGCTTTTTTTCCACACAAGAAACAAAATGTTCCAAATCCTGCCGTATCTGTGATGTCCTCTTCACTGCCGGAATATTTTCAAGCCTTCTATGGCTACAAAATTTGCATGGCATAATCTTACTGGTTGAAATTTTTGAGGAATCCTCCCTACGTGAGAGAGAATCCTTGAACAGCCAGTAAAGTGTTGTAAACAAATCATTTAATTCCACTCCGCCTTTCTGCTTCCTTTTTAAAAGCTTTTTCATCACATGTAGGCCACAGCTACATAAATTAAGCACCTATTTATCGAGATATTGATTTAAATTTCCTTGAATCATACCGAATAGTCTTCTATTACCAGTTGGGGCATCCATTGAAATTTAAATTAAGTTTCGTAAATCCGGTTTATTTGTTAGATCATAAAATGTTTTCATAGCTAGTCAGCAGTACTGTGACCTAGGAAAGCAGAAGAGAGATATCGTGTTTCTCCTTTATTGTTTACATCATCCCAGTGACGGATGTGTAAGTCCACTTGTTTGGCCTGTAAATATTTATTTAATGCTTCATCTAGGCGTAGTGTTCAACTATCCACATTAATAATTTTGTCATGCTGTATATTTATGAAGTATGGTGCTCCACCAAAGCTGACCAAGTATGCACACGTAGGTAGTCCACATAAAAACTGTTTTGCGATGTACTGCCTGCAAACAGTCGCTGAAAAGCATTAGTGGTAACCTTACAAGACTTGTAAGAAAAATTATTAGTCACACATTTTACGGTCCACATTATTTCGGCATCCAACAATGAGTTTTTAAGAAGGTGTTTTGATAGAGTAGCCTCTTGTTCTTCTGCTCCATTAATCGTTTTCTCTTTTGCTTTGGAAACTACAGAATTGAGGGTTTTAGTTCCTTCCTTACTTTTTTGGCAAAAAAGTTATTTTTAGTTCTCAGCACCTGTTTCTTTTGCCTTCATTAACATCATATGTCTCTTACCTGAAAAAGGAAATAAAAATGTAATTTTCATTAGCTACCATACGTATATGCAGTTTCATGGAAGGAAAGTTAAATTTGGACCCATTCTGAAGGCCCTTTCCGAAAGATCATACATTCCGATCATTCCCTACAATTTCTATTTACGGATCCGCGCTCAAGCCGATATCACGTAGTGAAATTATTACAATGCCCTCTGTACAGTGCTCTGAATTAATAAATTAGATTTTGTATTGTCCATCCGTAGCCAAATTGTATATGGGTGGTAACCTTCTACTTTCCTTCCTGGCTGTTGTTTCATACACGAACGATTATTTCCTCAAGAATAGGGGAGAAAAAGTATCTAAACTTAAAAAAAGGCTTTTATACACATTTTGGGCCATAAAATTCAAAATATGGCCTTTTTAGAAATCCCTACAAAGAATTTTGAAAATTATGGCCTGTTTATGGCATTTTTAAGGTGCGTGGGAGCCCTGTAAGAGAAATCAAATCAAGGGATCTGGTCAACCACTGCATTGCAGTGTTTCATCCTATTCAATTTTTCTTCAGTATTTCCGTTGCAACAAGCGCAGAGTCAGCTCGACATTTGTGGTGTTGGAGCCACATACACTGCCGCTTATCCAGTGGTACCTCTTCTAGAAGGACGAGTTGAAAGTTCGTAAGAAAGCGTTCATACTTTAACCTCCCCACTATAGGTTACTGTATGAAATTTAGCCCGAATTTACCTCCTATTCTATAAAAATCCTACATATTACCAAAACTATGCACCCACAAACTGTCATTCAACTTAAACTCGTATGCTAACCTTTGACTAAACAGAACCTTATTTGAAATGAACCGTAAATGGTCCGAATACGACTTGTCTTTAGGCAAAGATTGTGCCACACCAAGACCAAAGATTGTTTAACAGTAACATAATTTTCTTTCTCTCTGACGTTCACGTCGATAACTTAAAAAATCAAAATGGTGTGCTCACCTTACAAAACGTATTTCGAGTTAACGCCCCTGGTATGAAGTAAGGCCCCACAATGGAATTTATTATTACGATGCACCATACGTTTACGCCCCACTGTCGTTGGTGTTGTACCTGACGACGCCAACGTGGATTTACAGTTGCCCGGTAGTGCATGTTACGTAAATTAATCATATCGCCTTTCGTTCATCGTTGCTTCGCCGGTAAATAGCAAATGTTGGGAAGACGTGGGGGGTCGTCTGCTAGAAGCTGCAAAGCAAACTGACAAAATTCTATACGACATTCGAAGTCACTTCCTCCGTGTGCCTCACGTAGTGACAGATGATAAGGGTGAAATTTATGTCGACGCAAGATGTGAATGACACTTGCCAGGCTAATCTTACATTTCTTGGCAATACGTCTCCTGCTACCGTGCCGTTTGATAAGCGTCGTAGCCCGAACAGCTTCTTCAGGTGCTCTGTCTGCTGCGGTCACCGTTCTCGTCCTCTGTTTGACGTTGAAGCTGCCTGTTCGCAAACATCACGAAGCAATTGCTGCAAGTATCTGGCGCAACCGGCAGCACCGATCAGAATCGACATCTCTATATAGCGGTACCGTTTCAACAGCATTTCTTTTATATACTCCATATAAAACTAGCGTTTCCAACTTCTCCTCATTGGTATACAAGTCTGCAAGCAGGGAATGTCGAAGCAGAAGTAACCTGCCGATAAACTTCATTGGACTGATATTCCTCATCCACCCTACAGCCCGGATCTTACACCTTCTGACTTCCATCTGTTCCTGCTAGTTCTGCACGGCAGACAAGTAAATAATCGAAATGCTTGATACAGTGACGTATGAGCATGTGTATAACACAATAGTTGCTTTCGGCCCCGCTGCCTTTCGGTTTTAAAACATTTCTTGGATTCTTCTGCGAAGACTTTCGACCCTGTAGTTAACAAGCATTATGTCACCTACTGCCCTTTCGGATGCCGTTAAAAATGCGTATCACCCAATTTTAGAAAACCATAATTACTTCAGTATCTCGATCGATGCAAGAGTTAAGCCTATCACGTAGCAAAGTATGTGACACTTCGTGTACTATCGGCTGCAAAGAACCTCGTTTCAACATTCGGAACTGTTACGAAATGAAAGGGATGTTATGTGTTTTGTGATTCGCGTTGTATAGTGCACTTCACTGTAATGCGTCCATGCCGTACTCCCGGAATTACTTTTATATCTGATGGTCCCCGTTTCTCAATAAATACTTGCTGAGTCCCGAAGCGAATCAGAAAACCAGTTTAATATTTTAAGAAGGCGTTCAATAAGTAATGCAACACTTTATTTTTCTCGGCCAGTTTCGGTTGAAAAAACTCGGTATATTTTGTGGGTCATCGTAGAATATTTCCACTCCAGTCATCACAGTTTCATGAAGTTCCGACAGGTGGCAGCGTTACCACAGCCTTCAAAATGGCGTCTGTAATGGAGGTGCGTTACGAGCAGAGAGCTGTCATTGAGTTTCTTTCGGCGGAGAACGAAAGCATATCAGATATTCATAGATATTCATGTCTACGGAGACCTGGCAGTAAACAAAAGCTCGAGGAGTCGTTGGGAGAAGTGTCTGTCATCATCGCAACAAGCTCGTTCAATCCTGTCCGATGTTCCGCGTGCCAGCCGGCAGCATACAGCTGTGACTACTTCAATGTTGGAACGTGAGGACACTCTAATCTGAGGCGATCGACCGATCACAGCCAAACGTCTCACTGCGCGATTGGAAGTCTCTGTTGGTAGTGCTGACACACTCATCCACAAAACTTCATTGGACTGATACTCCTCATCCACCCTACAGCCCGGATCTTACACCTTCTGACTTCCATCTGTTCGGGCCAGAGAAGGATGCATTCCGCGGTAAGCAGTACGTGGATGCTGGGAAGGTTATTGATGCAGCAAGATATTGGTTCCAATTTAGACCAGTAAAGTGGTACCATGTAGGCACACGGACTCTCCCAGTAACGTGGCATAATGCCGTCGCATTAAACGGAGGTTCTGTTGAAAAATAGGGTTTTGTAGCCAAAAATGCGAGGAAACAATATGGTGTATTAGAATTCTGAATAAAAACTTGCTTTCAGAAAAAAAGTGTTGCTTTAGTTATTGAACACCCCTCATATAACCCCCTGTTATATTCACAAGGCGACTTGGTGAATCTGCACCGATTGCCTTCTAGAAGTCAAAGAACACAGCAATGTTGACTAAGGTCTTGCTGATTTCTTTAACTAACAGTATCGTATGTTCTCGGTTTGCGGATTTCATGTTAATTCCTAAAGAAATGAATTTTGTCCTCCGAAACTATCATAAAACGTAACCATGATACGTCTTCTCCAAGTCTACAACATACTATCATCAGTGATATACGCATACAGTTATGTGCTTCTGTCAGACAACTCTTCCTCAAAAGCGAATTGACCTTTGTCTCTCTTCCAATCGCTTGGATTGCGTCATTGAATCAGGGGACCTATAGTGAACTGTTGTAGGACTGGGAGCGCGTTCTTTTGCATAATCTGTACAGAATCCAACAGGCACACCATCAAGACCAGTCGCCTTTTCTATGTTGAGCGAGTTTAGTAGTTTTTCTGTTATGTGGTTATTTACATGAGTTTGAGGAATGTCGGCGTTGCTTGACGATTGAAAGGGGGAACCGTGGTATACATTGCTGACTTCAGCCCCTGTCTGATATTTTTTGTTCAAGGGCAATGGTTTTACTGATGCCCCATTTACTGGTCTTTTCTTTCTCCTTTAGAAAGGTGTGCATACAAAAGTTCGGTGAGAAGCGGTGGGAGAGAAAGTGAAAACGAGCCAGCACAATAAGAAAAGGAAGTGCTCTACCTAGTGCCAAGTGGCAGTGTCACTGAGTAAGTTCCACCTGCCGTGTGTTTTATCGGAGTGTGCGTTAAAGAGCCGTGTTTTTTTGTGATAGGGCTCTTTACTGAACGGCGCCTTAGTTTCACAGAATTCGTTATTAGCGACAGAAAGCAAAACACAAAATAGTAGAAACAAGAGAGGTTAGAGCTTGACGCCCCATCGACGACGATATCATTATAAGCGGTGTGCATACTCGGATTGTGGAAGGATGGGGAAGAAACTCGTCCGTGTCTTTCTCAAAGGAAAAATCCCAGCGTTTGTCATGAGCGTTTTCGAGAAGCCCCGCGAAACATAAATATGAATGGCTGGATTAGAAGTTGAACCGATGCACTCGCGAACGTATGTCCAGTGTCATTACGCCACGCCCGAGCTCGATGTACCAACAGCAAAAAGAGAGTAACAGTGCTCTCTACAGACAAATTTTCAAGAAAGAATCACTGGAGGAAACGGGATCAGTATGTGAAGCATGCCTCAGCGATGCCAAATACCAACAGGGAACATGTGGAGAATGTGAAACGAGGTACGTCGCAATATGTTCTCGCTAGCTGTACTCTTCGTTCTTGCACCTCCCTTGTCCCATGTATGTTTTTGATAGTTTCAGATCTGTACTCCAACAACGTTAGCTCTTCTATTGTTCATACCCATCCAGCTTAGAAGTGTTCTTTCAGCATTCATCGTCCTGTATGTATTCAGCTGCAGTGTGGAACCGAAAGTGTAGAGTCAGAAAAAAGGTGAAAGAAGAATGGAAGCGATCAAACAGAATAATAAGTGTAGGGCATCCATTGGTCTTGTGTGTGAGTCCGGAACCGTAACGAGTAACTGTGCGATTCCCATCAATCTGCTGCAGGAGAGTTGCTACTATTCCTCATTTTTTTAAATTGTTTTTATCTTGAAATTTCCATTATAAGAATAATATCACTGAAGATTATTTTCATAATACAATATGGGAAAGGGTGCTACAGTTTGTTACTGTGTTACTATTATTACTAAGTTTTAATTATTAAAATTCTTTCCTTTACTCAACATTTCAAATTTATCAATTTTCACCTTGTATGTTAAGCATGGGAAGTGCTACGAAATATTAGATTCAGCTAAACTCCTTCGCTTTGTCTCCTGAGTCCCTCGTATAAAGCACTTTGGTTAAATAGGTGCAATAAAGGTAGTAACGAAGGAACGACACATTTTACTAAATTCCGAGTTTATGGTTAGAACAAGCGATATGTAGCATCATGTTTGCTGACTATTGGCTCCTGCCGACTGTGCCACAGTGCTATGTAAAATATGTAATAGTAATCAGTGAGTAAATACGAGGGATGGAACTTTAATAATGGCAACTATTTATTTACACCTCGTACAAAATAGATACGAGTTTCAAAGTTATACTGACCTTCAAAGTAGTCACCAGCATTGTGAATAACCCGTTGTCAGAGATGTGGAAGTCGTAGGATACTCCTAGCGGTGCCAGTTGTGTTGACAGTTGGAGCAGCGCGGTCCATTGCCCGACGAAGTTGTAACAATTCTGAAGCGAATGTCGCGAATTGTTTCCTTCAGTTTAGAAATCAACTTACGAGGGCTTAAGTCAGGAGAGTGCACTAGGTGGTGTAGCACTATAGCAGCCCCGTCAGTCAAACAAATCAGAAACAGCTTGTACTGTACGTGTTAAACATTTTCCTGCAAAATGATGGTCAGGTCCCACAGAAAGTGTCATCACTTCTATCTCTAAGATGGCCGTAGGTTGTGTTCCAAAAATGAATAGCATAGAGAGAGAAGTGATGACACTTTGTGCAGGACCTGACCATAATTTTGCAGGACAATGCTTAAACATGTACGGTGCAAGCTGTTTCTGATTTGTTTGACTGATGGGGCTGCTAAGTGCTACACCACCTACTGCACTCCCCTGACTTAAGCCCTCGAGAGTTCAACTCCATATATAAACTGAAGGAAACACTTCACGTCATTCGCTTCAGAACTGTTACAAATTCGTTCGGGCAATAGACCACCCCTTTCCAACTGTAAACACAATTGGCACTGCTAAGAGTATCCTACGACTTCCACATCACTCTCAGTGGGTTATACACAATGCTGGTGACTACTCTGAAGGTCTGTAAAACTTTGAAACACGTATCTACTTTGTGCGAGCTGTAAATAAATAGTTCCCACTATTAATGTTCCAACCCTCGTATGTTCACACTCTCGTGGAATTTATTAACTATGGCTTTCTGTTTACTAGATTTTTAAATTTTACAGACTGTTCAGTGGTATTTATATCTGATGAGGCTCTTTTAGTTTAAAGATTTTTGACTCTATTTATTTATGTTTCGCAAATACGTAACGAATTCTTTGGCTTATTGCACACTGTGTGGTTAAGCTAAAGACACTGTCTACAAAAAGTTATCGTTTCTTATATCCTCGGAGTGCTCCATTAAATCAGTTTATAGCAGTTTCACATTAAATACTGGCCTCTATGACAGAAGTGCTTGCTGAACAGATTTGCTTCACTCATGCACTTTCATTTCATAGTTTTATTGTTTTCTTTCATAGCTGATGTTTGATTACAGTACAGCACGAAATTTAACTTTTATCTCTGGATTAAACATTACTCCGACAGCATCTTCTGGTCTAAGTTTATTTCTCTAAATAATTTCTAACAAAGCTTGCCATCAACCAAATTCCTTAAGTATTATAGTATTTGTGTTGAGGAGAAAGTTTGATACTATTGATTAGTTAAACAAAAACTTCTTTTTTTAGCCAAACATCGATTTTTCACATTTGAAGTCTATAACTGGGGAAATGTACTAGTCTTAAATTACGTCTCGCATGAATTATTTTCGAAGTACGTTTCCTGAGAAATTGTTGACCACTCAAGTATAGGAAGCTAACTGCATATAAGTTGGAAATAAATTACTAATTTCACTTTTATTTTTTCGACTACTAATAACAAAGTAATGTGGTGATAATTTCTTAACATCTGCACAGCAGTTTCCCTAAGTAATAACTGTTACTCTTGATTGTCAAATAAATCTGATCTTTACGGCGATAGTGTTAGTACCTAAAGCAGTCGTCCTTCCAGGTTTGCTTACAACAGTACTTTACTAGTGGCAAATCTTTGCTTACCCTGACCTGTTAAACAGTTTTCTCAGGCAGTTGTGGGATATCTACATGTGTCTATGACGTACTCATATTATTTTCTGAGGTGTTACTGAAAGACAATGCCATCCCTTTCAGTTACTACCCAACAGTTTATCACATTGCTCAGCATCTCATGAAACCTATAGTTCAAACATGAAAAGATGCACAGGTTTCTTTAAGAGTCTCAGCTTTGTACAAACGTTCTTAATTGCGATTTTATGAGTGACTGCTCATTGATCTGCTACGCCTGCAAAATAATACCAGATGTATCAGAAGCCTCATCTAGAGTCATTGCCAGATCGTTAAAATTTTCACATCTTTCATATTGATTTGTCTACTGTATTCGTACTTTTCTTAGCAATTTCTCAGAGCGGTAGGTGACTTCATATGTAAAATAAAACAATTACTATCTTTAACGGATACTAATAACTGTTTTTGTTTGATTAACTGCATTATGATGTTGGGTTTCCTTCTGTTTTACGGAAACCAAGAATTTACATTAATCGTTTTTCCGATAATAGTAGTGAAATGTTACTTTCATTATCTTCCGTCCGAGTAGCTCATTAGTAAATGAAAAGATGAAATGCATCGGAGGGAACGACTTATGTAATAAGTTGTTTTTCCTACGACTCCAACATCAAACTAGCGTTGGCTTGTTGACAATCTCCTTGCGGAGTTCAGTCAGTAACGGCACTAATTACTTCTACGAGCATGTTCAGATACGTGATATACTCTGCAGACAGAATATTTTGCAAGACATTTGATACCGTTGATTATCACTGAACATCCAACAGCCTGACATTCTGGAAAGTCGTAGCAAATAAAAGGTACTGGATTTCAATACATTGGATGTTGATGATACGCAAAAGGCTTAACAAATGTGATTCCCCGTCACGTCCCCAGATAGAGAGCATGTGATACGGCATGAGCTTATTTATTCGTTTAGACTAAATTTTTTTAATGTTGTTTTCCCATCAAAAGCATTTTATTTTTTTCAGTATTGTTTTATTTTATTTTTAATTTTATTGTATTCGTCCCTGGATACAACACAACCATTCGAAACTTACAGGCCTGCCTTTTCATTACAGACATCAATCTTTCTTTTCAAAAATCCCTGGGTAACTTAAAACACACATCTCATTGAGGTTAACGAGAACACCTAAACAAGTTCAGTTGCTGAAAATTTTCTACATATCAGGTTTTTACGATCTTGTTAATCCTTAAACTCGTAAGCATAATTATGGCTTTGGTCGCTTATAAACTTTTGTTATGTGGCATTAAAAGAAAACGGTAGTTAAAGTTTATCACTTATGTTTCTGTCTTAGTTCCACATTTATTTTAGCGAACTTGTTTCTAGAAAATTTGATCATCCTCAGATATATGTAGTACGTAAGCAACACGTCAAATCCATATGGATGTGTAGTACTTTGATCGAAACTACTCGTATCATAAAACTTTGCACGCAACCGAGACGAAAAAATAAACGATAAGTTTTAAATATCAACACAGTTGCGGAAATTCTGCAAAACGAATACGGACGAAATAGTAGGAGAAAGAAAGAAGGGAAGACACACCACGAAGGAATCATGTAAATGGGACAGAAACCGGTAGATATTTCGTACATCTACAGACAAACAACTGAGCACAGTTTCAGAATAATTGAATAGTTTATTCAAGATAAAGAGCTTCACAAATTTAGCAAGTCAATATCTACATCCACATTGTAACCTCCCCACAAAATAAAATAATATGAATAATATTCACATTTAGTGTAACCTCCCAACAGAAGAAATCCTAAACCTCCCAACAGTAAAAAATATAATGATGTCGTTCACATTCAGTATAACCTACCAACAGAAAAATTGCGTAACCTATCAATAACAAAATGTGACTAATCTCTCAATAATAAAAATGTGACTCACTTATAACCTTTTAATAATTGACTGTCAATTTAACCTGGTAAATTTAGGACGTCAGCAGTGCTGCGTCATGGCCCTGAAAGATCATACTGAATAAGTTGAAAATTCTTACCTCAGTCTAGTCTCCGGATAACGCATATATATCTGCTCCTATATGAAACTAAACTTTTCTGGCACAGCCCAGTACAATGCTGGCCGATAGATTTGACATGTATAAAAAGAAACAACTGATTTTTCTTTTCAAAAATCGGGATGACCAAGGATTGGAGAAATTAGTAAATTCTTTAAATTGAAATGAATAATTGTCAAAAGTTAGTTTTTATCAGAAAGATTATTATTAAGAGATTTTTTTAAACATTTACGTCGGACTTGATATAACAATAGTACATTTGCGCGAGGCTGCTTTTACCTTATACTACAACGCTCAGGCTCCGCCATCGCTCCACCGCGACTGGCCCAGCCAACACGATACACCAGACTGCTCGCTAGCAACAACTACTACAACTGCTACACAGTTCCTACTGCACTCAACACTGCTCTTTGGTCTCAGATTCTCTTATAGCTTACATATCGCAGGCAGCGCGTGAGCAATCCATCGAAATTACATCTGCTCGAGTGCGCCAGCAACAAATTCCTTAATCATGGACCTCTTACATAACCCTCCACTGGGGGGGGGGGGGGGGGGGGGAGGGCAAAAATTTGGCAGCGATGGTGAGTCAATTGGATTTGCCATCCTCCACTGGGAGGGGGGGGGGGCCAAAAATTTGGCAGCGATGGTGAGTCAATTGGATTTGCCATGAGCAACAAATTTTTCTATAATCTACTTAATTAACTAAGTCTACAGTCACAGAGTATATACATTACTGATAAGTGCAGAACATATTAAGAAATGAAATAGAGTGCACACGCACTGAGTTCTGAACATATTAAGAAATGAAACAAGGTGTACAAAATATATTAACGAATGACATAAAGTGCACACGCACTGTAAAAGTTTTTAGCATTTTTACATGAATTAAACATATCAGGGAGCGAAATAAAGTGCATGCACACTGTAAGAGTGTAGCATCTTTACATGAACTAATCACATTAACAGATGAAATAATGTGCACACGCACAGTCTTTAGCATATTTACGTGAATTGAAAACATTAACAAATGAAATAAAGTGCACAGGCACTGTGTAAGTCTTTACCCTTTTACAAGAATTTAAACATATTGAGAAATGAAATAAAGTGCACACGCACTGTAAAAGTCTTTAGCATGTATAGGACAACTGATCATATTAACAAATGAAATGAAGTGAACATACACTGTATAAGTCTTTAGCATTTTTTTTGCAAGAACTGAGAACATTAATAAATGAAATAAAGTGCACACACACTGTAAAAGTCTTTAGCATTTTACAAGAACTGAAAACATTAACAAATGAAATAAAGTGCACACGCACTGTAAAAGTGTTTAGCATTTTACAAGAACTGGATACATTAAGAAAAGAAATAAAGTGCACACGCACTGTAAAAGTCTTTAGCATTTTACAAGAACTGGATACATTAAGAAAAGAAATAAAGTGCACACGCACTGTATATGTCTTTATCATTTTACAAGAATTTAAACACGCTGTATAAGTCTTTACCATTTTACAAGAACTAGGAAAGGAATGGGATAGATTGCATCATGGTTGTAGCACAGCAGGTTGCATGCAGCTGCACTGAAAATCCATATCTTTCTACAGAAGCACAACACCATGTGAGACAATCTGAATTTCTCTTCCCTGAAGAATTTATCAGTGTAGCCAAGACACTGAAATGTTGTATTCAGTAGGACCGCAATAACATCTCCATCGTTCAAGATGGTGGACAGCTTGATATGTCAACACCACATTCTTGTAGAATCCATACTCTTACAGCAACGTAGAATTAGTGCAAAAACCAAATATAGTGCTCCATGATCATGAGGATGGACATGACAAACGGATATTGCAGTAATTGCTGGTAATTAGGTCAGAAGGTGAAGGACACATTAAGTCTTACGCTAGTCATCATTCAGAATTACACTAATGTATCAACCGATCTGAATAATTATTGGCATTCATTGGCTATTTATACAGCATTTAAGTAGTATATATATGGAGTATTACAGAACATTATTCATAAGTCATCTCAGTACAGTAATCATTGGCATTCATTGGCTAGTTACTAAACATGTAGTAAGTATTGAGTATTACTAAACACTATTCATAACTCATCTCATTGCAGTAATTATTGGCATTCATTTATGGAGTATAACAAAATATTATTAAGAAGTCATATCATTGCAGTAATTATTGGCATAGCATTTATGAATAAGTCATCTCATTACAATAATCAGTGGCATTCATTGTCCACATACAAAGCATTTTTAATGTATTATTCAGAAGTCATCATTCAAAACAAGAGTTAACTATTGACATAGCATTTATGCATAAGTAATCACATTACAGTAATCATTGGCATCATAAGTCATCTCATTAAAGTAATTATTGGCACTCATTGGCCAGCTACAAAGCATTTTTTATGCACAATTCAGAAGTCTTCATTCAAAGCAAGAGTTATTGAGCGTAGCATCAAGCTGCTAATGTTTATATACGACATCATGCAAGTGACATAACACATATTTAAATGTAAGACATTGTAACTATTACTCAAGGTCTGTAGTCCAACAATACATAGACATAATGGAATCAATACATCAGAAAAATTTGCATTATATTTAGGACTAGAAATATATCTTAAACTGGAAGCATTATTTAGTTGTATACTGGTAATAGTTGGGAGTGGTAATAATTTCTTTTTTGTGCTAGCAATGCACTGCATTGGGATCGATAGTCAATTGCAGGGGCATGAAAATATTTGCTTTTGACTTATTGCTAGAAATAAGGATTAATTACGTCATTTGTCATGAGTCAGCTGTAGCAAGGTTATGAAACAAGTAGAGTATATGTGATCACATCCATAAATGATAGACACAACTGGGTAAAAAAAATGCATGTATTAGAACAGGTTTCATATCATGAAAAGCTTCTCCTGGAAAAAATACAAAATGGGTTATTGACCTGAAAGAAAAAATGTATATTATGCTGAAAAGTAGCAAACTTCAAGTTAACAGGTAATGAAACGTGTACTTAATATGTATGTGCTCTCGCTGTCTTTCCCAAAACATTCAGTCATTATACTATGCGACATAAGACATACTGTCAAAAGGAACTGCAACAAATACTTAAATAACTACATAGCATCTCTTAACTAACAGAAAATATATAAACTTCATCATTATCATCATCTGCAAAGAAAAACTTCATTATTCATATTACCATATTCTTCACATAACTATTCATCATCATTTATTATCATCTGAAAAAAATAGGCACTTCATTATGCATATTCATATTACCATTTACTTCATACAACTATTCATTATCTTTCATTACTTCATATAGTATAGAGTTTCTTACTTCTAGCATAATTCATCACTAAAACTAACATGTGTAGTTCGGTCGGACAGCTTGCTCAATCGCCTCGTATTCTGAAAGAAAAAATAATTAGTTAAGACTGCTATTATACAGTGTATGTAGTATATTCTTGTTAATGCTTGTTAATTCTGATCCATTTACTCTTCATGACAAGTTATTGCATTTTCTTTAGTTCATTGCGAAGGTGAAATTCCCATTTCATAGTAAACCACTGTGGTTTGTTTAATTTATTTCTTTTACACGGTATTGCTTTCTGAAAACGATGAATATGGATAAATATCTTGCATTTAAATCATATACTCATTAAATAAAAACTTGTTTCTAGTGATATAACTAAGGATACAGCATAGCATGACAGAAAACGTATTAGGTCAAAACATAGACAATTTTCAAGTGCGAAAATGTACACACAGTATCATAATGTACTATCAAAAATGTAAAATAGTAAAGATATTGAGATATCATAAGGAAAAATATCAAAGTCAATTGCTGTTTGTTACATCTTAAAGAATTCATAGTGCATACAGAGAAAAATTCTATTTTCGATAGGAAGACAATCATACATACACAAAAAAATGGAAAATGTGCACGGTCTGATATATAACGACAAGAAAAGCGACCTGTTAACCCTACCTTGCCGAGCACTTGCCAAGAAAAAAAATACGATTATTATCAGTAAGTATTCACATAAATATAATTGCATAAGTCATATAAATATCAGGAATGGCATTACAGTGTGATAAATCGTAAAGTATGTTCATTCAATAAAGGATTTAATACTGGAGACATGGTGATTGCCTTTGCTTTTCCTGGTTCTCAAAATTTCGACATGTACTACATTGGGGTGAGGAATGCTGCGAATTCTATATGGACCTGCGTATAGAAGCTCAAATTTACTGCATCTACTCTTTCCTCTGTTGGATAAATAGTGTGTGTATACTAATATCTTCTGTCCTATGTGAAAGTCACGGCGTGTACAAACCTGTTTCTACTGTCTTCTCCGGCGCTCTGCGGCACATTTGATGTTGTTGAGCGCAATGTCAATTATTTCATGGTGTCGTAGTCTACGAGATGTAGGAAAAGATACTAATTCTTTAATTTTGTTAGGTTGTTCAGCATTTTTCAATATAACAGTCGGAGATAGCATAGTAGATTCATTTGGTATGGAGTTAATTACATCCTGGAATGAGAGTATATGTGTATCCCAATCAATATGTTTTTTATGGCAGTATATTCTACATAGTTTACCAATTTCTTTCATCAGTCGTTCAGAAGGATTCGAAGAAGCGTGATACCTGCCTATATAGATCAGAGAAATATTTCTAGCTCGTAACGTACGTGTCCATATCGCAGATCGAAATTGTGGTCCATTGTCGGAAATTACTTTCAATACATGTCCTACATGAAATGAAAAATGTTTTACAAATGCATTCGAAACAGATTTAGCAGTAGCTTTGCGTAACGGAGTGAAGGTAACAAATTTCGAAGTGAGTTCAACAGCGACAAAGATGTAGCAAAAACCTCTATTAGTTCTGGGAAATGGACCAATAATGTCTACAGCGGCCACATATCTCAATTTAACGGGTACAATGGGATGTAACGGAGGAATATGTGAAGTCGTGTCTGATTTAGCATTCTGGTAGATTTTACATGACGCTAAAACTCGTGGAACACGTTTCTCCATGTTGGCAAAATAACAGTTCTGTCTCAGTATAAGAAACCATTTTCTGGCTCCGTAATGTGCATAACTTAAATGAGTATACCAAATTAATTTGTTAAAAAGCTCGTCAGGAATACATAATAACCAGTTGTCTCTATCAGGGTGAGAGCGGCGAACAGAATGTTCTTGCGTACAGTATAATGGTTTCTAATGGTAACGTTATTCCTATCTTGCCAAAGGTGTTTAATTTCTTTCCATACGTTGTCTTTGCTCTGCTCCTGTGCTATATCTCGTAATGATGACGAAATGAAATTTTCAAATGCAACTTGTTGAATGTACATGACGCTAAAATTTGCTTGGCAGAATTTGGTTGCGATGTCTTGCTGATTGTTGCTGAGAGAACGGGAATGTGGACAGTTGTAAAATTAAATTCCTGTAAATAAAGTTTCCATCTGCTTAACCTGTCGTAGTAGCAATAATGCCATAACTTGATCCATGCCAAAATTAGCGACTCTATTTTCTGTGCTGTGTGGTGGTGTATCTGCAAGTGTCACGTTTTGTGTAATCATTTGGTCATTGTCTGATTCACGAAAAGGTTTGCTAATTGGATGTGCACTGTTGTTCACTACATCGGAATCAAATAAATCTGACGTACTTTGAGTACATTGTTGACCTTCGTTAAAAACAATTATCTGTTCGCTACTTAAATTTTGCTAATCATGCGTGTCAAACTGGACAGCGTTCATTGTAACGGAAAGTGCCGCGTCATCAACTGTCGTTAAATTTACAGTGGACACAATTGAATTTGTTTGCTCATAATTTAGATTAGAATCATTACTGGTGGTCGGTACGCACTGATTATCTGTAATTAGAGGATTATCATTATGACACTGAGTGTCGCTAGTATTATCGGTCAAATTATTCGAGTCGGCTTTTTCACTCATTGCGCATCGCGATGTACTGTTAGCAGATTTTCGTGGCATTTTCACAAGTCACAGTTAAGCACAAAATCAAACAAAGACAAAGCAAAAAAGAAACAAATACAATAACAACAAAGAGCAATAAATTGTCGATGATCTGTGAAAGAAAGCGTGACAAGTTAGTAAATGCGTTGCGCCAGATGCAAACTACATTTAATATTAGGTGAATAAGAGCAGATATATAACTGACTACTTCTCAGAAATTCACAAAAATACGATCCTGGCTGGTTGTCGACAAGTGTAACAGCCCCACAGTAAAATAATATGAATAATATTCACATTTAGCGTAACTACGCAATAGTGAAATTTCGTAACCTACCAGTAATACAATGTGACTAACTTCTCAATAAAATTGAGGCTCACTTATAACCTTTCAATAATGACTGTGAATTTGAACTCGTGAATTTCGGACGTCAGCAGCGCTGCGTCATGGCCCTGAAAGATCATTATGAATAAATTGAAAATTCTTACCTCAATAAGGTCGCCGGATAACGCGTATATATCTGCTCCTATAAGAAATTTTTCTGGCACAGCCCTGTGCAATGCTGGCCGATAGATTTGTCATGTATAAAAAGAAACAACTGATTTTTCTTTTCAAAAATCGGGATGACCAAGGATTGGAGAAATTAGTAAATTCTTTAAATTGAAATGAATGATTGTCAAAAGTTAGTTTTTATCAGAAAGATTATTACTAAGAGATTTTTTTAAACATTTACGTGGGACTTGATATAACAATAGTACATATGCGCGAGGCTGCTTTTACCTTATACTACAACGCTCAGGCTCCGCCATCGCTCCACCACAACCGGCCCAGCCAACTCGATACACCAGACTGCTCGCTAGCAGCAACTACTACAACTGCTACACAGTTCCTACTGCAGTCAACACTGCTCTTTGGTCTCAGATTCTCTTATAGCTTATATATCGCAGGCAGCGCGTGAGCAATCCATCGAAATTACATCTGCTCGAGTGCGCTAGCAACAAATTCCTTAATCATGGACCTCTTACAACATCTACATGAATACTCTGCAAATCACACTTAACTGCCTGACTATTCACAATAATTCTCCATTATTAAAATCTCTAACAGAGCGCGGAACATCTGTATCTTTCCATGCGAGCTCTGGTATCCCTTATTTTATTATAATGATCTTTTGTCCCTATGTAGGTCGGCGTCAACAAAGTATTTTCGCAATCGGAGGAGAAAGTTGGTGATTGAATTTTCTTGAGAAGATACCGCCAAACGAAAAACGCCTTTGTTTTAATGACGTCCACCCCAAATCCTATATCATGTCGGGGAAAGTCTCCTCTCTATTTCACGATAATACAAAACATGCTGCTCTTCTTTGAACTTTCTCGATGTACTCCGTGAATCCTATCTAGTAAGGATCCCACATCGCGCAGCAGTATTCTAAAAGATGACGGACAAGCGTAGCGTAGACGGCCTCCATTGTAGATCTGTTAAATTTTCTAAGTGTTCTGTCTTTGGTTTGCCTTCCCCACAACATTTTCTATGTGTTCCTTCCAATTTAAGTTGTTCGTAACTGCAATTCCTATGTATAGTTGCATTTAGGGCCATTAGATGTGGCTGATTTATCGTATAACCGAAGTTCAACGGAATGCTTTAAGCACTCAAGTGGATGAATTTACATTTTACATTATTTAGCGTCAATTGCCAATTTTCGCACCATACAGGATATCTTTTATAAATCGTTTGGCAATTTGTTTTGATCTTCTGATGACTTTACTAAACGATAAACGAGAGCATCATCAGCAAACAACCTAAAACGGCTGTTCAGATTGTCTCCTAAATTGTTTATATAGATAAGGAACAGTAGAATGCCTATAACACTATCTTGGGGAACACCAGATATCTCTTCTGTTTTACTCGATGACTTTCGGTCAGTTACTACGAACTGTGACCTCTGTGACAGGAGATCATGAATCCTGTGACATATCTGAGATATATTCCGAAAGCACGCAATTTCACTACAAGCTGCTTGTGAAGAACTTCTGAAAGTCTAGAAATACGGAATAAATTTGAAATTCCTTGTCAATAGCACTCAACGCTTCGTGTGAGTAAAGAGCTAGTTGTGTTTCACAAGAACGATATTTTCTAAATTCGTGTTGTTGACTGTGTGTCAATAGACCGCTCTTTGAGGTAATTAAAAATGTTCGGAAACAATATATGTTCCAAATACTGTTGCATATCGACGTTAATCCCATGGGCCTGTAATTTATTGGATTACTCCTACTGTCTTTCTTGTGTAACGTTCAAGACTTCGGGGACGGATTTTCTGTCGAGCGAGCGGTTGTATATGATTGTTAAGTATGGAGCTATTGTGTCAGCATACTTTGAAAGTAACCTAATTGGTGCACAGTCTTGGCCGGAGGAGTTGCTTTTATTGAGTGATTTAAGTTGCTTCACTACAGTGAGGATATCTACTTCTAAGTTACTGATATTGACAGCGGTTTCTGATTCGAATTCTGGAATATTTACTCCGTCGTCTTTGGTTAAGGAATTTCAGACGGCTGTGTTTAGTAACTCAGCTTTGGCAGCACTGTTACCAATAGTATTTTCATTGCTGCCGCGTAGAGGAGGCATTCATTGTGTCTTGCAGCTAGTATACTTTACATATGACCAGAATCTCTTTGGATTTTGTGTCATGTTTCGAGACAAAGCTCCGTTGTGGAAACTATTATAAGCATTTAGCATTGATGTCCGCTCTAAATTTCGAGCTTCTGTAAAAGGTCACCAATGTTGGAGATTTTACGTTCTTTAAATTTGGGATGCTTCTCTGGTTGTTTATGCAACAGTGTTCTGACCTGTTTAGTGTACCAAGGGGGATCAGCTCCGTCGTTTGTTAATTTATTTGGTATAAATCTCTCAGTTGCTGTCGATACTATTTTCTTGAATCCAAGCCACATCCGGTCTGTACCCACATTGTTAATTTAGAATGAGTGGAGATTGTCTCCGAGGAAGGCGTCGAGTGAATTTTTATCTCCTTTTTCGAATAGTTATATTTTTCGTTTATTTTTGGAGGATTTGGATGTTATAATATTCAGTCTTGCTGCGACAACCCTGTGTTCACTAATCCCTGTATCCGTTTTGATGATCGTTAATAGTTCAGGATTATTTGTTGCTAATGGGTCAAGTGTGTTTCCATAAACATTTACTAAAGTGCTGATCCACCTCTGGCCCTTAAGCAAGCAGTTTTCCGACTGGACATAGACTGATACGCTTTTTGGATGTTCTCTTGAGGGATATCGTGCGAATTTCTCTCCACCTGGCGCGTTACATCGTTAGAATACCGAACTGGTGGAGGGCCCAACCCACAATACTCCAAACGTTCTCAATTGGGGAGATATCCGGCTACCCTGTTAGCCATGATAGGGTTTGGCAAGCACGAAGACGCAGTAGAAACTGTCGCCGAGTGAGGTCGGGCATAACATTTCTGAAATGTAAGACCGGGATGGTGTTGCGTTGAGAGCAATAAAACAAGAGTAGTATATCGCCCACGTACCGTCGTACTGTAAGTGTGCCACGTATGACAACCAAAGGGGTCCTCCTATGAAATGAAATAGCGCCCATGACTATTCCTCCCAACTATGAGGGCCGTATGGAGGTGACTGTTAAGATAGTAGCCCACCGATTTCCGGGGGGGTCTCTAGACATGTCTTCGCTGGTCACTGTGGCCTGGAATCTCATTGACTAGAGTCGAATTGTCTTTAGTGATAAGTCCCGCTTCGAGTTGACCCCAATGACCTGTACAGACGTGTCTGGAGACGCCCCGAACAGTGGTGGGATTCCAGCGTAACTTTCACATGCCATACTGCCCGACAGCCGGGAGTGATGGTCTGGAGTGCCATCTCATTTCATAGTGGAACCTCTCTGTCATCCGTGGCACCCTTACAGAAGAGCGGTACGTCAACGGTCCCGTTTTGTCGTCCTTTATGGCAAGCCATATTGGGCTTACATTTCAGCAAGATAATACTCTTCCATACATGACGCGAGTTCCTACTGCTCTTCCTCGGGCTTGCCAAACCCTACCGTTGCCAGCAAGGTCGCCAGATCTCTCCCTAATTGACACCGTCTGTGGTCTCCAAACACCTCGGAATTCAGTTTAACAATTGAACATAATTTGGTACGATATGTCTCAGTAGGACATGCAACAACTGTATCAAGCACTGCTGAGCCGAATAACTGCGTACATAAAGGTCTGGAGTAGACCAATGCGTTATTGACTTGCTCAATTTGTAGAGCTCTTTATCTTGAATTAATCATCCAACTTTTCTGAAAATGTAATTATTTGTTTGTTTGTACATATACCTCACATCAACCGATTTCTGTCCCGCTCAGATGGTGCCGTCCTGATGCGATTTTTTTAATCTAGGATTGTATTACGGCTACAATATCAACATACTTTTGGAAAATTTATTGATATGGCTCGTTGAATCCTTGACCATTCAAAATCTGCAACTCGTGTTATTTCTTCAATTTTTTTCCGTAGCAAATAGGAGGACAACAGGAACAGCATGGAAAATATATGTACGTGGGAAGGAAGACATCACGCTGGGAGCGGACAATGAACAGGAAAAAGCCAATGTAGATCAACCTAAACGAAGACAGAGCCTTAAATTTTTCCGCTTATCTCCCAGGGAGACAGATCTTCGACAGATTTATAAGACTCAAGCCCCCGAAAGCGCCGCCAAAAGACATTTAGCTTTGTTTTGATGCAGGACACGGTCTCAAGATAAATCTAAGGAATTCGGTTGAAAAGGGTCTCCACTCTGCATCAGGGAGGTTGGCTTAATGAGAATTCCGCGACGTCTGAGAAAAACCGGACTGGACATTCCAGAGACTAGTGCGGCGTCGAGGGAAACTAGAGCACCCGCCCCTGTGCGCCCGGCGCATCGCCGGACCACCGGCGTCCATCACTTCCCGTAGCAAAAATTCTGTCAGCGACGTCGACTGCTATTTCGCTTATTTCTAACGGCCCCACATTCTGGGACAGCTGTTTAGATGGAGACCCTGATACTGACGTTAGGTCAAAGAAATTGCTTTTAAACTTGTAGTTGGTGAAGTTAAAAGCTTCTAGGTTGTCAGGCCGCGTCTAGTTTCTTTTGCATGATCGACGTTTCGACCCCCTGCTGAAATCTTCTTCAGGATGTGTGGCGTTCACTGTTATCTGAACACTACCGTACTATAGACGAATATTTACTGCAGCCATAATTGTGATCCAATGTTGGTGATTACCGCTATCGGCCGTTACCGTCCATTTTCAGATCTACAATAAATATTGTACAAAAATTATAATTATGTAGAATATTTCAAAGTGCTTTCTATAACTTCCCAACTAATAAGTGAAAGGAATAGTTATTTAGATGGGTTGAAAGTCTGCCACCCCTTTTGAAATTCCCTTTTGAAGTTGGAAATGTATCTTCATAAAGATTTGGATCATGGTTTCTGTCCTGAGACATTACCCTAGGCACTGAAACTGATTTATTGATAATGCAGTCTGGCTACTAGGATGATGTTTCGGAACTGACGAAACTTACGCAAAGTTCAACTGAGTAGTGAAGGTTACTAGGAAGTAATACAGACAAAATTCAAATTAGAATATTAACTGCGCTTTTATCGATTTTGGCAAGGTGTTTATGGCAAATACTGGAAAATAAGGGCTATCCCCCACGCCTGATTTTGGTAATAACAAGCCACTATAGGAACACTAATTTTATCACTGACAAGGAAATTAAAAGAAGTGAGAGAATTAAAAGAAGTGAACGGTTATTAACAAGCACAGAATTTAGATAAGGGTTACCTTATCCCCAGTTACCTCATCCCCACTCTTTTATTTGCAGTTGATCATATAATTTTCAAGTACATATGTCACATTTGCAGATTTCGATGTATCTTCTTTCCAATCTACGTAAATCTTATAATTCTAAAATCCCATTTCATAAAGCTAAACTTATGGCTTTTAGAGGAAAGGATCCTGACAGATCAAAAATTGTGCACGAAAACTACATTTTATAACAAGTATCGAATTTTAAATGTGATGATTGTGACAAGTTTTTATAGTAACAAGGGCACTAAGCAAAAACTTACGAAACTTTCAAAGTCTATGTGAAAGAACTTTCAAAAATGAAGTTAATAAAGAAAAAAACATGAAATGTAATGTAATTGGTTTACTTAGATTGCTTTGTGATGGCGATGTATGGGTGCCGACAAAAACGCGTGTTAATAAGGTACAATCGGCAGAAATGAGATCTAAGAAGTGTTACAGTATGTAAGAGGATAGATAGAACAAGAAATGAAGATATTGGGAAAGCCTCAACTGTAGAATCTGTACATAATGAAATATTAAACACTGAACAGAATTAGACCGATAACCTGCAAAGACTGGAAAACAGGCTACCAGACTTCCCAAGCCAGTGTTGAATTACCAATGACCCAGGAAACACAAGAGACAAATGTGAAACCGGAACGGGCGAGAATGCCTATTCCATGAAATGAAGAAGAAGAAGAAGAAGAAATTTAACTGCAAACATCGTACTATATACTGCTTCCATTGTAATAAGCTGATCGTCATATGTTCAACTTGTGCAGGACAAAGATTATTGTCGTTTTTGACCTATGCAGCGCAAGAACCAGTAAAAGTACGAGCTGGTGTAGCGGAAAAAATTTGCATCTGATATTTATTGGGCGAGTGATAGGTTCTGATTGCATTCAGCATCACGTGGGAAGCTAAAGGCTCAAGTCTCTGACATGACATAATTCAAATGACGTTATACGGAGCCAAAGACAGAACTAAGACCACATAAATCAATGAAGGCGACAATGAATTTCATTGCCGGAAAGTCAGATAACCACGCCCACGTTGTACTACTAGTTCACCGTGGTGGAATTCGAAACAGAGCAAAGAGAAGTCGTAGAAATATTCTTATTTGCACATATGGAATGTTATAGGAAAGACCCGCATAAAATGTTTTGCGGAAAAAAATGTTTTGTCCAGAAAAACAATGAAATACTTGTCAGTGCGTAGTTTATGGAATTAGAATTTCGTTCTTCATTTAGAAGTCTACCATAAGTTACAGGTGTTGTAAATATTCATACCACTGAATCAGGAGCACGAAATCTATGCTGAATAAATTTTAAAAAATCTGAACGAAATTATCAATGTTAACAACCGTTAGTACACATACGTCCTCAGAATGAAGACATATTTCAAAACTCAAAGGTTCCCAACCAACGTTAGATCATGCGTATAAATCGGCATTTGCACTCAGTCCAATATCAGAGTCAGTTTCACGATCTGAAATGCTGCTTCGAGCACAGGCAAGTTAGTATATTCCACTTACAGCGTCTATACTAGACGATTAAGCCACTGATCCACTTGACACTGTGTCGCCCGAACTACCATCAGTTATTATAGTAGTGCCTGAAACCGTAGCCGTAGTAGGTAAACCATCTGGATTCGTGTCCATTCCAAATTCTAAAACTTCAGCGTGCTCTTTTGTAAACTCTTTCCAGTAGTTTATTACACGCTCAGTCACAACTTCATTCGCCATGTAACCATACCATCTCGATGAAGTCATTCTCGCAGATCTAAAAGAAATGTTCACGAATGTCAGTATGTTTCTTCTAACTACAAAAACCAACTACAAATCAGTAAACAATTTGTCTATGACATTGAAGTGTGTGCATAAAACGTTTTCGTCATGCAGCACGTATTTAGTAATCACCCTTCATGTGCACTGTCATCGGAAATAATTCATTGTACCTCAGCGGCCATCTTTTCCGAGATGATTTGTCATTCGAAACAGCATTTCGCAGCATACCATTAGTAAAATTGGATGAATGTATTTGTATTGTATGTTAACCGGGGGCCAAGAAACGACGGAGACGCTCCGTCACCGCTGCAGCCGCAGTGGTCCACAACCCCCCAACGACTACCGCAGTCCACTTCATCCCTCCGCCGCTCCACACCAAACGACTCTTTCAGGTTATTATGCGGTTCGGCCCCCAGTGGATCCCCCCCCCCCCCTCCCTCCTGCAGGGAACGTCTCACACCCCCGAGTGTAACCCCTATGTATGCGTGGTCGTGGTAGAGTAATGGTGGTGTACGCGTATGTGGAGAAATTGTTCGCGCAGCAATCGCCGACGTAGTGTAGCTGAGGTGGAGTAACGGGAACCAGCCCGCATTCGCCGAGGTAGATGGAAAACCGGCTAAAAACCATCCACAGACTGTCCTGCTCACTGGACCAGAAACAAGTCCATGGGGCGGATTCGTGCCGGGGACCAGGCGCTTCTTCCCAATACGGAAAGCCGTGCGTTAGACCGCACGGCTAACCGAGTGGGCCAAAATTGGATGTAACTAGGAACTGAATTCACGACTACCAATTTTCTTACACGTACGCCGCGAAAGAAAACTATATATAAATATGCTTACAAACTTACAAACGACTCACGTACTGATTTTGTAATTTGTAATGTAGAAAATGTTACTGTGAACTTAAATTACCGTTGTTTGTATCAGAAGAGTAAATCCGCAGATGAAAAATGCTAGCTGACTACAAATCCAACTCAAAAGAAGAGTGCCTGAAGGGCCACCGGTAAACATTCGTACCGTTACTCACTGGTTCACAGGTATCTCAAGCCCATCGACCTCGAAACTTGAAAATGGTATCCTTACTTAACACAGAAGCTGTTGCGACTTTACTGATACAACAAAACAATCGATTGTTTGCAGGAAATAAAGTAATAAACAACTTTCATGACCATTGGTACTTACATTAACTGTTTCACTTAAAGTGAGAGGCGTTATAACTACTGAAAAACGAGACATCCGAGTACCTGAATCCAATGCATAGGGGGTGTGGTCGCTCGTGCTTTTACATTGACGGTCATTGAAAGAGTGCCTCGACCCCGTCGTAGCTGAATGCTCAGGAATAAAAATCAGAGTGCGGGTACACAAACATTTCTGCTGTGTTCCTACAACGTCTCAAGTTGACAGAACACCACGCTATAAATTCCAGTTACCAGTGAAAGTTTCAAATTAAACTCAATCACACATTCATGTGTACATAGTTTCACATATGTGCACAAAACATTAACATGTTATGTGTGCATAATAGTGACACTCTATTTCAGAGGCATATTATCATCAGATACAGGTAACTTGTGGAGTCGATTACTGAGGACCTCACTGTCTGATAGATTTAGCTGAAATGCATCTCATTTATGGAGAGAAGTAATGCAACAATCAAGCATGGAGAACGATTTCCAGGGAGTAGGATGCCAAATCATGTCACATTTCGTATAATTGATGTTCATCTTTGTGGAACACGATTCGTGAGACCAGACCGACGGTAAACTGGTAGATATCACAATGTGCGAACTGTTGAGTTTGAGGAAGCTGTTTTACAGTGAAGTGAGGAGAACCCCAGTATCAGCACACGATCCACAGCCAAGGAGCTAAACACCTCTATTTCCAATCGGTGGAACGTCCGGAACGGACGGGAATGGATGCATTCGAATATTAGAAGGTCCGAAACGTACCAGATTCCCTAGCCAGCGGAATTCATCCAATTGTATTCACGAAATCCCTGACTACGAAAAATGTGTTTTCTTTACTGACGAGGCGGCCTTCACACGGAAAGGAATATTCAACAGCAACAATATCCTTATCTGGGAGCTGGAAAATTCTAAGACAAATCTTGTGTTCCACCATTATCAGAGGCTTACAATAAACGTGTGGGCTCGTATTGTTCTGGAACTTGTGGCTGAACCATATTATCTTTTACATAATTCACTCTATGGAGGAAATTCCCGTATCTTTCTCGTGAAAGACTACCGGAAATGATGGAGAATGTTCCACTAGCAGTTAGGCAACGACTGTTGTTTCAGCATGTTTGAGTTGCGCTACACTTCGTCGTTGATGTCAGACAATATTTAGACAAAGTTTTCCCAGTTGTTGGCTTGGGGCAGCCATGTTATCCTCGCTTCCTACGTTGGAGGAGATGAAGTGTTTAGTGTGCGAGAGACTGACAGACTCCTCAGAAAAGCTGGTTTCCGATTGGGGTGAAGGTTCAGCCATTATTCGTGAAACTCCTGGTTGTTTTGAGGGCATTAGACAGTAGTTAACACGTAGATGCCAGTTTTGCGTTAATGTAAACGGACATTTTCAGCAGCATCTTTAAAACAGTGTTCATCACACAATAGTTTGGACCTCGTCTCCGAACATCACTAGTGTCAAGATCTAAATGGACAGTTGCCGGAGAAACAGTACACTTACGACATTTTTATCGTCTTCAAGAAGTGCTTCTTTTAATCTCCTTTGAACGATTTAAAATTTCGTATACGTAATTATTTTTACTTTTACCTTGCATAAATATGTGGCAGTGAATAAGAGAAGGAATCCTGGACGGGAATGGTTAACTGTTCCTTAAAGATCCCACACAAACGCTGCAGATTTCCTTACATCACTCAATGGATTTATGTAGTCCAGCATTAATAGTGACAGTTGATAGTGACCTGTTTAATAGCGTGTAGCACATTAATAACCAACGAGAAATTCAGGCCGTAGTGTAATCCATTTCGCCGGCCGCGGTGGCCGAGCGGTTCTAGGCGCTTCAGTCCGGAACCGCGCGACTGCTACGGTCGCAGGTTCGAATCCTGCCTCGGGCATGGATATGTGTGATGTCCTTAGGTCAGTTAGGTTTAAGTAGTTCTAAGTTCTAGTGGAATGATGACCTCAGATTTTAAGTCCCATAGTGCTCAGAGCCATTTGAACCATTTTGTAATCCATTTATGATTAGGATACTGCAACAGATTCATGTACTCTCCACCAATATGATTTCCTGCTCTTTCTACCTTCTAGACTGCTTGCCGTCATTCAAATTGTGGAAACTGTAATTTGTGTGTCACGCATTTATCCAGCGTAAGACACTAATGTTCTTTAAAGTCAATAATGCCTGTGGGAGATGAATATTGGAGGAGGGTACAGAGGTATTTGGAGAAAGGAGGTTTATTTTGTATATGTCTGAATAATTTTTTTAAAACTTTAATGATGTTGATCTGTCAGTCCTTAGTTGCAAATAACACTCTTCAACAATGAAGTTTTTACATAAGGAAAAATATCCAATATATATAGATGTTGGTTCACTGAATTCGAAAAAGACAATAATTTATCTTTGTTAGCTCCTGTTTTAGACCTGCGTGAAGTTTGTTACGTCCTTATTCCTGGTTTTCAGATCTCGTTTTCTCGACCTGTCAGGAAGGCCATTGAAAGCTCACGTGAATGCTCTGTCTCGTTGGAGTGTGAGGCAACGTCCTTGACCACATACTCCGATATATCGATCGATGAACATTCGCTCCGCTTCATATGACGTCTGTATTTTGTTTCTATCTAAGAGAGCCTGAGGTTTCTGGTCTTCCAGAGTGATCCATTGTTCATTGTGACTGTTACGTGAGTTTCTAAGTTTCTGTGTGGAATCAAAGCTGTTGTTATTCCACGTAGATATGTTAATAACCTAAACAATTTTTGTGGCATCTGTGGTGGTGCAATTTCTCAACAAAGAAAATGAACGTTGTCGCAAGCAGGAAAAAGCCTATCTCCTATATTTCGGGTGCCGTGTAGGTGAGCAATCAAAAACATAGGCTCCTCATGTTTGTTGTTCGACATGTTCATCAACTCTAAAAAGCATGGGTGAAAGCAAAAAAGTTTGAGTGAGTTTTGCAGTGCTGATCATTTGGCGCGAACACACAAATCACGTAACAGATTGGTGTCTCCGCTCAATAAAAGACTTAACAAGGAAAAGAAGAGCATCATACAGTATCCTAATATACCACGTGCGATGCGACCAGTGCCTCATGGAGCGGATCTTTCAGTTCCAGATCCTCCAGTAGCCACAACAACAAACTATTAAAGTGATGTTGAACATGAAGACCAGTCAGATACATCCAAGCATTCCACATCTAACGATCATCTTCACACCAACATCACCAAGTGAAATGTAAGAAATGGTGCAAAATGAATTGAGCAATCTTATTAAGGACTTCGACCTTCCAAAATATAAAGCCAAACTATTAGTTTCTCCTTTCATAGAATGGAGTCATCTGGAACGTAAAGTTTGAGTATGTAGCTTTCGCTAACGTCAAAAGGAATGACATATTGTACGGATGTTGAAGGTTTGACGCAAGAACTCAGCATCTTATACAAACTAGAGGATTGGGGACGTTTCATAGACGGTTCGAAAACTAGTTTGAAAGCCGTGCTGTAACATAATGGCAACGTCCTTCCTTCTGTCCCAGTGTCATACTAATCCCTATCGAAGGAAAGTTACATGATGATGAAAGATATTTTACACAGCATTGATTATGATAAGCATCAGTGACTCATGTGGGATGATTTACAGCTCATCGGTATGTTTATGAGCCTACAAGGTGAGTACACTAAGTACTGTTGCTGCAGCTGTGACTGAGACAGTCGTGCTAAGGATGTGCTTGTATACCGCAAGCAGAAGGACTGGCCTCTACGAAGTCTTTGCTGCCTGGCAATAAAAATTTCCCTGGGGAGCCATTTGTTAATGCACCATTGTTACCACCACTAATTGTGAAGCTAGTATTGACGAAATCATTTGCAAAAGCAGTGACTAAGAGCAACGAACGATCATGTAAACACGTACGTGGAAAATTCCTTGGACTGCGTGCTGAGATCAAGTAGGAAGTTTCTATTGGTCCACAAATACGTAAGGCTCTTGGAGACCAGCAGTTAGAGTGTATTCGCAGGCGTGATGAACTAAACGCGTGGCAATACTTTCAGAAAGCTACGTTATTGTCGTTGAGAAGTAGGAGGGCTAAGCATTACGTTGTACTTGTGATTAACATTATGCGTGCCTGTGAGAAACTGAAATGCAACACGTCACTCAAAACACACTTCATTCACTCACATATCGAAGTTTCCCTGAAGGCTGTAACGCGTTTGGCGATGGTGAGAGGTTTCATCAACAAATCTCTGTAATGGAAGATAGACACCAATGAAGTTTCAGTGCTTCAATGTTGGCAGAATTGTGCTGGACAATGCAGAAAGACTCGCATCTTCCCCATAAGCGACATGCGAAGGAAAAATGCGTGTTGTAAACAAATTATCTGTTAATGGTGTATATGTAATTGATGCCTTAGCTTTTCATGAACTCAGTCTAAAACACTTAGATTTATTTTTCCACATGAGTTGTGAATACGTCAGAGTTTCAGATTTTGCATTGCTCATATATTTCAGCGACATAGCCTACCAAATGTGTAAAAAAGCTAGAGCGTATCTGACAAAAATGATGTTACATATGGATTCAGCACTCCTTAAATTGTATAAATCCATTTAGATATTATTGTAATTATCAAATATTTTCAGCACAATACGAAGAATGTGTGTATGAGTAGTTCAGAAACACAGTGCTTAGTATGTCGTGTAGGAAGGCACACTGATTGATTTTCAAGAAGGAACCCGTATCCGGAAACGCATGGCTTAAGCGCTGGAGAACGTCGAAGTCTGAGAGGGTGTGCGTTCTGTATTACGTCAATAAACCCAACATGAGTAGCATATCGCGTTGTCTACATTACAGACGTGCTTCGAAATCTATACCTCCTACGTCAATGGAGGTGAGGCAAAAAATGCGGTTTTCTTTGAGCTATTTAAATCGCTCCATAGACTCGAGCAATAAGGTCCTCTGCTGACATTTCAGGTGTGCCGTACACCAAACTCTTCATACTATATCACAGAAAATAACCGACCTTGCTGGCCATGGAACTGGTCCATCTTTACCAATCCATCGATTGGGATGTGTAACTTTGAGGTGATTCCGCACATCGACATCGGGGTGTGCTGGACCTCTGTTGTGTTGCAGTCCCATGTCCATACGAACATTTAGTAGCACTCCGTACAATAGGGTAGGCAATGCATCTCTGATAAGTGTGAGCTAGACCGCTCCTGTCTGTCTGTTGGGCACAGATATGGCCCAGTTAAATAGTCACCAGTTATCCTGGCCCAGATGTTAATACCGACCCTGTGTTGGTGATTTTTAATAACATGCACACGCAGAGTTTCATCCACCTAAAACATGCATGTTGTACAAGTTTAAGATGCCATCTCTAGCAAATATGCATTCATCCGTGAATAGCGTCAAGCTCACAAATTGTGGTTGGTGTATGCATTGTTATAAATACCTCTGCTCAAACTGTACCCGTCGTGGGTAGTCCTCCTCTCGTAATCCCTTGACATCCTACAGATGGTATAGATGGAGCCGGTGTTCATGGGCCACACGCTACATGACACTTTTACGTGTGTGCAGCGCCTGTGACACCTGCCGAGTACTAGTGGCTGGGTCCACTTCGAACGTTGTCAGCACGTCTTCCTCCAACTGAAGTATTCGAGGCTAGTGTAGACGACACACATCATGTTTCGCCACCTACCGGAGGTCAAACAGTAAACTGATGATAGCATTCGCAAGTACCAAGTCCAAAGTGCTATTACTTTACTGTACAATGGACACATCACAGGCAGAAATACCCACGTGCAACTTTCCGACTTCTCTGAGGTGTCTGTCATTGGCCTCAAACTTGAGATGATGCGGTCTACGTCTGTTTGGAAAATGTTCCGCATAAAATCTTGCAGCAGCTCTCCAACTGCAGTCCACTTTGCCGTATGCAAGCGCCATATTGGTCATTTCAGCACATGTGTGCTGATATATGTTGCACTGCTTTCAACACATTACTGCACCGCTAGACCACACAAGATCGGCAGCAGTATGCTCACAGGGGTTCTGTTGAGGAATGTAGCATATATGCAGGAATGTTATTATGCTCAGTTCGTCCATGCACAGTAGACAGGGTTGCAGAACTTCAGTATCCAGACACCGAAAAGAACCGGAATAGACTATCACAATCGTTCAATCTCAGACTTCGATACTCTACAGCGCCCATACCGTGCGTTTCCGGATGTTGGCTCTGTCTTGAAAACTAATGTATGCCTTCCTGCACAGCATACAAAGCATTGTCAGTGTTTTTTCTCTTTTTTGGATACCCTGTATAGAATTCAACACCCCCCTTGTAAAATACTAGAGCCAGTCTACAAAACTAGACTCAATATTTATGACTAGTGCTTCGGATTAACCCGAAACCACTGTCGAATGTTTTATAAGTAAATGTGTAATGGGGTGTAACCTCCCCACACGAAATATTGTTTAAATGAAAATGGAAAATGGAGCCAAGTGTAACCTCCCCGCAAAAATGAAGGAATGAAAATTGACCATAAACCAACAACAATACTAATTAATAATGAACCATGAAGGAAATGTAACTTCCTAACAGAAATAATAATATCTGATGAATTTTATAAGGGCAGCAGCGCTGACCTTCGGCCCTGTGAAATAATTTAACCTGATAAATTTTATAAGGACAGCAGTGCTGACCTTCGGCCCTGTATTCTGAATAAAAAAACAAAAATTCTTACCTCAATAAAAACTGCATCTATATAAAAAAAACTGCATCTATATCTGCTCTTATCTATCGACACAGCTTCGTGCAATGCTGGCGTATATTTAATTTTGATTCTTGGAGGAAATGCATAGGAAATATTCTTTAAATTGAAATGAATGTTTTTCTTTAAAAGAGTTACTTTAGAAAAAAATATTATTGGGGCATTTTTTGAACAAATTAATTACAATTACCATACATTACCAGATGTGCGCAATGCTGCTTCTTTACCTTCTTCAACAGTACTTATCGTCCACCACAATCCTGACCAGAGTCGCAAGAAGAGCACGCCGCCGACGCATGCCGACGTCTGCTACCGTATCCGACTGACTACTACTACTGCCGACTCGCCACACACAACAACTGTTCCTGCCGACTCGCTACAAGCAACTGACGACTCGCGCGGTCAAGCGCAGTCTAGCAACGATAAATAACTCTCTGGTCAGAGATTCTGTCATGCCTCACCATCGCTGTAATGAATACATACGTGTTTCAGGGGAAGTACTAAGTTTGATAGACTATGGCCCATTATAATGTGTGAAGAATGTAGAAGTTTCTATACTTTCCGAACCTGAGGTAATCTAGATTCTTAATTGTCATTTACAACTTCACACTCAAATCCGTGTAAATCAACTTTCTTGGTCGTTTGTAGAAAAACGAAAGCTTAATCTGAGGAATCTGATGTTGCCTTTGTGTGTAACACAATAGATACAGTTTGTATTTTTCTATGTTACCTTCGCCTTAATATGTGTCGCAGTACAAATTGGATTCTTGTCGTACCGTAAAAAAGCACACCATTTTAACGTTCGCTGGGAATTGACGATGGTGTGCACCATTGTTAAATCACCGACATCGATAATATTGTGCACTAGGTCAGTCTAGTCCCGATCATCCTGACAACAGACAACGGAGTTTTCCTTTGGCCAAAATGTTTCATTTCTACAACGATATTATATATTTGTGTCACTTGCACCATGGGCTTAGAAAAGGGCACATCTGTGCTACTGAAATCGATTTGGAGGTGGAGTGGGTTAATTTTTGTTTGGCGATTGATAGTGTTTTGGCCACTGTGTCCTATCTGACTTCAGTGTTCTTCACAGTTTTATCACATTATGACAATTAGTAAAACAAAAGTAATTCAAATGAAAAGTACTCTAATTTTTTCAATATGGATGCAGGACTGTATTGAAGTATAAAGATGAAAATGCAGATACTTTCAACCTCGTTACTTTGCCACTTCCAGTGACTTCACTTGTCAGTCTAGTCATCATTACGTAATTTGCGTTTTAGGTTGATCAGTGAACTACAACATGGGATGTGAAATATGAAGCTAGATGTATAATTACCAGAAGATGGAATTAAGCCAGAAATCGGTCTTGATTTTTTGTAAAAGAAACACGTTCATCTGTCACTGGTAGCGAATTTTAGATAACATTACAGTTTAAAGGACCAGTCACGAAGTTCAAGGGCATCCATTAAAAAAAAAAAAACTATACAACGAAAACACCTTTGATGTATATATGCGGACTAAGGTGACGAATGAAAATTTGTACGAAGTAGGATTCTAACTTGGGTCTCCTGTTTACTAGGCAGATGCGCTAACCACTACGGCACCCTGGCACAACGACTGCACAGCTACACACGGCTACCCCAGCTCGCTTCCCTCCTCAATCCAGATTCGCACTCACCCTTCAGCCCACTTGATTTTTCCCCTAAATTCGAACAGCCTAGTGAACAGGAAATCCGGGTTTGATCCCCAGTCTTGGTGCAAATTTTCTTTCGTCGCTTCAGTCTGCATATATACATCACAGCTGTCTGAGACTTGAAAAGGTCTCAACCAGACAGTTCCATTTGGAAACATCTTTATCATATATGGCTTATGAGTCCATTATTTTATATTCCCTACCTGTTTTCTCCTTAAAACGTGGAACACAACTTTTTCTGCAAAGAACTGTCCATGATATGTGGCCAACAGTAGTTTCCCATCATATTGGTGTTCAATAGCACTGGTACCGTTTTTAAGTCATTCTTATATCTGTATGAAAGCTGATACCTTGTTTCTCACAACATCACCCCGACTGACAAAGAAAAAGTCAAGGTGGCTCTTGAAAGTGAATCCTGAAGGCCATCAAACAGTCTAGATTCTCTAATTTTTCCAGCATCTTGGCTACAACAGAAGTATAGAAATGTCCCTGTCGGAAACGTTTCATGCAATCTTTTTCTGATGTACTGTAATTTACATTCAGTACCGGAAACTCGAATAATCGGTGCGTTTCTTGGCCCACCCCGCGAAAAACCAGGCAGTTGGACACTCTTATCTCATTATAAATTAACGGAACGATGCAGACAAACTGTGTTCTGAATCTCGATTGTGTATTTGTATACACTACTGGCCATTAAAATAGCTACACCACGAAGATGACGTGCTACAGACACGAAATTTAACCGACAGGAAGAAGATGCTGTGATATGCAAATGATTAGCTTTTCAGAGCATTCACACGAGGTTGGCGCCGGTGGTGACACCTACAACGTGCTGACATGAGGAAAGTTTCCAACTGTTTTCTCATACACAAACAGCAGTTGACCGGCGTTGCCTGGTGAAACGTTGTTGCGATGCCTCGTGTAAGGAGGAGAAATGCTTACCATCACGTTTCCGAATTTGATAAACGTCGGATTGTAGACTCTCGCGATTGCGGTTTATCGTATCGCTACATTGCTGCTCGCGCTGGTCGAAATCCAATGACTGTTAGCAGAATATGGAATCGGTGGGTTCAGGAGGGTAATACGGAACGCCGTGCTGGATCGCAACGGCCTCGTATCACTAGCAGTCGAGATGACAGGCATCTTATCCGCATGGCTGTAACGGATCGTGCAGCCACGTCTCGATCCCTTTGTCAACGGATGCGGACGTTTGCAAGACAACAACCATCTCAACGAACAGATCGACGACGTTTGCAGCAGCATGGACTATCAGCTCGGATACCATGGCTGCGGTTACCCTTGACGCTGCATCACAGGCAGGAACGCCTGTGGTGATGTACTCAACGACGAACCTGGGTGCACGAATGGCAAAACGTCATTTTTTCGGATCAATCCAGGTTCTGTTTACAGAATCATGATGGTCGCATCCTTGTTTGGCGACATCGCAGTGAGCGCACATTTGAAGCGTGTATTCGTCATCGCCATAGTGGCGTATCACCCGGCGTGATGGAATGGGGTGCCATTGGTTATACGTCGCGGTCATCTCTTGTTCGCATTGACGGCACTTTGATCAGTGGACGTTACATTTCAGATATGTTACGACCCGTGGCTCTACCCTCCATTCGATCCCTGCGAAACCCTACATTTCAGCAGGATAATGCACGACCGCATGTTGCAGATCCTGTACGGGTCTTTCTGGATACAGAAAATGTTCGACTGCTGCCTTGGCTAGCACATTCTTCAGATCTGTGACCAATTGAAAACGTTTGGTCAATGGTGACCGAGCAACTGGCTCGTCACAATACGCCAGTAACTACTCTCGATGAACTGTGGTATCGTGTTGAAGCTACATGGGCAGCTGTACCTGTACACGCCATCCAAGCTCTGTTTGACTCAATGCCCAGGCGTATCAAGGCCGTTATTACGGCCAGGTGTGGTTGTTCAGGGTACTGATTTCTCAGGATCTATGCATCCAAACTGCGTGAAAATGTAATCACATGTCAGTTCTAGTATATTTGTCCAATGAATACCCGTTTATCACCTGTATTTCTTCTTGGTGTAGCAATTTTAATGGCCAATAGTGTATATATGCATTTTCATGTGCCATGCAATCCCACGATAATATATATGATTTATATTTTATGCTTCCATATCTCCCTTGCTTCCTTGCCCTCTGTGTGGAAGAGTGATTGGGAGTATGTGTCTATTTAGTACTTCAACAGCACTTACGTGAGTAGCACATTGCTGTCTGCTGTAGACATATCTACATCTACATCTGCATCTACATGGATACTCTGCAAATCACATTTTTAAGTGCCTGGCAGAGGGTTCATCGAACCACCTTCACACTAATTCTCTGTTATTCCAATCTCGTACAGCGCGCGGAAAAAACGAACACCTATATCTTTCCGTGCGTGCTCTGATTTCCCTTATTTTATTATGGTGATCGCTTCTCCCTATGTAGTTTGCCATCAGCAATATATTTTCGCTATCGGAGGAGAAAGTTGGTGACTGAAATTTCGTGAGAAGATTCAGTCACAACGAAAAATGCCTCTGTTTTAATGATGTCCACCCCAAATCCCGTATCATTTCAGTGACACTCTCTCCCCTATTTCGAGATAATGCGAAACGTACTGCCCTCTTTTGAAGTTTCTCGATGTCCTCCCTCAATTCTATCTAGTGAGGATCCCACAACACGCAGCAGTGTTCTAAAAGGGGACGGACAAGAGTAGTGTAGGCAGTCTGTTTAGTAAATCTGCTACATTTTCTCAGTATCCTACCAATAAAACGCAGTCTTTTGTCAGCCTTCCCCACAACATTTTCTATGTGTTCCTTCCAATTTAAGTTGTTCGTAATTAAATTCCTAGATATTTAATCGAATTTACGGCCTTTGGATTTGACTGATGTATCGTATAACCGACGTGAAACGGATTCCCTTTACCAGTCATGTGGATGACCTCACACTTTTCGTTATTTAGGGTCAATTACCAATTTTCTCACCACACACATATCTTATCTAAACAGTTTTGCAATTTGTTTTGAACTTCTGATGACTTTGCTAGTGAATAAACGACAGCATCATCTGCAAATCAAATTGTCTCCTTAGTAGTTTATATAGAGAAGGGACAGCAAAGTGTCTATAAAACTATATTGGGGAACGCCAGAAATCACTTCTGCTTTACTCAATACTTTCCGTCAGTTACTACGAAACGTGTCCTCTCTTACAGGAAATCAAGAATCCAATCACATAACTGAGACGAAATTCCATAGGCACGCAATTTCACTACAAACCGTTTGTATGCTACGGTGTCAAAAGCCTTCTGGAAATCTGAAAATTCAGAATCAATTTGACATTCCTTGTCAATAGCACTCGACACTTCGTGTGAATAAAGAGCTAGTTGTGTTTCACAGGAACGATGTTTTATAAATCCGTGTTGACTGTGTGTCAATAGACCGTTTTCTTCCAGGTAATTCATTATGTTCGAACACAAATGTGTTCCAAAATCCAGCTGCATATCGATGTAGTATTATGATTCTGTAATTCAGTAGATTACTCCTGCTACCTATCTTGAATATTGGTGTGGCCTGCGCAACTTTCCAGTTTTTGGGTACGGGTCTTTCTTCGAAGAAACGGTTGTATATGATTGTTAAGTATGGAACTATTGCATCAGCATACCCTGAAAGGAACCTAATTGGTATACAGTCTGAACCAAAAGACTTGGTTTTCTTAAGTGATTTTAGTTGCTTCACTACTCCGAGTATATCTACTTCTACGTTACTTATGTTGGCAGGTGTTCGTGATTGGAATTCTGGAATATATAATTCGTATTCTTTGGTAGAGGAATTTCGGAAAGCTGTGTTTAGTATCTCTGCTTTGGCACCACTGTTGTCGATAGTATTTCCATTGCTAATACGCAGAGGAGTAATTGATTGTGTCTTGCTGCTAGCATACTTCACATACGAACAGAATCTCTTTGGATTTTCTGCCAGGTTTCGAGTCAAAGCATCGTTGTGGAAACTATTACAAGCATCACGCATTGATGTCCGTGGTGAATTTCGAGCTTCTGTACAAGATCGCCAATCATGAAGATTTTGCGTCTGTTTAAATTTGGCATGTTTTTTTCGTTGCTTCTGCAACTGCTTTCTGACCCGTTTTGTGTACCAAGGAGGATCAGCTCCGACGTTTGTTAATTTATTTGGTATAAATCTCTCAATTTCGGACGATACTATTTCTCTGAATTCAAGCCACATATGCTCTACATTTATATTGTTAATTTGGAAGTAGTGGAAATTATCTCTCAGGAAGGCGTCAAGTGAATTTTTATTTGCTTTTTAAAATAGCTATATTTTCGTTTATTTTTTGAGGATTTGGGGTTACAGTATTCAGTCTCGCTACGACAACCCTGTGTTCGCTAATCCCTGTATCCGTGTTGATGCTCGCTACTAGCTCAGGATTATTTGTTGCTAAGAGGCAAAGTGTGTTTGCACAACCGTTTACTGTTCGCATGGGGTCATAAACTAACTGCTCGAAATAAATTTCAGAGAATAGGTTTAGCACGATTTCGGATGATGTTTTATGTGTACCTCCGGAATTAAACACGTATTTTATTTTCGCCAACATATAGAGATTAAAGTCACCATCAACTGTAAAAGTGTGAGTCGGGTACGTGTTTGGAATCAGATTTATGTTTTCTTTGATCCTTTCGGCAATTGTATCATCTGCATTGGAAGATCGGTAAAATGATCCAATTATTATTTTATTCCGGTTGCTAAGAATGACCTCTATCCACAGTAGCTCATAGGAACCATGTACTTCAATTTAGCGACAAGCTGAACTATTTCTAACGGCAACAAACACTTCACCGCCAACTTTGATTAGCCTACCCTATCGGAACAAGGATTGGTTCATCGCAAAAGTTTCAGCTGTACTTACCTCCGTCTTTAGCCAGCTATCATTGCCTGTAACGATTTGAGCATCAGTGTTTTCTATTAGTGCTTGGAGTGTGGTACTTTCCCAACACAACTACCACAATTTATAACTGTTATAGCGATAGCTCCTGTATCTACGTTCTTCCTTTGTGACTGAAGCTCTTTTTGTGTTTTCCCGAGACCCTCTAACGTAAGAAACCGGCCAGTCCACGCCACACAGCCCCTGCTACCCGTGTAGCCGTCTCTTGCTTGTAGTGGAGTCCTGACCTATTCAGTGGAACCTGAAACCCAGCCACCCTACGGGACAAGTCGAGGAATCTACAGCCTAAACTGTCGCAGAAACGTCTGAGCCTCTGATTCAGATCCTCTACTTGGTTCCTTACCTGAGGTCCGCAATTGGTCCTGTGGACTATGTTGCAAATGGTGAACTCTGCTTTCATCTCGCAAGCGTGACTGGCAGTCTGTACTATTTCTCTTGGCTGCTGGAAGCCCGAGGCAATGTCTTCCAATCCAAAGCATTCTGTTCTGCATGGCATCCGGAAGGAACCTTTCTACATTCGGAATAACTCCACTTGATATTCACACGGAGTGGACATTGGCTTTCTTCCCCTTCTTGGCAGCCGTGTCCCTAAGGAGCCCCATAATCTTCCTAACATTGGAACTGCCAACTGCCAATAATCTCACCCTCTGTGGCTGCCCAGATCTTGCCGGATGACAGGTTTCCTCTGAAACAGGACAGGCGTCTGCATCTGGATGAGGGACAGTGTCAACCACAGACAGCACCTGAAACCTGTTTGTCAGAAAATACCCGGGGAGGCCTTATGTGCAGCCCCTGGGAAGTCTTCCGCCGCCTGCCACGCCTTGAGGCGACCTCTCACTCGACGCCAGGTGAGGGGTCAAGCTCAGTTCGAGCAGTAAATTGGCTGGCCACAAGCGAGAACCAATCGGAGGACTTGGACGTGCTGGTGGCCTGTGGGATTCCCACGGCTGGCCAACAACAGTGGTGCCCATCCACTGCCGCTTCAAGCTGTGTAACAGAAGCCATCACAGCCTGTAGCTGAGAGCAAAGTGTCACCAGCACGGCTCGCATCCGCACACAACAGTCACAGTCCTTATACATGCTAAAGAAGGTGGAAAACTAGACTATCCAGACAAATAGACTACCGACACATACTGCAGAACTCTACTGTAGACCCTAATGAAAACGCAAGAACAGTGTCTAGTAAATTAGATTAATATGCAGCGATTCACCAACCGAACTACTGGCGCACTCAGCTGGGACTAAATAATTTGCTCCTGATTAGAAACTTGTCATATGTCACGAAATTGGTTTACTTTCCGATGCAAATGAAAGAGCGAGAACTATGTCTATTAGATGTTAAATTAACATGCAGAAACTCAACAAACTATCACAGCACAGAGATGCAATCATACAATTCGCTCCAGTTAGGAACTCGTCAAAGCCACAGGGTGGCAAACTGTGGATTCGAGTAAAGCAAATAGGTTTGTGCTTTCTGAGTGGTCTGTAGACCGTCATTAGGTTAGTCAGTTCCGCTTTCCTGGGGGTTCGTTATTTGGGGAGTGTGCTAAAGCACTTGAGTTGGGCGGATAATGAGTGTACGTCTTAACTTTAAGAGCTAGTGTGAACTGAGTAAGTGTTCAAGCTTATATGAAGTATTCCATTTCAATTTATTTCTCAGCGATAGCCACAGAATGTCATTTAACAGTTTATTAACAGTAGGAAATGGTTCAAAAAATGGTTCAAATGCTTCAAATGGCTCTAAGCCCGTATGGGACTTACCATCTGAGGTCATCAGTCCCCTAGACTTAGAACTACTTAAACCTAACTAACCTGAGGTCATCACACACAACCATGCCCGAGGCAGGATTCGAGCTGCGACCGTAGCAGCAGCGCGGATCCGCACTGAAGTGCCTGGAGCCGCTCGGTCACAGTGGCCGGCGGAGAGATAATGGGAATTTCCTGTGGCATATGCGAATGATGCACGAATCAACGTCTTCTGTTATCCTGGCCAAAAAGAGACACCACCTGGCATTGACTAATTTCTTATGCTTGCCCCATGAGTGTGGCACAGCTGTTAACGTCATTTTCGAAGTATGTTTTAAGTGGCGATCTTTTGAATGTCGGTTAACCTGATAAACGGGATGTCTCTCAGCTGGAAAGGTTTGTCAGCGACAAGCCATATGGCTACAAACATAAAAAAAAGGCACGTAGAAGGAGAGCTGAGGCACTTCCTGTCTACATACTAACTCACAAAAGACACTGGTATGGAAGACTTATAGAAAGTAACTTTCGCATTACGTGTCACTCCCTTGTAATATTACTCGATGAACGTGTCACTCCCTTGTAATATTACTCGATGAAACATCTACCGTGCGTAGGAAAAATTGCTACAGAATTTTAAAGTAACCGAAGGACATACTCTAAGAAACGAACAACCAGGGTGACAATACTGTAGTAGTTTTTTTTATGTTTTGTTCCCTCGACATTACAAATGTAATGCTATTTGAAAGTGACATCAAACGCAAATGTCGCGTCCGTTTCTATACTCATTCAGCTTCAGTTCAGCATTCCGTTTTAATCATTTGACCCCTGCAATACATGTAAAATCTTGGATTGGGTGGTTGAGAGTAATATTTAATGTGGATAATATCGGGCGCCTGACGTTGTAACTCAAGTAATTCCTCTGAAAATTTATAACTGCGAGAATTGTACTTAGGCACTGAATGATAGCAGATGACTTTATACCAAACGGTACTTCCCTTAGACGTCCTAACTTAGTAATTCCTATTTAAACGGCAACCTGTAGCTAGTTGCTATGTAAATTACAAACTTCATAATAGCTATATACATTTCTGACCTTCCACTACCAAACGACTGTATAACATAATGCCCGTTTTACATCTGCGCTCGTAAGAACATTTGCTACACGAAAGTTGGTTTCAACACGACAGTTCTGCAAACGATATGGGTTCCTTACAAATACACTGACGGAAAAAAATTGCAAAATTAAGAAGAGTCGTGCGACATAAACGAAAGTTGGTAGGCGTGGTTCTACATCTGAAAGATAGCGTCTATTCAGATATAGTGCCAGTAGCATAGGAGTGGCGTAAGTAGCGCTACTACGAGGATATAAATCAGATTTGCTTTAAAAACACGCTGTAACGGTCGCGAGCGCTAGTTACCTTTCAGATTAGAAGTGGTGAGTTGATGTTAGTCAATAATGTTTTTAAGCCGACAAAGACGCCATTACCAACATCTTACTGATTTCGAACGAGGTCGTGTAACAGGGCTACGAGAAGCTGGATGTTCCTTCTGTGATACTGCAGAAAGGGATTGCAGAAAAACCCACTGCGCATGATTGGTGGCAGCGGTAGTCACACCTGCCGGCCGGAGTGGCCGAGCGGTTCTAGGCGCTTCAGTCTGGAACCGCGCCACCGCTACGGTCGCAGGTTCGAATCCTGCCTCGGACATGGATATGTGTGTTAGTTAGGTTTAAATAGGTCTAAGCTCTAGGGGACTGATGACCTCAGACGTTAAGTCCCATAGTGCTCAGAGCCATTTGAACCAGCAATAGTCACAGCATGACCAGGCTCCGGACAGCCTCTTAGCACTACCAGCAGGGATGACGATGGTGTTCCGAGTATGGCTCTGACACATCATATCGATCTCTAGCAGAAGTATGAACAGCAGTTGGCACTACAGTGACACAACGAACTGTTACAAATCGGTTACTTCAAGGACAGCTCCGAGCCAGGTGCACCGTAGTGTGCATTCCACTGATCCAAAACCACCGCCATATACGACTGCAGGGGTGTCAAACGAGAGTTCGTTGGAGGGCACGGTGAAGGACAGTTGCGTTTTCTGATGAAAGATGTCTCTGCCTCGGTGCCAGTAATAGCTGTATGTAGATTAGAGGGAGGTCAATTGAGGGCCTGTAACCAACGTATCTGCGTGCTAGACACACTGGACCTACACCTAGAGGTATGCAGTGGAATGTGATGTCGTGCGACAGCAGGAATACTCTCTGGGTTATCCCATTCTCTCTGAATGCAAACTTGTACGCCAGTCTCGTGATGCGAGCTGTTGTGCTGTCATTCGTGTGCAGCTTTCCTGGGGGTGTTTTCCAACACTATTAACACTCGCACACAAACCGCTGTTGTAAGACAACATATTCTCAGAGTGTCTGCATGTTGTCTTGGCGCCGGCCGGGGTGGCCGAGCGGTTCTAGGCGCTACAGTCTGGAATCGCGTGACCTCTACGGTCTCAGGTTCGAATCCTGCCTCGGGCATGGATGTGTGTGATGTCTTTAGGTTAGTTAGGTTTAAGTAGTTCTAAGTTCTAGGGGACTGATGACCTCAGAAGTTAAGTCCCATACTGCTCAGAGCCATTTGTTGTCTTGGCTTTCTCAATCACCACATCTGTCTCCAATTGAGCACATATAGGACATCATTGGACAACAAATACAGCGTCATCCACAACCAGCATTAACAGTCACTGTATTCACTGATCAATGTATACAGGCATGGAACTCTATCCCACAAACTAACACCTGTACAGTACAATGCACGAATGTTTCTATGTTTGCATTTACGCTACTGGCCATTAAAATTGCTACACGAAGAACAAAATGCAGATGATAAACGGGTATTCATTGGACAAATATACTAGAAGTGACATGTGATTTAATTTTCACGTAATTTGGGTGCACAGATCATGAGAAATCAGTACCCAGAACAACCACCTCTGGCCGTAATAACGGCCTTGATACGCCTGGTCATTGAGTCAAACAGAGCTTGGATGGCGTGTACAGGAACAGCTGCCCATGTAGCTTCAACACGATACCTCAGTTCATCAAGAGTAGTGACTGCCGTATTTTGACGAGCCAGTTGCTCGACCACCATTGACCAGACGTTTTCAATTGGTGAGAGATCTGGAGAATGTGCTCGCCAGGGCAGCGGTCGAACATTTTCTGTATTCAGAAAGGCCCGTACAGGACCTGCAACATGCGGTCGTGCATTACGCTGCTGAAATGTAGAGTTTCGCAGGGATAGAATGAAGGGTAGAGCCACGGGTCGTAACACATCTGAAATGTAACGTCCACTGTTCAAAGTGCCGTGTGTGCGAACAAGAGGTGACCGAGATATATAACCAATGGCACCCCATACCATCACGCCGGGTGATAAGCCAGTATGGCGATGACGAATACCCTCTTCCAATGTGCGCTCACTGCGATGTCGCCAAACACAGATGCGACCATCATGATGCTGTAAACTGGAGCTGGATTCATCCGAAAAAGTGACGTTTTGCCATTCGTTCACCCAGGTTTGCCGTTGAGTACACCATCGGAAGCGCTCCTGTCTGTGATGCAGCGTCAAGGGTAACCGCTGCCATGGTCTCCGAACTGATAGTCCATGCTGCTGCAAACGTCGTCGAACTGTTCGTGCAAATGGTTGTTGTCTTGCAAACGTCCCCATCTGTTGACTCATGGCTCGAGACGTGGCTGCACGATCCGTTACAGCCATGCGGATAAGATGCCTGTCATTTCGACTGCTAGTGATACGAGGCCTTTGGGATCCAGCACGGCATTCCGTATTACCCTCCTCAGCCCACCGATTCCATATTCTGCTAATAGTCATTGGATTTCGACTAATGCGAGCAGCAATGTCGCGATACGATAAACCGCAATCGCTATAGGCTACAATCCGACCTTTACCAAAGTCGGAAACGTGTTGGTACACATTTTTACTCCTTACACGAGGCATCACAACAACGTTTCATCAGGCAACGCCGGTCAACTGCTGTTTGTGTATGAGAAATCGGTTGGAAACTTTCCTCATGTCAGCATGTTGTAGGTATCGCCACCAGCGCCAACCTTGTGTGAATGCTCTGAAAAGCTAATCATTTGCATATCACAGCACCTTCTTCCTGTCAGTTAAATTTCGCGTCTGTAGTACGTCATCTTCGTGGTGTAGCAATTTTAATGGCCAGTAGTGTAGTATTCTGGCGGTTACAGGTTATTTATGTACCAGCATTTCAAATTTGTAATGGCTACCTCGTGCTTACATTGACCAATGATGTTGCAACGTTAATCACTTAAATATGTTACACAGACAAATGTATTCCCGAAATTTCGTTACTCTACATTAATTATTATTTGGTGTGTGATTTTGTTCAGTCAGCCTAGTTATGAAGCGACCCCTAGTAAGACACGAGCCTTCGACCACGAGGCAACCCATGAAACGGTTAAACCTAGCAATCTTCTTATGACCACCAGTAAATCGAACCGCAAACTTTTCTTACATCGGTCTGTATGTTGCTTAAAGGAATCTACATTAAACAGCAAACCGTAACAGTCTTTTTATAATTTTGCAAAAGCTTGTTAAAGTGGACTTTACCTTCCAGCACAATAAACAGCTCATTATTTAGATCTATGGCTCATGCTTTGACAATTCCCATCCATGCTCTCCCTTCCCCCTTTCGCTCTTCATTCCCACCCACCCCCACACTCATGCACAACTCATTCACTAACTCACTGAGAAAACAATCTTGTTTCCCTACAACGTTAAATTTATATGATTGAGAAACTTTACTTGTAATAACCTAATTTCAATTACATTGCAGTTTGCAATGCTAGCACCCACAGCCGTTGAACTTCATAACGAAAGGAAGTAAAATGAACCGCAAGACAGCTGTAATTGTAATAGTAAAGAATTCGCCAATTACAACTGTTTTTTGATTCATTTCAATTCCCTTCACTCTTGCTTCAATTAGAGTGTGTGATCTCGAAATGAGATATGGTGCAGTAGAAGCTGGGATGGGATAATTCATGTGCTTCTGTCGTCGAAGATTTCTCTGCTGATCTGTTCCTGTTTCAGGAGTAACTCTTTCAATCGACTGAACTTACGAGTGAGGCGTATTTCCCCTGGGAGCGAACACAGTACTCAAGTTCTCGGTTATTTTGCCGTGCCACATTCGGATAAAGGCTTGCAACCATTCTAATTTGACACGGCAAGTCAGCTGATTTTTTTTTTTTCATCCAAGGACTGCACCATTGTTGCTTGGCAGCCGCAACTAGTCAAATAGTGTGTACAAATGATAAAGTTATTTGAAGTATCCATACAGGGACCTTTCGATAAATCTTTTGGAAGTTGTTGATATCGATATTTAAGCTACATTGGATTTCCGATAATTGAAAAATTACCTGCAGTTCCATAAGATTGTTAGTTTGCAGACCGTAATCTATTATTTAAATCTGTTGTACGAGAGGTTTATCGGATTAATTTATCCACAAATTTTGTCAAGAAATTTCTGTAATTGTGATAGACTTAAATTTTGACCTTTCCATAGCTTTTAAGATAAAGATAATTTGTAGAGCTGCATAGATACACTAATTCACTATTAAAACAGATATAACAGATGAAACTATTTTTCTAAACTGCGAGTTATATTAGGAAATCATAACATTAAATATTTCAGTATCCCCAGTTTTCCCAGTATCCCAGTTTTACAGTCAATTATCAATACGAAAGAGTGCTGTTAGTTTAAGTACTAAAAACATTTCAGTTCAGCAACCAGCTTTAGTCCATAAATATAGGCAGAGCAACTAAATACGATTGCCGTCCATAAGTCTACTGTAAAATTCCTTCCCACCATTGGCCTAAACCTACTGCTCAAACTTAGTTATGCAGAGCTTGCATTTGCTGATTGGACGAAACACTTAAGAAGTGCAAAGGAGATTCTAGCAGCAATGTAGGTGTTTCCTGACAGCCGTCGTCTCAGACACTCCAAGTATGAAGAGTTTTTTAGCACTTTCCAACTCTTAGCAGCCAGTAGAGTCTGGTCTACAAATAAGAATGCTGAAACCAACATCTGAAAAAACAAAAATCGTTGCTTTATATACAATGAGGGGTTCAAACGTATCCTCAAGTATTTCCGACGTTTGTCCTTTGAGGATTCCTCTCTTTTTTTGCTCTTGTCGCTACTGACAACCGGTATTTACACACCGTTCTTTAATTTGAAAAAGGCTGTAATCTTCTTTATTAAGGTTCATTTAACAATGTGACACGAATAATCTTTGTTATGCCACTTTCATATGACAAGATGAATGAAAAGTACTTATTATTTAAGTCCACTCTCAGTAGTAACGGGATTAAAGGCTTCATTGCGATATTAGAAGGATATTAAAGTAAAGCAGCAATCGAGAAGGGAGTGAGACAGGGTTGTTCGCTATCCCGAAGTCAGTCAATATGTACATTGTACAAGCAGTCACGGAAAATAGGGATAAATTTAAAGGAAAACTTTGACATTTGTTGGCAACATTGTAATTGTGTCAGAGATGTCCAAGGACTTGGAATGAATAACAGTAGAGCAGAATTGACAGGGTCTTGAAAGAGGTTGTAAGATCAACACCAAGAAAAATAAAACAATGGTAGGGAATGTAGTCAAATGAAATCAGGAAATGCATAAATGGCTCTGAGTACTATGGGACTTAACATCTGAGGTCATCAGTCCTCTAGAACTTAGAACTACTTAAACCTAACTAACCTAACTACATCACACACATCCATGCCCGAGGCAGGATTCGAACCTGCGACCGTAGCGGTCGCGCGGTTCCCGACTGAAGCGCCTAGAACCGCTCGGCCACACCGGCCGGCCAGGAAATGCATAGATAGTTAGGTTAGTAAATGAGACACCAAAAGTAGAGAGGAACTTTGTTATCTGGGCAGATGAATAACTGATGATGACCAAAGAAGAGAGGATTTTAGTCTTGTACGGAAGTAAAACGTGGACGTTAAAGGTTTGCAGAAGAAGAGTATAGAAGCTTTGGAAAAATGATGCTGCAGGAGAGTCCTGGAGGCACCAGACATAGTTGGCGAAAAAAGAAATTTATGGGATAGTTTGACTTAAAGAGGAGATCGGTTGATAGCACACATCCTAAGCCATCAATGCATTTACATTTTGCTAAAGGAGAGAAGTGTGTGTATTCTTTTTCTTTTTTAGGAATGGGGGAGGGAATTAGACCAGAAACATACTTGTGCAGCCATGTGAACACAGATACGGTACCTCGGAGGACGGAATTTCCCACAGAATACTCAATGTGGTATTCTCGGTAATTATAATTAAAAGTGCTGCGAATGCATATGTAATAGATCAGGATCGAGACGTGAGCAGAAAAGGTCAGTGAGAAAGGCATAATGTTGATTTCATCATTAATCTCCGCTTACACAGTTTGTTCAGTATGAGCACCGGAGACGCAGACGAGATGATGCATCCCTAAAACGACGTGATAAACAGCAGCTGGCAGCAGTTCCGGTGGAACTTGAGCAACGTGTTCCTGTTAGATCAGTTAGAGACCGAAAGTGTTTCTGGTAATCGTGTTCTTTTAGCTATCCCCAGAGCCAAAAGTCACATGGATTCACGTGATGTGATCTTGCTGGCCACGCACCTGGAAAAGCTTTGGAGATAACACGTTCGTGGAAGGTTGCATTGGGCGTATCTTTCACTGGGCCAGTAACGTAACGTGTTACCTCATCTTGCATGAGAACAGTGATTTCCACAGAGTTGCACTCTTCCAAAGCAGGAATCACATGCTGTACTAGGAGGTATGAATAACGTACTGACGTCACGGTACACCTGACAGGACATCCGTGTGTATTCTCTTCAAAGAAGGACACACTGACAATAAAGGTGTTTGTGAATCCACCACACACAGTCACAAACGGCGATTGAAGTGGCTTTTTGTATACAACACGCTGTTTAACAGTATCCTAGATCCAACACTTCTGGGAATTCATTGCACCCTGTAGCGTAAAATGTGCCTCGTCACTCCAGAGAATATTGCCCGACGACATGCCATTAATTTTGATCCGTGACAGAAAGCGAAGAGCACATTCAGAACGTTGCTGTGTATCATTAGGTTTCAGCTGCTGCACCGTGTGGATCTTGAACCGGTACCAGTATAATACAGACTACGAAACTTTCCAAATTGTTGGCGATGGGATCGACAATTCTAGTAACACTGCACGAGTTCTAGAACTGCCAGGGTCGAGCTCTGCATGGTCAGTTATAGCAACAGCAACCTCATCAATGACTTCCACCGACGATACTCTCTAATTGCAGCACTGTAACTGCTGCCGTTCGCATAAAACAGTTTCACCAACAGTGCACGGTCTCTGTTCTCTATAGCCATACTTTTCACTCACATTAAGGATTATCAAATGGCAGCGTGGATATCATACCGTCATACAAACAGTGTGCAGCGCCAGATTTGCCTCTGGTGGCCAAAATGTGAACTTTTTCCAGCGTAAATCAGTTTCGCGTTAAGCATTAGCACCTCTACTAAGTTTCGCTGCCAACCGCAGTTTACTTACAACCACTCGGCGGAAAAAGGACAACAGTCGCCGAGAATATTGAAATTACTATTCTGAGTTATATTCAGAGCAGCCAGAGTGAGTGGTATGAAAAACACTCCCAAAACGTCAGAGAACCACGTCAAAGCAAAATTACACTCCACAAATTGCGTGTCAGAGACCACTTTGGGCATTCGTTGCTCTGGATGGCATGTTTATTTTTAAAACGTAAAATCACTACGTCGGGCCACGCTACACTCCAGTCAGCCATTGTTCAATATCTGTGCTGTTTGGCCCACTGAAGACGTACTGTTTTATGTGTCGCTATGAGCAACGGCCTTCTGCATTGCAATGTTCCCTCGGAAAGAGAGGTACCTGCATTACTAAGAGTAGCAATTGCTGTCGGATTTAAAACCCACTGTCGCTAGGACATTCGTCTCTGGTCGCTGTCGGCTTGGAGCCTCTTACGACCACGATTCATGGTGTTACATTGATTACGGTAGACACGTTGCACAGTCCGTGTTGCTATACCAAGAAATACGACAACTTCACTTTTGGTGTGGTCAGAGGCACATCCAAACACAACAGCTCATTTCTTAAGTTCTGTCCAGAAAGACGTTTCATCCTGCAGCAGTGTGTGCGCTGATATGAAACTTACTGGTATATTTAAAGTATGTACTGGATCGGAATTTGAACCTGGGAAATTTTGACTTCTGCGGACAAGCGCTCTACTGACTTAAGCTACTCGAGCACGACTCACAACATGTCCTCTCAGTTTTAATTCCTCCAGTACCTTATCTCCTACCTTGCAAACTTCATTAATGTTTTCCCAAGAAACTTGTGGGATTAGCACTCCTGATTTGTTGGTCTCTGATGAGGAAATTCATAATTTGCGAAACTGCAATTAAAATAGTTGTAATCGTTGTAGACAGTTTTAATCTGTCAGGAAGTTTGATATCAGAGTACACTCCGCTGCGGAGATAAATTCATTCTGGAAATAATTTCCGAGGCTCTGATTAAGCCATGGCTGTGCAGCATCCTTTCTTCTAGGAGTGCTTGTCCTCTAGCTTCACAGTGTAACTTCTGTGAACTTTTTTAGGTAGGAGATGAGTTACTGGCGGAACTGAAGTTGTGAGGACGGGTCGTGAGTCGTGCTCGGGTAAATCAGTCGCTAGAGCACTTGCTCGCGAAAGGCAGGGTTCCCGGGTTTGAGTCCCGGTCCGGCACGCAGTGCTAATCTGTCACCAAGTTTCATTCCGTCAGTTCCCCACGTGACACTTCTTAGTGCACTTATTCAACACCGCCCACTGTCCCACACACCTATTTCACTGCCCTGACTTACGACAACGGTGGACCGCCCGGTAGAGCTACTTGCTACTTACCCTTTGTTTTTCGCGAAGCGACTGTTTGCGTCACGGTAGATGAATAAATGCTACGTCGGTACAATGTTGCAGTAGAAAAGCATAGTTCAGCATGTTCACACTGATAGCAGATTTTTTGTTACACTCCAAGCATATATGTAACGTCAATTTTTTTTCTTACAAGTACGTCCATAACATGACGAGTATTTACGTCAGACTGAATTACAGCAGAGTCCCATTGAATAAACCGTTATGAGCAGTCATTAAGGTTGGAATGTTGGGATTGAGATTAGTCGACAGTGGGAAACATATGACGGCATTCCTGTCATATGTCATGGCATTGCTTGTAGTCATTCGAAAAAGAACACCTGACACACTGACATGCCAAATTTCACTCCATGCTTCCTTCTTTGTTGCAAAACCGCTTCGACCGATTGAGTGAGACTGTCCTCAAGTTCAAATGCAAATACAATATTTTCTCAGAAGGTGCACATCCGACGACTAGAAAGCTCGTTTAGTTTGTAGTAACACTTGATGAGCTGTGAGCAATGTCGAACATTGGAGCATGACTCCTTTTTTAACTTGACGGAACGCAGTGCAAAATATAGCGACTGTAAACCTACAATTTCTTTCTAGTAATTCATAATATCTGTGAACTGTTTACTAAACCATATTTTTGATTTGGTAGTACCACAGTGAATTATTTATTCATATAGTCAAGTACGGACAAGTAGTTTGGGATGTTGAAATATGATAGGTCGTGACTCACTCCTTACCTTCCCAGTGTAGGAGTTGTTTACAAAATGTCACGCAATCATATTGTATGTTCGAACGGAGTAATAAAAATTTAAGTATCAGACGGGGTACTGTTTCGACAGCTAACGTTATAGCAAGAGTCAAATTTTCGTGATTCTTCCAGCAGTCTTAAGTGTCTGCTGCTCAGCACTCGCGTTCAGCATCTCGGCGAAGTTCGCGCCGGAGACGCAATGCCGAACATCTGCCGAGGCTATGGCTTGCACAGTATACCACGCTGTTTTCTGCGTCGTCTAAAATATCACCAACAGGGTCACGAGACGCGCCGCACGGCGTAGGTGTGAACAGACTTTGATTTGCATAGCTGGACAAACACCAGTACAGACCTTCCTATGTGTCACAATTCGACGTGCGTGGGTGGACTTATCGCTTCCTGTGCAAACACATACACCCACACACCGTGCAAGAGCGGCCTAAGTGCGGGCACGGCTCAGAAACCCGGGAAATCGGCGCACGAGCCCGCGCGGCGCGAGCGACGGGGATCAAACCGAGGTCCCGCGCGCCACCGAACGCGTCCTACAGCCGCGTCGCACTCCGACACCTGCCCCCAGTGTTAACAGCGAGAAAAAAACAGCCGCTTAACTGCAAAAATGCTGCAAAAGAAATCATCAGACAAGTATTTTTCCAGTGATTCCACACCATGAACCTAGGGAGACAGTCTAAAAAGAATGTCCAGTGGATTTGCCAGAAACGCAATATCGTTGAAAAATCGGCATACCATATACACATAATGCTTGTTATTTAACTCATTTAGAAATTTCAGTATTAAACAACGTCAACATCGCAACCAAAACCTGCAAACGATAGAAGAGCAAAGCAGTTTTTACTAATTCAGTAACACTGTAGACTTTAAACTCGCCGTATAAAGCGATTCCGAAACAACGTAAACTTGAGTACTATCGCTACACCCCATTCCTTTACACAAACAATTGTAACACCTAGGTTATGGAACTGGACCTGTATTCGAGAGCAACGTGGTTCAAATCCCGGTCCAACCAACCTAATTTCGGTTTCTTTCTTTTTTCGTCCAGTGTTCCCTAAATCACGCCAGAAGACTGTCTCGGTGGTTCTTTGTACAGGGCTACTACCGATCTTCCGTCCCATACCTGCGCACTTGATCTGGCAAGTAGATACCAATGACGATAATGACGCTGACGTCGACTGAAGGCTACAGCACCAATCTGCCTTGATAGTTCTGCATAACAGCGACCATAACGGAATCTCAGTCGCATTAGATAGGCAGATATTCCAAAGGTAGATAAAAAAATGAATTTATAATAATTTTTTAAATATTATTATTTTACACTGTTTCTTGCTCATTGACATACCGATTTATAGATGGAATTTACTTGTACTGTCATTTTTAATACCGGTGCTAAGCATCTACATGTACTCTGAAATTGACAATTAAGTGCTGGCAGGTCAAACCCTCAATCTCTGTCTCAGACGGAAGCTACTGGGTCCCTGAAAGGACGGGGTGAGGGAAGCCAGCAACCAACTGGGAAATTGGGTAGAGGTGATTTCTAGTTTTAGCGTTATTTCCAAGCAAGGGGATGGAATTTACATTAAGTTATATCTTGGACCATGGGCATTACAGTACAAATAAAAAATATAAACCTAGTGTTTGTGTCCTTTAAATAGGACTGATGACGTCAGATGTTAAGTCCCATAGTGCTCAGAGCCTTTAAATAGTGAATATCGAAGACATGCCAGACATGTACTGCAGTTTACACCTAATGAATTGACGATTTTTTCATTATTTTTCATCCTCCACCCCGACAATTACAACAGGCTGTTTGAGACCGCCTATTGTAGACTTCCGTTCCTTTCAGAGACAAATCCCAACAAGCTGCGAATAGAAACATTTACGAGGTAAGCCTCATGAAAATGCTGGTGATAGCCAACATACTGGAGCTAACTTTAATTTATTATTTATTTCTGGAATAGTAAATATCAGACCAAAATTTGAAGGCGTATCGTGCTCTCTCTCTCTCTCTCTCTCTCTCTCTCTCTCTCTCTCTCTCTGTGTGTGTGTGTGTGTGTGTGTGTGTGTGTGTGTGTGTGTGTTCGTGTGTGTGTGTGTGTGTGTGTGTGTGTGTGTGCGTGTGTGTGTGACAAAGTAACGTCGATGACGTTCTTGACATGTACACTGTGCCAACCACGCGTGATGATTCTTTAGGACAAATTAATGTTTCTTTATCTTACCAGGTAACCCCGTCGATCATATGTGTCTTTAGGGAGAGTTGCAGTTCTCAGCAGCGTAAGTCGCACCTTATGCTTGCGTGGTTTGACACCCCGCCCGTGTTCTATAGCACAGTACTGCTTTTGTGTTTCTGTGATGTAAGGGACGTACCAAACTACGTCTCTTAGAGTAAGGTATTACTTCTGGAACTGTAAGGCCAGACTCAACTTCGAATGAGTGAACAAACGGCGAACAACCCCACGTTGGCGCAAGAAGAGCGATCGAATTCGCACACCCGCGTAGCTTTACTTTGAAAAGTGGTTTATGACGTCTGTGTATCTGCTTTGCGAAAACTGAACAGTGTAAGTATGGATGGTTTCTATCAAGAAATACACTGATGGAAAAACAACCCAAAACGAAGAAGGAGTTGTGCAAGATAAACAAAGTTGGTAGGCATGTTTAAATATCTGAAAGATAACATCAGTTCAAATTTCGCGCCTGTCGCACACGAGTGAGCATGCAAATCAGGTGTGCTTTAAGTACGTGCCGTAACAGTCATAAGCGTTAATTACCTTTGATATTCGGCGTATTGAGTTGCAGTTAGTCAAAAATACATTCACTTAGACGAAGATGCAATTGCCAACAGCTCACCGGTTTTGATCGAGGTTGTGCAATAAGACTACGAGAAGCTGGATGTTCCTTCCGCGATGTCGCAGACAAACTTGTTAGGAATGTAACCACTGTAAATGACTGCTGGCAGCGGTAGTCACAGGAAGATACGGTCGCAAGGTGACGCGGCTCTGGACGGCCACGTGGCACTACCGAGAGGGAAGAGCACCGTGTTCGCCGTATAGCTGTGCCGCACCGTACTGCATGAGCAGCATCAATTCGAGCAGCAGTTGGCACCACAGTCACACAACGAGCTCTTACAAATCGGTTACTTCAAGGACAGCTTTGAAACAGACGCCCTGTATCGTACATTCCAATGACCCCAAATTGCCACTTCAGTGGTGTCAAGTGAGAGCTCATCGGAGGACAGAATGGAGGTCTGTGGTGTTTTCGGATGAAAGTCGATGCCAGTGACTGCCGTGTGTTGGCTAGGAGGAAACGAGGTGATCGCCTGCAACTCCTGTTTGCGACCTAGGCGGACTAGACCTGCACCTGTAGTTATGGTCTGGAGTGCGATTTTGTGTAATAGCAGGAACGGTCTAGTGGTTACCCCATGCACACTGACTGCAAATTTGTACGCCATTCTGGTAATCTGACCAGAGGTGGTGCCATTCATGACAACATTTCAGTGGGTGTTTCCCAACAGGATAACGCTAGCCCCCATACCGGTGTTGTAAGCCAACATGTTGTACAGAGTGTCGACATGTTTCCATCGCATGTTCCATCACGAGATCTGTCTCCCATCGAGCACATGCGGGACATCAAAGGACGACAATTGCAGCGCCATTCACAACAAGAATTAACCGTCCCTGTATTGACCGACCAAGTACAACAGATATGGAACTCCCTCCCACAAACTGACGTCCCTCACCTGTACAACACAATTTATGCACGTTTGCATGCTTCCATTCAACATGCTGGCGATTAGACCGGCTTTTAATGTACCAGCATTTCACATTTGCGATGTCTTTTTTCGCGCTTACGTTAAGCTGTGAACTTGCAACTTTAATCATGTAAATATGATACCTAGACAAATATATTCCCGAAATTTCATTACTCTACATTGATTATTTCTTTGTGTAGTATTTTTTCCCGTCAGTGTATATAAGAGGTCAAATTAGTTACTCACAAAAAAGACATTTGATATGAAACATTTGGGCATCTACTGAGTCACGCTGATAATTACGTTTGTGAAATAGAAATTTCAAAACATGGTAGTGGCACGTAGTCTAAGGCAGAAAAAGTTAACTTTGGGAAGCGTAAATGCAACATAGGAGAGAGCAATATTGTGATTTAGTATAGAGAATCATTCCTGCTACTTTAATAAATAACGGGAGACATTGAAAAGGGAATTTTGGAGGATTCTGTAAGCTGCGATGAATCTTCTGGTTGACCGAGCGGAATAAATGTTTTTATTCATTCCTTTACCATTGCGTACTTAGCTGCACATAGATGTTGTTACTGTAGACGGTGATTTTACACGTAGGTTTTAGAAACAAATTAATTTTGAATGACAATTTAGTAATTCAACTCAGACTCGACGTAGGTAAGAAAATCCCTGAAAGGTTAGCTCTTTAAGACGTTTCCTCCCCAAATGTATGACAGATAGCGGCGGACGTTAAGTAAAGTCAGGAAATTACAGTAGCAAAGCTTAATGACTACCTCAGTCAGTAGCAACTGGAAGTAGGTGAGACGTAGTCGAACAGAATAATCTGGTGCCGCTTTTTGGAATGGACTTATTCCGCCTGCGAGTTGGAGAACCGCCGAGCAGGCGTGCATGGACATATGCCGTTCTCGACCTGAAGCGGCGGCGATGCGTGGGCGGAGGATTGCAGCTGTGTTTGTCGTGCCGTGCCGAATATCGTTCCCTGGGGGACAACGGCTCATTCACGGACAGAGAGAGCGACGGTTCGGCTGGGCTGGGCTGTGCTGGCTTCGCGGTCGGCATGGCGACGGTTTCGCGCGGCACCGCCGCGACTGGCGCGCCACGCCCTCCACCCACCGCATCGTCTGCAGGCGGCGCTGGCGGACAGCGGACGACACGCCTCGAGTCGGATTTAAAAGTACTTGTCGTTCCACAGGCAGTCCGCTGCATTGCTCCCGCCGCCAACACACCAGGGGGACACTGCCACTGTTGGCTCCCATTGTTTTAACGCTATGTTGCCCTTCCAGTATTCGCTTCTGGTGGTAAGGAAAAGCAGCGGAGGGGGCGGAAGAGATGTCATCATTTGTAAATATATCATATTATTAATTAATTGTTCGACAAAAGCTTCGTTGTGGTTATGTTTCATTTCACAAGACTAGTTACGGGCGTTGTCCGTCATCAGCGGTATTGTACGAGGGCTATCCGCAAAGTAAGTTCCGATCGGTCGTGCAATGGAACCGCTGTGAAGCTCCGATGAACTTTGCACAGATCTGTTGGGCAGTGTCTCTATGTACTGTTTCTCCTGAGTGGACTTGGGTTTAAAAAAATGTAAACTAAATATTAAGATAAATTTTATAAATAATCGACAAGTACGCCAAAAAAGAACAGGTAGAACCACAATGGACATGTTATTCCATAGACTCTTGCGCTTATATGCATGAACTGTCTTTCCTTTGTCTTTCACTCATCTTATCTGCTTGGATTCGGACCTAAGAGGACGTTCTTGTGTAAAGCTCATCTTGCTGTACTAGCTGACAGTGTAAGTTGCACTTAAAACCCGAAAAATATAGTGGTTATTTTGCCAAAAGGATTTGTGTATGTGGTCAATCAATTGGTAGTCTGATACCTGGATTGTCTTAAGTAGCTAAGGGCCTTAGCAACGAATTTTCATTGTTAGGCGCCATCTTAGAAAAATCTTTAACATTTTTGTTTAGCTCATCTAAGAGACGTGCCGTCGGTTAGGACAATAAACCTTATTTCAGATCCCACGAGATCGGAGGCAGCTACAAATAATTTAAAAATTTTTCTTACACATTTTCTTTATATAACGAATTAACATCCCAGGCATAAAAGGTCTGGTCACAGGATTCCAGTTCCATTATAGGATTTCATATGTAGATGCTCCTCTTGTTATCTTATATTGGGGAATCGAGACGAAACCACAATCTTAAGTTACGTATTGCAGTAGTGTACATCGAACAGACTTGGCAAATATTCTCTGGTGCATTTAAGCACACTACTTCTCACGAACCTGGAATAATAACTGTAGAATAGGGTGAATAAGAAAAGGACAATTAATTATCGACGATTCCGTAACTACCCTGAGAACTGAGTTAGTTTACTAAGTGCTTACACATGTCGGGCTAAATTAAACAACATAGTACACTGTTAACAATATTCCTACATTATTTATTTCTCTTTTATGCTGAGCCATTGCATTAATGTGCCTTTCTTTTTTGTATAAGTCACGGCTCACATTCATTTTATTACACAGTGTGGGATCCGTACCAGATAGGGTTGATAGAAGAGATAGAGAAGATCCAACGGAGAGCAGCGCGCTTCGTCACAGGATCATTTAGTAATCGCGAAAGCGTTACGGAGGTGATAGATAAACTCCAGTGGAAGATTCTGCAGGAGAGACGCTCAGTAGCTCGGTACGGGCTTTTGTTGAAGTTTCGAGAACATACCTTGACCGAGGAGTCAAGCAGTATATTGTTCCCTCCTACGCATATCTCGTGAGGAGACCATGAGGATAAAATCAGAGAGATTAGAGCCCACACAGAGACATACCGACAATCCTTCTTTCCACGAACAATACGAGACTGGAATAGAAGGGAGAACCGATAGAGGTGCTCAAGGTATCCTCCGCCACACACCGTCAGGTGGCTTGCGGAGTGTGGATGTCGATGTAGATGTAGGTAGCAAAGAAAAAGAGTCGCAAATAATTTATATTTTATTACATTTCCAGGGGGAGATGTGGACTCTGACCACAATCTATTGATTATGACCTGTAGATTAAAACTGAAGAAACTGCAAAAAGGTGGGAATATAAGGAGATGAGACCTGGATAAACTGAAAGAACCAGAGGTTGTACAGAGTTTCAGGGAGAGCATAAGGGAACAATTGACAGGAATGGGGGAAAGAAATACAGTAGAAGAAGAATAGGTAGCTTTGAGGGATAAAATAGTGATGGCAGCAGAGGATCAAATAGGTAAAAAGACGAGGGCTAGTAGAAACCCTTGGGTAAGAGAAGAAATATTGAGTTTTATTGGTGAAAGGAGAACATATAAAAATGCAGTAAATGAAGCAGGCAAAAAGGAATACAAACGTCTCAAAAATGATATCGACAGGTAGTGCAAAATGGCTAAGTAGGGATGTAGAGGCTTATCTCACTAGGGGTAAGATAGATACTGCCTATAGGTAAATTAAAGAAATCTTTGGAGAAAGGAGAACCACTTGCATGAATATCAAGAGCTTTGATGGAAACCCAGTTCTAAGCAAACAATGGAAAGCAGAAAGGTGGAAGGAGTATATAGAGGGTCTATACAAGGGCGATGTACTTGAGGACAATATTATGGAAATGGAAGAGGATGTAGATGAAGATGAAATGGGAGGTATGATACTGCGTGAAGAGTTTGACAGAGCACTGAAAGACCTGAGTCGAAACAAGGCCCCCGGAGCAGACAACATTCCATTAGAACTACTGACAGCCTTGGGAGAGCAAGTCTTGACAAAACTACCATCTGGTGAGCAAGATGTATGAGACAGGCGAAATACCCTCAGACTTCAAGAAGAATATGATAATTCCAATCCCAAAGATAGCAGGTGTTGACAGATGTGAAAATTACCGAACTATCAGTTTAATTAGTCACAGCTGCAAAATACTAACGCGAATTATTTACAGACGAATGGAAAAACTGATAGAAGCCGACCTCGGGGAAGATCAGTTTGGATTCCGTAGAAATGTTGGAACACGCGAGGGAATACTGACCCTACGACTTATCTTAGAAGAAAGATTAAGGAAAGGCAAACTTACGTTTCTAGCATTTGTGGACTTAGAGAAAGCTTTTGACAATGTTGACTGGAATACTCTCTTTCAAATTCTATAGGTGGCAGGGGTAAAATACAGGGAGCGAAAGAATATTTACAATTTGTACAGAAAACAGGTGGCAGTTATAAGAGTCGAGGGGTATGAAAGGGAAGCAGTGGTTGGGAATGGAGTGGGACAGGGTTGTAGCCTCTCCCCGATGTTATTCAATCTGTATATTCAGCAAGCAGTAAAGGAAACAAAAGAAAAATTCGGAGTAGGTATTAAAATCCATGGAGAAGAAATAAAAACTTTGAGGTTCGCCGATGACATTGTAATTCTGTCAGAGACAGCAAAGGACTTGGAAGAGCAGTTGAACGGAATTGACAGCGTCTTGAAAGGAGGGTATAAGATGAACATCAACAAAAGCAAAACGAGGATAATGGAATGTATCGAATGAAGTCGGGTGATGCTGATGGAATTAGATTAGGAAATGAGACACTTAAAGTAGTAAAGGAGTTTTGCTCTTTGGGGAGCAAAACAACTGATGATGGTCGAAGTAGAGAGGATATAAAATGTAGACCGGCAATGGCAAGGAAAGCGTTTCTGAAGAAGAAAAATTTGTTAAAATCGAGTATAGATTTAAATGTCAGGAAGTCATTTCTGAAAGTATTTGTATGGAATGTAGCCATGTATGAAAGTGAAACGTTGACGATAAATAGATTGGACAAGAAGAGAATGGAAGCTTTCGAAATGTGGTGCTACAGAAGAATGCTGAAGATTAGATGGGTAGATCACATATCTGATGAGGAGGTATTGAATAGAATTGGGGAGAAGAGGAGCTTGTGGCACAACTTGACTAGAAGAAGGTGTCGGTTGGTAGGACATGTTCTGAGACATCGACGGATCACCAGTTTAGTATTGGAGGGCAGCGTGGAGGGTAAACATCGTAGAGGGAGACAAAGAGATGAATACACTAAGCAGATTCAGAAGGATGTAGGCTGCAGTAGGTGCTGGGAGTTGAAGAAGCTTGCACAGGATAGAGTAGCATGGAGAACTGCATCAAACCAGTCTCAGGACTGAAGACCACAACAACAACAACATTACATCTAGTATTCCCATCGATCGCGTCACGTCTCTCTTTTCAGTTCCGAGTGAGCAGGGAGCACGTAATGATATCTAGGTAATAGCGTCACCCGCCAATTATGAGGTTCTGGTCAGAGATTTCGCCTGATGTCATGCAGGACACAAAACACAACTTTTATGCGGTTCCTTCTTCAAGACAATTTTCGGCCGCAGTACGCAGGGCCAATGAAAATGCTCCTGCAGCGTTTTCGATGGGAAGTGTTTGATCACCCCCAATACAGCCCGTAACTGGCTGTCCCTAAATTTCATCTCAGCTCACATGAACCGCTGGCTTTGAAGACAACATTTTGGCACAGTCAACGAGCTGTAGACCAGCGTAGAGATTGGCGGAAAGCAAAGGCGTCTGCCTTTTTATGACGAGAGTACTGGAAAATTGGACAAAACTACTACAAATGTGTAAGTCGGAGCGGCGACTATGTAGCTAAGTAGCTGCAAGGTGTAGGTAACTGCTGCAAATAAAACATTTTTGATTTTCACAGTGGTTACGCGACTGCTACGGTCGCAGGTTCGAATCCTGCCTCGGGCATGGATGTGTGTGATGTCCTTAGGTTAGTTAGTCTTAAGTAGTTCTAAGTTCTAGGGGACTGATGACCACAGTAGTTAAGTCACATAGTGCTCAGAGCCATTTGAACCATTTTTTGAACAGTGGTTTCCATTTCGCGACCGATCGAAACCTACTTTCTGAATAGTTCTAGTGTAATACAAAAGACAAACTTTTCTTTTAGTAAGTCAGTCTACAAAAGCTTTCAGATAAAATCAGACTTGCATTCCAAAAAAGCAATCTAAAAATAGGCTTCAGAACACAAAAAATATACTGATCGCAAATGTGTCATAACAGAAACAGTCATCTACATTGGGACGTTGAGGTTATTGTAAATTAAAATGTGACAAGTGTGAGAAAATATACGTTGGAGAGACCGGATGAAATTTAAAACAAGATTTAACCAACACCTTAACCTAGCTCCCACGAACCGGACTTGGTTTACTACACACTTAAAATAACAAAACGACACGCAGCCAGTGACACGACATAGTGCCTGTCAGTTCTGTATATCCCCAAAAAAGGCAGATTACTAAATATTACGGAGGAAACAGAAATTTTCGGATGTACAACGAAAATCCTGACATTATCTTAAATGAATATACGTATCTAAAAAAAAGTTCATTGCAAATTTCGGTAGTATACTTTAATAAAAACACACTTCTTTGTTCTGCTAACAGGGACAATACAAATTAGAAGTAGCACGTACACCAAAAGCAGTCTTTGCATGTACAGCAGTTGCGAATGGCAACAGCATATATTTCGCAAAAAAAAAATCCTTATACTGATTACATACATGTGTATATAAATAATGAAATCGTATTATTACATAAACATTGCGTAATATGGTCGCTGGGGTACGTATGAGAACATCATATGTCATATGCATAAATCACTGCAATATACACGGAAAGTGACTGGTAAGAAATATATGTCTTGCGTGTAATACAGATACCTTTGATGACAGTAAACGCTCTAAAATAGCCAGACGAGATAAAATGCTACCACAAAGCAGTTGTTGTCAAACAGTGAATTACTTACATGTCATATTTACAATTTCTTCAAGCTGCAGAGTATCAGATGTACAAGACATCCAGGCTAAAGTCTGTTACAGACTGCCCTGCACCCCGCCCCAGCAAACACCTGGTTTTACCCCGTCGTTCACACTTTTAATGTTCACATATTCCTACGATAAAGAGAATAACAATATTATCAATAATAATAATAATAATTCATGCTATCGTTTGTTACAATCCGCACTGCACCACGCCGAGCGAACACCAAATTTTACTGTCATTCGCGCTATTAATATTCACATATTCTTAGAATAATAATGATAATAATAATAATAATGACAGTAAAATATATGAAATATTTTAATATATTAATTATAATAATCGTTATAACTCCTGCTCAATGGTGCAACCAGGCCTAATACTTTTAGAATCCTTTATTTCAGTCCCACAGCTGTTTCGAGCACTCGTGATCAGATCCAGACGACTAATATTTCTAATTTCATCAGCGGCATATCGTTAGGCCCAGTAATTTGTTTCTGTGGACAGCGCTTTGTCTTGTTATGGTCCTTACGCTTTTCCAGGTCGCTCTTGCAAAACTCACCTTGACTTTTCTCACATGATATCCTACAAACTATGGATGGAGCGCAACAGGCAGATTCCATACACCTCGATTTCCGGAAAGTCTTTGACACGGTGCCCTACTGCGGACTGTTGACGAAGATCCGAGCACACTGATTAGGTTTCCATATATGTGCGTGGCTCTAAGACTTTTCAAGCAATAGAACCCAGTACGTAGCCATCGAAGGCGTGTGTTCATCAGAGACAAGAGTATCGCAGGAGCGCCCCCGGGACGTGTAATAGGACGGCTGTTATTCTCTACATACATAAATGATCTGACTGACAATTTACGGCTGTTTCCTGATGACACTTTGTTGTGTCGGACTTGAGTGGGTGTAGATGGATATAAGATGACTGAGACACAATCTGTAGTTGGTGTGACCAACGAAAGCTAGCTCGAAATGTAGAAACGTGTCAGTTAATGTGCGTGAGTGGAAAAAACTATCCTGTTGCTTTCTAAAACAGTATTAGTAACGTGCTGCTTCACATAGTCATTTCAATTCAATATCTAGGCGTAACGTTGCAAAGCAACGTGAAATGGAATTAACACGTGAGGTTGGTAGTCAGGAAGGCGAACGCTAGACTGATTTTTTGGGAGAATTTTGGAAAAGTCTGGCTCATCTATAGAGGAGACGGCGCTCAGAACGCTAGTGCCACCTATTGTTGAGTACTGCTCGACTGCTCGGCATCCCATCCAAATCGGATTAAAGGAAGACATCGAAGCAATTCAGAGGCGTGCTGCTAGATTTCTTTACCAGCAGGTTCGATCAGCACGCAAGGATTAGGGAAATGCTTCGTGAACTTAAATGTGGAAATTCCTGGTGGCGAGACGTCGCTCTTTTCACGAGACACTACGACGGAAATTTAGAGAACTGGCGCTTGAGGTTGACAGCAGATCGATTCTACTGCTGCCAACCTAGATTTCGCGTGAGGACAACGAAGACATGATGCGAGAAATCAAGGACCGTCCAGAGGCTTTTAGAGAGTCGATTTTCTCTCGCTCTATTTGCTAGTGGAACAGGAGAGAAAATGACTACTAGTGGTAACGGTACCCTCCACCACCCACCGTATGGAGGGTTGCTGAGTATATGCGTAGATGTAGATGGATAAGTTCTTGCATGCAAACGCCACACATATTCTAAAGAAACCAATATGGCACGTAGAACACACTTCGTAGTATTCTGTACGTTAGTTCATACTTACGTTTTGCTTTCGATGTCTTTATTTACAAACGCTTTTGTAAACAATAACAGGAACGTGCTTTTACAGCTGACGTTATGCTGCTGATGAAAACATTTATTTCACAAGAAACTTCAGACATCTGTAAACGTTCATGAGTGCCCGAAACGGCTCATGGTCCTGAAATAATGTATTTTAATAGTATTTGTGGCTGGCTGCGTTATTTACCATCAGTCATTAATGGCCGCAGAATTCACGTGATCTAGCATGGATAAAATAACATCACTACACATATAATCTGTTTACATCAGTGCTTCGTACATCGGTTTATCGGAGCTTCCGAGAACTTAAATTTCACATAAATGAATAGTTTGGGAGATTACATCCGAATATTTTAGAGCTACGTGCACCATGTAATTATTTTGAGAGCTGTAATAGCAACAAAATCTAGTAACTTTCACAATATCAAAATTAGCACGGTATAAAGTCGAACTGTGCAACTAGCTTTATCAGAATTTAGCACACCTTTACGATTGCGAAAGTAAGTCTGCAGACCATTGTTATGCGAATGTGTGAAAGACGTCAATGTTGTTTCTTTCGGTCATTTCTACCAACATTCGAGTAAGACTTTCTGCTATTTTTTCCGAGTAAGACTTTCTGCTATTTTTTCCGAGTAAGTGTGTGTGTGTGTGTGTGTGTGTGTGTGTGTGTGTGTGTGTCTGTGGGAGGGGGGGGGGGGGGTTCTGTCTTGGTTCACTCAGCTTTCTGTGGACGCTCGAACCGTGTCTGGTTTACATACATATCACTTAGGTGAGACGACCAAAGACCCATACCTTCAGTGCTGATGCACCCCAGGCCCAGTCTCTCGAGGAAATTTAAAATGGCGGGTGCGAGGTTCATGAGTAGGTGACGCTACTCCAATAGTGTGCAACAGGCTCGGAATTTGAGGCGGATGGGAAGCGTACTCGGGTGGTCGAACCGGTTAAGGCGAAAAATTGAAACTTGTGGTAAGTCCTATGGGACCAAACTGCTCAGGTCACCAGTCCCTAAGCTTACACACTACTTGATCTAACTTAAACTGTGGACAACACACACACCCATGCCCGAGGAAGGACTCGAACTTCCGACGGGGGGAGCCACGCGGACCGTGACAAGGCGCCTTACACCGCGCGGCTACCCCGCGCAGCGGTCAAGGCGAACACGTGAGTTAAATGGGAGATCCGGGTTCGAGTCTTGGTCCGGCACAACTTTTTACCTGTTGCCTTTGACGCGTCGGACTTGTTGTTGACGGCATGTGCGGTCAGGGTGTGAATCGGAGCCTTCATCGGTCTGCAATGCTGTAGGCAAGAAACTGGAAAACATTCCGTGTTAATTGTCTACAATGCCTTGCCCGTTTCGAGACTCTTCGTTAGCATTTTACTTTCATCTCTGAAAATTACTAAAGAAATTTGGTAATTGACACATGCAAAAATATAAAAAAATCACTTCCTATTTATTTATTTGACTGAGGTGTTGCGGGTTATAGCAGGAAAGTTCGTTGGGACTGGAAGTGTGGCCTACTGAAAGAAAAAAAAAGTAAGTTTGGCCATAATTAAAATTTACGAACAGGCTTTTCACGTGTTAAGAGCACTGTGTGATCGATATTGGACATGAATTTCTTAATTTCTATTTCATGTTTGTAAGAGTTAAATCTTCACGTTTTTTCTTACTACTTAAATAACGACTCACTTGTAAAAAGAACGTCATCATGAGTAGCAAACGCTGTGCGATACGCAGCTTAACAAGAATCTACTGCCGAGCAAGATATTTTGGTAATGAAGGGGTTAAATGGTTCAAATGGCTCTGAGCACTATGGGACTTAACTTCTGTGGTCATCAGTCCCCTAGAACTTAGAACTACTTAAACGTAACTAACCTAAGGACAGCACACACATCCATGCCCGAGGCAGGATTCGAACCTGCGACCGTAGTGGCCGCGCGGCTCTAAACTGAAGCGTCTAGAACCGCTCGGCCACACCGGCCGGCCATGAGGGGGAAACAGTATTTCAGGGAGTTCAATAGTTTGCAACATGTGAGACGGTATCGCAGAAGCTGTATCGAGTACGCGAGAATTTTATGAGCTTCAAATAAAATAATCGCAAAAGGTTTTTGTCATGCTTAGGTAATTGTGATATATATCGCAGGGTAATTCAGCGTTTTCTCGGATCATGTTTATAGGACGTAGAAACGTCAAAATCATTTTATGATTTTCTGTCACCACGTACAGCGGAGCGCATTGGAGGCACCTTGCAGGCAGTACTTAAAGAGTGAACAGTAGAAACGTTCAGAGTCCAATTTTTTTTACAAAACACGTTTTCAGAGCTATTGTGTTCCCGGTACTCTGCCATATAACACTAGACCTTATCTGAATGCCAAACATAGAGAAAGTCTTTGAAATATTCGTCTATAGAAGACTCGTGGTCCTTCGATCTAGAGTCCCAAAATTTAAAAGATCTAATAAGTGGTTGTTGTTGACTACAGTTTTAGTACACTGCTCTGCAAAACTACTGGGTGGAAATGAATGAAAGTGCGGATACATGTTTGCAAAAGTCTCCCAGTCGTACACTCAAAGTCGGACCTCACAGTGCGCATGGTCAGTGTGACTAACTCCAAATGGAACTGGCCCCTACAACACCAGGCAACCGAAGGAACTTGAAAAGCCAGTTTGTGTCAAGCAGCGGGCAGTTACCGTGCGCTTTGGTGGTGCTCTTCGTTACAACATGGACCGGAACAACATTTGGATGACTTCACTTGGGGCAGAATCTTCTGAAAACGGAAGAACGACGATGTGTGACCATTGAAGCTCAGTAGTTTGGCATTCATTGTTCACAGCACTGTTTCACGTGCATGGGGAGCGTTCCGAACCACAGGTACTGCTCCACGAAGGAGAGGACGTGGTCGACCCGGTCAACGACAGCAAATGATGACCAATACATTGTGCAGCTGGCAAGAAAGGACCAACGGCGAAAAGCGGGTGCAATTGCAACCCATTTAATAGGACTGTAAGGCATGAAATCTCATGCTCCACACTCGCACGGCGCCTGCATCGGAGTTGTCCCTTTGCACCAACGACCATTCAGCAATTTCACGATAATACAAAACGGGTGCCTTCCTTTGAAGTTTATCGATGTCCTTCATCAGTCATATCTGGTAAGGCTCCCTTACCGTACAGCAATACTCTAGTAAACGACAGACAAGCATAGTGTACGAAGTGTATTTAGCAAATCTGTTCATCTTCTAAGTGTTCTGCCAATAAAACGAAATCTTTGGTTATCCTTCCGCAGGACCCTATATTTGTGATCGTTCCAGTTTATGCAGTTTATATTTGTTATCCATAGGTATTTAGTTGAACTGGGAGCCTTCATATAAAATGAAGCGTCACAGAAACTGCTACAGCTATGCGTATTCAAATACAGAGATACGTAAACAGGCAGGATGCGGTACTGCGGTCGGCAACGCATGTACAATAAGTGTCTGGCGCAGTTGTTAAATCGGTTACTGCTGCTACAATGGCAGGTTATTAAGATTTAAGTGAATTTCGACGTGGTGTTGCAGTCGGAGCACGAGCGATGGGATACAGCATCTCCGAAGTAGCGGTGAAGTGGCGATTTTCCCGTACGACCATTTCACGAGTGTGCCGTGAATATCAAGAATCCAGTAAAACATAAAATCTCCGAGGCCGGAGAAAGATCCTACTAGAACAGGATCAACGACGACTGAGAGAATCATTCGATGTGACAGAAGTGCAACCGTCCCGCAAATTGCTGCAGATTTCAATGCTGGGCCATCAACAAGTGTCAGCGTGCGAACCATTTTACGAAATGTGATTGATATGGGCTTTTGGAGCCGAAGGCCCACTCGTATACCCTTGATGACTGGACGACACAGAGCTTTATGCCTCGCCTTGGCCCGTCAACACCGACATTGGACTATTGATGACTGGAAACATGTTGCCTGGTCGGACGAGTCTCATTTCAAATTGTATGGAGCAGATGGACGTGTACGGGTATGGAGACAACCTTATGAATTCGTGGATCCTGCAGGTCAGCAGGGGATTTTTCAAGCTGGTGGCGGGTCTGTAACGGCGTGAGGCGTGTGCAGTAGGAGACATGAGGTCCCTGATACATCTAGATACGATTCTTACAGGTGACACGTGCGTCAGACTCCTGTCTGATCACCTGCATCCATTCACGTCCATTGTGCATTCCGACGGACTTGCGCAATCCCAACAAGACAATGCGATACCCCACACGTACAGAACTGCTACAGAGTGGCTCCAGGAGCACTCTCCTGATTTAAAACACTTCCGCTGCCCACCAAATTACCCAGACATGAACATTTTGGGCATATCTGGGATGCTTTGCGACGTGCTGTTCAGAAGAGATCTCCACCCCCTAGTATTCTTAGGGATTTATGGACAGCCCTGCAGGATTAGTAGCGTCAGTTCCCTCCAGCAGTATTTCAGACATTAGTCGAGTCCATGCCACATCGTGTTGCGGCACTTCTGCGTCCTAACAGTATCATCTGCAAATAGTTTAACATCACTGCTCACAGTGTCTCTTAAATCGTAGAAATAAATTAGGAACAACAGAGGACCTATAACACTTGCTTGAGGAACGCCAGATGTCACTTCAGTTTGATTCGATGACTTTCGGTCAGTCACTATTGAAACTTCCCCTTAGGAAAATTATACATGATTGTGCTTAAACTGACACACAATATTTTTAGCGCAACGCAATCTGACTTTCAAAAATCCGTCATCTCTCTCCCCACATCCACCACTCACTGCTGGCGGCTCACCTCCAACTGCGCAACGCTACGCGCTGTTAACATCCAGCTGCCCAACACTACAATGGCAGACAACAATGCAAACTAGCCACAGACTGCACACAGCACAGCCAGTGATTTTCATACAGAGCGCTACGTGGCGTTACCAATAAGAAAACCTAAACAGCCTACTTACATAGCCCCCATGCTCCCCACAAAAAATTTTACAAATTGTTTTGGGTAGTGGCCAATACAGATTTGAAAAGAATTTTTCATAATTACAGTAACAAAGAAATCAAATGCACACACTTATTGATCCAATGTTGGTCAAAAGCTAAAATTTTCTCACAGTCCATAAAGACAGTACTGATCATTCGTCATAGTAAAATTGCAGTGTTTTGTTTTTCTCAAAGTCTGAGCAGTAAAAGAAAATGCACACGGAAGTAGTGGATTTCCATGCAGTCTTGAAGAAGTAGTGTTAGTGTTGTCCTTCCAATGGAAAGACAGTGCTGACTCTTGACATGCAGACAGGTAATGGGCCACAACAGAGCAAACCCACCACAGAGTCAGTCGAAGTTTTGAAGAATATTGGTGAGTAGGTCATCACAGAGCAGACCCACTGTAGTCCTGGTAGAGATTACGGTATTGGTGGGCCAACAGAGGTGCAGACCCAGTGCAGTCCTTGTAGAAATAATGGTATTGGTGAGTCATCAAAGGTGTAGACCCACTGTAGTCCTTGTAGAGATGGCTAGCAGCCATCTGCTGTGACTGTGCAGGTGCACAATCACCACTGAAGAGTATTGCGGAGAATATAGCAAGTCCATGAACCACCACTTGTGCACTCACAAAAATTTTCTTGAAATGTCCTTAGAACCAGCAATGCTGTTATCCAGTCCCTTGCTGAATTATTAACACACGTGCAAACACTATCGGTCCCTACTTCTCACATATTGTCCATATACTATGACCAACAGAAACGTATGCAATGAAATGTAACTTACAAGTTACTTAATTTGATAAACTTGTGTCAATTACAATATTATAACATGAGAATACAATAACAAAGGTACAAAATACATCATTAAAGAACATAACAATATAGATAACATTTGTAGTAAAACAGGTTTTACAAAAGAATAGAAATAAGCACGTACATCAGTGTTACAAGAATTATGACATAAGTACATACATAAAAGGTCAGAATAACTTTTGAAACATCAACTTCACACATGAGCAACAAAACAAAATAGAACAAATAATGTCTAAACATCTTTACAAAGTAAATAACATAGTTTCAGAAAAATTCTACAACATAACACTTATAAGATAAACACAAAAGACAGGAAAAACACAAATACACAAGAGTACACAAACACATTGTGGGATAACACAAGGAAATGACAGGGTTTGTTTTGAGTGTAACATTTGGTACTGCAGTCCAACCCAAAACTTCATTCCATAGGTCTTTCCTCTTATTTCAACATTTGTTCCCACCAAAAAAATCCTATCCAAGCATGCTTTCTGTATTTATATGTTCACATATTTCTTACCTCATTATTTATTTTCCATTATCTTACCTCATCATTTATTTCCAAGAAAATCCTACCTATACCTGATTTCTGTACTTTTTTCGTATAACTTCTCAATGCATTTCTTCCAATTCATCGCAACTCATTCTCTTATATAGTCTACCCCCTCTTAAGCTAACTTAAATCTAATGAGCTCAGATGCTAAACTAAGGGACGAGGCAATGCAGCAGCACAAAACAATTAATACAAACAGCAATGAAAAAAATGGAAATTGTCAAAGCAAGCAGCAGCAGATCTCATTTAGCATAGAAAATGCAACATGACAACTAATATGAGCCAATGTGCAGCAACAAGAAAAATAAATCAGTAGTAAAACTGGCTTAACAGAGTAATACAAATTGACATTCAGTAGCACTATGCATGGCAAACAGCAACAGCAAATGCTGTAACTTATACCTAAACATGGCAAAGCTCAAGCAGAAAAAATATTACACTAAAGACAACAATGCAAACTAGCCACAGACTGCACACAGCACAGCCAGTGATTTTCATACAGAGCGCTACGTGGCGTTACCAATAAGAAAACCTAAACAGCCTACTTACACTACGAACTGTGAGTTGTGTGACAGGAAATTAAGTACATCTGACATGATACTCCATAGGCACGCAATATGATTAGGAGTTTCTTGTGAGAAACGGTGTCAAAAGCCCTCTGGAAATCTAGAAATATGGTGTCAATCTGAGATCTAAGTCATAGTGCATATTATTTTGTGAGAATAATGAGCTAGTTGTGTTTCACATGGACGGTGTTTTCCGAATTCGTGCTGACTGTTTATCAATAGATCATTTTCTTCGATGTAGTTCATGATGTTTGAACACAGAATACGTCCCAAAATCCTGCTGCAAATCTACGTTAGTGATACGGGTCTGTAATTCATCGGATTACTTCTATTTTCTTTTTTGAGTTCTGGTGTGACCGGTGCAAATTTCAGTCTTTAACTTCGGATATTTCGTCGAGCGAACGGCTGCATATGACTGCTAAGTATGGAGATATTGTATCAGCACACTTTGACAGAAATCTAACTGGTATACAATCCAGACCGGAAGATTTACGTGCTCCGCTACTCTGAGGATTTCTACCTCTAAGTTACTCATGTTGGCAGCAGTCCTTGATCTGCAGTCTAGAATGTTAATTTCGCCGTCTTTGGAGAAAGAATTTCGGAAAACCGTATACACTAATTCACCTTAGTGACACCGACGACAGTAACATTACAATCGTTGTCGTGGAGTGATTTTACTGAATGTCTTGCACAAAGAAAAATCCAGGTTGCAAATAACCACGAGGCTGTGACTTCACGATTTCAAGTCTTCAGCGTTCTTTATTTCACTGCTTTTTCTTTTAATTTTACGCGGAACAAGTATTTATTATTAACTTTACAAATGATTGTGCATACTAACAATAGTATGAATATTGTCATTTAGAAATATAACACAAAAATTTTGTCTTATGCTGTATAAGGGGTTTCTTCCGTCATATGAATAAATGGTTGGCTGCTTAGAACATTTTAATCTTAACCTTCCTTCTGAATAAAATGCTTTAGATTTGGAACAACACTTATCGTAACATTTTGAAATGTATCAGAAGCTATGAAATGATGAAATGAGATGGAAGACACAAGTTCTAATTGCCTTCTGATAATGGTATACACTTCCATCTCTTCCCCTCCTGTTTCTTCGTTCTACTTTTCCTCTATTGTAACGTTAGTCTGAGTCGTGATAATCCAGCTGTGAAATTTGTAAAATTTAGCCAGTGGTAATACAAGAATTAAGTCTGAGTGTAGGACGCTCGTCGTACCTGGATAGCTCAATCACTACGTACGTTGCTAGCGAAAGATCAAGTTATAAAGTCGAATACAAGTGCCACACATAGTTTCAGTCTGCCAATAACTGTCTTTCTCATACGTGGGCAACTTCGGAAAATACTGCGGCTATGAACAGATGCTATTGTTGTGGCTGTGAGTTATGTAGATAAAGAGGACGGTCCTGTAGTATCGGACAAGTAATCTTTTAAGAAACTGTAACATTTGTAAGGCTGTATGGCAACATACCTTACTTTAAAAGTACGATGAGCTACTTATTATTATTATAAAACTGAAAGAATATAGGTTCGCTTACTTTTTAGTGTTTTTTAGTCTTTTGAATTTATATTGTTTAAAGTCTTGAAAGGTTTTGAACATGAAACCGTAGCACGTTTTTGTTACAAACCGGATACGTGCTTGAACTTGTCCATCAGCTCACTACTTTGTCAACGAATGTGTTCACTTGGTCCTGGCTGAAACCTGCTACTTACGGCAAAGCGGTGGATTCAGTTTTCCTCAGCCGTATGTCTTCACGTATTTTCATAATATCATAGTAACAGTTTTTATTCGCTTTCATTTTTGTCTTGTTGAACAGATGAGTAGTTTGCAGTTGCTACGCATATTTTACACTACATTTAAGAGGTATAAGCTGGGTATATCAATTTTCGACTTGATAGCACAATACTATTTCCTCATCATCACCTAGTGTTCTCTGTAAAAAAAAAAAAAAAAAAGAAAAAAGAAATATACCTAAAACAGGTTTCGTGGCACATGTTTGTTACGTACTTCTTGGAACCGAATATTTGTTACTCGCTTCCGTGATTGTCATTTCGAGAAGTCTGACTTCTCCTACAGACTCCTTGCTCTTTTCATCCCATTTATATCCTGCCTTCTCCAGTCACGCTGTTTTGTCGAACAGGATCTGATGTTGCTTTGTCAGACTCAGACGGAACGTACCGCCGTGGTACTTTATTATTAGTTTGTTATTTCTTGTACTAAGCATTGACACAGTCTACAATATAAACGATAATATCGGCTGTATCTCAAAACAGTATTAAAATGTAACATAGCTTACTGAAACGGGAAAAACAACAATCCAAATGTAAATTCGTTCACCGAAACACTAACTACGAACAGAAAACTTGTTGCCACTTCGAAACGCAATGCTGTTTTATTTCAGAATTGTTTTAGTGTGCTTGCTCCTCCTTGGTTCACACTGCAGTGCTGTCACTAGCGCTGTCCGGTACTACCCGACCCTCCCCTATATATACTCGTCCTTGATATGCCCTCGAGTAATGACGAGTGGGCTTCAGACTTACAAATGGCGTCCCACGCAAAGACCACCGGGCAGCATGAATGGTGCGTTTGTAAGGTGTCAGGCAAATCCAACACCTTCCATGGAAACCCTGACATGATAAGCAAATCCAGTAGTATGTCGCATAGCTCCGAATAAATCGTGACATTAAATTAACCAAAGTGATACGAGTAACGAGTGAGCAAATGGAATACCACAGACTAACACAAGAATGCCTAAATGCATGTCATACCTTCCCACCGTGAGACAGACCGAGCTCCGAGGGGAGAAACGAGAACAGCAGCCGAGAGCAGAACCGTGTTAGGCTGGAAGGCCCTACGATAAGGGACGGACGGACACCCACGTCGCCAGCTAACCGCTAGGACCACACCACCCGCAAGTTTTAGTGTGAGACTTTTTCGCGTCTCTGTTACGTTAGGACCACCCCCAGCCCATGTTAAAAGCTAGAGCCCTCCAGAAGAACAGTATAGGTCTTACGATAACACAAAAAGGGCCACACCACCCGCAAGTTTTTAGCGTGAGACTTTTTCGTGTCTCTGTTACATCAGGACCACCCCCCAGCCCATGTTAAAAGATAGAGCCCTCCAGAAGAACAGTATAGATCTTACGATAACGCTAAAAGGACCACACTAGCTGCAAGTTTTAGCGTGAGACTTTTTCGCGTCTCTGTTACGTTGCAAACTTTAAAAACATTGCCCCACCACGAAAAGTATAACGTTTCTCATTGGATAGACGGAATTTTTGTAGGCGGAGCTTAGGGTTAACATCGAGACCCTGATTGGTCAGATGAAAACACAGCTAGATAGTTTTTTTTAAACCAACTTCGGTAAATTGTAGTAAGGAGAAGTTAGGACAGAGTTACTTCCGAGACAGCGAGGTGAGCGGAGCTGTGCCATCTCGCCGCCCCCTGACGAACACCGACAAGGTAATGAACGCAAGCGATGCCGCATAACAGCGCATAAAGCTTCACTCAGAACTGCAGAAGTCTCATCCGTTACACCCCCTTTTTGCGTAATACTAGTGTCGATCGTCAATTAAAGCTCATGGTGTTCACATTTGCCACTTGAAGTAAAAATCTGAAACGCAATGATTTTCTGTTATATAGTTATTGAGAAGCCACATCAGCCACTGTAATGTACGACAAGTTAGATAAGTAATTAAAGATAATTGAGGGTCACTGTAGACCATTTTGATAGTTTTGATAGTTTTCTCTTTTGTGTAACTTAATTTAAACATAGATTATAGATGTGATATGGCATAGGTCATCCTTCGATCCATTGTAGAACTTGGAAACCCATTCAGGGAATATTCATTCACATTTTTGTTGCACGCAGTCGGTTTTTACCATCCTGTATTAAAACGTTTCCTTTTATCAATAGTGCAGTTTATAAACAATGTTTTGTGAGTAGAATAAAATTTCCAATGGTAAACTTAACTGCTTTTTCGACTTTATTTTACCAGCTAACTAAAAATAGGAAAGCCTTGAACCCCTTCCACTAAATTTAGTTAGTATTAAGATTCCTTTACAGGGAGTGCAGTGGAGCTGACGCTGAAATCATTAAGTATTTGGTTATATCATCGCTAGTCTCACTGAACTCTTCTGAATTCTACATGTCATGTGTGGTCTGGCGTCTCCTTACCAGCAACAGGTCCCAGGTTCAAACTAGTCAATTCCCTAAAAAACACGCTCAGAGCGTCGTTGCGGGAAAGTGGTAGGGAGACACGATATAGAACAAACAGACACCACGCAGAATGTTAGACGTTGTCAGAAGACAATATATGTTCTGGGTTTGTTGCAAACTCGGTTCTGCTGAAATAAGGATGACAGGTGCATCACAGCGTGGAGTGAAACGACGCGGCAATTGAAAACATACTCCAAAGTTGAAATACGCGTTACAGTACTACTTTGGTGGCAACTCGTCTAAATTTCACACAAATTTCCAGTAAAATTCTATCAGTATGTAGACCAAATGGAACTTCGCGTCCAGCCCTTGTGAAATGATACCAACAATCTGACCGAGGCCGCGCAGAAGTGGGTGATGTTGATTGGCAAGGAAGGCTGTCGACGTCGACTACAGGCGACAACGTCCAGGGAATGGAGGGACTGATTCACCGCATCGCAGGTTTTCCAACTATGAGGAAGTTCACACTCTTCTCAGAGACTTGTAAAATAACGCCTGCTATCTGTACCACTTTCACCTGTAATGCAATGTTTATTAAAAGTTATTTGGCGTGCTATAATAATGTGTAACTTAGTTTTTGAAGTATGTAGGAGTGCACTTAACGGTGTCGTCACGTTTCCGTGACTTGTAGATGTTGGTAAGAGACCGACGAAAGGAGTGAAATGAGGACGATCGTTCATGAGTGAGATGTTGTTAGCCAACGAGAATACCATTCTTAATTTCTTTCGCCTGGTAAATAAAGTTAGCTGATAATTTTGTCCTCTCATGGGAGTTTAAAATTGAAACTTTGATGTTATTACCAAGCATCGTAACTAAAACCAAAAAATCGCGACATATTTGGAAGTAACAGCTAAATATATGTGAGCACCAACAAATCAAACACGAGGAATCGTGATTCAGTTTGAGCAGTCGTGAAAGTGCAACTTCTGTGTGAGCGGTTTTTTCACAACATAATAATGTGCGACACTGCAGGTGGGGCCCTTGCCTTCAGGTCCTTTAGATATAGGAACCACGAGAGTTTGGAGTCAAAAATGAGACTCCCGAGAACGACTAAAATGAACACACATACACTTCCCTGTAGAAAATATAAATAGCAACCCACTCCTCCCCACTTCTCCAAACTCTTCACTGTAAGTTGCAACTGATGACTAGTTGCTGCGACAGATGAGAAAGAGCAGAAGACCGCAACAACGTCCACAAACAAGGAGCACTTGCTAGGACTCCGTAGTATGGGCGCTATACCATTTTTATATAAATATTGCCGCTTTTTTCACCAGTAGGAATTTAAGCTGTGCTCTTAATTTTCTGCCTAATCACATCTTCGTAAATCGTGGCATATTCCTCAAAAACTGTAAAATATTTTTGACAAGTAAGAGTGTAAACATGGTAGCTGCTCGTTTCGCTCGCAGCAATTTAAGCTGTGCTCTTAGCTTCTTGCCTAACCACATCTTCGGAAATATCAGCTAGCTTTATTTACGAGTCGAAAGACATCAGACTCATAATTGGGGAAAAGGGAAAGGTCCAATTCCACTCGTCTGCTTGAACCATTAACGTCATATTTTGAGTAAAGATCATAGTTTATACCAGTTACTGAGACAGCCCCAGACAACTTTTAACAGCAGGCCGATTACATACTTCCAGACAGTGACTCCAAGACAGACCATTACGGTCGGAAACACACATAAAAACACGTGAAATATTTCGATCAGCTAATGAAACGAAATAACGCGCGACAACCACGGCAATTAGAAGTTTTGGGCGGGGACAGACTAAAAAAAATATAACAAATATGATTCCAAAGCAATCAGAACAGCGAAAAATCATACATACAAATTCCTCTAGAATAGACCGAACGAAAAAATACAGAAAAACACAAAATTGGAATTGATAATTTTGATTGACCTATTTTGTTCGAAAGAAGACAGGAATACAAGACCCCCGTCTGCAGTCAAACAACGACTTAACTGAACAATAATTATTCCATAGTAAACTGAAAGTGGAATTACACTGGAAACCAAACGTAACAGGTGAAAAACCGAAAACAAATAAATGACTAATAAATACCGAGGTCTCTATCCCATTCGGCTGAATCATCAGTACGAACCACATCACAAAAACAAACATTCTCTACAAGAGTGAACCACAACAATACGACCCCCGTAAGAACAATATACATTTCATACACGCAGCGCCCTTCCCGCCGGAGGTTCGAGTCATCCTTCGGGCATGAGTGCGTGTGTTGTTCTTAGCACAAGTTAGTTTAACTAGCTTGTAAGTGTAGGGACCGATGACCTCAGCAGTTTGGTCCCCTAAGAATTCATACACATTTGAACATTTCATATACGCAGCGCCTCCACTACGTCACAAAACAACGAAATATTTGTAAAAACCAAAATTATGAATAACACTATTCTTTTCACTCACGACTATTTGAACTACGCACTTAGGTTCCTAACTAACCTCAGCCTCAAATAACATACCACTTTACAAGAACAGCCAGACAATTGTAAGAAGCAACATTGTAACTATAATTAATAATCGTTTCACTCCCAACAATTTAAACTGTGCTCCTAAGTTCTTGCCTAATCTTACCCTCGAAAATCGAACCAAAAACTGTAAGAAACAGCCGAATATTTATGACAAGAACATAAAATAAAAATAAATCGCTACTACTCTATCAACAATTTAAGTTGTTTCAAATTAACACACCGCCATTTGATTGTATTGTTGTTTGTTTAGTTACGACCCAGATTCCGGCTTATTATGCTATTTTCAGGTGATTGAGTTCATGTCATTATCATATACTGCAGAACATCAAGCTCAAAATTGGCCATAAATTAAGAAAAATATTCCCTTCCCCGAAATGCCAGACGTAAAATCATCATACTGTACACGGAACTGTAAATAATAATTGGAGCACGTCATGTTTACCAAAAACATTTTACTTTGGTACCCAAGTAAACCTGGAATTTCGTTGGGAGCGAATATTTTTCTTAATTTACGGCCAATATTGAGCTTGATTTCCTGCAACACATCTTAATGACATTAACTCAATCACTTGAAAATAGCATAAAAGCCCGAAACCTGAGTCGTAATTAAATAAATAGCAATACAGTCAATTGGCGGTGTGTATATTTAAAACTTATTGTATAACTGTTGCTCAGCAACATCAAAAACTGTTAACTGAGTTGTGCTCTCAGGTTCCACCCTAACCACACCCTCGTACATCACGAGATATTTGAAATAAACAATATAGTTTACAAATATCGTAGATTACAGTACTTAGTAAGACAACCACAAATACTATTTAATAACAGTCCGCTTACAACCTTCGCAACCGTAACTCACGACGTCACACAGGGCGCCATGGGTCAAAGCATACAGCTAGAGTCGGACTGTGCACTTGAACCCGTTACTGGTCGCTTGATTTCCCGTGATTCATCGCGCCGTTATCACGTCACGACAAATTTGCCGACACCATAAATTTCATTTTCAAGTTCAGTGCGACATTCAATAAAAGTTTCTTGGCCTACCACAATAATGTGTGACTTGCTCTTTGAAGTGCGACAGCAGTGAGAGCAGTACCGCTGTGTCAGCTGGGCGCCGTCAGACGAGCAGACGAGCGGCAGGTGTCAGTTTTCTCGGCGTGCAGAGCGGTACGGCTCCGCGAAACCCGACTCCGTCCGGGACCGCCAGCGGGAGGAAGCGGCGGCGAGCAGCGGGCAGCGGCCAGCGGCAGCACGCCGGTCGCGTGGCAACCGGCCACGCCCCCCGCTGTCTGCCGGCATTGTAGCCGCCACGCCGTGTCCGGAAGCTGAGGTGCTCCCGCCTCGCCCGCGGGGAGGTCACCTAACGGACCAGCGCCTCTCAAAGCGTGATGCAGACCGGCCGGGAGGCGCCCATTGTGGACGCCAGGGAAGACGGGACTTCCTTCCAGCTGCCAAGACTTATGACGGACGACGGTTAGGGGCGGGTCTCGCGCTGCCGCTCATCTTCGCGTTTTCTAAGGCCATTCTGCGTCATCTCGCGTGCACCATTTCATCCATCACAGGGCCAACGGCCGTGGAAGCGGATGGTACAGCGGACTCTGAACTCAAAGCGCGTCCTACATTGAAGCGCCAAAGACGTTGGTACAGGAATGCGTATTCAATTACAGATATATGTAAACAGGCAGGATACGGCGCTGCATTTAAATTTTGGTAAGCTACCACTGTAGCAGCAGTAGCCGATCTGACAACTGCGTCAGACACCTATTGTCTTACATAGATCGGCTACTGCTGCTACAGTGGCAAGTTATCAAGGTTTAAAAGCGTTTGAACTTGGTATTATAGTCGCTGCACGAGCGATGGGACACAGCATCTCCGAGGTAGCGATTAAGTGCGGATTTTCCCGTACGACCATTTCACAAGTGTACCGTGAATATCAAGGATCCGGTAAAACATCAAATCTCCGACATAGCTGCGGCCGGAAAAAGGTCGTGCAAGAACGGGACCAACGACGACTGAAGAGAATCCTCTAACGTGACAGAAATGCAACCCTTACGCAAATTGCTGCAGATTTCAGTTGTGGGCCACCAGCAACCTTTAGCGTGCGAATTATTCAACGAAACATCATCGATGTGGGCTTTAGGAGCTGAAGGCCCACTTGCGTATCCTTTATGACTGCACGACACCAAGCTTTACGTCTCGCCAGGGCCCGTCAACACCGAGATTGGACTCTTGATGACTGGAAACATGTTACCTTTTTGGACGAGTCTCGGTTCAAATTGTATCAAACGGATGGACGTGTATGGGTATGGAGACAACCTCATGAATTCATGGACCATGCATCTCAGCAGGGTCCTGTTTAAGCAGCTGGAGCCAGTGTAATGGTGTGTGGCGTATGCAGTTGAAGTGATATGGGACCCCTGATACGTCTAGATACGACTCCGGCAGGTCACACGTACATAAGCATCCTGTCTGATCACCTGCATCCATTGATGTCCATTGTGCATAGCGACGGACTTGGGCAGTTTCAGAGGACAATGCGGCACACCACACGTCCAGAATTGCTACAGAGTGGCTGCAGGAACACTCTTCTGAGTTTAAACATTTCCGCTGGCCACCAGACTGGCCAGACATGAACATAATTGAGCGTATCTGGGACGCCTTGCAACGTTCTGTTCAGAACAGATCTTCATCCCCACGTACTCTTACGGATTTATGGACGACCCTGTAGGATTCATGGTGTCAGTTCCATCCGGCCCTACTTGAGACAAAATCGACTCCATGCCACGTCTTTACGCGGCACTTCTGCGTGTCCTCGGGGGCCCTAACGATATTAGGCCGGTGTACCAGTTTCTTTGCCTCTTCAGTGTATTACCTGCATTTCTACACTCATACCGTTCTTCTCCATAACTCACAAAAAACGACATTCGGACATCAAATAAAACAACACGTTTATTGTTACCAGTCACTGTTTATTTATCTCCATGATGCGTTTTAAAGGTTTAAACCTCCATCATCAGGTGGATTTACATTTGTTAGTATGATATTTGTTGGTGTGTTGTGATATGATTTTTGGAGGAACTTGTGGCACTGCCTAGTGGAGAAAAAAAAAAAACACTATTTCAGAGCATGGTTTTGGGTTTCTTTTGACAAAAAATTAAACGTATATCTAACGGTAAACATAAAATAAGTAAAATAAAGTACCTCTAGTGGTCACAAGTTCCTTTCACTGTCGTAGCACATCACATGTACACTGTCATATTTTATAAACTAATATGGCGTCTGGAAACTATTGGGTGCAAGGATCGTATCGCAGAAGAGAAAACATTATCACAAAGTACAAAGAATATATATCGTAACAACATTAGTACAGAGTAAATTTTGGAGGTGTTTGTTTTGAGGTGTCGAATACATGCGTTGAAATAAATACCTCACATGGTATATAAATCCGATAGCTTCAACTTCATACTCGTTTATACAATCAGGTGAAATATTACAAACTTTAAGTACAATAACTGTATTGACTACAGTGGTAAAATTACACACAAATAACAATTTTGATGGGAATTCATAGATATGAAAGGCTGGAGGCAGAGGGGAGAAAGAGAAAGTGAGAGGGAGGGAGAGGGTGGAAAGAGTGATTTGGAAAGTTGGGAAAGTTGCTTCATAGACTAGAATATGATTCAATAACCGAAAAAGTCATAAAGTACATCGAGTTCATTGTACACAAAACAAAAGCTACACATAAGAAAAAAGTAGCTAATCTTATAAAGCAACAGTTACCTCCAAAACTGAACCTAAACAACCGAAGGAAACACACATTCTACACACCATTCCTCAACAACACGAACATAATATTCACTGCAGAAGAAGAGGCACTACACTGCAAAGGTTTAAAACACTATATTCAAGCTCCATTGGACCAAAAGAAAAGCTCATCGGTAGTGCCACACAGAGCTCAACCACCGCCTTTAAGAAGCAAAATGACAGAATAGCAGCCCGCCACAAAATTATCGAAGTTATTGAGAAGGAAATTGCAAAACCATTTCCAGCATACAAGAAAAGAGAAGAAGCCCTTACTCGTACCATTAAGAATAAATAAACATGCATAACGCAATAACTGTAAAAGTTGACAAGGGTAACACAGCTATTGTGTTGAACAGAGCAACATATGTAGAAAAACTTTAGACTTCTCCCCAACCAACAACATAACAGAAATACATGAAGGCCCAACAGTCAGGATACAAAAAGAGATTAATCACATATCAGACAACATCAACTTTTTACTCACCATCCTACAAGCAAGAAATATTCCAACAATGAGGCCACAAGCACCTTGCCTTACATCACAACCAAAGATCCACAAAAATGGGACCCCCATCAGAACTATAGTGAACTGTAGGAACACTCCAACATTCGAACTCAACTAAATGCTGTTCAAAATTCTCAAAGAAGCGTACACATACAATAATGGGAGAACACTTAAAAACACAACAGAATTTATACAACATGTCAGAAACACAGAAGTAGCTGATGGAGCCACACTTGCCTCATTTAACATACAAAACCTTTATTCCTCTGTGACAATAGATCTCACACTACTGATAATCAATGCCAACCTACAAAAGTACAAAAAGATCAATTCTACACACATTATTGAACTAATGGACCTGCTTGAAGTCACACTTTCACACAACTATTTTAAATTTAACAAAAAAATCTACAAAGAGACAGATGGTCTGGCAGTCGGCTCGAATCTTTCCGAATTGCTAGGTGAAATATTAGAAGACAAAATCCTAAATTCCAATCACCACCTCCTCAAAAATATCATCTATTATTACCGATATGTAGATAATACCATCATTTTAATCAAAGGCACTAAAGATGATATAAATGGCTTGAACTAGATATTCAACAACTCCTATGAAAACATAAAATTCACCGTTGAAGACCAAAAAGATGACAGTATAAATTTCTTAGACCCCACCATTAGGATAAAGAATAACAGTCATCAGTCTGAAATTTATCGGAAACCTACCACAATCCACAACTCCTCTTGTCACCCCACAACCTACAAAATGGCAGCATTCCGATACATCATCAATAGAGCTATCCAGCTACCACTCTCTGAAGACAAATGTGATCAACGAATTGAAATAATAAAACAAACAGCTGCCGGCCGAAGTGGCCGTGCGGTTAAAGGCGCTGCAGTCTGGAACCGCAAGACCGCTACGGTCGCAGGTTCGAATCCTGCCTCGGGCATGGTTGTTTGTGATGTCCTTAGGTTAGTTAGGTTTAACTAGTTCTAAGTTCTAGGGGACTAATGACCTCAGCAGTTGAGTCCCATAGTGCTCAGAGCCATTTGAACCATTTTTGAAAACAAACAGCTATAGCAAATGGTTATAACAGCTCCATAGTAGACACCCTGAAACACTCAATAATTGCAAAGAAACCACAACACAAAAAACAAAAAGGAAATAATATCTTCCATACAATCCCCTTTATAGGTAACATTTCATATCAGATTGCCAATGTCTTCAAACGAAAAGGCGTAAGCATATGCTTTACCATGGACAACAATATTTGACAGAAGTTACCGCACAACATCAGCACACGAAACTCACTTCATCACACAGTTGTGTACAAAATTGAATGTTCCGACTGCGACTGCTTCTACATAGATCAGACAGGCAGATCATTTTAGATTACATTCATAGAACACATGGTATCACTAAAAAAGCAGTAACAGCAGAGTAGGACCGTTAAGTGAAACCAGTGACTTCTGACGGTGGCTAATCATTGGACGTCATGCGAGTAACAAATCAGTCACGGGATTTCAACTTTTCTACAGTTGCCACATCTACTATTGACGATGTTGCTGTGAAATTGAAAGGAAAAAGCGCAAACGCAGCGAAACCAAGACTAGCAGACCTCACGTACTCAAGGACAAGGACCGTCGAGTATTGCAGCTGGTGGTTGTAAAAAATTGCACGAAATGAGCGAAAACGATCACTCCTGACTACCACAGTGGTAGGAGCAGACCAGCTAGCCCAATGACTGTGCGTGGAGAGCTAAAAGACTATGATACAATGGTCGGACAGCTCCTAGTAAGTGACACACTATAGTCATTGCTAAGTGAAACTTGAGGTGGTGCAAGAGTGATATCACTGGACAGTGAACGACAAGAAATGAGTCATCTGGGATGATCAAACAGGCTATAGCCCCTAGCAATCTGATGGTGGAATTTTGGTTTGGAAAAAACACCATGTTAACAACACAAGTATCCGACACATCCAACCAAAAGGCAGAAAAATAGACATCCTTGAAACACTCCAGATATACAAACAGCAAACAAAACAACCTGATAATATTTAGTATAGTATCATCCCTGTTTTCAGCAACCGCCTACGTCATTAAAATTGCAATGCACACACACACTCACTCACACACACACACACACACACACACACACACACACACACACACACACACACATACACACCCGCATCTAAATATTTACCATAAATATTTAGTTACCATAACAGCCGCCAAGTGTACAAGAGATTGATCTCATTTATAGATATACCATCACACCAACAGCTTGTACGGCTTGTCAGTTTAAAACTATATGTACATTAACTACTGGCACAAATTGTAAATCCATCTACATATTTTAAAGCATGAAAAAAAGGCATTACCCTAACATTTAGGCAGTTATTAAATGTAACAGATACAATCTTAAGATCCCTTGCCTTGTAAACTTTGCTCTCATACAATCACTCTTTCCAGCGTCTACCTCCCTGTCACTTTCTCTTTCTCACATATCTATCTATGAATTCCCATCAAAATTGTTATTTGTGTAGAATTTTACCACTGTCGTCAATACGATTATTGTAATATTTCACCTGAATGTATAAATGAATATGAGGTTTAAGCTATCGGATTTATATACCACGTGAGGTATTCATTCCAACACATGTATTCGACACCTCAAAACAAACACCTCCAAAATTAACTCTGTACTAATGTTGTTACGATATATATTGCTTGTACTTTGTGATAATGTTTTCTCTTCTGCTATACGAGCCTTGCACCCAATAGTTTCCAGACGCCATATTAGTTTGTAAAATATCACAGTGTGCATGTGATGTGTTGCGACAGTGAAAGGAACTTGTGATCACTGGAGGTATTTTATTTTACTTACTTAATGTTTACCGTTAGATATACGTCAAACTTTTTGTCAAAAGAAACCTAAAACCATGTTCTAAAATAGTGTTTTGTTTCTTCACTAGGCAGTGCCACAAGTTCCTCCAAAAAATCGTAACACAACACACCAAAAAATCTCATACTAACAATTGTAAATCCACCTGATGGTGGAGGTTTAAACCTTTGAAACGCGTCATGGAGATAAATAAACAGTGAGTGGTAACAGTATACTTGTTGTTTCATTTAATGTCAAATACAGTCATAGTAAAGCCTGACCTAAAATGTTCACATTCAGAGCCATTCGGACACTAAATTTTCATCTTCAGCTTCTCGATACAACGTTTAACTGTATATTTTTAATAAATGGTACACTATAATATGTTTACCAATGCAGTGATCTTGTGTCTGCTCTTATTTCATTACGAGAGTAGTTGTGGCTGCAGGAACGCCATCTCACGCACCACTGCGAGAAGTGCCTGCATCTCTCATTTCAGCTTTTGATTTGAGCAACGGTTTACCTTAGGATAATCTGTAAAACCAAACACATTAACATGTGTTAACACTAGCTAGTTGCCACGAGACTTAGTGTGGAAATCTCACCAAACAACTTTCATAAAGTTGGGTGTGATGCTATAGGTACAAATGAAACGTTTGTTTGCAATCAGTAGTACATTCTGCGACCCGGGTGGTTGACTAATAATGGTTTGTTCACATGTAACAATATAGAAATCAGATAAATGGTTTTATATCTGCGATTATAAGCTTAGGAAGCATTACTCCTTTAAATGCAGGTATGCACATGGTCATCCACAGTGAATCCAACTTTCCCGGTGGCCCTTTTAGCAACCACAACTCGTAATTGTACTTTACTGTTTCCAATGAGGTTAGCTATTAATTGTACTATTTCCGGCAGGAGGTCGTATTTTAGGATTTTGTGAACGAGTCTCGAATCCCATAGTTATCGATGGCGCTTTCTACGTCCAGTAAGAGGGCAGTAGTCGCATCTATTTAACCATACATTCCCCATGAGTGCAACTAAATCACACCTGTCTCTCAGCTAGTTCGGTCATGAAGTGGTCGAGTGTCGTACAGTGTTCACGTTCCTCTAGCCCTAGGATACAAACGAAGGCGTCTGACCAGTTCCCAGTCTAATTCCTGGCGGTTGTTTGAACTTTGAAAACCCGTTCGAGCGTCAAGCAGGGCTGAGTCTCGTTATGTACCGTTAGGCCGCCAGCCTCCATGTCTTGGGCGGCTCTTGAAAGGTGTTATTTGACTCCAAACCTAGCTTGGTTTTTAGTGTTCAGCCTGTTTTGTTTGAACGCCCTGCACCCGTAAATTTACCATTGCGGAGTTTTTCTCCTGTCGTGGAGCAAATGATGAAACTGTTTCCGGATACCCTGTGGCTTCTAATAGTTCGACCGAGGGAGTTGGTGTAGTGCTCAGCACTCAGTGGGAGGTCGGCGGTTCCAGTCCATCCAGATACAAGCTTTTCGCGATTTCACAGGACCGCTCGAGGCAAATGCCGGGACGATTTCTTTGAGACGACGCGCCGATTATATCACTCATCCTTGTCGTCTCTAATGACGTAGATGACGACGGCAAGTTGGACCCTATTCATCCTTCCTTCTTTCCTTCCTTTCTTTCTTCTAAAATAGCTCTCTGGCGCTTTTCCGTACTATTCCCGTTTCACCACCTCACTAGGTAGCCTGGGCGCGAATTTGATACTTCCTTCCAATTTTTCATTTTAATACTTTTTTATAATGTTGATGTATAAGTCTTTGTGTTCTACGTGCCAAATAATAACGTTGCAACAGCTAATACTGTTCGTTCCTATGAACCAGTGACAATTTTCCCTCTATTTACTCTGTGTGCAACCATTTTAGATCGTGGGAGGTAAACCACGTGTCCACTGCTGGCATGCTCCGAAGAGAGTCGGCTAGAAGTCACGACTTTCTCTCTCTGGCACCGGCTCCCAGCTACCCGTGGTGAGCTTACTTCCTAACTCCTTTCCGAACTTCAGATAGTCAGTTGTTAACCTAGTTCACTACCTTAACATCTCATGGCCCGATATGACTGGCTGGTGCCTTGCGAAACAACCTGCGAGCACCAAACTGTACTCCGTATAAGGTTAGAACTACCTATATACAGGGTGTTACAAAAAGGTACGGCCAAACTTTCAGGAAACATTCCTCACACACAAATAAAGAAAAGATGTTATGTGGACATGTGTCCTGAAACGCTTCATTTCCATGTTAGAGCTCATTTTAGTTTCGTCAGTATGTGATCAAATTGTAATTTTTTACAATCAACATGTGTGGGGTGAAGAGAATCCGCACGCAGTTATGCAATCACGTCATCAACACAGATTTTCTGTGAACGTTTGGGCAGGCATTGTTGGTGATGTCTTGATTGGGCCCCATGTTCTTCCACCTACGCTCAATGGAGCACGTTATCATGATTTCATACGGGATACTCTACCTGTGCTGCTAGAACATGTGCTTTTACAAGTACGACACAACAAGTGGTTCATGCACGATGGAGCTCCTGCACATTTCAGTCGAAGTGTTAGTACGCTTCTCAACAGCAGATTCGGTGACCGATGGATTGCCAGAGGCGGACCAATTCCATGGCCTCCACGCTCTCCTGATCTCAACTCTCTTGACTTTCATTTATGGGGGCATTTGAATGCTCTTGTCTACGCAACCCAGGTACCAAATGTAGATACTCTTCGTGCTCGTATTGTGGACGGTTGTGATACAATACGCCATTCTCCAGGGCTGCATGTGGATGCATGTATCCTCGCTAACGGAGGACATTTTGAACATTTCCTGTAACAAACTGTTTGAAGTCACGCTGGTACGTTCTGTTGCTGTGTGTTTCCATTCCATGATTAATGTGATTTGAAGAAAAGTAATAAAATGAGCTCTAACATGGAAAGTAAGCGTTTCCGGACACATGTCCACATAACATATTTTCTTTCTTCGTGTGTGAGGAATGTTTCCTGAAAGTTTGGCCGTACCTTTTTGTAACACCCTGTATACAGTGTGGCCCATTGATCCTGACCGGGCCAAATATCTCACGAAATAAGCGTCAAACGAAAAAATTACCAAGAACGAAACTTGTCTAGCTTGAAGAGGGAAACCAGATGGCGCTATGGTTGGCCCGCTAGATGGCGCTACCATAGGTCAAACGGATATCAACTGCGTTTTTTTTTTTAAATTGGAACCCCTATTTATTATTACTTATTCGTGTACTACTTAAAGAAATATGAATGTTGTAGTTGGACCACTTTTTAGACTTTGTGGTAGATGGTGCTGTAGTAGTCACAAACATATGGCTCACAATTTAGACGAACAGTTGGTAACAGGTAGGTTTTTTAAATTAAAATACAGAACGTAGGTACGTTTGAACATTTTATTTCAGTTGTTCCGATGTGATACATGTACCTTTGTGAACTTATCATTTCTGAGAACGCACGCTGTTACAGCGCGATTACCTGTAAATACCACATTAATGCATTAAATGCTCAAAATGATGTCCGTCAGCCTCAATGCTTTTGGCAATTCGTGTGACGACATTCCTCTCAGCACCTAGTAGTTCGCCTTCCGTAGTGTTTGCACATGTATTGACAATGCGCTGACGCATGTTGTCAGGCGTTGTCGGTGGATCACGATAAAAAATATCCTTCAATTTTCTCCACAGAAAGATATCCGGGGACGTCAGATCCGGTGAACGTGCGGACCATGGTATGGTGCATCGACGACCGATCCACTTGTCATGAAATATGCAATTCGGTACCGCTTCAACCGCACGCGAGCAATGTGCCGGACAGCCGGCCGGTGTGGCCGAGTGGTTCTAGGCGCTACAGGCTGGAACAGCACGATCGCTACGGTCGCAGGTTCGAATCCTGTCTCGGGCATGGATGTGTGTGATGTCCTTAGGTTGGTTAGGTTTAAGTAGTTCTAAGTTCTAGGGGACTGATGACCTCAGAAGTTAAGTCCCATAGTGCTCAGAGCCATTTTTCTTATGTACCGGACATCCATCATGTTGGAAGTACATTGCCATTCTGTCATGCAGTGAAACATCTTGTAGTAACATCGGTCGAACATTACGCAGGAAATCCTCATACATTGCACCATTTAGATTGCCATCGATAAAATGGGGGCCAATTATCCTTCCTCCCATAATGCCGCACCATACATTGAAAGGTCTCTGTTGGATTCCTTTCATGTTTAATTTCTTAAATCTGTTGTCATTTACGGCATAAATTCCTCTTCTAAATTTACTGTGGCGTTTCTGACTATCTGGGAGGAGACTGAGTAGTGGAACGTGTTACTTTTACACATAAACAAGAACGATCTGTCACACTACTACACTTTAAAACACAGTTTATATGTAATTCATGTCACACAGTCTCATACGGAACCTACATCCGCTTTCTTTTATATACTGTATATGATAAGATACTGTCATCCCCCTTCCCTTCTGTGTGAGAGCATGAATGAGCAAATGTATTTCTAGTTGCGTGCTTGAGGGTAGCAGACGGGCCTGTCTGCTAGAGAACAGTAGGACCAACGTCGGAACAGGTAGCTACGCTTTCTAAAAGCAAAGAGGTTTCTATTCTCAGTATGGTCCTGTCCGTCCGTTGTCATGTTGGTATAGGAAGCTGCCCCTCTGGCCACTTCCGTTTGTATTTGTGAGCCACTCCTCAGGAAGGGACCAGTCAGTCTGTCCGTGGCGAGCGTCTGAAGTGGTAAGATCTCCGGCTAAGCGCGTGTCTGCTAAGTCCGTAGGACAATGGATTTCTTTAAGTTCAGCCTAACTGAAAATTTAATCACCTTTATTTCAGGTTTAGCTCTAAAATATCTAATGTTATCTTCAATTGCAGCGCAGTGTAATTCTCGTGTGAAGTTCAGAATATATTCTGGTAGTTGCTTTGTCACTACTTTGTGAGTAAAGTGGAACCACGTGTTGATCAGTAACTCTAAGTTCATCAATCTTAAATGCGAATGTGCGTGAGATTACAACGTCTCGTCTTGACAGTATTTTTCAATATAGCAACTTTTCTTTATGTTCAACCCACGTGGGGTGTACTTTGTGAGACCACTATCACGTGCTTATATAATTATTTGACCCATCAGGCTAATAGTAAGACGATAGTAACCAGTTCGAGGTTTTTCTTTTGTAAATTGCTTTTCGATCTAATTTATTTTAATTATCAAAATTATTGTGGAGTTACACTCTTTGCGTAAACCAAGTTGACCACGTGAAGCATGTGGTGTAATCATCAAAGTAGCCCTCAGCTATTCTTTTCGCGAAGATTTCACAAAGAGTTAATATGAATTTAGTATACCAGTGTGTGGTAATTACATGACGGACAGGATTGTGCTACGTACGTAACTTCTTTGGCTGAAAATTGAATCGGTTGGTAGTGGTTAACTTTCTCTTGCATATGTTTCAACGTTCTTTGTGTGTTGTTTTATGAATGCAGTGTTGTATGCGGTCTCCCAATCTTGGCTCCATATTTGATGTGTTCCGTAAGATTGCAATCTCACATTTTCACAATCCTAAATAAGGCACCAGTTTAGTTAGGAATCATGTTTAATATGCTGAAGTTTCAATGATCAATGTTAAAATATATTTCCAAATATAAATTGATTTATTTCTTTTTATTTAAATTATCTTTTATATATATATCAGCAGTTGTCGTATGACTATTAAAAGATTATAATTTATGTTAGTCTGGTTGGGAATTAGGTAAGCTAGACAGGATACCTGGTGAAACAGTTGCACAGAAATGTAAGGCTAACATCCTCAGATAGCTCACAGCTTTTAAACCGCTTTGATTGTCTATCAGTACCGCTTTCATAGAAAAATAAAGTAACAAGTTACACATGGCGACCCTGTTCTGTGATCCCGCTAGACTCTGGAATCCCTGAAACGTTAGATTGCAAGCGTTGTATAATCTTAATTTTTTTCTCTACAGCGCTCAAACAACTTCTGCGTTGTTTCTGAGGAGACTTTCAAAAGATTCACTGCGTTGTTGAGCGGCGTTGTGTTGTTTGTCTTGTTGTTTTGTTTTCTATATTTGTGTGTCTTATATGTGTGTGTGTGTTTTTTTTTCTCGCTTGTACATTGCACTGTTTCAATCAAAGATAAAAATTTGTTTTGCGTGTGAAAAAGTGCGTAAAAGGTTGGGTACCTTCCGTGTAATTGACGAAATTTTTGGGGGATACATTTATTGTGATTAGTGTGTTGCATACCGGGCATAAATTGAACTAATGCAGATTCGTAACCAAGCTAAAAGTAGGCGGTCCAACAACTTAAGCAACATGGACCATGGGGATAATTTGATTTCAAATATTAACACGCCGGACGGTTCCGAAAATGCAATGGGGAATACTTCAGAGGAAATGCAAAACGGGACGAACGGGCTCACATCAGAGCCAGAAATTAGTTTGCCTCCAACTAACCAAATTGATTTGGCAGAACTCATGAAAGCCTTATTGCAGCAAAATAAAGAAAAAGCAGAGAAATCTGAAAAATCGATCCGAGAGCTAGGCGAACAAATGGCGCAGAAATCTGAAAAATCGATCCGCGAGCTAGGCGAAAAATGATGCAGAAATCAGAAAAATTGTTCCGAGAACAAAAAGAATCATCCGAGAAATCGATCCGCGAGCTAGGCGAATAAATGACGCAGAAATCAGAAAAATCGTTCCGAGAACAAAAAGAATCATCCGAAAAATCGATCCGTGAGCTAGGCGAACAAATAGACGAAAAACTAATCCAGCAGACAAATAAAGTTGACAAGTCGATGCAGAGAGTGTCCGATGATATCTCACAAAGAATAAACAATCTGGCAAGTGAAATAAAAAGTGATATTATGAAAGAATTAGGCTGTACATTTGAACAAATCGATGATCGTCTGCAAGCCTTAGAACAGGGCAAGCGGAGTCGCGATGCGGAATCGAAAGAGAGCGAAGAACAGCTACTTAGGAATTTCCAAGCGCTGAGAGAAGAATGCCAAAGAGAACACCAGCAGGTACTCTCGAGGGTCCAGGAGGCGGAAACGCATTGTCCAGCGTCCATTAGCAACACAGTAGCGGACAACATTCAAGCGATTCACGCTCTCGAACAGCAAGTAGAACAATTGAAGCAGACTGGGGCGGAGGACAACAGACAAATACATGATAAGATTGCGGCATTACCGGACATCATAGGCACGATGAAGGTGATGGAAAGCGAGAACAATATTACACCGGTAGTGGTCACAGAGACCGAAGAAGTGCGTTCGCTTCTTAGATTTCAGAAGGGACAGTTCGAAGTGAACAGGCGGCACAAAGCTGTAACAGGGGAATTACAAGAACGCGTGGCGCATCTGGAAAACCGCATGGCGTGTGATTCCAAACTCGCCAATAGCACAAAAAATAGCTGTACGGACAGTGCAGAGAGGGACTCCTGCCACGAGGGAGATTTTGACGACAGGGAAGAATGTATTTTGAGGGGCAGACATGAGAAAAATAGAAACATTCAAGGGCCTCGCCGGGAGGAAATGGGGGGATTTGACTTCAAACATTTCCTTGCGGTGAGAAAGTTTGAGATATTTCGAAACTTGCAAAAAGGAATATATCCACGAGCATGGCTCGAGCAATTTGAGTTCTATCTTCCCCCCGATTCGGCAAGTTCACATAAGAGAGAATATATGTGTGGCTATTTGGAAGGCGAACCGGCGATTTGCATGAGGTCGGCAGCGCGTCACTGCAACTCCACTCGGGAGTTTCGACAAGCCTTTCTGTCCACTTATTGGTCGGAAGCGGCACAAGATAGGGTCAAACATGGCATAATTATGCTGCCAAATTTGAACCAGTCTGGTTTCGGTATCCCAGCACGCCTATTCGACCACATGCTGCAGGCAAATCAATTTTTATACGACCCATACGGGCCTGCGGAACTAATTAGGATATGCATCACAAAATTGCCGATGCACTTGCGCCACGTCATTCTTGCAGGACGATGCAAAGAGGACGTGGAAACGTTTAAGACACTTCTCCAAGAGTTGGAATATAATACAGCAGAATGCCCGCCTAATCGGGCACAAAGTTATTACGGGGCACAGCAGTGCGATCGCAGTCGTGGCCGTAGTACTAATCAACGGCGTGACTGGTCGTCGCGACGCGAACGGAACAGTAATCGGGACCGGCCGTATAGAAACTGGGGTAACAGTCGCGAACACGGGTGGAACAACGGAAATGATCGAGGACGGGGACAAGATCGTGAACGCTACAGGTACGGCAACCAGAATCGATACTACGATAAATACGGTGGGAATAGGACTGTAGGCGGAGCACCTCATGATGTTGAAATTTGGCCGGCTAACGCTAGACATAATCCAGCAAATGGAAATGAACAAAACCGGCAATGACAAACGATCAGCGCAGAAGGCGCCTAATCGGAACAAATGAGCGACATGGCAAATGAGTAGAAAGGACAGTGAGAAGTAGAGAGGACGGTGAGGAGAAAAGAATTGATTAGTTTAAATTTGTGACGTAAGCATTTTGAAAAATATGTTGGTAAAAATAATGATAAAGATGTTTCTATGTGATTGATTGAAGTGATGTTTTTAAATTTTTTTTTCCTTGTGCAATTAGGATTTAGGTTGGTTCAAATGTGAAGATAAAAGGTTTCTTTGTGAACGAGTGAGATGCTGTTTATATTTTTTTTTTTTTTTGTGTAAATTGAAACGAGTCGCTCCTGAGGGAAGCAAGATCTGTGTTGAATCAATGCAAAACTCAGGGGAATATCCGATCTGTGGGTATTATGGGTCTGGCAAACCCAGGTCCCCAGCTGTTAGTAGCCTTGTTTCCGATTTTCTGCTTTCAGTGCTACTATCTATCTACTACTATTCTATATCCGTCAGTATAAATGAGGATCTCTTACTATAGTATGCGTGCTGTATGAATATTTTAAGATAGGAGAACTCTGAGAAAGGAATGACTAAGTTTGGAATCTTGAAAACAGGATGCGATAATACGATTGTTTAACCAATGGCTTCCCAATATGCGATGATATGTTAATATTGATGATATGTGTCTTTTTTGTTCTTTATAGCTGAGTACGTAAAGTGCTGTCTGTGGATTTCGTAAGTATATTGATTCCCTTCAAGGTGAAAGAAGAATTGTGGTTTGTGTAATTTACGTGGCCCTGAAATATCATTGTGGTAGTCAAATACGAGCAGTTTTTCAGCAAATGGAGAAACGAACAGAAATATGGATCCTTTCTGTAGTCTTGATTGATGTTGAGTCAAAGCCTGAAAAATTATTCTGCGTTAATACTTGTCCTAGAAAAGCGACGTTTATGTGTTTTGCTGATGCTGTGAGCATTACAGCTTACTGTTTTCGCTGGTGAGGGATGCACTGCAGCCTATATGATTTGTACTGAGGAGATTTCCCTCTTGAAGGTAGAGGAAGATTAAATAATTTTGATTATGGGACCGAAGGAAAGCTAGGTTTAAGGTAATAAGGATGAAACAAAACATTTGTCATTTAAACTACAGGGGGATTCGGATCTTTTGTGTCTGTTGTAAGTTCTATATGTTAAGATGAAACTGTTTTACAGAATAGAGGAGACCACAATTTTGCCATTCATAAGAAATCAATCCATAATAACCACCACAGGCGAAATAACTGATTTGGAGGCGAAAGGTAACTTAAAGAAGGAACGAAATTGGAGCAAAATGGGTAAGAAAATGTAAAAAAAAAAAATTAACCTTCTCAGAGTCATCTGCGTGATTAACTCTTGTGATAACGTAATTTTAGATGAAATTTTCTTACTGTTTTATGTGTGAATATATAAGTATGATAAATGTATAATTGCGAGTCACTTATCAGGTGTGTGGACTGGTATAAATGTTTTAAATTGCAAATAACCATTGTTCTTTCGTACTTTGTGTGTTTAAGGAACGTTTCTCCGTGTTTATCATGTGACAAGACGTATGCTGAGAGCGTCAAGAAGAGGACGAATTAGAACAATGTTGTAGTGGTATATACACGGTGTTGAAATAGCATTGAAGTAGCTTGTTGGCTTAACTAGTAGTGGATTGAAGTAAAATTTTGAGTAATGCATGTTTATGGGTAGTTAGTTTGTAGAATAGACAACAGGTGTGCATGTGCGTGTGTGTAAATAACATGTGAACCCTATGCTGTCCTGACCTATACTTGCACAAGACATAATCCTATTCATTTTAGTGAATTAATAAGTAGCATTTGACTTATTAAAACGTAAGTGAATCACATTAGTGATGTAGATTTAACTAATATATTGTCAGTTCATTTAAATTTAATTTTTATACTGTCAAGTCATTTCACTTTTATTTTTTAATATTGTCAAGTAATTTAACTTTTATTTTCTATATTGTCGATTCATGTAATTTTTTTGTTTAAAAAAAAAAAAAAAGAGTAAGTCTCACTGTGAATGCAGTTGAGAACGTGAAAGCGAACCGGCTAAACTCTTACGAGACAGCGGGAGCGGCGAGGAGGAGGGCTAGTTGTAAACTAGAGGGTTTCCCAGCAGGACACGCTGTCAAGCGGGCCACTTCGGGAGCGCGGCCGACAACAAAAGAAGGGTACGCGGCAAACACTTTCCCTTGCACCTGTAGCTAATTGGCGGCCGCCTCGTGCGACCTTTCCTGGAGGCGATGACCTGAGATGGGCGAGCGGTCCACCGCGCGGAAATCCATCTGCTGGCAACGCACCACACGCACGCGACCGTGACGAGACGGCCGCGGTGAAACGACAGAAGACAGGGGAGAAAGGGGCGTGGAGCCTTTTTGATACGTACTGTCCAGAGAAATTGGCAGACTTCAACGACGCCTATCAACATTTCCTGACGGATGCCCACTGTCAAGCGACAGTAAATCATGGTTCGATGTTCTCTGGTCGCTAAGGGTGGCACAAAGAAGAGCCACTAAGTGTCATCCTTGCCCAGGAATATCAAACCGGCGAGCCAATTGAGGATAACTCAAGAATGTAACAACACAAGGGGCGTGGAGCCTTTTGACACATACTGTCCAGAGAAATTGGCAGACTTCAATGACGCCTATCAACATTTCCTGGCGGATGCCCACTGTCAAGCGACAGTAAATCATAGTTCGATGTTCTCTGGTAGCTAAGGGTGGCACAAAGAAGAGCCATTAAGTGTCTTCCTTGCCCAGGAATATCAACCTGGCGTGTCAAACGAGGATACTACACGAATTTGACAACACAAACATGGAACCAAATCGAGATGTACGTGACACAGGCCACCAAGAGAAACTTCATCAGAGGACAGAGACAGCGGGATTGCACGCAACAGATGGACAGAAATCCCTACTGACAGCTGGGGCGACGAACCCCTCCCCCCTCCCCCGCCCTTTATATTGTGCCTCGGAACAGTGATTATCGGGTTCTTAGTCCAGTGCATATACGTGTGTTTCTGTCACAGAAACTTTGACTCGTGTGTTTTGCAGGGGTTCGATTTATTGGTGTTTATTAGACTGACTCTTGTATTTTGCAGGTGTTCTATTTATTGTTTTTTTTAGACTTTGACTCTTGTATTTTGCAGGTGTTTTATTTATTGGCGTTTTTTCTTTAGATGTTGACTATTGTACTTTCAGAGCTTATTTATTGATCAATGTTTGTTCTTGTGTGATGTATTTGATTTGTGATATTTTGTTTCGTAAATTCATTCCTGTGGCATTGCTTCATTTATCAGATAGCTATTCATTCTCATTGAACTGTGATCGATTAGCTTTTGCATGGGGCATATTTATAGTGAGGAACCCCATAAGGGTAACAATCACTTAATTAATTGTAGTTTCAGTATAATGACACAGTGGTCATTGTTTGCTAACTAACTGAAATATAGTAGAGTGATTAAATTAGTGCCAAAAAGCTATTTTAATTCTACAATTTATTAGTTTTATAAGATATAGAATTTTTTTTGCGATAACCACTTCGTAAAACATGTTTTTTCTCTTATCATTTTTTTTTTGCGGATTGTGCATTATAATGTTCTGCTTTATAATACTGATGTTATTTCATGTTCGATTTTAATTGCTGTGGCACCTTTGCTATTTTCATAAATTTTGCTTGTTAATAAACAGTCATAAATTTTCCTGTGATCAGTTGGCTCTTGCAATGAGCAAATACTGGTGAACTCCATAAGGGTAACAACCAGAAATTGTTTTCATATTATGACACAGGAACCATTGATTTTACTTGCTGACCGAATTAGGTCTACACTATCTTTTAAATAGGTGTCACAAATTGTCTTCTTTTTTTCTGTTTGAAATCAGTAGATTTTAAAGATTTGTTGAAATTATTGTGTTTTAGCAAGTAGCTGGTGACCTTTTGCCTTTTCTTTACTCTTTTGGTTTAAGTTGGGTGTGAGAAGCCTGCTTGGGAATGTCCTAGCATGGCCAGAAAATTCCCTGCAGAGTCTTTTCCCGGAGCGTTGGGGTTATGAAAGGTCTCTGTTGGATTCCTTTCATGTTTAATTTCTTAAATCTGTTGTCATTTACGGCATAAATTCCTCTTCTAAATTTACTGTGGCGTTTCTGACTATCTGGGAGGAGACTGAGTAGTGGAACGTGTTACTTTTACACATAAACAAGAACGATCTGTCACACTACTACACTTTAAAACACAGTTTATATGTAATTCATGTCACACAGTCTCATACGGAACCTACATCCGCTTTCTTTTATATACTGTATATGATAAGATACTGTCATCCCCCTTCCCTTCTGTGTGAGAGCATGAATGAGCAAATGTATTTCTAGTTGCGTGCTTGAGGGTAGCAGACAGGCCTGTCTGCTAGAGAACAGTAGGACCAACGTCGGAACAGGTAGCTACGCTTTCTAAAAGCAAAGAGGTTTCTATTCTCAGTATGGTCCTGTCCGTCCGTTGTCATGTTGGTATAGGAAGCTGCCCCTCTGGCCACTTCCGTTTGTATTTGTGAGCCACTCCTCAGGAAGGGACCAGTCAGTCTGTCCGTGGCGAGCGTCTGAAGTGGTAAGATCTCCGGCTAAGCGCGTGTCTGCTAAGTCCGTAGGACAATGGATTTCTTTAAGTTCAGCCTAACTGAAAATTTAATCACCTTTATTTCAGGTTTAGCTCTAAAATATCTAATGTTATCTTCAATTGCAGCGCAGTGTAATTCTCGTGTGAAGTTCAGAATATATTCCGGTAGTTGCTTTGTCACTACTTTGTGAGTAAAGTGGAACCACGTGTTGATCAGTAACTCTAAGTTCATCAATCTTAAATGCGAATGTGCGTGAGATTACAACGTCTCGTCTTGACAGTATTTTTCAATATAGCAACTTTTCTTTATGTTCAACCCACGTGGGGTGTACTTTGTGAGACCACTATCACGTGCTTATATAATTGTTTGACCCATCAGGTTAATAGTAAGACGATAGTAACCAGTTCGAGGTTTTTCTTTTGTAAATTGCTTTTCGATCTAATTTATTTTAATTATCAAAATTATTGTGGAGTTACACTCTTTGTGTAAACCAAGTTGACCACGTGAAGCATGTGGTGTAATCATCAAAGTAGCCCTCAGCTATTCCTTTCGCGAAGATTTCACAAAGAGTTAATATGAATTTAGTATACCAGTGTGTGGTAATTACATGACGGACAGGATTGTGCTACGACCGTAACTTCTTTGCGTGAAAATTGAATCGGTTGGTAGTGGTTAACTTTCTCTTGCATATGTTTCAACGTTCTTTGTGTGTTGTTTTATGAATGCAGTGTTGTATGCGGTCTCCCAATCTTGGCTCCATATTTGATGTGTTCCGTAAGATTGCAATCTCACATTTTCACAATCGTAAATAAGGCACCAGTTTAGTTAGGAATCATGTTTAATATGCTGAAATTTCAGTGATCAATGTTAAAATATATTTCCAAATATAAATTGATTTATTTCTTTTTATTTAAATTATCTTTTATATATATATATATCACCGGTTGTCGTATGACTATTAAAAGATTATAATTAATGTTAGTCTGGTTGGGAATTTGGTAAGCTAGACAGGATACCTGGTGAAACAGTTGCGCAGTAATGCAAGGTTAACTTCCTCAGATAGCTCACAGCTTTTAAACCGCTTTGATTGTCTATCAGTACCGCTTTCATAGAAAAATAAAGTAACAACGTTACAACATTAACCCGCCAAGGTCGTCGATTTCCGACTTGGCGCAGCCATCGTGGATTGCCCAATAGTGTATATTGTGCCGGTTTACGTTACCGCTGTTGGTGAGTGACGCTTCGTCGCTAAATAGAACGCGTTCAAGAAATCTGTCATCGTCCCGTATTTCTCTTGCGCCCAGTGGCAGAACTGTACATGACGTTCAAAGTCGTCGCATTGCAATTCCTGGTGCATAGAAATATGGTACTGGTGCAATCGATGTTGATGTAGCATTCTCAACAACGACGTTTTTGAGATTCCCGATCCTCGCGCAATTTGTCTCCTACTGATGTGCGGATTAGCCGCGACACCAGCTGAAACACGTACTTGGGCATCATCATTTGTTACAGGTCGTGTTTGACGTTTCACATGTGGCTGAACACTTCCTGTTTCCTTAAATAACGTAACTATCCGGCGAACGGTCCGGCCACTTGGATGATGTCGTCCAGGATACCGAGCAGCATACATAGCATACACCCGTTGGGCATTTTGATCACAACAGCCATACATCAACACGATATCGACGTTTCCCGCAATTGGTAAACGGTCCATTTTAACACGGGTAATGTGTCACGAAGCAAATACCGTCCGCACTGGTGGAAAGTTACGTGATACCGCGTCCTTATACGTTTGTGACTATTACAGCGCCATCTAATACAAAGCGACAAAAGTGGTCCAACTAAAACATTCATATTTCTTTACGTACTACACGAATATGTAATAAAAGATGGGGGTTCCTATTTTAAAAAACGCAGTAGATATCCGTTTGACCTATGGCAGCGCCATCTAGCAGGCCAACCATAGCGCCATCTGGTTTCCCACTTCAAGCTAGACGAGTTTCGTTCTTTGTAGTTTTTCGTTTCATGCTTATTTTGTGAGATATTTGGCCCAGTGACTATCAATGGACCACCCTGTATATTAGAAAAATGTATGTATATATGTATGTTCTACATCCTCCCCTAAACCACTGCACCGACTTCAACCAACCTTGGTCACATCTCACTTACTGCCTGAAGGGAATTGCTGTGGAAGTAAGAACCACCTATCTATCAAAAGGGTGGAGGTGGGGATACAGAAGTAGGGTAGCCCATGACTCCATAATATCCGTACATTATTCCTCCAGCAAAAAAATGGTTCAAATGGCTCTGAGCACTATGGGACTTAACATCTACGGTCATCAGTCCCCTAGAACTTAGAACTACTTAAACCTAACTAATCTAAGGACAGCAATAGTATCCTCGTCCAAAAACATAGTTCAGCCCAAAATTGAGTGTATACGTTCGCGAATAAACATAGATTTTTGAGGATTTTTTGAAAATACGAGTTACAGAAGTGATTAGCGTCGTGCGTAACACATTTTCGTAGTAATACGACGTTTGTCAGTTGCACTTACTACAGCCTATATCACATCGAGTCATATTTAGTTTTCCCTTTAAGAGGATTGTATATTGTCTGCATTTACCGTAAACTTCGACTTCTCAGAATTTGTTAAGTGAGTTAATTAGTGACCTTGAGAAATAGAAGTTCCAAGTAGTTACGATGTATCAACATATTTAGACCCACATTATTCTATTCGTAGCAGAACTCTCTTTGTAGGATTTTAATAGCTTTCATTCTTAAGCGTAACTTTTAATTCTTGTGGGACAATAGATAAAGAATTTAAAAGAGATACAGCAAGATTAGTTTAAGGTTATTCATTGTTCTATAAAACATTCCATTTTCGTTTGATGTATCTCTCTCTCTGTTGCTAGATAGTGGTCTCCGCATGAGGCAATATGAGCATGACATACGACGGCATCATTGAGTTTAAGTTCTTATAGATTTCTATCATCCTCTGCAATACGTATCAACCATCAGTCGGATTTGAAGCTAGTAGTTTCTCTCACCCTCTTTTTTATAATGAAAGTATTTCTTCTAAAGCAAAACACAAGTTTAACAGAGATCATAGCAGACGTAGTCGTTGTTAACTTAAAAGGCAATTATTATAAAATGAATCAGTTTTCGCATAATGAGAATCGTAAAACAGATGCACTAAATTACACTAAGAATAAAAAAATAGAAATAAATTAAGTACATATTTCTAGGTTTCATATCTTTATTTGAATTAGAGATAGCCAAAGATTTGTACTAAGAATCAGTTCTGGAATGTGTATAGAATGCTAGATTTTACAAAGTAACTGATCGAATCAGAACTGTGTGGACAAAATAGGACAAGTACTATCAACGTAAACCGGAGTGATTGAGAACTTTGGGGAAGTGAATGATGGGAGAAACCATTCGAACGCCGCATGCGAAATAAGAGAGAAAAAATTGTACAACTTGACTTTGGTTAATTTTTCCTTTAATTTTACAGATTTTAGTTATTACAAGTAAGGTTATCACAGTGTTTTATTTAAAAAAATTAATGTAGTCGGAGGCAAAACCAGAGATATATTCACTTTTGGTTCTTCTGATTGAATAATAATATTTAGTAATAAATAATACACCTACCCGAATATAAATGCTCCAATACATCTGTTTGTATTTTTGGTACAAAAGAGTCTCTTTTAGACTATCAAACAGTCCGGTGGCAGTGACAGTGACAAAGAGGAAAGGTGGAGTTTGACTTGACGGCAAGTCTGTTCGTTTGGTTTCTCGTGCATAAATTCAGTGATAAAACGTAGAAATTGATATGCGCACCTTATCTACGTGAACTGCAGAAAGACAGTAATTAGTGTTGAGTGAACTGTGAGCTGAGCGCTGTGCTTTTATTTGTGCATACACTAAGAGATTTTGCGTGTCCAATAGGCGCAGACCGTCGGATCAATGACTAATCGATGCGTATGCACAATAATACATATGAATATTTCGAGGACTGTGCCTTAGTGGTATTGGTTTCTTACTTTCTTTTTTTGAGTCATGAGTCTTCTGAACGGCTTGATACTGCCCGCCACGAGTTCCTCTCCTAGGCCAACACTTTCATCTCAGAGTACCAACTCCAACCCACGTCCTCAAGTATTTGCTGGATTTATTCCATCCCCGTCTTTCTCTACAGTTTTTACAGCTCCCTCTAGTACCATAGAAGTTATACCCTAATGTCCTAACAAATGCGCTATTATCCCTTCTTCTTGTTAGTGTTTTCCACCTATTCCTTTCTTCTCCGTTTCTGCTTAGATCCGCCTTCTTCCTTACCTTATCAGTCCACCTAATTTTCAACATTCGTCTGTAGCACCACATTGCAAATGCTTCGATTCTCTCCTGTTCCCGTTTTCCCACAGTCCATGTTTGACAACCACGCAACGCTCTCATAAATGTCTTCCTCAAATTAAGGCCTATGTTTGAGCGGATAGACGCAAAGAGCACACTGGAAGCCTCTATGAGGGGGAAGATATGTCTGATGTGACAGAAGAAAAAACAGGACTCAGTTTAGAAGAGGTAGGGAATCCAGTATTATATTCCGAATTTAAGATAACTTTGGAATACTTAATGGGAATAGATAACATTCCATCTGAATTTCTAAAATCATTGGGGCAAGTGGCAACAAAACGACTATTCATGTTGGTGTGTAGAATGTATGAAACTGGCAGTATACCATCTGTCTTTCGAAAAAACATCGTACAGGCCATTCCGAAGACTGTAAGAGCTGACAAGTGCAAGAATTATCGCACAATAAGCTTAGTAGCTCATGCATCCAGGTCGGCGACAAGAATAATATACAGGAGGACGGAAAAGAAAATTGAGGACGTGTTGGATGAGGATCAGTTTGGCTTTAGGAAAGAGACACTTCTGACGTTGCGGTGATAATGGAAGCTAGACGAAAGAAAACTCAAGAAACGTTTATAGGATTTGTCGTCCGGGAAAAAGTATTCGATGATGTCAAATGGTGCACGATTCAAAATTCTGAGAAAAATAGGGGCAAGCTATAGGGAGAGACGGGTAATATACAACATATATAAGAGCCAAGAGCGAATAATAAGAGTGGAAGACCGAGAACGAAGTGCTCGGACTGAAAAGGGTGTAAGACAAGGATGTTGTCTTTCACCCCTTGTTTTCAATCTACACATCGAAGAAGCGTTGATGAAGATAAAAAAGAAGGTTCAGAAGTGGGATTAAAATTTGAGGTGGAAGAATAACAATGATAAGATTCGCTGATGACATTTTTATCCTCAGTGAAAATGAAGAAGTATTACATGATCAGTTGAATGAAGTGAACAGCCTAATGAGTGCAGAATATGGTGTGAGTAAATCGAAGAATGATGATTGTAATGAGAAGCAGAAGAAATGAGAACAGCGAGAAACTTAACAATAGGTTTGATGGTCACGAAGTAGATGAAGTTGAGGAACCCTACTACCTAGACAGCAAAATAACCAAAGACGGACGGAGCAAGTAGGACAGCAATAGCAGACTAGCACTGTCAAAAAGGACATTCTTGGCCAAGAGAAGTATACTCCTCTGCATTTAACACTAAAATTCCTGTTGCCCTTTTAATGTTATCACCCTTGCTTTTAATTTAACCGAAAGTTGTTTTGACTTTCCTATATGCTGAGTCAGTCATTCTGACAAACATTTCTTTTTCGGTTTCTACGCATCTTCATGTAGCCATTTCGTCTTAGATTCCCTGCACTACTGTTTATTTCATTGCTCAGCACCTTGTATTTCCGTTTTTCTGAATTTCCCTGAACATTTTTTACTTCCTTCTTTCGTCGATCAACTGAAGTATTTCTTCTGTCCCGTTTGTAGGTATGTGCATTCCTTTTCGCCTGTACTGCCTACTGAGCTATTCCCTGTTGTAGTATCTATAACCTTAGAGTACTAAAGCGTATCTCTTTATTTCTCAGTACTTCCGTGTTCCACATCTTTGCGTATTGATTCTACCCAACTACTCTCTTAAACTTCACTCTACTCTTCATCACCACTACATTGTGATGTGAGTGTATATCACCTCCTGGGCACGCCTTACAATCCAGTATCTGATTTCGGAATCTCTGCCTGACCATTACGTAATCTAACTGAAATGTTCCCATAAGTGCCGACCTTTCCCAAGTATACCTCCACCTCTTGTGATTCTTGATCATAGTACTCGCCATTACTACCTGAAATTTGACACAGAACTCAATTAGTTTTTCCCCTCTGTTATTCCTTGTCCCAAACCCATATTCTTCCGTCGCTTTCTTCTACTCCTTCCCCTGCAACCGCATTCCAGTCCCCCACAACTGTTGATTTTTGTCTACCTTTAGGTACTGCATTATCCGTCCAATGTCGTCATGTACTTTCTCTATCTCTTTATCTTCAGTTTGCGACGTCGTAAGGTATACCTGAACTATCGTTGTCGGCGTTGGTTTGCTGTCGATTCTGAACCCTATCAGTTAACTGTTCATTGTAACACACTCTCTACCCTACCTTCCTACTCACAATGAATCATACGGCAGTTATACAATTTTTTGCTGCTGTTGCTATTACCCTATACGCATCTGACAAGAAATCCTTGTCTTCTTTCCATTTCACTTCACTGACCCCAATATATCTAGATTGAGCCTTCGAAATTTCCATTTTCTAATTTTCTACAATCTCTACTATGTTCAAGCTTCTGATACACCGCGCCCCGACTCGTAGAACGTTGTCGTTTCGTTGGTCACCTCCCCCTTGGACTTCTCCTCCCGGAGATCAGAATGTGGGATTACACCGGAATCTTTTTCCAGTGGAGAGATCATCACGAAACTTTTTCATTTGCATTCCACATGTCCTATGGATACACATTACATGTATTTAATGTAGTGGTTTCTATTTCCTTCTGCGTCTTCATGCTACTGATAATTGCTGAGTCTTCCGCCTTCAGGGGCAGTTTCCCACCCTAAGGGCAAGAGTGTGCCCTGAACCTCTGTTCCACCTCAATCCTGTTTGACAAGGCCCTTGCCAGATTGAGGATGGCTTGTTATGCCGGAAGTCTTCGGCCGCCAAAGCTGATGATTTTTATTCAGAATTTAAGAGATGACGGGGTCGAACGTGCGCCCGAGGACGCTTTGATTTCTAATCAAAGACGCTACTCCTAGACCACGGGTGACACTATAATACAATTATGTCATCTAAATGTTTTTTGTCGATTATGTTCATTTTAAATATGATGTACTTGTTAAATTCTGTAAATTTTTAGATGGTTCAAAATGGTTCAAATGGCTCTGAGCACTATGGGACTTAACTTCTGAGATCATCAGTCCCCTACAACTTAGAACTACTGAAGTCTAACTAACCTAAGGAGATCACACACATCCATGCCCGAGGCAGAATTCGATCCTGCGACCGTAACGGTCGCGCGGTTCCAGACTGTAGCGCCTAGAACCGCTCGGCCACTCCGGCCGGCAAAATTTTTAGATACTGTATGTTAATTAGAAATGTAATATGTACTCTAGCTTGTATAAATTATTCTGCAATATGATGCAATTATTGTCGTTCGATGCAGTTAGGGTAAGTTAGGAAAAGCATTACGGTTGACAGAGAGCATAATCTTGTGTTGGAGCGTTGTCTCTGGAAGCGAGAGTGACATCAGAGCAGAGCGCTTAGTTGATTTACTTGGTTGCGAAACGTGAGAGTGAACACACGTAAAATGGTGTGTACTATAGAAGGCCTGGCCAGTTCGAGGCAGAATAGTTAATAGCGAGGCCCCAAGAGCTTCATAAGATGAGAAAATATAAGAAGCTCCAATAACATCAAGGCCATGCTCCATAACTGGTCACTACTGATCAAGGGGTGCCCTTAGTATTGCATGGAGAGACAGTGTGGTCGACGACAACGAAGACAACGGATTATTATCTACAACAAACTGTAAGAGCCGGCCAGAGTGGCCGAGCGGTTCTAGGCGCTACAGTCTGGAACCGCGCGACCGCTACGGTCGCAGGTTCGAATCCTACCTCGGGCATGGATGTGTGTGATGTCCTTAGTTTAGTTAGGTTTAAGTAGTTCTAAGTCTAGGGGACTGATGACCACTGAAGTTAAGTCCCATAGTGCTCAGAGCCATCAAACTGTAAGGCAGTTTCATTTTCTTTCACGTTTGAAACCTTGTGAGGCATTTCCTAGTGGCCTAATATGAGTGACTTAAATTGAATAATTTATGACGTATATAAAAACAATAGGTACCTAATCTTGTCATTATTTTCAGTCGTTGTTGCCTACTTAGAGTCCAATTCCTTTCCCCTTTATTAAGTGCCTGATTGTCGCTGTTTAAAGCTAAAAGGAGATTAGTGAAATACTATCATTACTAGCTTTGTTTACTTGCTCAAAAATTAAATGATATTAGTTAATAATGGAGCCTCTTTAAGTTAAACGTATTGTTCAATAATATTCAGAGGCAAAGTTATTCTTGTGAACGAACACTAAGTAAAATAAACTTAAACTAAAGTAATTCTCGCAATCTTAAATCTTAAAAAAAGGTATGGTTATATATATGTACTTGTGTCTATTGAAATAATGCTGTTGTGGACCGACTTGGTTCGTACTCCGGCATTGCCAATCTTTTGAAAACAAAAAGTTGCTTATTGAAGACAGTAAATTTTCATAGTAATTACAATCCATTCAAACCACCTAGCTTGCAATTTCCAAGAATCTAGTGAATGTAAGTAAACGTTAATCTGAGATCACATAATTATTGTCGAAATGAAAGAGCTACCGCCAGTAAACATTTAGTTTTAATAACGAGTTTATATTTCTTTGTGAAATTAACATGTCTGAATATTAACGGTATAAGGCAATTTTTTACTTGTTCATAAATATTTCCTAACATGTTGCGTTGTCAGAAATGGATGTCAATCATCCGTTGCCACACGTAGAGTCAAACAGTTACATATCATTGCTGTCCACACAATAGCTTGGTTACTGCACAAACAGTGCCCATTTGGGGTGATGATTATATTAATTAATTTCCGAATTATTGCAGTAAGATTAGTTGTGGACTCTTTGAGTCGCATGGTACCTGTTTTAGTTATATACTTTACGTGAGTGATGGCACTATTTCATGTACTCAACAAACTCCGTATAAGTAGAAAGTGGGAGTATACAAGATTGTTAATTTTGAATAACTTGTACACTGCTCTCTTCTAACCGGTAAATTTTTTTTTTCTGAAGTGATAAGCTCGGCAAAAACCAAATTCGGTAGGCATAGGCGATCACGGGCATGTTATGCCATTAAACGATTAGTATGAGAGGAGCTTACACCTTAAAGTGAAAAAGCCTAGAACTATGTCACACCACGCACTGAACTGAAACTACTTTCGTTGTTGTCATGCAGTGAGATATTTTATAGGTGTATATCCTCTCCTTGCTTTCCGTGGAGGATCTCCTCAGAGTAAAGGAGACGGTATAAAAGCGCCTAAGGAGAATACAACATATGTCCACAAAGTAAGTTCCGATCAGTCGCGAAATGGAAACCAAAGGGAAAATCGTACGAAGTTTAGCACAGATATGTTGTGCGGTGTCTGTAGTATGATCGCGTCACGTCATCCTTTGCAATTCCGAGTGCACAGTAAGCATGTAAAGATGCCTATAAAACAGTGTCTCTCACAAAGTATAGGTGTCGGCAGAGAGATTTCGCCTGATTTTATTCAACCTCACATAACGTGTCTATCATGCATTTTCTTCTTCATAATAATTCTGGAACACACACTGGGGGGGGGGGGGGGGGCAATGAAGACGCTCCTGCAGCGTTATCATTTGGCAGTCTTTGATCACTCCATACAATACTGCTGTTGTGGTTCCTTCTGATTTTCTATTCTCTATTCTGGTCACATGAACAGTTGGCTATGAAGACAAGATTTTGGCGCAGACAACAGACGAGCTGCGACTATGTAGAGAAGTAGCTGGAAGGAGTAGCTAACGGTCGCATATAAAACAGATCTGAAGTTACAATGAAATAGCAACGCCTGTGAGCCGTGATAAAAATTGCTGTTTTGAACAGCGCGCCGCAGCGCATAGTGTGAAGCAGTCGCCCTCCGTTTCTGGCGGTGGCGCCGCTGTGACAAACGCAGCTTTGGTGTCACCCTCTGGTGGGAAAGGGGAGAAGTTGCCTGTTCACGTGCATTTAAGGGGAGCTATGAGCTCGGCAGTCTGTCAGTCTGTCAGTCTTGGAGTGTCTGGTCAGTTGGTCATCCGGGTCAGTGTGGGGCAGTCAGTGTCTGTCTGTCTTACGGAGTGCTAGTATGTGTTAGGCCGCCAGTCTGCTCGAGTTCGTTCAGGCAATCGTCAATGGTGGATGGATCGATCGGTTGGTCGGTCACGCACTGGGACACAAGATGACTTGACCGTCGGCGCATGTGAGGTCGCCACGTCAGTCCAGTGGGTCGCGTCGTATAGCGAGGGGTAGTGGCTTCGCGGCCGACACGAGAGCAACAGGAGTCAACCAACGACATCGGTCTGGCCGGCACAAGCTGCGACGCCGTGAGACTGGAGATCGGCGCGCCTTCCTGCGTCCGTTGAAGCGGCTGGCGGCGGAAGGTTCGGGGGAGCGTTTTGGGCGTGCTGCGCCAGGTCTTCGCCAGACATTGCAGTTTATTAAAAGTTAAGTGATTCGTGATATGTTGTTTCATTTACTTGTTAAATTCTACTTGTGTTCTTGGTGAGTCTCTCGTCCCCAGCTTGCTCGTCTGTCTCTCGTCCGCATTGGTTAGGGAGTTAGTGTCTGTCTGTCTATCTGTCGGTCTGTCGTACGTTAATAGCTGCCTCTGTCATGTTTGTCGGATTCACTGTTAGCACATTTATTGCTTAGGGTGTAAAGGCCGAATTCCTGAAATATGTTTTTATCTTGCCTATCATCTTGAGAGGCGGTATATGTGTAACGTAGAGCATGTTTGTACATTTTATGTAAGACTGCATTTCATGGGTTTTTATTTAAATGGTCATTTTAGTATATAAAGTTGCCACTCTTCCACCGTAAGAGTTTTCTTTTAAAAACAAGTTGCACTTTCGGTGGAGAGTAATTTTTTTTAATGTAAGTGTTTTGTACCACTTCCATCCCTCCTACAGGGTGCATAGTTTATGTGTTTGTGTAAGTTGTTAAAATTTTTAGTTTAAAGTAATCTGGTGTGTTGCAGATTTGCGCCAGTGTAGTCTTTCAGAGGTTGTTCTGAGCGGTCGTGACTACGTCCGCGTTAAAAGGGAGCGGCAAGGTTCTCAGCCGAAGGCTCATACTGTCAAAAAAAGAAAAAAAATTGTTATTTTACCTCTGAATAAATTGTAACTTGATATTTAGAGGGCGCTTTCTGATTATAATTTTTAGTTCTGACTTTTTTTTTTTTTTTTAAAAAAAAAGAAAGGGTTTTAGGAATAAAATTTCCATTTGTTGAAAGAAATTTGTTTTCATCAGTTTCCTACTGGCAACTAATTCCACGCTCACATAGTGTGATTAAATGTGTTAATGTTGCTGATGAATCGCTAGTAATTAAAGTAAATTCTTTAACAAAAGATTTTGAAAGTAAATCCTCGGTTCATTACTGGAGGGAGACACGAAAGCTGCGATTGCCACAGCGTCGCCACCGCCAGAAACGGTGGGCGACTGCTTCACACTACGCGCTGCGGCGCGCTGTTCATAACAGCAATTTTTACCAAAGCTCAGCCTGTATGTAGCTAGGGGTATTAATTTCATTGTAATTTCATTCTAACGAGCTGCATGGTCACCAATGGTAAATGCTCTTTCGGACATGTCTGAAAGAACAGATACCATCTTCAAATATATAAAACATTTCTGATTTTCATTGTGGTAGCCATTTCGCGATCGATCGAAAATTACTTTTTGGACAACCTTCGTACCATATCACTACATCAAACTCGTAACAACATCTGCAACTCTAAGGAGTTTTATCATCGCATGAAACAGATGTATGAAGGATCTGGATAAATTATTTTCAATGCAGAATCGACAAAATGTCAGTATCACTGGCCGTTGTGGCCACGCAACCTCCGAATTCTGCCAGGGAGTGAGGTGTTGCGGAGATTTTTCTATGCAATAAATGTACAAGCCCAGCATATTCAGCTTTATTGCGTTTGAGTTTGACGCTTAATTTAATTTCATTCTTCTTACCGCAGAATCCCACCTAATGAAGTAATCACTGTTAGCTAATACTTTTACGTTAGTTCAAAATCTTCCGCAGACTGTCAACTGATGAAAAACCAGTACACCACCTTTTTCCCTCCTGGACGTGATTCATGGTGCAATTACCGCAATGCCCAGTGCTCAGTTTATACAGCCATAAACATGTCATTCCAGCAGCAGTCATGGACATCATGAAACCTATTTACAGAGACCTGGAAAATCCTGAATTACTGAAGAAGTATGTGCATTGTCAGACTCAAAATCCCAATGAGTTGTTCAATAATCGCATATGGACCCATTTTTAAAAAATGTTTTTGTTGGAATGAAAACACTAAAGTGGGGATCAGTGATGCTGTTATTGCCTTTAATGATGGCAAAATTGGTTGGATGAAGTGCTATAGCATATGGGGATTAATCATGGAGTGAACTGCATCAGAGAACTTGAACTGATGGACAAGGTTCGCATTGATAAAGCAGAGTATGCAGCACAGTTGGCCACTAAAGAATCCAGAAAGAAGAAAAGAGGAAAAAACTTGGAAAAAGAGAAGAGGATGATATACTGTGTGGTGCAGGGTTCTTCTGAGTGACTATAAATAAATAATTAAGCATATATTGAGTTACAGTCTTTTTAAACTTTAGAAGCCGTTCCTGATAATTTATAATTTCAGTTGCATTTATCCCTAAATCTCAGAAACCACTTCCAGTAGAGTATTCAAATTTTCAGGGAGTAATAACATACATATCCTGAGTCTACTTAGCTAAAAGAAGAACAATGTTATGTATAATTAAAATCATTTAGGATAACGTACAAAAATTACACTAAATTTTAACTATGTAATTAAAGAATGTATTTCCGAAAGCAGTGGCTGAAATGCAATTATTGTAGTTCAGTAGACATTTCTTAAGAAATGTGCTACCGTCCTATAACTTCTTGCAGACTGAGCGAGGTGGCGCAATGGTTACCACACTGGACTCGTATTCGGGAGGATAACAGTTCAAACCCATGTCCCTCCATCCTGATTTAGGTTTTCTGTGATTTCCCTAAATCGCTTCAGGTAAATGCTGGGATGTTTCCTTTGACAGGACACGGCCGACTTCCTTCCGTAATCCAATGGGACTGATGACCTCGCTGTTTGGTCCCCTCCCCCAAATCAACCAAACAACAAACTTCTTGCAGTAAGAGTTTTCCATACATCACTCTTCTCTCCGAGAACCTACTCATCTTTCCACTTATACATTTTATTGCCACTTATATTAATAGAATACTGTGAAACCTGTATCCCCTTGCAATCAACCTCGGTGCATATTCAGCGAAGCTAGCACTGAAGTCATAACCCAGCAAGAGTAAAAAGACAGACTGAACTCCCAAAGTGGAATGTTACACACAATTTTACTTTTAAATGCATTTTACTCCTGGCATTTCCGACTTTTTATATGAACGATTAGTACCAAAAATATTTCCGTGTGCCCAGACAAGTTAACGATTGTTTACAATTTATGCAGAGTTCAAAACTACATTTATGTTCTTTAGATGTCAAACTAATCTTTTTACAGCCTTTACATTTACAAGCTGTACCACAAACGTATTGGTGACTTTTTAAGCATTCTTCATTATAATAGTATCTATCGCAGTTTTTACAGTATACCTGGTATTAGATAGTTTCATGTTCTGGACTTTTCCATAGTATACAGATTTTTCTTATTATTTTGCAATTATGTTTATCTCTGTTGGTAAACAGCTTATTACATTTACTACAGAACCATACCGATCCCATGAAAGCCTTCATACTCGTCAGGTTACCTTCCATTCGGAAAGTGGGTGTACTCAGCAACTGTTATATGGCTTATAAATTATAGATTGCAGGAATCAGTCGTTCTCTTTTAGATTTTACTACATAAATCCAGATTTCGGCTAGTGGCTAGCCATTCTCAATGCTAAAAATACATGAAGTACATAGTCATGTGTTATAATAAAAAGTTACAACTATGCCATAACTTATATGGCTTGTATATTACATACCACTATTTTCTATTCTCGATGCACGTAACTCCCTGTTGTTCAGGCATCAGTCACATTTCTATGAATACTACTGTGTAAACATGGTTGGCTGTGTGGAGAACACATCAGTTGGTTCTATGGTGCTCTCTATATGAACTATGTATATAATATTTAAGGAAGTAAAAAAAAAATTTGAAATTTCCATGGGAATTACATAAAATAAAACATAAGTAAAATTCTTTACATTGCTGTTCAGCTTATTTCATGTTTGGTGGTAAATATAGAAATATATAGAAGATATTTCCAGATTCACTCCTTGTGAGTCAGTTGTTTTATTCTTTAAATACCTAAGTAATGTCAGATGGGTAATCCTTTTTTTAAAAAAAAAAACTATTTATAAAACACAACAATGCACATGCTATATGCAACTCTTGGAGTTGATCTGATTTAAATATTTTTATCTTTGTATTATTTTTTCTTTTTATATAAACATCATGACAGGTATGTTGTCCTCTTATTTACTAGACAGTTCATTGATAGCGCCAAATGGCAGCCAAATAGATGGTTGGTGTAACTTGGCATTCCTTTACAGATGTAGAGGGTACTAGTCTCTCTATCAATTAAAACCGATTTTACTTATAAATACAATAAAACCAATACACTGATTTGCTGTAATTAACAATTTACATGCATCTGAGCTAACGTACCATTGAGAAAGTTCTCTCATACAGTGTTATGCTAATGGTTGCTGCATTTTGGCAAGACAGCAGGAGAGACTTTGTTCCCCCTGGGTCAAACCTTATACTATTTCTTAATGACAAATCTTCAAACAATTCCCAGAACAGTGTATTTTTCATAATGACCTGATCATTAATCAGGCTGCTGTCTGCATTCTTGTGATGGCAGATCTCCAGCTCTTCCAGGAGGTCAAGGAACCAGAATTTGTCGTAGTTATGCAACAATCTGCTAAATATTTTTATCTAATATATTTTTATTCTATATAATTGGAGTTAATGCCAGTGACATCTAATACTGCAGTGAATATTTCTGAATTTATTCAGAAAAAGAATTACAAACAAAATTTTGGTTCTTGGTTTAAAGATATTTCGGTCCCACCATTTGAAGAGAAAAATTTGTTGATTGCTTATGATTTTGTAGCTTTTCTGTATGGAATTCCAGGGTCTAAATATTTTATAATAAATGTAAAGGAAATTATGTTCCATTTCCAAAAGATAATGAGATACCATTCACGGGAATATAACACAATAATCCACTTGCTTTAGAGTATGAATATATTCGAAATGAAATGGATAAATTAAAACTGAATAATCTTGTTCAAAAGAAAAGGATTTTATGAACTGTTGGAAATTAAATACAAAACAATGTAAACAAGTGAGAAAATACTACATTATTTTAGGTAACATACTACTCAATTGTCTTAAGTATACTGCAATTGTTGAAAAAGATAAATCTCAAAATATTATTCAACAACAAGCAAAAGAAATGCCAGCAAAAGACCGAGAATGTTTAAAACTAAGGAATATAATTTCTGATGTAGTAGTGATGAAGAAAGAACAAATTATTTACAGTTCTACATCTATGCAGTATGCCAAGAAAAACTATTTCAAAGTTGGTGGTGTATTATCTGAAAATCATCTTTCAGGAAGATTATCCAGTTATAATAGTGGAAGACCTAAAGATGACAAAATATTTTGTCAGAAAATACAAATTTAGATATTACAAATTAGTACAGAATATGCTTAAAGTCTGTTTTGGTGTGCACAGAGTAGAAAAAGAAAAGAGATATACAACATGCACCTCAACAGTCTGTCTTAATTTGTTGAGAAACTATGTGTCCAATCCCATGATATTGTTGATGAAATAAATGAAAAGTGAAAAAATATTTATGACAAAATTTCAACTGTGCCCACTATATAATTTTTTCATGTTGATAAAGGAGAGATATTGGAAGATCTAAATGCGCTTAATTTGGATGTATTCAAAGGCAATGAAAAATGCACTATTTTTATCAATGAAGGAGGTCTTTATTCTTTAATCTTAGAGATTTCTTAGATATCATTCCCAGTGGCATCATAATTATTTCACTTCTTTGGATTGCTATATACAAGAACAACTGATTAATGATGTTATGGAACTTCATCAAACTGAATTAACATAAGAACCGAAAAATTCAACAAAAATATGATGTGGTCATTCGCTTACTTCACAAAAATTGAACTTTTTCAGTTGACAATTATACCAGCCACTGAATTTTTATTCTTTATCGAATTTCAGCGGATCTGAGCGGATCTACTGCAGATTTAATAAAGTTAATATTGCAAAAAGAGGAAAGACTTAAAAGATTACAAGACTTTAACCTTGATAATGCAATACTTTTGTCCCATTCACAGAAATTCAACTTTTTCCATGGTCGAATTTTTACTCTTGTGAAGATTTGGATTAAACATCACTCACAATTTATAAAATAACATTATCATCATTTACCCAGCTGTTGGGCAGATTATCGAAACCCAACTTTTTAACATAAGCTTTATCTCCTTTCTTTCTCAAATCTATTTCAACTAGTTAAACATCAGGAAAATTCGTTTCCATTAGTCCTTGTTCATAAAAATTTCCATCACTAACTTTCAATTTGTATGAGATTGGATTGGAGAGAATAACATTTTCAATTTCGGAAATTTCTGTTGACCAATTGGCAGTATATCCTTTCTCAAAAAGTCCTTTCAATTTGCTTATGTTCACTTTGTCACCAATTTTATATTAGGTCTCAGCATCCAGCAAATTTGTTACATAAACAGCTACCAGTAAGTTCTTTTCACTCTCCTTATTTACATCGTTTCGTACCAGTTTTATTGTTGAATGTCTTATTTTATTCATAAACTAATTTAGAGAATAAGTCAACCCATTTGTAATTTCCTTAAAGAACAAATTTCTTCCACATTTTTCCTTTGTATGTTGTTATAAATCATGCAACAACAGATGCTTTTAATTCACTAAAAGTTGAAAAATCATTGATGTTATATTTTTTCATCAGCTCATGAAATTCTTTGTTATGGAATTCTTTACCATTATCTGTTAGTAAACTTTTTGGTGTTCTCTCTCTAAATATTTTTTTCAAAAGTTACTTTCTTACCTGTTTTGTCTTTAACTGGTATAGCACAAGCAAATTCTGAGAACACATCTATAACAGTTACGAAATATGTATATCCTGTATTGATTTTTGAAATTCCTTTCAAATTATGTGAGTCCATTTCAACTATATCAGTTTGTCATAACTCATGTATACCAAGGGTAACAATATTTCTTCTCTTAAAATTTTTTCACATTGGTTTATGTAATACATTGACAATTTGTTCACAAATATTAAAGAGATCTGGTGGCTGCCCATGAATTACAAAATTTTTTTAATGAATTTACGCTTCTTGCTTTTACATACTATACAAGGACCTCCAATTGTTTGTCTTCTATTTTTAGTTCTTAATCTGTGAATATTATGGGCTTCAGTAAACTTTTACATTTCGAACAGTGGATGTGACTATGATTATCCATCTATATAGAATAAAAATTTAATAAGATTGACATTACATGAACTGGAACATTTTTAACAGAAGCATTTAATCTTATGGTGAGAGAATCTGATTTGTTTACATTTATTGATTGATTACTATTATTTATTTGGTACAGTTTATCAGCCACCTTTACAATGATGTCAAAGTCATCAAATTTTAAATATCTGTTAATATTATTACCAGCAACAATAATTCTTGTGAGCCTGAGAGCATAATCAAAAAGATGCATTCTTAGTTTGCTTCCTGTCATAAATGTGAATTCTGTTATTTGTTTATCATATACTTCCTCTTGAAGATTACTTAAACTTTTCAAGTATGGAGTTAAATCTGTTTTTGAAAAATAATCTGATGAAACTTCCTCAATATATTTCTTGGAATAATAATTTGGAAACATAGTTAGCAAATTTACATACTGTTGTTTAGGTTCTAAGAGTCTTGTTTCCCAATGTCTTTTGCTAACTGCATCCAGTTCATCAAGTGGATCGCTGATATTAACAATTCTTCTGTTTTAAAGTCAATATAATATGTAGCTACTTTAAAAATTCTGTTCAATTCTTCCTGCTACTGTTTAACTAAATTTACAATTTTTTGATCTATTAATCATTGAAAATCTTTTATTTTTGACAGAAAATCTTCAAAGTTTGAAAGTAATTCATTATTAATTTTTGGTAGAAAATCTAAATCGTTATTGAACTTATTTCCAAATATGTTCATTTATTAAAGTTAAAAGTTCATTATGCTTGTAATTATCTGACACCAATTTTAATGCAAATAGATGAAAATAACCACAAATTACTTCATTAAAATTTTGTATTCTCTCACCATTGTAGTAGAGATCTTTTTTTCCAAATAGTTAATTAGTTTAATTAGTATATTAATTTTAATAATTGGTATATTAATTTATTTGCATCAGGACCAGATGTATACAAATTAACTATTGCAGCTTCATATTCTCTAGGATGATTCTGTAATTAATAAATCATAAAAACTCCACAAAAATATTTAATTTTTAATTGTTCAACTAATTTTTCTGTATTGACATTACTTAATGGAGAAGTATAAAAATCGATTATTTTCTGAATTTTTGTTCTTCATGCAGCGCCTTTCTTTTCAATTACTTTATGCCTTTTCTGTTCTTCCAATTCTGCATTAGCCTTTTTCTTGTTTATCACAGCATTTCTAATTGCTCCAAATCCACCAACAAGTGAACTAATAGTTGGTAAATAAGGTACTGTAGCTAATAGTAGTGGAATAAATCCACCTCTGTATTGTGTTAGGTCTTTTCCTTCTTCCTTTTTTGTTAAATATTCAATAATCTTTGTCACAACAGGAATACCTAATGTAATAAGGAAATTTCTGCCAGTTTTTTTCTTTCTTTTTTGTGCTTCTGTTAAAATGGTTCAATACTATTTAACTGATCATTATTCAGTTTAATTAATTTTGGTTTAGTCTTGCCTCTTGGTAGCAAAGTATAATCAACTGAAAAGTTATTCATTTATATACATAAAAATTAATAAGCATAAATATTTTTACACTCCCCAACCACTGCCATCCATTCCTAATGTTCTGTTCCATACATAATTCCTCAAACTACAGTCACTTCTAAATTTTCTCCTAATGAAGCATCATTGTCAGAATTGTTTCTTTCTCAGCTAATTGAAGTTCTGTATCAGCTTCATGTCTGCATTCAAAAGCTTTATGATCTTTATATGCAATATCATGTTTTTTACAAGCTCTATCTACTTTTTTTCAGTATGGCCATGTGCTAATCTTTCTTCTAGTTTAGTGAAAGGTGCATAATATGAATATACTGGCAGAAGCATTTCTGGCGTTGGTAAATTATTTAAGTCACCGTGTTTTTCTCTTTCCCAAAATGTGTTGGAAGATTATTCAAAAATCTGATCATCTATGCAGACATATTCGATTGGTTTTTACGAATATTTTTTTACTAATCCTTCACCAACTTTTTCTTCATCATTTTGCAGTGAATTATCTAAATTTTTCGACTCAGTGCTGGAAAAAGTTGTCAACAATTTCCCTTCTCAAATATTTGTATTTATTTCCTCCACTCAGTTTTATTTTATTTGGATTATTATCATAATATAATGCTCCCAAATTGTATAATATATCTGCATAATTTGATAAATCATAACCTGTAAATAATGTATTCATGTCTTTTATAGTTATCTGTTTTTTAGTTACAAGATTCATTAATCCATCTGTACCTTCATATATACTATCACCAATAAATAACTTATCACCATCACATTTTACTTGTAATTTATCAACAAATTTAAATGAACCAACAGCTCTTAATCCAAAAACATTATCTTCAATGTGATTAATTTATTCTAATATTCTTCCACTTACATACCTACCTTTTTTTCTCTCTTCTCTGTACTTTATTAATAAATCTTGTATTTCTGATTCACTTAAAGTATAGTCACACTGTGGTATTTCATATTGTTTAATTGCTGATATCCAATTCTTTTAACTGATAATGACAATAACAAACCATCTGCTTTTCAGCATCTCTGTTTCCTTCAGTAGCTTTCAAAATATTTTGTCCTAATCCTTCGATAACTCGTTTAACTATTTAATTGCACCAATAACTGGTTGATCTTCTTTTTTCAATTCATATTCTGTTTATGGTTGTTTCTTTAATTTTTAGATTCCACTTTGAATTGTTCTTTTACTCTCCTAATTCGCGTAAGTTTTTATCACCTCTGTATCATATTTTGAAAACATCGATTACAGATGGAAAAACATTAATTAAACATTTTTAACATTTCTGTTGAATGTTTTATACTTATGTTGAACTTTTTATGCTTATATTGAATGTTTTATATTTATATTGAACATTTTATGTTTATGTTGAATGTGTTTAGCATTTATGTTCAATATTCAAAAATTACATTGAAAAAAATCTTTTATTTTGGTTCTATATTTTCCTTCATTCGCTTTTCTAGTCATGTCTATCATTAAAAATCCAAATTCATCATTCCAACATTTACTACTCATTTCTTTATAATAATCAAACTTTAAACTATCACCAATGAACTCATGACAGACACGATTTAAATTTGTGTCATCTTGTCTAAATATATTTAAAATATTTAAATTATCTTGACTGATTGTTTTGGTATAATTGAATAAGTCAGGTAAATAAAAACAATATATTCCTTTATGTCTACCTCTCGATATTGCGGTTGATCTAAACTTTTAGAATAAATGTACAAATTTTATTCCAGGTCAATTGTCCAGCTTCTGGAATATAATTGGCTATCATTAATATTGTATTTCCACAATCATATGGTCCTATAATTGCACATCGAATAGATTTTGGTGGAAGATTACCATGTTTATTTTTTGATTTATTTTCTGGAATTCTTATTTTTCGTCCCCAATAAGTTTTCATTTAATTAAATAAATTTTTGATAGTAAATGAGCAGATTATTTCAGCTGAGTGATAAGTAATCTGTTCTCAAAAAGAGATTCACTGCACCTAAACGAAATACCTTTAGTAATGTTACCATGGTTGGTTTTTATTCAACTTTTTTAATTCCAAACATTATCTAGAAAAATAAAAAAGTATATTGTGATGGTGTAACAATAGAAACTCCTGTTGGTCAATATAGTTTTAAAAACCTAGAAAAATATATTCATGGGAAAAATCCAAATATTCGTATTAAGCATATGTAATTTTGAATGGAACTGTAATCAAAAATGATGTAAAATTGTATATGGATATAAAAGAAGTTAATATTGAAGTGTACCAGGAATTAATAAACAGATTATAAACATAAATGAAAAAACTGTTAATAACGATTTTCTTAAAATCATTCCATTTGAGTTAATTAATGTAAATTTTATTTTAGCTAATGGTAGGGTTGTTAAATATACTCATAATTTTCATCAAGAAACTAATATTATTGCCTCATTCAAGCCTAATGCAGAATTTGGTGGACCAATAATTTATGAACCACATTATTATGTATATTTACCATTTTTTGACCTCTTCAAGATTTAGAAATTACTATAACTGATGAAAATGAGAATTTGATTGACTTCAATGGTCCTTACATAACGGTAGTTTTAGAAATGTCTTAAAAAATTTTATTCTTATCAAACTATGAAACATAATGGAGATATACCAGTTTTACTCATTTCCTGTGAATGAGAACACTAGAAATAAACTAAATGCCCCCAATAAGATCACAGAGATTAATGTAAATATTGGAGATGGAAGGGTTCATCCAAATCATGCAGAGCTTTATATGAGTTCTATTATTATTGGAGCTGATGATGCAGATGGTCCAAAATATGACAGATTATCTAATAAAAAAAATTTGTTGATAACTATTTGGCAAAGTTGTTCGAGGTCATCACTATAAAGATAGGAAAAATATTTGGTCAAGAATGGAATATCCTTTTCTTCATCTGTTCTTATTAGATTAACTTTGGCTATAGCCCATGAGTTAAATATGGAAGGTCGTAACCTTAATAATGGTAAGATTAAAAGTAAGAAATGTGAAGTACTTTTTCTGCTAGATCAGTTTGGTGGATTTTTCGAAGATTATAAAGAAGTAATGTGGGAAGGAAAGTTACCAGAAACTTTTACTTGGCATTCAAGTGCTGGAGATGCTATTATTAGATGAGCAGAAAAAACAATGTTGGAATTGAAATAAAAGATACACTCCCAAAAGAATGTAAAATTGTAGAAGAATCTATGGAAATACTTGTTCCTGTTGGAAAGTATGAACCAGAATATTCACTAGAGCGAGAAGAAGAAGTATTAAAAATCCAAAAATTCTACTTTCCTTCTATGAATCACAAACAGTTGAAATTAGAAGGAAAAAGAAATTTTGAACTCAATAGTATTAATTATTGTAATTCTTCAGAATTTGATATGCCTTACTTCATCTTCGTTATTTTCCAAACTAATCGAAAAAAGTAATCAACTAAGCAATTCTTCTTTATTCGATCATGTTAACTTACAAAATATGTATGTGAAAAATGGAAGAAATGAAGTTTTTCCTCAAGACTTTTTATCTTTATCTACCATATAGTTACCTGAAATTATATGATGGTTTCTTCGATTTCAAGAGTGTTACTCAATTGAATGATGATGTCAATGTAAATTCCATCGATTTTATTAAAAATTATCCTATTTTTGTTACAAATACGTCTAGGAGAATGAATGTGTTAGCCACACAGAAAACTACAATGATATTAGTTGTCACTTTTAATGGTAAAATTCCGAAAGGTACAGTTGTCTACATAGTTATGTAAGGTAAGAAAAATGTAACATATTATGCTCAGCATAGATTTTTGAGTGAAAATTTTTAATATAATTATTTTTTATTCTATATAAATAGATACTCTACTGAAGAATCTATATAATGAAAGCAATTCTAATTTCTTCAAAAAGATTAGTGAGCCAGAAATAATTGAATTGTATTACATTACAGATTGTAAACATTAAAAAACAAGATATGAGGAGAAAATTTGTATGGATCTTGATACTCCATTTAAAATAATTTTGGCACACAGGTTTAATAAAATAATAAGTAAGTTGGACTAAAAATTTTTTGAAGATGCTGATATTAAATTAAAGGATAAAGGAATGAAGAGAACTAAAAATAAAGATAATGAATTTTACTATCTATACTTCATTGAATACATTTGTATTGGTATAATTTTGTATATCTTATTTTTGTGGGTGGGTTAGGTTTGTTCAGTAAAGAATCTGCTAGTGCGCTCACGTTTCCCACATACTATTCATTGATGACCCAAAATGTAATGACCACCCGCTTAATAGCTTGTTTGTCCGTCTTTGGAACGAAATAGATCACTGATTCTTCGTATAGGTTCTCAACGGTTTGTTGGTAGGTTTGTGGAGGTGCATGGCATTAGATGTCTAAGTACAGGTCTTGTAATTCGCCTAAATAATAGGCTGCTGATTTGCGTACAGGACCATGGCGCATGATAACGATCCAGATACGTTCCGTAGGATTTATATAAGACGAAATTGGTCGCCGAGCCATCAGCGTGAGTTCACTATAATGCTCCTGAAATCACTGTAGCATGGTTCTGGCTCCGAGACACGGACAATTATACTGCTGCAAGATGTCATCGCCGTCGGGGAAGACATCATGCATGAAGAGATGCAGGTGGTTCGCAGATGTCAGCGTGTCTTAGATTACTCTCTCAGGTCCCACACAAAGGCAGGAGAATGTCTCCCATATATAATACTGCTCCCACCAGCCTGCTGCGTATCGCCCTGGACATTTCGAGCCACCATTCATGTCGATGTCGGCGTTTGTGGAGATGACCATTGATGTAGCATAACAAAAATGTGATTCACGAGCCGACACGTTTCCATTTAGCGACGGTCGAATCCCGATGGTCCATCCCTATCGCAGTCGTAACTTACTATATCGCTGGATCAGTAAGCAAATACTTAGGGATAGTATGCTGAAGAGATCCACGTTCAACAACATACGATGAACGGCGTGCTCTGAAACGCTTGTGCGTGTACCAGCATTGTGCCGTTTCGGTGAAAATGCCACAGATCACCATCTATCATACTTTACAGAGCAGACAAGTCTCCGAACCTGTCGTTCCGTGACGAGTCGTGGACGTCCAACCATTTAGCGCATAGTTACTGTCCTTCTACCTTTTTCCGTAGAAGCTCAAGCCAGTTTCTCATTCGACCAGCTTCGCCATTCACAGGCTCTACATAATAATAATCTGTCCTTTGTCAAAGACGCTTTTCTCAATGAATTTCTCCATTTGTAACCCATATCTTCGCTAGGGTGATCTCCCGTGCGTGTTTGCTTTGCTTACATGCTTTTGTTACAGCGTCACGTGCCCACAACGCCACCAGGCGGCATTCATCGTCACGGTGGGCAGTCATAATGTTTTGGCAGATCAGTGTATTTTATTGTAGCTTCCAGGAAGCGGTTGGAGTAACAGGAAGAGTACAGAACGATAATCCTAGAGTCTTGGAATGTAGGGCTATGTGGGATCGCTTTTTTTCTATTTTTCCCTTTTTCCAGGTAAATCGAGATAATGCTTTTGATGTGATGGGACCCTATGTGGAGGGAAACTAATTTCTTCTGTTAACTGACTTGTAGGGAGGACAAATATAGGCACAATTACACGACGAGATTTTTCAAGGATATTTCAAGGAGCATAGCCAAAGTACTGATTCACCCAAATGAACACCGGTAGTGCAACCGTGCTATGTGAATTTTTATAGTCAGCGAAAGAAATTGGTCTAAAAGCTTCAAACCTGCTCTTATATTGTTGAACGAGAAAGAGAATTCGCTTCCCAAGGACACTGCATCAAAATACATTCCATTGTACATTGCAATCTATCCCCCACAACATTTGGGGAAATGGAGCGCTAGGCATGGGTTATTGCCAAAATGAACCATGTTAGGGGACCTTTTATAAATATGAACCAATTTTTTTTCGTACAGGAACTTTAAAACAGTCAAGGAATTTTAAAAATACGGTGTTTATAATTTGCGCAAGATGCCGAAGAAATTACTGCTCCCACTGTTTCAACGATGATTATTATCGCAACACGAGTAAATCATCACCTAAAAAGTAATGAAAGTAACCAATTACATATACGAATTTCTTGAGTATATTTTTCAATCCATTCCTCGAAATTTGCCCGCAAAACCCAGATTTTTCTTTGCCTTTCCTTTTCATGTCTTGTTTGAAAATATAAATCAGTACAGTATTCGATTTGCTTGTAGTAACGTGAAAATTGAAAACGAAATAAGTATCCGCATGGAGATTGGAACCCACGACCAACGGATTATCGTGCTGTATCCTTTCCACTGCTCCAATCGTCCCCTGGAAACAATGCTAATTAAATGATTCTTGCCTCACCTGACCCACCCCAAAAATGCTATTTCGTCTAAGTGAATGACCATCTGAAGACCCCACTTCTATTAGTTTCATTTCATACAATAAAAATTAGGAGGAAATCGATTATGGCGACTAGGCGCGGTCTCCTCGCGAGCGGAGAGTGTGCTGGTTTGAAACTTGCTGGTAGATTAAAACTCTCTGCCGTACCGCACTTCGAGATCTTCACTTTAGGCGGCAACGTTCTTAGCGACTGAGCTAGGCAGGCTCGTTTCCTGAACTCTGCACTGGAGTATGCGCTGTTTTGAAGAATTTATCAGTGATTTAAATAATAAAACACCGCACCTGTTACGTTTTTTCATGCCTAGCAGGAATGTTTTCCCATTATCAACTGCAACTACTTATTTTGATATTTTATGTGATGACTGCGTATGTTGCTCTGCCTCTCTGGCCATGCAGTCGTTTTTTTATGTTATTACTGTAGGAGTTAAATATAAATATTGCGATTATTTTAGTCGCTAATGTTAAAGAACAGTCTTCTCTTTTCTTCCTTTCCTTGACCTTTATCCCATATCTTTACAATCTCGGCATGTTAATTAATGGAACTGGGAATGTAGAAGGATGCCTTTCAGGAAACATTCCTCACACACAAAGAAAGAAAATATGTTATGTGGACATGTGTCCGGAAACGCTTACTTTCCATGTGAGAGCTCATTTTATTACTTCTCTTCAAATCACATTAATCATGGAATGGAAACACACAGCAACAGAACGCACCAGCGTGACTTCAAACACTTAGTTACAGGAAATGTTCAAAATGTCTTCCGTTTGCGAGGATACATGCATCCACCCTCCGTGGTATGGAATCCCTGATGCGCTGATGCAGCCCTGGAGAATGGCGTATTGCATCACAGCCGTCCACAATACGAGCACGAAGAGTCTCTACATTTGGTACCGGGGATGTGTAGACAAGAGCTTTCAAATGCCCCCATAAATGAAAGTCAAGAGGGTTGAGGTCAGGAGAGCGTGGAGGCCATGGAATTGGTCCGCCTCTACCAATCCATCGGTCACCGAATCTGTTGTTGAGAAGCGTACGAACACTTCGACTGAAATGTGCAGGAGCTCCATCGTGCATGAACCACATGTTGTGTCGTACTTGTAAAGGCACATGTTCTAGCAGCACAGGTAGAGTATCCCGTATGAAATCATGATAACGTGCTCCATTGAGCGTAGGTGGATGAATATGGGGCCCAATCAAGACATCACCAACAACGCCTGGCCAAACTTTCACAGAAAATCGGTGTTGATGACGTGATTGCACAATTGCGTGCGGTTTCTCGTCAGCCCACACATGTTGATTGTGAACATTTACAATTTGATCACGTTGGAATGAAGCTTCATCCGTAAACAAAACATTTGCACTGAAATGAGGATTGACACATTGTTGGATGAACCATTCGCAGCAGTGTACCCGTGGAGGCCAATCAGCTGCTGATAGTGCCTGCACACGCTGTACATGGTACGGAAGCAACTGGTTCTCCCGTAGCACTCTCCATACAGTGACATGGTCAACGTTACCTTGTACAGCAGCAACTTCTCTGACGCTGACATTAGGGTTATCGTCAACTGCACGAAGAATTGCCTCGTCCACTGCAGGTGTCCTCGTCGTTCTAGGTCTTCCCCAGTCGCGAGTCATAGGCTGGAATGTTCCGTGCTCCCTAAGACGCCGATCAATTGCTTCGAACGTCTTCCTGTCGGGACACGATCGCTCTGGAAATATGTCTCGATACAAACATACAGCGTCCGCAGCTCGTGCTCGTGCGGCAGCGTTCTTGCTTCCCGGGTTCGATTCCTGGCGGGGTCAGGGATTTTCTCTGCCTCGTGATGACTGGGTGTTGTGTGATGTCCTTAGGTTAGTTAGGTTTAAGTAGTTCTAAGTTCTAGGGGACTGATGACCATAGATTTTAAGTCCCATAGTGCTCAGAGCCATTTTTGAACAAACGTACCGCGCCACGGCTATTGCCCCGTGCTAATCCATACATCAAATGGGCATCTGCCAACTCCGCATTTGTAAACATTGCACTGACTGCAAAACCACGTTCGTGATGAACACTAACCTGTTGATGCTACGTACTGATGTGCTTGATGGTAGTACTGTAGAGCAATGAGTCGCTTGTCAACACAAGCACCGAAGTCAACATTACCTTCCTTCAATTGGGCCAACTGACGGTGAATCGAGGAAGTACAGTACATACTGACGAAACTAAAATGAGTGTAACATGGAAATTAAGCGTTTCCGGACAGATGTCCACATAACATCTTTTCTTTATTTGTGTGTGAGGGATGTTGAATGTTTCCTGAAAGTTTGGCCGTACCTTTTTGTAACACCCTATATACAGGGTGTTTCAAAATTGACTGGTATATTTGAAACGGCAATAAAAACTAAACGAGCAGCGATAGAAATACACCGTTTGTTGCAATATGCTTGGGACAACAGTACATTTTCAGGCAGACAAACTTTCGAAATTACAGTAGTTACAATTTTCAACAACAGATGGCGCTGCAAGTGATGTGAAAGATATAGAAGACAACGCAGTCTGTGGGTGCGCCATTCTGTACGTCGTCTCTCTGCTGTAAGCGTGTGCTGTTCACAACGTGCAAGTGTGCTGTAGACAACATGGTTTATTCCATAGAACAGAGGATTTTTCTGGTGTTGGAATTCCACCGCCTAGAACACAGTGTTGTTGCAACAAGACGAAGTTTTCAACGGAGGTTTAATGTAACCAAAGGACCGAAAAGCGATACAATAAAGGATCTGTTTGAAAAATTTCAACGGACTGGGAACGTGACGGATGAACGTGCTGGAAAGGTAGGGCGCCCGCATACAGCAACCACAGACAGCTGGCAGCTTTCCCTAAACGTAGATAAATGTAATATAATGCGCATACATAGGGGCAGAAATCCATTCCAGTACGATTATGCCATAGGTGGTAAATCATTGGAAGCGGTAACGACCGTAAAATACTTAGGAGTTACTATCCGGAGCGATCTGAAGTGGAATGATCACATAAAACAAATAGTGGGAAAAGCAGGCGCCAGGTTGAGATTCATAGGAAGAATTCTAAGAAAATGTGACTCATCGACGAAAGAAGTAGCTTACAAAACGCTTGTTCGTCCGATTCTTGAGTATTGCTCATCAGTATGGGACCCTTACCAGGTTGGATTAATAGAAGAGATAGACATGATCCAGCGAAAAGCAGCGCGATTCGTCATGGGGACATTTAGTCAGCGCGAGAGCGTTACGGAGATGCTGAACAAGCTCCAGTGGCGGACACTTCAAGAAAGGCGTTACGCAATACGGAGAGGTTTATTATCGAAATTACGAGAGAGCACATTCCGGGAAGAGATGGGCAACATATTACTACCGCCCACATATATCTCGCGTAATGATCACAACGAAAAGATCCGAGAAATTAGAGCAAATACGGAGACTTACAAGCAGTCGTTCTTCCCACGCACAATTTGTGAATGGAACAGGGAAGGGGGGATCAGATAGTGGTACAATAAGTACCCTCCGCCACACACCGTAAGGTGGCTCGCGGAGTATAGATGTAGATGTAGATGTAGATGTAGGGCAACGCACAGCTAGTGCAGCAGGTGATCCAACAGCGGCCTCGGGTTTCCGTTCGCCGTGTTGCAGCTGCGGTCCAAATGACGCCAACGTCCACGTATCGTCTCATGTGCCAGAGTTTACACCTGTATCCATACAAAATTCAAACGCGGCGACCCCTCACCGCCGCTACCATTGCTGCACGAGAGACATTCGCTAACGATATAGTGCACAGGATTGATGACGGCGATATGCATGTGGGCAGCATTTGGTTTACTGACGAATCTTATTTTTACCTGGACGGCTTCGTCAATAAACAGAACTGGCGCATGTGGGGAACCGAAAAGCCCCATGTTGCAGTCCCATCGTCCCTGCATCCTCAAAAAGTACTGGTCTGGGCCACCATTTCTTCCAAAGGAATCACTGGCCCATTTTTCAGATCCGAAACGATTACTGCATCACGCTATCTGGACATTCTTCGTGAATTTGTGGCGGTACAAACTGCCTTAGACGACACTGCGAACACCTCGTGGTTTATGCAAGATGGTGCCCGGCCACATCGCACGGCCGACGTCTTTAATTTCCTGAATGAATATTTCGATGATCGTGTGATTGCTTTGGGCTATCCGAAACATACAGGAGGCGGCGTGGATTGGCCTCCCTATTCGCCAGACATGAACCCCTGTGACTTATTTCTGTGGGGACACTTGAAAGACCAGGTGTACCGCCAGAATCCAGAAACAATTGAACAGCTGAAGCAGTACATCTCATCTGCATGTGAAGCCATTCCGCCAGACACGTTGTCAAAGGTTTCTGGTAATTTCATTCAGAGACTACGCCATATTATTGCTACGCATGGTGGATATGTGGAAAATATCGTACTATAGAGTTTCCCAGACCGCAGCGCCATCTGTTGTTGAAAATTGTAACTACTGTAATTTCGAAAGTTTGTCTGCCTGAAAATGTACTGTTGTCCCAAGCATATTGCAACAAACGGTGTATTTCTATCGCTGCTCGTTTAGTTTTTATTGCCGTTTCAAATATACCGGTCATTTTTGAAACACCCTATATATATATATATAAGGGGCGAGTCGCCTAACATTACCGCTGGATATATTTCGTAAACCTCATCAAATACTGACGAATCAATTCCTCAGACCGAAAGTGAGGAGAGGGGCTAGTGTAACTGGTTAATACAAACCATTAAAAAATGCACGGAAGTATGTTTTTTAACACAAAAATACGTTTTTTTAAATGGAACCCCGTTAGTTTTTTTAGCAAATCTGAACATATAAACAAATACGTAATCAGTGCCGTTTGTTGCATTGTAAAATGTTTATTACGTCCGGAGATATTGTAACCTAAAGTTGACGCTTGAGTACTACTCCTCCGCTATTAGATCGTGTGTATCGGAGAGCACCGAATTACGTAAGGATCCAAAGGGAACGGTGATGGACCTTAGGTACAGAAGAGACTGGAACAGCACATTACGTCCACATGCTAACACCTTTTTGTTGGTCTTTTTCACTGACGCACATGTACATTACCGTGAGGGGTGAGGTACATGTACACACGTGGTTTCCGTTTTCAATTACGGAGTGGAATAGAGTGTGTCCCGACATGTCAGGCCAATAGATGTTCAATGTGGTGGCCATTATTTGCTGCACGCAATTGCAATCTCTGGCGTAATGAATGTCGTACACGCCACAGTACATCTGGTGTAATGTCGCCGCAGGCTGCCACAATACGTTGTTTCATATCCTCTGGGGTTGTAGGCACATCACGGTACACATTCTCCTTTAACGTACCCCACAGAAAGAAGTCCAGAGGTGTAAGATCAGGAGAACGGGCTGGCCAATTTATGCGTCCTCCACGTCCTACGAAACGCCTGTCTAACATCCTGTCAAGGGTCAGCCTAATGTTAATTGCGGAATGTGCAGGTGCACCATCATGCTGATACCACATACGTCGACGCGTTTCCAGTGGGACATTTTCGAGCAACGTTGGCAGATCATTCTGTAGAAACGCAATGTATGTTGCAGCTGTTTGGGCCCCTGCAATGAAATGAGGACCAATGAGATGGTCGCCAATGATTCCGCACCATACATTTACAGTCCACGGTCGCTGTCGCTCTACCTGTCTGAACCAGCGAGGATTGTCCACGGAATGATCCGTAGATTCACTGCCCCGTGGTTTGTGAAACCCGCTTCATCGGTAAACAGGTAGAACTGCAACGCATTCTCTGTTAATGCCCATTGACAGAATTGCACTCGATGATTAAAGTCATCACCATGTAATTGCTGATGTAGCGACACATGAAACGGGTGAAAGCGGTGACGACGCAGTATGCGCATGACACTACTTTGACTCAGTCCATCGCCTCTCGCAAAGTCCCGTGTACTCATGTGTGGGTTCATGGCAACAGCAGCTAAAACACCAACTGCACCCGCTTCTCCTGTGACGGGCCTGTTGCATGCTACGACCATACCTGTTGCATACAGTTGGCGGTAGATGTTTTGCAATGTGCGGCGCGTTGGATGCTCTCTATCCGGGTACCGTTCTGCATACACCCTGCAGGCTTCAACTGCATTTCGTCGACACTCGCCATAGATGAGTATCATCTTCGCCTTTTCAGAGTTCGAATACACCATGGTCACAGTTCCTACAACACTACACTATCACAGACGTCTGGTAACACGGTGTACTACAGTTGGTCTGCGTGCGGAGACGAATGCAGAATAACAGCAGCAAGCGCTACATGCGGACACTGCGACAGCTAGACCAAACCACAACAGTGCACTACAGCCACACTCGTAAACACGGTCGTCATCGTAAACATGTCACTGCAGATGCTGCTCGCCGACCGTGGCCCGTGTTTGTTACAACACGCAACTGAACGTCGGAGGTTTCAAGCGTCAACTTCAGGTTACAATATCTCCGGATGTAATTAACATTTTACAATGCAACAAACGGCACTGATTACGTATTTGTTTATATGTTCAGATGTGCTTACAAAACTAACGTGGTTCCATTAAAAAACGTAGCTTTGTGTTAAAAAACATACTTCCGTGCATTTTTGTATGGTTTGTATTAAACAATAACACTAGCCCCTCTCCTCACGTTCGGTCAGTGGAATCGGTTCGTCAGTATTTGATGTGGTTTACGAAATATATCCAGCGGTAACGTTAGGTGACTCACCCTATATATATATATATATATATATATATATATGGTTCAAATGGCTCTTAGCACTATGGGACTTAACATCTATGGTCATCAGTCCCCTAGAACTTAAAACTACTTAAACCTAACTAACCTAAGGACAGCACACAACACCCAGCCATCACGAGGCAGAGAAAATCCCTGACCCCGCCGGAAATCGAACCCGGGAACCCGGGCGTGGGAAGCGAGAACGCTACCGCACGACCACGAGATGCGGGCATATATATATCAATCACATTGTTTGTTTATGTCAAACCAAAATAATATGGTACAAAGATATTACGACAGTATGGTTTCCCAGAAAGAGAATACGTTCATACGTGTTCCTCGTAACGTTTCGTAAGTAACATTTCTTACATCAAGTTGTCACTGACACCACTGGCTAATTAAATATCCATTTATGCTTTATGTTCTGTTTTTAACTGTTTACTAACAAATATTGAATGAACTGTATGAAGAAATGATCATATTTAGGGATATTCCATAGTTATTATACATAGGAGAAACATTTGAAGACATTAATCGATTCACTATCTAGCTTGTCGTTGAGAATTTTTTCTCTTGGTCTTTTGTGGCGTACAAAAACATCCAGCTCCTCTGTTGGAATAACACAATGGAAGTGATTATCTTATGGTCTTCTTCTTTGTTTGTGATCGATCTCCAAAGTGTGTAACAGGTGATGAATTCACTTATCTAGTATGAAAGTTCCTGACAGCCTGTCTTATGTAGTAGCTTGAGCAGGTTCTACGTGCGAATTTTTGTATTCCTGGAACTGAGAATTTATCTTTTTCACTGCTTAAACGGGTGGACTTATTCCTGTTGTAGTTTGTTTTTTGAGGCCGGCCGAGATGGCCGAGCGGTTCAAGGCGCTACAGTCTTGATCCGCTCGACCGCTACGGTCGCAGGTTCGAATCCTGCCTCGAGCATGGATTTGTGTGATGTCCTTAGGTTAGTTAGGTTTAAGTAGCTCTAAGTTCCAGGGTACTGATGACCTCAGTAGTTAAGTCCCATAGCGCTCACAGCCATTTGAACCATTTACTGTTTGTGGAGAAAGCTACTTTCACTTTATGTGGCATACATAGGTTTGCTACTTTTTGGGAGAAGTTTACCATAAAACGCTTACTGGGCACACATCTGACGGCATTATTAGTTTCGCCCATAGAGCCACAGATTTCTTTATTTCTTTGTGATTGTTTCTACACTTCGTCTCTCACCGAGTTGGGGGACCCATCACTTAATAAAATTTGCTTAAATGTCTCCAACTCTTTCTCAATGTTTTTTTTTTCTTGTACCTTCATTCCGTATGCAGCCTTCTTATGCGTATTTGGGTGTGATGGTGTAGGAGGGATTGCTGCTGGAAGTTGCTTTTCTCCTATACATCTTATTGTGCTTGTTGTTGCGATTTTCTAAGGGAATATCTAGAAATAGTGTGAATACGCTGCGCAGCACGATTAAAGGATCAGTTTTTCGGAACACCGTAACGGTTTCCAATTCCAAAACATAAGTTTGAAGCTTAGCTCAAAGATGTCTGTAACCTTCCACCGTAACGGTGCGGAAGCTGGACGCCCTGCGACGTCACAGTCGTACTTAGCGACGCTTCGGACAGCAACATGTCGACACATGTGAAGAAAGGCTAGTCGTGTCAACTGTAAGGTGAGACAGTGGCGACATATTAGCACCAAATTCCCCCAAAGTTCTGCCCAACGCCACCGTGGACGGGTCACGCGATTCGAAGGTCCACACACCTCCTCTGACTCACTTCTGATCGTTTATCTTGACGCCCCCTTCTTGTGGGTGGCCGAGGAAAGCATTTTAGACTCATCACTTCTCATAATCGACACGAATGCCAAAACATTTCGCGGTCGCAACTACAGTTCGCAGGACGATGTCCTTGACAATGTTCCACAGTGCTACCATCCCATGTGCGTTTCTACTAACTCTAAGGACATCATGGGACTGCAACCCCACTGAACGTGGTCAGACCCCTTTGAAGTGCAAAGAGACCGTAATGTCTGCTTAACTATATTGTTTGGAACCACTATGGATAGTCCAAAACCATTCGATGAAATTCGAAGGTGATCCGAAACAGCAAACTGTGTAGTTCTTCAGCTCTCCTGCTTCGCGCCCTGGGGGCAACAGCAGTGTCGAACGTCGTCAAGAACGCCTGCCTGTCGCTCTTTGCACTGTGAACTGTCGCTTCGCTGCTGGAATCGACGCCTCAAGCAAAGGGGTGGTTTCATTGACTCCCTGAGGCCTTTTCCTGTTGATTCTGAGTGGCGGTGTGTCTGAAATATTGCCTCGGTCACCCACAAACAGAACGCGTAATTTCAACGCTGTGTGTCGCGTTTCAGAGCTCCAACGCAGAGACGTCAGAAGAAGGGGAGAAATGTGAGTGAGAGGAGCTGTGACGACTTTCCCATCGTGTGACACGTCGACGGTGGAGTTGGGCAGAATTGTGGTAGGATTTAGTGCCAATGTGACGTTTTTAACTCACCTTACAACTCACATGTACTTTGAGCTGTGGCCTGTTCTTCACATGTGTCGAGACCTCGGTGTTTGAAGCATTGCCGATCTCGAGGGTGAAGTTGCAGGACCCCAGGGTTGTACACCATTACAGAGGACGGTTGCAGGCACCGTTGAGCCAAATGTTAAAGTTACGTGTCACAGTGGAAGACAGTTACGGGGTTTCGAAAAAGTCATCGTTTAATTTTCTTGTGCAGTGTAATTGTAGTTGATAAGAACGCATTGTGTTTGGCTTGAAGAAACGTAGCTGGTGTAGTGTTTTATTATTTACATCATTAATGACACAGTTGCAGGCTTTCTGGAACCATACGTTGTTATGAAAATTATGAGATTGTTATCTAGATTGTATGGAGAAATCACGCTTTGACCACAATTCGGAGCACCTGAAAATCATAGTCCAGTCAGTCGTTAAAATATGGTGAAGAAAATGAGATCAGTAAAACTTTTCACCACAGGAGACATTAAGCTAACATCGTATAACAGTTCCTTCAGTATTGCTAAATGCATAAATTGAGCAAGGAAGACGGCCGGGGTGGACGAGCGGTTATAGGCGCTACAGTCTGGAATCGCGCGACCGCTACGGTCGCAGGTTCGAATCCTGCCTCGGGCATGGATATGTGTGATGTCCTTAGGTTAGTTAGGTTTAAGTAGTTCTAAGTTCTAGGGGACTGATGACCTCAGATGTTAAGTCCCATAGTGCTCAGAGCCATTTGAACCATTTTTTTGAGCGAGGAGGAGAGACGATGAGTTTCTTCAGATGTGCAATTTAGCAGAAGCCATTGATGTTTAAATCTCTTAGAGACATCAGTTAGCATAAATATTGACTGCTGCATTTCTCTCACTATTAAAAGTGGTTACAGAAACTTTTCATGGGAAAATATCGGGAGATTTAGGGGGCCAGTCGAGGTGCGATTACCTACCTGGATGTTAGTCAATCTAGGAGCGTTTGCGCTTAGCTAAGCACTATGAACACTGTTGTTGTAATCGTATAAGACGGGAGTGCCCACAAGATACTCATCATGAAGACGTAAAAGGAAGAGCAATAACTTCTCACCGAAAATGTTGAAATAAACATTGTGATTCACGTTCGCGGCAACTTGAATGAGTCCACCAAATCCTTGTATGAAACACGACCGCCGCGCGCGATTAGCCGAGCGGTCTCAGGCGCTGTAGTCATGGACTGTGCGGCTGGTCCCGGCGGAGGTTCGCGTCCTCCCTCGGGCATTGGTGTGTGTGTTTGTCCTTAGGATAATTTAGGTTAAGTAGTGTGTAAGCTTAGGGACTGGTGACCTTAGCGGTTAAGTCCCATAAGATTTCACACACATTTTTGAAACACGCCCAGAAACCATTACAGGAGTACATTCATCCAGAAGTACACCATCTATAGACTACAGGACTACAGGCTTAAAGTCTCATTGGGGCGTCGGTGCACCAAATTCTTTACATAATTTGAAAAGAGGAGCAAGTACACGCGCCTACTTAGCTGCGTCCAGTTTGTACTCGTATGTTCTTTGGACCACGCATACTTAAGTGCTGCTATGACCAATGATCTTTTTCGAGACACCCTCCTCCTAATGTCCATTACTTTTATTTGCAATGTTCACTCGGAAAATGGATGAGGTTTATAAGCATTCACTGACAGTAGATATTTCTGTTGGGTTTGATACTGACTGTTATTGACAAGGCGGGCTACTTGTCTCCCGTCCCTGTCAACCAATATAGTATTACTATCACTGTTCTTATGCCACGTCGCGTGGCTGCGAATAGTATACCATTCTTTGTAGACATTGTAGGGGTCGCCCACAACCAGGGTGCAAACTCCAAATGTTTCGTCAGGATGGAGGCCAAGGAACCCGTGTGGCGTCATCAGAAGCAAGTATTGCTCAAAATAAATCTTGTAGCGTGTCTTCCGTAGCACCTGGTGACTTCATAAGCTGGAGTGGAATATGCTGAAATCGGAGGCAGAGTCATGGCTGCCTAAGATCACTGCCACAATCTTGAGCACAGGCCGGTGACACGGAGCGAGGAAGTGACCACGGCGCATGCGTGTCGGCTCACACGTCGCTCTGAGAGTACTCCGTCCCTCTCAGGTCCACAGCCCGTGTTGTCCTATCAAATGGATTGTGAGTCGAATGCTGTGATTTCGTGTTGAACGCTCATCCTGGCCCACCATTCAGGTAATCCGTCTCACCCAAACGATGCTGAAGTTTCAGAGCGGTGGGTGCCCTGAACTGGAACTTTGTTGGTAGGTTCAGGGACTACACATCAGTGGCGGCTTCAGTACTCGATGTTGTTCTGTGGCTACAGATCGGTAGTCAGCACATCAGGCAACAAGAGTATGAACAGTACTGGAACAGTGAAGTCACACACAAGCCGTTACAGAGTAATAACGAGAGAATCGATCGTGAACAATATTAACGCCATCGATCCTAGAGGCATGGAGTGTTTATGGCATCCACGAGAGGATTTGCTGTTTGGCGTCATTTGTAATGACTAAATCGGTTTCTTTCGAGTCGTCAGCAGTCTTAATCAAATTGTTGCAGTATCCTAACTGCTTCGTCAAACACCTGATGAGTGTTGTCGCGTCATACCTAGTATTTCTTATATAATGTCATGAGAGAAATTGAGGCAAGTTGGTCTGCACTTGTCTTACACTTTTCAGCCGAGCTCACTCGCACTCAAACACGGAAGTGTTGTCGCACTCTTAGTGACAGACTAACCGAGTCATACTTTTATGCTTAGAGGTTGGCTCATGTTGACACTTTCATGCCTTTGAGGAATGCTGGGCTGCACTGACTTAGAAAAATTCTCTCTCTCCTTATCTTGCTACCTTGATGTATAACCCCACAACCCGTTATACAGTTCGTTTTGAAAAGCCAGAAAAACCGGACAATCTAATTTACAATGACACGGTCGTTCCTTTCAGCTATACGGTTAAATCTCAAGGTCGACTTATATTACTGTGCTCATACCAGGCAAATGACTAGCATATATTCCCGGGTTCGATTCCCGGCGGGGTCAGGGATTTTCTCTGCCTCGTGATGGCTGGGTGTTGTGTGCTGTCCTTAGGTTAGTTAGGTTTAAGTAGTTCTAAGTTCTAGGGGACTGATGACCATAGATGTTAAGTCCCATAGTGCTCAGAGCCAACTAGCATATAACCCATCACTTCACTGTTGCAGCTTACGTCACCAGTGGGGGATCACGTGACCGCCTAGCGCCATTTCTACACCACGCTCCAAAGCTAACAATGTGCACTTTTAATGGAGCGACTAATATTTTATCCTTCGAAGTTAAATATTCCAGCTTTTAGTATATTTAAATTCAATAATTAGAAATGACAATAAAATCTGTTTTTGTTTGTGATTTAACTTTCAAGACTGGCGCTCGTCGAAACACAGAAGAAGTGACAAAGTTTCATAGCCAGCCTTGAAAACGAAAAAAAAGAAACACTCTTTTGTTCCAAGTTATTGTGAGCTTGTCTCCCACCCGACGCTGAATGAAGAGGACCTGTTAGTTTGCAGACTGAACTCGCAGTTCCTCGAAGAACGTGCCGCCTCAAACCGACAGAGAGCGGCTGCGAAGAATCGTATTCGAGGGACAACAATACGAAGTAGCGGCCGACGACCTCGTAAAAACAAAAATTAATTTCAGCCGCTCGAGGAGAGTAGAGCTAGACAAAATACTCATTAGAATAAATTACAGCGGAGGCCGGCGGCCGGTCGCGGGAGGACGCGTGGCGCTCCACAAAGGCTGGCGGCGCGGGGTGGCACCTTTTAATTAACGTCCGTCTGGGTGTGGCAATAAAAGACGCGCGTGCCGCGCCGAGCCGTAATTGGACGGCGGGCGTCTGCGCATGCGCGCCAGCCTCACCTGCTGCAGCAGGCTCTGTGTTTACGGCCCCGCGCGTGCCCGCTGCCGCGCGCCGTCGCCATGGCAACCCGCCCGTGCAGCGCCGGCGCCGCCTCGCATACCGCACACCAGCCGTGCTGTCCGGCCGCCACGCTGCTGACCCCGTTAGCCTCTTTTGCCCCACCGTAGGATTTGCCTTTGCTGTGGGAAAGGAAGACTAAATCCGGGTTCCCACATCCAGGCGGGAGCGAAGTTGCCTGCGTAATGCAAATGACGCCACTTTTAGTCATGCCATTAAAAGTTAAAGTCTCTTTTGCTGTATGACGCACCCAACCACCGACTGGGCTTATACGATTGCGACTTCCTGGCGGCTGAATTTCGAAGCATCACCAGTGTCCTGGTTTTCGTGTCAGTAAAACGCCTGTCTTGCGAGATTGAGAAAGGCTGCTTTTTTCCGAATGCTGTATTTAGACAACTAGGGACCTCCATTTCATAAATTATGTGCGGTCCGTAGCGCTCCACTCACAAGGGGATCGCGTCTGCTCGTCATCAGCGATTGCGTCGAGATTTATGGAATAGGCAGAGCTTGAGCAATAATGAAAATGACAGAAATAGAAGCTCCAGGTGGCCAAGCGTTTAGATAAAAGCTATACAGGGTGTTTATAAATGTTTACCTCGATAACAAGGTAATGTAACCCGTTATTGGATACAGTAAATGAAACAAGTGTTACACCACATATGCCTCTACCCAATAAGTTTTGAATTCAGTCTCGTGCCACACATTCTGAAACATGTCTGCAGTGATTGTGGCGCGTTGTGGCAAAGTTAGAATATCACGAACTACTGTTTTGTACACAATTTCTTTCACATACCCCAAAGAAAGAAATCTAAGAGGATAATGTAATATGATCACGGGGGCCATGCAACTGAGCTGTCTCTACCAGTCCACCTGACGGGAAACGTTGACTTTTACGAGCCCATTGATGTGGGGGGGGGGGGGGGGCAAGGGGTAGGGGGAGGGGGGCTTGCGCAATCCTGCTAAAAGGTGATGATGTGTTCCATATGCTGTGGCTGGGCAACAGCGTAATTCAACAACAGGCCTAGGGAAACATATCCACTTACATTCTTTTTAACGAAGAAAATTGAGCCAATCGCTCTGTCACACATTAACCAACATCACACGTTAACCTCTGGATTGTCACGAAGATGTTCTCGTAAGACATGAGGATATTTTGGTCCTCTGATGCGGGCGTCGTGGCAGCTAACTGAGCCACAAATATGAAATTTGGCCTCATCCGGAAAACGCAAAAGCTTGAAGAGATCAGTGTCCTCATTCAGACGGATCAGCATGATCAATGCAAATTGTTCACGTTTTGGGCGGGCATCCGACTGTAATGCCTGAACAAGCTGAGCATAGTGAATCACTACACGTACTGTACTCCTTGGCTCTTGAAACTCCTGCAAAGCTGTCTGATCGATTGCTGTCGCAACCTTATGAATGCGGTTTGACCTGCCTGCACAGTCTCCTCCGAAATAGACGGCCTGTCACTGCTTGTTCGTTTCTGAACTGACCCCTTCACTAAAAAAGTTTCCATCCATGTTCTTGTGAAATTGACATCAGGTTCTTTCTTACCATAATGGGACACAAACATTCACTGCACAATAATCGGGGAATTGGTTTCTGCTGGCCACACGGCATATTAAGCTTTTTCTGGGGCGTAGCTCCTTGTGGCGAAAGTGTTGAATGAAACACGGCTGTTTGGAAATTTCTTGGGTTCCCAGGTAGACGCGTAACAAAAAAGAAACGTTGCAATCGTAAACATAACTAACACTTAATCTTGAAATCAGGCTAAGCTTTTATGTCCACCCTGTATATTAGGCGCGTGTCAGGCGTGACATGAGCCGCTTATGTTACCACAGTCTTCAGGCAGAGGTTGGCGCAGAGGAAAGAGTGCACAACGCTAATCCAAGAATCCTGGGGGCGAGTCCCCAGGCGGAAACTTGTTTCGTTTTCAGTTTTCACGTTATTTACACTCAAAACGGACCAAAAATGCTCGATAATTTTCATTTGTTAATATTTTCATAATTGGCTCGAAAAATTATTTTTTGACTGATGTGATAAAGCCCGACGTGTAGGGGAACAAGTTTCTTCTGTTAATTGACTCGTGGGTAGGACAAAAAAATTCACAATTACACGACAGATAAAGTTTTGCCATCGCGCAGTAGTACTGTGATTTTCCGCAAATGCGCTCCGCTAATGGAACGCAAAGGTGTCTGTTTCTACGACCAGTTAAAGAATTTGCTCAAGAAGCTTCAAAACTGCTTTAATCTCAAACAGAGAGGAAAAGAAATCTTCTCGAGAAGACCGCATCAAAACATGCAATCCATTGCACATCACCATCTATCCTCGACAGTGTTTTGCGGAATGAGACGTTACGCTTCGTTAACTTCCAAACTGTGCGATGACGGAGAAAATTTAATGAATAAAGTCCAAGTAATCATTTCTACAGTAACTTTAAAACAGTCATGCAATTGTAAAACGTATGCAAGATGCCGGTAAAGTTACTGCTTGGTCTGTTTTCGTGATAAATATCATCAAATGTAAAACAGTAAATGAATCTAATTTCGTATATGAACTCCTCGTGCAAAATTTACAATGTTTTCCTGGAAATTTAATTCCAATCCCAAATTTTTCTTTGCCTCCCTTTCTCATACCTTTCATGAAAATATAAATAGATACAATACAATGCATTGATTAGCCGAAACATTATGACCACTGCCCACCGCGGCGTAGGATGCCGCGTGGTGGCGTTTCGGGCACGTGATGCGGTAACGTAAGTATGTAAGCGGAGCAGACACAGATGAGGGATTACGCTAGCGAAGACATGAACTGCAAATGGGAAAATCTATCAAGATAAGTGAGTTTGACAAAGGGCGGAGTATTATTACCCAAAGCCTGTGAACGAGTATTTAGAAAAACGGCGAAGCTGGTCGAATGTTCAAGTGCTACTTGTCGTGAGCATCTACGGATAGAGGTAGAAGGACAGCGACCAGGGATTCGGAGGCTTGTCTGCTCTGTAAAGTATGATAGATGGTGATTTGTGATATCGAAAGGGTCCTGTAGCCACCTTTCATTAGCCCGGTAGCCCAATTTGATTAGCATTTCTCTTTCTATTTCTTGTTTCTCTTTCCTCATATCTCTCATAGTGGTGTGATTGAATGAATGTGGTTGTGTGTCACGTTGTAGACGGTGGCGTAGTCTGCTGCAGAAAGTCTGCGATAGTCGTACAGATTCAGCAGCCGATGTACAGAATAGCCAACTCTCGCAGTGGTCAAGTAGGCAAAGAAGTTTGCGCTACTTGTGAGAAATCCACCTGCGTTAGGTTGGTGGCGGAAATGGCATCTGTGGGTTTTCCGGTCCACGCGGAGCGTGGAGGAGGCTGGAGAGGGCCGACCGAAGTGGCCGTGCGGTTCCAGGCGCTGCAGTCTGGAACCGCGAGACCGCTACGGTCGCAGGTTCGAATCCTGCGTCGGGCATGGATGTGTGTGCTGTCCTTAGGTTAGTTAGGTTTAACTAGTTCTAAGTTCTAGGGGACTAATGACCTCAGAAGTTGAGTCCCATAGTGCTCAGAGCCATTTGAAACATTTTTTTTGAGGCTGGAGAGGAAGAAGCGGGAAGCAGTCTGCCGCCGGTACGGGAAGCGTCCACAGCTGTGCTCCAGTCGAAGAAGGGTGAGTTAGACTGACCGCGTGGCGCGCTGTTACTTGGCGAGAGGAGACTTGTTAGCTTTTGGTCTCGCTTTTCAAATCTGGAAGATTGCTTTGCCTTGTCGCAGCAAGGTATGCAAAACTTTGGCAGATTTTTCTTTTAGCAAATTTCTGTAGCAGACTTGGATCCGCCGGAAGAGCGCCACACAAAGGTGTCGATAAGAAGTGAGCACTCGCTTCTGTATGAAAGTCTGTTTGCCTTCAGCTGTGCCTGCATAAGATTTCACCTTTCTAAATATTTGGAGCTTTGCCTTCTCGTAGATTTTCCTTGCTTTATGTGTCTTTCGTCCGTGGGGAGCCAACCACGTGGTAGAGCATTATAGTTGTTGGGCTACCGGCATCACTAACTGTGCGATCGCATGTTTGTTTTAGATAATATTAACATGATTGTGTGATGTGATATTGTTGGAATTTGGCATTATACCTAGAAATTGTGTCTCCACAAACCACGTGTTATCAGGAATCGTGTACATGCCTCACATCCTTATCTTAGGAATAAATGATTTAATCAACAATTTTCTCTTGTGTTCCGAGATTACGTTTTTGCACCTAAGCCACTCACATCGTAGCTTTCCCGTTAGCACATCCAATGGGTTTCCTTATGCACAGGTCCAGTGATTAGTCTCCCCTTGCATTTTATAACAAATGCTTTAGATTAAGTCTTATTTTCAGGTGTGTTGCTGGGAGCTGATCTTCTGCACAGTGTTTTTGCATGTGGTATTTTATTTTAAATGATTGATTGTCGTGAACAGTGCTCGGGGAACACTATTAATTACATCGTATCCCGTATGAGCGACATCACAATGTATGCATTTTTGTGAGTTTTTGGTCTGTGATCAAATTAATTAATTTCCCGACTAGACCAAATTTTTGATTAGTTGTATGGTTAGAGTCGGTGGCGACCCTACTCTTCTCACGTTAATTTCATAAGCAATAAGTATTTCCATTCCCAATAATAAGGAATAACCCATAGTAACAGGTTAGTTACACATGGCTTACCCTGCTCACGGATTTCGGTAAACCAGAGATCTTCTGATGCGCAGTAAGGATTAGTTATTTTCGGTTGGATGTGCAAATTGGTATATTGTCTTTCCACAACACAGAATTTTAGGATATAGGTGTGCATTTTCTTCCATGTTTTATTTTTTTATGTATTACTGAGTCGAAACAAGGCCCCGGGAGTAGACAACATTCCATTAGAACTACTGATGGCCTTGGGAGAGCCAGTCATGACAGAACTCTACCACCTGGTGAGCAAGATGTATGAGACAGGCGAAATACCCTCAGACTTCAAGAAGAATATAATAATTCCGATCCCAAAGAAAGCAGGTGTTGACAGATGTGAAAATTACCGAACTATCAGTTTAATAAGTCACAGCTGCAAAATACTAACGCGAATTCTTTACAGACGAATGGAAAAACTGGTAGAAGCCGACCTCGGGGAAGATCAGTTTGGATTCCGTAGAAATGTTGGAACACGTGAGGCAATACTAACCTTACGACTTATCTTAGAAGAAAGATTAAGAAAAGGCAAACCTACGTTCCTAGCATTTGTAGACTTAGAGAAAGCTTTTGACAATGTTAACTGGAATACTCTCTTTCAAATTCTGAAGGTGGCAGGTATAAAATACGGGGAGCGAAAGGCTATTTGCAATTTGTACAGAAATCAGATGGCAGTTATAAGAGTCGAGGGCATGAAAGGGAAGCAGTGGTTTGGAAAGGAGTGAGACAGGGTTGTAGCCTCTTCCTGATGTTATTCAATCTGTATATTGAGCAAGCAGTAAAGGAAACAAAAGAAAAATTCGGAGTAGGTATTAAAATTCATGGAGAAGAAGTAAAAACTTTGAGGTTCGCCGATGACATTGTAATTCTGTCAGAGACAGCAAAGGACTTGGAAGAGCAGTTGAACGGAATGGACAGTGTCTTGAAAGGAGGATACAAGATGAACATCAACAAAAGCAAAACGAAGATAATGGAATGTAGTCAAATTAAATCGGGTAATGCTGAGGGAATTAGATTAGGAAATGAGACACTTAAAGTAGTAAAGGTGTTTTGCTATTTAGGGAGTAAAATAACTGATTATGGTCGAAGTAGAGATGATATAAAATGTAGACTGGCAATGGAAAGGAAATCGTTTCTGAAGAAGAGAAATTTGTTAACATCGAGTATAGATTTAAGTGTCAGGAAGTCGTTTCTGAAAGTATTTGTATGGAGTGTAGCCATGTATGGAAGTGAAACATGGACGATAACTAGTTTGGACAAGAAGAGAATAGAAGCTTTCGAAATGTGGTGCTACAGAAGAATGGTGAAGATAAGGTGGGTAGATCACGTAACTAATGAGGAGGTATTGAATAGGATTGGGGAGAAGAGAAGTTTGTGGCACAACTTGACTAGAAGAAGGCATCGGTTGGTAGGACATGTTCTGAGGCATCAAGGGATCACCAATTTAGTATTGGAGGGCAGCGTGGAGGGTAAAAATCGTAGAGGGAGACCGAGAGATGAATACACTAAACAGATTCAGAAGGATGTAGGTTGCAGTAGGTACTGGGAGATGAAGAAGCTTGCACAGGATAGAGTAGCACGGAGAGCTGCATCAAACCAGTCTCAGGATTGAAGACCACAACAACAACAATTACTGTATAGACATTGTGATTTAGTATTCCATTGTGCTACAAGTGTGGGTTGATTCTTGTCCTGTGTCTTGTATCGGTGTAATATAGTAAATCTTGGCTGCCTTGTGGGGACTGTGAATCCATTAGGAGACTTTGGTACTATTCTTGTATTTTGGGGCACAGAGTAACTATCCTTATGATGGAGACTCATAGCTGTTCAGGGAGCCGCGATCGGAAAAACCAGTCAGACAACAACTCTGAACAAGGACGAGATCAGAACGTCGAGTCCGACCAGGAATGAAACGCAGAAAACGCAAGCACAAGTGTTGTCCATCCTGAGCTCGCTGTAGTGTTTTCGAATCAGTCGATAGATGCAAATTCATTATAGACTATGCTACGGCAATTACTAGACAGTAATAAAAGGGATATCGAGGAAGCAAGTAAAAGACTGAGTAGTGAAATAGTACAGGGTGTTGGGGAGAAACTGGCGATCATTGGCCAACGCATCTCCGCCTTAGAAGAGGGGCAGCAAGTCATACGCAAGCAGGTGATGGAGCAGAAAGAAAGGTTTGCTGGGAATATACGTATGCTAGGAGAACAATGCCAGAGTGAACAAGCGGCTCTTGAGTCCCGAGTAGGACAAAATTCCGCCAGGGATCTCCACGCGTTGGCAGAACAATGCCAGAGTGACCACGCGGCTCTTGTGTCCTGAATAGAGGACACTGCTGCTAAGTGCCCGGTCCACCTTAGCGCGCAGATAGAAACCCTCATCCAGGCGATAATAGCACTCCAGCGAGAGCAAGGGCTTATGCAAACACAACAAGACACGGCCCACCTGGAGATGCGAGAAGAAATATCCAGGATCTCAGACGCAGTAGCGCGTAAGTCTGACAATAATAGGGAAACGTATCGGCTGTGAATCGCATTTTTGCTACACTAGGTGGATGGTTCAGGAGTGGAATTAAAATACAAGGTGAAAGGATATCAATGATACGATTCGCTGATGACATTGCTATCCTGAGTGAAAGTGAAGAAGAATTAAATTATCTGCTGAATGGAATGAACAGTCTAATGAGTACACAGTATGGTTTGAGAGTAAATCGGAGAAAGACGAAGGTAATGAGAAGTAGTAGAAATGAGAACTACGAGAAACTTAACATCAGGATTGATGGTCACGAAGTCAATGAAGCTAAGGAATTCTGCTATCTAGGCAGTAAAATAACGAATGACGGACGGAGCAAGGAGGACATCAAAAGCAGACTCGCTATGGCAAAAAAGGCATTTCTGGCCAAGAGAAGTCTACTAATATCAAATACCGGCCTTAATTTGAGGAAGAAATTTCTGAGGATGTACGTCTGGAGTACAGCATTGTATGGTAGTGAAACATGGACTGTGGGAAAACCGGAACAGAAGAGAATCGAAGCATTTGAGGTGTGGTGCTATAGACGAATGTTGAAAATTAGGTGGACTGATAAGGTAAGAAATGAGGAGGTTCTACGCAGAATCGGAGAGGAAAGGAATATGTGGCAAACACTGATAAGGAGAAGGGACAGGGTGATAGGACATCTACCAAGACATGAGGGAATGACTTCCATGGTACTAGAGGGAGCTGTAGAGGGCAAAAACTGTAGAGGAAGACAGAGATTGGAATACGTCAAGCAAATAATTGAGGACGTAGGTTGCAAGTGCTACTCTGAGAAGAAAGAGGTTAGCACAGGAAAGGAATTCGTGGCGGGCCGCATCAAACCAGTCAGTAGACGCCGACATCGAGATGAATGGCGGCTCGAAGTGTCCAGCGCGCCACTGCTGCAGGCTGGTTGGAGCAGTATTGTACTACGGGAGACATTCTCCTGCCTCTGCATGGGACCTGAGTTAATAATCGAAGACAGGCTGACAGCTGCGAAGCACCTGCATCCCTTCGTGTTTGATGTATTCCCCGACGGCAAGTACGCAAATCAGCGGCCCATTAGGTTCGAGAATTAAATGACCTGTGCGGAGACACGTAAAGCCACATACTTCCACAAACCTACCAACAAACTGTCGGATCCCTGATACGCAGAATAAGTGATGTAGCCGTCCGCAGTGGCCGAGCGGTTCTAGGGGCTTCAGCCCGGAACCGCACTGTTGCTATGGTCGCAGGTTACAGTCCTGCCTCGGCCATGGATGTGGTTAGTTAGGTTTAAGTAGTTCTAAGTCTAGGAGATTGATGACCTCATATGTTAAGTCCCATAGTGCTTAGAGCCATTTGAAGTGATGTATTCCGCTCCAAAGATGGACAAACAAGCTATTGAGCAGATGGTCATTTTTTTTGTCTCGTCAGTGTACATTGAGCATTATTTCAGTTTATTTGAAGTGTAAGTTTATTTTTAGTATAAAAAATGAATATAAAACAATGTTTCCACATAGAGATTCGACCCCACGGCTCGCGGATTACAACAATTGTAATTTTTACATGGCGCCATCTGCCCCCTGGAAACTATGCTAATGGCTGATGTACCTCCTTATGTACATCCCGACGCGCACTAAGATTGCTGTTTTTTCTAAACATTTGGCCATCTTGAGCACCCATTTCTGCCACTTTCGTTTCTGGCCAAGGTTGGCTGTACCACAAATTTGAACCAAACCAGTGATGACGACTAGACACAGCCTCCTCGTCAGTCCACTTATGGTTCAAATGGCTCTGAGCACTATGGGACTTAACATTTGAGATCATCAGTCCCCTAGAACTTAGAACTACTTAAACCGAACTAACCTAAGGACATCATACACATCCACGCCCGAGGCAGGATTTGAACCTGCGACCGTAGCAGCAGCGCGGTGCCTGACTTAAGCACCTAGAACCGCTCGGACACCCCGGCCGGCCAGTCCCCTTAGCTGGTACACGCGTCCACCAACGAGCAATGAAATTGGACTATGGAGCTGAGGCTGCTGGCATCTTTGCTCATGCAGCACCACGTGGAGGTAGGACTGCGTGGAGATCTTTTGTACTTTTTTTTTTATAAGATACAGCTATGATTAACTCTTGAGATTATAATAAGTAAAATTTTGAAATGGAAGATTATTAAATTTACATGTGTAAAGAATAGAAGAATGATTAGCATTGGAAATAGTTGTCCCTTCATCGGCGCTGCTCAGGATGGTGGTCTCAGAATGTGGCCTAGAGATCGACGCCCACGGGATGTGCATCCAACTGTTAGTTTGTAGCACAAGAAATTCATTTCTAGGATGCCACGAGTGGACTCATCTCTAGCATAATTATTCTATTCTCTAAGTTTTATTCGCGTTTTTATACTGTATGTGAGTCAGTTAGCTAGATCACTTGTTTCCCAGTTTTCAACGTTAATGTAGTCTAACATCGGGCTTAAAGTTGCCCCTGGTACAACAACGAACCCCGCTTAATCTACTTATTGACAGTCCGAACGGAATCGACATATCACAGTGTCATCCTCTGACGATAAGGGTCACTGGATGTGAATATGATGGGGCATGTGCTCAATACTCCTTTCTTCCGGCCGTTGTCAGCTTCCGTGACCGGAATGCTACTTCTGAGTCAAGTTGCTCCTCAACTGACCTCCCACGGGCTGAGTGCACCCAACAGTGCTCGACACACCCGGACGGTCACCCATCCAAGTGGTAACCAAGATCGGCAGTGCTGAATTTCGGTAATCTAACGGGAAAAGGTGGGATCACTGTGGTGAAGCCATTGGCGTTCTACTTTATCTGTGTCTTACTGTTACTGTATTTAATCCCATTTGTTGTGTATGTTGAGTGTTAATTTTGTGTCATCATTATATGTGAGTTGTCTCTTCACTATGTGCGAGTTAATAATTTAGAGTCCTTATCTTACATTTTTTCTGAGTTACTTCGGTCTACTAGCTGTCTAAATACATGTTTTACGTGGCGCTGGTACAATAACCGGCCACGAACTATCCTGCTCAGTAGCCTAACGGGTTTCTATTCTAAACTGTCTAGTTCTGTTTCATCAATCAGTGTCGTGTATGCCTTATTTACAACTTATTCTTCGTTTGCCTGGTCGTTGGTATCAACGTCATAGAAGTTATTGCGCTGGAGTCTTCGTCTGAACGAAACCATTCGTCTCGCTATCGTCTAACTCCATGTCGATATGGTCTCATTTGGTTATAGATAGTGCGTTTCAGTTTTGGAGATCTGGTTTGTGTGATTGTTTAATGCTTCCCATTTGTCTGCATCCCGGAGTGTTTCCTGTCCTGTCTTTGTGGTAATTCCTGGTCTGTTTCTATGTAAGTGGCTGTACCGTTCACAGCACACAGCTTAATGTTCGGAAGACCCATATTCTCCACATTGGCAGTCGCCACTGTCAGCAAGCGGTATTCCACCACAAATGCGCTGGATAAAGGCCAGTTTGAGAAAGAAAGTAACGAGGTCTCTGGTGGCACAATAATCCCCGCTTGTCTGTATTTCTGGATACCAGTAGTAATTCGGAAAATATGAAGTGACCAAGTATAATATCGTGGCCAAAAGTACAATCTACCGTTGGAAAGACGCATAGATTCTGAGGCAGAAATCAAAAAAATGCGGGAACACAAACTGTGAGAGTAATATTGAAATATACTGAACTTTGGTACAAGAGAAAACCTTGTACATATTCTTGGCAAAGCAGCAATAACTTAAATAGCTTAACTGTCCGCAATTCATACTAATTTTACAAATGCGAAAGTAACTCGATCCATTACGGTTTCGCGACTAAACCGCTAAACCTGTTTCGACGAATTTTGGTATGGAGTTGGTTTCAAACATGAGGAAGAACACAGGCTACTTTAAAAATGTGTATTAAAGAGATTTATTGATTTGAAGAATATTAAGAAAAATGTTTTCCCTTCGAAAAAGCTATTTACTCTTTCTCTTTTGAGCTTTATCATATCTGTGAAAATATGTTATTGGTTGATATGTTCTACGTAATACGATTAGACGTAATCAATACAATTCTTATTCAATTTTCAACCTGGTTAATCCATACTTTCATAATAATACCGGTATTACCAATTGTTCAAATGGTTCAAATGGCTCTAAGCACACAGGGACTTAACATCTGAGGTCATCAGTCCCCTAAACAGAACTACTTAAACCTAACTAACCTATGGACATCACACACATCCATGTCCGGAGGCAGGATTCGGACCTGCGACCGTAGCAGCAGCGTGGTTCCTGACTGAAGCGCCTAGAACCGCTCGGCCACCGCAGCCGGAATTATTAACTGCAAAAGTAACCGATTCCGATGGCATCTGGGACACCGATATCTTGAACCCTGTGGAAAACCACAGGTTGCTTTAGAAAATCGTATTTTTTGAGAATTATCAACATTTTTAAATATGGTATACGTGAATGGCATGCAGACGACGCTGCCACGATGGTCGGCTACTCGTAATGTCTACAGGTTATTATGTGATAGTGCAAATCCGATGTTATTGTGTGCGTGGTTTATGAGACTGAGTTTTTAAACCGCCTGGCATTGCTAGAGACTTCTGGTGGAGAAACAGCAATAAAATCGGGCCGTAAGCCCGAGAACTATATTTAAATCTGCTGCTACAGCCTCACAAACGTAAGTCTGATTCGGCGCGTAGTTCTTAGAGAGCTCAAGCTGCGAAAGTTACTCGAATTCGACAAATGTCAGAGCAATCTCATGTCCACCGGAACTTCGATGCAGAACATCAGCCAGCCTTAAGAGCTACAGAGACGTTAGAACAGTCACAAGCCCGACGCTTTTTAGACGTCGAGCGCCACACATCACTTACAGTTTCCAAAACGACTGAAGATTCACAATGACGGCTTCCTTGAAAGGCTGTACAACAAACAGAGAGCCGTTCTTTTATACAAATTAATCATCATAGGGGAATGGATCAAAACTGAGGGCACCATTGAGCCGTCCGTGGCTCTTTCTCCCACCATCATGTATTTTACACCCTGTTTTTAAAGTACTTCCACCTCGTTACGTTACTTTAAATTACTGGTGTCACTAAGTTGCTGCTTTGCCTGACCGTGAGCGGCGCTAGCAGCGCGTATCAATATATCCTCTCTCGTAGTATCTATGCTTGATTGCTATTACTTCTCGGTCGTTTTCTGTCGTAAGCGAGTTCGGGTCGCGAATTCGTGCTGCCAGTCAGTTGGAACGTGTCTGGAGCACAGTCCGGACGTGCCAGTCGGGGAGTTGCAATGCGGCACTAGTGCAGTCGGGTTCGAGCTGTGAGGTCTGCGTCGACATGGCTCGCCCGACCATTGCCGCCACGTATTACTTCAGTCGGCTGTGTGTGTGTGTGTGTGTGTGTGTGTGTGTGAGCATAGACTCCCGATTTCTCTTCGTGCGTGCTTTGTTACTGTTGGGTATCGCTCAGGTCTTTGTGCAAGTGTTTGTCAGGTTGTGTGTGTAGTTGGCATTATTTCCACTGACGACTATTTTAGATCTTGTCAGCATTCTGAGGGCAGTTGGTCGGTTGGCGCGGACCAGGGAGGATATGTCCGTGCGGCGCAGTTGGCTGGGTCTGCTGGCGTTCCCTGCGCAGTGTCCGAGCGTGTGTGGAGCTTTCATATCGCTACGACGTTCATGGCTCACCGACCCAGGACGTCAAAGTTGAGTGGTATCTTAAGTACCCAAGCCACGTCCGTTCACGTTGTGTCGTTCGTTTCGGTGGTTCGCTGTTAGGGAGCTTTTCCTGTGAGCAACACCGAGTGTTTGTAGTGGTGAAATCGAGCCACTGTGCGGTGGAATTAACTGTATTGGTTCACTATAATTCAAGTGCACCAGCGGAATTTTCTGCCTTGTGGCCGTTAGTGTTCTGGTTATCTGCCCTGGCCACTGACGTAAATTCAGGCAGTTTTCTGTTTTGTTGGAGTTAACTGTATTATCTTATTTCCTTACCAGCGGAGCCGGCCGGAGTGGCCGTGCGGTTCTGGGCGCTACAGTCTGGAACAGTGTGACCGCTACGGTCGCAGGTTCGAATCCTGCTTCGGGCATGGATGTGTGTGACGTCCTTAGGTTAATTAGGTTTAAGTAGTTCTAAGTTCTAGGGGACTTATGACCTCAGCAGTTGAGTCCCATAGTGCTCAGAGCCATTTGAACCATTTTTACCAGCGGAATTTTCTGCCTTGTGGCCGTTAGTGTTCCGGTTACCTGCCCTGGCCACTAACGTAATTTCTGGCAGTGTCCTTTCCTCTCCTGTTGTCGCTGTCCAACACTGTGTGTAGTTTTGACAGCTTAATAGATATTTCATTGTGGATAATCACGTCCGTAACAGTTTGGTCTTTGAGTTTTCATGTACTGATTGGTGACTAGCAAGTCGTTTGGTCGGTCGTTCCGTGACTGTCTCTTGGTTGAGTTACCGAGGGATCAAGTGTAGTTGTGCCCACTGCGGCTGAGTGACGTTGTCTATACTGTCCTTTTCATGGGTGTTTAATGGTCTGTTGGTAATCTATTATAGGCAATGCTTTAACGGAAATTTTTTTACTGTGTTTTATGTAAATCAAGGGCCTTCAACGCGTATAAGTAAGTTTGAATTCTGCCAAGTGGATATTTTGCTGAAGGTTACTGTTGTTGTGCTGTCTTTTCATTTAGAGCGCTGTTAGCCGTTTAAAACGTAAAAGTTTAAAGTATATTGAATTTCTGGAAAATTAATTGTGGGCCTTCAGTTGCTTAAAACCTTATTCTCAAATTTAGTTATTGTCCTTGCGTTGCCTTTTCATTTAGTGTGCTTTCGGCCACTTAAAACTTCAGGTTTTAAGCTATTTATGAATTTTTGGAAAATCAGCTGTGGGCCTTCAGTCACTTAAAACCTTATTCTTAAAATTTCCCCTTAAGCGCAAACATTGCGGTCTTCTGCCTTAAAAGATGACGGTAATATATTTTAAAATTCTGAAATTTAATTGTGGCCTTCAGCCGTTGGTATTGCACCTTGTTTATGTTTGTTCTATCCACTTATGCCCTTAGGCTTTCAGCCTAGCTGTGATATAGACATAGATATTTTAATTATTTTATTTGCAGTTTTAACTTTGTGTCTTCAATCACCTGAAATCTATCTTGTTGATTTTTAAGATTTCTTGTTTGGAGGCCTTCAGCCATGAAAGAATTGGATTTTGAAACCTTTAGTTGTAAAGGTTCGGCTTTGTGCCGTTTTCGTTTAAATGTGTTACTGAATTACAGTAAAATACAATTTTGAAGTGAAACTGACCGCCACCTTTTTTGGCCCTTTCCACAATCCTAATCACCTGCTGTGCCCTGCGTGTTTACCGGGCGTGTCATCCGTAATGCATTAAAACTGAAAAGAGAAACGGTTCGTATGTTTTGCTCTGGTGGCAAAATCACTCATCTAGTACTAGATGAGCCAGAGAAATGCCTAAAAATAATATATCTGCATGAATGTAATAAATCGAGGCATCTTTTAAATGTAATTAGAAAATATAATGCATGCTTTCAGATTCGAAATACAGTAAAATGATAGAAACACATTCATTAAGTACCTACATATCGGCACTGCAAACATTTTTTATGCGTGCGTTTCTACACACACACACACACAGACACACACACACACAGACACATCGTAAAATTTCTAGCTTGCTTACTCACCACCGCTCACCATAACAAAACTACTGATACGCGAGCGAAGCAGCGGATAACAGCTAGCATAGTAACAAAAGTAAGTCTTGAGGCCAGCAGTGATGTATTATTTCTTAGAGGAAGTTGCGACTGCTCAATGACGATCCTCAACTGCTGCTGACTGGAGCTACTCGACAACTGGGCAAGAACTCAGCAACAACTCAACTAGTACTGACCACCGCTGCAGTGGGGCGGTCTCTTTTCCACGTGGTGGCGTATTAGCTCAGGGGGCGTGGCACATGTGCGGCCAGCAGCTGCGCGGCGCCGGTCGCTGTCATACAACAGCAGAACCTTTTGTGCCAACCTCTGTAAGCGGAACTATTGCCCCTGTGTGGTGCCGAGCGCTTACGATACCACAAAATACATCTGGCCGCCTAACGAGTACTATGCAAGTATAGCTGTAAAAAGAGGGAGCCGCTTTGTGACCTTACAACAGCGGTGATTTTCTTTTAAAAATTTGCTCCCCTAAGGAGATTCCCTTCCTTACGCCTAAGAGTCTCTCCTACAATTCAGTTATGACTGATATGTAGATGACAGGAAAAAGACATGATGAGAGCAAGCTTAGGACAAGAGGAAGGCACCAATAGACGGTTGAGGGACACACTTCATCTGGCTTCCCTCTCTCGGCCTGTCAGGCTCGGATGACGCTTTTGATAGCGAAGTTGTCGCCGGTACAGCTCTTCGTGCACGCATACTGCGTCACCAGCAAGACAGAACTATGTTAAGGCCGTGTCCTCCGAGGAGACAATATGTCAGTTCCAGTGCTTGTTTACGGAAGTAAATCGTGAGCTGTGGGAAAAGTCAAGAAAGTCGCATACAAACGACAGAGATGAGATTTCTAATCTTAATCAAAGGATGCACAAGAGACACCAGGTCTTTAAATTCAGAGGAACTAAAGATACTGAATACCCTCAATAAAATGCAAGAAAATAGAAGAAACTTGAATGAACATCCTGAAATAATGAGTGGAGAAAGATTAGCTCTACAGACAAGATTTAATCCAGTTAGGAGAAGAAGTCAAAGAAGACTGAGAGGAAGGACTGGGTACCGTAACAGGCAAAACTAAAAAATGCCTAATCTAGAAGTAAAGTAGATGAGGACTCATAAAGTAACGTTAATACCCAGTCAGAAACTACATTATAATGTCCTTTAGTGCACTTTCTCAAAACGCTTTAGAACAATTTAATATTTGCTATACCGGTGACTCTAATTTAACTGTTGGAGGATGTAAGAGTTGTAGCGTCTCATAAGAAAGTTAAAATACGAGGCTTTGCGTTATGTAAATTATGACGTTGGCATAACTGTTCAACCTTATAGCAACTGTGGCACTGAAGTTCGTTGACAGACACATGTACCGTGTACCTCTCAAATTTTCGCTCAAACGCTTTTCAAATGAGGCGTCCCCTGAAATGCCATTTCTTGGAGATTGTGCTAAACCTGCGTACTAAGCACTGATGTAAATGTGTTATCATTATTATTATATTAGGACCTCTGTATATTTTACCATTATTGTTATTAAAGTCTGAGGTATCTGTGCATTTTATAAGTATGGGTAAGGGCATGTTATATTTGTCGGGTGGCACGCGCGGGAAGGAGGTTTCTGAGAGGGGGGCAGAGACTTGCACACTGTGAACCCCAGAACCGAATCCTGGATCCGCACCTAAAATTGAGCATGATTGGGAAACCAGAAAAAGTGTGATGAGCATTCACTGTTAATTATTGTACAGATTTAACAAAAGACAGGAAATTTGCTATGTTCGTGAGAAATAAGTAACTGCTGTTCAAACGGAATAACTGAAAGACAACCCAAGGCTCTGCATTAAGCTGATAATGTCTCAGTTGTGTTCATCGTTTAATTGTGAGCAGAGTGCTCTTTCTTGATGAAGTTCCATGTGTGGTGATACAGACACGTCATTTTGGTCCTATCGTAGCAGGTCTGATCACCAAGATTAACCACTCCAAATAAATAGAGGAGTGAGATTGTAAGTCGCATCAGATTTTGAAAACGTATTTTTTACAAATACCTCAAAGATGGGAAACACATACAATGAGACTGTTCGAAAGAGTAGTCCTTTCAGTACATTTATCACCGTCGAAAACGAGAAATGTCAAACAGATAATCTTAAAGCGATATATCTGTTCTGCAACAACTCCCCATCTAGTGAAGTAGCACATTATTACAGGAGTGTACACTTTAAGGCAAAACGACGATTACGGGCTAACATTCAAAAGATGTTTGGGCTCACATGCGGTACCTCTTCGTCTAAATGTCTTGGCTCAAACTCGTCTTGGGGTTGAACCGAAAATGTCACATTACACGCCCTAAATTAGACACTTACGACCCTTCGATTACATTGACTGGCTCATGGAAAGTTTGTGAAATTGTATGAAACATACAAAGTTAATATAACATATAACAACAGTAATAATAGTATTGGGAGCTAAATTAACGACCCTTAAATTATGTAGGCCACACAGTTGCGATTTGTTTAGAATAATGTTTATTTAGGAAGCAAGCTAATAGCGAAAGTGGTCGTATTTAGAATTACTATGACACTCGAGCGCATATCCATTTCACACAGTTCAATCATTCATATTCTCATCGCGAATTACAAGTCCAATACTCCACCTCGTTAACTACGCGAAAATTTGGAGTTCACAACAGGCGCGCGGCTGCTCACCGCTCAAAGACTAAGTCCCGCGATACCACACAACGCGAAATTTTCTATGTCGTTTCACCTTCTAGCTACCTAAAGACCGACCGTCCGCTTTCGCGTCTCCATCAACACCGTCCCTCTGCCCGTCCCCGGCCGCACTTCCCGCGCGCCGAACATTCTCGCTCAACTGACTAGGGCAGTTCCCTTTCCTGAAACCGTCCATTGCATTGGCTACAGCTTATTCTAGATTATTTCACATTTTAACATACTTACATAATCAAAGATTGACCATTTTCACGTTCTAAATAAAGTAACAACATTATCCATTACTTAATGAACGTTAAATTCTTTTACATAAAATCAATACAATTTCCCTCTTAGTTTTGAATGCCACAGCCAGTAGCCTTGCACCAATGTGCTTCCTGATAAATAAATAATGAACAAAATTAACTGTACTGCACTAAATTTTACAAGAAATATTCTATTTCATAATGATTCACTAAGGTGTCATGCTGTCATCGTTCAATGTGTTTTGTGCGGAGGAAATGAAGATCTGATGCTTAACTGAAAATACTGATAATTTACATTTACTATATCCTTCAAATAAATAAAGTTACAGAGTTGATATTTGCAACATTTGTCATTTTAATGATGTGATTCTATATGAAATGTCGATCGTTAAGAACGACCAAAGCGTTCAGATTTTAGCGTTCAGCTCTTTGTTACAAAACTTGTTAATTTCGCTTTAACAGTAAATCCTAAAGTATTGTAGATATGATCAATATTGCCGGCCGCTGTGGCCGAGCGCTTCTAGGCACTTCAGTCTGGAACCGCGCTGCTGCTACGGTCGCAGGTTCGAATCCTGCCTCGGGCATGGATGTGTGTGATGTCCTTTGGTTAGTTAAAGTGGTTCTAAGTCTAGGGGACTGATGACCTCCGATGTTATGTCCCATAGTGCTTAGAGCCAACTGAATTTAATTGATCAATATTCAGGTTTAATATGGATCACCATGAAAATTTAGGATGGATGGTAGATTAAAATTACTGTGGCTTCATTCCCTGAATTACTACACAATTAAATAGTTTTCATAAATGTTTGCCTTTATGGCCGATCTTACGTCCGCCATATGTAACACTGCTACATCTCCCTGGGCGCAAACGGCTTCTACAGGGCTTCCTCACGACGTAGATTGTCGCACACTACAGCACTTAGGCCTCATTCATCACAATAGATGCCTGTGAATACGCCCATCTCGTGGCGAATCTGTGCTCTTTGTGCCAGATGGTCCTGGACGACAGTGTTCGTTTCACAATTCCTGAAGGCTGCCTCTTTCGGCCATATACTTAAATGAGAACGTAATGCTCATTAACTAACACGATGCGCCGGCCGGAGTGGCCGAGCGGTTCTAGGCGCTTCAGTCTGGAACCGCGCGTCCGCTACGGTCCCAGGTTCGAATCCTGCCTCAGCATGGACGTGTGTGATGTCATTAGGTTAGTTAGGTTTAAGTAGTTCTAAGTTCTAGTGGACTGATGACCTCAGATGTTAAGTCCCATAGTGCTCAGAGCCATTTGAACCATTTTTAACACGATGCGAGTACTTTTCCTTGACATTTTTTTGTGTAGAGATGAAAGCGCATACTTTTAGTAAGAATAAAAATTCAGGACCCCAACATTATCGCCACTTTTATTTTTTTTTTCTGAGTCGGAATTATAACAAAAATGATAAGTGTCGTTCTTGGCAGATTATGACTGACTCCAGTTGAGAGTGGTGGGTTGACTGGTAGCGGGCAGTGTGCTGCTAGTAAGTAATACCTGCTTGAATGAAAGTTTTATTAATGTTAGGTTCAGAGGTGTGGTCGCCACTGGAGGCCGTTGACCTCGGTGTGGCGTAGTGAGCCACAGAGGTAAGTGAGTTCAAAAAATGGCTCTGACCACTATGGGACCTAACATCTGAGGTCATCAGTCCCCTAGAACTTAGAACTACTTATACCTAACTAACCTAAGGACATCACACACATCCATGCCCGAGGCAGGATTCGAACCTACGACCGTAGCGGTCGCGCGGTTCCAGACTGTAGCGCCTAGAACCGCTGGGCCACCCCGGCCGGCGGCCACCATTGACCAGACGTTTTCATTTGGTGAGAGATCTAGAGAATGTGCTGACCCGGGCAGCGGTCGAACGTTTTCTGTATCCAGAAAGGCCCGTACAGGACCTGCAACATGCGGTCGTGCATTATCCTGCTGAAATGTAGGGTTTCGCAGGGATCGAATGAAGGGTAGAGCCACGGGTCGTAACACATCTGAAATGTAACGTCCGGTGTTCAAAGTGCCGTCAGTGCGAACAAGAGGTGACCGAGACGTGTAGCCAGTGGCACCCCATACCATCACGCCGAGTGATACATCAGTATGGCGATGACGAATACACGTTTCCAATGTGCGTTCACCGCGATGTCGCCAAACACAGATGCGGCCATCTTGATGCTGCAAAAAGAATCTGGATTCATCCGAAAAAATGACGTTCTGCCATTCGTGCACCCAGGTTCGTCGTTGAGTACACCATCGCAGGCGCTCCTGTCTGTGATGCAGCGTCAAGGGTAACCGCAGCCATGGTCTCCGAGCTGATAGTCCATGATGCTACAAACGTTGTCGAACTGTTCGTGCAGATGGTTGTTGTCTTGCAAACATCCCCATCTGTTGACTCATGGATCGAGACGCGGCTGCACGATCAATTACAGCCATGCAGATAACATGCCTGTCATCTCCACTATCATTCATACGAGGTCGTTGTGATCCAGCACGGCGTTCCGTATTACCCTCCTGAACCCACCGATTTCATATTCTGCTAAAAGTCATTGGATCTCGACCAACGCGAGCAGGAATGTCACGAAACGATAAACCGCAATCGCGATAGGCCTCAGTCCAACCTTTATCAACATCGGAAACGTGATGGTACGTATTTCTTCTCCTTACACGAGGCATCACAACAACGTTTCACCAGGAAACGCCGGTCAACTGCTGTTTGTGTATGAGTAATGGTTTGGAAACTTCCCTCATGTTAGCACGTTGTAGGTGTCGCCACCGGCGCCAACCTTGTTTGAATGCTCTGAAAAGCTAAACATTTGCATATCTCAGCATGTTCTTCCTGTCGGTTAAATTTCGCGGCTGTAGCACGTCATCTTCATGGTGTAGCAATTTTAATTGGCAGTAGTGTAAAAGAAGCCAGCACACTCGCTCGCCACCGTGAAGCAACAGTGACTTCTCTTGGCCTGATTTTCTTGTCTGGGCAGTTCTTCTAGCCACTCTCTTGTAGCTTAAAAGAGTCTCAAAACTTCCCTTTTCAGAAGTGGTGACAGGCCCGTTTTTCAGTGTCAGTATACTGTATAAGTGCTCTAGTGATCTGAATCTGTATTCTTCCTTCATAGGGCATGGTTAACACAATGACGACACCTCTCTCCCTACATCGTAGTTTGGCGAGATTGGCACCAAGCAGTTCAGTGCTCCAGACAAGGTCGTGGTACAACGACATTATCGGGCGAAAGGCCTCAGCTGCAAGTATAGTCGCTCGCTACGGACGCAGCGCAGCGAAATCGCGACAAGTGCGGGACGCCGCTGGCTCGTCGCGCTGCTTTGTTTGGGCGGGCGTTTGCCATAATTGCGTTTGGCGAGCCCCTGCAGGCGTCGCGGCAGCTGCCTCGCCTCCAGAAATAAACGCGCCCGTGCCGACTGGCTACTAACCGATGCTCACTCTGCACTCGCGGCCGCAGCTGCCGCCGCGTCGTACAAAGGCTGTTTGCCTGCCTGCCGTCCTCATAAGCACCAGACCTCCGCGCGGCGCTCGCCAATTTATTTTTTATTTTTCCTCCCAGTCGCGGTCGCTATTTGGTTACGGACAGTCCTTTTTTGTTCGACAGCCGTTCGTAATGGAGCTAAGTAACTACTCATCTTCAGTGACAGTAAATGCCTTTGGAAGAACCGTAATTTACCCACGAAAATCAGAGGCTGGATTCGAAAGGAACCGTAGAAAGACTGATAAATGTGAGGTATGGGAAGCAGATGCACTACGATGCCAAACGGTATTGGATATATGCGAACGAGAGAGAGTGGTCGACACTTTGCATCGTTAGCAGGCCAATGCTGTTTTCAAGGTGCTGAAAACAATCTGCTATGAATAAGAAGAAACAGCAACAAACCTACTTTACATCCATGAAAAATTACGTAGAGATGCGTGCAAAGTAGAAGGTAGCGCACGTTGTCCACTTAACAGTTGTGGCACGTCACGGAGAGAAAAACAGACCGTGATAGGTCGTAATCTTGACTGCTGAGTCACCATCCACAGCCTACAATGGTCACCACGTTCTGCCTCCAACTTCGTATAAATACACTGCCAGAAAAAATCGCAACACCAAGAAGCTGTGCGACAAAAAAAAAAAAAATGGTTCAAATGGCTCTGAGCACTATGGGACTCAACTGCAGAGGTCATTAGTCCCCTAGAACTTAGAACTAGTTAAACCTAACTAACCTAAGGACATCACAAACATCCATGCCCGAGGCAGGATTCGAACCTGCGACCGTAGCGGTCTTGCGGTTCCAGACTGCAGCGCCTTTAACCGCACGGCCACTTCGGCCGGCAAGTTGTGCGACATAAACTAAAATTGGTAGGCGTGTTTCTAATGGCTCTCTGAGCACTATGGGACTTAACTTCTATGGTCATTAGTCCCCTAGAAATTAGAACTACTTAAACCTAACTAACCTAATGACATCACATACATCCATGCCCGAGGCAGGAGTCGAACCTGCGACCGTAGCGGTCTCGCGGTTCCAGACTGTAGCGCCTAGAACCGCTCGGCCACCGCGGCCGGCGGCGTGTTTCTACATCTGTAAGATGATGTCTGTTCAAATTTCGCACCATTTGCATAAGAGTAGCTCTAGTAGCGGCACTATGAGGATATAAATCAGATTTGCTTTAAATAAACACTGCAACAGTGGTAAGTAGTAGTTACCTGGCCACCTTCGAACCAACCCACAGTAAGAACTGGCACCGAACAGAACCAGCTTCCACAGTGACACAACGAACTGCTACAAATCGGTTACTTCAAGGACATCTCCGATCTAGGCGACCCGTAGCGTGCATTCCACTGACCCCAAACCATCACTGATGGCGACGTTATTCGTGTCAAGCGAGAACTCATTGGAAGCAGGATAGAGGTCTGTAGTTTTTTCTGATGGAAGCTGGTTCTGTTCGGTGCAAGGTCTGACTGTGTGTTGGTTAGAAGGTGGCCAGTGGAGCGGCTGCAACCTGCCTGTGTGCTAGAACACTGGACCCTCTGCTGGAGTTTTGTCCAGGATGCGATTTCGTGTGACAGTAGGGGCACTCTCGTGGTTATCACACACACCATGACTTCAGCTCTGCACGTCAGTCTTGTCATTCTGCCTGATCTGTTGCCATTCATGAACAGTATTCCAGGGAGTGTTTTTCAACAGGATAACGCTCGCCTACATACTGCTGTTGTAACCCAACATGCTCTACAGAGTGTCGACATTTTGCCTTGGCCTGATGGATCACGAGGATTGTTTCCAGCAGCTCACATATGTGACATCATCTGACGACGATTCAAGTGTCATCCACAACCGCCATTAACCGCCTATGTATTGACGGACCAAGGCATGGAACTCCATCCCGCAAGCTGATATCCGGCACCTGTACAATACAGCGCCAGTAGGTTTGCATGCCTGCATTCAACATTCTGGCGGTTACACCAGTTATGAATGTACCATCATATCACATTGCAGTGGCTTATCTCTGGCTAACATGAATATGTGATCTTGCAATGTTACCTAGATAAATGTATTCCAGAAATGTCATTACTCTACATTAGTTAAATATTTTGGTGCTGCAGTTTATTTTCCATCAGTGTATAAGACACACCCGGCGTAACAAACACAGGCGATATAACAACCGTTATAATGTCCCTCAGATCATAATGAGAATCTCCCCCTCACGCCCAGGTATAGCGTCCCCAGTGCCAAATTTTTTATCATGTAGCCGTAAAATAATAATTTCTCTGTGTAGGTTTAGATTGCAAAGAAATAGTTTATAACAGAATGATCTAAAGAGACGACAAGATACGCTCTTTTGTTAATTTTTTAGTCGACTTCACTTCCTCTTTTGTCTTGAATTAGAGGGACATCTTGCGTGTGCTGACAAATGTAAGCGTATTTGTATGAGTTAAACATATAATATAACGATTTAATATTATTGTGCACTTTTAATTTGTAAGAGGTGATCCCGATTTCATGTCCGCCTTCCTTGAATTAACCTGCATTCAAGTAATTTACAGCTCAACAATCGCAGCGGCCGATGCAGCCAACGACGCCATTACGTGGCGATATTAACTTATGAAAATTTAACGGAAGCTGAAAACTCGCCCGCTATTAGCATAATATCAATTTTTCTCCACAGCCGCACGAAGTTGCAGAAATACTTAGCTTTAAGATTCTTATTTTCAGTACCATAGCTGAGAACCAGAGCCAGGACTCTGACTACAATACAATGGTCAACGGAGGTAAGAAAAATACTCTCGCGCGTGTGTGGGCCGCAATTGTAATTAATAACTAAAGATCTTTTGCTTTAACGTCAACTGACTAGCCGAGGAAATTTATATGAAAAGTTTATTACATTGTTCAACTTAAATATCATTTTTATTAAGGCCCACCACGTAAGTCGGCAACAATCAAAAAATAATAATAACAATAATAATATATACATTAAATTACGACGGCCGACGGACGCGAGATTATCATAATGAGAATCTCCCCCTCACGCCCAGGGTATACATACGTGTCTGTCAAACTATCTCTTCTTTCACCCATTCACACTTTCTCGCCGTCTGTCTCTTCCGTAAGCACTGTCTTCATCCATTTCTCTCCCTCCTCCTTGCAACTGTCTCCTTCTCTGCCACTTTCGCTGGTTCTCTGTCCCACTGCCACTGTCTTTGTCCCATTCTTCTTCCCTTCCGTTGCCACAGCTCTCTCTTTCTCATTTGCAATGTACCGTCTTCCTCTTCCACCATCAAAACACCGAATATACCATTCCCAAAAATTGGTGTGGAGGAAGTCGACCCTCCACACAAATTTTTGGGAATGGTATATTCGGTGTTTTGATCTGTAAACTAGGTAACACGTACACGGGCGTACAGGAGGTGGAGCAGAGTGAGCAAATTTTTCGTGTTAAAATTTGCCTGTGTCTGTAGGTGGGTGGGTGGCTTGGGTGGGTGGGTGGGAGGGGGGAGCATGTCCATCGACTAAAATCGACTCATCGTCTCTTCCAATCTCGCACGCACGCGCATGCTCTCTCTGCCTGTCTGTCTGTCTGTCTCTCTCTCTCTCTCTCTCTCTCTCTCTCTCACTCACTTCTTCATTTCCGTTCTCTCCTATCTCTTTTGCTCCCCACGCTACTACCTCCATCCCTTTCTCTTTTCCTCTTTCTCTTTTGCTGCCACTCTCACCGACCATCACTGTCTCATCTCTCTTTGTCCTGCACTGTTGTTGTCTTCATCCACCTCTCTTCCTGTTACATTTCCAAACTCTGTCTCGCACCACCACTGTCTCCCCTCTCTTTCTCTCCATCTCTCACTGTCCCCTCTCACTTCCACTGTCACTGTCTCTGTGAAAAAAGCGAGAGCGAATATATCTGCATATCAGAATTTTTGTTGACGAGGGCGGAATAACGACGGTGGCAACTGGTGTCCTACCTTTACGCCAGAATCTTTTAAAGAGAAGCATATTCGCTTTTTTGAGCTCTGACATCAGGAAATTTTAGCTGGTTTGCTTTCTTTCCCTGTTACAGCAGGATGTGAGACCTATATAAACAACAAATAACTACACATAATGTAAGTTAATACATAATCGTCTCCCAACCAGTCAAGTTCCCTTTCCACTACTTTACATTAAAATGTTACCCAATTTTCGTCTGTACCTACGGTGTACCAAAAATGCAGTGTCTGGTTAGTAAATGCAAAGAATTTGGTATGAAAAAAAAATTTTTTTTATGACAGTTTCGCCACCAGGTGGCATCATGGAATAATTTCCAGGTCAAGACAGCCCGTAAACGCGTGAAGTGCCCATTACACACAGCGAGGCATTGGTGAAAAAATGGCGATCAAAACACAGTATGGTGAACGCATAACCAGTGCGACGAACCCAGAACCATTGCCAAGCTTTCAGTGTCTCAGTTACAACTACATTCACGCCTCAGACCGGATATTACGTGCATAAAAACGGTAACTCCGAACCTCTTTATGTCGGTAACGGAAATGATATTTAAAAATGTTTCAAAATTCCCCGTGAACATTATCTTAAGAGCATAGGATAAAAATGTTGGCAATCAGCCATGAATAGAAGTTATAGAAGTGGCCATCCCACAAATGGTACTTTGGTACCTAAAAATCATGAGTTTATGGTTTTTTTCGGAACCGTCCATGAACAAATGGTGCTTTTGTAAACTGACTAAGGCCACCGTAGACTGCACCAGGTACAAAGGAACGAACCGATCTGCTCAGTTTGCAACTGCGTAGTGTTTAAATTTTAACCCCTTACTGTAGGATAGAGTACGCCTGTTCTTCCGATAGGGTTATCCAAAACATTGGACTGGCTGTCTCTGTGATTTACAGAACCAGAGATATGACCCCCCTGAAAAATCGCATAATCGTGCGCGGCTTTTTGGAACTTACTGGTACCGTGCACTGGTGCGATATTGATTGCTCCGGTGGCAACACGTTACAAGTTTCTAGCACTGTTCGGCACCGTCAAACCTCAACTTAGTCTTGATGATGATACTAACGTACTTTCAACCACTAACGTGTTACCACAAGGGCAACGAATATGTGCGATGCTCTTATGTAACCAAGTAACTATTCAAACAAATCAAATAATATGGGACCTGTGTGTGTGTGTGTGTGTGTGTGTGTGTGTGTGTGTGTGTGTGTGTTTGTGTGTGTTCTTGCTTGTGTGTGTGTGTGTGTGTGTGTGTGTGTGTGTATGTGTGTGTGTGTGTGTATGTGTGTGTGTGTGTGTAGGTGTGTGGGTATGTGAAGGAGTGCTACAGGCGCTCAACTAGAAGGCTACCACTCACACATCGTTTAAGGTACTGCAGATTTGTTCAGATTGTCTAAAAATATTCAGTTAAAACTCAGATAATAACAAGAAGGAGGCGAAAATATCTACACAGAGATATGTAGCTGGCTAGTCACTACCAAAAAACATGGATGGGTCAGATAGCAAGATAATATAATACACTGAGCCATCTGATTATTACAAGTTTCCTTGGCTGTTACATCTGGTAATTCCTTTCCTTCAATTACTATGTACCCTAGTACCCATCAGAAGCGTATCTCCTTCCCCAGCCTTTGCAGGCGGAGAAAGACATCATGGGTATTCTGGACTACGCTGGGTACATAGAGAGTGGAAGGCACTCAAAGAGGAATTTATCAGTCTGAACACGTCTTATCTGATCGTGTGCTCCCAAGATCGCGAATATTTCTACATCGTACACTGCGAACACTTAACGCAGCCAAATCTTGAGGATACCAACAAGGCACCGAAGGGAATCACCCTTCTTACATCCATTTCTGAATACAGCTGTATAGGAATGGTGTTCATTTAAAATTTCATATCATTGTATTAGGAACATATGCAAGAATGCAGCATCTCCTCCGCCACAATGAAACTAAAATTACTCTCGGCCTATTGAGTGAGCAGGGTTGCAGTCGGTTCTAGTCCTGGATCTGGATTTGTAATATCTCCATATCAAGTGACTATCGCTCATCACAAACGGTCTCTTCGTTCTAAGACGATCTGAGGATATGTGGTTGATAGTCGGGTGACCATTAGTATGGTATGCTGGTGATTTTAGAACACTTTGCGTGTTACAAGCATGATGTACCAAGAGGAGTTGCCGAGTTCTAAATGGTGACTCTCCAGCCTCAGCACAGAGACTGTGGCCAGCGTGATCTCTGATGGATAGCTCCAATGACCCTGAGATAAAATCGTCCCGCTGCCCCACACACTACGTACCGGTAGTTTAGTAGAGATCTCACGAAAGCCTTATAAAACCGGATCAGAAGCGCCCTGTCGGCAGCCCAACACTTGCGGGCTAGGCACTTAAGACGTCCGACGGCACTGGCGTCTTTGCTGTCAGATCGTTTACGCATGTTAACCACGATTGTTTTGAATCTAATATGACGCCCAGAAGCATCAGGGAATCTTTCAAATATAGAATAGAGTCAGTCGTTTGCAAATCCCGTAATTTCAGAATACGATGAGAATGATTAAAATCAAAACACACACCTAACTGTAGAAAACTATTTTAAACCTCTCTCTGTCAAACTTCTAATTACGAGTTGTAGCTGACGAGCTGCTGTTGCAGGATTTGAGGAGGAAGAAAAAACTAAAAAATCATCTCCAACAATGGAGCAATAGACAGGGCTCCTTATACGCGATGTTATAAATCTGTGGCAAAGAAGGTTACTCACAAAACACCTCCCAAGAAACATCATTCCGCATTTCAGAACTATCAGACACCACTTCACCAATTCGCTACTAAATAAAAGTTTTGATAAGGATGACAGAGCGAATACGGATAGGTGACCACGAAAGCCCCATAGATAAAGCTGTCTGGAATATTGTATCTCCAGTAGGTATTGTACGCCTTGTAATTTTGCCTATACACGAAAGTCCGCTGTATATCCACCCACAGTAAAGTGAAGTTGTCGACAGTGGATCGACACCTCCTGAACCCACACCAAGAGCTGTTAGGCGGCTACATGGCCTTTGATCTCCGTCCCAGACACGGTTGACCATTTGCTCCAGGGTCCTTCCTACACAGCTACTGTAATTGCTGGGGTAAGTGTAGTAGTCTCCCTGTTAGGAGAAATGACGAAATTGCCTTCCTTTACAGGTTGGAAAATTATCCTGTCTGCTATATCAAACTGAAACACACCTCGAGGATTTCCTTTTATTCCGTCTGCAAGTATCTCAGGATGTTGTATTGGATTCGGTAGTGATAGGGCGCAGCATAAAGGGTCTCTGACAGGTCCAAATCCACCTCCCACATGGAGAGGGGTCAGCTATATAACTCAGAATGGTGGGCTCTGAAGTCCAATCACCTCTCACTGTGGTCACACTGTAGCCAGCGGAATGCTAGATTCTGAACATCGAAAGATTCTCTGCCATAGTCTGAATGTTGTCTCTGGGTTTTCTTTGGAGACACCCATGCTTCGGCACCGTTGCTATACATGACCGACTGAGTTTAATAGAAATCTTCTCATTGGTTTCCCATACTTTTTTCATAACAAGTGGAATGGTAGATAGAGTCGATGAACACCTACCGAGACCTAATCTTTCTTTCCTTGAATGTGCGTCGAATTTTGACCCTTGCTACCCGAAAGGCTGCGAGGTTTTATCTTGTCAGTCTACACATAAACTGTCGCAGAGTCGCACCTCTGTACCTGATTGTTGAGCAATAAACATCGTTCCAGCTGGCTGTACATCGTCCAGTTTCTTCCGCTGTTTATTCGTCTTGGCCGCTTCGTTTCGGGGACTGTTCCATGTCGTAACTGGATTCCTGTTCCGATAATGCTTCTGGAAATTCCCACTGAGCAGAATCTACGAGGGCTGGAGAGCAGGGAGAAGTGACGCATCGTGAGGTTGACCCACAAGCGGTACTGAAAAATGCAGGATTGCCCATGTTGATGATACACAACTCCTGAGATATCATGAGTCTCTCTAAAACTGCACCACTGGTGCAAGTAGCAGATGAGCCCCACAATGCATTGGAGTGATTCATTGAAACAAATGGTGGAATCATTCTAAACTGTCTTTAAGTTTCACGTAGTCAAATTCTTCTTTTAGTGATCAGGAAAGAGAACACTCTGACCAGTTGAATTTTAACTGCACTGCTTACAGGCCTGTAACCAGGGATAGAGCAGAGGAGTGGCGTGTGGGTTATTAAGAAACACAACCACTCCTCACTGGTCCTTTTCTTCAGTCAGGTCACTGCTGCGATGAAAGGTGTAGGCCTTGGACAAGAGCGCCAGTAAGTTTAAAACGCGTTTTTGGCAAATATAAACGCATTGATGGTCCTGGTACTACGACTTTCAGTTTATTCGCGGGGATCCTGAGCCCGCTGATGTTCCTCTGTAGTATGGGGACCGCCTTATGCGGTGGTTGGGGATTTAGTTGAGTGCTACATGGTTGCTTCAAGCTGATTTCATATCCTAGCGGAATCATTGGAAGCGTCAAATGGAATTAGATCTGATTGGTCTGAAGCTCTGCGACCCATTTTCGTCTCCGTTTGACGATTTCCTTTTCGTTTTTCTGTCGGAGGAGACTTTGGAGGAACTTCCATAGCGTTGGTAGTGCTCGCCTGTTTACTGGTTCTGCATGTTGAGGAACTGGAAGCTATGCAATGTTGACAAGAATGACATATTTCTGAATGTCTGGTGGAAGTCTAGTTTTTCAGGTAATAATACATTTGCAGTTGTGCTTACGAATTTTGGTGTTCGTGTTGGCACTGTTTACCTCCCCTTGTGTAGATGCATTGGCTTCTAAATTGGTTTCTGGACAGTTGAAACAAATGACACACAGAAAGTAAGGTTTGCCAAAGATCTTTCTTTGGTTCACTCTACATGATCTACTTCACATCAGGGATACATCCACCTCGCTCGGAGTTACAAGAGAATACTTGTATGGTTCTCGGTCCCGCGAGTATCTAGGGAACTAGGGCCCACCTAGACTGTCTCCCTTGCCTGGGTAAGATTTTTGCAAGCGAGACGCGTCAGTTGCCACAGAGACTGCCCGCTATCGAGTATTTTACCTCAACAATCATCAAAACGTAGCAGCCCTTGAGGTTAAGGTTTTTGTAAAGAGGTTTGTGCCATCTGGGACGTTAAGCCAAGATTGCCGTTCTTTTTGACACTCGACGTTCCACTGTCGTGTCACGTGGTGGTCACTGAAGCAAAAGCATGTGCAGAGCTCCCGGCTGCAGAGGTCTGTCGGCGCTCGTAATTCCCCACTATAGAAAACACGGGGTCACCAGACCCGTGCCCTGCCAACGAAGACTGGCTGTGTGAGGTGTTTGCCATTTATCACTACCCAGAAGGCATGTTTGGCTTGCCGAATGCCACAGACGAGGCTAACATTACACCCGCTCCCTCCCCCCCCCCCCCCCCAAATACGCGTCGTGTGGTGGTTTAGCTGCATCAGAAGCATACACGTAGCTAAGTCACAATAGAATTATATGCAGAATAATGTTAGCTAATTGGACAGAATCAACACAGGCACATCAGTTATGACTACGGAAAATCTTAGCCTAACACCTGCTGTTGAATACAAAAAGAGAATACAAAAAGATAACAAAAAAGACCTTTTGGGACATACACGAGGAAATTAAAGAGTTAATGTAACCTCTGATAATACATTGAATTTTATAAGACATTAAATATTTTAAACACACAATAATAGCAACCGCTGTAACTAAATGTGTGGGACGTGGAGAGTTCGTTCAGTGTATTGGCTGAGTCTGAGGTAGATCACTGGACTCTTATTGAATACAGCACAGAAAACTTGCTGACGCTAAACCCTTTCTGATGTTACAGCGGCTTGTTGACGCCAGAGCAATTTTTTTTTTTTTCAAAATTGTATTTAAGAATATTTTCACATTATGTATGCTATTTGAGTTGCTATGATCTTTTTAAACCAATTTTTAACCGAAAGAACATTTTAATCAATGATATTGTATTCAGGTATCGGTGTCGTAGTATGAGTACTTACGATTTTCACCCATTTACCTGCTTTGATGACTATTGTTTTAGTTACTACCTAACACAGAACCCCAATAGTCCCTGCTCACCCTCACCCACGACGAACAACAGCGCCACCTGTTTGTTACAGTGCTACCCAGTCTCTCGTTTTCTTGACACCGTCCTCTCTACAGCGAAAACGTCCCGCAGGCTTTACATTAGCCACATTGAGAAGCATTGCCTTCGAGCACGGTCTGTGTCTCAGAAAACCGATATCACTAGTCACCAAGGATTTAATCACCTGCCGTGGTAGCTAGTATTGTATGAATTAACATAAGTTACATCCCGATTTGGCGTATACTGCACAAAAGAAGAAAGGTAAACGTTTGTAATAACAGGCCAACTCAGAAGTTTCCAATGTTGTAAGCATAATACGTGGATCTAGTTATTAAAGTGACGTAATGCAATATTGAAATTACAAAATAACGAAAAATTTTGATGGTGCGAGGTAAAATATGTACTCGAACTAAATAAATTGTTGACGGTAGAGATGGTCAAAGTAGCACACCCTTACATTCACGATGTATCTTACCCTACTGAATACACTTTTGGTCTAGGGGAGCCGGCACGGTACCCAGCGTGTTCGGTCAGCGGGCCGACTGCTATCTGTAGTAGAAGAACTGAGTGATAGGATCAACGATGAGCTTTAACGTGTGTTATGTGACGACACCCCGACCAAAGTCAAACGAACAAAACGAAAAAGAAAAGAAAAAAAGATGGTAGCATCTTTGATTCGTCCTCGGTTCCAGGTTCGAACCCCGCCACCGCTTAAATTTTGAATAAAAATCATCAGCATTGGCGGCCGAAGACTTCCGGCATGAGCCATCCTCATTCTGCCAATGCCATTGCCAAAGAGGGTGGAGGAGTGGACAGAGATTCAGTGCACTCTATTGCCCTTGGAGTGGGAAACTGACCCTAAAGGCGGAAGAATCAGCAATGATCAACTGTCGGAGGATCTAGAAGGAAAAGGAAACCATTGCATCAAAGACACATACTGTGTATCCACAGGACATGCGGCCTGTAAATGAAAAGGGTGATAATAATCACTCCATTGGCAAAATATTCCGGAATAGTCCCCGATTCAGATGTCCGGAAGAACACTGTCAAGGGGGAGATGACCATGAAAAAATATTGAACAACCAACGAGTCATGGCATGGGATGTCAGAAACAGGCAGGGAAGCTAGAAATTCTGAAAAAGGAATTGCAGAAGCCGAATGTAGATATAGTAGGAATCAGTGAAGTGGAATGGAAATAAGACAATGATTTCTGTTCAGATGGCTGTAGGGTAACATCAACCTCAGAAGAAGATATGTAAAAGGAGTAGAATTCCTTATTATTAGGAAGGTATGGCAGAGAGTGTGTCACTGTGAACAGTTCAGTGGTAGGGCTTTTCTCATCAGAATCGACAGCAAAACAACACCGACAACGATAGGTCAGGTATACACCCCGACGTCGCAAGCTGAAGATAAAGAAAGTATATGAGAAAATCGAACGGGTAATTCAGTACTTAAACGGAGATGAAATTCTAATTGCCATGGGTGACTGGAATACGTTTGTAGTAGGAAGAGTGGAAAAGAGGGTACGGGAAGAAATGGACTTAATACTAGGAACGAGGAAGAAAAGAGACTAATTGAGTTCTACGATAAATTCCATCTAAATAGCGAATACGCTGTTCAAGAATCACGAGAGGCTGAGGTATACTTGCAAAAGGCCGGAAAATGGGGGAAGATTTCAGTTAGATCACATGATGGTCGGACAGAGATACTGAAATCAGATACTTGGTTGTAAGACGAACCCAGAAGGAGGCATAGACTTAGATCATCACAATTTAGTATTGCTGAAAAGTAAACTGAGGTTTAAGAGACTATTCAGAACAATCATTAGGCAAAGTAGTTGGATACGGAATTACTAAGCAATGAGGAGATACGCTTGAAGTTCTCTGAGGCTATAGATACTGCAACAAGGAATAGCTCAGCAGGCAGTTCAGTTGAAGAGGAATCGAAATTTCTAAAAAGGGCAATAACACCACTTGGAAAGGAAAATATTGGGACCAAAAAAGTATCTGCAAAGAAAGGATGGGTAATAGAAGAAATGCCTAAGCTGATCTATGAAAGAAGGATGTACAAAAATATTCACGGAAATTCAAGAATACAAAAATACAAGTTTCTTAGGAACGACATAAGTAGGAAGTGAATCGAAGAAAAGGCGAAATGGCTGGATGAAGATTGTGAAGAAATCTAAAGAGAATTGATTGTCGGAAGGACTGAATCGGCATATAGAAAAGTCAAGACAATTTTCGTAGAAATTAAAAGCAAGGTAGTAACATTAAGAAGATAATGGGAATTCCACTGCTAAATACAGAGGAGAGAGCGGATAGGTGGAAAGAATACACTGGGGCCCTGTGCAAGGGGAAGGAATTGTCTGCTGACGTGAGAGAAGAAGAAACAGGAATCAATATAGATGAGACAGGGATCAAGGGCTAGAGCCAGAATTTAAAAGAGCATTGTAAGACTTAAGATCGAATAAGGCAGAAGGGATAGATAGCGTCCCATTAGAATTTCTAAAATCAACGGGAAAATTACGAACAAGGTGACTATTCACGATGCATGAGTCTGACTCTCAGAAAAATAACGTCTGCACAGTTCCAGAGATTGCAAGAGCTGAAAAGTGTGAGAATTATCGCACAGTCAGCTGTACAGCTCATGCATTCATGTTGCTGACAGGAATAGTATACAAAAGAATGGTTCAAATGGCTCTGAGCACTATGGGGCTAAACATCTGATGTCATAAGTCCCCTAGAACTTAGAACTACTTAAACCTAACTAACCTATGGACATCACACACATCCATGCCCGAGGCTGGATTCGAACCTGCGACCGTAGCAGTCACGGGGTTCCGGACTGAAGTGCCTAGAACCGCACGGCCACCACGGCCGGCTCAGAAGAATGGAAAAGAAAATTGAGGAAGTGGTAGATGACGATCAGTTTGGCTTTAGGAATGGTAAAGGCACCAGAGATGAAGTTCTGACATTGTGTTTGATAATGGAAGCAGGACTAAAGAAAAATCAAGACACGTTCATAGGATTTGTCGAACTGGAAAAAGCGTTCGACAATGCCAAATGATGCAAGATTCGAAATTCTGCAAAAAATAGGGGTAAGCTATCGAGAGAGACGGGTAATATACAATATGTACAAGACCAAAGAGGAAATAATGAGAGTGGACCAGCAAGAACGAAGAGCTAAGAGCTCCGATTAAAATGGGTGTAAGACAGGGATGTAGTCCTTCTCCCTTAGTGTTCAGTCTGTACATCGAAGAAGCAATGGTGGAAATAAAATAAAGGTTCAGGAAGGGAGTTAAATTCGAGGTGATAAGAGTCGCTGTTGACTTTTCTATCCACAGTGAAAGTGAAGAAGAATTACATGATCTCTTGAATGGAATGAACAGTCTAATGTGTATAGAATATGGACTGAAAGTAAATCGAAGAAAGCCGAAAATAATGAGAAGTAGCAGAAATGAGAACAGCGAGAAACATAAAAAGAGGATTGATGGTCACGAAGTAGATGAAGTTAAGGAATTCTGCTACCCAGGTAGCAAAGTAGGAAATGACGGATGGAGAAAGGAGGACGTCAAAAGCAGACAAGCACCGGCAAACATCGATCTTAATATGAAGAAGAAATTTCTGATAATGTAGTTTTGGAGCACAACATTGTATGATAGTGAAACATGGACTGTGGAGCAGAAGTGAATCGACGCATTTGAGATGTGATGCTACAGACGAATGCTGAAAATTAATTGGACTGATAAGGTAAGAACGGTAGGACATCTGGGCCGCATCAAACCGGTAAGAAGACTGTTGACTTAAAAAAATGCAGTAACGAAATATTTAGATGTGGCTGGACAAGGTGAAATATCCGATGTAACAAAAGAAAGGACTGAACGTAGAGGTCTTCAAAATTACGCACACTTAACACGCGTAACTTAGCTATGGTGGCGTTCGACTTTCTGTGTCGTCATTCACGTGGCAATATTTCACGACCTATTTTGTTATGTAGGATGCACCGTTTGTGATTATCATTGAATTAATTTTGCAAGCTTTCGCTTTATCCCCAGCCACATTTTTACCACATGGCGCACCTCTACAGCTCACGTGACGTGGTGCAGCCGGGATGGTCGATGCTCCTGAGTAGCGGAACGGATCCATCGCTCTTAGCGGGAGGTGTGAGAGACGTCCAGAACGTGTTTATAGGCTACCGGCACCTTATAAGCTTATCAGCCGTCCATCTACGGCCGGTGGACATCGCGCCGTTACAGAACAAATTACTGGCGAGAGGGCGGCATCGACAAAGCCGGTTATGGACCACAAGTGTCCACTCAGATTGGGGCTAAACTGCCGCTACGCATTCTAAATGGCCCGCTCAGAGGTGCTCGGACACGCTGGCGACTCTGGTTACTGCGTCTTTCTTTTCCATCGTGAGTAGCTATCAGAAACGTCTCGGTCAGTCTGACAGTTAGCAAATACACTGCTGACTATTTAGTCTGAACACTACGAAGTATAGAAACCAGTGAAATCAAAAAGTTGTTGGAAGTCCCCTGCAGTAATATTGAGCCGAGCTGTCTCTACAGCCGTCCAAAATTGCGAATGTGTCGGTGCAGAACCTTGGGTACAAACTGACCTCTCGATTATGTGCCAAGTGGGGCGATATGGGTGGCCATATCATTTGCCCGTATAGTCCAGAATGTTCTTCAAGGAAATCGCGAACAATTGTGGCCCAGTGCCACTGTGCATTGTCAACCATAAAAAATCCACTTTAAGTCCATGAATGTCTGCAGGTGGTCTCCAAGTAGCCAAACATAGCCGTTTCCAGTCAATAATCGTTTCAGTTGAAACAGATGACCCAGTCTATTCCACATCAACACAGCCAACATCATTATGGAGTCACCACCAGCTTGCACACTGCCTTGTCGACAACTTGGGTCCATGACTCGGTATGGTCTGCGCCATACTCAAAGCTCTCCATCAGCTCTTACAACATGAAATCGGAACTCACTTGACCAGGCCACGGTTTTCCAAACGTCTAGGGGCCAACCGATAGGGTGACGAGTCCAGGAGAGGCGCTGCAGGCGAAGTCGCGCTGCCAGCAAAGGCACTCGTACCTGTCGTGTACTGCCATAGCCCATTAACGACAAATTTCGCCGGTCTATCCTAATTGATGCGTTCGTCGTATGTCACATACTGATGTCTGCGGGTATTCCAAGCAGTGTTACTTGTCTGTTAGCACTGACAACACTATGCAAACGACGCTGCTCGTGGTCGTTAAGTGAAGGCCGTCGGCCACTGCGTTGTGTCAAGTGAGAGGTTATACCGGAAATTTGGTGTTCTTGGCACGTTATTAACAATGTGTATCTCGGAATATTGAATTCCCCAATGATTTTCGAAATGGAATGTCCCGTGCGTCTAGCTCGAACTACCATTCCGCACTAAAAGTCTGTTAGTTCTTGTTGTGCGGTCATAATCACGTCGGACACCTTTTCACAAGAATCACATGAATATAAATATCAGCTCCGCCTATGCACTGCCTTTTTATACCTCTTGTGTACAGGATACTACTACCATCTGTATGCGTGTATGTTTCTATCCCACGACTTTAGTCACCTTAGTGTATACGCTTGAAATTTGGTACACAGACCTACTACCTCTGGCAGCAAGAACGGTTCTAACATGGCTGCGTATCCAGTCTAAGGCTGGATGACAGATATAGGTACGGCATTCACTGCTGCCTCAGCTATATACCAGAGATCATCCATCGTACTTCTCGTTGAGTGGTGCCTTGCCAGTTTCTCGCCAAGTCATTACCAGGATTTTCCGTTCGTAAAAGATCTAGAATACGTAATAGCCAAGGCAACATTAGAACACCCTCTGTCGCGAGGTATCGGGTAGTTATAATTAAACTGCAGCTACTCACGGATGCTTAGAGCAGTCTATAATTATCGTATGGCAGTGGAACTTGGTACATATCCTAATGTGTTAATGTATAATCAATTTACGCTTGAAAAAAAATTAGTTCCGGTTTTGACCACCAGATGCAAATTAGGCGCTGTGAATGCAAGGAAGACATACATATTTCCGGATGTAATGGATTATGAACGGGACGTGGGCAAAAAATATCAAACAAGTGAGCAAGGAATAATATTAACTCTATTTTTATCTGCCGCGTACGCAATCTGTTCAATTTGAGTACCGGAGATGCTGTACAGCGCCTAATTTGCACCTGGTTGCCAAATTGGAACTATTTTTTTCGAGCGTAAATCAGTATCGCATTAGCGCGTTAGTGTATTCATCGAGTTTCGCTGCCATACGAAATTACAGCCCGCACTGGACCTCCGTGAGTAGGTGTAGTTTAATTATAACCACCTGGTATATCGAGTCAGCAGGGGTAACATGTGGACTTGCGTCACCTTGTTCAAAGACAACGTCACGAAGACTCCAAAGACAGAGCATGTCAGAGATATAACGACTGCCGTCAGAATTACCAGCTTTACGAATTAGAGATAATCCAGCTGTCTACAATGGCACCCAACAGCGTCACGATAGTTTCTGGACGTATTTGACGATGACGAATCCAATGCGACAAAGTTCACTTCCTTCAGTGCCTCCGCATACGATCCTATCGCAATGCTTTGGCCCTACTGAACCTATCGATTTAATATTTCATTGACAGTCCCAGAACAACTTCAGCTACAAGATTGCGGAACGAGTTTCGGCAAATCTGATAGTCATTGCTCCCTCTTACCCGAAGCATAACATAATCTCACAGACGAATAACATCCATATTCGATTTCTGAATGAGAAATCCGCCGTGTAATCTTTACTTACGTAATGAATGCGAATGGCGTTTCTCGTACCTACATTTCTCTTGCGGTTGAAGCTCTGTTTTCTTCTGTTTTCTCTCAAATATCCCGTCAGTCCAAACATTTTCGAGACTGTATTAATAAAAAAATAAAGAAAAAATAGCGCTTTTAAAGCTACATAGCCTCGCCGACCCTCCCCCGCCCCCCCTTCCTGCACTTGAGTACAATGCAGAGAACTGTCACACAACAATGTGAAACTGCAAGAAAATTTCTTCTTAGGGCCGTTGCTCAGCTCGGGCGTTTCATTAGCTTGGATGTCGTTTATGTAGTCAAAAAGTTGGCTATTCATGTAAGCTTCTCTCATCTGTCGTTTTATGACAGGTTCTTATTGATAACATCCACACCCGTGACGATTTTCTCCAGGAAATTTTTTTTATTGCAGTCAAGTTCTGGTAGTCGTACTCGGATCGTTGTTTTCTTTTACTGCAGTCAAGGTGTACGGGACAAATTTTGCGCACACTCTTCTCTTCTTCAAAAAGGTCTGGAGAATGTCTTGAACCCTTGATTTAGAGATCTTTTCCTGCTACGATTTTTCCATCAGCCGACTGGCCGAATGCCAATTTGTTGCTTACGCTATTTAATTCAAGCTGCCACCGTAATTACTGTAGACATTTGACTGTAAAGTGTGACCTGTAGACGTAATTACTTTGAGTTCGCTGCGTATCTCATCCTGTTTGATTTGTTGACATACGTGTTGCCAACATAAGGACATGTATGCTGAAAACTAATGGCTATTCATTTCTGTTATGTTTATTACTGTGTGTGTGTGTGTGTGTGTGTGTGTGTGTGTGTATGTGTATGTGTGTGTGTGAGCGAGAGAGAGAGAGAGAGAGAGACCATACGTGCAAGGTTTTCTTTCTTTTCTTTTGAGCTGCAGAATCTTGAATATGAATTTGGTAGCTGTCAGAGAACGGCTCATGGACAAATGAGTGGAAAGGGTGTTATTATTACTGTTACGATTGAAAGGGTACAGTACCGCCCGACATTGAAAATAGGTACATTTTTGTCAGAACAACACATTTTTTCTAATAATAACTCAATTTCAAATAATACAGCGAAGCCGGATACCAGTGTGGGAAAGAATGACAATTTATTTATTTAATTGGTCACATGTGCACTCCCACATGTGTGATGAATACGTTCTTAATATTACTTTGTGTGATATGATTCCGTGTGATGCTAGATTCAAACTCTGAGAGAGAAGCAAGGTGAGTCGGCCGTCTATCCAGCAACGCCACTTGGCTTGCATTGCACAGGAAGACGTGCATATATCTCCAGAGTTCATAGTAGGAAAGTAGAATTACGAAGTGGGGCAGTGTCGTGTGAAACTGGGATAAATACTAATTGTAGTGGGAAAGCTGAAAGTGATAGTGTTGTGACTATTTATTGTATTGAAATCCATGTTGTAGTGTGGTGTATGTCATGTAATTTGGGTATGTGTGGTTTTGCATGGGAGAGTAGCAAGGTAGTTTCAAAAGATTAGTGGGTTATGCTTGTTCCTTCGGTACCGCTCGGTCTGGAGGAAAGTTTCGTGATGATGATTGTGAGAGTCGAAGTGTGAGGTATAATAAAAGGTCCACCATCCTATCCAGAAAGTGCACTGTAGCGTTAAATAATTACGAGACCATAAGGTAGAGAATCACCAATGTAAAGCCATGCCCACTGGGCGGAATTTCTCATGTGTTATTGTTGTAGGTTATAGAATTTGTGTGTTTAGGTTATAGAATTTATCGAAATAAATAAGATAGTGAAAAGAAAAAGATTGGTGGACTTATCCTTCGAATTGTATGTTGTCATGATGTCCCGAATTTATAATGTGTGCGCCATTCATATTCAGTGCAGTGACCACGTATTGATAAAAGCTGTTAAATAAAAAAAAAGAAAATGTGGTATTGCCAGTGCGTAGTGAACAGTCAGAGTTCTGTAAATTACAGATAGTCAGATGTGCGTTTCCGTTGCGTATTATTCATACAGGAGGTTGATTAGTGACTTAATTGTGAGTACGAGAGTTCATGTTACTTGATAAATAAGAATGAATCCACTCACTTGGCAGACCACTCATCTTGCAGGCCGGACTGCTTGATGCCGCAGTATGAGCAAGGCACGTGGGTGCCTCTCGTAATTTAGACCCTGCCAGGATTCTGCTGTTAGGGTTTGCTGTTAAGATTTTATTTATGGACTGTATTGTGATAGCGCTAAGAAGTAAAAGTTTTTTGTTTGCAATTTCTTTCTGGATCGGTGAGGATCTTTAATTTTTTTTATGTAATCGCTTATGACGTCATCTAAGCTTGGAAGATCGTTGTATAAATTTTTTTTGCTTAATGTCCGTAGTAACTAGGTTGCAGTCGAAAAGTGTAGTCACCACGGAGAATAGTGATTCTAGCGTGAACATAGTACTGCAGCAGGAAGTAGCTGTCGACCATGGGTTAATGAGCGAGAACGGCAAACACTCGGAAGGGGCTGAATTGTTCAGCGAACCGTGGGTAGGTGATCCTTTATGCGGCGGGCTTTGACCACAAACGGGGGCTTTTCTCGACAACGCGGGCGAGCCGGGACTAGGTCAGGTATGCAGTGAAAGTGAAGCTACCCTTGGCGAAGCTACGGTTTCTCAGGCGAACGGGGTGAGCGCACCGAAAGTAGCAGATGACAATGTGCTACTGCAGTTTTTACAGAGGATGGATAGAGATAATAAGGAAAGAGATAGGGAGTATAAGGAAAGATTGGAAGCAAATAAGGAAAGATTGGAAGCGATGGATAGGGAAACTAAAAAAAGATTGGAGGCAAATAAGGAAAGATTGGAAGTGATGGATAGGGATAATAAGGAGAGAGATAGGGAGACTAAGGAAAGATTAGGAGCAAATAAGGAAAGATTGGAGGCAATGGATAAGGGAAATAAAGAGGCAATGAGGAAGCTACACACAGTTATCGATGAGCGTCTGCCCGCAGTTAATAATCGGTTAGATGAGGGGGAGAAGAATCTGGATGCGTTGAAGCAAGTATGTGATGCCGTGAAAGAAAAAGCCAATAATTTGGAGGTACGAATAAGTGCAATAGAGTGCAATAGTACAGAATGTAGGGACGTGTTGCCGGATGAGCGAATCAAAGAGATAGTGGAGGACTTACTTGCTGATAAACAAGGGGCATTAGACAGCGTGGAAGCTGAAGTCACCCGGCAGGAAGTGACGCTAAATAAACACAGGGATGAAGTTGCGGAGGTAGTGGTCAGAATGAATACAATTAGCGCAGATGTAGAAAAGATCAGTATGAGAGGTGAAACAGGCTCTGGGAGTACGCAACGAGAGGTTTATGCCGACCAGGAGGAGATACAATCACTATTACAGTTTAAAGAGGCACAATTAGAAACAAATAGGAAACATAGGGAAGAACTAGCACAGTTGCAATTAGCGTGCAGAAGCGAAGGTGAAACACCGCCAGGTAGACTGCAGAGGGAGAGTGAGATAAATTCAAAAAACGAAAATAGGCAGAAAGAGGAAGACGAACTCAGAGAGTTAGAAGAACGGTTGTGTCGGATAAAACGGGTGGCAAACCAAACTGGGTATAGTCCAAGGTCGGAAAACGTAAATGCGGAAGAAGAATGTAGGAGGCACTTCGTGTCGGTACAAACGTACACTTGTTTTCTGGATCCTGATAATTACCAACATCCATGCCTGTGGCTGTCTCAATTTCAAGATTCATTACCTTTATCGTGGGGACCGCTCCTCAAAATGAAATTTGTGTGTAACCATTTGAGGGACGAGGCTAGAGCGAAAATGCAGGAAGTTATTAAAGACTGTAGTAGCTACAAGATATTTTGTGACAAGTTTTTAAATGAATTCTGGTCGAAAAGTAAGCAGGACCAGGTTAAGCAAAGCATATTGATGATGCCAAATTGTAACGAAGGTGGTATAAGAGATCCAGTGTCGCGCTATCAGGAAATGCTGAGACGAAATAGGTATTTGGAAGTGCCATACGAAACTGGGGAGCTCATTAGAATCTGTATAACGAAGTTGCCAGTGAGATTGCGCAGAGATATAGTGATAGCAGGCAGAGGCTTAGACGATTCCGCGTCATTTCAGCACTTGTTACAGGAACTGGGTAATGAGAGCAACATTGTGAACGGCGACACGACTCATAGGTCAGACAGAGTCGAGGACAGGAATGGCAGAAACTATGAGAATGACAGGAGAACATGGAATCAGAGGAATGACGAAAATGGAAGATGGCGAGGAAATAGGGGGCAGAATTCATGGGGATATCGTCCGGCAAACAGGGAAAATAGAAGATGGGACAGAGATGGAAGAAGAAGGGTAAATGAAAATGATGGGCGAAGAGAGGATAGGCAGTCATTGGGTTCACGACAGGACAATCATTGTCACAATGACAGAGGGACAAGAAGGTGACTATTAATGATGTAGGTGACTATTAATGATGTAAATATTAGGTATATCGATTACGGAAAACTAAGAGAGAATCTGTTAGAGGAGGTAGGAGATGTGGGGAGTGAAGTCCACCCAATAATTAGCGTAGAAATAAATATTTATTATCGTACCTTGTGTCATCGACACGCGCAGTGTAATGAGTGTTTTGAGGGAAGATGTGTTTAAGTGTTGTAGTCTTACAAAACCATGGCCAACGTTGCCATTGCAAAGGACAACAGTGAGAGGGGCAGTTACAGGAAAGGGAATTGAGGTGAAGTTACAAGCGCAGGTAGACTTTGTGTGCCAGGTGAAGAGGTTTAGTACAGTGTTCATGATTGTGTCATCTCTAACTGTTGAAGGGATATTAGGCGTTAATTTTTTGAACCAATATAAAGCAGTCGTTAACATGAGAAATGGTTTGATGGAGTTGAAACGAGATTCGGAGGAAATTACATTAAGATTCGACGATTGTTTATATGCTAAAGATAACGCACACTTAGCATTATGTCTGGCGGTAAAGTCCGGTAGACAGGCACAGAATAATGGGTTCGAACAAGAGAAGAAGGAAATTCATAAATGTTTGGAGGAGGAGATCAGGGAGAAAATCTGGCATTTACGAGGGACCACGGTCTACGGGGAATTGCAGAAAATTTTATACGAGAATAGAAAGGTATTTAAACATGCCGCGAGTACAATAAGAAATTTTGTGTATAGATTCAAGGTCAAGCCTCACAAACAGTTTAGGTCCCAAGTGCACCCGATACCTGTTGTGTACATAGAAAGAGTGGAAGCTGAGATCGAAAGCATGCTACAACAAGGGATTATCGAACCAGCATCCAGTCCGTACAACAGCCCTTTAGTTTGTGTTGAAAAAAAGGATGGGTCAATTAGATTAGTTTTGGACGCAAGAAGGATTAATAAGATAATAGAGCCAGAGACAGATCGGCCGCTGACACTTGACGAATTGCTACAAAAGTTCCACGGGATCAGAGTTCTCAGCTCAGTTGATTTGAGAATGAGTTTCTGGCAGGTGGAGTTAGATAGGGGGTGTAGAAAATACACTGCCTTCTTGTGCTACGGGAAATCGTATGAATTCCGGAAACTACCATTTGGGTTAAATGTATCATCCGCGGCATTTATCAGAGCCCTAAATACTGTCATTCCTAATGGAATAAAAGATAAGGTAACACAGTACGTGGATGATGTCCTGATAGCCGAAAGAAACTGGGAAGACCACAACAGAACGTTAAGCATATTGCTCGGTGGACTGGAGAGACATGGGGTAACCGTGAATTTGGGAAAGTCAGAATTTGGACGAAAAGAAATCGAGTTTCTAGGTCACATTGTGACACCAGAGGGAATAAGACCAAATCTAGACAAACTCGAAGCAATCACAGATTTTCCGGTGCCAAGAACAAAACGTCAGCTACGGGGTTATTTAGGATTAATCAATTTTTACAGAAGGTTCATTAAGATTGGGGGTGCAGCGACAGCCAGACTATGTCAGCTGACTGGAAAGAAAACGGAATGGAATTGGGACCCTGTCGCGCAGGAAGAATTTGAGGCGTTAAAGAAGGCACTGCTATCGGCACCTCTTCTCGGGCATCCAGACCTAGGGAAAGAGTTTTGTATGGCCACGGACAGTTCCCGTAGCGGACTTGGGGTAACATTGTTCCAAGAGCAAGAACAAGGAGGAGAAGTAATACAACAACATGTTGCATTTGCGAGCCGAGTGCTTAGCAAAGCTGAGAGAAATTACACGGTAACTGAGCTTGAAGCTTTGGCAATAGTATGGGGTTTTAGTAAGTTTAGATACTATTTGTATGGGAGGCATACTAAAATCTATACTGACCACAAGTCACTACAGTTTCTGATGTCGGCCGAACTTAACCATAGACGACTCGCTAGGTGGGCACTCTATTTACAGGAGTTTCAGTTTCCGGTCATGTATATTCCTGGGCCACAGAATATAGTGGCAGATGCGTTGTCAAGGAACCCAGTAGGTCATGGTCGATGCATTGATGAGGAGGTAAACGAGAACAGATATGATATATTGTGCCGTCCGAGAAATACATAGGCGCGGTACTCACAAATATCGCGACAGAGCAGAATAAAGACGCGTCATGGAGAATGGTGAAGGACAGAGTTAGAGCGAACTTAGATGCCGATATAGCGCGCTTTTATACAATTCAGAACGGGGTCCTTTTCTACCGTAGAAATCCGAACACACAGGACTGGGTGTTGTGTATACCAAATGAAATAGTCAACAAGTTGATCTGGTACACGTACCTAAGTTACGGGCATTACGGGGCAAGGAAATGCTGTAAGAAGTTAAGGAAATCAGTTTATTTCATTAGTATGGAGAGGAGGATCAAGAACGTGCTTGGTAGTTGCAAATTGTGCCAGAAGGCAAAATCGTTAACTATCTCATGCAAAGCACCGCTTTTTTCGATAGTGCCAGGTAGATTGAGGGAATTAGGAGCAACAGATTTGTTTGTCCCGCTACCTAAGTCAGTGCAGGGATGTAGATATGTTTTAGTGACACTGGAATTGATGTCAAAGTATGTGACTTTTACCGCATTGAAACGTGCGACGGGAAGGACAGTGGTAGCAGCGATCGTTAAAAACATTTTGCGAGAAGTAGGAACTGTAGAAAACTTTCATAGCTGACAATGGACCACAATATAGATCCAGACAATGGCTAACCACACTGAAGAGAAGAAGGATAAAACCGGTGGTCATATCCCGATACCATGCTGCAAGTAACCCAACTGAAAGAATGGTAAAAGAACTGGGAAAGTTGTGTAAGATCTATTGCCATAGGCAACATAGAAGTTGGAGTACTTTTCTCAAAGATTTTCAGGACATCCTCAATGAGCTACCACATGGAGCAACTGGTTTATCTCCAATTAAGGTACTAAAGAATGAACCACCACCAGATCGAGTCAGGGTGCTGGTAGATTTTCCGCGATCAGGAAAGCAGAGGCACACAGAAATTGTCAAGGTTGTGATAGAGCATATAAAGAAAGCAGCTAAGGATAGGCAGGAGAAGCAGAAAGGAAAGATCCGTAACATCGAATTGGCAGTAGGAGACAAGGTTCTAATTGAAACTCATCGATTATCAAAGAAGCACAGATTCCTAACTAGCAAATTCTTTACGGTGTATAGTGGACCATTCAGAGTGAGGTGGATTGTCCATGAAAATGCTGTACTGATTGAGACGATCAAGGGAAAACAGTCTCGTGGGCTTCATCACATTTCTAACATCAGATTATGGAAAAGTTAAGGATAGATCGAAAGTAGGCAATTTATGGTAGATAGTCAGTGTATTTATTTGTGGTGTGTAACGTTGTGCAGGGTCAAATCGAACATAAGGATTTTCAGGCAGGGTGTCAGGAAGTATGACGGAATAGACTGGTCGAATGAGTCATTAACAGGAGTCGACAGAGGGGTGTATGTACGTATTTTTTTGTCATATGAATGAGGATCAAGCAGAAACGACATGATGAGTAATGAGAGGATAAAGATGGAAGATAGTGAGAGAAGCGACATGATAAATAGTAGTTGATAAAGGTGATATTTAAGGAGAGAAGCGACGTGAAGCAGTGTGATTAATAAAGAGAGATTCGACGTGACGAAACAGTGGTAAATAAAGGTGAGTAGAATTGAATAATGTGGAGATGTCTTAGATGTATGTTACAGAGAGGCCTGTGTATGCTGCAATCGAGATTGATGCGAATGGCGAAGGAAGACCAGGAAATGATGGAGTAATGGACGGACGGAGAGCCGAAATACGAATGAAGAGAGAAGGACAACTGCACAACGTGAAGGACATAAAGGGAGTATGAGATCCAGATGGTGAACGTTGTGGAATTACTATTTGATATTGTAATTATGAGCTGTATAGATTGTTCCTTATTCCTTTTGTTTTTGTTTTTTTTTTTTTTTTACACTTTCATGTTTTGTATGAGGGACAACAGGTACAATCAATAGCACAAGTGTGGGCTGTATATAGAAAAGGCAAAAATGTTGATGTATGTGTAGAAAACTAGGGTGTATGATTTTATGTTTTTTAGAACAAAGATTCTTTTATTACCAATGTATCTAATAGATCATACATGTAATCAATGAGTATTTAAATACTGTAAGAATATCCTTTTGTCTGTAATGTTGCGAGATGCATGGAAGGGTCTGACTGGTTGGGTGTCGTAGCGCTGAGGTGCTACCCGGAACGCGCACTACCGCATAAAAAATGAAGGAGGCCAAGCCGACTTCGCCATGGGAGAGGCGACACAGCCGTGGCACTCCCCACTGCACTGTCGGTCGGGGTACACTCCACGCGCCCGCTACAGCAGGTCAACGGCCTGGGACGACACGCACCTACTACTGGCTGCCATTCATAAGTTCCACCACCCTTACGACTGGGGAAAGTATCCCACGGAGGCAACAGCGGGTGGTTTCTTCTGCTCAGCGGCTCGCGCGGCCGCGGCGGCGCCACGGCAGAATGAACGACGCGTGGCAGAATCCGGCGGGCATTTTTTACCAGCATCTATTAACTAGTACTGGACTGTGGAGCCATGAAACAAGATGACTGCTCGTATGTCTCCATAAGGTGGAAAGTGAAGGACTGGTGTTCCCACGTTGTGAGTGGTGGAAAAGACTTTGTCTTTAGCAGACAGGACGATTGTTCTGTTTTGTCTTGACCACTGAACGGTGGGTTCCATAAACTTTTGGCAGTGACTTGTTAAGTGTGCTTTGTGAATTGCATGTGGGACGCTTGGTATACTTAAAGAGGACAGTTATCGTTTGGTGACTAATTATTGTATGAACACAAGAAACTAAAGTGGGACATTGACATTTGCATTTGTAGTAGGAGACATTTCTTTAATTGGTGCGGGAATAAGTGCTGTTTGTTGGAACTTACGACTTTTAATTACACCATGAACTGAAAGGACAGAACCGTGGGTAATAGTAGTTGTAGGGCCATTTCTGGACGACCAGATTCGTGTGGATGGTACTCTGAGAGTGACTATGACATTTGTGTTTAATGTGAAATACAGTTTACTGTTCAGTGCGTGTTCAACATGCCGATTTGAGTGACTTAAAGACTTTCGTCCAGGTAACCATGGGAGAGCTTTGAAACTGAGACAGTGTTTCTGGGGAACCTGTCAGCAACTTTCTTGACCCCAAGAAAATCACAGAATGAAATGATTCCGTGTGACTCGCAAGATAGGGAATAATGTATTTGTACTTGTAATTGTGTAAATTTTTTTAATATGTTTCATTCCTGCAGGGACAGCAAGTGTAATTGTATTTCATTAACATTTGTGTTTAGAATAGTTAGTTTTTTTTTTTTTTTTTTTTGGGCTACCAGTTCACATGGCACGTTTATTAGAAAATTTGGTACAATGATGCTTTAATTATTAGCCAGTGGCGTAATACTAACGTAGCGGCTCTTGTTGCATAGGTCAGTAAGGTTGTCACAGGGGACAAGAGTTTGCATTGCACAACAAATTTCGGAATTAATTGATGCATTTTGATGTCGTGGACAGTAATGATCTTGTTGATGTGTTGACTGAAGCCACTTATTTGCATTATCACAGTGATGATATTTCACATTAAAGTGTAACGAAGGCTAGTCAAAATGCAAGTTCTTGTCGTCTAAATGTGTAACAACAGAGAAATGGGCAGTAGAGTAAGATACAAGAGCTACTGGTGGAATCAAGCACTTATTGCTAACTATTTACAGCGTGGATTGATCAAAGTTGAAGGACTGACTAGCTCAGCAGCAGGTATTTGTTCTGGTGGACAAGGATAAGGTTAAAGTCACAGTCGAGTAGTGGTGGCAATTGCTTAAGTGATGATAGTTAATGAGGTATGACATGATGTCTTAGGTTGACTATATTACGTAACCAGTATGTAACTTGTGGTAAATTTCATTGTTTTTCTTCTCAGTTTTATTTCTCTAAAGGTTCGATGTATATTTTAGAGTACTGATATGGAGCCTGACTTCTATGTGTAACTAGTGTACGCAGTTTTTTTCTGTTGTTGATTTTGTTTTGTATTTAGACATTGCAGTGTAAAGTTTATTACAACACAATTTATGAATGTCAGATTACTTATTCTGTGTTTGGACGGTGAGCTAAATAAAATTTCATGAGTAAAATTAGTATTTTTTTTTATTTGTCACAGAATTAGTGAAGTTTGGATTACTCATAAAAATAACGAAGATCCCAGTAACTAAGCAAATTTTTATCTCAACATTATTTTTTATTTGTATGATGTAATGTTTTATTTGTCATGTGGATTGTTGTAAATTTGTATGTGTACGTTACTCCGGATTGTGGAGAGTACAATAATGGAACAACTGTGTCAATAATTTGGTAAAGTAACAGCATTTGGTCGACTATTTGAGGTCACCAGGGGCTAAGGTCTCCTCCTGGTAATTTTGATGACTTGCTACGTTTGTTCTAATACAGTTTTCTTAAAAAAAAATGTTCAGGACTACCCTCACATTGCAAGGATAGTACCGTGCCACTTATTTCTGCATGGGTAGCCGGTGGTGAAAGGGTACAGTACCGCCCGACATTGAAAATAGGTACAACATACTTCATTATTTTTGTCAGAACAACACATTTTTTCTAATAATAACTCAATTTCAAATAATACAGCGAAGCCGTATACCAGTGTGGGAAAGAATGACAATTTATTAATTTAACTGATCACATGTGCACTCCCACAAAATAAATCCCTACATCCAGTTTGGTGAGATCTGTGGAATGAATGAATTTATGGTCTTCTGCTAACCGCAGATAGTGAAAGTGAATATATGATCATCTTTGAGACGATCCTTTAGCCACCTTTGGTGGAACCAAAGAGATGAAACTTACCGGAGCTTTGAGCGCCTGAAATGTGGCTGACCAATACGGTAGCATGGTCTTCCCCCACCTCGACAGAGGTACGAGATGACCTGAAGAACGGCCATGTTTCAGCACTCTGCCGCTGGATCTTGTGCTGTTAAGACCTGTCTTGGGTGTGCTCCGTAAAGACAAAAGAGTGGAGACATGGTGTGCATGTGGAATATTTAAGAGTAGTTTGAAATAATAATTTCTCTATTTCAGGAACTTTTGTGGGGAGAATTAAATGTCAGGCAGGTAATATTAATGGGATTGTAGTAATCTTCGGAAGTGACCAACTGTGACAACGAAACCACGTGTAGCAATAAGTTGAAATACTTCCGTGTGCTTAAGTTAAGCTGAATTACTAGCGTGTGTACAATAAGTTGATATATTTAAGAAATAGCGTGTGTACCATAAGTTGAAATATTTAAGAAATGGCGTGTGCAGGACTTGAAATTAGAGACGAGTACTTCCACGTGGTGAATACTGTGTGAGTCTCAAACTGTGTATGAGACAAAAGATAAAGAGAAGTACTCGTCCATGGTATCAGTTGAGGACTCGCGTGTGTGATGAATACGTTCTTAATATTACTTTGCGTGATATGATTCCGTGTGACGCTAGATTCAAACTCTGAGAGAGAAGCAAGGTGAGTCCAGCAACGCCACTTGGCTTGCATTGCACAGGAACACGTGCATATATCTCCAGAGTTCATAGTAGGAAAGTAGAATTACGAAGTGGGGCAGTGTCGTGTGAAACTGGGATAAATACTAATTGAAGTGGAAAAGCTGAAAGTGATAGTGTTGTGACTATTTATTGTATTGTACTCCATGTTGTAGTGTGGTGTATGTCATGTAATTTAGGTATGTGTGTTTTGCATGGGAGAGTAGCAAGGTAGTTTCAAAAGATTAGTGGGTTATGCTTGTTCCTTCGGTACCGCTCGGTCTGGAGGAAAGTTTCGTGATGATGATTGTGAGAGTCGAAGTGTGAGGTATAATAGAAGATCCACCATCCTATCCAGAAAGTGCACAGTAGCGTTAAATAATTACGAGACCATAAGGTAGAGAATCACCAATGTAAAGCCATGCCCACTGGGCGGAATGTCTCATGTGTTATTGTTGTAGGTTATAGAATTTGTGTGTTTAGGTTATAGAATTTATCGGAATAAATAAGATAGTGAAAAGAAAAAGATTGGTGGACTTATCCTTCGAATTGTATGTTGTCATGATGTCCCGAATTTATAATGTGTGCGCCATTCATATTCAGTGCAGTGACCATGTATTGATAAAAGCCGTTAAATAAAAAAAAAAGAAAATGTGGTATTGGCAGTGCGTAGTAAATTACTGATAGTCAGAGTGCGTTTCCGTTGCGTATTATTCACACAGGAGGTTGATTAGTGGCTTAATTGTGAGTACGAGAGTTCATGTTACTTGATAAATAAGAATGAATCCACTCGCTTGGCAGACCACTCATCTTGCAGGCCTGACTGCTTGATGCCACAGTATGAGCAAGGCACGTGGGTGCCTCTCACGATGATAGTCCTATATTGCAGTGTTATTCGATTATTTTATCTATTAGTGCAAACAATGTGCTGTTTGCGTATGTGCTTGAACATTTAACAGGCTTTTCTTTTCTGCTATGTTTTCCAGTATGCGGTAATTTTCTTGCAGGAACGGGAAGTATGTTTTATTGTTGATTCTAATTATTTTCATGTCTTCTTCTCTACTGGTTGGTTTGTGATTATGTTCTCTTAGGTGTTCTGCAAATGTGGAGTGACATCTCCCACACCTCCAGGATCTTATTCCGTTTCTCTGCAATATCTTTTGAAGAGGAAGTAATAAAGTTCTGTTAAACATACAGTATACTGAAGTTTTTCTCAAGACCCGTTTCTACATTACTTTTTTTTAAGCCAATTGGTGCATGAGGTAAAGTGTCTGCAACAAGGATTATGAGTTATAGTTAAACGGGATTCTTGAAGATACAGTGCTCAACGTCTTAATCTGTCATGATTCAGGTTTGAAGGCACTGAAAATTGCAACTCACGATGATCTGTACAGACTTTAGTGTGTTTGCCAGACAAGAAAAAACAAAAATGTCCAAATACCCAAATGAGTGCTAGAGTTTTTAGTTCAGTTACTGAATAATTTCTTTCTGGTTTCGTTAGAAAACGGCTAGCAAAAGCTATGCTTCTTTGTACAGTGGTATCACTTTCCTGAAATTCAGGTAATAGATGCGTATCTAACCCAACTCTTGCAGAGACGTTTACCACACAAAAATCTTCTGATAGGTCTGGGTGCGCAAGAATTGGAGCCTTTTGAAGTATATCCCTTAGATTTAGAAACTCTACTTGCGCATGTTCATTCCAATGCCATACTGCGTTTTTATCTGTATGAGAACAAAGTTTTGGGATGGAAAGAATTTTCATACTCAAGAAGCGACAATAACAACTTATGAAACCAAGAATGCTACGAACTTCTCTTTTGGTGGTAGGAACTTCAATGGCTCTAACTGGATCAAGGTTTTCGGGATCAGGCTCTATCCCTCTAAACGAGATGATATGTCGTATAAACTTCACCTTAGTCCTGCCAAATACTGATTTTTCCAGATTGACAGTAATTCCTGATTCTTCAAAAATCTGTAACGGACAATTGATGTTATGGTTATGTTGCGACTAAGATTTTTCAGCTATGAGGATGTCATCAGCATATGAGATAATGAGTTGACTCATGTACTTGGTTAAGATAGAGTTTAAACTGCGAACGAAGCCGCCAGAAGAAATGTAGAGACTAAATGGTAATATGCGAAACTGATAGCATACTCCAAAACGGAGAAATGCAGTGTACTTTCTACACTCTGTTTGAAATTCTGTATGTCAGAAACTCGCACTCTAGTCGACCAAAGAATAACCTGAACACCATAACAATTCTGAAGTAATTAATCTAAGGTTTGGAGTCTGTCTCAGACACTCAGTCTTCAGGCCAAGAGTGGCCTACCGGGACCATCCGACCGCCGTGTCATCCTCAGTGGAGGATGCGGATAAGAGGGGCGTGTGGTCAGCACACCGCTCTCCCGGTCGTTATGATGGTACTCTCGACCGAAGCCGCTACTTTTCGGTTGAGTAGCTCCTCAATTGGCATCACGAGGCTGAGTGCAGCCCGGAAAATGGCAACAGCGCATGGCGGCCTGGATGATCACCCATCCAAGTACCGACCACGCCCGACAGCGCTTAACTGCGGACATCTCACGGGAACCGGTGTATCCACTGCGGCAAGGCCGTTGCCCCTATCTGTCTCAGACAATGATGTTAATTTCTCTTGAATATAATACGACTTATCGATCATTCCCTTTTCTCCACTATGCGCAGTGGGCTGTAGTTCTTGCATGACCTAACTGCCGTCCCTACATCTTGCTGTAACATGGACAGAACTTCAGCTTTCACTCACTTTCTGTGGTCTGCTGCTGCAGCGATCAGACAACTCGCTCCTCAAGCTATTAAGACTTTCAAAACGTATACGAAAGTCGAAAACTGTCTATGGTTTTCGTTTACCTCGAATTTCGTTAAACTATTAGAGAAGTAGTGGGATTATATGCTGAAAATTACCGTCACTGTTCCAAGTTCTCACGATGTTACTCCGCAGGCTTCACGAAAAAAATTCAAGAATATGAAGAATAATATACGCCAATGCTAATGAACAGCAACTGATGAAAGAAATGCAACTAATATTTTAACAGCGGTAATATTCAGTAAACACATCACTATGGAACAGGTTCAATCCGCGTGTGGAATCAGCCAAAGGTGCATACCGCGAATACTAAATCAAATCGAATTTCACCCTTTCCTCACTTCTGTCCATCAACAGCTTCATGGTAACGACTTTCATACGTGGTTATAGTTCTCACAATGGTGTCTACGAAAACTGCAAAGAGACGTAGTGTTTATAAGCAGCGGCTTGTTTACGTATGAAGCATCGTTTGGACACTATGGTAAAGTCAGTCTTCGCAATATGAACTACTGATCAGGTGAAAATCCGTCGACTGCCATAGAAGTGAAACTTCATGTGACTGCGTCTATGGTGTAATAAGTCAAAATGGAAACATGCAGTGTTGTCTGCCAGTAATCGCTTTAATGCATGTACCACTGGTCAATGTCAACACTTCAAGCACTTTGTATGACCGTCTTAATAATAGTAAACACATCAGATGTACCTGAATTATATGTTGCTTTACATTTGGCACAGTTTCCTACATGTTTGTGGGATCTCTTCTGATGGCGGAACAGTGGTTTGTGGTTCTGTTATCTGGTTGCTATTTGATCAAGTTATGTCGTGAAATCCTCTTCGTAGCTCATTCCAATGCCACAGAAAAAAATATACAGCTCTATATTTTTAAAAACCAGCTTCTTATTTCGACAAGTGAAACGTTAAAAATTACTTGAATAGTCAGACATTAGACACATTGTCCACTATACCTTACCTAAAGCCCCATCACGATTTATATACTCGTTGTGTTTGTATTTAGGCTGACCTGTCTTCGCCGTCTCATTCTGTATATACCGTACACTGACGCGCGCAGAAAAACTTTGGCCCGTGAATTGTAAATTTTTAAATTCCAGCCGCGGCCAGGCAGTAGAGGTCAGCACGGGCGACGTGCTAATTATGTAAACCGCCGTGCAGTATTGTTGACATTACGTCAAATATTCCAGCCAGACTGGGTTGCTACGTCAGTCACGGCTGAGCGCATAGAACCACAAACGCTGCAATACAATGTGACCAAGGGTTAAGTAACATTTTGTTGTTCAGGACACTAGCGTGCTACCAGGACTCTCAGACGCTGCAAAATTTAGCCAAGGCTAGCAACCCGTGCTAGGGCATTGGGGACCTCGGGAAAGCTGACGAGACAAATGTATGGCAAACATTCTCATCCCCCTCCAGTAGGAATACGTCAGAAACACAGTGACATAACGCATCCAATCGTGCCTCCATTATGTCTGTGTCTTGAACCGGAGAGAAAGACAGGCTTTTGAGTTTCAGAAAAACTACGGTTGCGATAGGTTGATAGAGACCGCTGGTAACCTGTCCGCTGATTAACTTATCGAGTTCCGGCAAGAGGTGCGCCATATACGGGCGTGGCAGCTTCGAGTCTTGGAGAATCTTACCGATGCTCTGAGCTGGTGTCCGGCCAGCCTCCGCCCTCTAAGGAACTTCTACCGACGGACTGCAAGCTGTTTACTATCCAGCTTGGAGAGGCACTCACCTCGCGGTCTCCTAATAACATGGACGTCATCGGCAACCGACCCGGTTTACCCCTGTGGGGTGACCTGGGCACTGTTGCTCAACATCAGGACATCTAGTGTCAGCTATCGGACCGACAGGGACAGGGAGTACTCGCGGAGGTGCCTAGCCTACATCAGTCAGGAGGGCCTGGTGGCCCGAGCTTGATATTCTTCCGCTGGTGACCCATACGGGCAACGGCAGTTGCTGCACGCGACTCAGCACAACGGACGTCACCGGCGTGATTATGGCGTCAGTACAGTCATCAATCAGACGTGTTTGCCTGCGCACAGTGCGCCACTGAGGCGGCACAATGTGCTGCATAGAGCTCCTTGAATGAGAGTCTGCCAATACTACCACCGTTTAGCGGCACACCCCGTGTGAATCTGCCCTCTCCAACATTTCTCTCGCACATTCTCAAGCGTAACGACCCATAATAGGGCGGCTCGTTGCAGTACTTAGGACTGTAACAAAACAAGAGCCTCCCTAATTTCTACTACAAATGACCGCATCCATGTACAAAAAATCTCTGTATCTAAAAGGCAGTGTCCTGATCCACTGATTGTCTCAGCATCGCCCAGACCAAACCGCTAAGGATAGAATAAATTTTGAGAAGGTGCGGATCTTATGTTATAGGTGTCGTTTAAGAAAGGCTTTTTCGAAATTACGAATCTAAAGGGGTGAAATATGGAATGAAGGATTTTTTTGAGAAACGTGGCTGTTAAGTGTGTTTTGAAGGTATACTTACAAAAATTGGGATTTGGTTTCCCAGTCAGAAATAAAGAAACACGTGCTTCAGCAATTTTGGAATTTTAACCCTACATTGGTGAAATAGGGGGTAAACAAATCATTATTAAAGAACTAAATCAGTACTTTTAAACCTACATCTACTCTGAAGAGCCAAAGAAACTGGTACACCTGCCTAATATCGTGTAGAGCCCCCGCGAGCACGCAGAAGTGCTGCAACACGACGTGGCCTCGACTCGATTAATGTCTGAAGTATTGCTGGAGGAATCGACACCATGAATCTTGCAGGGTTCTCCACAAAACCCTAAGACTACGAGGAGAGGAGATCTCTTCTGAAGAGATATGCTCAATAATGTTCATGTCCGGGAGTTTGGTGGCCAGCGGAAGTGTTTAAACTCAGAAGAGTGCTCCTGGAGCCACTCTGCAGCAATTCTGGACGTCTAAAGTGTAGCGTTGTCTTGCTGGAATCCCCCAAGTCCGTCGGAATGCACAATGGATATGACTCGATGCAGGTGATCAGACCGGATGCCTACGTACGTGCCGGCCGATGTGGCCGAGTGGTTCTAGGCGCTTCAGTCTGGAACCGCGCTGCTGCTACGGTCGCAGGTTCGAATCCTGCCTCGGGCATGGATGTGTGTCATGTACTGAGACTAGTTAGGTTTAAGTAGTTCTAAGTTCTGGGGGACTGATGACCTTAGATGTTAAGTCCCATAGTGCTTAGAGCCATTTGAACCTACGTACGTGTCAGTTGTCAGAGTCGTATCCAGACGTATCAGGGGTCCCTCATCTCTCCAATTGAACATGCTCAACACCATTACACAGCCTCCACCAGTCTGAATAGTTCCCTGCTGACTTTCAGTGTCCACGGATTCATGAGGTTGCCTCCATACCCGTACACGTCCATCCGCGCGACACAATTTGAAACGAAACTCATCCGACCAGGCAACACGTTTCCATTCGCCATCAGTCCAGTGTCCGTGTTGACGGGCCCACGCGAAGCGTAAAGCTTTGTGTCGTGCAGTCATCGAGGATACACGAGGGAGCCTTCGGCTCCGAAAGCTCATATCGATGATGTTTCGTTGAATGGTTCGCACGCTGACGCCTGTTGTTGGCCTAGCACTGAAATCAGCAGGAATTTGCGGAAGGGTTATACTTCAGTCACGTTGAACGATTTTCTTCAGTCGCCGTTGGTCCCGTTCTGGCAGGATCCTTTTCCAGGCGCAGCGATGTCGGAGATTTGATGTTTTACCAGACTTCTGATATTCACGGTACACTCGTGAGATGTTCGTATTGGAAAATCCCCACTTCATCGCAACCTTGGAGATGCTGTGTCCCATGGCTCGAGAGTAGACTATACCACCACGTACAAAGTCATTTAAAACTTGATAACCTACCACTGTAGCTGCAGTAACCAATCTGATGACTGCGCCAGACACTTGTTATATTATATAGGCGTTGCCGACCGCAGCGCAGCGTTCTGTCTTGTTTACATATCTCTGTATTTGAATACGTTTGCGTGTATCAGTTTCTTTGGCGCTTCATTGTATGAGCACTGCTATTTGCATTCTCCTTTACAAATACAAAAATGAGTGTTTCAGTGATTTTGGAACTGAACCACTAAGGGGGTAAAATATGGGATGAGAGTTTTTATGAAAATATTTTATTATAGAAGCATTTTTAAAGCTAAATCTATGAAAATTTATATTTGCCTTTTCAGTTAGAAATAAAACATAAGTGTGTCACTGTTTTTGGAATTTCAACCTCTTTGCGAGTGGAACGTGGTATGACAGTTTTAAGGAAACATTTCACTGTGCAAGCATTTCCGAGGCAAAATCTATTAAAATTTGTATTTGTCTTCTTTATTAGAAATAAAGCAAATGCATGCCACTGTTTTTGGACATTCAACCTTTAAGTGTGTGAAGTAGGGGATGAAATGTTGAAAGGGTACAGTACCGCCCGACTTTGAAAATAGGTACAACATACTTCATTATTCGTGTCTGAACAACATACTTTTTCTAATAATAACTCAATTTCAATTAATACAGTGAAGCCGGATACCAGTGTGGGAAAGAATGACAATTTATATATTTAATTGATCACATGTGCACTCCCACAAAATAAATCCCTACATCCAGTTTGGTGAGATCTGTGAAATGAATGAATGTATGGTCGTCTGCTAACCGCAGATAGTGAATGTGAATATATGATCATCTTTGAGTCGATCCTTTGGCCACCTTTGGTGGGACCAAAGAGATGAAATTTGCCTGAGCATTGAGCGCCTGAAATGTGGCTGACCAATACGATAGCAGGAAAGGAAAATGTGATGTCTGGTGAGTAAGAGTCGTAGAGTAATGTGATCAATGCATACACTCCTGTAAAGGGGATGCTACCGATCCATAACTAACACATTGTTGTGCTTTATTGTTTGATTTGGATGAACCTCGATGGCATGTCAGGATCTGACATCATGTGGATGGTTCATACATGCCCTAGAAATGTTGTTTATATAATAAAAAGGTAAAATATACAAAAGAGATACTAATTTCTGTCTGTCACAAGCACAAAGGTGCATTGTATGTTGTAGATGTAGAGTCATCAGTTTCTAAAATGTTTATTGTGTTAGGAAGTTAAAGTAGTTAACTATTTAACAACATGTGATAGGTAATTGAGCTGTGTAGATTATTTCTTATTTTTTTGTTAGAACACTTTCAAGGGGTATTAATTTCAGTCTGTCACAAGCACAAAGGTTCACTGTATATTGTAGTTTTAGAATCAACAGTTTCTAATATTTTCACTGTGATAGGATGTTAGAGTAGTCTACTATTTGATATTGTAATTATGAGCTGTATAGATTGTTTCTTATTCCTTTTTTTTTTTTTACACTTTCACGTTCTGTATGAGGGACGACAGGTACAATCAATAGCACAAGTCTGGGCTGTATATAGAAAACGCATAAATGTTGATGTTGTATGTGTAGAAAACTAGGGTGTATGATTTTATGTTTTTTAGAACAAAGATTCTTTTATTACCAACGTATCTAATAGATCATACATGTAATCAATGAGTATTTAAATACTGTAAGAATATTCTTTTGTCTGTAATGTTGCGAGATGCACGGAAGGGTCTGACTGATTGGGTGTCGTAGCACAGAGGTGCTCATGCAGAACGCGCCCGTACCTGCATAAGAAGGCCATAGGAGAGGCGACAGAGCCGCGGCACTTCCCACTCCACTGCCGGTCGAGGTACACTCCACGCGCCCGCTACAGCGGGTCAATGGCCTGGGGCGACACGCACGTACCACTGGCCATTCATAAGTTCCGCCACCCTTACGACTGGGGAAAGTATCCCGCGGAGGCAACAGCGGGTGATTTCTTCTGCTCAATGGCTCACACGGTGGCACGACGGCAGAATGAACGACGCACGGCAGAGTCTGGCGGGCATTTTTTAACAGCAACTATTAACTAGTACTGGACTGTGGAGCCGTGAAACAAGATGACTGCTCGTATGTCTCCATAAGGTGGAAAGTGAAGGACTGGTGTTTCCACGTTGTGAGTGGTGGAAAAGATTTTGTCTTTAGCAGACAGGACGATTGTTTTGTTTTTTCTTGACCACTGAACTGTGGGATCCATAAACTTTTGGCAGTGACTTGTTAAGTGTGCTTTGTGAATTACATGTGGGACGCTTGGTATACTTAAAGAGGACAGTTGTCGTTTGGTGACTAATTAGTGTATGAACACAAGAAACTAAAGTGGGACATTGACATTTGCATTTGTAGTAGGAGACATTTTTTTAATTGGCGTGGGCATAAGTGCTGTTTGTTGGAACTTACGACTTTTAATTACACCATGAACTGAAAGGACAGAACCATGGGTAATAGTAGTTGTAGGGCCATTTCTGGACGACCAGATTCGTGTGGGTGGTACTCTGAGAGTGACTATGACATTTGTGTTTAATGAGTTAAAAATGCCGATTTGAGTGACTTTCGTCCGGGTAACCATGGGAGAGCTTTGACACCAAGACAGTGTTTCTAGGGAACCTGTCAGCAACTTTCTTTGACCCCCAAGAAAATCACAGAATGAACTGATTCCGTGTGACTCGCAAGATAGGGCATAATGTATTTGTGCTTGTAATTGTGTAAATTTTTTTTATGTGTTTCATTCCTGAAGGGACAGCAAGTGAAATTGTATTTCATTAACATTTGTGTTTAGAATAGTTAGTGCTTTTTTTTGTTTGTTCTGGGTTACATTTTCACGTAGCTTGTTTATTAGAATATTTGGTACAATGATGCTTTAATTATTAGCCAGTGGCGTAATACTAACGTAGCGGCTCCTGTTGCATAGGTCAGTAAGGTTGTCACAGGGGACAAGAGTTTGCATTGCACAACAAATATCGGAATTAACTGATGCATTTTGATGTCGTGGACAGTAATGATCTTGTTGGTGTGTTGACTGAAGCCACTTATTTGCATTATCACAGTGGTGATGTTTCACATTCAAGTGTAACGAAGGCTAGTCGAAATGCAAGTTCTTGTCGTCTAAATGTATAACAACAGAGAAATGAGCAGTAGAGTAAGATACGAAAGCTACTGGTGGATTCAAGCACTTAATGCTAACTATTTATTACGTGTGTTGATCAAAGTTGATGGTCTCACTAACTCAGCAGCATGTATTTGTACTGGTGGACAAGGATAAGGTTAAACTCACAGTCGAATAGTGGTGGCAACTGCTTAAGTGATGATAGTTAATGAGGTATGACATGATGTCTTAGGTTGACTATATTACGTAACCAGTATGTAACTTGTGGTATATATCATTGTTTTTCTTCTCAGTTTTATTTCCCTGTTCGGTTGATGTATATTTTAGAGTAATGGTATGGAGCCTGACATTATACATGGAACTAGTGTACGCAATTTTTTCTTTTGTTGATTTTGTGTTGTATTTAGACATTGCCGTGTAAAAGATTATTACAACACAATTTATGAATGTCAGATTACTTGTTCTGTGTTTCGACGGTGAGTTATTTAAAATTACATGAGTACAATTAGTATTTTTTTTATTTTTCATAGAATTAGTGAAGTTTGGTTTACTCATAAAAATAACGAAGATCCCAGTAACTGAGCAAATTTTTATCTCAACATTATATTTTATTTGTATGATGTAATGTTTTATTTGTCATGTGGATCGTTGTAAATTTGTATGTGTACGTTACTCCGAAATGTGGAGAGTACAATAATGCAACAACTGTGTCAATAATTTGGTAAACTAACAGCATTTGGTTGTCTATTTGAGGTCACCAGGGGCTAACGTCTCCTCCTGGTTATTTTGATGACTTGCTACGTTTCTTCTAATACAGCTTTCTTAAAAAAACGTTCGGAACTACCCTCGCATTGCAAGGATAGTACCGTGACATTTTTTTTTGCGTGGGCAGCCGTTGGTGAAAGGGTACAGTACCGCCCGACATTGAAAATAGGTACAACATACATCATTATTCTTGTCTGAACAACATACTTTTTCTAATAATAACTCAATTTCAATTAATACAGCGAAGCCGGATACCAGTGTGGGAAAGAATGACAATTTATTTATTTAATTGATCACATGTGCACTTCCACAAAATAAATCCCTACATCCAGTTTGGTGAGATCTGTGAAATGAATGAATGTATCGTCATCTGCTAAACCGCAGATACTGAATGTGAATATATGATCATCTTTGAGACGGTCCTTTGGCCACCTTTGGTGGGACCAAAGAGATGAAATTTACCTGAGCTTTGAGCGCCTGAAATGTGGCTGACCAGTACGGTAGCAAGGTGCTCCCCCACTTCGACAGAGGTGCGAGAGGACCTGAAGAACGGCCATGTTTCAGCACTCTGCCGCTGGATCTTGTGCTGTTAAGACCTGTCTTGGGTGTGCTCCGTAAAGACAAAAGAGTGGAGACATGGTATGCATGTGGAATATTTAACAGTAGTTTGAAATAATAATTTCTCTATTTCAGGAACTTTTGTGGGGAGAATTAAATGTCAGGCAGGTAATATTAAGGGGATCATAGTAATCTTCGGAAGTGACCAACGGTCACAATGAAACCACGTGTAGCAATAAGTTGAAATGCTTCCGTGTGCTTAATTTAAGCTGAATTACTAGCGTGTGTACTATAAGTTGAAATATTTAAGAAATAGCGTGTGCAGGACTTGAAATTAGTGGCGAGTGCTTCCACATGGTGAGTACTGTGTGAGTCTCAATATGTATATGAGGCAAAGGATAAAGAGAAGTACTCGTCCATGGTATCAGTTGAGGACTCACGTGTGTGATGAATATGTTCTTAATATTACTTTGCGTGATATGATTCCGTGTGACGCTAGATTCAAACTCTGAGAGAGAGGCAAGGTGAGTCGGCCGTCTATCCAGCAACGCCACTTGGCTTGGATTGCACAGGAAGACGTGCATATATCTCCAGAGTTCATAGTAGGAAAGTAGAATTACAAAGTGGGGCAGTGTCGTGTGAAACTGGGATAAGTACTAATTGAAATGGGAAAGCTGAAAGTGATAGTGTTGTGACTATTTCTTGTATTGTACTCCATGTTGTAATGTGGTGTATGTCATGTAATTTGGGTATGTGTGGTTTGCATGGGAGAGTAGCAAGGTAGTTTCGAAAGATTAGTGGGTTATGCTTGCTCCTTCGGTACCGTTCGGTCTGGAGGAAAGTTTCGTGATGATGATTGTGAGAGTCGAAGTGTGAGGTATTATAAAAGATCTACCAACCTATCCAGAAAGTGCACTGCAGCGTTAAATACACTCCTGGAAATTGAAATACGAACACCGTGAATTCATTGTCCCAGGAAGGGGAAACTTTATTGACACATTCCTGGGGTCAGATACATCACATGATCACACTGACAGAACCACAGGCACATAGACACAGGCAACAGAGCATGCACAATGTCGGCTCTAGTACAGTGTATATCCACCTTTCGCAGCAATGCAGGCTGCTATTCTCCCATGGAGACGATCGTAGAGATGCTGGATGTAGTCCTGTGGAACGGCTTGCCATGCCATTTCCACCTGGCGCCTCAGTTGGACCAGCGTTCGTGCTGGACGTGCAGACCGCGTGAGACGACGCTTCATCCAGTCCCAAACATGCTCAATGGGGGACAGATCCGGAGATCTTGCTGGCCAGGGTAGTTGACTTACACCTTCTAGAGCACGTTGGGTGGCACGGGATACATGCGGACGTGCATTGTCCTGTTGGAACAGTAAGTTCCCTTGCCGGTCTAGGAATGGTAGAACGATGGGTTCGATGACGGTTTGGATGTACCGTGCACTATTCAGTGTCCCCTCGACGATCACCAGTGGTGTACGGCCAGTGTAGTAGATCGCTCCCCACACCATGATGCCGGGTGTTGGCCCTGTGTGCCTCGGTCGTATGCAGTCCTGATTGTGGCGCTCACCTGCACGGCGCCAAACACGCATACGACCATCATTGGCACCAAGGCAGAAGCGACTCTCATCGCTGAAGATGACACGTCTCCATTCGTCCCTCCATTCACGCCTGTCGCGACACCACTGGATGCGGGCTGCACGATGTTGGGGCGTGAGCGGAAGACGGCCTAACGGTGTGCGGGACCGTAGCCCAGCTTCATGGAGACGGTTGCGAATGGTCCTCGCCGATACCCCAGGAGCAACAGTGTCCCTAATTTGCTGGGAAGTGGCGGTGCGGTCCCCTACGGCACTGCGTAGGATCCTACGGTCTTGGCGTGCATCCGTGCGTCGCTGCGGTCCGGTCCCAGGTCGACGGGCACGTGCACCTTCCGCCGACCACTGGCGACAACATCGATGTACTGTGGAGACCTCACGCCCCACGTGTTGAGCAATTCGGCGGTACGTCCACCCGGCCTCCCGCATGCCCACTATACGCCCTCGCTCAAAGTCCGTCAACTGCACATACGGTTCACGTCCACGCTGTCGCGGCATGCTACCAGTGTTAAAGACTGCGATGGAGCTCCGTATGCCACGGCAAACTGGCTGACACTGACGGCGGCGGTGCACAAATGCTGCGCAGCTAGCGCCATTCGACGGCCAACACCGCGGTTCCTGGTGTGTCCGCTGTGCCGTGCGTGTGATCATTGCTTGTACAGCCCTCTCGCAGTGTCCGGAGCAAGTATGGTGGGTCTGACACACCGGTGTCAATGTGTTCTTTTTTCCATTTCCAGGAGTGTAATTACGAGACCATAAGGTAGAGAATCACCAATGTAAAGCCATGCCCACTGGGCGGAATTTCTCATGTGTTATTGTTGTAGGTTATAGAATTTGTGTGTTTAGGTTATAGAATTTATCGGAATAAATAAGATAGTGAAAAGAAAAAGATTGGTGGACTTTTTCTTCGAATTGTATGTTGTCATGATGTCCCGAATTTATAATGTGTGCGCCATTCATATTCAGTGCGGTGGCCACGTGTTGAGAAAAGCCGTTAAATAAAAGAAAAAAGAAAATGTGGTATTGCCAGTGCGTAGTGAACAGCCAGAGTTCTGTAAATCACTGATAGTCAGATGTGCGTTTCCGTTGCGTATTATTCATACAGGAGGTTGACTAGTGACTTAATTTGAGTACGAGAGTTCATGTTACTCGATAAATAAGAATGAATCCACTCGCATGGCAGACCACTCATCTTGCAGGCCTGACTGCTTGATGCCACAGTATGAGTAAGGCACGTGGGTGCCTCTCAATGTCTTATACAAATCTTTCATCGTCAAAGATTTTTAAAGCTAAATCTTTGAAAACTTTGGCGACTCAGTTTGAGATGAAAAAAAAACCTGTTTCACTGTTTTTCGAAATTCAACCACTAAGGGGTTGAAATACGATCAGACTGATTTCCTGACTCATAATCCCCCAGCCCAGACCGCTATGGATAGAAACATAAAATTTGGTGAGGGTTTGCATCTTATACTGTAGGTATCGTTTAAAATGCGGGAGTACGTTTAATAATGGATAAAAAATTAGGAGTGCTGGTAAGCTACCACAAACAGCATAGTGAACGCATTATTGTGGCCAAGACAGACACGAAGCCGACGCCTAAGACGGTAGTACAAGTTTATAGGAGAACTAGCTCTGCAGATGATGAAGAAATTAATGAAATGTGTGATGAGATAAAAGAAATTATTCAGGTAGTGAAGGGAGACGACAATTTAATAGTCATGGGTTAGTGCCCCCCCCCCCCCCCCCCCCCTCCCATGAACCATGGACCTTGTCGTTGGTGGGGAGGCTTGCGTGCCTCAGCGATGCAGATAGCCTTGCCGTAGGTGCAACCACAACGGAGGGGTATATGTTGAGAGACCAGACAAGCGTGTGGTTCCTGAAGTGGGGCGTTAGCCTTTTCAGTAGTTGCAGGGGCAACAGTCTGGATGATTGACTGATCTGGCCTTGTAACACTAACCAAAACGGTACTGCTGTGCTGGTACTGCGAACGGCTTAAAGCAAGGGGAAACTACGGCCGTAATTTTTCCCGAAGGCATGCAGCTTTTCTGTATGATTAAATGATGATGGCGTCGTCTTGGGTAAAATATTCCAGAGGTAAAATAGTCCCCCATTCGGATCTCCGGGCGAGGACTACTCAAGAGGATGTCGTTATCAGGAGAAAGAAAACTGGCATTCTACGGATCAGAGCGTGGAATGTCAGATCCCTTAATCGGGCAGGTAGGTTAGAAAATTTAAAAAGGGAAATGGATAGGTTAAAGTTAGATATAGTGGGAATTAGTGAAGTTCGGTGGCAGGGGGAACAAGACTTTTGGTCAGACGAATACAGGGTTATAAATACAAAGTCAAATAGGGGTAATGCAGGAGTAGGATTAATAATGAAAAAAAATAGGAAACCGAGTGAGGTGGCGCAGTGGTTAGCACACTGGACTCGCATTCGGGAGGACGACGGTTCAATCCCGCGTCCGGCCATCCTGATTTAGGTTTTCCGTGATTTCCCTAAATCGATCCAAGCAAATGCCGGGATGGTACCTTTGAAAGGGCACGGCCGACTTCCTTCCCCATCCTTCCCTCATCCGATGAGACCGATGACCTCGCTGTTTGGTCTCTTCTCTCCAAACAAACAACAACAACAAAAAATAGGAATGCGGTTAAGCTACTACAAACAGCATAGTAAACGCATTATTGTGGCCGAGATAGATACGAAGCCCACGCCTATTACAGTAGTACAAGTTTATATGCCAACTAGCTCTGCGGATGACGAAGAAATTGAGGAAATGTATGATGAAATAAAAGAAATTATTCAGATAGTGAAGGGTAACGAAAATTTAATAGTCATGGGTGACTGGAATTCGGTAGTACGAAAAGGGAGAGAAGGAAACGTAGTAGGTGAATATGGATTGGAGCTAAGAAATGAAACAGGAAGCCGCCTGGTAGAATTTTGCACAGAGCATAACTTAATCATAGCTAACACTTGGTTCAAGAATCATAAAAGAAGGCCATATACATGGAAGAAGCCTGGAGATACTGATAGGTTTCAGATAGATTATATTATGGTAAGACAGAGATTTAGGAACCAGGTTTTAAATTGTAAGACATTTCCAGGGGCAGATGTGGACTCTGACCACAATCTATTGGTTATGAACTATAGATTAAAACTGAAGAAACTGCAAAAAGGTGGGAATTTAAGGAGATGGGACCTGGATAAACTGAAAGAACCAGAGGTTGTACAGAGTTTCAGGGAGGGCATAAGGGAACAATTGACAGGAATGGGGGAAAGAAATACTGTAGAAGAAGAATGGGTAGCTTTAAGGGATGAAATAGTGAAGGCAGCAGAGAATCAAATAGGTAAAAAGACGAGGGCTAGTAGAAACCCTTGGGTAACAGAAGAAATATTGAATTGAGTTTATAAAAGGAGAAAATATAAAAATGCAGTAAATGAAGCATGCAAAAAGGCATACAAACGTCTCAAAAATGAGATAGACAGGAAGTGCAAAATTGCTATGCAGAGATGGCTAGAGGACAAATGTAAGGATGTAGAGGCTTATCTCACTAGGGGTAAAATAGATACTGCCTACAGGAAAATTAAAGAGACCTTTGGAGAATAGAGAACCACTTGTATGAATATCAAGAACTCAGATGAAAACCCAGTTCTAAGTAAAGAATGGAAAGCAGAAAGGTGGGAGGAGTATATAGAGGGTCTATACAAGGGCGATGTACTTGAGGACAATATTATGGAAGAGGATGTAGATGAAGATGAAATTGGAGATACGATACTACGTGAAGAGTTTGACAGAGCACTGAAAGACCTGAGTCGAAACAAGGACCCAGGAGTAGATGACATTCCATTAGAACTACTGACGGCCTTGGGAGAGCCAGTCCTGACAAAACTCTACCATCTGGTGAGCAAGATGTATGAGACAGGCGAAATACCCACAGACTTCAAGAAAAATATAATAATTCCAATACCAAAGAAAGCAGGTGTTGACAGATGTGAAAACTACCGAACAAGTCACAGCTGCAAAATACTAACACGAATTCTTTACAGACGAATGGAAAAACTGGTAGAAGCCGACCTCGGGGAAGATCAGTTTGGATTCCGTAGAAATACTTAAACACGTGAGGCAATTCTGACCTAACGACTTATCTTAGGAAAAAGATTAAGGAAAGATAAACATACGTTTCTAGTATTTGTAGAGTGAATATATTTCAAATTCTAAATGTGGCAGGGATAAAATACAGGGAGCGAAAGGCTATTTACAATTTGTACAGAAACATGAAAGGGAAGCAGTGGTTGGGAAGGGAGTGAGACAGGGTTGTAGCCTCTCCCCTATGTTATTCAATCCGTATATTGAGCAAGCAGTAAAGGAAACAAATGAAAAATTCTGAGTAGGTATTAAAATCCATGAAGGAGAAATAAAAACTTTTGACGTTCGCCGATGACATTGTAATTCTGTCAGAGACAACAAAGGACTTGGGAGACCAGTTGAACGGAATGGACAGTGTCTTGAAAGGAGGATATAAGATAAACATCAACAAAAGCAAAACGAGGATAATGGATTTCAATGTAATTAAGTCGGGTGATGCTGAGGGAATTAGATTAGGAAATGAGACACTTAATGTAGTAAAGAAGTTTTGCTATTTGGGGAGCAAAGTATGTGATGATGGTCGAAGTAGAGAAGATATAAAATGTAGACTGGCAATGGCAAGGCAAGCGTTTCTGAAGAAGAGAAATTTGTTAACATCGAATATCGATTTAATTGTCAGGAAATCGTTTCTGAAAGTATTTGTATGGATTGTAGCCATGTACCTGTATGGGAGTGAAACATGGACGATAAATAGTTAGGACAAGGAGAGAATAGAAGCTTTCGAAATGTAGTGCTACAGAAGAATGCTGAAGATTAGATGGGTAGAACACATAACTAATGAGGAGGTATTGAATAGAATTGGAGAGAAGAGGAGTTTGTGGCACAACTTGACAAGAAGAAGTGACCGGTTGGTAGGAAATGTTCTGAGGCATCAAGGGATCACCAATTTAGAATAGGAGGGCAGCGTGGAGGGTAAAAATCGTAGAGGGAGACCAAGAGATGAATACACTAAGCAGATTCAGAAGGATGTAGGCTGCAGTACGTACTGGGAGATGAAGAATCTTGCACAGGATAGAGTAGCATGGAGAGCAGCATCAAACCAGTCTCAAGAGTGAAGACCAAAACAACAACAACATCGTTTAAAAAAGGACTGTCTGGAATTCCACTATTCCATTCGTAAAGGGGAGGTGGGCGGCGGGATATAGTGGATGAAAGGCCTTTTGAAAGTATTTTTGAAACTAGAACTACGCAAACTCGTATTCGGTTTCTCAGTCAGAAAATAAAAAAAATACGTTTTTACACCTTTTTAAGGGGATAAAATAGAGGATGAGTGTCTTTTTTGAATAAAGTTATTGTTAAAGAACTACTGAAAAATTTTTAAGAGTACATACATAACGAACGGTATTTAACTTCTCAGTTAGAAATAAAAAAAGAATGTGTGTCAGTGTTTCTGGAAACTCAACCCCTAAGGGAGTGCCACAATGTATAAACATTTTTAAGAAAATATTTCGTTACATTAAACTTTTTTTAAAGAGAAAGTTTTGAAAATTGGTATTTTACCTCTTGGTTAGATATAAGGAAATATTTGTTAGGGAATGAAAGTAGCTATGGAGATACGTCCACAGGAATTAAGGTATGATTAACAAAAACTTAGGACTCCAGCTACCATAGTGGCTTTTTGGTCAGAAGTGCATTCGGAAAAGACCATGCTTATATGGCCTTAATTACTGTGAAATGTTAGAAGGTGTTGCAGTTAGTTAACAACGTACAAATTCTATTAAATAAAAACAAAAAACGTCTCTGCAAGACATAAAGTCTAAGCAATCGAAGTAGAGGGTGCTAAGTTAGTTAACAATAAAATTAATTTATTGTTCAAACTGATAGTAATACACTCCTGGAAATGGAAAAAAGAACACATTGACACCGGTGTGTCAGACCCACCATACTTGCTCCGGACACTGCGAGAGGGCTGTACAAGCAATGATCACACGCACGGCACAGCGGACACACCAGGAACCGCGGTGTTGGCCGTCGAATGGCGCTAGCTGCGCAGCATTTGTGCACCGCCGCCGTCAGTGTCAGCCAGTTTGCCGTGGCATACGGAGCTCCATCGCAGTCTTTAACACTGGTAGCATGCCGCGACAGCGTGGACGTGAACCGTATGTGCAGTTGACGGACTTTGAGCGAGGTCGTATAGTGGGCATGCGGGAGGCCGGGTGGACGTACCGCCGAATTGCTCAACACGTGGGGCGTGAGGTCTCCACAGTACATCGATGTTGTCGCCAGTGGTCGGCGGAAGGTGCACGTGCCCGTCGACCTGGGACCGGACCGCAGCGACGCACGGATGCACGCCAAGACCGTAAGATCCTACGCAGTGCCGTAGGGGACCGCACCGCCACTTCCCAGCAAATTAGGGACACTGTTGCTCCTGGGGTATCGCCGAGGACCATTCGCAACCGTCTCCATGAAGCTGGGCTACGGTCCCGCACACCGTTAGGCCGTCTTCCGCTCACGCCCCAACATCGTGCAGCCCGCCTCCAGTGGTGTCGCGACAGGCGTGAATGGAGGGACGAATGGAGACGTGTCGTCTTCAGCGATGAGAGTCGCTTCTGCCTTGGTGCCAATGATGGTCGTATGCGTGTTTGGCGCCGTGCAGGTGAGCGCCACAATCAGGACTGCATACGACCGAGGCACACAGGGCCAACACCCGGCATCATGGTGTGGGGAGCGATCTCCTACACTGGCCGTACACCACTGGTGATCGTCAGGGGACACTGAATAGTGCACGGTACATCCAAACCGTCATCGAACCCATCGTTCTACCATTCCTAGACGGGAAGGGAACTTGCTGTTCCAACAGGACAATGCACGTCCGCATGTATCCCGTGCCACCCAACGTGCTCTAGAAGGTGTAAGTCAACTACCCTGGCCAGCAAAATCTCCGGATCTGTCCCTCATTGAGCATGTTTGGGACTGGATGAAGCGTCGTCTCACGCGGTCTGCACGTCCAGCACGAACGCTGGTCTAACTGAGGCGCCAGGTGGAAATGGCATGGCAGGCCGTTCCACAGGACTACATCCAGCATCTCTACGATCGTCTCCATGGGAGAATAGCAGCCTGCATTGCTGCGAAAGGTGGATATACACTGTACTAGAGCCGACACTGTGCATGCTCTGTTGCCTGTGTCTATGTGCCTGTGGTTCTGTCAGTGTGATCATGTGATGTATCTGACCCCAGGAATGTGTCAATAAAGTTTCCCCTTCCTGGGACAATGAATTCACGGTGTTCTTATTTCAATTTCCAGGAGTGTACTAAACGTGGTGAAAACCAGATACGTTTTTAATTAAATGGGGATAAGATCTTTGAAGCGAATGTCATTAAATGCTTCCTTCATCTTAGGAATCAAGTTGAAATATCAAGGGCTTAAGTGTAAGGTCTTTGGCGGGTGGTACAGCACTTGTCAACCTAGCGATCGAACAAATAAATCACAACTTGCGCTGTATGACCTCAAACACTGGCCTGCAAAATGGTGGGTGGGTCCTGAACAAAGTGTCACTAAATTGATTCCCTAATTGATGGAAGCACTTCATGGCCATCGCTTCAGAGCTTTTGCAGGGATTCCTCGGGAAACTGAGTGCTCCACTCGAACTCTCAAGACAACTGGTGCTCCTAAGTGTATCCTAAGACTGCCACATTGCTACGGAGTCATGAATGATTTACAGTCCACTCGTTGACTGAAGTATCTGTACTCGGCAATGTTGACCAGTCGTGCTTCACACAGTGAAAATTATTTACCGACGTCACTGCGCTAGATGACATTTCTCACAATTATTCTAACGTCATAATTGTTTATTATTTTCTTAGATATTCGTCTAGTACACATATATTTACAGCTCACAACACTCAGTGTCAAAAACAGTCGACTTAGTAAACACTTAACTCCATTGCTTGACACTGCAGTTTTCAAATTATTTTGTGAAATATTAGTCAATGTCAAGACACATTTCGATGTATGTATACTTTGGAGTCACAGTCCACATTATGCAATGAAATCAGTCCACTCTGCGAAGCAGACACTGCACTGTTCGAACATCGCGGCATTGAAATGAGTTTATGAGATGCTAGTCCATGACAAGAAATACTTCAGTGTATTTGTAATTTAATTTCGCAGTGCGCACTAAGCATCGAAAATAGTCCACTAAGAAAATCTGTCTCTTCAGTGTCTATTTTCGTAGCTTTCACGTTATTAATTTCTGAGACTCCTTTATTACTGCTCCCGCCCTGCCCTGCCCTCCGCCATACACCGTCAGGTGGCTTGCGGAGTATGGATGTAGATGTAAATGTAGATGCTTTGCATAGCGGAAAATTGATACTTTCACAACTCGTCTCTCTCGTGAAATATTACATAGATTACAATGTTCTAATTTTTTTTCAATACGTAATTTTATGCACGTAAAAGTATTTTGTTCAGAAATAATAACATGTTATCAGTGTTACTGTATTTTATCCAGACAACTACAGTTCAGTCAGGTAAATATCGAGTGTTAATAAAACAATTACTTTAAATATTCAGAAAAGACATCGTCCGGAATAAGCCCATTTTGTGGGAGTTGGCCAGCTCCCGGACCAAATTTCGGTTTCGGAAGTGTAACTGGGAAATTAGTTAGTCATATGAGGCCTTAAGATTGGTAACGAGCTACCCAATGATAGAGTTCGTATCCAAAGTTCACAGTCGAGAGTTCGCTGTCTGGCGCGGAGTTGAATGTCACAGTATCCTTATCGGAGTTTGGTACATGCAAAAATATAAACTGTTTGTACTCAAATCTGATTTTATGATCTTAATCTTGTCTAACAAGAGATACAACTGTGGGACAGGTCAAAGTTTTTAAACAACTAGGACTCTAGGCTATAATTTAAGTTTAGACAAATACAATGACACAGGCCTCAAAATTAAATCGTAAGTTAGTTTATGCGGTACTATTTAAATAATGTTAGAAAATCCAGTGTTCAGTCACTGATAAAAGGTTATAGAACAATTGCAACTCCTATTGTCTTTTATTGAGCAGAGTGCTGGACGCGCACAGGAAAAAAATGAAAAATCCAGGGACAAAAAAAATGAAGTTCTTCACTCGATTTTACGAATATGGTACACAATATGAAGAAATAAGACTCGGACTACTTTGATATCCTTGAAGACGGAACAGTTGTAAAAGACTAAACTTCAGAGTTGTTGTTATTCACTATGGTGATGATGATAATAATTAAAGTTATTTACTTACTTTGTAAAGTGAGTGTCTATGACAACAATTATCCTCAACTAGCTAAAATAATGTCAGAAAGTTCGTTTTTGGCAAGCATGACTTTCTTAAAGGAGCCACAGACAGTTGTATCAAATTCCTGCTGTGCTGACGCAAAATGTTTACATTCTTGTTTGAATTGTCGTGAATAAGAATACGTAATAGGTCTCGTTTTCCGAGTAGAGTGTGCCTTTTTTTGGAAACAATAACATCTTCTCGTATAATTTAAACTGTATTTTCGACATCATTCCCAAACAATTTTCAGAATTGTAGTTATGTGTGAGGTGTCAACTGCAGACATTTTAATTGAACAGAATTGGAATGGAATTTGAATTTCAGTAACTGGCTGATAAACTGGCCTTGGAGAGTAAGGAGGACCGCGTCATAGCATAGCTTACATGAATGTTCAAACATTTATTATGCAGATGTATGATTAAATGGTGTTGTGATAGGGTAGACGGTGCTTGAACTAAGGAGACTGAGGTCGAGCTCTTGGATGTATCAAAAGGATGAGGCTCACCGCCCATAAAGAAAGAAAAACTACGTATCAAGCTTCTATAATTCTGTTTGGACATCTTCGTTCAAGCACCCAAGTTGTCAGACAGGGTGTAAAGTTCTCATTTGTTTTCTGCTATTGTAAATGATTCACCTTCACTGTACTGGGACAAAGATGAGTGAGCGCACTGCATGAGTTGTGTTTAGTTTTATATGTAGTTGACTTGCTAGTCAGTCAGTTGTGCAACTTTGGGCACTCATTTGAGGCATAGTAGCAAGTAGTTGACTTTTTCGGAGAAATAGAACCGTTACGTGTGAATCTGGCAGGAACTATTTAGAATACTTTATTAAAGATATGAAAACTCATATACATTACTTTCTTGTACATTATATTGATGGTTATGATTTTGGGAAAAATTTGAACGGTGTGTTTATAGTTTTTGTAATGAGAGAATTTTGTAACTGTTAGGAACTTCTTATGTTGTGTTCCCTTTTTCTCAATAATCAGAGTTTGATTTCTCAAGAACGATTTTCTTTAGGGTAAAACTCACCTCTGTGATTCATAGTAAACTTGAGAAGATGTTGTCGTGAGTGCAATGTACTTTACGCCACACGAACTCACATATTGTTGCTCCCAAACAAATTTAGAGTTGATTAGTTATCTTTAGATGCTACATCTGCTGATTAATATTTGGTTTAGAGAACGTCAGTACTACAAACACAAATACAGCATGCTGTGAAAGATGTAAGACACTTTAATTTCACGACGGATCTCACCTTGCATTCTCGTGTGAACCATGTTTAGTCAGTATTGTCAGGTATTGTGCTAACTAGAACATTAATTTTCAGTGAACAGTGTTGGTAATTTCAAACAGTTATTTTCTTCCTAGTAGAGCAGTGATTTATTTTTGTGGGTATTCCAAGGACAACATTGCACGTTTCGTTCATAATGTACCTCGGTACCGAGTTTTAGTGATACAGTTTTCATTTAGCACGCAATTAGTTTCTTTTGGTATTCACTTAGATTCGTTTTCTTTATTTCAGATTTTGTATTTCATGAAGTTTCGTTTTATTTGACGACACTGTTCACATGCGAAACACAGGGCCGACCAATAGTCGGTTTTGCTCAGCGATTGAATAGTATACTTAAAATACAAATTACACGAGGAGAACGGTTTTGAAATAGGTATATTCCGTTTTCTTACATACAGACAATATTTTGAAGAAAGCTTACACACTTTGATCCTTTTCGCCCAGGATATTCCTCTGGTTTCTCTTTGTTTAAGTGGTTACACTGCAAGACAGTATCTCGAGAGCAGATCAGCGCTACACGTATATGTTCTAACACTGGTATTCTCTCTTTCAGCTGCTGTGATTTCTTTGTCATTTTTGTGTAAATATTTTTCTCCTTTTGCAAAAATATCGAGTGTGAAGACCTTTGTTGCGTAGATAGACAATAGTTCAAACAGCGTGAATTGTTTGTGTTATATAGATGTTTTCGCATATATTTCCGTTTCGAAAAATAATGTATTACTTTGGTTATTTAACTGCCAAATGAGATTTTGTTTGATAATTCAGTTTTTACATTTCACCATTATTGCTAGCAACACAGTATTACGTCGTGCCAGTAGATTGAAAACCATGTCACGAAGTAATGAAGCAATTATTAATGAAACAGAAGAAGCACAACAGTCTTTACACAGAAATAGTTTATCTGAGGTTTCAGAGAACGCAAATAACTGTGCAACTCAGATCAGCTCTTTAGTGGTAAATGCAGCAGAACAGATATGCAACAGTGAAAAAGAAATTTCAGCAGATGAATTGGCAAGGAAAAAGTCGCCTCAGCTATGCGAAATTTCGCAACAACCAGTTACTGAGGAAGTCTGTTCGGTTTTTGCTTCAGTTTCTCTTAATCAAACAGTTCATTAGCCAGTTTCAGTTGCTTGAATACACACTCAGTCGTTGCAGTTCCAGTAAACATGAATACTCAAATTAATATTCCAAATTTGTTAGGGTTGCTACAAAACATGAATAAAACCTGGAAAGACAAGAGTAGAACGCTTGAACAAAACGCAGAGCACTTGATAAAAATCACATGCAAAGAATTATTAAGGTATCAAGGAACTTGAGAAGAAACAGCTAAGCTTTTTTGTAGAAATACGACAACAGATTAGAGATGAATTACATCCTATTATTACGACGATAAGCGGCCTTGAAACCGAACAAAATAATTTAAAAAAATAGGCAACAGAACGACAAAGAAGAACTTCTCGCAAAAATAAATATCACTTTACCGAGCGCAATAGTCTCACAACTCTCAGAACTTCATGACAACCGTAATATCATTGTAAACAATTAGTGAACGGGTAGACTCATGAAAACTGAACTCTGACGAGCAAAAAGAACGATTCTGTATGTTATCAAAGAATGTCTAAGATTCGAAAACAAAGATGGCGCATTTGTCTACAAGTTCGGCCAATGATTCTGATGTCACACATCCTGTAGTGTATTCAGACACAACAGAGTGTGTCAGTCAGCAACGGAAAAAGGACATAAAAGAAATGCGCGAACAGTTGAAATGTATCTAGTTCAAACTCGTAGTAATGACAACACTAATGACTTTGCGCATTCACACCCACGATCTGAAACTTGTGATGAAACTAACAATTTGTGACGTCTTTGTGGCTTTCTTAGGGAACAATACTTTACAGCATGATACGATACTGAGCTGCCCGTTGGCCACAACAGAGAAAATTCTGGCTCTCACCAAAGCGACGATTTCGAATACGAGCAGTTTCTCACTGTCCGTAAATTCAAAATTTTCGAACTTTGGCAACGACATTCACCTCCAAGCCTGGCTACATCAATTTTTGTTTTCAGTAGCAACAAACTGGCATTTAGGCCACAAACTGGAAACCATATATGGATATCTCGAAAGCGGACCAGCCGTGGGAATGCGATCTGTAATGAGAGACTGTCAAATCGAAGCTGATTTTTACCGCACTTTCTTGTATGCCCATTGGTCGCAAGCTACTCACGATTGAGTAAAGTACAATACAAGAATGATGAAAATTTTTCTTCAATCCGAGTTTTCAAACCCAGCCACATATCATGAGGAGATGTTACGTAGGAACCAGCATCTCACAAATCCACCTGAGTTGATACGCATTTGCTTATCAAAAAAGACTTCACATTTGCGCCACGTAATATTGGCAGGATGGTACGACGACGCCCTAGATGCTTCCAACGTTTGCTACAACAACTGGAACTAGACTTCGACAAGCGTATCACTAGAAAATATGACAACAGACATCGCGACTCGTGACGTTCGTTCCTCCGCACGATCATAGAAATGACGAACACTCTCACAAAACCCATTATCACGGAAACTACTAAAGGCGACAAAGCAGGCATCATCCGTATGATTTACATTGGAAAAACCAGAACAATTATCGTGACATAAGCCATTTCGGTTATGACCATCATGAGGACGTTAATCGACAGAACAGACGCTTTGATAACGAGCACAGACACTATCACAGTAATCAGTGCAACAACAGATGCAACTCGTATTCTAATGAGTACAATTCTGATCGATCAAGCCCACAGAACTCATGGCAGTACAGAAATTACGTAGACCGTTATCAAAATGGGGAACATTGTCAAAACAATAACAAATAATAATACAGCCAACAATGGCAAAACGCAAGTAGCTGAAGCCCGCAGCGACAGGTAGAGACAGTTGAAGTGGGACCCCCCTAACCCGGCGAATAATCAGCGGTGTTGAAATAACGCTCAGCAATGACTTGAAGCTCCGGCAGCTGATGAGATTAAAGACAATACTGGAAACATTGCTGCCGAAACAGTAAATTTCGTTAGTCTTGAAGATATAAGAGATATTTTAATTCAGGAATCAGGTAATACACAGAATGCTATCTCACATCGAGTGATACATGTTTCTTCAAGTAAAATCACTTTGTCCGCTGTTCTTGACTTAGGTAGTCCCATAGCTGCGATTAGTGAAATAGTATTCAACCGATGTACAAAGACGACAGCCTGTCCTACCTCACTTTTACGCAAAATCAAACTTCAAGGCGCTATTCCACCGGAAGTACTGATTTACGACATGAAACTTGTTTCGATTTCACATGTCAAGGCCATAAACTTGTAATGAGTTTTTTAATTGTACCGCTTTTGTTGACAGAAATGATATTTGCAGCAAAATTTTTAAATGAACATAAAGCAATTTTAAAATTTAATGATGCTGAGATAATAACAGAAGCTGAAGGAAACTCTATTACTTTGAAATTAGATCTCAAGACAAGATGAGGAAGTGAATCGCCAGTGGTTCTTGTAGACTATGCAACACGTTATCCAGCTAAATTCTTTTACGATGATAAAAGTTGTTCACGCTCTTCTGGTGATGACATTGATCAGAAAATAGATGTACACAGTCTGATTCAAGAGAAAATAGATGAAGTGGATTAATTACACTGATGCAGATAGGAGGAATCTTTCGACATTTTCCATCCACGCTCAATTGGTTTTACTCACCATAAAGAAACTATAACAGGTTTTCAGTACAAATTTTAAGGGTAGATCACAACAACTTTTGTGTTAAGCCACATATTATACCTGTTCACTGCATATATTGTTGCTGTTTACTACTGACGGGCTAGAGTGACACATGTGAACACACCAGCCGCACCCATGAGCTACTTGTTTGGTTGAATTTAGTACAGTAGGGCACGTACAGTATTTGAGGGACCTCATCTGCCGACACTGAGACAGTGGTTTGTGGTTCTGTTATTTCACTAGCACATGATCAAGTTTCACACATATTAAGTGGTTGAAGTACTCTTCGAATACTATTCCTAGTGCCACAGAAAGGGTATACAGTTCCAGTAAAAATCATTCTGGTGTGATGGCAGCTATAGCCGTAAGAAATTCTTGCGTGTGACAGAAAAATCGCCACATTGTCCGCTATGACGCTGTGAATACCGCATCTAGAAATATTTAATCCTTATGGATGTACAGAGTGATGGGAAGTTATTCATTCAGATATATTATGTATCGCCGTGCGGGATTAGCCGAGCGGTCTGAGGCGCTGCAGCCTTGGACTGTGCGGCTGGTCCCGGTGGAGGTTCGAGTTCTCCCTCGGGCATGGGTGTGTGTGTTTGTCCTTAGGCTGATTTAGGTTAAGTAGTGTGTAAGCTTAGGGACTGATGACTATAACAGTTAAGTTCCATAAGATTTCACACAAAAACAAAACAAATATTTTATGTATCAAAACAAAATCGCGGTCATGTTTTTGCACACTAAAACAAAACAATCAAAACAAATATATTTCGGTAAGGACTTATGGTCTCTGAAGACAACTTTAACGTTAAGGAACACTTTTCTTAGTAGTTCTTACGTAAGCTTTTGTATGGTGTCGATGACTGGGTATGTGTACTGGCATTCAGAACTACTCTGTGTGCGGATGGTTCGCCACCCAGGCCACCTTACCTCACATTTCTAGATTTGTTCCTCTGGCAGCATATGAAGCAGTTGGTCTATGAAACTCTTGTAGAAACAGAAGAAGACCTCGGCGCCAAAATTGACATCGCCGCTAGTAAAAATGCCGACATGCCAGGAATCTTCAAAAGGACACTACAGTCAATGATCGGAAGATCTACTGCGTGCATACACGCCTATGGTCGTGCATTCGAGCGGTTCCTGTGAATGCCACTGATGTAATTAGCGTGATAAACTTCCTTATGTATAAATTGTTTCCAGCATCAAAAATTATCGTTAGGGGCCATACGTACAATAACTAAATACAATTTTTGATGTCTTTACCTCCTGTATCGATTCGAACGAATAGTTCAGGAGCACCCTGTATCTGGGTGGCCTCCAAGCTACCTCAACCCGTACACCGTTACATAGCTCATATGTGGCTTAACATTCATTGCAGTCGTATACAGAGTGATTCGGTATACAGGGTGATCCGGTTGCCCCTTCCGATTCGTTTTATGCAACCCGCACTACTTCCTTATCAGGACCGGTATCCAAACCAGAGCTTTGGGCGGCTGTTAGCAAACCGAATGATACTATAAAAAATACAAGTGAGCATCGACCATGAGTTACACTGTACTTTTGGACCAAGATAAATCTTAGTTTTGCCACACTTACCCAGGTGCCTTCAACTTTTCTTTTGAAATTAAAGGTTTAGTCATACAGGTTTAGGATATCTCTGTAAGTTTACTCCCTTTATAAGTAAATGGTTCAAAAGCGATACCTTACGAAGTGCTTTTCACCATCGCAAACAACTAAATTAACAGAAGATATCAAAATGTGAACTGTAGAAGCAACAACTTTCTGGTATATAGTCTCTGGCTTTGGTATTTACATTTAAACTGGTAGCATTTCAGCGCACCTGCATAATGTGGAAAGGGATAGCGCCAACATACAAGGTGATTCAGTGGTGATGTTACAAACTTTCAATGCTGATGGAAAAGGATATATGTATCAATCTGAAATAAGGAACCTTAGTCTGGAACGACTGAGTCGAAGGGTATAAGCGATTGTCGTTTCGATACCTCTGACATTGGAATACATGTACCGGTATCATTGTTGCTAAGATTTTAGGGTAGGGTAATCCCAAAGAACACAAAGGTTCCAATACGATGGAGCTCCACCTCACTTTGGACTGAGGTTTTGTGGACATATGGATCAGACATTCACTGAAAAGAGGATACGCAAAGGAAGTCCTGTTTCGAGACCAGCACGTTTACCTGGTCTCACCCCGCTTTATTTCCTCTTGTCTGGCCTTGTGAAGAGTCTTGTATACATCTGTCGGGACTGAAGAGGGTCTTCTGGCAAGAATTTTCGCTGCCTGCGATACTGTTCAGACGACACCAGAGATATTAGAACAGCTTCGACAAAGCTTTTTGTGAAGATGCGATGCCAGCATTTACATTGAGGGACACTGTTTTAAACAACTGTTGGAAACGTAATAGCTCGCGAAATTTGTGTAGGTAAATGGAATTCATAATTACTGTACCGTTGGCTTAGGATTTTCGCTCTCTCTCACATCAAATTACGTGCGCCGTTACTAGTCCATCCACAGGTGAAATTATCTGAGTATATTGGGGGTATTCAGCGAGAACGCTGTACGCCATGATCACTGTTCGGAAGTAGGGGACCTGAGTTCGAGCACTGCGGTAGGCTAAGGCAGAACTCGAGTAGGTTTTCGTTTATATATTTCGACTCGGTAGTTTGCGGACTAAGCTTCCTTACTTAAGACTGATACATTTACCCTTCTCCATCATCCCTGAAAGTTTGTAACACCACCACGGAATCACCGTGTCGAAGGAAAGAATACACACCAGGTTTCAGATTCAGAAATCGCATTTGGACATTGTTTGTTATAAGACTGTGTTATGCCACGAGTAAGAACGATAAAACTGTAACGTCCCCTTAGAAAAAATTATGAATTACAGTGCTGATAAACCTCTTAAGTCATTTGATTTTCAAACAGCTGAACAGAACTGAACGTACTCAGACATTTCTCTCTTTATTTATTCTGATCAACACTAAACTGACACACAATATTTTTCGCGCAACGCAGTCTGACTTTCAATAATCCTTACAAAGGAATGGCCCTGACTAGCAATAACCTATACCTTTCACGAATCATTTACCTCACAAAAATCTTCGTTACTCGAAATTCTGCAAGACAGTGAGCGCCAATACTGCCAGCTTAATAAAGGATTCTAACTCCTGAAGGTACTAACTACTGATAGGCTTAGTTACCAAATGAAATATTTTGATAGAGAACAAACAATGTATTTACCTTAATAGTATTCAAAAGTCATCATACATATGTCAGTTCATGATATACAATATTACAAATTTACTCTTTCTGATGGACACACATCCAGATCGTCTGCTCTCAAAATTCTGCCATCTCTCTCCCCACATCCACCACTGCTGGTGGCTCACCTCCAACTGCGCAACGCAACGCGCTGTTCACATCCAACTGCCCAACACTACAATAGCAAATATTCCAACAATGCAAACCAGCCACAGACTGAACACAGCACAGTTAGTGATTTTCATATAGAGCGCTACGTGGCGTTACCAACATAAAAACCTAAACAGCCTACTTACAAACCTCTAAAATCACGGTCAGAGTTCAACATTGTCATAACTATGGCTTATGAAGACAGAGGTTTATCGTTACACAATACTGCCGCTCATGCTGATCGGGATTCCATGACCGTCTTTCGAGTATGCAATCGAAGGGTTTAGTAGGGTCATAAAGACTGTAAGCAGGATCGCAACAGCTCCGCTCAACTAGCACCAGGAAGGAGAGTTCAGTCGGTCATGCTGGATCTTACAACCACAACACTTTACTGTAGTCAGGAAATGGTTTGTAACAAGACACGTATCCCAACAGACAACGTGACGATTTCGGTAGCACCATAAACCGTCAACATGTCGACTGCTGTCGCGCTTTCTGTACGCATCGGAGAGAGATGCGCCAACCGTGCTGCGCTCAGACACAACACTGGACACAGCAGCACCCCGTCTTTACCGATAAATCCTATGCTTATTACATTACAATGGACGCATCCACATGCGGAGATGTTGGGGAAAATAATCTTTCACCAGATCGCCCTCGTCATCAATAGGTGCCATAACCTGTCTTCACGTTAGGGGTTAACCATTCGCTTTGTATTTCCCGTAAACTGAACAGCAATCGCTACATTTCTGACGTCTTACGGCCGATGAGTGTGCCCAACATCGAGATCTCCGTTACGTTTTTCTTTCAACGCTGTAAGTTATGACCACATGTTTCCCCTGCTTTCTTGGCCTATATCGACAAATTGACTGTTCGAGTGTTGCCCTGCGGAGCACATTGTACATACCTCTCACCCGTTGAAAACAGCTGGCCATCAGTTGCCGAAAGACTGACGCAACACATTTCTCCAGCTACGACGATTGATGAACTCAGACCTGGTTGGTCGAGCATGAAGTGTCCTACTGTATCTCATTGGTAGTTGCGTCCGTATACGGTGTCTGCATCTTCACAGTAGAATGTCCTTTAGACATGCATTAGCGTCTGAAGGAATATGTACTGTCACTGACACCTACTGCTATGGTAACCGCTGCAACTATCATTGACGTTAGCTGTTTGCGAGAGATGAAAATTTGTGCTAGAGCGGGACTCGAACCCGGATATCCCTCTAGTCTCCGGGTGGTCGCTTTAACCACTTCAGCTATCCGAGAACACATCCAGGAGCGATCCGAACTTCCACATGTAGTGTAGTAACAATTTTTGTGCTCGTACAATTAGTGATTCCCTCACGGAAGACAAATATTATTTCGTCATTTTGGTGGTTACAATGTCTGTGCTTACGCATTATCTGCATCTTCACAATGCAACGCCCTTCAGACATGCATACGTGTTTGAACGAACTGACACTGTCACTGACCGTTACAGCCGAGGTAAATATTACGATATGCGGGAAGTCTGGGTTCGAGTCCTTGTCCAGCGCAAACTTTCATGTGTCACAAACAGCTGACGTCAACGCATATTCGAAGTAAACGAGGTTACGTCGTAATGTTTACCACTGCTATACTCATAAACAGAAGTGTTAGTTATTACAGACGTGGTGCATGTCTGAAGGACTTTGTATTGAGAAGATGCAAACTCTTTATGAACACAGACATTACTACCACACCACCAATATTGTAAACATTCCTCGACGGGCTAAAATGACGATGTACACTGTTCAAAAGAATTAGGGGAACACATGTATCAATATCCGGCATGTTAAATTTATTTTGAACTGGTGTTACTATTGTATGGCTTGAAAACTTTGCTTTCAATATAGCCAACAGTTAAAATCATTCATGGCTGTGTTACGCGTTACACTATCGGGAGACTCCTAGAAGAAAGTGAGTGCTGGTGTTCTAGTGCTTTCTAGCGAGGTACACAGACGTTAGTTGTCATTCGTGGACGTTCTATTCAATCAAGCACGTGCAATGCGACACGTAACTCAGTGCAAGCTGCAAAGGCGGTCTGTTTGACCCAATACACGAGGACTCCTGGTCGTGTTGCTGCAGATGCTAATGCCTTTCCACGTATCATCCATAGGTTGTGGACACACTACAGGAATACAGGTCACTCACTATACACGGTAAGCTAGACTAGGTCTCCGGCGCATTAGAACCCGTCGTGAATACCGATATCTGGCCATCTCTCGGTTACTGCGTCCCGCTGATACTGCCAGAGGCAGATACTGCCAGAAAGGCATGGCTGTTGTGTCCGATCAGACTCTAATGAACAGGTTACGAGGAAGGACCATACGACCCAGACGTCGTGTTGGAGTACCTCGATTGACATGACAGGATCTTACAACTCCCCTTCAGATCTTCCGATCCCATATCAAGTGGCAACTTCGTCACTGGCAAAACGTATTATTCACAAACGAGTCTAGATATTTTCTGACGCAAGGCGATGGCCGTGGTGAACATTACCACACAAGTGTTGTCCAGGAAAGCGACAGATTCGGCCAAGTTTCTGTGATGTGGGGAGGCTTCAGTGTTCACAGCACGTATCTTGTTGTTGTCCATGATCGCCTTACCACCAAGCAGTACATCGAATGGGGCCTGTTACAGCATCTGGCAGCTGTTTCGTACGGTGGTGGCCCTGAATTCCTTCTATAGCCAGGGCGTACATGTCGGACATTGAGGCCCGACCTAAACGTCATCGTCTATGTGTGGGTTATGACATAGGTGTTAATGATCGTCCTGTTCCACCATAGACTCTCCAAGAACTGTCATGAGCTCTAATTGAAGAATGGGAACGGGTACTGTTGCGGCGTAACGTCAAGCACCGACACGACGGGCAAGACAGCAAGAGCAGAGAGGGCTGTGAGACGACGTCAGCCGCTGACATACCCCTCTCTAGGACGGCACTGAGACGCAGAAGTGGCATCTAGGCCAAGAGAATATAAGGGCCGCTCCGCCTGGCCTTACTCGAATTGAAATCGACCTATGAACGCTGCAACTGTGACTTAGAAACTGTATTGATTCACCAGCATTACGAATTGCATGTACTAAAGAGCTTGGTTATATTTGTGTGGGTGGCCGGAGTGTCTGAGCGGTTCTAGGCGTTCCAGTCTGGAACCGCGCGACCGCTACGGTCGCAGGTTCGAATCCTGCCTTGGGCATGGATGCGTGTGATGTCCTCAGGTTAGTTAGGTTTAAGTAGTTGTAACTTGTAGGGGGCATGACCTCAGATGTTAAGTTCCATAGTGCTCAGAGCCACTTGAACCATATTTATGTGTCGCCCTTGCTTGCGACACGTCTATATCTCACTTCCTTTTGCAGTAAACTTCATTAATACGATTTGTTTGAATTATTTTCTAGCGATCCGGGAAAGCTGCTTTCCTAGGCACCCTTTATTAGACGAGTAGACCACAGGATGACCTCCGTAGACTTATATGGAGCATTCCACATAAATGCCAGGCGGTGATAAAAGGTCACGGAGGACAGACACGTTACTGAAGCCGCCAAAGTCCGATGATAGGCATCCATGAATGATTGTTTCCACTTTGTTTGCTAAACCAGTCGTACACTTCAGTTTTTGTATGCAAACGATCAAGAATGTAAAGATGTTCTGTTTGGCATTTAATTTGTGAAAGATAAATGTACAATTATGTAGCATACCCAATCCTCAATTATTGATCAGTGGAGATGGGAGCTGCCCAATATGATGTTCGTCTAATTCTTTTGAACAGGGTAGTATTTGTCTCCCTGTGTGGGAATCACGAATTGTGCGAAAATAAAAGTTGTGGCTTCGTGAAGTACGGAAGTTTGAAACAGACATGAAGCGTGCACGGATGATGAAAGTGATTTAGGCGACCACTAGCAACAAGCGGGAAACGGAGGGTCGAGTCCCGGTGTGGCACAAATTTTCGAAGTATGCAAACTTATCTCGCAATGATGCCAAAGCTTGAAACCAAGACATATAACGGCATTTATTACTGTCAGAGGTGGTGACATGTTGCAGCGAGTGCCGTAAACTTCGCAGCCTTAATAACTCCAAATTACCAACGAATTTAGTAAAGTATTGGTCCTACTACACTGACGCGCCAAAAAAATTGGAATATGCATGTGTCTTCAAATGCAGATATATAAAAACAGGCAGAATACGGCGCTCGGGTCGGCAACAAGTGTCTGGCAGAATTGTTAGATCGGTTATCAAGATTTAAGTGAGCTTGAGCATGGTGTTATAGTCGGCGCACGAGCGATCACCGAGGTAGCGATGAAATGAGGATTTTCTCGTACGACCAACTTACGAGTGTACCGTGAATATCACGAATCCGGTGAAACATCAAATCTTTGGCATCGCTCCGGCGGGAAAAAGATCCTGCAAAAACGGGACCAACGGCGACTGGAGAGAATCGTTCAACGTGAGAAAAGTGCAAATTGCTGTAGATTTCAATGCTGGGCCATCAACAAGTGTTTCAACGAAACATCATCATTACGGGCTTTCGGAGCCGAAGGCCCACTCATGCAGCTTTGATGACTGCACTACACAAAGCTTTATACGACTAGCCTGGGACCATCAACACCAACAATAGGTGGATTGTTGATGACTGGCAACATGTTGTTTGGTCGGACGAGTCTCATTTCAAATTGTAGTAGGGGTATGGAGACAACCTCATGAATCTATGGACCCTGCATGTCAGCAGGGTACTGTTCAAGCTAGTCAAGGCTCTGTACCGGTGTGGACGGTGTGCAGTTGGAGCGATATGGGACCACTGATACCTCTAGATACGATTCTGCAGGTGGCAGGTATGTAAGCACCCTGTCCGGTCACCTGAATCTATTCATGTTCATTGTGCATTCCGATGGACTCGTGCAATTCCAGCAGGACAATGCGACATCAAAAAATGGTTCAAATGGCTCTGAGCACTATGGGACTTAACATCTATGGTCATCAGTCCCCTAGAACTTAGAACTACTTAAACCTAACTAACCTAAGGACATCACACAACACCCAGCCATTACGAGGCAGAGAAAATCCCTGACCCCGCCGGGAATCGAACCCGGGAACCCGGGCGCGGGAAGCGAGAACGCTACCGCACCACCACGAGATGCGGGCAATGCGACATCCCACACGTCGATAATTGCTCCCCTGATACCTGTAGATACGATTCTGCAAGTGACTGGTATGTAAGCACCCTGTCCGGCACCTGCATCCATTCATGACCACTGTGCATTCCGACGGACTCGGGCAATTCCAGCAGGACAATGCGACACCCCACACGTCCATAATTGTTACAGGGTGGCTCTAGGAACACTCCTCTGAAGTTAAACACCTCTACTGGCTACCAAACTCTCCAGAGGTGTACATTATTGAGCATATCTGGGATGCCTTGCAACTTGCTTTTCAAACGGGATCTCCACCCCCTCTTACTCTGCAGAACTCTGGTGTCACTTCCCTCCAGCACTACTTCGGACATTAGTCGGGTCCATGCCACGTCGTGTTGCGGCACTTCTGCGTGCCCGCTAGTGCCCTACACGATATTAGGTAGGTGTACCAGTTTCTTTGACTCTTCAGTGTATATTGTGTGTGCACAACAAGGCAAACTTCGTTACTTGCTGTCCTTATTACCGATGCTATTCTGATGACAAGCAGTGCATCTTACGTCTGAATCTAATGCTGAAGGAGACGGGTTGGACATCAACCAGGTGGAGATGCTGTGCTATTCTGTAGGTTATATCTTTCACACAAGGTAATCGCGCTGCTGATTATTGTTGAAGTATGCCCTGCCTGCCACTCAGACAGAAATATATTTTGATGACAGCTAGCAGGGAAGGAGCAATTTTGCTGTGGCTCCACTTCCATTCATTCCTGAGCAGACACCCCTTTGTCGTGACCCGCAGCCACTGTGCGGGCAGACGACGGCGGCACGCGAGCCGTCAGCGAGCAGTCGTCGCCCGCTGCCCGCTGCCCGCTGCCGGCCTCGGCTCGCGCACGTCTTTTTTCTCGCCTCGGTCGCGGCCCGCGACTCCGGCCGTTGGGCACGCGCGGCCGCAGCCGTAACTCCTGGTTGCGTTTTTACGAGTCGCGTGCCGGCGCGTCGTGACGCCCGGCGCCGCCGCCGCCGTGCTTCCCACCCGTGTGATTTACTCGCCGCACCTCCTCGCTCCCTGATTTACCGCCAGCTGCCTGCGGTGCACCGCCCTCGCGCGCGCGCTTCGCCTCTGCCGGTGCTGCTGCAGCCGTTTCAGCTGGCGTCGTATTTCTTCGCGCGTTATTTGCGCCCGTGTTAACCGCTCGCGTGCCGTAGTTTTGGCAGCGTAGTAGCCGGCGCTATCTTCGTCACTTTTCCTCACCCGTAAACGCGCTTGCAAGTCGGTCTTTCTTGCAGTAGACGAATGCAGATGTTTCCAGAGAGGAAAAAAAAATGGCTCTGAGCACTATGGGACTTAACTGCTGAGGTTATCAGTCCCCTAGAACTTATAACTACTTAAACCTAACTAACCTAAAGACATCGCACACAGCCATGCCCGAGGCAGGATTCGAACCTGCGACCGTAGCGTTTCCAGAGAAGCTAATGCGTCTGTGGCACATTTTTAGAGTCTGCAGCCTATTACGTTTTAGGAGGGGTATCGGTAATTTCAATAAAAATGTGACCAATTATCGTACAGTATATTTCCTGTTGCTGGCGATCGGATTCTTTAGAAAGATTTTCCAACCTCAGTTACCAGCTTATAGAACTCGGAATTTGTTTAACGAAGTCTGGAATACCATTTATGACACCTGTAATTACACAATGTCATATTCGGCTTATATTTTTACGGTTAGCAAATAAAAGAGAGTTCATTAACATGGAATTATCACTTACACAAAATTCAAATATTCAAAATTAATAGATTGTTAAGCAATTTAAATATGAATAGCGTTCAGTGTAGTTCGATAATAACCACAGCGTTTTTAAGTGATCGAGAGGCTATCTGAATAGATACCGAATGTTAGTCAAACTTAGATTTGCGATATACGTAACTTGAAAAATGTCCTTTTTTACAAGAATTAAACACCTTTCTGGAATTTATAGCTCACCAGAAACCTTACAGTACAGAGTACGCGAAATGCATTTATGAAAGTGTTTGATGTGCCGATGTGCAGTGATCTTCACGGTAGACAGAAGTGCGTATATAATGTGAAGCCTTTTACAACACTTATGGACAACATGTTGTAAAAATATTAAAATAGAAGAGCCGATAATGACAGCATAACTCTGTTGCAATCGGTCATCCAATAAAATGCTTTTTTAACGCTCTTGGCTTGTGAACTTTCCTTTAGTTATCGTATGTTACAGACCGCCCCTAACACTGACAATACCAGGAATCCGTAATTTCCAATATTCCACCAAGAACTGAAACTTCATTATATGAAATGAAATCTTTTTATGTCTACGATGTCAGTTTGACACGAAAATGTATAAACAGATGAAACAGATAGATATACAACAACGCGATTTTATACAACAAGTAAGTCAATCTATCATCATAATTGGCATTCACTTGGAAAGACTTTCCCTCCTCACGCTCAGTGACAAATTCGTGAAATTTTAGTCATTAGTGTATCTGAAGGCCAGTCTACGACTCCGTATAGAATTTACTGTAATGGTGGTATTTGGGTTACTGAAATTCTTGGGAGAAGCAGCCACAACGAAACTGTTCCACCCAGCGAGCAAGAAATATAATATAGGTGAAATACCCTAAATTTAATAAACAGTGTAATACTTATATTTCCAAAAAAAAAAAAAAAATTGATTACTGACACGTGTAAATATTACCCAACACACACACACACACACACACTCACACACACAAAAGAATCAAAACGAAGGAAACATCCGAACAGGGCGGAAATCGGTAGATGTGATATACATGTACAGACGAACAAATGATTGCAGCCAGCCGCTGTGGCCGAGCGGTTCTAGGCGCTTCAGTCCGGAACCGCGCTGCTGCTACAGTCGCAGGTTCGAATCCTGAATGTGTGTGATGTCCTTAGGTTAGTTAGGTTTAAATATTTCTAAGTCTAGGGGACTGATGACCTCAGACGTTATGTCACATAGTGCTTAGAGCCATTTGCACAATTTTTTTTTTTTAAATCATTGCAGTTTTAGAAAAACTGGATGATGTATTCAAGAAAAAGAGCTCCACAAACTGACCAAGCCCATAACGCTTTGGCTCACCTCTGGCGCTTATACAAGCAGTTTTTCGGCTTGGCGCTGATTGATGGAGTAGTTGGATGTCCTCCTCGGGCATGTAGTGCCAAAATTGCCCAATTGGCGCGTTAAATCGTCAAAATCCCAAGATGTGTAAATACTCAAAACTAAGACACTTTGAAGCAGTGCAAATATAAACAGCTTTCAATTTAGTTTTATAATGACCATAATGATTTACAGGGGCCAGAAGGCCTTCTGAATAATGGAACATAATTTTGCGAAATACGTAATTTGAAACTTCATTTCTTTGCAAAAAGTGGTTATCGTTTGAGAATTTAGACCCATCAGAAAACTTAGAACATGGTGCATACACAATTCTCTTTAAAGCCTGCGATACTTTCTGTACCGAGTTGGCCGGCCGAAGTGGCCGTGCGGTTCTAGGCGCTGCAGTCTGGAACCGCGAGACCGCTACGGTCGCAGGTTCGAATCCTGCCTCGGGCATGGATGTGTGTGATGTCCTTCGGTTAGTTAGGTTTAACTAGTTCTAAGTTCTAGGGGACTAATGACCTCAGAAGTTGAGTCCCATAGTGCTCAGAGCCATTTGAACCATTTTTTTGTACCGAGTTGTTATCGGGATCTGAGATATTTAAACTGCTTCATAAATCTGAAACCTGTTCGGATATTTCCACTGTTAAAATAATAAACAACACTTAAAAGTTACATCCAGAGATAAACAAAATTTAAAACATGAACTTATGAAGTAGCGGTCTGCGTCTGGTGTAAGTCATGTAATAGTATGAACGTTTTTCTGTGAGTCGTGTAACAGAGGCGCGTTGTGGGGACCAGCCTGGTATTCCCCTAGGGGGATGTGGAAAACCGCCTAAAACCACATCCAGGCTGGTCGGCACTCCGGCCCTCGTCATTAATCCGCGGGGCGGATTCGATACGGTGCCGGCACGCCAACCCCAGTCCAGGAAGCAGCGCATTAGCTCCCTCGGCTAACCGGGTGGGTCAATCCTGCCATAATTAATAGTCATATAAACGTAGAATTAGTACACGAGTATCATCAAAGTCTGCTTTGCTTTTATCATAGCTATTGTCATCTACGCAGTCCAGTCACATTAATGTGACCACCGCCTGTCTTCTGTGCATTGCCAACTTACAGCCGGTAGTTGGCAGCACCAGCAGTGGACGGTTTTTTTTTTGGTCATCAGTCTACTGACTGGTTTGATGCGGCCCGCCACGAATTCCTTTCCTGTGCTAACCTCTTCATCTCAGAGTAGCACTTGCAACCTATGTCCTCAATTATTTGCTTGACGTATTCCAATCTCTGTCTTCCTCTACAGTTTTTGCCCTCTACAGCTCCCTCTAGTACAATGGAAGTCATTCCCTCATATCTTAGCAAACGTCCTATCATCCTGTCCCTTCTCCTTATCAGTGTTTCCCACATATTCCCTTCCTCTCCGATTCTGCGTAGAACCTCCTCATTCCTTACCTTATCAGTCCACCTAATTTTCAACATTCGTCTATAGCACCACATCTCAAATGCTTCGATTCTCTTCTGTTCCGGTTTTCCCACAGTCCATGTTTCACTACCATACAATGCTGTACTCCAGACGTACATCCTCAGAAATTTCTTCCTCAAATTAAGACCGGTATTTGATATTAGTAGACTTCTCTTGGCCAGAAATGCCTCTTTTCCTATAGCGAATCTGCTTTTGATGTCCTCCTTGCTCCGTCCGTCATTGGTTATTTTACTGCCTAGGTAGCAGAATCCCTTAACTTCATTGACTTCGTGACCATCAATCCTGATGTTTAGTTTCTCGCTGTTCTCATTTCTACTACTTCTCATTACCTTCGTCTTTCACCGATTTACTCTCAAACCATACTGTGTACTCATTAGACTGTTCATTCCATTCAGCAGATCATTTAATTCTTCTTCACTTTCACTCAGGATAGCAATGTCATCAGCGAATCGTATCATTGATATCCTCTCACCTCGTATTTTAATTCCACTCCTGAACCTTTCTTTTATTTCCATCATTGCTTCCTCGATGTACAGATTGAAGAGTAGGGGCGAAAGGCTACAGCCTTGTCTTACACCCTTCTTAATACGAGCACTTCGTTCTTGATCGTCCACTCTTATTATTCCCTCTTGGTTGTTGTACATATTGTATATGACCCGTCTCTCCCTATAGCTTACCCCTACTTTTTTCAGAATCTCGAACAGCTTGCACCATTTTATATTTTCGAACGCTTTTTCCAGGTCGACAAATCCTATGAAAGTGTCTTGATTTTTCTTTAGCCTTGCTTCTATTATTAGCCGTAACGTCAGAATTGCCTCTCTCGTCCCTTTACTTTTCCTAAAGCCAACCCAGCGCATTCTCAATTTTCTTTTCCATTCTTCTGTACATTATTCTTGTAAGCAGCTTCGATGCATGAGCTGTTAAGCTGATTGTGCGATAATTCTCGCACTTGTCAGCTCTTGCCGTCTTCGGAATTGTGTGGATGATGCTTTTCCGAAAGTCAGATGGTATATCGCCAGACTCATATATTCTACACACCAACGTGAATAGTCGTTTTGTTGCCACTTCTCCCAATGATTTTAGAAATACTGATGGAATGTTATCCATCCCTTCTGCCTTATTTGACCGTAAGTCCTCCAAAGCTCTTTTAAATTCCGATTCTAATACTGGATCCCCTATCTATTCTAAATCGACTCCTGTTTCTTCTTCATTCACATCAGACAAATCTTCACCCTCATAGAGGCTTTCAAAGTATTCTTTCCACCTATCCTGTCTCTCCTCTGCATTTAACAGTGGAATTCCCGTTGCACTCTTAATGTTACCACCGTTGCTTTTAATGTCACCAAAGGTTTTTTTTACTTTCCTGTATGCTGAGTCTGTCCTTCCGACAATCATATCTTTTTCGATGTCTGCACATTTTTCCTGCAGCCATTTCGTCTTAGCTTCCCTGCACTTCCTATTTATTTCATTCCTCAGCGACTTGTATTTCTGTATTCCTGATTTTCCCGGAACATGTTCGTACTTCCTCCTTTCATCAATCAACTGAAGTATTTCTTCTGTTACCCATGGTTTCTTCGCAGCTACCTTCTTTGTACCTATGTTTTCCTTCCCAACTTCTGTGATGGCCCTTTTTAGAGATTTGCATTCCTCTTCAACTGTACTGCCTACTGCGCTTTTCCTTATTGCTGTATCTATAGCGTTAGAGAACTTCAAACGTATCTCGTCATTCTTTAGGTCTTCCGTATCCCACTTCTTTGCGTATTGATTCTTCCTGACTAATGTCTTGAACTTCAGCCTGCTCTTCATCACTACAATATTGTGATCTGAGTCTATATCTGCTCCTGGGTACGCCTTACAATCCAGTATCTGATTTCGGAATCTCTGTCTGACCATGATGTAATCTAATCGAAATCTTCCCGTATCTCCCGTCCTTTTCCAAGTATACCTCCTCGTCTTGTGATTCTTGAACAGGGTATTCGCTATTACTAGTTGAAACTTGTTAAGAACTCAATTAGTCTTTCTCCTCTTTCATTCCTTGTCCCAAGCCCATATTCTCCCGTAACTTTTTCTTCTACTCCTTCCCCTACAACTACATTCCAGTTTCCCATGACTACTAGATTTTCGTCCCCCTTTACATACTGCAATACCCTTTCAATATCCTCATACACTTTCTCTATATGTTCATCTTCAGCTTGCGACGTCGGCATGTATACCTGAACTATCGATGTCGGTGTTGCCCTGCTGTCGATTCTGATTAGAACAACCCGGTCACTGGACTGTTCACAGTAGCACGCCCTCTGCCCTACCTTCCTATTCATAACGAATCCTACACCTGTTATACCATTTTCTGCTGCTGTTGATATTACCCGATACTCATCTGACCAGAAATCCTTGTCTTCCTTCCACTTCACTTCACTGACCCCTACTATATCTAGATTGAGCCTTTGTATTTCCCTTTTCAGATTTTCTAGTTTCCCTACCACGTTCAAGCTTCTGACATTCCACGCCCCGATTCGTAGAACGTTATCCTTTCGTTGATTATTCAATCTTTTTCTCATGGTAACCTCCCCCTTGGCAGTCCCCTCCCAGAGATCAGTATGGGAGACTATTCCGGAATCTTTTGCCAATGGAGAGGTCATCATGACACTTCTTCAAATACAGGCCACATGTCCTGTGGATACACGTTACGTGTCTTTAATGCAGTGGTTTCCATTGCCTTCTGCATCCTCATGTTGTTGATCATTGCTGATCCTTCCGCCTTTAGGGGCAATTTCCCACCCCTAGGACAACAGAGTGCCCTGAACCTCTATCCGCTCCTCCGCCCTCTTTGACAAGACCGTTGGCAGAATGAGGCTGACTTCTTATGCCGGAAGTCTTCGGCCGCCAATGCTGATTCAGTGGACGGTATATAAAGCTTATTGGGAAACACGGCAGTGAAGTCGTTGTCGTATTGAAGAAATGCAGTGATTTATCTGACCTCCAAAAGGCGTGAGCATAGGCTTCGGAGCCAAGGGTGGAAGAATTTTCGAAACGGCTTAGTTTGCAAACTATTCACTGCCGCCGTAGTTAAAGTATATTGGGCATGGCAACATGGCGTTGTCCAAAACCTGGACCCCCGACTACTGCGGTGCACCGAGGGGCCACAGATAACAGGGATAAACGACGCCTGCAGAGACGTTTACGGGTGAACAAACGTGCAGCTGTTGACCAACTGACGGCCCAGATGAACCAAGGGGCTACCAATAGTGTTTTCACAAGACAGTTCAGCAAACGTTGCTGCATATGGGCCTCCACAGCAGGCGCCTGGTTCATGCTCCCGTGTTGACTGCTGTTCATCAGCGGCGAAGGTTGGAATATGCACGCCAGTACCGCAACTGGACGTCCACTAAGAGGCGACTTGGCCTCTCCGGATGAATCACGTTTTATGCTCCCATCGAACACATGGCGTTGCCCTTTACGCCGTGAAAGCAAAGACCCTGCAACGAACGTCGGAATTATCCAGGCTGGAGAGAATTCCCTGGCTCATATCGTTATTCTGGAAGGGAAAATGGGTCGGGGAATACCGTTTCCTTTTCCTCGGCACGATGGTATCTACCAGCAGGACAATGCAACGTGTCCCACAGCTCGTAGCGTACGTGCGTGGTTCGAAGTGCCCCAAGATGAGTTTTCCATGTTCCCCTGCCCACCAAACTCCCTGGATTTAAACCAAACCGAGAATCTCTGGGCCACCTCGATCAGTATTTTCACGCAATGGATATTCAACCGAGAAACCTGGCGCAGCTGGCCACGGCGCCAGATTCTGCATGGCTCCTTCCAGAATCTCATTGACTCTCTTCCTGAACGTCTTCCAGGGTCCGCGCTGCAAAAGGTGTTTATTCAGGTTTTTAACATGTGGTCACGTTAATGTGTAGCCTGTGTATTTGTCAAATGGTTCAAATGGCTCTGAGCACTATGGGACTTAACATCTGAGGTCATCAGTCCCCTATAACGTAGAACTACTTAGACCCAACTAACCGACGGACATCACACACATGCATGTCCGAGACAGGATTAGAACCTGCGATCGTAGCGGTCGCGCGGTTCCAACCTGAAGCGCCTAGAACCATTCGGCCACAGCAACCGGCGTGTTTTTGACACCTGAGTAAAGAGGTTAAAAGGTAATCGTTTATTTGTTTTTTGACTAAGTCCGCCGTTTTTGATAATCGTAATCTAAAGGGCATAAGTGGTTAATACAGACGTGCTTTCATGTAAAAGCTATTTTTGTCATTTTACTGCGTTACATGAAGAGAATGAATCTTCTGGGCGAATGAACAAGTCTTCAACTGAATCACAGGGCCAGTGCTTTTTTTTATGACAAGATAGTTCCATTTTATACAGAAACTACTCAGAGGAAATTTATAACCTAGAGCAGACAACTACGTAGTTTCAGCGCTGACGTGCACATCAAGTATCCAGGTAAGTACACGCAAACATTTTTCTCGCTTAGCATGTATGTGAGAGGAGCGATATAGAGCAAGCAAGACCATTGTGACTAAATATACTCCCGACAGCGCCACAAGCGTTGTGAGGCAATACATGTTACAATGTTATTATTAACATCTATTAACGCAAGTGTTACATAAAATACGACTTCTATATACAGGTGTTGTGGACAGCTTTCTGTACGGTGATGCTTGTCTAGAGTAGCCTAAGATTTACGCTCCTGCATTTTTATGTTTGTGAGCAATTTTCTTAATATCTCTTAAACGAACATGTGTTTCAGACTTATTTCATTTATTCCACAACTACTTAATCTGTGGAAAAAATCATTACCACATTTCTTTTTTTATAAACATGTATTATATTATTATGTTTCATGACATATTCTACAACCCTGAAGAAGTATATCGATCTATAAAATATTAAAAGGTACACCTAATCTAATCTAGTCTAATCTTGATAGCCTGTTCCTCTGCAGCACCCATGGTTTTTCAGCTGCCCTGCTCTGAATCTAGTTCCACATTTACATACTTTTCTGGCCGGCCGTAGTGGCCGAGCGCTTCTGGGCGTTTCAGCCTGGAACCGCGAGACCGCTACGGTCGCAGGTTCGAATCCTGCCCCGGGCATGGATGTATGTGATGTCCTTACGTTAGTTAGGTTTAAGTAGTTCTAAATTCTAGGGTACTGATGACCTGAGATGTTAAGTCCCATAGTGCTCAGAGAAATTTGAACCATTTTGAACATCCTTTTCTGTCATCCTTCGTAGTAGCACCCTCTCCCCTGCTGATAGCACGTGGAAACGGTAACGGTAACAGGCACTCTGTGTTAAGTGCGTCCAAGGAAGTGGTTAATTTTTGAAAGGAGTTGAAAGATGTTTTATATATGTGTACGTGATTGTGTTTCCTGTGTTGTCGTCTTCAGTCCGAAGACTTGTTTGATGCAGCTCTCCATGCTAAATATCCTGTGGAAAATTCTTCATCTCCGAATCGCTACTACAACATAGATCGTTCTGAATCTACTTCTTCTCTTGGACTCTGTGTATGACCTTTTCCCCTCCCTCCCCCCGCCCACCCCCCCCCCCCCCCCCCAACCTCGCACTCACACTTCCCTCCGATACGAAATGTGTTGTTTTTCTGTCAATGTTAATTATTGCCTGGTGCATGGTTCTTACATGTCAGTCGTTCTTTCGCACAGTGTTATCGGATTCTTATTAATTTTTATTCAGGACCCTTAAGATTATTTTGTTTTTATATGCTCTCTGTGTAATCTGCAGTAGACTGTTTTGTATTTTTATTGTGCACCTTTTGTCTAATTCAGATCAACACTTTTTAGGTGTTGTACTTGTCATGTACTACTAGTTTGCTGTGCGAAACAGTCTAGTGTGCCAGGAGGAGTGAACATCCAATTTTCCTGACAGAGGCCAGGTAGTATTTACATTTGCCTGCTTTTAAAGATGTTATTTAAGTTCTGTAAATTTGTTTTGGCACGTGGTTAATTCCGTATTTTTGTTTGTTGAGCCTCACGGCCACAAATTTATGTAGTTTTTAATTCTTTTGGGGCAGTTCCAGCTTTTTTCAATAAAATAAATTGTTCCTTAGCATAAATTTTTCTTGAATGTAGGCTTTTCATTCCCAGGTGCTCGCTTTCCTACCTTTCACGAAAGATGAGTACATGATTTAAAAACGGATAGGGCTAGTTGTGGATGAGTACAGCAGAATGGAATTCATGAAAAATTCTAGCGGCAGCCTTTACCCTGCAGTGGATTCAAACTAGCCGTTGACTACGCGGGCTATTCGGAAAGTAAGGTCCAACCAGGCGCGAAATGTAAACCACAAGGAAAACCTGATGAAGCTTAGTACAGACGTGTTGGGCAATGTCCGTGGTATGCCCGTCGACCTCGTCATGTCGATCTTTTCAGTTCAGAGAGCACAGTGAGCACTTATAAATGCCCGTAACAATAGTGTCTCCGCAAGTAAGAGGGCCTGATGCGAATTTTCGACCGGTCGTAGTGCATCGCACATAACGCAACTGTCATGCGTTTCGTTCTTCTGACAATTCTCTGCCGCACTTGGCAATGACAATGAAGATGCTCCTGCAGCGTTTTCGATGGGAAGTGATTGTTCACCCAAAATATAGCCTGTAATTGGGTCCCTGAGTTTCATCTCTGCTGGCATGAACCGCTGACGACATTTTGGCACAGACAACGGGCTGTAGACAAGCGTAAAGAATTGGTGGAAAACACAGGAGACTACATTCTATGTCGAGGGTTTTGGAAAGTTGGTACAACGCGACGACAAATGTCTAAGTCGGAGGGGCGAATATGTAGATAAATAGCTGGAAGAAACATTCTTGATTTTAACAGTAGTTTCCATTTCGCGACAGAACGGACCTGACTTTCCGAATAGCCCTCGTATAAAGACGATAATGGCAACGGCCATGAGACATCCCTGTCAAAAATTTCATCTGCCATGTACATTTCTAATGTTGCAGATATATTGTCTGTGGAACTACGATACTGGTATCTATTAACAACTGTGAACGCATCCAGTCAGTAGATCATTGCCAGATAACTGTTAAAGAGGCAGAGGAAGTCATGATTTATCCGTAAAATAACAGCATATATGACGAATAATATACCAGATATTGTAAAAAAAGAACAAAGAACAGGAGTATGTCTTACGTTTGAAGCAGCAGCAGCGTGTTTATCGAAAGCCACGGCATCAGTCCTCACCGGAGCCAGTAAAGCAAGGTTTATTGCTTACGTGAATATCAACTGATGTTTCCAAGACGACCAGTAGACAACATTTTAAATATCTGTGACTCAGAGTAGGTTATTTTTGCCATGTAAGCCATATAGGTCGCGTTTTCGGACGTTTTCTCGATGTTATAACAGTAATTCCTCATTGTCACTTATTTTCAAACGGTTTTTAACTACTGGCGTGGTGATCTACATCTATACGTTGTTTTACTTCGATTGGATACGCATTACAAAAGTAAATTACTTTCCCCCGGGAGGCAAAAGGGGCGCGACGTAGGCTTTATAACTGTTAGATCTCTGCCTGTTTACTCTGTAGCCCTCTGCTCAGTACGTAACTGACACGATTGGACATTACATCGATACTTACGTTGCTGTTGCCTGAAATGTGAGACATATTCGGGTTCTTTTTTTCACTTTGTGTTGTACTGGCGTCTTTTTTTTTTTTTTTTTTTTTTTTTTAAATAATCAGTTTATATTTACATTTAGAGAACGCCAAATAACCAGAAGTTATAAATTTAGAGTGGCACCTCGTTATGAGTAGTACCTGAAAGTACAGCTTAGCAATTGGATTTGCAACTATAAATGTCTTATCCTTTCGCCACCGACCAATTGTGACTGCAGAGCAACTGCGCATCGAAATGAAAATCTATATCGTTTGCAGTCTCTTAGCGTGGATGATCAACAGGTACCTACGAATAGATAGCTGAAGAAAACGAGGTTGTACTTACAGGAGGTCCATTTACACATTTGCGCTTGCAATTACCTCTCAGCAACGAGTAGGCTGAGAATAAATGACGTATGTGAAATTGGCAGTGAGCAAGAATCACAGCGGTTTTACACACTATTATCTGGTAACCAATTTGTGTTTCAGCGGAGCCTGTTCGGCTGCTGCCGAATCCGTAATAACGCTGCAGCGGTTTCTTTAAAATAGTGTGACAAGTAGCGGACACCGCAGGAGTTTCTTGCGGCACTGCGCAAGTGCCACTGCAATTACGCCGATGGTATGAAGTACTTGGCTGAATTAAGCGTGCAATTTGCTGGTCAAGGAGGCCACAGGGGGCGGCAGTTAGGGAAGCGTGAATAAGTGTAATCGCCGGCGGCGGTGGTGGTGGCGGTGGAGGTCTGCCAGCCGCCGATCCGCATCTGACGGCTGCGGATCCTGTTCTTGAGAGCCGACCCCACGGGTTTTTGCCAGAGCTGCCACGGTCGCAGCGCAATTCGTACTCCAACTACTAGAGAATTTCCCCGTGTCTGGAGTACAAATGAAGTTTCTCAAAAATGGTTCAAATGGCTCTGAGCACTATGGGACTTAACTTCTAAGGTCATCAGTCCCCTAGAACTTAGAACTACTTAAACCTAACTAACCTAAGGACATCACACAGATCCATGCCCGAGGCAGGATTCGAACCTGCGACCGTAGCGGTCGCGCGGTTCCAGACTGTAGCGCCTTTAACCGCTTGGCCACCCCGGCCGGCTGAAGTTTCTCGCTTCAGAACAGTCGAAAATGTACAATGTCCAGTTATGCTGACGCAATAATGAATGGTGAGACCAATGAGTTTTGCGACTTAAATGGAAGTTGGTGGGCGTGGTTCTGCATCTGAAAGGCGATGTCTATTCAGATTTCAAGCATAAGAATGGTGCTAGCAGCACCACTATGGGTACACAAATCAAGTCTGCTTTAAATACGTGGTGTAAAGGTCCTGAGCGTTAGATACCCTTGAGACTGGACGTGTTGATTTGATGTCAGTCAAGAACACCTCTAACCAGACAAATACGCCACTATCGGTGCCTCACTGGGTGCGAACGAGATTGTGTTACGTGGCTACGAGAATCTTCATGTTCCTTCCGCGATATTGCAGAAAGATTTGGCAGGAATGTAGCCACAGTACATCATTGCCAACAGCAGTGGCCCCGAGAATAAACGGTTGCAAGAAGACCGGATGACCATGTGCCAGTAACGAGAGGGAAGATCATGTCTCTGGTGCATCGTACTGCATCTACAACAATTTTAGCAGCAGTTGGCACCACAGCAACACAACGAACTGTTACAAATCGGTTACTTCACGGACAAATCCGAGCCAGATGCCCTGTAGCGCGCATTCCACTGACCCCCAAACCACCACCGTTTGCAACTTCAGTCGTTTCAAGGGAGAGCCTGACGAAATATGATTCTGCCTCGGTGCCAGTGACGGCCGTGTGTTGGTTGGCAGCAGGCCAGTTGAGAGCCTGCAACCAATCTGTCTGTGTGCGTGACCCACTGGTCCTACACCTGAAATTAAGATCTGGTGTGCGATTTCGTACGACAGCAGGAGAACTGTCGTAGTTATCCCACGCACCCTGACCGCAAATTTGTACGTCAGTCTGATGATTCGACCTGTTGTGCTGCCACTCGTGAACACCATTCCAGGGAGTGCTTTCCAACAAGATGACGCGTGCCCACATACCGCTGTTGTAACCCAACATGCTCTACAGAGCATTTGCATGTGCTGGCCAGGGCAGCAGTCGAACATTTTCTGTATCCAGAAAGGCCCGTACAGGACCTGCAACATGCGGTCGTGCATTCTCCTGCTGAAATGTAGGGTTTCGCAGGGATCGAATGAAGGGTAGAGCCACGGGTCGTAACATGTTGGCTCGGCCTGCTCGATCACCAGATCTGTTTCAAATCGAACATGTGTGGGACGTCGTCGGATGACAACTCCAGTGTCATCCACAAACAGCATTAACCGTCCCTGTATTGACCGACCTACTGCAACAGGTATGGAACCGCATCCCACAAACTGACAACCGGCATCAGTACAACACAATACATACACGTTTGCATGCTTGCATTCAATATTTTGGGTGTTACAGCAGTTATTAATGTACCAGCATTTCACATTTGCAATGGCTTATATCGGCTTTATATTAAGCGGTGTTGTTACAATGTTACTCATTCAAATATGTTACGTAGACATATGTACTCCCGAAACTTCATTACTCTATATTAATTATTTTTTGGTATTGCGATTTTTTTCCCCGTCGGTTCACTTCATCATTCCCTTAAATACACTACTGGCCATTAAAATTGCTACATCAAGAAGAAATGCAGATAATAAACGGGTATTCATTGGACAAATATATTATACTAGAACTGACATGTGGTTACATTTTCACGCAATTTGGGTGCATAGATCCTGAGAAATCGGTACCCAGAACAACCACTTCTGGCCGTAACAACGGCCTTGATAAGCCTGGGCATTGAGTCAAACAGAGCTTGGATGGCGTGTACAGGTACAGCTGCCCATGCAGCTTCAACACGATACCACAGTTCATCAAGAGTAGTGACTGGCGTATTGTGACGAGCCAGTTGCTCGGCCACCATTGACCAGACGTTTTCAATTGGTGAGAGATCTGGAGAATGTGCTGGCCAGGACAGCAGTCGAACATTTTCTGGATCCAGAAAGGCCCGTATAAGACCTGCAACATGCGGTAGTGCATTATCCTGCTGAAATGTACGGTTTCACAGGGAGCGAATGAAGGGTAGAGCCACGGGTCGTAACACATCTGAAATGTAACGTCCACTGTTCAAAGTGCCGTCAATGCGAACAAGAGGTGACCGAGACGTGTAACCACCCCATACCATGACGCCGGGTGATACGTCAGTATGGCGATGACGAATACACGCTTCCAATGTGCGTTCACCGCGATGTCGCCAAACACGGTTGCGAACATCATGATGCTGTAAACAGAACCTGGATTCATCCGAAAAAATGACGTTTTGGCATTCGTGCATTCAGGTTCGTCGTTGAGTACACCATCGCATACACTCCTGCCTGTGATGCAGCGTCAAGGGTAACCGCAGCCATGGTCTCCGAGCTGATAGTCCATGCTGCTGCAAGCGTCGTCGAACTGTTCGTGCAGATGGTTGTTGTCTTGCAAACGTCCCCATCTGTTGACTCAGGGATCGAGACGTGGCTGCACGATCCGTTACAGCCATGCGGATAAGATGCCTGTCTTCTCGACTGCTAGTGATACGAGGCCGTTGGGATCCAGCACGGCGTTCCGTATTACCCTCCTAAACCCAACAATTCCATATTCTGCTAACAGTCATTGGATCTCGACCAACGCGAGCATCAATGTCGCGATACGATAAACCGCAATCGCGATAGGCTACAATCCGACCTTTATCAAAGTCGGAAACGTGATGGTACGCATTTCTCCACCTTACACGAGGCATCACAACAACGTTTCACCAAGCAATGCCGGTCAACTGGTGTTTGTGTATGAGAAATCGGTTGGAAACTTTCCTCACGTCAGCACGTTGTATGTGTCGCCACCAGCGCCAACCTTGTGCGAATGCTCTGAAAAGCTAATCATTTGCATATCACAGCATCTTCTTCCTGTCGGTTAAATTTCGCGTCTGTAGCACGTCATCTTCGTGGTGTAGCAATTGTAATGGCCAGTAGTGTATGAGGTTAACAGTGGGTGTTAATAAAAAAAAGTTGCTCCGGGGACTGCCCGCTGCAGTACGTCATTTTTAATAGGCGCCCGCTCAATCAGTGGGCACGTGGCAGCAGCAGGTGCTCGCGGTGAGCAGGAATGAGCGTTCGCATTCCCGGACCGCCACAAATCCGCGGATTAAAGGAGTAACGGCATCCGTCCTGCTGCTCGGCTGGCCAAAAAACGGCGCTGATGTATGGAGCAGGAACCACGCTCGGACGGCAGCTCCTCCTCCTGTTATTCCTCTTTCGCTTTCCTGCTATGGTGTCCAGCGGGGAAAAAAGCTGTAGCAATAGAGCCCTGACATTCATGAATGTCTTAATCAAATGGCAGTACCTCAAGCAAATATCTTGATTCGCACCGAGGCGCTATTTTTCACAACAGCATCAAACTCTGCGTCCCGTGACGTTCCCTGGAAATCTGTTGCTGAAGCTCGGACGTTCTTGTTGCTGCTGCTCTGGACTGACCTGCTGGGTAAGTGTGAATGCGCGATGTTGGCAAATCACGGATTCCTCTTTCGATTTCATCATGGACATCTAATATCGATGGCCGATAATAATCGACCCAAAATCTCCCATGTACTTAACATCGATATTTCATTATGAATTTGCACAATGAAAAAAAAAGCCATTGACTACCATGTATATACTGAAACAGATACAAATAGTGGGTGTAATACACAGATCTGTACATAAGATAAGGCTAAGTTAAATGACAAAGAAGTTGATCAACTGACATAAAATATTTTGATACATGTAGAAACGTCTTGAGTAATTTAAATGATACAATTGTTTTTTAAGCTTGAGGAAAGTAATACCTACTATGAAAATGATGCAATTGTTTATTAAGTATAGATGAGGCTTCACCTTACAGACAACACATACACCATACACACAACACATAGAAATAAAGAAGTCAAAGATGCACAAATAATGTACCGATTATGCCCTATTTAAAGCACGTATAACCTCTAACAAATGTTACAAAGACGGTACATATAAATCCTACCGCACTGTTCGAATCAATATCGAGCTTTGCAGCCAACACCTGGGCGCATCTACTGCGGCTTGCAACACACAAAATCGTTGAGAGACGTGGCAAAGAAGTCCCCCCCGCGCAGGATGTCAGGTGCCTTCGGCACAACATCGATGAAGGCACAATGCGTGATGATCGGAGTGTGCCCAGTTGATATAACCATCCGCCAAGGAGCTACAGCGTGCTGGTTAAAGAAAGGGAGATGCACAAGGTGTTTGAAATTATAGGAGAGGACATCACCGAAAGGCACCAGCCAAACCGCAGACGAAGTGGTACTGGCATGAAAATCGGATTCGACAGAACAAAGGCGTCACGTCCACACTTTTTTTTTCCAAGCATCAAGGAACGACTGAGTCTACAGCATATAGATGCCGCACCTGACACTGTCCATTTCCTCACGGGCCTCGCTCCATACCGAGAAAACCTCCAGCGGTTTGGTCTCAGTCGAACACCCATATACACCTGCGGAGGTTTAGGAACTCCTGAACATGTGATTCCTAACACAACTACGACACCGAACTGAGTTTGACAGCTTAGGACAAATTCTACGACAGCAGGACGATTGGTGCATCCCTACTGACATAACCGATGATCAAACACACAAACATGAGAACTGGAGACTTGTACAAACACAGACACAAACAAAAAAACACTGAGATGCTGAAACAGATACAAATAGTAAGAGTAATATACAGATCTCTAAGTAAGATAAGGCTAAGTTAAATAACACACAAATTGACCAACTGCCATAAAATATTTTGATATATATAGAAACGTCTTGAGTAATTTAAATGATACAATTGTTTTTTAAGCTTGAGGAAAGTAATACCTGCGATGAAACTGATGCAATTGTTTATTAAGTATAGATGAGGCTTTACCTTACAGACAACACAAACAGCATACACACAACACATAGAAATAAGGAAGTCAAAGATGCACGAATAATGTACCGATTACGCCCTGTTTAAAGCACGTATGACCTCTAACAAATATAATATTCACACCTGTACACATAACTTTATCAAATGAATATTAAAGATATATTTTGCACGGTACTTCGAAAGTGACAGTCTCGATGATTTACCGGGCCCTCACACCCGGGATAGCTAGGAGGTGGGATCCCTAATACAGACCTACATACTTTCCTGTTATCTTTTAATTCTCCTTCTTAAATTTAGGAATACTATTATTTTAGAAAAATTTTGAGAATTTAAAATATGTCATAAAGAGATAGTATGTCATAACTTCTTTTTTATCTTGCTAAATCCCTATCTTCATTCATAAATTGTTATTTTTAAGATTTTCATTTGTTAATTACACTAAAGTCTATAAGTATATAAAGCTCCAATATTATTAATCCTTACTACAAATAATAAATATCAAATAACTTACACATTCTGTACATGTACAATTTCATATCGTGAAAATACCACCTGTCTTAGTAACTAGGCCGTAGGTCATTTGTAAATGGCAGCAAATAAACAGAAACACAAATCCCACAATTTTTGTACACAGAATGTAACAATAATATTTTTGAGAGACGATACCTCTTCAGTGTATTGCGTTGTTGACAGAGAGGGAATTCATCTTTTGAGAAGCGTCTTTCAGAAGCATGCCAATTATTTTGATATTCAACATGCTAATCACAAACATCTGCCAGGTCTCCAATACCAGTGGCTGTCGACATGGGTGGTGCACTAGCATGGCAGTTAATTACTAGACGCAGCTGCGAAAATCATTACGTCACATGAAACACTGTACTTTATCTGGTGGATACGTTTTGAATTTCTTTGATGTTTTTCTTAGCTCATTAATTGCTACTGAATTTAGTTTAAACCACACTGCAATCCTTTCCACCGCAGTAAGCAACCAAGGAAATTTTTGAGCCGTTTCAGTAGATTCCTTTACTGTAAAATAGAGGATGTAGGCAAAACAGCGTGAAGCTTTTAGCAGATGCTAATTGTACTGCATTAACCGTCTTTGGCCCTGCATTAGTAAACGTTGTCAGCATTTCTCTCAATCGTTGAGAGTCTGTAACGGCATGCTCCAAACACTCACCTGGTGAGGTGGTGCACTGGTTAGCACGTTAGACTCGAATTCGGGAGGACGACGGTTCCAACCCCCGTCCTGCCATCCAGATTTCGGTTTTCCGTGATTTCCTTGAAACTCTCCAGGTAAATGCTGGGATGATTCCCATTGAAAGGGCACTGCCCGTTTTCTTCCCCATAGTTTCGTAATCCGAGCTTATGCTCCTCATACCATTCTCCTGTATCAACACTCCATACTTCAGCTCTGGAACTGGATTACCGTGTTGCGGAATATTGCTCACCAACGCCGATGAATAGTAATTTTTGGGAATATTCTGTCTTGGAGAAAAGCGGTTATTTTCATTCCTTAAAAATGAACGTGAATAGCTAGCGTTCGGGGACTCGTAGCGCCTCCGTCTACCATCATGGTGGTAGGTCTGAAGATGATCTAAAACAGACCGAAACCGGTAACCTCATAAAAAAAGAAGTTTTTTGTTGTTGTGACTGTTTATGTTCGTTTTTCAATTTCAACTGACTGATAAGTTCTGTAAAAGTTAACATGCACGAAATATAAGCCTCAGTATGGTACATACTATTCCTGTCGGAAACAGCTCTCTTAACACTTCAGAAGCGACCTCTACGGTAAATCCCAAGCGAAATAGTCTATCGCCCTGACTTCTGATCACCAAAAGCTAATTTCTCCCCTTAAAAGTGAAGAATAATGTTGCCCGCTTGCCATGCGCGCAGCACACAGTTCCGTGAAATCTAGGAGATTCAGGACTGTGTACAGTCCTCGCGAGTTCACTTCCTACTTTTACCGAAAACACACTCAAATCTGCCCCGCAGTGACATCATCCTAGGCGCAACGAACGCGGGCGTTCGAGTGACGCGGACAGTTTGACATCTCGGTGCGAAGTCTGCACTACCAATGCTTCTGGCTGCATTATGGTAGAATGCTTTGTCTCTAGAGCACAGGTGCGTTATGACGACTTGGCTGGGGTAATCTCCGGCACATTCGCTGGCTTCTGTAGCTGTCACAATGACACAGTGCTTGTTTCGCCACATTACGATTTTTAAAATCCATGTTTGTAATTCTGATTTAATGTTTTAAAAAAGCCATAACCGCTTCCGATTGTAAAAATTTAGGCATTACAGTTCTTATTCGTCACTTCATGCCTGGAGTATTGCCCAACAACGATAACATTTTCCATATCACAAAGTGAGAATGATTTGAGTAGCATGGCAATAAACTGACGTTGATTTACCACTAAATTCGACTGATTTGAACCCGATGGAACACATCTGGGAAGCTACCGCCCACAAACCACCGACGCATAATTTGCGGGAATTGCGGTGACCTGTGTATGGACATCTGGCATCACATACTTCCGGAAACATGGATTAAAGGAACAATGATTCTGTAAAGTGTAGCTCCGGAAACATGTCAAAGACTTGTCGAATACATGGCACGCAGAATTGTTCTTTTATTGCGTTCCAAAAGTGGACCGACACGTAATTAACGATGCGGTCGCAATGTTTTTGCTCATCAGTGTGTCTCCATATGTGTGCTGTCATCTATTGTTTTAATTTCATATATTGTCCATAACGTTTAGTTTTGATTGATTTGGTTCTAGATGTAATAATTTTGTAATACTGAAGTGCCATACATAATGAGTAGCACATTATAATTCTTAGCTGCTCTGTAGATCCTATCTTTAATATTCAGTGAACCGAAGTGGCTCGAGGACACTACAAATTGCTTCGCTTATGATCTATCAATCAGCGATCGGTTTGGTATCATATACACCGTATTACTTTAAGGCATGTTGTGTTTTGTTTAAGCAACCAACTTCTCAAAGCCCGCCCTGGTATCTGCGCGGTCTAACGCATGGCTTTCCGGAATGGGAAGGAGCTCCTGGTCCCCGTCACGAATCCGCCTTGCGGACTTGTGTCGAGGTCCGGTGAGCCGGCCAGTCTGTGGATGGTTTTAGACGGTTTTCTATCTGCCTCGGCGAATGCGGGCTGGTTCCCCTTATTCCGCCTCAGCTACACTATGTCGGCGATTGCAAACAAGTTCTCCACGTACGCGTACACCACCATTAATCCACCACGCAAACATAGGGGTTACACTCGTCTGGTGTGAGACGTTCCCTGTGGGGTCCACTGGGGACCGAACCGCACAATAACGCTAAAAAAATGGTTCGCTGTGGGGCGGCGGAGGGGTGGACTACGGTAGTCATCGTGGGGTTGTGGACCGCTGCGGCTGCGACAGGGACGGAGCCGCTCCGTCGTTTCTAGGCCCCCGGTTAACATACAATTCAATACAATACAATACAATCAACTTCTCAACAGGCTTTTAATTTCTTTCGCAGCTTTGAAAATGTTCGGTACTTGAACGAAAAAGGTAACCAGAACACAAAAAATTATTATTAGGTTTCCACAAAAAAATAATTCAGGGCCGCTTCTGAGCTCAGCGACTGAGAAACCACACGTCCAGGAGCTTGTTTCTAGTCACGTAATATCTATTATCAAGTAATATCTACGAAGTGTTTTTTTTAGTTTCTTGTAGTACTTCACTCGCACACAAATTCGCTTCTTCAAGAATATTAATCCTATCCTGCACCGACACCCTGGATATCTTGGACACCAGCCACCAGCAGAAGCTCCTATCTCATATTCATCCAACACGAGTTACTCCCGTCGAATAATGTCGGTAGGCATTCAGTTACTAGGCCAACAGCATTGACGCAGTGGTAACACCGGTTCCCGCTAGATAACCAAAGTTAAGCACTGTCGGGCTGGGCTAGCACTTGGATAGGCGACTGTCCGTTGTGCCGAGCGCTGTTGGTAAGCGGCGTGCACTCAACCCTTGTGAAGCAAACTGAGGAGCTACTTGATTGAGAAGTAGCGGCTCCGGTCTCGTACAGTGACGCCTGTGGGCTGAGGATGACAAGGAGGCCGGTCGGTACCGCTGGGCCTTCATGGCCTGTTCTGGCGGAGTTTACTTTTTCTTTTGTTCAGTTATTAGAGGAGCAGATTAGGCCTGTCTGTGTGCCGCCGAGGCAAGTTATAACTCATATGAACAGCACAGAGTGGCTTAAACTTCCCGGCGGGACTTCGCTCCTACCGCCACAAAAACACAAAAATCCCTATGTCCAATGTATTTTTACCCCTTCAGTCCTTATCACACCTACAAAAGAGTAATATCACCTAATTTGTCTCATATACATCTTCTATCGCGGTGCAAAGAAGAAACATACAGTTTCATTAATAAGTAAAACTAATGAAAATAACAGTTGATAACTGTACGTCACTGTTTAAGGGAGTAGCGAAAAGGCTTCAGGAGATTCTTGTCGCCATTCAAACAGGTGAAAAGATATTACAAATACCTAAAAGGTATACGAGGGGAAAGAGATGGGCACTTCATGCTATATATACAGCATGTAACGGGTATAAGTGCAGCTAATTTTATATGTGGTACCTTAATATGTACGCACATCAACGTGTTAGTTGTTTTTCCTCTGCATTGAACAGTCTTCCCACAGAAATGTCACAAACTTTACGACCCGTTGTTTTCTGCATGGTCATAACAGCACCACTATGTGGACTACAACTGACCGTTTCACGCCCATACGTCCACCTTTCAGCATCAGATCAGCTACCCAGGAGAAAATAAGCATTAATGGCCTGTTCTTACGACACATGCTTGAAGGTACCAACCAACCTAAAAACACACAACTTGTATCAGCTATAATTATTATTCCGCAAATGGCGTAAATACTGATGTCATATTGTTCACTAGACCGTCCTCTGTCACCACTAGAAGTATTTATATCCGTTATACACTGTATAGAGAATAGCAACTGCCTACAATATTGCCTTGGAATGCAGTTGAAATTATCTTTTACACACTATATAATGAATAACAACTGCCCTTGCTGGTAAGTCCTGAACCCAGTCAAAAATGTGGTCCAGTAGTCCGTAAGATGAAATTTTTTCTTCACTGGTGTGGTACTGTATAGACAGCCTTGCATAAGGTGCACACTACGGCTGGCTGCTGAGTATGCGTGACGAATGCTAATAAAGCTAAGCAGAGAAACAACCTTGGAATTTTTTATTTACAGCTTTCTGCATCATAAGTACGTGCAGAACAACATACACTTTACAGAATCGTTGTTCCTTTAATCCATGTTAATTCCTGCGATGATTTCTGATCCCCAAAGGTCCATTATACGTGAGTATTAAACATGTCCACTCAGTCGACAGATGATTGAGGTCAGTTATATACACCTATAGTTATGTGCATGTGACCGATCAGCGATCCTGATGTGTATGTCTCAGTCCTATGATGGGAGTAGTGGGACAAAGTCTGTGTCGCCGGCCGCGGTGGTCGAGCGGTTCTATGCCCTTCAGTCCGGGACCACGCGACTGCTACGGTCGCAGGTTCGAATCCTGCCTCGGGCATAGATGTGTGTGATGCCCTTAGGTTAGTTAGGTTTAAGTAGTTTTAAGTTCTAGGGGACTGATGACCTCAGATGTTAAGTCCCTTAGTGCTCAGAGCCGTTTGAACCAAAGTTTGTGTCGCCCCACTCTGCATTATTGCCAAATTTATTCTAGATGGGGGATCCAATATGGTGGTCATAGATGTGGCAATGTCGCATTGATGTCATGGTGGGAAATTAAAATTTGGGTGGGGAAATAGGTCAACTGGGCTACCTTCACTAACCCCACTGCCAGAAAGGGAAAAATTTTGAGTCCTAGTGCTGCTGTGGTGTTCATCACTTTTCTAAGACGCTGAGTGGGTTAATTTTATACGAGGGTTGGAACTTAAATAGTGGCAACTACTTTTTCACAACCGATACAAATGAGTTACATGTTAGCACCTGTTACTATCCTTCAAAGATGTCACCAGCGTTGTGTAGAACTCGTTGCCACCGATGCGGAAGGCGTAGTATACCGTTAGCAGAGCCTGTTCTGTTGATGGTGCGAATGGAGCGGTCTACTACCTGTCGATTCCCTGGAACAGTTCTGAAGCGAATGCCACGAAGTGGTTCCTTCATCTTCGGAGTTACAAGGACTTAAGTTCGGGGAGTAAGGTGGATGGTACAGTGCTTCCCAGTCCCATCGACCGAACAGAACAGCCACAGCTCGCGCCTTATGCGCCCGCGCATTGACGTGGAAAATGATGGGTGGGATGCGCAGAAACTGTCGCCGCTTCTTTTGCAAAGTTGGTCGCAGGTGATTCTCCAGAAATGAACAGTAATACTGTGCACTGACGGTGGCATTCGCTCCAGAACTGTTCCAGAGATTCGACAGGCGGTAGACTGCTCCATTCGCACCATCAACAGAACAGGCTCTGCTAACGGTATACTATGCCTTCCACATCGCTGGCAACGAGTTATACACAGCGCTGGTAACTACTCTGAAGGACAATAACAGGTGCAAACATGTAACTCTTTTGTATCGGTTGTGAATAAATAGTTGCCACTATTTAAATTCCAACCCTCGTGTTTGCTACTGGAGTCACGGATGTCAAACCTCTTAATTTTTTAATCTCCTCACTTCTCGAAGCACAATAGTGTCTAAGCACAGACAAGAAGATTAGGAGAATTACATATCAAAAAGTTCATGACATATTTCGAATCCCACAACAGATCGTGAAGGAAAACACAATCTGAATTTGAAGCACTGTCCTACAGACGAGAAAATGGCTGGAATTTTCGGTGTATTTTCGATGTCCTACAACTGCTGGTCTGGAGATGCTCTAAAGCCACAACAACTCGTAGGGGACAGCGTCCTGCCTGTCTGAACCAGAGGAAGCTGGTGTTCTTGGACTCGTCCCTGAACAAGCAAACAAAGAAGATTTCACGAGCCTCTCAGACATAACGGAATTTTCTGTCGGTACCTTGGCCCTGTCTTGTTCGAACCAGTCTGTAGACGCTCGCACATCCTGCACAAAGGATATCTTGTGACTCTCTGACGCCATGGAACTTCCCGTGAATAGAGCATTCTGATTGGTTCTCGCCGCATTCACTCACCAATTAGCTGCTGGCGGTGAGAGCACTGTCCGCCAATTTCTACAGGTGGAGAAATTACTAGAATTTCAGAGGCACATTATTTTGTAAAGATTGGGAAACATACAGAAGGCATATTGCACTGACAGTTAAACCCTGAGAAAGTGGTCTGCAGATCACGAAATACGGAAACCATCACTAAAGGCACTTACTCAATTACATTGCTCTGCTGCAGTCGAGAAAAGATTGAGTGTTTCAGCATGACAACGATCTTCAACCAGCATATATCATCAGAAACGATTGTAGAACCATACCATATCGATGTAGTAAACACAGTTCATATCCTGCACCATGCAAAATCATCACTTCTGAATCCTGCATGAAGCTATCGACCAACAGACACTCGTACATATACCACGAAGACAGGCAGATCCCAAAAAAGTAAGCACATGCACCATACACAGTAGCAGCACTAGATGTTTGCCGTGAGGTCGGTCTGTCATCCACCACGGCCAACGATCACGAGGCAACTGCCCCCACATATGCTGGACTGATGCTCGATCAAAGTGCCTGCCACGGAGAGCGGCCACTCTCCGAACTGGTGGACCAATTACTAGAATCTCAGAGGCAAATTATTTTGTGCAAATCGAAAAACATTGGGCTGGTTCCCCCAGCACAAAGGCGTCTGCTAATGGTATTGTTTTCGATCTGACCTGCTTAGTGCTGTGGCTTCTGCAACGAGTTGAGTCAATCTCCAGATTCTGAGATTACAAGAACATATGTATTTTTACATGGTTTGTCAGAATGTCACACCATTTACGCTATAGTTCTCAAAGTCAAGCACATAGCAGTATGCTACCGATCACTTGCACAGTATAATTCCAGAGATAGAAATTGGAAATTATATCTCTAGAAACCATAAACTTTAGTGAGATCATTATGTGGGACATGCTGCAAACCACTGATTAATTAGAAACTTGTCTCGTCTGCGAAGGTCTTTATGCGAAAATTCGAAAAAAGAGGAAGCTTGGAGTTCCACTCATACTTTTTAATGAATACCCGTGTCAATGATATAACAGATTCCTGATCATCCTTGCACGTTACAACGTCAACTTAGGTTTTAATGCTAATAACCGTATGTGTTCCTCATATCTAGAGAACTAGGAATCGTCACTTACACCTGTTTCTCGCCACGTAGTCGCAAACAACACACACATCGCAATCAATGTTCTCTCAACTAAATAAAGATGGGAAATGTGTAGTAGAATGCCAGTACAAGGCATCAACTGATCAGTTTAGATGTCAATAATAATAATTGTCAAGCACAAACACTGGCCCATATTGAATCTTCTCAAATCACCACAGAGAATACGTGCAACCCACACGATCACGAAGGCTGTTCAACACACAGTATTAGTTGGCTATTCACCCACCTAGAGGGCAACACGGTAAGGTCAGCGGCATTCTGGTACCCCACATCTGCAGTCTGGGCGTCTCGGCGACGACTCTCGTTGTAAGCTGGAAATGTCAATTCCTTCCGGCCACCAGCTACCTCTGCCACACACTTGCACGCCAGGCAGACTCGTCCTAAGAAACCAGCCACATACTTCTCACTGTAATTACAATTAAATATTACGATCGTAGCGCAAATATAGCGACATTCGACAATGAGCGAAGTATTGGAAATACCTCCTTCTGATGACTGTGGCTCTGGAAATACCACATCTATACCATTCTTATGACTGGGCATAACTTTCCACGTAAAATGTTTCATCGCCCTTACGAATATCGATTCACTGAAATGGCAGTTTTACACATCAAATCCATACCATCATCCTTAAGACAGGACAAAGCCATTTTTTTTTTTTTGTACATGTCGGAACACTGACAATAGGAGCTTTACACCCCATAAAAACCTGCTGAACACAGCGAATCTACCATACATCCCATGCTACTGAGCGAAAATCCGTGATGGATGGGCATGTCTCATTTGCTTTTCTTGTGAGCGGTACCAGTGTGTCTCAGGAACAGAGATATAATCGTTTTATAAGCTACTAGCTATTAAAAACAGAATCGCAATGACTATTTTATTGTCACCCTGCATAAAAAGAGGTCTTGGTTCTACAGGCACACAAAAGTATCGCTAACGATATCAGTGTTAAAAACTATACAATCTTTAAAAATGGAGGTATGCTATTGCTTCTGAATGAAGCGGTTGGTTGGTTGGTTGTTTGTGGGGAAGGAGACCAGACAGCGTGGTCATTGGTCTCATCGGATTAGGGAAGGATGGGGAAGGAAGTCGGCCGTGCCCTTTCAGAGGAACCATCCCGGCGTTTGCCTGGAGTGATTTAGGGAATGAAGTGGTCTTGCACACAAATACTGCGATACTGAATATAGAGGGTGACCACTGGAAGTGTGTATTAAAGGACCGAAAGTGCGGGTACAGACGCCGACGGTGTAACAGGCCCGCTAGGCGCTCAGTCCGGAACCGCGGGACAGCTACGGTCGCAGGTTCGAATCCTGCCTCGGGCATGGATGTGTGTGATGTCCTTAGGTTAGTTAGGTATAATTAGTTCTAAGTTCTAGGCAACTGATGACCTCAGAAGTTAAGTCGCATAGTGCTCAGAGCCATTTTAACCATTTTTTTAACAGGGCCAATAAAATCATATTCTCACCGAACTGAGAGAATGATTCAGCTAAGGAACGTGGTTTTCAGCTGATGTTAGCAACAGCTTCATGCCGCCACTAGATACATCTCACGCTAACAAACAATATTTGTAACACATTCCGTCTTGATGCCATGTCAGAGGTTCTGCGATATATCTACTGAGCTGCAATGCTAGATTGAGGTGGTAAGAAATGTACAAAATCCTGTGACCAATATACTGGCTTTTCAGATCTATAGTATTACACTGTCCGATAGTTATGCTATCTGTGGTTTGGAGTCTTTGGAATCAAGTCTCTCCATTCAACTACATACTTGTGCTGGATCCTAAGGAGATGTATTTTAATGGTTACAGTTCCCTAGAGTTTCATATTCCCGCCACTCTCATATCTGGAAGCGACTCACCTTTCTCGAACCCGTCTGCTTAGGCCATCGTGCAGCACAACTCGAACTGTTTCTCTGTCTTTGCACCACTCTCCCTATGGCTTTGTCCATAATCGTCCCAATTTAAGTTGGAACCAAGCAGAAGTTGAAGAGCGCTGTATTTACCACCTTTCGCTATCTGTGGACAAACAGGGTGAGCTGAGTTGATGCGACAGGACCATGTCTTGATCACCCAGTGGAAGTGGGAACATGTTGTCTAGCTCCACCAACCGTGTACAGTGTGTAAGACCAGCGATAAACAAAGCTTCTTTCTGCAACGCGAGGTAATAGAAAACACAGTACGAGCATTTACGGGAACTGAAAAAATAACAAGGATTTTGCTACAGCACTTCGGTGCGTCTCAAAACTATATACAGGTATTGCAGTCAGAAAGAGATCTGCGTCCCTCAGGGTGCATTCACATATATCATTCTCTTTATCATAGTTATTTTGTACCATCCAACGGAGAAAAACTTCGAACTACAAAAACTCCGTTAACTACGAGAATTCGATAATATTTTACCGAATCTTTCTCTTCTGATATATCTGGGAACAAATACCGTCTTTGTGCTGGCATCTAGCATATGTGGTGATCCTATTAAATAAAAAAGGTATTGATCCATCGGAGCAGCTGGACAGCGATCGAAGTCGCTTGCATAAGTCAGTGTAAAGTTTCATTACTTGTACGAGTACTATACGAAGACCATTTCGACCATCAGTCGCAAGAGAGGGTGGTTGGGTCGTTGATTGATGCAGTGTTGTTTTTCCTGCTATGACATATCAAAGCAATGTATGGCTGCAGCTGTGCATACAATCTGTTTTTCTACCATGGCATCGAGTTCTGTGCCAGGTACTAAACTGACATTTACATATTTCGATACACTGGCTCTGAGTGAAAGTTGAACATCGCATGGCGTAAATTATGCTGCTGCTGCTCTCAGAACACACAGGATGATTGAAATAAAATACAAAGACGGTGTTTATTGACAAAAACAAATGTGGAAGACATAACAAAATATGGAAACTGGAAGAGTTTGCGGCATTGTGGGGTGGTTCCGAACAGCTGCCTCTATATAAACTCATTTTTCACAGTGTGAGGCTAGAATATTCCTCAGTGTTTCGTTTCGATTGATTCCTCATACTGCAGTGATGTACGCAATCACTGTTTCGGTGCTGACCATCCCTGGAAGTGTTGCTCCCACCAAGACTCTCTCTCCACCTCAAACAAGTAATTTCAGTCAATAATTATGCGGTTATCAACAGCGTACCAGCAGACGGATGGGATGGAAAAGACAGAGTCTATATGGGACAATGTACTGGAATAAGCATCACAGACGATATTGCCATCAATTTTAGTAAATTCACCAGTTTATCCGCAATTTCAATGCCGACCTGTGACAGCAGCATGTTTCCCAGTTTCTGTAACACTGCTTTGTAAGTACTCTTTACATAGATGACTGTACTGTATGTACAGTCATTGTTAATTCTCGTGGATATATATACCATATTGCTAGCACTACGATTATGGTGGGTAATTTACAATTACGATTTCCCATCTTTCCCTATGCGAATGGGAGCAACAAAGCATTCTCACATTCTTAGAATAAAGTTAGAGATTGAAAGATATCCCAATATTGTCTCTACACAACCTTCCCTGCAACATTGTAACCGATTTAATTTTCAGGTGACCAGAAGTAGAGGACTACTATACATGTTGCATTCCACATCTCGTGAAGGAAGAGAGCGAGTCGAGTCCGTAACTGAGGTCCAGCAAAGACTGTTCCACACCAATCTTACTCAAGGCGCCCATCGAAGTACACAAGATTTCTCCAGATGCGTGCATGTCAACGAGACTATCACTCCTTTATCTTTGTATAGTAGATATGAGAGTGATGTGATGATATGACAGACAGTTAAGAAGAAACGTGTGGTTTTATGCATGATGGAACTCCAGATGGGTGGAGTTTGAAGCATCTTCCGTAACTCAACTGTGCTATCAATGCTTAAGTTTTGTTCTAGTGTTTCGCCTCAGTACCAAGAAGGTACTGGTAAGAGAGAAATGATCGTAGAACCTAAACACATGTACTCCAAATGCTACACAGTTCCGCACTTAAACACTGTCTGATGTTGAAGCCAGGTGGTTTCTGAAATATTAGTCATGCAGAGTGCAATGCAGGACGTATATGTCCAACATCTGATCTACATCCACCCTGCCAGTTTTCTATCCCACGAAGACGATAAACTACTTCCTTCTACATCAAAGAAGAATACATACAGTCTTGGTTCCATAAACTTTTGTGACATAGTAATTTGTAATATTCATGTTGGGTCTCCAACTGGAACGTATCGTCATCTGGACACAGTATATCGGCGGTCCGTCTGGCCGCCATCTTCAGGTGAGAAAGCCGGAACAGTTCCGGCTAGTTGGTGCGATGGCTATCTCACCTGCAGATGGCGTCCAGGCTGGACCGCCGAAATATTACGTCCAAATGACGATATGTTCCGGCTGGAGAACAGACATGAACATCACTATGATTGATGCACTATGTAGCTTTCCGGAGGTGTATAGCGCCCACTGTTCACATCTGAAAACAGTTCACAGTTTATACTATGCTCACATCAGCCCTATAAAACGATCGTCAGCGATGGAGAACGCATCTTATGGGGAAACAGAAATACACATATATGTCAGATCACAAGCCCAGGTGTGACCCCTGGAGGTATCCCATGGCCTCTTTCCCCAACAGAATTTTAATTTACCACCATGAGATCCGTGCGACATTGCCACATCAATTGCCTCCATCTTGGATCCGCCATCTTGAATAAATCTGACAACAATGTGGAGTGGGGCGATACGAACTTTGACCCACAACTGTTGGATATTAAAATGTACAATCTTGATGGAAGCTTTGGAAGCCAAAATATTACAGGTGTGTCTGCCATTATAATTTAATAAAATGCACTTTTAAGTTTTTGGATTATTTAATTTTGTATAGAGCTAGTTTATTCTGAAGAATTCAGTCACTGACTTTGTTGCAATGATAGTTACCACACGTCAATGAAAACATGCTAGTGTGAATAAAATCCTGATTTGGAGAAGGTAGGAATGGATTCAGAAAGATGGCTTATCAGACAAGGAAATATTAACTTTGGCAAGTACATGTACTGAAAAATCTAAAAATATCCCGTAACGTTTCATTTCCTTGCCCGCTTGTATGCTCCATTTGATCGTATTTATGGGAACCAGCTCTACTTCCCAATAGCAGGGGGAGACTGTTTTGTTCAGCCTGGGGACGGATGACAGCCTGGCCTACCTAACATCTTCCAAGCAATTTTTCTGCCAAAATTTTGTTTTATGGCTTTTACAGGATCCTTCAAAAATTCCTATACCCAACGCTATCAGTCTGAAGGGCATCAAATATGGCATACATTCCTCAATGTAATTGCAGTACACAAACAAATTAATAACTTTACCTCACAGCCAAAACTGACGTTAGGTAGTCTACAATCACTCAGTCAAAATCGGAAACAGGAATAACTCAAAAACGTGAGTCCATTCACAGAACGGTAAAGGTCCTATGAATACAATGACTACTTAAGCAAGGAAACAAAGAGAGAGCTGATACAGCTTGAATTTATTCAAGATGGCTGCAGTCTATGGAAGTTCCCACACCTCCTCAACATGGTGCGGAGGGTAGATGTGACAACATTGCACTGATGACATTACCCCTCCCACTCCTCACCCGTGCCTCCCTTACCCACCCCTTACCCACTTCTCCCCTCATGGTGAATTAGTCGGAATAAGACTCAAGCTGTTGGAGAGAAAGGATGTAGGGTACAGTCTTTATTAATTTAATTTATTTGTTTTGTGGGTATTATCCAGTTGCTGAATGGTCCCAGAGCTCACTCACATGTGAATTGGGGTAAGAAAGGATGGAGAGGAAGGACCTAAGGTTTTTTTTTTGTGGGAAATGTGTTCAGTTGACGGGGTATTAGTGTTGAACAGAGAGTAATTTGGATTTAGTAAGTGAATTATATACACATAAAAAAAGTTTTGCATCACCTCGGTCCCAAGAGCACCGGAACCTGTACGTAAAACTGGAATAGAGATCAACATAAACATCATTTCCGCACTTTTTATTGCTCATGAAAACCACACACTCCATGTTGTTTCACCCTACAGCGAGACTTTCAGAGGTGGTGGTGCAGATTTCTGTACACACCGGTACCTCTAATACCTAGCTGCACGTCCTTTAGTCGTGGCATACTATCCACAAGTTCATCAAGCCACTGTTGGTGCAGATGTCCCACTCCTCAACGGCGATTCGGCGTAGATCCCTCAGAGTAATTGGTGGTCACATCGTTCATAAACAGCCCTTTTCAATCTCTCGCAGACTTGTTCGATAGGGTTCACGTCTGGAGAGCATGCTGGCCACTCTAATCGAGCGATGTCGTTATTCTAAAGGAAGTCATTTACAAGATGTGCACGATGGGGGCGTGAATTGTCGCCCGTGAAGACGAATACCTTGCCAATAAGCTGCCGATATGGTTGCACTATCGATCGGCGGATGGCATTCACGTATCGTACAGCCGTTACGATGCCTTCCATGGCCACCAGCGGCGTACGTCGGCCCCACATAGAGCCACCCGAAAACATCAGAGAACCTCCACCTTGTTTTTCTCGCTGGACAGTGTGTCTCAGGGGTTCAGCCTGACCTGGTTGCCTCCAGCCACGTCTCCAACGATTGTCTGGTTGAAGGCATATGCGACACTCATCGGTGAAGAGAACGTGATGCAAATCCTGAGCACCGGCCTAAGTGGCCGTGTGGTTAAAGGCGCTGCAGTCTGGAACCGCAAGACCACTACGGCCGCAGGTTCGAATCCTGCCTCGGGCATGGATGTTTGTAATGTCCTTAGGTTAGTTAGGTTTAACTAGTTCTAAGTTCTAGGGGACTAATGACCTCAGCAGTTGTCCCATAGTGCTCAGAGCCATTTGAGCCAAATCCTGAGCGGTCCATTCGGCATGTTGTTAGGCCCATCTGTACCGCGCGGCATCGTGTCGTGGTTGCAAAGATGGACCTCCCCATGGACGTCGGGAGTGAAACTGCGCATCATGCAGCGTATTGCGCACACTTTGAGTCGTAACACGACGTCCTGTGGCTGCACGAAAAGCATTATTCAACATGGTGGCGTTGCTGTCAGGGTTCCGCCGAGCCATAATCCGTAGGTAGCGGTCATCCGCTGTAATAGTAGCCCTTGGGTGGCCTAAGCGAGGCATGTCATCGTCAGTTGCTGTCTCTCTGTATCTCCTCCATTTCCGAACAACATCACTTTGGTTCAATCCGAGACGCCTGGACACCTCTCTTGTTCAGAGCCCTTCCTGGCACGAAGTAACAATGTGGCCGCGATCGAACAGCGGTGTTGACTGTCTAGGCATGGTCGAACTACAGATAACACAAGCCGTGTACCTATTTCCTGGTGGAATGACTGGAACCGATCGGCTGTCGGATCCCCTCCATCTAATAGGCGCTGCTCGTCCATGGTTGTTTAGTGGGCGGGTTTAGTGACATCTCTTAACAGTCAAAGGGGCTGTGTCTGTGATATAATATCCACAGCCAACGTCTGTCTTCAGGAGCTCTGGGAACCAGGGTGATGGAATTTTTTTATGTGTGTATGTAATCATACATATCAGTACAGTGTCCATAGTTTCCCACATGAGGAATGGAAGGAGATGAAAATGGATGGATAAGCAATAATACATTTCAGTAAATAATGGTGATGAAGCAGAACGAACTGATGATGCAATTTGCAACTCATAGACACTACTGCCTGTGCTTGAGCTGTACATGTTTTTGGAAATAGTCGGTCAACCCACAGTGCAGGAGACCACTTGGTCCTATTCTACCATCTCAAACTGAATGAAGCAGAGGTGCTCACCTGTGTGTCTTGACGTCGACTGGGGACGCCTGAAACAGGTTTTATTCCCCTTTCCGATCGCAAAGTGTGAGTATGTTCACTTTCTGAATGCCCTAGACCACAATACCACTCGTAATTGCCGGGAAACTCTCCTACAGTCTTCTACTGATCTAGAAGTGTATCGGTACTGAGGAACTCATACACAAACGCAAGATAAGAAGGCATAGCACAGCAAACTACCACTGAAGCGTAGGAAGAGTTGCCTCCTACCCATCTATAAATGTACACCTGTTGAGTTATTTGTACATCAATATATGGTAAGAAGAGACAGGACAACAGACTACCGCTGGAGTGTAGGAAGAGTTTCCTCCTACCGATCTCCAAGTGTATAACTGCTGAGGAATTTCTTCACAGGTACATGGTAAGAAGGGGTAGCGCAGTAAACTACCGGCCGGCTGGAGTGGACGAGCGGTTTTAGGCGCTACAGTCTGGAACCGCGCGACCGCTGCGGTCCCAGGTTCGAATCCTGCCTCGGGCATGGATGTGTGTGATGTCCTTAGGTTAGTTAGGTTTAAGTAGTTCTAAGTTCTAGGGGACTGATGACCTCAGAAGTTGTCCCATAGTGCTCAGAGCTATTTGAACCATTTGAGTAAACTATCATTGAAGTGTAGGAAGGGCAACACATGCTACCCCAACTGACGGAAAACGCTTCACTGCTCTTATTACACATCATCATGAATTACACGTTGTCATGAGAAAACTACCACCCATAAGCAATGGAGCATAATGCAACACAATTATTGCAAAAACGACCCCAAAAGATCTCACCAGGAGAGAATGGAAACAGCTGCACGTGTGTTCCCATTGACGTCTGGATACAGGCTAAGGAGTCTTACCTCCCCTCTTATCTCCTTCCTCCCTCCCTCGTCTCCCCCCCTTTCATACCGGCTTTCCAGGCATGTCCTAATCGGCCATGGTTGAAGAACTGAATAGTCAACAGTGGCGTTGTTTTCAAACGTTCTGGATGCGATGGCACTGAGTGAAAGTGGTCCTCGACTAAGTAAAATCAGTTTCATGTAGGAAAAATATCGGAATAATATTTCCCACATAAATGAGATACACACAGGTCTCTATAAAAGTCGTCTCACTCTCCGCCAATCCGCCTGCTCTGCCCCTGACAGATGAACAGCGGCGACCTCACTCGCTTGCCTCCACCACTGCATGCAGTTATTGCCTGTCATCGCTCATGTTTGTACCACTTCTTCACATTAACCGTCCGAAGGCTGTCTGGTAGAGGTTTCTGACGCTACACTATACCAAATAACAGCCACAACAACGAGAGTCTACACAGCCGTGCGGACAGCCACGTATACATGTAAACAGGCCTGTCAATTTAGTGAAGTCTTGCCCTAGATATTTTGCTCACCTTAAAAGACAGGATTGCCCATCATGTTACGAAACGTTTTACATGTGTGGAAAAAAAGGCCATGTCCAAGCCGTTTGTTTGCAACAGCACAAAAACGCCAATTCTGCCCGCTCCCAGAAAAAACAGGCGTATGCACTTGCAGTGAACACTATGTTCTCAAAACTTGCAACAGGTTCCGACAAAATTAAGATTAAGACTTCGTCTCCTCCTCGCCCTAGTGCTGTACAACGACGTTGTAACAAAGTACTTGTCTCATTACGGATTGCTGGCTGTCGTGCGGACTTTCAGATAGGTGCCTCAGTAACTTTGCTTAATCGTGCCACGTGCGAACAGTTAAGCTCACCACGCCTTTCTAAATCTAGCAAGCACATCACTACTTACAATGAACATGAATTTCCAGTGCTTGGACAATGTAGTCATCCTGGTTCAAAATGGTTCAAATGGCTCTGAGCACTATGGGACTCAACTTCTGAGGTCACTAGTCCCCTAGAACTTAGAACTAGTTAAACCTAACTAACCTAAGGACATCACACACATCCATGCCCGAGGTAGGATTCGAACCTGCGACCATAGCAGCCGCGCGGTTCTGGACTGAGCGCCTAGAACCGCTAGACCACCGCGGCCGGCTAGTCATCCTGCCTCATACAAATATCACTCTAGAACAGCGAATTTTACTGTGTTGGAACCAAGAGACAGTGAGAACATTTTCCTGACCCGCCCCGTTCCAACTGCTTTGAGAGACGAATTAGCCAGTGAATTGATATAATGGCAAGGTAAGGATCTAATTGTCCCCGTTAGAGCTTGCAATCTCGTTCTGTTGCCTAAGCCTTCTGGTCGCATTCGCATTTGTGTTGACCTCAAGTCTACAGTCAACCTACAGACAATGGTTGTCCGTTTCTCGCTTGAGGAATTCATGGACAGGTTTGGTGCAGGACGTTACTTTCCTAAGATAGATTTGCGAGATGCCTAAGTGCAAATTCCATTGGATGAAGAATCACAGAAAGTGTTTGTTGTAAATACACAATTAGGGCTGTTCAAGTATTTGCGATTGCCCTTCAAGAGTGCTTCCGCACCCGCCATTTTTCAACGTTACTTGGAACAGCTGACTGCAAACGTACTATTTTATTCAAACGAGCTAGACGATATTGTCGTCTCACGTCGTACACCAGAGGAACACATTGCCAATTTGTGTAGTGTTTTTCGAATGTTGTGAAAAGCCGGACTCAAGTGTCGTCTCGATAAGTGAGACTTTTTTTTATCTGAACTACAGTACTTAGGTCATGTGATAAACAGTCAAGGTGTGCACCCACTCCAATCTCATTTGCCTCCGATCCGTGATCCGCCTCCTCCTCATAACGTATCTGAACTGCAGTCAGTACCAGGCAAAAACTACGTTCGGTTCATATCGAATGCCGCTCAGATCGCGGCTCCACTGCATCGCTTGAGTCGCAAAAATGTACCTTTTGTATGGACTAAAGACTATCAACACGCATTTCAGAACATCAAAATGCTTTGCTTAGTGACAGATGTTAAGTGTACAAAAGGTACATTTTTGCGACTCAAGCGATGCAGTGGAGCCGCGATCTGAACGGCATTCGGTATGAACCGAACGTAGTTTTTGCTTTTTCCTACGGAATCGGCGCTGTGCTTTCGCACAGAATTGGTGCACAAGACAGACCCATTGCTTTTCACTCAGAGTTGTTAACTGGAACTCAGTGCAAGTACTCACAAACTGAAAAAGAAGCTCTCGCTATTGCATATGGTGTGACCACATTCCATCACTATTTGTATGGTCGCAAGTTCTATTTAGTGACAGATCACAAGCCTTTGCAGTCCTTGTATCATCGGTTCCTACACATATCGCTCAAAAATTGCAACTCTGGGGTTTGCTGCTTTCGCAGTATCTGTATGAAATTGTGTACAGATCTACTGCAAAGCATGGCAATGCAGACGTCCTATGTCGGCTTCCGATTGGCCCCCATTCTGGTTTTGATGCGTCTGCCTCATCCTGTTGCCAAATCGATGCGCAGGACTCAGATTTGCTGGAATCTTTTCTCTTGCACTACAGAAAAATAGCACAGGTCACGGTAGCAGACCCTGATCTCAAGATTTTGTAGCATTACATTCGCACGTCCTCGCTTCGTTCATTGAACAGCATCCAGAACTCAGTGGTGCGCCGATATTTTGCACGTCAGCATAACCTTTCCGTTCAACAGGATGTGATTCTAGTTCAAAATGACATTGGACAATGGCGTGTGCTTATTCCCAAAGTGATGCAAAAGGATGTGTTGCAATTGCTCCGGCAATGACATTGGAGAATTGTTCCCACAAAACAGTTAGCGCGCCGGAACTGTACTTGGCATGACATGGACGCCAAAAGTGAACAGATGATATCCGCTCCGCCACTGACGTTCTCAGCTTGGTCCAAGACTCAATCCTCATGGCAACGATTGCCCATAGGCTTTGCAGGACCATTTTGGAATACTCATTGGCTCATCATGCCATTTGCAGTGCCTATGGCTTTCACCACATCACGTAGCACCATTTAAGCGTTGTCCTCCATATTTTGCATAAAGGTTTGGCAGAAGTACTTGTGTCTGACAACGGATCAGAATTCACTTCACGTGATTTTGGACAATTTTGTGAATGAAATGGAATTCTTCTTCTAACAAGTGCGCTGTTCCACTTGTAGTCCAATGGAGATGCAGAACGCTTCGTACGCACTTTTAAACCATAGATGGCCAAGCTCCACGCCACCAACACACGGAAACAAGCGCTGTAACTTTTTCTCTCATCCTATCGCTCCCACCCATGAGACACACCATCAATGGCGGAACTTCTGCATGGCCGCCAACGTCGGACGCTGCTTCACTTGCTACACCCACCGCAGCATCCAGCGCCGCCAAGGTCCACAAGTATATCTTTGTGCCACGTTGTTCTTTTCAGGCTTTATGGCAACCGTGGGCGCTGGGAAACAGGCGTGATCCAGGAACGCATTGGCTCTTTTATGTACTCGATTGCAGGTTCCGATGGTTTGCAGCGCCGCCACCAGAACCAAAATTGTGCGTGTCATTTGCCCCATGATTCTGCTGCTTTTCTTCCCGCATTCCCGCAGATTCACGGCCTGACGGATAGCACGGCCTTCGCAATTGCCGGCTGGTACCACCAGCGCACCCACAGATGGACGATGCATCCTCGCCCCCACCGTCGCTGCTCGCTAACACAATGGAAATGGACCTGCCGTCACTGTCCCATTGCTGTCATCGCCCCAAGACACGCTCACAAGCCTGGACGTGTGCCCTGGCAGCAGTTTTATGTTCCTGTTGCCTACAAGCCAGATGGTAGGGTACGGTCAGGAGTACGCCTTCCTACACAGTCACAGCTCCCGGCTCATCTCTACGTCCAGTGTCCTTTGCATCTTCCCTACATGACAACAGTGCGGCATATGTTGGTTAAGTGGCTGCCAGCACACCGGTCAGCAAAGATGTAGCAAAAAGATCGATAGTAGGCGCTGGATCGAGCATGCCTGTCAGGCAAGAGGCCAAAGACAGACTCGCGAGCTACAGAACGCCAATGCCCTCTTGACTGCAAATATGACTGCCAATGCCCTCTTGACTGCAAGTATTTAGATCGCTCCATGGACCAGAGGTCTCAGTCTCAGTGACTAGTTCAGTCACTGATGCACCAGCTTGCACTTCAGTAGCGTCTGTCATTCATCGCATAGAGGGAAGATAAGACTTATTCTTAGCTGCTTAATCCGTATCCACAGATCAAGATGAAGACACATTCACTGTTCTGGTGGAAGGGCTATTTTTCGACGGTTGTGTGATGTAATTACAGTGTTTTACCTTCCTGTAGAAGCGAGGCAGGGATGCACTCTTAGCATAACATAGTAATTGCTATTGTGCTGTTTTTTAATAGTTGCTCACTTAGGAGAGGATTATGTCTCTCTCCATCTAAGGCACGCTTGTACCACTGACAAGAAAAACATATCTACTCATTCTGGAACGTTCGCTCGATGTTGGTTATAGTGTTATCGTTTGGTCCTGCCAGCATTAGGTTACTGGTGAAGTCTTCTACTCACCATAGTGTGTGTAACTTGCAAGCTGAATGTGTGTTTAATGACTGCTGAGTGATGTTAATTGATTACTTTATAGTATATTCAATGCAAGATTCAATGTTTTCTGTTCAGTATTCGTAGTAGCAAGTATAAATTTCTACCACGAGGGTGAGTCTACATTTCTCTCCTGGAGAGTTAATTGATGTTATTATTGTATACGCCATTTGCTCTCTTGCTGTCACAGCATTCGTTTTAAAAGTGTAAGGCTACATCCTTTACACGACGTGAGGTGAAGTCTGTCGGACAATATCTATTGTAGCAAGTATAAGACTCACATCTGGAGAATACATGATGGTAATACTTCATGCAGCAAATGAGTGTTTGTTGTTTATACAGTCATGTTTTTAAATAAATGAGCTGGCATTACAGCAGTTCAGCTATTAACAACGGCAACATTTTAGGCAGATACACGCTGTGTTACTCCATTAGGAGCAAGTACCTATGTCAAGTTCCTCCACCATCTGAACAGCAGGAATGACTCTCCTTCAACACCAGTATCCCTCAATGGTTTTGTGTGTGTGTGCGTGTGTGCGTGCGTGCGTGTGTGTGTGTGTGTGTGTGTGTGTGTGTGTGCGTGTGTGTGTGTGTGTGTGTGTGTGTGTGCGTGTCTTTCTCGGGCAGGTTTCAACCAAACACAGATGTACCGCCGGCCGCTGTGGCCGAGTGGTTCTAGGCGCTACGGTCTGGAACCGCGCGACCGGCACGGTCGCAGGTTCGAATCCTGCCTCGGGGATGGGTGTGTGTGTGATGTCCTTAGGTTAGTTAGGTTTAAGTAGTTCTAAGTCCTAGGGGACTGATGGCCTCTGAAGTGAAGTCCCATAGTGCTCAGAGCCATTTGAACCTTTTTTGAACAGATGTACCTAGAGCAGTGTCAACAAAGCAGTTTACACAGGTGGATGTCCGTGAATAACAGAGATGAAGACGATATTCTGTGAGATGAGCATATATCTCATCCTCCCACAACATACATGAACACACACAAACACAAAGTTGTTATTTGATACAGTGAGCGTCTGAAACCTCCACCAGAAAACCTGCGACAGTTTATATGAAGAAGTAGAATAAACTTGGGAGATGATGAGTTATAACTGCATGCCGCAGCCTTGGCTACCGAGTGTGGATGCTGCTTTCCACCCGTAAGGAATAGATCGTGCGAGTCAGCACACAGTGAGATCACTAGTATAAAGGTCTGTGAGTACCTCATTTATGTCGGACATGTTATTTTAATGTTTTTCCTGTATGAGTGATTTTACGTAGTCAAGAACCACCTGTAGACAGTGCCAGCACATCCAGCACGTTTGAAAGCATGCTGCTGCTAACTGTTCAGACCTTCATCCATGTCAGATAGTCATGTATTTTCCTGTTGTTCTAAGTGAGGCAGTCTTTTCGGGAAATACGTTTAATGGTCTGCAGGAAGCGTTCTATTATTGAGTCTTTTGTTCATCTGTGACTGTTTTCTGCAGATCCTAGACAATAAACCACTGCCAGCAAGTGGATCGTTTTGTGTACCATCATCAACAGGTTAGAATGGGCCTGAAAAACCAATATCCCTACCTACAGGTGGGAGGAGAGAGAGGAAAGGGGTTAGGTAGGGCTGGTTCTAACATGCTTATACTGTATCCGCATATCAACGTGCACACATGTGAAATCGCCTTCATTCTCTCTCGGCAAGATTCTTTGGGGTCGTTTATGTGTTAGTTGTGTTAATAAAATGATTTATCTCAATTCTCAGTGCATGTGTTACACTATGATCCCTTCTTTACGGGTGGTGGTTTCTTGACAATAATTTCGAGTCTAATTAGAGCAATTATGCATTTTCTGTCAGTTGTGTGTATTTCCCTTCCTACACTTCAATGATAGTTTGCTGTGCTACACCTTCTTACCTTGTATGAGTGTACAATTTCTTCTGCAGCTATACACGTGTAGATCGATAGGCGTTAGTTCTTCCAGTTGTGGCTGCAGGAGAGTTTCCCGCTAATTTCACGTTGTATTGTGGACTAGGGCACACAGCAAGGTGAACATTTTCACACACTGTGATCAGAAAGAAGAACAATAAATGTTTCAGGCCTACTCAGTCGAAACCCATACAACAAAGGGAGCACTTCTGCTTCATTTAGTCTGGGAATTGGACAAAATTACCTTCTGCATTGTGGATTGACCATCAATTGCAAAAAACATGAACAGCTTCAGCACAGGTAGTACTCTGTATGAGTCAGTCAGTCCATCCTGCTGCGTCATCGTTATTTGCTAAAAAGTATTCCTCCGAAGTTCATTCATGATCACCTCATTCCATTCCTCATGTAGGAGGCTATGTATGCAGTCTTCAAATTTATGCTTACAGGTAATATATTTATTAAACTCCTCTCTGTCCAACATTTTCCTCGAAAATAAATGAATACATTATATCCTTTCTCTCCAGAATGTTTTTCCTCCAAAACATAAAGGGGAGGGGAGGCAACTGTAGGTCAATTCAGCAATACTATAACACCCTCAAAAATAAAATAAAAATATAGATAAATAAAGACAGCACATTACATTTTTTCGTTCCACCAGTGGAGCACAGAATAAGTGTTTTTCCCGCCAACTCACGGGTGGGGGAGGTGATGGGAAGTGGAAGAGAGGAGGGACATTGGGTTAGGGGTAGAGGGGGGAGGTGACATCACCAGTGTAACGTTACCCCATCGCCCCACACAATGAGGATGTGGGGAACTCCGTAGGGACAGCCACCAACCAGAATAAATTAAAAGCATCACTGTTCTCTCATACCAAATCTGTTGTTAGTATCATTAATTTGGAGTTGATATGAATTTCAGTTAAATTTAGTAATTACTCCACATCTGTTGCTCAAAAGAGTTTGAAACTAAAGCTGAAAACAATCATATACACTACTGGCCATTAAAATTACTACATAAAGATAATGACGTGCTACAGACGCGAAATTTAACCGACAGAAGAAGATGGTGTGATATGCAAATGATTAGCTTTTCAGAGCATTCACACAAGGTTGGCGCCGGTGGCGACACCTACAACGTGCTGACACGAGGAAAGTTTCAAACCGATTTCTCATACACAAACAGCAGTTCACCGGAGTTGCCTGGTGAAAAGTTGTGATGCCTCGTGTAAGGAGGAGAAATGCGTACCATCACGTTTCCGACTTTGATAAAGGTCGGTTTATCGTATCGCGACATTGCTGCTCGCGTTGGTCGAGATCCAATGACTGTTACCAGAGTATGGAATCAGTGGGTTCAGGAGGATAATACGGAACGCCGTGCTGGATCCCAACGGCCTCGTATCACTAGCAGTCGAGATGACAGGCATCTTATCCGTATGGCTGTAACGGATCGTGCAGCCACGTCTCGTTCCCTGAGTCAATAGATGGGGAAGTTTGCAAGACAACCATTTGCACGAACAGTTCGACGACGTTTGCAGCACCATGGACTATCAGCTTGGAGGCCATGGCTATGGTTACCCTTGACACTGCATCACAGACAGGAGCATACGCGATGGTGTACTCAACGACGAACCTGGGTGAACAAATGGCAAAAGTCATTTTTTCGGATGAATCCAGGTTCTGTTTACAGCATCATGACGGTCGCATCCGTGTTTGGCGACATCGCGGTGAACGCACATTGGAAGTGTGTGATTATCATCGCCATACTGGTGTATCAACCGGCGTGATGATATGGGGTGCCATTGGTTACATGTCTCGGTCACCTCTTGTTCGCATTGACGGCACTTTGAACAGTGGACGTTACATTTCAGATGTCTTACGACCCGTGGCTCTACCCTTCATTTGATCCCTGCGAAACCCTACATTTCAGCAGGATAATGCACGGCCGCATGTTGCGGGTCCCGTACGGGCTTCCCTGGTGAGCACATTCTTCAGATCTCTCACCAATTGAAAACGTCTGGTCAATGGTGACCGAGCAACTGGCTCGTCACAATATGCCAGTCACTACTCTTGATGATCTGTGGTATCGCGTTGAAGCTGCATGGGCAGCTGTACCTGTACACGACATCTAAGCTCTGTTTGACTCAATGCCCAGGCGTATCAAGGCCATTATTACGGCCAGAGGTGGTTGTTCTGGATACTGATTTCTCAGGATCTATGCACCCAAAATGCGTGAAAATGTAATCACATGTCAGTTCTAGTATAATATATTTGTCCAATGTATACCCGTTTATCATCTACACTTTTTCTTGGTGTAGCAATTTTAATGGCCGGTAGTGTAATCAAAATGATATGTCAACACAGATCTCAGTTACAATGATCTGAAATTACTGGAGCGGCAATTATTTCGAGAGTAAAAGTTAAAAAAGAATTCAAAATAAAATTCTCAAATAAACTTTGAAACCTCGCAGATGTAATGTAGCCACAAAAGGTACGAAATATTTGTTGCGTGCCGTTAATGCTACACAGTGGGTAATCGTGCTGTTCAACAGAAGTACTATGAAGTTAACATCAAGGCATAAATCTACATCTGCAACTACATCTATACTTAGTAGACCACTTTGAAGTGCATGACTGAGGATACGTTCCATTATGCCAGTTAAGATAACTTCCTTTCTTTCCAATCGCTTAAATTCATGCTCTAATAATTCTAACCTTTTTTTCGCGATATCTTTGGGAGTGAACACGTGAAGTTTTGGTATAAGGGTAGGTCAAAGGAAAACGAAACATAGGGAATAAAAATAAGTAAACTGTTTATCGTTTCAATAGTAACTGCCATAACTGATAACAAATGTCTCCCATTGTGAGACAAGACAGCCAATGTTTACAAGAAAAAACATGTGTGGTTACCTATGGAACCGTGACTGTAGCCAGGCGTGCACGTCTTTAGCCGTAGCAAGTCGACGGCCACGAATCTCTTTTTTCAGGGCTCCAGAAATATGTAAATCGCATGGGAAGAGATTATGACTGCATAGAGGATGAGTAAGGGCTACCCCGCAGAACTTCTGCTCTGTAGTCGAAACAACCTTGCCAGTATGTGAGCAAATCCATTTTAAAGACAGTTAAAACTGTCAAGGCATTAAAGAAAATCACTTCAATTCCACATACCACGTGTTCAATAGTCGAAGGACATTTTTGGATTCAAGTTACAAGATGGTGCACAACCAAAGGTGTTTGGCTAATTGTCCACACGTTATAGGACTAATTTTGAAGATGCAGTGAATTTTACTCAGCATGAAACTCTGTAGCTCAAGAACTAAATAACTCAAAATAAACTCGAAATAGCTTTAATGTGTTACACAGCCCTCAAATATGTAGAACTAGCAATATTTAGCAAACAGTGCCCAAAACACCTCATTTCTCACAACAAAAATGGCAGGAAACGCTGGAAACAGCCAATGGTGTCTTTTAGCGCACGTTTCTTGATGTGGTTCACACGCCATTGTAGCCGTGTATGTTTGAGCACTGCTTAAAGAATGGGGAGTTGTGCAAGAGCGAGGTCGAATCCTCTCAGCAGATTAATGATGAACGTCTGTCAGCTGGCTAGTGAGGATGTAGCTCTCACGTGGTTTCACACAACCCATTGGGTGAATGCCGTGGTGGTACCCAAGTCTATCTCAGTCATATGGTTCGCAAACACTCACAATATCTTTGGTGACTGTCACATAACTAACACTACACACAGACAGTTCAGATACACATAGTATGTACTAAACGGCAATGGGGTGGTGACAGGAAGTGAATCAGGGCAGCCCTTAAATTCAGCATGACAAATACGTTAAGCATACTGACCCTGTGCTGATGTGAAACAAACGAAAAAGACGAAGAAAGTTCCTCCACGTGTTTCTAAAATCATTCACTGAACTGAAACATCAACCAGTGAACATCATGTCTTCCTAAGTAAAGTATCAGTGTTAGGGGAACAGAGTTCCTGAGACAGTTTGTTAGTGCAGGTTCCATACATTCGGGGGCAAACGATTGATTTATGATACCCCCACCTCCCCTTAACCTGTTGTTCTGCTTTGTGGTTTATGAACAAAAGGGGGTTGATCTATGACCCTCTGAGTCTATTCTGTCATTCTACGTCTGGCCACTTTCCTAGGATGGCTCTGCCAGCGTTTCGGGTGTGTGACAGAGGCCGATATTTTCTCTGACTGAAGGTAACAGGAGGGTAAGGGGGAGGAGAGGAGGGAATTTTCAGGCAGAGGGGTGGCAGGTCACTTCTCCCAGTATCCACTGTCGGTGGTATTGTGAAACAACTGAGGCTGTATGGGCATGTCAGGGTGATCAAATTGAACAGCTGCTTCCATGGACCTGATATGTAAGTTGTGTGTTTGAGAAAAGAATGTGCAGGTGCTGCAGCCAGAAGAAGCCACTTGGGGTGGCAAAGGACACTGCCGCAAACAAAGAGGACTGCAGTTGTGGAGGTGACCTCGCAGTTGGATGGTCACAACAAAATGTGCACAGCATTCTGAGACATTAAGGTCAACTGGTTTGGACACATTGGTTGGAATTCTTCTAAGCAGTATCAAGAAAAAGGATGTAACAATATGCTTAGGCGCTTCAGGAATTCCGTAGTATACCCTTCCCACATGAATTTTGCATCGAGTAGCAGTCCCAGAAATTCAACACCGTCTATCTGTTCGATCTGAATATCTTCGTATGTAATACACACGCTGGAAGGAAATACCGTACAGGTTCTAAACTGCATGTAGTGGGTCTTTTCCGAAGTTTAACGACAGTGAATTAGCTTTAAACCATTCGTTAATGTCAATGAGCCCATTTCTATGTCTGTACTTGACTCGCTATTTATTGTAATGTTTATATCATCTACCAGCAAAACAAACTTAGCATCTGGCAATATAACAGACGAGAGGTCACTAATGCCCACAAGGAAAAGTAACAGACACAAGGTGGAATCTTGCGGAAAGCCGCGTGTAAATAATTCCCAGTCTTGTGAAGACTGATTGCTTTCTCGGCAGGTATTTCGAAAGACACCCTCTGTTTCCTGTTAGTTAGGTAATACTCGAACCATTTCGCAGCACTGCCGGTGACATCATAGTATTTTAATTTGCTTAAGAGAATGCTGTGATTCACACAGTGAAAGGCTTTTGACAGGTCACAGAAAATGCAAGTAGCCTCTAATTTGTTATTCAATGAATTAATTAAATTCTCAATGTAGGAGTAAATACCCTTCTCTTTCTTGGAAACCTTATGGAATCCACATTGTGAATTGAACAATATATTATTTGCAGTCAGATCCTTAAACACACAATCTTTTCAAATAATTTTGAAAAAGGCAACAAAAGTTAAATTGGTCGATAGTTTAACGGTATCTCTTTACCCTTAAATTCAGCATAGTTTAGCCAATATGGAAATGTTCCGCTGATAAGTTATTGGTTACACAAATAACTTAAGATAGAACTAAACTCATGTGAGCACTTTTTGATTAACTTCGTTGATATGTTATCACAACCACTAGAATATTTTGATGGATGCTACTTGTTTGGAAGACGTGAGTGCCATTTCCACCGGAGCCAGTTTAACAGTTTTAGCTCGGTTATTGCTGCTTCGTACCACAGCAATCGTTTGAAGCTGTCAACGCACCAGTGTTCAGCCGCCAAGACGTTAGTACTTATCCTGTCTCACGGTGGACAACCATGTTCAAAATATAATGGTTCTTTCCCTTCAGGAAAGATGAGCTTGTAGAGAGATTACATTACACAGTTTTCACAATATTTCTTCCAGAATATAGAAACAATAAATTCAAATCCATATATACATGTATGTGTGTGTGTGTGTGTGTGTGTGTGTGTGTGTGTGTGTGTGTGTGTGAGTATGTGTGTGTGTGTGTGTGTGTGTGTGTGTGTGTGTGTGTGCGTGTGTGCGCGTGTGTGTGCGTGTGTGTGTGTGTGTGCGCGCGCGCGCGTGTGTGTGTGTGTGTGTGAGTGTGTGTGTGTGTGAATGTCACACACCTCTTCCTAAATCTCTGCACTGGGTTCAACCAAAGTTGTTACTCATATACCTTACTGTCAGGGGACAATGGCAGTGAGGGAAAGAACCATCTGCATATCGAAGGTTTGGGGACATAAATTCCCAGGCTTTTTCCATCCAGTATTTGAAAATGAGATACTGAGCGACTTGTAACAATCATTCACATTATTTCAAACCCTTACGAAATTTTTTCTCTCTGAGAATCGCGACAAAACGGGGAAAGGAAACTTTTTATCGTTACTCCGCAGTAGTTCATTCAGTAAAAGTATTGCATGAGGCATGACGTTGTTATTTATACCTCTTTACTATTAACTGTATCCGCGACACACTTTCCGGTACAGTATGTTGTACCTACTAAAGTACATCATTGCTCGACGCACATTTCAGAAGACATGACTTCACAAACATTAAGCACAAGGTCAAAAGCTGTGTGGTGCGGCCGTCAACGCACAGGTATAAATAAATACATGGACAACGCCGGCTTTCTCCGTGAGTGTAATTACTAAAAGTAAGAACATACGTTATGCACAGTGTACAACCCTTTAGCTAAAAAGTTTACATGTGGTATAGTTATCAGCAACAAGCAGTAGCTTACATATTCATGTGTGTAATATTTTACGTTAAAATGTGTACTACGCTTCGCTAAATTGCATTACAGCCTACATGTAGCTTTATGAATTATATTTGTTTTAATTGATTCAACTGCACGCTCCTGGTGAAACATTGTATATTATATTAGGCCTACTTAAAGGAAACATATTTAAGCCTTGCTTCACAACCTTACTGTTATGTACGACTTCGATTTTAGGGTCGTAAGACTATTTTTTAGTACATAACTGATACCAAAAATGTGAACCAAGTAAAGAGAAACATCTCGACTTTTTAAATCTGTCGATTCTTGACTTAAACTGTATAAGTCATGTCTGCTGACGGTCCTGACAAATTACTTATGGATGTAGGAAAATTTGTTATGAAAGCATTTACAAAACTGATTAGTACAATATTTAAAATAGCTGTTAGTAAACATACATTGGAGAACAGCTTAGCAGAGAAATTAAATATTTTGATACCTGAATGAGGCACCGAGGTTTTTCGTCTATATAGGAGTTGCAATATTGTCCAAACGAGGCAAGTAATTGGATTGAGTTTGTTCATCCCGTAATAAATCTGTTTCTCAATTTATAAAATTTCTAACGAAGTGAGCTTTGGAACCTTTCCTTCCATGTGTTAGAGTTCAATTCATTAGGTAACAACGGAGAGGGACTCTGTTGCTGTATTGGACAGACTGGGAAGTAAATTAGCACTGGTCTCAGAGAACACCATAGAAGTAGGAGATTAGAGATGCCAGATCCATTATTTACCGAAAATTACAAACATGAAAACCACAAATACGTAACAGATATGGAAGTCCTACGCGTTGGGCGTAAAGTTGACTCAACTAGAAACTTTAGAAACTAAGAAACAGATGTGTGTGTCTCCACCTTTAACACTGAATGAACTAACTCAGTTTAGTTCTTGGTCCTTTTAGACAATATTTTAACTCCTGTACAGAAGAAAACCGAGGTACCTTTATTCGTGTAACAAAAAATTCCATTCCCGTGTGCAGCTCTACTACAGTATACGTTTAGTCATAGTCATTGTAAATGCCGTACTAATGAATTTTGTTGTTGCTCTTCGAATACTTGTGTAAAATATGTGGGAGTATGCGTGCGGAACGATTTGAAGTGGAATGACCATATAAAATAAATTATTGATAAGGCGGGTGCCAGGTTGAGATTAATTGGGAGAGTCCTTAGAAAATGTAGTCCATCAACAAAGGAGGTGGCTTACAAAACACTCGTTCGACCTATACTTGAATATTGCTCATCAGTGTGGGATCCGTACCAGATCGGGTTGACGGAGGAGATAGAAAACATCCAAAGAAGAGCGGCGCGTTTCGTCACAGAGTTATTTGGTAAGCGTGATAGCGTTACGGAGATGTTTAGCAAACTCAAGTGGCAGACTCTGCAAGAGAGGCGCTCTGCATCGCGGTGTAGCTTGCTGTCCAGGTTTCGAGAGGGTGCGTTCCTGGTTGAGGTATCGAATATATTGCTTCCCCCTACTTATATCTCCCGAGGAGATCACGAATGTAAAATTAGAGAGATTCGAGCGCGCACGGAGGTTTTCCGACAGTCGTTCTTCCCGCGAACCATACGTGACTGGAACAGGAAATGGAGGTAATGACAGTGGCACGTAAAGTGCCCTCCGCCACACACCGTTGGGTGGCTTGCGGAGTGTAAATGTAGATGTAGATGTAGATGAATAAATTTTGTAAATCCGTATGTGATTTGTCAAAGTTGTCAACGAAGATAGCTTTTACAATTTATGTCGAGAATCAATAGATTTAAGAAGTTAAAATGTTTTTGCGTGTTTCTAATCTTTTTGACGAGTCCTGTACTAAAAAATGCGCTTTTAACTCGACACCACGGTTAGTAGGATAAGAAAGTATGCGAAACATGGCTAAACGTTTCCCTTAGTCAATACAATTGTATTCATTATTCTTCCTTGAAGCTAGTTTGACGTGATACAATAGACGGCGTCACTTGCTGCTTGCCTGACTGTGAGTAATATTTGCTTAAATTAATTACATGTGCCATAGTTTATCCAAGGGTGACATAAGGTAGTGGGAAGGAATGGACTGGTTCTAATGCGTTAATTACTCTGAAAACTGTGTTGGGCTTGGACTGCAGCAGGTGTTCTGAAACCGGCCTTCCGATGAGGAAGCGTTGAGGTAGCTTCCGGCGTGACACTGGCATATCGCCATGCTGGGGAATCAGTTCCGGTGTTAATTAAATCACGGGTATCGACGTCAGCCGATAACGTTCAGGCGTTAATAGGCAGCTGATGTGCTGCAGTGGTGAGGATCACTGGAGTGTGTTGGTGGTACGACGAGGGGGGTGGGGGCGGCGGTGGGGCCGGCTGCGGCGTCCGCCGCCCACGCGGGCCTTAATGGACTTCCGGTTCCCACGGGCGGGGGTTCCCAGAAGGCCGCCTGACCGCCGCGTTGTATGCGAGCCGGCTCCCAGCTCTCACCTGCTCGAGGTGGAGCGACAGCCCGGTCTGCCCATTCACTGATGTGGCGATCGGAATCGAGCGAGGTAATACAGGCAACACTAGGGTAACATACAGTTCAAAAGGCTTCGTGCAAACGTGACGTAATTTTGACCTGACAAGCTGCATCGAAGACGAAAATAGCTGTCTATCGACTTTCGCGCTCCTGTAGCTCACAACTCATGAAGATCAAAACGATAGCATTTACCCCAAGTAGAGAGATTGGGACGTTATGCTTTTTCTTAACCACAGGATATGTTACCCTCGAAGTTAAATCCATACTAATGTTAAAGTAAATGCCAAAATAACTCTGTTACGCTTTCACAAATAAACCACAGAACCGATTTTGATGAAATTTGGTATGAAGATTGCTTGAGCGCTAAAGAAGAATATAGGCTACTTTAAAAAGTGTGTGGTACAAGATGTTTCTTGACTCAAAGAATATAACACGAAACATGGAACAATAATTACTCTTTGAACAAGCTGGTTACCCTTCACACATATTTGACATCGGCAGCGTGGGGGCCATCTGTAGTATTATGAACACCGAATTATTTTCAGTTGCCACGATCGCTAATATCATTTATTCATATAGATGACCGGTTTCGGCAAATCTCTGTTGCCATCTTCGTACCTGCAAAAGATGGTACCGAAAATGCTAGGATACAGTAACTAACATAACAGCACACATAATTATATCCAAAATTTGCAATACGTGGAACAGTAGCATACTGTGTTTACATCATTACATAAGCTCCTCCTTCAGTACAGTAAGTGGCACTAATAATGTATGTCCATGATGGAGCTATGCTAGAAGTCGGCATATCACTCTTAAAGTAACAGCTATGTATACACACATACAGTATTATTGCGCCGATTACAAGTGCTCATATTCATCATCACCTAACAACTGACAGATCGCCGGCCGGGGTGGCCGAGTGGTTCTAGGCGCTACAGTCTGAAACCGCGTGACCGCTACGGTCGCAGGTCCGAATCTTGCCTCGGGCATGGATGTGTGTGATGTCCTTAGGTTAGTTAGCTTTAAGTAGTTCTAAGTTCTAGGAGACTGATGACCTCAGATGTTAAGTCCCATAGTGCACAGAGCCATTTTTTGAACTGACAGATCCAAGCGTCTACACTGTTAGTGATACGTAATTGCATGAGATAATCGGTACTATCATCTCACGTTGGATTAAGACATGGATCTGCTATCCTGTAAAATTCCATACGCCTAATTTATAGCATGTAAGCCAAGGCAATATTCTTCATTTTTTAAAAAATGTCTCTAATACATCGTGCAACATACATAAAACTAACTTATACAAAAATCTTTTAATAACATTTTAGAAAATTTTTAAAAACATTTTACAAACCTTCTTAATAAATCTTTACCATATTTTCCTTCATACAAAATCACAACCAATCCGATAACCCTTAACTGTAAAAGCTCTCTGTGCAACCGATGTTATAATATGTATGTTCATTTTAGTACATCCAAGAACAGCTCGATCTCCACAGGCACAGATATGATAGTTCATCCAAAATCCATTCGAGGTATGTGTGCCAACCAATGGAGCTATTTAATGTTTATGCTTTTGTAGTCAATTGAAATTGTTATATGAGCTTTTCTAAGACGACGTGTTAGTCGAGTTCCAGGTGGAATCTCGTCATTTAACGCCTATGTGCCATCTGATCACCTGATATCCAGATGAACACTCTTCCAATGTTTAATATACTCAATGTCCACTTATTGCACCATTTGGGATTGTAATTGTTCTTGAACTGAGCCCATGATCTAGTAATACCAGCTTACTCCTACATATCCATGTTCTAGAACAATTTATTAATTTACTCATTGACTTTGAAACTTCATCACACTCGTGAAAATGCTATTATTGGTTTATATGTTACACATAATAAGAATCAATGTAATGAATACACTGCTCATACAATCCTCAACGTCTTCAGTCAATACTTTCATTCTAATATTAGTCACAAGCCCGTCGAATTTCAGCCGCTGAGCGTCACGCATCCCTTGCAGCTTCTGAGATGCTTGAAGACTCACAGCGTCGGCGTCATTTAAATGCTGTACGAAAAACAGGGAGAGGCGTCCTGTCTTTTAAGTGTAGAGCGTGGGAGGCTTTTATTGACAGTGAGGCTGCATTTGATTACGACGCTGATAACACGGAGACACGTGAGAGCAACTGTCGTTACTGCACGTACAAATATCACAAATTGCGCTGCACCGAACTACAAATTATTTGTTTTTTTCATTTTAACGCTATTTCATAATTTCAGAATGTCCCAGTTTTATTTTATTTCTGTCACCATGGCCCATCGTAACAGAACTAATGATTTGTTTTTTTCTTTAAATAATGAACACATCACCATTCGACTGTATTGCTGTTTCATGTAATTACGACCCATGTTTCAGCCTTTTATGCATTTCAAGTGATTGAATTTATGTCAGTAACATAGATCAATCATTTGAAAATGGCATAAAAGGCCGAGGAAATCTGGATCGTAATTAAATAAACAACAATACAGTCAAATGGCGATGTGTTCATTTAAAAATTATTGTTTGACTGTTGCTCAGCAACATCAGAAACTGTCTGCTGATGTGTGTAAACAATTCGTGGCTTTGTGGTTGGCGTAGTTAACCAGAGGTAACAATATTAGAATTACATATTAATACCTTCAGTTGCTGGCGGACTTTGATATATATCAACGGAGACAGGTGAAAATGTGTTCCCCGACTGGTACTCGAACCCGGGATCTCCTGCTTACATGGCAGACGCTCTATCCACCTTTTTTTTTTAATCTCATTTTGTTCGCTTTTTTCGTTGCATCTGCTCGGGGCGGACGTCGTAAGACATTCATTTATGTTCGTTGTTGATCGATTGACTCAGGTTTTTTATTACAGAGGGCACGTAACCTCTGACCGAACACGCTGAGTTACCGTGCCGGCTGTCCATCTGAGCCACCGAGAGGCGCCTCCCGCGCGACCCACATTCTCACCGTATATGTCCACACACTACATTCATAGTGTCCCTACCCAGCGCACTGATTACTCGTGGAAGACATTCTTGGGGGTAATATGTGTGCATCCGCACAGAAGAAGAGGGTCATGGCCGGTATTGCCAGCACTATATATTTATATGGATATGGTGTGTGTTCTTTCGAACATGTCCGAAAGAACAGACACCATACCATATAAGTGTAGAGATAAGTGTCGATTCGGTTTGTACAAATATGTTGTCCTCATAGTCATTATATCATCATCGACAAGCAGTTCGCTGATGTGACATCGAGTAAAAATACTTAGACCAAGCGGACGAAGAGCCAGAAGGGGGTCTATAGTCCAAGAAACCCATACGCACATTTCATTTCACTTCAGCGCAGCTGCGGGTAACAACTAGTCGTTTATAAATGCTCTGCTTTCTTGTGGAGTGAGATGCGGATAAGGGAGAGATTGAAGTGTTAAAATTTAACATCGGAACTTACAACCTAAGACCCCTACATCAGCCACAAAAGTCAGACAATTTACTGATTAAAGAAATATTGAGGTCTCTCAACAAAATAGGCTTATGTTAAGAAACTCTGGTTTCAGTAGTTGGACAGTAATTAGGAAGCGTGGACAGACATTCTAGAAGATGAATTAAAGCAACAGCTCATTTATCTTATCTACAACGAGTAAATGCTATTTCAAAACATCAACACACTGGACATCCCCCGTAGACGAATCGCTAGTGGTACACGTTATTTAATAAAATCACGAAAAACATAATATTGATGGTTAAAAATGTACATTAATTGAGGATGTTTGTTTGGAAAGAAATCTTCTAAAAGAACTATCTCGTATGAAACTTCCTGGGAGATTAAAACTGTGTGCCCGACCGAGACTCGAACTCGGGACCTTTGCCTTTACAGAAGCAGGAGAGCTGCATGGTTCGCAGGAGAGCTTCTGTAAAGTTTGGAAGGTAGGAGACGAGGTACTGGCAGAAGTAAAGCTGTCAGTACCGTGCGTGAGTCGTGCTACGGTAGCTCAGTTGGTAGAGCACTTGCCCGCGAAAGGCAAAGGTCCCGAGTTCGAGTCTCGGTCGGGCACACAGTTTTAATCTGCCAGGAAGTTTCATATCAGCGCACATTCCGCTGCAGAGTGAAAATCTCATTCTGGAAACTATCTCGTAAATTGTGTCTTCTATACAATTTATACAACAGTAAAGGGATAATTAGTAAATCACAGTTCAGATTTCACGAATGCTGAGATGGCAATACACAATTTCACTGCCCACATAGTAGAGTCTTTAAATAGTAAAATGTCACCAATAGGAATTTCCTGTGACTTATCCAAAGCATCTGATTGTGTGATCCACGACATTATGTTACAGAAATTACAATTTTATCGTATAAATGGAGCACTATATGAGTAATTTAAGTCATATCTACAGAACAGTAAACAAAAACTTTCTACATATGATAAAAGTGATTTAAGGAATTTTTTCACGTCATCTAAATGGGGTGAAATTAATTAGGTGTTCCACAGAATTCGATCATCGATCCCCTTCTGTTCTTAATATCTGATATCTTATCTGAAACAAGAAGCTAAACCGACGCTGTTTGCTGATGACACGAGCATCATTATTAATCCTGTAAAAGAAACTACAACAGAAAATTATACAAATAATGTCTTTGAAAAAGTTAATTGGTTTTCCCCGAATGGGCTTGCTCTGAACTTTGAAAAAACACTGTACATCCAGTTTTCTGCTGCAAGGAGTACAATTCCTTCAATAAATATGACACATCAGTAGATTATTAGTAGCCAGGACAGAGCATACTAGTTTTTGGGTGTACGTATAGATGAGAATCGGAAAATTCATATTTCGGATCTCCTGCAGCTACTAGGCTCAGTAACTTTTGTCATCAAAATAAGTGTCAGTTTTGAGGATATAGAAATTAGTAAACTAACTTACTTTGCATACTTTCACTCTCTGATGTCATACGGAATAATATTTTGGGGTAAATCAACACTTAGGCAAAAAGTATTCACTGCTCAAAAGAAAGTGGTTAGAATAATGTGTGGGGCTCATAGTCGCACATCTTGTAGAAATCTGTTTAAAAGGTTAGGAATTTTTACAACAGTCTCACAATACATTTACTCAGCAATGAAATTTGTTCTCAACAACTTAGACCAGTTTAAAAACAACGGTGACATTCACGATTATAATACCAGAAGAAAGAAAGCCTTATCTATGCTGTATTTAACCTACCTTTGGCACAGAAAGGGGTAAAACATGTGCTGTAAAAGTTTTCGATAAATTACCTGATGAAATAAAATGTCTGACAGACAGCAGTGATAGTTTAAAAAAAATTGAAATGACATTTCCTTGACAACTCCTTCTATACCATAGATGAATTCATTAAAAGGAATAAATAAATCTATAAGTATAATGTATACATTTTGTGCCATTTAAGGGAATGAGGTAGGTAATAAAACGTTTTAAGCTTTAAACTTGATTCATGGGTATTTCTTATGCACTTGACACGTTCCACATCATAAAGGATAACGTGAGATTGATAAATGGATCACGCAACTAACTAAGTAACTTTATAGATGGCTGACACTGAGTTACTTTTTAATTCTGTAGCAAATGGGGTAGGCTTTTCTATGCTTTTTGTTCTGAATGCTTATCTGGTTTATCATATGATCAACATGTGAATATTTGTTCGAATTACCGTGTTCCACACTTAATTTGTAAATTGTGGACCATGTCAACTCACAATGAGTGAGAGAGGATGCACTCTGTACAGAACATCAAATATTAGAGAAAGAACACACTTCTATTAGCTTAATAACGAAGTCCCAGACCGCGCGACCGCTACGGTCGCAGGTTCGAATCCTGCTTGGGGCATGGATGTGTGTGATGTCCTTAGGTTAGTTAGGTTTAAGTAGTTCTAAGTTCTAGGGGACTGATGTCCTCAGCAGTTAAGTCCCACAGTGCTCAGAGCCATTTGAACCATTTTTTTTTTTTTGAAGTCCCAGAACCTTTTAGAAATGCGAAGGTAACAAACAAATACTCGAATATGGCAGGAAGCGAACCACCTTTATAGCTGCCCTACAATTCGCAACTCAACGCTTACATCCAATGCACCACGGTTTCTTTTTCCAAGGCGTAACCACAATGTCCCTCTAACCGCCACAAAGCCAATGGAGCATTGGAAGGTGGGAGACACGGGAATCAACAGAAACGGGAGGCTTTTTTACTTATTTATTGTGTTCTTAATTTTTACTGTTGTTATGAATTGATGTGGAACTGACGGAATATCAGCCTTGTTACTGTAACTTAGACCTCATGAAGACTTTAACAGCCGATATTTCATTAAGTGATTTTTAAATATAACAAATAGTACCAAGAATGACGTGTTTTTTTTAACTCTTCATTGTGCCATTTCCTTGAAACGGCATACTTCCGTGGCAATTAACTTACCATACCAAATTTTGGAACCCGATATGGTGTTTCCAATCACACAGCATCAAATGTTAACGAAAGTCGATAGCAGTTCCTACGGTGTTCGACGAGTGTGTGTGACGTCAAAATGTTGTCATGTTTGCACCAAGTGTTGTGAACTGTACGTTACCCAATAACACTAACTACCAATGGCAGTAGCTTTGTAGTCCGCTGCAAACGGAAAACAAACTTCAGATGTTATACGCAGTGTCCTAACTAATGTTTCCACCTCAGTATTTCTTAAAGACATTGAAATCATTCTTTGGTAACAAGTAACAAGGAGCCAACAGCATCCTTTCGTCACCTTATTAACCACTGAAATATGAAAAATATTATGTTTTTTAGGTGCACGTAAGTTATGTCTTTCTCTCCAAAACACTACTTCTTGCTGAGTCACTGATGAAATTGTTTCGTTCTTCAGACACAAAGTTATGGAGTGTAAAGCTCTTTTCATCATCCTCATCATTCTTTCACTGATGATCCAGCCTCATTTCATCCTGGGTCACTTCGACCAATAAGTCTGTCTGACAGTACCATTTTGAGGATCCTTGTATTGTGCACTCTTTCTAAATTTTCTTCCTATTTATCTAGTACTGCAGATATTTGTAATTGATTCCGTGCACCCTGATTTCTTAATTTATCACGACACGTATGCCCCAGTAGTATCCTAAGAAATTTCGTTTCCATGGCTTGTACGTGGCTGTGGTTTTTCTGTCTTAACGTCCACGTTTCGCTGACGAATAAAATAAGCGACACGGCCATCATCCTGTATAGCTTCAGCTGTGATTCGGTCCGCGCTGTTTTCAGTGTTCTTCGAATTTCATGGTACTTTCATAATTTATTATTTATATCCCCATCGTAATCATGTGATATATCACAGACTAAATGATTAAAATGCTTGACGTCTTCTAAAATTCTGTCATCCAAAATAATCCTTGCTAGTATTGGGCGTTTGTCTAGGAATATCAAGGTTACTGACTTCGTGCTTGAAATTTTAATTTTATATTCTTTACAAAAATTCTGCAGTAAATAAATATCAAGTTTTAATTTTCTGTATCTGATGGACTGGATGACAACAGCTACATCGAGGTAGTATACACACAGTCACTTGAGTGTTGCTCTTAAGAGGATTTAGATGAAGGGCAGCGGAACGAGTATCTGCAAAGATCGATGTTGTTGTAGTCATGACTAAATTAATTTGATGTATTTTACTTACAAACGCTCCTTTTCTCCTCCACAACGTAGAGTGGTGTCGTCTCACCGTGTTCGTGACTGTAAATATCCAATCGTTTGGACGCTGGCTGTCGAATTATAAGAGATGTTACACTACAACATTTGTTAGCGGATTCGGATCAATTTTCGACACTGCTACACTCTGAAACCTGTCTTCATGAGAGTAACAGTTCCGCTTTTACCCACAAGACCAGATTAAAGTAGTCACTACACTTACCTCGTTACATCTACCCCAGTGACAAGGCCTATAGCAGTTTAATAGCACTAAGGAAGATTCCAACCACTCGACTATGAAACGTACACCTCAAATAGTCACACATTGATTCCAACTGTTTCCTTGCACTTCCTGTAGCAATCTCGACGGAGGCGAAGCAGGTGGCTTACATTACGTTTCACATCAGAATCATAACGAAATTTCCATTGAAAATATATATTTTGTTACCTTCAACTAAATCTCGCTAATTCTGTCCCTTCTGTCAACCTCACCTCAGTCATAGCTCCATGACCTAATGTCAGGCTTCCGACTACAAGTCATGTACACATATATTAAGGCGTAACACTCAAGCACGAAAAAAAAATTAGAAATTAATCATTCACAACGCCAACATAAGATTTCCTCTGCTGAAAGAATATTTTAATAGTCACTGTGGATAACTGAATTCCTGTTCGGTTACTGTAACCACACCGAATAATTTCTCTGCTTCAGAAACACCACGATTTACCGTCTACCTAGGCGACCGTCTAAAAGATTTATCGAGCTCAAGAAAACTTCCTAAATTTGTCATCCACGCATTTCAGCCAGTCACTGTCACCAGCTAATTGATTGGTGTTTGACTCAAGCATGCTCAATCTCACTGCATGTACCCTTCCTTCCACAGAAGGTTCTCTGGTAGATGCTGTCTTCTGGTAGGAAATGTCGCATTATTAATCCTCACTTAATCTAACTGGGAGAATGTATAACGTTACCGGAAAATCTCTGAGTCTTAAATGGGCACGAAAAACTCTGATCATCCAACATGCAGCATCGTTCGAATCTATATGACAACCCATGTGACCGACGCGTCAAAGGCCCTACAGCTGAAGCATTTCAGCGCTGCTACCAAGACAGCAAACAACGGCTCCACCTGTGTATAGCTAGCGAAGAGAAATTGTTGTTTGGAAAAAAATAAAAACTTTCGTAGATACAAAATCAGTCTTATTACTTTTCTCACCGCTTCGTATAACACGCTTTCGAGCTTATATCGAAACACCAAATGGGTTGATTTCGGAATTCACATTCCACATTCAGATCTATCTGGGAAACTAGACAAATCGCTAACGATTCAATGAAATACATCCGTATATGCATACTTGATGATCACCGGTAAGAATCCGGACACACTCATGTCTTGCAGAACCGTCCTCTAGAAGTTACGAGAAGTGGGCCTGCCAGTCTAAAAGGAGGCAGGGAGTATTGTGTCGTAAGAACAGAAGCTGGTTAGAGAGCTCCGTGACTTCTAAGGTGGAGTTGTCACTGAATGTCACCTGCGCAACAAATCCATCAAGAACATTTGAATTCTTCTAAAACTCCACAAGTCGACTGTTGACGAGGCGACTGTGATTTGGAAACGCAAAGGAAAACATCAGCTAAATTAAGATCTTGCAGACCTCATGCACTGACGGACAGGAAGGGTGGTTGTGAAACCAGCGGAAGAAATCACTTGTGAGTTCCAAAGTGATACCGGAAATCCAACTAGCACAGTGGCTTTGCACAGGGAATTGAAAAGAATAGGATATAATATCTCAGCACATCCTTGTTATCCACACGTTTCCGTGTTCAACGATAGCCGGCGCTTGATATGGCATATAGTGGGTGACTGGAAACGAGTGACTGGGAGTGATCATTCAAGCTGTAGCCTGTGGTGATCCGATGGAACTATCTGGGTTCGGCGACTGCCTGGAGAACGTTAGCTGTCATGTCTAGTGTGAGGAGGAAAATACGGAGCAAGTGTCGTTGCGCTGTGAGGGTATTTTTCGTTTTAGGGTGTGATCCCCTCACTGCGCTCAAGAAATCGATAAATACAGAAGGATAATAATAATTTTTAGCCGGCGGAAGTGGCCGAGCGGTTCTAGGCGCTACAGTCTGGAACCGCGCGACCGCTACGGTCGCAGGTTCGAATCCTGCCTTGGGCATGGATGTGTGTGTTGTCCTTAGGTTCGTTAGATTTAAGTAGCTCTACGTTCTAGGGCACTGTTGGCCTCAGCAGTTAAGTCCCATAGTACTCAGAGCCATTTTTTTTCCTGCACTTCCTATTTATTTCGTTCCTCAGTGACGTGTATTTCTGTGTTCCTGAATTTCCCTTAACATTTTTACTTTTTTCTTTCGTCGATTAACTGAAGTATTTGTATGATTTCTTCGCAGTTATATTCTTTGCACCTATATTTTTCCTTCCAAATTCTGTGATTGCCCTTTTTAGAGATACCCATTCCTCTTCAACTGTACTGAGGCAAGGCCTATTACTTTTTGTTTGCAGAAATGGAACCATCTATTAATGATACACAGAGAAAGTTGCCTCGTATCTGCAATGGGATCTGTAGCGTTCTACGTCTACTTACGAACACAGTGAAAGCTACTTCATAGTGCAGGGCACTTGGTATCGGTATTAGTGGCTTTCTGTCCTATTCCATTCGTCAACTCTGCGAGGGAATGACGACTGTCTGTACGTCTCCGTACCACTTCGATTTCACTTATCTTATTCTCGTGATCCCCAGATGAATTAGGCATAATATTCCTCAATAAGTCTCTCTAAATTTACTCATCAGAGCTTCGTGAGAACTATGACGTATTCTATTCAAAAGATTCGTATTCTGGTTCCCCGAGTGACTCTGTTACACTATCACGGGGGCTATTCAGCTCTGTTACTACGAATCTCTGAATTCGTTCGAAGGCTGTTGTCATGGCAAGTTGATAAGGAATGCGGACCGTGAACTGGAAGTCTAGAATCGCTCTTACTAGCCTCTTATACACGATTTGCTTTATAAACGTTGAACTTTCCCAGAAACTATCCAACAAATCCGTCTTCCAATTTTCCTACCTAATAATGATTCGTTCCATTTGAAGTCGCTTCTTACCGTGTGAGAAGTTCTAGTTGTTCGCCATTGATCTTATAACCGGATGTTACTGCGTGTTCCGTTCTATAGAGCTATGGCATCCTTTTCACCACGTGGACATTGTGTCCAACTCTTGCTGTATATCGACGTGATCATTCAACGATGATACTTTCCTGCAGATTTTTTGTATGGACTGGCAGACGAAATTCTTGTCATTGTTTCAAAGGCTAGGAGATTCGGCTTAGTTTATAAAATTATTCTCCCAATAAATATCATTCTCGGATGACACAGTATAACAACAGCTGATTTCCTACAGATTCTGAAATACTGTGCTACCACATGTACCTTAATAAACAGGAAGCACGCTAATAACATACCGGTTCTGTTGTTGAAAACCAGTTTTGAAACTGCATATGAATAGGTCAGTGAAATATGATCATCGTACTATCTATCAAGATTAGGTAATTTAAAGTCCCACGAAAGAAACTAGGCATTTCAGCACTTATCCAATCACACAAAGTGCTCCAAAAAGTATGCCAAGTTCTTAAAGGGGTTTGTACTCGTCAAAGTGGGAACAGAAATTTTGATAACGTATGCCCCCCCCCCCCCAAAAGAATACTTGTTGTGATATGGGACATTTCTCATGTGTTGAGAACGGTCAGTAGTCAGTGGTGTAGGTTTAAATTGCTCATTTATTGTTCGTTATATTTAGTTATGTGTATAGTCCTTTGACTGTGATGCTTTTGACAGACTTTGTCCTTAAAACAGTGTCATACATCAGGCATTCAGTCCATATCATGTACCGAGGGAAGAATAATTAGAACCGAACAACGTAACGGTAAAATGGAGCCTTACTGGAGAACATTATCTTTGCCGAAAGACGACAACGCATTTGGTGTACGCTCAACGATCCACCACCCAATCCTGTATACCGCTTACGACAATACTAAACACAAATATTTAATCAGCGATGTTTCAGGAGGTAAACTGGAATAGCCTCAACATGGACCTGATTTTTATTCCTAAGGTTTCTGGAGCTATATACCATGAATGCAGAACGAGATGTATAGTCATAGATGCACTTGTATTATTTAAGTGTATATTTGTCTGTGATGTGTTCCTATTGTCTAGTCCACAGACCTTCTGTGGCATGAGGCGAAGACTTTTCCATGGTACAGCCAGAGTCCCTGCATTGCAGAGACTTTGCATGTGGTTCATTTTAAGTCATAAATTACTGACAAGGGAACGTCCCCATCGCACCCCCCTCAGATTTAGTTATAAGTTGGAACAGTGGATAGGCCTTGAAAAGCTGAACACAGATCATTCGAGAAAACAAGAAGTTATGTGGAACTATGAAAAAAAAAATAAACAAAATATACAAACTGAGTAGTCCATATGCAAGATAGGCAACATCAAGGATAATCTTAGCTCAGGAGCGCCGTGGTCCCGTGGTTAGCGTGAGCAACTGCGGAGTGAGAGGTCCTTGGTTCAAGTCTTTCCTCGAGTGAAAAGTTTTCTTCCTTTATTTTCGCAAAGTTATGATCTGTCCGTTCGTTCCTTGACGTCTCTGTTCACTGTAATAAATTTAGTGTCTGTGTTTGTGACCGCACCGCAAACTTACAGTTCGGAAAATATTCATTGACCTTGTTATTTAAGTCGCGAGCTATATTTGCTGGATTCATATTGCCCACGGAATACATCTCACATATTTAACGCACTCTCGTCCAAAGTAGCGAACAGTCACCTGCCAGCCAGGGAGCCTCGTTAGCAGGAATACTCTCTCTTCCGTGCGCTGTTGTCGACTGACGTCGTGTGTTTCGATGTTTGTTTAGGTGTAGCGTCCTCATGCAACGGCGCAGTTACCTCGCATCGGACGGACGGACGGACTCTAATAATTGTCTGAAAATAAAAAAATAAACTCTTCACTCGAAGGAAGACTTGAACCAAGGACCTCTCGTTCCGGAGCTGCTCACGCCAACCACGGGATCACGGCGCTCCTGAGCTCACACTATCCTTGTTGTTGCCTATCTTGCACATGGACTACTCAGTTTGTATATTTTGCTTATTTTTTTCATAGTTCCACACAACTTCTTCCTGTTTTCTCGATTGATCTGGTTTCTGTTTTTCAAGGCCTATCCACTGTGCCAACTTATAACTAAATCTGAGGGGGGTGCGACGGGGAGGTTCCCTTGTGAGTAGGAGATGTAGATAACAAGTCGACACTGAAGTTGAAAACAGAACGATATCTTTCTCTGTTCTCGAGATATTGACTTGTATGACTACGAGATGGTCATGAAACGTGATGCCCACTGTAAGGGGTCCGTAGGCCCTTACTGTAAGTTTGCGACAGCACAGGTCGACAGGACAAACAATCGATAGTGTGTGTCGGGTGGCGAGAGCGAGTGTTGAGTCAGTCAGTAGAGGGTGGTACGCGCTGCGGGCCGAGCCGGGTGGAGGTCTGTTGCTGGAATGCAAGACCGTACCGACAAAGGGAGTGGCCATAGCCGTGGTTTAACCCCTTTGTGTTAGAAATATACGGGAAAGTGAAAAAGTATAATTACTAGTGTGATTCAGTGATATTTTTGTGCCGATATTTGTAATTACGCGTCTACCGCGCCGGCATCATTTGGATTGCAGTGTTGGATTGTAGTGTTGGATTACAATGATGGAAATTGCGTGTGACGATAAGGAATAACGAAAGGGCCTGTGCTGAGATTAGCCGTTATTAATTCTGTACGACGAAGGCAGTGGCTGTCTCCTTATTTTGGTGTTTTTGTGATGAATATAGGTCGCTGATTAATGAAGTTGTGTTGTTGTTCTTCTTGCCACCAGACATTTCATTATTACAGCATTCGAGAAGGACAAAATGGAATGTAACAACTCCGTAGCAGTCCAATCCGATTGCCAGCCCCATTAGGTACACGGTCACATTAATTAATACCTGTTTTTGGCTGCTATCAGATCTCGATCGAGCGGGATAAGTCAGTAAGATTAAACCGGAGTGTTACACCACGCACAACCTGAATCATGTGGTCGTAAAACTATGGTATTTCATAAGTTTTTCAAGGTATCAAAACTAGTTTTTTTGCAAGTGATAGCACACAAGAAGGTACGTATTTATACTCGAAACTTTTTTAGCTATCGAGAATGCCGAGTGGTGAGCAAGAACAATCATACAATGAATTGTTCTGTGGACTTCCTCCAAAACCTTGTTTGGTGGATCCAAATTATTTATATTTACTACAGCATATATACACTAGTATCAACCTACGTAATGCTCACCAGCCTCGCTTTGTCCAACGATACAGGATTAAAACAGACACTTATACAACCCCCCTCTCCTAATCAGTGCCCTGTAGCAAATTCACCTAATTTTAAGACTCTCAGGTCTCCCCATCTGATTGCGAAACGAGCACTGAAAGCCAGGTTTGTAGTACCTCCCCCATGAATAAAGCAGGATAACAGTCTAAAGTCTAAAGATGGAAGGCTACCCAAAAAAGCAGAAAATAAGAAATATCACAGTTTTCCGCTGGGACAAATGGAATCTATTTTCTTCTGTAAAACTTCGCTAACCCATCTCGTTGTCGTGTATGCCGCAATTATGAAAATGTATACGTGACCAAATGCAAGAGCAGCTAGGTGTGTATGTATGAGCTCACGGTTCTGTGGGAAGGAGGACTGAAAGATTTATAAGAATCAGTGGTAAACGTATTGAGCACCACCTGCAGTGTCAGCAGACAGATGCCTATCGCAGGATATAATAACCCAAATACCAACTAGGATTTCTTACCAGACATATGTTTACAAGATCTTCTTCTAACTTTGGACTAGACTGTCCAGTAAGAATATCGTACACATTTAAAGAAAAACCTATATAATGCATATGAAAATACATTTTAAGTTCGTAAGGGCCAGAATCTGGCGTTCTTCGCCCTCTGGTAACCCAGAACCTACTTCATTGTAGCGTATTTACCTGTATGCTCTACAGCGAGAAAAGAATGGTTGATGATGAGATGCTGCAAACAATAGGCACAAGTTTTTGTATAGTATTGTTTTCTTCATAGTAACTGTAGATGACAACCAGGTGCAATGAAATGCACCCGAATCAGCGAGATAAAACGAAGGGTTGATTGCGACACGCGTACCATGTGATTCAGCCGCGAAAGCGACGGCGGTGCTGTAAGATGCGGCAGCATCGTGTTTTAATGACTGAGGTGTCCGCGGCCAGCGAAGCACGCAGCAGCGGCTGGCAGCAGATGTGCCGGGGATGGGGTGCGCGCCCCTAGCTGAGCTGCCGCACCGGTTCCATCTGCGGGCCTCTGCAAGCAGCGACCTGCCTCACGTGTAACCAGCCAGCTCACCCACGGCCAAGTCTTTCCTAGTTACGTAATTACCGGTACGAGTCAACGATTAGGGAAATAAAATAAATTTTGTTGATAATCGGAGACTTGTAGTTTCATTTGATGTCCATAACAGTCACCGTTAAGTCTAACCTAAAATGTTCGCAATTGAGACTTTGTTTCTTTATAGGTGTGTGTATGCTCTTCTGGTACACACTGAAAAAGCTGTACGACAGCGCTGTTGCATGCCGATAGGCGTCGCAAAACAAAATGGAGCAGCAAATTTGGTGTGTGACATTTCGTTTCGGTTACTCTAGAGGTATTCTCCTTCACTGCGGACCAAAAATTTCAGTACGTGCCGCGACTGTTGACACGTAGCTGTAAACTGACATAAAATTAATGACGTTTACACGTGGCTGTAAACTGACAAAATATTAATGACGTAACCTTTTTTTTTCCTCAGTTATAACTGAATCTTTTTGACTATCCGTAATACACACTGAAACGCCAGAGAAACTGGTATAAACATGCGCATTGAAATACAGAGATATGTAAACAAGCAGCATACGGCGTTGCGGTTGCCAACGCCTATGTAAGATGGTTCTAATGGCTCTGAGCACTATTGGACTCAACTGCTGTGGTCATCAGTGCCCTAGAACTTAGAACTACTTAAACCTAACTAATCTAAGGACATCACACACACCCATGCCCGAGGCAGGATTCGAACCTGCGACCGTAGCAGCAGCGCGGCTCCGGACTGGAGTGCCTAGAACCGCACGGCCACCGCGGCCGGCGCCAATGTAAGACAAGTGCCTGCCGCAGTTGTTAGATCGGTTACTGCTGCTACAACGACAGGTTATCAAGATTTAAGAGAGTTTGAACGTGGTGTTTAGTCGGCGCAAGCGATGGGACAGAGCATTTCCGAAGTAGCGATGAAGTAGGGATTTTCCCTACGACCATTTCACGAGTGTACCGTGAATTTCAAGAATCCGGCAAAGCATCGAATCTCCGATATCGCTGTGGCCGGAAAAAGATCCTGCAAGAACGGGACCAACGACGACTGAAGAGAATCTTTCAGAGTGACAGAAGTACAACCCGTCCGCATATTGCTGCAGACTTCAGTGCTGGGCTATCAACAAGAGCCAGCGTGTGAACCCTTCAACGAAACATCATCTATAAGGGCTTTCGGAGCTGCAGGCCCACTATTGTACCCTTGACGACTGCATGACACAAAGCTTTAAGACTCGCCTAGGCCCATCAACACCGGCATCGGACTTTTGAAGACTGGAAACATGTTGCCTGGTCGGACGAGCCTCATTTCAAATTGTATCGAGCTGATGGACGTGTAAATTGTGCATTCCGACGGGCAATTCCACCGGAACAATGCGACACCCGAAACGCCCACAATTGCTACAGAGTAGCTTATGAGTTTAAACACTTCCGCTGGCCACCAAACTCCTCAGACATGAACATTATTGAGAGTATCTGGGATGCCTTGGAACGAGCTGTTCAGGAGAGATTCGCCCCCCTCTCCCCCCTGGTACTCTTAATGATTTATGGACAGCCCTGGAGGATTCATGGTGTCAGTTCTCTCCAACAGTACTTCAGACATTAGCCGAGTCCATGCCATGTCGTTTTGCGGCATTTCTGCGTGCTCGCGGGGGCCCTACGCGACATTAGGCAGGTGTACCAGTTTCTTTGACTCTTCCGGATATATACCTAGTACGCATATATTCAAACCGTAAAACAGAAACAGTATCATGTCACTTAATACTGATACTATTTAAAGTGCGAAAGTCAAGATAAACCCTCAAAAACAAGCTAGTGACCTTTTTTCAAATAATTCATAAATCCGTAAGCCGAGCAGAAATGTTGTCAATAAGGCTTTGCACACAACATCGCGCCTCTGAAGTACGAACAAGCTGTTTAAATTAAAGAAAACTAGGACAAAAAGTAATTCATATATGAAACTGTTCAGTTAAACAGCTATTTTATTGCTCCAAGTTGCCTTCAAGTAATTCTGTGCGTTAATATTGCTCCTGAACGAATACAAACTTATCTGTCTGTCTTACACCTCGTCCTTGCACAACAACTTACACAAATCCTTTCTTATTGCAATCACAAAGTAATAGTACCTTACATGGTTTGCAAAAACGGCACTGTAAAACACAAGTCACACCTTGTTGACTGTAAAACTACTCTCATTTTCTTTTTGCTGTGGCTCCTAAACAGAAACCTAGAATCTACAACACGACTAAACTTTCAAATACCTTAGTGATGGATGAACTTTGCTTTACATCGAATACGATGGTTGAATGTCCCGTCTACAATGTAGTCATTAGAGGGGGTGCACAAAAATAGATACGAAAGGATCGTGGATGTTATCTGTTAGTTTCTTTTCAAAGCAACATTCCCGTCATTAGCCTTAGGTGAGTTACGGAAACAGTGGAAAACATGGTTTCGTATGCCCACGGTTGGATTTTAACCCAGTTTTTACCTAAAAAGAGTTAAATGATTTAATGTTTTTGCATTGCGTTGCATTGAAACAAGCGTTCAGTTCATAGTGCTGTGGAATGTGGGGAAAAACCGCAAATTGGCATTCATAAGAAGAAGAACCCACCTTTTTTTCCACCTTTAAGGAGATGGGACCTGGATAAACTGACTAAACCAGAGGTTGTACAGAGTTTCAGGGAGAGCATAAGGGAACAATTGACAGGAATGGGGGAAAGAAATACAGTAGAAGAAGAATGGGTAGCTCTGAGAGATGAAGTAGTGAAGGCAGCAGAGAATCTAGTAGGTAAAAAGACGAGGGCTAGTAGAAATCCTTGGGTAACAGAAGAAATATTGAAATCAATTGATAAAGGAGAAAATATAAAAGTGCAGTAAATGAAGCAGCCAAAAAGGAATACAAACGTCTCAAAAATGAGATCGACAGGAAGCGCAAAATAGCTAAGCAGGGATGGCTAGAGGACAAATGTAAGGATGTAGTGGCTTATCTCACTAGGGGTAAGATAGATACTGGCTACAGGAGAGTTAAAGAGACCTTTGGAGAAAAGAGAACCACTTGTAGGAATATCAAGAGCTCAGATGGAAACCCAGTTCTAAGCAAAGAAGGGAAAGCAGAAAGGTGGAAGGACTATATAGAGGGTCTATACAAGGGCAATGTACTTGAGGACAATATTATGGAAATGGAAGAGGATGTAGATGAAGATGAAATGAGAGATACGATACTGCGTGAAGAGTTTGACAGAGCACTGAAAGACCTGAGTCGAAACAAGGCCCCGGGAGTAGACAACATTCGATTAGAACTACTGACGGCCTTGGGAGAGCCAGTCCTGACAAAACTCTACCATCTGGTGAGCAAGATGTATGAGACAGGCAAAATACCCTCAGACTTCAAGATGAATATAATAATTCCAATCCCAAAGAAAGCAGGTGCTGACAGATGTGAAAATTACCGAACAATCAGTTTAATAAGTCACGGATGCAAAATACTAACGCGAGTTCTTTACAGAAGAATGGAAAACCTTGTAGAAGCTGACCTCGGGGAAGATCAGTTTGGATTTTGTAGAAATATGGGAACACGTGAGGCAATACTGACCATACGAGTTATCTTAGAAGAAAGATTAAGGAAAGGCAAACTCACGTTTCTAGCATTTGTAGACTTAGAGAAAGCTTTTGACAATGTTGACTGGAATACTCTCTTTCAAATTCTGAAGGTGGCAGGGGTAAAATACAGGGAGCGAAACGCTATTTACAATTTGTACAGAAACCAGATGGCAATTATAAGAGTCTAGGGACATGAAAGGGAAGCAGTGGTTGGGAAGGGAGTGAGACAGGGTTGTAGCCTCTTCCCGATGTTATTCAATCGTATATTGATCAAGCAGTGATGGAAACAAAAGAAAAATTCGGAGTAAGTAATAAAATCCATGGAGAAGAAATAAAAACTTTGAGGTTCGCCGATGACACTGTAATTCTGTCGGAGACAGCAAAGGACTTGGAAGAGCATTTGAACGGAATGGACAGTGTCTTGAAAGGAGGATATAAGATGAACATCAACAAAAACAAAACGACGATAATGGAATGTCGTAGAATTAAGTCGGGTGATGCTGAGGGAATCAGATTAGGAAATGAGACACTTAAAGTAGTAAAGGAGTTTTGCTATTTGGGGAGCAAAATAACTGATGATGGTCGAAGTAGAGAGGATATAAAATGTAGACTGGCAATCTCTGAAGAAGAGAAATTTGTTAACATCGAGTATAGATGTAAGTGTCAGGAAGTCGTTTCTGAAAGTATTTGTATGGAGTGTAGCCATGTATGGAAGTGAATCATGGACGATAACTAGTTTGGACAAGAAGAGAATAGAAGGTTTCGAAATGTGGTGCTACAGAAGAATGCTGAAGATTAGATGGGTAGATCATATAACTAATGAGGAGGTACTGAATAGGATTGGGGAGAGATTGGGGAGAAGAGAAGTTTGTGGCACAATTTGACTAGAAGAAGGAATCGGTTGGTAGGACATGTTCTGAGGCTTCAAGGGATCACCAATTTAGTATTGGAGGGCAGCGTGGAGGGTAAAAATCGTAGAGGGAGACCAAGAGATGAATACGATAAACAGATTCAGAAGGATGTAGGTTGTAGTAGGTACTGGGAGATGAAGAAGCTTGCACAGGATAGAGTAGCATGGAGAGCTGCATCAAACCAGCCTCAGGACTGAAGACCACCACCACCACAACAACAACAACAACAACAACAACACCAAAAATGCAACAGGAGCGTAATATGTAAGAAATTGTCCATGCAACCTGCCACTGATGATGCCTTGCAGAAAATAAAGGCGAAACGCGTATGGCACTAAAATTTTGTTTTATTCAGTTGCTGTCAGGCTGTCCATAAGTAAAAATTATCAATATACCGTAATATTACACTACTGAGGAAGACAGGACTACAAAATTTAAAGATGCAAACTGTGGAGATTCTCCGAACCACCTCCGTGGCCAGCGACTATCTGTACGTCTATCCACAGCAGATGCTTCATAGACTTTGCACAAGCGTTTGCGAATATTCCACACAGTTTCTTTCTCTGCAGTGAAAAATTCAATGACGGTACGTTGCTTGTATCGTACATCACCTACAGGCGCCATTGGAAACTGTCTTGCAGCTACGCTATCTGTCGGAAGTGACAGAAACTTGGCGCGCTTACTCAGGAGACTTCAAATAATTCATACGTAACGTTTTGCAGTGGTAGCATTGTTTTTGGCTCAGAACAAAAATGCGGTGCATTACTTTCTGGGCAATCATCGTCGAAATCTGGAAAGGAATACTGTGGGAGTAAGAACCATTAGTCTTCTAAATGGGGTGAGCGTGTCAACGTGGAGGGAGAAGAGGTAAGGAGGAGATGAATAGAGAGAGGAGGAGGGAGAAGTGGATAGAGCAATGCAGAGGAGGAGATGAACAGAGAGGGAGGAGTAAGTGGACAGAGGGAGGGAAGAGGAGAATGTGTACAAAGACAGGTTCATATGGTTCAAATGGTTCTGAGCGCAATGGGACTTAACATCTGAGGTCATCAGTACCCTAGAACTTAGAATTACTTAAACCTAACTAACCTAAGGACATCGCACACATCCATGCCCGAGGCAGGATTAGAACCTGAGACCGTAGCGGTCGCGCAGTTACAGACTGAAGCGCCTAGAACCGCTCGGCCACACCGGCCGGCACAAAGACAGGAAAGAGCAGTGGGTGAACGGAGAGAGGGAGAGGAGGAAAAAGGTAGAGAAACGGGGCAGCATAAGATGGACTAATAGATGATTGGCAGTACCGGGTACTCAGCTGGTATAGTAATAAAAAATATAGAATACAAATGCACAGTAGAAAGATAGTCTCGATTTGGTTAAATCATGATGAACCATAAAATGCACCGGGAAAGAGCGATACCGCTGGCTGGAGAAGAAAAAATGTCTTGCCAATCCCGGCCCTGCGACCTTCTGCGCTGCCCTCTCAAGGCCGGTTCCGGCTGCCAAGGTCCGCGGCAGTGCCTTGGTTTCCCACGGGCCGGCGCCTAGTGTTATTTATGAATGTAGTTGCTCACTGTCCGGCGCAGCACTTGCTGCTGCGGTCGCCCTGACTGGCCGACCATTACGGCGCGGATGCGGTGTTCGCTCGTTAGCGGCTGCCTAATTTATAACCCGAAAACAGAGCACTGGCAACCGCCCAGGCTGTTTCAGACACCAGCAGAGTACGTAGCCGAATAAACACAAACAGGGTTTGACACGACAAGAACATAGCCTGGAAGTACCCGCCTCACTCACTGCCCACGTTTCCGATAGGTGCCATTAAGTAGTGGAAACCATTGGTTTTCTGGATAGCAGTCGATTTTTCGAACACCGCTGCATGGAAAAACTGTTCTCTGTTGGTGAACGTAATTGATATAAAGCAGATAACAGTGACCTTTACTTTCAACGGATTACTGTCTGCATTACCTACGTCACCAAAAAATTACAGACGATGTAGGAGCATCGTTTAAATGATGAGTATACGTGGTTGTGTTACGTGTTCGTGCGCTGACACGAAGAATAAATGCTGCTTGTAGATTTTCGGAACAAGCACGTTCATATTTCGAATAAAACAGCTTCATTACGGGGAACTAGTTTCGAGAGCTGCAGACACTGTAATGAGCAAACTCTCCTTGTCTGACCGGTTTATCGACGGCTTACGTTAGGTTCATGAGTAAATCATCGCTTTACGCAAACGCAGAGACGCTAAAATGTAAGGCGGCTATAATTTCCATAGATAAGAATCATTTGAACTAGCTCACACATGAGATATACTGGGGAAGGATGCAAATTAGTGTCATTGAAGGGAGAAAGGTGGAAGAAATGCACAATTCCTAACAAAATAAAACTCAAAATTTCTGAAAATCTGTGTTTATTATTGACAAACATATTAACGCTACCCCATTACATATTGTCCAGTCACATTAACGCTACCACCCGTCATATATCTGGATACCTAACTTTTGCTGCGCGGGCCGCTACGAGACATGCGGGAAGAAAGTCAGTGTGGTTCCGGAAGGTACCGACAGGGTTGTGGGGCTATACTGACTCCTGTGGGGTGGCCAGGTGCACCAGGTTTGTCGGTTGACGACTCACAGAGCGAGTATTCCGATCGAGGTTGGATTTAACCCTTTGCCCTACGATTTGAGTTCCGTTAGCGCGAGCCGTAAGTGGCTGCAAGGTACGGATGCGCCTTACAATTCGCGGCGCTTACACACGCTAAGGCTGCGGTGCACTACGCCTGGTGGCATCCGAAGTCGTGCAGACGCCCTCGGGACTTGTAAGCTCGTGTGTGAGATACCAGTAACGTGACATTTCTACAGGTATCATAAATAATGACGATTAGTTGCCCATTGGAAAAGAAACATTCATTGTCTCAAACGCAACGATATATTCACAAACGTTTTATTTCCCTTTATAAGCAAACATACATTTATGAAATACATCTTAATAATAATATTCACAACAATGCAGTGATCTAACACTGTATAATATTTTATTCAAAACACTCTGGGACCTGTTACGTTAGTACGTTGGCAAACATATTTTCAAACGCAACATCTTCACAATGATACGAATTTAATAGTCTTCGATTGTATGATATCGTTCATAACAATCTGGCACATGTAATGCAACCTCGCACTTTTCGCATTCCCACGTTGTTTCGCTGCGTCGTTTAGGCTTTCTGCACACTGAACAAGCTCTCGCAGGATTTACTTTTGATGGTGTTGGACCAATATGTTTGGGAAAATGTGCCCAATGTTGCGTGTGCAGTCTTTTTGGTATATCGCCGGATGTTAATCGTCCCTTCCGATTATATTCCGGTAAAGATGTGGTTTTCAACAATCATTCTGTAATGTGAATCCTATATTCGGCATAGCTCTGTCGTTTGCCGCAATGTATTTTGTAATACAAAATGTACGTGTTAAATAAAGCAACATCAAATAGCTAAAAGAACATCTTGCGGTATCCTTTCATACATTTTCTCATCACAGGGAAGCATGCGAGCATCTGATCTTGGCGATCAATTCCAATCATGCCTCTATTGTATTCGACGACATATTTCGGTTTCCACGATGCATTGCGGGCAGGTGTGTCTGTGGCAATCGTTTCTGCTGTTGAATGTTTTGTGGAAAGCATGTAAACGTCTCGTTTATCTTTGCATTTTAGTGCCAGTATTCCACTACAACTCCTCACCGTATATCCTCCCTTCTTTAATTTTGCCTTCAGGAAGTCTGTGGGCATATTTTTTCTGTTTGAGCGCACTGTTCCAATCACATTAGTTTTATTGGTGACGAGAGTTTTGAAAAGTTTCGCTGAAGAAAACCAGTTATCTAAACCTAGAGTATGCCCTTTGTGTAATCTGTGATAGTTCTAGAACTACACTTTCAGAGGCACTGCCAATAGCATTACGTTTGTCACTACCCGTGTATATCTTAAAATCATAGCAGTATCCTGTCCGTGGCTCACACAATTTATAAATTTTAATACCAAACCTCGCTCTTTTCGGTGGGTTATATTGTTTTTAGGATAAGCGCCTCTTAAATTCCATTAATGATTCAAATGGCTCTGAGCACTATGGGACTTAACATCTAAGGTCATCATTCCCCTAGAACTTAGAACTACTTAAACCTAACTAACCTAAGGACATCACACACATCCATGCCCGAGGCAGGATTCGAGCCAGCGACCGTAGCGGTCGCGCGGTTCCAGACTGAAGCGCCTAGAACCGCTCGGCCACTCCGGCCGGCATTTATGATTCATCAATGGCAATATTCTCTTGCATTGCGCCCGCATCTCGTGGTCGTGCGGTAGCGTTCTCGCTTCCCACGCCCGGATTCCCGGGTTCGATTCCCGGCGGAGTCAGGGATTTTCTCTGCCTCGTGATGGCTGGGTGTTGTGTGATCTCCTTAGGTTAGTTAGGTTTAAGTAGTTCTAAGTTCTAGGGGGCTGATGACCTAAGACGTTAAATCCCATAGTGCTCAGAGCCATTTGAAATTCTCTTGCATTGTGTACAGTTCCTTAAATTTTTGATTGAACGTATCTATGACTGGCCTTAGTTTGTACAGCCGATCTGTGTTGTTGGCTAAACTGTTATTCGCTAGCTGCAGAAATCTGCTTATGTGCAGAAATCTCCTGAATGGTATCGTCTTCCTAAATATTGGCGTTTCTATAACGGCCCTCCTAGACCAATACATCTGAATCGACGGTTTCCTTTCTTCAGCCATGATTATACATAGCGCAATGTATATTTTTATTTCATTACAGCCGATAGGAGACCACTTTTGGTCTATTTTTCGTCTCTTCTGTTCATTGTTGGGTACGTCTTGTGCATATCTATTCGTCTCAGTTACGATGTTTACCCAAAATGTACTATTAAATATTACGTATAGAACGTCTAATTCTCTTATGCTTGTACTCACGTGCTGTAAATCTGCTTCCTTTATTCTTGGAATTACCGTATACGTCCAGATTGTTGGTTCATTGTCTTCCTTTTGCCTCTTCCATGACTATGATTGTTGCAGGCAGGTTTGCTCTCCTTCGTCACTATCACCTTCAGTCACCAGCCGCCAGATCGGCCCACTACGTCTCTCACACGACATTGTAAGCTAAGGGGTTCAATCCGGGTAATATGGTGCCCATGGGAGTACGGTAAACTCATCCTAGTGCTCTTAGAATAGGGTGACCAAAGGTCCCGGAAAACCGGGATTGTCCCGGTTTTCATCCCGGTGTCCCGAAAATTTGTTTCGGGACGCTCGAAAGTCCCGGATTCCAGTTTTTAGATACATTTCGTGAAACTTTCTCAAATTTTTGGGATTTCGCTATATTAAAAGAAATACGACACAAGAAATTAATATATTTTAGCTTATTTGTCTAAAACCTCCGTTGTCCCATACTAGTAATCACAGCATCAGTATTGATACACTCAGGCAATAATTACTTTGAGTGGTACTTTGGCCAACAAGTAGTAAGTTGTATTATTGTAAGAGAGCTATGAAACTGTCCGACTGTCGCGTCACTTACTCATACACTCATTGTCAGAACAGTGTATTAGTTGATGCTTTGCCAGACAAACTGCAATAATTTTTTTCCATATTAGTGGTACTATTTCTGCAGTACTGTGAAATATTGTTTCAGTTTTTCAGTAACCCTTCAAGTGAAGCCTACTTATGGTTCGTTCACAGTCAGCTTAGCACTTTGTAGCATGGGATAAAGGAAATTGAGGGAAGCACGAAAAGTGTAATAGAGGTAAATGATGTTTTGAAAAATACTCTGGAAACTGTTACTAAGAGGAGAGAACAGCAGTTCATTTCTTTTAAATTTAAATCTGTCCTTCAAAGAGCAGAAGTATCAGAAGCAGCGGAAAGGAGTTTTAGAGAAGACGTTAACAAGTTTTATGACACTTGTGTAGAATATCTCAGCAAGTGGAGCGCCTCATATTTACCCTCATCAACGGTGTTTGATTGGATGTTACTGAAGAGAGTGCCCAAATGGGAAAGTGTTGAAGGGGCAGTTTCTTATTTGAATAGTAATGAGATTGAAATCGATGATTCCATTCTCTTTGATCAGTTGGGCATACTGACAAATTTTGTTGATGAAAGTCTTCACAAGTGGAATGATGAAAAAAAAAGCACCATTGGAATGTCATGAAAAGTGGGTGAGTTTTTTAAAAAGCCATGACTGTCTTCAGCATGACTCTGAGCTGGTAATAATTGCAAGGTATTTATTTGCAACCCCAGCCCATAATGCCGATGTGGAAAGAATATTTTCGTTCATGAATATCCAGTGGACTGATGAAAGAAACAGAATGGAGGTGGACTCTCTTGAAGCAATCCTGCAGATCCTGTACAACTACAAAATTGATTGTGCCGTGTTTTATTACTGTGTCTCAGAGAACAAAGACATGATCAAGAAGGCTGGAGGCAGTGAAAAATACCCTTTTCTCCAAGGACAGTCAATTCCATCCACAAATGCTCAGTAATATTAAAGATCATGTTAATATTAATTGATTAAAAGTTGAATGGCTGTAAAATTTTGTAAAATCGTAATACATTTCTTTATTACTGTATACGTTTATTAAATGTCATTTATTATACAGATAATCTAGATTATATCAATCTTTTGTATCCTCTTGTTAGTTATAACAATCGGGTTAACAAAATGTATTAAAGAAACATTAATATTTAAAACTAAGAAACCTGGGTACATATGGAATGTGTCCATTGGCACCCGGGTGAATGTGTCCCGGTTTTCAACGAAAATAATTTGGTCACCCTATCTTAGAACCACGCACTTACACTGCGAGCTGTGTGACGTATTGTATTGTGCTGCTGGTGAATGTCATCGTACCGAGGGAAAACGAACGGCATGTAGGGGTGGACATGGTCCCTAGGGATAGATAATTACCAGTGTTTATCATTGCTCTTTCCGGAATCACTAGATTACCCAGGAAATGACAAGAAAACATTCCCCAGACCACAACGCTCCCGCATCCGTCCCGGACTCTTCTGACGATTGCTGCAGGGTGTTTGCTTCCAGGCGTTTCAAGCCCTACACGCATAAAATGGGATTAATCTGTAAAGGCCATCTGTCGTCACTCAGTGTACGTCCAATTGCTCTACTGCCATGCGAATTTCATCTGCAACCAAAGAACTCGTTTATGTTTTACCATCACAGAAACTATTTGTGGATTATAACAAGAGGATCCTTATCAGAGAAGTAATATAAATAGTAAACTTCTTCAACGAGGAAGTAAACAATACCAACAGTCACCCCATTGTGTTGTGCTATAACTAAATCGGGAAACCTTTGTTTTCCTGTCTTTTGACCTAGTTGCTCCTAACACATGTTGATCATGATCTGAGTCACCGCTGAAGCTGAAATCACTCTTTACGTCATCAAGCACTGAGTGTACACGATCATCGAGTTTAGGGTTGGATATGTTTATTTCATTATGAGAAGGTAACGCCATTCGGTCTAGGGTAGAAGAAAACACTTCGTTAGAAAAATCTCATACTCGGTATGTCAGGACATGTCTGGCCCCAACTGAAAGAAAAATTGGTGTACGGTCGTCAAATATACTAGAATTAATATAATAATTTTTATATGTAAAAAATATTTCGTTTCAACAAATAAAGTCCCAATTCATGAAAGTCGTCTGTAGTGTAAAATCAAACACTGCCTTTATTTTCCTCCACAAGTCACCTTTGTATTACATCTGCAACAGTTTAGCTGTCGATATAAACTGCCTTCCATCCAAAACATTAGTGATATATGCCATTTTCCGTATGATATAGGTGCTAAAGTTCGTGTGTGTCATCCTGGATAGTTGCACTGTTCTCTCTTGTCACAGCCGAATCGTGTATTAGGCACGAAGGGCAGCATGTATTAAATTCTATTACAAGCAGTTCCTCTTGAGGCAAAAATGACAAATTTTTTAAAACTACTTGTATTGCGTCTTAGCGGCAAAAAAAAATTGACAGTGCACTTCTTTCGTTGTATTCTTCCTGTTTCGACAGTCGGATTGGACAAAACCCTTGTGAAACTGGCAGTGCTACATTGTTACAAATATTGAAACTTAACAAAAAAGAAAATTCTAGTCCATATGGCTCCATCATACCAGCTACTGGCCATTAAAATTGCTACACCAAGAAAAAATGCAGATGATAAACAGGTATTCATTGGACAAATATATTATATTAGAACTGACATGTGATCACATTTTCACGCAATTTGGGTGCATAGATCCTGAGAAACCAGTACCCAGAACAACCACCTCTGGCCGTAATAAAGGCCTTGATACTTCTGGGCATTAAACAGAGCTTGGATGGCGCGTACAGGTACAGCTGCCCATGCAGCTTCAACACGATACCACAGTTCATCAAGAGTAGTGACTGGCGTATTGTGGCGAGCCAATTGCTCGGCCACCAATAACCAGACGTTTTCAGTTGGGGAGAGATCAAAAAATGGTTCAAATGGCTCTGAGCACTATGGGACTTAACATCTGAGGTCATCAGTCCCCTAGAACGTATAACTACTAAAACCTAACTAACCTAAGGACACCACACACATCCATGCCCGAGGCAGGATTCGAACCTGCGACCGTAGCTGTCGTGCGGATCCAGACTGAAGCGCCTAGAATCGCTCGACCACACCGGCCGGCGAAGAGATCTGGAGAATGAACTGGCCAGGGCAGCAGTCGAACATTTTCTATATTCAGAAAGGCCCGTACAGGACCTGCAACACGCGGTCGTGCATTATCCTGCTGTAATTTAGGGTTTCGCGGGGATCGAATTATGGGTAGAACCACGGGTCGTAACGCACCTGAAATGTAACGTCCACTGTTCAAAGTACCGTCAATGCGAACAAGAGGTCACCGAGACGTGTAACCAATGGCACCACATACCATAACGTCGGGTGATACGCCAGTATGGCGATGACGATTACACCCTTCCAATGTGCGTTCACCGCGATGTCGCCAAGCACAGATGCGACCATCATGATGCTGTAAACAGAAACTGGATTCATCCGAAAAAATGACGTTTTGGCATTCGTGCATCCAGGTTCGTCATTGAGTACACCATCGCAGGCGCTCCTGTCTGTGATGCAGCGTCAAGGGTAACCGCAGCCATGCTCTCCGAGCTGATAGTTCGTGCTGCTGCAAACGTCATCGAACTGTTCGTGCAGATGGTTGTTGTCTTGCAAACGTCCCCATCTGTTGTCTGAGGCACCGGACGTGGCTGCACGATCCGTTACAGTCATGCGGATAAGATGCCTGTCATCTCGACTGCTAGTGATACGAGGCCGTTGGGATCCAGCACGGCGTTCCGTATAACCCACCTGAACCCACCGATTCCATATTCTGCCAACAGTCATTGGATCTCGACCAGTGAGAGCAACAATGTCGCGATACGATAAACCACAATCGCGATAGGCTACAATCCCACCTTTATCAATGACGGAAACGTGATGGTACGCATTACTCCTCCTTATACGATGCATCACAACAACGTTTCACCAGGCAACGCCGGTCCACTGCTGTTTGTGTACTAGAAATCGGATGGAAACTTTCCTCATGTCAGCACGTTGTATGTGTCGCCACCGCCACCAACCTTGTGTGAATTTTCTGAAAATCTAATCATTTGCATATCAATGCATCTTCTTCCAGTCGTTTAAACTTCGCGTCCGTAGCACGTCATCTTCGTGTGTAGCAATTTTAATGGCGAGTAGTGTATAACAAACAGAAACGTTGAGAGAAAGTTTTTTTTTTCACTCACCAATCTGGCTTCCTCTTTTTCCTCCCCATCATCTCTGCAAATGTTGCAAGGTGTCCGCATTTTTCAGACCTTACGTATGCTTCATACATACGATACAGAATAAAATCCCCAGAAAATAACTCTATATTGTCAACAGGAAGTAATTATGGCAATCTCATGTACGTAATAACAAACGAATATCTACCATTATAACGAAAGGGGCATGCGTAGATGAGATAAAGTGAACGCAGCTCGGAGGCCAGCGCACGTGGCTAATCGCATTGGGAAACCCCAATTAACATTATCAAAAGGAGGCCCAGCTGCAGTGCAGAAAGAAATAAGGCGAGTACAATATAATACCTTTTTGAATAAACTCAGGCGAGACCGTGAGCAAATGGCGATACTACATTAACAAGGCTAGCGGCGACCTGGGCAAGAAAAATAAGAATTGACCTATAACGAGGAAGCAGTTGGCTGAAGCCATACTGTGTGACATAGTAGAAACACAGTGGGGAGAGTATCGTCATATAAAAGCATTTTGAGAATTAAATTAACACACAGAGAGCTCTTATCTCGTGGCGGGCCACGCACATGCATGTGGTAAAATTAGCGAAGACGTTGAGACTCCAACTTTACATTTGCAAAATAAGGCCGGTACACTTCACGTATCGTGGCGACAAATGTAAAGCAGTAGTTCATATTCCTGAGGGAAATTTTGCGGGCTGAGATTTGTGCACGTCACTCCATCCTATAGCAAGTGTGCAATTTCCATTAATTTCGACTAGGGGACATTTAACGTTCTACGGAACGCCGGAAAGTTAAGACTGATTGAATTCAGTCAAGGCCAGAGTAGGGAATTAGCGTTTCAGATCCAGCGTGGAGACAATGCCGCCACAGTTCTTGATTGGTAATGTACCAACGCACTTTTGGGTGAGATTAAATCTTAAGTCGCGATTTTGCTCACTCCAATCTGCGGACACTTTGAATATAGAAATTCAAGAATTGATTACTAACATACCCTCCATTGAGTACATGAAAGTTTTGATTGGTTTAAAAGATAAAGTTCATTCTCCACCAACTAAGCCCATTGCTCGGCTCAGATAACGTAGATGTAAATGCCATTGATAAAGTTTTAACTGTTTCATTTGTCATAATTCTTTCATATACAGAGATAAGGTTTTAATAATCACATATTCAATGTCTAAATGTTATTAATTTTTTGAAAGTTGAAAGTAATTAAACCTTCTTGTTGTTTGTGATGCGAACCTTGAAAGCTTTGTTAAATTAAAATGTAGAATGAGAAAGGGAGAGGTTCTCTTATCATTTTAGGATGAATCCTAAACTTGTCATATATACGAGGGCTGTCCAGAAAGTAAGTTACGATCGGTCGCGAAATGGAAACGACTATGAAAATCCGATAAAGCTTTGCAAAGATGTGTTGGACAGTGTCTCTAGTATGACTCTAGGTAGAATTATGTCACTCTTTTCATTCCTGAGCTCTTAGTGAGCGCGTAAAGATGTTATAGAAAATAGTGTCTCCCGCGAAGTACGTGGGCCTGGTGAGAATTTTCCCCTGAAGCTATGCAACCAACATTACATAACTGTCGTGCGGTTTCTTCTTCAAGACAATTCTCAGCCTCATTCTGCAGGGGCAATGAAGGTGTTCCTGCATCGTTTCAATTGGAAATGTTTGGTTACCCACAATACATCCCGTAATTGTCTCCCACTGAGTTTCATCTCTGCTCAAACGAACCGCTCGGTATGAAGACAACATTTTGGCACAGACAACGAGCTTTAGGCCAGCGTAGAGAACTGGCGGAAAGCACTGGCGGCTGCCTTCTATGATGAGGGTATTGGAAAGTTGGAACAACGCTACCACGAATGTCTGAGTCAGAACGGCGACTACGTAGAGAAGTAGCTGAAAGGTGTGGCTAACTGTTACAAATGAACCATTTCTGATTTTCGCTGTGATTTTCATTTCGCGATTAATCGTAACTTATTTTCTGGACAGCCCTCATATTAATTTGTGTATTCTTGTAATGTCACAGTGGCATTTTAATTAATTTGAGACAGGGCCAAAAATGTATAGCTATGTGGAATGCCTGTTTACCAACCTGGGCTTGAGATGACAGTTAAGATACATTATCCATTGGCGCGTTAGATAAGTTATCCACTTGCATAAAGACTGTAAGACACGTCAGCCAGCTTACGATGTCATTAATCATCAGACTTAGAACTTTCGTGCTAATAGGAAAGCAGTAACAGAGTACAGATCTCGTATTCCTTTTGGTATGTAAAGGTCCTGTTATCGTTCTAGTGCTGAGTCTGTTTCTTACCTTGGTCTTGATTCTGTTTACTGCCGAAAATGTTCTTTCCGCGCTAGCTGATGAATGGGGTAAGCACAACAGTGACATCATCAGAGCTGATAACTGGGGGAACATAGGTGCAAGACCGCTGCTCGACTAACAACGGTCGCCATCACACTCTGTGTGTCAGTGTGATGCCGACCGTTGTTAGTCGAGCAGCGATCTTGCACCAAATAGTTTTATCCTGTGACTTCGGTTTTACATATCGTATGGAAAAGAATGACCATGAGAGTAGTTGTTTTTCATTTTTTGTGACAATGTTAATCAACATTCAGATCCGATGATGGCACCTTTAGTGTGCTGAAACCGGTTATCCAGCAAACAGTATTTAAGCGATCTTGACTTTTAAATTATTTCTATTCCAGTTTGTGACAACGAAGAGCTGCCAGTGAGAGCACTTACTTATAATATCCTTTCATTGTTGTTAGGTATTAGATTAGAAGCAGTTAATGGTAGTACACTTCGGTGTTTACACGAGCTGCTCACTTTATTGGATTTAGCAGGTTTGTCCCTATGCCCATTCGAACAGTTTTAGATTCGTTGTGTGTATGCCTCTAACATGTTACCTTTTACTGCATATGTTTGTTTACAGACAGTGACACTCATTGTTGAAGCTACAGGACCTTAAAAAGTGTCGTGAATTCAACGATCTGTTCCTGAGCACGTGTAGTGAGTTATTCGCCGATAGCATTACTCACAGTTGTTCGACTGTGTTGTTACGAGAGAGTTGATAAGTATTTAGATTTAGTACATTTATAAAACGTCAGTCATCTGATGGGCCTGTAACACCATAGCTCTAATGCTCTACTGATTTATTTTGCTTTGTTTCATTTAATATTACATCGTTAAGCTTCTGTAAATATTGTTTGATTGAATAGACAACACAAAATTGTTTACTCCTTTCTTTGTTAAAACTTTGATGTCATGATTTGATTCTATGCAATGTAGTGTATCTGTCATTTAAATTCTTTGTCTCATTTAGAGGGAACAAAACTTACTGTATATAATTGTCATTTTGTTTGAATAATTTTTTGTAGATATGTCAATATGTGCAAAGGTTCTGTTTTATTGAATGCATTTGGTTGCTGTTATGTAAACTGCTGATTCTCACTTAGGGTTATTAGTTAGTTTGTATGTAAAAGGTGTAGTGGTTCCCCTCAGGAACGGAACTGTGTAGCGCGCGCAAATTGTGGTTGGCCTAGGTAGAAAAGGTGGAACAAGAGTCAGTCGGGGACGAGCTACGGGTCGGGGACGAACTACCAAACTGTGCACTGCCATGTAAAAGATGCATATTGTGCTGGTTCCGAGAGAGGCTTTTTCTGCTACTTTCCAACGCCTCGGATGGATGGATAAATAGCTGGAACTATTCTGGAATTTGTATCTATCATCGCCACCAAGAAATGACAGAGTCCAGCAATTCTACCCACAATTCCACCTACCAACATGCAATTGCCACCACATTGCGCAATCATTGCATCGGAACGCTATAATGACGTACAGTGAAGGATCAGCTTAATGGATGTTTTAATGTGCTCAAATATAAGGTAATTTATATCTGAATTTATGTACCTACCTTGATTTTTCTCCTCATCATAACACCTCTCAGGTTCCTCTCCGTTCGAACTAAAGTGATTTCCGAGTGCCATTACTGAAAGAACATTAAAGCCCAGTGTTTTGCTAATTGATGCCTCTTGAACATAGTAAAAAGAAAGTTAAAGTTAATGTGGCAAGAGAGTGAGTTAAAGTTAATGGTGCTTGATAAAAATAACTTTCCCAGTAAAACTGCTTATTAATGTGTTGTTGCCAACTTCAAATTAAAAGTTCTTAAGACTGAGGCTTATAAAGTTTTGCTTAGTAAATGATCACATTACTGCCTGTTGTAAATCGCAGAAGGTGAGTCAGTATCTTACATATGTTAATATTGTCTCTCAATGTAGTAAAAGTGGAAAACTGCAGTTGTGAAAAGTTACATACTCATGTTTGTTAAGTGTTTGTCTCTCTTGTGTATTGGAAGTGCATATTAATAGTATAACTGGATCCACAGTTTGCCTATTGTGTTAATGCTCGGTAACAAGTAACGGAAAGACCACTAATTAGGAAAACCATAATATCTTTATTCAAATGATAGTGAGAAGCAACCTGTTAGTGGATTCCAATTAACTTTCATTTTAAATAGTAAAGTATTTAACTGAGAGAGGCTTAACCTATATCCAATTAATGATTCTGCAGTGAATGTTAATGGTAATGGTATAAAGACCATTCAGTTTGAACAAGTCCTGAAAGTAATGAAGTGTTTCGGTATCTGTTATAATTTTGCAAATAGTTTGCGCTGCTCCAGTTGTTAGCTTCAATCTTAACGTAAACATATGTATGTGTCAGAGTTCATTGCACTAGCGTGTGGCCAAGAATAGGTTGTGTTTATCCATTAAAATTACTAATAACTATTTTCTTGAACGAGGATGTTAATCATTCTCTTGCCTAGTTAGGCTGGCGACCGTTTTCTTTATACGTTAAACAGTGCAGATAGGCAAAATTTTGTTTGTTACTGTTCAAATATTTACGTAATTATGACTTTCATTTCCGATAAGCCACCTCCGTTAGGTACAACACGGTCAACATAACAAAATTCCTCTCAGAGGGTAACACTGCTCTGTTGCTTTATACCATAATTGCTTTAATAAGACTCTTGAGACTAATTGAGTTCTGTAATAAATTTCAGAGCCGGCCGGGGTGGCCGAGCGGTTCTGGGCGCTACAGTCTGGAACCGCGCGACCTACACGGTCGCAGGTTCGAATCCTGCCTCGGGCATGGATGTGTCTGATGTCCTTAGGTTAGTTAGGTTTAAGTGGTTCTAAGTTCTAGGGGACTGGTGACCTTAGAAGTTAGGTCCCATAGTGCTCAGAGTCATTTGAACCATTTGAACCTGTTCCACTGCCAAACAGAGCGAGGGAAAAATGACTGCCTATATGCCTCCGTATAAGCTCTAATTTCTTGTATCTTATCTTTATTGTCCTTACGCTCAGTGTATGCTAGAGACAGTAGAATATTTCTTCAGTCAACTTCAAATGCCGGTTTTCTATGTTTTCAATAGTGTTGCTCAAGAAGAATGTCGCCTTCCTTCCAGGGATCCCCATTTGAGTTCATGAAGCATGTCCGTAACACTTGAGTGTTGTTCGAACCTACCAGTAACGAATCTAGCAGCCCACCTCTAAATTGCTTCGATATCTTCCTTTAATCCGACCCTATACGGATTCCCAACACTCGAGCAGTACTCAAGAATAGGTCGCACTAGCGTCCTATTTGTGAATCACATTTTCCTACAATTTTCCCAATAAACCGCAGTCGACCTTTCATCTTCCCTACCACAATCCCCACATGCTCGTTCCATCTAATATAGCTTTGCAACGTGACGCCTAGATACTCCCTGTGTCAAGCAAGCCACTACAAATGCTTTATCAGAACATTATATGTTTGTTTTTCCTACTCACTCACATTTACATTTTCTGCATTTAGAGCTAGCTGCCATTCAGCACTCCAGCTAGAAATTTTGTCTAAGTCATCTTGTATCCTCGTACAATCACTCAACTTTGACACCTTACCGTACACCACAGCATCATCAGCAAACATCTGCCCAATCATTTATGTAATTTATGTAAATATAGAATAATAGTGGTCCTATCACATTCCCCTGGGGCACTACTGACGTTAGCCTTGTCTCTGATGAAAACTTGCCGTCGAGGATAACATACTGGCTTCTGTAACTTAAGAAGTCTTCAAGCAACTCACGCATCTGTGAACCTATTCCATATGCTCGTACCTCGTGTAACAACCTGCACTGGGGCACTGTGTCAATCGCTTTCCTGAAATCTAGAAATATGGAATTTTCCTGTTGCCCTTTATCCATAGTTCGCAGTATATCTTGTGAGAAAACGGCAAGCTGAGTTTCGCACTATCGATGCTTTCTAAAACCATGCTGATTCGTGGACATAAGATTCTTCGTCTCAAGAAAATTTATTATATTCGAACTGTGAATGTGTTCAAGGATACTGCAGTGGACAGATGTTAGAGATATTGGTCCGTTCTTTCGCCGTTCTTATATACAGGAGTCACCTGTGGCTTTGTTTTTTTTCAGTCGCTTGGGACATTGCACTGGGCGAGAGATTCGCCCCAAATGCAAGCTAGGAAGGGGCCATTGCTGTCCTACCCTTTGAAAAACCGAAATGTGATTCCACCCAGACCTGGTGACTTACTTGTTTTCACCTGGAGTGTGTTTAGTTTCTGCAGCAATTTATTCTGAGGATGACTATGTCTACTTTTAAATTTGATGGTGTTTTGATCGTTAGATAGGTGTACGTTCTCTATTTCTGAGCCTCTTTTTTTTTTTTCTTAAATATCTGCCGGCTTGTGAGCAGCGCTTTGTGCCATGAGCGATATGTTTTCGGAATATTGTGTTTACGTCCTCCTTACATGAGAATGTTTCCTACTGGTGGCACAACCGGAGAGGAGGAGGAGCAGATAGCCTTAGGAGTACATGACGCACTGGTAACACATGTATACAGTGTTCCAAAATTTTTAACGATCATTTAAGAACTGTGCTGAAAAGATGGAGCTGCCAGTATTAATAAACGATTCTGTGGTCCGCCTGACTCCAGCGTTTACAAACAAATTCTGTAACTTATATTTGGCCATCACCACAGAAGAAGTGATGTTCACCATAAAATCTATAAATTAACAAAAACGTATGTTGGTAACGATCGATTATTAACTATTCAATACGTCTCCTTCTTTGCTTGATAAGATAATAAGTTATTTATATAACTAGCCATTCTTCGTTTGTACATATTCTGATTGGTGGAGGTATGCTGGAGTTAACTACCTGCGGAGAATAGGATACAAGGAAATTCCAACAGACTTCCGTCCAGTTTCACTTTTGCTAGCATTCTCGGGAACTGTAGGTAACATACACGGGGCTTCTTTTCCATCTGGCTACATATAACACATTGTCAGAGTTAAAGTTTGGATTTCTAAAGATAATTTATTCATTCCTTAGGTAATACATAACAGGCTACTGGTATACTCTGCGAACTGTCAGAATTGTTTCACTGCGCAAATCACGAAACTCTTCTAAATACATCGTAATATTACAGTGTCACAGCAAATTTCCCCATTAGTAATGGAATGCCGATCCTGGGACATTTTTTTTTTTTTGTGCTGCTCAGGCTTCCCGACTTGAAAAGCGACGTGATCATCCTTATCAGTGGGCAGTCACCTCCAGAATTAAAAACCCAAGAAGGTGAAAACAGGCCCATTGTGTTAATGGAAAAGATTAAAAACCTCTCCACTCCCCCCGCCCCCCAGACAGTCCAGTAATCCTTATTTCCAGCGAATCATAGTGCGAAAAATCCAAGATAAAGGAAGTAACCCTATTGGCTTAATGTAAAACTTAAAATCCAACCCCTCCCCTTCTCCATCCCCCTTCCCTCCTTATCTCCCTACTATCATAGCACAGCAATAAACATATCAAGATATTGGAGACATACCAATTGTGGGCTTTATAGTCCAGAACCCCTTCCTGCCACCAACCACTAGGAGCGTAGTATCAAAATGACGTCAAATTATATTATTTTTTAGGTACGTATAGAGCAGTATTATAAATGCAAGAGATGATAGAAACAGACCAAGCTGCATGCTTTATACTCTATCATTCATCTTTTTTTTCCAACCAATCAGAGCATAGCATTTAAATGATGCCTAATAAAGACACCAGATATAATAATTGTATAATTTCCATTTCAAAGTCCAAGGTATACATTATTTCCTCGAAAGTCAAACACTTTAAACTTGAAAGTCTCATTATTTCTTTGAAAGTCAAAGATATTCGCTATTTCTGGCGTAAAAGTTGTATGGTGTTATAATATTTACTTACAGACCAATTATGTAAACTGTAACCCATCTTCCCTTTCCCTTCGAGGTGCATTATTAAGGACCCAAGATGTTGGAAATGTATCAATATGCTGCTCTATACCCCACGACCCTCCATCAAACGCTAATGCTAAACACTAAATTCATAATGGCTAAAGCCAATCACTAAACTTTAAATGCCAAACACTAAGTGGCAAATCGTAAACGGTACATGAATGGTAAATGGCAAATGCTAAACACCACCGTTTGGTGAACGCAAACGCAAACTACAAACAGTAAAGAGTAAACGTTAAACGCCTATTCCACAACGCCTATTAACTGCTGACCATCTTTGATCACTGATCACCTTTGATCACTGACCACCATTCATTACAGACGATCAGTGATCATTGACCATCATTCACCACTGCAAGTACAATTGCAGGTCTCTATGAAATTTTGTGATGCATAACAAATCGGTGCTAAGCAAAATTATTTAAGTGAAAGTCAAACAGATTCTGTATAAGCATTCCTCTGGCATAATTTTAAAAAACAATTCCAAGGTCACATAACTATGCATCATTTACATACACAAATATCTCTATTTCTTGCATCAAAAATGCTGTACACATATGCGGTTCTAAGTTATCATCTCTTCTCTCACACACAGGTCTATGAAATCTATCTAATTATTTTGATACGTGGCTGAGGAACAATAGGAAAAACAAACAAAATATGAAAATAATACTTTCATTCTATAAAAGTTTTCATAGAGAACTACCACAACTTTACTGAGGAAACGTATAGTTTAAAGCACATTCTACATCGTCTGTCACACTTTTTCAGCATCGTCTATTGCAAACAATTATTTCTTGCAATCTGAGTAGATATCTGAAATAGCTCCATTAGATAAATAAGATTTTACTGCGGTAGCTGAATTAATGAAATGGAAACAGCACTGAATAGTATTTTACGGGCAGACTGTGTACATTATGGATAATATGTTTTTAATGTAGCTTTCTGCCTGCTTATTATACTGGAGTAGAAACAGTTAAGTTTAGTAAATGCAGTTGTAAATATCGTATACTTCAAAAAAAAAAAAAAAAACTTTGTGTTCAGAATCAGTAAGGTACTCTTTCTTAGGAAGTTGTATTGCTTGCTCGTTGACCTCTGTAAAATCCATTAGATGGCCAATGGCTTTATACACTGATCAGCCAGAACATTATGACCATCGACCTTCTATCGATAAAAACCCGTCCAGGTGATTGCAGCGTCACCTTGCAAGGAATAAACTATTAGTCATGACATACGATCATGTAGTATCTGTGAGCCTGCTGCCCGTGAGTAGAATGGGGAAGGCACGCGATCTGTCTTGGCCGAGGACAGAATACGATGGCCTAGACGCTCGGCTTGAGCACTTCAGAAACTCTGCAGTTTGCCGGGCGTCTTCAACACGTGGTCAAACCAAGTTGAAACCGTATCAGACATCGTAGGGTTGACTGACGACCCCTCCTTACAGAAGTCGGACAGATTGGTAAAAAATGACAAGACAGTGAACTGCGGCTGAACTAACATCAGACTTTAATGCTGGGCAGAGTAGAAGTGTTTCTGAACACACAGTGCACTGAACACTCTTAACGATAGGCCTCCACAGCAGACGACCCTCACAAGTGCCCAAGACATGGGCAACGACGACAGAAATTAGCACGTGATCACTGTCACTGGCTGATGGTGCAGCGGCAGAGCGTTGCATGGTCTGATGAATCCTGATACCTTCTTCTTCATCATGCCGATAGCACGGCTCGAATCCGTCGTCTTCCAAGGGAACAGCTCCTTGATACCTGTACTACAGGACGGAGACAACCTGGCAGCGGCGCCATTATTCTCTGGGGAACATTCACGTGGGTACCCATGGGTCCAATGAGCTCGTGCAAGGTACCATAACGGCCAAGAAGTATCGTACATTGGCTGCAGACCACTTCCACACCTTCACGACGATAATGTTTCCCGACGGCAGTGACATTTTTCAACAAGGTAATGCATCATGTCTGAAGCCCAGAAGTGTGATGGAGTGGTTCGAGGAACACAGTGACGAGTTCCAATTGGTGTGCTGCCCCCAAACTCGCCGGATCTGGACCCGATCGAACGCATCTGGGATGTGATTGAACGTGCCGTTAGAGCTCGTGGCCCCCTTCTCCGGGATTTTTTGGAATTAGCTGAGTTCCGTGTGCAGATGTGGTGCCAACTCCCTCCAGCCAGTGCTTCTATATTATGACGCGTCGCAGCTGTTACATGTGCTAAATGTGGACGTACCGGCTATAAGGTAGAGTGACAATAATATTCTTCTCGCCTTTTGACCGCATTGTCAATACGATATACAAAATTGTTCAACGCTTCGGCCAGTGTTGCAGATGACCCTGATGGAGACCATTTGCAACGGTGACAGAAACGTTGGAAAGTTTTATATATTGACAATGTGGTCAATAGCCCCAAAGAATTTTATTGACGACGACAAAGGCAGCGGAAGTCTATGCTTATATATTAAGTAGACTGTCATAATACTCTGACTGATCAGTGTATACGAGAACTAAACACTGTTGCAAATGAAACAACAATCTTCTTTTAGAGAACTAATATCAGCTTCTCTTATTCCTCCATTGTGTTACACTTTGTGAACAAAAACTGGCATTTTTATGTACACAGACAGTTATGTATCAACATTTTCAAAATCGACTGTGTCTGTGATATTCCCTCTTCCACGATATATTATATACACTGTGGTTGTTGAGGTAGTCTAGCTCGGCGGGACTGATGGTCGAGATTCTTGAAGTTAGATACATTTTGCTGTCCTTCAGATGAACCAGCTTCGATGCTTCATACTTGGTGGCGACGCGTTTTGTGCTCAGTATCAGATGGCATCACTCCTTCTCCAATGCAAACAGTCTTTCCATGTGTACTGCATTCCCCAGACTCTGTAATTCTGCAGAATGTAATGCCAACTTTCATGTGTTAGAGCAAGTTGTTGATAAGCAACATGTGTAGGTTCTTATTAGCAGCAGTGCCTCCGAAGGCAGTGTCTGTGATGTTGACCCTCCAAAGCTTCAGCGTCAACAAAGAGCTTCGTACCAAAACTTTTCAAACTTATATAGTGTACTTCCCTGCCGAGTCGGCAGGAATTTCTCACCTTATGTGCTGAATCAGGGACTCTGAAATAACATTCCCAGAAACATCCATTTTGTAAGGGCATGTGCTTCGATAATTACCGATGTGATAAGGTTCAAATGGTTCAAATGGCTCTGAGAACATTGGGACTTAACATCTGAGGTCATCAGTCCCCTAGACTTAGAACTAATTAAACCTAACTAACCTGAGGACATCACACACATCCATGCCCGAGGCAGGATTCTAACCTCCGACCGTAGCAGCAGCGTGGTTCGGAACTGAAGCGCCTACAAGCGCTCGACCACAGCGGCCGGCGGCGTTTAGATTAGATTAGATTAGATTAGATTAATACTAGTTCCATGGATCATGAATAAGATATTTCGTAATGGTGTGGAACGAGTCAAATTTTCCAATACATGACATAATTAAGTTAATTTAACAACATAATTAAGTTAATGTAACAACTTTTTTATTTATTTTTTAAAAAAAATTATAATTTTTATTTGGTTCTCTTTTCTTTTTTTCTTAATTTATATCTAAAAATTCCTCTACGGAGTAGAAGGAGTTGTCATTCAGAAATTCTTTTAATTTCTTCTTAAACACTTGTTGGTTATCTGTCACACTTTTGATACTATGTGGTAAGTGACCAAAGACTTTAGTAGCAGTATAATTCACCCATTTCTGTGCCAAAGCTAGATTTAATCTTAAATAGTGAAGATCATCCTTTCTCCTAGTATTGTAGTTATGCATACTGCTATTACTTTTGAATTGGGTTTGGTTGTTAATAACAAATTTCATAAGAGAGTATGTATACTGAGAAGCTACTGTGAATATCCCTAGATCCTTAAATAAATGTCTGCAGGATGATCTTGGGTGACTCCAGTTATTATTCGGATTACACGCTTTTGTGCAATAAATACTTTATTCCTCAGTGATGAATTACCCCAAAATATGATGCCATATGCAAGCAATGAGTGAAAATAGGCGTAGAATGCTAATTTACTAATATGTTTATCACCAAAATTTGCAATGACCCTTATTGCATAAGTAGCTGAACTCAAACGCTTCAGCAGATCATCAATGTGTTTCTTCCAATTTAATCTCTCATCAATGGACACACCTAAAAATTTTGAATATTCTACCATAGCTATATGCTTCTGATTAAGGTCTATATTTATTAATGGCGTCATACCTTTTACTGTACGGAACTGTATGTACTGTGCCTTATCAAAATTCAGTGAGAGTCTGTTTACAAGGAACCACTTGGTAATTTTCTGAAAGACATTATTGACAATTTCATCAGTTAATTCTTGTTTGTCAGGTGTGATTACTATACTTGTATCACCACCAAAGAGAACTAACTTTGCCTCTTCATGAATATAGAATGGCAAGTCATTAATATATATTAAGAACAACAAAGGACCCAAGACCGACCCTTGTGGAACCCCATTCTTGATATTTCCCCAGTTTGAGGAATGTGCTGATCTTTGCATATTATGAGAACTGCTTATTTCAACTTTCTTCACTCTTACAGTTAGGTACGAATTAAACCTTTTGTGCACTGTCCCACTCATGCCACAATACTTGAGCTTGTCTAGCTTGTGATAAGGAATACAACTAAATCCACGATAAGAAGATTGCAACACTGCATTGTTACCAATGGTCATCACTTCAAACACCAGTAAATGGACGTTCGTGACTCCTTTGTGATCTTCCCTGACCTTCAAAGACCTTACTGTTACACATCACTGCTATCATAAAATAAGTACCAAACTATAGCATCCCATTTTAAAAAAGTTGACCTTCTGAAGAGACCTCGTCTAGCAACAAAAAACCAACGTCATATTATGGCCCCCTTTGTCCCATGCAAATGTTGTCCTCACATACCTTTCAGCTCCTAACTTTCAGAGTTATTCTTGGTGGCAATAGATAGTAACTCACCCTGTATATGGGTCCAAACATAAGAAGCAGCTAACTGGCTACTTTTTTTTGTAAATTCGCAGTTTTTTGGGACTCATTTATTCCAAAATTGTTCAGCCGACGCAGTTTCGTACGCCTGCAAGGAAATTTGTTGCTGCAAGTCTATTATCTCCACTTGGAGTCAACGCTTTGAAAGACAGAACAACCTCACAGCCACATCCAGCCACTCTGCCGCTGATGAAACTACGAAAGGCGATTTTAAGAACCGCGACAACTTCTTTACTCTCAAAAGTCTTGAAATCTTGCTGCAAGTTCCATCTGACATAAAATTTGAGAACACTGAAATGGCTGAGTATTACTTTTGTAAACAAAAATTGTTAGAAAGTGAAAAATTTATCGACTCGTAATGTCTTTTTCAAAATTATCCAGCTTGCGGTGGAAGGAAGACACACTTTGTATCAGTTTACGTATTAATTTCCCATTTCCTTGTAGCTCGGTATTCGGCGCATTTAAATGTTTCAGAACGTCTTGCAAGAAAGCCGCAGCTAGCGTATTGCGTTCGTTTGCTAGGAACTCCAAATGGTTTCCTGCTTCTTGTGAATGCAAGTTTTCTCAGGAGGATGTAACTTTTTTCTTTTATTTGCCAAAAATCACTTGACCATTTCTTATCGACAGAACATCGTTATACTCCAGTAAGTCAGAATGCACCGAATCACATTCAGAAACAAACTCTTTGAACTGTCTAAAGAGCAGAACGATACCTCATAAAATAAATCACCTTTATCAACCTGCCCGTTACTTCTTTCAGAGTCACACTAAGTCTTCCACAAATGGCTGCCTGTGAATTATGCACTGTTAAGATAATGGCCCCGCATTCTTATCCTTAATTCTCTTTAGTAGTTCTTTGCTGGTAAGCACTGGGCCCCGCCAGTTGAAAGGAACACCATTATATCATAAATGATACTTGATTTTCTCATGAAGCCATCAAAAGTCTTTAATAAACCTTCTACGCGAGTCTTGTATTCCAAAGGCAACGTTGTTAGCAATTCTTCCCTAAAGTCATTACTTTCAGTATCCAAAATCGCTCACAAATGGCCATTTATTTTTCATCGACATCGTCGCGCGGTTCATCTAGTGCTATGTATATGCTATATATGCTATGTATAAAGGCACCTTCTGCACAAGTTCGAGCAAACAAGTTTTATCATCAGCAGCTAAAATTTCGGTCCTTCTAGCATAATTTTTTGCCAACAGTGGAATACTTTGAATTGCAGCAATAACATCCTGTCTGTCTTTTCAAAGTCTGAAAAAGGCTCCTGGTGTTTATTAAGCATCGAAGACGCACGCATCGCTACATCTGCAGATTTTTTTCCCCCGCTCTTAGAGCGAATTAGAGAAGCCGTGCTGTTTTTGTAAGAAGCTAGACATACCTAGAGTTTTTCTTACAGGAATAACTACCCAGAGGAAAATTTTTATGGAACTGCAGATGAGTTGTTTCATAGTATCGCATTAAATTAGTACCTTCAACAAGAGCGAGGGTTCTGTGACATATGAGGTAAAGAGGAACAGCTCCGGGCCAATCAGGCAGCGTAAAACGACATTATTCAGTTCACTCAGTCAAAAACTTCCGATTTTCACTATCAACTTTACGCTTTTTAGGATCCATATCAATGCAAAAGAAACGTTTTAAGCCTCGATAGTAAAGAAATGCTCATTACGAGATCGCAGCAACTACTGAAGAAGTGGCGACGAAATTTGTGTACTTTGTTTAGATTCGTTCTTTTGTAAAAGCAGAGACACGCAGCACGCGCCGAAGAACCGCAAAGGAGCTACTTCCATGTCAAAGTGTTTGCTGCTACACACAAAAGATGCTACACTGCAAAAGAGCCGCTTCGTTGTCATAGTTCGCCTCTGAAGCATGAACTCGCCCCAAGTTTCACAAAGTAATTTAAGTTATTGTTTGAGTTACGAGCTTAAAAAATGTGTTTAAATGAAAAAATGAGTTTAAATGATTTAATAGACATTTCATAGGCTGCCAGAGTCTGAAATAGATTTATAAAATTTCCTTGTTCATTAAATAAAATCCTTCTGTTGCATTCGTGTGTACAGAGCATCTTCATGGCTCGATATAACATTGCAGCGCCGGTGATCAGTTTGCTCCTTTCCTTTCCAGCTCTTAGCGCACTCTCCAGCGCTGCACAGCATAGCAACTGTTTTCTTAATCCACCTATAGCTAACTATTAAAAATTCCAGTTATCCAGCAGTCAATTGTACACTATTAGAAAAAATTATAAGGGCGACGCTCAAACGAGTTATTATGTGCGGAAAAATAATTTATGTAATTTGAGGACATAACTTATAGTTTTAAAATATTTTTGGTGGGCCAGTTGCCGACCGCTGTTCTCGAGTCTCAACTAGAGTGCATTTGCTTGCCTAACTCCACAGTCAGCGGTACTGACTCAAGCATTTTTTAGATTTCTCTGCAGAAGCCCATAGTCCAGTGTGCACTGTTTGATCCAATAATCAATAAGTACGTGGACTGTTTCTGAATCTGATCTTCCACTCTAGTATTTTAATCAGGCATCATTAACTTTTAGGCAATATTCGAAATTTCATGAAGTTCTTCTTCAATATATACTATTTTATTATTGTGTGAACTAGTGCTAGTCACTTTCGAAGCCAACAAGGAAATTAATTGCTCCACCAACTTATTCATGTTGAAGTGTGCTGGCGATTTACTGGAAACCATACTGCAATTGTAAATGTTATGAAACGTCCCCTTAGAAAAATTATGAATGACTGTGCTGGTAGACTTCTACGTTATATGCTTTTCAAACAGCTGAGCAAAACTCAACGTACTCAGACATTTCTCTCTTTACTTATTCTGATCAACACTAAACTGACACACAATATTTTTAGCGCAACGCAGTCTGACTTTCAATAAACTCGACAAAAGAATGGTCCTCACTAACAATAACCTATACCTTTCATGAATCACTTACCTCACAAAAATCTTTGTTACTCGAACTACTGCATTACAGCGAGCGCCAAGACTGCCAGTTAAATAAAAGATTCTAACTACTGAAGGCAATAACTACTGATAAACATAGTTAGTAAATGAAAGATTTTGATAGGGAACAAACAATGTATTTACCTTAATAGTGTTCAAAAGTCATCATATATATCTATCAATCCATGACATCCATCTTTACAAATTTCTTTTTTCTGGCGGACAAACTTCCAGATCGCCCGCTTATAGTAACCTCTCAAAACTTAGGCATCTCTCTCTCCACATCCACCACTGCTGGCGGCTCACCTCCAACTGCCCAACGCTACGCGCTGTTCACATCCAAATGCCTAACATTACACAAGCTAATATTCCAACAATGAGTCCAACCAGCCACAGACTGCACACAGAGCACTATGTGGCATTACCAACACGAAAACCTAAACAGCCTACTTACAGTGTCACCATAATCTTTTTCTTATTCTTTAAATTAAAAAAGAAAAACAGTTTCAATCAGATGCCCACACAAAAATTCAACGGAGAAAATGTCTGCATCAAGATGATGTACCCCATGTGTTGTGTGACATCGGAGAATCATAAGATTTCCTATCTCTTGTTTCGCTCTTGTGCTACATCCACCATGTTAACGTGTCTCAAAGTACCTCCATATAGCGGCACTGTCAATGGCAACAAGCTTGTTTGTCCTTGCGGGAAGATAAAGTAACATGTTCTCACCTTGAAGATACCACAAGGTGTCGTCCACACAGCAGTGGTTTTCGATATGTCCCGTAAGCTTTTTAATCGACAGACATTTTTGTCCATCATTTTCAGTTGATTATTGTTACAGCGACGCCATAAAACCATAATGTGTGGAAATTTCTTCCTCACAGTTTGCAAGTATAAAAAGCAGAGTTTCATCATCTAGCAAGAAGCAATTTCCCTTTCGACTTCAGCGCTGGCAAAATAAAAAACATTGTTGGAAGGTCGATTTTGGTCGGCTGCATTAATCGCCAAATTTCTGTGGAAACAATATATTTTTGACGAGAGTCATGTTGTCAATGAACTTCACATACTGAATGCCGTCTTTGACAAACCAGTCGTAATTGGAATGGCGATTTTAGATAATTTCAAGAAGTTCCTCGTTTTCGACAATACGTTTCACACCTCCCGACCTCAGAAGGATCTGTGGAGATACTACCAATAGAACCCACACCCTTCTGCACCAAAGCCTATGATGTTGAAGATTTTATTGCGTTTGTAATAAAATATCTCCTCCCCTCACCCTCTCTCCCTCTCTCTCTCTCTCTCTCTCTCTCTCTCGCGCGCGCTATCTATCTACCTCTTCCTGTGCAGCGAATATTTCAATCAGGCAAAAATGTTGTAATATGAATGAAAGGCTGTAATGAGTGAAGAAGACTACAGTTTTTCCACGGTATAGCAGTGACATTGATAATAATTCCCAGCACATTTTAGACCGGATGTTACATACACACACACAGACGCACACACACGACGCGCGCGCGTGCGCTCGAGTTCACACACACACATACACACACACTCACACAAAAGTAGACCCTATTTGAGGGAGGGCATATTTTTACCTTCATCCGAGCTTGAGAGAATTTAATGTGAAACGGATAATAATACCTATCTCTGAGGGAGAGAGGCATTAAAGCATATATGCTCTCAAATATAATATTGATGAACGGATCTGCTGCAAGAGTTCGATCATGCAGGTCATGTTTTCTCACTTACGATACCTTGAAAAATGAAATAGGTAGAGTCCGTCCTCCCACATTTTCCTAACAAATGTCATACTAGTTTCCCTAAAAAGGTTGTTAAGGTAGGATGACCTCGACATTATCTGAAAGACGAGTGAGCATAATTTGTTTTTTGGTTTTTTGCAAAGGCTGTGGAATAGTTCTACCGTCAGCACGGTGTAGCACATAAATAACCAGTCATCTCCGTGAGACAGGACAGGAAACACCTGTCCACCCATTTCTGTATAGCGCAGTCTGCGCTTCCAGCTACACAGTAGTAGAGAATATCTCAGCAGTCAGTGATCCATCTTGCAAGAATTTAATGGATGAGTAACACCTTTCTGGTGGACTGCAGTAATGCATATCCTTGATCTTGGAGTCATTTTTAGGCTTCTGTGCCTCAGTAGATAACCTGACCCTTATACTGAGGTTTTAGATTCCGTAGCTGTTCTCTAATAAATGTGACATAATTTCTTCATCAACTAATGGAGCATTGATTATCGTGTTGTAACGAGTTTCAGGATGAGTTACCCCATTCTCGACTGGTCCACTATAAATCTGTCATGTTTACATGCGAATTTACCCAAGATTCTGTAGAATAACTATACGGAAAAGAACATCATCATGAATTACGACTTATATCATCAAATGTTATACAATGAAGCAGTTGTAACCACAGGCACCGTATCAGACTTGTTATCGTCAAAAAGTATTAGTAATCGCGAGTCTTATCCGCGAAGTAGTTGGTGTTCATTATGTTTTTCTCTTTTTTTTTTTTTTTTTTTTTGTCATTTCTCGTCTGACTGGTTTGATGCGGTTCGCCACGAATTCTTCTCCTGTGGCAACCTCTTCATCTCAGAGTAGCACTTGCAACCTACGTCCTCAATTCTTGCTGCATGTATTCCAATCTCTGTCTTCCTGTACAGTTTTTGCCCTCTACAGCTCCCTCTAGTACCTTGGAAGTCATTCCCTAATGTCTTAACACATGTCCTACCAACGTGTCCCTTCTCCTTGTCAGTGTTTTCCTCATGTTCCTTTCCTCTCCTATTCCGCGCAGAGCTTCCCCATTCCTTGCCTTATCAGTACACCTAACTTTCAACATTTGCCTATAGCACCACATCTCAATTGCTTTGATTCTCTGCTGTTCCGGTTTTCTCACACTCCATGTTTCACTACCACTACCATACAATTCTGTGCTCCAGACGTATATCCTCAGAAATTTTTTCCTCAAATTAAGGCATATGTTTGATAGTAGTAGACTTCTCTTGGCCAGGAATACCCTTTTTGCGAGTGCTAGTCTCTTTATGTCGTCGTCCTTGCTCCGTCCGTCATTGGTTATTTTGTTGCCTAGGTAGCAGAATTCCTTAACTTCATCGACTTCGTGACCATCACTCCTGATGTTAAGTTTCTCCCTGTTCTTAATTCTGCTACTTCTCATCACGTTCATCTTTCTTCGATTTACTCTCGGATCTGTACTCATTAGATTGTTCATTCCATTAAGCATATCATGTAAATCTTCTTCAATTTCACTCAGGATAGCAATGTCATTAGCGAATCGTATCATTGGTATCCTTTCACCTTGAATTTTAATTCCACTCCTCAATCCTTCTTTCATTTCCATCATTGTTTCTTCGATGTACAGACTGAACAGTGGGAAGGAAGGATTACATCCCTGTCTTACACCATTTTTATTCCGTGCGCTTCGTTCTTGGTCCCATTTTCCCTCTTGGCTTTTGCACATATTGTATATTACCTGTATCCCGCTAAAGCTTACCCACGTTTTTCTCAGAATTTGGAACGTCTTTCACAATTTGACATTGTCGAACGCTTTTTCCAGGTCGACAAATCCTCTGAAAGTGTCTTGATTATTCTTTAGTCTTGCTTCCATTATCAGCCGCGATCATTATGTATGTACCTCCAGAAGTGAGCAGATCAGAGTCTATTACGTTTTGACGCTCTGCAATCTGTTATAATAGTGTTCCGAAACGTATCAAGATTTAAGTTGTAAATTTATGACAATATTTTTTATTGTATGTTTATCCTGTGGCATCGGTAATGGGTAACCGATAACGAGATACTTCATCTCAGAACCACTTAAGACACAATAAAAAACCAGTAGTTCAGTAGTCGCGGAAGATTTATTCCATATTTTCCACCAAAATCGAAGCAAAAGTTGAAATAAGTCATGTCGTGTGTTTGCTAAAATTTCTAATTTTTTCTTTGTTCTGCTTTATGTTAAAGTGATACAGATTACTGCTCTCTGAAAATCCAGAGTAGTCGATAGGGTCACTTAAAGTTGATATGCTTTAAAATAAACTTTGTGATCAACAGAGGGTGTTAATTTATGAGGGACAGAGTAAAGAAAATAATGCACCAATCTGTCCACGACGTTCATTATAAGAGGAGTAACGTCTCGAAGTCCATTGACGAAATTTTTGCAGTTGTTCGAGGATACTTTCTGAGAACAGTGGCCTGAGGGACCCATGACCTCTTGTGACTGGTTACTGTGTAATTATGTAATTATGATTTTATTCCGTTTGCTCCCAGTTACCCTTATTTCTGTAAATATACCTCCACAAGAGTGAAAAAGTCTGTAACATGTTGTCACCATAATGCATAATACAAAAAAAATACACACGAAGTAATGCAATAACGCATTGATGTAGGGAAAAGTTCTATCGTGGTTGCCATTGCCGTGGGAACAGTTCAGAATAGTGTCATTGTGTCTCCTTTCGATTTCTGTAACTGAACCCAGATATGAGCTGCTTATCGGTTAACTCTTCATCAGCAAACTTACCAGTAATACAACGTATCACTATTAACGGACAACGAACGTTGCTGAAAAAACAGATACTGAATTCAGGCTTGGGAGCGAACGGTAAAGTGGGTATTACTGTCGTGAACAACAAGTACCGTAGGTGAATGGAGCAAGTTGGTTTCCGAACAAGACACACAGCGCATACAGCCGACATTTAAACTCTAATTGTAACCAACCACCTAAGACCACATGCTCTTGTACGAAAATACTTGGGAAATATCTCTGAACAAGATTCTAAATTATTACCACAGAGTTCGGATTCGCCCTATATAAAAATGGAACCATAAAAAGTGAATCAGGTCTGATGAGCAATTAATGTCACTGCTGAGAGTGAGGTCAGTACGAGCATAACACAAATACACCATAATGCTACCAGGAAAATCCCACCCGAGTAAGTAAGGAAAGAAAGAATGACATATCTTTAAAACAGAAAAAGAATCCACAGGCTCTAAATGCGAACAATATAGCTCTAACTAGCTCTGAATTTAACGAATATCAATTGTAATAAACGTCAGCCCATACTCATGTGTCGATTGTCGTATGCGCTTTGGAGCATAATAGTTCCCTCATCAGAAGGAAACGCACACGGAATAGACATCTACTACATACTTCGCAATCTACAGTGAAATGCATGGCGGGGTGTACTCAACATGCGGCTGATTACAGTCATCTGTGAGTCTCAGTTGAGCCCAAAAGCTTCTTAAACATTGACGCAAAGATGAGAGCTGAAAATCTGGAACTTCTCTAACAAATGTATTGATTTCAAACAAAAGTCGTACTAGACAATAGAGAAAAGAACAGCAAACGTTCGCGAAATCCATCGTCTTATTATAGCTGATCTGGATTTCAACTGTTCCATAGCCGTCTTCAGTGTTACAAATTACAGAACAGGAGAACCAGGAACAACTGCAAGGTAGTTGACTACGTATCGTAAGTGCAAACGTACGCATCACACAGTTACATACCATATAACATATGAAGTTAGTCCAGTGTCACGTAGTAGACAATATTAGTTGCAGAGTGTAGAGCGTATAGGAGCCTGACGTGAACTGAAGCCGTTGCTTACATTGTTGAACAGGAAGAAAATGTGACGTCAAAGCCTTGTGGTGCCCTCTACCGAGGTGCCGGTGAATAAATAAATAACAGTAAAGCTGTATAATTTATAAAAGTTTTTTTTAATATACTGAACATTAAAACCGCAAGTAATGGTTAAACCATGGAAAGCAAATCATAGGGGTAGAACCATAAGTACAACCCCCTCAGTGACAGCAAGTTCACGATACTGTGCCATATATTGAGTAACAACTTATGATGCCTAGACCACTATTTTCCTACTACAACTAAACTACGATAACCAATTTCGGTTGCTCTAGATCTTCAGATCGTTCAAAATGTAAAAAAGTGTTGAGTATGCACTGTAAAGCATCATTAGCTGCAGTCATGCAGTGAAATACATTCGTAAATATCTAGAAGAAGACAGCAGGTAGTTTCAAAACATCACCGTGAGCAAGCCAGGTTGTAGACCGTAATCTCGCAGGCTGATGATAATAAAGGAAAAAGGCCAGCAGTCATCCTGCGCAAGCATGGTCTACAATCTGGCTTGCTCACGGTGATGTTGTTAAACTACGCACTGCCATTGTCTTAGTATTTACGACTGCATGCCATTGTATGACTACAGCTAATGATGCTTTCCATTGCATGGTCACAGCTTCTTATATTTCGAGCATCTGAAGATGGTTGCAGATAGCAACCAAAAATAGTTTTTCTGATCAGAAAATTGTGGTCTAGGCATTAAGCACTTTTTATTTGAAGAAATTTTTATCTAATAAACTACATTAAGACAATCGTCTCCTCCTTGAGAATGCCAGGCTTCAGAAGTAAGTAACATGCTTTTACATTGCAATGTAATGAAAGAAGATCGATTAGCAACTCCATACAACACGAAAAGTACAGTGTTAAAATAATGCACCAAGAGAATTAAAACTTTAAGGAATGAAAATACAATGAAACATGGTGTTCTCCCTCTAGACACAAACTAAAATCGCAACTCGTAAAACAATATAAACTATAATCGAAACTCGCAAAATAGTGTGAACATGAGGAATAAAGCAGCATTGCAATGTTGAATGGTAGGAAGCTAGCCGCCTGCCAGTGTGGCCGAGCGGTTCTAGGCACTTCAGTCTGGAACCGCGCGACCGCTACGGTCGCAGGTTCGAACCCTGCCTCGGGCATGGATGTGTGTGATGTCCTTAGGCTATTTAGGTTTAAGTAGTTCTAAGTTCTAGGGGAGTGATGACCTCAGATGTTAAGTCCCATTTTTTTAGGAAGCTAGCCAGTGTCGCAAAAACTAAACAAACAAGTAAACTAAAGGAATGAAAATAGTAAAATAAAAATGGTGTGCCCTCTGTGGACATAAACTAAAATCATACAGATCGTAAAACTACGCCATCTCTGGGCTTACAGGATAAACATGAGTCTGACGTCACATTTTCTTCCTGAACAACCATGTAAGCTATGGCTACAGGACATCTGAGGCTCCTCTAGGTATACGCCGACCAACATAGTCCACTGTGCAACACTGCACTAATACCACCTGTTGTTATGTTGTGTATCACTGTGTGGTGCTTATGTCTGCATTTATAACATGTTGTCAGTTATATTTGTTCCCGATTTTCCTATTTTCTTTTTAATTTTTAGCACTGAAGACGACTATGTATTAGTTGAAATCTAGATCAACGGTAATAAAACGAAGGAATACGCGATCGATCGCTGTTCTTGTCTCTATTGTCTATATTCAACGATCGCTGTTCACGGGATCACGCGGATTCCAATCTCATTATAACTGATATCTGTTGTGAATGAAAACGGAACACATTGAGCCTGTAGATGGTGGCAACCCTGCACTGGTCATGTGACGAAGCCGCCCCCTCCCTCCCCCCCCCCCCCGCCTCTCTCCCCCTCCCACCCTCCGACCACGTAACACTTTCACGCCTCGGTTGCACGGTAAACACACCTATTTAGCCGCATCTGATACGGGACGGAAATTAAACAATTCTGGCGGCACCACCGTCCCGAAATGTGTTTTATCGGAGAGGCCAGATGCTTGATAAGAAAATTGCATCAAGATTAGAGTGGAAATTACGAGGTATTTAGCGCCGTTTTCGAACGTCAATCCATGCTGCACGAACGAAGATGAGATACGGATTAAGAGCCGGGCATAACACATCGAAAATAACATCTAGGTAACCGCTCGGTACACCTTCGGATTTCTGATACAAAACCCCCCTACACAGCACTTTCTGTAGCCGTACCGAAGCATGTTTTTTGTTTAACTGACGTATTTTCCGTTCCACTGAACTACATTTATTACTTCCAATTGACGCAATAATTCTATTTAATAGCGCTCTGATGATACAGCAGTACCTTTGTACAACTGAATGCGATTGTTTGAGACCTTAAGCAAGATAAAGACGGCATTTTCTGAGTTTGGAGACTATTCAAGACATATTATTAGCTATACCAAAAATATTAACAGAGGATATACTTCTGTACTTCAAAACCGGACGGTTTCTAGAACATAAATACTCACTTTGATAGATGATACCATCGTAACTTTCAGGATCTTTGTTTGAAATGCTACTTGCAGGTAGCTTTAGGTGCTGTTGAAATACACCCACTAAATACAGTAGCAGTCGTTAATATACGCTCCTTCACATATTTCTTGAAGCACATCAGTCTTTTATTGTCAAAGATACATTTCATAAAAAACGAATTTTCGATAAATGAAAAAGGATTTCTCTCAATAAAAGCAAACTATGACATACAATTGCTTAAGTGACATCATAGGATAACATTTTTAAATAACATCCGGTGTTTGGAATTGAATTTCTGTGTTTTAAAGCTATGTAACGTTTATTACATTCAACTTTCAGTTATAAGTAATGCACTAATGAAAGAGCAACTCGAACAGTTCTTATTAGAAGTGTTCAATGTGAGGACAGTCCATCACACGATACAAATCGAGTCGACAGACAACTTCTTCCCAAATCTTGATCAGTGAGTCTGGAGTAATAACAATCGCTACAATCGCTTCAGTCCTATTTCTTAAGTCGGGAAAATCAGCTGGTAGTGGAGGCACATACACATGATCCCTTATGAACCCCCAAAGGTAAAAATCGCGTGACGTCAGATCGAGTGAACGTGGAGGCTATGTGAAGCAAGTTCTGTAATTTGGCCCCTTTCGGCAAATCCAACGGCCGGTTGTAACGTCTTTTAACCAGTCATGTACAAAGTTATGCCAGTGGGGCGGCGCACGATCTAGCTGCCAAATGAAGTTCTGTGGTTCAGCTTTTTCCAAATGAAGAAAGTGCCTAGTTCTAGTGCGTCAGAATAACGAACACCGGTTACAGTTCTTTCATCGCAAAAGAAAGCCCCATAAACTTTCCGTGGGGGTATGGTACAGGAAAACATTTAACTTATGGGAATCTCTTTGCAACTGTATGATTTCGTGTGGATTTGCTGACAACCTGATGCTAACATTATGCGTGTTCACATTTCCACTCAAGTGAAATGTCAATCCATCACTGAATGCGACACTATCCAAAAAAACTTCATCGTCATGCAGCAACATTTCGTTTGCCAAGTTTCTAACGCTTTCTAACGGAAGACACAGTTGTTCGTTCATTTGATGTGTTATTTATAATTGTAAGTTGAACATAATAAATTCCACAAAACATTAAATTTCTCATATTCATTTTGAAACAATCGGTTCAATGAAAACATCTATGTTAGGTAGGGCTTCTGAGTCCATTATTTTACATCTCCTATCTGTATTCTCCTTAAAACATGTAACATATCTTTTTCTACGATGGTCTGCCTACACTATGTCTCAGTGCGTCGACCAACCCACCCCACCGCCTCCCCGCACCGAACCCAGGGGCTGTTCGGCCACCAGTGGACCAGTGGAACACCCCCCCCCCCCCCCCCGTTCCCCGGGAACGTCTCATACCAGACGAGTCTAACCAAAATGTTTGCGTGGTAGTGTAATTATGGTGTACACGTACTTGGAGACAGAGACTGACTTACCCTTTGATTTACTTTTGTTGAACTTCACACGTCAATTTTTTTGATGCTATACATTCCGTTCATCTGGCAGGATTGCAGTGTCATCGGCAACCTTAAAAATTTTCTTTCTTCTACCTAAATTTCAAATTTCTTCCCTGCTCAATGTGCATACTTAATAACACTCTCGGTCGGTGACGCATGGCATGAAGTCGGCGCTCCAAAACATCCCAAAGGTGTTGTATAGGATTCAGGTCAGGACTCTCTGCAGACCAGTCCATTACAGGGATGTTATTGTCGTGCAACCACGCCGCCACAGGCCGTGCATTATGAACAGGTGCTCAATCGTGTTGGATGAAATCGCCATCAGCCGGCCGGAGTGGCCGTGCGGATCTAGGCGCTACAGTCTGGAACCGAGCGACGGCTATGGTAGCAGGTTCGAATCGTGGGCATGGATGTGTGTGATGTCCTTAGGTTAGTTAGATTTAATTAGTTCTAATGTCTAGGCGACTGATCACCTCAGAAGTTAAGTCGCATAGTGCTCAGAGCCATTTGAAATCGCCATCCCCGAATTGCTCTTCATCAGTGGGAAGCAAGAAAGTGCTTAAAACGTCATTGTAAGCCCGTACTGTGATAGTGCCAATACAACAAGGAGTGCAAGCCCACTCCATGAAAAGCTCGACCTCATCATAGCACCTCCGCCTCGGAATTTTACTGTTGGCATTACACACTCTGGCAGATGTTCACCGGACATTCGCCGTACCCACACCCTATCATCGGATCGCCACATTGTGTATCATCCCTCCACATAATGGTTTTCCTCTGTTCAATCGGCCAATGTTTACCCTCCTTCACCAAGCGAGGCGTCGTTTGGCATTTACCGGTGTCATGTGTGGCTTATGAGCAGCCGCTCTATCACGAAATCAAAGGTTTCTCACCTCACGCCTAACTGTCATAGTACTTGGAATTCCTGAATGATGGTCTGGATAGATGTCTGGCTATTACACATTACGGATCCTCTACAACTGTCGGCGGCCTCTGTCAGTCAACAGACGAGGTCGGCCTGTACACTTTTGTGCTGTACGTGTCTCTTGACGTCTCCACATCACTATCACATCGGGAACAGTGGACGTAGGGATGTTCAGGAGTGTGGAAATATCGCGTACTGACATATGACACAAGTGACACCCAATCACCTGACCGCCTTCTAAGTCCCTGAGTTCTACGGAGCGCCCCATTCTGCTCTCTCACGATGTGTAATGACTACTGTGCTCGCTGATATGAAGTACCTGACAGTAGGTGACAGTAAAATGCACCTAATATGAAAAATGTTTGTTTTGGGGGGTGTCCGGATACTTTTGATCACATAGTGCACATGCGTACATCCATTTTTATAATGTGTATGATTTTGTTCTCTCTTCAGGATTTCAAAGAGTGCATTCCAATCTTCAATGTCAAAAATATTTGAATATTATGTTATAAATATGGATTTGTGTTTCTTGTTACTAGTTTTTCAGACAATAGCATGGTTAGTATTGCTTCATGTGTTCTCACATTTCTCTGGGACTCACAGTGATGTGTCCCCAAGTCTGTTTTTGTTAGTCGTTCCGTCCTTCTGTAGATAATTACCGTTAGTATTTTGCAACCATGAATTATGAAACTGATGGGTCGGTAATACACTGGTCACCAGTTTCCTTCTTTATATTTATAATTATTCTTTCGCCTTGAAGTCTGTAGGTATTTCGCCTGTCTCATATATCGCAGATGCCAGATGGTATAGTTTTCACTGTGCAAAATCTTTAGTTTAATAATTCTGAAGGAATGAGGTCTTTTCCTGTTGCCTTGACCGGTGTTCTATGTTCTGACAATTTCTGTGTGTTGTATCACATCACCCATCTTATCCTTAACTTCTTATTATTCCGTTTCGACAACACTGTCCTCATGTTTCCATCCTTTGCACAGCTCTTCTATCTGTTTCTACCACCAGTTATTGATATTCATAAAGGCCCTTCGGTTTTGCCCATATTCTTCTTTAATTTCTGTATGTGGCGTCTAGTTTTACTATACTGTCATATGCTTGTAGAGCCTTGCAGTTACTCTCTAATCACTGCTGCGTTACTAATTTGAACTTCCTATTAGCCTCGCTTTTTGGAGGTCCGTATTCACTATTCTGTATCTACTTGGCGCATTGGCGGACGTGCAGTACATATAAACTAAGCTGACCCATCGATATACCACTGATTTTCGTATGTTGCAGTCCTCTATATTGTAAGCTTTTTGTAGGAAGTAGCCCCATAGCTTTCTCTGAGGATCTTGAAAATAGTTTCTATATTATCACTTATTTTATATAAGGTGGTACATTTGTTTACGTATCTCTTTCACGTATCACTATTAACTTAGATAACTTGTAATAGTTAATAGTTTGGTTTCTCTTCATATTACTTTTAGATCTGAAGGTGGTCCAATTCATCTGACACCGCCAATTACAGACAAAACAATAGAAAATTTTTTAGCGCGAACTTCAATGCGCAATACCTTTAATAGTTTCCACAACGAAACTCTGTCTCGAAATCTGGCAGGAAACCGTAAGAGATTCTGGTCGTATGTAAAGTACTCATGTGGAAAAACGCAGTCAATATCTTCACTATGCGATAACAATGATGATGTCAGTGATGACAGTACCATTGAAGCAGAGTTACTAAACACGGTTTCCCGTAACCCCTTCATAAAGAAGACAAAGTAAATATTCCAGAATTTGAATCTAGAACAACTGCCAATGGGAGTAAGTTAGGAGATATTCTCGGTGTCGCCCAGCAGCTTAAAGCATTTAGCAAAGGCAAGGCGTCCGATTCAGACTGTATACCAGTCAGGTTCCTTTCAGAATATAGTGATACAATAGCTCCGTGCCTAGCAATGATATACAACCGATCACTTGCGAAAGAGCCGTACTTAAGGGGAGTCGTGCCGCCCAAAATGACAAAATTTGACATTTTTACTTTTATGAAAATTATGCAAATATGGATGTTTATGTTTAATTTGGTGTTGGTTTTACTTAAATATTCGATTATTTACTATTTTAAATAAATATTTGAAAATAATCATGCAATGACATTTCCGCGAATTTTGTTTTCCATCATTTCGCATATTGGCATTTTTCTCTGGAACTATATAGTCTAGAAGGCTGTGGTATCTTTTGTTTTGTAGAGAACTGTCCGTTTCATAAGGTGTCTATACTGGCGGTACTTCGCAGTAAACTCTTTGAACTGTACATTTGTTTGTGTTCGACAACAACAGTTATCCACTAGCCGCGTTTCTGTTTCTTTGTTGCCTGTGATAGTTTTCGTCATGACTAAACCAAAAGGAGTGTTTAAAAAAATATGAAACAAAGGAGACAGATACTACAGAACAAATATAGCAGCAGTAAAAAGAGTGGTTAGCGTCGAAGCGCGTGATAATTTGGTTGTAAATAGTGACAGTCCTTCTGCTCCTCCGAGTCCTTCCAAGAAAAACTTCTGGGTAATGATGTAAAATACAACGCAGCTTCAGACAGTGAAACAAACTGCACTATCATTATTAACCTCCATATACTTATTTCAGCTTTGTGTGAAACAGTATGATGTCGTATATGTGGAGGGAAAACTGAAATTACTGAAAAGCTATCTCAACGCAGTGGCTTGGTGTGCACTTTACAAATAACGTGTTTGAACTGTAAAAGCGAAAAGACTTTCAAGACTTCAGAAGTAAGTGTAAAGAATGGACTTTTTGACACTAAGAAGTCAGATCCAAGAGAAGGAGGGCAGCACTGGCTGAGGAAGATGCAGGAGGAGATGAGGGCTACCATCCAGGAGGATTCTAACATATTTTTTATGTATCAGTTAGCTGTATATTGAAATTTTTTCTTTAAACGCAATTTTCTCAACATGACATTTTTCAGTACAAAAGGCACTTTTTCTCAGAAACTTCAGAATCTACATCAATGAATTATTTACCACATAACATAGACAGTACAATGATGTAGCTCTACTTTAGTAGTATTTACTGTAATAGTTAAAATTCAAGAAATTAAAATTGTGAATGTCCATACCAAAAAATTGTATGCTTAGGCAAAAAATCATGACTTTTTTCAAGTTGTTATTTTAAAGTGATTGTACAGTCACAAAACATGGGATAACATGTGGTAAATACACCACATTTATGTACTCAACAGTTCCTGAGAAAGCGGGCCATTTATATAGCCAATTTAACATTGTCGAGATAGGGCGGTACAACTACCCTTAAGGACTAGAAAGTTACAGAAGTCACACCAATACCCAAGAAACGAAATAGTAATCTGCTGGACTTCACACCCACATCACGTCGATTTGCAGTACGATTTTGGAACGTATACTGTGCTAGTACATCATCAAGTACCTCGAAGAAAACGATTTATTGACACACATTCAACAGGAATTCAGATAATATCGTTCTTGTGGAAAGCAGCTAGCTCCTTATTCTTACGAAGTAATGAGTGCTATCGACAAAAGATATCAAATCTCTTCCATTTTTAGATCTCCAGGAGGCTTTTGACACCGTTCCTCGTCAAGAGACTTCTAATGGAATTGAGTGGCCGTGGAATATCGTCCCAGTTTGTGAGTGGATTTTCGATTTCCTGTCAGCATGGTCACTATTCGTAGTATCCGACGGAGAGCCTTCGAGTAAAACAGAAGTAATATCCGGCGTTCCCCAGGGGAGCGTTACAGATTCTTTGCTGTCCTTGATTTATATAAACGACATACGAGACAATCTGAGCAGCCCTCTTAGATTGTTTGCCGACGATGCTGTCATTTACCGCCTTGTAAATTCATCATATAATCAATACCATAGTATGGTGCGAAAAGTAGAAAATGACTGAATAAGGAAAAGTCATCCACATGAGTACTAAAAGAAGTCCACTAAATTACGGTTCCACAATAAATTACACCTATTTGATAGCTGTAAATTCATCTAAATCTTTAGGAATTGCAATTACGAATAACTTAAATTGGAACGATTACATAATAACGTTGTGGGAAATTAGAACAAAGACTTCGATTTATTGGCGGGACACTTAGAAAGTGTAACAACTCTGCTGAAGAGACTGCTTACACCACGTTTGTCCATCCTATTTGCTGGCCGGTGTGGCCGAGCGGTTCTATGCGCTACAGTCTGGAGCCGCGTGACTGCTACGGTCGCAGGTTCGTATGCTGCCTCGGGCATGGGTGTGTGTGATGTTCTTAGGTCAGTTAGGTTTAAGTAGTTCTAAGTTCTAGGGGAATGATGACCTCCGATGTTAAGTCCCATAGTGGTCAGAGCCATTTGAACCAGTCCATCCTATTTTAGAGTATTGCTGTGCGGTGTGGGACCGCATGAGATGGGACTGACGGAAGACATCTAAAAAGTTGAAAGAAAGGTAGCTCGTTTTGTTTGTCGCGAAATAGGGGAGAGAGTTTCAGGGAAATGGTACCAGAATTGGCGTGGCAATCAGCCAATCATTAAAACAAAGGCATTTGCCGTTACGGCAGGATCTTTTCGTGAAATTTCACTCCGATTGTGAAAATATTTTTTTTTTTTTTGCGCCCATTTACATAGGGATAAATGATCATCATAATAATCAGAGCTCGCATAGAAACATTTAAGTGATCTTCCCCCCGCACGCTGTTCGAGAGTAGAACTGTAGGGAAGTAGCTTGAAGGTGGTTCGATGAACTATCTGCCAGACACGTGGTTGTGAACTGCAGAGTAATCATGTAGATGTAGATGTAAACGTGATCTAAACTGTTTGTTCATACACCCAAGATCTCTTACCTCCTGTCGCCTTTCGTACGAAATTTAAATCTGACTACTCGGAAAGTACGACGCGAAAGCCATTAAAAGGGAGTTGGTAGTTTCCGTACCTCGCGCAGACTTGGACTTTGTGCGGGCAACTGTAATTAATATCCGGCGCAGTTGCCGGCCGCGGCTCGCGTGGGCAAACAAAGCGCCGCGGCTATTGTGTCTCGTGGACAGCCACAAAGGAGGCGGAGCGGCGTGCGCCCGGGCCCGCATCCATGTTCGCAGCAAGGACGCGACCCGCGCGCCGCCCGGCCGGCCGGCAAACAGCCGCACAGGGTCCGGCAGCTGGAGCAGGGACCATAGCGCGGCGCCACGACTGGCTGGAAGTGTTCGATGGTTCAGATGGCTCTGAGCACTATGGGACTTAACATCCGAGGTCATCAGTACCCCAGAAATTAGAACTACTCTTCGACCATAGATACTAGTAGACTGGCCTTGCTGTGCAGAAGCTATAGGGCTGGTGTGGCTCCAACATAAACCACGGGACTGTTGGAAAACGTGGCGGGATTTCAAATCAGCGGTCTGCCATCCTATGTTTGTATCGTATTTTCTCCACATTTCTCAATTGACTGCCAAACGCTTCCAACAAAAATTACTTTTTTTATTTGCGAAAAATTATGCCAGAACTACATTTGACCTGGATTTGTTCACAGTATCACTTATAAAATCTCACAAATACACTCCTGGAAATTGAAATAAGAACACCGTGAATTCATTGTCCCAGGAAGGGGAAACTTTATTGACACATTCCTGGGGTCAGATACATCACATGATCACACTGACATAACCACAGGCACATAGACACAGGCATCAGAGCATGCACAATGTCGGCACTAGTACAGTGCATATCCACCTTTCGCAGCAATGCAGGCTGCTATTCTCCCATGGAGACGATCGTAGAGATGCTGGATGTAGTCCTGTGGAACGGCTTGCCATGCCATTTCCACCTGGCGCCTCAGTTCGACCAGCGTTCGTGCTGGACGTGCAGACCGCGTGAGACGACGCTTCATCCAGTCCCAAACATGCTCAATGGGGGACAGATCCGGAGATCTTGCTGGCCATGGTAGCTGACTTACACCTTCTAGAGCACGTTGGGTGGCACGGGATACATGCGGACGTGCATTGTCCTGTTGGAACAGCAAGTTCCCTTGCCGGTCTAGGAATGGTAGAACGATGGGTTCGATGACGGTTTGGGTGTACCGTGCACTATTCAGTGTCCCCTCGACGATCACCAGTGGTGTACGGCCAGTGTAGGAGATCGCTCCCCACACCACGATGCCGGGTGTTGGCCCTGTGTGCCTCGGTCGTATGCAGTCCTGATTGTGGCGCTCACCTGCACGGCGCCAAACACGCATACGACCATCATTGGCACCAAGGCAGAAGCGACTCTCATCGCTGAAGACGACACGTCTCCATTCGTCCCTCCATTCACGCCTGTCGCGACACCACTGGAGGCGGGCTGCACGATGTTGGGGCGTGAGCGGAAGACGGCCTAACGGTGTGCGCGACCGTAGCCCAGCTTCATGGAGACGGTTGCGAATGGTCCTCGCCGATACCCCAGGAGCAACAGTGTCCCTAATTTCCTGGGGAGTGGCGGTGCGGTCCCCTACGGCACTGCGTAGGATCCTACGGTCTTGGCGTGCATCCGTGCGTCGCTGCGGTCCGGTCCCAGGTCGACGGGCACGTGCACCTTCCGCCGACCACTGGCGACAACATCGATGTACTGTGGAGACCTCACGCCCCACGTGTTGAGCAATTCGGCGGTACGTCCACCCGGCCTCCCGCATGCCCACTATACGCCCTCGCTCAAAGTCCGTCAACTGCACATACGGTTCACGTCCACGCTGTCGCGGCATGCTACCAGTGTTAAAGACTGCGATGGAGCTCCGTATGCCACGGCAAACTGGCTGACACTGACGGCGGCAGTGCACAAATGCTGCGCAGCTAGCGCCATTCGACGGCCAACACCGCGGTTCCTGGTGTCTCCGCTGTGCCGTGCGTGTGATCATTGCTTGTACAGCCCTCTCGCAGTGTCCGGAGCAAGTGTGGTGGGTCTGACACACCGGTGTCAATGTGTTCTTTTTTCCATTTCCAGGAGTGTATTTATGGTCGAAGGAACTACTTAAACCTAACTAACCTAAGGACATCACACACATCCATGTCCGAGGCAGGATTCCAACTTGCGACCGTAGCAGCTGCTTGGTTCCTGACTGAAGCGCTTAAAAACGCTCGGTCACAGCGGCCGGCTCCAAGTGTTGGAATCTGGACGTTTCTGGCCGAGCTGCAAACCCGGCAGGGCCTCTCTTTCTGAACGCCAACAATCCTTCTGGCAATACCAAACATCGTTTTCAAAATTTTGGAGAACAGCAATCAGTCGGCCTTTCCTTTCAGGCTTCATCAAAGAAAATCGGTTGACTGAACTGTGACAGGAGCCCGAACAACAGGGGGTTGGCGTACTAGGGAACGTATTAAAACTCTCAAATACTGCACTGATAATGGCTAGTTACTGGCCGAAATCTAGATCGGCTTTAATGAAACCTTTAAGGAAAGGACGACTGATTGCTGTTCACTACCATTTTGAAAGTCATCTCACAATCTTTGAGTGCATTCCATATTCGTAATGGAAGGTAATTTGCACAAGAAATATGTTCGCAGTTACGAATAGGAATCACATTCGGCTGTATATTGAAATGACGACCATGAAAATATGTACCAGGCAGGACCCGAATTCAAATGTTCAAATGTGTGTGAAATCCTATGGGACCCAACTGCTAAGGTCACAAGTCCCTAAGCTTACACACCACCTTACCTAAATTACCCAAACACACACACCCATGCCCGAGGGAGGACTCGAACCTCCGCCGGGACCAGCCGCACAGTCCATGACTTCTACGCCCCTAGACCGCTCGGCTAATCCCGCGCGGCGACCCGAATTCCTCGCTTTATGCAAGCGATCGCCTTAACCACTTTGGCGCGAATCACGCCCATCACCGAACTTCCATATCTCATCGTCCATGTGTCACACAACCTGCACTCATACTTTACTTACACTGACCACCTACGTAATAGTCGGTCCTTCTAATTTTGGAACGGATAACAGTGATGACGCATCATGGCATCGAAGCAATGCGTCCTTCGTAGGTCGCTGGAGGGAACTTCCATCACACTGCACGCGCAAGTCACCCAGTGCCCGTAAATTCCGGGGTGGAGGGCGTTGAATTCTGGCGCCACGTTAATCACATCCGAGATGTGTTTGATCGAGTTCAGAATTGGCGACGTGTGGGCCAGCATTACTGTGTTCCTCGAACAACTCCATCACTCTCTGCCTTTGTGGCGTGGCACATTATCTTGCTGAAAAATGCCACAGCCGGCAGGAAAAACGTTCGTCATGAAGGGATCTACGTGGTCTGCAACCATTGTACGATCCTCCTTGGCCGTCATGGATTCCCATGGATTCCCATGTGATGGTTCGCCAGAGCGTAATGGAGCCGCCGCCAGCTTGGCTCCGTCCATCAGTACAGGTGTCAAGGAGTTGTTCCCTTGAAAGACGATGGATTCATGCCCTTCCATAGGCATGTAAAAAAAGGTATTGGGATTCATCATGCAACGCTCTGCCACTGCGCCATAGTCCAGTGCCGATGGTCACGCGCCGATTTCAGTCGTACTTGCCGACGTCGCGGTGTTAACATTGACACTTGCTGCGTAGGCCCATAGTTAGAAGTGTTCGGTGTACTATGTGTTCAGACACACTTGCACTCTGCCCAGCATTAAAGTCTGATGTTAGTTCCGCCACAGTTCGCCACCTGTCCTGTTTTACGAGTCTATTCGACCAATGACGTCCGACATCTGTAATGAGGGATGACTGCCCAACCACCAACATTCACCGCAGAACTCATCGAACACCCGATAAGTCGTACAGTTTCCGAAAAGATCGTGCCGAGCCTCCTGGCCATCACAGTATGCCTTCGAACAGACTCAGGTAGATCGCACCGCTTCCGTATTCTACACACGGAAAAAACGCTCACTGACACTACACGTACCGCGCGTGTGTCTGATTGGCAGTCTTTCCTTGCCAGGTGATGCTGATATCGCTTGGACGGGTTTATATCGATAGTTGGTTCAAATGGTTCAAATGGCTCTGAGCACTATCGGACTTCAGGTCATCAGTCATCAGTCCCCTAGAACTTAGAATTACTTAAACCTAACTAACCTAAGGACATCACACGCATCCATGCCCGAGGCAGGATTCGAACCTGCGACCGTAGCAGTCACGCGGTTCCAGACTGAAGCGCCTAGAACCTTTCGGCCACCACGGCCGGCCTGTTTTATTAAGAAGTACGATCCAACGTGCCTCCGGTTACATGTATAAGTACTTCTTAATAAAACAGGCCCTGCTATTTCGTATTTTGCGTCTGGCAGCAGTCTCCAAGAGGAATTATTTTTCACACTATACGTGGGGTAGTCCTAAACGTTTTAGTCACCACATGTCTACAGTTTTGAAAGAAACTGAAATCCTCACACTACAATACCCTAATGCGCCGTTGGGAGGAAGAAAGGAAAAAATGTGGAATCCATTCATAGAGAGAAGTATCTTGAGAAAATTCGATTCTCGTTGTTAAAGGGAACAATATTGCAGCAGTCCATTCTGAGTTAGTGGAAGGGTTAATGTTAACACTAATCATACATATCCTGCAAACTAGCTCATTCCACACAATTGCGATAAAAGAATCATCCAAATGATCTGTGGAAGCTGGCTAACGAAGTGGTAGACATTCTTTCTGTGAAGAAGCGGTAATCTGAAGATAGCCGGAGGCCCTGATTCTCGAAGACTGCCGTACCACAATCGAACTGACAGTCGAAACGATGAGAATCGCTCATGGATCGGGATCCAACATCTTGGCCGCTGGATTGCGCGACTCGTCACAGCCATTCAAAAATTTCGCCCAACGGCGTAAATATTCAGCTGTGTCAGGCCCATTAATGTATTTTCGCGAAGCCTCTACCAAACAATAAGATGTCATTTACATTTAGATACAGATAACTATTTAAGCCGTCTAATCAGAATGGTCAAGAAGAATGGGTGTATTATTACATGGCACCAAATGTGCAGACTGGGACGAAGAAGAAGGGACGGATCAACGCGGTAGGAGAGGTGTACTTCTATAGCTGAAGCCATCACACACATACGTATCACGTGGAAACTGTAAGTAAGAGCTAGAGAGTCTTCAAAACATCATATAAACAGGCTATGCCAGTACGGCTAATAGCTCGGCATTTCAATCGTTTAATATAAAAAACACGATGGGTATAGAATCACTTTGATATTGCAACAGCGGCAGTGACTTATTTTCGCCTGCCTTGTGCGCCTTATTTTCTTTCTCTGATTGCCATGTTAAAATTAACATCTTTTCCTCAAAGGTAGCAATGTTTACATAATTTCACCTAAGATGCTAATGCAGCTGTAGTTGCGACAGAATTGAGGGCAAGTAAGGTCAATAGCTTACGAAAAGCTCATGGTCAGTATAAAAAAAGAACTAAGACTCTTTCACTTAAGATGTTACAAACTCATATTAATGCTCATTTCACAAACTATCGAGTGCTGTTAAAATAATTGTATTATTTCGGTCACTTTTTTTTCCTTTATTGGATTTCGATTCTCCCGAAGGGGGCGGGCTGGCAGCAACTCTTCAACCTACAGAATTTTTAAAACATAAGAAGATAAGAAACAATAAAAGCAGGTGATAAAACGGTGTCATAAATTGCAAAACGGCGGAAAATTGCTAAAATTAAAACATAAAACAAATGGTGGGTGATGATAATAAAATACACAGGAAGCAGACAGGGAAAATGGTAGACAGACAATTAAAAAAACACAGTGACAGTCTGGTTTCTGTTCACAAGAGATATAAAAATCACACCCAGCGACAGTATGATGTCCGTTCGCAACACTTCGGAAAAGACGCACAACACTTAAAAACCACTGGAAACACTGCAGTAAAAAGTCGGCAAGAAGATGACACACTACAGGCAAAGGCAGATGGGGGGACCTGGACAGATGAGGGGAAAAAGAGGGGGAGGAGAGGGAAAACGAAAGGGGGGGGGTGAACAGACGGAGGGAGAGGACTCAGAAAGGGGGGAGCAGGGCAGACGAGAGAGGGAATGGGGAAAGGAAGGAAACACAAAAGGACTCGGGGGAGAGAAGGGGGGCAGAGAGAGAGAGTAGGTGGGGAAAAAACTGGGTGGAAGAGGGGAGGGAGTGGGAGCCTGGGAAAAGGACCAAGGAAATGAGGGGGAGGTGAGGATGAGAGTTGACAGGAGGGATAAATGGAGGGGGAGAGAGGGCATCATCCGGGAGGGAGAGTTGACGGAAGCCACCTTGGGAAAGTAGATGAAGGGTGTAGAGATGGAGGGTGGGGGGGACACAACAGTGAAGGCACAGCAGAGGGCGGGGGTTGGAGAGGAAAGGAGCAACCAGGGCATGAGAGGGATCAAGGTGGTGGGAAGTGTAGAGTATGCGGATGTGTTCAAGGAAAAGGAGCAGATGGGGGAAAGGGATCAGGTCGTAGAGGATCCGCGTGGGGGACTTTCAGTCACTCTGTAGTCACTCATATATCGCAGTATCCAGAGTGTAATGGGTATGAGCGCACATATTTCTATTGGTGTACTAAACAACGTTACATCATTATCTGCTTCATTTGCAGTTTAATAATATTAGATATAAGAAGCACTATGTTTTTAGATTGGTTAGTACCTCAAAGTACATATGATAAGAGCAGGTCATTAAAGCTTATTTTCCTGTGGGCTGCAGGTCAGACGTGGAAGTGTGGACTCGCGGACGCAACATGTTACTCTATACTGACAGGTGTAGTCCACTTAGTGGGCAGCTGCGAATGGATAGCAAACATCAAGTAGTAAATTATGAGAATTTTTGCAACAAGATTGTTGGACGCAGAGAGAAAACAACGACCATACTCAAAAGGGTACAGATTAATGTAGGGCATACAAATATTGCTGCACTTGCACCCGTTACATTCAGCACAATAAAGTTTTGCATGTTAGCTACATGGCAAAATACTCTCCACTTTGCATGCTATCGTTTACCAAAAATTAGGATATATAAGAGATCTTATGAATATTTCACTTGCACTCCATCGTTTGCACGCACAATCAGAAGTAAATGAGCTGCATACAATTCATTTTCTCGGTGTTGGCGAACAATGTAGATCTCGTCTCAAGTTTAGAGAAAAATTCAATATGGTAGCTCCGTTTCATACACAGTAAAATATGGCCAAATATGCACCAAACGCAAACGCACGCGATCCCTGTTTTTTAGTACAAAGTAACCCAGCTTGGCGTAGTACCTTAGATAACACAGTAATATCACAACACCTACGATCGTTAACGAAATAACAGGCGCTTATCATGAATTGAGCGACGGAGGCTATGAGATGCGTGAGAATAAATTTTTTGTACTAGGTAGTGTTGTGACCAGACTAAACTACTTTGATTGCTCTAAAAGAACGCTCACCAACATAGAACACATGAAATATTAGTTTACTTTATTACATAAATGAATAAAAGATTAGTTACCTTTGACACATTTCTGTGCCAAATGATTGCTGTACAATTTACAACTGTCAGTGGCTTGCAAAGCACCATTTGATGCACTTATTAACAAACTGTTATCTTGAGGTACAATGCACAATATTTACTAAAGTACAAGTTCATCAGAGACTTTAACAACTCGTTGGTCATACTATGGTGTTGACTCCTTCAGGTGAGGTCACAAACCGGGCTGAGCTCGTGCATGCTGGACACTATATTGACCTCAGCAAGAGGACGCTGCTATCCTGCGATAGAGTCGCGGTCTTCTGGAGTAACTCCCATTGGTTGTTGCGGATTGCAGCGAGCGCTTGCTAATGTCTGTGGTATCGACTCTCCTGCTGGCTTTGGTATGGCGCGGCGTACTCTGGACGAAAGGGCAAAAAATTTCTTTAAAATCGTTTGAGAAATGTTGAAGTATAGCTGGTGTGCACAAGCTTCCATTCCAGTATTGTAGCTGACGTGCGCAGAGAATGTTTCGTGCGTAACAGACAGCGTGCAGAGCACAGTAGCGACAGACAACTCAGACTGCCGCCCCTTCGTAAAGAGGGGTGGACTTGCCCGGCGCTGAGAATGTGAATGCGTTCACTAGCATGGACGACGTTTTCTTGAACTACTTCTACTGGATGTATCACTACCACCCCAACACAAAGGAGTGAAGCATTTAGTGGAAAAACATGTATTCACAACCGCCAGAAATAGGGAAATCCAAGTGTTATCAGGCAAAATGACGCTGAGTGATTTTTGATACCGTCATGGTGAGGAGATAACACATTGTGCTCATAAGGGGCAAACCATGACAGGAGAATACTACTGAAATCTCCAAATGAAACACGGGATGTTGTGAAGACCAAGCGTAGGGGTGAAAGGGTACAGTATCGCCCAACATTGAAAATAGGTACGAAATACTTCATTATTTTTGTCAGAACAACACATTTTTTTGTAAAATAACTCAATTTCAATTAATACAGCGAAGCCGGATACTAGTGCGGGAAAGAATGACAATTTATTTATTTTATTGATCACATGTGCACTCCCACAAAGTAAATCCCTACATCCAGTTTGGTGAGATCTGTGAAATGAATGATTGTATGGTCGTCTGCTAACCGCAGATAGTGAATGTGAATATGTGATCATCTTTGAGTCGATCCTTTGGCCACCTTTAGTGGGACCAAAGAGATGAAATTTACCAGAGCTTTGAGCGCCTGAAATGTGGCTGACCAATACGATAGCAAGGTGCTTCCCCCACCTCGACAGAGATGGGAGAGGACCTAGAGAACGGCCATGTTTCAGCACTCTGCCGCTGGATCTTGTGCTGTTAAGACCTGTTTTAGTTGTGCTCCGTAATGACGAAAGAGTGGAGACATGGTATGCATGTGGAATATTTAAGAGTAGTTTGAAATATTAATTTCTCTATTTCAGGAACTTTCGTGGGGAGAATTAAATGTCAGGCACGTAATATTAATGGGATTGTAGGAATCTTCGGAAGTGACCAACGGTCACAATGAAACCACATGTAGCAATAAGTTGAAATACTTCCGTGTGCTTAAGTTAAGCTGAATTACTAGCGTGTGTACAATAAGTTGAAATATTTAAGAAATAGCGTGTGTACCATAAGTTGAAATATTTAAGAAATGGCGTGTGCAGGACTTGAAATTAGAGACGAGTACTTCCACGTGGTGAGTACTGTGTGAGTCTCAATCTGTGTATGAGACAAAGGATAAAGAGAAGTACTCGTCCATGGTATCAGTTGAGGACCCGCGTGTGTGATGAATATGTTCTTAATATTACTTTGCGTGATATGATTCCGTGTGACGCTTGATTCAAACTCTGAGAGAGAAGCAAGGTGAGTCGGCCGTCTATCCAGCAATGCCACTTGGCTTGCATTGCACAGGAAGACGTGCAAATATCTCCAGAGTTCATAGTAGGAAAGTAGAATTACGAAGTGGGGCAGTGTCGTGTGAAACTGGGATAAATATTAATTGAAGTGGGAAAGCTGAAAGTGATAATGTTGTGACCATTCTCTGTGTAGTATTTCATGTTGTAGTGTGGTGTATGTCATGTAATTTGGGTATGTGTGGTTTGCACGGGAGAGTAGCGAGGTAGTTTCAAAAGATTAGTGGGTTATGCTTGTTCCTTCGGTACCGCTCAGTCTGGAGGAAAGTTTAGTGATGATGATTGTGAGAGCCGAAGTGTGTGAGGTATAATAAAAGATCCACCATCCTACCCAGAAAGTGCACTGTAGCGTTAAAAATAATTACGAGACCACAATATAGAGATTCACCATTGTAAAGCCATGCCCACTGGGTGGAATTTCTCATGTGTTATTGTTGTAGGTTATAGAATTTGTGTGTTTAGGTTAGAGAATTTGACGGAATAAATAAGATAGTGAAAAGAAAAAGATTGGCGGACTTTTCTTTCGAATTGTATGTTGTCATAATGTCCCGAATTTATAATGTGTGCGCCATTCATATTCAGTGCGGTGGCCACGTGTTGACAAAAGCCGTTAAATAAAAGACAAAAAGAAAATGTGGTATTGCCAGTGCGTAGTGTACAGTCAGATGCGTGTTTCCGTTGCGTATTAATCATATAGGAGGATAACTGGTAACTTAAGTGTGAGTACTAGAGTTCATGTTACTCGATAAATAAAAATGAATCCACTCGCTTGGCAGACCACTCATCTTCCAGGCCTGACTGCTTGATGCCACAGTATGAGCAAGGCATGTGGGTGCCTCTCAAGGGAAACGTGTCCAAGGAACTGGTTTTGCACCGCGACAACACTTCAGCTCACTGTGCACAGAATATAGTCACACATGCTGCTTCTTTGGGCTAACCAGTTTTACCTCATACACATATCCTCTTCATATGTCAATCTGTTACCAGCCACTACTTTCCTTTTATTTATTTCATTCGCCTCGATATTCGTGAAATGATGCCCGTTTTGAAATGCATTTTTCGTCTGTTTTTGCCATTTATTCGTGATATTCTTGATGTGTAAGGTGCTGCACTATTCCGTTGCCTCACACATCGAAAGCATTACGATAAATGGCAAAACAGAGGGAAAGCACAACTGAAATTTTGTAAATAAACCCAATGGTTTTACAGTTACAGGATTCCGTCAAACATTTCTAACGAATATAATCAAACTGTGACTGTAATTAAAAAAAACACACACATTTTCCACTGTGATTCAAATAACACATACACGACTGTCCAGCATATAGCGAGAGAAAAACTCTTACATGTTTTCACAATCTAACCAGACCGAAAATATTAAAAGGGTTTTCTGAGTAACACATGGCAAATTAATTGCACCAAAATGGTTCACTTAATTTACGGACACAATAAATAAACTAGAAATATAAAAGTTCATGCCATATCCACTGTCAAAAAGCTATTTAATTAAATTTAATGACACTGATTACTTTCCATATTTAAGACTGAAGGTGATCTTGCTAGTCACAAGAGTATTTCATCATCACACAGCAACATTGTCTTCTTGAAAAATTGCACCACGACACTACCGCATGAGTGGTAACATTTGAGGACCTAAGATGTATGTGGCGTTTTGGTGTGCTATCAGAGTTCCGTCAATCACCCGCAGCTGTGACCTGAAATCATACTCTATGGATCGCCACACCATGAGACAGGAGAAACACAGTTGTGTCTCCCAAAGACATTGGAAGAATGACTGCCGTACTTCCTGACGATGATCATCTCGGACAGCACAGAACTGCGATTAATTGCTGAACATAATACGATGCCATTCATCAGCCGTTCATGTCTCCTTGCGCTGCACCACTCCAAATGCTGCCATCTGCTTTCTATTGGAAAGGGCAGACTAGGCATGAGAAGTAATTGTCATGTATAAAAATGAATGTATGTGTTTGTGTGTGTTCCACATCTCCACGAAAACCAGTGGATTGATATCAACCAAACTTGGTAAGCATGCTACTTATTGTCTTGAAAGAAACACTGTGGGGGTAAGAACCATTTGGCTCCAATGGCGTGGTGTTACATTGGAGCTGAACAAAGAGAGGGTGTAGGAGGACATTGGGGCAGTAGAAGTGATATATGTGTAGAAAGATATGCCAGGTGGTTATCGCTGAAGTGCAGCTACTCACAGAAGTCTAGTGTATACTGTAATTACCCTACAGCAGAGAGCTATTTCCGAGCCCATTTACACTGGAAAATAATTGGTTCCAATTGTGGACACTAAGTGCAAATCTGGCTCTGTATGACATCTCATAGACGTCTCTGGTGCTCATATTGCACGAATTGTTAAGCGGTAGTTAATAACAATATCAACATTATGCCTTTTCCCTTGTTTCCCTTCTCTGCCCACGTTCTGCTCCTAATCCATTACATTCAAAAACTTTTCTATATGTATAATTGCGTAGGCTTCCGCGGCCAGAGTCAGTAAATATAAAAGTTTTCTGGGTATAGTACCGCGTCATAATGTAAAAACTACTGGTTTTTCTCCAGCAGCAGTAGTTTTTACATTATGACGCGGTACTATACCCAGAAAACTTTTATGTCGATTTCTATACGTGTCTCTTGCATTCACAGCGCCGGATTTGCGTTTGGTGTCCAAAACTGACAGTAATATTGTCCGTACATACCTCGGTTCCGCTAACGCATTAGAATATCTACCAAGTTTCGCTGCCATACGATAATTGCAGCCCACACTGGACCTCTGTGAGTAGCTGCTTTTTAATTCCAATATATAGGGTGCAAATGGCATAAGCTGCCAAAAATATCCGGTTAGAGGAACACAAGTAATAGATTTAAAACCTCTACTAACATGTTTGTCCATTTCCTACGGTTATCCTAGAAAAACGCAGTTCATTTCGGGACAATGTTTTTGGAAAAGTAGACATTACTGCTATACGTATTGACGTCAGGAGCGTGAGTGGCAAACACATAGGCCACAACGGCCTGCATGGTTGAGTCACTGTAACATGCCAAACGTCGGCAGTCGTCGAGTTACCTGTGAAGGATGGAAGGGAGATTTATTAAGACTGAATTACGCGATATTCATTTCATTTATGGCGAGACAAAAGGTGTTTCGAGGGCAGCTGTACTAATTTATCGAGAACGCTTCCCACAACAAAAACTTCCCGCACAATAGACATTTACCGCCATTCACCAAAGGTTTGTATCATCACATTTCACAGTCTTTTTACTGCCCCTCGCAAGATGCTGAGGCCGACAACGCGAAAAACATCTGTAGAACAAATTCTGGATCGCATGCACGAACGTCTTACACAGAGTACAAGAACCATCGCCAGCCAAAAGGGTGCATCGCACACTGTCCTTCATCGCAGGTTGGAAGAGGAGCGTCTGCAGCAACGAGAATTCCCAGAGTGGTTTTTGTTACGAAGTGCGCAACATAATTTTGTAAAAAAAAAAAAAAAAAAAAAAAAAAAAAAATCCCGTCACAGATGAAGCGTGTTTCACTGGCGATCATATAACTAATTTCTGTAACATGCACACATGCACTGTACACAATCCGCGCCAAGTAGTAGCTACACATTTTCAGCGCCTCTTTTCCGTCAGTATATGGGCTGGTATAATCTATGATTACGGTATTGGGCTTTACGTTTTACGTGCAGGATTGACTGGTAACAATTGCTGAACCTTTCTAGAGCAAACATTGCTACCAGCTTTATTAGAAATTAGCTGTACCTCATAACATGTGGTTCCTCCACGATGGTGCTCCACCTCATATTGGTCACAGAGTACGAAGATTTTTGAGTAGACGATTTCCAGGACGATGGATAGGACGTTTCGGTACACGTCGATGGCCAGCACGCAGTCCTGATTTAAATCCACTGGATTTTTACTTGTGGAACCATATGAAGGAATTTATTTATCCTCAGCAAATAAATAATGTGGACGAACTTAGACAGAAGATTTTCGATGCTGCCAACACCAAAAAGGCAAATGTGCGTGTGTGTGAACGAGTGCGACGAAATTAGGTGTGGAATTGATTGGTGGGTATTTTGAACACTTATTATAGTATTGGTGTAACAGGAAACAAAGTGGGCTTCATTTTCGTTACGGTACTGTTGCAGTAAAGGAAAAGAACGTTAATTTAATTTTCGTTACGGTAGTGTTGTAAAAATAGGAAACAGTTGACTGTAATTAACGTACAACGAATTACGTGGTCACTGGTTGATTTTGTACTAATGGAAACACATTTAGTTTTTTGTTAGCTTTTCTTTACTACCACGACCTTCGTTATGGTAACGTTGTAAAAGAGAAAAGTCTGGTTGTTCTTAATTCATTGTTTGCGTAAAGCGAATTATTCGTTCGTGACAACTCAGTGACTGTTTACATTTCTTGTTTCAGTAGTACCTAGCCGCCGCGCCGAGCCGTTGCACGCGTCCAATGTTTACATTGCTCTGGTTCGTCCGTTACCTTTCTCTGACCACCGTCGATCTCGGTAACACACAAGCAAGCACACGTGCCGTCAGCTGAAAATGTAAACAAAAATGCGCCTACTATCAAACCTACAAACATATGTATTTTGGGAGTACAAAAATAAAGAAGTAATACAACGACTTTTCATTAGACTTTTTTTGTAAAGAACACCGAGATGAACCAACTGCATAAATTTTTCAGCTTATAGCGTTTATATCCTGTACATGCGGTATCTCCGTGTTCTTCGCAGTAAGCACTTGCCGAGCTATTAGTGGTGCCATGTCACGGACTGCGCGGCCCTCCCGCCGGAGGTTCGAGTCCTCCCCCGGGCATGCGTGTCTGTGTTGTTTTTAGCATAAGTTAGTTTAAGAAGTGTGTAAGTCTAGGGATCGATGACTTCAGCAGTTTGGTCCCTTAGGAATTCACACACACACACACACACACACACACACACACACACATACATACACACAATAATCTCTCAGCATCTGACGCTAGTCACACCCTTCCCCACACCCTTCGTATTCCCCACCAGTCACAGTGATTTCGCTAAATACGGAAAAACCACGAGAAACGGTACTTGAGAGGATGTGGCACAAAAAAGATCGTTTGGACGTTCTGTTCGAAATGCATCCCGAGAGAGGTACTAGTACCTGAAGGTGGAGAAAACAGGCCTTTGACAGTGAACATGAGAACATCAGATAATTTATTTTGCCTGTAGTGGTGTTTTAGCCCAATAGTGAAGAGGGCAGTGAGCTGTAACACCATCAGGTAATAAGGCATTGCTCTTCGTACTAGCAAATGCATGTCTTGCAGGAGGAGAGGCAGGGCCACGCGAAGACAGTGTAGATATGTACCTACATATATATCTACATAGATACTCCGCTAGCATCCGTAAGATGCTTGGTGCAGGGTACCCTTTACCACCACTTGCTATTTTCTTTCCCATTCCACTCACAAAGAGAGCGAAGGAAAAACCAGTGTCTATATGGCTCCCTATGAGCCCTAATTTCTAGTATCTTCGTGGTCCTTCGCGCATTGTATGTTGGCGGCAGGGGGATCATTCGGCAGTCAGCTTCAAATGCCCCGAAGCATCTCTGTAAGACTTACGTGTTGTTCTAACGAACCGGTGACAGATCTAGCAGCCCGCCTCTGAATTGCTTCGATGTCTTCCTTCAATCCTACCTGGTACCTATCCCAAACAGTCAATCAGTACTCAAGAACAGGTTGCACCAGCGACCTATATGCCGTCTGCCTTACAGGTGAACCACTCTTTCCTAAAATTCCCCCCCTAAACCGAAGTCAACCATTCGTCTTCCCTACCACAATTCTCACATACTCGTTCCACCTATTATCGCTTTGCAACGTTACTCCCAGATATTCAAACGACTTGACTCTTTCAAGCAGGACACTAGTAATGCTGTATCCGAATATTACGAGTTTGATCATCCTACTCATCCGCATTAACTTACATTTTCCCACATTCACGGCTAGCTGCCATTCATCACACCAACTAAAATTTTGTCTTAGTCGTCTTTTAGATTCCTGCAGCCACTCAACTTCGACACCTCGCCGAACTCCACGGCATCATCCGTGAACAATCGCAGATTGCTGCCCACCCTCCCCCCCCCCCCCCATCCCATTTATATATAGAGAGAATACTTCCCTGGGGCACTCCTGACGAAACCCTTGTCTCTGTTGAACACTGGCCGTCGAGAACAGTATACTGGGTTCTGTTGTTTGAGAAGTCTTCGAGCCACTCAAGTATCAGTCAACTTATTCCATATGCTCCTACCTTTGTTGACAGCATGCAGTGGGGCACCGTGTCAAATTCTTCCTGGAAATCTAGAAATATGGTATCTACCTGTTGCTCTTCATCCATAGTTCTCAATATATCATGTGGGAAAAGGGCAAGCTGAGTTTCGCACGAGCGATGCCTTTTGAAACCATGCTGACTCGTGGACATAAACATCTCAGTCTCAAGAAAGTTTATTATATTCGAAGTGAGAATGTGTTCAAAGATTCTGCAGCAAACGGAAGCTAGGGATATTGGTCTGCAATTTTGTGCTGTGATAGGATGACAGGTCCTACGAGACCGTCGGTAATAATCTCAGGTCACACAGTGAGGGTGAACCGGTGCTGATGATCCGCTGCCATTAATCCATGGGGAGTTACCGTAAGAGATAGGTGGGTTTTGTAAAGGTTGTTGATTCTTCCCGTTTTAAAGATGGCCTCATCTGTGAGTGGGATGGATGACTGAAAACCCAGCGCCCTTGCGTTCTATGAGACTAACCAGCGACAAAACCGTCGTCAAGCAGGCAAGTTTGTAGCTCAGGCCCGGATGCATTGCAAGCCATATGTGAAGTGGCAATTGTCATCGATGTTGCTGCGCGGTCTTGGATGCATTGCCACGGTTCGCGCGGAGGTTCGAGTCCTCCCTCGGGCATGGGTGTGTGTTGTCCTTAGTGTAAATTAGTTTAAGATGGATTAAGTAGCGTGTAATCCTAGGGACCGATGACCTCAGCAGTTTGGTCCCATAGGAACTTACCACAAATTTCCAAACTCTTCGAGAATGATCACACAGTCGTCTAGCATACTTCCTGCTGGTCCTGATACTTGTCACCATAATTTTTTTTTTTTTTATTTCGTCCTTCACGTCGGTGTACTGCCCATGGATCGCATTTGCTGCCATATGTTAGAGCAATATTTCCTCTCAGTGGCCGTTTCATGCAGTTTGTCCACATTTCGAAAAATTATAGTTATTATGCACAGCTGTGTTATTATTATTTAACCAATAAACGTACTGTGACACGTTTAATATGCTTAGAGACCAAACAATTTTCCTTATGAGCTGTTGACGTATTGATTACGTTAGCGTTGGATGTTGATCACGCCGAACAAATCATCCGGTTCCCACGTACATCTTTCCGATTTTACGCACGCGACGTTCGATAACTCCGCCTGGAACGTTTACCAGAGATGTGGCACACTATTGCTCTCAAAGATATATTATAATGTGAAAACAATCCGATTCGCAATAACTCCTGTGCGCCTCTTACCCAGTGGAGAGCACTAGGTGTCTCTAGACCACCTCTTCTAAATCAACAACGGAAGAGCGTCGGCAAACGCCAGGCATAGCCTCGTTGTCCCGTTTCCATGGATCCCTGGAAGATCGATTACTCCTAATAGTTTTTACTTTACAATTACATACCAAGACAAGGCCGAGTGTATAAAGATTTTACAAATTTAGAATACGGCTAAATTAATTATACTATCAGTTTTGGAACAGCCACATAAAACTGTTTGCACACAACATATAGCGCCTACTTGAGAAAACTGAAAAAAAAAACCAGCTGTAGTGTCATCTGAGTTGACTTGCCACAACATGAGATTCATCCTTAATGTCCAGCCGAAGACGAGGTGATTGGAGACGTAAAGCAAGCTATGCTTAGGGAATGATGAGAAAGAAAATCAGGTGACCATTTTAAATGTATCATTTCGGGTTTTTCCTTACGAGATGTAAGGAAAACAATGGATACCTAAATCTGAATGACCAGACGGGTATCTGTACCGCAGCCCCTCTCACCTCGCCCCCTCCCCGCTCCCCGAATGCCGCACCTTTCTCTTCAGCTGGGCAGATCCTATACTTGAACGCCACAACTTCCAAATAAAACATCGCATCTTAACGGAGAAAGAGAAAAGAGAAGGAGAGATATAGAGAGAAAGGCCAACTAACAAACGGTTCCACACAGCTGACTCTGTTGCCCTGAATTTTGCAGTGTGTTCTCTCATGCCTGTCCACCCACCAAAAAGAGATTTCGATAATTGGACCGCCTTCTTCTATTTTTTTTCCTGACCTAGTAGTTAAGTCGTTCTAACAAAATTAAGACACTGCAATACTCAGACTCACAATTGGTGTATTGTATTCGAAATGTAAGTTATGGCTCGTAAAAGCGTCACACTGCGAGGCGCATCTGGCCGCCGTGCCCCGCCTGTGCGCAGCCGCCAATTATAAGGCTTTAGTGCGCCCAGCTGGAGCGGGAGTAACAGCGCCTACGCTGAGGTGCTGCCTGTTGCGGCTACCCGGCTGCGGCCACGGAGCCAGGGCGGCGCCGCTACGTCACTTCCGGTTGTACGTCATCCGCAGTCTTTACACCGCATTGTCCGGTAACTAGTTAGATAGATAACGATCACCAGAAGGGAAAGACGGCACAAGACAGCGAGGAATGAGTGGATGAGAGGGGCTTGTCTGATTTTAAGATTTAGATTTGCGAAAAGACCACAGACCATTGAATGACCAAAAAAGTCAAGCACCAGGAAGACGTTGGTCAGTGTAACTTTGCACGCGTATACACTGTTATGACCGGGGCCTGGGTCGTGTTGTAATCAGGAGAGCGAGCGGAGAGTGGTGGTGAATCCTGTAGAGCGCCGAGACGTTAATGAAACATCGATCAGTAAACAATAATTTATTGGCTCTTTGCGCTGCTTGAACTTCAGTGCCTGATGAGAAACTTGCCAAGCACATGTCCTGCGTTGCCCTGTGGTCAGTGCTACGACCCCGTCACAGGAGGAGTGGCGGCCATACGTTCCCGCAGCCAGGCATGGCCGTGGGCGCCCGGCAGAACCTCAGCGCTCTTGATGAGTGAAGCTGCGCTTAGGTTCTTCTCCAGAAATCTGCATGCCAATGTTATCGGTTTTCGAGATGGCAGAAGGCCCAGCGAAGGACAGCCCGAGTGGCATTCGAAGCATACTGCCGGCAACGCGGTACTTGTACTGCTCCACTAGCGGCGATACAGGCGCCCAGTGCCTAAGTTGAACTGCTTGCAGACGGCATATTGGTTCTTCACCCATGGAAGTTTAGCCCAGTTCCCACCCTGCCACTCGCCCTTGTAACCCAGTAATATATGTTAGGTAGTAAATAACTGATGAAGCAAAGCTCTTAAACTGCTATCTGATACGTTCCGAGTAGGATCTAGGAAGGATGGATGTCTCAGCTGATGGGGTTGTTGAGTGGTCCAGGAGGCGTGGCCAGCCGGGACGAAAAGTCGAAATTTTCCCGCAGGGGTGCCGCTTGCAGCCCCCTGCACAGCCGGACAGCTGTGGATTTGGGAAGCAGAGAACTCCAAGTTGGTGACAGCTCGAAGACACTTCTTCAATTCACCTGAGCATACTGCAACTTAATAGAGTTGGTCTTTCAAGGGTATCCGTTAAGCAGATTGTCTGTTATGTTTGCAGGTGGGGATATTCAGCACGCCAAATAATTGTTAAAATTGTAGTGAACCTTCAGCTGTCCTTTAATTTGCACAATTCGCTACTAGTTTAAGTCAGATTAGCATTATCAAGCTAAGCGGGCATAAACGCCAGGAAAGTTATACCACAATTACATTTGCTCAAATTATGATATAACTTTCCTGACTTTTATGCCGGCTTAGCTACATAATGGTCATTTGACCGAAACTAGTAGCGAATTGTGCAAAATAAAGGACAGATGAAGGTTCATCATGAATATTAGCAGATGGACTGGCCTAGTTCTGACAATAAGCTTCAGAAAGGTGGAAGTTTTATAGAAGGTGATGACGTGATCCCCCCTCCGTCCGCACCCTGGTGACCGAATGTGCTCTCGTCTTCCGAGCCTGTCAGCGTTCTCTGCTCCTGTAGTTAACTTTAAGGTTTCAAAGCGTTCCTTGATGCGAAGTTTGCTTCCTGGAAGGTGCTCTTATGACATCTCTAAGTGAAGTTACTACATGTAGCCTTGTTACAGTAGCATTATCTGTCTGTTCCGCACTGTTGTGCTGAATCGGCTGTTCTTGGCTTCCCTCTCGCATACTCAAATGAAATGTGCTCATAAATTGTTCGTACTTAACCACCTCCACTGTTCTTAACAAAACTTTGTTCCCGCACTTAATTACTACTCTACTGTCCAACAACACCATCGGTGGGTATGTAAATGAATAGAACTGTAATTCTCTGTGACAAGTAGAACGGTTATCAGCTTGCACTCGTCTTATTTTGTTTCCTAGTGTTCCAGGCGTGCTAGTGCGTATAAGGGGTGAGAACAGCGAGTCATTATTACGAATGCTGCATACTCGTGTGAGATGGTGTTACCAACAGCTGACAGGATTTGAAACAGACCTCATTGTGGGTCTTTTTTTGTCCGATCGGTCGAAACGCACAACATCCAGATTTGATGGGCATTCGGATGTGACAGGAGCCGATGTTTACATGGGAAAGTGAGCGCAGTCGTATTCGGGGTCAAGCTTCCGGTCGACAACATCTGACCACCACAAGGGACGGTCCCCCTATAGTGCACCAAGGACACAGTAACAGATTCACATCAGTGCCTGCCATCTAACAACGTGTAATGGACACCCTGTAATATTCTGTGTCGTCCCGCACCGCTAGTTTCTGACAAGCAGCAGTCAGACTAAGGAATTACCGTCCCATGTAGGATGCTGTTAATACGGCAACACAAACGGCCCTGACCTGGAAGCATGGACTGCGTTAGATCAGCGATCAATCGTGTTTATCCATGATGATCATCGTCGGCGAGTATGGTGGCGACCAGGAAAGAAGTCCCATTCTTCCAGTGGTTTGGAGTGACACATCGTGGTGTGGGAGGCCGTCGGGTAAGGCTTCAGATAATAGCTGATAGCGATCGAGGGAACTCTGGCGCTACAACAACCCACATAGGTGATGCGGTGGTTCGTATGTTGGACTCTCATTAGGGTGAACAATCTTTCGAATCTCCGTCTGACCTCCCAGATGTAGGTTTTACGTGATTTCCCGAAACGCTCCAGGCAAAGTCGGGTATGGCTCCGTTGAAAAGGTCATGGAGGATTTCCTTCACCATCCTTTCCTAATAAGAGGTGTTCCATTTGTAATGACCTCTCTGTCGACAGGAGGTTAAACTCTAATTTCCCTTTCTTCCTCCCAGACAGTGCAATGGTACATTGTTGTTGATGATGATGATACTTAGTTTGCTGGGCGCTCAACTGAGTGGTTATCAGGGGCCGCGCAAATTCCCAATCTTTCTTCCATTCAGTCTCACCATTTTTCCGAAAGATGATGAAATTATGAGGACAACAAAAACACCCAGTTCCAGTTCCCTGGCAGAGAAACACCCTGACCCGGCCAAGAATCGAAGACAGGACTCCGTGATCCAGAGGCAGTAACGGTACGTCAGGAACATCCTGTGTCCTTGGGTGCTACCTGTCATACTACAGTATAGTGGTGTCATCTGTCGATAGGACAATGCTAGTCAACGTATAGCACGTGTCTTTATGAACTATTTCGATGATGCTGAGATACTCCTGTGGCCAGCAAGATTTCTTCATGCGTCCCCGACAGAATACGTGTGAAATCAGATTGCACGTCAACTGTCAACTCCGTCACAGTGTCAGTATCCAGGATGGTGTGTGTGTGTCTGTGTGTGTGTGTGAGTGTGTGTGTGTGTGTGTGTGTGTCTGTGACCCTGTGACGTTCACCTGCTTTATTACTCCTCGGTGTCAACGTTCTGCGTTGCTATACTGGCTGAAAAATAGGGAAGTGGAAGTTCAACACAGACTACGGCTGTAGCCAACAGTTGCGCTGTTGCTATTCACAGTTCTGTAGTTTAACTGCTGTCGGGGCTTCTCCTGACACGTCTTAGGCCTAGTGTCTACCTAGGCTGGAGTAGAATTGTCTTCAGTGAGGAGTCTCGCTTCGAAATGAGCCCCAATGTCCACCGTTGACCTTTGGTTGTCATCGGCGGCACCCTTACAGCAGGTGGTACGTCGACAATATTCTATGCTCAGTTTTGTTGCCCCTCATGGAAGCCATCCTCAGCTTACATTTCAGCAAGATAATGGTCGCCCGCACACGGAGAGAGTTTCTACTGCTCGTCCTCGTGCTTGTCAAATCCTGCCTTGGACAGCTGTGTCGCTGGATCTCTCCCCAGTTGAGGTCATCTCGAACATTATAGGCAGAGGCCTACAAACAACTCGAGATTTTGACGATGGAACGCGCCAATGAACAGAATCTGGTCCGGTATTCCTCAGGAGGAAATTCAGTTACTCTGTCAAACAATGGAAAGCCGAATATCTGCTTGCTTTCGGACCAGAGGTGGACCAACACGATACTAACTTCCTCGATTTCTTTTTTTTGATCTTGTGGTTGTCCGTAAATGTATATCCCAGCTACCGATTTTCGTGCCATTCGGATAATTCCTGCTTGGTGCATCCTTCCTTTTTTTGTGCATTTTGCATCCATTGTCATAAAACGACATCCATATATAAATAAAATCGTAGTGGGCATACTGCACCTTTACACTCCTGTTTTCTTCTTCTTAAGCCTCCGTTTCGATAATGAATATTTCTAATTATCTGTATATGCTTTTAATTACTTTTACCAAAAGTAGAATGATTCATAATATCTCATCTAACTTTTTAAATTGCGTTAGTGGCATACACGAATAGAAGACGTGTTTTTCTATCATACGTAGAAAGTATTTCGACAACTTGACTATGTTACCAAGGATGTGCATGGAATAATATTGTACGTAAACCGAGTGGATCAAAATGGGAAGCGCAGCCCGTATATCTTCAATCATCATCAGTGGGAGTCTGTTCTGCAGCTGAAGAACATGCAGCATCAGTATGGATGCTATCTTACCACTTCAGACAATTAGACGTCGCTCTAAATGATACTGTCAGGATTTTCACCTGATGTTTCAGGTATGCACCTGTCCACAAAATTTACCCATTAGGGACCATAGCACCACCAGATATCAGACGCAAAGTAGCTGGTGAAATAGGAAAACAGCAATCCGACATACTGCACTTAATGCATGAACACCAAATAGTCCATCTCTTGAGTCAAGGACGAGCTTTTTCCAATTGACGGTACCGTTAGGAGACTGATCTGAGCCCCGCCACGTGCCTTTATTGTTGGACCCCTCCAAATAGAAACTTGCACCCCAAAGAGGGAATCACACAAGAGCGGCAACTACAGAGCACTGAACAGATTAAGAACAGAAGTCGCAAAATGCAAACTGGTCAAGCGGGGTTAGCAGTGTGAATGCAGATTAATGAAGTCGGGTGAACATTTGCTCATGACTCCAATGATGGAGTCTTCTCGCAAAGAGGAAGATCTACACTCAGCAACACAATTAAAGATCCATATTTCCTAATTCTGTAACTGTCTCCCTCTTTGACGCGGAAGTCTGAAATTTGGCTCAAAGTTGACTACAACATTCCTCTGTAACGGTAAAAATATACGGCACCCTTCGAAGTCACCACAACTCTTCAGACAGCAAGGTGTCGACGCATGAGAAAAAAAGGGCAGACGTCGGAAGTTCGTGTGACGTGTAAGGTGGATTAATTGTGTCTCACAGGCACTAAATATCATCACAGTTCTGCCCAACGCCACCACGGATGTGTCACACGATAGGAAGGTCGTCACCGCCTCTCTTGCCCACATTTCATCCCTTCTTCTGACGCCTGTGCGATGGAGGCGAGAATTGCGACACCCAGCTTTGAAATCACGCCGTTTTATTATGGATGACAGAAAAAACAACCCCTCGATACTCGTCCGATCCCTGATGCCTGCTATCAAATGGTGCAAATGGCTCTGAGCACTATGGGACTTAACTGCTGTGGTCATCAATCCCCTAGAACTTAGAACTACTTAAACCTAACTAACCTAAGGGCATCACACACATCCATGCCCAGGCAGGATTCGAACCTGCGACTAGAACCCCTCGGCCACTCCGGCCGAAGCCTGGCAGCAGATGCCCAAGACTACCTCACAGGTTGTCTCAGTACGCGAGTATGAACGAGGGTGTTGTCGATCTAGGAGGTGGGGGGGGCGCCCTCACCCCCCCCCCCCCCCCCTCACTCCAAATTACGCCACAGAAAGAAACTGAAAATATATAAGCATTCTTTGCTGCTTCGGATCACGTTCATATTCCGTCTAAAGTTTTTGAACGGTCACTAGTGGTTCCAAACTGCACACAAGAAAAAAATTGCGGTCGCGCTGTCATAGAGAAGATCTGAAACTTTGAGGATGCTAGCGGTGTCAGTGTTGTCAAGAACATAGTCCTGATGCTTACCGCATTGCGAAGTCTCGTTTTCGACTGCGAAATGTGTGGAAATCAACGTTCCATCGAAAAGGGTGGTTTCATTTGCACTCTTTATGCCACTCCGTGAGGTCTTTCCCTGTTCGTTTCCGACCGGCGATGTGACTCAAATGGTTTCATTGCCCACTCTCCAGAAAAACGCTTGATTTTAACGTTGGTCGTAGCGGTTCTGGTCTGCATCGCATAGGCGTCAATGTAAGGGGTGCAACGTGGATAAGAGTGGATGTGATGGCTTTCCTATCGCGTGACGCATCCCCGATGATGTTGCGCGGAATTGTGTTGAATTTTGGTACCAGTGTGACATCATTAATCGGCCTTACATGATATATGAACTTTTGAGCTCTGGCCTTTTTATCCCACGTGTCGACAGCTTGCTGTTTGAAGCGTCGACCTCGAGAGTGACGTCACAGGATGCTGCGCGTTTGCACCGTTAGAGAGGCAGATTGTAGGCACCTTCGAGCTGCATGTCAGACTTCTGTGTCGCAGTGGAAATCAATACTGGGTTTCGAACAGGAGATTTCCTAATTCTGGTGCGCAGTGTATTTTTATGGAATGACAAATGTATTAAAGATGCAGTTTTTTTAGAACAACAGAGGTTAGATGTTCTCGCCAGGACAAGAAATTAAAGTAAGTAACCACAACAGCCGTTAGCCGCTCAGATTTTCTGAGCTTCCGCAGCGGCCAGTACTGTGCTGGGAAATGCCTGCCAACCTCGGGCCCGCAGATCCGCCGTGAACGAAGCCGCAGGAGCAGCTGCTGTGTACCTCGGACGCTTCCCAGGAGCGGCGAGTTCGCCACCCCGGCAGTCCTAACTGTGTGTGTGTGTGTGTGTGTGTGTGTGTGTGTGTGTCCGCGCGCACGCCTGCGGCCCCTCGCGGCGTCCGCTGCTCGCAGCAACCGCAGAATCCCGGGCGACGTCTCTGTTTACCTGGTAGCGGGCGCAGCCACAATGTCGCTGACAGACCGCAGGCGGTCCGAACAAATTTCTCGTGGGGCGGCTTCCGCCCCCTGACCGTATTGTGGCTGCCCCCTGACCTGCAACCCTTTTCGCAGCCTCAGCCTCTTCTGTGCCCCAGTTTTGTATCAGCTAACGACCGACCGCCTGCGACAATCGCGACAGTTCCGCTGCGCGGAAGAGATTCGGCCTCAATAGAGATATCTGCGGGGGCCTTCCCGAGGCACACAATGCGCGGAAGACGCGTGGCGGTGAACGCACGGCTGCGCGAGCCACCTTGAGGCCGGACAATGAGTCACAATGAATCTTCCCGGCGTGGGAGCCGGACTTTGACCCACTGCTGACCTTGATCCTGACGCCGCATCCGGAGTACAGCCGCCAAATGAGAAAACGCACGCTGTTTGCAGTTTTCTACAGCGAAAATGGCTACGAAGAAGACAATTTTCGTAAATCGTGAAAGTAGGAACTCAGAATTCAACTGAATAAAAAAGGCGAAACGAAACTCCACCGACAAAGATGCCGGGTGTAGTTCAAGGACATTTTCTAAGTATTTTCGTGTAAGAGAACCACGGTCTCTGACGGATCGATACAGAGTAACACGAGGCGTATTCCAAAAGTAAATTTCGATCGGTCGTGAAATGGAAGCAACAGTCGAAATCTAAGAAAACTTTGCATAGATGTGTTGGGCAGTGTCTCAAGTATGCCCGTTGATACCGTCACGTCTGTCTTTTCAGTCCTGAGATCAGAGTAAGCACTCAAAGATGCCTAGAAAACAGTAGCTCCCGCCAAGTATCAAGTGCCCGTGAGAGATTTCGCCTGATTTGATGCAACCCGCGCAAGATAACTGTCATTCATTTCCTTCTTCATGACAGTTCTAGGTAGCACTCTGCGGGGCCAAGGAGGACGCCCCTGAAGCGTTTTCGATGGGTACTGTTAGATCGCCCTCCATACAGCCAGGACTTTGCTCCCTCTGATTTTCATCTCTGCTGACACTGGCTATGAAGTCAACGTTTTGGCATAGACAACGAACTGTAGATCAGCGTAGAGAATCGGTGAAAAGTGCAGGCGGATGCCTTATACGACGACGGTATTGGTAAGTTGGTACAACGCTACGACAAATGTCTCATACGGAGCGGCGAATATGTAGAGATGTTGCTGGAAGGTGTGGATAACTATTACAAATAAAACACTTTTGATTTTCACTTTGTTTTCCATTACGCTATCGATCGGACTTTACTTTCGGAATACGCCTCGTACTTTACCTTTGATGTATTTGGTTTGTTCCCCCAGAGGCATTTTGCAAGAAAAGGCGTATTTTCTGCAGCAATATGGACACAGATTTGAGGTAATGACTACTTTTTTTGTATGGAATATCTTCCTGTATGACGCAGAAACATAGACACTGAGGAAGACAGATACCACTGAAAACATTAGTGAAATAAGCGTTAATGCAGAGGTGTTGAGAAACTGCTAAAATCGTTCAAATTGAGCTAAGTTCAAATAGTTCAAATGGTTCTAAGCACTATGGAACTTAACATCTGAGGTCATAAGCAGTCCCCTAGACTTAGAACTACTTAAACCTAACTGACCTAAGGACATGACACCCGTCCATGCCCGAGGCAGGATTCGAACCGCTGACCGTAGCAGCAGCGTGGTTCCGGTCTGAAGCTCCTAGAACCTCTCGGCCATCGCGGCGGGCGAGTAAAGTTCCAGGAGCTGATGGGATCGCTATCAGGTTCTATACTGAATTTACTGTTGAATTAGCCTCTTCCTAACTTTAATCTACGATAGGTCCTTCAGACAGAATTCCATTCCTACTAGTTGGAAGAAAGCATAGGTGTCACCAGTTTACAAGAAGCGTATGAGAAGCGATCCCCAAGACCAGAGTACAATATCCTTAACATCGGCTTGTTTTTGACCTCCTCCATGTGAACCAGCACGGATTCCAAAGTCTTCGATCATATGAAACCCAACTAGCAAAAAAAAAAAAAAAAAAAGGTTCAAATGGCTCTAAGCACTATGGGACTTAACAACTGAGGTCATCAGTCCCCTAAGAACTACCTAAACCTAACTAACCTAAGGACATCACACACATCCATGCCCGAGGCAGGATTCGAACCTGCGACGGTAGCAGCAGCGTGGTTCCGGACTGATGTGCCTAGAAGGCGTTCGATACAGTTCCGCACTGTCGCCTGATAAACAAAGTAAGAGCCTACGGAATATCAGACCAGCTGTGTGGCTGGATTGAAGAGTTTTTAGCAAACAGAACACAGCATGTTGTTATCAATGGAGAGACGTCTACAGACGTTAAAGTAACCTCTGGCGTGGCACAGGGGAGTGTTATGGGACCATTGCTTTTCACAATATATATAAATGACTTAGTAGATAGTGTCGGAAGTTCCATGCGGCTTTTCGCGGATGATGCTGTAGTATACAGAGAAGTTGCTGCATTAGAAAATTGTAGCGAAATACAGGAAGATCTGCAGCGGATAGGCACTTGGTGCAGGGAGTGGCAACTGACCCTTAACATAGACAAATGTAATGTATTGCGAATACATAGAAAGAAGGATCCTTTATTGTATGATTATATGATAGCGGAACAAACACTGGTAGCAGTTACTTCTGTAAAATATCTGGGAGTATGCGTACGGAACGATTTGAAGTGGAATGATCATATAAAATTAATTGTTGGTAAGGCGGGTACCAGGTTGAGATTCATTGGGAGAGTGCTTAGAAAATGTAGTCCATCAACAAAGGAGGTGGCTTACAAAACACTCGTTCGACCTATACTTGAGTATTGCTCATCAGTGTGGGATCCGTACCAGGTCGGGTTGACGGAGGAGATAGAGAAGATCCAAAGAAGAGCGGCGCGTTTCGTCACCGGGTTATTTGGTAACCGTGATAGCGTTACGGAGATGTTTAATAAACTCAAGTGGCAGACTCTGCAAGAGAGGCGCTCTGCATCGCGGTGTAGCTTGCTGTCCAGGTTTCGAGAGGGTGCGTTTCTGGATGAGGTATCGAATATATTGCTTCCCCCTACTTATACCTCCCGAGGAGATCACGAATGTAAAATTAGAGAGATTAGAGCGCGCACGGAGGCTTTCAGACAGTCGTTCTTCCCGCGAACCATACGCGACTGGAACAGGAAAGGGAGGTAATGACAGTGGCGCGTAAAGTGCCCTCCACCACACACCGTTGGGTGGCTTGCGGAGTATCAATGTAGATGTAGATGTAGAAGCGGTCGGTCACAGCGACCGGCCCCAACTCGCTCTTCTCTCACATGATATACTGAAAATTTTGTATCAAGGCAGTCGGATAGATGCAATATTTCTTAATTTCACAAAATAATTTCATTCAACATTAAATGCACACTTATCGTCAAAAGTACGATCATATGGGGCATCAAGCGAAATTTCTGACTGGATTCAGAATTTTTTGGTAGGGAAAACGCAGCACATTATCCTGGGTGGAGGGATGTGTGTTAGGATCCTCGCTGTTCACATTGCATATTAATGACTTGGCGAACAATACTAATAGTATCCCTACATTCTTTGCAGATGACGCAGTTATCTATAATGACGCACTATCTGGAATAAGCTGCCCAAATATCCCAAATATTCAGTCAGATTTCGAAGTCGTGCATAGACTAAGGGTTGAGACTTGAAAGGTTGAGAAATGTAGGTCTCTGCATTTCACAAAAAGAAAAAAAATACATAGTATCCTTTGACTATAATATCAATTGGACACTGTTGGAGTTAACCAAATCATACAAATACCTGTATACAACACTTTGTAGGAATAAGAAACGAAATGATCCCAAACGCTCAGTCGTGGGTAAGGCAGCTAGAAGACCTCGGTTTGCTCGTAGAATACTGATGAAATGCTTTCTACATTGGAGATTTCTTAAAAATCAATCGTGTGACGCATTCTAGAATATTGCTCAAATGTGGGAGAGCCGTACCAGATAAGACTAACAGGGGATGTTGAACGTTTACAGAGGACGGCGGCAGGAGTGGTCACAGGTTTGTTTGAATCGTGGGAGAGTGTTACTGAGATGCTGAACGAATTAAAGCGGGACATTTTGCAGTTCATGACGGGGTTGGTACAGCAACCAGTATGTATGATATGAAGAAATAAGAAGTTTTGGTAGCAGTGTTAAAATTTTTCGTTATTTTCCAGAGACGCATTTCACCTTTATTTATGTATCTCCAAATTGGCTAATATTTAGTAGCGATGGGTACATGGGACACCGCGCATAAACTATCCCAGCAGATAAATGCCCCTTGTCAGAACTTTAAAAACACTACTCTGTGTCTTATTACGGCTTGTGGCGCTGTCCAATGCAAGCCAAACGGGATCAGGCCTACAGTAAATATTTACATCTTAAACATGCCATAGCTGTAGTACCGAATATGCAGGATGGCACATGGCATTTGGACAATAGTGGATGTACTGATAATGGTTTCAATGCCGTCCACCGGCAAATAACGTAGTGGCGTAGCTACCAGAGCCCCATCTATATATAGCCTTTAACAGGGAGCGCGCAGTCAGAAGGCTAAGTGTGGTGCATACGTACGAAGCAAGCAGGCAACCACGCCACGGAGACGCGTTCGTGGCTCCTACACCCAACGGAGCGAGTTTGAAAGGGGTCAAATTGCGGCCTTCCAAGTGGCAGGATGCTTCTTTCAGAGAATTGCCACACAAGTTCGACGTGCAGAGCATGTTGCGCAACGCTGCTGATATTAATGCTCACGTGAACATTCTCACAACTTTAGACAAGGTTCTGGACGTCCACGCAACACAGACGCCCACCAGGATTGTCGTATTACAAGGGCAGCAGTGGCAGATCGCACAGCTACCAGAACACAAATAAGAGTGCTTCTGAGCCTGTAAGCCTCAACAAGAACTGTTGCCAATCGGTTTTCAGGAGTGGGAGTGCGAGTACGCACACCTCTAGCCCGACTCCCACTCGCGCCGCAGTATCGACATGTATGGCTGGACTGGTGTCGTCAGAAGATCGCTTGGAAGACTGAATGGCGCGCCGTGGTCTTCAGCGATGAAATCAGATTCTGCTTGCACACAAGTGATGGTCGTTTGTGTGTACAACATAGACCTGGTGAGAGCTGTCTCGTAGAGAGCATTCGTCCAAGACACACTGGAACCATCCCAGGCCTTATAGTTTGGGGTGCGATAAGCTAAACTCTCGTACACCTTTGGCGTTTCTGGAGGGAACGTCAACCAGCGCTCGGTACGTGCAGAATGTTGTCCAGACCCATTCTTTTGTCATTATAGCTATAAGAAAGTGTTGTGTTGTTCCATCAGCATAATGCTCCCACACACACTGCCCTTCAAACTAAACGAGCTGTGCAAGAGTGATGCAACTTCCGTTGCCAGCACGATCTCCGGACTTGTTTCGAATAGATAACGTGTGAGACATGGTGGGACGAGAAATGATCTCGAGTGCCTTGTCAACCAACAACTCTTACAGTACTACCTGAACAGGTCGAGGAGGCGTGGAATAACGATTCCCAGAACAGTATTTACCATCTGTACAGTGGACTGGATGCCAGAGTCAGCGATTGCGTTGCCGCCCATGGGGCCTGCACCACGTACTGATACGTGCGTTTCAACATGGGTCGATAACTGTTACCTCAGAACCGCTTGTGCTATTTATCTGTAACTGTAATAATTTCGTGTACTCCATTTGCACTGTTGTCACAATAAATCTTGAGTGAACTGGTAACCTGTGAAAGGGTGTATAATTCCTTTTCAAGACACTATCCATGCCTCCAACGTCCTTAGTGGTCTCTGACAGAACTGCAATACCACTGGCTGATTGCAACGTTCTTATTTCTTCTCCCTGAACTTTTATTCATTTACCAAATATCTTCTTGGTTTCCTTCACAGTAGTTAAAGTATAGAAATCTATGTGTGTTTTTGGATAGGTTCCCCCTTAGCAAAACACATTTTTTGCTTTTTAACCCAAACATGTTTCACTTTAGTTGCAGTGTCTTCAGTGGGCTTTAATTTTCCATCTGTTAAAGATAAAGAGTGTTCTTTGCTGTTTGTATACATGTAGCTATTACTTTTAAAATCGTAATTTTTTGCTAAAGGCGGACCCTGTCCAAAAACATACATGTTGTTAAAGCGAACACGGAAGAAAAGAGCTTCAACCCCAAGGTGATATACAAATCTAATTTACAAGGCTGGGATTTCAGTAGCGTGTCATGACGGAGGGGAACTGTAGGACGGGACGTGTCGCTGGTTTTCCTGCCTTAGTACGGGCGCCATCCGGACGCCGAAACGCGCGATTGTTTGTGTCCACTGACCGCACGATGTTCCCGAGATAAGAGCGCCCGACAAACATGTCCCGGTCCGTAGAGGGATCTGCCCTCTGAGGTGAGATTTACAATCTTCGCTGCACGGAATGTGGCAAAAGATGGCAGATGCCCGGCCTTTGTTCCTGGGGAAGAGCGACAATGGGAAGCAGATACCATCAGCAACAGTGGGGTAAGAGGGGGCACAGGTGGCCGCAAGAGGCGATTGGCAGGACAAATTACGACGGAAGGCTGCGCTACCCTTGTCTTCGCACCCTGCACGGCTGACCAGCGTGTCCCGCTGCGAGAGGGTGGCAGATGACGCGGGGGCTGCTAGTGGGCAGACGACCGACGCGGGCCACCCACGAGCCGAGAGAGGGGTTGCCAACCCCTGCAGGCCAGCCCCACAGTACAATGCCCTCGCCGACGCTGCGCTCTATTCCATCTTTGTTATAGAAGGCAGTCGTTCTATGGGGTGGATTCAGACCCAACCTACAAAGCTTAGGAGGAAGTTAGGGATATTTTATGTGTATTTATTCCGTTTGATACCTTGGTTGCCTTTCCTGCTGTGTAAGCCAGTCAACCACCTACCCCAAATTCTATAAAGAGTCTAAACCCCGCGCATAAAAAAGCTTCAGACGTCTAATTGCTTTACACACGAGCTAATTTATTAAATTAAGCGTATAACCGAGAAGAAGTTTAGAAAATGTTTGGAATTATGTTCAAAAATTTCACAAGTCGCTGAGTGCTTTCATTAGCAAACACTGGACGAGTACAGTGCGGCTAATTTGCAATCCGTTTTGAGTAAAAGAAGTGCATTACACCTCAAAGTTTATGATGTTATATCTCCTTGTGTGCAGCATACTTCCATATTCTTGCAAGTACTTTCAGTAAGTGTATGTGTGGATTGCGTCTTTAACATATGTTGCGAATAGGCTCAATACCAACCAAGTAATAAATCAAAATGTCATGACTGCTTGAACAGCAAAAATGTGTTGGCAATAAATTTTTTTTTCTTCACCATTTTGTGATGGTTGTCACTGAAAATGTGTCTAAAGTTTGTTGCAAGTCAATAAGTGCTCTGATTCTCAAATACAAGGTGAATAAAGTCTGGGTATTTGTGCGCCGTGAGTTACATTACTTCAAGGAAATGCGCAGATTCCACTTGTCTTGTAAATAAAACCGTCTTTCCTTGCTGAATCTTAATTTATTTTTTCCAGACGCGTTTCGCCTTTTTCTTACTCTATGGCATCTTCAGTGGGATCAGCAACGATACAGTTTTGTTATTTTTAGATTATGAAACAGTTCACGTCACGTTTTATATGTAAATAAATAATTGCTTACAGTTTGCTGCGATCTACGTTTCCTCTCATAGGGTCTGGAGGTCGATTTACCACTTTGTTCCCGAAACATACACACAAATTTCTATTCCGAACTTTTTCACACTGTTCAACACAGTTCTCTTTCTTTCTTGTGGTGTACTGCTATTCTTTTGCCACTAGATATGTCTATTTGTTCTAACACTGTGCTTTTAACAATATAAATGTTGTAGCTTCATTACGTGTTTCATCCTCTTCGGTTTGTTTATCTACATGTTGCCAAACTAACGAAGTGTGTGTTCAAAACCAACTTCTACTCATGATATTTATATCTGTGTGTGTGTGTGTGTGTGTGTGTGTGTGTGTGTGTGTGTGTGTTTGTGTTTGTGTATGAGAGAGAGAGAGAGAGAGAGAGAGAGCTGAAGAATGTGTACGTAGTTGTTTTAATAGTGTGTGTGCAACACTCAGAAGACTTCAAAATGAAAATGTTATCATTTCGAAAGTGGACAAGGGAATCACAGGAGTACTTATAGACAAAGCACAATGCATTGAAAAACATAAGAATTCATCTCACAAAATAACATTGCGAAATTAAAATCAAACCCAACAAACAGATTCCAGACAAAGGTAAAACACACTCTGAAAAAGTGTAGACATCATACTGGATAACATGGAGAAAAGGAAGTTGACACAAATTAATCCAACTGCACTGTTATTTGAAGCCAACCAAAGATCCACAAACCGAATCTTCCAGTGAGACTAATACCGAATTTCAGAAAACCCCCAAAATGCAAGCTTGCAGGATCCATGTTAAATTTACTGTCTGAAAATTTCGAAGTACAAGAAGACAAAACCATTACAAACACTACATAGCTCCTACAATAAATAAAGGATATAAAACTCCCAGACACAGCAACAATCCTCTCATTTAATATAGAAAGCATGTATTCCAACATACCAGTACCAGAAACCATAGAAATCATAGGTAAAAAACTGAAAACTTATAATCAGTTTCCTGATGAACAGATTAAGGAAATATGCACACTAATAAAGGACATAATAGAACAAAATTATTTCCAATCGAATAATGAATTTTAAAATTTACGACAAGATGGATTACCAATGGGGTCCCTAGTTTCAGGGGTCTTAGCAAATATTTTTGTAAACCACGTTGGACAGATCATTTTCACAAAACCTGTAGCAGTAGAATACAACATGTTACATTGGTTCAGCTGTATGGATGATATCCTTTCCTTTATAGATGAACCACAAACAAAAATTTAAAAACCACCTACTCACGTCAACTGTTGTTGTTGTTGTGGTCTTCAGTCCTGGGACTGGTCTGGTGCAGCTCTAAATGCTACTCTAACCTGTGCAAGCTTCTTCATCTCCCAGTACCTACTGCAACCTACATCCTTCTGAATCTGCTTAGTGTATTCATCTCTTGGTCTCCCTCTACGATTTTTACCCTCCACGCTGCCCTCCAATGCTAAATTTGTGATCCCTTGATGCCTCAAAACATGTCCTACCAACCGATCCCTTCTTCTAGTCAAGTTGTGCCACAAACTTCTCTTCTCCCCAATCCTATTCAATACCTCCTCATTAGTTACGTGATCTACCCACCTTATCTTCAGCATTCTTCTGTAGCACCACATTTCGAAAGCTTCTATTCTCTTCTTGTCCAAACTGGTTATCGTCCATGTTTCACTTCCGTACATGGCTACACTCCATACAAATACTTTCAGAAACGACTTCCTGACACTCAAATCTATACTCGATGTCAACAAATTTCTCTTCTTCAGAAACGATTTCCTTGCCATTGCCAGTCTACAATTTATATCCTCTCTACTTCGACCATCATCAGTTATTTTACTCCCTAAATAGCAAAACTCCTTTACTACTTTAAGTGTCTCATTTCCTAATCTAATCCCCTCAGCATCACCCGATTTAATTTGACTACATTCCATTCTCCTCGTTTTGCTTTTGTTGATGTTCATCTTATATCCTCCTTTGAAGACACTGTCCATTCCGTTCAACTGCTCTTCCAAGTCCTTTGCTGTCTCTGACAGAATTACAATGTCATCGGCGAACCTCAAAGTTTTTATTTCTTCTCCATGGATTTTAATACCTACTCCGAATTTTTCTTTTGTTTCCTTTACTGCTTGCTCAATATACAGATTGAATAACATCGGGGAGAGGCTACAACCCTGTCTCACTCCTTTCCCAACCACTGCTTCCCTTTCATGCCCCTCGACTCTTATAACTGCCATCTGGTTTCTGTACAAATTGTAAATAGCCTTTCGCTCCCTGTATTTTACCCCTGCCACCTTCAGAATTTGAAAGAGAGTATTCCAGTTAACGTTGTCAAAAGCTTTCTCTAAGTCTACAAATGCTAGAAACGTAGGTTTGCCTTTTCTTAATCTTTCTTCTAAGATAAGTCGTAAGGTTAGTATTGCCTCACGTGTTCCAACATTTCTACGGAATCCAAACTGATCTTCCCCGAAGTCCGCTTCTACCAGTTCTTCCATTCGTCTGTAAAGAATTCGCGTTAGTATTTTGCAGCTGTGACTTATTAAACTGATAGTTCGGTAATTTTCACATTTGTCAACACCTGCTATCTTTGGGATTGGAATTATTATATTCTTCTTGAAGTCTGTGGGTATTTCGCCTGTCTCATACATCTTGTTCACCAAATGGTAGCGTTTTGTCATGACTGGCTCTCCCAAGGCCATCAGTAGTTCTAATGGAATGTTGTCTACTTCCGGGGCCTTGTTTCGACTCAAGTCTTTCAGTGCTCTGTCAAACTCTTCACGCAGTATCTTATCTCCCATTTCATCTTCATCTACATCCTCTTCCATTTCCATAATATTGTCCTCAAGTACATCGCCCTTGTATAAACCCTCTATATACTCCTTCCACCTTTCTGCCTTCCCTTCTTTTTCTTAGAACTGGGTTGGCATCTGAGCTCTTGATATTCATACAAGTGGTTCTCTTCTCTCAAAAGGTCTCTTTAATTTTCCTGTAGGCAGTATCTATCTTACCCCTAGTGAGACAAGCCTCTACATCCTTACATTTGTCCTCTAGCCATCCCTGCTTAGCCATTTTGCACTTCCTATCGATCTCATTTTTGAGACGTTTGTATTCCTTTTTGCCTGCTTCATTTACTGCATTTTTATATTTTCTCCTTTCATCAATTAAATTCAATATTTCTTCTGTTACCCAAGGATTTCTATTAGCCCTCGTCTTTTTACCTACTTGATCCTCTGCTGCCTTCACTACTTCATCCCTCAGAGCTACCCATTCTTCTTCTACTGTATTTCTTTCCCCCATTCCTGTCAATTGTTCCCTTATGCTCTCCCTGAAACTCTGTACAACCTCTGGTTCTTTCAGTTTATCCAGGTTCCATCTCCTTAAATCCCCGCCTTTTTGCAGTTTCTTCAGTTTCAATCTGCAGTTCATAACCAATAGATTGTGGTCAGAATCCACATCTTCCCCTGGAAATGTCTTACAATTTAAAACCTGGTTCCTAAATCTCTGTCTTACCATTATGTAATCTACCTGATACCTTTTAGTATCTCCAGGATTCTTCCAGGTATACAACCTTCTTTCATGATTCTTGAACCAAGTGTTAGCTATGATTAAGTTATGCTCTGTGCAAAATTCTACAAGGCGGCTTCCTCTTTCATTTCTTCCCCCCAATCCATATTCACCTTCTATGTTTCCTTCACTCCCTTTTCCTACTGACGAATTCCAATCACCCACGACTATTAAATTTTCGTCTCCCTTCACTAACTGAATAATTTCTTTTACCTCGTCATACATTTCATCAATTTCTTCATCATCTGCAGAGCTAGTTGGCATACAAACTTGTACTACTGTAGTAGGCATGGGCTTTGTGTCTATCTTGGCCACAATAATGCGTTCACTATGCTGTTTGTAGTAGCTAACCCGCACTCCTATTTTTTTATTCATTATTAAACATACTCCTGCATTACCCCTATTTGATTTTGTATTTATAACCCTGTAATCACCTGACCAAAAGTCTTGTTCCTCCTGCCACCGAACTTCTCTAATTCCCACTATATCTAACTTTAACCTATCCATTTCCCTTTTTAAATCTTCTAACCTACCTGCCCGATTAAGGGATCTGACATTCCACGCTCCGATCCGTAGAATACCAGTTTTCTTTCTCCTGATAACGACATCCTCTTGAGTAGTCCCCGCCCGGAGATCCGAATGGGGGACTATTATACCTCCGGAATATTTTACCCAAGAGGACGCCATCATCATTTAATCATACAGTAAAGCTGCATGTCCTCGGGAAAAATTACGGCTGTAGTTTCCCCTTGCTTTCAGCCGTTCACAGTACCAGCACAGCAAGGCCGTTTTGGTTAATGTTACAAGGCCAGATCAGTCAATCATCCAGACTGTGGCCCGTGCAACTACTGAAAAGGCAGCTGCCCCTCTTCAGGAACCACATGTTTGTCTGGCCTCTCAACAGATACCCCTCCGTTGCGGTTGCACCTACGGTACGGCCATCTGTATCGCTGAGGCACGCAAGCCTCCCCACCAACGGCAAGGTCCATGGTTCATGGGGGGTCACGTCAACTAGGTACATAAAAATATAAAAGAGAGCAGAATGAGAAAATCAACATTCTGGATATAACAATCGAAAAACAAAACAATAAGCATATGTTTGATTATTGACCTTAAACCCACAGCAATGCGCAGTACCATTCCCCAATCCTTAAACCACCTCCACTCACAAAAGCAAGCCGCACTTCGACACACGCTCTGTAGACTCAACACAGTGGCACACACCAAACAAAACAACCAAAAAGAACTGGAAATAATAATGCTATAGCACAAAACAATGGTTACAATAGTAACGGAGTCACAAAGCTAAACAACAAAATTAAAGGTAAAATAAAAGGCGAAAGCACCTACCAACAGGCATCAACACAACAGAACCAAACACAAACACGCAGTTCCATAACAACTACACAGTATAATCAGAAAGAGATGAAAAAAAAGAACACAACATGGTACACAATGATACACAGCACAAACTCAAAGATTAAAATTACCAAATTTTCAAAACACATGGAATAAACAAAAACCCCCCAGGTGGCGCAGTGGTTAGCACACAGGACTCGCATTCGGGAGGACGACGGTTCAATCACGCGTCCGGCCATTCTGATTTGGGTTTTCCGTGATTTCCTAGGCAAATGCCGGGATATTTCCTTTGAAAGGGCACGGCCGATTTCCTTCCCCGTCCTTTCCTAATCCGATGAGACCGATGACCTCGCTGTTTGGTGTCTTCCCCCAAACAATCCAATCCAAATAACCATAACATTCACAATAGACAATTATATACAAAAATACACCCCAAAACTGACAAAAGGAGGGACACATACCAGAAAGCAGGTATATATCAACTACAGTGTACCATTTGTGAAGGCAGATGCATAGAACAAACACGTAGAACATTTCATGTCAGATACACAGAACACATGAGAGTATGGAAGTATGTGTAAAACCACTCCACATTTGCAGAACACCTAAGAGAACATAAACACAAACCAACCACTAGAGAAGAAGACACAAAAATAGAATGAGATTTTCACTCTGCAGCGGAGTGTGTGCTGATATGAAACTCCCGGGCAGATTAAAACTGTGTGCCGGACCGAGACTCGAAATCGGGACCTTTGCCTTTTGCGGGAAAGTGCTCTACCATCTGAGCTACCCAAGCACGACTCACGCCCCGTCCTCACAGCTTTACTTCTGCCAGTATCTCGTCTCCTACCTTTGATACTTCACAGAATCTCTCCTTCGTACCATGCAGAACTAGCACTCCTGGAAGAAAGGATATTGTGGAGACATGGCTTAGCCACAGCTTGGGGGATGTTTCCAGATCGAGATTTTCACTCTGCAGCGGAGCGTGCGCTGATGTGTAACTTCCTGGCAGATTAAAATTGTGTGCCGGACCGAGATTTCCTGGCAGATTAAAACTGTGTGCCGGACCGAGACTCGAACTCGGGACCTTTTCAATCTGCGTTTCATATCAGCGCACACTCCACTGTAGAGTGAAAATCTCATACTGGAAACATCCCCCGGGCTGTGGCTAAGCCAAGTCTCCACAATATCCTTTCTTCCAGGAGTGCTAGTTCTGCAAGGTTCGCAGGAGAGCTTCTGTGAAGTCTAGAAGGTAGGAGACGAGATACTGGCAGAAGTAAAGCTGTGAGGACGGGGCGTGAGTCGTGCTTGGGTAGCTCAGATGGTAGTGCACTTTCCCGCAAAAGGCGAAGGTCCCGATTTCGAGTCTCGGTCCGGCACACAGTTTTAATCTGCCAGGAAGTTTCACATAAAAATAATTAGAGTCAAGACTGATGACCACAGCAGTTGAGTCCCATAGTGCTCAGAGCCAATTAAAGTCAACGATAAAAAACACCTCCTAAACCTGCAAGAAAATTACCACACACAGAAAACCAAAGCAGAAAGGAAAACTGTTGAATGATCAAGCACAGATGGTAATCAATTATTTGTTTACACTAATAAATAAAAATAATAGAATGAAGCTCCCAAAGAGGACTAATTAATAATAATACCACCCAACATCTTTTCACTCACTTATGCATGAATCTCTCCACAGAACACTGAAACCAAAAGTCGAATCAGCTTTCTCCAAATATTTTAACTACTCTCTAACAGCTACTACATTCATGTTCAACACTCTACGACTGAAAGCATCACAACCCCCTCACACACAGACACATACTATTAAAAAAAAATACATTCTTCAGCTAACTCTCTCTCTCTCTCTCTCTCTCTCTCTCTCTCTCTCACTCTCTCTCACTCTTTCTCACACACACACACACACAGAGAGAGAGAGAGAGAGAGAGAGAGAGAGAGAGAGATAAACAAGAGGTAAACATCATGAAGAGAAGTTGGTTTTGGACATATACTTCGTTAGGTTAGCAACATGTAGGTAAACAAACCCAAAAGGAAGTAACACATAATGGAGTTACGATGTTTACGTTGTTAAAAGCACATTGTTCGAACAAATGCCGGCCGAAGTGGCCGTGCGGTTAAAGGCGCTGCAGTCTGGAACCGCAAGACTGCTACGGTCGCAGGTTCGAATCCTGCCTCGGGCATGGATGTTTGTGATGTCCTTAGGTTAGTTAGGTTTAACTAGTTCTAAGTTCTAGGGGACTAATGACCTCAGCAGTTGAGTCCCATAGTGCTCAGAGCCATTTGAACCATTTTTCGAACAAATAGCTATATCTAGTGGCAAAAAAATAATAGTACACCACAAGAAAGAAAGAGAAACATGTTGAAGATCTCCAGACCAGATAAGAGGAAATTCAGATCACAGAAAACTGTAAGTTATTACTTATTTACACAAAAAAAAACGCGACGTGAACTGTCTGATAGTCTGAAAATAACAAAACTGTATCGTTGCTGATCTCACTGAAGATGCCTTAGAGCAAGGGAAAGGGGAAACGCGTCTCAAAAGAATAAATTAAGTTGCAGCAAGATAACGCGGTTTTATTTACAATCCGGAGGATCGCCAGGCAAACAAATTTGTTTTTCACACAGTTTCTAAATTTAATACTTGTGTTACCTGTTAAACCGTTAACATAAGATTATGTCACATGATGAGTGGATTATGACAGCAATTTTTAAAATAGGTCAATAATTGTATGAAATATTGAAAGTAAAATTTTTGTTGCCGTTGAAACCAGGTAGATAGACAACCTCCAATCTCCTGCTAGCCGTTTAATAGTATAATTTGGTGTACTACTTCCACTACAGGAACATTGCCAGCAACCAGACCCACGTGAGTACCAACTGTAGTCTCACCAACTAGGCACATCACATGGATCCAAAAGAAAATGTCCATTGGTGCAATTACAGAAGAGGGGAGACTGACAGATCGTCTGATGCGGAGCATGCTTTTCAGCCATGAGACCACCACATTCGTTTCGATAGGAATCAAGTACTGGCAGCCGCAAGCGGATATCGTGAAATGTTGTACAGAGAGGCCATAGAGATTGTAAAACAATTCAATAGGAAGTAGGAGGGGGAAACAGAATGAGATATGGATTCCGGTGCTGAAGAATATGTGTAGCAGTCTTCCATCATGGGTTGATAGCAACAGCGGACGACAACAGTCAACAATGGCCAATTGCCTTCGCGCGTTCAAAACATGTGACGTCACGCCATTGCGCTGAAGCACGCAGAAGCGGGATTGCTGTAGTTAGTCGCGAGCCATGGCGTGAATCGGACATTCAAAGGGCTACGATCCCTCCTGAAAATGTCCTCCGCAGATGGGGACGAAACGTTAGGTTTTAAGGTGAAATCCATTCGACGAAGGATAATAGCCCTGAACATTTTATTAATTGTGACGTTTCCGGCCATGAGAGCTTACATTTTACAAAAACTGGAAATATATTGTCACAAACATCGCAACCCCCGCTATAAATCAGAACTTGTCGCTAAATACGATTACTAATCACTGATATAATTCTACAAGAAATAGCCCTTATATGATGCAGCGAATGTAAAATTATTCACAGCTAACAGACTTATGACTTAGTTCTTAATAGTGTGTTGCTCCAACTTTGGAACGCTATGTAGCAGCAATTCTGTGTGGCATGTATTGGAAAGTGCTTCGTAGTGTTCTGGATATATGTGTTACAAGACAGCTGGGCATAGGTCAAGCAATACAAATTACGGGCAGGTAATATGCTGGAGCGCAGCTGACATTCGATAGCGTCCCAGACGTTTTTCATCACGTTCAAATTAAGCGTATCTGGTGCTAAGGCATCAAAGTAAGTTCACTACCATGTTCTTCAAATCACTGCAACACGATTATGGTCTTGTGACCTGTCTATATTGCTGTAAGATTCCATCGGTGTCGGGGAATATACAGACGTGAAGGAATGCAAGGAGTCTGTAATAATCTTCAGACAGTGCACAACTGTCAAGGTGCCTTCGATTAATACGACAAGTTCTATGCGAGGCTGTGTGTTTGTTCCCTATAGCATAATATTACCCCGCCGCACTACGTCCCTGACAAGACACAAGTTTGGAAAAGGCGTTCGCCTGTTTGACGGCGTATGTAGACAGGACCATCGACATGACGGAACAAGAAATAAGATTCATCCAACTAGGCGACACATATCCATCGCTCCACTGTCCATTTCGATGATGTCGTGCCCACTGCAGTTGTGATCGACGATGTCGTTCTGTCAAAATGGCAACAAGTAAAATACGCTGTGAACGGTGAGTCCCGGAACACTTGTGCCTGCACAAGCAGCACCTTGTCGGCAACTCATAGTTACGCTGCCCTGCTGCTACTTCCATAGACAATAGGAGACGAACAACAGACTGCCTTCACCATTTCCGAGACGGTCGTTCCCAGGTGCTGGCCCATAGCAATCTGTCCCTTGTCTGATTAACTTATGTCAGAGTAATTCCCAATGAGATTTTCCGCATTGTCGTTAGAATTATTAACCATTCGCCTTTGATCTGCTCATATACACTCTAAGAAAAAAAAGAAGGAGTTACCCGAATCGGACAGAAATTGACAGATGTGTACACGTGTACGGACAAGCAAATTATTACAATTTCAGAAAAAAATGGATGGTTTTTTCAATAGAAAGAGCTTCACTACTGGAACAAGTCAATAACGGGATATGCACATCTGGCCCTTATGCAAGAAGTTGTTCGGTTTGGCGTTGATTGACAGAGTTATTCATTGTTCTCCTGAGGGATATCGTGCCAAATTCTGTCCTACTGGAGCGTTAGATCGTCAAACTCCCCGGCTGGTGGAAGGGCCCTCACCGTAGTGCTACAAAAGTTCTCAACTGGTGAGAGATCCCGCAATCATGGTGGTCAAGGTAGGGTTGGACAAGGAGGAAGACTAGCAGTAGAAACTCTCAGCGTGTGCGGGCGGGAATTATCTTGCTGAAATGTAGGCCAGGGATGGATCGCCACGACGGGCAACAAAGTGGGGCGTAGAATAACGTGAACGTAGCACCCTGCTGTACGGGTGTGGCGGCTGACGAGCAGAGGGGTCCTGTTATGAAATGGAATCGGACCACAGAGCATCACTCCTGGTTGGCGGGCGATAGTCAAGTTGGTATCGCACCGCTCGTCTCCAGACTCGCCTTCGCTGGTCGTCGTGGCTCGGTTCGAAGCGGGTCTCATCACTGAAGATAGCTCTACAACACACAGTGAGATTCCACTCCGAAAAAGTGTATGAAGACGCCCGAGACAGCGTTGGGACTCCAGTCTGTCACCTGCCATACAGCCCGACGAACAGGAGTGAGTACTTTAGGCATCAGTGTTGTTTTTGACAGTAACGAGTGTAAAACATTTTTTTCGATTTTATTTTTGGCCCTATTTCTTACGGTATTCGTCGTCTGACTGATGACCTCGTAGTTTCGCCCCTTTACTCTCCAACCCAACCAACCAATTTGTTGTCTTCTAGTTAAAAAAATATGGATGTGAAGTTGCCTTTTCTCCTAACAATAACTTGCAGGAAAATCTTAACCACAATCGCAATTCCACTGTTGCTCCAATACGGTTCAGGAGTTTATAAAATCACTTGTGATACGTCTCCTGTTTATTATACAGGACAAAATGCAAGATCTTTCAAAGCCTGGTATAAGGAACACGTTTTGGGAAAAAGAGGCACTAATGTATATAATTCCACTTTTGCTGATCATCTGTTAATTTCCGGTCACAAATCAAAAAGTGTGGAAGAAATTTCCGTTTTACATAGGAAAAAGAAAGATCACAGGTTTTACGTACTCGAAGAGCTGGAGATTTGCAAACATATTTCTAAGAACGATGGCGTCATCCTCTCTGAACAGTTAAAATTAGGTAAAATAAACAAATAAACAAATTCGATGGCTTTAATGCACTACTCTCAGATTTTTGATTCTTTTGTTTTTTACAGTGTTTTTCTACCTTTAGTTCTGGAATATCTTTCTATCAAATCTCATATGGATGTGTACTACTAAAGTTTCCTTCATGCAGATGTTTTTAGAGAGTGCAGCTGTTTGTGTACTTTCTCTTCAAAACATGGTTCAAATGGCTCTGAGCACTATGGGACTTAACATCTGAGGTCATCAGTTCCCTAGACTACTTAAACCTAACTAACCTAAGAACATCACACCCATCCATGCCCGAGGAAGGAATCGAATCTGCGACCATAGCAGCAGCGCGGTTCCGGACTGAGGCGCCTAGAACCGCTAGGCCACAGCTAACTATACAGTACTCTATACTTTACGTAATGGGCATTTCAAATGGTTCAAATGGCTCTGAGCACTATGTGACTTAACTTCTGAGGTCATCAGTCCCCTAGAACTTAGAGTTACTTAAACCTAACTAACCTAAGGACATCACACACATCCATGCCCCAGGCAGGATTCGAACCTGCTACCGTAGCGGTTTCGCGGTTCCACACTGCAGCGCCTAGAACCGCTCGGCCACTCTGGCCGGCATGGGCATTTCAGTAAAGCCTAATACATGGCTCTTAGCTGTACTTCGTTTACTTGACTAATTTGTATTTTCAAATGTACATTAAGCTTTAATTCCTTCAATTTTGATTTTTTTTATAATTAGCTCTTGTTTAATTCGTTTGTTTCTGTTATAATGTCGCAATTGGGCATATGTCACTGTCCATGCCCGATAGCCGGCGCAACTTTGATCTTGCTGTCGTAGCAGCAACGTAAGCAACTGGGCCGCTCAATCTTATATTGTTCCTTGCAAGGTGTACGCACCATAGGTTGTAACGTTTTTAATTTTTAACTTGAATATGTCTGCTCTCTAAAGTTTAAATATTAGCTTCTCGCAATGTAACTTTACGTAAGTAACCTTCCTGTGTTAACATTTTTCATCTTCGTTAGCTTTTCTACCAAATTTATTTTTCTGTGTATAATTTTATAGGGCTTTTAAATTTTCATTCTGATGAAGACATCCTTTAGAGGTGTCGAAACCTAGATAAATGTGTCAAACATTTGCAACCAGTTGGCTGTGTTAGTTCTCCATTGAGACAGTTTATAATCTCTGCTTGCGTATACTGCATCGCTGGACCTCTGTAACGAAACATAAATCAGACGTCCTTCCGCTACTGGGTGTGTGCCGTCAATCGCTCGGAAAGAGCGCGTCTTCCGCCCCTTGCGGTGCACCCCGCTGGGAAGCTGCGTGGGGCGAGACGTTCGGTATGGTTCGTGGACCACCAAGGCCAGCGCTGGGGTGGTCCCGGCCAGAGCACCCCCCCCCCCCCACCCCCCCTCAACCTTCGTTCAGTGCTTACTGCAGTCACGCCAATCATTTGTCTCCTCAGGACAAATGCATAGGCTTTTCCTTTCTACCTGTGTTGTGAATTTGAAGAATGATGTTGTTTCCACCAGGTTGTTATTTCAAAATAGCACTTCATTAAGCACTACTAACGAGTTTCGAACGTTGATTATTGTCATTATAACCCTTTCAGACCATCTGGTACGTTGAATTTTACTGTCTTTTAGTTGCAACAGAAATATTTTTGCACAGTGGAAACCTGATGTACACATTTGTGAACGTTAAATCTTTTTATCATGCGCAACTGCTGGCAACCGTTGGGCTTTTCTATAAAAATATCTATAGAAATATCAGCAAGTCGATGTAACAGTGAGCAGCAGCTTGCGACGGCCAGAACTACTGAAATTGTTGGTTAGTTGTATTCCACTGCATAATTGAACATTGTTATTGTTATTTTGCTTCGTAATTATTGAATGATCAGTTTATTTATTACAACAATAAATATTTAAAATTGGTTGCTTAGTCCACAAAAAGAAGCCAAATGTACAAAGTACATTTTGATAACAGGTACACATTTTTCTGTACATCTAGCATCAAAAATCATTAAAAAATCACCTAAGATCATTACAACAGAAAGGAAAATTTTCCTTCCGCCAAAACAAATTATGGGTTGAAAGGTTTCAAACAGGAACAAAACAAAGTTCAAAGCTTACTCAGCTGCATTATATGTAGCGTTTTTTTTAATTTTTTCAAAGACATTATGATTACGTATAATAGATGCGGTTACGTTATGTTCGGAAGTCATGTAATGCAAGTCACCTGTAATACATAGCTCATGCGTAGCTGGATCGTCAATGTACGCTGCCAAGAATATAACAAATAGAGAACAATAGCAAGTGTGGGGAGTACAGTAATAATAGTAAAAAACCACATATAACCAGAACAATGTGAAGACAAATCCCGGAACAGGCATCCGCACACTGGACGCGCACACAGCTGTTTGCAGTGCACATGAAACCGCTACATCCAGTGCATTTGGAGAGGCTTTTACAATTATATGAGGAGGAATTTTACTATTTACTACTTACATTTGCCTCAACTCACCACCACTGAATGAGGCGTCGACATTCTAATGATGGTGGTCGAGGTGGAGTGGTGCTTGTTCTTTCGTAACTTGTTTCTGTGACCCTCTGGAGAAATCTGCCAAACGTAGAAATCTTTCAACAGAGTGAACGAGTCATAGTTTCTCGTGCCTTTGATCGTAGTTGCTTGTCTATCATCGTGACATTCAAAGCATACGGCTGAAAGCACAGTGAAAAATTTAGATATTCTTAATATTAGCAAGAAATTCCTTTGGGCTATCAATTTCAGCGTGGAAATGTATGGGACGACATTCCCGTTTTACCTACTATATTTAGAGAAAGATTAGAACTGCATGCAAAAGATGAAATATTGAAACTAATTACAGGAAAAAATTTAAACCTCGAATAATGCAAATAGCAGTTTCAAGAAATAATTTATGTAACGTTAAAGGAAGACGTACCAGCAGTACTAATCACAACGATCGAAAAAGTGAGTGCTTTTTATAAATCTTAAAACTAACCAAGAAGATGACAAGCAAAAAGATAAGTTTGATGGAGAACAGAAGAAAGATCAAAGTAGAAACATACAAAGACATGTATACAGAAATGTACAAGTGTCTGAGAAAGAACATGAAAGAAGATATCAAGAAGTATAAAAAAGCTACGCTAAAAACTAATCTTCAAAATAAATCTTACTCAAAGGTGGCCACATGGAAAGTTATAAATGAAAAAAATAAACTAATAACGTCAGAATGAGATCAAACCCAAGTCACAGATAGGAAAAGAAATTGATTTTATTGGAAATTTTTGTGGCAACACGTACAGCAAAACCAGTGATGATACCTTAGTCCTACATGAATGAGATGCTTGTGCCTACCAGATCCCAGAAATACTTCCCTCAGAAGTCAAACATGCCAACATGAAAGAAGGAACTGCTCCAGGAGGTGATGACCTCTCAGTCGATATTTCACAGCTGATGGATGAGGAATCAATAAAGCATTTAGCTAACTTATATTCGAGTTGTTTGCACAGTGGAACCTTATCTCGAGGCTAGAATGAAACCAAAATAATGCTAATTCATATGAAAGATAGCACGAAAGATATAAAGAACTATTGCCCCATCAACCTTCTGTGCACACGGTACAAAATTTTCACTAGAGTTTGACTACTGGAAGTTCTAGGGGACTGATGACCTGAGATGTTAAGTCCCATAGTGCTCAGAGCCATTTGAACCATTTTTTTGACTACTGAAATAAGCACTATGCTTGACCTAACTCAACCCACTGAGAAAGCTGGGTTTCTAACAGGATATAGTACAATCGGCCATATCCTCACTCTACGCGAAACAATTGCTAGTACTGTATCATGTACGTCTTGGCCTTGCCCTTTTTTTTTTTTTTTTTTTTTTTTTTTTTTTTGTCGTGCATGGGGAGGTGGGGTCATCAGTCAGCCTACCACGAATCTCTCTCCTGTGCCAACCTGTTCATCTCAGAAAAGTTCTTGCAACCTACGTCCTCAATTATTTGCTGGAAGTATTCCAATCTCTGTCCTCCTCTAGAGTTTTTACATTACCAAGAAGTCACAAACGTTGGAGGCAGTGTATGTTGACTAGAATCCTGTTGTGACGTCTGAATGCCCCTCTTCAACATATATAAATGCATAATTTGATCAACCGGCATTGGACAGCAACAAGGTCACTCCTCGCTACATTAGGTGGTTGGTTGAACCTGTTCGTAACTTTCTCAGGTTGTCCGTAATTCACCTAAATAGCTTTGAACGGTCTTTCTGTAGCCAAAAGCCGCAGGCATTTGTGTTGGCAGTGGCCGTACGGTGCTTTCTCTGCGTTGATATGGAAACTAATGGCATTACATTCTAAACATTATTTCTAATGGGCGCAGGAATGAGGTTATCGAGTCACTTTAAATTACAGCTGATATACAGCCATTATCTAGTTATTTATGGAAAGCGTGTACAGTGGAACGAAGCATGCGGCGGCAACAGGGAGCGACGTCTCGTTAAGACAGAACTTCCGAGTGAGCAGTGTATATCGGAAGGCAGTAATACACCATGTGCAAAGGATAACCACGTAGCAGATGCTGGCCCTGCTACGTTGAAAAGTAATGTCAGTGTTTCGCGTCGGTAATTTCCTCCATCAAACTAGCGAGCCTGATATTATCCAGGCCGGTGCGAGACATCGATCTGGCATACATCATTCCGCCCACTACCGACAGCAATTGTCGGCAGCGCGCCACCTCGTTACACTTTAGGCGGCGCAAACGCCGCGAGGCAGGCGAGAAAAACAAGAGCGCGACATTCGATACGGCGGCCGCGTCGTAGTGCAGTCGGCGCACGCTGTGGCCACCCCTGGCGGCAGGTGAGAGTTCTCATTAGCCATTGTTGCAGCTGCTACGTCATCGCCTGCTGCCCACGTCCGAAATGCTGCGGCTGCTTCTCCTCTTCAGCCAGCAGGACGTGCTGTGCACTCAGCTGCAGAGAAATTTCTTGGTCAGCATGCTGTCCCTGTCTTTAAATATGTACCGGGAGAGACCAACTGCTTCAAAAGAGGGAAGAAGAAGAAAGGAACTCCACAAGTATAATCAGTAGGTTGATTCTTACATGGGAGTCTGTTAAACACAAATAAAAATAAGCTGTGTGAAATTTGGGCTCCCTTCGATGAGAAAAAGGGGTGCATGAGCCTCCAGAATCGGAGTATCCAGAAAAAACACCAATTTGACATATTACTTCTGCATAAGCGCCGGCTGGAGTGGCCGAGCGGTTCTAGGCGCTACAGTCTGGAGCAGCGCGACCGCTACAGTCGCAGGTTCGAATCCTGCCTCGGGCATGGATGTGTGTGATGTCCTTAGGTTAGTTAGGTTTAAGTAGTTCTAAGTTGTAGGGGCTGATGACCTCAGCAGTTATGTCCCATAGTGCTCAGAGCCATTTGAACCACTTCTGCTTAAGCAGGGCTGTAAAAGTAATAAGCAAATTTTGGAATGTATGTGTTCAGTATTGTCAAGGCACATACCCATTGCAGAGCACCAATATTCGTTTAATCGTGAATGTCGCAGTTCATGTAATATATCTTTGTAGTTTTGTTTTCTCACAGAATGTTTCAGCACTTCTTGTGTTAACTTCACTGGGCTTATTTGTTTATTTTCCTTCTGTGAAAAGTTCTGTTTTGTAGTATTCATTACTCGTTACATTCGTTACTGAATGTCATTACATTTAATTTTCTTTTGAATTTTGTGGTGAACTGTTCTCTGAGCAAGTATCTGTAAACACTGTCAAGCACTGTGTTACAAACCAGCATGACGCTTGATAATGGTTGTGTGTTATCACACATCTAATTACGATGTCACAATACACCCAATAATAGTCTATTTCTGACTGAAACTGGTTGCGTAATAAATTGATTAATACAGCTGTGTGCAACCATGATTTTTTAACAGATTTCACAAACTGTAAGTCATCACCTCCTCGCAATGAAATAATGGACTTACTGTAACATTCTGTATCATCCCGGTGCGTTGGTTGTCGTTAACACCGGGGCCAAATTGCTGCGTTTGGAGACGTGCCATGACCAGGAAGCATGCATTAATGATGAATGGCGTCCCACTGTGTTCACCGATAAATCGGGCCTGCACTACCCCGGATGACTGTCGCCAGGGAGTATGACAGTGACCAGGGGACAGGTTCCGTTCTTCTCATGATCTGGTGAGGCACGGCATTGTTATCCCTGACGCCATGGTGTGGGGAGCCTTCGTGTACGACTGCAGGCCACAGCTAGTAGTGACTGAGGGAACTCTGATGGCACAACGATAACGTCACGAACATACTGCGTCCTCTTGTGTTTCCTGTGGTGTGAAGCTATTGTGGTGCAACTTTTCAGCAGGACAATGGACGTATCTTTATGAACTGTCTGTTTGATGTCGAGGTGCTCACGTGGCCAGCAGCATCCCCAAATCTGACCTTGACAGAATATGTGTCAGACCAGCTCATATATGCAGGACCAGTTACAACAGTTGCGAGACAGCTTGCCTCAGGAGAAGATAGAAGGACATTATGACACTCGCCCCAACCGAAACACTGCATGCGTCGAGGGCAGAGAGGTTGCAGCGTCTATTGATAAGCGAACTCATACCGCCACAAACCTGGGTAGGTAGAAAGCGAGGACCTGGCTGTAGAAACTGCCAGTAGAAAGCCATTTACCGAAAGCACCTAAATTATTTTGTTTGAGTCGGGGTAAGTGCTGCTCTTAACAGAAAAAAGTAACCAGAGATTGAAAATACCGCTACAGTTGTAAAGTTCTTTTATTTAGGACACGACCGATTTCCGGTTCTTATACGCCTATCTTCAGGTGTCGTAACTTGGTGCTGTGACCCCGAGCACCGCGGTGGACGAGTACAAGACGCGGTGTGCTACAAGCGACTGCAGAGCTCTGTCCCAACTGCCGGTTTCCAAGCACCACTGAGATTTTAACATGACGTTAACCCTGTTTCCATACTCTTCATGATCTGTCAATTCCAACAGGGCAATGTAAGGGCCTACACTGTAGTTCACCTCATAAATTCTTTGAGAAATATACAAATCCTTGACTAGCCTTCCCATTCCTCTGGTTTGTCACCCATACAAGACATCTGGGATGCCGTCTGAAGGTGATATTTTAATATCAGCCGCTAGCCAGCAGTCTTAATGAAGTCGACTGTTAGTTTCAGTGCATAACGACAAGAGTGTACTCATGGCCATGCGGGTCATATTTAATACTAATGTTTATGATGGACATCAGCTCCGGACAGAATGAAACTTTAATGATTTTATTACCTATTGTATAAGGAATATATCCACAAAACTTGATAAATGTTGGACGGAGAGCATCATAGCGTAAAACACTCCGTCAGTGTGCACTATTTCCGCCCCGATAATTGATGCTGGCACTGTAGCTCAGCGTGTTCGGTCAGAGGATTAGCTGCCCTCTACAATAAAAAACTGAGTTAATGGATCGCCGATTAATTTAAACACGCATTATGGTACGTCCGGCCAGAACAAATAAAACTAACACTATCGATCAAAATGAGATTAAGAAATAGGTGGTCAGCGCGACGGAATGCAATGCTAATGGGCCCTTGCTCAGTTCCCGGCTGGGCCGGAGATTTTTCTCCTCTCTGAGACTTGATATTGTGTTGTCCTGTCATCATCATCTCATCCTCATCGACGTGGAAGTCGCCGAAGTGGCGTCATCTCAAAAGACTAGCACCAGGCGAACAGTCTACCTGACGGGTGGCCCTAGCCACACGACATTTCATTTCATTATTCAGTGTGCCCCTCTGATAAAAAGTATCCGAGCACCTTCTAGTGGACATTAATATGGGTTGTGTACACCCTTTGCCTTTATGATGACTTAAACTCTGCTGTTAGCACTTTCAATGTAATGTCTGAACGTCTGCGAAAGAGTGGCAGCCCGTTCTTCCTCGGGAACGGGAACCACAGAAGATAGTGCTTTTGGAGACTAGAGTCTGAAGTGATGTCCGCGTTGTAACTCATCACAAAGGTGTTGCATTCGGTTCAGGTCGAGACTCTGGGTAGGTCAGTCTATATTAGATATGTTATCGTCCCACAAACCACTGCCTTACAGATGCTGCTTTGGGACAGGGTGCACTGTCATGCTGATACAATTTTTGTTTCCGATCTGTTCCTTTACTGTACGCGAAACACACAGCTATAAATGTGTTCATATTATTCCGCATTTAGTTTTAAGTGTAACAAGGGGACCACACACTAACTAGCAGAAGCACCCCGTACTGTAACACCACATTCTCCGCACTCAATATTGGCACTACACATGATGACAGGTGCCGATCTCCAGGCTTTCGCCGAATGTAAATCCTTTCATTGCATCGCCATCAGGTATAGCATGATTCATCAATCCAAATGACTCGTTTCCAGTAATCCATTGTCCAGCTTCACTCTTTATACATCACCTCAAGAGTCACTCAGCAATGTATGAGTTATGAGAGGCTACTAGACCCATTGTACCCATTTCATCTTAACTCCCTGTGCACAGTTGTTGTGCTAGCTGTACTGCCGGTGGCACTTTGGAACTCTCGAGTGATTTACTGTGTAATTTGCAGCCCCCTCCGCAAAGATCGACGGTCGCTATTCTTACGATTTTACGAGTACGATTTTCCATCGTTGGCCATAATGATTGTATTTCTTTACTCAAATGCTGAACTGCATTGTCCATGTATAACACATTTATGCTGCGAGGATTTCTACAGATAAACTACGAACATCCAATGTAGGTGGCACTGAAACGCATACACACACACACACACACACACACACACACACGCACACACACACACATATGTATACATGTCTCCAACATACAAATATACTCTCCCACATAAAACACTTGAAAAATAAAAACTCATTGCATATACTCTGTGCCGTTATATCAAACGTGAAATCCGATCCCGCCCATAGCTCACGGTAGTCTCACGTGAACTGCTCTTTGTTTGACAAATAGTTACATAGCATTGTTCCTATCAGCGATCGTATTAGGTACATCAAAAACATGCAAGGGTACTGTACCTTTACATAGCCTCAGCAAAGTTGAAACTATTGATACAGGGTTTAACTGAGGGATGAAATTTCGATTAGGACGTGAAAATAACTTAAAATGCAAAACACTAAGCATAGTGAAACTTCCTGGTAGATTAAAACTGTGTGCCGGACCGAGACTCGAACTTGGGACCTTTCCCTTTCGCGGGTAAGTGCTCTACCAACTGAGCTACCAAAGCACGACTCACGCCCCCTCCTCACAGCTTTACTTCTGCCAGTACCTCGTCTCCTACCTTCCAAACTTAACAGAAGCTCTCCTGCGAACCTTGCAGAATTAGCACTCCTGGAAGAGAGGATACTGCGGAGACATGGCTTAGCCACAGCCTGGGAGATGTTTCCAGAATGCAGATAACTACTACGGCCATTTAAATATTAACAGCAGCTACCTTCTACTGTCCACTAACACAGGTTCACGATAGCTATAAACGTCTATTAATTCAAGATCACAGTAATTCACATGGTCGTTCCAAGAAATTCACCAGCCCTTGTAACAGTAGTAACTGGTAGTCCGCTTGAGTCATGACACAAATTACTAATAATTATTTCAGTCCCCTAGTCTTTCAATCCACCTTTTATGCTTTTTTCCACAATGAGTACAGACATCCCAACTCATGCATTAGTCATTCTAATGGATTTGATGGTGGCCTAGAAGAAGATTTCAATATGTTCCTAGTTCCCTCTCCTGCAGAAAGCGTTTCCTACCATTTGAACCAAACTGAGAATCAGTGTATGAAAAAATGTATTATGGTTTGATTATACCTACGAAGTATTGAGCTTCCAGCTTTCTAATCAAAATTTTGCTTGATGGCTAGAACTCTACAAATTTGTAAAGAACATCCGAAACGACCATAATTTGTGTGAAGTTTCCCTTATTATTATGTGAGCCACACGTAGCGATTGCTTAAATTTTTTCCAGACAACTGAGGAACAAAGCGCATAAGATCTTTATGCTGAACAGCAGAAACTTTAGTTATTGACAGAAATCACAAGACTTCAATATTATTCTGACTTTCCAGGTCATATTGTCAAAAAGATGCTCTCTTGCAATACCAGCATGCATTTATTTGTTTCAAATTGAGTATAGAGAATTATATAAGTATGTTTGCAATGCGTCTGTATGCACATAGCTTACAGTTACCTCATTCATGTAAGTTCTTCTGTACAACATCCTGTCATACTTTAATATAACTGGTGTATCTTGTCTTCATTGGGAGATATATCTTGTCTTTATTGGGATCATCATAGTTTTCTTTCACCATTTTAAGAATTTCATGTGTGTCCTACTCCCATCTGATGTTGCACAGGGATTTTCGTATAAAACGTATGTCTTCTACACCGCTCATAAAATGATATTTCACATCTTTCTGCCAGGGATGACTGACATTGAGATATTCATTTTTCTTTGACAGTCTTGAAAGAACATCTTGCACAAATTTTGCCATCCTGATATATACCGAATCTCAAAATCGTATTTCTGACTTGCTAATGCCCATCAATATATCCTGTTGTGCATTAATTTGCTATATAACAAGAATGAAAGTGCCTTATGATCTTTAATGCGGATACAATGTCTCTCTAAGAAATATAAACGAAACTTTTCAGAACTCCTTACAACTGCAAGTGCGTCTTCTTCTGTGAATGTGTAATATCTCTCCCCACTAGTGAAGGCGATAGTATGTTAATCAGTGACTCTGTTAACTTGAATTTACTGACACAGATCTGAACCAAGGGAATAATCGCTGGAGTTAGTACCGAAATAGAAATTTTCACTCAAATCGAGATGATGAAGTGTCAGCACCTCACACAGTTGTTTTTCTAATTCATTCAGAAATTTCTTGATGTTCCTGATTGCATTTCTGTAATATATCTTTCTTTGAAATTTGCATGACTAGAGGCAAAGACAGACAGAACTCTAGAAGAAAATGGCAATGGGAATTACGAAGTCCAAAATAAGATTTCAGTTGTTCAGGGCGCTTTGGAATGGTAATATCTTTTACTGTTTCGATTTTCATTCGATAAGGTGCAATTCTACATGGAGAAATTAACTTATCAAAGGAATTTAATCTGTGATTTAGTGAATTCTCATTTGTTCAAGTTGTCAGCCGGTGTGGCCGAGCGGTTCTAGGCGCTTCAGTCCGGAACCGCTCGACCGCTACGGTCGCAGGTTCGAATCCTGCCTCGGGCATGGCTCTGTGTGATGCCCTTAGGTTAGTTAGGTTTAAGTAGTTCTAAGTTCCAGGGGACTGATGACCTCAGATGTTAAGTCCCATAGTGTTCAGAGCCATTTGAACAATTTGAACCGTTTGTCCAAGTTGATTGCTACACCAACTCGCCTAAGGGCTTCTCGTATTCGACTCAGAACTTCTAAGTGCTCTTCCCATGAAGTGGTGCTGACTGTAATATCAAGTACATAGAGTGCTACATGTTTCAGTAATTATTCTCCCAGGATTTCATCGAGTGCTCTAATTTCTCAAATTATCTCCTTGTGTTCATTTCGCGAAACGCATGTGGGAGAGAGTAATATATTTTCCATCTCTTCCCTGGACGTACTCTCTCAAAATTTCAGTAGTGAACCTTTCTGTTAGGCACAACGCCTCACTTGTAGCGTCCGCAACTGGAATTTGTCGAGCATTTCCGTAACATTCTTGTGCCGACAAAACGATCCCGTGACGAAACGCTCCGTTCTTTGTTGGATCTTCTCTGCCTTCTCTGTTAAACCCATCTGGTAAGGTGCCAGACTGATTTAGAATATTCAAGTATCGGTCGAATAAGCGCCTTGTAAGTCACTTTGTTGATGAGCATCTTCCTATGAATCTCAGTCTGATATATGACTTTCCTACAGGTTGTTTATGTGGTCATTCCACTTAAGGTTGCTCCGTACAATTGCTGCCAGATGCATTACGTTAACACTGTATCCAGAAATTTGTCATAAATAGTGTAGTTGTACAGCAATGGATTTCTTTTCCTACATGTATGTTACATTCACTTACATTCAGGATCAACTGCCAGAACCTGCCTTCCGACAAGTGTAGCCCTCTCACTGCTCCGACTCAATGCAAATAAATACAAGTTAATAGCCAAATACTTCAAAGAAGCTGATATACAGATATAAACTATAATTAGATGTGGGACAAGTAAGCTTATAGAAACAGCCTCATTAGAAAATTACTTTGTAACTTTAGGCATTTATTTTAAAGTAAGATCTTATATCTGCACATAACCACTCAATTTATTGTTCTATGGAGAACATTTAAATTATGCTAAATTTTTGCTGTTGTAACTATTTCTGGTTGTATGTTTAATGATACCTACAACCAAAATATGTAAATAATAAAAGGGCGTCTACAATTATTCTGCGTATTTCCACTTTTAACAAAAGGCATTAAAATTCCCGTATCATTCTCTTCTTCCTCTCAGTACAGATCTTCTGTCACATCTGTGATACGTTGGCATTTAATTACGATAGCAGCTTCTAGCACGTTCCCGCGGACGATTCTATGCTGTTTCCTGCATAGTGTGGTGTATTTGGTTGATGATTTAAATTTAATCCATCTCTGTTCTATATGCGTCCTTTCTCTGGATGCCGTCATCCCGTCAACAGTATCCACTTGTCATCGTAATTCTAATATTCTCGTCGTGATGTGCCAGTATTTCCATTTTTATCAAGATCATTATTTATTTTCGTTGTTCTCGTCTTTCTGCGAGGATTTCAGTTTGGTCGATCTTTAAGCACACCTGCTCCATATTTAAATAGGAGGTCAGCGTCAGTTTTTCACGTACAGCGAGTGGTAACTTTTGTGACAGAACTAACATTAATTCTTTCTCTTTAATCCTTGCATTATATCAAGATGTCGTACGTAATTCGGTAGTTTAAGAATTTTGTTTCTCGAAACAAAAAGTTGTTTAAGAATGCCGTTTAAGAATGCTGTTTAATAAAAGTTATGGCAAAAATACCTTCATTTGGGTTTATTCCAGTCATTGTGTCGCGGTCGTTTAGTAACTCTATAATGTGATTAATATTAAAAAAAAAAAACAGTCCGGGGTTGCACAGTGTTCTTGATTGGTCCAAAAACGGCCCGTTTCACCTGGGTAGGGCTTCATCTGGTTACCTGTAAGTATAACATGAAACAGACATAACAAATAACGTGCCGTGGTCCTGTCCTGAATTACTATGCTCAAAAGTAAGAACCAAAAGTGCAAATATATAAGACGAATACGACAGAAAAGCACGTGTTAGATACAGGATGTTTCTTTTTGAATGACATGATTTCGAAACACCGTTTTTGTTGATAAAAAGTACTACAAACTTGAGATGTATTGCAAAATACTAGGCTATTACAAATGCTCTGTGTACCCACCAGCAGCAGCGCGAACAACATCTTTTTACACTTTTATCAATGTTAATTTTCAATGGTGAAGCATCATTTCATGTTAGCGGTATAGTGAGCATATGGGCACTCCAGAACCCTCACGAAAATATTGAGTAGGAAAGAGACTCATCTAAACTAAACGTTTTTTGTGCCATTTCTCCTGAAAACTCGTACGGTTCCTTCTTTTTTGAGGAAAAAAAGAGTGACTCGACTCAGCTATCTTCAAATATTGCAGAACTGGCTTTTCCCACAACCTTAGGAAGACTCCGACGATTTCTGTATCCAATAGGATGGAGCTCCACTAGACTGGCACAACAATGTACGTTAGTCAGTTTTTCAGTGACACTCTGCCTCAGCGTTGGATAGGGCGTACGGGATCCCGAAACAATGACCTGCATCATTGGTCTCAAAGATCGCCAGACATGACCTCATGCCATTTTCTCTTGTGGGGATATATGAAGGGAAGTATATTCACCTCTTCTTTTCCTCGTGACATAGAAGGCATAACGTCTGTAACCTCAGATGTGTTGTGAGAAGTTTATGATGAATTTAGCTATCGTTTGGATGTTGATCGTGTTGCTGCTGGTGGGTACACTGCATTTATAATACCATAAGTAAGACTTTAAGATTTTGTAAGTATTTCGCAATCCATCCGACGTTTGTAGTATGTTTTTACGGATAAATATGGAGTTCTGAAATCAGGTCATTCTTTTTTAAAGACCTTGTATTATAATTAGCGTCAAAAATTAATCGTCAAATATCCTAAAATATCCGGCAACTGAGCGTGAGGAACTTCGCAGAATGTGGTATAAGATTCACAGAGAATAACCCTACAGAACAATATTCAAAAAGTAAAATCATCGATTTACATCATGCGACTTGGGTCGTAAGTCACAGCAACTTAGAATAAGATCACGCTCATAAACTGTAAACATGATCCTGGTACAAAGTGCCGGGGGCTGATCAGCGCTCACGCAGTGTATGCAGTAAAGGTGGTATCACCTGCCCGGCTAGCCGCGCAGTCTAACGCGCTGCTTCCCGAGTGGGAAGGCGTGCCGGTCCCCGGCACGAATCCGCGCGGCTGATTAGTGGCGAGGTTCAGTGTGCCGGCCAGCCTGTGGATGGTTTTTAAGATGGTTTTCTATCTGCCTCGGCGATTGCGGGCTGGTTCCCCTTATTCCGATTCAGTTACACTGTGTCAGTTACACTGAGTTCCATGTGGGGTGGCGGTGGGGTAGGTGGACTGCTGTGGCCTGTTGGGTTGTGAACCACTCAAGGCTACGGCGGGACGAAGCCTCTCCGTCGTTTCTAGGTCCCCAGTTTACCACACAATGCACAAAGGACGTATTGGAAGCGACTCATAGCGTTGGTAAAGGAAACAAACACTAGATGGCACCAAATGCAAGTACAAAGCCATCAATAAACGTGATGTTAGATGTGAAATGTATTTCGGATTTTTTCTTGTTTCGACTGAATGTATCAGTAAGTACCATTTGCACACTACCAATTGCACCAAATAGATTTTATAGCGGAATTTTCGTGCCCTGCCGACAGAGAGATCCGAAATTAGCCTATAGCGATATTCGTTTCATCGATACGCATGAACAGGGCCAGTAAAACACAAAGAGTAACCGGTACTCCTACAGCGACTGATCAGCGCTTCTGCATAGCGGTAGCAGTGACCGCGGGCGAGTGCCGTGTCGTAGTTGCTTTTCGTGTTTTAATGTCCCTGTTAATGCTCGTCGACAAAACAAATATCGCACTGGACTAATGTCCACTTTAAAAATGATTTTGGTTGTAACGGGAAACAAACTGGTGCTTTCCTTCAACACTGGGCATCACATGAGAGACGTGATGAGCAGTATTTGTTTGGGCTGGCTCCAACTACACACTGCTAAAACGAAATTACAAATTTCAGAAAAAGCGGAACACCTTGAAAGACTAGATATAGGATGTTCATATAGAGACGACGTGTACATTAGAATGTTCTGGCAGAAATGGTTAGCATTTATGCCATGAGACCCGCGGGTTCAGGTCGAAACCGATATCATGGCGCAACACTACTTAAGGGTAGCTATAAACCGAAGGCAGTGGATCAGTGTGACTTGAGCAGACGTGAAGGATGCTTCGAAGACGTATGCGCAAAAATCAGTGTGTTTGAAAGAGGGTAAATTGTTGGCATGAGAGAATGTGATGCATCCAACCGGAAACTACTGCTCGTGTGGGACGAAGTGCTTTGGCAGTGCGACGAGTGTGTGCAGAATGGTTGACGGAAGGCCGTAGAACACGACGAGATGGATCAAGTCGCATCACCCAGACCACCCCGCGAGAAGATCGACACATCATCCGAATGGCGTTGCAGGACAGATCTCAGTCGTCCTGAGCGTTGGTGTAACAGTGGAACGGTGTAACACATCGTACACTACCAGGGGTGAACAGTCCGTCTCCGTTCATTACGGCATAGGTTACGTGCATGTCATGCACATCCGCCCCCCCCCCTCCCCCTTCCTTTGACGAATATGTAGAAACATGCTAGACGGCCGATGTATGGAACGACGTCACTTGGGGCAGGAATGGCATCAGATGGTGTTTTCGAACGAATCCGGGTTCTGTTTGTTTGAAAATGATGGCCACAGTTTGGTTCGTCGCAGACAGAAGGAGTGGCATCACAGTGACTGCAATCGCACATGACATACAGCGCTACATTAAGGACTCTTGGTGTGGGATGCTATTGGGTAAAACCGCAAATCACAGTTGGTGCGCGTTCAGTGCACTGTGACGAGTGTGAGTTATGTGAATAACATCCTGCGACCTGTAGCCATACCCTTTCTGCACAACATCCCAGACGCTATTTTTCAGCAAGACAATGCACGACAACATGTTGCTTCATGAACACGTGGTTTCTTAGTGTCACAGGATATCAGCCTTTTGCCCTGGTCCGCCAAATCAGCAGACTTGTCGCCAATCGAAAATATGTGTGGGACGGTTGCAGCCCTGTGACCCAATGCCAATCACCACAGATGAATTTTGGAACCAGGAAAATGCAGCATGGATGGCTATTCCACAGGTCGCCATTCGCGCCTTATACACGTCGATGCCATCACGGACAGAAAAAGTTACCAGGGCCCATGGCGGACCCTGTGCCTGCTAGGCAACGGGACACATGCTGAACCGAGGTGACTGAAGGGCCAATCATTTCCGCAGGACTTACTAACGTCCTGTTAATATGAACGTCCTATCTCTAGCGGTTGGAGGTGTTCCGTTTCTTTCTGAACATGAGTGTATATTTACTAATAGTATAGGCCACTAAATCACAAGCGAGTCAGTCTTTCCTAAGAGCCCGCCTTGGCTAGGCTCACAGCAGTTAGAGGCGAACTGTTCTTTTCGGACCCGACAACTAAGTATTGTTGGCTTCAGGAATATATTATATCCAAAACACGCAAAGGTAGTGTACTATTACAATGTCAATCAGTGCATAAGATCAGCTTGGTCAAGGTTTTAGTGTTTCCTTCGCGTTTCCACATCACAGTCACATCACCAACAGAATGGTGGAAGTATTCCTGGTAAATTTCTTACCAGGTAACTTCCAGTAATGGGCCGCGTTCCAAGTCACTGAGTTCTCTGACAGGTCCATTCTGTTGTAACTGTCTACTGAAGACAAAACACTCCCTGCATCCTTTCATACTGGCGGGTCCACCTCTCGCGGTATAAAAGTGCACAGTTCCGCATCACATTGGGATTTCAGGGTATTTTAAATGAGACAGTGTATTTGTTTTTATATGTCGCCATTCACGTCTTCAGCAAGGCAAGGCAAAAAATTCCACAGTCCTTAGTGGGGCACACAGTCTGGCCTTTTGAACAGCGCAGTTTTCGTGCCACGAGCCAGATGTTCGTAGCCGGCTGGCGGAGTTCGCTCCCTCCTTGACCTACAAAACGGCGCAGCCGACGATCGACCATCTGTCCGTTTTCTTCGAGGATGGGGGAGGAGAAAGCGATGGGAGCGCTCTGATAAATCACCCCTCCGGCATCCCCATTCTAAGATCGGCGACCACCCGTTACTTTCACCATCCGTTATGGAGTGGCAGCAGGCGTCACGTCGCACACCTAAGGAGGAGGTGCAGGGAGTGACGTGTGAGGAGGCGCTCCCTTTTTGTGCCCTTGCAATCTGTTCATCGCAACACTCCAGAGGCTACATGGAAAAGGCAGGTCGGCCGATAGTCCGTTCGCCTTACCAACGCCAGGCGTAAAGCATCTAACGGTTTAGGTGTGGCTACACGTGTCTATAGTGCTGTGAGCACAGTGAAGAACCCATCAGAGGTGTACGTATGCTCCTGACAGATCCTCGATCTGACTCACAGATACATTAATTCCGGAGGAGCGAGAAGGAGATTTGACAACATCAGATGTTTACATCTAGTGTTCCATGCAGTTCATAAATACAAAGTCATTATTATAAATTACATATCAATTAACACTACGAAAAGAAGTCAGAGTAAACGTAATATCAGGTATCGTAAGGATGCAACTAAGAGGGTATCCTGAAAAGTAACAGCTCCTACATTTTTGTGTGACAATCTTAAAGGTTTTGAAATAAAATAAACGATATTAACATTTATACATCTTTATTCTTCACGTCGATATGTTGCAGCCCTCTGCCGCTAGAGGGCTCCGAACTGTTTTGTGCAACATGGTGGTGTGTGATGTGTCTGTGCCGATGTATGAAAAACAGCCTGCTGTAATCGGGTTTAGAATTAGAAGAGCTGGTCCACGCATATACCACCATCTCCTTCAGCAAGATAATGCCAGACCACACACGAGCGCAGCGACATCTACAACAGTCCAACGCCTTGGGTCCCTGTCATCGATCATCCTCCATACAGTTCCTACTTGACCCCATTCGATTTTCATCTGTTTCCAAAACCTTACAGATATCTTCAGTGACTTCACTTTGGTAGCAACGCAGCGGCACAAGTTGAGGTGAGGTCATGGCTTCGTCAAGAACGCCAAACACCCTACAGTGACGGTATCTATAAAGTGATCCCTCATTGGGAAAAATGTGTTCGTCGCCAGGGTGGCTATGTTGAGAAATAAATACGTAGTCATGAAGAATAAAGATGTAGTAGGTTAATAAAGTTTGTGTTATTTGAAAAGACTTTAAGACTTTTCACATAAAAATTCGGAGGCACAACTTTTCAGCAAGCTCTCGTGATAGTAATGCCTTTACAAATTACCAACACATGAACAAAGGTCGTCCTGTTCTTGGTAGATAATGTTTCGCACTGCCTCAGTACTTTTGCGATTTATGGTACATAACATACAATCAACGTAAACTGGAAACAAGAAATACTGAATCAACGATCAGACCATACCAAATACGATTCAGAATGATATAACTTGGCGTGGAGAGCAAACTACACAACGGAAGGCTAATAAGCAACGTCAACAGTATTGCGTTTTTTTCTAGACGATGTCAAGGAAGACTGCTCATAGTGAAAATCATATGTAGAAGAGTGATGAACATGAAAGCATCATTAATGTATGTAGACTTTCAATAGTCAGAAACGTTGTTTCAAACATTGTAGTGAGAAGAAAGTAATTCAGAAGATCAGGGTAATACAGGTAATGAAAACTTCAACAACAGCAAGGATAGCAAATAGCGAAATTCTAGTCATTGTGCCTTTAGCATGTAGTAGAAACACGACATGATTAAATTCATAGGTGATTTAACGACGTATTCGAAAATTATTACAGGAGCTGCCATCTCTGACATCGACAGTGGCGGTAATATGTCTGGGCAGCGAGTCGACCTGAGTTTGGGTCACAGATACAAGTACGTCATTTCATTCTGCCTCAATTGTATGCCAGAATTTATCAGGGGTAAAGGCTGCCGAGTAGTGGTGTGAAAATCTCAGGGCTGCCATGGCCAGATGTTTCGGGAGGACACGCTCATCAGTGCAATAGTTGAGCGACTTCTGTATCGAAGCAGGTGAGGAGAGCGTTGTTTGGTTGAAAGAGTACGTGATGGAGATTACCAAGATATGGTAGACGCACCGACCTGAAAGCTTTAGAAATTTGCCACCTACTGTGCAAGTAATCAACAATATGAACCAGAGGTAATGGCATTGAGTTCCAAGCTTTTCCCATACCATCTAAATGGATACCGGATGTCTATGACTACGACGAATCCAGTATGGCAAAGTTAGTTTCCTCGAAGCCCCCATGTATATACTCAACAATATACACTCCTGGAAATCGAAATAAGAACACCGTGAATTCATTGGCCCAGGAAGGGGAAACTTTATTGACACATTCCTGGGGTCAGATACATCAGATGATCACACTGACAGAACCACAGGCACATAGACACCGGCAACAGAGCATGCACAATGTCGGCACTAGTACAGTGTATATCCACCTTTCGCAGCAATGCAGGCTGCTATTCTCCCATGGAGACGATCGTAGAGATGCTGGATGTAGTCCTGTGGAACGGCTTGCCATGCCATTTCCACCTGGCGCCTCAGTTGGACCAGCGTTCGTGCTGGACGTGCAGACCGCGTGAGACGACGCTTCATCCAGTCCCAAACATGCTCAATGGGGGACAGATCCGGAGATCTTGCTGGCCAGGGTAGTTGACTTACACCTTCTAGAGCACGTTGGGTGGCACGGGATACATGCGGACGTGCATTGTCCTGTTGGAACAGCAAGTTCCCTTACCGGTCTAGGAATGGTAGAACGATGGGTTCGATGACGGTTTGGATGTACCGTGCACTATTCAGTGTCGCCTCGACGATCACCAGTGGTGTACGGCCAGTGTAGGAGATCGCTTCCCACACCATGATGCCGGGTGTTGGCCCTGTGTGCCTCGGTCGTATGCAGTCCTGATTGTGGCGCTCACCTGCACGGCGCCAAACACGCATGCGACCATCATTGGCACCAAGGCAGAAGCGACTCTCATCGCTGAAGACGACACGTCTCCATTCGTCCCTCCATTCACGCCTGTCGCGACACCACTGGAGGCGGGCTGCACGATGTTGGGGCGTGAGCGGAAGACGGCCTAACGGTGTGCGGGACCGTAGCCCAGCTTCATGGAGACGGTTGCGAATGGTCCTCGCCGATACCCCAGGAGCAACAGTGTCCCTAATTTGCTGGGAAGTGGCGGTGCGGTCCCCTACGGCACTGCGTAGGATCCTACGGTCTTGGAGTGCATCCGTGCGTCGCTGCGGTCCGGTCCCAGGTCGACGGGCACGTGCACCTTCCGCCGACCACTGGCGACAACATCGATGTACTGTGGAGACCTCACGCCCCACGTGTTGAGCAATTCGGCGGTACGTCCACCCGGCCTCCCGCATGCCCACTATACGCCCTCGCTCAAAGTCCGTCAACTGCACATACGGTTCACGTCCACGCTGTCGCGGCATGCTACCAGTGTTAAAGACTGCGATGGACCTCCGTATGCCACGGCAAACTGGCTGACACTGACGGCGGCGGTGCACAAATGCTGCGCAGCTAGCGCCATTCGACGGCCAACACCGCGGTTCCAGGTGTGACCGCTGTGCCGTGCGTGTGATCATTGCTTGTAGAGCCCTCTCGCAGTGTCCGGAGCAAGTATGGTGGGTCTGACACACCGGTGTCAATGTGTTCTTTTTTCCATTTCCAGGAGTGTAATTAAATGATCACTTTTCCTAAGCCGCTTATTTGTCTCCCATTCCATCGCATGAGTTTGAAAATTGGTTCAGTGCTACCAACAACATAACCTCTGTCATGGTGCAAAAGTGTTGCTCTCTCCGACGTCGGCCGGCCGCGGTGGTCTAGTGGTTCTAGGCGTGCAGTCCGGAACCGCGGGACTGCTACGGTCGCAGGTTCGAATCCTGCCTCGGGCATGGATGTGTGTGTTGTCCTTAGGTTAGTTAGGTTTAAGTAGTTCTAAGTTCTAGGGGACTGATGACCACGGAAGTTAAGTCCCATAGTGCTCAGAGCCAGCCATCTCCGACGTCGCCCTCGCACTCGACGGCTCCTGAAAGAGCAACGAGTCGACACATGCGGAAAAAAGGCCACAGCTCATTAGTTTATGTGATGTGTAAAGTGTAAAGTGGGTTAGTGGTGTCACATCAGCATCCAATTTCACGACAATCCTGCCCAACGCCACCGTGGACCTTTCACGCGATAGGAAGGTCGGCACAGCTCCTCTTGCCCACATTTCACCCCTTTTTTAGACGCCCTGGACATCAGAACCGCGAACGTCCAGCGTTGAAAGCACACAGCTTTATTATCAGTGGTTGAGGAAAACACTTCAGGAACACAACTGCTGCTCACAATCGAAACGAAAAGGCCTCCGGGGGTGGCATACAGGACGCCATGAAATCACCCCTTTCCTAGTGAGAATAAAAACAATACCAATCGCTGTTATATAGGTTTATTTCTAGGCAATCAGTTTCTACGTTACACTACATTATCTTGAGGCCAAAACTGCTCCTATCCGGTAACCTGAAGATGACGTAGTGTAACGTCGAAACTGGCTGCCTAGAAATAAACCTACATAACGGCGGTTCGTATTGTTTTTACTGAACATTAAACAACCGTAGACCCATACTCCATCAGAAGATGAAGTTATACTCTTTCCTAGGTACGTCGTCTGCCACACGTATCGCAGCCGAAAACGACAGTTTGCAATGCGATAAGCAAAAGGACGACTTTCTTGACAACTTTTTGCACTGTTCACACCTCTTGGGCGATTCACCCGTTCTCGACGGACATCACGGTGCTGCAAGCCCACTGAACTTGATCTCATACCTTTGCAGTACAGTGCGAACGCAATTTTTGCTCTGGTGTACAGTGAGGAATAACTAGAGAACGTTCGAAACCATTCGATGAAATCAGAAAGTGATCCGAAGCAGTAAAGGGCTCTTACGACTTTCGAAATTGACAGTTGGGTGAAAGAAACCACGTAGTCACAAACGAACATCATTCAAATGCGATTTCTGAATGAGAAACCCGCTGCATAATCTCTCCTTGCATACATGTACATTTACATCCATACTCAGCAGACCACTGTGAAGTGCTTGGCAGTGGGTAGTGGCAGTGGCTAGGGTTTTTACCCGCTTCTTTCACGTAAAGAGTACGAGATGAATGACTGTCTACACGTCTCAGTGTGTGCTGTAATTAATCTAATCTTGTCTAGAATAATTCTTTAAAACCGCGTCTTGAAGCTTTGCAGGTAGCCTTTCTTGAGACAGTTGACGCCTTTCTTCAAGATTGTGCCAGTTCATTTCTTTCAACATCACTGCGACACTCTCCTGCGGGTCAAACAGATCAGTGACCATTCTTGCCGTCCTTCTCTTTATATATTTTGGTATCCCTTGTTAGTCCTATTTGTTATGGGTTCCACACGTTTTAGCAATATTCTAGCCTGGGTCGTATGAGTAATACGTAAGCAATCTTCTTTGTAGACTGACTGCATTTTCCTTGTTTTCTAGCAGTAAACCGAAGTCTGCTGTCTACTATACCCACCACGGAGTCTATGTAATCGTTCTATTTGATGTTTTTACAAAGTACTACTTGTCTTTGTACGAGCTGACCAATTTCAGCTGTAACTAGCTGATGTCATAGTCATAGGGTACTTCGTTATTTCGTTTTGTGAAGTGTACACTTTTAAATTTGTGAACATTTAAAGCTAGTTGCCAATCTTTGCACCACTTTGAAATCTTATCGTGATCTGAATGAATATTTGTTTAACTTCTTTCACACTCTGATTCATTATAGACAACTGTATCATATACTTAAAGTCTGAGGTTACTGTTAACATCGTCCGCCAGGTCATTAACAGACAGCATGAACAGCAAGGGACCAACGCACTTCCCTGAGACGCACCGGAAGACCTTTCTACAACTGTCGATTACTCTCCATCCAATATAACTTGCTGCTTTCACCCTACGAAAAACATCCTCAGTCCTGTCTCAGATTTCGCTTGACACCTTATGCGATCGTATTGTTGGTAATAAGCGTGAGTGTGATACTGAGACTCACGCTTTTCGGAAATCGGGAAGTACTCCATCTACATGATTGCTTTGATTCACTGATTCAGGATGTTCTGTAAGAAAAGTATGTTAAATATAGGCGGCATTACTCCTGGATGGGCATAAATGCTAATGATTTACACATACAAGCAGGAAGTACACTTCATGGGTATTTGATGTTTGAGAAACGCCGCTTTCATAGTGTTGTAATAAGCAGTAACTCACAAAAAGAACGTCTAACTTATGTTACTTTCAATGTCGGACGGTATGGTAGCGGATGTATAATATAACATAATATAACGGTGCTGAATGTTATCTTCCACACTGACTGTTATTACTTGTGTTAAAATATCCTTTTGTCTTACAATCACCACTACTGTACAACTATTCTGAAGCGGTCAGACTCATCAATTTCACGTTCATCATAATACACAATGCTGAAAACATAGGGGCTGACTGACGGCTACACAATTACACCAGTATTTCTCATATACGTAGCTGTGAAGTAGCAGATTACTTACAAGGATCTTAAGACCCTATAATATGGGGTAATGGAGTTCACGATGGCTCTTTTATTTTCGATTCTGATGTGACGATATACGTGAAACGGCAAATATTCCTGATGAATAAATAAAAACTTGAAGAAGCTGTGTCAAGAAGGAAAGGTAGGAACACTTAACATCCGGTCGACGAAGATTCCATACTGACAAACTAAAAGCCCAAGAAGAGAAAGAAATCGGCCCCAACTTTTCCAAAGAAATCATGCCGATATAAGCCTTAGGCAAATAAAATTTCAATTCATATAGCCAGATGGAGATTATAATATTATATCTTCGCCATGCTAATCGACACATTGTCAGGTGTTTGAAAGAAACATTCATGGAACAAATAGAAATGATAACCGCTGTGGCTTATACGCAGTAAATGTCCATAAATGTGCAGTTATATTGCCATTGTCAATGTAACTAGTGATAATGTCCGAATGATTATGTCTTGGTACACGTGATGACAAGGCATTAAGTAAAATTATCTTCTACTCTCTTATCTGATAAAGAAACTCCAGGCACTGAAATGCCACAGGCACCGAAAACTTGTGGAATCTCTCACCGGAGGAAAATATCTGCATTCCACAGCAGTAAGCTCAAATCAGAATCTTGTGACTGGTGCGTCACAGTGAACTGAAAGAGATACACTATGGGAAAACAAAAATTCACCGATGACAACAAACAATGTTCGATGTCGACTGAGAAGAGCAAATATAAACTATAATTCCTCTTCAGCTAATTACTTCAAATCAGTTTACCTTCAAGGTCATTACTTGCTTCATTTGCGACCGTTCGTAAAATGCATAGCCTGGGAACTATGGCTAATATCAGAAATACAGCTTTCCTGTCAGATGATACAGAAAAACAAATATTCAGGAGTGAGGAAAAGGCATACCACAACAATGAAATCTATATTTATTTAGAAAATGTAATTTTCGTCTAGTGTTATTTACAAGCCGATTGTTTTTTTGTTGTTAATTCTTTATGAAAATATTGGCCAATATGTGACAGGTTTCTGAAATGATTTCTTTAACATATTTAACAGAAATTCCCGTCCCAGAAAACCTATTAAAGTGCAATGTGATTTCTATAAAGAGAGATCAGTGACGTTTCATAATCATCGGTTACAAGTATTTGAAATAATTGTTACTATTCAACAACGATTAGAAATATTAAATCAGTTGGTTGCTTCAATGCTTCTCGCACAGGTTACATAAAAATGAGTTAATGTCACTGTTTCTTCCGTTTACAATGAATTATTTATCACTGACAACATTCATTAATTTAAGAAAAATACGGTATGGGATCCCCTAGGTAGAACATTAAACTTAAGTTATTCCGAGGAAGTTCCGTTTTCTTGCAATTCTCTAAATGCGTAATAAACTTATTGGTGTAGTCCTCTTTTCGAAAATGTTAATTGCCAAGATCGCAAGGATAGACACAATAAGTACTTGTTCACAACACTCTTTCGGTGCTCAGAATCAGGCCTTTTACGCAGAAGTCCATAAGCGATGACAGTCTCAGTTTTGCCACACTAAAAAAATTCAGCTTCTCCTCAGAGTCTCAAACAGTGCAAAGCTGACGCATGATAACTCATACTACACGTTTTTCTGTAGCAGAGGTTCCCAAAATTCTCCTGTGACGGAAGACTTTCAGAGTTGTGGTGCTTTGATGGAACTTCTTGTTTATTTCGAAGATAAATAAAATTAAAAAAAGTTTTTAAAATGATGAAAACTTGTTTTCTTTAGTGATCACTTCAATTTTAAATCATAGCTACAAACACAGAAATCATATTTAAAAGAAAAGAAAATACATCGGGAGAAATTCCATTTCATTACCACACGAAGAGTGTTCGCAGTTGCGAATACGGACAATATTCCGCAGTATAATGGAATGACGACAATGGAAATTTGTGCCCGACCGGAGATCAGACCAGGATTTCCGGCTTATCGCGAGCGGTCGCCTTACCATTAGATCCAAACCTCCATAATCGTCAACCATTTGCTGCCATCTTGTAAGCGCACATTCATTATGTATATTCCCCTAGAGAGGAGACATTTTTTAACTGAAAATCGCTTTCTCAATGTCGGAAAATAAATAAGATACAGCAGTGCTGGTGTTCTTCAGAACTACGATGCATGCATTTCCGAAGGAACATTGTATCGTAATTCTGAAGAACACTGGAAGTGCAATGTCATGTGTTATTAATAGCTTTTCGCTAAGCACTTCTTCACTTCCCGCGGAATATCGGCGTTCTGCGAAATCGCAAATTGGCAGACCCTGGTACACGATGTGATCAGAAGTATCCGGGCACCTGGCTGAAAATGACAAAACTTCGTGGCGTCGTCCATCGGTAATGCAGGAATTTAATTAACCTTGATGACGGCTTCCACTTTCGTAGGCATACGTTCAATCTGGTGCTGGAAGGTTTCTTGGGGAATGGCAGCCGATTCTTCACGGAGTGCTGCACTGAGAAGAGGTATCGGTGTCGGTCGGTGAGGAAGGGCGTGAAGTGGGCGTTCCAAAATAACGCAAAGGTGTTCTATAGCATTCAGGCTAGGACTCCGTGCAGACTAGTCCATGACAGGGATGTTACTGAAGTGTAACCACTCCGCTACAGGCCTTACATTATAAACAGGTGCTCGTCGTGTTCAAAGATGGAATCACCGTGCCCGAATTGCTCTTCAACAATGGGAAACAAGAATGTGCTTAAAGCATCAGTGTAGACCTGCGCTGTGATAGTGCCACGTTAAACAACATGGGGTGCAAGGCCCCTCCATGAAAAACATGACCACACCATAACATCACCGCCTCCGAATTTTACTGTTGACACTACACACACCGGCAGATGACGTTCACCGCGCATTCGCCAAACCTAGACCCTACCATCGGATCGCCACATTGTGTACCGTGATTCGTCACTCCACACAACGTTTTTCCACTGTTCAGTCGCCCAATGTTTACTCTCCTTACGCCTAGCGAGGCGTCGTTTGGCATTTACCAGCGTGATGTATGGCTTATTAGCAGCCGCTCGATCATGAAATACAAGTTTTCACATCTCCCGCCTGTCATAGCACTTGCACTGGATCCTGATGCAGTTTGGAATTCCTGTTTGATGGTCTGGAAATATGTCTGCCTATTAGACATTACGACCCTCTTCAATTGTCAGCGGTCTCTATCAGTCAACAAACGAGGTCGACCTGCACGCTTTTGTGTTGAACGTGTCCCTTCACTTTTGCACTTCACCATCACATAGGAAACAGAGGACCTAGGGATGTTTAGGAATGTGCAAAATCTCTCCTACAAACGTATGACACAAGTGACACCAAATCACCTGATCACGGAGCACCCCATTCTGCTCTGTCACGATGTCTACTGACCACTGAGGTCGCTGATATGGAATACATGGCAGTAGGTGGCAGCACAATGCACGTAATGTGGAAAACGTATGTTTTTGGAGGTGTCCGGATACTTTTGATCACATAGTGTGTATAAGGGACCAAATCTACCTTCTAGAGGATCTGCGTGATATTTAGCCCAAACATATCGAATTAAATGGGTGATTGTAGCTGTTATATGAGGTAAAGAAAAAAAATATATCAGGTGTAATTATTACAGCATGTTTAGTGGAAACAAAAAGTAGTAGTTAACTTTTCCAGAGCAATAAAAACTGGACACTATTTAAGGAATCAATAGTGGCGTTATCATGCGTGGAAACTACAGTTGTAGCCTATGGGATTAGTACACGACCGTAAACAACAGGATTTCCAAAATTACAGAATCTTTTCATTGATGACCCGTTCTGGCACGTCAGGCGTGCTACCTGTCAACTGTCGTAGACGCTATGTCCCATAGGCGACTGCAGAACTCTTACCAGACGGTCATGTCACCCAACGCCGCTGGCGTAATTCATGCCAGTGAAGTGTGTATGTGGCAGTCGGCTGTTTGGGATCAGCACAGTAAGTTGTGTCTACGTGGAGACCTCACAGGACGGCAGAAGGAGCAATCATGTAGTTAAATGCCCACGACCACACGGTAAATTAAGTTGCTCGATTTGTTTGTGCATCAACGACGATTATCCAATGTTTCTATAAGGCTTGGCGTATCACTCACAACCATGCAAAGTGGCGAAAGAACAGTGGCTACAAAAGGATCCTAACCGACAGGGCCCGGAGACGTCACGCCTTGCCAGTGAAAGTCGGTTTCAAATTCGACAGGAATTGCTGCTGTCAGTGAGTTCAGATCCATCTCAACCAGCGTCCGAGCGAACACAGGGAAGGGAAGACCCTGTAATGGACATGTGGTGTCGGGAGCCTGGCAAAAGGCCATTCTTCACAGCGGCACATAAAGCCACAGCAAATAATACAGAAACCAGACAGTAGCTGGCTGGAGGTGTGTAGGGTTTAGCAAAGAAGCGTAATGTTCACTCTTTTCATACAATTCACTGTTTCGAGTGCACCCTCTGCCAAACGAGGCGTTTAACGTACAGTGTACGGAGGGTATAGTTCAAGCCGGGTCCACTCATTCATGTTGCCGTGAACGTGAATCTGCATGTTTAGTTCAAAATTCTCCTCCACCTAGTTTCGTCTCATCCTCTCTATCTTCATGGCAAGTATATCGTGGACTCTTCCGTCTTCCTGAATGATAACAGCCGTGTTCATGGGACTGCACTCATACGTTACTGGCATGACGAACACAGACGCCTATTGCACCTAGTGTGGCCCGCTAAATCACCTTTTCTTAATCCGATGGAAAAGTTATAAGACTGTTTGGAAAATCAGCAAGGAGCGGCTTCAGCTCAGTAAGGCATACCGGAAGTAACTTGTCGACTCATTTACTTGTTGAAAACAGGTCATTAACAAGGCTAGAAACGGTATTACACAACTGCTAATATGTGTCCTGAATTTTTTGCCCGTTATACTTACTTCTTGACACCAAAGTTAAATGGCGCTATACGAGTATATGAAAGGTGTTTCCCAACTTTTATAAAGGAACTTGGGCCTCGTTCTGCACGTTATTGAATTGCAGCATACACAGTCTAATACCGTGACCACCGACAATGTTAGACGTCAACGTGCAATAACTACTCAGAAATGGCAGGTGGCAACACTAATCGCAGAAGGTACCTGAAGTGTGTCGGGGACGCCGAAACAGTGCAGTCGCAGTGGTAATGCGGAAACGGGGCGATTTATCTGCTGTCCAAAAGGACATGACCACTGGCTTTTGGGCCAAACGTGGAACCATTCACAAAACGGCAAAGTCTTTAAACTGTTCGCGTGCCGCCGTGGATAAAGTACACTACTGGGCATTATAATTCCTACACCACGAAGATGACGTGCTACAGACGCGAAATTTAGCCCACGGGAAGAAGATGCTGTGATATGCAAATGATTAGCTTTTCAGAGCATTCACACAAGGTTGGCGCTGGTGGCGACACCTACAACGTGCTGACATGAGGAAAGTTTCCAACCGATTTCTCATACACAAACAGCAGTTGACCGGCGTTGCCTGCTGAAACGTTGTTGTGATGCCTCGTGTAAGGAGGAGAAATGCGTACCATCACGTTTCCGACTTTTATAAAGGTCGGATTGTAGCCTATCGCGATTACAGTTTATCGTATCACGACATTGCTGCTCACGTTGGTCGAGATCCAATAACTGTTAGCAGGATATGGAATCGGTGGGTTCAGGAGGGTAATACGGAACGCCGTGCTGGATCCCAACGGCCTCGTATCACTAGCAGTCGAGATGACAGGCATCTTATCCGCATGCCTATAACGGATTGTGCAGCCACGTCTCGATACCTGAGTCAACAGATGGGAACGTTTGCAAGACAACAACCATCTGCACGAATAGTTCGACGACGTTTGCAGCAGCATGGACTATCAGCTCGGAGACCATGGCTGCGGTTACCCTTGACGCTGCATCACAGACAGCGATGGCGTACTCAACGACCAATCTGGGTGCACGAATAGCAAAACGTCATTTTTTCGGATGAATCCAGGTTCTGTTTACAGCATCATGATGGTCGCATCTGTGTTTGGCGACATCACGGTGAACGCACATTGGAAGCGTGTATTCGTCATCGCCATACTGGCGTATCACCCGACGTGATGGTATGGGGTGCCATTGGTTACACGTCTCGGTCACCTCTTGTTCGCATTTCACGGCCATTTGAACAGTGGACGTTACATTTCAGATGTGTTACGACCCGTGGCTCTACCCTTTATTCGATCCCTGCGAAACCGTACATTTCAGCAGGATAATGCACGACCGCATGTTGCAGGTATTATACGGGCCTTTCTGGATACAGAAAATGTACGAATGCTGCCCTGGCCAGCACATTCTCCAAATCTCTCACCAACTGAAAACATTTGATCAAAGGCGGCCGAGCGACTGACTTGTCACAATACACCAGTCACTACTCTTGATGAACTGTTGTATCGTGTTGAAGCTGCACGGGCAGCTGTACCTGTACACGCCATCCAAGCTCTGTTTGACTCAATGCCCAGGCGTATCAAGGCCGTTATTACGGCCATAGGTGGTTGTTCTGGGAACTGATTTCTCAGGATCTATGCACCCTAATTGCGTGAAAACGTAATCACATGTCAGTTCTAGTATAATATATTTGTCCAATGAATACCCGTTTATCATCTGCATTTCTTCTTGGTGTAGCAATTTTAATGATCAGTAGTGTATATTGTGCGTACCAAAATGAGGCTATACACTTCACTGACGCCGAGGCAATTGTTGTATACCACGAACCATAGCTGACAGAGGTGAATGATGGCTGCGTAGATGTTTTGCAGCTTACAACGAAGACGAACCAAGGGGCTACCAACAGTGTTTCCTGAAGGACAGTTCAGCGAACGTTGCTGCGTATGGACCTCCACAGCAGGCGCCTTGTTCATGCACCCATGCTGCCTGCTGTTCATCGGTGACGAGGGATGGATTTTACACGTCAGTAACGCCCTTCTGCCCTCTCTAGGAAATATTCTAAAAGTTGGTTTCCTTAACCATATCACTCAATCTCACATATTTCTGCAGGGCCCCTCGCCCTGCTCCTGAACTCAAACATAAAAAAAAAAAATATTTCAGATGGCTCTAAGCACTATGGGACCTAACATCTGAAGTCATCAGTCCCCCAGACTTAGAACTACTTAAACCCAACTAACCGAAGGACTTCACACACATCCATACCCGAGGTAGAATTCGAACCCTCGACCGTAGCAGCGACGCGGTTCAGGACTGAAGCGCCTATAACCGCTCGGTCACAGTGGCCGGCAACTCAAACATCATGGAACTTATTTCATTACTAGGCTTCTTGCACAATAACTTCTAGTTCTCTGTCCAAACTTACAAGATAAATGAATCAGGTTTCGTTAATACTCCCCGTTTGTGCGTTCATCTTCCTTCTGCTGCTTTTATGCTCAGGGTATCCGATCCACTGGAATCTGAACGACGGCTGGATCCGAACTCAGTCTCGTGCTTCGTCTTCTACGTACCAAAACAAGGACTATGCTCAGCAGAACAAGTGCCGCTGCAGTGGTTGGTATGACATTAGTCGATGTTACCTCTTTGCAGTACTGATTCTCCCGATATGAATTCCCCTGCTGCAATACGGTTTCCAGGAAGACACATCCCTCCTGCTATTTCAGAAGCGTGATTATAGACGGCATTAATTCCAGCCCCAGAATTTTATTTAAGCTGATGAGGTCTGCAGAAGGCAGCACTTCCGTGGGCTCCTCTGGCTAATACAAACAAGGCTGCGAAACATTCAGGTGAGTTATCCCTGATATCGTGGCGGGCAGACAGAAAGTAGGCCCCATTATCTGGCATGCTGCTCCATTTGATAACAAACTGATCTCGTTTAATTCTACCCTCTTTGCTGATGTAAGCTTCCCCTGCTCAAAATAACTAGCCACTACTACCATCTTGTCAAATGTAGAGTACAACCAATGTGTCTCGACCTGCTGGAAGTACAAATCGAGATCGATCACTTCAGTACCGCATTTTCTTACCTCTTTTTGTCCCATTAGCAATTTCACTGCCCCTCTCTTATTACCATATTCGGACAGACTTTGATTTCCCCTAGGTAGCATTCTTGTAATTTTTTTGCCTCCATTTCTAAATATCTCCCCTTGCCTCTTGCAATGAATAATGGTCGCTGCTTTTTTACCCTTGCAAAGTTCTTTAATCTCCTCCACTTGACAGGTTTCACACGAACTGTGTAGCACTTGTAACGGTCTTGTTTCAGTGCTACTGGTATAGAAACGGAAATGCAAATCTTCGATCCATCAGTTCTCACCGATATTGTGGTTACCTTTAAGTAAAAAGGTAAGTTTTTGTGCTCGGTTTCTAAAATCAACTCCAATTCTGGCGGTAGTTCCTTCTATACTTTCCTTAGACCCTCTAAACACTGGTCTGGCGACAAAAAGTTTACCATTTGTTGACTTCTTACAGCCTGCTCCAAATCTTCCTACAGTTCTGTTACTTTCCCTTGTGCATTCCAAACACTATCTTCAACGGACTGCAACCATTTTGTTAATACTACTTCCCTCTCTAAAGCTTCTACTTCGGTTTGTAGTTACCTGATACTCCGATTGACTGCCTCTTCTGTAGCTCTGCTATTACTTCTGCTGTCAGTTTTACTAGTCGTGTGCTATTTAATACGTCCTTCTCTAAACTTTCAATCTCCGTAGTGTGCCAGTCGCTCACGGCTTCGTTCCTTTTTGCCCACTGATTAAACTCTTCTGCGGCGTTGTTCGCGCTTCAAATGTGTTCCTCATCAGCTGCTTAATATTGCTCCAGCATGGATCCAACCTCTCTTCTTTCGCTTTTGCGTAATAATCCGCTCCTTAATTTCTCTTATGCCCCACGTACACACTCACATACCCCAGCACTTCGTTTGAGTGTCCTGTGCCTTTCTGTTCCCTGACGAAATCTGTCGAACGTTTCTTCCCATCTTCTCAGCTCGTTACACACCTCCCATGCGTTGAATACCACCTGTATCATCCAGCGATGACTGGTTATGATTACGTCTTCCTGCTCGGCGAGCAGCACTCTCCCTTCCAGGTGCATGTTCCGTAACGCTTCCACCCCTACGAAGATCAGTCGTCCCGCTATGAACTGCGTCATCTCGCCTTCTCTGCACCTCACCTATGGGCAGGAATATCTATTACTTTCCTCCCCCTTAAATTCATTGTTGCTCCGCAGCTTGTTATACTAATTACACTAATCTATACCTAACCTAAAAAATATTAAATGACTATCCCCAAGGCTTCGTTACCGTTTCATTCACAACCTCTTGTTAATCTTCCGATATCTTACTTCTCGCTCTCCCTTTCCTGTCCGCATCTCCTATTCCAGGAATTTCTTCTGGACTCACGTGAAAATGTTCTAATCGTCTTACATGAGCAGTTGCCGTTCTCGTCAGCAATTAAATTTTTAAATTTACTAGCGACTTAGTCTTTACCTCTTGGTGTGACCAATGCAACTTGGCACAAAAACTTCTTTGTCTTTCCTTTCGGCGTATACGAAATTGATAGCATCACCCACTGACCATTGTTATACTGTGGCATTCTTGCCATACAGTCCACTGCTTTGTCCCGTCTCTCCAGTGCTCGTGTATTTGCCCTGTGTACCTTCCTTCGTTTTCTGAATGTCGAATGGTGATGGCATTTTACGAACATATACTACTTCGTATGGCGATAATCCTGTAATCGTTTGGTGTTTTGAATTATAGGCCGAGACGACTTACTTCAAAGAGACATCCCAGTTAGTGTGATGTGAGTCAACGTAGTATCCAAGCATCTTTCTGATTGTCCTGTGCACTCTTTCAGTTCTTCCATTGCTTTGTGGATTTGGAGTATGCGTCCTTAACTTCTCCACATTCAGTAACTTACGTAATTACTTGAATAGATCTGACATGAAGTTCGTTCACTGGTCTGTTTCTGTTGTTTCAGGCACTCCGTAGTATCCAGTTTTTCACAACTGCTTGTGCCACTGCTGCCGCCTGCTGGTTAGGCATCGCGATAATTTCTAAGTATCTTGAAAAATGATCTATGATTGTGAGTACGCACTTATTCCACGCAGGTGTTTATTGAATAGACCTACAACATCAGTCCCCAGAAATTCAAATGGTGCTAATACTTCAGGTAACCTCTGCTATGGTACTCTCGTTCGGCACAGAGCTGCTCTCTGTGCACAATGTATGCAATCCGGCACACACTGGTTTACGGCTTTACGGTCGTCTGCCTATTCATCCACCAATACCTTTCTGCTACTCTTCTGTTTGTAGATTTGCCACTTCCATGACCCTCTAATATGCGATCATGAGCTTCTTGTAGCACCCTGTTCACTATCCACGGCCCCAGCTTCGTTCCTCTGCATAGCAGCCCATCCTACATAGAAAACTGCAACTGCTTAAAGCACTGCTTAAATTAGTCATCCACTGTCTCTGTAGTTTGTCATTCCTTATGATCATTGCCCCCAATATGAAATACTGCTATTTTTCTACTTAAATCACCCGCATTTGCCTGCTTCTTCCCAGGTTTATATGTTACTTTGAAATCAAATTAACTCAGCCTTACTGCCCGTCGCGTCATCCTACCAGAAGGATCCTTTAACCCCAACAACGATCTTGTTGACGAATGTTCAATTATTACTCTAAACTCTTTACCTTACACATGACATTTGAAATATGTGATTCTATAAGTAAGGCTTAACATCTCTTTCTCCATTGCAGAATAATTTTTTTCTGCAAAAGTTAGTTCTCTTGATTTGTAAGCTACAGGCTGTTCTGCCGCTATCTACCTCTTATGATAACACAGCCAAGTTCATGGTTTGATGCATTACATGATAAAACGAGTTCTCTATTAAAATCTGGCAATACCAATATCAGACTCGATGTTAAAGCCTCTTTCTGCTCCTTAAAAGCATGCTGGGGGCACTCTACTGACCACTCAAATGTAGTACCCCTTTCTAATAATTGTGTCCACGGTCTGACAATATCTGCAAATCCTTTTACGAACTGGTGTTGATAGTTCACGACCCCTAAGGATGATTTAAACTTCTTTACAGATTCTGGTTCAGAAAATTCACGTACAGCTCTAATTAATCTTGGGTGCATCTTAGCCCCATCATTACTTATGATATGACCGAGATATACTACCTCTTCTATCACAAAATTATACTTTACTCCACTCAATGCTGCTTTTAGCTTTAGGAATACTGCCCTTAATCACTGCATATGGTGTTCCATATAACTCCCATAGACGTTTACGTCATCGATATACACTAAGCTGTGGTTTTAAACCTTTGAGTACTCTATTCAATAAACTCTAAATCGTTGTAGGTGCGTTTTTAAATCCGAATCGCATTCTTGTTAATTAGTAGTGTCCACAGGGTGCCAAAAACGCCATTTTGCGTCGATCCTGCGTTGCGACCTCTATCTAGTTACAACCATTCTTCAAATCCATTGTTGAAAAATATTTGCATTGCCCTAATGATCCAATGTTTCTGTAGGGTAGGTGTCCGTTATGGTTTTTTGCATTTAGGTGTCTGTAACCACAAGAAAACGTATATTTTCGTGTTCCATCCGTTGATTTTATGGTACAACCACTATTTCTGCACCCCTCCCCCCCCCCCCCCCACGCACTATTACCTTCCTGTCATTCCATCGTTCAGCTGTTGATCGATAAATTCCTCCAAACCTGGCTGCTAGTATCTAGGTATTCTGTATGATTTGCGGTAGACCGATGATTCTTTTTCCACTGGTATGCGGTATGTGTAATATACCTAGCTGGTAAAGATCCTTTTGGAAAAAATAAATCATTAAATTCCAAAAGTAATTTTTCCATCCATTCCTTATTTCTTCCCTCTAGGTGCTTCATTTCTCCTCGTAATGCAGTTTTAATGGCTTTCAGCGATTGCCCGTCGCTGACATCCATCATATCCCATTCTTCTTCCTCCAGGATACTCATATTAGCGATTAACAACTCCTTTCTTAATCCTACGCTGAAGCGCCAAGGAAATTGGTATAGGCATGTGTATTCAAATGTAATATGTAAATAGGCAGAATTCGGAGCTGCGGTCGGTAACGCCTATATAAGACAACAAGTGTCTAGCGCAGTTGTTACAATGGTTGCTGTTGCTACAATGGCAGGTTATCAAGGTTTAAGTGAGTCTGAACGGCCCGCATCTCGTGGTCGTGCGGTAGCGTTCTCGCTTCCCACGCCCCGGTTCCCGGGTTCGATTCCCGGCGGGGTCAGGGATTTTCTCTGCCTCGTGATGGCTGGGTGTTGTGTGCTGTCCTTAGGTTAGTTAGGTTTAAGTAGTTCTAAGTTCTAGGGGACTGATGACCATAGATGTTAAGTCCCATAGTGCTCACAGCCATTTGAACCATTTGAGTCTGAACGTGGTGTTACATTGGCGCACGAGCAATGGGTCATAGAATCTCCGAGTTAGCGATGAAGTGGGAATTTTCCCGTACTGCCATTTCACGAGTGTACCGTATATATCAGGAATCCGGTAAAACATCAAATCTCCGACATCGCTGCGGCCGGAAAAATATCGTACAAGGACAGAACCAACGACGACTGAAGAGAATCGTTCAGCGTGACAGAAGTGCAACCCTTCTGCAAATTGCTACAGATTTCATTTCTGGGCCATCAACAAATGACGATTCTGAGCCGAAGGCCCCGTCCTCTACCCGTGATGACTGCCTGGGCCCGTCATCACCGACATTGGACTGTTGATGACTGAAAACATGTTGCCTGTTGCAACGAGTCTCGCTTCAAGTTGTGTCGAGCAGATGGACGTGAGCAGGTATGGAGACAACCTCATGAATCCACGGACCCCACATGTCAACAGGGTACTGTTCAAGCTGGTGCATGCTCTGTAGTGATGTGGGGCGTACGCAGTTGGAGTGATATGGGACCCCTGATAGGTCTAGATACGATTCTGATAGGTGACACATACGTAAGCATCCTGTCTGATCACCTGCATCCATTCATCTCCATTGTGCATTCCGATGGACTTGGGGAATTCCAGCAGAGCAATGCGACATCCCACACATCCAGAATTGCTACGCAGTGGATCCAGGAAGACTCTCCTGAGTTTAAACACGTCTGCTGGCCACCAAACACCCCAGAAGTGAACATTATTGTACATATCTAGGATGCCTTGCAACGTGCTGTTCGGAAGAGATCTCCACCCCCTCGTACTCTTACGGATTTATGGACAGCCCTGCAGCGTTCATGGTGTCAGTTCCCTCCAGCACTACTTCAGACATTTGCTGAGTCCATCCCACGTCGTGTTGTGGAAGGTCTGCGTGCTCGCGCGGGCCGTAAACGATATTAGGCAGGTGTACCAGTTTCTTTGGCTCTTCACTGTATGTCCTCTGCGCTAAAATTATCTTTCAAAACATTTACCCTCTTTTCCTTTTTTGTACGCGTTCAGTACCTCTTTCAACTAAGCAACCCACCTGCTGAAATATTCCATTCTCTTCTAGTAGTTCCACCACATACAAAATTCCTATCAGCAAGCTGGAGGCAGCACTGGCCCGAAGTGATTTCCCAGTACCCTTAGGCACACAGTCGTGGGAATCAAATCTTATTGTGACCGTTCATAGTTTAATCAGTTCGTCTTTCGCGACAGAGTCCCCTTGCGACATCGCTACACTGGCAATGGCCTCACCTGACTGAAAACATTTTACCGTCAAGTTGCACCCTAAGTTGCCGAAGATCGATTATGCCACAATGATGATATAAGTCTAATCCTAGAATCATGTCGTAGCAGTCATTTACACATGGCACTATCTCTACAAAAAAATGGTTCAAATGGCTCTGAGCACTATGGGACTTAACATCGATGGTCATCAGTCCCCTAGAACTTAGAACTACTTAAACCTAACTAACCTAAGGACAGCACACAACACCCGGTCATCACGAGGCAGAGAAAATCCCTGACCCCGCCGGGAATCGAACCCGGGAACCCGGGCGTGGGAAGCGAGAACGCTACCGCACGACCACGAGCTGCGGACACTATCTCTACTAATTGTTTAAATTTAACCGTATCCAGGCAAAAATCGATGTCCACTAATCCTATTAGTGGGACATCCTTATCCCCCACTCCATACAGTCTGTACCGTGGTGGGGCCCATCGCTTTCGTTTCATCAGACCGCTACTGCCCACCGACACTCGCCCCCTATGTCAAATAATTTCCTGCAACCCTTTTATTTACTGTTCCACTTATCGCACAAGCCATCTATGTATACGATTTAGTGGCATCCAATCTCGCTGGGAATGAGCGAAGGTGGACGTCTTGATTCCCATTGGCGTTTAACACCTTATTCTTCCCCGGTCCTCTACTTCTAAAACTATTTCATCCTCTTACTTTATTCACATCGCCCTGTGGTTGGCGACACTGTGGTTGGTCCACATCTGAAAAGTTTTATACTAGCTGCAAACACTGTCCATCTGCCCTGCATTCTAGTCGACAAATCGATCTCCTCACACCCTAGAGCTAACAGCACTGCTGTGCGCAAATCAATTGGACCCTGTGTCCACACATGTCTTGACATTTCCGCATGCAATGCTCATAAAAAAAAACATCGAGCACCCTTTGCTCAGCTCCTTGCAAAATAATTTCATTGACTGCAGGACCCTGTCTTAATTTCTTAATTCATAGATACAACCTTTAATTCTCCTTATCCTATCGGCAAATTTTCCCACAATTTCCTTATTATTTTTAGTTATTACCCTTAATTGGTCCCTACGGTTGTGTCACTACTACGTTTTGTATTTCTCTGAATTAATCCTTCTTTAAATTATTCAAATGTTGTGGCTCACTTAAGTGCTTCCTTATACCTTACATAAGTTTTAGCTTCCCCTGTTAGTCCCAATTTCGCGACACTCAATAATTCCTCATCAGACTAACCATCCATCTCAGTCAGATTTCAAAAGCCTCTTCACATCGTCGGTAGCCTTACCAGAAAAAGGAGCAATTCCACCTGCGACTGACAATTCTACACTTTGTTATAACAATCACGATTCTATCAACGTGTGCAGTTCTGTATTACCCACTGTTAACTGTACTACCTTTTCTAAAAATATGCATACTGCTTCCGCCTCAGACAATTTTGCGTCTCTGATTCTGCCAAAGCTTTGTCCTTGACAGCACCTATTTCAAGAATTCACACACACAAGACAAGAAAACAAAATACAATATCTTAATTCTTATGTCTAATCATGAGCCACCTCGACTCCCGCCATTTGCCCCCAACGACTACATGTGTAACGTTTTACTGTAACTGATTTCTTTCATTGCAGTTAGTGGCCCTCAAGATTATTTTGCACATCTAACAAGCACTAATCAATCGTGACTCCCATTACCTCTAAACTAGACAGATCCATTGATTCTCTACTCGCAATAAAATCTACTGTAGAAAATGCACGACGTCAGACCTTTGCTCTGTGATCAAAATACAATCATCTCATAAGCAGTAGGTTCAGACATTGCTCTAAGAAGGCAACATCAATGATCTAACACCTGAGTTAGACTTATTTATTTTTCGAGTCCAGGACATAAAATAATTACAAAAACTAATAAGTATTGATTCACATAACAAATTTGCAAAATTAAATATGTACAGTAGTATTTATGACACAGATTCAATAACATATAGAAATAAGCAGCAAGATGATTATATTTTTTGACGGGCCCAGTATTCGGCGGTTATCACAGCAGTTTCTCTGGCTGCAGCAAGATCACAGATAATGCATGCAGCCGGTAGGTTCCTGCAGAGTAGCAGATGTTGTTCGTCCTGTACGTCACCACACTGTCAAGTTTCCTCCTCATTACTGAAGCTCCACTTCCTGAGGTTGGCTTTGCACTTTGACATCCCAACTCGCACTCTGTTCAAAGTCTTCCAGGTCACGTATGACAGGTGTGAACCTTCGGCTATTTTCTCCTTGACCGTTATCTGATTGTCTTCAGCTAGGGAGTCTCGCCAAAGCTCCTCTCAGCGACTTCTGGGAGATGAACGAATTGCCATAGTTCTCTGTAGGAAGTTTCTTCTTGACCTCAGTCTTGGTTGTTGAGGGTCATGTCCGAACAAAGGATGTCTAGGGCCGATTTCTTGTTTCTTCTTCTCCACTTCTGTTGGAGCTTGCCTTCGAATGCGTGGCAGTGCTATACCCATAATTTAGTACAGATTATTGACAGAAGTAGGTCGTTCAAATGGTTCAAATGGCTCTGAGCACTATGGGACTTAACAGCTATGGTCATCAGTCCCCTAGAACTTAGAACTACTTAAACCTAACTAACCTAAGGACAGCACACAACACCCAGCCATCACGAGGCAGAGAAAATCCCTGACCCCGCCGGGAATCGAACCCGGGAACCCGGGCGTGGGAAGCGAGAACGCTACCGCACGACCACGAGATGCGGGCAAGTAGGTCGTAAGCAACCTGTAACAATGCGTCTAATCTCGTTCAGGCTGTGTCTACATGTTTAGCATGTGCAGAGTTTTGCCAGACGGGTGCTGCGTATTCTGCAGCGGAGAAACATAGTGCCAGGGCAGATGTCCTAAGCACTTTTCACTGGCACCCCAGGTAGTTCCTGTAAGTTAGCGGATGATGTTGTTCCGCGCTTTTACTTTGAGGCTCGTTTATTCACAGTGGGCTTTGAATGTGAGGGAGCGGTCCATCTTCACCCCAATGTATTTAGGAGTTTCGCAGTGGAGTAGTTGTTCTCCTGTCCAAGTGATGTTGGCCAGACGGTGAGGCCGTGCGGTTCTAGGCGCTTCAGTCTGTATACTTTTCTCAGCAGCTTTTTGTGGTTAACAGTATCATAAGCCGCCGTGAGGTCGATGAAAGCCACATCTGTTATTTCGCCTCTCTCATACCCATCCTCACTATGCTGAGGATCTGTCCACAGCAAGACCTTCGTGGTCAGAAGCCGGACTGTTTTTTTATGAGTATTTTATCAATATACTCTGATATTCGATTTAGGATCACCCTTTCCAATACCTTGTACAAATGACAAAGGAGTTAAACCGAACGGAAACTTTTTGTGTTTGTTGGTTCTTTCCCAGGCTTTAAAAGTGCTATTACCTTGGCTTTACGCCAGATCTTGGGGATTCGTAATTTTGAAATGCAGGTGTTCATCAGGTTTAATATCTACTGTTTTGTGGCAGGTACAAACTTTTTGATTTGTTCCGTCCGTATTTCGTCTAGGCCAGAGGCCAGCAGCTTTATTACTCTTTATAGTTGTGAAAACTGTTTCCAGTTCTTTTAACGTAAAAGAGGTGTTGAGATACTCCTTTTCATCTGCCTGTCTAATGAATTTAGATTTTTCGGATCTTCCTTTAGGAGGGTCCACGAAGATCGTGCAAGGGTCATTACTGACATAGAGAGGATGAGTTTTAGCACGATTTGGCGTACCGTGGGCGTTAGGAAGAATCCTAGCGGCGAATTCTTCCACCAACAGGACCAAAAACAACAAAGGCTTTTATAAAAGCCAGCCCTTAGAACCGGAGTTAGATGACCCATGGGTTGTCACCCATGGAGAGTGAAATGAGACGTAAGGACGACAGTAGATGTGTTTAATTAAATTCTTTATTCCGATCCTCGGCCGTAGTTCATCAGTAACAGCATGTTTGTGGCGACTAGTTGCCTCTAATGCAAAACAATAGACGTCCAGTACTACTGACAGGGTGAAGAGAGAGGCCGAGTGTGGCATCACTTTAAGGGTGCTGGCAGCAACGTCTCGAGCTGCGACTCCGATGACGGCCGTGACCTCTCTCCAGCGAGCGGGTGGCTCTCTGCTCCACCAGAGGCTGCTTTCGTGACTCAGTGCAGACTCCCCTGTCCCGTGGTCCAACAGCGGACTCCGTACTCCATTCCAAGATGTCGCTGCAGGTATCACAGGCTCGTGGTGTAGGCTGCGATACTGAGACGAGAATATTTTATTTATTTATTTATTTATTTATTGTTCCGTGGGACCACATTTAGGAGAAGTCTCCATGGTCATGGAACGAGTCAATACATGAAATTGTAACACGATTGTAGAAACAGATAAAATGAAATATAAGAAACATATTCAGGCGACAAGTCGTTAGATTAAATAAAGAAAATCAAGAATGTAACACTGGAATTTGCTTAATTTTTTAGCTCTTCCAGGAGCTCCTCGACAGAATAAAAGGAGTGAGCCATGAGGAAACTCTTCAGTTTAGACTTAAAAGTGTTTGGGCTACTGCTAAGATTTTTGAGTTCTTGTGGTAGCTTATTGAAAATGGATGCAGCAGAATACTGCGCTCCTTTCTGCACAAGAGTCAAGGAAGTGCATTCCACATGCAGATTTGATTTCTGCCTAGTATTAACTGAGTGAAAGCTGCTAACTCTTGGGAATAAGCTAATATTGCTAACAACAAACGACATTAAAGAAAATACATACTGTGAGGGCAATGTCAAAATTCCCAGACTATTGAATAGGGGTCGACAAGAGGTTTTCGAACTTACACCATACATAGCTCGAACAGCCCGTTTTTGAGCCAAAATACCCTTTTTGAATCAGAAGAATTACCCCAAGAAATAATACCTTATGACATAAGCGTATGAAAACATGCGAAGTAGACTACTTTTCGTGTTGAAATGTCACTTATTTCAGATACTGTTCTAATGGTAAATAAAGCGGCATTTAGTTTCTGAACAAGATCCTGAACATGGGCTTTCCACAACAGCTTACTATCTATCCGTACGCCTAGGAACTTGAACTGTTCCGTCTCGCTTATAACATGCCCATTCTGTCTGATTAAAATGTCAGTTCTTGTTGAATTGTGGGTTAGAAACTGTAAAAACTGAGTCTTACTGTGATTTAGCATCAAATTATTTTCCACAAGCCACGAACTTATATCATGAACTACATTATTTGATAATGTTTCAATATTACACCCAAGATCCTTCACTACCAAGGTGGTGACATCAGCAAACAGAAATATTTTTGAATCACCTGTAATACTAGAAGGCATATCATTTACATAAATAAGAAACAGCAGTGGCCCCAGCACCGACCCTTGGGGAACGCCCCATTTAACAGTGCCCCATTGGGACTGAACATCATTACCACTCTCAATATTGCGGAGGATTACCTTCTGCTTTCTGTTCTTAAAGTAGTTCACGAACGGCTGAGAACTTATACGCTCCAGACTATATTGGTTTGGGCTTAAGGCATGCAATCAAAACATGTCCGTGGTGGCAAGTGAGGAAAGGCTACATTCCTTCTGCTACCATATCCCAGCATCGGCTGCTGTTATACCGCGCCTAGCTGACTGTTTTCCACAACAGCCATGTTTTGCTTCACAATGTATCACAGTCCGGCCTGCCTGCGGCTGGTTCTGCTGCAACTCACTTCCTCTCTGGCGTACCTTTTGATCGAACGCGGTCGATACGGTACAGTGTGTTCGACGCAAAACGTCTGAAAGCAAACAAGCAGGTAACATTTAGGTCAAGGGAATATTTTGGTCATGCGAGAAGGCACAAAGGATCAACAGAAGTATGGCTCAAATGGTTCAAATGGCTCTGAGGACTATGGAACTTAACATCTGAGATCATGAGTCCCCTAGAACTTAGAACTACTTAAACCTAACTAACCTAAGGACATCACACACATCCATGCCGGAGGCAGGATTAGAACCTGCGACCGTAGCGGCCGCGTGGTTCCAGACTGAAGCGTGTAGAACCGCTCAGCCACACCGGCCGGTAACAGAAGTATGCTTCTATCCTTGGGGACCATGTCCACCCTTTCATGCACTTTGTCTTTCTTCGACATGATGACATCTAGCAGTAGGACAACGCAACCTATTACACAGCTTGCAGCGCATGTGCATGGTGGATGAGTTTACCGTACTCCCCGGATTTAAAGCCAGTCATGAATCTGTGGGACCACCTCCAGTGCGCTGTTAGGGTCAAGGATTCTCAAAAGAAAAAGGAACATAGCACAGCTGGGCATGGCACTAAGGTTAGCATGGCCCCGCGTCCATATCGGTGCTTGACTATCTGATTGCACGCCTCGCGGTCCGCGCAACAGAAGGAGTTTATTCAGGCTTTTTACAGGTGGTCGCATTAATGAGTCTCGACAGTGTAAAGGCCTATTCACATTTGGCGAGGATATATTGCTTATGTGTTCCCAACATTTGACATGTTTTCTGCGAAGCATAACGTCTCAACGTGGTTATAAAAAATAGAGGCTCGGAAAATAGTGAGGAAGGAACCAGATGCATCTTCTTTTGAGGCTTCGTCCGAAGTGACTCAGGGAGGACACAGGAGAGATATGTCACGATTGTAGGTGCGGGGACGTTAACCCATCCTCCCTCTCCCTTCTCCGAATACGAGTCCGCGTCTTAATCACCATACGGCACCTTTCTAGCTGAGCATGTTCGAACATAAGTGGCTGATACATCTCGTGTTCCTGCCTACTTCGCTTTATTTCTGGTCTACACGTAACCGTTACCTCTAAATGAGCGTCAATTTAAATATCATGAAGTGCTCATGAGCTAATGGCAGCCCCGCAGGACGCCGCGTTCAAACGACGGCCCGACGCTGCCCGTCGGCAAGCGCGCCTCGGCTTCGGCACCACACGCCGACACGTGGCCCACCGTGATTAATGCTCTCTAACGAGCCAGCCACGTGCGACCGCCGGGGGAGAGGAGGAGAGAAGAGAAAGCGGACGCTGCGCCTCCCCCCGGCTCGCACACGCGCCCCATCCGCTCCCGTGTGCTGCCTGACGTCCGTGCGGGGTAGCTCGCATTTCTCTCTCACCATCACGGCTCTGAAAGTCGGCACGAAGCGGGCAAAACCACTCCAAAAACGGAAGAAAATATGAGCAGAAATTGTCATTAATACCTGCTCAGGCCCTGTTTTCAATAACTTTTTATGTCGATTGAGTGATTACGCATCAAACGTATACGGAAACGTTACCGATTGATGAAGATACAGCAGTTGAACAAAAAAGCGTCACCGAATGAGTGAAAAATGTTAATAAAATCATTTTTAAAGTCGTTTGTTTGGAAGTGTCGTAACGAAATTAATCTCTTGATACTCGATGAATTAGGTTCATGACTTGAGTTCCCTTGCATAAATGTGCGTTTAAGGGTTTGATTCGACCTGTTTCTCCCCGTGAACTAATTGTTTGTTGCTGCGTCCTGCAGCATGGGCTGCAGAGTCACAATCGGGCGCAAGGGGACTTGTATGACGTTCGAACACAACTTCTGATACGTATTACAAAAACTGAAAGCTGCATGGTATGATCAAGAAGTTTCCTTTTGAGGGCCTTGTTCAGGGTGTATGCAACGTAGCACTTCTCCGATGCGGGTATATAAGCACCAGCATGTTGGCAGGGGATTAGTGTGACACTCGTGTCTTTCCGACTTTGCGTGCATTAAATTTGGAAACACAAACTATGGCACAATTCATAGTGTTATTGGTCCTCTGCTGTTCCTTATCAATATAAACGATTTAGGAGACATCTGAGCAGCCGTCTTATGTAGTTTGCAGATGATGCTGCCATTTATCGTCTAGTTAAGCTATTAGAAGATCAAAACAAATTGCAAAACGATTTAGAAAAGAAAACTGTACGGTGCGAGAATTGGCAATTGACCCTAAATAATGAAAAGTGTGAGGTCATCCACATGAGTGCTGAAAGGAACGCGTTAAACTTCGGTTACACAATAAATCAACCAAATCTAAAGGCATAAATTCATTAAATACCTAGGAATTACAATTACGGACAACTTAAATCGCAGAGAACACATAAAAAATGTTGTGGTGAAGGCGAACCAAAGACTACGTTTTATTGCCAGAACCCTTTGAAGATGTAACAGATGTACTAAAGAGACAGCTTACACTACGCTTATCCGTCCTCTTTTCGAATATTGCTGCGTGGTGTGGGATCTTTACCAGATAGGATTAACGGAGTACATCGAGAAAGTTCAAAGAAGAGCAGCACATCTTGTATTATGGAAAAATATGGAAGATAGTGTCACTGATGTCACTGACATGATACAGGGTTACGGGTGGACATTATTAAAACAAAGGTGTTTTCCGTTGCGGCGGAATCTTCTCACGAAATTTCTGTTACCAACATTCTCCTCCAAAAGCAAAAATATTTTGTTTATGCTGACCTACATAGATGAAAACAATCATCACAATAAAATATGGGAAATCGGAGCTTGCACGGAAAGGTATAGGTGTTTGCTTTCTCCTCACGCTCTTAGAGATTGGCATAATAGTGAATAATTGTGTCGTTGGTTCGATGAACACTCTGCTAGGCACTTAAGTTTGATTTGCAGAATATCCAAAAATGATTCAAATGGCTCTGAGCACTATAGGACTTAACATCTAAGGTCATCAGTCCCCTAGAACTTAGAACTACTTAAACCTAACTAACCTAAGGACATCACACACATCCACGCCCGAGGCAGGATTCGAACCTGTGACCGTAGCAGTTGCGCGGTTCCGGACTGAAGTGCCTAGAACCGCTCTGTCACAACGGCTGTGCAGAGTATCCACGTAGATGTAGATGTAAATGGCGACGCTCTTGCCAAACGCTTCCAAACAGGGCCAACGTGCTGTTATTTTTTTCTTGGATGCCGGAGGACGAACATCTGTAGACACTCATCGCACAATGAAGACTTTGTAGCGGGCAGCATGTCTGTCGGAAACCACCGTTGTGAAAAGATGTGACAAGGAGTGCTGCTACTTTATGAGAACGCACTTCCCCATATCACTAGTGACGTAACGTACGAGTAGAATTTACGCTAACTCAAGTGGGAGACACTGGAGCACCCGCCCTACTATCCTCATTTCTCCCTACGCGAATATCACGCCTTCTGTCCCTTAAAAAAGGCCATGAAGGGTCGACAATTCCTGCCAGTCTCGGATGTGCAGCAGGCAGTTATGGACTTCTTCAAGCGGCAGGACATGATATCTCCAACCTGGTGTATCGGTGGAATGACTGCGCCTCAATGCTCACGACGATTTTGCATGATTTGGATACCGATACTGGACTGTACTGTCTTCGAACGTAAAATTTCTGATCACCTCTTATAAAATACGGAGCAATGAGAACACATTTGAATGTTATGTTGGCATCCCCGACCAATGCATTCCCTCTATAAGGAAAAGGAATATCATCCAACATTCGAGGATATTTTCTAGAAAAAAAATTGTTACTAAAACGACAATTGAATGCCAATAACGTCACAGTCAGGAACGTCCAGCAGGAACATCCAGCTGGTTCGGCAGCTCAGACGCAATGGAAGTATCTGAGACCTTGTAGCTACAAACAGATCGGACCTTACTGATGACGCCAGTACAGAGATGGGGTTAGTGATCATAGTGTCATCAAAACCACTGTGGTTACGGAAGTAAGTAAATCAGTGAAGAAGGCTAGAACAGTGTATGTGCTGGAAAAAGCAGATGAGCGGTTGTTAGCGTCCCATTTAGACAATGAATTGCAATCATTTAGTTCCAGTATGATGTGCAAAGGAGAATTATGGACAAAGTTTAAACATAATGTAAATCCTGCGTATAACAACAAGTATGTGCCTAGCAGGTGGATTGAGGACGGAAAAGACCATGCTACAACAACAAAATTCGGTAAATGTTGAGGAGGCAAAGGCTGTTGCACTCTAGTTTCAAAACAGACAGCACAAATGACGACAGGAGAAGGTTAGCACCGATTCGTGCGGCTGTGAAAAAGATCTATGTGCGAAGTATACAACAATTACCGCCGTCATACCTTAGCAAAAGATCTGGCCGAAACACGATATAACCCTAGCCCTTGCAAAATGACTAAGCGGGTCTAAGGCTTCCATCCAGTTTTTCGTTGACCAGTCTGGTGCGGCAGTTGAAGGTAGCAAAACGAAAGCCAAAGTTTTAAATTCTGCAATTAAGAATCGTACGAACATGCCGTCAGAATGAGATTTTCACTCTGCAGCGGAGTGTGCGCTGATATGAAACTTCCTGGCAGATTAAAACTGTGTGCCCGACCGAGACTCGAACGCGGGACCTTTGCCTTTCGCGGGCAAGTGCTCTACCATCTGAGCTACCGAAGCACGACTGACGCCCGGTACTCACAGCTTTACTTCTGCCAGTATCTCGTCTCCTACCTTCCAAACTTTACAGAAGCTCTCCTGCGAACCTTGCAGAACTAGCACTCCTGAAAGAAAGGATATAGCGGAGACATGGCTTAGCCACAGCCTGGGAGGATGTTTCCAGAATGAGATTTTCACTCTGCAGCGGAGTGTGCGCTGATATGAAACTTCCATGTCTCCGCTATATCCTTTCTTTCAGGAGTGCTAGTTCTGCAAGGTTCGCAGGCGAACTTCTGTAAAGTTTGGAAGGTAGGAGACGAAATACTGGCAGAAGTAAAGCTGTGAGTACCGGCCGTGAGTCGTGCTTCGGTAACTCAGATGGTAGAGCACTTGCCCGCGAAAGGCAAAGGTCCCGAGTTCGAGTCTCGGTCGGGCGCACAGTTTTAATCTGCCAGGAACATGCCGTCGTCTGACCATCGCACAAAGCACCGTTTGGACGACACAGTAATACGCAACCGTGGGGTAGAAACAGTACTGAAAGAATTGAAAACAAATTACTAACCAGGTCCGAATGGAATTCCAGTTCCGCTGGCTGCTCTTTTCCTTTTTTTTTTAAAAAAAAAAAAAGCCTCAGTGAATGGGTCAACGATGGACTTCAATGGCTGTCCTGTGACGTCCGCCACGACCAAAAGCAACGAGAAAAAAGAGTAGCGTCTTTAATTAGTAATAAGAACGCCGTCTGTCCCGTGTTCGAAACCCGCCACCGACATAAGAAGTCCCCCTCATTCTGCCAACGGCCTTGTCAAAGAGGGCGGAGTAGCGGACAGAGGTTCGGAGCACTCTCTTGTCCTTGGGGTGGGAAACTGCCCCTAAAGGCGGAAGAATCAGCAGTAATCAACGGCATGAGGATGCAGAAGCCAATGGAAACCACTGTATTAAAGACACATAATGTGTATCCACACGACATGTGGCCTGAAATTAAAAAAGTATCATGATGATCTCTCCTTTGACAAATGATTCCGAAATAGTCCCGCATTCGGATCTTAGAAAGGAGACTGCCAAGGGGGAGGTGACGATGAGAAAAAGATGTAATAACCAACGAAAGGATAACGTTCTACGAGTCGGGGCGTGGAAATTCAGAAGCTTGAATGTGGTAGGGAAGCTTCAACACCTGAAAAGGCAAATGCAAAGTCTCAATCTAGATACACTGGGATCAATGAATTAAAATGGAAAGAAGACATGGATTTCTGGTCAGATGAATAAAGAGTAATATCAACAGCAGCAGAAAACAGTATAACGGGAATAAGATTCGTTATGAACAGGAATGTAGGGCAGAGAGTGTGTTACTGTGAACAGTTCAGTGATAGGATTGTTCTTATCAGAATCGACAGCAAACCATCACCGATCACGATAGTTCAGGTATTCATGCCGACGTCGCAAGCTAAGATGAAGAGACAGAGAAAGTATGTGAGAATATTGAAAGGGTAATACAGCATATAAAGGGAGATGAATATCTAGTAGTCATAGGGGACTGGAATGCAGTTGTTGGGGAAGGAGTAGAAAAAGAGGTTACAGAGGAGTGTGGGTTTGGCGCAAGAAATGAGAGAAGAGAAAGCCTAATTGAGTTCTGTAATAAATTTCAGAGCCGGCTGGGGCGGCCGAGCGGTTCTGGGCGCTACAGTCTGGAACCGCGAGACCGCTACGGTCGCAGGTTCGAATCCTGCCTCGGGCATGGATGTGTGTGATGTCCTTAGGTTAGTTAGGATTTAGTAGTTCTAGGCTCTAGGGGACTGATGACCTCAGAAGTTAAGTCCCATAGTGGTCAGAGCCATTTGAACCATAAATTTCAACTCGTAATAGCGAATACTTTGTTCAAGAATCACAAGAGGGGGAGGTATACGAGTGATACGGGAAGATCTAATTTAGATTACATCATAGTCAGACAGAGATTCCGAAATTAGATACTGAACAGTAAGGCGTACCCAAGAGCAGATCACAATATAGTAGTGATGAGGAGTAACCTGAAGTTAATGAGATTATTCAGGATGAATCAGAATACGACGAAGTGCGATACTGAAGTACTAAGGAATAACGAGACAAGCTTGAAGTTCTCTAAGGTTATAGATACGTCAGTAAGTAATAGCTCAGTAGACAGTGCAGTTGACGAGGATGAATGGAATAAATAGGAATCGCAGGGAAGACAATACGAACTTGCAAAAGAGAAATGTGAAGAAATCAAAAAAGAAATGATTGTGGAAAGGACTGACTCAGCATATAAGAAAGTCAAAATAACCTTTTGTGAAATTAAAAGCGAGGGTGGTAACCTTAAAAGTGCCGCGGGAATTCCATCGTTAAGTGTAGGTGAGAGAACGGGTAGGTGGAAAGAGTACATTGAACGCCTCTATGAGGGGGAAGATTTGTCAGATATGATAGACGAAGAAACAGGAGTCGATTTAGAAGAGATAGGGGATCCAGTATCAGAATCAGAATTTAAAAGAGCTTTGGAGGACTTAAGATCAAATAAGGAAGAAGGGATGCATAACATTCCATCAGAATTTCTAAAATCATTGGAGGAAGTGGCAACAAAACGACTATTCACATTGATGTATAAAATGTACGAGTCTGGGAAATACCATCTGACTTTCGGTAAAATATAATCCACACAATTCCGAAGACTGCAAGAGCTGACAAGTTCGAGAATTATCGCACATCCGCTTAACAGCTCAGGCATCCAAGTTTCTGACAAAAATGATATACAGAAGAATGGAAAAGAAAATTCAGGTTGTGTTATCTGACGATCAGTTTGGTTTTAGGAAAGATAAAGGCATCAAAGAAGCAATTCCGACATTACAGGACATTAACGCAAGCAAGACTAAAGAAAAGTCAAGACACATTCACAGGGTATGCCGACCTGGAAAAAGCCTTCAACAATATAAAATGAGAAAAAGAGGTTTAAAATATAGGAAGAGACGGGAAATATACAATATGTTTAAGAACCAAAATGGAGTAATAATAGTGGACGACCAAGAACGAAGTTCTCGGATTAAAAAGAGAGTACGGCAGGGATGCAGTCAGTATCCCCTACTGTTCAATTTGTACATCGAAGAAGCAAAGATCAAAATAAAAGAAAGGTTCAGTAGTGGAATTAAAATTCAATATATAAGGATATCAGTGACACGACTGGCTGATGACATTGCTATCATGAGTGTAAGTGAAGAAGAATTACATGATCTGCTGAATGGAATGAACGATCTTATGAGCATAGAATATGCATTGAGAGTAAATCGAAGAAAGACGAAAGTAATTGCAAGTAGCAGAAATGAGAATAGCGAGAAACTTAATATCAGGATTGATGGACACGAAGTAGATGAAGTTAATGAGTTGTGTTACCTAGGCAGCAAAGTAGCTCATGAGAGATGGAGGAAGGAGGACATTAAAAGCACACTAGCACTGGCAAAAAGGGCATTCCTGGCCAAGAGAAGTCTACTGGTAATTTGAGAAAGAAATCTCTGAGAATGTACGTTTGGAGCGCACCGTTGTCTGGTAGTGAAACACGGCTGTAGGAAAACCAGAACTAAGCATTTGAGATGAAGTGCTACAGACGAACGTTTAAAATAAGGTGGACTGACAAGGAAGGAAATGATGAGGTTCTGCGCAGAATTGGAGAAGAAAGGAATATGTGGAAAACGCTGACAAGGAGAAGGGACAGAATGATAGGACATCTGCTAAGGGATCAGGGAATGACTTTCGTGGTATTAGAGGGAGCTGCATAAGGCTGAAACTGTAGAGGAAGACATACACTGGAATACATCCAGTGAATAATTGAGGACGTACGTTGCTAGTGCTGCTCTGAGATGAAGAAGTCGACACAGAGGAGGAATTCGCATCAAACCAGTCAGAAGACTGATGACACACACAGAAAAAGCTCTAGGGCATTGGTCCTTTACTTAGTTTGCATATATGCGGAGCCTCTCGACCAAAGCAAAGTGCCAAGCGACTGGAAAAAAAGTGCAAGTGATTCCTATATACCTTATATAAGAATGACTAAAGAACGGATTCGAAAAATTGCAGACCAATGTCCTTAACACCGGTTTGATGCAGAATTCTAGAAAATATTGTGAGATCGAATACAGTTACAGTCCGTATAGCCACGAATCACCACTGTTCTAGAACCCAGCGGTCGTCTGAAACTCAGCTTGCCATTTTCTCGCATGGTATATTGCGAACAGTGGATGAAGGTCAACTGACAGATTCCATATTTCTAGATTTCCGAAAAGTATTTGACGCGGTATCTCACTGCAGATTGTTAACGAAGGAATGAGCATACTGAATTGCTTCCGAAACATTTGTTTGGTCTGTAGACTTGTTAAGTAAGAGAACCGAGCTTGGTGTCCTGGTCGGCGAACGTTTATCAGAAAAAATGGAATCGTCAGGAGTGTAACAAGGACGTGTGATAGGATTGCTTTTATTTTCTGTATACATAAATGATCTGACGGACAGGGCGGAGAGCAATATGCGGTTGTTTTGCCGATGACGCTGTGGTGTACGAAAAGGTGCCAAAGATGAGTGTCCTTATGATAATGCAAGATAATTTATACAAAATTTATAAATGGCGTGATGCATGGCAGATAGTTCTAAATGAAGAAAAATCTAAGTTAATTTAATGCGGACGAGTAGGAAGAACAAAATCGTGATATTCGGATGCAGCATTAGTAGTGTCCTTCTTGACACAGTCACGTTGTTTAAATATCGGTGTAACGCTGCAAAGCGATATGAAATGGAACGAGCATGTAAGAACTGTTGTAGAAGTGAATGGTCGACTTACTTGAATTGGGAAAATTTTAGGAATGTGTGGTTCGTCTGCATAGGAGACCCTATACAGGAAACTAGTGCATCCTATTCTTGAGTACCGCTCGCGTGTTTGGGATCTGTACCAGGATAGACAAAATCAAGACTTAGATGCAATTCAGAGGTGGGCTGCTAGATTTGCTGCCGGTAGTTTCGGCAAATGATTCAGCAACTCAAATAGGAATCCCTGGAGGGAAGGTGACGTTCTTTTCGAGGGACACAATTGATAAAATCAGAGAATCGCCATTTGAAGCTAAATGCAGAAAGATCCCACTGACAACAACATGGATTTCACGTAGGGACGACAAGAATAAGATAGGAGAAATTAGAGTTCGTGCTGAGGCGTACAGATAGTCGGTTTTCGCTCGCTCTAGCTGCGAGTTAAACGGAAAAGGATTTATTTATATTGCGAAGGTTTTTTCAGACTAGATTTAATTTTTTCTATTTTTTGTAATTTTATAATCGTTGCAATGACCTGTGTGTATTTCTATTTTTTCATAGAAACAACATTAAATATTACGTAACTTGCCGTGATACATGTCGTTTTACAATTAATATCCATTAGCGGTGGCAGCAAGAATAAATCAGTCCCAACGAACGTCGGTATTAATCCGAATCCTCGCCTGATATGTTCGGCAAAGTCACGTAACATGATGGGTCAAAGCACTGTTACGCCTAGCAAAGATGACGAGTGTGACATCGAAACGTCGCATTGTCTGACAAAGTCAAAGGGCTCGAAACCCGAGAACTTCGTGTCATTTCAACTCATAGAGAAAGAAAGAGAGATAGTATCTAGCACGCTGACAGCTTCAACATCTTGCATCACACTGATAACGAATCAATAAATATACTGTCAAATTAATTTTGGACTATCCTCATGGCTTCCGTAGATTTTTTTTTTTTCGCAAAGAAAGACATATCTGTTCTGGTCACAGGAAATTGCTTCGTAGAGTCACCTGCATAATGGACCTGTACATCAGTGCAGTTGACGGGATCACACTGTGCCTCCTCTCGTGATCGTGGCATTGCGGCTTCTGCACCCAGCTGAGTCTGTCAATGTGCCACAGTGAGTGCTTTCAAGCTAAGACCGTGGCACATCGTCATTTTATCATTTTACAACAAGAAGTGTTGTCAGGACTGTAACAGTGAACGCAACAGCGACGTCAACGGAACATTCAACTATCGCGAGACACGAAACGCAGAATATCTGCCTCGTAGTTCTCGTCGTTGTTCAACACCACACCAGCTGATGACCGCTGTCTACAAATTATGGCTCGTAGGCAGCAAGAGGAGAAAGCAGCACAACTGCTCGCTGCCTTTTTGGATGCCGCAGGGAGGACTGTACCGACCCAGACAACACGTAACAGTCCCTACACGATCAATTTAAGCATCAATTATGAATAACGGTACAGACTCCCAAGCACCGCCGTGAGCCAAGAAGGTAGAAAATGGAACACCCAGAATGTAACCTCAGTCAAAGCCTGCGGTTTCTCTCCACCGATGACTACAGGCTTTCTTTGATGCATGATGAACGTCGTCGAAGAATATGGAGTGGTATGATGCTGCACGAATGTCAGCTGCCCTCTCATTGCCTACTTCATGATACCTTCCTGCGGTATCTGCTGATCTGATCCTCGAGGGCATGCTTGCGACAAGTTGAACTGGCAGTACGCCGTAGCACGAACCGTTCTGGACGATTCGACACCACACGGGGTAGAGGGGATGGGGCAGTCGTCAAACGGTGAGAAGGTTTGGGTAGCAACATGTCGACCATCTTGTTGGCAGCATGTTAAGTAGGATCCAAGCATATTAGCTGGGGGTGTTGTAACGCAGTACTAAATGTTACCCAATAGCAAAGATGTTAACTTTTGGTCATTGTTTTGTACTTGTTTCACAGAGAGATCTGGTTTTAGTTCTATAAGGCTCATTCGTTCATTCTCTAGTCTCCTAGAATCTAAGCTTTTAGCGTACTTTCATTAATTTCTTTAATATTCTGATATATGACCAAATTAATATAAAAAGCAACTGGCTGCTAAACCTGAATAAATACATGGAATGACAGAACATCTCTCTCTCTCTCGCTCGCTCGCCCTCCCCCCCCCCCTCCCTTCCACTCTCTCTCTCTCTCTCTCTCTCTCTCTCTCTCTCTCTCTCTCTCTGTCTTTCACACACACACACACACACACACACACACACACACACACACACACACACAAAATCCCATACTCATCCTAGGTCTACTCCACAGAGAAGATGTGAACGTCTACAAGAGAATTTGCTGTCACCAACTGTAGATCCTTATTTACTAGTGCGTGTGCTTCATGGCACTTCCTAACTACTAATCCTTCTCAAAGTAATCTTAAACGATACATTTGTTTACTAAATAACTTATGAAAAAGTGTCATTACATTCCCCTTTGGGTTTTTTTTTTTTTAATTCTTTATTCAACATCAATATTTATACAAAGGAACCCACCACCTTAGTGATTAGTGGGTCATAACTATTCTACAATATTAGATATTCAGCAGCTATTTCTATTTATTATAATATGGTACTACGTTGTAAGCTACAGACAGGATACTAGAGGATAGTAGGCAGACTACAGCTATTATTCTATTCTACTTGCTAATTGTTAGTTTCTTCCTACTTGTTAATTCCTAACTGCCTGCAGCGTTACAGGAGTGTCAGCATAGATATAAACCTACTGCTTTAGGCCCTGCTCATCGAGCTAATCCCGATGAGCGTGCCCCTGACACTGGGCTGCCCAAGACTGTTTGTCGCTGCAGGTTCCTAACTTAATATCTATATCTAAAGCTACAACTACTGTACTAACCTACATCAATTCCGGTGCTTTAGTCTTCATTAGTGTACCCTGATCCCCCTAGTCCTGCACTTGGCGGATTGCAACTGAAAAGTCGACCTGTCCACGCACAGGCGGTATAGGATGAGGGTAATTGGACACATTCGGTAAATGTCGTTAATGATGAAAGACCCTCAAGTATCCCGTAATGGGACACATTTGGTATATGTCGTTAATCATGAAGGTCACTCAAGTATGCCGTCAGTACTTTTCGTGACACCTCGTTTGCCAGTTTGTTTAGAGTTTCAAAAGTTCCTTCGTGTCTTAATAAGTCATGTGTTATTATGTGGAAGGTGTTGTCTTAGTGTTATTGCTACATAATCGAAAAGGGGGCACTCGTAAACCACATGGTCGGGAGTGCCCTCCGAAGCACCACAGTCACACTCGGGTGTAGCCTTTTTCCCAAACCGACACAAGTATGTCGGGTAGGGACCATGAGCAGTGACAAAATGTATTAGACTCCGCGTTGGCTCGAAGTACTTCATCCCTAGCCTTTCTTTAACATTTGGCAAGAACCCGAAGGTTCTTCTGCCAGTTTCTTCTATTTCCCAAGACTGCTGCCATAAGTCCTCACCCCTTCTACGTATTTCTCCTTTGTCCCTTACCAGTGTTCCCAGGATGTACTCTATTTTCGCGTTGTTCCCCTTCTTGACCCAATACCATGCTGCTTGTTCTCGAATTTTTATATCTAAAGGACAGAGCCCCATTATTATCAAAAGTGCACCTCCTGGAGATGTTCTGTACGCCTCTACGGATCTTAAAAGCATGTTTCTTTGTACTCTTCTCACTGCCATGGCAGGCACCACCCTCGTGAGCCTATGTGCCCAGACTCCCGATCCGTAACCCACTACTGACGTTAATATGCTATTATGGTACAACTTGATTAGGTGTGGTGGAAGATGAAATCGTTTATGGCCTATTGAGGTAAGGTTGTTTAATAATTGTAATGCTTTTTGGGTTACGGACTCAATGTGCCTTCCAAAGTTTCACCTTTCATCGATGATGACGTCCAGGTAGCGCGTCTCTTGTCGTCTTATAACTGGTGAGCCTCCGATTCTGACTGTAGGGTTCCTTACCAGCTGTCCCTTCAGTAATAAGTACGTCGATTTTGTCGGTGAGAACGTCATCTTGGTATTTGTGCACCACAGTTGTAATTTGGTCATTGCCCTGTCTATTTTTGGCTCGATGTCCTCGCGGCTCCGGCCGCCGACCAGCAGAAGGAGGTCATCCGCGTAGGCTATCACCTGTAGCACTTCTTCACTCTGTCCCAAACTATCTAAAAGCGGTTCCATATGGATGTCCCAGAACAGGGGACCTAAGACGGAGCCCTGGGGACATCTCTTAGTTATAGATTTTCCTACTCTACCGCTAGGGGATGATAGCCAGACCTCCCGCCCTTCACAATAGCTCTTCAGGCAACCATATAGCGACCCTGGACACTCCTTCTCCCGCAAGCAGGAGAAGAGCGAAGGCCACCACAGGTTGTCAAAGGCGCCACTGATGTCAACCATGATGCCAACAACGTACTTGTATGGGGTAGAGTCGCAGACCTCAGCCGCCAGAGCGACCGCATCAGTTGCCGATCGCCCCGGCCTGAAGCCGAACTGCCTGCCACTCATCCCACACAGCACTCGGTGTGCAGTCAGTCTGTCAGCTAGCAGTTTTTCAAATAATTTCCCAAGAATGTTCAGTAGGCAAATCGGCCTATAATTTTTGATTATTACAACGTTTGCCTCTTTCCAGATTTTCGTGAATTTTTCCCGTCTTAGGCATTCATTGTATAACTGGGTTAGTGGTGCCACCAGTTGAGGTGCCAGGAACTGCACCACCTCCGCCACAATGCCGTCTGGGCCGGGGGCTTTTCCTGTTTTTAGTGCTTTAATGTGACCAGCCACCTCCTCTTCAGAGAAGGGGTAGACTGCCCTGCTGTTAACTACTCTATCCAGATCTTGATTTCGTAACTGGGACTGGCCCTCTGTGTCGCTGGCCTCATCGTCGTCAGGGAGCAGGGACCGGAGAAGGACCTCGGCAGTCTTCTGCCAGGACTCCGTCTTCCCATCCCCGCGCCTGACCGTTGATAGCATCATTGGGGATCGGATCTTTTCCCTTACTAGTTTGTAAGGTATTCCCCATGGATCCAAGGCCAGCTGGTCCAGCACAAATCTTTCCCAACTGCGTATTCTAACTTCTTTCAGTTCTTTTTGAAATTTGTCTTTTGCCTCCCGGTATAGCAGTAACCATCTTTGCTTTTCCCACCAGACGACACTGCGCTGGTAGTGCCTCCTCAGCCTTCTGACAGACTGACGCATTTCCTCAAGTTCAGCTGACCATGGTGACGGGGAGGCCGCCATGGCCCTCCTCCTGGTTGGAACATCTGCCTTAACCGCTCTGATAACTGCGCCTACCAGTTCTTCGGCCCGCTTGTCTATGTCCCCTTTGGGTTTGCTCTAAACCTTGATCTCCCATATATCTTGTTTAACTCCGATCTAACAGATCATCGGAAACAGGAAACAAATGCGCAGGTGGCCCGCGACCATGACGTAAACTTGAGGACACATGGTGCTGCTGAAAAGGTCGCTCGAATAACTGGTCACTTGCTGTTCAAAAATTACTATTTTTTGACGCGTTTTGGGCACAACCCATCATCAGGAATGAAAAAGAAAGGGGTTCGTACTAAGTATGTAGTCACGTGAGTCAGACAGCAGCATCAATACTCAACAATTAAGTACTGATGCAGATGGCTGGCACATGTGACTCCCTACATGGAGACTGTTGAGTACTGATGCTGACGGCAGATATATGTGGTCTATACTTTCTATGAAGACTTTTCTCTCTGATGATCTGATGATGGGCTGTGCCCTACAAGCGTGGATCAATAAGAATATCTGGAAAGCAAGTGATCAGTTATTCCAGCGACCTATTCAGCTGTGGCATAAGTCTCCTCAAGTGCGGAAGCTGCACCTGAAGTATTACCTGCCGTGATTGAAACAATTTAAAAAAACAGAATGGCGAAGGTGATTTATTATTACAATGTTCACCTTCGTATCCATTAAACGGTGAGATTCTAAAAATGCACTACCAACTTTGCAGAAATGCCAGGTGCTATCAGTTTATGAGGGTACCTCTTCTCACTTCTAGCATCACTGACTTTAGTTTGCTCACCTCACGTCTTCGACAGTTGTCTCGTAGATCATTTCCCGATTGGCTTCTTCCCCATATAGGCGGATCATTCGACGTGCAAACAACAAATCGTGCAAAACTGAAGACGCAGGGTGGGACAAAATCAAGTGCTACAAAATAAAGTTATCAAATCACAGGATGTCACACGATTTTTATTCATTTAAGTTTAGCGGTAATCAATAAACGTAAGTAAGAGCCTGATTATGTCAGTTCATTAAATCAAATACCGCGGAAGCTAACTGTGTTCGGAGCACAGCAACAAGCCACATTCTAATGATTCACGGCATTGCAAGATGTTTAAAAGTTCGCGCGACCATTCATTAAGGCACTGTTCAACAAGACTGTGGTGTCAGCGCCAGACACCACACTTGCTAGGTGGTAGCCTTTAAATCGGCAGCGGTCCGTTAGTATACGTCGGACCCGCGTGTCGCCACTATCAGTGATTGCAGACCGAGCGCCGCCACACGGCAGGTCTAGAGAGACTTCCTAGCACTCGCCCCAGTAGTACAGCTGACTTTGCTAGCGATGGTTCACTGACAAATTACGCTCTCATTTGCCGAGACGATAGTTAGCATAGCCTTCAGCTACGTCATTTGCTACGACCTAGCAAGGCACCATTATCATTTGCTATTTATCTTGTGATGCATGTACCGTCAGACCGATGTTCACCAATTATGAATTAAAGTTAAGTATTCCAGTAGTTACTTACGTTCTTTGCTACTATAAATTCCCTTACCTGTTCCAGACCTCACGCCAACCTGCGTGAGCTTAACGCGTGCCCTTTCGGCTACCTCCTAGTGGCTTGGCTGTCTTGCCAAGTCACAACAAAGACAAACGATTTTTGATATAAAGCTTCTAGTGACTTGTTACATACAAACGTATTCTGAGACACCGTTAACTGGGAAGAATAATTATCGGCATCGTATTCTACTTGACTGTCCTGACGGGTGTTGCCTCTCTCGTACCCGGTAGAAGAACCATAGTAAGTTACAAAACAGTTTGGCGCTTGCTCTTTCAGTGCGCGCTTCTGATTGGTCCATCGTCTTCCACCAATAAGTTGAAATGTTCTTCTATCTTACATTTTTACTTTAGCTAATGACTTAATGAAACTGTTATTAACGCTGTTCTTCTCTTTTACATTTTTACTTTAGTTAGTGACCTTATGAAATGATTACTAACCTTCTTCAGTGCAACTGTTGTTGACGGTATGGCTGTAGGTGCTTACCAGTGCTCAAATAATAAATATCAACTAACAACATTTTACTACTTCGCGCCGCGTTCACTGTGTGATTTTCAGCTGTCTATAGGGTACTCCAGCATGATACAGTCACCGATAGCAGGCGCATTTCCGAACTCTTAAATCGTCTGCCGCATAACTCAGTGCACCGTACTCTCTCCCTACCTTGCTGCAACTGAATGTTCTTGTCTGACTGATAGCAAGTAGAAGTAAAATACAAATGTAATGTGGGCGAAAAAAGTAGCAGAAACGACACATGGTCAGTAGTTCCTCTGAAGACGAAACGTGTTCGTGACGCTGTCTGTTAAGTAATACATGGAATAACACTTTTTCTGTTAACTTCCCTAAAGTCTGAAGTTAAAAACAATTCTAAAGCCAAGATCACACAAATGGTTTGTGCAAGACAACCGGTTTCAATAGTCTTAGCCCTCATTTTCAGGTCTTAAACATTTTTTTCTTTTCTTTTTTTGTTGTTTGTTTTGTTTTTGTAAAACATGTGGATTTGAACAGTTCAGTAAGTATCCAGCATATGTAAACAAATGTGCTGTTGTGTACCGTATCTTTATCAGGTAACAAGCATCTGTGAGCAATATGTATTGGTCGTGCCCTTCTGAACAAGATGCTGTGTGTGTGCTTTTTTAAAATATTTTAACGATTACAAACATTTATAATGTGCTGAGCTTTATCCAGTTGACATCTTGCGCATGAGGTCAGTGTAAAATGAACATGTTTTACTACGAAAGAAGTTTCAGATCTGAAGACGACAGCTCAGAGTGTTGAAACCGGTTCTTTTGCATAAAAAATATTTTGTGCGTTCTATCTTTTGTTTGACTTTTAATAACTAAAACAGACTGGCCTTCAATACTCCCATAATGAGAATGAAGAATAATAAGACATTTTATTCTGTTTTATACAACCGAAAAGAAGTTCCTCATATTCCAGTTTAGATGTCGTATTAATGTAGTGTTTCTGCTAATACACTGAGTGAAATGAAAGTCTTACACCATGAAACACCAATTCAATATTTGTCGAACTTTAGGAGGATATTAATCACATGAAGAATATAAGTATCATTCTAGTCAGAACTGACAGCATCAGTAGGGTGCAACCTCCGTGAGCAGGAATATGCTCTTGTGTTCGATGTGACAAAACAAAACATGTTCTACATTTCATCATGTGGAATTTCTTTTATATACTAAAACCACTTGTGTTCATGAAGATTACTGAGAGGATGCTTGTATGAAAATATGGCATGACCTGTGGGTGACCAATCAGGGGAATGGGCAAACTAGTCAAGGATTCATGCATTTTTCAAGGCGTTTGTGGTGTGAACTGCATGTGTGGGTTCTTGTATTATCGTTCTGGGACATGCCATGTAGTACTCCGGTCAGGAAAGGCATGGCAACAGAGTTTCCCATTCTTACTACCCTCTGACGAGCATTCGACTTCTACTACGAGATCAATCTCCCCGCTCCATGACCCCAAGAAATGGAGAGGTGTAAGGAGGTATAAGTATCTAGAATCCCTGCTTACTGTGACTTTTCACCGGGTCATCGACGGACACGTTGATGTCGATCTCACCGCCACAAACATACGTGAAACTCATCGCTAAACACCACAGAATGTTACTCCATACTTAAGCTGACTCTTGCACTGCGCCATTCAATTCTCTATTGTTAATGGCATGCGGCACGTGAACACCGCATGACAATTTGATATCTCAACCCAGCTTCCAGTAATTTGTTGCTACCGGTTCTGGTGACAATTCCGTACACTATCCCCGGATTTTAGTGGATGCCGTCGTTCTATTCGTCAGCGCATACGATATTCTCGGGGCGTAGCGCCTGTCGATATGATGCTCTAAAGTCCCTCATGCCAATGATTCGATCTTTCTCGATGTCTGAAAGACGTAGATAAGATGCAAGTGCACATCCTCTGTGCATTCTGTGTTGCGATCTGCGCCTGAAAAGTTTTGGTAACGATTAGCATACCTACCAGCCACATGCACTCACAATTTCCGTTATCTGGAGGAATACCATTTTACTGTACCGAAAATAAGCTCCAATAAAAATTAAGTTTTGATCTACGTGTCCGACAAGCACGGAAATAATGGGGTATTGGTTAAGTTATTTTTGATGACGGTGTTTGTGGCGTAACACTTCCCGCTTCCGTCAGTGTAATTCTAGAGTGAAAATTTTAATGAACTCAATGACGCGCTCTCTTTTTCGGAATTATCATTGTAGGTCAGAGCATGTAGAGGATATCGCGTGTGTGTATCTGAAGTGATAAAACCATTATTATTTGACACTCCCTAGCAACACTTTTTATCAGAACCAGTGATAATACCCCTTTCTGGTTCCACTCATTACATCTGTTATCGAGGACCTTTCTACTGCGAGTACTGTGTTACGGCAGCCAGTTACTGGCACTGGTGAAGTCGGCGGCTTTGGGGGTGTAGGCAACCCGCTCGTCACTGCCGGTTGCGGCGTTGCTGCACGACTAGGCGCTCACTCACCCTCAGATTCAAGACGGTTTCGCCTTTATGCGAAGTCTGATTAGTGGCTAACGCCACTCACAAATAATTCCCTAATTGTTGAACAAAGTAGTTAAGTTATTGAGTGTAGCGCTCATTGGAATAAGCATTATAACACCGGACTCTCGAGTGAACTTAGCCTACTTAATTATGCTTACACATGAGATAGCACTGCAGATTCTAGCTTTCTGATCAACATTTTAAAAAAAAACAGGAGTAGATAAACGAAACAGGATATGGAAGTAACACAATAATAATTTACGGCCAACCTTCACAATATTTGCGTCAGTTTCGTTTGCGAGACAGAAATAAGTTAACTCGTTAAATTTACGCACAGAGCAATACAGAAGGGTCCAAAAAAGGTATCCGCTGTTTAAAACTCCATAACTGGCAAGCTAATTGACGGAGTGGTCTCATCTTTGACAGTGTAATAGTTTGTAGTTCCGGCAATCGCCACACAAGCGTTGTATTGCATTGTTTTCTTTTGTCAGATGACAGTCGCCTGATAGTCAGTGATTTGTTCTTAGTTGCACCTAGATGAAGAGTTTGCAGAGATGATTGTGTGGTCTGATGAGGCACAGTTCAAACTCAATGGTACAGTAAATCACCACCATTGCACACAAAGTCATGTATTTGCCAGGAGTAAATGTGTGGTGTGGGTTGTCTTACCGGGGCTTGATTGGGCCATTCTTTGACGGCACAGTTGCCGGTGAGGTGTACCTTCAGAAGCTTCAGACATCCATTTTACCTTCCATCCGAGACTTATATGGAGACGGAAGAGTTTACTTTCAACAAGATGGTGCCCCAGCCCACTACCAAAATCGTGTTAGGGCGTATCTCGACGAAAATCTACCAGGAAGATGGATAGGCCGTAGAGGTGCTGTGGAGTATCCACCTCCTTCCCCAGACCTAACTCCTCTGGACTTTTACCCGTGGGAAATACCAAAGGACGTCGTTTGTCGACAAAAGCCACGCACATTGGATGAACTTCGAGAATCCATCGTACATTCATGTGCAAATATCCAACTGAACATGTTGCAGTGAGTAGTTCGTGCTGCAGTTCGGTGACATCGTTTGTGTGTGGATGTTAATGGTGACCATTTCGAACACATACAGTGATATCTTTAAGTTGGACTTTAAGCTACACTTTCACCAAAAATGAGACAACTCCGTTAATTAGTTTGCAAGTTATGGACTTTTAAAAGGTGTATAATTTTTTTTTGGAACCCTCTGTAGATTCCAATCGGGTTTTAACGAGATAAATATGGCTGTCACTGCGTTCGCCAACTTTTTTGAATACATACAGCGTTAAATTCACTTTTGGATCTTTTGATTAATGATCGTGATGGGGTCATCTAATATCAACGTATGACGCCAAACTTTGTTCATACATTATTTTAGTAACTATCTCCTAACAAATGATCTGCCGTCTTTTCCGCGTGACAGGGCTATTCTACATACAGAACTTTCCACTAACTACAGCACCAGTAATAAAGTACGTCACTAATATTACAGCAGTATTCACTTAAATCAGTGAAAAATCTACTGCTTCTCAGAAGCCAAGAAAGCACTAAGATCGGAGCCAGGTATCCTGATGACGCGAGGTATCTCACTAGAGTGTTTCAGCACCCACGTCTAGGAAGGAAATGGAAGTTAAGGTGTAACGGCTCCAGAGACAAGGTCATTAGAGACGAATCGCTTTTGGAGAGAGGTCTAGGAAAGTAAAGAAGATTTATTACGTCAGTAGACGAGTGAATGCTAGTTTCGTGTACGTATCATAGAAATGAAGATGAACGCAATGAAAAGCAGCACGAACCACAACAACGATTTACTAACTATCAGAATAAAAATCACAGGTTTTAGGAAGTGAGGTTATGCTAATGTCTTGGCAGTAAAATTATGCAAATGGTGGAAGCAAGGCTTTACTGAAAATAAAGGAATCGAATTTCGAAAACTTTGCACATGAAAGTGAAGCCTGCATGCAGAACACCATATACAGGGTGTCTGTTATAAAGTGAGACAACTACGTTTATCGAAAATGACGTATCTTACTAAAAGAATGTTCTAGGTGAAAAGTTAGTAAAATGGATATCTGTCTGTGCTGTACCTGGCCACCTCCTTACCGGCCAGTCAGTGTGGGCAGGCTCAGTTTTTTGTTTCAGCCGTCCCCCCCCCCCCCCCCCCCCCCTCTCCCACTTTACTGCATATTCGAATTCTATGCCAATAAATATGCACGGTTTACTCAAACCATTGTTTCCTCTTCGTGACACATGGGGCTATAATCTGAAAAGATCAAGTGTGCCTGTTTTTCCAATTAAGAACCTACCAATTTGATGGTTCAAATGGCTCTGAGCACTATGGGACTTAACTTCTAAGGTCATCAGTCCCCTAGAACTTAGAACTAGTTAAACCTAACTAACCTAAGGACATTACACACATCCATGCCCGAGGCAGGATTCGAACCTGCGACCGTAGCGGTCTTGCGGTTCCAGACTGCAGCGCCTTTAACCGCACGGCCACTTCGGCCGGCTCAAAGTGCCGTCAATGCGAACAAGAGGTGAGCGAGACGTGTAACCAATGGCACTACATACCATCGCGCCGCGTGATACGCCAGTATAGCGATGACGAATACACGCTTATAATGTGCGTTCACCGAGATGACGCCAAACTCGGATGCGACCATCATGATGCTGTAAACAGAACCTGTATTTATCCCAAAAAATGACGTTTTGCCATTCGTGCGCCCAGGTTCGTCGTTGAGTACACCATGGCGCTCCTGTCTGTGATGCAGCGACAAGGGTAACAGCAGCCAAGGTCTCCGAGCTGATAGTCCATGCTGCTGCAAACGTCGTCGAACTGTTCGTGAAAATGTTTGTTGTCTTGCAAACGTCCTCATCTGTTGACTCAGGACCGAGACGTGGTTGGACGATCCGTTACAGCCACGTGGATAAGATGCCTTTCATCTCCACTGCTAGTGATACGTGGCCGTTGGGATCCAGCACTGCGTTCCGTATTACCCACCTGAGCCCACCGATTCCATATTCTGCTAACAGACATTGGATCTCGACCAATGCGAGCAGCAATACGATGAACCGCAATCGCGATAGGCTACAATCCGACCCTCATCAAAGTCGGAAACGTGATGGTACGCATTTCTCCCCCTTACACGAGGCATCACAACAACGTTTCACCAGGCAACGCCGGTCAATTGCTGTTTGTGTATGAGCAATCGGTTGGAAACTTTCCTCATGTCAGCACGTTGTAGGAGTCGCCACCGACGCCAACCTTATGTGAATGCTCTGAAAAGCTAATCGTTTGCATATCACAGCATCTTCTGCCTGTCGGTTAAATTTCGCGCCTGTAGCACGCCATCTTCGTGGTGTAGCAATTTTAATGGCCAGTAGTGTAGCTACCCTTTCGCAGAATTCTCCCAATGAAATGAAGTCGGGCGTTCTCATTCCCTACTATCAACCTCTCGTGCTCATTCTGTTTAATACCGCTTTGCAACGTTGCGCCTAGATATTTAAGCGATTTAACTGTTTCAAGCAGAACATTACTACTTAGGTTATTTTCATATTGAGTCGCTGTAATTTCAAAATTCCATCTTAAAGTACTCAGCTATATGTTGCTCAGCTTAACCAGTTGTTGTTTTTGTATGAAGCTACGAGTTATTTTCACACTGATGTTCAGTTACATAGCCTATACCTGCCAACTACGAGGTTACACGATTTATTGCAAGTGTGTGCTGCTGCGTTTATTCCTTTGTCTTCCCAAAGTAAAACTGCGTTACTAAATTGATTATAGGGTGATAAATTCATTAATAATAAGGTGTAGTTTCCCTGGGTCAGTGCCCAAAGATACTACTAGGTATAGTAGTTCCGTTACCACTGTTTACTCACATTTCATTGAGAGAATTGTGTAAACCTCATTCTAGAGTTTTTGGTGGACTTCTCGTGAGAACGAATTAAGGATAACTGGGGGATCGGCTGAGTGGAGAGGGAGCTTAATTGGCCCGAGCGCTGGGTCGGACGTGGCAGGCGGCGGTGCGTTGTCTTAGGCCGGCGCCGCCTGTTGGTTTTGTTGTCCAAACCTGGTTCTTTGGGGCTGCTGGCCTTGGACGCGGGTCTCACGCCGCTCTCCCCCAGCTCTGCTCTCGTTTTTCTCTCAGACACCCACGGGAGATAGGTGGGCAGCGGCAGCGACCGCAGTGATTAGGACGGCAGCAGAGGCAGCGGCGGCGGCGGCGGCAGCGACCACGGCGCGTGCCCGCTCGTCTCCCAGGCCGTGCCCCCTCACTTTAAACCCAATCGCAGTCTTAGTTTGTACTGTAGTTCTGGCCCCTCTGGGCACTCTATTCTCCCGAAGTATGTAGTCCTCAGAACAAACTTAACATCTTACAGTTGGTGCAACGGAGGGACGAGGACGTTTCATGAGACTTTTACTCTCGCTAATCAAAACAGGGCATCACGTCAATATCTTCTGCGTATTCCACTTGAGTAATAGACCGAGACTATCATTCTACACATAGCTGCCTAGAAAATTTTACAGAGCCGGGTAAGTCGAAATTGGTGGCAAATATGAAACTTCGACAAGGTCCCACGTTCGAGTCCCTGTCGGCAAGGAGGATCTACCAGGAAGTTTTGGATGGAGATGAATTGGGAGACAGTGCAAAAGATCAGTCGAAACAAGTCACCTGGAACAGAGGCCGTTCCGTCAGAGACATTGATTTCCTTCGGAGACCTCGGAGAAAACTGCATCCGCGTCAGACTTACTTCTACATCTGCATCTACATCACTACTCTGCATTTCACACTTACGTTCAGACCATCACTCCACTGTTTCACTCTCTAACAGCGCGAGAGAAAAATGAACACTTAAATCATTCTGTACGAGTTCTGATTTCTTTCATTTTATTACGATGATCATATGGGTTGGAGACAATAAAATATTTTCACATTCAAAAGAGGAAGCCTATGACTGAAATTTCGTGAAAAGACCTCACCGCGACACAAAACGTCTTTGTTTTAATGAAAGCCAACCCAACCCACTTATCATACCCATGCCGTTTTCTCCTCTATTTCGCGATAATACAAAACGAGCTACCTTCGTAGTACTTTTTTAATAGCCTCCGTCGATCCTACCTCATAAGGATACCATGCCACACAGCGATACTCTGCCGGCCGAAGGGTTCTAGATGCTACAGTCTGGAACCGCGCGACCGCTACGGTCGTAGGTTCGAATTCGGCCTTGGGCATGGATGTGTGTGATGTCCTTAGGTTAGTTAGGTTTAAGTAGTTCTAGGTTCTAGGGGACTGATGACCTCCGATGTTGAGTCCCATACTGCTCTGAGCCATTTGTACCATTTTATAGTATTTCGAAGGAAACTATGCACAATAAATAAAAGGTGAGCGTGGAAAAATTATGTGGACAAAGTTCCGGTATTTTACGAACAGACCTCACAGGCAAACTAAACTGCCTGAAGCTATAATTGAAACACATTAAATATGCAGTTAAGTCAATTGTGGCTGTATTCACACGTGGGAATGAACTAACGTTATATACATCCTGAGCAACATCATAGAACCACACTAAATAAAGGAATATGCCCATGGAATAAATATACCACTTAAAGTGAGATTACCTGAGTGAAAATCGCTTGCGATCCGGCGATGCGAAATGCCTATTTCTGAAACAGATTTCGGATCACAAGTGCTAGAGAATAAGTGCTGAGTTGAACAAAGAGTGACATCAACATACAAAATTACTGCCCGGTAATTCCATAAGGAACAACACTTTTAAAACAAAACTAAAGCACCAATATACACTGAGGCGCCAAAGAAACTTGTTTTGACATGCGTATTCAAATACAGAGAGATGTGAACAGGCAGAATACGGTGATGCGGTCGGAAACACGTATGTAAGACAACAAGTGTCTGGCGCAGTTGTTAAATCGGTTACTGCTACTACAATTGCAGGTTATCAAGAGCTTCGACGTGATGTTATAGTCGGTGCACGAGCTATACGACACAGCTTCTCAGAGGTAGCGATAAAGTGGCGACTTTCCCTTACGATCATTTCACGAGTGTACCGTGAATATCAGGAAACCGGTAAAACATCAAATCTCCGACATCGCTGCCGCCGCATCATGCAAGAACGGGACCAACGACGACTGAAGAGAATCTTTCAATGTGACAGAAGAGCACCCTTCCGCAAATTGCTGCAGATTTCAATGCTGGGCCACCAAAAACTTTCGGCAAGAAAACTATTCAACGAAACACCATCGAAATGGGCTTTTGGAGCCGAAGGCCCACTCGTGTACCGTTGATCACCGTACGACACAAAGTTTTACATCCCGTCTAAGCCCGTCAACACCGACACTGAGCCGGCCGGAGGGGCCGTGCGGTTCTAAGCGCTGCAGTCTGGAGCCGACCGACCGCTACGGTCGTAGGTTCGAATCCTGCCTCGGGCATGGATGTGTGTGATGTCCTTAGGTTAGTTAGGTTTAATTAGTTCTAAGTTCTAGGCGACTGATGACCTCAGAAGTTAAGTCGCGTAGTGCTCAGAGCCATTTGAACCATTTTTGAACCGACATTGAACTGTTGATGATTGGAGACATGTTGCCTGGTCGGACGAGTCTCGTTTCAAATTGTATCAAGCGGATGAACGTGTACGAGTGTTGAAACAACCTCATGAATCCATGAACTCTGCATGTCAGCAGGAGACTGTTCAAGCTGATGGAGGCTCTGTAATGGTGTGAGGCATAAGCAGTTGGAGTGATATGTGACTCCTGATACGTCTAGATACGACTCTGACAGGTGGCACGTGCTAAGCATTCGGTCTGTTCGTCTGAACCCATTAGTGTCCATTGTGCATTCCGAAGGACTTGGCCAATTCCAGCAGGACAATGCGACACCCCGAACGTCCAGAATTGCTACCAAGTGGCTCCAAGGACACTCTTCTGAGTTTAAACACTTCGGCTGCCTATCAAACTCCCCAGACATGAACACTACTGTGCATATCTGGGTGCCTTGCAACGTACAGTTCAGAAAAGATGTCAACCCCGACCCCCTCGTACTATTACGGATTTATGGACAGCCCTGCAGGATTCGAGGTGTCAGTTCCCTCCATCACTACTTCAGACCCAGTCGAGTCCATGCCACGTCATGCTTGCTCACGGGGCCCTACACGATATTAGGCAGGTGTATTCGTTTCTGTGACTCTTCAGTGTATATTCTCACCATATTATATCTGAGTATGCTACTCAAAGTCTTTCCTGATTGTTTTAGAATATGACGCGCTCCAAATCAGTTCGCCTGCCCCAGCGAACGAAAGTCCACCAGTTGCAGAAAGACATAAAGAGCCTTGTGTGATCAGAATCGTGTGACCGGAATACCACTCAAAAATATCGCCTCTCATTTGATTGGCTCCACAGGGTTCAATTACCTTTGCATCTCAGAAGAGATACATTGGTTGTGGAGAGAGATATATGAATCAGTTATCGGGAAGTTGTACGAAAAGTCGTCTTCCCAGAAACGCCAGCAGGTATAGATGCGCGTGTTAAGAACATTGTGGCAACTCTGAAACATTACTTGAACGTTAGTTCCTATAGTTTTTTTTGTATGCTGCTTGGTATTTACCTTTTCTCCCCAACGATGTGTGACAATGCCGGAGAGGCTGCGGCAACTATTCTTTCTTCTAGTTGAAGTCCCCTCCGAAGAATTGAATTTTAAAATGTAAGTGCTCTTCGCATCTGGAGGAGGAAATCAGATAGGGACTCGGTAGTTGAAGGAAAAACTTGCGACTCCCACATATTAGAGCTTTCACTTAACACAATACTGAGACAACTCGATTACATACGTCTTTCTCGCACCAGCTCAGAAGACCGACAGGAACCGATATTGGTGAAAAAAGGTAAATGAGTTAGATAGAATAATTGCTGTTTTTCTTCTTGAGCTTTCTGTCAGCGTAGATATAATCATACATCCCTAAGATATCTTTGCCGTACGGAGATGGCGCAAACATTTATTTATATGTTTAGGCCATTTAAAGAACTTACAGATAGACCAGCGCATATTCACACTAACAGAGAAACATAGCGCCAGCGCTTTGCAGATGACATGCTGATCAACAGCCTGCCTAAACAAGTGACAGACTACATTTATATTGTAAATTAGGGAGTAATGAAAAGGTGAGTGTAATTAAGTATCCGCCTTACAAGGTGTAGCCTTGACCACAGAAGAGGGCTCAATCCCTCAAAGGTTTCATTTTAATTGAACGCGGCATTTTTATGACGGTCACTTACCATTGTCATTACCAATTCAGTAACATCATTATGTTACCATCATCTCTCGTTCACCTCGTGTACATACATAAAATTAATATTCGAATCTATGCACTTAAAAATAAATAATAATTTTTTGGTATTAATTTTTGGCGTAGTTCACTTCTTATGTTGGTTTTTACATGATTCTTAACTACGAACTTAAGGTTTGGAACGTAACTTCATCAAGAGACCACTCGCTGCTCCCAATGAAAGTGCAAATAAGACTAAGACGTTGTGGTTCAAACACTAGACTTCTGATTACCTCTTCATCACGTGCTTATTAATAGCACGGAGCATTTCTCTTCTGTAGAGACAGTAATTTTCAGTTAATGAAGGAACTTCATGTAGAATTTTTTCCCAGTTTTCTCTTTCTGTATCCAAATTTTTCCAGTTACTTGTAATTTCGGACTCTATTTTAAAAACGTCATATATTAAATACCAAGAATTCCTTTGAAATAGTTCCTTATTGACAAACGGCTTCTATCTTCAAATCATCTTCAGGTATCCTATATACGTAAGAATAAAACATATGAGGAGCATTCTACTTTTAACTGCCAATACAACGTTATGCTCACGAAAACTTTCAGGTCACAATGCCACGTACCCTCCTAAAGTTATGGAGAACAGCTTAGTGGGTACGTTGACCAAGAAGCGTTTTACTGACACCTATGTATTACAAGTATCTTATGTGGTCTCTCCTTTTTAAGAAAGAATAAGGAATTATTTTCATCAGTTCCTGGCGGTTGCAATATGTTTCCGAGATGTAGGGCACCACTTGCTCAAAATATACACTGTCTGACAATAAAGAATGAAGCATCAAGAGGTTGTGGTCGAATGTCAATGCAACTTCGTACATGTACACACCATCAGCATGTGTGTAAATGACTAAAGTTGCAATTCATTGTGACGTGTAGAACGGGCACCAGAGTGCATTAATGTTGATCATGATCATGTTGTCGCACTCCCCATGTGGTACACAATGGGCGTGAATAGCGTAGGATGTTGTGTGATCACTACGAAGGACACGAAAATGCCACGTACACGTATGAGATAGCGTTATCAGCACCTGACAAGAGTCTGAAAGTGATCTTATTGTTACTCTCCATTTGGACAGCTCATCGAATCATGCAATATCCAGATTTCCGGCCTGATGTCGGACGTTGTGAGAACGTGAATGCAAGCATACCAGTAGTCAGGCCACCACAGCAAGGGAGGATCGACATATTTTAACCCAAGGACATCGTTACCTCTTCATAAGTGCACCTGCTATCCGCGGACAAGTAATGCACTCCCTGCAGTATTGTGTCAGCCCATAGCAGTGGTCGGAGGCTAGCGACAGCGGGATAAGGGATTGCCGTCGCATTAGTAGGCTGTTGTTAACACTACAACACAAATTGCTGCTTTTAGAGTGGTCCCATGACTGGGAAGCATGAACTTTTGATGACTGACACCGTATTGCGTTCAGTGATTAATCATAGGGCTGTACTTTCCAGCCTCCCTCCTGATGCCATCGTGTAGGAAGCCTTCACGTTTGAGTTCTGGTCACGGCTGTTGGCAACTGAGGGAACGCTGAAGATGCAGAGGCACGTCACTTGACTTCTTGCGTTCTCTTGACTTACCTATCATGCGATCGTATCGAGATGCCATTTTTAGCAGAACAATGACCGTCAACACATGGCGTGAGTCTCTATGAAAAGTATACGTGATGTTGAGATACTCAAATGGCCAACATGATCCCCAGATATTCCCCTGGTAGAGTATGTGAGAGATCATCTCGGACGTCAACTCTGTCGCATTGCCAGTTTCCCGGATAGCAAGAATCAGTTGCAACAGTTGTGGCTCCGCTTCTTCAGAAATCAGTGCTTGCATCCAGGCTCAATAGGATGCAACGTCATACTGATAAGTAGACTCACACTAACAAATTCTTTCTATATTTGATTGGATCTTTTTTTTTTTTTTCTTTTTGAGTCGTCAGTTCTGTAGCTGATTTGATGCAGCCCGCCACGACTACCTCTTGATCTCAGCATAGCACTTGCAACCTATGTCCTCAATTATTTTCTAGACGTACTCAAATCTCTGTCTTCCTTTACAGGTTTTACCCTCTGCAGCTTCCTCTACTAGCATGGAAGTTATTAAGTGATGTCTTAACAGTAGTTCGACCATCCTGTTCCTTCTTCTTCTCAGTGTTTCCCATACAGTCATTTCCTCGCTGATTCTCCAGAGAACCTCTTCATTCCGTATCTTACCAGTCTATTTAGTTTTCAACGTTCTTCTGTAGGACCACATCTCAAATGCTTCGATTCTCTTCTGTTTTCCCTATAGTCAATGTTTCACTAATAAATAATCTTGTACTGCTAACGTACATTCTCCGACATTTCTTCCGCAAATTAATATCTGTATTCGATACTAGCAGATTTCTCTTGGCCAGGAATCCCCTTTTGCCAGTTATAGTTTGCTTTTCATGTCCTCGTTGCGCCGTCCATCATGGGTTATTTTTAGAATGAAATTTTCACTCTACAGTGGAGTGTGCGCTTATATGAAACTTCCTGGCAGATTAAAACTGTGTGTCGGACCGAGACTCGACCTCCGGACCTTTGCCTTTCGCGGGTAAGTGCTCTACCAACTCAGCTACCCAAGCACGGCTCCCGCCCCGTCCTCACAGCTTTCATTCCAGCAGTACCTCGTCTCCTACCTTCCAAACTTCACAGAAGCTCTCCTGCGAACCTTCATTCTAGAAACATCCCCTAGGCTGAGGCTAAGCCATGTCTCCGGAATATCTTTTCTTCCAGGAGTGCTAGTTCTGCAGGTTCGCAGGAAATCTTCTGTGAAGTTCGGAAGGTAGGAGAGGAGGTACTGGCGGAATTAAAGCTTTGAGGACGTAGCGTAAGTCGTGCTTGGGTAGCTCAGTTGGTAGTCTGCGTTCGGCAGGGAAGCAGTGCGCACCGCGCTCGGCCGTCCACGCCGCTGCGCGTGCGGAGTGTTTTGTTTACTTCCTTGTCACAGCGCTTCTCAGTCGAACAAGCTGTAATGGCCAACTATTACAGGAAGAACACTCTTAAGTTCACCTTCTCAAACGAATACGCACGACCCAAAGCACTGGCCGTCGAACGCTTCCTACGCGAAGACGTGAAGATCCCGCGTGACGAACTCATCGGCATACACCTATCGATCATTAGCAGCGTCGTTTATGTTAAGATGACTTCCGACGCTGCCAGCAACGAGATCATTCAAAGGACGTGATATGGACTAAAATTTCGGCACTCCGACGGAAACGTCAGGCCTGTGGATGTCGACCATGCAGGACTTGGCCTTCGGACGACCCGTGTATTCGAACTGCCTTTCGAGGTGACTGAAGATGAAGTCATCGCAGCGCTAAGCCCGTTCGGAAAAGTCCAGAGCCACGTAGCCGAGACATGGGCACAGTTTACGACGTATCCGGTGCTTAATGGTGTGAGACAAGTCCGAATCGATCTCAAACGGCCGTTCCATCGTACATTTCTATCGGCGGCTGCCGTGCGGTGGTCGTTTACGACGGACAACCTCGAACATGTTCCGGTTGTGGCAATGAAGGCCACGTCCGTAATGAATGCCTGCAACGCCGCATCACGCAACTAAGGCCCGACGATACGAACACCGACAGAACCACGACCACCCTTCCAGTCATCTATGCGGCGACACTGCACGTCCAGCCCTCACAAGGCGCCGTTCATGAGCGTCTCTCTGGTCCGATACACCCGGAGGCGTCCCAGCACCTTGACACCGGCGATGCCGCCCTTGAACATGTCCAACAGCCGGACACACCCACGCTAGAAGATCACAAGGATACCAATGAGAGTGTTCTGGAGAATGACGATCGCATCATAGCACCCGCGGCTTCTGTACCGGAACGACGTAAATCTCTTCCTTCCTCAGACACCGAAACTCATTGCCGAAAGCAGAAGTCGCCCAAACGACGAAAAAAACGCCGCAAGACATCAGACTCGACCATTGAGCCCCCTCCGCAGGACGAAGAGATGCCACATCACTCCGACGGAGAACACGATAACACTTTCTCCTCTGCCACGGAGATGCGTCATCCACAAGACGGTGAACCGTCCAACAGAGATCGTGCGCAAGCCCCGCGCCCAGAAGCCATGCAACATAGCACGCCTGTTGTCACCGACGCCATTGAGCCGACTCGGCCAGCGCTGCCACCTCTCGCCGATGTCAAGCCTGTCGGACACCTTTCATGGGCGGATGACACGGATTTCCCACCTCCATCTGATGCGGAAATGGGATCTGTTTCTCCGTTAGACCAAAACTAAAATGGGGGAAGTTTCTACGGCGAATCCTGCGACTTCTATGGACTTCCAGCATCCACCACAACATTCTTCACCAGCTACGACCCTATCAGCAGCACGGATCTCCCATCAGGCGTACCGAATAGCTACTATCAATACTAATCATATCGGCTCCCACGTTAAACTTCACCTGCTCGGTGACACGCTAAGAGCAGCGGACATCGACATCGCTCTGTTACAAGGACTGAGGACAGCGACTTGGACTGGGTGTTATGGATATGGGACGTACGCCGCCCCTGCAGCTATGGAACACACAGGCGCAGCCATCCTCCTCCGAGAAGGAATTGCAGTTTCCGATGTCGCGTACCTCCCAACAGCGCGAGGGGTGGCCATAACAGTTGAAGGACTCAAAATCATAAATCTCTACGCCCCATCGGGCACTGATAAACGGAGGGATCGCTCCCAGTTCTACGCAGAAGATATCACGCATTTATTCCTCGGTCGATACGATCATCTCATCGTAGGTGGAGATTTCAACTGTGTTCTCGAGCGCACAGACCAATACCCCCATTTCACCACATGTCCCGAACTTCGCTTCCTCGTCCGCCGCCTTCGTCTCCTCGACACTTGGCGAGTGGTACACGGCGACCGCCCGGGGTATACACACATCACGAGCCACTCTGCCAGCCGACTTGATAGAATATACATCTCTAACGCTCTAAAATCAGTTCTCCTCGACGCGGAACGTTGGCCGTCTGCCTTTTCGGATCATGACATCTACATCTGTGCCATGAACCTACGTCGACAATCTATATGGCGCAGTGCAGGACCTTGGAAACTCAATGTCGCGCTACTGCGGGACCCTGAATGTCGACAACAGGTCACCGACACGTGGCACACCTGTGTTCAACGCATTATGCGTTACGAGACCACACTGCAGTGGTGGTTGCTGTGCGCCAAACCGTCCATCCGACGCACATTGACACACTATGGCAGAGTCAAAGCCAGGTGGAATCACCATACAACTGATTTCTACTATAGCGCTCTACGTGAACTCATGGATCATCCTCCATCCCCGGATCGCCTCAAAGAAGCTCAACGCATCAAGGCAAAAATTTTATCCTTGACCAGATGCCGTCTAGAGGGAGCCATTGTACGAGCCCGCAGCCAAGACAGGATTGATGGTGGAGAACCTTCTATGCATCATATTGTTCAAAATGTTCGACAAGCTTTAATGACAACTTTAGACCTACCTGATGGACGACGGCTGACTTCGCAAGCTACCATTGCGGATGCATTCACAACGCACTATGGACTTTTCTATCAATAAGTACCTGCTGGTGTAGAGGTCATTGCTGAGGTTGCCCAGGAGGCACTTGGTACTCTAAACGCAGCAGCTGCAACCCTCCTGACTGCTGAAGTGAGCACCGACGACGTCCAAGGCGCTGTGGCCAAGGGGTCTCTGAATCGATCTCCCGGCCCGGATGGTTTACCTCTCGAATTTTACAGAACCATCCAAGATTTGATGATGCCACGATGGAGGGACATGTACTGGGAACTTTTGTCCGGCGCGGCGAACCCGCCACCAATGTTCATGGAAGGCTTACTTGTACCAGTCCCGAAACCCGCAGGAGGAACACGACTCGACAGTTATCGGCCGATCACGTTACTCAATTCGGACTTCAAGATTTTCACACGCCTTCTGGCAGTGCGACTCAAACATGTCTTACGGGACATTGTTTCCCACGAACAAACATCCTTAAGCGGCAATCGTAATATACAGACGACCCTCAGTGAATATCGAGATGTGATCGCTGTGGCAACACACTCGCGACTGCCAGGCGCTTTAATCTCCATCGACTTCAAACAAGCGTTTGACTGCGTCAATCATGCATTCCTCAACGCAGTGATGGACCGAATGGCAATCCCCCCGACGTTCACGCGAGTGATTATGCGGCTCCTTCGTGGCGCAACGTCCAGACTTCTCGTCAACGGCAACTTACAGAACCTATACGGATTGACCGCTCAGTACGGCAGGGTTGCCCTTTGTCGACGGTACTTTATGCCATTGCGATGGAACCACTCATTTGCGGATTACGGCGACGTTTGACAGGTATTCCACTCCGGGATCATATGTTCCGCTGCCGAGCTTACGCGGACGACTTGACCCTCGTCGTACGTTCAGCAGCTGAAGTACAAGCCGCGATGCAGTGGATTAACCGTTACAGTGCCGGGGCAGGGAGCGCTATGAACGTGGCAAAATCATGCGCCGTGAAGATCGGCCGTGGCCTTCCCGCAGACAGCGTAGTTCCATTTCAACTGGTGGACACCATTCGTTGTCTCGGATTGGTGTACACGCGAGACATTCGCCGCACCTCGGCGATCAATTTTCGGGCGCTGCTGCAACGCATCCGGGCCAACATACACAATCACATACTACGCCCGTTGAATATGTTCCAGAGAGTCACCTTCGTCAATACCCATCTGGCAGCTCGGATACCCCATACAGCGCAGATTCTGCCCATCACTGCGACAATGGAGGCCAGGTTACAGGCGGCATTCGGCTATTTCATTTGTTCTGGACACATCTTCAAAGTCCAGTATGAAGCTCTCACCTTACCGAAGCGGGACGGTGGCCTCGATCTGGTTAATGTGAGAGCCAGGACTACGGCACTTTACAGCAATACTATGCTCCGGTTATGGAAAAGCCAAAATGCTAGTTTTACTGGAATGTTGACCACCGAGCTCGCGCCTGTTTCGAGACGCCCACCGACGTCTTTGGCACACATCCCACCTCCGATGCCACATATCGGCCGTTTCTTTTTGGAGTACAGCTACATATGCACCGAGCTCCCCATGACCAGGAAGACGACCACCCGCGACATCTACCGCCTTCTCCGAAAGTCTCCACCCCGCAACCCCGTCGAAACACGTCACCCCCAGGTTTCATGGTCTACAGTTTGGAAAACGATCCACCAACCATATCACACCACTGACACCACCTCTATGTGGTACCTTCTCGTCAACGGCAAGTATACTACAAGACAGAAACTGCATCGCATCGCACTGGTGGACTCACCCCTGTGCCTCATGTGCAAAGTCGAAGATACAGATTTACATCGTTTTGAGTGTGGGCCAGCAGCAGCTGTCTGGACCCTCGTACAGAAGATTGTGGCTTTCTACCTCCGAGTACCACCACATCACGTTTCTCCCACTATGATGATATATCCCGATACGACCTACTTTCCATCGGCTAAGTGGCACGCCATCACATGGATCAGTGGCATGGCTGTCAACTACCTCTTCCGGGACGATATCGTCGATCCGGCGGACTTGTGGACACGCCTCCAAGTACATCACCACACCCTTCGCTGGCATCGACACTATCGGGCCACTTTCGCGAACTATTTACTGAGCATATTCACCAACCCGCCTCAAAGCTGGAATCTCAACGAACCGTGCCAGCCAAGGCTGGACGATCGCACGTTCCCCTTCAATGGTCAATGATAGAATGCATTTTGTTCTGATGGCGCGCCAGAGTGGAGAATGGCGCGGAAAGTATTCCTATTTTATTTCAGTTCTCATTTCTCCTCCTCTTCTAAATTTTTTTTTCTCCTTACACATGTTTATCCTTTTCACACATAGCTCTCTATCTGCAGCCTATTTGTTTTCTTTCTCTTGTGCTCCAAAAAAAAAAAATGATGATGGTGAGACTGTACACTCTTTTATGTTAACAAAAAACATACAAATACAAAAGAAGGCCGTTGCGGAAATATAGCTACCTTTTATGTTTTACGTTTTCAAAGGATATTGTGTAATTTATGAAGAACGTCGTCTTTTATTTTCATACCCAAGAGGTTTTTTATTTGTTTTCTTAAAAAAAACAAAAAAAAGTTGGTAGAGCACTTGCCCGCGAAAGGCAAAGGTCTATCTTTAATATTTAAAAAAAAATTTAAAAAAATAAAAAAAAATAAAAAAAGTTGGTAGAGCACTTGCCCGCGAAAGGCAAAGGTCCCGAGTTCGAGTCTCGGTCAGACACAGAGTTTTAATCTGCCAGGAAGTTTCATGGGTTATGTTACTGCCCCGGTAGCAGAATTCCTTAACTTCGTCTACTTCGTGATCACTAATCCTGATGTTAAGTTTCTCACTGTTCTCCTTTCTACTACTTCTCGCTGATTTCATCTTTCTTCGATTTACTCTTAATCCATATTTTCTACTCATTAGACTATTAATTCCACTCAAGGATCGTGTAAATTATTTTCCTTTTCACAGAGGACAGCAATGTCGTCACGAGTATTGGCAGTCTTATCATTTTACCTTGCATTTTAATTCCGCTCTTGAACCTTTCTTTTGTTTCCGACATTGGTTCTTCGATGTATATGCCAGTTTGTTATCACTGCAACAATATTACATACCCTCCCAATCTAACTGTCATTTGGTTTCCTCCTCCCCCTCTGTGAGCTTCACTTTTTCTTGACGGGTGGTGCATTATGGACAGTTGTCTGAAACTCAGTGGCGGGCGGACGCCTTGCACAGTAGCATACGTAATAGCAAGTGTGTACGTGAGGTCTAGGCTGGCCCGCAGTAATAAATCTTCCGAAACGGGCGGCTGAAAGCCTTCTGTAGAGTCCCTTAGGTGCTAATGTGGTACGACATTCCTTATTGTGAAGGACGATGTAACTCTTGGTGCAGTGAGCAGAACACAGCAAGGGCAGGTGAGGGGCGGCGGCCCGGCGCTGCGCCGCACGGGAGCCGCGGGCCGCCTCGTTACCCAGCATTCAGCGCGCTTGCGTCTGCGCCGCTGATTGTCGCATTGTCAGTCCTGCTGGCGGCTGGCGGCTAGCGGCTAGTTAGTTACCCAGGGTTTGTCTTGCGCCGGCCGACGAGTAATGTGGGCGGACCGCGGCCAGCCGTCTCACTGTTTGTGCATACGCCGACGGCACCCGCGCCGGCGGGCCCGCACTGGCGCCCTGACTACGTCACTCGAAGCACGTACATTCTCAGTAACAAGGTGAATGGAGTCAGTGCTATTGGCCACTAGCGAAACCTCTTATGGGTGTGCTGTGAATGAGAATGTCCGAATCCCATTTGTATCAGGAGTGATCGGACATTTACCTTCCGATGGGCGAAACTGTTGGTCAGTCAGGCAAAACCGCAGTCAACACAGACGCAAACATCCCACCGATTCGCCAGATTGAACATACACGTTTGGTAAAACTTCATGTCCTGTTGCGACTCCTACCGATCGGATGCTATGTTGTACATGGTGTTCGGAAAATCCGGTTACAAGCTTTTAGGACTTGTAGAGGGGAGTGAGTAGATAATACACTGATCAGCCAGAACATTAAGACCACCGACCTGCTATTGATATAAACCCGTCCAGGCGAACCAGCCTCACCTTGCGAGGAAACACTGCTAGGCTGACAAATGCACGGTGGGTGTGGTATCAGCGAGCGTGCTGTCCGTGTGGAGAATGGGGAAGGTTTCACCGAGAGCAAATTGTAATGGCCGGAGCTTCGGCACGAGCATTTCGAAAACTGCACGGCTTTTCGAGTGTTCCAGGAGTTCTGTGATGAGCGTCTTCAACAAGCGACGAAACCCAATGGAAACCACATCCAGGCGTCGTTGGATTGAGCAACCACCTCTCATTACAGATGTCGCACGTCTTAAGCTGGGGAGACATAAAACAGGAGAGGCGGCGAACTGGGGAGGAACTAAGGAGAGACTTCAATGCTGGGCAGAGTACAAGTATGTCTGAACACACAGTGCACCAAAGACTAGTAACGATGGACCCCCGCAGCCAACGACCCACGCATGTGCCAATGGTAGCACCACAACATTGGAAACTTCGACTGAAATGGGCACGTGACCATCGGTACCGGACGTTGACGCAGTTCCAAAGCGTTGAATGGTCAGATAAATTTCGCTACCTTGTTTAATCCTGCCTATGGGGAGGGCGCGAATCCGTCAGCTTCCACGGGTAGAGTTCCTTCACACCTGTACCGTGGGACGGAGACAAGCTGGCGACGGCTCCATTATGCTCTGGGGAACATTCACGTTGGCATCCATGGGTCCAGTGGAATTCGTACAAGGCACCATGACGGCCAAGGAGTATCGTACACTGGTTGCAAACCACGCACACCCGTTCATGACAATCATGTTTCCTGACGGCAGTGGCATTTTACAACAACATAATGCGCCATATCACAATGCCAGGAGTGTGATGGTGTGGTGTGAGCAACACAGTGGCAAGTTCAAATTGATGCGCTGGCCCCCCATTTCACCGTATCTGAACCCGATCGAATACATCTGAGATGTAATTTAACTTGGCGTCAGTGCTCGTCACCCTCCTGCCAGGAATTCAAGGGAATTAAATGACTTGTGTGTGCAGATGTGGTGTCAAAGCCCTCCAGCGACCTATCAAGGCGTCATTGCTGTAATGCCCCGATGCGTCGTCGCTGCTATCCGTGCCAAAGGTGGATATACCGGCTATTAGGTACGTGGTCATAATGTTCTGGCTGACCAGTATATTTTGAAATGAAATCCATCTCTGGAAATGTGCAGTTTTTGTGCTACAATCATTTCAAAAGATGTTTCACAAGTAATTAATTAGGCATGACCCAGTACATCGCTTGTTTCACAGTTTCACTAATTAACTGCCAAAGAAGTTTCTCGTATACTTGTTGTCAGGTTCTCTTCAACGTCATGGAGCACGGCCTCTTCCAATTCAGGGGTGCGGCGTCCCGTTGGAGCACCACATTCGAGCCTGCTCACGGTGAAGGTACCCCTTTCGCGAAGGTGTCGCGTAACTAGTGGAATGGATACGTGATGGAGTCGGGCTTTTCGCAGAACAATCTTGATATAGGCGATGGGCAGCTCTTCATTACTGTGTGGTTCGCCATTCAGAAGGAATGGTCAGAGAGGTAGGATGACTAATGACATTAGCCTATCCGACCTCACCACCCCCCACCATGACTGCCCTGTTGCATACCTGCTCAGGGAACATGTTTTCCAACGGCTGTCGCACGGGAATGGTACGTTTCCGGACAAGAGTTTCCGTTCCAGATATTATGTATCCACTCACCTCTACAAGTCCTATTAGTCTGTAATGGGAATTTCCGAACATCCTGTATATTTCACACAGAAGTAAAATGGAATCGTGATTGTCGATTACAGAGATGATGATCTTCTTTTCAGCAATGAATACGAAATTAAATTAAGGACTTTCTGGCACCCCGGTAGCCGTGCAGTCTAACGCACTTCTTTCCGGGCGGGAAGGCGTGCCGGTCGCCGGCACAAATTCGCTCGGCAGATTCGAGTCGAGACCCGGTGAGCCAGCCAGTTTGTGAATGGTTTTTAAGGCGGTTTTCCATCTGCCTCGGCGAATGCGTGCTGGTTATCCTTATTCCGCCTTATTTACACTAGGTCGGCGATTGCTGCGCAAACACTTTCTTCACGTACGCGTACACCATAATTACTCTAACACGCAAGCATTGGGGTTACACTCGTCTGGTGTGAGACATTCCCGGGAGGGCCCACTGGGAGCTGAACCGCACAATAACCCTGGGTTCATTGTGGGGCGGCGGTGGGGTGAGTGGACTGCTGTAGCCTGTTGTTGGGTTGTGTACCACTCAGGGCTATGGCGGGGACGAAGCCTCTCCGTCGTTTCTAGGTCCCCGGTTCCATACAATACAATGCCCTTTTAATATAACGCATTTAGTAGTATAAAATGCCATTAAAACACATAGTAAACGTTCGTGACCGTCTCATGCTGAATAATGCATTTACATATAAGTACAATAACTGTCATTAACAATCAATTCAGAAGGTGGCAGGGGTAAAATACAGGGAGCTAAAGGCTATTTACAATTTGTACAGACACCAGATGGCAGTTATAAGAGTCGAGGGACAGGAAAGGGAAGCAGTGGTTGGGAAGGGACTGAGACAGGTTTGTAGCCTCTCCCCAATGTTTTTCAATCTGTATAGTCAGCAAGCAGTAAAGGAAACAAAAGAAAAATTCGGAGTAGGTATTAAAATCCAGGGAGAAGAAATAAAAACCTCAAGGTCCACCGATGACATTGTCATTCTGTGAGAGACAGCCAACGAATTGGAAGAGCAGTTCAACGGAGTGGACAGTGTCTTGAAAGGAGGATGTAAGACGTACATCAACAAAAGCAAAACGAGGATAATGGAAAGTGGTCGAGTTAACTCTGGTGATGCTGAGGGAATTAGATTAGGAAATGAGACACTTCAAGCAGTAAAGGAGTTTTGCTATTTGGGGAGCTACAGCCCATCTCGATAAGAGCTGCAAAATCTAACTACTGAGATACGCAAAGGTTCATTTCGTTCTCTAAAAATATTGCTATCATAATTTTTGATAACGGTTTTAAATAAATTGAAATTAATTGACTCGTCAGATCTGGATAATGAATCTGGGTTAAATGAACTCAATACCAATCTCATTTGATTTAATAACATTTAATGAAACTTAAACCACTGTTAAGCTTTCTCTGAAACCACGTAAATGTAATAACACACTTACAAAATTTGAACTTCACGCGTATAATATTCCCATATAAAAAATTCCAAGATCTAATTCTTAAATCCATTTCCCTCCGACTGATCGATAAATCATATTAAAAAATGAAAAGCAAAAATATTCCTGTTCTGGATATCTGACGATCAAAGGATGCTGCATTATCAAACAGCTGCCGCAAGTGAAACAATTTTAATCATTACCTGTAATTCATTCTTCACAAAGGGTATAATCGTACCAATGTAAAAATCAGTTCTTTTTCTCTCCACAATAAATCTTCCAACAATCCTTAATGTGCGGCTGGTCCCGGCGGAGGTTCGAGTCCTCCTTCGGGCATGGGTGTGTGTGTTTGTCCTTAGGATAATTTAGGTTAAGTAGTGTGTAAGCTTAGGGACTGGCGACCTTAGCAGTTAAGTCCCCGCTCCTCTCCTCGCGATTCAACAGATAAATCTGGCTCGTATCTTCACAGAGCCAAGATAACATCTACCTCATCTCCTTGGAGCGCAGATTCTCTGCCGAGACTGCGCGATATTGTCTAAACAATTCAAACTTCAAACCTTACAAGCGCGATTCCAGACATCCAAAACAAGAGAAAATTCCTACGAATAGTTACGCACCCCCCCCCCCCCCCCCCCCCCATGAACCATGGACCTTGCCGTTGGTGGGGAGGCTTGCGTGCCTCAGAGATACAGATGGCCGTACCGTAGGTGCAATCACAACGGAGTGGTATCTGTTGAAAGGCCGGACAAACATGTGGTTCCTGAAGAGGGGCAGCTGCGTTTTCAGTAGTTGCAGGGGCAAAAGTCTGGATGATTGACAAATCTGGCCTTGTAACACTAACGAAAACGGCCTTTCTGTGCTGGTACTGCGAACAGCTGAAAGCAAGGGGAAACTACAGCCGTAATTTTTCCCGACGGCATACAGCTTTGCTGTATGGTTAAATCATGATGGAGTCCTCTTGGGTAAAATATTCCGGAGGCAAAAAAGTCCCCCATTCGGATCTCCGGCCGGGGACTACTCAAGAGGACGTCGTTATCAGGAGAAAGAAAGCTGGCTTTCTACGGATCGGAGGATCCCTTAATCGGGCAGGTAGGTTAGAAAATTTAAAAAGGGAAATGGACAGGTTAAAGTTACGTATAGCGGGAATTAGTGAAGTTCGCTGGCAGGAGGAACAAGACTTTTGGTCAGGTGAATACAGGGTTTTAAATACAAAATCAAATAGAGGCAATGCAGGAGTAGGTCTAATAATGAATAAAAAAATAGGCGTGCGGGTAAGCTACTACAAACAGCATAGTGAACGAATTATTGTGGCCAAGATAGACACGAAGTCCACGCCTACTACAGTAGTACAAGTTTATATGCCAACTAGCTCTGCAGATGATGAAGAAATTGATGCAATGTATGATGAGATATAAGCAATTATTCGGGTAGTGAAGGGAGACGAAAATTTAATAGTCATGGGTGACTGGAATTCGACAGTAGGAAAAGGAAGAGAAGGAAAAGTAGTAGGTGAATATGGATTGGAGCTAAGAAATGAAAGAGGAAGCCGCCTGGTAAAATTTTGCACAGAGCATAACTTCATCATAGCTAACACTTGGTTCAAGAATCATAAAAGAAGGTTGTATACATGGAAGAACCCTGGAGATACTAAAAGGTTTCAGATAGATTATATAATGATAAGACAGAGATTTAGGAACCAGGTTTTAAATTGTAAGACATTTCCAGGGGCAGATGTGGACTCTGACCACAATCTATTGGTTATGAACTGTAGATTAAAATTGAAGAAACTGCAAAAAAAGTCGGAATTTAAGGAGATGGGTCCTGGATAAACTGAAAGAACCAGAGGTTGTACAGACTTTCAGGGAGAGCATAAGGGAACAATTGACAGGAATGGGGGAAAGAAATACAGTAGAAGAAGAATGGGTAGCTTTGAGCTATGAAATAGTGAAGGCAGCAGAGGATCAAGTAGGTAAAAACACGAAGGCTAGTAGAAAACCTTGGGTAACAGAAGAGATACTGATTTTAATTGATGAAAGGAGAAAATACAAAAATGCAATAAGTCAAGCAGACAAAAAGGAATACAAACGTCTCAAAAATGAGATCGACAGGAAGTGCAAAATGGTTAAGCAGGGATGGCTAGAGGACAAATGTAAGGATATAGACGCTCATCTCACTAGGGGTAAGATAGATACTGCCTACAGGAAAGTTAAAGAGACCTTTGGAGAAAAGAGAACCACTTTTATGAGTATCAAGAGCTGAGATGGAAATCCAGTTCTAAGCAAAGAAGGCAAGGCAGAAAGGTGGAAGGAGTATATAGAGGGTCTATACAAGGGTGACGTACTTGAGGACAATATTATGGAAATGGAAGAGAATATAGAAGATGAAATGGGAGATATGATACTGCGTGAAGAGTTTGACAGAGCACTGAAGGACCTGAGTCGAAACAAGGCCCCGGGAGTAGACAACATTCCGTTAGAACTACTGACGGCCTTGGGAGAGCCAGTCCTGACGATACTCTACCATCCGGTGAGCGAGATGTATGAAACCGGCGAAATACCCTCAGACTTCAAAAAGAATATAATAATTCCAATCTCAAAGAAAGCAGGTGTTGACAGATGTGAAAATCACTGAACTATCAGTTTACTGAATCATAGGTGCAAAATACTAACGCGAATATTTTACAGACGAATGGGAAAACAGCTAGGAGCCGACCTTGGGGAAGATCAGTTTGGATTCCGTAGAAATATTGGGACACGTGAGGCAATACTTACCTTACGACTTATCTTAGAAGAAAGATTAAGGAATGGCAAATCTACGTTTCTAGCATTTGTAGACTTAGAGAAAGCTTTTGACAATGTTGACAGGAATACTCTCTTTCAAATTTTAAAGGTGGTAGGGGTAAAATACAGGGAGCAAAAGGCTATTTACAATGAATTCAGAAACCAGATGGCAATTATAAGAGTCGAGGGACATGAAATGGAAGCAGTGGTTGGGAAGGGAGTGAGACAGGGTTGTAGCCTTTTCCCGATGTTATTCAATCTGTGTAGTGAACAAGCAGTAAAGGAAAAAAAGAAAAATTCAGAGTAGGTATTAAAATCCATGGAGATGAAATAAAAACTTTGAGGTTCGCCGATGACATTGTAATTCTGTCAGAGACAGCAAAGGACTTGGAAGAGCAGCTGAACGGAATGGGCAGTGTCTTGAAAGGAGGATATAAGATGAACATCAACAAAAGCAAAACGAGGATAATGGAATGTAGTCGAGTTAACTCGGATGATGCTGTGGGAATTAGATTAGGGAATGAGACACTTAAAGTAGTAACGGAGTTTTGCTATTTGGGGAGCAAAATAACTGATGATGAACGAAGTAAAGAGGATATAAAATGTAGACTGGCAATGGTAAGGAAAACGTTTCTGAAGAAGAGAAATTTGTTAACATCGAGTATAGATTTAAGTGTCAGGAAGTCGTTTCTGAAAGTATTTGTATGGAGTGCAGCCATGTATGGAAGTGAAACGTGGACGATAAATAGTCTAGACAAGAAGAGAATAGAAGCTTTCGAAATGAGGTGCTGCAGAAGAATGCTGAAGATTAGATGGGTAGATCACATAATTAACGAGGAGGTATTGAACAGAATTGGGGAGAAGAGGAGTTTGTGGCACAACTTGACAAGAAGAAGGGACCGGTTGGTAGGACATGTTCTGAGGCATCAAGGGATCACCAATTTAGCATTGGAGTGCAGCGTGGAGGGTAAAATCGTAGAGGGAGACCAAGAGATGAATACACTAAGCAGATTCAGAAGGAAGTAGGTTGCAGTAAGTACTGGGAGATGAAGCAGCTTGCACAGGTTAGAGCAGCATGGAGAGCTGCATCAACCCAGTCTCAGGACTGAAGACCACAATAACAACAACAGTTACGCATACATCTTTCAAGGACTTTTAATTGTTGTTGATTTTTGCGTGTGAAATATTATTCCGTCTCGCAGGCCAAAGCGAGGTTGGTGACATTTATACTGATGATACGTGCTTACTAGTTTGGGTAATTAATCCAGGTCCACGAACGGACATTTCCGTTTAAATGGGTAGAGCATAAGTCGCATTATTTGTCTTGCGTGCCACAAACCGCCAAGATTTTAGTTGCGACCGCCAGTGTGATAGTTTTGAACGAACGAACGAAAGAAACGTTTCCTCCTGTAGGACGAATATTGATAATGTTAGGAGCTGATGTAGATTGTATTAAGGAATTCTATGAGTATGACCCATGTTTCTTTGCTGAAGGAAATGATTCAATCGCTGGATGTTCCTGATAGTCACATTACTACTGTTCGTTTGTCGTTTTAGCAATGAGTTCTTTTCTAGAAAATATCTAATATGGAGTGATATTCCTTTTCGATCTAGAAGGTAAGCACTGGACGACATGGCATCTAAATACGCTCCCATTGCTTCGTATTGTATAAGTGGCGATCAAAAAGTTTCCGTTCAAAGGCCAAACAGTCCAGTTTCGGTATGCAAATCAGGCAAAATCACCGTGAGCGTTCGGACAATCATTCCACCTAGGCATCAGTTTGAAGATACCCGTTTGGTGAAAGACTGTGCCCTGTTGCTTGAAAAAGTCCTTAAATTCCTGTTGCACATTCTCGTACGAGAGGAATCATATGCCCTCCAAGGCCTTTTTTAAGGGACCGAAGGCTTTATAATCGCATGGGGAGAGATCAGGACAGTAGAGAGGGTGTTCCAGTGTCTCCCAGTTGTCTGTAATGAGTGAGACTGGCCTCCCAGATCACCCCCGTCTTTTGCTCGACTGTGACCAGCACGGAACTTAGGCACCGTTTCACAATGGTGGTTTTTCGATAGAGGTGCTGTCCCATACACATTGTTCATTCCCAGATTGATGTTTATTGGTGTTTGTCCTACGGAAGAAAATAATAACAGCACGATGGTCCCGTTTGGATGCATTTGGTAATAGCGTCCCCATAGTTCGCGTTTCCGTCTTTTAAAGCACGCACCTCGGGAAAACACAAATGCCACATTAATCCATTTTCAACACGTCGGTACTTACACACCTTCATCGGAGTCGCGGTAAGTTGTATATACGCTGCATCAATATCCTCAAAAGGAAACTTTTTTATCATCCCTTACATTTGATGTTGCTAAAAGCTTGCGTTATCCACCCAAAGACAAATGCGAGACTAAATGTACTTTTTTATTTCATCCATGTTCTATCTTGTAGAATTCCGTGTCTGTTATTGAGTTGAAGACTATTCATGGAGAATTTAACAAGTCACAAATACACTCCTGGAAATTGAAATAAGAACACCGTGAATTCATTGTCCCAGGAAGGGGAAACTTTATTGACACATTCCTGGGGTCAGATACATCACATGATCACACTGACAGAACCACAGGCACATAGACACAGGCAACAGAGCATGCACAATGTCGGCACTAGTACAGTGTATATCCACCTTTCGCAGCAATGCAGGCTGCTATTCTCCCATGGAGACGATCGTAGAGATGCTGGATGTAGTCCTGTGGAACGGCTTGCCATGCCATTTCCACCTGGCGCCTCAGTTGGACCAGCGTTCGTGCTGGACGTGCAGACCGCGTGAGACGACGCTTCATCCAGTCCCAAACATGCTCAATGGGGGACAGATCCGGAGATCTTGCTGGCCAGGGTAGTTGACTTACACCTTCTAGAGCACGTTGGGTGGCACGGGATACATGCGGACGTGCATTGTCCTGTTGGAACAGCAAGTTCCCTTGCCGGTCTAGGAATGGTAGAACGATGGGTTCGATGACGGTTTGGATGTACCGTGCACTATTCAGTGTCCCCTCGACGATCACCAGTGGTGTACGGCCAGTGTAGGAGATCGCTCTCCACACCATGATGCCGGGTGTTGGCCCTGTGTGCCTCGGTCGTATGCAGTCCTGATTGTGGCGCTCACCTGCACGGCGCCAAACACGCATACGACCATCATTGGCACCAAGGCAGAAGCGACTCTCATCGCTGAAGACGACACGTCTCCATTCGTCCCTCCATTCACGCCTGTCGCGACACCACTGGAGGCGGGCTGCACGATGTTGGGGCGTGAGCGGAAGACGGCCTAACGGTGTGCGGGACCGTAGCCCAGCTTCATGGAGACGGTTGTGAATGGTTCTCGCCGATACCCCAGGAGCAACAGTGTCCCTAATTTGCTGGGAAGTGGCGGTGCGGTCCCCTACGGCACTGCGTAGGATCCTACGGTCTTGGCGTGCATCCGTGCGTCGCTGCGGTCCGGTCCCAGGTCGACGGGTACGTGCACCTTCCGCCGACCACTGGCGACAACATCGATGTACTGTGGAGACCTCACGCCCCACGTGTTGAGCAATTCGGCGGTACGTCCACCCGGCCTCCCGCATGCCCACTATACGCCCTCGTTCAAAGTCCGTCACTGCACATACGGTTCACGTCCACGCTGTCGCGGCATGCTACCAGTGTTAAAGACTGCGATGGAGCTCCGTATGCCACGGCAAACTGGCTGACACTGACGGCGGCGGTGCACAAATGCTGCGCAGCTAGCGCCATTCGACGGCCAACACCGCGGTTCCTGGTGTGTCCGCTGTGCCGTGCGTGTGATCATTGCTTGTACAGCCCTCTCGCAGTGTCCGGAGCAAGTATGGTGGGTCTGACACACCGGTGTCAATGTATTCTGTTTTCCATTTCCAGGAGTGTACTTTTAAGAAGATTTATTTTAGTATCATGACCAGTTTAGAAACGAACTTTTTCCTTTATAAACAAAGACATTACTTGTAGAGGAAATGTCTCAAGTTGCAACCGTCATAAAGAATGTGTTGAAATATTCGTGTGCCACAGCTTACTGTGTAACACATTCGTGCTGTTTATACCGCGAGCATGTGCTGAAAATTAATGTCTCCGAATGTTTTATTCCATTTTCAATATTGGTTGAGATATTACACGTCATGCATACTACTCCGTCGGCTTTTCCACTTCGCTGTCGCAAGTTGCAACATTCGATTGCTACAGGGCTCCGAAGTGTAGCTTGTAACGAAGGCGAATGTAAACTGTAAAGTAACTATGTCGGTGTGTGAGAACTAGCGTGCTGAAATTGTGTTTCTAACTGCAGGAAACGTGTCCCCCGTGCAGTTTTATCGAGGAATGAAAGAAGGGTACGGCGATGACTATTAACACCAGTAATGCGCGACGTTGAGTTGTTTGTGCTCGTAATGAAGGAAACGGCGGTGCTTCCACAAGGGGAGGAAGGAGAAATGAAGTCTCTCATGTTGGATGGTTATGTGATTTTATTTCAGTGATTACAAAAGTTTCCAGTACGAGTACCCTGTTGGTGTTAGTTTGATATTGAAACACTTTGAGCTTGAACGGACGGTGGCCACTTTAGGTCAGGGATACACATTACTGGAAGCAACAGCACTATTAAATTCTGCAGTATGTGTGCACTGATTGCACACTAAACGACTTTGACAGTGTAATTGTAGAGCTCAATAAGTCAACTGACTATTTTCCGGTGAGAAAGTTCGCTGGCAAACAGTCTTCACTACATGCGATTTCTGGAACTAGTATCCTACAGAGTTAGAATTTCTGACTGGGGACTAAGTGTAACGCCGCTGAGTCGGATGTCATTTTTGCAACTGTGCAATAGTTTCCTGCATCGTTGAGTGAATACTTAATTTATATTAATTCCGTAAAAATGTGAACTAGGTACCAGGTAAAATGCTAAAATTTGATTAAACTTCTCCATTACGGATGTTTTACAACCCGTGACTATTTATTCAATGAAAACACAAAAAATTGCTACCAGTCAGTTTTTTTGAAGTGGTTATTTATTATTCCATTAACCTGTTTTCGAACCTTTTCAGGCTCATATTCAGATGGTTTTCCGGAAGTTACATATCTATTTCAAGCATAATGCTGGGTGCTGTCTGGCGACAGTATTGGCAGCTCTTTATTTATTTATTTATTCATTGTATTACTTTTGGTGGCAGTTGTATAGCACATGCTGGATACTGCCAAAGTTTTGCTATCACAGTGTATATACGTACATAATGTGTAAAAGTGTGTGATGTGGTGCCAAGTGGCCATCACAATGGAAGCATACAGATGGATACTAACAAAAAAAGAAGCCGCCCATAATCTCCCAAGTCAGCACCCAGCATTATGCTTGATATAGAGGAGTAACTTCCGGAAAACAATCTCAAGATGAGCCTGAAAAGATTCGAAAACCGGTTCATGGAATAATAAGTAAGTATTTCAAAACAAGTGACTGGTAGCAGTTTTGTGTATTTACATACTCTAAAATTAGAGTTTATTGCAACTAAAAGAGTTGATGTTCTGCAATATTTTCTGCCTTAAAGCACATCTATAGGCTACTTGCTACGTGATTCTTATGCCGACCACAACACGCCGCACTGAGCCACTGTCATTATTCACTTAAATCAGTATAAATTCAAATCCTAGTTGCTCTGCGTTAGGTAATAAGGTGTTATAGTGCTATCCAGAAAAAAAGATTGCTTACCACGCCAAGCGCCAATCCCCCACTATCGCGATTGCAAGGCTGCCAGCAAGCTTCTTGCCCCGCCCCAGCGTGAGCCGAGTTTCATTGCCGAGCGGTCACGCCTCTTTGTTCTGTAACCTTCCGAAAAAGCGGGTCCATTGAAAATCCCACCAAAGGCAAAGTGCGTCGTGACATTCGTTTTCCGAAAGCACAAAATGTTCGGGTTATGGAAACCTAGAGATAAATAAAGAAGGTTTATGGTGATGGTGCAATGTACGAGACTTCAGTGACGTGGAACGTTGTCGGCAATGGTTCTGATTCATTACAATGCGTTGCGCATTCAATACATGTGCTCGATCACAGCAAGAACTTCAGCGTCTGAAGGGGAAAATTTTTGGAGACCAACTGATTTTTAGTTATTCCTGCAACTTGTAAGTAGGCTGTTTATGTTTTCTCTATGTAAGTAGGCTGTTTATGTTTTCTCTATGTAAGTAGGCTGTTTATGTTTTCTCAGGCTGTTTATGTTTTCTCTATGTAAGTAGGCTGTTTATGTTTTCTCAGGCTGTTTATGTTTTCTCTATGTAAGTAGGCTGTTTATGTTTTCTTATTGGCAACGTTACGTAGCGCTCAATATGAAAATCACTGGCTGTGCTGTGTGCAGTCTGTGGCTAGTTTGCATTGTTGTCTGCCATTGTAGTGTTGGGCAGCGGCAGCTGGATGTGAACAGCGCGTAGCGTTGCGCAGTTGGAGGTGAGCCGCCAGCAGTGGTGGATGTGGGGAGAGAGATGGCGGAGTTTTGAAATTTGTCATGAATTGCTATATTTATATATGATGATATCAAGGTAAATACATTGTTTGTTCTCTATTAATATCTTTCATTTGCTAACTATCCCTATCAGTAGTTAGTGCCTTTAGTAGTTTGAATCTTTTATTTAGCTGGCAGTAGTGGCGCTCGCTGTACTGCAGTAGCTTGAGCAGCGAAGATTTTTGTGAGGTAAGTGATTTGTGAAAGGTATAGTTTAATGTTTGTCAGGGCCATTCTTTAGTAGGGAATTTTGAAAGTCAGATTGCGTTGCGCTAAAAATATTGTGTGTCAGGTTAAGCACAGTCATGTAGAATTGTTCAAAGGGGACGTTTCATATGTCGACCCTTAGCCGAGGATACCTCACTGGAATCTTCTGATTTTTTCTTGTAGTTTGTGTATTTAGTGTAGCTTTTGTTTATTGCTAGCGCGTAATTGTAGAGAGAATCTCCTTTGTAGTTGTAGCCTTTCATTGTTGTACAGTAAAACAGTTGTGGCATGCATATAGATTTGCACCAAGTATTTCGCAGCTGTAATTAACTAGATATTATTTTCAGTGCTATGTTAATGTGTTCTCTTATTTTTGCTCTTCAAATTGTGTTTTTCTGTGTTATCGTGTGAAATATTGTGACAATTATGGCGTGTGAAAAACGTAATACTAGGCTCCAAAGTAAACTGAGAAATGACAGTGAAGACGAAAGCAGTGTGTTAGCGCCACCGAGTAGTGAATTAACTGATGTTCAAAGTAGTAATTTGGTAATTGTGAATAGGGAAATGGAGCGGGCTGCAAACAATGGTGTAGACAGTGAAACAGGTAGTGAACAGGGAAGCATTATCGATCGATCGGTCGGCAACAGCTCGCCTCAGGAATCCGAAATGACAGGACACAATTTCGCAAATACTGTAGATTCAGGTTTTGGGTTATCACCGTTTTCTCAAATAAGTCAAGACGCATTTTCTGCTTGTCAAAATGTGAATGTTGCCGGTGCAAATGCACTGCCGAAAAGCGTAGAGAAACAGATTCCAGACACTAATACATTATTATTGCAATTAATGCAACAAATGGAACAAAATCAGAGACAAACACAGCAAAAGCTTGAAAAGTTAGACACAATGGAACAACACCAGAGACAAACACAGCAACAGTTAGACACAATGGAACAAAATCAGAGACAAACACAGCAACAGCTTCAAAAGTTAGACTCATTGGAACAAACTCTTGAACAAACGCGTGAAGATTTAACTACTGAGTTACATCACATTGAAACGAAATGTCAAAAAGTCTGTAATGACGTAAAAACACAAATTTGTGAGCATTTCCAACCTATTTTTTCGCGTCATGAAAATGTATTACAGAAGCACGAAGCAGCCATTAAAAAACTGCAAACTATTGTTCATGAAAATCATGAGACCTTGCAAGCTAAAATTGACTCAGTTGCATCTACCGATTCGGTTACGCAACTTGCAAGAACTCAGGAAAACTTAAAGAACACAATAGATATCCTGAAAATTGGTTCAGAAAGACACATGGAGGAAATAAGTACACTATCGGAGAAAGTAGCCGAACTTTCGGATCAGGTCACTAACTTATCTACAAAGGTAGATGATGATCTGAATGACACAAGACCCGTAGCCTTCACTGACACAGAAGAGTATGAACAAATAAGAAAATTCAAACAGAATCAAAATCAAATCAATACACAGTACAAAAGAGAAATCCGGGAAGTACAAGATCAGCTGACACAGGTAATACAAGAATTACGTATTTCAGAGGACACTCGCGCTCCAATACGGGAAGAGGGACATAGAAATACGGAACAGCCACAAAATAATAACATAGGGCATTTCGGAAGTTATGAAAGAAATCGGCAATGTGCACCGAATTTTGAGTTGGAACCGCCGAAGCGACGTAACAATGACCGACATGCGACTAGCCGACATGACGATTTTGACTATAAGCTGTTCATTACTACACGTAAATTCAAAACATTTAAGAATTCTGGCAACGACATTCATCCACAAGCATGGCTCCATCAATTCTCTCATTGTTTTCCTCCCAACTGGTCGTTAGAACACAGATTAGAATTTATGTGTGGCTACTTGGAGAATGAACCAGCTGTAAGAATGCGATCGGTAATTCACGATTGCCACAGTGAAGGAGAGTTTTACCATGCCTTCCTCTCAGCATATTGGTCTCAAGCTACACAAGACCGTGTAAAACATAACATCATAATGATGAAACACTTCGAACAATCTGAATTTTCCAGTCTTGTGAAATATTTTGAAGACATGTTGCACAAGAATCAATACCTGTCAAACCCATACAGCCCCTCAGAACTCATCCGCATTTGCTTAAACAAACTGCCTAAACATTTACGACATATTATTTTAGCAGGACGTTGCAAAGACGACATTGAAGCTTTTCAGGGACTGTTACAAGAACTGGAAAGTGACACTGACAATCGCGGAACGCAGGAGCACAACAATTACAGATCACATCAGTCGCAATTCCGCGATGAAAGAAATAATAACTGGACGCGACAAGGCTATTCTCACAACACAAATCGTGACCGAAACAGACACCACCCGTATGACAACCGCTGGCAGAAAAATAGTTACAGAGAAAGATCGCATTTCCGTAGAAATGAATATGACAGAGATAACCATAGAAATAGACAATATGGTAACCAGAACTATTATTGTCAAGGGAGACAGAATAACTTTAGACGCAATGGACCAGCGCGCAGTTACGATTCAGGGAGAAATTCTCCACCACTTAACCGACAAGAAAGACTCTACAGGAACTACCGACATGACGACAGACGATGTGATCGTAACGACAGACCTGAATTCCATCAGAACTGGCGAGCTTTAAACAGAGCTGGGCCCTCTCGGCAAGGCGAATTTGTAGAAGTTCGGTCTCCTAATCCCAATAACGGCGCGCGCCAACAAAGAAACAGACAATGACTCACACCGCAGGCAGCCGCGTGCGCCGGCTGGCTCAGAGAAAAATAACAAAGACGCGAACCTTGAGAAAAGATTTAGCATTCCTTACCGACGTATACCGCATGACAATTGCATTCAAGTTCCAACTCTGCGTACTAGGAAGAGTAAAGGTTTACACCACATTTCACATGTAAAACCGTTTATTGAAAGACTTAGTCTTTGACATAAAATTTTTCGCTTCACATTACTAATATGCTTTGTCAGATTTAGAATCTGTTAACATGTAACAATGTTTGAAGTGAAATATCCAGTCAAGAACCAAGAGAACTTATTTAAACAGAAATGACGAATGCATTGTTATAGTGAACAGACGTCACAGTGTTATTGTGTGTGTACATTCTTGCTTGTTTGTTGCACGATTACGTAACGACTATGAGGCTCACATACTTAGAACATTTACCAGTACTGCTAATGAGATTTTAATGCAACATTTTGGTTTATTTGAAAATACATTCTGAATTTAAAGTGCTTTCTGAGAGATACCAGATGACACAGAGGTTAGTTTATGTGACAGCTACACGATTTTTATCACGACGCTACTAATGAGTGACAATTTACAATGTTGCTTTTGCGGTGTATCTGTTTTATATCTGCACAGTTTTCTGAATTCTTCTGGAAATCAAAACATGTTTTATTAGTAACTTTTGTGGTATAGCTACAAGGAGACAGCCTTTTCCATAGCACAACAATACGTTACAGCACAGTACTTTCATCATCACAACAATAAGCGTAATAACTAAGATATCTCTACGCAAAGCATTTCACTTTTGTTTATCATGAGGTAAGTACATTGGCTTCTGCAGAACTTAGCTTTCGGAGGAAAATAACTACGACACTTCCATAGAGATTATCTTACAACAAGATGCACATTTAGCGCTACAGGACACGCATTTCAGTGATCAATTTTATACTTAAAACATTTATTTTTGAAGATTTTTGAATTACAAAGAAAGTTTTCCGTGATATATTTCATTCCATTGGTGTAATCTGTAACACCTGAGGGTATAATTACATTAATCCTCAGGGGGGTACACGCTTACTTTGTGTACCATGTGTTTGGCAAGCACAAGGAGCCCTAGCTAATATGGTATTTGCTTATACAACTTTACACATCGGTACCATATTTCTCTAACACACAAATTACACAGCTATCTGATCATTTAACTGAGAGATAAACATGTTTTTTACTACGTCAGTGACACATGTTTACGTAATTACACCGTTGGATAACTTCACACTTATGAAACTGTATTTTGTCTGTACTTTGTAAACTGTTCATATTTTTTCGGAATCATTGTGATACTATGAGAGCTTTGAATGATGTATTTGGTATGAGATCATGATTTTTAAAGTACGTTTGAGGCAGCTGACACTTTTGACATGAGCAGAGAATTATTTTAGGCTTAGAAATTATTGGAGGAAGTTACGACGATTTTGAGATTTGACTGAAGTGTTATGATGTTATTATTACGACGACGATGTGTATTATGTTGTTGAGGAATGTTTATTATGCTACGTATTTCTCACGATGAAATATTGAAGAAGTGTCGACGAATATGTATATGTATAATGAGGTAAGGAATAATGAGTAGTGTTTAGGGACTCTGATTTGTGGAAAAGGTTGTTGGAAACCAAGAATCGTACTTTAAGAGTTATGAAATGTGCGTAAATTCGTGACTGTATCACAATGCTGATGAATATTTTATTTGGACACTTATATTTATAGGATTTTCTTTCTACAAAATTGCAACGCTAATTCTTGACCTGTGAAATATTTTTAAATGTGACTGCAACGGTAGCAGAAACTGCTGTCGTAAATATTTCTGTACGAAAGTTAAGTGACCACCTGCACGTAATGCGTCGCGGGCACCCAGCTGTGTCAGACGCCTGGAGAAAAAGCCATTATTGCGAGCCCTTTTCAGCGGCACAGGTAGAAAAAAAAAGGGGACGTGGGACGTGTCAAACACCTGGAGAACAAGCCATTAGGGTGTGCCTTTCATCGCTAATGCGACAGCCTCGTTACTTGAAAACATATGATTACTCGCACTTTGTGCTAATTACTGAAATGCTTATAAATTGATGGGAAATATTCGTACACCTGCACACCTGATTATGACAAGTGTCTTTCTATGAGAGTTGAGAGCTACTGACTTACGAAATGCCACATGACTATTGAATGATGTTTTTATGCTTTGGTTTGCGTAATTGCTTATTTCACTTGATATCTGGTTTCCAGCTGTGTTGCAGCATTGCTTTTATAAAATAAAATGCATTTGCTAATGTGAACACTTTCTGTCAACAGATCTATTAAATAATTATTTTATGATCCACATTCTTTAAAAAAGGAGCACTTGGAAAGGAAAGAACAATAAGAAGGAACTAGTAACTGCATTCATAATTTTCTTTTCAAGTAATTGGTAACTTTTTGGTAGAATAACTTCTTGTGGTGCACCACTTTAATTACATAGACATTAAGATGTGAATATACATTTCCCTTATCTGCATTGTTGTTTAGTGTAATATTTTTTCTGCTTGCGCTGTCATGTTTAGGTATAAGTTGCTGCTGTTTGCCAGGCATAGTGTTATTGAATTTGACTTTTGCTCATTTATGCTGCTAGCTTTGCCAATTTGCATTTTTTGCATTGCTGTTTGTGTTGATTTGTTATGTGATGCTGCATTGCCTCGTTCCTTAGTTTAGCATCTGAGCTCAGTAGATTTAAGTTAGCTTAAGAGGGGGTAGCCTCTAAGAGAATGAGTTGCGATGAATTGAAAGAAATGCATTGAGAAAACAGGTTTAGGTAGGATTTTCTTGGAAATCAATGTTGAGGTAAGAAATGTGTTAACATATAAATACAGAAAGCATGCTTAGATAGAATTTTTTTGGTGGAAACAAAGGAGGAAGTAAGAGGAAAGATATATGAAGTTTTGGGTTGGACTGCAGTACCAAATGTTACACTGAAAACGAACCCTGTCCTTTCCTATTGGTGTTATCCCACTATGTGTTTGTGTACCCTTGAGTATTTGTTTTCTTCCTGTCTCTGTGTACTGTTTCATAGAATTTTTTTCTCTTCTAATACTAAGCTATATTCACTATGAGGAGGAATACTGTTATCCTCAAATATAAGTTGCATTAATAATATGTTATTTTCTTTGTAAAGTTGTTTACAATTCTGTTCTGTTTCAATGTTCATGTGTGAAATTAATGTTTCGAAAACTATTCTCATTATTTTATGTATGTACTTATGTCACTATTTTTGTAACACTCATGTATATGTTTATTTCTATTCTTTTGTAAAGCCTTTACTACAAATGTTATCTGTATTATTATGTTTTTAATGATGTATTTTGTACCTTTGTAATTGTATTCTTATGTTATAAAATTGTAATTGTCACCAGTTCATGACATTATTAACTTGTTAGTTACATTTCACTGCACACGTTGGTCATAGTATGTGGACAATATATGAGAAGTAGGGACTGTTAGTGTTTGCACGTGTGTTGGTAATTCAGCAAGGGACTGGATAACAGCATTGCTGGTTCTAAGGACAATTAAAAGAAAAACTTTCTGAGTGCACAAGTGGTGGTTTATGGACTTGCTATATTCTCTGCAAGAATCTTCGATGGTGATTGTGCACCTGCACAGTCGCAACGGATGGCTGCTGGCCGTCTCTACCAGGACTACAGTGGGTCTGCACCTCTGGTGGCCCACCAATACCATTATCTCTACAAGGACTACAGTGGGTCTGCATCTATGATGACCTACCAACGCCATTATTTCTACAAGGACTGCAGTGGGTCTGCACCTCTGGTGGCCCACCAACACCACAATCTCTACCAGGACTCCAGTGGGTCTGCTCTGTGATGACCTACCTACCAATATTATTCCAAACTTCGAATGACTCTGCTGTGGGTTTGCTCTGTTGTGGCCCATTACCTGTCTGCATGTCGAGAGTCAGCACTGTCTTTCCGTTGGAAGGTCAACACTACTTCTTCAAGACTGCATGGAAATCCACTACTTCTATGTGCATTTTCTTTTACTGCTTGGACTTTGAGAAAAACTCTGCATTTTTACTGTGATGAACAATGTGGACTGTCTTTATGGACTGTGAGAAATTTTGATCTTTTGACCAACATAATATTAATAAGTGTGTGCATTTTATATCTTTGTTACTGTAATTGTGAAAAATTTTTGTCAAATCTGTATTGGCCAGTGCCCAACACTATTTGTAAAAATTTTTGTGGGGAGCATGGGGGCTATGTAAGTAGGCTGTTTATGTTTTCTCTATGTAAGTAGGCTGTTTATGTTTTCTCTATGTAAGTAGGCTGTTTATGTTTTCTCAGGCTGTTTATGTTTTCTCTATGTAAGTAGGCTGTTTATGTTTTCTCAGGCTGTTTATGTTTTCTCTATGTAAGTAGGCTGTTTATGTTTTCTTATTGGCAACGTTACGTAGCGCTCAATATGAAAATCACTGGCTGTGCTGTGTGCAGTCTGTGGCTAGTTTGCATTGTTGTCTGCCATTGTAGTGTTGGGCAGCGGCAGCTGGATGTGAACAGCGCGTAGCGTTGCGCAGTTGGAGGTGAGCCGCCAGCAGTGGTGGATGTGGGGAGAGAGATGGCGGAGTTTTGAAATTTGTCATGAATTGCTATATTTATATATGATGATATCAAGGTAAATACATTGTTTGTTCTCTATTAATATCTTTCATTTGCTAACTATCCCTATCAGTAGTTAGTGCCTTTAGTAGTTTGAATCTTTTATTTAGCTGGCAGTAGTGGCGCTCGCTGTACTGCAGTAGCTTGAGCAGCGAAGATTTTTGTGAGGTAAGTGATTTGTGAAAGGTATAGTTTAATGTTTGTCAGGGCCATTCTTTAGTAGGGAATTTTGAAAGTCAGATTGCGTTGCGCTAAAAATATTGTGTGTCAGGTTAAGCACAGTCATGTAGAATTGTTCAAAGGGGACGTTTCAAACTAAAGACGTTTTTGGGTGGAAAACACTTGCCAAACTATGAAGACCTCAAACAAGCAGTGACATCCTGGCTCAGACATTTAGCGGTAGAGGATTACTACTTGGGAATTGAAAACTTGGTTCAATGTTACCGTAACTTCCTCGACAGGTTTGGCAACTACGTTGAAAAATTTAATAAGTTGCTGTAACTTTGTAAATAAAGTTTTTTGTTGATACCTTTCGTTTTTATTTAGTTATGCTGAAACGTTCTTTACTTTCTAGACAACACTCGTATTAATTTTTCGTTTTCCATTAGTGTACTTTATACAGGGCAACGGCCTTGCCGCAGTGCTAACAACGGCTCCTGTCAGATCACCGAAGTTAAGCGCTTCTGAGCTTGGATAGCATTTGAAGGGTGACCGTCCAAGTCCGTCGAACGCTGTTGGCAAGCGGTGTGCACTCAGCGTTTGTGAGGCCAATTGAGCAGCTACTAGAGTGAAAAATAGTGGCTCTGGTCACGAAAGACGACAACGATCGGGAGAGCGGGATGTTGACTGCGCGCTCCTTCTACATCCACAACCAACGACGCCTATCGGCTAAGTATGACTTCGCTGTCGGCCGGTATCGTTGGGCCTTCTGAGGCCCTATCGGACGAGGTATTTTATTTGGCCGATATGACGCTTGCGAGAAGCAGTACGACGGTGAGGCTTGGGCTAGTCGGCCGAGTTAACGAGCTCTGAAAGGGTTCCGATTAAACTAGCGTCCACTATTCACGGCGGATGCTGGACGCAGCAGGCGCGGGCCACGGCTGCAGCGGCCGGAATTACGGGTTTGTCGGGGAACACTTAAGAGCGGTCGGGGGTAGCGCCGGGGCTTTCTTTCACTGCCCGGCGGGGTCGGGCCGAGTTTGGCCGTCCGCGAGACAAAAGCGCTGCAGGCGCGCAGCACAATGGCCGCGGCGCACGTGCCGTCCCAGACCGCGCGCCGCGTCTGGGGAGCGAAGCGGCGCGGCGCGGAGCGGCGCACACCACCTTCTCCGCTCGCTGCTGCAGGCGCAGCCCTACACGCAACGCCGGTGTTTACACCTACAAGACCGAGTGCCGTTGCTTTCCCCACGTAAGTGAGAGATATTAAAAACTGTTAGACGCAGGGGCACTTTGTGCCATGTACTCGTAAGGCTTAATGTGACTTTTCAATGGTATTCTTCTGAATTTTTGTCTGGGGCACCACAACCCCACCGCTGCCCCCCCCCCCCCCCCCCCCACTCCACTGCTGCGATCAAGGGAGGTACCCCGATATACATTGACGGAAAAAAGTCGCAAGACCAAAAAATAATTAATGTAGAGTAATGAAATACCTTCGTTTAGGTAACATATTTACACTAGTAGCCATTAAAATTGCTACACCAAGAAGAAATGCAGATGATAAACGGGCATTCATTGGACAAATATATTATACTAGAACTGACATCTGATAACATTTTCACGCAATTTGGGTGCATAGATCCTGAGAAATCAATACCCAGAACAACCACCTCTGGCCGTAATAACGGCCTTGATGTGCCTGGGCATTGAGTTAAACAGAGCTCGGATGGCGTATACAGGTACAGCAGCCCATGCAGCTTCAACACGATACCGCAGTTCAAAAACAGTAGTGACTGGCGTATTGTGGCGAGCCAGTTGCTCGGCCACCATTGACCAGACGTTTTCAATTGGTGAGAGATCTGGAGAATGTGCTGGCCAGGTCAGCTGTTGAACATTTTCTGTATCCAGAAAGGCCCGTACAGGAACTGCAGCATGCGGTCGTGCATTATCCTGCTGAAATGTAGCGTTACGCAGGGATCGAATGAAGGGTAGAGCCACGGGTCGTAACACATCTGAAATGTAACGTCCACTGTTCAAAGTGCCGTCAATGCGAACAAGAGGTGACCGAGACGTGTAACCAATGGCACCCCTTACCATCACGCCGAGTGATACAACAGTATGGCGATGACGAATACACGCTTCCAATCTGCGTTCAACGCTATGTCACCAAACACGGATGCGACCATCATGCTGCTATCAACAGTACCAGGAGTTATCCGAAAAAACGACGTTTTGCCATTCGTGCACCCAGGTTCGTCGTTGAGTACACCATCGCAGGAGCTCCTGTCTGTGATGCAGCGTCAAGGGTAACCGCAGCCATGATCTCCAAGCTGATAGTTCATGCTGCTGCAAACGTCGTCGAACTGTTGGTGCAGATGGTTGTTGTCTTGCAAACGTCCCCATCTGTTGACTCAGGGATCGAGACGTGGCTGCACAATCCGTTACAGCCATGCGGAAAAGATGCCTGTCATCTCGACTGTTAGCGATACGAGGCCGTTGGGATCCAGCACGGCGTTCCGTATTACCCTCCTGAACCCACCGATTCCATATTTTGCTAACAGTCATTGGATATCGACCAACGCGAGCAGCAATGGCGCGATACGATAAACCGCGATAGGTTACAATCCGACCAGTATCTAAGTCGGAAACGTGATGGTACGCATTTCTCCTCCTTACACGAGGCATCACAACAACGTTTCACCAGGCAACGCCGGTCAACTGCTGTTTGTGTATGAGAAATCGGTTGGAAACTTTCCTCATGTCAGCACGTTGTAGGTGTCGCCACTGGCGCCAACCTTGTGTGAATGCTCTGAAAAGCAATGAGTAACTTTGCAATATCACAGGTTAATGTAAGCGCGAGATAATGTGAAACGATTGCATATTAATAACCGATTTAACTGCCACAGTGTCAAATGCAAGCATGTAAACGTGCGTCCACCGTGTTGTACAGGTGCCGGATGGCCGTTTGTGGGATAGACTTTCGTGCCTATTGTCCTAGGTCCGTCAATACAAGGCTGTTAATGCTGTTCGTGGAGAACGCTGGTGTTGTCGTCCAATCACCAATCATGTCCCAGATGAGCTCGACTGGAGACACGTTTGGCGATCGAGCAGGCCAGGGCAACATATCGACACTCTGTAGAGCATGATGGATTACAACAGCGGTACGTGGGTGAGCGTTATCCTGTTGGAAAATATCCCCTGGAATGCTGTTCATGAATGGCAGCGCAACAGGTCGAATCACGAGACTGACTTACACATTTGCAGTCAGAGTGCTTGAGATAACCACGAGACTGCTCCTGCTGTCACACGAAGTCGCAACCCAGACCAGTCTGTCTAGCACGCAGGCAGGTTGCCTGCAGATTCACAACTGGCCGCCTCCTAATCAACACACGGCTATCACTGGCACCGATGCAGAACCAGCTTTCATTAGAAAACACAATGGGGCTCCACCCTGTCCTCCAATGAACTCTCGCTTAACGTCACTGAAGCCGGAAATGGCAGTGATTGGGATCAGTGGAATGCATCTTACTGGGCGTCTGGCTCGGAGCTGACTTTGAAATAACCGATCTGTAAGAGTTCATTGTCTCACTGTGATTCCAACTGGTGCTCAAACTGCTGCTGCAGATGCAGTACGATGCGCCATAGCCATATGCCAAACACGGTGGTCTTTCCTCTCGATAGTGCCACAAAGCCATCCGTAGCCCCGTCATCTAGCGACCGTACATTCTCGTGACCAGCTATCGTATACACAATGGCTGCATACCTCCCAAGTCTTTCTGCAATATCGCAGTAGGAACATCCAGTTTCTCGTTGCCCTTTTACACGACCTCGTTCTAACTCAGTGAGACATTGATGATGACCGCGGGACTGCTACGGTCGCAGGTTCGAATCCTGCCTCGGGCATGGATGTGTGTGATGTCCTTAGGTTCGTTAGGTTTAAGTAGTTCTAAGTTCTAGGGGACTCATGACCTCACAGTTAAGTCCCATAGTGCTCAGAGCCATTTGAACCATTTGACATCAGCTCATCACGTCTAGTTTCAAAGGTAACTAGTGCTTTTGGCCTTTACAGCGTGTATTTGAATCAGACCTGATTTGTATCCAAATAGTGATGCAACTAGCACAATTCTTATACGAAGGGCGAGAAATTTGAATAGACATCATCTTTCAGATGTACAGGAACTCCCATTCGAAAGAGGCCCCACAAACATGTGTAGGAATTACGCTGAAATTGCACTGTGTAGTTCGCGACATATGACTTGGCAACACTGCACTCTGCAACATCGTTTGACGCAACACTGTGTCACCCGCGTTACTGTGGCTGGAGCTCAGTGTTCAGTGTCTAAAGCCAATGTATCGCTATTCTGTCGAAGAGCGAGTGTTTCTTCTGAAACAATATTGCATTGGTGGTTTCAGTAAGACGTTTCAGGAAACGTGTGACCAGCATATACCGTCTAAATGCTGCATGCAAAAGTTAGTGAACAAGGTGGAGAGCAATGGGACGGTGTCGGATCTCCACGGCGCTGGACGGCTGCCACTTTCGGAAGAAAAAGTGACTGACGTGAAACAACTATTTTGCCCTCTCTTGCAAAGTCTTTTCAATGAATATCTCAGGAACGTGGAATGTCACGTAGCACATTCAACAGAGCGTACAAGACAGCCGGCATGTATCCATACGATGGCCGGTGTGGCCGAGCGGTTCTAGGCGCTTCAGTCTGGAACCGCGCGACCGCTACGGTCGCAGGTTCGAATCCCGCCTCGGGCAAGGATGTGTGTGATGTCCTTAGGTTAGTTAGGTTTAAGTAGTTCTAAGTTCTACGGGACTGATGACCTCAGATGTTAAGTCCCATAGTGCTCAGAGCCATTTGAACCATTTTTTGTATCCATACAGGTTTACAGTTGTTCAGGAACTGAAAGTCTGTGACAAAGACAAAAGAATTACATTTTGCTGTTGGTTTCAGCGATTTGTTGCTCATAGGCTAGGAATACCGCAGTAAACATTAATCAGTGATGTAATGTTGTAATGAAAATCCACATGCACTGGTTAAGCAACCCAGCGTTCACAAAAGATTGGCATGTTGTGTACAATATCACAGCGTCGCGTTGTAGGACCAATTTTTTCCGAGTCTATTGTGACAAGTGCAGTTTGCATCGAAGTGTTTCGGGAATTTTTGAACCAGTTAGATGATGAAGAACTTACCCTCGGCTGGTACCAAGAAGATGGCGCCACATGTCAGACGTCTTGGGTGACCATGGCTGAGGTCGAATCATTTCTTCCCGGCAGGGAGGTTTCAAAAGGGTTGTGGCCCCCAAGGTCACATGACATAACACCAGCTGACTTTTTCCTATGGGATGGCCTAAAAGGCAAGGTCTAGAGGAACAAAACACACACCTAGAAAATTTACGAGAGAACATAATCCCTGAAATGCAGGCGCTGACCCCATAGGTTTTGGGAGCAACGTTCGAGAATCTGCAGCGTCGAGTTCAACCTTGTTTAAAACCCGAAGGCGGTCACTTCCAGCTCATTTTGTGATTCACCTTTGTTTCCCCAAGAGGAAGGTATGACATGTTCATTTCATATCATTTCATTTTCTGCTTTTTATGCGAAGCCTTTAAGTTCAATTTAAGCAACCATTTGTTTGTGGGGCCACTTTTGAGTGGGACACACTGTAGAACCACGCCTACCAACTTTTGTTTATGTCGCGCAGCTCATTGTTGGTGCTGTGATTTTTTTCCACAGTCATGAATAAACAGAGTGTCCCCGGAGGAATAGTCAATATTCAGGGATATAACACAAACGATTCGAAGCAACACAGTCTAGTAAACGTGGGCTCCAGAATACGCTGTACGTACGTGCTATGAGCACTTCTTAATCTTCAATAATGTGAAACAAATCTCTTCTACCGCCAGTTCTTTGCTTTCCAAATTTTGAGAGGCGGTAGTAAGACCAAATCAAAGAAAAACTATCAGTAATCATGGGTTATAAAATGCGCTCTTCAAGAGCCATTATCACTTGCTCGTATTTGCTATTCTGAAACCCATCCCTTCCGCTGAACAAAGATTTGTTCCAAATTCCCCAACATGAAGCTTTTGCTTCAAATGATCATTCGTGTCGTATCATTCAATACTCACCATCGTTCTCACACACACACACACACATACACACACACACACACACATATATATACATTCAAACATATACACACTAGGTATCAGAGCAGATATATTTATATGTGGTACCTCAATATGTACACATGCGTGTGTTGGTTGTTTTTTCCCTAGGTCGAACAGTCTTCCCACAATCTCGTCAGAAACTTTACGACCTGATGTTTTGTGCATGGTCGTAACTACACCATGGAATCGACTAGGCTTGTCAGTATAGACTAAGCATTTTGCGTCCATGGGACCACAGTTCAGCACCTGACCTGGCTTGTTTTGCCACATGTAGTTGGAGGTACGGTCCAGCCTGAAAACATACTACTTGTAATAACTACAATTATTAATCTACAAGTGACGTAAATACAGATATATTGTTATTCGGTCATCGTCCTCAGACACCAACAGAACTGCACTTATACCTGTTACACCCTGTATATATATTCACGATAAATCTGCTACCATGAGCCACACAGATAGATGGTGAATGTTTCGAAGACCTTTCCTTTAAGACATCGAAAGTCAAACAAAATCTGTATTATTTTGTATAAGAGAGCTACTGTACATTGGTTTTAGTGTGATGCATAATGAAGAATAGATGTTATTTGCTTTTCATAAATTATTGATTATCCCCGATTTATAAGAATGTGAAACCTTCGGGCAAATTGCATATTTGCCTTCAGCACCAGATCGTTGACCTTTCAGATCATACGTCGTACACACTACTGTCGCGAACCAGCGTCAGAAACTCCGTTGTTGAACAGAGCGAGTTCTGAAGGCAGCAACTGTGTGAACCGAGAAAACTGTTGCGCTTAAACCATATTAGCAAAAGACCTAATTTCGGGAGTAGTCATTCTTTACGATGCTTCATTTCTTATTATGGAAGAAATGGTTCCGTGAGACCAGCGTGCGCTTAACAGTCGCAGGCCGGCAGAAAGTCTTCGTCTACGAGTAGAAGGCAGAAGATACGAACACGAGGTGTTGGAGAACTCACGTACCTTGCCTTTTTCTTCCTTTTTCAGTCAGTTTTACGGTCCCTCTGTGCCTGCGGCAACATCTCAGTACAGTCCTGCTTCGTGGTAATAGTGAAAGTACTTGCATGCGGTGAAAGTAGTCGGAAACAAAGGTAATGTAAATCTGAGTTCGACGCAAATAACTGAAACACACGGTAATATTAGGTACGTCACGGTCAACTCACATCATATAAACATGTCATCTTCGAATTAATCAAACAACTTATGTGAGTCTCAGTGACCATAGCGAAAATTTTAGTTGTCATTTGGAAGAAAAGAACGCTATGCGTGTATGCCCGCCTTTCAGTATGCAAGTGTCCACCCCGGTAGCTGAGTGGTCAGCGTGACAAGAGTGTCAATCCTAAAGGCCGGGGTTTGATTCCGGGCTGGGTCGGAGATTTTTCTCCGCTCAGGGACTGGGTGTTGTGTTGTCCTAATCATCATCATTTTATCTCCATCGACGCCCAAGTCGCCGAAGTGGCGTCATATCGAAAGACTTGCACCCGGCGAACGGTCTACCCGACGGGAGGCCCTAGTCACATGAGATTTATTTCTTTAGTATGCAAGTAGTTAGGGCATGCTACGGTGTTTTGTGTCATTTACTCTTAAATTTTTAATTGTTCACAAAATTCTGTGAGCCTTGATTTGGAAAAATGTGGAATCATAAAAACTGAGAATCTATACTCCAAATTCTCTTTAGTCGTCAAGAACTTTAAAATATCGTGTCCAATCGATCTTGCGCAGATACGAGTATAATCAGCGGAATTCTCGTTCCGGAAGCACCATGTGGTTCCAGCTGAATGGAAATTCTTGACGAGTTTCCGTCCGAGTACTCGACAGCAGAGGTGGAATATCGAGTCCTTCTACGGGAAAATTTGTCTTTTGACGGAGCTCCGGTCGAATAGGATTTCAAGTATTCGGGAGCGGCGACGCAGAATGGGCAATTTCCAGACGCCTGCTCTTGAGTACGAGTGAGTAGGGTGTGAGGGGGAGGGGGAAGAGGGGGGGTGGGGTGGGGAGGAGTGGAGCTCGGCCCTGGTGCGCCGAGTGGCTGGCTGCCCGCACGCAGCACAATGCGCGCGCGGCACGCACTTGCGTGGCCCGCTGCGAGCAGCGGTCACCGTGGCCTGCTGTCGACAAGGTAGCCCGCAGAGCGTTAAATCTCTGATTTGTGAGGAGCTGCTCGGCGATAGGCTGGTTCGGGACTCAAATAGAAATGTACGCCATTCGTGTCTGACATCACGTAGAATTCGTAAATTATTGGCCTTTACTTACATTTCTCGTTTCGACAGGAGAACAGAAAAGTGAGTGGCACAGCAGGGCTGAATTCTGTGAACGGATAAAGAAACATGCATGCGAAAACATTATAAAAAACGGAGACGGAAAACCTCATTTTCTTTGCTGTAGAGACGCTTAATGCGATTCAGGGCAACGACTGTATTACGACGAGTATTCATGAAGTTTTATTTATCACCTCTAAAAACTAAAGTAGGGACTTATTTTTTGTTTCTTTGCAGTACTTCTCTGCAGTCATAGTACGCGCTGAAAGCTCACCGTCGTGGTACCGTAGTACGTCGCTGGAGAACCAGAAACAGTAAGGAGCAGTCCACCTCGAATTTATCAGTGAGTTGCGTCAGAATGTTTGGCTCCTCCAGCGACATACTACGCCACCACGCTACCATGGCATAGTGGTTTCAGAGACTACAATGACTTCAGATATGTACCTGCAAATAAACTTTTTTCGAGATGATAAGTACAACTTGAAAGATGTCTGTTGTGTTCGTACACTGAAGAGACAAAGAAACTGGTACACCTGCCTAATATGGTGTAGGACCACGGCAAGCACGCAGAGGTGCCCCAACACGACGTGGCGTGGACTCGACTAATGTCTGAAGTAGTGCTGGAGGGAACTGATACCATGAATCCTGCAGGGCTGTCCATAAATCCGTAAGGGAACGAGAGTGTGAAACAGCTCGTTGCAAGGCACCTCAGATATGCGCAATAATGTTCATGTCTGGGGAGTCTGGTGACCAGCGGAAGTGTTTAAACTCAGGAAAGTGTTCTTGGAGCCACTCTGGATGTATGGGGTGTCGCATGGTCCTGCTGGAATTGCCCAAGTCTGTCGGAATGCACAGTGGACATGAATGGATGCAGGTAATCAGACAGGGTGCTTACGTACGTGTCACCTACCAGAGTCGTATCTAGACGTATCAGGGGTCCCATATCGCTGCAACAGCACACGCTCCACTCTTCAACAGTCCCCTGCTGACTTGCAGGGTGCATGGATTCATGAGATTGTCTCCATAACCGTACACGTCCATCCGTTCGATACAATTTGAAACGAGACTCGTCCGACCAGGCAACATGTTTCCATCACTAACTGTCCAATGTCGGTGGTGACTGGCGCAGACGAGGCGTAAAGCTTTGTGTAGTCAGTTATCAAGGGTATACGAGTGGACCTTCAGCTCCGTAAGCCCGTATCAATGATGATTCGTTGAATACTTTACACGCTGAAACTTCTTGATGGCCCAACACTTAAATCTGCAGCAATTTGCAGAAGGGTTGCTCTTCTGTCACATTGAACGTTTGTTTTCAGTCGTCGTTCTTGCAGCATCTGTTTCCAGCCACAGCGATGTCGGAGATTTGATGTTTTACTGGGTTCCTGATTTCACAGTATACTCGTGAAACGGTCGCACGGGAAAGTCCCACTTCATTGCTACCTTGTGTGAATGCTCTGAAAAGCTAATCACTTGCATACCACAGCATCTTCTTCCTGTCGGTTAAATTTCGCGTCTGTAGCACGTCTTCTTCGTGGTGTAGCAATTTTAATGGCCAGTAGTGTAGTAATGCTAGACAAAGAGGCAGACAAGTTTACTTCCATATCTTCTTAAGCTGGCTTCTCCGACATCACTTCCCTACCTAAAATTCTTCAGTGGAGTATTCTCTATGTCCTGTTACATTTTTGATTGCTCTTACGGAAACACCTTGTTCAAACTTGCCACGACGAGGTGTAATCACTTCATACAGGATGAATCGCAGGGAAAGATATATGCTTTGTTAGGTGATAATATTAGTGATACTGAACAACAATTTCATGTGGATATATGCCCTATTCCGAATGGTTTGCGAGCTATAACTCGTTTAATGTAAATTGCTACTTATTTTCTGTATTATTCAAATGTTGGCATTGTTTCCAGCGTACCATTGCTGTGTAGAGGAAGTTGAGGGGAACAATATGATGCACGGCACTTGTGGTCCATCAAATCAAGAAACTATCTCAAATTTTCAACACTCTCGCGCTCTCTTTGAGCTAACTACTAGTCCTAGAAAAAAAATGAATAGGACCCATTTTGTAAGAAATTAAATGTAGTTCAATTTTTTACTCCAACACGTTTTCACCGAATAGTGCGGTTTCGGATTTGTTCAAGAAAAACGTAAAAAAAGTGAGATTAAATGTTTTTCGTCTCGGAGAACATTCAGAATAGAGCAGATGGCAATAGGAAGTTTTTGTTCCGAGTCGCTAATACTACTACTCGAGGTATGTACCTTTCATCCTGACTCATCCTCCGACTTCGTGTGCATGCTTACGTCTGCAGCGAGAAAATGAATCTTGATAGAATTATTAAGTTTGATTTTAGCGCAAGAGGGGTAGCACATCCCTTGTACCTTACTAGAGAATACAACACGTGGAGCGATCGACTGTAGCGTGCAACGTCCTCCTAACTGCAATGATATATATTGCAAGGTGGCACGTTTCGCCTGCACGAGCGAAATATTTAGTCCTTGACTTAGCGTTGCTCCATGACGAACGAAGAAAAGTAAGAAAATCGGATTGTGACTGGAATTTACGAGAGTTTCACAAGCAATATGTAATGTTAACTTGGAGTTTGGTAACGGCCATAATACAGTCTGTTGCATTTCAAAGGCAACTGTGCGTATTTAATTTTGATCAAAGGATTCTGTGATGAAGTATTATGTACTACAAGCTTGTATAGGACTTCAAACATTTGGTGGTCGATGTTTCCTGTAGATGGTCAAAAGCATAGAGAAAGTTTTCTCTGCAAAAAAGCAACTCATTTCACTTGCAGACAATCATCGAATGACCAAATGCGAATGGCAGTGTTCAAGTTCGAAAAGATCCTTTCTCTTAGCACTGGCTAGCTGGTGAATTCTCACAGAACCCACATTTACACCTATTTAAAGCTACTATTCGAAAACTGAAACTACGAATACAGTTATAAATAACACAAATCGTAAATTCAAATACCTTATCCTTATAAAGTAACTGCACAAAAAAACCGATTAGAAATTGACGGGAGACTTGACAAATACAATTTATAACAATTCATGAAAATTATTATATCTCAAAGCGAAACAAAATGAAAACCAAATCAGTGTAGTGTAACTGATCTGTGCACTGGTCTATCGTAAGCAAATAGTATCTGGCACTTAGCTACCTACAGAAGCAATGTGACCGACCAGCATAAAGACACTATAGCGTTATGGTCCGACTTATTTGGATGGTTTGATACAGGGCAAAAGTCCGAAACAGGTCACCATTTAAGAAATTCCAGCAGTCCACAGCATTAACGAGGCAAACAACTAATACAAGCGCGGAAGTGATCACTAGTCCCCAGACTGCTCAAACTGCATCGTGCTAGGCCATGGCATTTACCTTACTGCGTCATCTTCGTTATGTAACTGACTATCTTTGGTTCCAGCCGATGATGCATCGACAGTCGATGCTTCCAGCCAATGAGGATGAAGTCCTGCAAGGTGATTCTAATTCTGCCAAGGCGTCGCAGACTGAACCATCCACTTCTTGGAGATTCGTTAGTGCCACATTTGTGTTCAGGTCTAGAATCCGCATGGTCTCCGAAGTGTGCGTCACGCAAGAGAAATTAGGGGACATACAGTGCGGTGGTTCTCGTTTCAAACTGGCTGAAATATTAGGTATGTGCTAATAACAGTCCCAGCATCCTGTTCCTAAGCGCTAAAGTTCACAAATAGTACTGAATCGTCTATCAAAAAGGAGCCTAACACAAAAATAACCATGAATGCGCACCGGATAATTGTTTAACGTTTTGTTGAGGCCGTAAATTTGTATCTTACTTGATACACAGCAAATGTTCCACCTCTTTAGACGAATAATACTTCCGAAGAATAGTCCATTTCCTGCAAAGAATAATTGTAACTTCTTATAACACATCTGAAACATTAAATGAAAATTTAGCTTGTAATGAAATCAAACAAATTCCATCTCTCAGTCATACAAATATTTCCATAAAATAAAAGTCCAATCGTAGAAGTAAACGTGTCACGCATGTTCTCACCTAAATTCACTGAACATCCTCTGCATAGCGCTGAGCCAACTCGACGCTTTCTATATTTTGCTTTCTGATTATTGCAAAAGGAATGTCTCTAAACTAATCTTAATATACTCTGCTTTGGTGTCATGGTGCAGCCGCCACATAGGTCAGCCATATACAGGGATTTGGTCACTGCTATTGAAGACCAGCAACGTAAAAATGTCTATGCTCCGGCTATCTCAGTCGTGAATAAAATGGACGAGACGTCGGTTGATCTCACGCGAATGACTACGTGCAAAGCAGCTGTCCACAGCAGCACCGTGTGCGACATGTGGCCAGCACCTCGCCTGATTAGAGGCAGAGGCAGTACAACGCAGCCTCCTGGTACATCGTAGGCCTACCAGATACTACGCGAAACCTTTCGTGCTGCTACGACAAAGCAAGCTAGCCAAGTGCTCACAGCCTGCCCTGAACACGTAACACTGGCACTGTATCTGCCTATTATGATGTATGCATAATCCAAAATTGGACTTCTTCCTGGACAGCTGGCACGGTGTAGTCCACCATATCACGCTGCAGCTGATCCAGTGAGAGATGAGCAGGATTTCAGTGTCTTATGTGCAGCTCGAATTTCACAACTGAACCAGTAAAAACGAAACGCCCTTAAAAATTCACTTTAACAGCAGCATAATCCTGGCAGAAGGGTCGCCAGTATTGCAATTCTGTTATTTAAGAGATTTGATAGTATTAGGCTTAGCTGTTAACCGTCAACGAGTGGTCAGCTCAGTGGATGATTGAAACCCATCTGTCCATCCAGATATAGGTTTCCCGTATTTCCCTAAATCTCTCCAGGCACATGCCAGGATACTCCCTTTGAGAAGGGTATGGCTGACTTCCTTCGCTATCCACACACAATCCAAGCTCGTGCTCCATCTTTAATGATCACACTATCGATTAGACATTAAAATCTGATCTTCTTCCGTATCTTTTTTTTTTCTTTACATTGCAGTCCCTAGCATTAAGATTCAAAAATAATACAGCTATGGCTCGAGTGACACCCACTCATCAAAAAGGAGCCTAATACAAAAATTTCCGATAATGTACAACAGATAATTATCTAACGTCTTCCCGGGGCCCTAAATTTTCATCTGATTCCTACACGTGGATAATTCCTACAACAGCAAAAGTTCCACCGCTCTAGGCAAATTATGCTTTCGAACAGTAGTCAGCTACACGCAGAGAATAATTTACTCTCCCTGTAGCGCAACTCACGCTTTTAAAGAAAAGTTAACTCGTAACAAGTTCAAACTAAGTTTTTCTCACAGTAATATTCGAGGGTTGGAGTTACATGTTAGCACCTGTTACAGCCCTTCAAAGTAGTCACCAGCGTTGTGTAGAACCCGTTGCGAGCGATGTGGAAGGCGTAGTGTACCGTTAGCAGAGCCTGTTCTGTTGGTGGTGCGAATGGAGCTGTCTACTGCCTGTCGAATCTCTGGAACAGTTCTGAAGCGAATGCCACGAAGTGGTTCCTTCATCAGTCAAAGTCACAAGGACTTAAATCCGGGGAGTATGGTGGATGGTTCAGTGCTTCCCAGTCCCATCGACTAAACAGAGCAGCCACAACTTGCGCTCTATGCGCGTGCGCATTGTCGTCCAAAAGCTGGTCGCAGGTGATGCACCAAACACGGACAGTAATACTGTGTATTGACGGTCTGCCGTGGTGGAACGTAATGCGTTAGGATAACACCATCACTATCGTACTCGAGAATTACTATAACTTTCATCATACTGGAGCTCTGACGCACTTTAGACTTTCGCGGCGACCCATAATGATGCTATTCATTGGATTGGTGTTTCAGTTTTAGCTCGTACGTTATGACCCATGTCTCACCAAGTGTTGCGATACGGCGTGAGAGAGCCTCTCCTTCACGCTCATAGCGCTCCAAGTGTGTCTGAGCAGCGTCGTAACGCATCCATTTTTGCACTTCCGTCAAGTCAAGCGGAACCCATCGTGATGCAATTTTTCCCATGCCTAGGCGCTCCTTCAGGATGCGAAGCACAGTCTTATGCACTAATCCGGTTTCGTGGGCCTGCTCACGAATCGTATGGAGTCGATCAGTGTCCACTAACGCGGCAATAGCGTGCACTTCTTCTCCATAGACGCTAGGACGATCTGCCCGATGATGTCTGCCACAGTTTGCCGACCTTCGTTGAAGGCTTTTACCCAACGCGCCACTGTTCTGTACGGCAATGCCGATTCCCCGCACGCCTCTTGAAGACCTTGATGACACTGTCGTGCTGCACGACCTCTGGCACATTCTATCTTCATCCAACTCCGTTGTTCCTGTTTCGAAAACATACTGACACCGTTCAGTTATACCGTTCGCTCGCAAGTGACTGTTTTTCCGTCGACCGTGCGCACGCCGGTGCCGTTAGACGGGCGAGGCAATTTGCTCGGAGTTGAGGTAGGTATGCCAACAACGTGTGCTATCAGTGACAATAGTAGATTCCATTGCACAGTGTCGCCACAGCAGTGTTGCCACTATTTGAGTTCCAACCTACGTACATCCGTCTGTAAAATAAAAAGTCCTACCATAGAAACAAACTTGTTGCATTATTCTGATAACTATTTTTCCAGTCGATGCTCCTTTAAATCTCTGTCTTTTCTTCAACCGAAGCCCAATTAATAAAGAATTCATTCAATGACTATGGTCTGGAACAATCGAAAGCATTAAGTCAGTCAGACATGAACATAAAACAATTACAGGCGAAACACATAATTAGAGTGATTTCATTCACGTCTGCAATTTTCTATGGAGCACCGATTCCGATCAGGAACTTTGTCCTTGGTATACTGAATTACTGCGCCACGGCTCACATGCAAAAAATTTCCAAACAAATTAATACAATGATTATCCCCCATTTTTAGCCCTAATTCCCTTACCCAGCAAACACCTTTATAGCATCGACGTAGCACTATTTCTTTAAAAGGGGTAAATAAAAAACTGCATTTACAGCCAATACAGTCCAATCGCTGCAACTGCTACGAAGCTTCAATGAGAAACATTTCTTAGTAGCCAAGGATTAATCTGAATAAGGGTCACCACGAGACGGAGTTAGACTTCACATGCCTCGAATGTCGATAATCAGAAACCTGCAGAAATTGGCAATCCAAGTACTTCCAGGAAATATTCCGAGAGATGACCACTCTGCTGGAATATATACACCACTAACAGCGCATCCATAGCCTCCAACTAGCCACTACCAACTCTCGCCGAAAATCGGTGCAACAGGAATTGAGCTGAGTCAATAGGGAAAAAGTCAGGCCAAACATCAGTCACCATTTCCCCAGGAAAGGTTGATGGTGTAATGGTCTCTTCGCGACTCCTGCGCAGAGGATTTCAGCGGCTGAAAGATCTCGGGAACTTGTTGGGTTGGCCAGAGCAACAGTCGAAGCTAGTTCTGTATCGAAGTAGGTCTGGCCAAGAAGGGCAATGTGCGGCCTCAGGTTACATGTTCAAAAATAACGTCACGTACTGTACATCCGCCAGCCTTCCGCCGTCATAAGTTTAACGGCTGCTGTCTAAATTACCAGCTTTGCGATACAGAGTTGACCGCTATGTGTACCTAATAGTACCTCATACCATCACTCAAGGCGCTTGGCTCGTATTCCGGTTACAACCGTACCGGCGGTTTTATTGGTCACTATCGGTGTCGCTAATTCAAGACATGATGTACTGGCCTCACTCGTTAAGAAATCATTAGAGATGGTCATGCATCAGCACTATTAAGTCTATACATTTATTACAAAGATGTTCCTTAACTCATTTAAACATTTAGGCAAGTTAGCGAATAGAACATGACCATGAAGAAGGAATGATAGCAATAAAAGTAAGACTTAGGAGTGGAACTAAAATTCAAGGTGAAAGTATATCAATGACACGATTCGCTGATGACGTTGCTGTCTTGAGTGAAAGTGAAGAAGAATTACATGAGCTGCTAAATGGAATCAACAGTCTAATGAGTACAGAGTAATGATTGAGAGTAAATCTAAGAAATATGTAAGTAATGAGAAATGTCAGAAATGAGAACAGCGAGAAACTTAACATCAGAATTGATGGTCAGGAAGTAAATGAAGTTAAGGAATTTTGCTACCTAGGCAGCAAAATGAACAATGAGGGAAGGAGCAAGGAAAACATCAAAAGCAGACTAGCACTGGCAAAATGGGAATTCCTAGCTGATAGAAGTCTACTAATATTAAACATAGGCCTTAATCTGAGGAAGAAATTTGTGAGAATGTACGTCTGGAGCACAGCATTGTATGGTAGTGAAACATGGACTAAGGGAAACCGGAACAGAAGAGAGTTAAAGCATTTGAGATGTGGTGCTGGAGACGAATGTTGAAAATTAGGTAGACTGATGAGGTAAGGAATGAGGAGGTTATGCACAGAACCGGGAAGGAAAGGAATGTGTGGAAAACACTGCAAGGAGAAGGGACGGGATGACAGGACATCAGGGAATGACATCCATGGAAGTAGAGGGAGTTGTCGAGGGCAAAAACTGTAGACAGAGAATGGAATACGTGCAGCAAATAATTGAGGACGTAGATTAGTAGTGCTACTCTGAGATGAAGATGTCAAACACCTTTCAACCGTCTAGTTTCCAAACTTATTTTATTTGGCCACCAGTTTCGGCGATTTATTACGCCGAAACTGGTAGCCAAATAAAATGAGTTTTGGAAATTAGACGGCTGATAGATGTTTAATTATTACGTCCTGTATCGAACAGCCGAGTCCCGAGACCATCTCTGAAAAGATGGACATACAGAGACTGAGATGAAGAGGTTGGTACAGGAGAGGAATTCGTTGCAGGCCGCATGAAACCAGTCGGACAGTTGATGACTCAAGGAAAAAAAAAAAAAAAACAAAGAGGGGAGTGCCGAGAGGGAGCTGTCCATGAGAGAGATACCGAATAACCAACGAAATGGCAACATCTTGCTAGTCGGAGAGTGGAGTGTCAGAAGTTCAAACGTGGCAATGCAAATGCTCAGTCTAGAATAAAGTGAAGTGGAAGGAAGACAAGGATTTCTGGCCAGACGGGTATAGGGTAGCATCACCAGCTGTAGAAAATGGTATAAAGGCAGTAGGATTCTCTATGAACAGGAAATTAGGGAATAGAGTGAGCTATTGTAAACAGTTCAGCGATGAGTTGTTCTCATTAGAATCGAAAACTAAGAAAAAATAACATAGTTCAGGTGTACCTGCCTACGTCCCTAACAGGAGATGAAGAGATAGAGAAAGTATATGAAAATATTGAATAGTTGCTTCAGTATGTAAAGAGAGACGATAGTATAATAAACTCTGGGTACTGTAATGCCGTTGTTGGGGAGGGAACAGAAAACAAAGTCAGGGGAAAACATGGAGGAGAAGTCATACTCAGAAGAGCTTTGGAAATAAAGGTAGATTCCAACTGGGATACATCACGACCAGAAAGATATTCCTGAATCAGACATTCGATTAGGGGGCGAAACCAGGAGCAGATAATCTGCAGACAAGTAGTAATCTGCAGACAAGTAGTAATCTGCAGACAAGTAGTAATCTGCAGACAAGTAGTAATCTGCAGGCAAGTAGTAATCTGTAGACAAGTAGTAATCTGCAGACAAGTAGTAATCTGCAGACAAGTAGTAATCTGCAGACAAGTAGTAATCTGCAGACAAGTAGTAATCTGCAGACAAGTAGTAATCTGCAGGCAAGTAGTAATCTGCAGACAAGTAGTAATCTTGTAACCTCTCCACCGAAATTTTAAAAAGGACAATATTATTTAAGAATGCTAACCTCCCTAGCAATTAAATTTAATGACAATAAAATGAGAATCGCAATCTGACTCAAAGTATAAGCTGTCACGAGAATGATGAAAAACAATTCAGTGCTAATGAAACTTCAGTGACAATGAAAATTCAATTAAACCGAAATATCGGTCTTTGGCCCTGTGCAAAACATCAGAATTAAATTCTTACCTCAGTATAACTGCATGTCAAATTTCTGCTCTTATTGTTGGCCACGGCTTGGAGGAACTGCATTGCAAATAATATTTTTTTTTTTTTTAAATTTAACTGAAACTTTTCTTTAAGGGAAATGGAAGGAAATCGTTGGTTCAATTAAATAATTTTTTTGTTAAAAATTGCTTTGAAATCAAAATTATTATTGGGGCACTTGTTGAAAATTAATTACAATAAATAAACTTTACGTTATCTGATGGTTACCTACATTAACAATATACCTCATTCAGCATCTTGACCAGAATGCCATGTCGACGCTCGCCGACTGCGTCCCGCTCGCGACCGTGACAGGACTAGACCACTACTGCCGACAGACTACATCACACAACTGCACTGGGCTGCTACTACTGACCGACTGCTCTGCATGACGACTACTAGCGTACAGCTCGCAACACTCGCGCGGTCAAGCGCAGACTAACCACGATAAATGGTTCTCTGGTCAGAGACTCTGCAATGCCTCGCCATCGCCGCCACACAACATACGTGTTTCATAACCCTCCACTGGGGGGACAAAAATTTGGCAGCGATGGTGAGTCATTTGGACTTGCCAAGCGCGGCAAAATTTTTCTTTAATTAATAAACTTCTACAATTTACAGAATATTTAGATGTAGTACATGAATTAAATGTTGTGCACATGCACCGAGTACAAAACATTTCAGACAAAGACAAAATGTGAGTACAAAACATAGTAGCAAATCAGAAAACTGTATATACAAATTATTTGACAGATAACAGAGTGCATACGCACTGAAAAAATTCTTTAGCATTTTCAGAACAAATAAACAGAATGGCAAAAAAATCATGTTAACAAGTGACATCAGTGTACTCGCACTGGAGTTGAGAACATATCAGCAAATGACGAAATGTATATACAATGAGTAAGAAATGACATAAGTGCATACGCACTGAAGTATTGAACATACAGAATGAGTACAAATCATATTGAAAAATGAGAAAAGTGCACAGGCACTGAAGTTCAGTAGAAAACATATTAACACATAACATTAGTGCACGTGCACTGTAGTTCAGAACATATCATCAAAATAAAAATGTATAAACAATATAAAAGACAAGAGTGCACATATACTGTACTTCAGAACAAATCGAAAAAATGTCTTTAGCATTTTCGCAATAAATAAACATAATGGCAAAAAAAAATCATATCGACAAGTGACATAAGTGTACTCGCACTGGAGTTCAGCAAATCTAAAAAATGTATGACCCATGAACATAAATGATGTTAGCAAAAAAATGATTTTCACTATGTGACAAGAATTAGGATAGGAAAGGGAAGGATTGCATCATGGTTGTAGCACTTTAGATTGCACACAGCTGTTCTGAAAGTCCATATCTTTCCACAGAAGTACAACACCAAGTGACACAATTTGAAGTTCTTTTCCCATCAGAATTTATCAGCGTAGCCAAGACACTGAACTGTCGTAGTAATGTTCCATGTTTTCATTTTGGCAGTACATTAGGTACACCAAACAGTGGGACCATAATAACGTCTTCATCGCTCAGGTTGGTGGACAGCATGTCGTGTCAACACCACGCTCTTACAAGGCACACCAACGTAGAATTAGTGCAAAAACCAAATATAGTGCTCCATGATCATGAGGATGGACAGGACAAATCGACATTGCAGTAATTCAGGGTAGTTAGCTCATAAGGTGAAGGACATTAAGTTACATAATATTGAGAATTACAGTAGTAGTTTGCGACATTCATAGCCCAGTTATTGAACATTTCTGTACCATGTATGTAGTATTACAGAAAAATGTTCATTAATTGTTTTACATAGAATCAGTAGCCTTCTTTTCCTAGTTACAAAGCATTATTAAATAATCGCATTCTTTTCCAGTTACAAAGTATATCATAGTTAATTAATCATTTGTCATTCCAATATAGTTTTAATCATTAGCCTTCTCCTAATTACAAAGCATTATTAAACAATCACATTCCTTTCCAGTTACAAAGTATGGCATAGTTAATTAATCATTTGTCATTTCAATATAGTAAGAATCATTAGCTTTTTCCTAATTACAAAGCATTATTAAACAATCACATTCTTTTCCAGTTACAAAGTATAGCATAATTAATCATTTGTCATTCCAATATAGTATTAATCATTAGCCTTCTCCTAATTACAAAGCATTATTAAACAATCGCATTCTTTTCCAGTTACAAAGCGTAATCAATCATTTGTCATTTGAATATAGTAAGAATTATTAGCCTTCTCCTAATTACAAAGCATTATGAAACAATCACATTCTTTTCCAGTTACAAAGTATCAACATTGAAAACAAGAGCTAATTAATGGCATAATTAATAACATAATTCATTGAGTGACATTAATTATTGGCACTCAGTGGCCAGCAAGTATTGAATAGAATAAAACATTGTTCATCATTCAGTATTATTCAGATCATTACGAAGTCATTATTAAAAATCAGTTAATTACAGTCATAGCATTAATAATCATGGCCATTATAAGTAGTCTCATTACAATAAACAGTGGCAGTCCTTGGCCAGCTACAAAGCATTTTTTTATATATATTTTTTTTTGTATCATTAAGAAGTCATTACTGAAGTGACATACTATTCAGAGTTGATCAGTATTATTCAGAATTATCATAAACTAGTGACATTATGTGGGACCGGTAATACCTCTTTTAGCAATGCATTGCGTTGGGATCGATAATTAATTGCTGAGGCATAACACTATTTGCTTTTGACCTATTGCTGCAAATGAGGATAGGTAACGTCATTCGTCATGAGTCAGCTGTAGCAAGGTTATGTAACAAGGCAGTATATGTGATCACATTTATAAATGATAAACACAAATGGGTAAAAAATAAAAATGCAAGTACTAGAACAGGTATAATAAGTAACAGGTTTAGTAAGTATCATGAAAAGCTTCTCCTGGAAAAAATACAAAATGGATTATTGACCTGAAAGAAGAAACGCACACTATGCTGAAAAGTAGTGAACTTCGAATTAACAAGTAGTGAAATGTGTATAAAAATGTGTTCCATAGCTGTCCTTTCCAAAACTTTCCGTCATCCTACTATGCAATATAACGCCTGCTGTCAAAACAAACTGCAACAAATACTTAAATAACTACATAGTATAAATACATAACTTCAACATTATCCTCATCTGTAAAGAAAAAAACCTCATTATCCATCACTTCATTATCCATATTATCATAACTTCATTATTATCATCACCTATAAAGAAAAACTTCATTATTCATAACAGCATATTCTTCATCATTATTCATCAGCATTCATTATCAGCTGCAAAAAATCACTTCATTACTCATTATACAACTATTCCTTATCTCTAGCATATTTCATCACTAAAACTAAGATGTGTAGTTCTGTCTGACAGCCTGCATCAATCACCTTGTATTCTGAAAGAAAAAATTAGTTAAGACTGCTATTCTACGATGAGCATAGTATATTCTTGTTAATGCTTGTTAATCCTGATCCATTTACTCTTCCTCATAAAGTTATTGCATCTTCTTTCGTTTATTCCGTAGGTGAAATTCCCATTTCTGTTGAATTTATTTCTTACACGCATCATTTCTTTCTGAAATTGATGAACAAAGATTAATGTCTTGCATTTAAATCATATACCCACTAAATAATGACTGGTTTATGGTAACATAATTAACCATACAGCATAACATGACAGAAAACGTAATGTGTCAAAGACATTGACAGTGTTCAGATGCAAAAATGTACACAGAATAATACAATGCAGCGGCAAAAAAATGTAAAACAGTCACGATCTTGAGATATCATAGGGCAACAAATGTCAAAGTCAACTGGTGTATGTTATGTCTTAACTATTTCACAGTGCATACAAACAAAACTGGAATACAATCATACACACAAAAAAGTGGAAAATGTGCACGGTCTGATGTGTAACGAGAAGAAAAGCGACCTGCTAACCTTACCTTGCCGGGCACTTGCCAAGAAAAATACGATAATCATCAATAATTAGTCATGTGAATATAATTGCATAAGTGGTCATAAAAAAATTAGTAAATGGCATCATAGTGTGTCGAATCATAAGGTGTATTCATTCAATAAAGGGTTTAATATTTGACCAATGGTGGTTGCCTTTCGATTTTCTGGTTCTCAAAGTTTCGACGTGTACCACATTGGGATGAGGAATGCTGCGAATCCGATATGGACCTGCGTATAGAAGTTCAAATTTACTGCACTTACCTTTTAATTTACTGGATAAATAGTGTGTACGTATTAATATTTTCTGTCCAACGTGAAAGTCGCGGCGTGTACAAATCTGTTTTTGCTGTCTTCTCCAGCGCTCTGCGGCACGTTTGATGTTGTTCAGCGCAATGTCAATTATTTCGTGGTGTCTTAGTCGACGACATTTAGGGAAGTTTACTAATTCTTTAATTTTGTTTAGTGGTTCAACGTTTTTCAGTATAACAGACGGAGATAGCATAGTGGATTCACTTGGAATGGAATTAATTACATCTTGGAATGAGAGTATGTGTGTATCCCAATCAATATGTCTTTTGTGGCAGTATATTCGGCACAGCTTACCAATTTCTTTCATTAACCGTTCACAAGGGTTCGAAGAAGCATGGTACTTGGATATATAAATCGGAGAAATGTTTCTAGCTCGTAACATGCGTGTCCATATGCTAGAACGAAATTGTGATCCATTGTCAGAAATTACTTTCATCACATGCCCTACATGAAATAGAAAATGTTTTACAAATGCTCTCGAAACGGCTTTAGCAGTAGCTTTGCGTAACGGAGTGAAAGTAACAAATTTTGAAGTGAGCTCAACAGCGACAAATATGTAGCGAAAACCTCTGTTAGTTCTCGGAATTGGACCAAAAATGTCTACAGCGGCCATGTGTCTTAATTTAACAGGTACAATGGGATATAAAGGAGGAATATGTAAAGTGGTGTCTGATTTAGCTTTCTGGCAAATTTTACAAGACGCTAAAACTCGTCGTATACGTTTCTCCATGTTAGTAAAATAACAGTTCTGTCTCAGTATAAGAAAACATTTTCGTGCTCCGTAATGTGCGTAACTTAAATGAGTGTACCAGATTAATTTGTTAACCAGTTCGTCAGGAATGCATAATAACCAATTGTTGCTGTCAGGATGAGAGTGGCGAAACAGAATGTCATTGCGTACAGTGTAATGGTTTCTAATCGTAACATTATTCTTATCTTGCCAAAGGTGTTTAATTTCTTTCCACACATTGTCTTTATTTTGCTCTTGTGCTATGTCCTGTAATTACGATGAAATAAAGTTTTCAAATGCAACTTGCTGAATGTACATGACACTGAAATTTGTTTTGCAGAAGTTGGTTGCTACGTCTTGCTGATTGTTGCTCAGGGAACGCGATAGTGCGTCTGCTATAACATTTTGTGTGCCGGGAATGTGAACTATTGTAAAATTAAATTCCTGTAAATAAAGTTTCCATCTGCTTAATCTGTCGTGAGTGAATTTAGCCGAAAGTAAAAATTGTATCGCTCTGTGGTCTGTGTAAACGGTGGTATGTCTGCCATAAAGAAAGTGCCGAAATCTCGTAAAAGCCCATACAACACATAATGTTTCAAGTTCTGTAACAGAATAATTTCGTTCAGCAGGTGACAGAATGCGACTTGCAAATGCGATGTTTTTAATTGCTATTGACCCATCTACTTCAATTTCCTGGAAAATGTGTACCCCTAAAGCCGTGTTAGAACTGTCGGTGGCAATGGAGAAATTTCTGGTAAGATCTGGGTGCGATAAAAGTGGTGCATTCAACAGAGCATGTTTCAGGTTCATGAATTCAGAGTGTGCTTGCTTATCCCAAGACCAAATACTTTATTTACCTGTTAATTGGCATAATCTAGGTGTGTCTAAAGCAGAATGATGAATAATTTTACGAAAAAAGTTAATTAAGCCCAAAAAACTGCGTAATTGTTTTTTCGTTGTAGGAATAGTAATGTCACGTAGAGCTTGAAGTTTTTCCGGATCAGGCGCAATGCCTTCTGCTGAAATTATGTGTCAAAGAAATTTTATAGAAGTTTTGCCAAAGTGCGATTTACTAAGATTAACTGTGAGTCCTTGTGCATGGAAAGTTTGTAACAGACGTTCTAAAATCACATTGTGTTCAGACCAGTTAGCTTCTGCAATAAGAATGTCGTCTACATACGTCGTAATTCTGTCTTTAAGTTCTGTCGGAAGTATTGTGTTCAAACCGCGAATAAAAGCTGCTGAAGAAATAGTTAAGCCGAATGGTAATTTACAAAATTGATAACAGTCACCAAAACAGAGAAAAGCTGTGTACTTTCTGCAATTCGGATGAAGTTGAATTTGCCAAAATCCCGATTTCAAATCTAATGTAGAATAAATAGCAGTACCGTGAAATTTCTGTAGAAGTTCCTCTAATGTCTGTGGTCGATCTGTTTCATTAATAATTATGTCATTAATGTGACGTGAATCAAGTACGAGGCGAAGTGAGCCATCTTTTTTCTTAACAATATGCAGCGGGTTTATGTACGGACTAACTGCTGGTTCAATAATTCCTTGGTCAAGCATATCCTGCAATTCTTTTTTAACCTGTTCTCTGTGGATATATGGAATGGGATAATGCTTTGCTTTAAATGTGTCGTGCTGTTTGACTTGAAATTCATACATAAAACCGGGCATAGTACCGGGAATGTTGTCGAAAACTGGAGCTTGCTGTAAAAGAATTTTGTGTAGCTGCGTGCGTTCGTCGTCTGTATTTGCACTGCTTTGTTTAACTTTATCAGAAATCATTTGTATTACGTCGTAGTCAACTTCGTCTGGAGTATTATAGTTGTGTACGTACGTATCCGTGAACAATGTGGGATTACAGTCTATGTTACGTGTTGCGGAAATGACCTCTGTGCCGTTAATTGTTTGTTCTTCCGCAGACAATGAATGCTGAAACTCTAAAGCCAATTGTACATTTTCGTCCTTTAGCATTAAATAAGAATTTTGAAAATCAACCACTGTACGAGAAAATTAGTACCTAAAATTACGTCTGTTGTCAATAAAGGAACAATCCAAAAATTTGAGTGGAAAGTATGACCTCCAATACAAAATGATAAATGCGTCTGTAATTTAACGTCTACTCCTTTACTCGATACTGCTCCTTTTACTTTTGTTTTGCCTAAAGGTAATGTCGGATAGGTATTCTCTTGGTTACACTCGTTGAAAGTTTCTTCATTTATTACTGACATAGGTGAACCAGAGTCAATTACTGCTGAAAATTTCGATGAACCAATTTTAATTTCGATGACAGGATGTGAAATAGTTTTCTGAACAAATGGTCTTTCCTGCAAAAGAGTGTCTCGTGTGTCGTCAAAAGTAATTACATTTTCATGAACAACATTTTGCGTGTCAAAGGTAGTGCTTGTATTATTGAAAGATGCGTCCTGTACAGTATCTAGTCAGATTCTATCTGATGTGTTATTATTATTAGGAGGAGGTTGTGGCATTTCGACTATTTGAACTGTCCTATTACTTCTTCCAGACGTATTACGCTCTGGATGATACCTACTGTCGGGTTCGTTCATGAGAATAGGATCTCGTGCATAATTTTGCTGTTGGTATGTCCGACTGTTGTTAGATGTACGCTGAAAATTGTTCTCATTATTTTTACGTCTGTCGTAATAGTCATTCCTATACGGTGCATTGCGATAGGAATTGAAATACTGTCTTCTTTGTACGTAGTTGTTTCCTTGCTGTCGTGCGCTATCATTTGTTGGATCTGGGACTATACGTGCACGCGGCTGAACATTAAAGCCTGGTTGACCTTGTGCATTACATTGTTGGTTACGTATGCTAACCGGTTGACTTTCATGCTGTTGCGGTGGAAAACTTCTATTGTTACCAAAATGTGGTTCCTGTTGCTGATGATTTTGACGATATTGATAATCAGAATTCTGTCTGTGATTTAAGTTCTGGTAGTTGCCGTTCCTAAAGCGTCTGTTACTTTTCCTATTGAAATTACGTCCCTGTTCGTAATTACTGTAAGTTTGTTGACCTTGGTTATTATACGAAAAGTTTTAGTTTACAAAAGAATAATCAGATTGTTGTACTTCCAAGAGCTGTAACAAATCTCTGAATGCTGAAATATTTTCTTTTTGCTGACCCGTTAGAAGTGACACTCGTAATGACCGTGGTAATTTAGAGATGCATAATTGTATAAGTGCGGATTCACTGTACGGTTCACTTAGGTACTGGTTTTGTTGCACCATGTGCTCAAAAAATTGCGTCACACTGGGAAAATTTGAGTTCTCGTAATTTGGCAAACTAATTAACTGATCTTTAATTCCGCGCTGTGTCGTCTTCGACCAATACGGTGACAGAAAAGCATTCTGAAACTCTTCTACTGAATAGCATTGCCTCGCGATCGGTCTCATACGAGTTCCCGGTTCGCCTTCCAAAAAACTGCAAATAAATTCAAGTTTGTGTGTTACAGGCCAAGTCAGTGGAAAAGCAAAACTAAACTGTTGTATCCAATCCAGTGGGTGAATCTGTTTTCTGTCGTTTTTAAACACTTTAAACTTTCTCACTGACAGAAAATGTTTGTAATCAAAATTATCGTCTCTGTGTGATGCAACAGGTTCAGGATTGTAAGAGAATCTGTTGAACTGCGGTTGTTCGGAATCTAAGTCCCGTACCCTCTGTAGATTACCCAAATTATACGCGTTGCGCGAGTCTGACAAATGTTCGCAAAGTGGCGTCTGCTGTGATGTGTTATTAACTGAAATACTTTTCATCTCTGTTACTTCTTGTTGTAAACTTGACAACTTTCTACGCAACGTGTTATTAGACGAATCTATCTCATTAATTGTCTGCTGTAAATTTTGAAATTCAGGTGTTTGATTAAATGAGACCGGTGAAGTATCGTCTGATTTGTTATCATTATTACTTTCAATAGCATCAATACGACTGGCTAATTCATCATATTTTTCAGTCAGTATTTTTGCCTGATCATCGGTTTTAGAATCGGACGCATTAATCTGTCTTTGTAACTTACGTGTAGTTTCGCTCAGTTTTTTAACATCAGCTTTGATGACATCGCAATCCTGTGTTAGTTCTAATTGTTCGAATCTGTCTGTCACTGTTTGAATATTTACTGTGTGTGTATCTGTTTTTGATTTAAGATCAGAAATTTCATCACGCAATTCCGCGTTCAACTGTTCTATGGTATTAATTTTGTCGGACACTGTAGTAATATTATTGTCTACATACGTCTTCGCTTTCGCGAACATTTTACGTTTGTCTTCTTGTCTTTGTGCAGTGATTGTTTCCATGACTTGACGTTTGACTTTATTTTCATCCTGAATAAATTTGCGGAAACGCGTATCACTGTTTTGTATGTGGAGATTAAAGCGTTCGTCAATCTGAGTGTTCTGTTGGTCGAATTTCGCGTCGATCTTTTCATCCATTGTGCGCGAAAGTTCTGCTGTCATTGCTTTAAACTCGCCGCGTAATTGTGTAGCTTTTTCAGAGCATTGTTTAGCGACTGTACTAATTTCCACTCTAAGTGTTTCTGTTGCGACTGTCTGCATTTCCCTTAATTCTTGCGCAACAGACCTAATTTCTTCGCTACTTTTCTTTGAGCTAGCCTCAATTTCCTCGCGTAACTGTTCCTTAGTGTCATGACACTGCGCGGCAACGGCTCTAATTTGTTCACTAAGCTGTCTGGAATTGTCGTCTAATTTTTCATTTAACTGTCTGGAATTGTCGTCTAATTTTTCATTTAAGTATTGTTTGAGTTTTTCATTATCTTGTTTGTTAACTACACTCTGTTGTTTGACCTGCTCACTAAGTTGTTTGAGATTTTCGTCATTATTGTCAAGTTTTTCATTTAAGTGCTGTTTGAGATTTTCGTTATCCTGTTTGACCTGTTCACTAAGTTTGTCTTGTTTTTAGTTCTGTTCGTTCCTAAACTGTAGCATTATTGCCATAAATTGTTCCAAAATAACATTACCTACTCCATTATCTGTGCAGTTTGATTGTGTACCTGGAATTGTCGCGCTTTGTGTGACCATTTGGTCATTCTGCAATTTACAAAAAGGATTATCAGTCGGACCTTTACTGTCACTCACTATTTCGGAATTAAATAAATCCGTCGTACTTTGTGTATCCTGTTCATTTTCATTAGACAAATTTGTCTGTACGTTACTTGAATTTTCCAAATCGGGTGTGTTAAGCTGGGCAGCGCTCATTACAATAGGGCGCTCCGCATCATCGATTGTCGTCAAATCAACAGAGGACACAATCGAGTTCGTTTGTTCATCATTAAGGTCTACATCATTATTAATGGTTGGAACGCACTGATTGTCAGTGAACGCAGGATTGTCACAATTACTACCGGTCACGTTGTTTAAGTCGGTAATTTCGTTCATAATACCTCGCGATACACTATTCATAGTCTTTCGCGGCATTTTTGCTAAAGTCACAATTATTCACAAAAGAAATACGCACAATGCAAAAACACCACACAAATACAACAGAGGAACGAATTGCCGTTGACCTGTAGAAATAAAGTAACAAGATTAGTAAAAGCGTTGCGCCAAATCCTAATTATACTAAGCAAATAAGAGCAGATATCTGACTGTTTTTCAAAAGACTCTCAACGAAATACGATCCTGGACTGGGTGTCGCCAAGTGTAACCTCTCCACCGAAATTTTAAAAAGGACAATATTATTTAAGAATGCTAACCTCCCTAGCAATTAAATTTAATGACAATAAAATGAGAATCGCAATCTGACTCAAAGTATAAGCTGTCACGAGAATGATGAAAAACAATTCAGTGCTAATGAAACTTCAGTGACAATGAAAATTCAATTAAACCGAAATATCGGTCTTTGGCCCTGTGCAAAACATCAGAATTAAATTCTTACCTCAGTATAACTGCATGTCAAATTTCTGCTCTTATTGTTGGCCACGGCTTGGAGGAACTGCATTGCAAATAATATTTTTTTTTTTTTAAATTTAACTGAAACTTTTCTTTAAGGGAAATGGAAGGAAATCGTTGGTTCAATTAAATAATTTTTTTGTTAAAAATTGCTTTGAAATCAAAATTATTATTGGGGCACTTGTTGAAAATTAATTACAATAAATAAACTTTACGTTATCTGATGGTTACCTACATTAACAATATACCTCATTCAGCATCTTGACCAGAATGCCATGTCGACGCTCGCCGACTGCGTCCCGCTCGCGACCGTGACAGGACTAGACCACTACTGCCGACAGACTACATCACACAACTGCACTGGGCTGCTACTACTGACCGACTGCTCTGCATGACGACTACTAGCGTACAGCTCGCAACACTCTCGCGGTCAAGCGCAGACTGACCACGATAAATGGTTCTCTGGTCAGAGACTCTGCAATGCCTCGCCATCGCCGCCACACGACATACGTGTTTCAATCTGCAGACAAGTAGTAATCTGCAGACAAGTAGTAATCTGCAGACAAGTAGTAGTCTGCAAACAAGTAGTAATTTTCAGGCAAGTAGTAATCTGTAGACAAGTAGTAATCTGCAGACAAGTAGTAATCTGCAGACAAGCAGTAATCTGCAGACAAGTAGTAATCTGCAGACAAGTAGTAATCTGCAGACAAGTAGTAATCTGCAGACAAGTAGTAATCTGCAGACAACGGGCGAGATGACGCAGTGGTTAGCGCTGTATACTCCCGTTCAGGAGGGCGAAGTTCTAATCCGTGTCACGCCATCCAGATTTAAGCCGTCCTTATATCAGAGCTTGTGCTTCGTCTATAATGAAGTCGATGTCTGCACCATGTGAAACCCCAATTTTCCACCCATCCTTCAGAACAAACTGTAAAGTATTCGAGTGGTAGAATCAATGTGGAAAGAGATGGGGTACTGAAGTAGTAAGGGGAATGATCACATGCAGTCGAAGTTCTCTAAGGCTGTTGATGTTGTAATAATTAATCCCACAGAAGAGAGTTCATTGAAGAGGAATGAACATCTCTAAAAAGGGCAGTGGCAGATGTTGGATTAACATAGTTACCACGAAGGTAAATGCGAAGGAACCTTTGGTAACAAAGAAAAAGTGAATCAAATGGTCTACATCTACATCCATACTCCGCAAGCCACCTGACGGTGTGTGGCGGAGGATACCTTGAGTACCTTTATCGGTTCTCCCTTCTATTGCAGTCCCGTATTGTTCGTGGAAAGAAGGATTGTCGGTATGCCTCTGTGTGGGCTCTAATCTCTCTGACTTTATCCTCATGGTCTCTTCGCGAGATATACGTAGGAGGGAGCAATATACTGCTTGACTCCTCAGTGAAGGTATGTTCTCGAAACTTCAACAAAAGCCCGTACCGAGCTACTGAGCGCCTCTCCTGCAGACTCTTCCACTGTAGTTTATCTATCATCTCCGTAACGCTTTCACGATTACTAAATGATCCTGTAACGAAGCGCGCTGCTATCCGTTCGATCTTCTCTATCTCTTCTATCAACCCTATCTGGTACGGATCCCACACTGCTGAGCAGTGTTCAAGCATTGGGCGAACAAGCGTACTGTAACCTACTTCCTTTGTTTTCGGATTGCGTTTCCTTAGGATTCTTCCAATGAATCTCAGTCTAGCATCTGCTTTACCGACGATCAACTCTATATCATCATTCCATTTTAAATCACTCCTAATGCCTACTCCCAGATAATTTATGGAATTTACTGCTTCCAGTTGCTGCCCTGCTATATTGTAGCTAAATGATAAGGGATCTTTCTTTCTATGTATTCGCAGCACATTAAACCTGTCTACATTGAGATTCAATTGCCATTCCCTGCACCATGCGTCAATTCGCTGCAGATCCTCCTGCATTTCAGTACAATTTTCCATTGTTACAACCTCTCGATATACCACAGCATCATCCGCAAAAAGCCTCAGTGAACTTCCGATGTCATCCACAAAGTCATTTATGTATATTGTGAATAGCAACGGTCCCACGACACTCCCCTGCGGCACATCTGAAATCACTCTTGCTTCGGAAGACTTCTCTCCATTGAGAATGACATGCTGCGTTCTGTTATCTAGGAACTCTTCAATCCAATCACACAATTGGTCTTATAGTCCATATGCTCTTACTTTGTTCATTAAACGACTGTGGGGAACTGTATCGAACGCCTTGCGGAAGTCAAGAAACACGGCATCTACCTGGGAACCCGTGTCTATGGCCCTCTAAGTCTCGTGCACGAATAGCGCGAGCTGGGTTTCACACGATCGTCTTTTTCGAAACCCATGCTGATTGCTACAGAGTAGATTTCTAGTCTCCAGAAAAGTCATTATACTCGAACATAATACGTGTTCCAAAATTCTACAACTGATAGACTTTAGAGATATAGGTCTATAGTTCTGCACATCTGTTCGACGTCCCTTCTTGGAAACGGGGATGACCTGTGCCCTTGGAACGCTACGCTCTTCTAGAGACCTACGGTACACCGCTGCAAGAAGGGGGGCAAGTTCCTTCGCGCACACTGTGTAAAATCGAACTGCTATCCCATCAGGTCCAGCGGCCTTTCCTCTTTTGAGCGATTTTAATTGTTTCTCTATCCCTCTGTCGTCTATTTAGATATCTACCATTTTGTCATCTGTGCGACAATCTAGAGAAGGAACTAAAGCGCAGTCTTCCTTTGTGAAACAGCTTTGGAAAAAGACATTTAGTATTTCGGCCCTTAATCTGTCATCCTCTCAGTACCATTTTGTTTGGATCTACCTACCGCTTTGACATAAGACCAAAATTTCTTAGGATTTTCTGCCAAGTCAGTACATAGAACTTTACTTTCGAATTCATTGAACGCCTCTCGCATAGCCCTCCTCACACTACATTTCGCTTCGCTTGTTTGTCTGCAAGGCTTTGGCTATGTTTATGTTTGCTGTGAAGTTCCCTTTGCTCCCGCAGCAGTTTCCTAACTCTGTTGTTGTACCACGGTGGTTCTTTTCCATCTCTTACGATCCTGCTTGGCACATACTCATCTAACACATATTGTACGATGGTTTTGAACTTTGTCCACTGATCCTCAACTCTATCTGTACTTGAGACGAAACATTTGTGTTGAGCTATCAGTACTCTGAAATCTGCTTTTTGTCACTTTTGCTAAACAGAAAAATCTTCCTACCTTTTTTAATATTTCTATCTACGGCTGAAATCAACGATGCAGTAACCGCTTTATGAGCGCTGATTCCCTGTTCTGCGTTAACTGTTTCAAATAGTTCGGGTCTGTTTGTCACCAGAAGGTCTAATATGTTATCGCCACGAGTCGGTTCTCTGTTTAACTGCTCAGGATAGTTTTCAGATAAAGCACTTTAAAAAAATTTCTCTAGATTCTTTGTCCCTGCCACCCGTTATAAACGTTTGAGTCTCCCAGTCAATATCCGGCAAATTAAAATCTCCACCCAGAACTATAACATGGTGGGGAAATCTACTCGAAATATTTTCCAAATTATGCTTCAGGTGCTCAGCCACAACCGCTGCTGAACCAGGGGGCCTATAGAGACATCCAATTACCATGTCTGAGCCTGCTTTAACCGTGACCTTCACCCAAATTGTTTCACATTTCGGATCTCCGTCAATTTCCTTCGATACTATTGCACTTCTTATCGCTATAAACACGCCTCCCCCTTCACTGTCCAACCTATCTCTGTGGTATACATTCCAATCTGAGTTTAGAATTTTATTACCGTTTACATCTGGTTTCAGCCAACTTTCTGTCCCTAGTACTATGTGGGCATTGTGACCGTTTATTAATGAGAGCAGTTCTGGCACCTTTCTATAGACACTCCTGCAGTTTACTATTAGCAGATTAATATTGTTATTTCCTGTTGCATTTTCCCTACTCGTACCTTGCCGCGTCTCAGGAGGCGTCCTGTCGGGTCTAGGGAAAGAAATCTCTAACCTAAAAATGGTCGATGAAAGAAGGAAGTACAAGACAGTCCAGCTAGACACACGAATACAGTAGTTTACCCTGTACACTCCCACTGATGTGACTACCCGTCAAAAGTCTGAACAACCACATGCGAGGCGTGCAGGGAGAGAGTCAGTGAGGTTCTGGAAGGTACCGACGGTTATGTGGAGCCATGTCGACACCAGTGCTGCGGCCAGCTGTGCTAGACCTCTCGGTTGAGGATCCACGGCACGAACAGCGTGATAGACGTGGTACTACACATTCTCAATTGGGTTTAAATCCGAGGAGTTTGGCGGCCAGGCCGGCCGAGGTGGCCCAGCGGTTCTTGACGCTACAGTCTGGAACCGCGCGACCGCTACGGTCGCAGGTTCGAATCCTGCCTCAGGCATGGATGTGTGTGATGTCCTTAGGTTAGTTAGGTTTAAGTAGTTCTAAGTTCTAGGGGACTGATGACCTCAGAAGTTAAGTCCCATAGTGCTCAGAGCCTTTTTTTTTTTTTTTTTTGCGGCCAGGGGAGTACTTTAAACTCATCCCGGTGCTCTTCGAATCACGCACGCACAGTGCAAGGTGTGTGATAACTTGCATTGTCCTTCTGGTAGATGCCATCGTGCTGAGGAAGAACAGACTGCATATAAAGTGGACGTGATATTCATCTGTCCTTGTGTTGACGCACTGTGCCTTCCAGAATGACGAGGTCGCTTAGGGAATGTTCTCTGGGTTGGATCCTTCCCATGGTTTTGGCAGGGTGTTTGCTTTGAGATTTTACACGTCGTACTCGTCAGGGACAATGTGTCTGATGGAGAATAAAACGTGATTCATCTGAAAAGGCCATCTTTCGCCACTCAGTAGACGTCCAGCCGTGGTACTGAAGTGCAAATTCCGGCCTTCGTCGCCAGTGACCACCAGTCAGCATGGTGCATGAACCAGGCTCCTACTGCGGGGGGCCATACACAACAACGTTCGCGGAACAGTTGTTGAGGAGATACTGTTGGTAGCCCTTTGGTTCATCAGGGCGGTCAGTGCTCGAACAGCTGTTCTTCCGATCGCCCGTATACGTCTCCACAAGTGTCGTTCACACCTGTCATCTATGGCTCGCGTTTGCCTCGCCGCTGGCTGGGGATAGCGTCATTTTGCCGTGTACAGTAAATTTTAACCAAGGCGGCGGGCGAACAGATTACAGACTTAGAAACTTAGCCAATGACCATGACTTTCTGGACGTTAGATAAATAGCTTCGTTTGCGAATTACAACGACAGAGTCTTTTCCGCTCCCCTCCTCGTCCCCTTCCCCCGATACGCTTTATGTACGCTCCATTACTAGTGCTGCCACTTGCAGTCTGTGAGTGGTTATTGCACGTTGACGTCGAACGTAGGTAGTGCTCACATTAATGTAACTGGACCCTGTAAATCACTTAGGACTGAAATAAGCGGAAAATACAGGGCAGCCAAGCCGGAATGCCTGTGGGGGAAAATGTGAAGAACTCGAAAAAGAAATTGTTCGTCGGAAATACTGATTTCGCATATCGAAAAGTGAAACGAAACTGTAGTTGAAGTTAAAAACGAGGTCGTCAAATGAGAGTACCACTGTGAATCATGTAAGAGAGCAATTAGGTAGAGAGAGTATGGTTCAAATGGTTCAAATGGCTCTGAGCACTATGGGACTCAACTGCTGAGGTCATTAGTCCCCTAGAACTTAGAACTAGTTAAACCTAACTAACCTAAGGACATCACAAACATCCATGCCCGAGGCAGGATTCGAACCTGCGACCGTAGCGGTCTTGCGGTTCCAGACTGCAGCGCCTTTAACCGCACGGCCACTTCGGCCGGCTAGAGAGAGTATACTGGAGGCATCTATGTGGGCGAAGAAGTGTCTGATGCGTCGTAGAAGAAGAATGGTAGTTAATATGGAAGACGGAGGGAATTCAGTATTAGAACCAGAGTTCAACTAAAGACTTGCGATCGGATAATGCAAAAGGAATAGATAACATTACTCCAGAATTTCTAAAATCAAATTTCTAAAAGCAAACGATTATTCAAGTTGGTGTGTAGAATCTGTGAGACAGCAGATACCATCAGGCTTTCGGAAAAATCTCATACACACAATTCCACAGATATATAGAGCAGGTAAGTGCCAAAACATTTGCACGATCTGCTTAACACCACATGTATCCAAATTGCTGACAAGAATAATACACAGAAAAAAGGAAATGACCATCTGTTTAGCTTTAGGAAAGGAAAAAATCACCCGAGAGGCAGTTGTGACACCGAACGTAATAATGGAATCAAGATTTAAGAAAAAATTAGACGTGTTCGCTAGATTTATCGATCTAGAAATAGTATTCGAAAGTGTAAAATGGTGCAAGATGGTTGCTAGTGTGAGAACAATAAGTGTAAGTTGTGATTTTACCAGAGACTGACTCGCGGAGCGGAAGACAGAAGCATGTAGCTGACAGCTGGTCGAACGAAATCAAAGCCTTCTTTCTAGTCCAGGGGTGTTGGCGGAAGTCGAGGCTAGCAGCGATCGGGCTGGTCAGCACGAGGAGCTGTGATACAATAGAACGGCTGGAGTAGCACGTGTACTTGATATAAAAGCAGCTGATATAGGTGTATCATGTTCATCGTCAGATTCGGACGATGATTCGCCTTCATTTTCAAAGCCACTACCCAGTATGACAGAAAGAGCTTCCTTCACAGTGTATCGCTTGTCTGCCATATCACATCTAGTAGAAACTGAGGTTAACAACACGTCACTTCAGATTAGAAACAAGGCGGCAAATGAGCAGTGCAACTCAGGCGAAACCAACGCTTTGAAACTGAATGCAACTGCCATCTCGTGACTCTGTTGTTAACTAAAGACTTTGAACAAAGCTGCTCAATGGTACATAGGTCAAACTTCCATACGAGTCGAGCTTAGTGAAGCGGAGAAATGTGACGCGGGGCGGAAGTGCTGCAGCAGTCCACCGGTTGAGCGGCACATTGGCTCCCGACTTCTACGTCAGGTCACCGTAGCGAAAGGGTTAACACCGCTCAGAATACACTGTTTCTGAAATGACCAGTTTTCGATTTTTTGCTCCTATTATTTCCTGTAACAAACGTAGCAATCGAACAAACATTGAACATTTTTGACTCTCACTTTCAACATACGTATAATGAAAATATTAATTTATAAAGGCAAATAAAAGAATATTTCGTCCGCCAACCGTTTGCTGATACTCTCGAAAAGATGTAGGTGGTTGAATACTTAAAATAAATCACCAGTATTGTAATACTAATTCTAATTCTTTGAAACTCTGCTCAAAAATCATGTTGTAGTCAGGGATCGTGTCAGTATTTGGGCATTACGAATCGTCTGTGCCACAGGGCGAAAACTGAGGTTGAAAAAGCCTCTTCTTCGTGTTAACTTGTCCTTTTCCAAGGACTACAAGCAGATAGAGAAATATTATGTAGCGGCAGCAGATGAGCTACTTTCTATTTTTATTGTGCATTATAAATATATAGCTGTTAAGTTTCTGATTTGTTACTGTGACCACAGTCTCCGTTTTCTATTCTTGTTCTTTAGATACGGCAAAGAAATCTTTAATCTTTTAGAGCAGGTGAAGCCTTTTACTTCATTGTTAAGTCACTTCGCAACAATATTTCTAGACGAGGATCGTCGCCATTCTCCAATACAACGGATGTCCGACGACGACAGTGAGAATAGCAATGAAATGATCGTACGGCATTGTCGGCCGTGAGACCCCAAGCGGGGTGTTCGGCCGCCGAAATTGCAAGTCCTTTTTAGCTGACGCCACTTCGGCGACTTGCGAGTCAATGATGATGAAAGACACACAACACCCAGTCGTCACGAGGCAGAGAAAGTCCTTGACCCCGCCGGGAATCGAACCCGGGACCCCGTGCGCGGGAAGCGAGAATGCTATCGCAAGACCACAAGCCGCGGACACGACAGTGAGAAACTACCGTGTAGACCATATGGGCCATATAGGGGCGAGTCCTGCACACTGCACGTTAACGCGTATCTTAAGCCACAATGTATTTGTTGCTCGTTTCTGTCGGCATTGTAATAAATTTTGCGTAGGAAATTTACTTCTTTTTTAAGAAAGATTTGTTATTATCAGACCTCACAAATACAGAAAAATACCGGCTACCGCAAACGAAAATACCAGATCGGATTTAACCGGTCGGTTCTTCCCCATCTCCAACTCATACACTAGTGAAGTCACACCGATGAGTCGAACTCATTGCAAGTTTAAGCATAATTCCAGACCCAGTAATTTAAAAGTAATATTGTTTTAGTTAAGAAAGGTCATAAAATTAGTAACAAATGAACGAATGAAACTATATATACGTATGAGGCATTTAATATTGAGAGTTAGCGACATCTGCAGTCACGACAGCACGCTACGTTTAAAATCACACACGTGTAAAAAGATACAAAAGTTTACTAAACTGAAACACAAATTGTGCAATTACTATGAATTCTCCATAGATACTCGTTATATGAAGGCAGAAAGTGCCAAGAAACTTACCTGATATTATTATTATGAGCAAATAAATCTCTTCTTTGCTAAATATTTGTAATTTAAATTACACTCCTGGAAATTGAAATAAGAATACCGTGAATTCATTGTCCCAGGAAGGGGAAACTTTATTGACACATTCCTGGGGTCAGATACATCACATGATCACGCTGACAGAACCACAGGCACATAGACACAGGCAACAGAGCATGCACAATGTCGGCACTAGTACAGTGTATACCCACCTTTCGCAGCAATGCAGGCTGCTATTCTCCCATGGAGACGATCGTAGAGATGCTGGATGTAGTCCTGTGGAACGGCTTGCCATGCCATTTCCACCTGGCGCCTCAGTTGGACCAGCGTTCGTGCTGGACGTGCAGACCGCGTGAGACGACGCTTCATCCAGTCCCAAACATGCTCAATAGGGGACAGATCCGGAGATCTTGCTGGCCAGGGTAATTGACTTACACCTTCTAGAGCACGTTGGGTGGCACGGGATACATGCGGACGTGCATTGTCCTGTTGGAACAGCAAGTTCCCTTGCTGGTCTAGGAATGGTAGAACGATGGGTTCGATGACGGTTTGGATGTACCGTGCACTATTCAGTGTCCCCTCGACGATCACCAGTGGTGTACGGCCAGTGTAGGAGATCGCTCCCCACACCATGATGCCGGGTGTTGGCCCTGTGTGCCTCGGTCGTATGCAGTCCTGATTTTGGCGCTCACCTGCACGGCGCCAAACACGCATACGACCATCATTGGCACCAAGGCAGAAGCGACTCTCATCGCTGAAGACGACACGTCTCCATTCGTCCCTCCATTCACGCCTGTCGCGACACCACTGGAGGCGGGCTGCACGATGTTTGGGCGTGAGCGGAAGACGGCCTGACGGTGTGCGGGACCGTAGCCCAGCTTCATGGAGACGGTTGCGAATGGTCTTCGCCGATACCCCAGGAGCAACAGTGTCCCTAATTTGCTGGGAAGTGGCGGTGCGGTCCCCTACGGCACTGCGTAGGATCCTACGGTCTTGGCGTGCATCCGTGCGTCGCTGCGGTCCGGTCTCAGGTCGACGGACACGTGCACCTTCCGCCGACCACTGGCGACAACATCGACGTACTGTGGAGACCTCACGCCCCACGTGTTGAGCAATTCGGCGGTACGTCCACCCGGCCTCCCACATGCCCACTATACGCCCTCGCTCAAAGTCCGTCAACTGCACATACGGTTCACGTCCACGCTGTCGGGGCATGCTACCAGTGTTAAAGACTGCGATGGAGCTCCGTATGCCACGGCAAACTGGCTGACACTGACGGCGGCGGTGCACAAATGCTGCGCAGCTAGCGCCATTCGACGGCCAACACCGCGGTTCCTGGTGTGTCCGCTGTGCCGTGCGTGTGATCATTGCTTGTACAGCGCTCTCGCAGTGTCCGGAGCAAGTATGGGGGGTCTGACACACCGGTGTCAATGTGTTCTTTTTTCCATTTCCAGGAGTGTATATATGAACACGTTGTTTGGCGAGATCTAGGGAAGCATTCGTGAACTCGATTAATAACTCGGTTAACATTATGTCAGTGTTTTAATGAGAAATCGAAAGACGACCACAGTAACAGGTTATATATATATAATGGTGATGGAAAACTTAAGTTGGTTTCACTAGTTATGACGTAAAACGTGCACAGAAGAGCGAGCAAATCGGTACCTTTTGTGTCTTTGTCCACAACCGTTTTCAAGTGTTGTTGACTTGCTGAAGTAGCTGTGCAGTCACACATCTCTAAGCTACATAACAAGGTGGTTATAATTAAACTTGCGCTACTTGAGAGAGCTCCCAAAAAAATCGAGTGACCGTAGGACAACAAAAATTGATGGAACCATACGTAAGGACACGCTGAAGAGAAATAATAGATAAAAACATTGAAAGAGATACATTTTAATTTCCGTTAGAAAGGATAATATTTGTAAATTGCGTACCATGTTTACAGTGTAGCATATTCACGTTCCACGTTACAAGCTGTATCGACGACAGCCTTCACTAGAGGTACAATTTTACAGAACATGCCGTCATGACACAACTGGTGCATTGCTTGAAGATCGCGCATTGCGTCCAGCGTTCACAACAACGCCAACAGCTACTTCTTCAACAATTTGTGGCGCAATTGGCAATCTGCCACTTCCCGGAGCAACTCTCAAATCGCCAGCTAATTCCAGCTTACGAATCATGTTCTTCAACCACGATGCAATAGGACCTCTCCGTATTCTGGTAATGCGCAGATGCTCGCGAAGACCAGCAGCACTTCTGCTACTGTTTCGATAAAACCTCTTTACGAGTAAAGCCCTGCTCACCTTTTCGAGCACCATGTTGACTGCGACAGCAATGCACGTTGATGCTTGTATTTCAGCCTAATGTCTGGCATTACACTGTTGAGACGGCCGAATGGGCGCGGCCGGAAAACCTGCAAAAAAAAAAAAAAAAAAAAAAATCTACTTTGCCGCGTGCCGTCACCTAATGGAAAGTCGTGACAGCAAAACGGCTTACAATGCTACAATCCAAATTCTGCAACGTAACGCGAGTTGGATATCAAGACAGTAAATACACTGAGGTGAGAACAGTCATGAGATACCACTAAATATCAGATCGTACCTCCTTTTGCCCGATATAGTGCAGAAACTCGACATAGCACGGAATCAACAGATCGTTGGAGGTTCCCTGCAGCAATATTGAGACACGCCACCTCTATAGCCGTCCATATTGCGAAAGTGTTGCCGATGGGGGATGCTGTGCACGCACTGACCTCTCGATTATGTTCCAAGAATGTTCGATGGGATTCATTTCGGGAGGTCTGGGTGGCCAAATCATTCGCTCGAATTGTACAGAATTTTCTTCAAACCAATAGCTTACAGTTGTGATCAGTGACATGGCTCACTATCACCCATAACAATTCCATCTTTTTTCGGGAACATAACGTCTGAATAGCTGCAAATGGTCTCCAGTAATTATTTCCTGTCAATGATCGCTTCAATTTGACTAGAGAACCCAGTCCATTCCATGTAAACACAGCCCACACTATTATGGAGACACCACAGTGCCTCGTTCACAACTTGGGTCCATGGCTTTGTGAGGACTGCGTCACACTCATATCCTACTATCAGGCCTTACCAACTGAAACCGAGAGTCCTCTGATCAGGCCACGGTTTTCCATTCGTCTAGGGCCCAACTGACATCGTCACGAACCCAGCAGACGCGCTGCAGTCGACTCCCTGCTGGTAGTGAAGGCACTCGCGCCGGTTATTTGCTCCCATAGCCCACTAATGCCAAATTTCGCCGCGCTGTCCTGACGGATACATTCATTGTACATCCCTCATTGACTTCTGCGATTATTTCGCGCAGTGTCGCTTGTCTGTTGGCACTGACAACACAACGCAAACGTCGCTGCTCCCGTTCGTTTAACTGAAGGCTGTCGGCCACTGCGTAGTCCATGGTGAGAGTAATGCCTGAAATTTGGTATTCTTGGCACACACTTGACACTGTGGATATCGGAATATTGAATTCCTTAACGATTTGGTAACTGGAATGTCCCAACCGTGTAGCTCCATCTACCTTTCCTCTTTCAAAGTGTGTTAATTCCCGGTGTGCGGCTATAATCACATCGGAAACCTTTTCACAAGAATCAGCTGATTACAAATGAGAGCTCCGCCAATGCACTGCCCTTTTACACTTTGTGTGTGCGACATTACAGCCGTATATATACTGGTATGTGCATATCGCAATCCCACGACTTTTGTCTCCTCAGTGTAGTTTTCTGTCTACACTGACTCAAGTAGCTAAAGTTTAATTATAACCATTCTACATTTTAAAATCTGTGTGGATTTTGAAGACTTCTTGTGAGTGCGTAAGATAAAAATTTAAAGGTTTAATGGGACTAACTTTTCACATGGTTTAGCGTATTCTGACTGTTTTTGATGATAGTTTTTGTACGAGCAGCTAAACTTTAACTTGGTTTGCTGAATCTTAGGCAGCTGAACAGTGTGTTCAAAAAATGGTTCAAATGGCTCTGAGCACTATGGGACTTAACAGCTATGGTCATCAGTCCCCTAGAACTTAGAACTACTTAAACCTAACTAACCTAAGGACTTCACACAACACCCAGTCATCACGAGGCAGAGAAAATCCCTGACCCCGCCGGGAATCGAACCCGGGAATGAACAGTGTGTGTCGCGGTAATTAAGAATAACAAACTTTAGTTCACGTAGTCGCTGTAAGTGGAACACTACACTTTCGAACTTCGAATATTTGCTGCTGGTACTGAGAGCTACTGTATTTTATAAGAAAATTTTTGCACGTGTTACTGCGTTCAGTGCCCTTCTCGCACTACATAACTACATCCTTCGCACTATGTATTTCATTACAGTTTTACTGTTTTATTTTTATTTGAGCCTATAAATCTATATGAGGCCACCATTCTCATATGTACGCAAGTACCACCTGGTTTGAACCTTAGCCATCTGGTTTAGCCTACATCATTATCCTACGGGATTCTACCAGGTTATTTCACATATTTTCGGTCATTTTTGCTTACTTATGTTGAAAGGGTACAGTACCACCCGACATTGAAAATAGGTACAACATACTTCATTATTTTTGTCAGAAGAACACATTTTCTTTTGTAAAATAACTCAATTTCAATTAATACAGCGTAGCCGGATACCAGTGTGGGAAAGAATGACAATTTATTTATTTAATTGATCACATGTGCACTCCAACAAAGTAAATCCCTACATCCAGTTTGGTGAGATCTGTGAAATGAATGAATGTATGGTCGTCTGCTAACCGCAGATGGTGAATGTGAATATATGATCATCTTTGAGTCGATCCTTTGGCCACCTTTGGTGGGGCCAAAGAGATGAAATCTACCAGAGCTTTGAGCGCCTGAAATGTGGCTGACCAATACGATAGCAAGGTGCTTCCCCCACCTCGACAGAGATGGGAGAGAACCTCAGGAACGGCCAGGTTTCAGCACTCTGCCGCTGGATCTAGTGCTGTTAAGACCTGTTTTAGTTATGCTCCGTAATGACGAAAGAGTGGAGACATGGTATGCATGTGGAATATTTAAGAGTAGTTTGAAATAATAATTTCTCTATTTCAGGAACTTTTGTGGGGAGAATTAAATGTCAGGCAGGTAATATTAAAGGGATTGTAGTAATCTTCGGAAGTTACCAACGGTCACAATGAAACCACGTGTAGCAATAAGTTGAAATACTTCCGTGTGCTTAAGTTAAGCTGAATTACTAGCGTGTGTACAATAAGTTGAAACATTTAAGAAATAGCGTGTGTACCATAAGTTGAAATATTTAAGAAATGGCGTGTGCAGGGCTTGAAATTAGAGACGAGTACTTCCACGTGGTGAGTACTGTGTGAGTCTCAATCCGTGTATGAGACAAAGGATAAAGAGAAGTACTCGTCCATGGTATCAGTTGAGGACTCGCGTGTGTGATGTTCTTAATATTACTTTGCGTGATATGATTCCGTGTGACGCTTGATTCAAACTCTGAGAGAGAAGCAAGGTGAGTCGGCCGTCTATCCAGCAACGCCACTTGGCTTGCATTGCACAGGAAGACGTGCAAATATCTCCAGAGTTCATAGTAGGAAAGTAGAATTACAAAGTGGGGCAGTGCCGTGTGAAACTGGGATAAATATTAATTGAAGTGGGAAAGCTGAAAGTGATAATGTTGTGACTATTCTCTGTGTAGTATTTCATGTTGTATTGTGGTGTATGTCATGTAATTTGGGTATGTGTGGTTTGCATGAGAGAGTAGCGAGGTAGTTTCAATAGATTAGTGGGTTATGCTTGTTCCATCGGTACCGCTCGGTCTGGAGGAAACTTTAGTGATGATGATTGTGAGAGTCGAAGTGTGAGGTATAATAAAAGATCCACCATCCTATCCAGAAAGTGCACTGTAGCGTTAAAATAATTACGAGACCATAATATAGAGATTCACCATTGTAAAGCCATGCCCACTGGGCGGAATTTCTCATGTGTTATTGTTGTAGGTTGTAGAATGTGTGTGTTTAGGTTAGAGAATTTGTCGGAATAAATAAGATAGTGAAAAGAAAAAGATTGGCGGACTTTTCCTTCGAATTGTATGTTCTCATAATGTCCCGAATTTATAATGTGTGCGCCATTCATATTCAGTGCGGTGGCAACGTGTTGACAAAAGCCATTAAATAAAAGACAAAAAGAAAATGTGGTATTGCCAGTGCGTAGTGTACAGTCAGAGTTCTGTAAATTACTGATAGTCAGATGCGTGTTTCCGTTGCGTATTAATCATATAGGAGGATAACTAGAAACTTAAGTGTGAGTACTAGAGTTCATGTTACTCGATAAATAAGAATGAATCCACTCGCATGGCAGACCACTCATCTCGCAGGCCTGACTGCTTGATGCCACAGTATGAGCTAGGCATGTGGGTGCCTCTCAATGTACACATACCAAAAAAAGTTTTGCATCACCCCAGTTTCCAGAACTCCTGAAGATAGACGTTGACTGTGGATATTGTATAACAGACACAGTCCGTTTGACTATTCAGAGTTGTCATTAAACCCACTCAAAGATGTAAACAACTATGCATGAGCAGCGCCTATTAGCCGGAGGGGCCCGACAGCAGATCATTTCCAGTCATTTCACCAGGAAGGAGGTACACGGCTAGTGTTGCCTGTAGTTCAACCATGTCTAGCCGGTCAATACCGCGGTTCGTTCGCTCCGCATTGTTACTCTGTGCCAGGACGGGCTCTCGACATGGGAAGTGTCCAGGCGTCTCGGAGTAAACCAAAGCGGTGTTGTTCGGACATGGAGGAGATAGAGAGAAAGGAACTGTCAAATGCATGCCTCGCTCAGGCCGCCCAAGGGCTGCTACTGCAGTGGACGACCGCTACCTACGGATTGCGGCTCGAAGGAACCTTGACAGCAACCCCACCAACTTGAATAATGCTTTTCGTGCAGTCACAGGACGTCGTGTTACGACTCAAACTGTGTGCAATAGGCTGCATGATGCGTAACTTCACTCCCGACGTCCATGGAGAGGTCCATCTTTGCAACCACGACACCATGCAGCCCGGTACTGATGGGCCCAACAACATACCAAATGGCCCGCTGAGATTTGTCATCACGTTCTCTTCACCGATGACTGTCACATATGCCTTCAACCAGACAATCGTAGGACACGTGTTTGGAGGCAACCCGGTCATGCTGAATGCCTTAGACACTACGTCCAGCGAGTGCAGCAAGGTCGAGGTTCCATGCTGTTTTGGGGTGGCATTGTGTGGGGCCGACGTACGCCGCTAGTGGTCATGGAAGGCGCCGTAACGGCTGAACGATACGTAAGTGCCATCCTCCGACCGACAGTGCAAGCATATTGGCGAGGCATTCATCTGCGTGGGTGACAATACGCGCCCCCATCGTGCACATCTTGTGAATGACTGCCTTCAGGATAACGTCATCGCTCGACTGGAGCGGCCAGCTTGTTCTCCCGACATGAAACCTATCGGACATGCCTGGAATAAATTGAAAAGGGCTGTTTATGGACGACGTGACCCACCAACCACTCTGAGGGATGTGTGCCGAATCACCTTAGAGAAGTGGAACAATCTATACTAACAGTGCCTTGATGATCTTGTGGGTAGTATGCCACGACGAATACAGGCATGCAGCAATGCAAGAGGACGTGCTACTGAATATTACAGGTACCGGTGTGTACAGCAATGTGGACTACCACCTCTGAAGGTCTCGCTGTATGGTGGGACAACGTGCAATGCGTGTTTTTCATGAGCAATAAAAAGGGCGGGAATGATGTTTATGTTGATCTCTATTGCAATTTTCTGTACAGGTTCCGGAACTCCTGGTACCGAGGTGGCGCAAAACTTTTTTTGAAGTGTGTTTTTATTCTGTGTGCGGTTCTGCTACATAAAGGCTTAAGAGGGTGGACGTCCGACTCTTCTGATGAAAAGTGAGCCAAGCTCTCAAAGATTAGGCTGTCCGTGACCCACAGTGGCGGCGGCATTAAAACCACCATGTGATCGTAAGCTATAGGGAAAGACAGTATTTACAAGAACCAAGAAGTAACAATGAGAATGTCAGACCAAGAATGGTGCGCTCGGATTTAAAAAAAGTGAAAGTTGCTTGTTACAGTGTTAACTTTCAAAAATCAATGTTTTTCGGGAAATTGCGAATCGCAAGCGTATTGCGTAAATGTTCTGTACCCAGTGATAGGTTACTGAATGTATCACAGTCTTTGCCTAGGTGAGTCAAGGTATCTCTATCAGTAGGTGGTTTGGATGGTAGAGGTGTGAGCCAGTGATAGGCAAGTACGGACGTGAGATCTTTGTGGGAGTCTCTTTAGAACAACGACAAGCGTTCTAGTCTGTTTCTCTCTGTATATCTGGCTGGCTTTCCACGGGCTGTCCTGGTGGTGTTCTTGTCTGAGTTCCCACGATTCTGCTGTGGACGACTGGTATGGTAACTTGCTTTGAAGTTGCTTTCTTGATGGCCATTCTCATGCAGTCAGTTACAAAAGTATGGTGACATTACAACTTGCATTTTGACAGGTGGTGTACTGTTTGCTTGCAGTATTTCCATATTTTTAGTGCCGTTGCTCAAGTTAAAACTTAATCTCCGTGTTTCAGTGAGATAGCTAGATTTCAATGCAGGAGATATAGTATATGGTTTTCATTAATTCATCTGCATAGTAGGCATGTTGAATAAATCGCAGTTTCCTTTGCTTGTTTGTTTGTTGTTGCTGTTAATGGCGATGATGATGATATATGGTGCGGGCGCATAACAGCGTTGTCTTTGGCGTCCGTTCACTTATTTAAAAGTTCCCAGGCTTTTCTAATCTTTCTAGAAGTTTTCTTAGTTCAGTTATTTCTTCTGTGGGTGGTCTTGTACGCCATGTAGTCGATGTACGAATAATTGTACTGTTTCTTGTATCAATGATTGTGGATAGAATCGTAAAAATCATACATTTAACTGAAACTTCTACAGTTTATTTCCAGTCCCAAATCACTGACAAATTTATGTTTAAAATATAGCTATTTACGTGGCTTAGTGGCAGTCTGCACTTAATTTCAAGTACGATCTCTAATTCGCACTGTGCGTTCAGCAGGAATGTTGTTCATTGAGAGTGAAGGATGCAATCAGCATAAGCTTTTTTAAGAATTCTTAGTTCAGTTATTTCTTCTGTGGGTGGTCTTGTACGCCATGTAGTCGATGTACGAATAATTGTACTGTTTCTTGTATCAATGATTGTGGATAGAATCGTAAAAATCATACATTTAACTGAAACTTCTACAGTTTATTTCCAGTCTTAAATCACTGACAAATTTATTTTTAAAATATAACTATTTACGTGGCTTAGTGGCAGTCTGCACTTAATTTCAAATACGATCTCTAATTCGCACTATGCGTTCAGCAGGAATGTTGTTCATTGAGAGTGAAGGATGCAATCAGCATAAGCTCTTTGTATACTTTACGGAGTGGAACGTAAGTACCGCTGCGAAGACTCGAGATTGCTTGCTGTTTACCGTATTATCTTTGACGTGCTTGCCGTGCATCTTTATAATTCAGATTTGTATGAAAAACTGTTAGGCTATCAAACGGAACCAAGCATACTCTTTGCTCATGGTTTATCTAGATGGTGGATCATTAACAAATTCTTCGAATCAGATTATGAAATTGCTTGAAGTAACTGCGATCTTAAAATTCATTAAAGTACTTATTTATATCCCAATTTTTCCTTTGCGCAAAGGAGACTTTACTTCCTCTTCAATATTTTTTTGAATATAGTCAGGTTGCGTTATAAATTATTTCTTGGATCAAAACTTCATGTAAGGGGCAATTGTGTAGAATATTTTTTACAGATGTAAGACATGGGTACAATCTTACATTAACAGGTTTTATGTATAATTTTGGTATATGATATTTTGGTATCTAAATCGATTGTGAGCGGGCAGCGATGTTGTAAGCTGTATCGCAGAAGTTAAACTAACGTCTTTGAGCTGCGCGAGGACGCAGCGGGAACAGACAAGGTTTAGCTTTCGTAGAGAGAGCATAAGAGTTCAACTGTGTTAGTTAGGCTGATAATGTAAAACAGTGTTACTGAAGAAACTTTGGCAATATTAGGATTCAAATTAAATGTCTCAATTTATCATTTTGTTCAATCGACATGATTATGAAACTGATATGTGGAGGAAGAAATCTGATGGAATATCAGGCAAATAAAAGAGTGATTTTACTTTTTTTCACTATTGCTGCGCCATCGAACTGACTTGGCTATTGTACTGAAAGTGGTTGGATTTGAGAGATAGGAAAGTGTACTGTTTGGTTTTTGAGAAGTTCATTAAATTTAAAATCTGCCTTGAGCACCTTTCCTCAGTACACACACAAAAAAACATAGTGTTGTCATTTTTGCACATATTTCATTGTCTTACCAAACTTCTCGAATGTCTCCTTGTAGATACAGTAATTTGCAGCTTTAGCATAGCGGCGCGCAAAACAGAGCACTACTACAACGCGTTATCCAGATTTGCGCAGAGTAACGGTATGGAGAAATTTTTTTTTGTTTATTCAGTCATGGCCAATTTACATTATTCAGAGACAGTTTTTGTGATCAAATTTTGAAAAGCCATTTACCCTAGGTTTCATGTCGAAGTTAATTATTAAGGCAGTTTATACTGTTCTAAATTCTTGCAGTCAGATAGGTAAATTTCACAGTATGAAGTACTCTCATTTTCATTACGACAATTAATTATCATTACAGTCCAGCTTTTCTTTCACATTACGACAGTTCATTTATCATCACAGCGCTGGCTTGCAATCAAAAACAGTATACTTCAGGCCATATTTTTATTTATTCTGAGTACTTCAGTCCACATTTTTATTACGTAAAGATAACTTTCAACGTACCTACCGTTCAGTCTATGCGACGAAGAACCAATGACGGAAATAAAAGAAAGGTGAAAGGGGATTAATGATAAGATTCGCTGATGATATGCGATAATGAAGAGGTATTGCAGGACCTGTCGAATGGAATGGACAGTATAATTTGCTCCGAATATGGATTGAGAGTAAATCGAAGAAAGCCGAAAATAATGAGGAGTAGCGGAAATGGGATGAGCGACAAAATTAACGTCAAAATTGGCGACTATGAGGTAGACGAAGTTAGGCACTTGTGCTGCCTTGAAGCAGCATTACACATGGCGGAGGAAGCCCAGTGGATATATAAAAAGTAAACTAGTACTGTCAAAGAGGGCCTTCTTGACCAAAGGAATTCAACTATTACAAAAAACAGGCTTGAGTCTGGAAGAGGAGATTAGCGTTTAACGTCGACAACGAGGTCATTAGCGACGGAGCACTAGCTAGGGTTAAGGAAGGGTGGAGATGGAAAGCGGCCGGGTCCTTTCGAAGGAACCATCCCGGCATTTGACTTACGCGATTTAGGGAAATCGCAGACAAGCTAAATCAGTTGGCCGGACGCGGGTTTGAACCATCGTCCTCCCGAAAGCGGGTCCAGTATGCTAACCTCGGCGCTACCGCGCTCGGTCAGGCCGGAATCCGAGGAGGAAACTTTTGAGAATGTACTTTTAGAGAATGGAATTGTGTAGTAGTGAATCATGGCTTGTGGGGAAAAAAATGAACGAAGAGAATCGAAGCGTTTGAGATGTGCCCTATAAAAGGCTGTTGATAGTTAAGTGGACTGTTAAGATACGGAATGAGGAGGCACTCAGCATAATCGACGAAGAAGAACAAGGAAGGTATTTTAAGACATCGGGAAGTAACTTCCATGGCGATAGAGGGCGCTGTAAAGGGTAGAAGCTGAAATAATTGAGGACGCAAGACACTTGTGATATTCTGAGATGGAGAGATAGGCACAGGAGAGGAAATCGTGGTGAGCTACATAAAACCGGTCAGAAGCCTGACGGAGAACGAGTAGAAGAAAAAAATGATGTAAAACCCGTACCAGGTGGTCATGTGACCTTCCACCACTGACGTACGTCACGACAGTGTAGTACTGTGTACGTTTCAGAGGACAGCATGGAATCAGTGCGCTAAGATAGGTCGGCATGACGTGACAGAATGGCGGGTTAGTGCTATTATGTTTGGACGTTGCCACATCACGAACGAAGTTGCCCTAGTCACTGGTGTATCAATGCTGAGCGTCCACGTTTCTACAAAAATGTGGTACAGCTGTTGCAGTCATGTAACATTACGAAAGAACGATGGTCTCCCTGAAATTTGGTAGCTGCACGAGATCTAATCATCAAATAGTGACTTCATCCAGATATGGGATATCTGAAGAAATTCGTGGACATTCTTTCGCGCGGAAATAAAGCCATTATCAAGCTCAAAAATGGTGTCACACAGTAGCGGAGTGCTTTCTTCTGGTGATATACTAATACTTTGGTGCTTACGACTGAATCACGGATCTGATTACTCTTCAGCGAAACTGATATGATTGGAAAAGTGCAATTGGAATACCGCTAATATAAAGTAGGAACATAGCTACTGGTGGACCAGGTTCCAGGGCGAGTGATGCTGGCTTGATAGACGGCGCACCCGTCCCGTACATCTGGACAACCGCGGGGCACGTCTGAGCGAGTTCCAGCTGCGGTGGGCCTCCAGCGCGTCCAGCCGTGTCAGTGCGCTTGGCACTTCAATTACCGCGCAAGTCTAAACGGGTCTGTCAACTCGTAGCTTTCGTAATTAGGCGAGTAATTACCACTGTAAATTGTATGGACAGCGACGGGGCAATCCCTTAACATATGCAAAGTAACTTCCAAATGAGTTGCCACGCCGTGGAGCAGGTTCGAGGCCACGATTTTTCTGAAGTACGTAGAGTGAAAAGTTGGCTCTCCAACCGGTTGAATCACGTTATTTCCTTAGATACCATTATCACGTTAAGGAATGTTATGAAATCTGTAATGTGACGATCATTTGAACTACATTTTTCCGTACTATCTGGTGCAAATATTTGTACCTGTGTCACAAGGCGCGAGAAGAAACTTCTGTAAAAGTATGCCCAGCTGTATTTTCCTTACATTCCGATTTTCCTTATTATTTCATTTCATTTTTTATTTTACATTGTTGCATTTTTCTTGTCAGTTTTCCATTATCCTTTGTCATTTAAAATGATTCCAAATTTGGAAACGGTTGTATTATAACATAATATGAGAGGTGAAGAAAAGTCCGATACTTCGTAGAACGTTCTGAAATATTTTAATTGTGTGAGTCACGATTGTAAGCAGTTTTCGTTGCTGTTCCAACCAAAGTCAGTTAGATAGTACTGTTAATTTCTGAGTAATGTAACCCTCTCGCTCACTAATTTTCGGAAAATATTACCGAATCAGTATAACAGAGTATGCCATACGTAGCAAATCCATTGTAAAATACAAATCGGAATTGAAGCTTCCGAAAGCCAGATCTGAGCCGTCATGTATACAAAGCTGAGAATAGCCAATGTCTTCCTACGGTAACAAGGGAATGGTCCAATTCGACATGTCGAAACCTACCGTGGAATTTTGTACACAGGAAGAATCCACCCAAAGAAAAGCAAAGTCTTTAGCTGCTAAGACACACTGAAAGTATTTAAAAAACAAGTCGAATGCACTCATTTTTGCCGTGTGAAACCCTCTTATAACAATGGTCTGTACAGGTCTTTCTGCCCAGCGCGTTACTCGGCTAATTAGCCGAAGCAGCCTTGACAAAAGTGTGTAACAGCGCACAAAAATCCTTGGTGCACACCTGCAAATTGTGAACATCTAAACCGTATCAAACATGCCACGTATCATAAATATTTGGAATGACGTGCAGGTCATATCGATAGCTAAACTGTTTCAGATGCAATGCTTACAAAGGTTATTGGGATGGGATAAAAACTAAGCTTGTGTTTGATTTTAAGTAACAGACAGCTTTCATCATTTTTGAACAACTTATATTTTACTACCGACGAAACAGTTCCTTATTTATTGCTTATAGTTGCCACCAAAATGCGAATCGTCTACTGAAATGTGAAAACAAATATTTTCCTTACATCAGGAATAACTGATAAAAGAAAAATTAATGCGTGCAGGTACAGAATTACTTATTTTATTTAGACAAATTGCGGGATGCCGTTGGTCTGCATATAACGCAGTGTGGCAGACGTTGCTGCTCAAATTCTCAAAACTTGGTGACGCCATCTGATAATGCACAAACGGCTGAAGCTTGAGAATACAATTCAGATCATAAACCACAAATGACAAAGAGTTACGGATACTATATTTCCCAACAATTTCCGGAAAATTATTTTCTATTGCCGAAAACATTATTTACCGAGAGGTTTTCTGATGTTACTTGTTCTGGTAGGAATCCGAATTATATCAAGTCTTTTAACTTTTCGTCGTTCTCCTCGAACACAGAGGACGTCATTATATCCCGATCATACGTCCAGCAAAAGTAATGAATTACTTGGTGCAGATGATTAGAAGATTTTTCGAATAAAATCTCTAAAATTGTTCTTTCCCATTTTTCCCGGTCTAGATACATCAATTACGAGACTTTAGCAACTAAATACTGTTTTCTTTTTATTTGTGCTTCTAATCTGCCTTGAAGTTCCTAACGATATGAATAAAGCTGCTGAAACAGTAATCCACACACCTATCACTATTCATACTTGGCACTAGCATTTTGTATACGAATGTGTCGTAACATTCATCGATTGCACTACCGACTCTGTCTTTTTTTCGCCCCAAAATAATAAAGCGCGATTTCAATGCAGTACTTTCAAGAAATTTGATCGATCGGCTTTATACAAAGCAAATGCAGGATAACAGCCTGCTTCATGGTCATGTCACCTACGAATTTCTCTGTACTAGTGCCTATTAATAGCATCTTCTCTGCACGTTGTCCTTGAATCTGCTTAATCAGATTGGAGAAGCTTGTCAACCAACAACTTTCATCTCACTTGTAAACTGGAGGGCACAGACTCGTACATTTCTCTCAGTAAGTGTAGTATCTTTCACAAGCAATTCTAAATCTTTCATATACGTTTTTCTTTCACATTTTCGCGAGTTTCTTTTCACTTTATGTAAGTCTGTCTTCCATTTATACAGTTCCCGTTCAGATTTTAGGAAACGAACTGACTTTCTGCACTGTTTAATTTTAGGCGTTTTCTCCCACCATTGTTTAATCAAAAATTGACAGTCTATTTTTTTTCATGGAAAGCTGTTTTAGTACACGTTTTCTTTGAGCTAGGAAGGTATTCTTGTTCCAGACTTATTGGAACAACGATCATCATTCGAACCACCATTCACGGAATGGCCAGAGTTACTACCTATCTCTTCCAAAGTTTTCACAGTTTCTAACAAAAGGTCGACATCATTCGAATGAAAATCCAAGGAAGTAATTAACAAATAACACGTAGGTAGGTCTTCAGGAGAAGTAGGTGATTTCTACTTCATACTATGTTCTTCATATTTAGTCTTTGCAAGGCCATGAACGTTAACTTGATTCTGCATTGCTGTGAAACTTTGGAACCTGTACAGACAGATGCTATTAGCAGTCATATATGAAGAAAATATAGTGATTATGAATTTTTAAGATTGAAACGCCCCCTTTAAAAAATTATAAATGACTGTGTTGATAAAACTCTTACGTTACTTGATTTTCAAACAGCTGAGCAAAACTCAACGTACTCAAACAGTTTTCTCTTTACTTGTTCTGATCATCACTAAACTGACACACAATAGTTTTCTTTAGCACAACGTAGTCTGACCTCCAATAAACCCTACAAAAGAATGCTCCTGATTAACAATAACCTATACCTTTCATGAATCACTTACCTCACAAAAATCTCCGTTACTCGAACTACTGCAATACAGCGAGCGCCAATACTGCCAGCTAAATAAAAGGTTCTAGCTACTGAAGGCACTAACTACTGATAGGCATGGTTAGCAAATGAAAGATTTTGACAGAGAACAAACAATTCATTTACCTATATATATATATATATATATATATATATATATATATATATATATATATATATCAGTTCTTGACATCCAGTCTTACAAACTTCCTTTTTCTGACGGACACACGTCCCGATAGTTCGCTCTCAAAACTCTGCCATCTCTCTCCCCAAATCCACCATTGCTGGCGGCTCACCTCCAACTGTGCAACGCTACGCGCTGTTCGCACCCAACTGCCCAACACTACAATAGCGAATATTCCACCAATGCCAACCAGCCACAGACTGCACACACCACAGTCAGTGATTTTCATACAGAGCGCTACGTGGCGTTACCAACATAAAAACCTAAACAGCCTACTGACAATATTAATTAGATTTTCATTGTTAAAACGTGTCTAAATTCACTTTACAGCTACGATCTCCTTCTGTCCTGATTTCTGTTTTTGTCAATCGGGTATATTTGCCTACAACTTTGCGCATGTGCTGTATGCCACAGATCTGATAGGGAAACATTTCTCCAGCCACCTGGCGGTCTAAGAATGTGGAAATTTTCAACAACTTTTTTTAGATATTTAAAGTCCGTCTTAGCAGCTAAAATTTTGATCATATATTTCCTTAGCTGTATTCTTCGCGTATAAAAAATTTCATCGCGGGTTTTGGCATTTCGCGTTGGACCGTTCGCTTGTAAGTCCGTCGCAAAACAAGGGCGGTGCGTTGGCAGAAGAGACTACAAGTTCTCGGGTTCCTGCAGACACAGTTGTGCTGCGGCACGGGTAACAGGTCCAGCATAGTGTGGCATAGAAATGGAGTGGCAACTGGATACGCATTCCGAAGTTGAATTACGCAGGATAGTAGGAGTCATTTGGCCAAAAGGTCTAAATTACAAAAAATGTCACAGTGAAATTCTGGTCGTATATAGACCAAATTCAATTCACGCCCCGCCGTATCCAAATAATGCGAACAGTTTGACCAAGGCTTCACAGGCGTAGGTAATTTTCATACTTATTTGACCACTATTCCAAATGTAACCCAGAGATGATCTGCTCTGCTGTTTAATTTTAGGAAATATGGAGACGTTTCAGGAAATTTATGCGAATGACTAATAAGAGGTTACTCTTTTCGCCACAGTTCATTGGGCACAATGAACAACAAGGACCATTCTTAATAGGAACGGTGCGAACTAACGCGTTTGTGGACACGTTGACTTTGTCAGTCATTAATAATCACAAGATGCTTAGTTACACAAGGTATTGTACTAGTAGTTTGTCTGTAATGGCCTCGATGTCGACAGGTGTGAAGGAGACAATAGTTCCCTCAGCAGTCCGTACGAGCGCATTTGGTTTGACAGTGGATCAGTCTGATTATTTGATTTAAAGGAATAGTAGACATCACTCTGATCCCCGTGTGTGTCAACAGAATCCGCTTTTCGTTCACTCTAAGTGGTTTCTGACACAGAAAATGAGCCTAACTGGGCAGATTGAGATCCAGCTGAGCGAGAGCACCTATGATTAACGCTTTCCATCCATTTCGTCAAATTCGTGACGAAGATTAAGGTCAAGGGATCCTGATTACATTTAATCAAGAATTCTTCATATTCATTACATTCAATATGACACACATCCCACAAAAGGTTTTGCATTTCGTGTGCAATCTAAAACGCAGAAATACGTACGACAGAAACAGTAAAAACAGTAGCAAACATAATAGAAAAAATCATTATCTATTTCATTATGAAGAGCAGAATAATAAAAAAAAAATTAGAGGTAGGTAGATTATATGTTGCATCATGGCAGAAAAATACGTGAAGAAAGTTATGGGGTAGGGAGAGGAAAAAAAAAAAGAAATATATGGGGAGGAAAAGAATATGCGACGAATGTTTGATAGCTATATGAAGACTCCGAGAAGAGTTTGCAACTTTGTAATGGTCACGAAATTAACTTTCTAGTCTCAGATAAACTGGGAAGTTTCTTCATATCTGTGCGACCTACTGCCTAGTGAAACCAATTAACACTGAAAATGTTCGAGTACTTTATCACTGCGCAACTCACTCGCTTCTTACCAAATGTTAGCATACAATACTGTGTTACAGAATGGTCTTAGGTACTCTACTGAAACTCAGAACTGTTTGTAGATTTAATTTAAATGTGTAGCCACACAGAGCAGGCATTCAGAGGAAGTAGGTAATTTAACTTATATTGTAATACTGAAGAGGTCATTAAATGAATGGCGCTTTGTTGATTTTGTGGTTTTGTCCTTGCAGTTACACACTTTTCACTAACATATTAAAAGTAAATCAGCTAGTCAGTGCAGTAATGCGGCCAGTATACATTGATAGGGCACAATTAAATGATACACTTCCTCCACAATTACTTAATTGCTTTTGGAAGGTAAAGAATCTTTAGCAGTCGTCATTCTCGCTCCTTTACCCTAAAAATTTATATATTTAGGACTGCATAAGTAACAAGAAACGTTTTGTCGTTTGGTTGCAACTAATATCAAAAGTATCTGACAATTCACTCTTGGACCCAAATATGAAGATTTACAGATATACAGATGGCATGCAGTTATGTTAAAACTATTCAGAGTAAAGTTCGGAAAATGTATACTGCTAGTCAGCAGAAGGATAAAAAAAATATTTGATACTCAGGTAGATGAAGTGAACTTTTAATATTGACTGTGTGGAAGGTCTCAACACAAGAACTCCTAGAACATCATAGAGGCTACAAGGTTTGTGAATGTCTTGCAACAAATGTTATTAATACAAAAACTGACGCCAGTGCATATCTTTGAAATAGTGGTGATTATTAATTTTTTTCATATCAAATTGCTGTGTGTACTTCTGCAACTCATGTTAGATTCATACTGTCAAAATTAAGTAATTTAGTTTTAACACATAGTTCACTTCATTGTGTATTTCTGGTTGAGGATTATTCCATATTTACATTTCTAATATTTTTGTATTTTTTACAGTTTATATTCTTTCAACAGTATTTAATTCTTTGCTTCTACTGTTCATAATAACAATTTATTTCGTCTTTATGGTCATTATTGAACGTTTTATAGAAACGACTGCTTTCTCGTAATTCTAGAACATTCATGATGTAAAGTTGGCACCCACCTCCACCAATATGTATCTTTCATAATGCCTTACTGCAGGTGTCAATTATTCTCATGTGAATTGCACTACAACTGGACTTCAGTACTGATACAGTTTCTTTCATTGTTTTTGACAGAAAAAGTAGCAGTAGTTTACAGATGTGATGTCATGTGCCATAGATAATTGACTTAGTGATGTCATCATCCTTATCTGTAACATCATCACTGTTAATAGTGATGTCACCAACCTCCACAGTCGGAAGCCACATCCCTCCTTATCTCCAGATAGTCACAGAACATTATTATAAATCCAATATGGCGCAAATACTCCTCTTGTGTAAGTGGAAAATTTAAAACCCATCACTTCAAACTACCTTCAAGAAATCAAACAGTGCAGTAGTTTTCATATCCACCCAAAGATAGTGTGAAAGAACCCAAGCTGGCGAGAGTAGTCCAGTTGCATTAGTAGAAAATTAAAAATACCCCTCACCCATCCCCCTTCCCTCCTCATATCTCCAGTCAGTCATAATGCAGCACTATAACTCCGAGATGATAGAAACACACCAATAGTGTGCTCAGCCTACTCTCTTTCCCACCAGTCAGAGCAAAATAATGTACAAAAATGATGTCCATCTGATTATCTCTGACATTCACTTCCCTATCTCCAATCAGTCAAAGTATAGTGCTAAAATAGTGCCAAATATCTAGTAAAAATAACGGAATCTGCATATTAAATTCAAAGATATTCATTACTTCCAATAGACTTTTACCTCTGGGATAAAGGTAGTGTAAAAGTACATTATTTACATACACATTACTATTATGACCTTAAGGTCAAAGCAAGGATTGTAAGTTGGTAATGGTCCACACACAAATTGCATAGTGTTCCATCTCCCTCACCTCACCTCCAATGAAAGTCTAGTATTAATTTGCAAGAGCCAATTAAAATGTAACCTAATCTGGATTATGTGCAAGAATATCGAAACGGTTGGAATTATTTGCTAAAAAAAAGCACATTCATCTCTCTGCTCTATGACAATCACAGCCCAATATAAGAGCCAACTGCAATGTATCCCCATCTGGGTTTTGTTAAAAAGTGTGTGAACTGACTAAAATACAGAAAACGTTGTCAACTATGTTTGCATTACTGATTTTCAAATAATCGTTAATGGACTGGCTCACTGGTCACATCAGTAACCTGCATTCGAAGCTATATATCGTTTGCTATGGAATTTTTGAATGAGCATGTAACACATTTACTACAAATGATTAAAAGCCAGCATTTTCTTATATAAAAAATATTAGGAATATGTAGTTTTTAAATATGAGTTTTACCTTAAATACTATTCTGCAATTCTGGAAACACGAGGTAAACTATAGTCCTGTTTCACATCCTTATTGCTGACTGTCACCAACAGATGGCTCATTAGAAAGCGAGAAAAGTTAAATCTCTGTACCAAGAATTGTTCTCACTATCACCAAAAGGTGTCTGTACTGGTTAAAAACCCTCCAACTTCGATTTATGGATCACACTCTCTTTAAGACTCTACAGAGTCTTAAGTTATTTTCCACATCAAATACGGTACACAATTCTAAAGTGTCCTCAGGAAACGTCTTCAACTCAAAAAGTGTGATTGTATCGGTCATAACAGTGTTATTTTCCATTAATTTATTTTCTGTCTATATATCATTCTTGCGAACGCAAGTACGTGTCAGAGAGAAGGGGACCGTGAAGATAATGCATCACTAGAGGAATATAATCGATAACAAATGTTGCATTTCGTTGGGAATGTAGTTGACGTTTATTACAACAAAACATTGTAAGTCTCAAATTAATTATTTTACCCCAGCTATGATGGTTGTAAAAAATGTTACAAAAACCTAAAATGTGTCATAAAATATAATATTTACACTACGACAGTACCTAAATATGTAAACTGTATCTAGTCTGTGCAAAATATAGAATGTCCTATCATGATTGTGAACCTGTAAGTATGTGTCAGGGGGAAGGGAAGACTGAAAATAATATATCACTAGAAAAACATATTCAAGAACAGTTATTGTGAAAATGGTTAGGACCTAATTGAGGTTAAATACAGGAAAAGCACTGTAAGCCTATAATTAATTATTTTAGCTTTGCTGTGATACTTGTCAAAAATACCAAAATATTCTAAAATGTGAAATTTATTGTTTACATTGCAACAATAACAAAGTACATAAAGTGTATTCAAACTGATAATTTTTATACTGTCATCATCTAACATTGTTTCTCTCATCATGAGTTTAGTTTGGGTAAGAAGGTAATCCAACACAACGAAATATACAATTGACATCAATTGTTACAAGCTGTTGCTGCATTCAGAAATATTTCTTGCTACAAATCCCATTACCAGCTAAACAGATATCTAATAAAAGTAACACCACACACACACACACACACACACACACACAGACTCACAACACGATATTTTTGGGAGGTCAGGAATAAGGTATTGAATTTCAGGAAGGAACATGATATTTTTATTCTAATATTTCACCTCACCTGCAGAACACATGATCTTTTTATAAACTTACTTAAGAGAGAGATGACCAAAGACAGAAACAGCGAGAGATGTGAAATTTCCAGAGACTATGCCAGAACCGATATCTCGAAAATAAATAAAATAGCGTATCATTTATTGTGAGATTTCTCACATTTTGCAAGCCCAATTAAGCTTCAAATTGAATATTTCATCATCTGAATTGTGTGTGTTATTAAAATGCACACAGACTGCATGTTTGTGGTATTAAATCAAAATCTTTATCAAAACTCAAGAAAAATAAAATTGCGTCATTATATGCGTGATTTCTCATTCATTGCAAACACAATGAAGCATCAAATCAAATATTGCCACATATAAATTTTCTGTGTTGCTTATTAAAGTACTCCAGCTATCACACTGACAATAGTGACAGGATCCATTAGGTTAAGCAGCACTCGTTTACAACGAAAGTTCGATATGTCCACAGCACTTGCAAGCTGATAGAGATTTAAACTAAGTGTTTTATCGCTGCTAAAGTGTTCACATAACTTACTAAAATACACACAGGTTGCATGCTTATCGTAATACGCAAGCCTGTTTGCTCTACTTGTTACATTACTTAACGCTCACTTATTTGCATTTCTAACATAAAACTTTTGGTTCAGCAGCATGATTAGGAGTCACACATGTGTGTTACACCTACGTCTACTATTACAAAATACAAATTACATTCTTTTAACAGGAATGATTTAACTTCCACAGTTAATAAAGTACATAAATATATATTAACATACCGTTTTATGAGACAAAATTGTTCTGTGATACTGAATTTATTACAGTTAATGTGCTCGTAATGTGGTTAAAACAGGTTTATTATATACATATGCGAAGGTAACATCAATGTGTCTGCTTGGGGAAAAATAGCACTTCCTTTTCGTGGTTGAAATAGAATTTAGACAGTCAATACATTTTTGGGGCAAACTGATGCAGTTTAAGGTGTAATTTAGTACACTTTTGGTGCAAATTGTTACACTTATAGGGCAGGCTGATGCAGTTTGAGAGGCAAATTAATACACTTTGGTGGCAAGGTGACACACTTTCATGGCAAGTTGATACAGGTTGAAGAGCAAATTGGTATAATTTTGGGCCGGAGTGGTACACTTTTGGTGTGAGTTGATACACAATTGGGGCTAGGTGATGAAGTTCTAGAGCAAATGGATACAATTTGAGGGGTAATTTGATACAGTTTGGGGGCAAGCTGATATACTCTTGGGTAAGTTGACGCAGTTTCAGGAATAATTTGCTACAGTTTCGGGGAAACCTGAACAAATTTTTTGGCCAGTTGATACAGTCTGAAGAGGCATTTGATGTGCATTTGGTAGCAAGTTGATTAAGTTGTGGGGAAAGTTTATAAAGTCTGAAGGGTTACAGTAATTGACTTTTGGCAGCAAGTTGATGCACTTTTGAAGCGAGTATGTACAGTTAAATGAGCAATTTAATACGCTTTTGGGGCGAGCTGATACACTTTTGGGACAGTGAAAGGTGGCTACACTGAGCCACAGCGCCAGAGATGGCGCCAAAGAGTATTATTCCGCCGCCTCCACTGGCAGTGCTTGTCGAGAACTCGTAGTAGTCAGTGCTTGCTGAGATGTCGTAGAGAAAAGTTCTTGTCGAGAAGTGGTGGTGGAGAGTGCTTATCGAGATGGTGTAGTAGTGAGTTGGTGTTGAGGTGTTGTAGTGAGGAGTGCTTGTTCCATGTTTTATGCAGTTGTTTGATAGGCTAGACAGCAGATGTTGTTCGAATGGAAATATTGTAATGATCAGAGTGCTTTTCGTCAATACATATGAAGGTAAAAAAAAAAAAATCCCTTTTCGTTTTATTGTCTCAATGTCTTAAATAATGCGTCATTACAGGTTCAGTCAACAAAGCATCTGGCTTGTGTTCTTGTATTAGAGTGTAATTCTGGTTTTCTTGCGCAATTATAGTATTTCTATTTTTTTAATTACTTCAGTATAAATGGTATTTAAAATTTCTTGTCTTGTTGAAGAAGAACCGTGCCAGATGTGTACGTTGAATCACACTCCCACACACAGAACAATTACACTCGTGTTTTGGTTTCGTAGGTCTTATAGTTGCTCTGGACTTAATTAATTAATTGTGTTAACGAAAATTTTCTTTCATTCTTTGTTGTTATTCTATGCAGTCAGATTGTGTACTAAAACTTGTCAGGGCCAACCGTTTACGAGACTTTGTAATCGGACATACAGCTACAAAAATTTAAAAAGTATTTGCATTTCATATTTATATAATTAAGCCCCCATGCACGTGGCGACCACTGCTTCCGATCGTCCCTTGGAATTCTTCTGATTGTAAAAATAGTAGACGGTAGTATTGTTGTAGTAATTTGTAGTTTAGTAATTGTAGTCTATCTTGCATGTGTAGATTTGATAATTGGCATTCTTCTAATGGTATTTTGCAAAATTTATTTTTTGTTGTCTTGTCTACGGGTTTGACAATTATGTGCAATTATTTCAATTTTTCGTTAATCGTGTTTGAGGGAAGCATTTCGTGTGAATGGTATTGTTGGTGATAACGTGTTATGTTCTCTGTAATTTTCGAATTGTGACGAGTTTTGTATGTTTTGTAAATGATTACGCGATCGATGAAAAAGGCGAAAATGATGAATAGTGAGAATTACGAAATTGTTGACATGGCGAACTCGCCAACACAGGACAACAGTATGATGAATAATGGAGTTGAAAACAATTTAATAAGTCGGGAAGACAGTCCGGAACCATTTCAAATTTTTTCCCAATCATAAAATTCACAGAATACGAGATTAACGACAGAAGATTCTGGAATAGTATCGAACACAGATAGCTTTACAGCTATGACGAAGGAAGCTGGTTTTGTGGGAAATGTTAGGGGCGAAAGGAATTTCGAACAAGTTAATATGGAGCAGTTGATGAGTGCAATATTAAATTTTCGATCTGAATTTAAAACAGAGATAGGAACAATTGAAACTGAGATAGGAACAATTAGAACTGAGATGGGAACAATGGAAACACGGTTAGACTCAGTGGGATCACAAATAGGAACAATTAGAACTGAGATGGGAACAATGGAAACACGGTTAGACCCACGAATAGGGACATGTTTGAAAAATATGAAAGATGAATTAAAGAAAGAAATCAGAGAAGAAGTACAACCGATTTTGAATGCTCACAATAATAGATTAATTTCAACAGAAATCAGACAAAAGGAACAGGATAGAGAACAGGAAGAAAGAGATCGCGTGATAGTACACAAATTTTCAGAGTTAAATTTACAACGTGCACACGATAAGGAGGAAATATTTGAGAGAATCGAGGAATCTGTACCAAACGACAGAATAAATAATCAAACACAACAATATGAACAGTTAACTACCAAATGTGTTAATACTGAAACCCGAGTCGCGACACTAACGGAAGACGTAAATAAACAGAAAGAACAAATAGGTGATTTATCGGAAAGAGTTGAGGAGATTTCAGATAAATTGACAAGTCTTAGTTTAAACGGGAACAGAGATTCAGATGATACAGCACCATTGCCATTTGCAAAAACCGAAGAGTGCCAGAACATAAATAAACATGTTGAAAATCAGGGAAAATTTAATGAACGCGTTAAAAGGGAAGTTGAGGCATTACGTAAGCAAGTCAAACAAATTGAAGGTGAAGTCGTAGGAAAAGACAGCAGAAGAAATTTAGATCACAGATAGCAGAGGGCTTTGAAGAAAATAATTTATTTCATTTACGGGATGCAACAAGAGAGCGCCAATCGCGCGAACTTGACAATAATCGACATTTGGACTGGAGCAGTCGCGGTAGGTCTTTGTCGCCACGAGGAGAAAACTTTGACTATAAACACTTCTTAACTGTTCGGAAATTTAAGATCTTTTGCAATTCTAAGAATGACATACATCCATGTTCATGGATAGATCAATTTATGTACGCACTTCCGCCAAATTTGCCACTAAGTCACAAACTGGAAATTATGTGCGGCTATTAACGTCCTCAGGGGATTCACTACACTAAGTGAATATGTGCCGTAGCGTGCATAGGGCCCCGAGCTGTAGTGGTGCTATTTCCCTTTTAGTTTTCTGCACTGCTGCCTGCTCTTTTACTAATCTTTGCATCTGTCAAAACAACTCTTCGACTATCAATCTATCTAGAGACTAAGTAAACAATAACCGGATATGACTATTTTACCTAAAAGTGATTTCGGAAATTACCATTTGGACTTACTGTAACTTCTGCAGCATTCATTAGTAGTTTAAACGAAATTTTTACCTGTTTATCTTCGTGACAATATTACTTCATATGTTGACGACATTCTTATTGCTAAACGTTCTTGGAGTGAACACAACAAAATTTTGGATTCACTGTTACGTATTTTTGCAAGAGTTGGCGTTACAGTGAACTTGGAAAAATCTGAATTTGGTCGTTCTCAGGCGAAATTTCTTGGTCACATTATTTCTACAGAATGTATTCTTCCTGATCCAGCGAAATTAGACGCTATTCGTAATTATGCTGTTCCTACCACAAAACGTGATGTTCGTAGTTTCCTTGGTGTCTGTAATTTTCTTAGACGCTTTGTTAAATTGGATGATTTGGCCACACCTCGTTTTTGCGAACTATCTGGAAAGCTCTTTTTAAACGAAATTCGGTCGATAACTCTGTTTGGTTAGTTTGTATACCTGATGAGTGGGTCAATAAATTGCTTTGGTACACACATTTCAGTTACGCACACTTTGGTCCCAGAAAATGCTTTCATAAATTACGAGAAAATTGCTACTTCAGTAATATGGAAAAACGTATTCGATCTGTTCTTGCCAAACGCAAATTATGTCAAAAGGCTAAGCCGCCAACTATTTCTCACAGAGCACCGTTGTTTCCTATCATTCCAGCGAAATTAAAGGACATGGGTGCAGTCGATTTGTTTGGTCCAGTGGTTCGTTCTACTAATGGTTTTGCTTACATTTTCGTAGCAGTGGAATTGACATCAAAATATGTGTGTTTTACACCGTTACGCAAAGCAACAGCTCGTTCAGTATTTAACGCTTTTATCAAACATTTTCTTAAAGAAGTGGGTCATGTTGATAAGGTTATATCAGATAATGGATCACAGTTTCGCTCTAAAATTTGGCTTCGTACTCTACGGCGTCGTAAAATTAAACCAATTTACATTTCACTTTTTCACCCTCAATTTAACGCTTCAGAGAGGTGGATGAAGGAAATCAATAAATTGTGTCGACTTTATTGTCATCAGAATCACAGAACTTTGGATCAGTATCTTCATATTTTTCAAGACATTCTGAATGAACTTCCTAATGACTCAACTTCTTTACCACCTATATTGATATTAAAAAATAAAGCACCGACAAATCGCATTTCTGAAATCGTTCCTTTTCCACCTACACGGAAACTGCGGCATTCTGAAGTTGTCAACCTGGCTCTACAAAATATTGTGTCTGCGGCTGCTAGAAGAGAGAAATCAGCTAAGCGTCCTGGTCGTTTAAAAACTTTTTCAGTTGGCCAAATGATATTAATTAAGTCTCATCGTTTGTCTCACAAAGGAAAGGGCTTGTGTCGCAAATTTTTTCTGCTTTATAACTGTCCATATAGAGTTCGCAAAATTATTCATGATAACACTATCGAAGTAGAAACTCTTAAATCTCGATGCTCTAAGGGAATACATCATATATCTAACGTTAAAATTTTTGTGGAATGATATACTTTTGAAAAATTTTTGTTGAACGACATACTTTAGAGAAACTAACAGCTACATGTAAACATGCAGAGAATACAAGGATACCGCGCTGTGTTTTGGCGGCGGCACATACTCAAAGCAACAGACAAGTCTGCGCGCCGCACAAGGCAGTCGTAGACCGCAAACAATTACTTCCTACGTCACACGCCTACAGCTGATCGAGCGCTCAGTGCGAATGCACTGACAGCCGTAAACAAATACACAGTCTAATTTCTCCGATTAAATTCAGTATGAAGCTATAGTGACTTGATGAATTATGTTATTAACGTTCAGTATTTTTCAGGATAAGGTTGTGTAAAATATTTAAGACCTTCAGGTAAATTCTGTGCGTGTCCGACGTTAAGACGACTTGCTATCGAGAAAATTTCAGGAAGAATGTAATTTCCAAGAAGAAACTAATATACTAAAAAGGTAACTATTAATTGAGTTTATTTTTCAGGTAACATATTTCCACTGTGGTACGTACTTTAGACGTAATTTGCTGCTCGCGATTACGTGATTCATACTTTGTGCTAAATTTCATGTTCTATGAATTTACGTGTGAAGCGACGTGCTTGCGTACATTAACTGATTTTGACAATGACTGATTAATGAACAGGGTTGTTACTTATGTATATTATGCATCGCTTGGCTGCACTGCTTTTTCACTGATGTCACATTATTTTTTTTATGTGCCTGCTGTGCTTATTTATTTAAATTATAATTGTCACCTGATTAATTGTGCTGACTATGGTTATGTGTGTAAGTTATACTTTGTGATTTATCTGTTTGCGCCTTCATGTTTACTTATTAAGATTACATATGAACATTTATTTGCTTATGCTGATATGATGCTAATGACCTGTTTATTATGTTAGATAACATATTTGCTGCCTTGCTTATGGATTGCATATTTATACATTTCTGTTTGTTGCCATAACTACTATTTAATTTGGTGTATAGAAATGCTGATATACTGTGTACAAACATAGAGTTTAGGTCACACTATGGTATTAATTATAGATTATTCGCTTGGCAGAGCCTCGTTGTAGGAATTGTGCTGCATCCACTTGTTGACATTCTGTTCTCTACTGGTATATTTACTCGCTATTGCATGTTTTGCTTACGCTCAGTGCCTTATATTTTTAAGATAAGAAAATAAACTGCTATAATTCGACGAACGACATTAGTACAAGAAACTTCATAGAAGTCACATGAGCTGAGGTTTTATGGAAGCTGTATAAATTTATGCTAATAGGAAGGAAGCTAACGACATGACATACCAACACTAGGGATAGACCATTGACAGTTATTACACTGCATTCTTCGTGAGCAATTGAAATAGCAAGTGACACTTGACACAAGAAATACTCCACATGTTTGCTTCTGCCATGATTCTTGAAGTGGTGTACACACTGTGAAATATTATGATCATTCACACTCTGTAATTGTACTTAATTACTGAGAGTTATTCGAACTAAAGGCTGTTAGAGGTCATGTATGCATTTCTTTTGTTTAATGATGGACAAGGTAACCAAAATGCATTTTATAATTCATAATGAGTAGAAGATTTGGCTCAGGTGGACTACACAGAGGTTGTGTGTGGACATTGTGTCTTCGGATTGTATGGGATGATTAACTGAAGTTTGCACTAGGAATTTATCTGTACTTGCTCGAGGAGACTGACTAGAGGAAACAGTTGTTATGGAAGTGAAATGATATTGGTAATAAGGTTTATATGTATTGACGTATTGAAGAGGTATTATTGAGGTATTGAGATTATGTGAAGTTGATGATTATTGGAGTTCTGGTGGACAAGTGGTAAGGTAAATGATATTGATGATAAGGTTTATATGTATCGACGTAAGAGGTATTATTGAAGTATTAAGATTATGTGATGCTAATGATTATTGGAGTTTTGGTGGATAAGAGGTAAAGTAAGTGAGGAGCATATATTTTTGTTGGTTTTATGGAACAAGGAGGATGAAGATAGCAGACTAGAACACTAAAGTGGAAAGAAGATTGTCTACACATACACTTTGTTAAATCAATAAACAGTACATACTTTTTTTTTTTTTTGGAGAGAGGAAGTAATTGCATATCTTGGCTCACTGACAGTTGTTCAGCAACCGTACATTTTGATCTGGCTTGGCAAACGTTGGTCTTGACATGATGACTATGACGCTGACTAACTATTATTGACTGTTATACATTGCTGCCACTACTACTTGATACACGAGTTGAACATCAAATTTTGACAGAATTGCATTTACACAGTTAACACTATTTAGTTACACAGTAGTACTTAATGTGGATGAAAGATGAGTGAGTGCTTTTTGTGTGTTTTCCCTTCCTAATCCCAGAAAAGTGGTACCGACTGACCTCCAAAATATTATTTTACTTGCTTGTTGTGGCTTGCACTGACACCCATAAATATTATAGGTTTACTGATATTTGTGCATTTGTAATAGTTAATATGACAATTATCTGATATGATTTGTGTGTTTGTTATAATTTGTATGTTAAGTGCAAGACCATTGATAATAATTTTGTAAAAGCAATTGTGTGTGCATTCAAACTATTGTTCATACCTGAACTGTCTGATTAGTGATGGTGAATATTATGGACTGTTACCTGCACTTGTTCAACATAATGCGTGCCACTTAGAAATGTTTAATTTCTGCTGATGAACTGTGTGATTAGTGATAGTGAATATTATGGACTGTTACTTGCACTTTTTCTACATGATTGGGGCCACTAGGACATGTTTAATTTCTGCTTATAAACTCTGATGAACAGTGTGATTAGTGATAGTGAATATTATGGACTGCTGTCTGGACCTGCTCATCATTGCTAGGTGCCACTGATGGACTGCTTCTACTGACATAATGTCACTTGTTGGTGTTTGCACCTGCTCAACATTGCTGGGTGCCACTGACGGACTGCTTCTACTGAGATAATGTCACCTGCTCAACATTGCTGGGTGCCGCTGATGGACTGCTTCTACTGAAATAATGTCACTTGTTGGTGTCTGCACCCACTCCACATTGCTGGGTGCCACTGACGGACTGCTTCTATTGAAATGATGTCATCTGTTGGTGTTTGCACCTGTTCAACATTGCAGGGTGCAACTGATGGAACTGCTTCTATTGAAATGATGTCACTTGTTGGTGTCTGCACCTGTTCAACATTGCTGGGTGCCACTAATGGAACTGCTTCTACTGAGATAATGTCACTTGTTGGTGTCTGCATCTGTTCAACAATGCTGGGTGCCACTAATGGACCGATTCAACTGAAATAATGTCACTTGTTGGTGTCTGCACCTACTCAACATTGCTGGGTGCCGCTGATGGACTGCTTCTACTGAAATAATGTCACTTGTTGGTGTCTGCACCTACTCCACATTGCTGGGTGCCACTGATGGACTGCTTCTATAGAAATGATGTCACTTGTTGGTGTCTGCACCTGTTCAACATTGCTGGGTGCCACTAATGGAACTGCTTCTACTGAAATGATGTCACTTGTTGGTGTCTGCACCTGTTCAACATTGCCGGGTGCCACAGATGGAACTGCTTCTACTGAAATAATGTCACTTGTTGGTGTCTGCACCTACTCAACATTGCTGGGTGCCACTAATGGAACTGTTTCTGCTGAATGATGTCACTTGTTGGTGTCTGCACCTGTTCAACATTGCTTGGTGCCACTGATGGACTGCTTCTACTGAGATAATGTCACTTGTTGGTGTCTGCACCTGTTCAACAATGCTGGGTGCCACTAATGGAACTGCTTCTACTGAAATGATGTCACTTGTTGGTGTCTGCACCTGTTCAACATTGCTGGGTGCCACTGATGGACTGCTTCTACTAAAATGATGTCACTTGTTGGTGTTTGCACCTGTTGACCATTGTTGGGTGCTACTGCTGGAACTATCAACTACTTGTTTTTTTTTTAATCATTGAAAGGATTTTATGTGAACATTTGTATAAACTGATTTTCTGTGTATTGTGTAAACTATTATGTAAAGCCACATGTATGAAAGAATTTGTATTGCTTACTGTATTTTATATATTAGGTTATTGAAAGGTCAGTGCAAAGCCAAAATTTTATCTAATTATGTGATATTTACGTATTAATATTATCTTTTATTTTTGTCTGTATTTTTGTGGACGAATTTGGTGGTATTTTCACCACCAATGCTGGCAAAAATACCATCAAATTCTGGCCCGTGGAGGAAGGGCATATGAAAGGTGGCTACACTGAGCCAAAGCGCCAGAGATTGCGCCAAAGAGTATTATTCCGCCGCCTCCACTGGCAGTGCTTGTCGAGAACTCGTAGTAGTCAGTGCTTGCTGAGATGTCGTAGTGAAAAGTTCTTGTCGAGAAGTGGTGGTGGAGAGTGCTTATCGAGATGGTGTAGTAGTGAGTCGGTGTTGAGATGTTGTAGTAAGGAGTGCTTGTTCCATGTTTTATGCAGTTGTTTGATGGGATAGACAGCAGATGTTGTTCGAATGGAAATATTGTAATGATCAGAGTGCTTTTCGTAAATACATATGAAGATAAAAAAAAATTCCCTTTTCTTTTTATTATCTCAATGTCTTAAATAATGCGTCATTACAGGTTCAGTCAACAAAGCATCTGGCTTGTGTTCTTGTATTAGAGTGTAATTCTGGTTTTCTTGCGCAATTATAGTATTTCTATTTTCTTAATTACTTCAGTATAAATAGTATTTAAAATTTCTTGTCTTGTTGAAGAAGAACCATGCCAGATGTGTACGTTGAATCACACTCCCACACACATAACAATTACACTTGTGTTTTGGTTTCGTAGATCTTGTAGTTGCTGGGGACTTAATTAATTAATTGTGTTAGCGAAAATTTTCTTTCATTCTTTGTTGTTATTCTATGCAGTCAGATTGCGTACAAAAACTAGTCAGGGCCAACTGTTTACGAGACTTCGTAATCGGACATACAGCTACAAAAATTTAAAAAGTATTTGCATTTCACCCATGTGGAGTAGCTAGTCTCCCATCGAGCGCCTCCCCAGGTGGCGGATAGGGAAATGCCCACCAGATATGGAGGGTACTGGGAAAATAAAATACCCGGGGTGGACCAAAACTAGCAACTACTGCCTTGTGGTTTAGGTATTGGATTACCAAAGGCTAAAGGAAGAAAACCTTGAGCAAAAATTACCTGGTCCTCCAGGTTGGGGGTTAATGCGATGGGCCAACTCCCCATTCATTGGAAAAACCTCACTGGTTAAAGAGCCTATAAGATTACAGCAGGACGGATATAATAGGAGACGAAAAAGGCTAAGAAAACGGACTGTCTTAATTGGTGTATGGAATATACAAGGATTACAAAATAAAGTAGGAGAAGTGATTAAAGAAATGGAGGCTAGAAATCAAGATATTATTATACTCCCAGAAACTAAGAAAAAAGGATGAGGTATTGAACGAATAGGATCATATACACATTTCTATAGTGGTGTCCCAAAAAATCAAAGAGCAAAACGGGGGATATCGATATTGATGAAAAACAAATTGAAAAGAATGATCACAAACTGGGAACCTATTGATGAAAATCTGATTAAAATTAATATTGATATTCATGGATACAAAATTACTATTATAGGAGTATATGGAATAAGCGAAGATGAACCAATTTGTAAAAAGGATGATTTCTATAATAATTTAAATGGAATCATAGAGGATATCGGGAAAAACAGGGAGATTATTATTGCAGGGGATTTTAACAGTAGAACTGGAAGTAAAATTGGAAATAAAATTATAGGACCATTTGGAGAAAATGTTATAAATGATAATGGTAATAGACTTATTGATATCTGTGAACAAAATTCATTGAAAATATTAAATGGCTTTTATCAACATAAAGAAATACATAAATACACATGGCATAAAGATACATTGAATCAAAAATCAATAATAGACTATATTATAATTAAACAGCAAACGAGGATAAAAATACATGACATAAGAGTATATAGAGGGGTAACTCTTAGCGATCATTATTTGGTAAATTCCAAATTTTTATTCCCCTTCAGAGGAAAAAGCACTGAAGAAAATCGAAATTGTCCTATAGAAAATACACAAACAGAAATCAAAATTCCTAAATATAATTTGAATAGTTTGGAGAATGAAAGCACAATATTTTTATATCAAAAGAGATTAGATGAAAAACTGGTAGAAACAGAGTTTGATAATACAGAAGATCAATATCATTATATTGTAAATAAACTACATGAAGCCACCAAGGAAGCTTTAGGAGAAACATAAGAAACACGTAAAAACCATCCATTATACTACTGGAATGAAGAAATTAAAAAGGAAGTGAAATTAAAGAAAGAAAAATATTTAAAATGGTTAAATACCAGAAATCTTCAAGATAAAATAGAGCTTAATGCACAACAAGCGAGAATCCGGAAAAAGGTTGCAGAAGCAAAAAACAAAGTTTGGGAACAGTGATGTCAAAAAATTGAATCCTATATGGGTGGTAAAAGAAACACAGATGCATGGAAAACTATAAAAAATTTAAGATTGAATTCCAAAGAAACAACACATATTAAATATATTACTAATGACTCTTGGGAAAAATATTTTAAAAGTGTATTAACAGAAAACAGGGAAGAATACTTGGGAAACCCTGAATATAATGAAATGATAGATCTACAAGCAGAGAATTACATCCGTTTGGAAATAGAGACAGTAAAAACTGCAATAAAATCTTTAAAGAATGGAAGGGCTACAGGCATTGGAGGTATTCCTGCAGAATTATTAAAATTAGGAACAAAGCAATTAATGGAATTGTTAAGAAACCTTTTCGAAAGATGTTTAAATGGGGAAGATGTCCCAAATGGTTTGAAAGTAGGATATATTTCAGTGATACATAAAAAAGGAGCGAAAGATGAGTGTAAAAATTATGGGGGAATAACAGTGACCAATACCTTCAGTAGATTATATGGAAGAATTAGTAAATATTAGTTAGAACAAGAACACAAAGAAAAGGAGGCTGAAGAACAAGCAGGTTTTAGAGCTGGAAGATCAACAATTGATCATATCTTTTGCCTACAACAAATTATTGAAAAAAAAAATGGTTCGGGCACAACCTATACATTTAGTATTCATAGATATAGAAAAAGCCTATGATAGTGTGCCTTTATCCAGTTTATGGAAAGCTTTAATATCAATAGGAATAAATCCAAGAATAATTAACGCAATTCAAAATTTATATAAAAATTCTATTTCAAAAATAAAAATTGGTGAATATCTATCACATGGATTCCAAGTCACAAAAGGATTACGTCAAGGATGTAGCATCTCACCTACATTGTATAAAATATATACAGAAGTAACTTCACAGAATTGGAAGAAAAAATGTCACGCTATGGGAATACCAATAAATGATAGAACAATATACTCGTTACAATTTGCAAATGAGAACTGATTATAGCCCAAGACTATGAGGACATAGAGTATATGACCAGAAAATTGATTCAAGAATATAAAAAATCAGGTCTAAATGTAAACATGAATAAAACAACGTACATGGTAATTGGTGGAGTGAATGGAGACTTAATATTAGAAGAAGGGATGGGAACAATAACAGCTACTGAGGAATATAAATATTTAGGTGTGAAAATTACAAATGATGGGAAACAGGACAAAGAAATTAGATCAAGAATAAATTCTGGAAAGACGACAATCTCTTTATTGAATGGAATTCTCTGGGACAAACACATAACAACTGATAACAAAATAAGGATTTTTAAAACAATAGTTAGGAGCATTATTACATATGGTTCAGAAGTGTGGACAACAAAATGGCAACTGAAATCAAAATTATTAGCCACAGAAATGGATTTCTGGAGACGTTCAGCAAGAATATCAAGACGAGAAAGAATAAGAAATGAAGTAATCAGAGACAAGATGAAATGTAAAAATTCAATTATTGATTTCATCCAGCACAAACAACTTAAATGGTATGGACACATCAGACGAATGGAACAGGAAAGGCTACCAAAATGCGTAATCGACTGGGTACCAATTGGAAGAAGAAAAAGGGGACGACCACCTGATACATGGAAACAGGGAGTTCAGTCAGCAATGAGGAAGAACAACATTCCTGAAGATTTATGGACAAATAGAGAAGATTGGAGAACAATAATTAGTGACTTACTGTAATCTAGAATAGGTGCTGGAAAATGTACTCACATTGTAAATCCAGAATAATAATAATAATTTGCATTTCATATTTATATAATTAAGCGCCCATGCAACAGGTTGTTTGAAGTATTAGGGGTACGTTTTTGGAGCAAGCTCACACTTTTGGAGCAAATTGATTCCATCTGAGGAATGAATTGATAAACTTTTGGGGGTAAATTGATACACTTTTGGGGCATGTTGATACAGCTTGAAGGGCAATTTAATGCATGTTTGAGGCCAAGTGGGTGCACTTTTGTGGCAAGCTGATGCAATTTAAAGGGTAGATTAATATACTTTTGGGACAAGTTCATACACTTCTGGGTCAAACTGATACTGTCTGAGGGGCACATTAATATAGTTTTATGGCAAGCTGACACACTTTTGGTGCAAGTTCATACCTATTTGAGGAAGATGATATAGTTTGAGGGGTAGTTTGATACACATTTTGCGGCATATTGATACACTTTTGGGGCATGTTGATACAGTTTGAGGGGTAATTTAATACTCTTTTGAAGCCAGCTGATATGGTGTGTAATCTTATACAGTTGGAGGTAATATGACATGGTTTACTAGTACACACAACATTAAAAGATTGCACATCTGCCACATAATCACCTGTCAGACTTACATGCCATAGTAAATTTCTTCTCTCCCTCTGTAACATTTATTTTAATGAGGCAATGAACTCCAGTATCATGATTTAGTAAGTCACAACTTGGTTTAACTTGTTGAACCTAGCACAAATGGGTCTCAACTTGCTTAGTACATCATGCAAAACGATGCAGCCTCCAAGTTTGTATAAAAATGCGAAGTTTAGGCCATTTGTTTCATGTTGTTGAGATTTGTTGTGAGAGCAACATAAGAAACCATGAAAAGAAGACAAACAGTGTCACAACACCATAGGAAATCTACAGAGAAACAGAAAAAGAAATGCTTGCTGGTTTTCGCTGAGGAAAATCGGTAATGAACGTGGAACACTTTCTATGACCCATCAATGAATCACTTGATAAACGAGAACTGATTATGTTGGTAATAATATTTTACATAAAATAATTTGGTGACTGTTTTAATATTCGATCATCCACACAAGAAGCAAAGTGAATCAATAAGTACAGTATTTATAGAGACTCGCCCCATCATTCAGGGGAACTATATTAATCTCAATTTCAGACCCTAATCCAGCTGTACCTAATGTTGGATGTAAAACCTCTGACCAGGCTTTGCCAAACGTGAAGAAGAAGATGTAAATAGTTCTACTTCCCACCTGACTCAGTGAATAAAAATGTAAAATAACGATGTTTATATATTTTCTTAACATAACTCAGTACGAATATTAATGCATATTCTTCTGAATTTCAGAGCCTAATCCGACTTTGTCTAATGTTGGTTGTAATATCTCATCAGGCTTCGTCAGAAGAGAAGAAGGTGTGAATACTTCAACTTCCCATCAGAATGAATGAGTAAAAATATAAATTAACAATATTTATGTTGTCTCCTGCCAGTACTTAACAGAGATGTTAATGAGAAATTATTCTCCATTTCAGACCATACCCAAACCGTGTGTAAAATATCTCGTCAGGTTTTGTCAGAGGAGAGGAGGCTGTGGCTCAAGAAGAAGCATGCATTTTAACCTGCTTCCCACAGACTGGAAGACCTGTTCCAAAAGGAGACATACAAAGATGTTAAAAAATTGTATTTTTGAAGGCAGGAGGAGAAGATAAATCTGATGATGATGGAGATGATGAGGAGGCAGAGGGTCAAATGGCAGCACCTCTTTCGTTGAATCAACAGACAAAAATGTTGACATTGTATACAGCATTAGATTTGAAACAATATTAAGAGTGTGGATAACTGGTGATTCTTCAGTAGATGCTGAATGAGATCATTGAATGATTCACAATGTAAGATAATTTTGAACGATGTGATGGCATACTCTATCACTTAACTGGCCATCATCTGGTCAGCCACACTTTAGAACATGTGCACTGCCAGTCACAGTTCTGCATTTCCTACAGCCACCACCAGGATATGAAGGCGCTGCCACAAACCCTTACCCTGCTTCCAGCACAGAATCCATTATATGTGTTTGCCGTTTCATAACATCTACAGACTGCCATAGCAGTTATGGCTCGTCATCTGTGGAATAGTCTTTGTGTTGAAGACTAATAGAATTGTAAACTTTTGTAACTGTATATATTTTACCATTCAAATCTGTTGTTAGTAATTGATGCTGTAACTACAGCAAACAAATTATGTATTACTTTCACTATCTGAAATTAAATGTAGAATAAATTAATATCTGAATTCTCTGCCCACAAACCGCATCTGCTCCTCGCACCTGTGTCCAGTAAAGAATCGCAAATAGAGTTAAACAATGCAAATCTTCAAAATTGTAGTAAAATTATCAAGGCTGCCTATGTTCATAAATAAAGCTACCTTGCCTACAGAGAAGTAAATTTCAACAGAGATTATAAGTACACACATATCGTTAAGGCTGTATTAGTTAAAACTGGCGGATCCTTACAGAGAGATGATGACATACATATCAGCATATTGGAGAATGAAATTCCAGCTGTGGCTATAAATTCTCTCCAGGTTCGTCAGAAGAAGAAAATGCAGTTCAACAACTATACATTTTAACCCAGTCCTCAGAGATTATGGCAGCTATTCTGGAAGAAAACAGTTAAAGACGTTAACGGCAATGTATTTATGGGAACAGAAGGTAAAGAATAAGAAAAGAATTATTATGGGACGGCAGGTTCTGACAGTGAAAAAGATAATGATTGACTGAAGCCAGGAAGACAGTTCCCAAAAAATCGGTAGCAGGTATCAACCTAAATGAACTGGTCAAGACGTTAGTCCTCTTGCTGATTTTGAAGTTGGGAGGGGGGAGATTATAATGAGTCATACTGAAGAGGAATTTTGGGAAGTATCGACTATCATGCGAAGTTGGAGGGGAAAAATAAAGTGAAATTCCATGTGAGAACTTAGATCTGGTAGGGCTATGAGACAAAAGTTTAACTCGTGCTCGTTCCTTTTCCTCCTACGCTGTGTCAGAATTCTGTTTTAGCTGTAGTGAGAGTATACTTGCCATAATAAATTCATCTCAATGAACAGTTGTGACATACAAAATTAATACATATTTGTGCTCTTTGTTATCTGTAATAAATAAATTACTTTGTTAAAATTATGGGATTCGTTTTTCTTATAGTGGCAGGCTAAAGTGTAACACACATCAACCATAAGGGTGCCGCACTAGTGCCAATAAATAAGCTGTAAGTATTTTGATAAGTAATACAAACAATTTAGTGGCAGCCATATTTAACTTGAAGTTTCATTGTGCTTGAAAACTGAGTAAAATAACACAGTACATTATAAATTGTTTTATTTATTTTCGAGACATCGACTCTGACTTAGTCTTTGGAAATGTCACATTTCTCACTGTTACTGTATTTGAGTCTCCTTCTTGAGTGTGTTTATAAGTAAGCCATGCCATTCCACAGATTAAGTGACGTATCGTAATAAACCAGCTTATTCCTTCCTACAATCGAACAGCTTACTTCCTCCTTCCACAAAAAGTTGTATGAGCATGTGTGTGTGTGTTGTTACTTTTATTAGATGTCAGTGTATCTAATAGTGAGTTCTTCAGCGAGACATAGTTTCGAATGCAGCAAAAATTATTTTATAATACTTGACATCAAAGGTATTTTTCTTTGTAATTAATTATCTTTGCTCCCTTCATAAATTGGTGATGAAAGTACACCAATTGTCAGTCTGAATACCCTTCATTTATTTAGTTGCTGTATCACTGTATATATATGACTTTATCAGTCATTTTGGAATATTGTGACTTTTTGACAAGTAACCCAGCAAAACGAAATTAATTAATTATAGCCTTACAATGTATTTCCTGTATTTAAACGAAGTTAGGTCTCAACGATTTTTGCAATGCTTGTTTTTTGAGTGATATATTATTTTCAGTCTACCCTTCCCCCTGACACATACTTATGGGCTCACAATCGTGATGGGATACTTGTGGGAAATAATTGCAATGCAAAGACTGTGATTTTATGTATAAACATGGCACTGTTTGTAAAGATACAGTTTCAGTATTTTGATGTTAACATTGTGACAATCTACATATTCATCCCACATTTTGTGCAGACTAGATACATTTTACATATTTAGTTGCTGCTCTCATGTGAATATTATATTTTCTGACACATTTTAAATGTTTGTAACATTTTTGACAAGCATCATAGCTTAGGTCAAATAATTGATTTGAGCCGCACAACGTTTCTTGTAGATAACCTCAACTATGTTCTCGATCATTTGCAATATTTGGTATCTATGATATTTCTCTAGTGAAGCATTACTTTCACCCTCTCCTTCCCTCTGACACATACTTTGCTTTCCTAACAATGATTTATAGACAGAAAATAAATTGGTGAAAAAATAATAGTTATGACCAATATAAACACTGCACTTTTTGCACTGATAATGTATTTTGAGACAATTCTGAATACTATGCCATCATTGATATGAAAAATTATTAACTGAAGACTCTGTTGTGGTTTAGATCAAGTGTGGTCCATAAATCGACAGTAGCAGGCTTTTACCCTTACAGACACCTGTTGGTGATAGCGACAGCAACTCATGGTACAGATACCTTCATTTCTCGCTTTTTAACAGTGAGGCATGTGTGGGTGATAGTAAGCAACACAAGTGTGGAACAGAACTATTGTTTAACTCATGTTTCCAGAGTTGCAGAATAGTATTTAAGGTAAACCTCATGTTCAGAAACTACATATTCCTAATCTGTTATTTACATTTTACAACTAAAGGCTGGCTTTTAATTAATTGTAGTAAATGTGTTGTATACTCATTCCAGTATTCCATAGCAAATGATATATAGCTTTGAATACAATTTACTGATGTCACTGGTGAGCCAGTCTATTACTTATCATTTGAAAATCAGTCATATAAATATAGTTGACAACGTTTTCGGTATTTTAGTCAGTTCACATACTTTGTCATATTTTTAATAAATATTTTTCATACTTTTTAACAAAACTCAGGTGGGGATACATTGTAATTGGCTCTTATATTGGGTTCTGATTGGCATAGAGCAGAGACAAAAGTGTGCTATTTATTTTTTTGCAAATATTTCCCATCATTTGGATATTCTTGCACATAATGCACATTAGGTTACATTGTTATTGGCTCCTACATTTTAGAACTAGGCTCTGACTGGAGGAGATGTGAGAGAGATAGCACATGGTGCAACATGTGTGGACCATTTTACACTTACAATGTATGCTCTGACCTCACAATCATTTTAGTATTACATCAGAGGTATACTATGTGATACTTTTAGTCTTTTAATACTGCAGGCTACTGATAAGATCAGATTCGCAAATTTTCTTTAATTTTCTAAATCCTAAGAATGTGTATACAAGTAGAGCCTATATTCACTTACCTCAAACAACAAACACAAAATTTCTGCTAAGTGGACCAAATGTATTGAAATAATAATTTGTTAAACTGATAACAAGGAGCCATCTCACACATCATTTTATGATTTGAGAAAATACCAACTCATCTATTGAATATACAAAAATCACGATAAATTTCACGGAAACATTATTGAGGAGAGGCGCAAACTGAATGATTTTATGGATCCTGACTGTGCATCAGAATGGCGGTGTGAGGTGTAATACAATGCATTTAGCAATAATTAACGTTTATTTCCACCTTTAAAGTAATACACACTCTGATGTTAATTTAAAAACACAGTTCTTTGGAATCCTGGCGCCTGAATCACGCCAGCCGCTGTGGTCGAGCTGTTCTAGGCACTCCAGTCAGGAGCTGCGCGACTGCTACGGTAGTAGGTTTGAATCCTGCCTCAGGCATGGATTTGTGTGATATCCTTAGGCTAGTTAGGTTTAAGTAGTTCTATGGTCTAGGGGACTTATGACCTCAGATGTTAAGTCCCATAGTGCTCAGAGCCATTTTGAGCCTGAATCACGACACATGGTACGTTATACAAGGCAGCAACTGAACCGACACATGTGGGGGGCAAGTCTACTAAATTACCGGTTTCAGTTTATCAAGATCACACTCATCAAGTTCACACTGATCATTCACATGACAAAAGAAAACTTCCCTACTCCGCATGTAAGCTCACTGGGTCAGAGCGCGACTGGCTTTGACGATCAGCTTCAGAGAACACATCCCACTCCCGAAATTATGTACAGCTCAGCAATTTGTAAATAAATGTACCAAATATGAGCATGATACTCCGCAACGAAACTCAGGAGTTAGTTCGAATACTAGAAGTGTTTACGTCGAATTGGAGCTCATGGTTTACAAAGAAACACACGTGGTGCAGCAATGTTTGGGCTACTAAATACATGGGAATGAAACACAAATTCGATGGTAAACCAAACAAAATTTAACACAAACCTTCCACAAAGCACACAACACGTTCATACATGACAGACGAAGCTAACTGAAACTGTACATCACATGGCGGCACCGCTTGTCCACGCAGAGTTACAGTTGCACAAAGGGTCTCGTAGAATAAACAGAATACTAATGAAATTAATACCATTCCCTGACTGAAATAGTTTGTGCGGCATGATAAGCAATGCCATTCACCGCAGTGACTACCGGAAACTCAAAGAAAGCACGTTATTTATCATTACTAGTGTTTTACTGCTTATTCAGTCTCAAATTCCTAAGACCTATTGAATATAGTAATGAATTTTATGACGCTGGGGTACTGTTACAGGGACATACACGAAAAATTAAAGTAGAACTGAACTCAGATTTTTGCTTATTCTTTGCCACAGTCTGTTGGCTTCCACGGGTATTGCACAGCTGTGTTTGGTGCTAATGTGTTATTGCAGTTTTCATAATTTCAGTTTTTGTACATTTCATCTGCATTAAAGATGTCGATAGTTGTGTGAGAATTAAAGATGTGCCAGAGTCTTAAAAAGGTTTGGATGTAAAATTAAATAAGTACAGGAGGGATTATTACTATTGCAACCAAGTGGCACAACAATCTGACACTTAAAATATGTTACTATACAAGAGAATTCTCACTGAAATATCGATGACAATTGTTTAGTTAATAATATATTTGTTCATTACTTAATTTAAATGTAAGCAAACATCAATCGTGAAGCCAGTTCCACTACCTGTTCAATGCCATAACAGACAAAGTATCTACATAGTATAAACCACAATACTAATCATCATTATCAAATTTAATAGTATGAAGTAAAAATACTATAACATATTCAGGAGCCCACTAATCTGAATAATTTTATCTGCCCACTTGTTCAGTACGTTATGGAGAAAAATAAATTATTGAAATGAAGTTTTTCTCCTGTTTCTATTGTCTATTATGGATAAATATAGAATATGTAAACACGTCACCAAAGTACAGAATTTTGCTTACTTGTAAATTACACACATCATGTACTTCTCTGAATGTTTAAATTGTTGAATTCCAGGGCGATGGAAGTGACAATAACTATACAATTTAGGCGCATCTACTGCAAATATCTGCATTTTAATCTGTTTTAACAGGCTATAAAAACATTTCAGTTTTCTATACTTCCACACAACTGTCTAAAAGTGGTTCATTATCTTCACTAAGAGACATTTTTGCAAACCGAGAAAGTAAGTAACCCAGTAAATAAATGACAGTATTTCAGGTAAACCATCTATTACCTAGCAGTTACCTCCTTTCAGTAGTGAATTATTACGGCCTTACCGCATTAATGGGACACATATCAAACACTAGCTTAGCACTGCTCCTTCATCTGCATAGACTGTATGGTCTGCTTCAGTGTTTTGTTGTTGGATTTAGTTCATCGAATTTTTATGTTTTTCACAGGCTCCAACACGTTCTAAACTTTCCACGCTAATTAAGGCCGTATAGGTCGTCGAATGTAACTCTGATCAGAATCCGATTCTGACCGCTGGAGTCCGAAGTTTCTGATAATCATGCGTTTTTCGTTTTTGTGGAGATAATTGTGTAGAAAGTTTCACCATCTAACAAATAGTTCTTTATATTTAACCGAAAAATGAAATGCCAACTGTCATGGATTTGGCTTTTAAATTTTTTAATGTAATGAAATATTTTCTTTACGATTTTCGTCCTCTATTTCACTCCCTTGGGAGTTGAATGTCAAAAAATACTGAAACATATATTTTTTACGTCTTATGACGAATTCAGATTCCAGTTTTCATAGATGTATCTTTAAAAATGCATTGGTAACTCTTTAGTATTGAATTATCTTCAAGAAAAAAATTTGTCACTGTTTTACCCCTTAGCTGTTGAATTTCCAAAACGCTGAAACATGCATTTTCTTATTTCTGATTGAGAAACCAATTACCAGTTTTCGTAGTTCTACCCTCAAAAGTTCTTTCAAAAACATTTCATCCCCTATTTGACCCCCTTAGGAATTGAATTCCAGACAATGCCTTCTTAAACGATGCCTACAGACCAGGTCCACGCCCTCTTCAAATTTCAAGTTTCTATCCCTAGCAGCTTGGGCTGGGCGAAGACGAGCCAGTGTGGCCCTATTTCATCCCCTTAGGTGTTGACTTTGCAAAAGCACTGAGACACGATCTTTTTCATCCCTAACCGAGAAGCCAAACACCAGTTTTAAAAATCTTTTTGCGAGGAAATATTTTCATTAAACGTTTCACCCTCTATTTCACCTCCATAGGGGCTGAATTTCGAAAAGCAGTGCAACACCTATTTTTTATTTCCAACTGGGAAGCCAAATTCAAATGTCCATGGATTTAGCTTTAAAAATACTTTCATAATGAAATATTTTCAAAAAACATCTCATTCATCCTCTTAGGGGCTGAATTTCCAAAAATACTGAAACACGTATTTTTCTTATTTGCAACCAAGAAGTCAAGTACCAATGTACATAGATGTAGATTTAAAAATACTTTAATAGTTCTTTAATATTGATATATTTTCAGAAACAACTTTCACGCACTGTTTCACCCCCATAGTATAAAATTTCAAAAATGCTTAAGCTCTGTTTCTTTATTTCTTACCGAGACACCGGATACCAATCTTCGTAGATCTACCTTCAAAATTGCCTTAATAACGAAATATTTTCAAAATACTTTTCATGCCCTATTTCACTCCCTTAGGGCGTCGAATTTCGAAAAATACTTTCTCAAACTACGCGTACAGTATAATACCAACACCATGTGCAAATTTTGAGTTTCTGTCCTTACTGGTTTGAGCTGGGCGATGATGAGTCAGTGAACGAGTGAGTCAGTCGGGACATTGTCTTTTATACTGAGAGATTAAGTTTCATTCATGGTAAATGAAGTACTCATGTCAAGACGAAACTAAGACAGTCCCTTATTTATTCAAAACACATTATCAAAAACTGTAGAAAAACTCTTAACTACTCAGAGCTACAAACCTAAGTGCAGTATTGGAATACTGATACATTATTCGTTCTTCTTGATATTCTCGTAAACGAAAAACTGAGTTCGAACTCGTACATAACGACGATACGGTAATGACGGTTCAGTAATAGCCGTCTTCTCATAAAGATGTACATCACTTGTATCAACAAATTACAAATTATTGCAGTGTTATATACGTTACTTTACCCCTCCCACCCCTCCCCCACCCCCTCCAGATGGAATGCTCAAGGATACAGCGCGTCAGTTCTGGCTTCCGAACTACACTGACATCAGTTATACCGATGTGTATTTCCTAACAGCTAAAAATTAGGGTCAATTCTAGTGTCCGATACCACCCGTCTGCTTTGACCAATGACGTAATGTGTCATGTTATTTTTTTTTGAGCCCCAGATTGCTGTCGATGAACGTTAAATGATTTCTCTGAATTTCCTCGTTACGCGGGTATATTAAAACTTCAATGTAGATTGTTTTGTTTTCATCTCGTAATTTGTTTTCGGCATTTTTTGTTAGTGAAAGTAGTCTTCATTTATAAGTAGTCGTGATTTATAAGGTCTTGCTTCCTCACGCTGTTCATTATGGATGGGTCAGTTGTTTTTACTGCGAAAATTCTGCTTCAGAAAATGAGTGACCGTGAATCAACTATACAATTTTTACAATCATTGGGCGTCATTGCTCAATTCTGCAAGTGCAGTGTCTGGGGAAATTATATGGTTTTGACGAAGGTTGGATCGTCACGAACTTCAAATGAATACATGGAGATCCATATGAAGAGGGACGTGGTTCAAAACATCGAGGCTGAATTTAGAATTAACTGTCATGCTAACCTACTACTTTTGCTATGAATATTCTTGCAAATCTGTCATGCACAAAGCAGGGGTTTCGTGTTGCACTGTAGTCGACTGGTTCTCGTTTTGTAGAGAAGTCTGCGGGGAATTTATAGAGTAGAGAGGGTCTTTGGGCGGGGGGGGGGGGGGGGGGGGGCAGGGCTTATAGTTGAAGTAGATGAGTCACATTTTGGGAAGAGAAAGTACGAAAGGGAGCACGAGGTTGTTGGGCGTTGGGTTTTTGGAGTAGTTGTTTCTGAAGGAGACTGTGCTGATGTTGTATTTAAGGTTGTACCAAATCGGAGAAAGGAAGTCTTGACATCTTTAATAGAAGAATATGTGGAAGAAGGTTGTGTAGTCATGTCGGATGGGTTTGCTTCGTACAAGGGGTTGGGCCGTGAATCACAATATTCAGTTCAAAGATTATAAGAGGGGGGCATGTACTCATACTACAGATGGGAATTCGGGGGCTGTCAAATCTGTTGCTGGGCGGGGAAAGAGAAGGATTCCAGTGTTGCAAGGCCATTTAAATGTATACTGTTGGAGGAAGAGTATTCAAAATGGCTCTGAGCGCTATGGGACTCACCTTCTGAGGCCATCAGTCCCCTAACTAACCTAAGGACATCACACACATCCATGCCCGAGGCAGGATTCGAACCTGCGACCGTAGCGGTCTCGCGGTTCCAGACTGTAGCGCCTAGAACCGCTCGGCCACTCCGGCCGGTGGAGGAAGAGTATTCCTAAGGTTACTGTTTATTTCTTGCCTTTATGAAAGTAGTCAGCAAAACGTACAAGCCTCGTTTTGTTAGCAAGGTGTTGGTGGGTCTGATACTTTCATCTTGTTCTACGTTTCGTTTTTTATGGTACTGTATTTTGCGAGTGCTAGTCTTTTGGTTTCCCTGGAGGGAGATATTTCCGTCGTTTTCATATTTTCTAGTTACAGTGGTGTGCCGAGGGGTATTGCTGTGTCTCTGCCGGAGGGTTTATGTGATTGACTCGTGGTTTCATTTTTTTTTTATTATTTTAAAATTTTGCGTCTGATTGAGAGCGGGTGGTAGGGAAGAACTGATTTCGGTGGTACCACATTCGTGCCTGGAAGTTTGTGTTTCTTCTTATTTTTTCATTAGTTATTCTGGGTTTAGCTTCTTTGGTTACAGTTTGGCCTTCTAACATTTTTATTTATTGTTATGTCCTTATTTCGTTCTTGTCAGCCTCGATCTTTGACTCCTTTGGAAGTTCATATTCGGTAAGTTTCTTTTATGCAGCCACTTTCATGTTTTCCTTCCGATGTTTTTGCTATACTGCTCTTAACTTTACTTTCATTCCTGATGTATCAGTTTTACTGAGTGTTGTTTTGGTGTTACTGTACCTGGTGTGATTTTCGTGTAGTATAGTTATCGGTTCCAGGGTTTGGTAATTTTTGCGTGTGGGTAATGTGTGTAAAGATTTTCATTTTTTGAAGGTCTAGATGTATTCTGTAGATTACTAAGAAGATCATTTTTAAGCACGTTTCTGATATGTTACAAGATTTTTGCGCCGCAAACAGTAATACTGAAATCGGTAACTAGAAATGACCTCCTACGTAGGTTGCTTCTAGTTAACGATTCGAACTATTCGACGGTTCATTATTTAGATCGTTTTTGCAGTACGTGTGAAAAATATAATATAATATATACACTCGTAATTGCTCTCGTGTTCTTATTTATTTCAGTCATCTTCAACTCGTTTCAATGAAATTCGCCCGTAAATAATAGTCGCGTTAATAATAGTCGCGTTAAATGTATTATTTTCTGGCATGCTACGTTCGTTTGTTTACATGATCCGTTCCATTCACAGATTGACCATTGCAGCATCTTTGCCTTACGTATGTCGTCATTGGTCAAAGCCGACGGGTTGTATCGGACACTAGAATTTATCCGAAAATTAGTATCTGTCCATACTTTCACAATGGTCTTTCAAGTCCTAAACAGCACTGAAAAAATTAATGTGGAACGTTGTTTTATGTAGTATTAACTTCCCGTCATTAATGCCCGCAGTTGATTAATTTCTGGAGAAAATCACAGTTCTTAGTAGTGGAAACATACAGGTCAAGCTACACAGAAAACGAACATCACTTACATGCTGTGAATGTCGTCAGTCGGTTGTTTACGTAGGTAGTCTGTGGACGTGACTTGAACAACCATACTGAGTAACCTTGCATACTGCTGTTATTTATTGGCAAAATTTAGAGACCGCGTGGATAGAGTTCGTTTTTGTGCATACCGTGAACGGTTTATCCACTGTTACTTACAAGCGTTTAAATGTGAATAATGATAGTAACGTCAGCTAACACCAACGTCTGCGTTGTTCAAAACACTTTTCTCGAAATATCTTGAATATGATGAGTTTCCCTGAGATAGCTGTACAACTTGATGTTTTTGTCTACAGCAGCGGTATGTATAAACCACAATTCTATAGTATTCTGAAATCTTTTTTAATTCAGGTAGAGCCATAACGTTTTTATTGTTGACTTCTATCGTTATATTCTTTGTTGCGTCAGTTGCTGTAGATATTGTCTTTCTTTATAGTGCTACAGCTCTTCACACAGAGGTAGCCTAAACGTGGATTTCATGTAATATACAAAAACAATTCACATCCCATATAACTAGTATGCGCTGATAAATTAAAAATTATGTTCGTAATGCATTTTTGTAAGTGTGCATATCATTAACGTTCTTGCTATTACTGTCACTGTAATTGGACTGCTAGTTTGTAGGGCTTCATGTGGACCGCCTGGTTTTGATACACTGATATTGCGCGTAACTGTCATTACAAGGCTCACATTAAATCTGGATGGTTACTTCATAAAAATCTTGTGGTGTAGTGTATCGCGACTGTGAGTTAACACAAATTTACCTGCAATGATGAGTTTATTACCAAGATAGGTGGTGCAGAGAGTAGCAAACCACAACCGGGTTCGGGAAGACAGCTGCTCATTTCCCGTTTCGGCCATTCAACCCGTGATTTCCCTAAATCGTTATCTTCGGTGGGACGATAGTCCTCACGTTTTTGTTTATATTCTACTACAGCTGCGTCAAAGGCACATAGTATACGGAATGTAAGGATCAATAAAGTGGAATACTTTTCATACTTCGTAATAGTTGTCCTAAGTCATGTAATAATGAGAATAATTATCATAAGTCATATAGTAATGAGTCATTGTTACATCGATTTGAAGACTGGGTTGCAGTCAGGATCCGCTCGCCTATGTTAGTAGTCTCTCTTCTTTAAAACATTGATATTTCCTATTGTTACAGATTCATTGTCTCCTGCTTGAGACACTTCATAATCTACCAACATCGTGTTTGATATTTTCCTGCATACTGAAGCGTCACGGGCGTAATATGTTCTCTTCTGACGAATAAGCAGAGTGCATGACCTTTCTCTAATGCTTTAACACTGAATTCTCACAGCGAGGAATTCTATAGGCCGGTTGACTATGGTATTCTGACTATTAGACAACTTGTACCGGTACATTACATCAACTGAAACTGATACCCATGGTTTTGCTATTTCATGTTAATTACGCCTCGACCATCGAAGTTTTAATTGCATGCTTTAGCAATACACCGTCACCTTAATTTACAATGATAAGCTGAAGATACTATAATACTCTTGCTAAGCTTCCAGTAGGAGTAAGACATACTTGATTTGCAAAAGTATCGCTTTTCGCCCATAATGTTCTCAGACAAAATACAAGTAATGTCAAGTGATGTGAAACGCTAAAAGTATTACTTAAGATTTGCTAATGGGCAGTAAAATACTGGAATGTGGTCGAAGTAGAGAACGTTGGAAAGGCAGGCAAACAATAATAAGACAAGGATTCATGAAAAAGAGAATTTTGTTTACATCCAGTATGAATTTAGGTGTTACGCAATTCTCCTCAAGATATATGTCTGGAGTCTAATATTGTTCTGAAGTGAAACGGTTGAGGTAAGAAGAGAATAACAGCTTTTGAAACGTGGCGCTACGTACGTAAGTTAAAGATTAAGTGGTTAGATCGGTTTACCAACGACGAGGTACTTTATCAAACTGCGAAGAAAAGGATTTTCTGGCCCAAATTAATTGAATGAGCCTGACTTTATCAAATATAAGCATCTCAGGCGCTTCAGAGAAATACTGCGAATTTCTTGAGAAACTGTACTTTGACAGAATGAGAGTGGGAATTATACGACTCATATTTCTGTAGTAGTTTTCAGTGGTTACAGATATAAAGATATATGGCGATAAGAAATTAACGAGGTAGAATTATTCTGTAAGGTACCACCAGCGCCCTCGAGTACGTTAAATAATAATACTCAGAAAATATTCCTAAACAATATCCAAAATTTTCTCAGTGCAGTTCCGATCATGCTGTATACCGTTTCAAAGTGTCGGCAGATGTGTTGGCAGCTATCAGAGAGCATCGATGTGCTCCAGGCGTCTATAGATATGCCTATACACACATACATGCCTTTTTTTGTTCGTCAAAAAATCTGTTTATTCTTGGTCAAGCTCGGGAAACTGAAAACCATTTGTAGTTATTTTGTGTTAAGATGTTGCTACCGTGAGTATGTAAAAGATTTTCGCTTTCATTTCATACGCCGTACGTACACTTCTTAACCCTGAAAATACAATAGCTGTTTTTAAAAGTGTGGATAGATCTGATCCTCTTTCATGTAAAATTGAAGTACAGTTGAAGACTAGAATCACCGTGTAAAGTCGGGTAAAAAGTTACTAAAAATAAAGTAAGCTTATTTGTAGATTGCGGTACAAATGAAACTTGTCTTCAGTCAGCTTATATTTTTCAGATAGACCCACTTTCTTACGATCCTTAAAAATTTCTGTAGCGTGTATTTCAAGTAAGAGTTATTCATAAACCAGAAATTAAATACTGGAAACATCGTTGCTTTAATATTGTACTGATTAGCATTTAATTATCGAGGAACAAAGGAAACTGTAGCAAACACTTCCAGTGCTTTTAGATGTACATTAAGTCTCAAAATGTGTGGTTATCTTTGCATATCTTTTCTTATTTCCCCCTAAATAAATCTCTTGTTACAACTTGTTCTGTGTAACATACAGCTGATGTCTGTATCAGATTCAGCGTTAGCCAGTACTCATGACGTCTCATCTACCCCGGTATCTACGTTTCATTTCGTTTACATCCAAATGTAACATCTTTCCTTGTTCCTTCCTCAGGCCTGTCGACAACGTTTTTAGTCAAGTAGTTGAAATGTGAGTGGAGCAAGCGCGCACACCTTCCCATTTAAAGCAGAACTCATCTTTTTAAAAGTTAACTTGTTTCCCACTCAAAGATAGGATCTTTACAGTTTTCAACAAATATCTGTATAACTTCTTCGAAAGCTATCCATATCTTCATCAGAACTGTTCCTCCTTTTGTTACAGATATTTGATGTCTAATAAGTTTTCTAATGATTGAACTATTAAAAATACCCTCTTTTAGTTTTGTTTTGATAATTACAATATTTTTCGCTATCTTTGGCATATCCTCCATAATGTGTGTAACCAATCCCAGCTTAAAGGAAGATTGATGCAGAAGTACGTTCTTCATATCTATAAAACTTTTGAGAACTATGCTTTGGCTTCTAGTTTACAGGTTTTTCTGGAAAGCCATTTCCTTGCGATTTAGTGGTGCCCATTATCAAGGCAGTCACTTCCGCATGAAAGCTGGGACATACGCAACTTCCCTGTTTCTAGAATGAAATTTTCACTCTACAGCGGAGCGTGCGCTGATATGAAACTTCCTGGCCGATTAAAACTGTGTGCCGACCCGACACTAGAACTCGGGACCTTTGCCTATCCCGGGCAAGTGCTCTGACAGAGCACTTGCCCGCGAAAGGCAAAGGTCCCGAGTTCGAGTCTCGGTCCGGCGCACAGTTTTAATCTGCCAGGAAGTTTCAACTTCCCTGTTGTCTAACAACCATGAGAATCACCACATACGATCGATCCACGGACAGCGTTTTTTGTTTTGTGAGAACAAAAGCTAAGTTCTTGTATCATTCATTTATATGCACAGTATGCCTTACAAGTAGTGACGCATAATTGTTGCCATTATGGAGAATGTACTGCTTTCGGCTTTGATCCACCTTTTTATCGAGTCAATGAATACTCTTTCACTCTTTTATATCGTACCTAGTGTTAAATTTCTCCAACATTCCAGGAACGTCGCAAATGTAAAGATCATATGGTGTAGAAAAATAGCGAATGAACGCTTGCTCTCTGCTTTTGTACCACGATAAAATGTTCCTGGAGTCCACAATTTCTTTGCCTTCAACCTAATGCATATATTTTGATTAAAATCATTATATGAGTGACGTTTCGGGGAGTCAAGAAATAGGAACCAGTTGCCAAACAAACGTAATTCTTTGTCGATCACCACGTCCACTCTGTATGGACTGTTGACATGCAGAGCATTGTCGAATGTGACTGGCTGCAGTCTTGCACCGCTTCCCCCATCATTCCAGTCTGCCAATAACGAAATAATTTTATTCACAATACAACAGCCGTACACAAGTCTCTGACGAAGTCATTCGGTTCAGCCTGTCATGGGATCATTGTTGTGTCCAACACCTTGTAAGTCCTTATCAGTACCCAAAACACTGTTTCCAGAGATTTTAAAAGAATTTAGTACGTCAGGTACGAAGATATAAAAAACCAATTTGGTATTTTTAGGACTGAAGCAATATAAATCAGACGAACAGAAATAATAATCGTCTCGGTGGTTTCGACATTGTCTCCAAATCATCGGCATCTCAAAACAGATATGTCTCTTCCTTCCTTAAAAGCACTATTGGAAGTTTTCACCATAAATAGAACATATAATTTCTTCACAGAGTTTGTAATAATTATTTGATTTTTCCTGGCTACAAAGCTACCACAGGTGTTAACACCGACGGTCAGGTAAATTAACCTTTTCAGGTTCTGTAGATACAATAGTGTCCATTAAATTTCACAGTGCCCAATGGAAACCAGACGTACACATTTGTGAATATTCAACCTTTTCATCATGCGCAAGTACTGCCAATTGTTGGGCAACATTATGAAAATATCGGCAAGTTAATGTGGGAGTGTGCAGCATATCGTGATGTGCATAGCAGCTCGTGACCACCAGAATACATGGATGTGATTGGTTGGCTATATTACACTGTGCCATTGAATATTGCTATTGTTATTCTGCAAAGTAATTATTGAATGGTCATTTTCCTATTTATTACAATACAGAATATTTCGTACATAGTTATTTTAGTACATAAAATGAAGCCAAGTGTACCGTAAAAAGCTTGAAAATGGGTACATATTTTTGTATAAATCTTGCGCCTCAGATCATTTAAAAATCACCTACGAGCATTACCGGCAACGGTCATTCCACAGTAGATGCACCGGTTCCCGTCGGATCATCGAAGTTAAGCGCTGTCGGGCGTGGCCGGCACTTGGATGGGTGACCATCCGGGACGCCATGCGCTGTTGCCATTTTTCGGGGGCCACTCAGCCTCGTGATGCCAATAGAGGAGGTATTCGACCGAATAGTAGCGGCTCCGGTCAAAGAAAACCCTCATAACGACCAGTAGAGCGGTGTGCTGACCACACGCCCCTCCTATCCGCATCCTCATCTGAGGATGACGCGGCGGTCGGATGGTCCCGGTGTGCCACATCTGACCTGATGACGGAGTGCATTACCACATAAATCAAAATTTTCCTTCCTCCAGAAAAATATCAGGGTTAAGCAAATTTGTTGAAGCTAATCTTGTGAACACCGATAAATCGATCGTTTATAACAATGTGAAAACATATTTGAAATTATCAAGTGATACTTTTGCAGAAACCAGAAATTTGCCTGATTAACTGAATTTTCCGTCGGCGTCAATACTTGTAAGGCATTCTGCGCATGTAAATGAATGATACGAGACTTAGCTCTTGTGCCCACAAATAGGAAACACTTTCGTGGTATTCTATAAAATAGACTATTGTCAATTTGATAATGAAATGGCTTTCGACTTCTTAATAAGGCTGGACAAACGATATTTGGATTGGAACAGCCTCGAGGTTTCACATTACGTCACTGCACTCGATACGCTATCAAACCTGCGTGAACATCATGTGACATGTGACGCGCATAGTGTGGCGGCAAGCGATATGTAAAAAACTGCGAACTAGCTACGAAAATAAGCGGCACCTCTGCTTAAAATGTGACAAATTCGTGTAACACATCGGGTAATAGTATGAAATTCCGAACAAACTGCTCTCAAACGAACTTGCAGTAATGGATAAATGGATATTTATGCTGAATGTTAAGGAAAAATAACAGTCAAAGGCGAAATGCTGTCTTCACAAAATGTTGCTTGACTCGGAAACAAGTACAATAATTTATGTGATTAACAGAGACTGTAATAATTTCCCAAGTTGGTTGTGAATGAGCTTTTATATACTGGTTCGTACGTTACAGTAACTGGTAATAACTTTACCAGCTTTCAGTCAGCTTCATAATAAGATGGCAACATTCAGATAAACAAGGAAAAAAATTAATCAATAATTAAAGGCTAAGTGGACGAAATAATATATAGTTTTAAAGTGGCTGCTGTTGTCATGGCGGGAATAAATCATTGCAGAAAAATGCGCCGCGGAGATAACACGGACACCACTAAATCGTCGGACGCGCGAAAGCTAGGGAATTGGACTGAGTCGATACTGTGATCTTTTATTACTTTATTAACTGCTGTTCCGTATGTTATGCGGCCTGGATTATATTGCAGCCCGCGTTTGAAAGCTACTTTTTATTATTACCATCCGTAGTACATTAAATACACTAAAACACTTCGTGAAGAATGAACCAACAAAGGTCGCTAGATCGCGGGCCAATCCAAATATCGAGCATAACCGGAGCTGTGATTTAAACTCTTCGAGCAATTCGAGTCAGTCACACTCAAGCGCCGGACTAGCAGTACTATTAAGGCCGTCGGAATGTGATAATCGAACGTCGAAACCTCAGATAAAGTGACTTCCGACTTACACAGATATTACTGAAACAATCAGAAAATATATATAATATTATGAGATACAGATTATGTACACCGGAAATAGTACGTTATAAGTAGAAATACTCACATTAAAAAAAAAAAGGGAAACTTGTGTTATGTATTCCCATCATGATAAAATTCCGAGACTCGAACAATAAAGCTGTGAGTACCGGGCGTGAGTCGTGCTTCGGTAGCTCAGTTGGTAGAGCACTTGCCCGCGAAAGGCAAAAGGTCCCGAGTTCGAGTCTCGGTCGGGCACACAGTTTTAATCTGCCAGGAAGTTTTATATCAGCGCACACTCCGCTGCAGAGTCAAAATCTCATTATGATAAAATTCGGTTTACAGTGAATCGGGGAGGCTCTTCTACATATGTAGTTTTACGTTAATATAGATATCAGCATAAAGTAAGACTTGTTTAACATATATAGAACCGAACACAACAGCTTCAGATACTATAATTACCCCAAGTTCTGTTCAATTTATTTTCTCATTCAGCATTTCAGACTGAATAACAAACTATCAGACTTATCGCTTTCAGTAAGGGCTATGGCTCCGACCTGAATAACAATATTCTATGACACGACTATTGTACGCTGAGTTTCAGGAAACAGTCAGATGTACCAATAAATGATGCAGTATCACATAAGTTGGCACAGTTTCAGGCAGCTTGCCAAAGAGTTACAGGTTTACTACTACGGAACTGCTAAATTATTATTTAAAAGTAAAGACAAAATTAAACATTTGGCACGAAATGGCGTGTATATAACCAGCTGCAAGCCCTTTGGAAAAGTGTGTTGGTTGGTCAGGCAAAGCTGCGGAAATTAGGTTATCAGAAAATGAGAGGAGCTAGAGCCTAGGAATGGAGCAAGACTACAAAAAACCACCCGTAAGATGTAGATTGTGACGTCTTTTATATTGTTCACAAGAGCAGGAAGATGACTACAAAAAAACATTTCAATTGAATAAACACATGACACGCAATTCCAACTTAGTTTTGGATCAACTTAGACGGTTGTCTTTTTCCCATCTTTCATATTAAGATTCAATCAAAAGTAGACTACAATAGAAAGTTCAACACTATTTTTCATCTTTCTTTGAATGTTTAACAGTTTTCGAATAACATCATAAGCCTTAGTTTTCATTACATGTTAATCGTAAACATTTCTGCATAGCATAAAAGAGAATATTATTCTTTGTAAAACTGTATGTCTTAATTTTATGAATCTTCAGTATCAGTAACATTTGTGCGAATCACACGTCATTATCATATAACAGAAATATATATGGAGTGAGCATTGCGTACTGTAATGTGGTTAGCATCAAATCGAAATAATCACGTGTCGCCGGTACAAATCGTACGCTTTAGTTTGGCCTCTCTCTGATTTGTGGAAGTCAAGTGACTCTGGATCACAACGGAATTTTTATATTCATCTGCGTAACAGTACTGTGCACCACAGCAACAAATAGGCATTGTGATAGCAGTGTCAATTCATGTGTTTTGTTTTGAGTAGTCGTGGCTGTTATTCTTAAGAAAAACGAGCGAGCGAAAAGCGCTGCGCCTAGTACTTCGATTGCCTAGTCACTAAATTTCGCGTCATTCCTCCTACACATCGCCGGTACAGGTTCGTTTCTTTTTTAAACTTTTATCTGTCTGTCCTGGGTGAAGGAGGCATGACTTGTCCCAGCCAATGCACTACAAGCCGATCGCAAGCTGTCGCTCCCAGCTTCCTCTCGATAAGAGCCAAGTTAAAGCACACGATTAGGATGGCACTGTCGTTTACTTCTTGCCTTAAGACCGAAGCTTTAGTATTATACATATTCGCCCTGTTTTCATACATTTATTTATTAGTAACAGCAGTGTTACTGAACTGTTCCTACTGCACATACAAATCGAAATTAATTAAAGGAGGAAACGTTACTTTTCATAAGTAAGTACCACAAAGGTGTGACTATAGTTATACTAGTAAGAGGCACTTGTGTGTTGATTAGTATCGGTACACAATACAGCGAATACAGAAAATCGTAGGGCTAATTTATGTGGCTCTAAGGCTGCATATTTAAGAAATAATTGCTAGATAATTACCGTAGGGTGGGAGTGTGCTTCCGGTCAACCCACTGAATGTACACACATATCCAGCGATGTTCACAGCTGGTAACATGTAACTTTTGCTGCTGCCAGTCATGATTTTCTTTTATTTATTTTCTGTTTTTAATGTGTTCTGTCGTCGTAAACAGCGTGAGTGATGTAGAATGCGCAGTGTTTCACGAAACTGTCCGAACGAATAGCACAGGAGGTAGAGAACATCAAAACAAATATATTTAGACTAGGAACACAATCTCTGAAGTCACCTCGTTGTATTAGGGAACATTTTGTTTGTGGTGCAGACGTAAGCTGTTGTGTCTGTGTCGCTGAATGGGAATGCGTACTGACATTCAAAACTGTTCTGTGTATGGATTGTTGGATGTACTGGTTGGACATACTGTGAATGTTAAAGGAAGTACTTCCAGCACGATAGGGCGCCAGCCCGTTTTAGCATTAATGTGAGGAATCATCTAGTGCTGACTTCGGGAATCGATAAACCGGTGTAGGTGGCCCTGTGGCCTGGCCACCCAACTTACCTGACCTCACGTGTGTGGATTTCTTCCACTGGGGGCATATGAGGCAGGTGGTGTAAGAAACCGTTGTGGCAACAGATGACGACCTCGTCCCTATAATTGCTCTCGCGGCTGGGACCACTGTGGACATGTCTGGAATTTTCGAACGGACACAGCAGTCAACGGTTCAACGGTGTGCTGCGTGCATACAGGCATTGCATTAGAGCAGTTCCTGTGAATCCCCTGCTGTAATAGCATCCTAAACTACCTTGGGTGTAAATCGTACATAGCATCAGAAACTGCCATCAGCGACCATATTACGCACCTTAACAAAATATGTCTGTTTTGATCTTCTCTACCTCCTGTATAAATTTCCATGAATAGTTTCGGAACACCCCGTATGTCAGTTTCTGCATAACAGGAAAACAGGAGTCCACCCCGATAGCTGAGTGGTCAGAGTGACGGATTGCCGTCCTACAGGCCCGGGTTTGATTCCCGGCTGGGTCGGAGATTTTCTCCCCTCAGGGCCTGGGTATTGTGTTGTCTTCATCATCATTTCATCCCCATCCGGCGCGCAGGTCGCCCAATGTGGCGTCGAATGTAATAAGACCTGCACCAAGGCCGGTGGACCTGCCCCGCAAGGGGCCTCCCGGGCAATGACGCCAAAAGCTCATTTCCATTTCCAGGAAAACAGGAAATCCTGAAGGCACCACAACAACGCAACAGCTCACACACCGCAAAAAACATCACTCCTAAAAACATACTTGATAATTGGAATCATGTCTCATTAGACATTGAGTAAAAAATAAATAACGGAAAGTCGAATATGGCAGCAGCAGAAGTTATTTTATAACAAACAAAACTTTCGTAAAAAAGATCGACCCAGCGTTAGAAAAAAGTAAAAGAATTCAATGACAATTTCTGTCGTTATTCTGATGACAGAGATACATCTCGCAGTGAGGCTTTGCCAGTAATGACCTAAATAAAGATTTTCAGAAATCATTGCAGCCTGAAGCTCATGACTCGACGTTTCACAGAGAATTTTGAAGTAACGCAAGTCTTCTGTGTGACACTGTACCTCTGTGTAGCGCTCTCGCGTCGCTGTATGGCAGCAATTTTAGTGCAGGCAGTACCGCTTTGCGGGGCCGGGGCATTGTGCAGCTGGAACAAAAAGAGAAAGAGAGAGAGAGAGAGCCCTTTGAGAGCTAAGGGGTTTGCAGGAGGGGCGGAGACAGCGGCAATATTGCGAAAGGTCAAATTAATGCGTGGCTGGGGACCGGAGTACGGGGACCCCGACATATAGTTTCTTTTATTTATCCGCCCCCTCGACCCTCCGGAAAAGCGAAAGTGGGTGGCTGGGGACGGGGATGAGGGGTGCTATTGAAGCACGGGCCGCGTGCTCGCATAACGGCACACGCGACGCCAGCCGCCCCTCGCTACCTTGCAGGCTATACCTGCGTCCTGCTGCTGCCAGCTCACCTGAACATCTGACCCAGCGCCGCAGCCGCGGAACAGCTGAGCAGCTCGGCTTGCGTCACACCACTCACAGGAGTCTATCCCTAAGTCCTTCTTTTACTGTAATATCTGGTTAGTCGGTTAAGGACACACGAGATCCGTAATAATTTGCCATAAATACGGGGCGAATTAACGAAAACTAGCTGCCTCCTTGTTTCGTGAAATGTTCAAAATATCGACACGAGACCTTTGAAATGTGATAGTGCATGGAAGGAAGTGTTTTATGGAAGAGAGTGGTATGTTTCTTTAGCACATGCAAGTATTTTCTGGAATGGAATGGTATATTTCCTTAACGCATGCTAAGGTTTGGCGTTAAAAATTTTCGCGGAAGTATCGGAAAAACGAGCCAAAATTGAGGAGCGGTCGTCATCGGCTTTACCCTGCAAACACCGCAAATTGAGTCTGTCGTTATCTGTAGCAAGAAGATAACCCTATTTGGTCGAACGTATCCTGACATATATATTAGCAGTATTATTAATGTGGCTGTGTCCATTCTGCATCTTTACAGCAGCTTGAACTCTGCTGGGGACAGTTTCAGTGAGGTATATGATTGTGTTTGAAGGAATGGCAGCCCATCCTGCCAGAAGAGCCGAAACCAGAGAAATCAGTGATGTTGCACGCTGGGGTCTGAAGCAAAGTTAACGTTCAGACTGACCTCAAAGGCGTTCCACTGGGCTCAGAACAGGACTGCGAACAGGCCATTCTGCTTCAGCATCCCCCAGGCTGCGGCTAAGCCATGTCTCCGCAGTATCCTTTCTTTCAGGAGTGCTAGCTCTGCAGGGTTCGCAGGAGAGCTTCTGTAAAGTTTGGAAGGTAGGATACGAGATACTGGCAGAAGTAAAGTTGTGAGGATGGGGCGTGAGTCGTGCTTTGGTAGCTCAGTTGGTAGAGCACTTGCCCGCGAAAGGCAAAGGTCCCGAGTTCGAGTCTCGGTCCAGCACACAGTTTTAATCTGCCAGGAAGTTCATGTCAGCGCACACTCCGCTGCAGAGTGAAAATCTCATTCTGGAACCTTATTGTCCCTAAAACATTGTCATAATAAAACAACTATCGTCTCAGAACTGTTCCCATACTGTACAGTACAAAATGCTGTTAAACGTGTTCTTATCCCTCCGCATTTAGCGTTTTCTTAAGCGCAATAAGGGTATCAATCCCTAACCACGAGAAACACCCACATACCGTAAAACCATCTCCTTCGTACTTTCGACACAACATATGATGGCAAGTAACCTTCTCCAGGGATTCACCAAGCCCGAACTTTTCCATAGGACTGTCATTCATTACCACTGCCATTACTCTTCACACCACTCCAAGCGTCGCTTAGTATTGACTACAGAAATGTGTGCTTATCGGGAGCTGCTCGCCCATTCCACCTAGCTCTTTTTAACTTCCTACGCACAGTCATTGTACTAGCCGGATTGCTGACAGCACTTAGGAGCAAACGAGTGATTCGTTCTGCTGATTTCATGCCATTTTTTACGACCGCCCTCCGCAATGCCCGACGGTTCCCGTCCGTTAGTACACGATGTCTGCCTAGCCTTGGTTTTAGCTGTGGTTGTTCCTCTGCATTTCCGTTTCACACTCACGTCACCGGCTGTCCACTTGAGCAGCTTCAGGACGGTATACATATGGAAGTAACTGAACTCTCCTGACCGACCCGTTCCGCTATTACTGCGTTTCGGCCGACATTACGGTACTGGTCGCCTCCTTTTATACTGGCGGCTTCACCTGACGTGACACTAGTGGTCAAATCCGTATTTCATTACAAGTGTCCGGATGCTACTCGTCAGATAGTGAGGTCTACGCTGCTAAGATTAAACGGTTCTAGTATTAAATTGACACCGCTTGGCCTTGTTTCATACAACAACAATACAGTTAGATATGATTGTTTAACTACAACAATAAACTATCTTCTAGCATATCGGAAGAGGTTTATAAAAAGTATTTCAGGCACATCTACATACGTTTGACTGAACAGCTTTCGTGTAAATTAGGAAATAGTCTGTCATAAAATCTACGTTACACTTCATCTCATTTCTGGGATATTTCTGCCAAATTTTTCAACGCCGTGCATTACATGATTGTACTCGTATTTCCAAATAAATCTATTCAGTTAAAAATAAATATATCATTCCATTAAAAGAAGGCAAACCTTAGTTCTTTCAGTATCGAATGACACAAGAATTTATTAAGCATGGACGAAATTAGGTTTTCCTCTGTAAACTCCGATAGGCTGAAAACCTCGTTTCGATAACATTAACTTCATAGAAAATGGAAGGGGAACTCACAGGATCGCCCAATGGTCAGTCTTGTTGTGGTTGTCTGTTATGTTGGAATGTCGCTGGACAGATTTTGGACGCCTTGACTATTTGCTATTTGTTGTGCACCTTCAGTGGTTTTGGTACGTTATCAAATTTTTAATTTTTAGCTGTTATATCTTGAAGTTTGCCTGATGTGATTTCTCTTACTGATAACTATTTTCCTGTATTTTTCGTAGATCTAATGAACGTTGTTCAACATTTGAAACGGGTTATGTAACTACTTCTTTACGTAGCAGTAAAGACAAATAAACTGATAAGAACATTCCTTTTCTCTTTACAATTGTGACCGTTTACTATACTTATAGCAAGCAATACACGAGCGATTTATCATAGATTATGCATCACGAAAATTTTTTCATGTATTTCGTCCAGACGTCTGTGACAGGGGATTATGGGAATGTCTTTACATGTTCAGAAATTCACTGAGGAAAAACTCAGACTTTACGAAACGTTTAACTATAAATTACTGAAATTAGCACAACAGTGACAACAGAAATACATTGCTCTCACTCAGTACCATTCTCGTGATATTAAAAGTGATGTTCCCCATAGATCAAATAAAGGTAAAGAGCTAACCAACTGGCGGCCGGAGTGGCCGTGCGGTTCTAGGCGCTACAGTCTGGAACCGAGCGACCGCTACGGTCGCAGGTTCGAATCCTGCCTCGGGCATGGATGTGTGCGATGTCCTTAGGTTAGTTAGGTTTAATTAGTTCTAAGTTCTAGGCGACTGATGACCTCAGAAGCTAAGTCGCGTAGTGCTCAGAGCCATTTTTGAGTTAGCCAACTCCCGAAATTAGTCCCGAGTGATCAAGAACTGTTCCAGTTATTCGCCCTTACTAAAGTAGCAGCAGCCAGTTAACACTGCTTTCAACCTAAGATGATGCTCTTATGTAAATAATGTAACAGATTCCCACTCCCCACATTACGTTGTGTCCCTTCCCCCCCCCCCCCCCAACAAATTTCTAAGTTTTTATCTATATATCTTAGCGGTCTGTGACAGAACTTATTTGTTGTACTGTTTTGTCCTTTATATTTGTATAATTTAACTTTTGCGTGCAAGACAATAGAAGATTTGCTGGAGCTTACCTACTTTCATTGTATTTCTGTATCAGATGTATATTGTTTAGAGATATTAACAGATATCTGTATAACTTCTGCAGTTCGGCGTGTTAGGTCAGCCAAACATTGTGTTTTCAGTTTATACTCCTATCTTATTCAGGGCATCATTACACAATATTTCTTGTATTGTATCCGTATCAGAATGGAGCATTACAATTTTCCGTTTTTCTTATTGATGCATAATGTCTAATGACACACCTCTGGAAATAGCAGTCGTTGTACAGCTAGAACCTCTCGCTGATGTTGTGTAAACTTTCTGTTCAGTCTTAAAGTCAGTGACAACTTTTACAAATGCCTAAAAAGCCGAAAGCCGGTTCACAGGTAAATAAAGACAATACCTTTTTGTGGAACATCAATACTATTTCTATCAGATTTGAATAGAAATGGTGTAAAGAAGATTCAGCCTAAGAATTTGTTTCATTCCACATGGCGTAATAATGGGCATGGAAGGGAGGCGGTCATTAGTGGCTTACTAGTAGCTACTAATGCTCTCTTGGAAAGATGTGTGAAAACTACAGGGAAAAGATAATCAAAATAGACATCAGTTTCAAGTTTAAATGAACTGGTGGTTTTAGCGACTTCTTTTCTCTTTTAATTCTCCGAAATGTTGAGACCATGGTTTATACCTTTGATAAATGACAGCACATTAATTTGTAATCAAAAGAAAACGGCAAAGTCGTTAGAAACGGAGCCGAAGCTTGGATTGGCAAAGGAAATCAACCGTGGCATTTGAGAGAAACCAAACTTGAAGTACCGGTATCATTTCCTCGACGCACAGATCCGTGGTTTGCCGGCCGGGGTGGCCGTGTGGTTCTAGGCGCTACAGTCTGGAACCGGGCGGCCGCTACGGTCGCAGGTTCGAATCCTGCCTCGGGCATGGTTGTTGTGATGTCCTTACGTTAGTTAGGTTTAATTAGTTCTAAGTTCTAGGCGACTGATGACCTCAGAATGAAGTCGCATAGTGCTCAGAGCCATTTGAACCATTTTTGAGATCCGTGGTTTGGTTCTTGGGAGTCACAATGTACTTCTGTCTCTCTGAGCTATTCCGCCTCCCCTGTGGGCAAATGTGGTTTTAACGTGCAACACAGGTGCCAGTGTTTTTAATACACTCCTGGAAATGGAAAAAAGAACACATTGACACCGGTGTGTCAGACCCACCATACTTGCTCCGGACACTGCGAGAGGGCTGTACAAGCAATGATCACACGCACGGCACAACGGACACACCAGGAACCGCGGTGTTGGCCCTCGAATGGCGCTAGCTGCGCAGCATTTGTGCACCGCCGCCGTCAGTGTCAGCCAGTTTTCCGTGGCATACGGAGCTCCATCGCAGTCTTTAACACTGGTAGCATGCCGCGACAGCGTGGACGTCAACCGTATGTGCAGTTGACGGACTTTGAGCGAGGGCGTATAGTGGGCATGCGGGAGGCCGGGTGGACGTACCGCCGAATTGCTCAACACGTGGGGCGTGAGGTCTCCACAGTACATCGATGTTGTCGCCAGTGGTCGGTGGAAGGTGCACGTGCCCGTCGACCTGGGACCGGACCGCAGCGACGCACGGATGCACGCCAAGACCGTAGGATCCTACGCAGTGCCGTAGGGGACCGCACCGCCACTTCCCAGCAAATTACGGACACTGTTGCTCCTGAGGTATCGGCGAGGACCATTCGCAACCGTCTCCATGAAGCTGGGCTACGGTCCCGCACACCGTTAGGCCGTCTTCAGCTCACGCCCCAACATCGTGCAGCCCGCCTCCAGTGGTGTCGCGACAGGCGTGAATGGAGGGACGAGTGGAGACGTGTCGTCTTCAGCGATGAGAGTCGCTTCTGCCTTGGTGCCAATGATGGTCGTATGCGTGTTTGGCGCCGTGCAGGTGAGCGCCACAATCAGGACTGCATACGGCCGAGGCACACAGGGCAAACACCCGGCATCATGGAGTGGGGAGCGATCTCCTACACTGGCCGTACACCACTGGTGATCGTCGAGGGGACACTGAATAGTGCACGGTACATCCAAACCGTCATCGAACCCATCGTTCTACCATTCCTAGACCGGCAAGGGAACTTGCTGTTCCAACAGGACAATGCACGTCCGCATGTATCCCGTGCCACCCAACGTGCTCTAGAAGGTGTAAGTCAACTACCCTGGCCAGCAAGATCTCCGGATCTGTCCCCCATTGAGCATGTTTGGGACTGGATGAAGCGTCGTCTCACGCGGTCTGCACGTCCAGCACGAACGCTGGTCCAACTGAGGCGCCAGGTGGAAATGGCATGGCAAGCCATTCCACAGGACTACATCCAGCATCTCTACGATCGTCTCCATGGGAGAATAGCAGCCTGCATTGCTGCGAAAGGTGGATATACACTGTACTTGTGCCGACATTGTGCATGCTCTGTTGCCTGTGTCTATGTGCCTGTGGTTCTGTCAGTGTGATCATGTGATGTATCTGACCCCAGGAATGTGTCAATAAAGTTTCCCCTTCCTGGGACAATGAATTCACGGTGTTCTTATTTCAATTTCCAGGAGTGTAATAATAATAACAACAAAATAAATACAATGCTTAAACATAGCAACAATGCATTTTAATTAGAATAAGTTGTATACAGCGTCTTAATATTATAATGATTATAGTAGTAACAATGATAATATTCTTTTCCTGTGTGCTTAGTACATCGCTTTAGCATAAGGTCGATGATACTGCAGTTACGAAGAAATATTACCTTTGAAAACTATTCGACCAAAAATTTGAGCAGCAGAGGCATCATGCAGTTAACTTATGAAGTATAATAACAAAAACTCTGACAATTTCGACAACATTTTACTTTACATTATGTAGCTATGCGAAAGTTTTAATACGGAGAGTGCTGTTCCTTTTCTGTTGTTTCCACCTGCTTCAGGAATTGTCTTTCTGCTTCCTCCTTTTGTAACGTAAGTTAGTTCCCTTTCCTGCTCAACTTCCTGTGGTTTACCAGATCTGTCTATGGACTCACTAAATGTGTTGGATTTATTGTTGACACCTTTTCCCGGTGCACCTTAATGGCTTGAGTGGAGCCAGATGAGCTAGAGGAGCTGAAAAAGAAACTGAGTGAAGTAGTAAGCGATGAACTTGTAGAGGTGTCATGTGATAACCGCCCAGACCAAATGAAGAGAACAATAACGAAAAAGAAGTGGTAAACATCGTCCCTGGAAATCGAGAGTTCGTGGGATCGATCTCAGGCCGTATCACAGAAATTTCCGGTCTGCCTTTAGTGGCGCCTTCACCTCTGTGTGATATTAGGAGTCCCCAGGATCGAGACGTGGTTCACATTTTAACTGTAGGTCCCCTTTCCTCTGTTGCATATTTTCTGTGTATCGTAGCAAGCCTAGATTTATTTCAGGAGGAAGTCGAACGGTTACTAGCACACACATGAAATACTAGTTCATTTTAGTAAGACATTTAAGTCTCTAATACTTTAACTTAAATGCTTCCCATGTCCTCTTGAAGAATAATGTATATACAGGGTGTTTTTTATTTCCACCGTGTACAAACTCTAGGGATTGATCGAAGAGAGAATATGGAATAAAAAGGTCTAATGAACTTACGTCCAGAAATGCATGGTTTCCATGCTAGGGACCATTTATCCAATCATACTTTCTTACAGAGACTGCAGCCTAATACGTGCTGTAACAAGCAGCCAAAGTTACAGTATGCGTGGTTTCCTCCTAGATGGTAGTACTGTTTCTCATACGTCATGCCCTAACACCCTGTCCTGCCCAAGTAACTGGTATTGTTGTGTCCGAATCACTTCTGTTGCTGACTAACCTTGTAGTGGATGTGATACAGCATTGCACACAATGGTTCCGTATTCGAATCGTGAACTTCTCGACGGTGTTTAACCCGAAATGTTCAGGTCAGACTTGGAGGAAACTGTGTTTAACACTGTGTAAGGCTACCGCTGTGTCAGTATCAGGCAGCTGGCCAGGCAGTATGGAGTAAGCCAGCCGAGGCCTGCCCGGTTGGCCGTACGGTTGAAACGTCACCTTTGAAAAATTATACATGACTGTGCTTAAACTGACACACAATATTTTTAGCGCAACGCAATCTGACTTTCAATAATCCCTACAAAAGAATGGCCCAGACTAACAATAACCTATACCTTTCACAAATCACTTACCTCACAAAAATCTTCGTTCCTCGAACTATTGCAATACAGCGAGCGCCACTACTGCCAGCTAAATAAAAGATTCAAACTACTGAAGGCACTAACTACTGATAGGCATAGTTAGCAAATGAAAGATTTTGATAGAGAACGAACAATGTATTTACCTTAATAGTGTTCAAAACTCATAATATATATAGCAGTTCATGACATCCAGTCTTACAAATGTACTGTCTCTGATGGACACACGTCCAGATCATCCGCTCTCAAAATTTCGCCATCTCTCTCCTCACATCCACCACTGCTGGCGGCTCACCTCCAACTGCGCAACGCTACGCGCTGTTCACAGCCAACTGCCCAACACAACAATAGCCAACAACAATGCAAACCAGCCACAGACTGCACACAGCACAGCCAGTGATTTTCATACAGAGCGCTACGTAGCGTTACCAATAAAAAAACCAAAACAGCCTACTTACATAGCCCCCATGCTCCCCACAAAAAATTTTACAAATTGTTTTGGGCAGTGGCCAATAATGATTTGATAAAATTTTTCAAAATTACAATAACAAAGATATCAAATGCACACACTTATTGATACAACGTTGGTCAAAAGCTAAAATTTTCTCACAGTCCATAAAAACAGTCCTGATCATTCATCACAGTAAAATTGCAGTGTTTTTTTTTCTCAAAGTCTGAGCAGCAAAAGAGAATGCACATGGAAGTCGTGGAATTCCATGCAGTCTTGAAGAAGTAGTGTTGTCCTTCCAACGGAAAGACAGTGCTGACTCTTGACATGCAGACAGGTAATGGGCCACAACAGAGCAAACCCACAGCAGAGTCAGTCGAAGTTTTGAAGAATATTGGTAGGTAGGTCATCACAGAGCAGACCCACTGTAGTCCTGGTAGATAGTATGGTATTGGTGGGCCACCAGAGGGGCAGACCCACTGCAGTCCTTCAAGAAATAATGGTATTGGTGAGTCATCAGAGGTGTAGACCCACTGTAGTCCTTGTACAGAAGGCTAGCAGCCATCTGTTGCGACTGTGCAGGTGCGCAATCACCATCAAAGAGTCTTGCAGAGAATATAGCAAGTCCATAAACCACCACTTGTGCACTCACCAAGTTTTTGGAATTGTCCTTAGAACCATCAATGCTGTTAATCAGTACCTTGCTGAATTATTAACACACGTCCAAACACTAACAGTCCTCTTTTTTCACATCTTGTGCATATACTATGACCAACAGAAATATGTGCAGTGAAATGAATGCTTACAAGTTACTTAATTTGATGAAATGGTGTCAATTACAATTTTATAACATGAGAATACAATAACAAAGGCACAAAATACATCATTAAAGAACATAAGAATACAGATAACATTTGTAATAATACGGGCTTTACAAAAGAATCGAAATAACATGTATGTATCGTTACAGGAATTATGACATAAGTACATACATAAAACATCAGAATAAATTTTGAAACATCAACTTCACACATGAGCAACAAAACAGAACAGATAAATAATGTCTAAAAATCTTTACAAAGTAAATAACATAGTATTAGAAAAATTCTACAATATAACTCTCATCAGCTAAACACATAAAGACAGGAAAAACACAAATACACAAGGGTACACAAACACATAGCAGAATAACACAAGAGGAAAGGGCAGGTTTTGCTTTCAGTGTAACATTTGGTACTGCAGTCCAACCCAAAACTTCATCTCATAGATCTTTCGTCTTATTTCAACATTTTTTTCCACCAAAAAAATCCAATCCAAGCTTGCTTTCTGTATTTATATGTTCACATATTTCTCACCTCATTATTTATTTTCCGTTTTTTTACCTCATCATTTATTTCCAAGAAAATCCTACCTAAACCTGTTGTCCCTAAATCCTACTTTTTTGTTCTTATCCTCTTTCAAAATACTTTTTTGGCCAAAGGATTTTCATCTTTTTCTCAACGCATTTCTTCCAATTCATCACAACTCGTTCTCTCATACAGCCTACCCCATCTTAAGCTAACTTAAATCTACTGAGCTCAGATGCCAAACTAAGGGACGAGCCAATGCAGCAGCACAAAACAGTTAACACAAACAGCAATGACAAAAACAATGGAAATTGGCAAAGCAAGCAGCAATATATTTATATAGTTAGCAAAGCAAATGCAACAATATCACTAATATGAGCCAATCTGCAGCAACAAGAAAAATAAATCAGTAGTAAATCTGGCTTAACAGAGTAATACAAACTGAAATTTAGTAGCACTATGCCTGGCAAACAGCAGCAGCAAATGCAATAACTTATACCTAAACATGACAAAGCTCAAGCAGCAAAAATATTACAGTAAAGATGGCCATGTCTAATACCTATGTCACATCTGAAAATTAGAGTGATGCATCACCTTAACTTACACTACTAAAAAGTTCCCAGTCATTGACAAAAATTATTTATGCAATTCCTGTGAGGGGAAATTTATTTTTGCGCTCCCTCGTTTTCTTTTAAGTAGATCATAAAGTTATTATTTACTGGATCTGTAGGCATAAAATATCTATATTAGTACATCTATTAAATTTTATTGTAACCAATGCTGCAGTGCAGCTAGAAACTAGATATTAAACAAAATAGGCAAATGTATATATAAAGCAACATATGAAACGTCATTCACTAGGCAAATGGCGTCTCGCAAGGCAAAAAAATCTCTCAACTAGAAAGACAATAGATGTAAAATGTTTCTCATCATTTCATTAGGCATTTTAGTAAATATCATAAATTAAGAGATCCACAGTGTAATTATATGTTTTCAAGATTGAGCCTGTCGTATTTGCGATGCTTTCGACACGGAAATGTCAATAGCGAGGATAATGTCCTCGTTTCTTTTTTTCTCCACCTAATGGCTTTCTTTTGTCAGACGACTATCTCTCAGCTGGGCGCCCAAAACTCATTACGTCAAGGTCATTTACATTTCTTACCGAAATATTTACGACAGCAGTTCCCGCTACAGTGACAGTCTCATATAAAAAAATTTCACAGGTCAATAATTTGCGTTACAAATCTGTAGAAACAAAATCCTATAAATATAACAGTGTCCAAAACATTTTCGTCGGTACTGTGAAACATTCACGCATGTACACACATTTCATAGCTCTTAAAGGACGATTCTTGGTTTCCAACATCCGTTTTCACAAATCTGAGTCCATAACCACTTCTCATTATTCCTTACCCTATTACACATATACATATTCGTCGACACGTCAATCTTGTGTCGACATTTCAATATTTCATCATAATAAATATGTAGCATAATCAGATTCCTCATATAGCATCAGCTTATTGATCATAAACATACCTCAACAGCATAATACACATTGTCATCGTAATAATAACATCATAACACATCAGTCAAATCTCGAAAACGTCGTAGCTTTCTGCAATAATTTCAAAATCTAAAAAAAAGTTCTCTGCTCATTTCAGTAGTGTCATCTACCTCTGCTCTCATAGTATCACAATGGTTCTGAAAAACATATGAACAGTTCACAAAGTACAGACAAAATACAATTTCATAAGTGTGAAGTTATCCAACTGTGTAATTACGTAAACATGTGTCACTGACGTAGTAAAAAAAAATGTTTGTCTCTCTCAGTTAAATGATCAGATAGCTGTGTAATTATGTGTTAGAGAGATATGGTACCGATATGTAAAGTTGTATAAGCAAATACCATATTAGTTAGGGCTCCTTGTGCTTGCCAAACATATGGCACACAAAGTAGGCGTGTACCCCCCTGAGGATTATTGTAATTATACCCTCAGGTGTTACAGATTACAGCAATGGAATGAAATGTATCAGGGAAAACTTTCTTTGTAATTCAAAAATCTTTAAAAATAAATGGTTCAAGTACAAAATTAATCACTCAAATGCGTGTCCTGTAGCGCTAAATGTGCGTCTTGCTGTGTTTGTCTCTGATTTTGTTCCATTTGTTGCATTAATTGCAATAATAATGTATTAGTGTCCGGAATCTGTTTCTCTATGCTTTTTGGCACTGCATTTTCACCAGCAACATTCACATTTTGACAAGCAGAAACTGTGTCTTGACTCATTTGAGAAAACGGTGAGGACCCAAAACCTGAGTCTACAGTATTTGCAATATTGTGTTCTGTCATTTCGGATTCCTGAGGCGAGCTGTTGCCGACCGATCGATCGATAATGTTTCCCTGTTCACTACTTGTTTCACTGTCTACACCATTATTTTCCGCCCGCTCCATTTCCCTATGTACAATTACCAAATTACTACTTCAAATGTCTGTTAATTCATTACACAGTGGTGCTGATAAGCTACGCTCGTCGTCACTATTATTTCTCAGTTTACTTTGGAGCCTAGTGTTAAGTTTTTCACACGCCATTATTGTCACAATATTTCACACGATAACACAGAAAAGCACAATTTGAAGAGCCAAAATAAGAGAACGCATTAACATAGCACTGAAAATAATATCTAGTTCATTGCAAGCGCAGCTGCGAAATACTTGGTGCAAATCTACATGCATGCCACAACTGTTTTACTGTACAACAATGAAAGACGGCAGCTACAAAGGAGATTCTCTCTACAATTACGCGCTAGCAATAAACAATAGCTACACTAATTACACAAACTACAAGAAAAAATCAGAAGATTCCAGTTAGGTATCCTCGGCTAAGGGTCGACATATGAAACGTCCCCTTTGAAAAATTATACATGACTGTGCTTAAACTGACACACAATATTTTTAGCGCAACGCAATCTGACTTTCAATAATCCCTACAAAAGAATGGCCCAGACTAACAATAACCTATACCTTTCACAAATCACTTACCTCACAAAAATCTTCGTTAATCGAACTACTGCAATACAGCGAGCGCCACTACTGCCAGCTAAATAAAAGATTCAAACTACTGAAGGCACTAGCTACTGATAGGCATAGTTAGCAAATGAAAGATTTTGATAGAGAACCAACAATGTATTTACCTTAATAGTGGATGGATGGCTCTGAGCACTATGCGACTTAACTTCTGAGGCCATCAGTCGCCTAGAATTTAGAACTAATTAAACCTAACTAACCTAAGGACATCACACACATCCATGCCCGAGGCAGGATTCGAACCTGCGACCATAGCGGTCATGCGGTTCCAGACTGAAGTGCGTAGAGCTGCACGGCCACACTGGCTGGCTCTTAATAGTGTTGAAAAGTCATAATATATATAGCAGTTTATGACATCCAGTCTTACAAATGTACTGTCTCTGGTGGACACACGTCCAGATCATCCGCTCTCAAAATTCCGCCATCTCTCTCCCCACATCCACCACTGCTGGCGGCTCACCTCCAACTGCGCAACACTACGCGCTGTTCACAGCCAACTGCCCAACACTACAATAGCCAACAACAATGCAAACCAGCAACAGACTGCACACAGCACAGCCAGTGATTTCCATACAGAGCGCTACGTGGCGTTACCAATAAAAAAAACCTAAACAGCCTACCTACACGGTCTAACGCACGCCTTTCTGGGCGGGAAGGAGCGCCTGGTCCCCGGCATGAATCCGCCCGGCGGATTTGTGGCGAGGTCCGGTGAACCGGCCAGTCTGTCGATGGTTTTTAGGCGGTTTTCCATCTGACTCGGCGAATGCGGGCTGGTTCCCCTTGTTCCGCCTCAGTTACATTATGTCGGCGATTGCTGCGCAAACAAGTTCTCCCCGTATGCGTACACCACCATTACTCTACCACGCAAACACTCGTCTGGTGTGAGACGTTCCCCGGGGGGTCCACCGGGGGCCGAACCGCACAATAACCCTGCGTTCGGTGTGGGGCGGCGGAGGGGTGAAGTGGATTGCGGTAGTCGTCGTGGGGTTGTGGACCAATGCGGCTGCGACGGGGACGGAGCCTTTCCGTCGTTTCTAGGTCCCCGGTTAACATACAATACAATACAATACAAGCCAGCCGACCGTGTGGAACATTCTCCGTGACAGTTGTTACTATCCTTACCACTTACAGCGTGTGCAGGGCTTATTAGCGACAGATTTTTCACATCTGGAACAGTTTTGTCACCAGTTTCTTCACCAGGCAACCACTATTCTAGGATTTGTTTGATCCCTCCTATTCACAGATGAGGAATAGTAAGTGTAGCTTTCATAACAGTTATCTGTGGGACCGTATGCAGAACCTCCATGGCATGATGACAGCAAATCATCATCATCGGTGCAGGTAGAATGTGTGGGCCTGGATAATTAGCAACCGTATTTTGCGACTAGTCTTCCTTTCCCGTCGCCTAACAGGGCGGAACTATCGGCGTTTCTTGCGTGTGACTTTGCCTCTCCTGCTGGAAGAAGTTATGTAGCTGCTACATAATGGTGCTCCAGTCCACTTCTCCGTTTACGTCCGGTCGCATCTCAGTTGTGTCTTCCCTGGCCTATGGATCGGACGAGGGGGTCCCCAGTTGCATAGCCTGCTCATTCACCAGATCTCAAACCGAGCGATTTTTGGTTATGGGGCTATCTCAGAACTACTGTGTATGCAGAGCCCAGTTCAGATGGGGAGACACCGGAGCAGCGAATTCATGCCTTTGACACTGATCAGATGCAGCCTGGGCGATGTGAACGTGTGGGACAGAACGTGCTACGGCGCGTACGCCACTGCGTTGAGGCACCTGGAAACCATTTTCATCACATACTGTAACTGTGGCTGCATGGCACAGCGCGTATTAGACCGCAGCCTCTGTTATAATGTATGACCGAATAAATGGTCTCTATCACGGAAACCATGCATTTCCGGACGTAATTTCATTAGACCTTTTTTGTTCCATGTCTTATCATCAATCAGTCCCTAGAGCTTGTACGCGATGGAAAAAATCACCTTGTATATATTACTGTGCTTGATTAGCACTGAAAGATAGTCACATATCAATTAAAATTTAAACATTGATACTCAATTCAGACTAATAATACAAGCTCTGCCGGAGCTGAGCTATGCCGATGCTGTGTTCATTGACGATCAGAGCGTGGGGTGAGCGGCACAGCACTCCGACGTAAGCAGTCTTCCAGCAATGGTGGCATACGGAACCTCTTGACGGCAGGACTTCGCCGACGACTCTCACTCATGGCTGCGTCTGGCAGCGACTGTCTTCAACTTTATGTACAAGTCGCCGGAATGACGTGCAACTGAAAGAGGTGCACCAAGTTACTAAGCCACACGAAATAGTTCGTACCTTGGTGAAACGTTTCTGGTCAGACTGCAAGCCCATGTATGCGGGCAGTCCCTCACGCAAGCAACTATAAAAGCACGTCACATGTAGCTCGTAGTTCACGGAGTGCCTTACATTTTCAAGAAACATTGTTTTCATGCTGCTTAAATTTTTGTAAGTTACTGGAAACTGATGTATGTAAAAATATAAACATTACCACTAGAATATTTTTTTTGGGGAGGGGGCAGAGGGAAAGTTATGGACCGCATGACCTTCTCTGTGGATCCGCGTTTGATTTCCTCTGTGTACTCGAAAAGCATGATCTGTCACCTACTGCACTACAGCACACATAGGGTGTTAGGGGTATAAGTGCTGATATTTTTATTGATGAGTGAGGCAGTTTACTGAATAATGTTATCAGTATTTACTTCATTGGTGGGCTACGGATTACAGATGTTACAAGCCGTAAGGTTTTAGGTTAGTTAGTACCTCCAAGTACACATGGCACAAGCAAGCAGTTAATATTTATTCGCCCCTGGGCAATAGGTTAGGAATTGATGTGTGGACACGTGGATGCAAAACGGAAAATCTACAACGACAGGGGTAGTCCACTTCGTGGCGCAGTTACGACCACGCAGAAAACACTAGATAGTAAGTTATGTGATGTGTTTGTGGGAAGACTTTTAGACACAGAGACAAAACAACTAACATACTGAGGGGAGTACAGATTAAAGTATCATTTATAATAATATCTGTACTTTACCCCTAACACTCAGTATATTGCTGTCCTCACGACCAGGAGCACACTTTCGTAGGCAAAGCTATGCACTTCTGCCAACATTGCATATTATTCTGTTGTTCTACTGCTGTAGGAGAGACAAAACTGTCCTGCTTAGTGTCTGTAACGCAGATTCCCATACAAAGATATCGATAATCATCGAACTCTTTAGACTTGTATCGATGCAGACTTAATTCAGATCGAGTTCAGTAGTGTTATCAGACTCTTTTGACCCCTTAGTTTTAGTTAATTATCACCAGTAGTACTTTCCGCGGATGCTGTCGTTCCTTCTTGGTCAGCAGTATGGCCGCTTGGGGACTCTTTAGTGGCTGCAGGTCGGAGTGGTGCTCCCTGCTGCGGCAACGACTGCGCCGGGCAGTAATTGCTGCGGACATTTTTTGTACTTAAGTCCGCGGTGGCCGCCTGTGCCCAACTAGGCGACCGACAATGGGGCGCGCGACGCATCAGCGCCAGCGCAGCAGACTCCCCGCGCCGTGCGCGCGCGAGGCGAGTCGCGACCGCTGCGACCGAAAAAAATTCTCGTAACACCAACACCGCCGCGGCTGCTAGACTGCTTTTTCTCGGCTCGACGGTACTTCCACTCGTTTTCAAATGTGCTTGACCTCTGCCTGATCGAAGAACAAACGCGTCGCGATAGTTGTTCACATGGTCTAGACCAGTGTATTTGAACAATGGCATCGATGTTACATTTGCCGAATGGGAGTGTTAAATTTGTAGGAAGGGTTCCGGGGAATAACAGTGCATCTGCGCAGGAAAGACATACAAGATGCTAGTGCAATCAATTGTTAACTATTGTTCCAGACTTAGGAGTCCTTATCAAGTATGCATGACCGTAGACATCGAACGAGGTCAGAAACCGTAAGAGGTGGTATAGTCTGTACGGTGGAGTAACAGTAAAGTTCCGGTAATTTAAATTGGAAAACGGGAAGTGGAAGAAGGCTGCGCGATCATCCCGCTGCAGCCAACGTATATCTTGAGTAGGAACCATCAGAATAAGTTATGCGAGATTAGATTAGTTCAGTATCCAAAGGACGACAGGGTTTGCCAGAAATCACGATCGGAGATGTTTAATGCTATTGATTGAAATAATAAGCAACAAAAATGGCAAACAGGTACATTTTACGACTCCCTAGCTCTAGCAGAAATTGAATTTTACAGGATAAGCTACATGCAACAATGGAGTCACACAGAAATGAATGTTCTTACATATTTTAATATTTGCACGACTCACGTTGCCGGCTTGTGCCATGATTACGTAATCGATTGATGCTGCCTGGTCGATATGAACGGTAATCTTTTTTCTTCATCCTATGGGACATGGAGTTTCTGAGAATATTTGCCTCCACCGATATCTTCCTTGCTGATTTTGCTGGTAAACGAAGCAATGATGCATTTAAGCCTTCAGTGACTTCATTATCGTTATAATTCTTGGGTCTTCCACTGCACGGTGGATCTGTCACAGACCCAGATGCAAAGGCCTTTCTCCCTGATTTCCGAAGACTAGCCTAAGTTAGAGCTTCTTTCTTGAATCATTTGAAAAAATTTTCCTAATTTCATCATATGTCTCACTCATTAATTACTTCTCATGCACTCATACTCTAATAAAAAGACATATTTCAACTGTGAATCTGCTTGTAACCGCCATTATAAAATGAACGTTTACCACAGTGTCACCTTGGTAGCAAAACAGACCACGATCACATGCCATAGCATTCGCCTGAACCACAAGCAGAATAGCACCGTATTTTCATGGAATGACATCTGCGTTGTAGCAGTTTCAGCGATCTCCACCATAAGACAGACATACTGCAGCCTGGAAACATTATTTCTAGCTCAGAATACATTTCTAAGTCGATTTAATCGCGACACTTCATGTTAAAGGTACTTAAATACTTCTTCATAGTGACTTACGGACAACCTTGTTCTGTTACTACGCGACACTTCACGTTAAAGGTACTTAAATACTTCTTCATAGTGACTTATGGACAACCTTGTTCTGTTACTAAGATGTACCCTCTGCCATGCACCGTAAAGTGGCTTGTGTAGGTACTCGTTATGATGTTTTCTTCTCTCCCTTGGAAGCTCTTGTTTGAAATGTCTACGTGGTTAAGAGGATGAGAAAGAAATGCTGATTTTAATAGCAAAACAGGGTCACAAAAAATTCACATCTTGAGATTTAGAATCTTGTGAGAACATTAACAGTTCAGCTATCAGGTCCAGAGCTCGTGTCAGCACTTTTCTTTGGAAAGCCACCTGATCTCTGTGTGATAAAGACGAGATATTGATGGATCGAACATATGTCTTTACAAATGACTCCAAACAGTGAGCCTGCATCGCTTTAGTTTGTTAGAGTTCACAACTTAGATCACCTTTTTAAGCACATCATTTAAACCAGAAGGTAAAACCAATCCAGAATGTAAAACCAAGCAAGAGCTTGTCGATGTGGATAGAAGTACGGCCTTGAAACATTTGACATTATTCATTTTAATTTCTCAGCGAGCCCACTTTTATTTCCAATCACAGCTCTAGCACCATCATTGAAAACGGTGATACATTTTGTCCACTCAGTCTCGTAGTTGTAAGTGCTTTCTAAAAACGTGTCGTACAAACGCGGGCCTGTAGTATCCGCAGGAAGCACCGTACAAAATAAAATGTCTTCGATGATACTTTCATCTCCTTCAAAGCGCACAAATCCGTAAACTGTGCACAAAGTGAAACATCAGTAGGTTCATCAAACTGCAAAACAAAATGTCGGCTTTTCTTTAATTTTTTGACTAATTTTTCTCGAATGTCACCGGTCATATCGTTTATTCTGCATTCAGTGATATTGTCGGAAAGTGATACGATTTTTAGCTTGTTTATTTCCTAGTTACCTAATATAATGTAAACCAAATAGAGGGCTGCTGACAAAATAAGATTTTCGGCATTTTTATGCGGCTTCTCTGATTTAGCGAACTCAGCATGCGCCATGGTAGAAGCTAATAACGCTTTCTCGCCGCCACTGGATACTTAAATTCAGAATAAAAAGTATTGTTAAATGAGAAAAGCAAATAAATAATAAATATTATAACATTATTTTTGTTACTGTTGTTGTTGTTGTTGTGGTCTTCAGTCCTGAGACTGGTTTGATGCAGCTCTCCATGCTACACTATCCTGTCCAAGCTTCTCCATCTCCCAGTACTTACTGCAACCTACATCCTTCTGAATCTGCTTAGTGTATTCATCTCTTGGTCTCCCTCAACGATTTTTACCCTCCACACTGCCCTCCACTGCTAAATTTGTGATCCCCTGATGCCTCAGAACATGTCCTACCAACCGGTCCCTTCTTTTAGTCAAGTTGTGCCACAAGCTCCTCTTCTCCCCAATTCTATTCAGTACTTCATCATTAGTTATGTGATCTACCCACCTAATCTTCAGCATTCTTCTGTAGCACCACATTTCGAATGCTTCTATTCTCTTCTTGTCCAAACTATTTATCGTCCATGTTTCACTTCCATACATGGCTACACTCCATACAAATACTTTCAGAAAGGACTTCCTGACACTTAAATCTATACTCGATGTTAACAAATTTCTCTTCTTCTTGATCGCTTAGTTTCTAGTGACGAAGCCACTTTCTACGCTAATAGGAAAGAGAACAGGCATAATTGTGGACGATGCCGTGCTGGGGCAGGTGTGGTAAGAATTCGATTACGATATTGAGTCTGCAATGTCACTGATGGTTCGTACATCGAATGTGTGTTACAAAAACTTTCGGAGTTTCTCTTCAAAATGTAATATGTATGACTTCTGACAATGTTTAGTTCTTGTGCAATAAATAATTGAAAGTGTTCCCTGACTTTATGCACACCCTGTACTCCTCAACGTAATTTGCGACTGCCGGTCTCCCCAGCGGCAGTGGATGGTTGTATCTGGCGTGCGTAGTTCGTTACGAAAATGAGTACACGTAAAACAGCTTTGTTGGCAATTACTTTTTCAAATACGTGGGAAAACGCCTAGGCATCAGTGTTTATTGTGGCTGTTGCTCTTCAAACATTTTACAAGCACTACTACTCTTTCACTGCCTCTATACAAAGGAAGTCCTCTTTCACTGCGTCTATCTAGTAAATTGCATATTTACTCCCTTCGAATGCTAGCCATGTAATTCTATCTGTTGTATACATTGCGCTGGTCCGCGCGGCAATCAGCCAGTGGATTACACAGAAATTCTGTAATTAAACCATGTTACCTTAGCCTTTCACAGTATCGAACACACTCACTCCTGAACGGAGATGCTTCTTATTTATAAATAACATCGCACATTCCAGAACTCGTGAATTGGTAGGAAGGCCTGGCAATCTTTAGAAAACAAGAAGGAGAATAAAGAGAAATATTCAGAAAATATGACACGAACCGATAATCTTTGAGTTCACAGTTCAAGTCTATGTGCACTGCACGACACTTTATGCATGTTACTCGATTCTGCGCCTTTGATCTTATTAAGTCATAATCGCCATAACCGCCGATGTTATTACCTGACAGTTAGTTGTACGAAATCGTACGAAAAAAAAGATGCATTTTTGGTAAAAGTTCAATGCTTCGATGCGTCGATACGGTGGACAATCAGATCACGAAAATTATAGCACGAAAGACGCCAAATACCAAAAGCCTTTATCCACTGATTTGTCGTTTCCTGTCAGTTTCATATAATAAATTGTATCAAAAACCACACCGATGAGGGAGAGCATTACTGCGCTAATAGTTTGAAAGATCACTATACGTGGCTCCTAAGTCGTAATATAAAAACAAACAAACCATAGCTTCATCTGGAAACGCTGGCCGGCCGTTGTGGCCTAGCGGTTCTAGGCGCTTTAGTCCGGCACCGCGCTGCTGCTACGGTCGCAGGTTCGAAAACCTGCCTCGGCCATGGATGTGTGTGATGTCCTCAGGTTAGTTAGGTTTAAGTAGTTCTAAGTATAGGGGACTGCTGACCTCAGATGTTAAGTCCCATAGTGCTGAGAGCCATTTGAACCATTTGGAAACGCTGAATCTAATACGTCGTCTTCTAAGTTTTATTAATGACACTTGAAGCGATCGTGCAGCTCCGTGGCCATATTCCTCTTCGCGCTGCTAAAATCTGACGCGCTCATCCTGATTTTCACTCTTGGGAATCCGCCGCAACGTGAAATTCCACCTTGTGACTTCACAGAACTTGTCTGGCTCCACCTCGACGTTCGCTTTGACCAACCGTGTGAGGGCAGCTTAAAACTGTGTGAATACTGGTGCCGCCACGAGTGGGACATCGCACGACGCACTGAGGGCGAGACGAAAGAAACGTTTCAGGGTGCGAAGTCGTCACGAGAAAGACGCTCTGGCGTAGCGTGAGACAAACCGTGAGTAATGGCGAGAGACGTGCAACCGTGCGGACAGGCGTTTAGCGGCCTCGTGCGCATGCGCATTGGCAGCGGCGGAAAAGTGCTGAGTCGCGTGGCTGGCGACGGCTGCAGCTGCCGGGACACGCGCCCAGACCCCGCGGGTCGCGTGGCGGCCTGCCTGCCCCCTCTTTGTTCTTATCGCTGTTTACATCCGTTTCTAGAAATATCCATCTTAAATAACGCTCCCGCCACAGGGGAGCGGAGCGAGTAGCGACGCGCCGAGGACGCAGCAAATCAGCCGGGAAACTGCGGAGTCTGTAAGCTTCCGTGGCTGTTATCGGTAAGAGGCCACATTTCTACGTTCATTTTCAACTCATAATTCTCCCTCGGCTTTTCAAACCAGTCGCTGTAGTCTTCTTCAGGAGTTTGCACAATTATTTATTCATTTATTATCTGTTGTGTGGCAGACTAACATCTGCTAGTTCCAAATTACAAATACCGAAGAAACGTGAACAAACTACCGATCACAACGTCTGCATCTTCATGTACAGTCTGCAAGCCACCTTGCGGTGTGTAGTGGAGGGTACTTTGTGTACCACGGTCCCTCCCGCCTTTTCCTGTTCCAGTCGCACATGAATCACGGGAATAACAATTGCCGGTGAGCCTCTGTGTGGACTCGAATCTCACTAGTTCTATTCTCACTGTTTTATCTCGGCTATATACGTAGAAGAAAGCAGTGTATTATTGGCCTCTTCTAGGAACATACACTCTCGAAATTTCAACAGTAGACCATGCCATGATGCAGAACACTTCAGTTGCAGCACCTGCCAGTGGAGTTGGTTTATCTTCCTTGCTTACTAAATGAACCTGTAACGAAACCTGCTGCTCTTCTTTGAATCTCCTCTGTTTCCTCTATCAGTCTTATTTGGTACAAACCCCTTAATGACGAGCAATATTCAAGTATTCGTCGAATGAGTGCTTTGCAAGCTATTTCCTTTGTTGATGAACTTTCCCGAAGATTCATCCGTATGTACCTTACTCGGTCATTTGCCCTACCAGTAATTAATTTTATGTGGGCGTTTGACTTCAGATCTCTTCCTATGCATTCCCCTAGCTATTTTATTGAAGCAGCTGCTTCCAGTCACTGCTCTGCAGTCGTGCAATCATTCAGTGATGGATCTTTCTGTGCAGGGAGTCAGCTGCAACTCCCTGCACTAAGCGTTGGTCCTCTGCATGTCTGTCTACACCTCGTTACAATTTTCTAGCGTTGCAACAGTATCATCCGCGAATAGCCTCATGGAACTTCTGACGTTATCTATTAGGCTATTTGTATATGTTGTGGAAAGTAATGATCTTATAATACTTCCCTGCATCATGCCAGTACTCACTTTAGCGTCTGATGACCTCTTTCTCCTCAGAATCATATGCAGTGTTCTGTTTGCTAAAAACTCTTTAGTTAAATCACACAGTGGTCTGATTTTCCGCACGCTGGTAATTTATTTCTTAGGTGGCGGTGCGGTGCGGTGCGGAAGTCAAGGAACGCGGCACCTACCTGGGAGCCTGTTTCTGCTATTTTCTGGAGCTGGTTTCGCATGATTTTCGGAACCCATGTTGATTCCTATAGAGCAGATTTTCGTTCTCCAGAAATTCTGCAATACGTATGCACAAAAAAATGTTCCAAAATTCTACATCAAACCGACGTCTGAAATATAGGACTATAGGTTTGTGGGCCTATTCGACGACCCTTCTTGTAAACGGAAATGACCTCTGCTTTCTTCCAATCATCAGGAACACTACGCTCCTACAGTGATCTGTGCTATACTGCTGCTACAAGAGGGGCAAACTTTCGTATACTCTGTGCAGAATAGAATTAGTATCGCGTTAGATCCAGTGGCCTTTCTTCTGTTGAGTGATCTCAATTGATTTTCTATCTCTTGGTTACTTATTTCGATATGTGTCGTTTTGCCTCTCGTGCGACCATTTAATGGAACTACATTGCTAACCTCCTCTGTGAAACAGTTTGGAAAAAGACAATTAGTATATTGGCCTTTTCTGTGTCATTCTCTGTTACAGTGTCATTACGGTCACAGAGTGTCTGGATGGATGATACCGATCCATTTGCTGACTTAACACATGACCAAAAATTTCTTAGGATTTTCAGTCAAGCCAGTAGATAGCATTTCAGTTTCGCATCCATTGAACGCTTTACGCACAGCCATCCTTACGTTAATTTTGGTTTCGTTTGGTTTTTGTCTGTGAGGCTTTGGCTACGTTTAAATTCACCGTGAAGCTCTCTTTACTTTCGTAGCAGCTTTGAAACACAGTTTTGGAACCACTGTGTGTCTGTTTCGTTCCTCACAATTTTACTCAGCACATACCTGTCTAACTGAAATAAATGGTTGTAGCTCTGTTGTAAGTAGCATTGAGTACTGTTTTTGAGTAGGCCATAGTACCGCTTTGATTATCAGTGTAGGGGCTCTTTTTGTACACATGATATTGCCTGTATATTTGCAACACTTACGATACGGATGGTTTGAGAACGAACACTGGTGTCCTAGACCAGTCGCCATCAAAACATAAAAAAATAAAACTTTTTAATGCAACTTATGACGGAGCTACAACTCTTTATGTCAATTATAAAACAAGTTGCGGACCTATTTTTCACCTGCAGCATGCTGCAAGTCCGTACATACCTGTCTACAGCGTAACGTTCAATGGTCTTGAACTTTTTCCATTGATGCTCAACAAATTCTAGAGATGAAATTTTCATGTTGACCAGGCAGGTACTCTGAAATCTGTCTCTTGTTGCTCTTGTTAAACAGAAAGGTCTTCCTACCTTTCTTTGTATTCCTATTTACAGCCGTATTCAGTGATGCTGAATGGTCTTATGATCAGTGCTTCCCTGTTTACGTTGAGTCGAATAGTTCGGGTCTGTTTGTCACCAGCAGGTCTACGATGTTATCTTCGCGAGTCGGTTCTCTTATCAGCTGTTCAACGTAATTTTCGGATAAAGCAGGTAGAACAATTCCACTCAGTTTTCTATCTCTATTATCGCTTGAGTTCCCCAGTCTATTGCTGGTAATTTAAAAACTCCACCTAATTATAACATTAGCAGCTATTTTACACGAAATTTTCGCCAAGTTTACCCTCAGATGTTCCACCACTACTGCTGCTGAGGTAGAGGATCTATAAAAGCGTCCGATGATTATGTTTGATCCACTATTAACACTTATCTTCATCAAATTATTTCTCATTCTAAATCTGTACTATTCTCAGTAGATAGCATCAGGTTTGCGTTGCAGTAAACACGTTTCCACCATTAGCGTTCAACCGATCTTTGTGATATACATTCCACTCAGAGTTCATTATTTCACTGCCACTGACATTTCTTTCCAGACAGCTTTCTCTCCAAAAGCGAGACTTGTTCCTGGACCTTCCCATAGAGGGTCCTGTAGTTAACTAATACTATAGTACAATTTTCTTCCTCCAGTCTGCTATAACGCAAGCTACCCTGTCTGGGACTTGGATTAAGAAGAAACGCGAACTGACTGTAATCGACCCTGCAAGTGGAGTAGAAAAGAGTTTGGCACCTGCAATAATTTAATTATATCGAAATTAAGGAAAGTTTCATTAACGTAGTGAGAAATGAAAGGGTTGCTCTACCGGTTAACAGCATGAAACATCTGTCCAAAATAATAATTTAATTTATTATGGCTAAACTCAAAATAATAAACAAAACGCATGAAACATTTACAATACATCAAATTGGATACTCAAATAAATGCTGTGAAGGTGAAGCTGTCCATAAACTAGATTGTGACTTTTATGACCAAGTGGTATGTGGAGCCAATTCCTTGCAACTCAAATCTTAAGAGAAACACCCAGCCAACCGAACATTAATTGCTGCTACAGTAGTGAGAACTCAGACAATGAACACCCAAGACAAAACCACGTAAGAAAAGATGGGAACAGGCGCGCTCTGCTGAGCTCTGATTATCACAGAGCAAAATTCCCAAATCTGCCAGTGCTGCGGACATACATTACCAAGCTGTCTTCTTAACTTCAAGGGCACGATCTGGCGTACCGGAGGCGATGGCTGGTTGCTTCGACGTCCCGTCGTGGTGATGATAATGTCACTATAGCCCGAAACAAGTTATCCTGATCCGGTTGTTCCAGACTAAAGACTTCCAATCAATACAAATGCGCCCCTGAGGGAGACGAAGAAGGCTCGCCATACGATCACTGCCGGTACAGTAATTTATTTTAACAAGCGAAATCACACAGTAGCTCCGATACAGTCGACTTTAGCTAAAACCGCTCAAGACGGACGACATAGGCTGCTTGTACGTAGAACGCTCAATTGCCCCGTGTACTCGCAAAGTTACGTTGAAGTGGAAACTTCAGCAGCTTCGGCAAACAGTTGCAATTCAATGAAAGTATATTAGACAGCCAACAGAAGACAGGCTGTCCAGAGCAGCGAGAGCTCAGTCTTGCAACCTACTCCGACCGAAAGGCGAGAGCCGACACTCTCAAGAGCACCTGTACAAACCGAACATGGAACATTCCCGCCCCCCGCGACAGTGGCCGTGGTTAAACGTTCCAATCAGCAACTCGAAAATCGGCGGAAAATTCCACTCTATTGCCGAAGCACTACCATTCCACCAATGGAGATTCTTGGCACCAATTTCTGCGCCGACTTTGCTACGTCACGGAGCTTTGCCCTGAGCAAGCCAATCAGAGTTACAATTTTGCATACAACGCGGTAATTTGCCCGCCAAGACTGCCTGGGAACACAAGTCATTCCCACTCCTCGCTGGTAGCCCACCAGAAAGTGTTTTCACTAAGTTTCTGCGAAGTAACGGAATCTCTAGCCCAGCCGCCACTTGCGGCCCATCTGGGCGTGTAGCTCCCGCTCGTATGACAATGTCGGCGTCTGGAAAGCATCCATTTGACTCTCACACACCTGTCGGCTTAACCCTTTCAAGATCAGCAGAATCCGCCTGTCACCAGACCAACCGGGTGATGAGAGATGCTGCGTGGGAAGTCCGCCTGTGAAGGAATAGCAACTTTTCTCTGCATGCAATCAGAGAGGAAAATCGAATTACTCAGAGTAAAATAGAAATATGAAAGGTGGCTGATGCCACCTTTCACTGTCACGGAAATCGTCAGTGACTCTACTTTAAGCTTTCCATTCAGCTCCAAACCAGAAGACAGTGACTGGTCCTGGGAAAGATGCTACAAAACGATCTCTCTGCCTCCACCCCAAGTGCGAGGCTAGCTTCTTCACCAGTCAGTCAACCGCCTGTAGGAACCGAGGATGGCCTCTCAACCCAAGCGGGAGGCATCATTCATGCGGACATGAGCCACGATTTGCATCCACGTGGTGCCATTATACTCGGTCGCTACGGGCAGAGCCTTCTCCACATCTCGGGCGAGACCCCCCAACAAGCAAACAGAGTGAACACTGGCCTTCTTTCCTGACCTGCGTGCTATATTGCTCTGGGGCTCTATCACACGGCTAACGCTGGAGCTCCCGATGACAAGCATTCCCACCCTCTGAGCTTGTCCGAGCCTCTCCTGAAAATGGGCCACGGTCCGAGATGGTGGGGCGTCCCGTGCTAGTTAAGATGCACTTTCAGCTATTGGCAATACCTCACACCCCTTTTTGACGCATAAGGGGGTAGCAGTGTGGTCGGTGCACACTTTCGCCTTCTGCCCAGAAATTTGAAACCACCGCACTGTTTGCCAATCACTGTCGTGTAAGTGTCGACAAGCAGGGACGAGCGAATCGGAAGATGCAGCGGCAACAGGTATCCCAGACATCGCTATAAGTTCCACAGTTGCCAAAGCATTGGTCTTAGGTGCCCCAATGCCGACGCAGCCCAGGACAGTAGCCTGAGGCCTGTCGACCATGGACACCACTGCTTCCAGTTGTTGATGGACAGAGTTTATTTCCCCCTGCATCCGTGTACAACAAGTAGAGTCCCTACAACATCTTAACTAATTTCTATGTATGTCACGCCAACCCAAGAAGTCGATGGTACAATCTAAGATCCGCTGCTATGGTACCTCTAGTCTATAGTACCAGAGAAAGTCAACTCACACAAAGCTAATGCACTAAAATTTACACAAAAACTTTCAACAGCAAGTTACTAAACACTAGTCTGCTCAGTAAAATACACAGGAACAATCCACTTCTTCTCAGAAGTACGTGAAAAACAGGGGAAACTAAATTACTGTGTACCTGACAAACTGCTACAGTTCAGGATCGTCCTCTCGACTCTGCGACTGCCACAACATCTACATCTCCATCTGCATGATTGCTCTGCAGTTCACAATTAGATGCCTGTGCAGGTTTACCAAATCACCTTCAAGCTACTTTTCTACCTTTCCACAGTCGAACAGCACACAGGAAAAATGAACACTTAAATCCTTCTGTGTTAACTTTGATTTCACATCTTTTATTATAATGATCGTTTCTCCTTATGTAGGTGGCCACGAACAAAATAATATCGCCTTTGAGGAGGAAGTTGGTGACTGAAATTTCATGAGAAGATCCTTCCGCAACGAAACACGTCTTTGTTTCAATAATTGTCACCAAAATTCACGTATCATATCCGTGGCAAATTCTGCCCTACTTCGCAATAATACAAAACGAGTTGCCCGTCTTTTAATTTTACAGATGTTCTCTGTCAATCCAATTTGATACATATCTCATACCATGCAGCAGTACTCCGAAAGAGGACAGGGAAGTGTAGTGAAGGCAGTCTCTTTAGTAGACCTCTTGCATTTTTCCAATAAATTGCAATGACGTTCCCTTTATTATGAATCGACCTCAGAAAGACTTGTCTGGTTCCCGTGGGTACCACATCTCCCCCTACCCGTGTAACTGTCGTTTCTCTTCAGAATAGCGTCAATTTAAAATCTTTATTCACCATTATTGCAAGGTGCCGGGGCTAGCAGTGTATTTAACACAAAATTCTTCTAGAATCTTCATATGTAAATGATGCTCTCAAGCTCAAGAGAACTTGCCTGTCACTGGACCATCCGGGTGACGAGAGACATTGGGTGGGAAGTCCGCCATGTGAAGGAATAGCAACTTTTCACTGCATGCAATCAGAGAGGAAAATCGAATTACTCAGAGTAAGATAGAAATATGAGTGGGGGCTCATGCCACCTCTCATTATAATATGTTGTTTGCATTTATAACCAATTTTGTTACGTAGATTTACATTTTGATGTCCTTTTATAAAATGAAACAATTACATTTACATGTTACATTGTCACTTGGAATGAAATAATTCTATTTAAAATACATAACATTACTACCCTGAGTGTGTGACAGTGAAGAAGAATTATATGGTCTGCTGAATGGAATGAATATTCTTATGAGTATGGGATACAGATTGAGGGTAAATCGATGAAAGACGAAAGTAATGTGAAGCAGCAGAAGGGAAAACAGCGAGAACGTTATGACTGATGGTCACGTATTATGAGTTAGGGAACTGTACTACCTAGGCAGCAAAATAACCAATGACGAATGGAGCACTGCGCGGCATTAGCCGAGTGGTCTAAGGCGCTGCAGTCATGGACTGTGCGGCTAGTCCTGGCGGAGGTTCGAGTCCTCCCTCTGGCATGGGTGTGTGTGTTTGTCCTTAGGATAATTTAGGTTAAATAGTGTGTAAGCTTAGGGACTAATGACCTTAGCAGTTAAGTCCCATAAGATTTCACACACATTTGATTTGAACGAACGGAGCAAGAAGGACATCATCATTTAAATGTGTCCCTATATGCTGTTGTAAAACAATAATTCTCTTTTCGCAGTCATTTTAAACTACACTTGTTGGCTGAAGCAACATTGCTTCACATTGCTGGTCGTATGTTGACGAGAGCGCAATTGTTTGACAGCAGATTTTTCTGTTCGTACTTAATAGCTTACAGTCTGGTTGTTTTATCCATAGTTTTGCCTATCGTCTTTTTGCATCGTCTCTAAATAAAAATTGAGGATCTCTTGTGGAACATTGCGTATCAGGCAAACATGTTATTATCTACTAAGGGGACATTTATCACATATCCTAATATGCTTCCTGCTGTAAACACATCTCCATCAATTAACTTTAACAAGAGGTATCCTGATGATTCGGCTAAAGAAACAGGGAAGATTACGTGTTTCAATTCATTATTCATTTCGCATTACACTGAGAAACTTCACAGCTTGTATCAGGTTTATTATGTGAGGCTGCACCATGGATTTCTGTGTGTTAATTATAACATTTGTTCACATTCTAATCCTATACCTGCAAATACATCTGCTAGTTTCAGTCACTGTTCACATATGGTTACAAACGCTTCAACTCTTTTAAATCCTATGTCTGTTTCCTTAACATACGAATTAATGAATATTCTAGCCTTTCCATCCCAAATCTTAATGTATCTTTGTTTTCTTTCAGCGCTGATAACTTGGCACTTACCACTGTCACTTATTTCTTAGTAAACCTCAAAACTTAAACCTAACTACTTAAACCTAACTAACCTTAAGACACCACACACATCCATGCCCGAGGCATGATTCGAACCTTCGACCGTAGCGGTCGTGCAGTTCCACACCGGCTTATACAGGGCACTCTATTTTCTTTTCTCGTGATTTGTTGATTGCATTACCAGCCTCCGTTACCTTTTTTAAGTGATGTGTTGCTAGTTGCTCTAACAAGTAACTGTCTATTAAACATACATTAAGTTGTTTTAGAGTGTCCCTACATCTCTGTACAGCTAGTTTGCCATATCTTTCAGTTTTCCGAAAACATTCAGTTATAGCATCTAAATAACGTGTGTTATTGACCTCCATGTGGTACAGTATATTTCTACTTCTAATAAATTATCATAATATAATGCTGAAAACTTATCTATTTTCTAAACTTCGTAATCCGTCTCCAGTTGTTCAGCATTAGCTCTTGCTGTGATTGCCAGTATTAGTAGCAGCAGTAGCAGTAGTAGTAGTAGTAGTAGTAGTAGTACTCGTAGTAGTTATAATAGCAAGAGTAATGGCTAGTAAAGGGGAAAAGAGAGTTCTGGCAGTTTTTTGTGCAGATTTCATACATTCATGGGCAAACATACATTCATGGACAGGGATTGTTTTATAACCCCCTGGGTGTTGTTGTATGACTCCCTCAGGATAAACCGTCGTTCTGAGAAACCCTTACCCTTCCCTATATCCCTACTCATTCCACCCTTTGGGGAAAGGGACACTTTTTGTCACCCCTTCCCAGTTCAATTCTGAGCCGCTTTTCCCCTCCTGGGGAACCTCCCAGCCTTCTCCTCCCTCACTTCTCCACTCCCCACTTGGAAATTCGTAGGAATAAGACTCACTCAGTCTGTGCTGATCTGTTGGTGTGAGAGGATTTCATAACGTGTAATTAGAATCCTTGTCAGTTAACATTGTAGTATATTGTTCAATTTACCTTGAATATTCTTTATTTAATCAGGTTTTTGGGAGACAGGTCTCCTCCCCTCCCCTCCCCCGCATGAGTAAAGCTCACATCTGCAGCTCCACACCAACTTTCCATTATGCAATAACTGTAAGCACAGAGAAATGGAATGGAGTGTGATATATTAGCTGCTGTTTTGGGTCACCCACACATATGTCAGCTGGCTTGACAATAGGCGCACTGTTATCCACGACTGCTGGCTGGGTGTCATCAGCAGTGGGTGGAGGGTGAGTGCTGAAAGCTTCATTTGTTGTAAAGGACTGCAGGCTAATGGTGCATTGTGAGAATGTTCACACCGCTACCATGGCCACACAGCAGCTGCCAGAACTACAGCAGGATCACAAATGCACAAGGCATCCATCCTCCAAAACACACAGATAAACCCCTACCTAGGTCTACACAGCCCACCACAGAGAAATCGGACGCAGCACAGCACACCACTGATGTTAGCCGTATATACTGATACAATACCATGTGGACGCATGTGCCTACCTGCCCAAGAGACCTCCCATTGTTGTTGCATCCCTTAACAAAGCATTTGGTTGCGACGTCCTTTTGAACAGGAAATTCCGGACTCACTTCCTGTGTCTCTCTCTCTCTCAGTAAGTTACTTCCTGTTTGTTGCCTTGCCTTGTGTCAATCTTTTTTCCCTCACTCTATTTGCGAGTGGAATAGGAAAGGAAATGACTAACTGCGGAACAGGGTACTATCCACCAAACATAATATGATGGCTTGCTAAGCCTGCATATAGATGTGGATGTAAATTTAATCTACTTTAAGATGTCAGTCCGTCCATTTATAGACACACAAAACTTACAGAAGAATGTGGTTTTTTTATTTATTGAGAAAACGTAGGACAGAACTTCTGCTGCTGATAGTGTCTCAGTAAAAATCTTCATATTAACCCCTAATTTTTCACTGCAGTCATTTCGCGAGATGTTTGTGAGGGTTGTCACATATTTGCCCACAATATAGAGAAGTGGTATGTAGCTCACCTCACAACTCCCCATTCATCAGAGTGTCACTTACGTGCCATATTATCTCAAAGCTTCCAGTCTTCGATACGTATATAGCGTTTGAATCCACCTGATTTCGACAAGTAAGAAATGTTCTTTGCAAAATCACAGATCCCTGCTAATTCTCTCGGTAACCTATCATGTTCTAAGAGCACCACTGCATTAGTCGAAGGCTGTCTAGCCCTCCATCCATCTCACTGACTAGATAGCTGTCTCCACGAAAAAAATAGCACACTAACATACAGAAGAAGGGTAACAACCATATCGAGTATATGTGGACAGCACAAAGAAACTGAGAAGCATAACACCTGTAATTCACTGGTATGAAACAACTGTATAAACATCCCACTGTATGTGCCCTAATCTCCTTTATTGATTACTGTCCTAGAAATACGACAGCAATTATGGTGTCAGAGTCTTTGCTGATAACACAGCGTTTCACAAGAACTACATCACCTATTTTCAAATGGAGCATACCTCCGTAATATAAATGTAACATCATCACAGAGCTTCAAATACGTTATCCACTGAGTCATTTGGATTGGTGCAACAGCCTCATACCTCCATGCATAATTGAGAGCTACTGCAAGTGTAGGGTGAGACTTAATCACAACATTGCTCATTTTTTACCCCCACATGCTGTTCGATAGAGGGCTGACCATGATATTCTGTCTACTGCAGAGTAGATTCACAAGGGTAGTACGCATATCAGTACTTGGACGCTTATCCAATTACTGTACATCGAGATCCAATTAACCAACAAGTACAAGTCAGATGATATCAACGTCAGTGTCTTCTCCAGCAAGAGCAGTCATTTTACAACCTCTTAGACCTCAATACGAATTGTAGCACAGCAGTCTCTAGGTAACATACCGATGGGATTTGTGGTCACTAGACTCCTACACCATCACACTAAGTGGACAGATCAGACCCTTATTAAAAATCCGCCCAGAGGGGTTTGAGGTTGAGATACTCTTCTTCTTTAGCTTACTGACTTACTAGGTCTTAGTGTTTGGACTACATCACTTAAGATCTCAGCAAATGAATCTGAATCCAGCTTACCGCAAGACTCTTTACACCAGTTAACACTTGCAGTAACAGTGTACAGGTTACTAGTCCAGTTAATGTGTAATAGATTTAGTTACATTCAGGTCAACTATGAACTCCACCACAGGTTTTTCGTCCTATTTGCAGACAACCTCATCACCTTAGAATATTCCACAGCAAAAACAAATACATTGCAAGTGGCTGTACAGTGCGTGGTGGAGGGAACATCGCACCAGTATTATCGGTTATCCATCTCTCCCAATCTCACATGCTGATCGAGTAAAAAATAGCTATATACCCTATATACTCCCATATATACGCCAATCCACCCTTAAGTTTCCAGGATAAATACGTCATCTTTCCTAGAGATTTCTTTTTCGTCACGTATTTCAGTGTAGTTTTCTCACCTATATGATCCTAGCAGCATCCACATGATGCTCTTACTATGTGGATCAGTCATGTAACACAAACAGATGTGGGCATGTAGGATTCTTAGGCAGTGACAGTGTAATGTCGAGATGTCAAATCGATGTTGCTGTTCACGAGTATGTATCATTTAACGACAAACATGTTCATTTGTGTTAATGTTGAGATAGAAGCTGACTATGACCTAAGAGCTATAATAGATATTAAGAATGTATAGTGAGGTTCAAGGATGAGGTCAGTTCTAATGGAATGTAGGGCACTGTGCAGCAAACTGGCATATATATCGAGAGGCAGTTAACGGCTATGTACAACATGTTCTGTCTTGGCATTCCCATCTTCGACAGTAACATTGTCAGTGCATCAATACTCATTGTGCTTGTTGTTGCTATACTCGAGAGTCACACAGGATGTATTTCCAAAGCCACAGAGTGCTGTGAACACACATGGTCTGCAGGAAGCAGAGTGTGCTGCAGTGGAGTGAGAGTCAATCTGTGGTATTCATTTGCTTAAGATAATGGGAGCACTGAGATGGAGATGTGCGGTCCCGATTTTGATCAGTCAGTGCTATTGACGTACAGTGATGAGGTGTGTAGTACTCCCTCCTACCATTAATAAATGTTCCATTAAAACTAGAGTCTTCCATGACATACAAATGCTTATCGATCTCTTCTCTGATTTCGAAATGTAAATTCCTTAGTAAGAAAAAAGAATACCCACTAATCTAGCGGTGCAATGGAATGTGATGCATGTAAGTTAATCTCCAAATGTCTGTCAGGGTTATTTAAGTACAGTGATGCTATGTGTAGTATTCACTTCCACCATTAACGAATGTTCCATTAAAACTGCAGTATTCCATGACGTGTACAGTGTCATTATAATGAAAGTTAAGCTTTCAAACCGCAGTAGAAATAACACCACTAGTCAGAATGACGGAAAATTGCAACGGAATATTATCGGAGAAGCGGGAAAACTTATGGCAGAAAAAAAAGTTAATAAATGTAGCAATAGATGACGCTGTAAGCACCATAATTTAATAGTGGTCGACTGCAAATGGCAAACAAATCATACAAAAAGCCTAAGGTGTACGTTTGACGCTAATCAAACTGTACCACTCAGCGTGCACGTGTGTACAGGTGTCATACAGTTAGTTACGTAAACCCATCCACCACGGCAAGGTCATATCATACCAGATGGTAAAAATCGGTTTTTAGTTGTCCTGAGGCCGAAAACAGCATAAAAACCATCACTCACGTCGGTTTTTAATCGTACTGAGTTCAAAAAACGCATAAAAAGCATCAATTAAAATCAAATCAGATTATTAATTTCCATGTGACTGGCGCAAAACATGTTCAATATACTGTTCACCATTTTCTACAAATTAAAATCGAGAAACAGCAAGTTCCATAACTGATCGAAGTGTGCCCGGGTTCACGTTCAGAATTTGTTGTACAATGCGTACCTTCAATGCAGCTAAGTTTGCAATCGGAACACTGAACACAACGTCTTCCTGATAGCGCCACTGCCAGAAGTCCCACTGTTTAAGATCAGGTGATCGGGACGGCCAGGCTGTAGGGAAATGGCGGCTGACAATTCTAGCATTTCCGAAATGGCACTTCAGCAGCTGCTTAACTGGATTTTCAATGTGCGGAGGTGCAATATCTTGCATAGAAATGATCCCATCACACATCCACGAATACGTGGAGAGCTGGAATGACATAGTTGCGCAAAGACACTCACAGCGCTTACCTGTGACGCTACAGTCAACAGGACCCGAAGCACCTGTCCCTCCGAAAATATATGCCCCTTTGATAAATGATGCCGCAAACCCTCACTACACAGGAACCTTTTCAGGATGAAGTTTTACTGGCTGATTTGCGTGTGGATTTTCCGTTGTACATATTCGACAATTCTGTGTAATTACATATCCTGTCAGATGGAAGTTGGCTTGGTCTGTCCACAAAAACTTCCACGGCCAATCATTTTCGACTTCCATGGGAGCAAGAAATTCTAACGCAAAGGTCTCTCTTGCTGGCAGGTCAACAGGAAGCAACTCGTGCACATGAGTAATTTTGAACGGATAGCAAAGAAGGATGTTTGGTAGGATTTAACGTACCATGCTCACGGGTATGTCCAATGTTCGGGCAATTCTCCGTGCACTGCACGTTTGCACACTACCACTCGTCTCCTTCTGCATTGCTGTGGCCACTGACTTCGAATCAGTTCGTTTCTTCCCTCTGCCAGGTTGCACACCAAAATAACCCGTCTTTTCGAGTTTCCGAATAATTTTCTCGAGACCCACGGCAGTCATCGGACCAACGTCTTTTTTCAAACCCTTAGATGTCTGGAACTTCTGCAGAGCGACGTGTACACAGTCATCATTCTTGTACTACAGCTTTATAAGCAGAGCGCGCTCCTGCATTGAGACAGTCATGACGAACGTCGCAGACACGAAATGAGGAAAAGCCATGTGCCAGGCGTGTTCATACGAAATTCAATGGGTCGTGCTCATGACAGGTGTTTTCATTTACATATTCTGACACATACAGCGTCATCTATTGATCAAGTTTCACTTCTTTTTTTCTTCTGCCATACGTTTCCCCCTTCTCCAATAATATTCCGTTGCAATTTGACGTCATTCTGACCAGTGGTGTTTTTTATACAGCGTTTTGAAAGTTTAACTTTAATTTTAATCAGCCTGTACGTGCATATCGACTCCATTCTAATTTCGAAATGTAAATTGCCTACGTAGGAAAAAAGTACCCAATACACCTACAGTGTACTGGAATCAGATGCATGTGACATAGGTCCCAAATGACTGTCAGGGCTATTTATGCATAATAATTCTTTGTATGGTACTCCCTTCCATAATTTAACAAATGTTCCTTTAAAACTACAGTATTCTGCACCATATACATCCCTTACTGATTTTTGAAATGAACTTCCGTATCACTAGCATTTAGACGGGGCAAACTCGAATAGCCCATTTCAGTAGTTATAAATCTGTGTGTTAGTGTGTATGTAGTTCACTTGTTTCGTATATATACATGTCTGTGATTCATCATGTCTGCTTGTTCTGCTCTAAAGTGCATAGCAGCCTTCGAGTTCTCGGCAAAAGAAGAGTCCAACAGACAAACATTTTCAAATGTGTGTGGTGGCTTTATGAACCTTCCACTTGATAAATTTCTCTGTTCATATTTTCCAGGGCTGGGAAACCATGTCTCCTGTGTGGGGATGACAATGTGATGGCAGTAGGAATACTATGGAAAAACAGCACGAAAGTATCTAAAGACCCGTGATCAAACCGTATAGTTTGGAAATGGCTGAGGGTAAAAACTGCTGTCCTGATGGGGTAGCTGTCTGGAATATTGCAGTAGCTTCTTACAAGTCTGATACCTATTTTCTTCGAATTTCAAATATCTATTCACCATCTCATCGAAAATCCACCTTCCTGGCAGTAACTGTGACCCAGACTGTTACCATTTCTGTAGAGATGCCACGGTAATATCCTTGATAATGATCAAATGTTGGACGAATCTGTGAGATGCTGTACCAGAAAAAAATATATCTCTTAGACCTTGAGCGGTAGCGGTATAAGGAATGGACATAGGTCAGAAATAGCATGCTGTCTCTAAGTGGTTGGAATGTCACATGTAAAAGGTTTGTTAGAAAAATTAGTAACTCTGTCTGTCGTTCTAACAGCTGAACTGTTAAATTCCACTTCATTCAAAATGTGGTAGCAAGAAAGGATCTGAAGAGCCATGATTAAACTATGTAGGTTGCAAATGGCTGACATTAAAACTGCTATTCTGATGGAGTAGCTGTCTGAAGTATCGCTGTAGCCATCAGTTCTTAAAATTCTTTTTCCTACAGCTTACACTTATTTTCTTAGAATTTCAAACATCTAGTCACAAGCTCATCAGAAATCTTCCTTCCTGACGGTGAATGTGTCACAGACTCTTCCCGCTTCTGTAGCAATATGAAAGGAAGATCCCTCTGCACAGAAGAACCTCGCGAGAGAAAAAAGATTGATTATATGCGCCGCTATGAACGCTAGTTTCTTGTATCTTCGTCGTACTCACGCGAAGTGTATGTTGGCGGTATAAGAAGCCTTCTGCTGTCAACTTCGGATGTCAATTTTCTCAAAATAGTTCCTAAAAAAGAACATCACTTTCCCTCCAGGGATTCACATTGGGGCTCTTGAAGCACTGACCAATAATTTTGTGGGATGGAATAGGAACACTTTAACAGGCCTGCATTCTGTGGAAAACCTGGGTCCGCAGGCTCATATACGTTTCGGATGGGCTGGTCAGCAGACTGGTATTTTGCTGTTGTTTACAGGGTCAGCCTTTCCAGCATATTTCGAAGACACATCTGAGATCATTTCGGTTTGCAAGTGGGAAGAGCAGAAGTATATTTTTCAATATATTGCTGTCTACCCTAGAGCTATTTAAGTGCCCAGTCCTTCTGGGAAGGATAGGACAACATTTATGAATCTGGAATTAGTAACAGCTATCCGACATAAGGAGCGGTGATTGTTGTCAGTACAGTCCCAACATGCAGGCGAGGTGCGCCAAACGGTGGCAGTGGTGGCAGCTGCTTGCGCGTAACCTGTGGTATGGCGGGGGTGGAGAAGAGAATGCTCCAGAGACTGACAGGTCGCAGCAGAATTAGTTAGGGAGCAGTATACTGAAATTCTAAGTAACGTACTTCCACCAGCTGGACAAGGCAACCGATAGACAGAACGTAATTAGCATTGCTTATCTTGAGCTATTTGACAACGATTACCACACATTTTGCTATCGGAGGGAGTGCTAACTAGCCTGTGGAAGCCACCAGAGACGTCACAGAATCGACTGTAATGGTTACCTGCAAGAGTAATGTGACTGCAGAAAAAAAATTACCCACCATGCAAAGGGACTGTCATGTTCAATTTAATTAATTAGTCAATCAATTTGCTATCACTGATGTTCTGCCATGTTGTTGAAGCAGTAATCAGGCGTTTTTTTGCTGCGGTGGGATATTTTAATTTAATTTTAATCTTCCGCCTACAATGGTCGAGATGACCATCCGAAAAAAAATCAGCTCTATTATCGAATTTATAAAGTGATAGAGTGTTAAAGCGATATTCACAAGTCCTCTGGGCTGCTATTTAGCTACCTTAAGAGTCTGTGTAGGTGACGAGATATTTGGCTACCTTAAGAGATTTGGAAAGTGAGGAGGCATCCTGTTGACGGGGTAGAAAATGCTCTTAGCACTCCGTCATAACCCAAAAATGAGCTTAATATTCTAGCCTTGTGATGCAGGGAGTAACAGATATAAAGCTGATAATAACAGATTTGTCTACCTTAAAAGAGAATACTTGGAGGAATTGTAGCCTACGTCATACTATTGTTCAGAATTTTCACAGCAAGTGAAATACGTGTATGTTTCGATATATTCTGTCTTTGAGAACATATCGTAGAAAAGGGAGGAATCTGTATTTCATGTGAGATATTCGAGGTGTGTGGAACACAACATTCCTGTTTCAGAATGGGTTTTTTAAAGTGAGGAGATTATGTAGGGGGTGAAATTGTAACTAGAATTATATGTCCAAGTCATGCCTGCTTGTCACAGTGTGCCGTAGCAGGAATGGTCACGAGACTTCAGCTGACCGGAAGCCATTGCTTAGCCTTCTGTGACTGGCAGATACAAAGAAGGATTCTAGCTAGTCAGCTCTTGCCTGCGGCCATGGGGGCAAGTGCAGGCAGCAGCATGTGTGACGGCCTCTGGGTAGCTGAATAACGAACTAGCCAGTTTGCTGGTTGAGCGGCAGCAGAAGCACATGAATGTGTTGCTTGTATTGTCCGGTTTCTATGGGGAGATTCGAGAAGATTCAATATGGTGAGTGCTTGTGCTCAACGATTATTCCATCTCATGTAAATTGACCGGTTGATGGCTGGGAAGCCTTGACAACAGTCTCTCGGGCTTCTGAGTGTCTGGTACGGCTGGCGTGTGATTGGAGATGGATGCTCAACTACCGGAAAGACTAATGTAGCCGCGGCTCCCTAGCACTCCTGCAGGTGGGCCGCTCGGCGCGTACTCACGATAGCGAGTGTGTGCGATTGGAAGGCTTTCTTTTTTGCCAAATATGTTTGGTGGAAACGTTGTGGTGGGAGAGTATGCTTGTGGTCTCAAACATTGGTGTATAGAAGACCTCAGATATATTGAGTGCTGTACCTATTTGTGGCGGAAATTTAATTACTCGATTTGCAAAATGTATAAGTGTGATTCTCAAACCCTGAAGATCTCATGCGCGTTTCATTACGAAGAAGAATCATCGTAAGCAGTGCCAAGTGTTTTAAGCAACCCATTTCACCCCTTTAAATTATTAGTAAATTAATTTTATGGGGTAGAGCAAAAGGACTATTTCACGCCATTTTTGAAATTTCGGATGTGCCAGCTCCACCATTTGTCCTGTGATGTAAGTGTGTGCTGTTTTCCCAGCCCACATAAACAGAACTACAGCCCAGCATTTTCCACCAATTTAATTAATTAACTTAGTTAATGTCTGCATAAATAAGCAATATATTTCTCGAATCTACTGCCCATTTTGTGTAATGAGATCCTCCCTGTCCAGCAGCTCAAGACAGACTGTGCTTCTTCCATCAATTCAGAAGTGGGGGAGAGAAAGTGACAAACAGGACATAACCTCATGAGAGAGACTAGGAGAGAGAGAGAGACAGACAGACAGGAAACGAGTCTGGATATTTCTAGTGAAATGAATGGTGCGATGTGGTGCTTTGTTAGGGTCTCCAAGAACAGAGGGGGTGCCTCGGGCCATTAGGCATGTGGATCCACCTAGACTGGTATTGGCAGATGTGGCAGTTGGCAGTGATGGCAGACTGTGCTGCCTCCAATTCCAATTTTTCTGTGGCAGTCTGTGTGGCCCCTGAATGGAATTTCTCTATGTGATATGGAGGATAGGAACTTGGCACATGAGCAGTGTCATGGTAGTTCCATTGGCCACCACATGACGACTTTTAGTGGCACACTGCTGCGTACAATCTCGGAACGCGCCATTAGCCTGCAGGCTTCCACAGTGAATGTAGCTGTCACAATGCTTGGTGCTCCATAAGTAGCCAGGGGCACTTGGCCGGCAGATGCGGATGATAGCATGCATGGTGCCCATCTGGCTGACATACATGTAGGTGACCTAAGATGGTGGCTAACATGTCACACTTCATTCAGTTCCTCAGTACTTATAGGTATACAGTTATTACATTATACAGAGTGGTTGGGGGCTGCAGACATGAGGTTTTGTCATGTAGGGAAGAAGAGGGGAGGGTAGGGGAGGAGCCTGTGCAGCACAGATTGAGTCTTTTCCTGCCGTTTCCAGATGGGAGGGAAGAAGGGAGTGGGGGAGGAAAGGAGGGGCTGGGAGATATCCCAGCAAGGTAAAAGTAACTCAGAACTGGGCTGGAGAGGGGTAACAAAAAAGAGCTCCTTTTCCCAGAGGGGTGTGGTATCTTAGAGGGGCACATTGTCCCCTGATGGTCGTAATTCAGCCCCAAGGGCGTGATAAATCAGTCCAAGGGGGTCATAATCCACTAAGCAGAACAATAGGTTATTGGAAAGGGAAGAGGGATAATTTGCCCCCAAATATTAGTTACCCCTGAAAGTATCTAATACACGCAAACAAAATGTGCCAGAAATCTCTTTACTCTGCTACTACAGCAGTATTCTTTCTACCTGCATCATACCTCAAACAAGAAGTACTGTTTTAATCTGTTTGCATGTACCTTCATTTCCTTGCTTCCTCTCAGTTGTACGACTACATTTGGCACATCTATTCTGTCTACTTCATATGATCCTCAACACCTTTAGTCTAATTTGCTAGATCTGTCACGTTTTACTGCTTCATCGTATTGCAACAGTTTGGATTTTGTCGTTTATCGTACTGTTCCTCATAGTTGTTTGTGTTGTATTATTGATTATCTTATTACATTGTGTGTATCTTGCAGTCTGGCTTTTAATTTGTTCACATATGAATCATAGCCATAGCTTACCTTTGCTAATTCTCGTTGCAATGTTCCTGGGAACTTTTATTTCTGCCATACTTCAATTCAAAAGGTGTCTACCCTGTACTACTACACTACTGGCCATTAAAATTGCTACACCAAGAAGAAATGCAGATGATAAACGGGTATTCATTGGACAAATATATTATACTAGAACTGACATGTGATTACATTTTCACGCAGTTTAGGTGCATAGATCCTCAGAAACCATTACCCAGAACAACCACCTCTGGCCGTGATAACGGTCTTAATACGCCTGGGCATTGAGTCAAACAGAGCTTGGATGGAGTGTACAGGTACAGCTGCCCATGCAGCTTCAACACGATACTACAGTTCACCAAGAGTAGTGACTGGCGTATTGTGACGAGCCAGTTGCTGGACCACCATTGACCACACGTTTTCAATTGGTGAGAGATTTGGAGAATGTGCTCGTCAGGGCAGCAGTCGAACACTTTCCAGATCCAGAAAGGCCCGTACAGGACCTGCAACATGCGGTCGTTCATTATACTGCTGAAATGTAGGGTTTCGCAGGGATCTAATGAAAGGTAGAGCCACTGGTCGTAACACATCTGAAATGTAACGTCCACTGTTCAAAGTGCCGTCAGTGCGAACAAGTGGTGAACGAGATGTGTAACCAATGGCACCCCATACCATCACACCGGGTGATACGCCAGTTTGGCGATGACGAATACACGCTTCCAATGTGCGTTCACCGCGATGTCGCCAAACACGGATGCGACCATCATGAAGATGTAGACAGAACCTGGATTCATCCGAAAAAATGACGTTTTTCCATTCGTTCGTCGTTGAGTACAACATCGCAGGCGCTCCTACCTGTGATGCAGCGTCAAGGGTAACTGCAGCCATGGTCTCCGAGCTGATAGTCCATGCTGCTGCAAACGTCGTCGAACTGTTCGTGCAGATGGTTGTTGTCTTGCAAACGTCCCCATCTGTTGACTCAGGGATCGAAACGTGGCTGCACGATCCGTTACAGCTATGCGGATGAGATGCCTGTCATCTCGACTGCTAGTGATACGAGGCCGTTGGGATCCAGCACGGTGTTCCGTATTATCCTCCTGAACCCACCGATTCCATATTCTGCTAACAGTCATTGGATCTCGACCAAAGCGAACAGCAATGTCGCGATACGATAAACGGCAATCGCGATAGGCTACAATCCGACCTTTATCAAAGTCGGAAACGTGATGGTACGCATTTCCCCTCCTTACACGAGGCATCACAACAACGTTTCACCAGGCAACGGCGGTCAACTGCTGTTTGTGTATGAGAAATCGGTTGGAAACTTTCCTCATGTCAGCACGTTGTAGCTGTCACTACCGACGCCAACCTTGTGTGAATGCTTTGAAAAGCTAATCATTTGCATATCACAGCATCTTCTTCCTATCGGTTAAATTTCGCGTCTGTAGCACGTCATCTTCGTGGTGTAGCAATTTTAATGGCCAGTAGTGTATGTTGTCAAGTTGAATATCAACAGTGCATATGGTACTCACTTGACCGGTGGACTTTGATCTCCTCTCACAAAAGTCCCGAACAATGTATCAGTGTATGGTGACTTCTCTTAAGCACACCAATGATTCTTTATGATAATAATCAACAGTTGAAGAGTTTGGTGCAAGAAGGATGCAGCTCCACTTTTTCCAGTTTGTCGCAAATTAAAAAAAAATGTTTTAAAAATTCAGTTTTCATCAAAACGAAAAAGTTGTCAGCCTTGTTTTATTAATGACGAGAATGCACACAATGCATACAGTCAGATACGTAGAATAGAGTTTTGAATCTTGGAGCTTCCTCCGTTTTGCTCCAAAGTGAATGAAAAACTCTTTATAGGACCATTTTCTTCATAATTAACGATATTTCAGTTTAAAAAACATTTATTAATAAAGAAAGTACGACATTATTGGCATAATACATTAATTCTACAGTTCTTCTCCAGTCTTCTAGCTCCCCTTCAGTCACTTCAGGATCGTTTGAAGTATCTGACGTCAACTGGTCGTTTTGCCCAACATACGTTCTGGCCAGCTGTTTGACATCTTTAAACTTCTGGCCTTTATGCGGGAGGAGACAATCATAAACTTGGTGTAGGTGGTCCATTGTTATGAAACTCGCGTGTCCTTGGTTGCAAATTTGCGCATTATCGAAGACAGTCATCCCTACGGTCGCACTGCATTGAATAATCCCTTTACCGATGTATGGCTGTTGATAGAGGCATATTTTGTATTTAGTGATGAAATATTTTCCTCTTTTCTTGTTCGTTAATGATACGTAAGGGTTCTTTACAAAAAATTTCTTCAACGTGTCAACAAAGTGGAAAACAAATCTTGGGTCCACATTAGTGACATGAAACGCGCTATGTTTACACCGGTCTGCTGAACAATACGTAACACAACCTCCTTCCTGCTATTGTTTGGGGGAAGAACGAGGCTGCTCCCGGAGCTGCCTCTGTCTTCATGCAAACTCGGAGTACAGGCAGCTCCATCTGCTGGATTTCTCTGAAGCTAGTGGTTGGAGCTGCCTCTTTCTTGCACCAAACGAAGGGGCTTTTTGTTTTTTTTGTATGTGACAGAATGCTCAACTTAATAGAGCCAAAAAGTGGAGCTGCCTCCTCCTTGCGCCAAACCCCTCAACTTGTTAACTCTTTCACGGAGATCAGTTTAAAAAATTGACCCTTTGTCAGTCAGAAAAAGCGAAAGAATTCCATATCTTAAAACAATGTGCTCTGCAAACGCTTCTGCTACGTGTCAGCGTCTTGTGGTTCTATTGGCACAGCTAATGTAAACTTATTGAAATTGTCTTGGAACGTCACCGTGTGTTTTTTTACCTGTGCTTGATACATTTGGGGGACCTACAATGTTCGTTGAACAGTTTTCGAAAATACTTTCCACAGTGTGTGTTATTTACAGCGGCATTTTTGTCTCTGCCAGTTTAAAGTAATTTTTTTTGGTCTGATGGACACTTACTTATGTATTCTCCTATGATGCATTTCAGTCCTTCCCATTGTTTACACTGCTTTATCCTCTGTACCGTCCTGTGCATATCCTGGTTCCCCCCCCCCCCCCCCCAATCCCCCGCCGCAAAGGATTATCATGCACTTCTTTTAGTATTTCTTCCCTTTACTCAGGACTGATATCGTTTTCTCCAACATCTGCCTTTGCACCTACTGTTGTCTCCTCACTACTTTCTGTTTCAGCGCTTGCTTGATTTTGTCGCCAAAATTACGTTTTTGAGTTAATAAAATCGTTACCGTTACTTTACACTAGTGACCGGGTTTCATTTGAATGCCCCTCACTCATTCAGTACTGATACTCACCGAAGCACTTACGTTGCTGCCAATGCGTGTATATGTTACTGTAAACGCAAGATGATTGGTAAATCTCCCGTTGATAGCTTGCTATCTGCTACAGTAATTTTGCAGAGAATCACTTTCCGTTTGAGAACTACAATGTCCAGCCACGTTAGCATTCCCTATTGTTAGTTTCTTGTAGCGACGCTGACAAGTTGAGTGACTGTCGTCTGTTGCTGCGGGATAATGTAATTCGTTGCGGCCGTGTATGAGCGCGTGGAGAACTGGCAGCAGCGAGGCCTTACTGCTGCCCCGCACGTCCTGCTGGCTACAGCTGCCGGAGGAAACCTGCTGCGGACTCTACCTAAGCTGGACTCGTCTTGCTAATTATACGACTTCAGCACTCACCACGCATCCCTCTGAACTGCCACCGCACGTGACTGCAATTGAACCAGCCCTTACATCAGCAGATGTCTCTCAGCACTAAAATTTAATTCATCATCGTCATCATTTCCTTCTTGCTCTCCAGTGGAACTTAGGGCAGCTACAATTCATTTCCGTCCGGCTGTGTGTGCTGAGCCCTCGCACCAGATCGTGCCGCAACTCCTCTATCGTTCCCCTTCACGTAGTCTGCGCTGTTACTTTTTTTTAACTTGCTTCCAGAATTCCAGTCGAATGTACGTTTGATTTTCTTACGTTCTGGATTTTAGAAAATACACCTAACGCAACACCATTTGATTTCACTATGAGTCCTATTAAGTCGGTTTGAGTGAATTTCCAGAGCATTTCATTTGATGATGTCTGGCCATATCAAATGAACGCTGGTGGTGGGACGGGGTCGAGCAATACGGTATTACTTGTTACCTAGCAGAAGATTTTTTATATCAAGATGTGCAGACATACATGTACTTTCGAAAAAAAAAACTGCCGTTATTTTTTTTTTATTTTTTCACAGTAGTTTGTTTTGTTTTTGTTTCGTGAGATCAGTCTCGCCTTGAATCTAAGCCTACACGCGTTTATAAATACGCAGATGCTTCATAATGTTTTTTGAGCAATTTAGAAATTGTTGAAAGAAGGCTGTAGCCTTAGTCTCTTTAGCTTCTCTGAAATAGGGATTGTTTGAGGCAACCAGTGAAGCACTAGTGTGTAGTAACAATAATAGCGAATTGTGCTTGAAACAATAAAGCTTATTGTTAGTTTATTCTGATGTTTAAAAATGCTTACTAAACAAGTTACTTACCATAGTGTCATTTAATACTAATGCAGAGTAGGTTGAAGTAGGACTTGTGCGAAACGCGACTAGTTATTAATAAAAATGTTATCGTCAGTGTTGAGCAGCTATTGCAAACTATTCTATCAGTCTTGTACAACTTGTTCAACGATCATCAAAAGTGATTCATTAACTCTGTCGCAATAAGATCACTTGTCATCCAGTTCATACATTTATAACGAGTTGGTAAAATCTGAATACATTACATACTGTCTACAGAAAGTTGTCCTGTTTGAAATGCCTTCTTATAATGTGTAATTTTTGACCCAAGACACTTCATTAAATGCCATCCGACTATATTTTGAGAATTAATTGAGTAGGCGGAGGCTTATTTTGTGGAAGAACGAGTTGATCGGTGGTCAAAAATAAACATTTAAATGAACTTTAATGAGCAAATTATCTGTCTGCAAGATTACGACCGTGCGAGGTGCCGGGGTGGAGAAGAGTTTGTACCTGTTTAATTCAGACGAATTTTGCATGAGAACAAGACGTGCACTTGACCCCCTCCTTATCTACCACCTAATTAATTATGCGCACAACGGTAACAGAAGAAAATGATGGTGGACTCTGCTAGTTGGTAAAATAAGGGGTGCACACTCACAATAATTTAATAAAAATCGTAATCTACTCAGGAAAAAAAGAGAACTTTATCATAAAAAACAACAGGAAATGGGATTCTGCATATATCTACGAAATGAAATGCGGATTAAATATTACAGTGAGATTTATTATTTATCAGAACATAAATGCACATGACTGTCGACACGCACAGTAGGTTAAAGGATAGGGTATACTGAAATATTATGAGAATAAGAGCTGGCTCGAGGACTCCTGCTCTCTGTGATAATAGACTGACGATAATGACTGGAGGTTCTAATGAATTAAATATTAATCTTCCGAATATATAGCAGCATCGCAATTAGTAGTGAGAGCTCAAATGGGATCACATGGAGAGAAAAAAGCAAGGTGGACTTGTAGCAAAGCGAGAGCGTGTGCAGCTGAGGGATTCAGTACAAAATTGATAAGGTCCTACAATGCCGGAACTTCAAAATACTGTACCAGTACTGAAATCTAAGGCACGTCGTCCGTAGACAGCGTCCTGACGATGTAGGCGCCGACTTCTGCCGTGCAGCAACTCTGTGTCAACACCTGGCCGCGAAGGCTCTCTGAGAATTCTAAGTTCTTCCGAAAACGAGCGACCAAGTCGCAAGACCGTCCGACTCTGAGGAAGATCAGATCCCGAATCCCGCTCTGTGATGCGATGCAAGGAGCGGAGCCAGCATTGCTCAACACCCTACTCTCCTCGAAAACTGCGAATCAGCATTCAGTTCTGATTCCAAAATTCCCCCACACTGTCTCAGAACATCATTGGCGCCAATGGCGACCGTTCCCTCCAATTTCTAGCAGGGCTTTATGACGTCAACTAGCCTCTGCTATTCAGCTGAGGGCACTGAACTTGCCGTTTGACCGGCTACGAAAACAACCTGCCTACACTACCGGCCATCTGGTGCCAGACAGATGCACCCAGCAGGGCACAGTCCACAAGTATTCTCAGAATCATGAGGACAATGCAGTCAGTCGGTGCCAGGAATCTTCGTTCCGGACGCGCTGGAATGGTAAACACATAAACTGCGGCGACACTCAGACGTCTCGCAGGTCGTTTCGCCCTGCATACAATAGGCGAAACTCGACTGACGTCAGTCGTTCCGCCAGGCGCTTCAGCCTACTGTAGGAACCTCTCAGAATTCAGGGAAGTGCAGCTCCCAACCGGAAACGCAGTGTGTCGCATCCTACGATGCTCGCCTCGCCCAGGCCACCCACGGAAGTAAAACAACATGTTTAGGAATCAAGTGAAAAGTATTTTTTTTTTGAGTTCTCAGTACAAATACTCTCATTACAATAACCTTATTCAGTCTGTTAGTACCGAGCAATGACACAGAACATTAATAAAATTGATAAAAATGAGAGGAGACATGCAAAAGAGGGTATGGAACCTCTCAACCTGACTCACGAAACATGTAAATTCCGCACCTAATAAACAAGAACATGTGCAATGACCGTATGTGCCCATGAAATTAATGTCACTGGGGAAAAAATTACTCACCACTTCAGAAATCATTACAAGAATAATATAGTATCTTGTAATTTGCCTCTGGTTCAAATTGGTTCAAATGGCTCTGAGCACTATGGGACTTAACATCTGAGGATATCAGTCCCCTAGAGCTTAGAACTACTTAAACCTAACTAACCTAAGGACATCACACATATCCATGCCCGAGGCAGGATTCGAACCTGCGACCGTAGCAGCAGCGCGGTTCCGGACTGAAGCGCCTAGAACTGCTCGGTCACCGCGGACGGCTTGCCTCTGGAGTTGATATCCACCCAGTTTCGGTTGGAAAGTGAGGCCAGGATGTTGCATCCAGGTTAAGCCATTCGCTGAGGATTTGATCGCCCAATCACACCAGTTTGCGGGGATGCTGATCTCGGCGTTTTCCCGCTGTCCCAACATGTTCCACTGATTTTAGTGGGTCGCAGGTCAGGTGATTTTGCAGGCCAGTCGATATGTAACAAGGTGGTGAAGTGCTCAGTAAACCGTTCACATATTCTTCCATCACGATGGACTTTGCTGTCGTCGTCTTTATGTGCCTGTGTGAGGAATGACCTCTTGCGAGGTGACAGACTCCAAATATCCATTGCGTGTAGTTCCCGTCGCAATCAAGGTTCTCTCGCTATCGGGTTGGGATGGACCTTCATTCAGTGCCTGCAGCAATCCTATTGGGTTTGGAAGCAATTATGCTTCACAAGCTGTGAAACTCGTCTCCGGTCCCTCTCAGTCAGGATCTTTTTCCGACCGCAATTCTAACGTCGTGTTTCTTGACCAGGTGTACACATGCTGAACACTCCACCGCTAAACACCAACAAGCCCTTCAACGTCTCACACTTTATGGCCAAACACGATTTCTCCTTTTTGCCACTATGTCGCGTCCTTATATTTACCCAAGTTTACGTGCAATGTTCACTTGAAACATGAATGTCTCATTGATCGCTACTGCCTTATGCTCAATAATAGCCGTGCGGTCTAGGGAGTCTTGTCGCGGTTCGCGCGGTTCCCCCCGTCGGAGGTTCGAGTCCTCCCTCGGGCATGGGTGTGTGTGTGTGTGTTGTCCTTAGCGTAAGTTAGTTTAAGCTAGATTAATGGTTAGTAAGCCTAGGGACCGATCACCTCAGCAGTTTGGTCCCATAGTCCCTACCAAAAATTTTCAAATTTCCAAATAGACAGTGAGCGTTCGGTTGAGCACGTGACTCGATTGCTGCGCCTTCAGTAAAGGCTTACCAAGTCATCTGTGTAAGTGCACTGCGGTGACCAACTTCGTGTGGTGAGCTTACAATGTACTACAATAAACTGTGGGTAGACGCGGAAATACCTTTGGCCACTACGAAGATGTCGAAGCAACTGACCTCGAAAAAAGCCCGAAAGATTGTGCAGAGAAGTTATAACTAATCATGCTGCGGAACGAATAAATGGTGACTATGAAAGCAGCTGCTGTGAATGAACACGTTAGCTGAAGCAGAACCTCGACTGCACCTTAATTGCAAAGTGCGCGAACCATAGCATGTTACGTAGAACCGTTATTTTTCAAGTGTCAGCTTAACAGTGGCAACGAAATGTAAATGTATTCGGAGAGATGTTATTCAAGTTAATGATTATTTCAACTCAAGACACATCATATCATACAAAGCACAGAGTACAAGGAAGAAAGGAAGAGTAAGGTTCAACGTCCTATCGACGTCGAGGTTATTAGGGAGGGAGCACAAGCTCGGTATTTTTCGAGGATAGAGAAGGAAATGGGCCGTACCCTTTCAAAGGAACCATCCCAGCGTTTGCATGGAGTGATTTAAGGAAACCACAGAAAACTTAAATCTGAATGGTTGGACGGAGTTTTGAACCGTCGTCGTCTAGTACATAGTATATGGTTCATACAGGAACCACGCTGCGCTCTATGCCACCACATTACAAGAAATTAGCCCACAAATTGTTTACGAATTCTAAGAAAACATCAAGAATGTTTAAATGAATGAGATTGTGGTTTTATTTGACTCGCCTACGATTTGGATGTACTACTGAAAAACCAATTTTTGACCCATGTGCACCAAGACTAAGTATCTCATAGTAAAAAGCCTGTTGAATTTCACTACTCGTAAAGGCTGTTTACAAATCTAGAATTTTGCACTGAATTAATACACTAAGCTGTGTAGTGTTGCGCTTTACTTCATGTATGTTGTAGCTCGTAACAAGAGTATGCTGAAAGCAATCTCATGGCAATTTACCGCATCAACTATCTGTATTAAGAACATGTCAGCACATAGCTGCACACATACGGAGTCATGCATCTAGCACCTAACAAGGATCACCAGCAAGCCTCCCTCGTCACTGCATTACCAGCCCGAGGCAGCGCTCAGCCCTCACTGTCGGACACTCTGCTCGCCAAAGAACTCATCAGATCAGACTTCCCTTCACGACTGGCCAAATACCGTCCTCACTACAGTCATCGATTATTGTGCGCATATTATATAACGAATGTGCTCGCGAGCTAGAGAACGAGAAAAATTGTTGAGAATGGAAGTTGTCTTTTGTGACGAGTAACTTTCTACTTTAAGAAATGAAACTTTTTTCTATATTGTATTAAGTTACTGTTGTAGTTTTTACAAGTGTTCTTGTACTTATTTTACATCCTTTTGCCTTTCAGCTGGTGAAATGGTGTTTACTTTTTGTTGTGATGTGATTCGCATGCGAAGGTGGCCCTAGTTTGTTAATTTAGTTAATTTAAGCTCCCTATCCAAATTACTATGGGTAATTGGAGCGTTAAAACAGGAGTACAACCAAAGGTATCTGATATTCACTCATAGCATTCGTTTTATGTAATAAGCATTTAAGAGAGGTTATTCATTCCAAAAAACAAGAGCTAACAGCTTGCTCTCGGCGCCATGTCCATCGAGCGACCCGTAAACACAGTTACAGCGAGATGACAAAAGTCATGGAATACCTCCTAATATCATGTCGGACCTCTATTTGCCCGGCGTAGTGTAGCAACTCGACGTGGCGTGGACTCGTTGGAAGACCCCTGCAGGAATATTGAGCCATGCTGCTGCCTCTATGGCCGTTCATAGTGCGAAAGTTTTGCCGGTGCTGTATTTTTTACACGAACTGAATTTTACATTGTTTCCCATAAATGTTCTATAGGATCCATGTCGGGTGATCTGTGTGGCCAAATCATTCGCTCCAATTGTTCACAATGTCCTGCAAACCAGTGGCGAAGAGTTATGGTCCGATGACATGGCGCATCGTCATCGATAAAAATTCCGTAGTTGTTTGGGAACGTGAAGTCCATGGATGCCTCTAACATAATCATTTCCAGTCAATGCTCATGTTACCTTGACCACAGGACCCAATTCATTCTATATAAACACAGCCAACATCGTTATGGGGTCACCGCCAACTTGCACAGTGGCTTGTTGATAGGTCCATGGCTTCGTGAGGCATGAGCCACACTTGAATCCTACCATCACCTCTTATCAACTGACATAGGGACTCATCTGACCTGGCGACGGTTTTCCATTGATTTAGAGTGCAACCGATATGGTCACGACCCAAGGAGAGGAGCTGCAGGCGATGTTGTATTAGTAATGGCTCTCGCTTCGGCCGTCTGCTGCCACAGCCCATGAACGCCCAGTATCGTCGCACTGTCCCAATGGATACTTTCGTCATATGTCTCCCATTGATTTCTGCGGCTATTTCACTCGTTGTTGCTTGTCTGTTACCACTGACAGCCCTACGCAAATGCCGCTGCTCTCAGTCGTTCAGTGAAGGGCATGGGCCACTGCGTTGCTCCTGGTGAGAGGTATCGCTTGAAATTTGGTATTCTTGGCACACGCTCGACACTGTGGATCTCGGAATATTGAATTCCCTAACGATTACTGAAATGGAATGTCCCATGCGTGTAGCTCCATCTACCATTCCGCATTCAGAGTCTGTTGATTCCCGTCGTGCGACCAGAATCACGTCGGAAATAGTTTCACATGAATCATTTGTGTACAAATGGTAGTTCCGCGAAAGCACTGCTCTTCTATACCTTGTGTACGCTACACTACGGCAATCTATATGTGTGCATATCGCTGTCGAATGACTTTGTCTCTTCAGATTATGTCCAGTAGGAACGATCACCACCATTCCCTGCCTGTCTATCACGCGTCAATGGGTCACTTGATCCCATGGAAGCTCTGACACGGCCGCGATTGGCAGCAGTAGTGCCAACCACCAGCACACTACTTGTAGATCTTATAAACATAGCCTCGGATATCACGAGAAGAGGTACAAAAATCTTCGTCGTACATTGCACGAAAATTTCTCAGTTTACTTGCCACGTGAAATTCTGATAAAATTCCAAGTTTTAGATAATATCTTACATGATCTTCGTCAAGGTTTCCCTCTTTTATACCCACAGAACGGCATCCGACTGGCTGGATGACGTCATCATGATGGTGCGTACAGAGATCTTGCTTGCGCTCTCTGTCTGGCGTTGCTTACAGCGCCATCCATCGCATCAGGCAGTGAACTGCGAAAGGTATTCCTCTGCGTTTCTCCCTTGTCAAGTACATGCTTCGATGCATTGCTTGGTGTCTCCGTTGAAACTGATTAACAAAGTATTATTTCAGCTGCGTGTCTGACCACAGAGTCCCAATAGTTCGAAGCCTGAGCCAGTATTGTCCTTTTTTCAAAGAAAATTTTGTGCTTATTTAACAGGTTGTGCTCTGTCACCGCCGAGCCCTTGATTCTCCATAAACATAATGACTCTCTCGGGAACAAAACTTTTGGTATGGCCAAGAAGCTCCTCCCTTTTTTTCAAGAGTGCTGACCTCAGTACAACACCAAAGATTCGATTATATAAGACGACGGTTCTCTCTAAGATACTGGTATGGCAGCTCGGTCTGTGGTCTTGCCAGTCCAACAAAAATTGGCCGTCCATAAGTTTTACTAAATATGGTAGTCACAATGATACTTCTTGGCAGCCACTATACTCGCATCGTTGACTTGCACGCTGCCGTCCATGTGGATACACTACTTGAAGCAGTTCGCAAACGGACGACGACCCTGTACAACCAAGTAGACGCTTTGCGTAGCGCTGTGTACCACATAAGAGCTCTGGGCAGGACAATACCCCTTCCATGGCATCGGCATAGGGTACCACGTTTCTTGGTACTATGACATGCGCACCCATTCTACCAACTGGGGGTATCCTATGGACCGATATACAGGCCCTAAGAAGTTCACCTCAAAAGTTTATTTACAATTAAGTGAACCGGAGCAACTACGTACCTTCAACCATGAAGTCTGGATCGTCGTCGACGACGGCACTTCCAATTACAGCACCTAAAAAAATAAAAAGAAAAAGAAAAATCCGCTAATATGCCTTGTTTAAGGTGAGGTTGATGCTCGACACAGCGATCGGCAAGTTCTGTGTAGCCTGCCCTCGTAGCTCTCCCCAAACTCGCAAAGAATATTGTTAAATCCCGGCACCCTCAGGATGATATTATCTTTAACTCGTCGCCTCATATTTTTTAATTTTTCTAGGTGGCCGAAGAGTGGTCTGATTAATAGCTTATTCTGGACTCTACCAATATTGCTAGTTGTTGCACTGCAGAATGGAAGCAGCTCTTTGTTGGTCCTCTTGACTTGCTTGAACAGAGTCGCGTCTCGGTTTTCTCAACAACGTTGATCTAATATCAGGGACAGAATATCCGTTCCTTCTTAACACCGTCTTTAGATGCTGAATCTCTGAACCGAGGTGGTTCTTCTCCGAAGTAATTCAAAAAATGGTTCAAATGGCTCTGAGCACTATGGGACTCAACTGCTGTGGTCATAAGTCCCCTAGAACTTAGAACTACTTAAACCTAACTAACCTAAGGACATCACACACATCCATGCCCGAGGCAGGATTCGAACCTGCGACCGTCGCGGTCGTGCGGTTCCAGACTGTAGCGCCTTTAACCGCTCGGCCACTTCGGCCGGCAAGTAATTCTGGCTCTGTGTATAAAATGTTAACATAGCGGTCGTCTCGTACATTTCCCAAATTTTGTTGGCCACAGCGTGTGTTGTGTAAACAGCGATTTTTATGACAGTATCCAGTCTTTGACAACGTTACCAGACATTTTTGGAAGTTATCCACTTTCAATACTTCACGCGCCGGCTCCTCTGAGTTCAAGGACGATCGTCCACGTTATGAGACTGTAGGTTGACGATTCTGGAAACTAGGAACTCGGTTCATTAAACTTTGGATTGTTTTCCAGGAATACCAGCTGCCCCAGTGCAGCAAAGAAGGGCAGGAATTTATAGAGCAGTCGCTTCCGATTGGGAACAGGGCGCCACCATAAATGGCGTCCGTGTGTCACTGCCACCCGGGTAGACTCCAAGCCGAGGTTCTGTTCTTCCGTAAACGACCGCGGCTATCTGCCCGCCGTGCTGACCGGTTCCACGTGACTCACGGCGCGGATTGACGGCACCATGTCCCGCGACTGCGCACAGTCCTTTGTTTATTGCCGTCGCTCGATGGTACTGCTTCCACGTGAACGTGTACGTCGCAAGTAAGAAGGCACATTCCACCTGCGCTTCGGGTTTCACAGTCCTCCCAGGAGCAACACCTCTGGCTTTTAAGACCGGTCTTACTTCAAATAGGTACTGTGTCTCGTTTCTCTCTTCTGTTTTCTTGTAATTACTAGTGCAGTTCAGTTCGTAGTATTTCCTAAAGATCAGCACATTCAGACTGGAGTACCAGCTAAACACCTAATTAAGCGCCACCATTAAAAAAAGGCTCAGGGTCTCATACCGGGTGATCAAAAAATCAGTATAAATTTGAAAACTGAATAAATCACGGAATAATGTAGATAGAGAGGTACACACATGCTTGGAATGACATGGGGTTTTATTAGAACCAAAAAAATACAAAAGTTCACAAAATGTCCGACAGATGACGCTTCATATGAGCAGAATAGCAATAATTAGCATAACAAAGTAAGGCAACGCAAAGATGATGTTCTTTACAGGAAATGCTCAATATGTCCACCATCATTCCTCAACAATAGCTGTAGTCGAAGAATAATGTTGTGAACAACACTGTATAGCATATCCGGAGATATGGTGAGGCATTGGCGTCGGACGTTGTCTTCCAGCATCCCTAGAGATGCCGGTCGATCACGATACACTTGTGACTTCAGGTAACCCCAAAGCCAACAGCCTCTGGGCACCATGGGACTTATACTTCTGAGATCATCAGTCCCCTAGAACTTAGAAATACTTAAACCTAACTAACCTAAGGACATCACACACATCCATGCCCGAGGCAGGATTCGAACCTGCGACCGTAGTGGTCGCGCGGTTCCAGACTGTAGCGCCTAGAGCCGCTCGGCCACTCCGGCCGGCCCCATAGTGCTCAGAGCCATTTGAACCATTTTTTTCTAGATGTTACCTACCATCACAAATTAGTTGTAAGTGAAGACCAGATTCATGACTGGAAAGTTCCTCCAATTTTAATTTAAAAAAAGAAAAAAACGGTAGCCCTGTGATCATAACTGGAGGACCACGCGACATATTATCCCCCGCTATATGGCATCTTTTGGACACGGTATGTAGAGTCGTGAGGAAAACATACCTCTCTCCCGACCCTTGTCTGTCTTCCACGCCGTGAAGCGGGTTACTTCTCGTTCAAATAGCTCCTAACGTGATATCACGAAGCTGATATCACCCCGTTCCAATCCTCCCACCAAGAAAAAAATCCCTGGGAAATTGAACACAGGTCTTCTTCACAACAGTCAGGCATGCTCAGAGCTCAGCTATGAAGGCAGGCTCAACATCGATCCCACGGATTACTATAAATTAATTGCTTTATGTTGGAAAATTATGTGATTAGAGTTGTAAATCTAAAGCAGGCTTGTGTAGACCATACTGGTTTTTCTAGTGGCATTGGTCAGTTAAGATCGTGACTGCGTTATCTGTTCGATAAGTGTGTTGCATACCTACCGGGCGTTACCTCATTTCGATTGCCTTTTTTTTGCGTATGTGTTCAGTGTCTTATTAGATTCCTCTACAAGCTGGAGGCGTCCTCGTGACGTACGGAACATTTTTGTTCTACGTAGTTATTCTCTTGTCTGTTACTTAAAAACAAACAGTACTTATAACAAAATTAAATCTGTCAATTCTTAATCCAGGTTTTGTTCGAAACTTGTTGATATGTAGTACAAAACAGAGTGATGTCGTAGTAAAAATTAAAAAATAAATACAGATTTATCACATAGAACTAGAAAACGCTATTTTCTGAAGAAAGGTAAAATAAAATAAAATGCCTAACAGAAACAGTTTAAGTATTGCTTCAGTACTGTTACTTATCAGTAATAACAGGAAACTCGTGCCGTCGATCATGATGAAGAACGTTCTACAGAGTACCAAATGACACAACATTTATGTAGACTTTTTTCTGTTTCTGCATGTAAACTGTGCTTACATCAAAAGTAACTGCTTTGGTTACATAAAAGCGCAGACGTTATTCGGCCAGCTATTTTTATTATTCATCAAATGCATTTACATTTTGCAAGGATATAAAATACAGATTAGACTAACACCGAACGATGTGTGGTTGTAAAACAACAAACAAAGAGAAGTCGCCGGTTCCCAGTTTCTCACTCACACAATAAGTTATGTTTTTGTCGCTTCCAGTGCTACCAATACTGCCGATAATCCTAACACTTACAATGCCATTTATGTATTGTACCAGAACTGTGAGACCTGAGTTTCTCCTGGCGTATACAACTTTCAAATAACTTCTGGGAATTCAGTCAGGTAACACTTTCAGCGACCGCCGATATTTCGGCGGGAGAACACCCCGCCATTTTCAAGGCAAACTGCAACGGACAGGCGGCGTACATGCAAATTTAATACCTCGGTCCTCGGACCCAAGCAGGAAAGATAACACACACACACTGAACACTAGTGCCACCAAAGATGGCCAAAGTCAGAGCTATCGATAGTGAGACTATGAATTCGCCGGTGAGGTAGCATTGAGTCTGTCCCTCTGTTTCTTGACAAGGGAGAGAGCCGGATTCCAAACAGAGTTTAAACAGAAACCTCCATCCCTGTTAACAAGGTTGCTCGCTAATTTAATCTCAACTGCCTACCGAATCACACTGTCCCAATAGCTGGACGTGCATGCCAATATCTCGGTCTTATTATATAACATGGGGTGACCAGTATCCAAGCAATGTTCGGCAATAGCAGATCTATTAGGCTGCTGTAATCGTGTGTGCCGTTTATGCTCAGTACATCTGTCCTCCACGGTCCTGATAGTTTGACCAATATATGCCAAGCCGCAGCTACAAGGGACACGATATACACCCGCCTTACGCAGTCCAAGATCATCCTTAACGGAACCCAAAAGTGCTCTAATTTTAGATGGAGGTCGGAAAACGCATTTCACATCGTATTTCCGTAAAATACGACCGATCTTATTGGACGTGTTTCCTACGTAAGGCAAGAAGGCAGTAGACTTAGGTGTTGACTCAGAATTATCATCAATCACCTGATGTACAGTTGGTCGATAGCGCAACGCACGTTCAATCTGTCTATCACTGTAACCATTTTGACGAAATGTAACTTCAAGATGGGACAGCTCAGCTGGCAAAGTCTCAGCGTCAGAAACGATATGTGCCCTGTGTACCAAGGTACGAAGTACCCCTTCACGCTGAGCCGAATGGTGACAACTATTAGCTTGTAAGTACAAGTCGGTGTGAGTACGTTTCCTGTAGACTGCATGTCCCAATGATCCATCATCCTTCCTCCTAAACAACACGTCGAGAAAGGGAAGGCAACCATCCTTTTCCACCTCCATCGTGAAACGAATGTTCGGGTGGATCGAGTTCAGATGTTCTAGAAAGACATTCAAATTCTCCCTACCGTGAGGCCAAACAACGAAGGTATCGTCAACGTATCTATAGAAACAGGCGGGTTTTAAAGGCGCCGACTCCAATGCACGTTCCTCGAAGTCTTCCATAAACAAATTTGCGATCACAGGAGACAACGGACTACCCATCACAACTCCATCTGTCTGCTCGTAATACCGGTCATTAAATAAGAAATAAGTGGATGTCAACACATGCCTAAAGAGATTAGTTAAATCAGCACCAAACCTGGCTTCAATTAACCGCAACGAATCAGACAGAGGAACACGAGTGAAGAGAGAGACCACATCGAAACTCACTAAAATATCAGAGTCATTCAGCCTCAGTCCCTCCAAACGACGTAAAAAATCAGCTGAGTTCCTGATATGATGTTCACACCGTCCTACTTGTGGACTCAACAGAGAAGCAAGATGCTTGGATACACAATATGTCGGGGCGCCGATGTTACTCACTATAGGACGGAAAGGAACCCCTTCCTTATGAACCTTTGGAAGGCCATATAACCTAGGGGGAACCGCACTATAGGTGTTAAGCCTCTTGATTGTGTCCTGCGACAAACCACTTTTCTTCAGGAGGCTGTTGGTCTTTCTCTCAACACTTTTCGTGGGGTCAGCATCGATTCTGCGATACGTTGAATCAGATAGTAAACGTTGCATCTTTTGTACATAATCATGTTTATTTGAAACAACGGTGGCATTGCCCTTGTCAGCAGGTAAAATAACAATACTGGGATCAACTTTGAGAGAGCGTAAAGCAGCCCTCTCTGCTGCTGTTACATTACTCTTGGGTGGACGAGCCCTAGTCAAAACACGGCATGCCTCCCTCCTAACTTCCTCTGCAGCGTCAGGAGGTAGTTTGCAAACTGCCTGTTCAATTGAACTAATAAAATCAACTACCGGCAAATTCTTCGGAGTGGGTGCAAAATTTAATCCCTTCCCTAGCACGGATAAGGTTGCGTCGTCAAAAGATTTCTCTGTGAGATTTATCACAGAACGTCGAGATATAACATCCGACTCCGCGCGATGAAAACGTTCAAACTTTGCCAAATGCCGGGCAGTAACGGAGTTGTACTCCCAGTCAGCTTGGGTCCATGAGGCACCGTCCAACCAATCCCAAGTGAAATCAGACACTTCAGATGCAACCATTAAATGAAAACGATACAATTCTTTGGAAACAGAATCCAAACGTCGACGAGTAAAACGAATCCTTTCGCGAACAAGAGCCAAGCCAGCACGTTGCTTAATTCGATTGGCGGCAGGAGAATTAATATGGTGCACAATCTTAGCAAATGTTGGGACATGATTTTCATCACGACACCTCAATAAAAACGACAAAGCACATTGCAGTCTAACTCGACAGCTACGAAGTTTATCCAACTTACGTAAACACCGATACATTTCCTCCCCGTAGAGGTAAACAATGTGAGACCTGAGTTTCTCCTGGCGTATACAACTTTCAAATAACTTCTGGGAATTCAGTCAGGTAACACTTTCAGCGACCGCCGATATTTCGGCGGGAGAACACCCCGCCATTTTCAAGGCAAACTGCAACGGACAGGCGGCGTACATGCAAATTTAATACCTCGGTCCTCGGACCCAAGCAGGACAGATAACACACACACACTGAACACTAGTGCCACCAAAGATGGCCAAAGTCAGAGCTATCGATAGTGAGACTATGAATTCGCCGGTGAGGTAGCATTGAGTCTGTCCCTCTGTTTCTTGACGAGGGAGAGAGCCGGATTCCAAACAGAGTTTAAACAGAAACCTCCATCCCTGTTAACAAGGTTGCTCGCTAATTTAATCTCAACTGCCTCCCGAATCACACTGTCCCAATAGCTGGACGTGCATGACAATATCTCGGTCTTATTATATAACATGGGGTGACCAGTATCCAAGCAATGTTCGGCAATAGCAGATCTATTAGGCTGCTGTAATCGTGTGTGCCGTTTATGCTCAGTACATCTGTCCTCCACGGTCCTGATAGTTTGACCAATATATGCCAAGCCGCAGCTACAAGGGACACGATATACACCCGCCTTACGCAGTCCAAGATCATCCTTAACGGAACCCAAAAGTGCTCTAATTTTAGATGGAGGTCGGAAAACGCATTTCACATCGTATTTCCGTAAAATACGACCGATCTTATTGGACGTGTTTCCTACGTAAGGCAAGAAGGCAGTAGACTTAGGTGTTGACTCAGAATTATCATCAATCACCTGATGTACAGTTGGTCGATAGCGCAACGCACGTTCAATCTGTCTATCACTGTAACCATTTTGACGAAATGTAACTTCAAGATGGGACAGCTCAGCTGGCAAAGTCTCAGCGTCAGAAACGATATGTGCCCTGTGTACCAAGGTACGAAGTACCCCTTCACGCTGAGCCGAATGGTGACAACTATTAGCTTGTAAGTACAAGTCGGTGTGAGTACGTTTCCTGTTGACTGCATGTCCCAATGATCCATCATCCTTCCTCCTAACCAACACGTCGAGAAAGGGATGGCAACCATCCTTTTCCACCTCCATCGTGAAACGAATGTTCGGGTGGATCGAGTTCAGATGTTTTAGAAAGACATTCAAATTCTCCCTACCGTGAGGACAAACAACGAAGGTATCGTCAACGTATCTATAGAAACAGGCGGGTTTTAAAGGCGCCGACTCCAATGCACGTTCCTCGAAGTCTTCCATAAACAAATTTGCGATCACAGGAGACAACGGACTACCCATCGCAACTCCATCTGTCTGCTCGTAATACTGGTCATTAAATAAGAAATAAGTGGATGTCAACACATGCCTAAAGAGATTAGTTAAATCAGCACCAAACCTGGCTTCAATTAACCGCAACGAATCAGACAGAGGAACACGAGTGAAGAGAGAGACCACATCGAAACTCACTAAAATATCAGAGTCATTCAGCCTCAGTCCCTCCAAACGACGTAAAAAATCAGCTGAGTTCCTGATATGATGTTCACACCGTCCTACTTGTGGACTCAACAGAGAAGCAAGATGCTTGGATACACAATATGTCGGGGCGCCGATGTTACTCACTATAGGACGGAAAGGAACCCCTTCCTTACGAACCTTTGGAAGGCCATATAACCTAGGGGGAACCGCACTATAGGTGTTAAGGCTCTTCATTGTGTCCTGCGACAAACCACTTTTCTTTAGGAGGCTGTTGGTCTTTCTCTCAACACTTTTCGTGGGGTCAGCATACTGGTCACCCCATGTTATATAATAAGACCGAGATATTGGCATGCACGTCCAGCTATTGGGACAGTGTGATTCGGGAGGCAGTTGAGATTAAATTAGCGAGCAACCTTGTTAACAGGGATGGAGGTTTCTGTTTAAACTCTGTTTGGAATCCGGCTCTCTCCCTCGTCAAGAAACAGAGGGACAGACTCAATGCTACCTCACCGGCGAATTCATAGTCTCACTATCGATAGCTCTGACTTTGGCCATCTTTGGTGGCACTAGTGTTCAGTGTGTGTGTGTTATCTTTCCTGCTTGGGTCCGAGGACCGAGGTATTAAATTTGCATGTACGCCGCCTGTCCGTTGCAGTTTGCCTTGAAAATGGCGGGGTGTTCTCCCGCCGAAATATCGACGGTCGCTGAAAGTGTTACCTGGCTGAATTCCCGGAAGTTATTTGAAAGTTGTATACGCCAGGAGAAACTCAGGTCTCACATTGTTTACCTCTACGGGGAGGAAATGTATCGGTGTTTACGTAAGTTGGATAAACTTCGTAGCTGTCGAGTTAGACTGCAATGTGCTTTGTCGTTTTTATTGAGGTGTCGTGATGAAAATCATGTCCCAACATTTGCTAAGATTGTGCACCATATTAATTCTCCTGCCGCCAATCGAATTAAGCAACGTGCTGGCTTGGCTCTTGTTCGCGAAAGGATTCGTTTTACTCGTCGACGTTTGGATTCTGTTTCCAAAGAATTGTATCGTTTTCATTTAATGGTTGCATCTGAAGTGTCTGATTTCACTTGGGATTGGTTGGACGGTGCCTCATGGACCCAAGCTGACTGGGAGTACAACTCCGTTACTGCCCGGCATTTGGCAAAGTTTGAACGTTTTCATCGCGCGGAGTCGGATGTTATATCTCGACGTTCTGTGATAAATCTCACAGAGAAATCTTTTGACGACGCAACCTTATCCGTGCTAGGGAAGGGATTAAATTTTGCACCCACTCCGAAGAATTTGCCGGTAGTTGATTTTATTAGTTCAATTGAACAGGCAGTTTGCAAACTACCTCCTGACGCTGCAGAGGAAGTTAGGAGGGAGGCATGCCGTGTTTTGACTAGGGCTCGTCCACCCAAGAGTAATGTAACAGCAGCAGAGAGGGCTGCTTTACGCTCTCTCAAAGTTGATCCCAGTATTGTTATTTTACCTGCTGACAAGGGCAATGCCACCGTTGTTTTAAATAAACATGATTATGTACAAAAGATACAACGTTTACTATCTGATTCAACGTATCGCAGAATCGATTCTGACCCCACGAAAAGTGTTGAGAGAAAGACCAACAGCCTCCTGAAGAAAAGTGGTTTGTCGCAGGACACAATCAAGAGGCTTAACACCTATAGTGCGGTTCCCCCTAGGTTATATGGCCTTCCAAAGGTTCATAAGGAAGGGGTTCCTTTCCGTCCTATAGTGAGTAACATCGGCGCCCCGACATATTGTGTATCCAAGCATCTTGCTTCTCTGTTGAGTCCACAAGTAGGACGGTGTGAACATCATATCAGGAACTCAGCTGATTTTTTACGTCGTTTGGAGGGACTGAGGCTGAATGACTCTGATATTTTAGTGAGTTTCGATGTGGTCTCTCTCTTCACTCGTGTTCCTCTGTCTGATTCGTTGCGGTTAATTGAAGCCAGGTTTGGTGCTGATTTAACTAATCTCTTTAGGCATGTGTTGACATCAACTTATTTCTTATTTAATGACCAGTATTACGAGCAGACAGATGGAGTTGCGATGGGTAGTCCGTTGTCTCCTGTGATCGCAAATTTGTTTATGGAAGACTTCGAGGAACGTGCATTGGAGTCGGCGCCTTTAAAACCCGCCTGTTTCTATAGATACGTTGACGATACCTTCGTTGTTTGTCCTCACGGTAGGGAGAATTTGAATGTCTTTCTAGAACATCTGAACTCGATCCACCCGAACATTCGTTTCACGATGGAGGTGGAAAAGGATGGTTGCCTTCCCTTTCTCGACGTGTTGGTTAGGAGGAAGGATGATGGATCATTGGGGCCGGCCGAAGTGGCCGTGCGGTTAAAGGCGCTGCAGTCTGGAACCGCAAGACCACTACGGTCGCAGGTTCGAATCCTGCCTCGGGCATGGATGTTTGTGATGTCCTTAGGTTAGTTAGGTTTAACTAGTTCTAAGTTCTAGGGGACTAATAACCTCAGCAGTTGAGTCCCATAGTGCTCAGAGCCATTTGAACCATTTTTTTGGATCATTGGGACATGCAGTCTACAGGAAACGTACTCACACCGGCTTGTACTTACAAGCTAATAGTTGTCACCATTCGGCTCAGCGTGAAGGGGTACTTCGTACCTTGGTACACAGGGCACATATCGTTTCTGACGCTGAGACTTTGCCAGCTGAGCTGTCCCATCTTGAAGTTACATTTCGTCAAAATGGTTACAGTGATAGACAGATTGAACGTGCGTTGCGCTATCGACCAACTGTACATCAGGTGATTGATGATAATTCTGAGTCAACACCTAAGTCTACTGCCTTCTTGCCTTACGTAGGAAACACGTTTAATAAGATCGGTCGTATTTTACGGAAATACGATGTGAAATGCGTTTTCCGACCTCCATCTAAAATTAGAGCACTTTTGGGTTCCGTTAAGGATGATCTTGGACTGCGTAAGGCGGGTGTATATCGTGTCCCTTGTAGCTGCGGCTTGGCATATATTGGTCAAACTATCAGGACCGTGGAGGACAGATGTACTGAGCATAAACGGCACACACGATTACAGCAGCCTAATAGATCTGCTATTGCCGAACATTGCTTGGATACTGGTCACCCCATGTTATATAATAAGACCGAGATATTGGCATGCACGTCCAGCTATTGGGACAGTGTGATTCGGGAGGCAGTTGAGATTAAATTAACGAGCAACCTTGTTAACAGGGATGGAGGTTTCTGTTTAAACTCTGTTTGGAATCCGGCTCTCTCCCTTGTCAAGAAACAGAGGGACAGACTCAATGCTACCTCACCGGCGAATTCATAGTCTCACTATCGATAGCTCTGACTTTGGCCATCTTTGGTGGCACTAGTGTTCAGTGTGTGTGTGTTATCTTTCCTGCTTGGGTCCGAGGACCGAGGTATTAAATTTGCATGTACGCCGCCTGTCCGTTGCAGTTTGCCTTGAAAATGGCGGGGTGTTCTCCCGCCGAAATATCGGCGGTCGCTGAAAGTGTTACCTGGCTGAATTCCCGGAAGTTATTTGAAAGTTGTATACGCCAGGAGAAACTCAGGTCTCACATTGTTTACCTCTACGGGGAGGAAATGTATCGGTGTTTACGTAAGTTGGATAAACTTCGTAGCTGTCGAGTTAGACTGCAATGTGCTTTGTCGTTTTTATTGAGGTGTCGTGATGAAAATCATGTCCCAACATTTGCTAAGATTGTGCACCATATTAATTCTCCTGCCGCCAATCGAATTAAGCAACGTGCTGGCTTGGCTCTTGTTCGCGAAAGGATTCGTTTTACTCGTCGACGTTTGGATTCTGTTTCCAAAGAATTGTATCGTTTTCATTTAATGGTTGCATCTGAAGTGTCTGATTTCACTTGGAATTGGTTGGACGGTGCCTCATGGACCCAAGCTGACTGGGAGTACAACTCCGTTACTGCCCGGCATTTGGCAAAGTTTGAACGTTTTCATCGCGCGGAGTCGGATGTTATATCTCGACGTTCTGTGATAAATCTCACAGAGAAATCTTTTGACGACGCAACCTTATCCGTGCTAGGGAAGGGATTAAATTTTGCACCCACTCCGAAGAATTTGCCGGTAGTTGATTTTATTAGTTCAATTGAACAGGCAGTTTGCAAACTACCTCCTGACGCTGCAGAGGAAGTTAGGAGGGAGGCATGCCGTGTTTTGACTAGGGCTCGTCCACCCAAGAGTAATGTAACAGCAGCAGAGAGGGCTGCTTTACGCTCTCTCAAAGTTGATCCCAGTATTGTTATTTTACCTGCTGACAAGGGCAATGCCACCGTTGTTTTAAATAAACATGATTATGTACAAAAGATGCAACGTTTACTATCTGATTCAACGTATCGCAGAATCGATGCTGACCCCACGAAAAGTGTTGAGAGAAAGACCAACAGCCTCCTGAAGAAAAGTGGTTTGTCGCAGGACACAATCAAGAGGCTTAACACCTATAGTGCGGTTCCCCCTAGGTTATATGGCCTTCCAAAGGTTCATAAGGAAGGGGTTCCTTTCCGTCCTATAGTGAGTAACATCGGCGCCCCGACATATTGTGTATCCAAGCATCTTGCTTCTCTGTTGAGCCCACAAGTAGGACGGTGTGAACATCATATCAGGAACTCAGCTGATTTTTTACGTCGTTTGGAGGGACTGAGGCTGAATGACTCTGATATTTTAGTGAGTTTCGATGTGGTCTCTCTCTTCACTCGTGTTCCTCTGTCTGATTCGTTGCGGTTAATTGAAGCCAGGTTTGGTGCTGATTTAACTAATCTCTTTAGGCATGTGTTGACATCCACTTATTTCTTATTTAATGACCAGTATTACGAGCAGACAGATGGAGTTGCGATGGGTAGTCCGTTGTCTCCTGTGATCGCAAATTTGTTTATGGAAGACTTCGAGGAACGTGCATTGGAGTCGGCGCCTTTAAAACCCGCCTGTTTCTATAGATACGTTGACGATACCTTCGTTGTTTGGCCTCACGGTAGGGAGAATTTGAATGTCTTTCTAAAACATCTGAACTCGATCCACCCGAACATTCGTTTCACGATGGAGGTGGAAAAGGATGGTTGCCTTCCCTTTCTCGACGTGTTGGTTAGGAGGAAGGATGATGGATCATTGGGACATGCAGTCTACAGGAAACGTACTCACACCGACTTGTACTTACAAGCTAATAGTTGTCACCATTCGGCTCAGCGTGAAGGGGTACTTCGTACCTTGGTACACAGGGCACATATCGTTTCTGACGCTGAGACTTTGCCAGCTGAGCTGTCCCATCTTGAAGTTACATTTCGTCAAAATGGTTACAGTGATAGACAGATTGAACGTGCGTTGCGCTATCGACCAACTGTACATCAGGTGATTGATGATAATTCTGAGTCAACACCTAAGTCTACTGCCTTCTTGCCTTACGTAGGAAACACGTCCAATAAGATCGGTCGTATTTTACGGAAATACGATGTGAAATGCGTTTTCCGACCTCCATCTAAAATTAGAGCACTTTTGGGTTCCGTTAAGGATGATCTTGGACTGCGTAAGGCGGGTGTATATCGTGTCCCTTGTAGCTGCGGCTTGGCGTATATTGGTCAAACTATCAGGACCGTGGAGGACAGATGTACTGAGCATAAACGGCACACACGATTACAGCAGCCTAATAGATCTGCTATTGCCGAACATTGCTTGGATACTGGTCACCCCATGTTATATAATAAGACCGAGATATTGGCATGCACGTCCAGCTATTGGGACAGTGTGATTCGGGAGGCAGTTGAGATTAAATTAGCGAGCAACCTTGTTAACAGGGATGGAGGTTTCTGTTTAAACTCTGTTTGGAATCCGGCTCTCTCCCTTGTCAAGAAACAGAGGGACAGACTCAATGCTACCTCACCGGCGAATTCATAGTCTCACTATCGATAGCTCTGACTTTGGCCATCTTTGGTGGCACTAGTGTTCAGTGTGTGTGTGTTATCTTTCCTGCTTGGGTCCGAGGACCGAGGTATTAAATTTGCATGTACGCCGCCTGTCCGTTGCAGTTTGCCTTGAAAATGGCGGGGTGTTCTCCCGCCGAAATATCGGCGGTCGCTGAAAGTGTTACCTGGCTGAATTCCCGGAAGTTATTTGAATGTACCAGAACTACCGAACTGTAGTTTTAATGGAGAGCAACTCGATTTGTGATGGAGAGACACTTCATCAGTACGGAAAGGAAGACTATGAAACAGGATATTTATTTTTTTTGTTTTGGAATGAGGAAGCTGCTAATTTTGTAAAAGAACATCCTTTTCATACTGAAAGTTGTAATGGAAGCTGCAAACTTCAATTTAAAGATGGCAACGTTCGGCCCGACATGTAAGAAACAAATCGCTCGATTGGTGACAAAAGTGCAGAGAACTAAATAGGAACACGTCCAACAGGACAAGAGCGACAAATTTCCGTGTTGTTATACGATACTGGATTCATTCTTCCTGGACTAATAGGGTGCTGGGAGGAATTCTGTAACGCAGATTGAGACATACTACTGTTGAATGTATGTTTTAACGTACAGAAAGTGTGGAAATATACTTCTTACGGCCAGACTCGACTGTTGTACTTGATCTGCAAGTTTATTGTACATATCGTTGACTTCTCAATTCATTTAGGTTTATTTGTGGAAGTCAGCAATGAACACAGTATTCAATAATGAGTAACGCGTTGAGCGGTAGTTCGCGAAAACCTGATCCAGTCCATGCTCTGGATTGACGACTGTTGGCCATATAAAAAATAAATGAAATATATGGTAACCTGATTATAGATCACCGCTGAAAATGGTCAAAATCTCGTATTTTTTCCTTCCGTGTTTCGGTTCAAAATGGTTCAAATGGCTCTGAGCACCATGGGACTTAACTTCTGAGGTCACCATCCCCTAGAACTTAGAACTACTTAAACCTAATTAACCTAAGGACATCACACACACCCATACCCGAGGCAGGATTCGAACCTGCGACCGTAGCGGTCGCGCGGTTCCAGACTGTAGCGCCTAGAACCGCTCGGCCACTCCGGCCGGCGTGTTTCGGTATAGTTTATTTATCTATCTTATAAAAAGGTTACCTACATTAATTCTTAGCTTAGTCTGAGAAGGATATGCTTCGTGCAGACGAATTATGGATGGAATTTATCAGGAAATTGAGAGTTATTTCCTCTCTCACAGTCAGTACGTAACGCACGCCAGAATAATATGAACCTCAGTCACTTATCCCTACGCACGAAAGGCAGCTGTGATAGTGCTGGTCAAATTAAAGAAAGGGAAAATACCTACATCCACAAATTCGTCGAAGCCCTACACGAAATAGTATGTCGAATCAGATTTATCTTAACATATATACCAATTGAACTACTGGGACCGAAGCGGGTGTCTTAACCTAGGAAGACTCCGACTGCAAATCCGAAAACAAGTACTCTTCAGAATATGTGTCTTACACGCATATTTTCCTTATAAACACCCATGCTTAGGTCCAGTGGCTAGTCCTGTATGGCCGACTCCAGGCAAGAACGGCAGAGAATGGCAATTCAGTTTCAGGATCGATAAATAACGCAGTAAATGAGGCAGCTGATACAATAGGCAAAACGTCAAAGAAATTCACAACGACACTTGTAATCGATATCGCAGGTGTCTTTGATAATCTTTTGTGGCCTGAGATATATACTGATACGTGAATCACTCTTATCACGACTTCCTCGCTTACTGCAAGGAGCCAGTGCTGGACTGGTTTGCGGGAAACCTAAATGTGATTAAATATGTAATGAAATGATGTCTGCAGGGATCGATCTGTAGACGAAGCCTTCCTCAATTTTATGGATGGCGGCACAGCAGTCAAAGTGCACACAAAGAGAATTGGAAACCAAAAAGTGAGTGCTAAATCACAATCCGATCGTTGTAAATTGTGAGATAAACTAAATGTGCTGTTAATAAACACTACATACACTACTTGAGCAAAAGTGTACGGACACTTGTTAGTGAAAGTTAATGTGAAGTACGTCCACCCTTCGTCATTATGAAGGCTTGAACTCTGCTGGTCATAGTTTCAATGGTATATCTGAATGTCTGCTAGGGCATGGCAGCACAGACTTCTTCAGTAGCCGAAACCAGAGAAGACGGTGATGTTCGACGATGGGATCTGGAACAAAGTCGACGGTACAACTCACTCCAAAGGTGTACCATAAGGTTTATGTTGGGACTGTGGGCAGTCCAGTCCATTTAAGGTATGTTATAGTCCACATTGTCATGCTGATGTAAACAAGCATCGTCTCTGAACTTTTTCTATAGACTATATACTAGAGTTGTCCAGAAAATAAGTTCCGATCGGTCGCGAAATGGAAACCACTGGGAAATTTGGTAAAACTTTGCACAGATGTGTTGGGCAGTGCCTCTAGTATGACTGTCGATCGTGCCGCGTCGCTCTTTTCAGTTTTGAGTGAACAGTGAGATCGTAAAGATGCGTATGGAATAGCGTCTCCCTGAAATGGAAATGTCGTGTGGCTAGGGCCTCCCGTCGGGTAGACCGTTGGCCTGGTGCAGGTCTTTCGATTTGACGCCACTTCGGCGACCTGCGCGTCGATGGGGATGAAATGATGATGATTAGGACAACATAACACCCAGTCCCTGAGCGGAGAAAATTTCCGACCCAGCCGGGAATCGAACCCGGGCCCTTAGGATTGACAGTCTGTCACGCTGACCACTCAGCTACCGGGGCGGACAGCGGGAATCGAACCCGGGCCCTTAGGATTGACAGTCTGTCACGCTGACCACTCAGCTACCGGGGCGGACAGCGTCTCCCTGAAAGTATGAGGGCCTGGTTAGAGATTTCGCCTGTGTCATGCAGCCCACATAACACAACTGTCGAGCAGTTCCTTCTTCAAGCCAATTCTCGCCCGCACACCGCAGGGACAATGAAGACGCTCCTGCAGCGTTTCCGATGAGAAGTGTTTGATCACCCACAATACAGCTCCCCCTGAGTCTCATCTCTGCTCACAAGAACCGCTGGCTATGAAGACAAACTTTTTCCAGAGACAACGCGCTGCAGACCAGTGCATATAACTGGCCGAAAGCACAGGCGGCTGCTTTCTATGACAAGGATATTGGAAAGTTGATACAACACTGCGACAAAACTCGAAGTTGGAGAGGTGACTATGTAGAGAAGTAGGTGGAAGGTGTACCTAACTGTTGCAAATAAAACGTTTCTGATTTTCACTGTGGTTTCCATTTCGCGACCGATCGGAACTTGCTTTCTGGGCAACCCTCGTATAATGCCGTAAACTTTGTTCCTAGCTTTCCGCTTTTACTATTTTCTTAAGCGCAGTGATAGAAACACGCCCTAATCACGTAGAACGCCATCATAACACCACGTCCTTCGTACTTCACTGTTGGCACTACACATGATGGCATGTAACGCTCTCAAGGTGACACTTAGCATTGACTACAGAAATGTATTGGATGTGAGAAGCTGCTCGACCATTGTACCTCAACCTTGTACCTCCCTAAGTACAGTCATTGTGGTTGCTGAACCGCTAGTACGGGGCGTTCAAAAAGTCTCTCCGCAGTGCCGTATGGTTGTTAGCCGCGCGTGCCGTATGATTGTTCGCCTGCCTGGGTTACTTCCCTTCAAGTGGAGTCTCCCAACATTCCACTATTTCGTTTATCTCAGGCATCGTTGGTGTGTGTCGTTACGTGTTAACGTGGACGTTTACGTTTAGTTCGTTTGTTTCGTTTTGTCACTGTTAAAATGATAACCACTGAAGAACGTCTGTTTTTAGTCGAACAAGTGTTCAACGTGGCGGTAAAGACACAGTGTCAGTTCGCCAAACATTTAATTCAGATTTCCCGGAGACAAAACTCCCACATCACGATACTGTGCGAAATTTAATTAATAAATTTCGAAATACAGATGCAGTGGCAGATGTACCGAGAAGTGGTCGTCCTAGTGTTTTGTCTAAGGATAAATTACTCGATATTTCCGATAAAATGTCCATGAGTCCGAACAAGTCAGTTAGAAAACTCGCCCAGGAAATCGATGTTAGTGTCGGAACGCCCCACACAGCTGTAAGGAAAAAATTAGAACTTCTTCCATACAAAGTGACAGTCGTGCAAGAACTGAAAAACACTGATCGCGCCAAGAGACTGCATTATTGTCAATGGTTCAAGAATTTCGTTCAACAAAATGGAAGGGATACTCTTAACGAAACTTTTTTCACTGATGAGGCGTGGTTTCATTTATCCGGGTACATGACCTCGCAAAATTCTCGTATGTGGAGTGCTGTAAATCCATTGCGTATTCATGAGGAACCACTTCATTCTGTGAAAATAGGAGTATGGAATGCAATTTCTAGACGTTGGATTGTGGGTCCCATATTTTTCAACGATACAATAAACACATAACGATACTGCAGTGATATTCTGTACCCATTCGTAGGCGAACTTGTGTTAAGTGAAACACTAAACGGTTGATTTCAACAAGATGGTGAAACCGCGCATACAGCTCGCGTTTCAATGTCACTGCTAGCTGATGTTTTTGGTGGTCGCCTAATTTCACGGGGAATTTGGCCTCCACGATCGCCTGGCCTAACACCACCTGACTTTTTCTTCTGGGGTGCAGCGAAAGCAACTGTCTATAGAAACCGTCCAAAATCCGTCGATGAATTGAAAACTGCAATGTCCACTTTCACTGCTTCTGTTACAGAAGAAATGTTACAGCTTGTGTTTGAAAACATGATTAGACGAATTGAATTGCGTATTCTACAACAGGGGGGGACACTTTCAACATTTAATGTGAAAATTTGTAAGAAAAAATGAATATTCAATAAATTAATAACTTGTATTTCACTGGGTTTTATTTCGATATATTCACTGCGGCATACGGCACGTGCGGCGCTGCGGAGAGACTTTTTGAACACCCCGTGCTTTGAAATTCACGAGTGATTTCTTACACTGATCGCATGCGATGTTTTACAACCACTCTGCGCAAGGCTACACGGTCTTTGTCCGTCATTACATGAGGTCAGCCAGGTCTTGGTTTAGCTTTTGTTGTTCCTTCGAGTTTACTCTTGAAAATCACATCATCAACAGCCGATCTGGGCGGCTTTAGAAAGTCTGAAATGTTCCCAATCGATGTATTTTTCAGGTACACCCAACGACTAGTCCACGTTCGAAAGCACTGAGCTCTCTTGAGCCCCCGTTCTGCTGTTACTGTTTTTCTGCTGACCACAGCGTACTCCCCACCTCCTTTTATACTGACTAGTCCTCCTCTTGTAACATCTAGTGATCAATTCCGCATTACGTAGGGCTGGCCAGACGCTTTCGATCTCATAATGTATTTCGTAGCAAAATGCGAGAGTTAAACATATACCTTCATTTCTACAGACAACTGATGGTGCCTAATACGAATAGATGAAACGGCTTTGGTTAAATATAATAATAAGCATTCACTTGCAGCAGACGGCTAATATTTATTCTTATCTTCACGGTAAACATAAACAAAAAAGAAGTAGCTCAGTTCAGTTTAGAACAAGCGCGCGAAAGAAGAACTTACGTCCTTGTTAGACGTTCGTCTCGCATCTGTGGCTAGCTGGTGGATGCAGCGCAGCAGGCGGTTGTGCGTGCACGCAGCTACGCAGCTAATGTGCGGTCGTGTGGGCGCGCGCACGGGCCGGCAGTCTCCTGCACGGCCCGTGCCCCGCGCTCTTTGTGGAGCAACTTTGTGATCAAGTTTTATTTCACGGCGAGGAAGCGTGCCGGGGAGATCGGTTGCTCTCCGTACAGGGGTTGCGGCGAGGGGTGACAAAAGTGCGCAACTCGTTTTCCAGCTGCCGACGCTGGTGCGGCTTACTCTCCCCCGTGGGCACCCTGCGGGACTAGCAGACATCCACTGCCCACTGGCTGAAGACTGTGAGCGGGGTGTTCTACAGGGAGTGATAACAATGAATATTTAGTGACAACTGGAAATCGGCGCAGGACCAGGGAAAGTTTAAAAGTGATCAGTAGCGTTAGTCATTAGCGACTTTCTGGACAACATCGAATACTCGAAGTCTGTGCGCCTTTCGTGCCTGTGTGTAACTCAGCAAAAAATGCAACGTCAGTGACCAATACACTGTGGTGAACGTGGAATTACAAATTTCCGAGTATGCTACCTGCTGCTTGCGCGGAAGCAGGCGACTGTGCCGGCCTCCGCTAACATTGGAACTTTGTGACTTAAGCTGTTCTGGTCGAATTCACTCCTGTAATTTGTATTTTCGTTTCTTCGTAATATTTATTGAGTTGCTTGTTTTCTTTCCGTGACACATTGGGAAGTTACTAAAGGACCTGGTATTTTTTGCTAATAATGTTATCCTGTAAGAGACACGAAAGACACAAAAAATTAAAAAAAAAAAAAAAGCAGGCAGCACGAAGAAATTATCTGAATGGGACGGAAATCGATAGATGTGATGTACAAGGGGAGACAAAGAGAATATTACGATTTCAGACAAGTTGAGTAATTGATTCAAGTGAAAGAGCTTCACAAGTTGAGCAAGTCAACACCGCGCTGGTCCAACTCCGGCCCTTACGTAAGCAGTCAAATGGTTCAAATGGCTCTGAGCACTATGGGACTCAACTGCTGAGGTCATTAGTCCCCTGGAACTTAGAACTAGTTAAACCTCACTAACCTAAGGACATCACAAACATCCATGCCCGAGGCAGGATTCGAACCTGCGACCGTAGCGGTCTTGCGGTTCCAGACTGCAGCGCCTTTAACCGCACAGCCACTTCGGCCGGCCGTAAGCAGTCATTCATCTACATCTACATATACTCCGCAAGCGAAGTCGGGGGGTATTTTCGGTACAACTATATGATCCCTCCAACCGTGTTCTAATCGCGAATAGTGTGTGGGAAGAATGATTATCGGTAAGTCTCAGTATTGGCTCTAATTTCTCGAATTTTCTCCTCGTGGTCAATGACGCGAGATGTATGTGGGTGGAAGTAATATGTTGTCCGACTCCTTCTGAAAAGTGCTGCCTCGAAATTTCAATGGTAAATCTCTCCGTGATGCACAACACCTCTCTTGTAACGTCTGCCAGTGGAGTTTGTTTAGCATCTCCACAGCGCTCTCTCGCCAGCTAAACGATCCCGTGACGAAGCGCGCCGCTCTTCGTTCGATCTCCTCTATCTAACTCTCCTACCTGCTAAGGATCCCAGATAGATGAACAATACTCAAGAATTGGGCGAACAAGCACGTTATAAGTCACTTCTGTCGTGGATGAGGCACATTTCCTTAAGATTCTTCCGATGAATCTGAGTCTGGTGTCAGCTTTTCCCACTATCTGTTTTATTTGGTCATTCCACTTAAAGTCGCTCTGGATAGTTACGCATAGATATTTTACGGCAGACCTGTTTCCAGCTGTTTGTCATCAATAGTGTAGCTGTACAGTAGTGGATTTCTTTTCCTAATAATGCGCAATATGTTACATTTATTTACGTTCAGGGTCAACTGCCAGAACCTGCACCATTCATCAGTTCTCTGCAGGACGTTCTGCAAATTCTTACTGTCTTCTGGCGTTGCTACTTTGGTACAGACAACTGCATCACCTACGAATAGCCTTAAAGAGCATCCGACTCGTTCTAATAGATCGTTTATACACTTCTGGAAATTGAAATAAGAACACCGTTAATTCATTGTCCCAGGAAGGGGAAACTTTATTGACACATTCCTGGGGTCAGATACATCACATGATCACACTGACAGAACCACAGGCACATAGACACAGGCAACAGAGCATGCACAATGTCGGCACTAGTACAGTGTATATCCATCTTTCGCAGCAATGCAGGCTGCTATTCTCCCATGGAGATGATCGTAGAGATGCTGGATGTAGTCCTGTGGAACGGCTTGCCATGCCATTTCCACCTGGCGCCTCAGTTGCACCAGCGTTCGTGCTGGACGTGCAGACCGCGTGAGACGACGCTTCATCCATTCCCAAATATGCTCAATGGGGGACAGATCCGGAGATCTTGCTGGCCAGGGTAGTTGACTTACACCTTCTAGAGCACGTTGGGTGGCACGGGATACATGCGGACGTGCATTGTCCTGTTGGAACAGCAAGTTCTCTGAGCACTATGGGACTCAACTGCTGAGGTCATTAGTCCCCTAGAACTTAGAACTAGTTAAACCTAACTAACCTAAGGACATCACAAACATCCATGCCCGAGGCAGGATTCGAACCTGCGACCGTAGCGGTCTTGCGGTTCCAGACTGCAGCGCCTTTACCCGCACGGCCACTTTGGCCGGCTAGCAAGTTCCCTTGCCGGTCTAGGAATGGTAGAACGATGGGTTCGATGACGGTTTGGATGTACCGTGCACTATTCAGTGTCCCCTCGACGATCACCAGTGGTGTACGGCCAGTGTAGGAGATCGCTCCCCACACCATGATGCCGGGTGTTGGCCCTGTGTGCCTCGGTCGTATGCAGTCCTGATTGTGGCGCTCACCTGCACGGCGCCAAACACGCATACGACCATCATTGGCACCAAGGCAGAAGCGACTCTCATCGCTGAAGACGACACGTCTCCATTCGTCCCTCCATTCACGCCTGTCGCGACACCACTGGAGGCGGGCTGCACGATGTTGGGGCGTGAGCGGAAGACGGCCTAACGGTGTGCGGGACCGTAGCCCAGCTTCATGGAGACGGTTGCGAATGGTCCTCGCCGATACCCCAGGAGCAACAGTGTCCCTAATTTGCTGGGAAGTGGCGGTGCGGTCCCCTACGGCACTGCGTAGGATCCTACGGTCTTGGCGTGCATCCGTGCGTCGCTGCGGTCCGGTCCCAGGTCGACGGGCACGTGCACCTTCCGCCGACCACTGGCGACAACATCGATGTACTGTGGAGACCTCACGCCCCACGTGTTGAGCAATTCGGCGGTACGTCCACCCGGCCTCCCGCATGCCCACTATACGCCCTCGCTCAAAGTCCGTCAACTGCACATACGGTTCACGTCCACGCTGTCGCGGCATGCTACCAGTGTTAAAGACTGCGATGGAGCTCCGTACGCCACTTCAAACTGGCTGACACTGACGGCGGCGGTGCACAAATGCTGCGCAGCTAGCGCCATTCGACGGCCAACACCGCGGTTCCTAGTGTGTCCGCTGTGCCGTGCGTGTGATCATTGCTTGTACAGCCCTCTCGCAGTGTCCGGAGCAAGTATGGTGGGTCTGACACACCGGTGTCAATGTGTTCTTTTTTCCATTTCCAGGAGTGTATATAAACAGCAACGGTCCTATCACACTTCCCTGTGGTACATCTGTCGATTTTGTTCCGTTGAGAGTGACATGTTGAGTTCTGTCTACAGGAAAGTCTTGAATCCAATCGCAAGTCTGCTCCAATACTCCATAAGCTCATATCTTTTTCATTGAACGGCAATGTGAAACGATTTCAAATGCCTTACTGAAATCAGGGAACACGGCATCAACCTGAGCGCCGTTGTCCACTGCGCTGTGGATCTCATCGAGGAACAGAGCGAGCTGAATTTCACAGGATCTCTGTTTGCACCATATGTACCGTGTTTATTAAGCCCCATAAACTCTACGCACGGAAGTATGAAACCATTGGCAACAGAGCAACATTATGTTCAAAAGCTCAGTCTCTTTCAGAATACTCTTATTTATTAATATATTTCTGTTTCCATGTGTATTTCTTCATATATGTCAGATTCCTCCATTTTTATTCAGCTCTGTATCTGTATGCAGTTTGGTGGAACTGTTAAGCTACGTCAAAGGCGTTCTATTATTGTTCAAATTTGCGCATTCTCTTGATGCTCTCGCCTCGCGAAGAAAACATGTATTTTGCGTATTCGTGCTTTGTCGAAAACTATTCGACGCCAAGACGGTTAAGATCAGCCTTTTCACAAAGTGCTACTAATAGTAATAGTGCTTTGTTGAAAGAGTCCAACTGCGACGTTTATCGGGAACAAAGAAAAGCCCATCGAAATTCGCAAAGCACTGTTCACTTCATTACAAATTCAGTTCAGAAGCTTATCGTAAACAAAAAATGAGAGCAGAGGATTAAATAGAGTTCAAATTAATTAATTGGAAGAATAATGAACGGTGAGTGTCAGTTGTATTCGAAAATTTTTGAATTGCTAAATAAATACAATTATGAGTGGTACGTAAAGTTAGTACATGATATTGTTATATTCCTTTTGTACATCTAAAAGCGTCGCTGTGAAACGATTCCATTACTCAAGAAACGCCATGAAATGTAACTAAATGTAATTAGCAACTTCTTTTGATTGTTTTGCAGTTTCAGAGACACAGACCTATTTCCATTTCAGACATCAAATTAAAGCTATACTTGGTACGAGTAATCGGATTGCGGACAAAGAAGCGTTGTTGCTAGCAATGGAAGCAAAATGAATCATAGTGTTCTCAGGGATTGTTCGTCTTCGAAGATCGAATACAGAAAAGGCCAATATGATATTAGTATACTGCAGGAGCATCTAAGGAAAGGCCCCAAAAATAGTATCGCTTATTGAACATTATAATGCCCATGTAGTATTAGGAACAGAAAATTGGTTGAAACCGGCGAAATCCTAAGTTCAGATTGGAATATTTCTCATAAGGACGAGTTAGTCATCTATGATGGCGGTGTATTTATTGTAATAAAGAATTCGACGATGTCTAGCGAGGTTATCACGGATTCCGAATGTGAATTAATGTGGATGGAGTTAGGCATCAAAGGTCGGTCAAAAAACGGTAATAGGATGCTTTTCTACACCGCCTGGGTCAGGAGCGTTAGTACCAGAGCGTTTCAGTCATAGCTTGCAGAATATCTTTAGCAACTTTCCTATCATGACGTTTTAAATGGAGGTGAGTTCAGCGTATAAACTGGAAGAGTCATGCTATCACAACTGGTGACAGGAAAAGGGATATTGTGACGCTGATCTGAACGTCTTGTCCGAAAATTACTTGGAGCAGATAGAGAACCGATTAGTGAAGTTAACGACTATCATTTCGTAGCAGCATACTAGCCTGAACTTATCGAATCATTTAACGTAGAGGAAGGCATCAGTGATCATAAGGCTGTGGCAGCATCTATGACGACGGGTTCTACAGGGAATGTTAAGAAAGGTAGGAAGATATATTTGGTCAGCAAGGGTGACAGGACACAAATTTCAGAAAGCCTCAGCAGTCAGCATCAAATATTCGGTGACGAGGACGAAGAACTGGAGAACAAACGAAAAAAATTCAAAGGCATCGTTCAATATGCACTAGACAAGTATGCTCTGAGAAAGGTTTTAAGGGATGGGAAAGATCCACCATGGTTTCATAGCCACGTTAGAAAAGCGCTACGTAAACAAACAGCACTTCATCTCAGATTCAAGAGAAATAAAAACCTAGCTGACAAACAAAAGCTGAAAGAAGCGAAAACGAGCGTAACGAGAGCAATGAGAGAAGCGTTCAATGATTTTGAAAGTAAGACCTTGTCAACCGACGTGAGTAAATACCCTAAGAGATTTTGGTCGTATGTAAAATCAGCAAGGGGGTCAAATTCATCTATTCATCCTCTCAGCGACCCTACCGGCATCGAAAGGGAAGATAACAGAGAGAAGGCCGAAATACTGAATTCGGTCTTCCGAAGATGTTTCACCACGGAAGATCGTAATACGGTCCCTACTTTCAATCATTGTACAAACGTCGAATTGGCATATATTGAGACAACCGATCGCGAAATAGAAAAGCAGCTATAATCGCTTGATAGCGGAAGGCGTCAAAACGAGATGAGATACCTGTAAGATTCTACAAAGATTATGCGAAAGTACTAGCTCCCTTTTTACTAGCAGTTTATCGTATTTCGCTGGAATATCGAATGGTACATTCTGCACAGGGCATTCCCGTTTCCGAGAAGGGCCGTAGGACAGGTGCAGATAACTGTAGGCCAATATTGTTGACGTCAATCAGTTGTAGAGTTATGGTTCAAGTTTTACTCTCTAGAATTATGGCGTTTTTGGAGAAAGAAAATCTCTTCTATAAAAATCAACATGGATTCCGCAACACAGAGATTTTGTGAAACTCACGTCGCTCTGGTCCTCCGTGAGACTCATAGCGCTGCAGACAACGTCGCTCAGGTTGATGTCGCGTTCCTTAACGACAGAAAGACATATGACACCGTCTTACACTGCCATTTGGTGTCTACAAGGAAGTACCAACGCCAGAAGGCAGTATCGTTTCACAGAATAACTACAGAGGATTGACAAATGGTGCAGGCTATGGCATTGACCAAGAACGTAATATATAAATGTAGCATATTGCGCATACAAAGGAAAAGGAATCCATTACTGTACAACTGCACTATCGACGATAAATTGCTGGAGAGAGTACCTACCGTAAAATATCTAGGACCGACTATCCAGAGCAGTCTTAAGCGGAAAGTCCACATAAAAGAAATAGTAAGAAAAGCAGCTGCCAAACCGAGCTTCGTAGGAAGAGTCTTAAGGAAATGCAATTCATCCATAAAAGAAGTGGCTTACAAGGCGCTTGGTCGACCAATTGCGGAGTATTGTTCATCAGTCTGAGATCCATACCAGCCAGGACTGATAGAACAGACAGGGGATGTCCAACAAAGAGAGACGCGTTTCGTCACTGGATCGTTTAGTCGGCGCGAGAGCGTTACAGAGTTGTTCAACAAACTCCGATGGCAGACGCTGCGAGAGAGGCTATGTGCACCACGGAGAGGTTTACGATTGAAATTTCGGGATAGCATTTTCCGGGAAGAGTTGGATAACATATTACTTCTTCCGACATATATTTCGGGAAATGACCACGACGAGAAAATTCGAGAAATTAGAGCTAACACAGAGGCTTACCGAAAATCGTTCTTCCCATCCGCTATACGCGAGTGTAATAGGGAAGGGCAAAAAGGGGGATCAGCTAGTGGTGCCAGAAGTATCCTGCGCCACATGCCGCCAGATGGCTTGTGGAGTATTGATGGAGATGTAGGTGTCGGCTTCCCAGATCCTGGAGCCGTTAGTTCTCGCTCAAGTAGCTTCTCTGTTGCGATGACGAGGCTGAGTGCACACCTTTCCGGTTCTCCCACCAAGGAAAATTCCCGTGGCCTGTAGATAGCAGTCAGACCCGCTGACAACTGATCTACGTAAGTACACTCATATACATGCCTACTCTGCAATTCACACTTAATGTGTTTGGCACCAGCGTGAGGTGAACTACTTTCAGATTATTTCTGAACCGTTCCCCAATCGAATAGCACGTAGGAAAATTCTTTCCTTGAGAGTCACGATTTCTCCTATTCTGTCATGATTTTCTTTCCTCACTGTGTAGGTGGAGGTATCAAAATATTTTCTGCATTCGGAGGGGAAAGTTGCTGATTGAAAATTCGAGAAAATATCCTGCTGCAACGAAAACGCCTTTGTTTTAATGATTTACACCCCAACTCGCCTGTCATACCCGTGACACTCTCTCTTCCAGTGCGTTAAAAGACGAGCTACCCTTTTCTGAATTTTTTCAGTATCCTCCTTTAATAGTATCTGGTAAGGGAACCTTACACACAGCGGTCCTCCAGAACAGGATGCACAAACGTAGAGTAGACAACCTCTTTGCTATAGACTGATAAGCCTAGGTAAAGAAAAATACGGGTTGGGACTACCGTCGACAGTGAGACAATTTGAGACGTAGCTCTAGTTAGGATTGGGGAGGGATGGGGAGGAAAGTCGACTGCCTTTCTCAAAGGTATCATCCATAATTTGCCTTAATTGGCTTAGGGCAACCACGGAAAACGTAAATGTGGATGTCTGTATAGGGATCTGAGCCGCCAGCCAGCAGAAAGCGTATCTTGTGTCTTGCCACTACATCATTTACTCTGGTATCTGCTTATAAGTGTGCATTATCAGCTTTCCAAGCAGAATACTAAAATTATCAATGACATTTGATTACAAAGGCTTTGGAGCAAGTCTTGACGCTACAGTGCGTACGAGGGTCGGCTATTTTTGCTGTAGTCGGCCAGCAGAATAAACATCCCTGGCACATTACGCACGTGGACTATATTTTGTGCAGAGAACGCCCTAACACCATCATAATGATGGTGCCGAGTTGCCGTCCCAACCACTCAACGCTGTGCATGGTGCCACCCGTTCTTAGTGGCTGCAAAGTTGTAAGGTTGTTGTTTTATACAGAAAATTGTAGTTTCGGTAATATTTTGGATTTCAAGATTTTAAACATGGCTGCAACAGCAACTGTTGAAATTCTTCACGATAAAGGATGTGATTTTCGATGTGTATGGGTGGTTAATCGACTACTATGTTTTTATTCACAACGACAGATGGTTTCGTTTTATTATAACATTTTGGTTGTTTTCGCTAGTATGTATTTCACCGCCTACTTTACGCGAGATGCTCGCGCATTACACTAGTGCCCTCTCTCGTTAGATGTTCCATAGCGCAAGCTTTATCTGTTTGACACTAGGACACAGGTAAATTGTTTCTATATTTTATATTTTACATAAATGTTTTTAAAATGGTCTGATATGTTTTATTTATTAAGATAGAAAGTTTGAATTAACACAACTTTAATAATTTTTGATGCGCTTATGTATGTATTCATGGATTTTAATATGCGTGAGTGTATGGCACATACAAGTGCCCTCTCTCGGCGAAACCATCTGCCCTAGTGCTTTCACACTCTTGTCTCGATAGTTCATAGGCGAAGTAATGGTGCTAAACTGTTCGCTTTGACCCTGTGCCTATAGTCATGTTGTACAAATGGAGAAGATGTCTTAATTATTGACGACGCCTTTGGCACAATTGTTTTATTAATCCCCATTGCATGATGTAATTTTAGTAAGTAACTAAAGATTTTATGCCTGTATTACTCTGGTAATTTCACTATTACTTAAGCTTTTGTGTTTCTCACTTCCGATGCTAAAGCTTTTCTAATGGAAGTGTCTTCCTGTTCAGGATTTTTTACTTCTGATGAAGGTATATTTATATGTACCGAAACCTTGGTTAAGAATTTTAATAAATTATTATCCTGCAACTGTTTTTGGCTGTCATCCTTTATCGTGAAATATTTTGGATGTCACGTGGAAAAGTAAAGCATGATTAGCATCCTAGTAATAGCGGGCAACATCTCTGTCAAACAAGTTGCGCTGCGAGAGACTGTTAGTAGAGCCTTTGCTTGGCAGTGGAGTGCAGTCTTGGAGAGAGAGACGAGGAGTCGAGTTGTATCTTGTGATGGGGTAAGATGTGTTTAGGTTGTGCTGTATGCCAGCAATAATTTTCTTATATTATTTTTCATTTATTGAGAGATATTTTGTAAATTCATTCAGAAGACTTCAAAAAGTACTATAATAGCGCATTTGCCAAGACATCCAAGCGTAGTAATTAATTTGGTCAGGGATTTAGAATTGGAGATTTCTGTGATAATGTATGATTTACTGATTTTTCTTCAAAGATGGATAGCATACTTGTTTGTAAGAAAGTAAAGACAAATTGTTCAGGTATTTCCACTGTTAGTATATAGTGAATTTCTCAAGTATTAAAATATTTTGTCTTAGTGATGTGAGATTTTGTTAACACAGTTATTTGATTGCTTTTCCATCAATCAGCATTCGTCTCTTTATTTCAAGTTTCACATATATATAATTCTGCTTTCATGAGTTTCTCAGTAACAAATTTAATTGACAGCGATCACCGCAGTAATGATAGTTATTGGCACAGGTCCCTAGAGCTTAAGGCATGGATTCTACATCGCGCTGCTCCATTTATTCATTGCACAAATAGGTAGGCCATTTATAATTTACCTGTGATGCAATTAACATTTCAAGAATGACATACTTTTCAGATAGGTCATCTTAGAAGTTATTTACATCTCACGTTGCAGTGCACAGTTCAATGTTGCATTTCTGATTAATTTTTTCATTTCATTCAAGAATTACGAGATTACTTCAACCTTAAATGCGAGGTTAATTGTTCCTCTAATCACGATATCAGCTTCACACTACCACACAGCCAAAATACCAGTTAGTATAATTATACATTACCGTACAACAAAAACTAATTAGCCACTTTCAAAGTATCTGTCACGGATCGTGAGTCACCGATTCAGTTTGTGTTAACGGTGCGGTGTAGTGTAATTTCAAACGATTACGACATAGCCCGCTTCCTTAGCTGTAGGAAACTGAGAGAGGCGAAACCTTAAAGAGCCAACGCCCTGAGCTCGTATATAACATAGGACGCTATTTTGAGGAGGAAGGTATAATGGGAGGCTTCTTATACCGTTGTCGAAAGACGTGAAAACAGTAGCTGGTGCTCTGAAACGTAGAACGATTTTTGTGAAGAAAATAACTAAGGACAAGTGTGCAGTAGATCTAAGTAGCGCTTACTGCGTTTGCCCTAGCTCCACTTCTCTCTGGCACCTCGGCGTGCGTGCAGCGCCGAGGCAGGGACTGGAGGAACTCGGGAGGGAACCTGCCCTCCGCGTGCTATCGCATCCGCTGCAACCATACACCGGTGCAGCAAGTCGAGGGTAGCCGGCGCGCGGCAGCTGTCGTGCCACCCCTAATGCATGCGCCAGGCGGAGGGTGCAGACTTGTAGCGTCCCCTGCAACTGGTCGGCCCGGCGCAACCGGGGCCACCACTTGTCGAGCCGGAGAGGCAGCGGCGAAAGCAGCGCCCTGGAACTGCATCTACACTGTGCGCCGTAGGACTACGCTCCGCGCCGCGTGGTTGCCAGCGACAAGCGTCTGCGAACGGCCGGAGTCGGTGCCAGTTGCGCCTCACAGTAGGCTGTTGCTATTTTTAGAAAATCGAGAATCCGATATGTTGTTGTTGTTGTTGTAGTCTTCAGTCCAAATACTGGTTTGATGCAGCTCTCAGTACTGCTCTATCCTGTGCAAGCCTCTTCGTCTCCGAGCAACTACTTCAACCTACATCCCTCTGACTCTGCTTATGGTATTCATCTCATGGTTTCCCTCTACGAGTTTTATGCCCCCTCCCGACCCCCCACCCCCCACACGCACACACTTCTCTCCAGTACTAAATTGGTGATCCCTTGATGCCTCAGAATGTGTCCCACCAAGCGATACTTTCTTTTAGCTAGGTTATAGTACAAATTTCTCTTCTCCCCAATTCTGTTCAGTACCTCCTCATTAGTTACGTATTCCGATTTATCGACATTTATAAAAATATCTTTAACGGCCGTCGATATGATAAAAGAGTACATCGATATCGCTATCGCTGGCGCCTTTGTCCCGCATGTTGCACGGGTTTGGCGTGGTTAAATCGGATTTGGCATGTTAATTTGAAGGAGTTGCCGGATGCCCTTCCTGCCGCCACCCCGTACCCCCCGGGACGGAATCAAAAGATTCAAATGTTCAAATGTGTTTGAAATCTTAAGGTCATCAGTCCCTAAGCTTAATCTAAATTATCCTAAGGACAAACACACACACCCATCCCGAGGGAGGACTCGAACCTCCACCGGGACCAGAAGGAATCGGGGTACCCCATCTGTCTGCATCTAGTGTGAATCATGGAAAAGTGCAGATGTGCTTCAGATGTATGTGAGTGGTGTAACTGAGGCGGGACGAGGGGACCAGCCCGATATTCACCTAGAGGGATGTGCAAAACCGCCTAAAAACCACATCCAGGCTGGCCAGCACACCGGCCCTCGTCGTTAATCCGGCGGGCGGATTCGATCTGGGGCCGGCGCGCCTCACCGAGTCCAGGAAGCAGCGCATTAGCGCAAAAGAGTATTTCGATGTTCCGGCCTATTAAAATATCGGCTGCACATTATAAATATACTGCCACTTTTAGGGCTGTAAATGTGAGTATTGATTTATTATTAGTTATTCTCTATATCAACAAGCTAGCAGCCTGCTTATCCGCCTTAGAGCGAGAATTTAAAGGAAAACGATGCACGTTCACGTTTGGCAATAACCACTTTGCTTAAAACGGCAAACTGCATGTAAGTGACACAGTAAAAGGTGTCCGACGCGCCCGTCGTTCGATTTCGTCACGTATCGGATGTGTCCGGAGCACTTCATGTCGACTTCTCTGTTTTTTCATTTCTGAAAACGCCAGCGAACTAGCAGCTGCAGTGACAAAACTGCTTGGTGAAGTTAAACGTTGCAGTGTCTGCTGAGCTCCGAGAACCGATTACGTCAGTATTTGCCCTCACACGTCTGCGCCCACCACTAAAACCAATCTTGTCATTTAGGTTTTCGTTCATTTTCAGCAGCTGTTTTTGAAGGAGGCCTATTGAAGAAATACAACAGTAGTTGCCTTGAAACCTGTTTTTAAAGCAACTGGTGCGGTATTTCTTCACATCGGAAATCTTATTATTCCATCCACACCACCCCTCCACCCCTCTTCCCTAGTGCAATTGGACTTCTTTGTGTCACCTACACTTGCTTCACACAGCCAAAGAGAAAGAGCGGACGTGATGAAAGCTCAAAAAGTAGTAAGACTCCATACAATGAAAGTAAAATTATGCTCTACTACAATTTCAAATATTTACCGAAAATTGCGAAAAAATATGTAACAAAAAATAAAAATATCGGTTCTCATGATTGCCATTTCGCTATCGATAGTTCGATATATCGATGTGAAAACTACCGCATGTGAATATCGGTATATCCTGGAAAAAAATATCGATATTTCGATTTCTTGTCAACAGCTCTACTCTGTAGGCTTTGGACAGAGTCCTCGCGGACTAGAAAGAAATCGCAAGATCGACCCGTTTCCATGAAACGTCGACAGATGGGCGCACAAAGCTAATGGCCTGTATCTGTGACATCGATCTGTCGTAGATTTTGGAACAGGTTTTATGCTCGCCCGTTATGACATTTCTCAAGACACGAAATCTCTGGTGTAGGTATCAGCAAGGGTTCCGTCAGAAACGATCGTGCGAAACCCAGCTCGCTCTGTTCATCCATCAGATGCAAAAAGCAGTAGATAACAGCATCTAGATTGATGCTGCGTTCCTTAACTTCTGGCAGGCATCCTAAACACCTCCTTACTGCTACACAGTGAACAAAATACGCCTATACACAATATCAGGTCATCTGTGTGAGTGGATTGAAGTGCTTCTAGCAAACAGAACACAATATGTCAGTCTAAACTGAGAGTACTCTTCAGTCGTAAAAGTGACTTCGGGCATGCCCCAGCGGAGTTTTACAGAACCATACATTTCAATGTATGTAGAAATGACCTGGTAGTCGGAAGTATCTTGAGCCTTTTAGTAGACAATGCTATTGTTTACAGAGAAGTCGCAAGAGGAGAAAATTGTAGCGCGTTGCAGGAAGACCTGCAGAGGATCGACGCTTAACACATGTGTTGCGAATACATGGACTGAAAGATCTTTCATTATCTGATTACAAAATTGTAGAAGAATCATTGCTAGCTGTTACATCCATAAAATACCTAGGAGTATGTGTACGGAGCGATTTGGAGTGCAACAAACACATAAAATTAATCGCTATTAAGGCAGATGCCAGACTTCCACTCATTGGAAGAGTCCTCTGGAAATGTAAGCCGTCGAAAGAAAGGGAGTAGCTTGCAAGGCTCCTGATCGACCAATACTTGAATATTGCCCGTTAGCATGGGATCCATACCAGATAACACTGATGGAGGAAATAAACCATATCTAAATATCTCCGCGTTTCGTTACAGGTTCATTCAGTTTGCGACTATTCCGGACATCTGATAAACGTAGCAGTCAATATCCCCGCAATATGGTACCTCCATGCCCATGGAAATGGTCGTCGAACAGACGCACAAAACAAGTCTCTTATCTCTGACATCGATGTGTCATAGAACTGTGGAACACGTTTTATGCTCTCATATTATGACATTTCTGGGGGCAAAAAATCTCCTCTGCAGGAACCAACATGAGTTGCGAAAACAACGATGTTGTGAAACCCGTCTCGCTCCGTTCGCCCGCGAGACCCGGAAGGAAGTAGATACCGGCGTATGGGTAGATGCCGTGTTTCTTGACCTCCAAAAGACATTCGATACTGTTCCGCATTACCCTGTGAACAAAAGACGAGCGTGTGGAATATCAGGCCCATACCTGGACTGAAGTGTTTCTAGCAAAAAGAACACAGCATGTCATTCTCAACCAAGAGAAATCTTTAGAAATAAAAGTACCTGCTGACATGTCCCATGGCAGTTCTATAGGACCATTACTTTTCACAGTGTATATTAATAACGTATTGGATAATTTCAGAAGTCATTCACGGATGACGCTGTTGTATACAGAGAAATTGTAAACGTAGAAAATTACTGCGAAGTGCAGGAAGACCTGCAGAGGAACAACGCGTGGTTGAGGGATGGCAGTCGAGTCTTGCGCATAAACAAATGTAACATATTGCGAATAAAGTCGCAGAAAGACCCTTTATTATATGATTACGCGATTGCAGAACAATCACTTCCATAAAATATCTAGAAGTATGCCTCCAGAACGCTATAAAGTGGAACGACCACATTAAAGTAATCGCAGCTAAGGGCGATGCCAGGCTGACATTCGTGGTGATGTGTGGCGCAGACATGTAGATGTAGATGTATTTTCCTGTGCCGGTCAAGGCTGTGTGTTTCAATAAAATGTTCGAATGTGTATGAAATTTTATGGGACTTAACTGCCAAGGTCATCAGTCCCTAACCTAAACTATCCTAAGGACAAACACGCACACCCATGCCCGAGGGAGGACTCGAACCTCCGCCGGGACCAGCCGCAGCTGTGTGTTTCGAAGTACCATTACTGACTGTATCTTTCAGAGTAATGGAAAGTTTTGAACATGTAGGAGTATGTGAGTGTAGCGAGACAGATACGGAGCGAACACGAACTCCACCTACAAAATTCCAGAGGCTTTTCAGGGATATTTGCAGTGTATTTTGGTATAAGAGAGCGGTAGTTTCCGATAGTTTCTTGCCTCCATTTATATTTCTATCTATATTACACTGAAAAATCTGCAAATGTCAACATTGTGCGTTGCGTGGCTTGTTTGTAAACAAAGTTATTCCATTCAGTTATTGTAGCCATTCTACTCTTAGTCCTCAATGTGGCATTCGGTAATACTCCGTTCTGTCCCAGATATGCTTTTCCGGCAGTGTTAGTTGTACATTAGCAGTGATATACAGCAACTTTCGTAGGTTCTCAGATGAAGAGTTGGCTAATAGGCATCTCGTGTTTGTCTTCACTGAATGCGGTGGAAGAGTCGCAAATCGACGCTATTTTGATCTGTTCCCGCAATGACGGTAATCATATCGCAGTATTTTTTTCGTGTAAGTGCTATTACATTGCTCTGTGTTTTGTTCTGTACGTTTAGGAGATAGGATGTTACAGTAATTTTATCTCTTGATTAGGTATTCTCTCAGAAACCAACAAACTGAGTAATTCGTAATTACGTTACAGAATACACCGGAGCCCATGAGGACTTTATACCAAATACGCTGAAAATATTCCTGAGCAATCTCCGGAATTTTGTAGTTGGAACTCTGGTTCACCATATTTGTCTTTAATATGATATGACATAACTGCTGCCTGGTTAGACTGCAAAAAATAATTAGAAAACAGAGAAGTGACAGGATATGAGCCGCTTCTTGTAGCAAGCCATTGACAACCTCAATATTAAACGCAAACGATATTCTTGAGCCGGCCGAGGTGGCCGAGCGGTTCTAGGCGCTACAGTCTGGAACCGCGCTACCACTACGGTTGCAGGTTCGAATCCTGCCTCGGGAATGGATGTGTGTGATGTCTTTAGGTTAGTTAGGTTTAAGTAATTCTAAGTTCTAGGGGACTGACGACCTCAGAAGTTGAGTCCCATAGTGCTCAGACCCATTTGAACCATTTTTGATATTCTTGGCTGTTGACCCCCAACTAGAACTACGAATAGCGGTAGCAGACAAGAAAACATCTTTAGTGTACACCACATTCATCACTAGACGGAGACCAAGCAGCAGAAAAGACCAGGTTCTCCTAGCACCACGGACGCCATCATAAGTAATGAAGAATTCGAGTATCTTACTGAACTCAATGTCTTATCGTGGTTCTGCGTACGGTCCCAACGAAATAATAGACTGAGATGTCACGCGTTATTCGTGTGCCCCCAATAATTCATGAACAATTTGAGTTATCGAGATCAGGTTTTCGACTTTTGGTAGTGCTTATTTTTTAGCATAATGAATTTTTATGTACTGAGGTACTAAAGCAGTTTTGACTTTCTTAAATGGAAGAATGCACATTTAAAAATAAATTTCATGTACCTTGAAAACAGGGTTGCAGTGATGCGGCGTTGGCTGCTGTTCGTGGTTAATCTTTTAGTAAAGAAGCGGCAGGAAAACGCTAAATAGGAAGATCAAGATGGCCTTATAGCTTATGTTTCGTGGCAGGTGTAACTGAGTCCTGTTATCAGTTTCTGCCTAAACATTTAACTAATTCTTCATATTCTTTCGCAAAATATTTTACTGAAAATACAAAAGTCGTATTGTCGGAGTCATTATTTCGGGGCTATTGGAACATCGTTAAGAGTTCCAGTTTTGCAACAGAATGAATGGTTTTCTTTCAGACTATACAGGATCTGCAATACGAAGCCACACGTCACGACATAGAGGTCAGCATTAATGGAAATACTGGAAACTCCTACACGAGAACTGTACGATCCATAACGAGTCTGCGTCGTTGTTTCCACATACGATAATACGAGAAAGATGTTTCATATCATGTGAAAGTTTGCTATCAGTACTGCCCGCAACAAAAAAGTTGGGTATACTATATAGGTTCCATAATTTATCAAGAATAATTTGTAGCTTTTCTTTCCCTCGTCCCCATCATGCGAAATTTGCCACGTCTGTTCCATGTCTGTGTCCGCTGCATTTGTCACTAACTCTTGAATTTACGGTTTGTTTGTTCAGCAGTCTCGACGATGCCAAGTGCATATTTTAATGAACAGTTACATCCTATTTGTTTTGTTTTGAGGCAATGGTTGACTTTGTTCCTTCTTTTTATTCTCCGTACATTTCACGCACAGCTATCCAACATTCCTTTCTAATATCTTTGGATATTATCCACATCTGACATTTCACTACAGCGAACATGTAGTGAACACTCTCGGTTATAGGCGCAACTTCTCTTCGTAGATCCTGCGCGCTAATGTGACCGTTTTAGATGGAAATGAACGCGTGCAGCCGTGTTTTCAGCGTCGTTGCAGCGTTATGTTTTAAGGTTAATGCCTTTTGTATCTCTCACCACATTTGTAATAGCAGTTGAAGGGCATTTCGCTTGAGATATAATTGTGCCATAAAAAGAAAAGTTCAGATTATATTGAAATCGTCGTTACTATGATTACATCACAAGTTTCTGATGTTTCGGGGATTATGAACAGATTTATTTCCTCTATACCAGAAATCCTGCATTAGAGATTGAGAAAAAAGCCTTTTACCATACAAAATTTGTAGTTGGTTTGTTACAATTTTTATTGATGTTTCTAATGAATTATTTAGTCTCAAGCATTGTTTTCACTGATTCTACATTTCAGTTCCGATCCTCAGTTATCCCGAGCAATATAATTTTTCTGGTGACGGTAATTAAAGTCGTCTGCTGTTTTAGTTAGAACCTTCACATCTAGCAGTGTGCCAGTTGCTCTGAGTAAGTTATTCCACAGTTGCTGCTTTGAATTGTTTCGAAAGACGACAAGCGAGTCAACCAGCAGTTAGAAATCCTGTCGCTGCAGATATGTCAGATAGTTAACTCACATCATACTGTCGTCTGTCTTGAACGAGAACTTGCAGTTGGCGATCTTAAATATCTATTTGTATTCTCCTCAGAATTAGAGCGATCTATTTTGTGCTATGGTGTGACTGTAAACAAGAAATGTTATTCCCTTCCTTTTAATATTTTCTGTCATATGTGGCTCTTAGCTATCAGCTAGTTGAGCCTCTCCTGTTCGTTATATAACTCCAATATTTTCCAATAAAGCGTCTCACAAAACAGCTCTCTACATCATTTTTTGTATTTCTTTTTACTCGTATTTATTGACTGCACGATCTCTTCCACGGTCTTGACCTGTTGATGAGAGCTGGTACGTGCTGTAGCCTAAAGGCATCATTACTGGATTTAGTTACATGAAGTTATTGTATGTATATTTTCTTTTTAAGAGAATGCAGATTCTTTAAAAGGTGAGAGGAGTACAATAATTAGCTTACTACCAAATAATTCATGATAATGGTCTGAATGCAATTTGTAGTTTGGCAGAGATTAGTTAGCATACATTTAGCTGTCTACAAAGAAACTCCCTATTCCTATAGTTCAAATATTATGCTATACAGTTCCTTCATTTGGTTTCGTGATGCATTTATTGCGACTGAAGACTTTTCGTACGTTTGTACATTCTTAATTCTTATTAATCCCTTATATTCAGCGTACTTTTTAACTTTTACTTCTCCCCCCTTCATTTCTAGTGCACATTCAAGCAGTTACACAAACGCACTCACCCACCCGCCCAAACACACACACACACACACACACACACACACACACACACACACACACACACACATGCGTGCACGAACAAGCGCGCATGTAAAATACACACGCATGCGTGGATACACATACGATACACACAAAGACACACTGATGATTTTTCCTTGAGTTAAGCCTATCAGTGATTGATGCTGAGGAACTCTTTGTCTGAGCATCGTTGAAATTACATGATCATTACACATCATACATTTATTGAGTGGTGATCAGGGTAGATAAAAATAAAAGAAAGCATTTATTTCAAATGTTTTTATGTAGGAATGTATCAAAAACCAGAGGATATAAAAATGTACAAAATATTATTTTATATATATCTATATACAAAAATGTAACATTCTCTCGTAACCGGCCACGGCCCATACATGAATTCTGATGAGGTCATAAGCGTCCACATTACTACTAACGATGCTGAAATATTTCAGCCAAACAATGAAAATTCAAACTCCTTAATTTTGTCAACGAATGATAATATACAATGTTGTCAAATAATTTAAAATCAATGATGAACAAGATAATGTAAAGTATGCTTCTTTAGTAGCAATGAACTATAGATTTTTCCTTTGTCATTCTTCTTCGTAAAATGGTGATCTGTCACTAACAAAATACATGTGTAAAATATCTCAACATTATTAATGCAAACAGCTTATTAAAAACATCTAAAATTTCTCAAAATATACTATACTGACAATATTGGGAATATCGGTGTATAAGATATGTGAAATTTAACTGCGCTGCAAAGTGCTACAAAGATGTTATATGTGTACTTCGTGTTCACGGAACCAGCAGATGACGAAACGCTGATGTAATCAGTCCAAATCATAAAATATAATGTACACTTTGTGTGTAATACTATATTATTATCTGTCTTACGTTGGCACACTGGAAAAATTCGAATTTTCATAACTCGTCAAATCATTAAACGTCTGCATCCATTAAAGGTTTGCGATATTGTATTGTAAGATTGACCACTACAACAGAATTGCAGTTTTACAGCAGTCCTTTATAAATGTTAACAGCTGGATACGCTTACGAGTTGCCATGTGATGTTCCTTAGCAAACACAAGCACTGAGATACACTCATAATGGCATCCGAATTTGTGCTTAAGTATATCTTACTAATTTACATAACAAATTAACATGCCAGAAATTTTTACAGTTCGTTTTGTACATTCACAGCAGTTGTGAATTTGAAATACCTCGGTTTTGTAACGCACACCAGGTGCATTCTTTACAACTTTTCAATAAAATTTAATGTCATCCATTAACGCGTGCAGTAATAGGTTATCTACAGAAACAATTAGATACCTAACAAACATAAGGCACCTTGCTGGGAAAATATCTGATACAAGCATAAGATTTTCTTTTCAGTCTTCTTTTACAATGATGTCGATATTGTGGCACAGTCCCCTTGAGGAGGTTCACCGCTCAGCAAAAGCGACTAACGTACAGTGAACGTTGCACGCTTCATTCCACAGTCCAATACACACATATCCCTTGGAACGTGCTCTGCTTCTTTTTAGGAATGTATGAAAGTTGTTTATATATAATAATATCAAAATATATACCTGTGTATATATATATACAAAACGTACAACGTAAAACTTCGTACAAAAAGATACTGACTAGATAAAAATATTTTATATTTTATATAATTTATATAAAATGGCATATCAAAACAGATACAGTCTGAGTACAAGCAACCCTTTTTGTTGCATTCACAGCACCGATTTTGCAACTTGGGATGCTCACAAGAAGGCACTCGTCAGGAAAGACTACAAGAAGTTCGGCGGCCGAATAAATGGCACCATGTTGAGGTCGAAACGTCTGCTCCGATGACTGAATTGTACATGCGGCTGACTGATCACAGCCAGGGAACACCTGCAAAAAGAAGAAAACAAACAATAAATTTACAGTTACAGATAGGAAATTATTACAAAACTAAGACAACAAATATGGATAATGGTGTAAGATTCTTATATGAAATACAACTAGAGAAACACGAATAGCACTGAGGTGCTAGGGAAAAAATATTTTGACGTGTGGGAGGGGGTAAAAGTGGGACAGATAGAGTTTGAGCTGAATACACCGTCATTCTATGAAACGATCTCTAAAGAACTATGTAGATAGTGAAGAAAACATATTTTGAGGAAGAGCAGCGGAAAAACATACAGTACATATTGCAAGAGGTATACGCTAAATCTTTGTGTCAACAATGCAAAGTCGTTATCGGGGTCGTGTTGATGAGACACAACACACACATCACTTCCGAAGCAAAACAGATTCTGTTCAAAAAGCGAGGCACTGGGAAAACTGAAGCTATAAGGGTTGGCCTCGTATCGTTACTCGGTAAGTCAGTGGACAAGAGCACTGGTAGTGAAAGAGAAGGTTCCGAGTTCGAGTCCAGGTTTCAGCCTTCCAGGAAATGTCAAAAAACAAAATGCTGGTTGACACTTGTTCTAGCTGGTAACGGTTTGACGGACGTAAATGTGTACTAAAATGCCAGTAAAAGCTGACATACGTCACACAACAGGTGCGTTGTACGTAAAAGCATTTCAGAATGCCAGTAGCACACTTGTAGATGTAAACGTCATCAGATGGTAAAGTTTTCCCTCTCGACATATTTCCCTCTTGAGTATTCTTAGCACGATTTTGTAACCGTTTAAGGGACTGCTGGCTTCACCTCAATGTGGAGCCCACGAACAAGTACCCGTAACCACTGCTACAGTGAGACGAGTTAATTCTGGCGAATACGGACAATTTTGTACAAGAACACTGTCACGGTAGGTCTGAACAAGCAGTTACCGTTTCCGCCACGAGTCGAGCACTAAGAATCTGTTGTGCGTCTGAGCGAATGGCGAGCAGACCACCCCACTGTAAAAGCCGCAGAGATTCTCTTCACATGTAAATGGGACCGGCTTACCTCATACCTGGCTATAAGCATTAATTATTAATTAGTACACGCATTAACATACTTCGCTCTACTTTTGAATGCCCGTCAGACGAGCGGACGCGCACTTTTTGATGCAAATACGATTTATGGGGCGGCCCATGAATGGCGTACAAACGACTTTGTCCCGTATACCTGCGGCGCTTACCAAGTGGAGCACTTTTTCCCCCTCGCCTGCTATCGGTAACGCGGCCCAGCCTAGCGAGAGCAACGGCTTCGCGAGCCCCCGGCCGCACTACGCGGAAAAGGTAGCGAAGCTTGTGCGGGATAAGAAAACCGGTGTCTGCTCGCGACCCCTCGCTTCTTTCCGCTGCGGCTACCAAACCAGAAAAGATGCGCGACCGGCAGCGAAAGAATGGCAGAATCCTGTTACGAAAGAATACTCGGACGGGGTGCTGTGTACCTTCAGACAGTTCACGGAACTGTTATTCAGTGTACAGCACAGTAAGCAATTCCAGTTCTTGATATAATGCCCTACTAGCATTGTGAAAATTAAAGTAGTTTTTAAGCAAAAGGGAAAGAGGTGGGGGCGAGGGGTTCTGTATCAGGCCAATCAACCATCCTACTATGTCAATAATCGGAAAATCGCTCGACCAAACAGAAACGCACAGTAAAATGGAGCATTTGGCTTGTGAAAACAGCCATACACCATTCGTGGGACAGTTGAAAAAAAAAATCTGTAGATAATGTGAATTCAATTACAACGGTCAAATTTCCTGTGGGAGCAAAACTATGTGTTTGACCGTACATGGAAAGAGCCTCATTTGACGTACGCTGCTCTAATTATCTTACTTATCTAGACATACTCCGTGGCCAGATTTAAAGCTTCATCTGGTCTCTCTTCTTTTTTTTCGAAAACTAGTAAAAGAGTATTCGTATGGACAAGAAAAAATGGGAAAAAAAACGTTTAACGTCCCTTAGATAACGTCGGCCTCCCACACGAGCGAGACCTCGAACTGGAGAAATACGTGGCATAAATTAATCGCGTGAAATGATGCAGTGATTAAAATATTGAATCGTTTTCGGAAGCAGTACAGTTAAATTCTTGCCCCATCATCTAGTTAAGAGGTTGTCTGTGGTTTCCCAAAATCACTAAATACGAATGCTGCTGTGGTTCCTTCGAAGTGGTGACGGTTGATTTCCTTCACCATCCCTGTCCCGAACGAACTCGTCGACAAGAAGTTAATTCCCAACCTTCCCTTATTCACCCATAGCATTAAGCGATTTGGGAAAACCACTGAAAATCTGCTTCAATCGCTGGAGGAGTATTTGACTCTTTCTGTTGTTTCGTCTGAGTCCTTTGGTAGTACATCTTCCTCGTCAGAAGTATGGCGTCCAGACACGTTACACGGTATCAGAAAAATAGTTTGTGATAGTGTGATTAACCTGTTTCGAAGACAAAGAAGTATTGCTGCTCGGTGTGCCTCATTCATTTGGTATTTGCTACTGGGTAGAAACAAAACCAAACATTCGTGATAGAGTGAGAACGACAAAACTCTGAAAGGAAATGACAGAACGGCGACAGTTTTCGATCTTTTCAATGAGTAAAGGTAATATTTTCATTTCCATTGTTGTGATCTTTTCTTTTACTATACGTGTCTGGACTGCTGCGAATTCAATTTCGAGTGCGCTCTGCCCACGTACTGCGAGAGTGGGCGGCAAACCGAGTGGCAGCAAGTGTCGGCGCTGCAGAAAGCAGCGGAAGGCCGATTGCACGAAGAGTCGGCCCTTTGTGCGGCTATCAGCGGACCGATAGCGGGCCGCCGGACCGCGACTCGCGACGCTCTAACGGCCGTGTCGCCCACCGAGATCTGGGGCTGCGGAACTGGTCCCCACCGCGTCATGGACCCGAGTAGATCTCGTCCGCCCTTCACAGGTTTTCATCTTTCCTCTCATTAGACAGTGCTGGACGTATTTGTTTACGTTCAACCGGTTTGTTGCTAACTGTACTAACCGTATTCTGTACAATCTGCACTTTGCCAGACCCGATCAGTAGCTCTTCACTACGTGTTTTATCTATCTGTTACCCACCACTATACTGCTGTAACTCTGCACTTGCATATAATCTGTCTCTCACACGTGCCATTGACGGATCTATCTTCCTTTTCTGTTGAGAAATCTCGACACCGGTAGACTTACGTTCGAGAAAGGTTATTTGCATGCTACAGTTAGCTATGTAGAGTCCCTTCTTCAGTTTTGTTGTTTTATTTCAGAATTCATTCTGTTCTCCTCGGTACCTTTCCTAATTGTCTGTTCAGCGTATTCTGCCTTTTACCCTGCGTTTCCTTCATACTTACGATGTCTTTTCTTATTGTCATCGAAAGTCTGAGAAAATTTATCACGACCATACATTTCCGGAGAGTAGTAAAGTTACCGAGCGAGATGCAGTGGTTTGCGACCGTGAATTCAAGTTCAAGCGGGTTTCAAAAAACAGCCGCCTAACGATCCAAATTTAGGTATTCGATTGTTTCATTTAATGTGAGTTCTGGGATGGTTTTCTTGACAACGGCACGGCCGATTTCCATCCTATTCCTTTTCTACGCTGATTTTGTGCTCCATCTCTAATGACCTCGACGACGGACAAGTAAACAATAATTATTGTTCCTCCTTTCACTAAAGAGACTCAGAAGTGGTACTTAGTTTGAAAGCTTTTACAGTTCGCAATTGCTTCAAGCGAGGTACACGGTACCCAGTATTTAGTAATACAGCTGCTGTTGAAAGAGACGCTACGTTGCTCGAATAATTCTGCATTACGGAAGCAAACACAGTGTTAGCTCCTGTCTCTGAAGAAATGGCTCGTTATATGGTGTTGTCAAAAGACTGAATCGCGCTAGGCTCACTCAGACATCAGAATTTCTGCAGGTCTTTTTATACGGCAGTCCAGGTGCCCGATCCATTTCTATGCACGAAGGAAGAAATAAAGGGGAAACTCTGCCTCTTCGTCCTCTCAAGGTCAGATGGATGAGAAAATGAGGCACCATAAAGTTAGCATTCAAAAGAGCAGACAGCAGCACGGTGCATACAACTTGAGCCGCAACGACGAGCAGGGTTCGAGACTATCAGTAACGTGTGAGCGTCTATGAGAAGGAGGGGGATGCTGCCACGTGCCGAATCGCTCCATCGTGAAGTCCAGACAGCGAGCGGCAACGTTCAGGCCGCTCGGGGCAAGTTGTGCTTCCAGTCAAGGACGAGTCCGCCGGCAGACGGAGGAAGAGACCCTCTTTATGGCCAGGAAATATTTTAAAATATCTCGACAATGGCTGCTCGTTCGAGGGGGCACTGCCTAGCGGATGGGAGGGGAAGCGGTCTGAGGAAGGGGCGCCGAGTCTTTATGTGCGGCAAGCCAGCGTGACGGAGAAGGAGCACAAAGGCGCCGCCTGCCGCCTGCCGCCTGCACCGGACTCGTACGAGTCCGGCCGCTCCCAGCCACGAGACAAACTGCACTTCGTCTCGCGACGTCCAATCGCAGAGTACAGCGCTACAAGTAGTTGCGTGTAATCAGAGATATCTACGAAGGGAACAATGAATTTTGCTAATTAAGTCTTCTATATCTATAAAACATAATGAAATACGAATGGCTATACTATCGTGGTCGCCCAGCTTGTAACCTCTGTCCCCTTTCTGAGTTTCATATGAAGCTGAGAGACACTTTCTTTAGCAGACCCAGCCGCTGATCTCGATAGTTGCACGGTCCATTCTTTAGTAACAAGGCTTGACTGCTCTGAGTCCATTTTTAAGGTCACGCAAGAAACCCATCCCAGGGAGTAAACAGAACGCTGAAGAAGTCAGCTGGCGAGATGGTGCCGGTTCAGTAAATAAAATGGAAAGTGTGGGCATCACTGTATGTTTCAGACTATTAGCCATGACACCATTTCAGCGGTTTGTGCAGCCCATTTCACTATCAGATCATCAGCCACTGCTCGTCATATGGATGAGTGGTTCCAGCTCTGCATTTTATCAAAAGGAAGGGAAGTAGTTTCACGTCCAGTCGACAACGCTATCTTTACAGGACACAAAAGCTCGGATTACGAAAGAATGCCCGAAGGACATTGCCCCTGCTCTTTTCAAAAGAACCATCATAGAATTTGGCTGGTGCGATTTAGAGAAAACTTGGAAAACCTCCATCTGGATTGCCGGACGGGTATTTAAACCGTCGTCCTCCCGAAAGCGAGTTCAGTGTGCCACCTTGTTCGGTCACATTTCATCATCCTACAGAAATATCATCTCTGGGGTTGGGTGCGGGGGGGGGGGGGGGGGGGGCAAAATTGGAATTTGGTACCTCTCTGGACAAGAATCCAACAACGCTCACATTTATTACCATTCGTCCGCAGAGGTGACCAGGCGGGTTATGTGTGTGCAAGAGGACAAGTAAAGAGGAGTAGGAGAGAGAGGAATTACGTTTCCTTATTCTACGACGTTCCACAGTCATGTCCAAAAGAGCTTAAGAAATTTCGTTTGTAGCGATTTTCTTAACGGACTACTACAGAACAGTGCTATGTTATGATACACTGTCATAACATAGCACTGTGGTAAATATTTTGTAAAACGTCAGAAAAATTATTGGAGGTAACTTTGGAAACTCTGTATTGCAGAATGTAGGATCTGATCCGAATTATGTAATATTTAAACTCTTCACTGAAACTTCAGTACAAATTTATCAACGTACACAGTCGATGGCAGATTAGGCTAACTGGGGAGGCAGAGGGTTGTGATGAGACCACGGAAAAATAATACAAATTTCGTCCATCAGTTTGGAAGATGGAAAACAAAACGCTAACTTAAAAATGGGACAGACGAGGAGGTGAGTAATAAGTTCATGCTCACGTTGAGGTTATTGCAGGTGAAGTGCTTGCCCCGGCGGAGAAAGACGGGGGTCTGTTCGATTCTACTGCTCGCATATTAAGTAGAATGATAGAAAGTGCGATCAGAATTTTGCCATTATGCAATCTCTCTCTTTTTCTCCAACCACAAAAGATTTTCCGTCCACAAAGGGTGGCAATATCGTTCAGCCAACGTAGTGTTTAGACGAATATGTCATTCCATTTCCCCATGTCAGAAAAAGTAAGAAGACGAAGATTAAGCAAATGTAGGAAAGCATGTGACAACAAGACCTCAAAAGCGAAAGAATGATACTGGTCGATATGCGAGGATGCTGAATCCCGACAGCCCTTGCTCCAGTTCCCAGGACACGTCACACGTGGTGGATGTCAGGCAGCTCAGCTGGGCGAGAGTCTTTTATAAAAATGCTCGGGGCGCAGGTACCTCGGTGGCACGAGCAGGTACGCGAGGTAGACGCTGGAGGCCGGAGAATTCCTTTTGGGCGGCTGAATGCGTGAGCTAACGTCGGAGCTTTGTGCCGCAACCTGGCCGGGCCGCCACGCGCGCCCCACAATGGCAGCGCGCCACCCTCCCAGCCTCACCTTCTCTGCACCCAAATCCCAGGACCAGTCGCCTGCAGTGCTCCCCCGAGCAACACAGCTGCAACACTCCAATGGTACTGGGCTCCGGACTGTCTCTGCCATTCAAGCTTCGCTGTTGTTCTTCGTTTTATTTGGGACTGATGACTTGGACATTGCGTTGTATCGAGTGCTCCCTTTGAATATATGCCCTTAAGCGTTAACAATTCACGATTTCGTTGCACAGGAAATACTCCCAGAGCTTCTAGCTTAGGCAACTACTTATGTTTCGATTCTTTCGCTAGACTGTTGCATGAACTGACAGCTGTGTGACAGATTTCGAGAAGCAGATACTATCAAATTCAAGGTATTATTTATAAAGTAGGTTTCTCTTACAACGAATGGAGTTACCATTTCCGCCTGCATAATATGTAGCTATTTAAGACTCATTTAATAGAACAGATGGGGTATGAAAACCCAAAATGCTCCGCTACACTTATTTGGTCTTATATTGCTACGACTCCAATTTAAATCTTTTTAAATGTCGAGTCCTACAGTGATGCAGCTCTCGGATTTGAGCACAGAAATAATCTCTGCTATTTTCTATATGTTCCAGTGTAACAAAATGCTCAAATGTGAGCTCATATCACGTCTGTACAGGTCAAAGAGTGTCACTCTTACAGAACTTAGCATAGCAGTTTCCTCGTCAAGTAACTGGAACAAGAAGTAGGTATTCTTCGGGCATGCATAGGAGACACGTAATGTGTATGGTTTTACAGTAAATGTCCATCAGAAAATGACGGTAGTTAATACAAATAGAGACTATGGTGGCGATAGGTGCTGAGGAAGCAGGTAACATGAGAGCAAAAGCTGTAAAATAATGTGTGAAATTGGACAAGTGATGTAATTGGTTGAAATAGTTCAAATGGCTCTGAGCACTATGGGACTTAACATCGGAGGTCATCAGTCCCCTAGATCTTAGAACTACTTAAACCTAACTAACCTAAGGACATCACACACATCAATGACCGAAGCAGGATTCGAACCTGCGACCGTAGCGGTCGTGCGGTTCCAGACTGAAGCGCCTAGAACCGCCCGGCCACACTGGCCGGCTAATTGGTTGAAAGGTAGAAACTAAAAGAAGGAGAGTGATAATGGCAGAAGAAAAGAGTAGAAATGAGAGGTAAGACCAGAAAGAGAAAGAAAAGGTGCTTAGACCACCCGTGGGGGATAGCTGAACCAAGATAGGAAAATGATCCTCCTCGAAAACGTTTAGGTACGTTCAAATGGCTCTGAGCACTATGGGACTTAACTTCTGAGGTCATCAGTCCCTAGAACTTAGAACTACTTAAACCTAACTAAACTAAGGACATCACACACATCCATTCCCGAGGCAGGATTCGAACCTGCGACCGTAGTGGTCGCGCGGTTCCAGACTGTAGCGCGGCCACCTCGGCCGGCTTTAGGTACGTCTCTGCCGTCTTGTGAAGTGCAGGATGCATAAAAACTGACGAAAGCCTTGTTTTCAAAAGCCTAGGCTCCTTCTTGAAGGAAAGATAACATGGAAAAGAGGGAGAGAAGAAGACTTGGATGGTGAATTACATTAAAAAAAGTGCGAAGTTAACAGTAGATTAAGGAAGAAGAAACAGCATAAAGGACAGTGGAGAGCGTTCGGTATATACCTGTCGTTAGACAGATATCCCAAAGAAGAAGACTCCATTCTTAAGACGGGAGGTTTGACTGAAGAAAGTTTAATGAAAGAAACTGAAAAGGGTAAGAAAAGTCTACTGGATCCACGGTGGGGTGGCGCAGAGACGGTACGCTGAGTGCGACATCAGTTTCACGCCAGTGAGCAAAGTGGCTCCACGATCGAAGAACTGGGCTGTTAATCGGGAGGTGCTTCGTTGGAACCCTCGTGATTCAGTCGGTTGTTGGGATGATTTAAACATTGTCTTGTCCAATTGAGGCAGTGCTGCCAATCTAAAGCGATCTACGACATAGATTTTAAACTTCCTACTGAGAACAGCAATGAGGACTGTAGATTCTCGTACAAACTTCGAGGTCTCCGAGTCCAGACCAAGGGGCGGTAGCTCCCAGGCGCCACCTGGGTGCCAGCGCAGCTTTTCGCACGTGTCCGCCGTCAATGGCGAGTGTCTGCGGCGAGTTTTTCGTGCTCCTGCGTCGCGCTGTCATACAAATGAGGTGGGCACGGGTCCTGGGCTCTTTGTGTCGTTCCGGCGACACGTCCCGTTTTTGTTCTTGCCGGCCGGGAAGAATGCTCGCTCGGTCCCCGGCATTCACGCGCGCTGCTCGGGCCAGGGAGCGCGTTTAAAGCGCACATCGGGGTATTGTGGTCCGCGCCGGGTAGTAACCTTGGTGAGCCGGAGCACTGACCTGTTTTTCTTTTCTTTCTTTATTCTGGACGGCTGCTTCGAGCCAGACAGAGTGGGCGCTTTTGTTTTGAGAGCACACTCCCGTACCTCCTGCACTCTACCCCGTTTTTGCTCGGAGATTTTCTCGGTCAGCGGTCTCCGTGCAAGCAGTATTCAGCCCTTTTAGGCAGTCCCAGTTGTGCTTCTCGTAATCCCAAATCCCAACGTCGTTGCCAGCAGAATGAACAGAAGGACGATGCTACTCTGTACGAAATGTCAAGCTGATGTGTGCAGACTTCTAATCTCCAGATTTAGATTTTTCATGGTTTTCCTAAATCCCTTCAGTTTGTCGTGGTATATATATGAGCCAAAGATGCTTTCTTTCGGTGCGGATGCACACCATGCCCCATCTGTTAAGGGAATCAGGAACTACGAATAAGGGGTTCAAGGGTTGATGTCGTTACGTCAGTAGTGAATATGAGACTGGGAATCTGGGTAGGAAGGGATGCGTGCTCGGATGGTCGAGACACTTGAGGCGACCGCTCACGTAAAGCGGAAATCGGGTTCCAGCACACATTTTGACCTGTTGCTACTGACATTTCACTGCCCCAATGCGGCTAATATCATTAAAATCTTTGAATTCTCATTTTCTCTGGGCTGTAGCTCCGTCTTATCTGTAGTATACGTTAACCATTTGCAGCTCGTTAGAGTGCAGTCAAGGAAGACTGTAATTTAGCATTACGTTGACAGCGGATATGAGACTTTCGGAAAACTGAGCAAGTATAAGAATCTCTCTAGGATTTCCTTCAAGTGATAAATCACGAATAACCTGTATCTGGAGACTGGAAGAGGGATTTCGATGTAATTAATCCCAAAAAAGTGCTCTGCTTTAGTCAATCCTCACATAGCTTGTTGGGTGTTTCAGAATTTTCACGGAAAGTAGGTGTCAAAGTTACGTCATAGTAAGTGTACAGCCTCTCACCATTGGCTGTCCTTGCATGGACTTCGATTGGTCTTATTACTTCGATCGGTCTTATCATTTAGCCCATCATGACCCAATCCTCTAATGCTGATGAAGGACTATGCAGTCCCAATAATACAAATTTCAATGTATTTCATGTGTGCCGTGATGTCTCTCTGGCTGTGGCATTGCACGTAAGTTTTGACCCGGCTGCAGTCACCTCCTCAACTGCGCATTACGTACAACTGTATCAGCGAATTTGTGTCAGCAACTGTATGTAAAAATTTATAGCAACGAAGATACTCGGCAGCCACTTACTAAAGCTTCTATTTATTGTTGGCGACGGGTTTCTGACCCTTCACTCCATCTTCGACCATTTAACTGTCAGAATAGCTCTCAAATACGTAACAAAAAGGTTTTTATGCCAGCGACGCTCCTGACGAATGAAGTCATGTTTTTTTGGCTCATTTTCATTCATCAGGAGCGTCGTTAGCATAAAAGTCTCTCTGTTACGTATCTGAGAGGTATTCTGACAAGTTAAATAGTCGAAGATGGAGCCAAGGTTCAGAAACCTGTCGTAAATAATAAATACAAGCATTAGTGACTGCCTACAAAGTATCTTGGTCGCTATAGCGGTTTTACATACAGTTCCTGACACAGGATACGCGTATACAGTTATATGTAATGTGGAATTGAGCAAGCAATTGCTACAAAGCGAGGAGCCGAGATAAAATATTTTTTTTAATGGCCGTAAGTAGACAATGTCGTAGGGTTTTTATCCCTGAACCTGCAGCTAGTAGCTACAACAAACCCCGAACAATTTCAAGTAGGCTGGCGCAAACTGGTCTACCGTCCGCGTCCTGTTTATGAACGTCGCACGTTATGTCGCGGGGACTAGTCCCGAGAATTTACTGGTACCTGTTCCCCTGCACTTCGGCGCCGCCTAGGACCAGTGGGTGAGTGGCGTTAATAGGTACGCGTTAACGGTCACACGGCCAACAGGTCGTACTGGTATGCCCGTTGCGAGGAGCGGGTCCGACTCGCTATCAGGTATCGAATGTAACAAAGACGCGAGCTATAGTGAAGACAAAAACAACATAAAAAAGGAGGGGAAGTGGAGGCGAAGAGGCGGAAGAGTAGCAACAGAAGCGCGGGCTAGCTCGGCGACGCCCGTTAGACGTCAGGCAGCGGCCGCAACAGCAGCACAGCGAGAGTGCGGTGGGCGGGGTTGGGGAGGGGAGAGGTAGGGGGGGGGGGGGGAGCGGCCTGGCCGGCTGTCCGTGTCAAGGTCAGTGCCGGCACTCTCGCTCTCCGGCGGCGAGGCGCTCAATGACGCAGCACGCGACACTCCGCGCGCCTTCCTGCCCGCCGTTCTTACGATTACGCAGGAGGGCAGCGCTAGGCCGGCTTCGAGATCGTGTGGCTGGCGTCTCTGGACACACATGCAGAGGTCCTCTGTTCGATTGCTGTTCTCCCTCTCACATTTTTCTCTGAAGCGAGACCGTCTGGATTACGGTCTTCTCAGGTTCGCGCTGTCCAGCTCGAAGGTGCATGACCCCATGAACAGAAAGATGTATGCGAAAGCAGCCTATGTGATGCAAGCGCCTAGCGTTTAAACCAGAGCGTAAAACTGCGAAAACGTCTGCTAAAAGGGCGTATAGATCTCGGCTTGCGAATAAATAAATACGAATGAAAAAGATAAATTGATAATAAATGATAATATTGATGAATCATCATATAAACTTTGTTGCTGCTTGAATTTTCACACTATCTTCTTAATCTTCGTTAACTTGACAACTGCGTTCCATTTCTGAAAGTAAATATTGTGCTCATCTAAACAAAGTTTCACAGATTACTAAAACTATGTTCCTTGACCCTATATGGGAAATATTACATCAGCACTTCTTTCGTTTCTTGGGTTCAGTATTTCGACTTTGTACCATGATTCATAAAATAGTGACACCATTACAACGTAACAGACAACAATTGCGGCGTCAACAGTATTGCAGGTTCTAACGAAAAAAACAGAGACCAAAGAAAAACGTATCGTAACACAAACTGTGTACTGCTGACAACAAAACAAACCTCGCCGCTATACTCGAAAATGTGCAGCAAGAATAAATTTTCCTGTAGTGTGAGACACATTTGGAATAGGGTGAAGCTAGCAAATTCCTTAACTCGTTAAATGCTGTACAAGTGCTTATTGAAATGAACCATTTATTACGGAAAAAATGCACAATAAATACGGCAAGGATTATTATAGCTACACAAATACTTAATTTGAGCTTTTGTATTCCGAATTTGTTAGGCAACATTCGGAATATAAAATGGCTGTGGTAAAAATCTTTAAAATAATATAGTAATTTAAAAACTGTATTGTATAAATCAGGGAGGATAAATATCTTAAAGAAGAAATACAACCGTACATCACTCAAGAAAATTAGGAATAAGAGAAGTCTTAAAGATTACTCAGTATGCTTAAAACTACAGTAGCTGTAAGCTTGGTTGACAAAACTAAAGAAAGGGATAACTGCAAACTAAATTTAGATGTAGAAGTATAGGTACATTTCAATACTCTTAACTGCCATCACTGTGCAGAAATATATATATACACACACACACATATATATATATATATATATATATATATATATATATATATATATATACATATATATATATACATATATATATAATGCAACACATTCACATTATGGAGAAATAACTTATGTATTTAAATTTTGACTATTCGAGAAGAAGTAGGATTTCTTGCTTCCTTATTTCAGACAGTGAATACTAATTTTCTCTTCACCAGACAACAAAATTAGATTATTGGTGTACGTGAACGATATTGAGACGAATGGCATAGTATTTGAAAGAACGAAGGTGTCAGAAGGATGTGTTGTACTCAAAATATATGACCGATCTACAAAATCAAGGACAAGTTGGACACATTTTCAGAATAATGGAGGAAAAAGAATTTCAGCATTGATCAGTCCAGTTTCATCACTTGTGATCGGAATAAGAATAGTTAGGTACTGTCTAACAACACTACTTTAATAGTGAGATTTAAATGGGAAACCCCTATTCAATTTATGTTTAGTGGACTTACGACGAAGGAAGAGTCTGTATTCTTCAGAGATAATCAGACTGATAGATGGTACACAAGTAATTAAAGGAAATGTATTACGATCTTATACGCCTCATAAGCATTTATTAACAGAAACGAAAAGAAAAGATCAGTATCCATTTACAAGTAAACCTTGACAAACGCCGTAACTAGCTGTAAAATGCAGTGCACGGCCAGTCTATAAGCAACATACTTTCGGAATATGCGTCTAATTCTGGCTTTGAATTCTGCAAGTGGGTAACATGATAATGGAACAGTCAATTAGCATATCATCAGATTTATGAGTCCTCACGAGTCAAATGATACTCTTGTAATTATAAAAGCGGTGAATCTGAGGGTCCTACGTAGGTGAAGGTGGTTGTTGTCAGAATATGTTATGAACGTCAAAACTTCCAGCATCAGAGAGTGTGAGCCAAACAGAATTACATTACAAGATTCAGCACAGTTTTAGTTACGGCATGAGGTGTCTGCACTGGCCGTGAAATGCATTTTAAAGAAGTCCGACCTCGAATAGAAGGCATAAACTAGTAGACACAGTGCGATACATATTAGAGCACAGTTGCGGAAGAGTGAAGGAAAGTGTTTATCGGGTGACGTACCTTTCCGCATCACTGGCTCTGCTGCCACCACGAGATGGCGTCCAGCAGCTCCTCGTCTTCGGGGCTCATCGGCTCGTAGCCGTCGTAGGCGTCTGCGGTGCCGTTGGCCGCGTACACCGTCGAGGACGCCGCGTACGACGACGAGCCCTCCGACGCGAAGGACGGCGTCGGCGACCCCGACGAGCTGGCCGCCTCGGAGCAAGGCGGCGACAGCGACGAGCCCAGCATCTGCGACGGCGTGAAGTGGCCGACTGCGGACGCGGCGTCGTCGGAGGCGTAGTAGGGACTCGCGGAGGCGGGCGTGTCGGGAGCCGCCACAGGGCCCCCGGTCTGCACTCCGTCGTGCTCCGCCAGCAGCTGCTGCAGGCTGCGGATGTACTCGACGGCCATCCGCAGGGTCTCCACCTTGCTCAGCTTCTTACTCGCCTGGCGTCCGCTGCCACCGCCGCCGCCGCCGCCACCGCCCGCGCCGGGAGAAGACAGCGCCGCCGCCACCGACGCCGGGATGTGCTGCCTCAGCGTCGCGAAGCCGTTGTTCACTTGCTTGACTCGGTTGCGCTCGCGGGCGTTCCTCCGCGCGACGGACGCCGGCTGGTGGTGGTGGTGGTGGTGGGCGTGGTATCCGCCGCCGGCGTGCGGCTGGGTACCGTTCCCGGAGGCGAAGTTGATGCGCCTCTTGCAGCGTAGCAAATCCGCCTGTTGTGCCGCCGCCGCCGCGGCTGCAGCCCTGACTTCGGAGGTGGCGGCCGCGATGGGCCTCTTCTGCTGGACGAGCAGCGCGTGCTTGGGCAGCAGCGGCGACAGCACCTGCGGCTGCTGCTGCTGCGCCACGCCGAGCGCCGCCGCGGCTGACGGAGACGTCGTCACGATGACGCAACTGGCGCCGGTGGCCGCCGCCGAGGCCGGCTGGACGAGGCTCGCCACGGCCTTCTGCTGCGGGCCCAGGGTCATCACGCTGATCGACGCTGTGGCCATAAATAGCTCACTCTTCTTTCGGTTGTGTCCCTTTGTGGAGTCTGTCAACACTGCACCGCCGTATCAGTCATTGAGCGGTGCCAGCTAAACACTTGCCTTCCTCCGTCACTCGCTACGGTACTGCGCCACCGATTCCTAAAAGCGAAATCGGGAACCTAGGAGAGTTGGCGTGGAGGTCGGAGACGCGGTCTTACTCTCTCGCGCGAACTCGAGCGGAGCTTGCTGACGCAGCCAGCTGCGATGCTGACGCTACGGAGGCCCGTGCCGAAATGCTGTGTAGCCCCGGTGCGCCAGTCCCTATGTACAACAGATACAACACTGCCCCTGCGGCCCTGCCTCCCCTCCCGTCCCCCTCGCCCCTCGACCCGGCCCCCCGCGTTCCCCTAGCTGCAGCCTGAACTGAGAGCCGAGCGGCAGCAGCCCAAAACCTTTTTTCCTCGGCACAGTAGGTGCTGTGCCTGTGTGCGTGCGTGCGTGTGTGTGAGAGAGAGGGGCGGAGAGGCGGAGGGAGGGGGAGGGAGAGGCGCGCGCGGCCCCCACCCCGCGTGCCGCCGGCCGGCCACAAAAAGCGCTCCTCTCGCCGTCTGCGTCGCGCGCGCGCCCCGCCGCTGCGCCCTCTCTCTCGGCGGTCGCGCGACAAGCGCGGCTGAACGCGTGCCTGCGACGTGCGGCGCATGCCGCCTCCCCTCCACCAGCGGCCCGCAGCCCGCCGCCTCTCCTCTCGCCACCGCCGCCGCCGCCGCCGCTGCCGCGCTCGTCTACCTTTTTCCCTTCCTGCTCTCTGGCTTCGCTGCTGCTACTCCTCGGTAGCCACGCGACCGCCCGACTCAGCTGCGCCTCACTACCGCCTGAGACTGAGCGTATGCGCACAAACTTGCGGCACGCGCTACTTGCAGCAAAATTGGCCTGGACTGCTCACATTGTCAACGGACTAAGGTATCGTTTCGGCGGTTATGCAAGGTGAACTTCATCGGAACTACGATCTTCGCTCTCACTTTGCCGACCCACCACAAAGAAAGGTCGAATGCTTACAGTGGTCGGAATGTTGACCACGGCATCTCGGAGGAACGTAGCAATGATAGACTTCAGTATGTCAAAAATTACGACATCCTCAGGTTACACTTTATTGGTCTTTATTATTCACACATCAAGCGACATACAACATCGATTTCAGTATATATGTCTGGGAACCTAATATCCACACAAATTATTAAAATGTGTGTATGTATGTTCCACATCTCCTAAACCACTGGAGCGATTTCAGCCAAACTTCATACACCCGCCACGTTGGAAAGAATCTCTGTGCGGATAAGGTCCATCCATGTATCAGAAGTGTTAGGATGGAAGTGATAAAGGAATATAGACCACGACGCTTGAATACCTATATTTTAGTCATCCAATACGTCAGAGTGAGAGCACTTAGAGACTTGCAAAAAATCTTACTTACAATTTCAAACCTCCACGAAACTTTTTTCGCTGACCACCCCCCACAAAAAGAGCAAAGGAAAAACGTTTATCGCTTCCTACATTTTCGCTATTCATGCAGTAAAACTGGTGCATGAAGCATGACCTTTTAATTTAATACTTCTTTACTATTAACTGCATTTGTGGCACATTTTCCAGACAAGAGAAACACGTGGCAGTTATACAATGAAGTGCCAAACAAACTGGTATAGTCATGCGTATTCAGATACAGAGATATGTAAAAAGGCAGAATACGGCGCTGCAGTCGGCAACGCCTATATATGACAACAAATGTGTGTTGCAGTTGTTGGATCGCTTACTGCTGATGCAACGGTAGGTTTTCAACATTTAAGTGAGTTTAAACGTGTTGTTACAGTCGGCGCACCAACGATGGGACACAGGATCTCCTAGGTAGCGATGAAGTGGGCATTTGCCTGTACGACCATCTCACGGGTGTACCGTTAATATCAGGAATCCGCTAAAAAGTCAGTCTCCGACATCACTGCGGCCGGAAAAAGATCCTGCAAGAACGGAACCAACGACGACTGAAGAGAATCGTTCAACGTCACACAAGTGCAACCCTTCCGCAAATTGTTACACATTTCAGTGCGGGGCCATCTACAACAGTCAGCGTGCGAACCATTCAACGAAACATCATCGATATGGGCGTTCGGAGCCAAAGTCCCACTTGTGTACCATTGATGGCGCCACGACACAAAGCTTTACGCCTCGCCTGGGCCCTTCAACACCGACATTGGACTGTTGATGATTGGAAACATGTTGCCTGGTCGGACGAGTCTCGTTTCAGATTTATCAAACGGATAGACTTGTACGGGTATGGAGACAACCTCATGAATCCATGGACCCTGCATGTCAGAAAGGGTTGTTCAAGCTGGTGGAAGTTATTTAATTTTGTGGAGCGTGTGCAGTTGGAGTGATATGGACCCCTGATACGACTGTGACATGTGACGCGTACGTAAGCATCCTGTCTTATGTCCATCCATTCACGTCCATTGTGCATTCTGATGGGCAATTCCAGCAGGACAATGCGACACCAAACACATCCAGAATTGCTCAGAGTGGCTCCAGGAACACTCTTCTGGGTTTAAACACTTCCGCTGGAGTTTGAACACTTCCGCTGGCCACCAAACTCCACAGACATGAACATTACTGACCATATCTGGGATGCCTCGGCAACGTGCTGATCAGAAGAGATCTCCACCCCCTCGTACTCTTACGGATTTATGGGCACCTCTACAGAACTCATGGTGTCAGTTCCCTCCAGCACTTCTTCAGACATAAGTTGAGTCCATGCCACGTCGTGTTGTGGCACTTCTGCTTGCTCGCGGGGGCCCCACATGATATTAGACTGGTGTACCAGTTTCTTTAGCTCTTCAGTGTAATTTAAACTTTCGCAATCTAAGAGGGCTCCCATGAAAAACGAGTGACAGTAGGACAACAAAACTTTGTGCAAACATTTGTAAGGACACACAGAAGAGAAATAACGAATAAATCATCGAAACAGACGCATTTTAAATTCCGCATTGGAGGGTAACATTTATTAATTGCTTACCACGTTTACCTTCTGCATCCATGACAGCCTGGAGCTGCACTAGAGGTTGCTCTACTGCTGCCAAAAACATTTCACGTTGGATGTTGGCTACCTCCCTCGCTAAGGTCGTTTTCAACCTCTGATGTGTGTTAGTTTACCGCTGATAAACCCTGTCCTTCAGGTAACCCCACGGTCAGAAACGATACGGGTTTAAATCTGGTGATCTTGGTGGACACGCTTTCTGGAACGATCGGCTCATGATTCGTTTATCTACAGCTGTGATACGAAATAACCGAATTACCTCACGAGGAATGCGTCAATGCTCGTGAACACAGCGGTACTATTGCTGTTGTTTTGATAAAACAGCTTTATGAATGACACCGTGCGGTTCTAGGCGCTTCAGTCTGGAACCGCGTGACCGCTACGATCGCAGGTTCGAATCCTGCCTCGGGCATGGACGTGTGTGATGTCGTTAGGTTAGATAGGTTTAAGTAGTTCTAAGTTCTAGGGGACTGATGACCATACATGTTAAGTCCCATGGTGCTCAGAGCCATTTGAACCATTCACCTTGTTCGAAACCCTGTTGACTGCCTGCAACTGTAATGCAGGCGGATGCTTGTGTTTCAGCCCTACGACGCCGTACCAGTTCCTGAGCCAAACAGCAAGTCATGACTCAAACAATACTAAGAACGCAAAATCGTGCAGCGCACACTCTGATCATAATTACTGTAAAGTTCGATACCCATCGGTAATCTGTTCTCTGTCTTCACTGGCTCAGTTAGCGAAAATTTAATTGTAAGCTCCGTAGATAAAATAAAACATGTCCATGCACCGATTACCGATAACCGTCGTCGTTTTGCCACCGGTATCCTGTCATTATATGTACCACAGTCATCTGAAGGCGAATATCAGTTTGGGTTTGATATGTATTTCAAGCTAAAAAATAAAACGTTTTCATGCAACGTAACGTAATTTTAGCACCGTGCTAAGTTGGTGTAGTAGGATGCAATTGCTTATTGACCACCCATGCATAGACGTATTTTATTGAATCGATATACACTGATAGGAAAAAAATTATGACCACTGTTCACCAGGTCGTTGGATGCCGCCTGGTGGCGTTGCGGGTTCGTGACGCGTTAACAAAAGTATGTCATTGGAGGAGACACGAGCGCGGGATCACCCTAGCGAAGACGTGGGCTGTAAGTGGAGAAATCCATTGAAATAAACGACTCGAAAACGGTGAAGTGGGCACGTGCTACTGTCGTGAGCATCTACAGAAAGAGGTAGAAGAACAGTGAAAATACCACCAAGCGCTAAATGCTTTGACGTCCACGACTCTTCATATAACGTGGGGTTCGGAGTCTTGTCTGCTATGTAAAGTTGGATAGATGGTGATTTGAGCATCTCTATCGAAGGACCACAGTGCTGGTGCACACACCGTTCATCTTGGATTGTTGAACATGGAACCACAGCAGATCATCCCTACGTGTTCACATATTGACCCAAAGACATCGTCAGTTACGATTGCAGTGGGCACAGGACCAACGGGATTCGACCGTCTATCAATGGAAACGAGTCGGTTCTTCGAGTGAATCACATTTTTGCTAGACTATGTCGATGGTCGTCTCCACAAACGCCGTCATCGAGGCGAACGGCGGTTCGAAACGTACAGCGCGCCGCGGACGCGGGCTAGAGGGAGCAGTGTTATGCTCCGGGAGGCATTCTTCTGTGCTTGCGTGGGACCTGTGCTAGTAATCACAGACAAGCTGACAGCTGCGAACCACCTGCGTCGCTTTATGCTTGATGTCTTCCCCAAAGGCAATATTATCTTTTAGCAGTATAATTGTCTGTGTCTCGGAGCCAGAACCGTGCTACAATGATTTGAGGAGCCTTATACTGAACTAACGTTGCTGTCTCTGCAACCAAATTCGTTTGAGTAAGTCCTATGAAACCCATCTGGGTCGCTGTCGAGCGCCATCACTGCATATGCAGTTACTTACGCGAATTATATGACCTGTGCGTAGACATCTAATGCCACATACCTCCACAAATCTACCAACAAACTGTCGGATCCCTAATACGCAGAATTAGAGATGTATCTCATTCCGTAGACAAACAAACAAGATATCAAGCAGCTGGTCATAACGTTTTGGCTCATCAGTGTAGATTTGACTGGATTCCCAGATACATCTAATGATAGAATGGTTAATCTGTAATGAATCGGAATGTGGAAGATTCGCCTCACTGTATCAGAGAACTGAGTGACACCTCCAGCTTCAAAAAGCATTTAATAGCACACCTACTTAAACAACAAATGTCCACCTTGGTCATGTATGCATCTCTTACGTCATTACAACTATGTACCCTTATTTACTATCAGATGTTCCTCGTTTCACAAATTCGCTAATCTCCTAGCTGGTGCAGTCTAACAAAATTTCCTTCATTCAGAACGCTCGGTCTCGTGTCCATATCGATAAATACGTGTTTTACCTGTTTTTTTTAAATTATTGTTATTATTATTGACAATACCACTAGTATTAACGCTGTTAGTTCTCAGTAAGTACTCTTATTCACATTATCATCATATACATTCAAATCGTCTTCACATAATTTTCAATTCCGTTACTACCAATTTAACAGTATTTGGTGACACTAAATATATTATTTTAAGTAGCAAAAACCACAACAGAATGTTGTAAAAAGTACTGTAGATGTAAAACTCTTGGCCTATTAAGAGAGATCTCAAGGTCTTAATCTCATCACGTTAAATAAGTAAATAAAAAATAAATACATCCTAGCGATGTTAATGATATGTTGTATTTCCTCTGTGTCTCCATCGTATACCATCAACCTCAGGTCAAGTTACTGAATAAAGATGATGTCCATGATATGGAAGTGGTCATAGATGTTTATATCACCTTCTGCCAACATCGTTGCACCTTTCATTATTTAAACTATTATTTCTTTTGTGGGTGAAAATATTCAGTGAGTTTTGTGAGCGTGCTGTTATTCTGTCCTGCTCTTACAAAACTACTCGAGCTTTAGTTTGTACGACTAGGAATACATAAATTCCAATAATAGATTTACAGAGAAGTTGACAATTAATATCTTAAGGTATTTTGGAGTTCTTATTTGCGGTACTGTTTACTTAACAGGAACACCGTATTTTCATCTTCTTCAGCATATGCTTGCATTAACGCAGTGCACATTGAATGTACAACAATATTATCAATTGTGTATTTCGTTGCTTCATGTGACGTCTTTTTTTCTTCTCAGAGTTGAGAACTGGCATTCCGATTTCTGCCTTGGTGGCACAGTCCGAACCTCGATTATTACTTGTTAGCAGCTAGGTGCAACTTCCATACGATATTGCTGATTTAATTTTGCTCCGTTTTCTCAATATCAGTTCTCGTGAATGCCGTGGAACGTCCTTCTGACATACTTCTCCAGCTCAGCCACTGCTACATCTCTAATAAACACGAATACATCATGAAACTACAACTTATGTCTCCCGAATGTGTTACAATCTATGTTCCTTTTCTGTGAACGCTAATAACAAATAATGGTAGGATAAAAATAAGATTTAACACAAACAAAGCTAATACATTAATATACTAAAGAAATAAAGTAGTTGCTGTGGCCGCAAGGGATAGGACTTCTCGCCAAGACGAATTGGATAATTCTGCATGTCACATGACTATAATTCCATTGAAATGGTATGATGAGCAATATATGCAATATACTTGGTGAATTGCCTGCCTGTCGACCACTCCTTAAAACTTATTACTTTCTGAAATACGCATTTTTTTCATTTTCTGGCTGAGTTTAACAAGGAAGGTTAACAAATAATGATGAACGATGACGTATGAAGTAAGGAAGTCTTATGATTGCTGGCGAAAGGAACTTTGTGGCAATTTCTTTTGAAAGTGGGAAATAACTTGGTGGGACTTATATATTCAGGCTAGTTACGCACCATGAAAAGCAGAGGAGTGGTAGATCTCAAAATCACGGAACGGAGTGTTGAGGGGAAGGGAGGGGGGGTGAAGGGAGGGGGAGGGAACAGAGGGGGTAGAATAAATCAAGTAAGTTATTGAGGATGTCAAGTATCAGAGACACACAAAAATGTACGGTAGAGAGTGATTATTGACTTGAACAATGAGGTGAAATAATACATCCACGACCTTGTTATCTGATCTGTGTACAACTTATGCTGGTACTACTAACCTGCATTTTAAGACATGTAAACAGAACGATGACTATTACCGAGCGAGTGTGTAACCCGAGACTGCAAGAGGATCCAATTAATTCTTCTTGCTGGCGGGAATGCCTCGTTTAATTACTGAGCCATTTAAACCCGTTTAACATGCAAGTCGTTATTCACTCCTCATGTGTAATGCATACACCGACTATTATGAGCGCCTCCTGCGTTTATAATAGTATACACGGCGCATTCAAGACGAAACCACACGAAAAAAGGTTCCCACGTAATACGTCCTTGGTTTAAAGTGGTGTAGATCTTCTACAGTGCCTGCCAACCACACTCTCTGCAGGCTGCCCAGACATTAGGCTACATGTTTAAGTCTAAATAGGATTCGTTTTTATTTCTTCAAATTTTATTACATTCACAAAAACTGACGAAAATATCTGAAATGAAACTAGCCTTCTCAGGTAGAAAAAATACTGTTTGATTTCTCTGAATAAGAGGTAGCCTTGAGTGTGGAAAAGCCTGGTAGTCTACTGTGCAAGAGAACATTGTTACCGGAATAATACTTCATAATTTACAGTTACTCATTTGGGGACTATATGCTTCTGTCATGGCTAGCGTTCCGTCTGAAAACTGGAAAGGAGGGCATCTAAGTCATCAAACATGGAGAAGAAAAAGTAAAGCAGATAAAATTATTACTGCATTTCTGTCACATTCTTTGGAAGCGTTCCTCTGTGTAAACAATAATGAGATCGTAGCAAGTTAAGGTTAATTCTATCACTTGATTGTTTATATGCTAGTCTTTATTAAGACACCATAGTGATAAAATGGATTAATGTTTGTGGTTCTTCGATTGCTGAGTCACCTGTTTCTCCAAAGAGGTGTGAAGGCAGTACTAACACGAATATAGGGTGTCCTGTACTCGTAAGTAGTGCTACGTTTATAGTGACTGGTTGCTCCTGTTCCTGTTGTTGTTGTTGTTGTTATGGCCAGCAGTCCCAAGATGGTATGATGCAGCTCTCCACGCTGGTGTGTCCTGTGCATGCCTCGTCATCTGCGAATAACTACTACAGTCTACGTCCATTTGAACCTGATTACTGTAACCATGCTTAAATCTCCCTCTGAAATTTCTACTCACCACACTTCTCTCCATTACTAAATTGACTAATCCTTTATACTATATAATGTGTCCAGTCAACCGATCCGTCCTTTTAGTCAAATTGAGCCATAGATTTCTTATCTCTCCAATTTGATTTTGTTCCTCCTCATTAGCTATTCATCTACTCATCTAATCTTCGGCATTCTTTAAAACTACAACCCAAAAGCTTCTGTTCTCTTCTGGACTGAACCGATTATCGTCCTCGTTTCATTTCCGTGCAAGACTACACTCCAGACATATCTTCATAAAAACTTCCTGACACTTCATTTTATATTACATGTTAACAAAGTCCTTTTTATCTTAAATGTTTTTGTTGCTATGGCCGGTCTGCATTTTATATTCTCTCTATTTTGGCCATCATTAATTATTTTCCTGCAGAACTAATAAAACTGATCACTAATTTTATGTATCGTTTTTTTACCTAATTGCGTCAGCATCGCCTGATTTAATTCGATTTCATTTCATTACCACTGTTCTACTTTTGTTGAAATTCATCATTAAATCTCTTTTGAAGTTACTATCGATTACGTTCAACTGTCCTTCCAAAGCCTTTGCCGTCTCTGACAAATTTACAATGCAATCTCAAAGTTTCTATTTCTGCCCTCTGAACTTTAATTTCTTTGCCGAATTTTTACTTGATTTTCTTCACTGCTTGCTCAATATACAGATTGAATAACACGGGGGATGCGCTTCATCGCTATCTCATTTTCTTCACAACCACTGCTTCACTTATACGTCCTCCTACTCTTGTAACTGCAGTCTGGTTTCTGTGCAAGTTGTAAACAATCTTTCGCTCCCTGTATTTTATTCCCGCTATCTTCAAAATTTCAAAGAATGTAGTCCAGTCAGTATTGTCTAAAGCTTTCTCTAAATCATCAAATGCAGCAAACGAGCCGGCCGCGGTGGTCTAGCGGTTCTAGGCGCGCAGTCCGGAAACGCGCGACTACTACGGTCGCAGGTTCGAATCCTGCCTCGGGCATGGATGTGTGTGATCTCCTTAGGTTAGTTAGGTTTAAGTAGTTCTAAGTTCTAGGGGACTGATGACCTCAGGTGTTAAGTCCCATAGTGCTCAGAGCCATTTTTGAGCAGCAAGCGAAGGTGTCTTCCGTGATAGAAGCCGCGCGGTTAGAGGCGCCATGTCACAAATTGCGCGGCCCCTCCCGCCGGAGGTTCGAGTCCTCCCTCGGGCATGGGTGTGTGTATTGTCCTTAGCGTAAGTTAAAGTAGTGTGTAAGTCTAGGGACCGATGATCTCAGCAGTTTCCTTAGGAATTCACACACATTTGAACATTTTTATGATAAAATGTAGGGTCAGTATTGCCTCACGTCTTTCTCCGGAATCCAAACTGGTCTTCCGTGAAGTCGCTTCTACCATTTTTTCAGCTCTTCTGTAAATAATTCGTGCTAATATTTTGCAGCGATGACTTATTAAATTGATGGTTCCGTTATATACTCACCTATCAGCACCCACATTCTTTGGAGATGGGATTATTACATTCTTTTTCACGTCTGAAGTTATTTTTCCTGTCTGACGTATTACACACGAATTTGGATAATACTGAGGGAATGTCGTCTACTACAGGTGCATTTTTTTCACTTACATGTCTGATAGGGTCGTTCTAACAGATGCAACTGACGCGCATATGGCCTTAAGAACTAGATTCTTATTTGTTTCTTTTCTAGATTTAACTGGATTAGTGATCTGTTGAGACGTTTCGCAACTATGCAGCTCTGTATACTTTCGTAATAAGTTATTTAATATTTATCTTAAGATATGGTTATCTAACTGAATTATTATTTCCACGTTATTTGCATAGATATCCTTGAAAAGCATATTTGATGTGCAGCTTCCGACGTAAATTTTTGCCTGCAAAAGACAATTAGTACTCATAGAGCTATTTAAGTAATGATAAAGCTAATTGGTAAATATTTTTCAACTCTTTACTGCCTATGCCTTGCTACTAAATTGCGCTATCTAAAATATGAATTACGATGCCGCTACTAAATTGCGCTATCTAAAATATGAATTACGATGCCAGGATTCAAACACTGACTTGGCATTAGACTGTCTGCCCTATAATTCAGTAACAAGTCCAGTTTTCAGCGATTCTGCAGGTTTGGGACACTGGAAGAAAAGATGATCTATGAAACGGCTGTGAACCTGCTGCCCAAAGGAGTGGGGTAGCGTGTGCGTTGCGCTGGGTGATGCACTGGCTACAGCTGCTACCATTAACACGGTTTTAATATGTCGAAAGTATGTTTCACTTCATAAAAATGACAACATTTTTGTAACGAGCGAGGACTTTATTCGCGACATAGTAACAATAGTCATGAAAATTTCGGATATGTTTGTATTGTAGTAACTATCGTAGTCCATTTCCATAGCTAAGCGGTTATCCAGGCTGATTGACCCACTGACAATCGCAAAGACACCCAACAATTTTTCTGTCTTCTGAAGAACGGGACGGATCCACACAGTTTAGTAAATTGTAAGAAATACAAGCAGGTACAACAATCCTGGACCTTAGTGCGGAAAAGGTTTAGTTAGTGAGCTACACCAAGCAAAGAGGAGGATAGGAAGAATGAAAGGTTTGGAGTTTAAAGTCTCTGCCATATTAGCGTCATTAGAGACGGAATATTAATTAGATTGACATGGATGAAGAAGGAAATATTGACTGACTTGTTCAATTAAACATTCCCGGCATTCGCTGTTCAGCGTAATATGGAAACATTGGAAAAACTAATTGGGTTGGCAGAACGACCACAATTGATGCTGAAACTTCCCGGCAGATTAAAACTGTGTGCCGGACCGAAACTCGATCTCGAGACCTTTGCCTTTCGCGGGCAAGTGCTCTACCAACTGAGCTACCCAAGCACGACTCACGCCCCGTCCTCACAGCTTTTACTTCTGCCAGGTAGGAGACGAGGTACTGGCAGAAGTAAAAGCTGTGAGGACGGGGCGTGAGTCGTGCTTCGGTAGCTCAGATGGTAGAGCACTTGCCCGCGAAAGGCAAAGGTCCCGAGTTCGAGTCTCGGTCCGGCACACAGTTTTTATCTGCCAGGAAGTTTCATACCAGCGCACACTCCACTGCAGAGTGAAAATCTCATTCTGGAAACAACTGAAGCTGTTCGCGTCGAAATCTCCATAAATGACCGGTTGCTCCTTTCAAGTGTAGCTTGATATGGGAAGGACACAAACTCAGCGGGGACACGATACTATGTTGCTGCTCTTGTTGGCAGTAGTCGTTCAGGGGGTTTGAAGATGGCTAGGTTCTCAATAAGCGTGTAATAGATGTGCGTGGAAGGAGGTAAGTGGATGCAACATGCGAGGTGGCTAGAACAATTTGTTGAGAGTGACAGTGTTCTGGAGAAGTAGAAATCCAAGTGGCAATGGCAGATGTAACGAACATGGGTTAGGTAACACTTTACAGGTTTTAATAATTGTGGAAGGGTGTAATCGCCATAGTCTGTCAGTACTTCTCTGTTGAAAGCATTTTGTAGGACAGTTAGTAAGTAGAGGTTTTATAAGTAAGTTTTTATATTAATTTGGGGCCGAAAATTAGTCCTAAATATTTCAATTAACTGGAGGAGGTGATATAGGATCGTAAATGGAAGTCAGGAAGGTTGAATCGTCCTATTGGTTCAAATGGCTCTGAGCACTAAGGGGCTTAACATCACAGGTCATCAGTCCTCTTGAACTTAGAACTGCTTAAACCTAACCAACCTAAGGACATCACACACATCCATGCCCGAGGCAGGATTCGAACCTGCTACCGTAGCGGTCGCGCGGCCTCAGACTCAAGCGCTTAGAACTGCTCGGCCACCACGGCCGGTAATCGTCCTACTGTTTTTACTTATGTTGCCGCCTGGCCGTCATTCAGCAGCTTAACATGTAAAGTATGGGAAAGAATATTAAGTTGCTTAAAAGGCGACGTTGGAAATAAATGTGTTCGGATCAGCGAAAGGTCGAGTCTGGAAGGTCCAGCCTCCGGTCTTCACTAATCTGCAAAAGGCTGTAGTAACGCCGCAGGCAGGTATAGGCAGCCCTGCACGCACTGCGAGGACGTCTGCGAAGCTCTGCCGGCGTCTGGCGGTGTGCAGTGCTGCCACACCGCGGTGGCGCTATAAACCACGTCCACTGGTCCTGCCTTCAGGGAGGATGCTGCCTACTGCTGCCGTGGCCGCCGCCACACGTCGGTACTGGCCCGAAAGCAGATTCGGAAGCCGGGAGCTGTGGCTGTTCCAAATATAGCTTTTATTACTACCTACGTGATGTATTACTGTTGGAGGAGACGTTGTTTCTAAATGTCTTAGTCGTTGGTTTTCGTCACGAAAACGAAGAAAAGTAAACGTGAAACACATTCTCTCTCGAAGTTCACCATGTATCAGCATTACCCTTAATTTATGAGAATGAGTGTATGTTACTGTGTACTGTTTGAATATATATCTATGCACCATGTGCGTCACGTAAATGAAACAGTTTTTAAGTTTCACCTGCCACTAGCTGTCCAAGACTGATTAATTTCTATGTCTACACAGTCCACCAAAATTACTGTTCAACCTATGCTATTGGAACTGTAAAATTCAGTTGTAGTAAAAAATATATATGTATCACACGTTACTTTTTAGGGCAGATTTAGAAAAATAAATTGGTAATATTCTCAGCCAATGCTACCGGAAAAAAATTGGGTTACTGTTATAGCATATAAGTTGAAAATATCTCTGCGTTGGAATGTCAGAGTCAGGCTGTACCTTAAGAACAGAGCAACACCTCAAGAACTGAACTGTACTCAGGAACTGAACAGTAACTTAAAAATCTAATTGTAGCTGTGTGAATTGAATAAATGAAAAAACTCGTTACCGTAAGTCTTTTTTCACAAATCGCTACCCTCACAAATGTATGTAAGGGTCCTGCATGACACAAACGACATTAGTTTTTCTGAAGATGAGTGCTATTAAGGAGAGAAGTTAAAGATGTAATTTAACAAAATATGCACAATGGTTTTATGAGATTACGCCTATAGTACAGCACAAATACTGACCTTACGATTTTTCTTAGAAGAAAGATTAAAGAAAGACAAACCTACGTTTATAGCATTTGTAGACTTCGAGAAAGCTTTTGTCAGTGTTGACTGGAATACTCTCTTTCAAATTCTAAAGGTGGCAGGCGTAAAATACAGGGAGCGAAAGGCTATTTACAATTTGTACAGAAACCAGTTGGTAGTTATAAGAGTCGGGGGGCATGAAAGAAAAGCAGTGGTTGGGAAGGGAGTGAAAGAGGGTTATAGCCTCTCCTCGATGTTGTTCAATCAGTATATTGAGCAAGCAGTAAAGGAAACAAAAGAAAAATTCGGAGTAGGCATTAAAATCCACGGAGAAGAAATAAAAACTTTGAGGTTCGCCGATGACATTGTAATTCTGTCAGAGACAGCAAAGGACTTGGATGAACAGTTGTACGGAATGGACTGTGTCTTGAAAGGAGGATATAAGATGAACATCAACAAAAGCAAAACGAGGATAATGGAATGTAGTCGAATTAAGTCGCGTGATTCTGAGGGATTACATTAGGAAATGAGACACTTAAAGTAGTAACGGAGTTTTGCTATTTGGGGAGCAAAATAACTGATGATGGTCGAAGTAGAGAGGATATAAAATGTAGACTGGCACTGGCAATGAAAGGGTTTCTGAAGAAGAGAAATTTCTTAACATCGAGTATAGATTTAAGAGTCAGGAAGTCGTTTCTGAAAGTATTTGTATGTAGTGTAACCATGTATGGAAGTGAAACATGGACGATAAATAGTTGGGACAAGAAGAGAATAGAAGCTTTCGAAATGTGATGCTACAGAAGAATGCTGAAGATTAGATGGGTAGATCACATAACTAATGATGAGGTATTGAATAGAATTGGGGAGAAGAGGAGTTTGTGGCACAACTTGACAAGAAGAAGGGACCAGTTGGTAGGACATGTTCTGAGCCATCAAGGGATCACAAATTTAGCATTGGAGGGCAGCGTGGAGGGTAAAAATTGTAGAGGGAGACCAAGAAATGAATACACTAAGCAGGTTCAGGAGGATGTAGGTTGCAGCAAGTACTGGAAGATGAAGAAGCTTGCACAGGATAGACTAGCATGGAGAGCTGCATCAAACCAGTCTCAGGACTGAAGACCACAACAACAATAACAACAATAACAACAACAGCACAAATTTGCTTATGGGAGCAGGAGGGACGTAACCTTGTCCACTTCCAATGTCCACACGTATAAAATTACTTCTCGTGATTGAACAAAACCACAGACATAGCACCTGGGTAAAACTATATACTATCTAGGTGGGAACAGATTGAAAACAGTAAAAATGGGTACACACATACTGTGAAGTAAACATTGATTTATCTCTCATGCAACTTAAAAGCAATTTTACATTTTCATATGCAGACACAGTAACTCTATTTTCAAACATCTACTTCTTGAGCCGATGGAGAGTAAGACACTCATAGAGTTCCAGGTCTTGAATAGCAGAATGTATGAAGATTCGACGCATCCATATGATCTTCTGCTTCCCCTTCGAGCAGATGACGGTATCCATGTGGCTGTATAATCGAAGCAACGTCACCATGTCTTTATAGGGTACGCCAGGATCATCCCAGTGAATTCCATGGTAGAAATGTATTAACCACTTAGCACTCATCCATGTTTTATCGCATTTCATGTCCTTGAAATACCTTGGTGATGTAGTGTTTGCTGAGAATGCCTCTATTATTCCGGAATCTTCAGCGTACACTACCAAGGCAACATTTTTAATTATGAGCTGTCTTTGCTCATCATCATTGAAACCCTGACCATCTGCAATGATCTTCACATGCTGAGATACCATTATGGAACGCTCTGGATATGGCGCAAGAACTGTTCATTTGCACATCTCGTTGCACATTACCTGTGAGCGACAGTAGTTAATCACATGGTCATGTAGAACTATAGCAAACACTGCAGTGTGCTCCAGGAAATTTGCCGAAGATTCAAATTCAGTTCATACATCTGTAGATCCAGATTTAATTATCTCATTCTATTTACAGCAGTCTGTTACGAATTCCATGGACTGAATAGACATCCTTCCTCCTCATAGTATGAAACATGGAACCTCGCATACAAGTCATACACTTGATTGTATACATTTACATCCCACTGCATACAGGTAGAACTGGGAGTTCAGGTAGACTCTGGCATTAGTTAACTTGCAATTATCAAATTTGGTTGAATCATTTGCTACATTCCCTCTTCTATTGGTCTGAAACCCAAGTATGGTAAACCTGGGCGTCTCCAGCAGAGCGGAGGTTTCAATAGACCACATTTGTCTGCTTGCAGTCGGTAGCACTGTGTACTCGAAAACCAACCATGAACGGAAATATAACGGTAGAAATACATCGGCATTGAGAACTTTTAAAAGCTTCAAACGCTGTTCATCCGATACTATGATCCGTGGCATTTTTCATATTATTTTACTGATGCGGTCTCGTTCTCCTCTTGAGCTCCTTGAATGCATGAATTGGTATCCGTTGCACTGTGTGCCAGAATAAGTTTCCGTTTAGCATTCAGAACAATTCGCTGCATGTCACCAAAATATCCCACAAGTAATTTTGAAGATGTACACACAGTAAATCTATTGTACTCTTCCATTGTTCTGTCCACTGGATCGTCAATGAACCATCCAGCATTTTCTAAATCGTTCAAATCCGAGGGAGAAGCGGAGACATACGTATTAAGATACTGCTTCAAAAGCCCGCTCTTTTGTCACAACCAGTAGCCGTCCAATTGATCCTTTCTGGTCGAAATCATTCGTTGCACTCGTTGTCTTTATTTCAAATTTTTAAGTGTTTTGATGTTTGCAAGTAGCGTAATCCGTTTTCCAGCCCGTTTTGAAACTTCGTCTGTATCGCCAATATCGTATGCTCCAGGTTCTATTTTCACCATTTATTTTCCATCTTTCATTTCCAGGTGAAGTTCGTTGTTAGCCTCTGTGATGTTGGGAAGTCTCCAGTCCAATATGTGCCTCACTCCCTGTTTCATAAATCAATCGGTGGGAAATACTGCAATCGTTCTTTTAAAGTCAGAGTATACGACATCGCAACTGAACGTCGTCTGACCGGGAGCCCTTAATGCACCTCGTTATATGTATGCTTCTTCGTAAACGTCAGGAGGAACATGATGCACAGATGCCCGCAGAGGTAGGAATTAAAGTCTTGGTAGCAACAAAACTTGTCGAAAACACGTCTTCTGTAGGCGAAGTATAATTGCAAATCTTCTGACGACTGCAAGCCGCACATGCCACCCAGTGGGTTCCTGGTCGTCCAGCAAAATCTAAATTCACATATCCACATTCTCCGGATTTCCACATAGCCTTCGATGGTGTATCTCGCAAAAAGACATCACGGAATCTACATATACATACCTACATCTATGTATATACTCCGCTAGCCACCAATCGGTGTGTGGCGGGGGGGGGGGGGGGGCAATATTCGCGCCAAAGTCATATTTCCACCCCTCTATTCCACTCGTGTATAGCGAGAGGGAAAAACGACTGTCTGAACGCCTCAGTACGAGCTCTCATTTCCCTTACCTTTGAATGGTGATCATTGCACGATTTGAAAGTTGGTGGTAATAATATATGCTCTACTTTCTCGGCAAAGATCGGATTTTGGAATTCAGTGAACAGCCCCTTCCGTTTAGCGCGTCGTCTACCTGCAAGTGTGTCCCACTTCAAACTTTCTATGAGATTTGTAACGCTCTCGTGATGGCTAAATGTACCAGTCACGAATCTTGCCTCTCTTCTTTGGACCTTCTCAATCTCTTGAATCAGACCCAACTGGTAAGGGTCCCATACAGACGAACAATAGTCTAAGACTCTACGAACTAACGTATTGTAAGCAATTTCCTTTTCTGAAGGGCTGCATCGCTTCAGGATTCTACCAATAAACTGCAATCTAGAGTTCACCTTACTAGTTACTTGTGTAAAGTGATCGTTCCATTTGAGAGCATTTCGAATAGTCACATCCAGATACATGACGCATGTTACCGCTTCCAAAGACTGGGCATTTATTTTGTACTCGTACATTAATGGGGATTTTGGCTTTGTTATACGCAGTAGGTTGCACTTACTAATATTGAGAGATAACTGCCAGTCATTAAACCACGCATTTATTTTCTGCAAATCCTCATTGATTTGTTAACAGCTTTCGTATGATACTACTTTCCTGTAGACTACAGGATCATCGGCAAACAGTCTAATGCCGCTGTGAACACCATAAACCAGATCGTTTATGTAAATCGTAAAAAGCAGCGGACCTATTACACTGCCCTGGGGCACACCTGATGTTACGCTTGTTTCTGTTGAAGTCTGCCCTTTCAGGACGACATACTGCTCTCCGTCTGTTAGAAATCTTTCTGTCGAACCGCATATGTCATCGGATAGACCGTAAACGCTCACTTTTTGGAGCAAACGACAGTGCGGAATTGAGTCGAACGCCTTTCGAAAGTCGACGAATAAGGTATCAACCTGGGAGTCGGAATCTAGAGCCTGTTGTATATCATGCACAAAGAGGGCCAGCTGTGTCTCTCATGACCTCTGTTTCCTAAAACCGTGCTGGTTTCTGTAGATGAGCCTCTCAGAGTCTAGAAAGGTCATTATGTCTGAACACAAAATATGGTCCATAATTCTACAAGAAATCGATGTCAGTGAAATTGGCCGGTAATTATGTGCATCCGATTTTCTACGCTTTTCGTAGATTCCTATGACCTGGACCTTCTTCCAGTCCAGAGGAACTTTACGCTGTTCCAATGATCTCTGACAGATGATGGATAAGAATGGTGCTATATTTGTAGCGCAGTCAACATAAAACCGTACGGGGATACCGTCTGGGCCGGATGCCTTCCTGACGTCTAAGGATCTCAACTGTTTTACAATCCCAGATACACTAAACACTATATCAGCTATCCTTGCGTTTGTTCGATAATTGAAAGGTGGAATGGTGCTGTAGTCCTCTACCGTCAACGAGTTTCTCAAAGCTAGGTTTAGAATTGCGGCCTTGTGTTTATCATCATCCGTTACATTACCCGTACTGTCAGCAAGAGCAGGTACTGAATTATTTGTAGCGTTCATAGATTTCACGTACGACCAAAACTTTTTGGGGTTATTTTTAGAATCTGTAGATAAAATATTGCTTTCAAATTCGTTAAAAGAATCCCTCACTGGCCTTCTGACAGCTGCATTCATTTCGCATAATTTCTGTTTGTCAGCGGGGCAGTGACTACGTTTAAAATGAATGCTCTCTCAGCAACTTCCTAATATGTTTCTTGAATCAAGGTCGATTGTTTCCGTTCCTTATATTTTTGCTAGACACGTATTTCTCTAGCACGTGGTGAGCAATACCTTTAAATTCCGACCAAAGATGCTCAATATCTTTGTGTCCCGCGGTGAATGCTTGAAGCTGACTATGAAGATATTTATTAATGACACTTTTATTTGCTTTCCCAAACAAGAAAACTCTACGCTGTTTCTTTGGTTTTTTTGAAACTTCCACTGACAGTAGCCACAACGACAATATGGTGGTTAATACTTCTAGATAAACTTCCTCAAATGGATCAGGTCTGTTTGTCGCCAAGATATCTGATATGATATGTTCACATCTCGAGTTGGTTTTCTAACCAATTGCTCAAGGTTGTATGTATAGAGTGTTACTAGAATAACTTCACACGAGTCTTTACTTCTGCCCCCAGTGATAAACGTGTAATTGAAACTTCCTGGCAGATTAAAACTGTGTGCCCGACCGAGACTCGAACTCGGGACCTTTGCCTTTCGCGGGCGTGTGCTCTACCATCTGAGCTACCGAAGCACGACTCACGCCCGTTACTCACAGCTTTACTTCTGCCAGTATCTCGTCTCCTACCTTCCAAACATCCCCCAGGCTGTGGCTAAGCCATGTCTCCGCTGTATCCTTTCCTTCAGGACGGCTAGTTCTGCAAGGTTCGCAGGAGAGCTTCTATAAAGTTTGGAAGCTAGGAGACGAGATACTGGCAGAAGTAAAGCTGTGAGTACCGGGCGTGAGTCGTGCTTCGGTAGCTCAGATGGTAGAACACTTGCCCGTGAAAGGCAAAGGGCCCGAGTTCGAGTCTCGGTCGGGCACACGGTTTTAATCTGCCAGGAAGTTTCATATCAGCGCGCACTCCGCTGCAGAGTGAAAATCTCATTCTGGAAACGTGTAATTGTCCCTGTGAATGGACGCCAGATTAAAATCTCCACCTATAACTAATGGATAATTTTTATAATTTGGATATTTATTTCCTATGTACTCAAGACTTTCCCCGAGACATTCTGCGACGTTTGTTGCGGACGCTTGTGGTCTATAAAAACATCCTAATACAATGGTAACTACTTGTCTGATTGAGATCTTTATCCAGACTATTTCACAGTCCGACCCAATATCGATCTCACCTACGTTTAAACAGCTCTTAACTACAATGAACACACCAGCTCCCGTAGCATCGGTCCTATCCTTCCTAAACATTGTACGAGTGCAAAATTTCACTGCTACTTGTCCGGTTTCAACCGTCTTCCGGTAGCTAATGCAATATTGGCATTACTACTGTTCATTTCGGAGAGTAACTCGGGTCTCCAGCTACAGACACTTCGACAATTTACTAACATGAGATTTAGCATATTTAAATCCTCTGTCATAAACTGGTAACTTTTTAGACGCAACAGTTTGTTTCCCGTGGGGAGGAACCGAATATAAAAGACCCCCATGTGCACGCTACAAGTACTGTGCTATCCATGTAGCTGCTTCCTGTGTGTAGTGCACCCCTGATCTATCGAAGGGCGTCCTACAGCCTTCCACCCCATAGCGTAGGTCGAGAACTCTACAACCATTTTCGTCACATAGTCGACGTAGCCTCTGGTTTAGATTCTCCACTTGACTCCAAACGAGGGACCCCAGTCCGCCCTGGGTACGATGCTGCAAATCATCAACTTGGCCTCCGCTCCTCGAGAGGTGGAGGCCGCCTTTGCCAATTTAGCCAGCCGTTGAAAGGACCCAAAGATTTCCTCGGAACGCCGACGACTGGCATCGTTGGTGCCAACATGTGCAACAGTCTGCAGCTGGCTGCACCCCGCACACTCGATAGCCGCAGGAAGAGCTTCTTCCACATCCTGGACAAGGCCCCCGGCAAGCACATCGCGTGCATGTTGAACTTCTTCCCCGCTCTAGCCGCTATATTCCTGAGGGTCTCCATGACCTTCCCAACGTTGGAGATCCCAATAACCAACAAACCTCTATCCCCACGTGCCTTTCCTGACCTTGCTGAAGGAGCGGCCACTATCCTGGCAGAAGGTTCATTCTGATCCGGCTCAGCCTCCCCTCCCCAGCATCAGATAGCACACTGAATCTATTGGCAAAGTGCATGGGATTTGGCAGGGGCCTGCATCCTCCATGCAGCCTTCGCCTTGAGGCTCGACTCCTCGACACAGTCCGCCAACCACACTGAGGTGAGAGTGTGTCGGCCGGCTCGGTCGCACCTGAGGTCGGCACAATGACAGAGAGCTGTGACACCCCTCCTGAACATCTAGTACGGCAGAGGTTGCCCTAGGCCACCATTCCCACCGCTCCTCTAAATGACACTGATATACGTAAATACTGAGTATTGTACACTGGCTTACTGTCGGCACAATGACAGAGAGCTGTGACACCCCTCCTGAACATCTAGTACGGCAGAGGTTGCCCTAGGCCACCATTCCCACCGCACCTCAAGGTGCCTCTGGAGCCTGTTGACTGTGGCCAACAAAGTTTCCAGCTGGGTTTGCACTGTGGCCAACTTCTCCTGCATTTGCACACAGCAGACACAGTCCCTATTCATCTAGCTAATAAGTGATTTACTGTAAGAAACTTAAGGAAACCTACTGCCACTCAAGGGTAACAGCTACACTCTAGTTGTCAGAAAGGACACTCAACAACGGAAAACAATAAAAATGTATGGCATAAGCTAGATCTGGTGCTTATTCTCCTGCTAGGGGCTATGCAGTGAATACTAAAGAAAAAAACAGTGACTTACAGTAAACTGCTAGGGGCTATCCAGTGAATATTATTAACGAATTAAACAGTAACCTACGGTAAGCTACACCTACTGATTATCCCTCGTATTTATAATGTATGCAAACGGTTACGTACACGCGAAAATGACCTAATAAAACAATACAAACTGCTACCTTCAATGTATCGAGTCTCAGTGACACTAATAAACGTAAATACTGAGTATTGTGCACTGCCAGATGCAGGTACAAAACAAAATATTTAGTAAACAATAAGAGATCAGAGTGTAAAGCACAAGGACGAACTCTACTTTACAGGAACCGATGCGCTTGCAGTACACGATCACTAAAGCCCACAACAAGCTAAGGAATATAAGCAGACGCCGAGGTGAGTTTTAGCTTTCTGCTAACTAAACCGTATGTAAGAAGGGCTCAGAGATTGAATAATAATTCTGATTTACTCAGATATTATAGTGTAACACTAATTTAGCATGTTTGCTTAACTGTTAACGCTCGCAGGTTGCGCTAGTCAAACGTATACAAGTGAGATTAGAATTCACTGTCAGTATCACTTATCCTAATAAAACGTATTAAAACTACTACCTTCAATGTATCGAGTCTAAATGACACTGATATACGTAAATACTGAGTATTGTACACTGGATTACTTGAAATTCGCGCGTATTTAATGTCAATTAAGAATGTAAACAAACTTTGCGTTCACGCGGAACTGTTCTAAACAGAAACTTCACTTTTCCAATCCAGTCGCAAATAAAAACTGAAACCTTCACTTTATCAAGTCTATCTGATGCTAATGTACGTAAATACTATAGAATATACAGCAAAAACAACTAATTACTAACTAAATTACTTATCTCGTAACACAAGAAGCGAAAAGCGCTCGTAGCCGGCGTCAGGGATGCCAACTCACTCCAACTTAGTGTCCCACATCCTGTTCAGCGCCAGAAGGTAACGTGCAATACGAAAAATAGTTATGAATAGTGTGACTTAGGCCTTATCACTGTAGAAAGTGACAAGTGTAGAATCTTGGTATACTGAACTTTTTCCGCACAAAATCAGCAGGTCTCTATTGGCAAGCAGTGTATCCAGTAGGATAGCTAACGGGCTTTATTTTTTTTCTTAAAAAGAAAAAGAGGCCTAATCTTTTATGGTTTCAGATATTGTCGCTTTTTCGATGGCTGCTGCTTCCATCGTGCTTTTATGTATTCTTGCTTCCTCTAGCTGCCCCTGGGAGTTCTGTGCGTCCTTGACTGATCTGGCAATAGCTGCAGCACCACCAGCGAGTGAACTCATCACTGAGAGATCTTCAAAGGCGGGAATGAGTAAGAGGATAATTCCACCTGATCCGGAACCTCGTGTGCTCTAACGGGTGCTTCGAGCTTGAGGGCGGCTTTAGCAGTATACATCGCGGTCAGGGTAGGGTTTTTTAAACACCCCTGCCGTGCCTTCTTTTTCTTCTTCTTCTTGATCGTTCGCTTCTTCTTCTTAAGCGCACAACGTGCAGCATTTATAACTTGCATAAAATTCATCACCTTAATTTTAGCATACATGGTTTTATCTATTACAAAGGTTGCAAACGCTGTCTTATACCAATAACCTTTCTCACATGTATTGCCTTGGGTTTATCAGCTAATATTCGATTTGCATCGCGACATCCTGGGAGATCTTTATGTTTTGAGTGTGCAATGTCGTTTTCCGAACACACTCATCAACCAGGTTAATCCCCTTATCATCACGAGCCAAAAGTTTTTGAAGCTTTATACCAGGTCCGCAGTAATTATATCCCGGAATGTGCAATTCGACGGGAAGTTTGTCTATAATGACACCGCCTCCTATGGGGTCTCCTACCATGCATGTTATGCTACTGTGCTGGTTGTGCTCTGTGCAACCCATCAACAGCAAATCCAGCTGTTTTGTTTTGCAGAAAAACCAGGCCATTTAACTAGTGCTCTTTTCGCTCGACGTCTTATGACGCGCTCCACGAGAAACACATGTGGTTCTGAGCTCTTCTACACTCCTGGAAATTGAAATAAGAACACCGTGAATTCATTGTCCCAGGAAGGGGAAACTTTATTGACACATTCCTGGGGTCAGATACATCACATGATCACACTGACAGAACCACAGGCACATAGACACAGGCAACAGAGCATGCACAATGTCGGCACTAGTACAGTGTATATCCACCTTTCGCAGCAATGCAGGCTGCTATTCTCCCATGGAGACGATCGTAGAGATGCTGGATGTAGTCCTGTGGAACGGCTTGCCATGCCATTTCCACCTGGCGCCTCAGTTGGACCAGCGTTCGTGCTGGACGTGCAGACCGCGTGAGACGACGCTTCATCCAGTCCCAAACATGCTCAATGGGGGACAGATCCGGAGATCTTGCTGGCCAGGGTAGTTGACTTACACCTTCTAGAGCACGTTGGGTGGCACGGGATACATGCGGACGTGCATTGTCCTGTTGGAACAGCAAGTTCCCTTGCCGGTCTAGGAATGGTAGAACGATGGGTTCGATGACGGTTTGGATGTACCGTGCACTATTCAGTGTCCCCTCGACGATCACCAGTGGTGTACGGCCAGTGTAGGAGATCGCTCCCCACACCACGATGCCGGGTGTTGGCCCTGTGTGCCTTGGTCGTATGCAGTCCTGATTGTGGTGCTCACCTGCACGGCGCCAAACACGCATACGACCATCATTGGCACCAAGGCAGAAGCGACTCTCATCGCTGAAGACGACACGTCTCCATTCGTCCCTCCATTCACGCCTATCGCGACACCACTGGAGGCGGGCTGCACGATGTTGGGGCGTGAGCGGAAGACGGCCTATCGGTGTGCGGGACCGTAGCCCAGCTTCATGGAGACGGTTGCGAATGGTCCTCGCCGATACCCCAGGAGCAACAGTGTCCCTAATTTGCTGGGAAGTGGCGGTGCGGTCCCCTACGGCACTGCGTAGGATCCTACGGTCTTGGCGTGCATCCGTGCGTCGCTGCGGTCCGGTCCCAGGTCGACGGGCACGTGCACCTTCCGCCGACCACTGGCGACAACATCGATGTACTGTGGAGACCTCACGCCCCACGTGTTGAGCAATTCGGCGGTACGTCCACCCGGCCTCCCGCATGCCCACTATACGCCCTCGCTCAAAGTCCGTCAACTGCACATACGGTTCACGTCCACGCTGTCGCGGCATGCTACCAGTGTTAAAGACTGCGATGGAGCTCCGTATGCCACGGCAAACTGGCTGACACTGACGGCGGCGGTGCACAAATGCTGCGCAGCTAGCGCCATTCGACGGCCAACACCGCGGTTCCTGGTGTGTCTGCTGTGCCGTGCGAGTGATCATTGCTTGTACAGCCCTCTCGCAGTGTCCGGAGCAAGTATGGTGGGTCTGACACACCGGTGTCGATGTGTTCTTTTTTCCATTTCCAGGAGTGTACATTTCCGCGGTGTAGAAACATCCTGAAATTTCAGTGCCTTTACTGTCCTTTAGGATGTAATTTCTGGGATTTGTTCTCTGCACTTTGGAAACTGTTTGAGCCGCGAAGATTAAAACGCACCCACATTTGACCTTTTATTGTTCTGTCCAGACATCCCACGATAACCATCTTCCGATGGGTGAATGTCAAGTACTGATTTATTCCATACCACCGCAACACGGTCTTGAAATACCCATTGTGAAACTCTCCACCGTGATCGGTTTGGAGGTTGCCATGAGCAGTCGTAGTTGTTCTATTAGCACATGGGGTTTTACCATAAATACTGAGGGGGCTGATTGCTGACTCTTTTGTGCTGAATGTCAATACCATCACCACTTCTCTAACGACCGTTTAATAGCAATGGTTCTATAACATCTCTGTATTTCTCACCACGTTGATTTCCTACATTTCTGTGCACACCGGTCAATGGTGTTATTTCATCATATATCTCCAGAACTTTTGGTGAAAATTTTACTGTTTTTGAGGGTTATAGGAAAATGAGGTTCAGTAGACCCGGTATTCTTTGAAATTCCCTGTCCCGTCCCTGTATTGGTTTTTCATTTAAATTTATGGTCTGAATTGCCATCATGTATAATTTATCACCACTGACACCGAAGTTTTGTCTATGCTACCGTCACTGAGATGGTTAATGAAACCGGCAATAGCATCATCGTCATCGTAGCGTAATTTCGCTGAGGGTTCATCGAGAGATTCAGTAACTGGCTTAACCGTTTTTTGCCGTGTCTGCTCTGGATCCAGATATCCTAACCTCAACGACTGTAGCTTCTCTCAAACAGCCTTCTGTGCAATGATGAACTTATGCTTAGTCGACATCTTGCTATATACTAAGAAGGCCGCTTCACAGGCTGCACCTTATATACATTTTACTCGACCTTTGCAATTAGGTCACATACGTCCTTTTCAGTTCCATCAACTTTTACAACTAAGTCATCTACTTTCTTTCTCAGCCTGATGTGGGTGTACTTCTGTAATTCCTTAACCATAGCATACTTCATCAGTCTAGGTAGTGTCTGGGCACAAATCTCACCTATGTACAGGTGCATTCTCTGTCTATGCACACCTATTCTCTCGGGCTGAGTACCTGGCATACGTGCGAACTCGTCCATGGTGTGATGTACACTGACATACTTATCACTTTTTCATTATTATAAGTATAGTAACTCCTGGGAATTCCGTCTATACCTAGCGTCATTCAGTTTTCTTGATTTATCAATAAAAAGAAACCTGTACTGTGTGTGATCCATCAGTCTCCATAGATATTGGCAGAATCATTGAACGACATGTCAGTTCCTACATGTGCCTGGTAAATGTGTTTTAGATTCAAATTGTTTTGTCTGAAAGCTAAAATGGGATTTGCATTATCCCTCACCAACTCAAATAAAATACGTCAATACCTCTATGACGACCAAACCAGAAATACTGTACAATTTTACCTTGGTTTCCCAAAGCAACATCGTCAAATACGAACACTGTGTTTGGCTTTACTTTTTCTGATGGGCAGATTTGACTGCTTTGACTGAATGTCGTGTATGCTCCTCCATCAAAGCCATGCAATACCTTCTGCAGTAGCTTGTACTTGGTTTGGAATAGCGTTTTCGAAAATACGCATACATGCTCAAAGCGGGCTCCATCTGGGTGTGTTAGTAGTGACATGAGAACATTTGTCTTGCCACAGGTGGATGAAACAACAATTATCGCTCTTATGTTATTAGGTAGGAGTACACCATTCTTGTTCTTCTTGTTCTTGTTCTTCTTCTTCTTCCAGTCTTTTTCTACACCATTACAGGACCAGTTACTTACAACAAAGTCCTGATGCTTCTCCCACCCGACCATGAAGCTGTTACGTCAGGTTTTGGTGAGTGATGGCCTTTTATAGAAAAATGAACGCTTGTAACAACAACGATAATAATGATAATAATAATAATAATAACAATATATTTAGCCTCTATAGTGCAATCATCTAAGAGACTGATAGACTGATCTACAATGGCTACACCTTATGTTATATTTTGGTGGGGCACTTAAATAAAGAAACAACAAAAATTTGCGATTTTACATATTTTATCTACGTTTCAGCAATAATTCACAGGCTGCATTACATCAGTAACAAAAATTTTCACAGTTTTTCCCGAATAACTGTTCTAGTATGCAGTAAATTCAGCATTTATTTCTCTCAAACTGATGAGTCTTCCTTCAGCTTCTTCTTCTTCTTCTGACATTGTATTGATGTACTGTTCTAAATCATCCACATGCACACTATACATACGGAGATAGTTCATGATGTCTTTACACACAGCCTTAACGTACGGTAGCCCATGGTCAGTCTTTCCAGCTCAAGGGACAGCACCATCCATAGGCAAAAAAAAGTTTGTAATGGTGGAGTGTTGCAGATAAATGGATCGACCTCCGTATCTTACCATCAATGTCATGCCGTCGTACAGTGATGTTACAGATAGCATCGGAGCAGCACAGTAAATGACCGATGATAGAGAATACTTGGAGGTCATCTGTTGGTTCATGTATTGTTCTACACTGTACAGTTCATCCCATTCCAACTCCATAAACTGTACTTTAACACTTCCAGATGTATTTTCAATCTCTGACCAAACACGCCAGTCACTATCCACTGATGCGTCTACACCAATATTTAAGCGCTCTGAACCATTAGCTGTTAAATTATATGCTGAAGCGAAAAGCTGTAGAGCTCTGGGAGGAATTGGCAGCTTCTCATCCACCACACCAACACCCTGCACCAACACCAGAATGCTCTGGGATGGTGCATATGTTGGAGACCAGTACTCACCTGCACCATGTAGTTATTTTGAGAGTTGGGAGTTGCTGTGTCTCTAAATCAATGAGTGGGATGGATAATAGCATCTTTTTGTCCTGCTCCAACATGCTGGTCAGCTGCACTACAGGAACCTGCGGTGTTGCTACTTTTCCTGAGAGACCAGAGCTTTCTGCAGGTCCCGACGAGCTGATGGTAGCTGCTGCTGGTCCAGACACGTTGGATGTTGCTTCCAGCCTGGGTTGATTTGGGGGGAGAGAACAAACAGCGAGGTCATCAGTCTCATCGGATTAGCCAAGGATGGGGAAGGAAGTCGGCCGTGTGCTATCAAAGGAACCACCCCAGCAGTGACCTGAAGCGATTTAGGGAAATCACAGAAAGCCTAAATCAGGATGGCTGGACGCGGAATTGAACCGTCATCCTCCCGAGTGCGAGTCCAGTGTACGAACCACTGCGCCATCTCGCTTGGTGCTTCAAGCATGGACACACAAGAGGCCGCTGAACAAAGAAAAGGAGAAACAATAAGTTTCTATAGACAATGACATGGAGTTGGACAAGGAGAGGGAATTTTACACAGAAGAGGAGGAGGAACAACTACGCGTGGTAATAGTAGCAACTACATTTAATGAGTACTTACTTTAATGCTTCTTCTGCAGTGGAGATACAGATGAGGATCTTGACTGCTGCTGGTAATGATTATCTCCTTCCAGAGACTGACTGCACCAGAAATTAATTAGTCAATTAGTTTATTAACTTCAGCAGTATTTCTGGATCACTTCCTGGTCGGGAATTTGCCTTGGAAGGAGTACGTGTGTGCTCAGGTATCCCAAATGGGAAGGCTTCGTTTTCAGTTCAGCGCGACTTCAACTGATAGTGCATCCAGGCACAAAAGTGGCACTTGACGGGATGTGGCCACTTGAGAGATGAAGAGCATGTGTTTTTACAGGGATCTTTGGGTATCATAAAAAAAATGGCTCTGAGCACTACGGGACTTAACATCTATGGTCATCAGTCCCCTAGAACTTAGAACTACTTAAACCTAACTAACCTAAGGACATCACACAACACCCAGTCATCACGAGGTAGAGAAAATCCCTGACCCCGCCGGGAATTTTTGGGTACCATATATCAAAGGTATGACTGACCCGTGGCCTAGGTGCACAGTCGGCTCTCAGCCGTGGCAGCGTGCGGACGGCCCCGCGCGCCGGCCAGTGCTCCGCTGCAGGCGTTGTTTACTTTCGCGTCGTAGCTTTCAGGCTTGCGTCCGTCCACCGTGAACAACATGTCGAGCGCTTACCGCCGTGCTACCCTTAAAGTTTCCTTCCCAGCTGAACATGCGCGACCTCGTGCACATGAAGTTGAAACGTTCATACGTGAAGAAGTTCGTTTAGATCCTAACCACGTTATCGGAATCCATTTTTCGATCACGAGTAGTGTCGTTCATATTAAAATGACAAACACCGAGGTGTGTGAAGATGTTATTCGCCGCCATGCCAATGGACTTAAGTTCAAATACTCTGATGGTCACGTCGGAGCTGTAACACTTGAACTCGCAGAGTACGGTCAACGCACGATTAGGGTGTTTGAACTACCTTTTGAAGTGCCGAAGGACGAAGTTGTCTCTGCGTTACAACCATACGGTAACGTCATCGGTTACGTAGAGGAAAAATGGCAAACCTTCACGACCTACCATGTCCTTAATGGTGTGCGTCAGGTCAAAATTGAACTGAAAAAACATATTCCATCATACCTGACCATTGGCGGGGTGCGAGCCATTGTCATGTACGACGGCCAACCCCGAACATGTGCGGGTTGTGGACAAGAAGGCCACGTCAGATCCGCCTGCATGCGACGCCGCCTGATCCAGACGCCGGTCGGCGAGGAAGCGTCCCCAGCGGTGATGACTCAGATCCCTGTCACATACGCCAAGGTTGCCCAGGAAGGTAGCACGTCTACACAGAGTCTTCCTGCTCCGTTGACGTCGTCTGATCAGGTAGATGCAACCGCTCCTGAGATTCCTTCTGAGGTGCCCCAGACGCCAGATCCTAATCAGCCGAATCATCGCAGCACTGTGACTGAAAATGCTACTGAGATGGACGTTGATCCGGGAGTGGTACCTACTTCTGCTTTCCTTCAGACTGGTCCGGAGTCAGACGAAAGCCACCCGCAATCGGACTCTGAACGACTTGTTCGAAAACAAGGGTCGACACGAAAGAGAAAGAAACGTAGCCGTACACCCCCTGATGAATCCATTCTACGGATGGATACCGGGGATGCAGACCCGAAGATGGACGACAAACCGATCTTTGATGACCGAAAGGCTGATGCGAAAGACCCGCCACAGGCGACCACTGGCAACGAACACCCCTCCTTACTGACGCCGTCGCCCCCACAGGTCGACGTTGAAGAGAGCCTATCCGATGAGACGAAAACTACGTCTCCTCTCCACGTGGATGATGTGCACAGCCGATGCCCTACATCAGTATCAGTCTCCTGGGCAGACGACGTGGAGATCGAAGGGACTGGGGTGGACGCTGCTGATGATGGGGCACCCCCATCGGTTGCGCCCGCGCCCGCAAACTCTCCACAATAGCAGCCTCTTCAGCGGACCGGCAAGATCGGCGACCTCTCGCCCCTGAAGAAGAAGCCCCGCCTGTGCCTGTGGGACTCCAACACCAGCATTATCGTGTCGCAACGATTAACCTCGCGACCATTCGTGCGCCCCACAAACTAGCGCTGCTCCGCGATATGATTTATGATGCGGACATAGATATTGCGCTTTTTCAGGAAGTGCATGTCGCCGATTTTTCACCACCACATGGCTTCACGGTGCATCTTTCTCCCGCTTCGGACACCGGTAGTGGTGTTGCCATCATCTTACGCGAAGGTCTTCCTGCCGAAGATGTCCTATACCTCCCCAGCGACAGAGGTATGGCCCTTACTCTCTTTGGTGTACGCATCATCAATATTTATGCGCCGTCGGGCTCCAGCTACCGTCGTGAACGCAATGCCTTCTTCGCGAATGAAGTCACACCCCTTTTTATGGGACTACACGATGACTGGATCATGGGTGGAGACTTCAACTGCACCCAGCGACCTCAGGATCAATTGCCGCGTCACTCACCATGCGCAGCTCTGGAAACAGTCGTCACGCGGCTACAATTTGTCGACACGTGGAGACATGTTCACGGTGATCTTTTGGGCTTTACATACCACACTGCGCACTCCTCTAGCCGACTGGATCGCATCTACATCTCGCGATCCCTAATTCAACACACTCGACAGGCTGAAATCTGGCCTGTTGCTTTCTCAGACCATGAGGCTTACTTCTGTGATGTTGTTCTCACAAGGCAGGCAGTATGGCACGGACGTGGTTTATGGAAACTGAACACGGCACTTCTTAATTCACCTGACTGTCGACTTCTAATAGAAGACACTTGGATCACATGTAATAGACGCCGACCCACGTATCCGTCCACCATATCCTGGTGGATCCAGTGTGCAAAACCTGCTCTTCGAAAAACTTTAATCCGGTATGGCAAAGATGTTGTCGCCTGGAGGAAGAGCACTATGGACTTTTACTACAGGATCCTACGAGAATGCTCCACGATGCCAGCCTCCCCTGAGCGACATACAAGGATGAACCAAGCTAAGGCCCAAATCTCCAATCTCATGCGACGGCATTTGGAAGGGGCGATAGTACGATCTCGTACTGCTGATCGCATGCCTCATGAACATCCGTCGATGTACCATATCATCCAAGAACGACAAAATCGACGCCGAAAATTGATTCATCTCCTAACGGATCAAGAAGGGCGTCGCTACGTAACCCAATCTGCCATAGGGAATGTGCTTCACGCCCACTACCGGCAGCTCTACGCCGCAGTTCCACATTCCCCAGAGTTGATCGAGGAAGTCTTACAGCTCAACTTCGGTGGTATCCCAGGAGATGCGGCGATTGACTTGATGTCGGAGGTGACTGATGAGGAAGTCCGCGATGCGATCCGGGCAGGAACCATCAATCGCTCCCCGGGCCCCGACGGTCTTCCCCTCGAATTTTATCGCACCTTCCGTGATTTGTTAGAGTCCACCTTCACCTCCATCTGTCGAGAACTGATGTCTCCGGAAGTACCTGTGCCGGACGCTTTCATGGAAGGAATTATTATTCCTGTACATAAACCGCACGGTGGCAACAATATCAGTGATTACCGGCACCTCACCCTCCTTAACAGTGATATGAAAATCTTCACTCGCCTTTTGGCAGCACGACTTAAAAACGTTGCCCGCTATGTTGTGTCGTGTGTCGCCAGACCAAGCATCTTTGGGAGGCGACAACAATATTCGCACGGCTTTATGCCGCTACAGGGATATGATCGCCGTTACCCAGGCACAACGCCTCTCTGGGGCACTTGCGTCTTTGGACTTTAGTCAAGCTTTTGATAGGGTTGACCATTCGTTCCTTACGGCCGTTCTCCACCATATGGGTTTCCCGGTCGCCGTTATCACGGTAGTGATGCGCCTTCTGCGGGGTGCCTCATCCAGGATTATGTACAATGGCAGACTCACTCCACCGATAATAATAGGTCGATCCGTACGTCAAGGTTGCCCTCTATCAGCAATTTTGTACGCCTTTTCCTTGGAATCCTTGCTATGTGGACTAAGACAACGTTTGGTAGGGTTGTCCATAGATCGCTACCGATTCTGTTGCACGGCCTATGCTGACGATGTCGTCATCTGTTTACGTAATGCCGACGAAGTTCGAGCTGTTTTGACGTGGGTAGCGACTTATGGTGAGGCGTCGGGTAGCTCTTTAAACGTACGTAAGTCACAAGTTATGTTCATTGGCACGGGACTTCCCGTGGAGTGCGTTACACCTCTCACCACCGTTGATACCATTCGTTGTTTGGGAATAGATTTTTCATCTGATCTCCGGCGTTCAGCCACCATCAACTGCCGACGCCTCCTTTTAATGATCAGAGCAGGTCTTATGGACCATCGCCTTCGATCCCTAGATATTCTCCAACGAGCTCGATATGTCAATACATATATCGCATCCCGAGTTCCCCATGTAGCGCAAGTTCTACCTTTGCCGCTTACTGTGGCACGTCGCATCTTGGCAGCGATGGCATCTTTCGTCAGCTCTGGGATGTTGTTCAAAGTTAACTATGCGACCCTTACTCTTCCCCGTGAACGAGGTGGGATAGGTCTGTTTCACGTGCCGGATAGAGCTCGCGCCCTATTTGTCAGCTCCCAGATGACGGTATGGACCCGTTGCCCAACGAGCCTCACTGGTCTCCTCCTGTCGGCATACTCGCCTGTCTCACTGTCAGCCCCAGTGATGATCTCGGATGTTCCGGCCCAGTTCCGTTATATACGGTACTTCTTTCTGGAACTCAGTTATCTACGCCTCACCTTACCAAGACAGCCTTTACTCAAGACAAAGGCAGTATACAATGTCCTCCAATTAGGTCGTCCACCTAACCCGATTGAACTAAAGTTCCCCCAGGTTGACTGGCGTCATGTATGGCGCGCGGTGTTCGCCTGTTACCTTGACACGAATGTTCAATCTGTCTGGTACATAACTGTCAATGGTAAGCAAATCAACCAATTTCGCCTTCATCGTATCCACCTCGCCCAATCACCTCTATGCTCCACGTGTGGAGTGCCAGACAATGATGAACATCGGTTTGTTTGCGGACCGGCAGCGGAGGTTTGGCACTTGGTTCGACGTATTGTGGCTTTTCTAACGCGGGACATTCCGGATCCGATTACTCCCCTTTCATTATTATTTCCGGAACGTGACTATTTTCCTCGGACAAATACCAATGCTGTGAATTGGATTCGCGGACATGCCATTCACTACTTATTTGGACAAACTGTAGACTCTGTACTCGATTTTTGGACATACCTCACGACCGTCATTATATCGTTGTCCGTCACCCAAAATACAGACAATTTTTCTCGAACTTCCTTGGGAGTGCTTTCCACGAGCCGCCTCGCAGCTGGAATGTGTTAAGCCAAGAGAGAAGAAGGTTTCCTGTTTGAACCAATGAACATTTCTGAACAATTGAACACATCAATTTCGAGAAGACGTGACTCAACATATTACCACCGGGGCGCAGAAGGCCTCTGATCAATTACACAAAAAAAAAAAAAAAATAAAAAAAAATAAAAATAAAATAAATAAATAAATATAAAACAAAAAACAAATTAAAATAAAATTAAAAAAAAAAAAAAAAGGTGCAGCGTCTTTGATTCATAATCAAAGTGTCTTCGGTCCCAGGTTCGATCCCCGCGACTGCCTAAATTTTGATAAATAATCAACATTGGCGGCCGAGGTCTTCCGGCATAAGAAGACAGCCTCATTCTACCAACGGCCTTGTCAAAGAGGGCGGAGGAGCGGATAGAGGTTCAGGGCACTCTCTTGTCCTATGGGTGGGAAATTGCCCCTAAAGGTGGAAGAATCAGCAATGATCAACGACATGAGGATACAGAAGGCAATGGAAACCACTGCGTTAAAGACACGTAACGTGTATCCACAGGACATGTGGCCTGTAATTGAAGAAGTGTCATGATGATCTCTCCATTGGCAAAAGATCCCGGAATAGTCCCCCATCCGGATCTCCGGGAGGGGACTGCCAAGGGGGAGGTTACCGTGAGAAAAAGATTGAATAATCAACGAATGGATAACGTTCTACGAGTCGGGGCGTGGAATGTCACAAGCTTGAACGTGGTAGGGAAACTAGAAAATCTGAAAAGGGAAATGCAAAGGCCCAATCTAGATATAGTAGGGGTCAGTGAAGTGAAGTGGAAGGAAGACAAGGATTTGTGGTCGGATGAGTATCGAGTAATATCAACAGCAGCAGAAAATGGTATAACAGGTGTAGGATTCGTTATGAATAGGAAGGTAGGGCAGAGGGTGTGTTAGTGTGAACAGTTCAGTGACCGGGTTGTTCTAATCAGAATCGACAGCAGACCAACACCGACAACGATAGTTCAGGTATAGATGCCGACGTCGCAAGCTGAAGATGAACAGATTGAGAAAGCGTATGAGGATATTGAAAGGGTAATGCAGTATGTAAAGGGGGACGAAAACCTAATAGTCATGGGCGACTGGAATGCAGTTGTAGGGGAAGGAGAAGAAGAAAAAGTTACAGGAGAATATGGGCTTGGGACAAGGAATGAAAGAGGAGAAAGACTAATTGAGTTCTGTAACAAGTTTCGGCTAGTAATAGCGAATACCCTGTTCAAGAATCACAAGAGGAGGAGGTATACTTGGAAAAGGTCGGGAGATACGGGAAGATTTCAATTAGATTACATCATGGTCAGACAGAAATTCCGAAATCAGATACTGGATTGTAAGGCGTACCCAGGAGCAGATATAGACTCAGATCACAATATAGTAGTGATGAAAAGTAGGCTGAAGTTCAAGACATTAGTCACGAAGAATCAATACGCAAAGAAGTGGGATACGGAAGTACTAAGCAATGACGACATACGTTTGAAGTCCTCTAACGCTATAGATACAGCAATAAGGAATAGCGCAGTAGGCAGTACAGTTGAAGAAGAATGGACATCTCTAAAAAGGGCCATTACAGAAGTTGGGAAGGAAAACATAGGTACAAAGAAGGTAGCTGCGAAGAAACCATGGGTAACAGAAGAAATACTTCAGTTGATTGATGAACGGAGGAAGTACAAACATGTTCCGGGAAAATCAGGAATACAGAAATACAAGTCGCTGAGGAATGAAATAAATAGGAAGTGCAGGGAAGCTAAGACGAAATGGCTGCAGGAAAAATGTGAAGACATCGAAAAAGATATGATTGTCGGAAGGACAGACTCAGCATACTGGAAAGTCAAAACAACCTTTGGTGACATTAAAAGCAACGGTGGTAACATTAAGAGTGCAACGGGAATTCCACTGTTAAATGCAGAGGAGAGAGCAGATAGGTGGAAAGAATACATTGAAAGCCTCTATGAGGGTGAAGATTTGTCTGATGTGATAGAAGAAGAAACAGATGCCTGCTCGACAATCACCCTGCAACCCAGGTAGTAGAAGCCAATACATGTTACCACAACTGTTGGAAAATGCTTCCTTTCTCATTACACATCGAAATTGTCACGAAAAGAAACCAGCAGTTATAATTAACAGGTCATAATACATGTACTGGGGAAAATCATTGCCCCAAAAGATTTCAGAGGAGGTGGCAGTTGAACATGTGTTCTCCTCGATGTACAGCCAGGAACTAGCCAAGTTATAGGCCCTTCTACTCTCCCCCCTCCCTCATCCCTCCCCATCCCCCTCTCCCTTTCTCACCATATGGTGGGGACGTAGGCCTTTTCAAACGGTCAGCTACAACTGCTTGGCATGCTGTTCCCTGCTTTGCGGCCTACCACACTCCCTTCAGCAGACCAGCTCGCTGTCGTTGGCTGCCTTGAGGTTATCGTCCAAGCATTAGGCCTTCACCAGCACAAAGGGATTTAAAAGCAGCTAACCAATATGAGATAAATGAGGGCCACCCCAAGAGCACCTTTTCTGTTTGTCTAAAATGTAGTGTTACTGCCCCGCTCCACACACTGCCCCCAACGCGGGGCCCAGCTGCGTCGGTAATCTCACAGACACTGTCCACGCAAGTGCCCTGCCGTTCTGTGATGGAGAGCACTTGTCAATGCATCTCTTATAATCAACCATCCATTAAAAAGGAAAACACAATCACAGTGTTACTAAATGTCCTCTTTCCACGAAAATAGGTACAGTCTGATTTCTTTAAGTTTTATGAACAAAATCGATATAATACTACTTGGCAGATTAAAACTGTATGCCGGACCGAGACGCGAACTCGGGACCTTTGCCTTTCGCGGGCAAGTGCTCTACCAACTGAGCTACCCAAGCACGACTCAGAACCCGTCCTCATAGCCGTAATTCCGCCAGAACCTCGTCTCCTACCTTCCAAATTTCACAGAAGCTCTCCTGAATACCTTGCAGAACTAGCACTCCTGGAAGAAAGGATATTGCGGAGACATGGCTTAGCCACAGCCTGGGGGTGTTTCCAGAATGAGATATTTCTCTTACTGGTGAAAAATAAATGTGGAAGATATCGCAGCTTATCGAAATAAGGCTATTCTGCAGCACTGAGGTATGTTTCCAAACAACTGTCTGAAGGTGTTGACCTCTACATTTAATCCCACGCTCTACAGTTACAAGTAGCAGATATCCAGTGTTCTGCCAAGGTCTCGCCATCTCAAACAAGTGATGTCAGTGAATCATTATGTGGTAATCAACAACATACCAGCGGGTGGATGGAATAGGAAAGACACCATTGCTGTGGTACGATGTACTGTCGTACGAAATGCTGTTGACAGCATGATCAACTTTAGCAATTTTACCAGTCTTCCGAAATTTCAATACCATCCAATGACACAGCACATTGCTCCCCAGTTTCTGTATCATCGCTAAATCACCTCTCCATTAATTTGCAAATACCATATACTAGATTGTGAATGCAAAAAGATGACTGTGCAGTCCATCCATTTAGCCTTGTACACCAAAGTATACGAGACAGCCTTCTATACCAATGCAATTAGGTTGTCTACATATTTGCAGCTCATCGAACATAGTGCAGAATTTATGGTTACAACTGGCCTCCTTTCCCTGTTTCGGTGGGTTCCACAGAGTATTTCCACATTTGTAGGATAAAGTTATAGATTGACAGATCCTTCCCACATTGTCTTTGACCAATACTCCATGCAGCATGGACGCCAATTTAATATTCAACTGATCACAAGTACGAGGGTCCTACATCCACTACATTCCACGGATCATGAAGAAAAAGGGCAAGTTGTGTCCATAACTGCTGTTCAGTAAAGTCTTTTTTGCACCAATGTTCCCCACGATACCAATCCAAATGCAGAAAATCTCTCCAGATGCAAGCATGCCGAGGAGGGCAGCACTTCTTATCGGTGTATAGTAGACATGAGAGTGTTGACAGTTAAGAAGAAACATGTGGTTTGTATGTGAAGGAGCTCGGATGGAGTTCGAAACATGTCACATAAATCAATTGTGCTATCAATTCTGAAGTATTATTCCACTGTCTGGTGTCAGTACCAGAAAGGTACCGGTATGAGAGAAATGATCATAGAAGATAAACACACACTTCTATGGCTACATGGTTCTGCAACTAAAAATGCCATATTATTAATACCGTATGGTTTCCGAAGTACTAGTTGTGTGGAATGCACTGCTCTTAATACTTTAATGCAGGGTATATTTCTCCAATTTCAGGCATACAACTACCCCACAAGTTTCCCACCTCAATCACTATGCTGACAAACTTTAAAATTATAAAACTACTTCTTTTTGCACTATTCTGGTGTCCTAGGAAGGCATCGTCAATGTATGTCTACCGCTCGAGCTGCTTATAAACCAACTAGAACGAAGTCAGGAAACTGCTGTTCTGTCTCTTAGGAAATTAATGAATTTTATATATCTTTTTAAATGAGAAATGTACGTACCCTCAATCACACTTCCCCCATCAGTTGTGCTTACAGTTAATAGTAGTGTTAGTTTTTATGGATGAAGCTATTTGTCAGTAGGAAATAGAGTGGAAAGAAACCGACATGAATGTTTTCGATGGCTGATACACTGAGGTACCACCTAAGTCCTGCTGCACAAAAATGCGCATGAAGAAGCAGCAACTTCTTACAGGGGAGTAAGCGCTACGATCAGAAGCCAAAGCAATTGTAACTGTCTTATCGTTGTTTAGAGCATCATCAAAGCTCTGATAGCATTTCTCTTGTACAAAGACGCCCTGGTCTGATGATAGGTAGTTTTGCCTATGTGTAGGATAATTTAGAAATTTCGTCTCTCGAGTAAACCCCTCTCACACTATTAAAGGCGATATATGTGGCATCGGTCCACTCTCCTACAGAACTCTCTAGGGAACTGCTTAAAAATGATAAACACATTGATTCTTCTCCTTAGTACTTAAGGAATAACATTGGTTATGAGAACCAGCTGTAATTGGGTAATATCTATATTCGACTGGAAGTGTGAAAACACAGTTATGGATTGCGACAAATATGTTTCGCCTGCTTTTATACAGCGCCTCTGTGTAGTACTTATATCGCCTGTCTTGAAGTATGTGTTACGAAAACGCACGTGGTTTACGGGGGAAGAGGGAGGGTTAAAACAAAATGCACCCACACCATAATTTTTATTCTTTTCTCGTTCCTGAGTGTCCACGTAGCCTCAACCCACCTCAGTTCCCCGCACTTCATTCTAATTTTATCTATTCCCAGTAAATTTACGTAATTTTGCAAGCATTTTTTCTGATTTTACGTATTTAATCGTATCTTCCTCAATTTTACGTGTTTCCCATCCATCTGTCGTAATTACGTCAGTTTTTTTCGATTTTTACCGATTTTATGTCGTTTTGACATATTTTTTCGATATTTTTCCGTACGTATATAGTCATATTAGTGTCATGCCCATGCGTTGTTAGATTTTATACGAAACATTTGCCTATCCTATACACCAGCCTACTAAAAATCCTAAGAGTTCCCCTCCTCCCGATGATCTACATGCATGCATTTTATATAGGAAGATCATGAAAAGTATGGAAAGACTCTATTTGTACCTAGCGAGACACAGCCAGTGGTGCAGATTGGAAACTCGCAGTCTGGAAACAAATCCATGCACTGCTACGACACATCGAAGAGCTTGCCTCCAGACTCTTGTAGCGATGCACTTGATGGACACTTGAAGTCTTGGTCAGTTCTACAAATTCATCTGACTTCCACTGTACCGAGAAGGGATTGGCAACAAGGAGCTGACATATATACAGAGTTGATTTATGCTGCTGCTCTGATATTTTCCCCATAAGTATATGCTCTTATTGCTTATTAGATGAGCTTCGCTACACCTTCCAACTCTGATGCGTTTCCACAGCCATGTCAGGACATCTACAAACTGTAGATTTCTGGTATTTTTTACAGTAGTAATAATGTATTCGTAGTTGACAATGTGTCGACTGCACTTAGCACCTTGGTATCTGAGAGTTTCCTTTCCCCATACCCACAGAGTGCGCACCCCCGGCAATGTAATATGTAGATGAATAGTTAGCAAGTTATTCATTAGAACTGCAACCGTCGACCACTGTCAACTCTACACACATACATATAGAGACAATGTATACACATTACCAACCGCGAAGTCTCGGTTTCAACCGCTTGTACGTTATTTTCGACAGTGGTAGAGCTCCACGAATAGCGAAAAAGTCTTTGCAAAACAATTATTTAGGGGATGTAAGGACATTTAAATTCATCCTCCTAAATACGACGCAAGTTGTACTATCGATATTCCGTAACAATATTGTCTAGATTCTATAGTAATAACAACAAACCAAGGCATGCTGCTGCACCTATCACACCGCCTTTCATGCTCTTAAAGATGCACGATGAGGGCACATAATCATCCCAGTTCAGCTGCTTTGCGTGCATGAAGTCCATTGGATGGAGACAGTCCTTCGTGAGTATTAGTTTTCACTTTACTGGTGTCAAGCAAGAGCTGACTATAGGATAGGGTGAAAGTGTGTCGTGTTTTTTTATGAAATCTGGTTCTGCCTCGAGCCAGTGATGGTCGTGTGTTGGTTATAAAGTGGTCAGCTGAGGGCCTGCAATCACCCTGTCTACGTGCAAGCCTCGCTGGACCAACACCTGGAGTTATTGTCTGGCGTTAATTTCGTATGACAGCAGGAGCAGTCTTGTGGTTATCCCTCTCACCCTGTCTGCAATCTCGTGATTCTACCTGTTGTTCTGCCATTCACGAACAGCGTTCCAGGGGGTGTTTTCCAACAGGATAACGCTCGCTCTTCTGTCGCTGTTGTAACCCAACATACTCTAAAGAGTATCGAAATGTTACCTTGCCTTCCCAGTCACTATATCTGTCTCTAGTCGAGTACGTATGAGACATCATCGGACGTCTACAGACGTTAAAGAAACCTCTGGCGTGCCACAGGGGAGTGTTATGGGACCATTGCTTTTCACAATATATATAAATGACCTAGTAGATAGTGTCGGAAGTTCCATGCGGCTTTTCGCGGATGACGCTGCAGTATACAGAGAAGTTGCAGCATTAAAAAATTGCAGCGAAATGCAGGAAGATCTGCAGCGGATGGACACTTGGTGCCGGGAGTGGTAACTGACCCTTAACATAGGCAAATGTAATGTATTGCGAATACATAGAAAGAAAGATTCTTTATGGTATGATTATATGATAGCGGAACAAACACTGGTAGCAGTTACTTCTGTTAAATATCTGGGAGTATGCGTACGGAATGATTTGAAATGGAATGATCATATAAAATTAATTGTTGGTAAGGCGGTTGAGATTCATTGGGAGAGTCCTTAGAAAATGTAGTCCATCTACAAAGGAGGTGGGTTGCAAGACACTATACTTGAGTATCGCTCATCAGTGTGGGATCCGTACCAGGTCGGGTTGACAGAGGAGATAGAGAAGATCCAAAGAAGAGCGGCGCGTTTCGTCACAGGGTTATTTGGTAAGCGTGATAGCGTTACGGAGATGTTTAGCAAACTCAAGTAGCAGACTCTGCAAGAGAGGTGCTCTGCGTCGCGGTGTCGCTTGCTGTCCAGGTTTCGAGAGGGTGCGTTTCTGGATGAGGTATCGAATATATTGCTTCCCCCTACTTATACCTCCCGAGGAGAACACGAATGTAAAATTAGAGATATTCAAGCGCGCACGGAGGCTTTCCGGCAGTCGTTCTTCCCGCGAACCAAACGGGACTGGAACAGGAAAGGGAGGTAATGACCGTGGCACGTAAAGTGCCCTCCGCTACACACCGTTGGGTGGCTTGCGGAGTATAAATGTAGATGTAGATGTAGACGACGTCTCCAGTGTCGTTCGCAAACTATATCAACCGTCCTTGTATTGACTAACCAAGTGCAAGAGGCATGGACCTCCACCACACAAAGTGACATCTGGCAGCTGTATAGCACAATGCAGCCACATTTGCATCCGCATTCAAAATTATAGCGGTTACATCGGTTCTTAATGTACCAGCATTTCACATTTCCAGTGACTCATCTCGCGCGTGCATTAACTTGTGATTTAGCAATGCTAATCGCTTAAATACGTTACCTACACAAATGTATTTCCGAAATTTCGTTACTCTACGTTATTTTTCGGTGTTGCGATTTTTTCCCGGTAGTGTATGTTGCACATCGCGTCACGACGTAAATATCGGGAGAGAGAGGAGAATGTATGTACTTGAGGCACATTTCGCTTCAAAGAGACAAACACGCACTGCCGCAGTTTCGAGCCTCCCGCGCAGCTGCTTACGGAGACGGCCATTAAGTCAGCGGCGGAATGGAATTACGGGACGGTGGGCCGCAAGCGCCAGCGCGGCAGGGCGCCTCGGCCGTGCATATTTAAGCGACAGCGGCGACATTTGTCCTCGTGCTGGGATAGGCGCTGTGCTGGCACACCGCCAACACGACCCCGTGCTAGAGACGAGCCCACACCTAAATTAAGAAATTAATATTCACCTGCCACGCGCCCAATAGCACGCCCCATCCCCACTGGGCCGTCTGAACGCCTTTTTGGCTCTCGTCCGGTTTACGTGGAAGAACACCTAATTTGGTATCAGTCAGTGGTGAGAAATTTTTCCTGACGGACTAATAAATAAAAGCTCACTTCTCAGAAAGGGTGGCAGACAAGATAAAAATCCCTCTATTCGGAATGAAATATTAACCCTCCGAATTAAGAAGATTTATATAATAGTACGAAAACGATTTGAAGCTGTTTTTGTACCTACTTACATGTCGACTAGCGCGTTTCGCTCGCATCATTTGCGTAATCTCAGGCTTACTGCCAAAATACACGCAGACATAGGCACACACACACACACACACACACACACACACACACACACGCACGCACAGAGTTAACCTGCTTGCATTTAATTAAAAGCAAATACGTCAGTAACGGTAGACGTCGATTCTAGATTACAGTGCCCAAGACATAATGTCAGCTTGCTGAAGACTGCGTGAAAAGTGCGTGAATGTGGTAGTTAATAAGAACCTATTTCTCATTGCATCTGCCAAAAGCATCATGGACACATTCTGCTATTACAACATCCACTGTAAACCACACTTGCCGGCCGGTTTGGCCGAGCGGTTCTAGGCGCTACAGTCTGGAACCTCGCGTTCGCTACTGTCGCCGGTTCGAATCCCGCCTCGGGCATGGATCTGTGTGATGTCCTTAGGTTAGTTAGGTTTAAGTAGTTCTAAGTTCTAGGGGACTGATGACCTCAGAAGTTAAGTCCCATTGTGCTCAGAGCCAAACCACACTTTACATCTATGTTGTATTTACTTCACAGAAAATAAATCGGGTAAGTGTGGTAAGGTTTCTTAAGTTATATAACGCTGTATCAAATAATTAATTCTTTATGTGAGGTAGAAAGAGAAAGGGTTCGCAATGCATGAGACTATTTCTTGGACGAATGTTCTATTCAATGTTCTCCATCTCAGTAGTTGCTCACTTTGCACCACTATCTTACACTTAAAACAACCACTGTGGGACTTTGTGAGAAAAGTATATGTAACATCACATGCTCATTTCTGTTAAGAAGGTGCCATAAAAATAAAGAATAATTATGGCAAGGGGAATGAAAGCTGTGAAATGGACTGATAAACAAGGGAATGAAGTTGTGTTACACAGGGTGAATGAGAAAGAGAAATTCTTGAACATTGGAAATATTTATGAGGAGGAAAAGAAATTGGCTAGGACACTGCATGAGAGAAAACTGCATAATGAAAGATGCACTAGAAGGAATGGCGATAGGGAAAACGATCAGACGAAGATGGAGATACCAGCTAATTGACAATACACGGATTAACACATCGTATGCACCTACGAAGAGGATGAAAGGAAAAGCAGGAGAAATGGAGAATGCTGAAATTGCAGTGTTCTACAAAGCTTGTGGGCAAACCAGATCATCGTCAACATCATCAAATACGACCTATTTCTGTAGCGAATATGCTTACTGTGAAAAAGCGGTCAATGTAAATTTTGTTTGGTGTTGTTGGATGGGATATCCCACTCGTTGGATTTAGCTCTGTCGCATAAGCCGTTCTTCCTCTCCGCCTACTGGCCTCTTTCCTTGCGGAAATGTGACTTCGCGTGATATGAGTGTTTCTAGAGCGCAGGTGAGTGTAGCGGTTGCTTGGATAGTGTAGTGGTTGTTTTGTGTTGTACGATGTTGTTGATAGTAGGTGGAGGGTAAAGCCCAGTTCCCGCACACAGCCTGGTCCTCTTGATTTGTACCAAGGCGGTCGCCCAGCGTAGCATCTCGATCCAATGGACAGATCAACATGGACTGAGTCACATTGCTCTCGTTCCCAAAGACCTTGGGGAAATGTGTGGAATTTAATCAAAGGTATCGGCGCTCAGTTTTGTGCCTAATTTTACGAAACCTGTTCTATAATATAAAACGAGCGAACATTACGTGTTATTATTACCACAGCTCGACTTTGTGCAAACAATTCTTTGCTTCTAGGTGATGAATTATCCCAGAAAATTATGCCATAGGAGACTCAGAGGGAATATGTGAAACGTTGTAATGTTTTGTATCGTTTATTTCCAAAGCTATCAAGCATACTGAATTTCTGTTGTTAGAATAGCACAGACCGATACGGAAATTAAATATTTTACATTCAGCTCATGGTGTTAAGAAATACGTCTCTTAACAAATATTTACAAGATGCGAAACACCAAACAAGCAACATTTTCAAAGATCTGGAACGATGAATAAAATCTTCTTAGTTTTTCGATCCGCACCAGTTCGAAGAAAGTTCTCGATCTTTCTATGGTTATTTCCGCCATTGTAGTAAGGAGTGAAATCATTGACTGATGGGGTTGGCACCATTTTCTGCTTGTATACTCACGATTGCAGCCTACGGCACCAACCCGAGAGGGCCAAAACGACAGGTGCTCTGAAGGTGAGTTGGACAGCTCATAGCAGCTCCGGTCCGCCGCGGGACAGGGTGAAGTCTACGCTTTTCGCCTTCCTGGTGCATCTTCAGATTATCTTAAAATTTTCTTTTTAGAACATTTTAAAATCATCAAACGGGTCTTTGCTAAATTGAAGAAGATGTCAAATCAGATAAAGCTTCAGAGACCTTAATAAAGTCTTATCTGCAGGCCAGAATTGTGCAATGGTAGGATCACACTCAGAAAGAAGTATACACAGTTAAGCAGAATACAGAGACATGGCGCCGCAACCTATGGGATGCTCTCCTATGTGTCCTGTTGGTGCTCCTCCTATGAGGTTTCGGTGGTATCTCTGATTATTCTATTTAAATTTGTATACTTATTTATGAGTGTGGTCCTATCATTGCACCATTCTGTTGCGCTGGTACGACTTTATTAAGACCTCTGGGGGTTCATCTGATTTGACGTGTTCTTAAGTGTGGCACAGACCCGTTTTAAGGTTTTAAAATGATGTAAAAGGAAAATGTTAAAGTAATCCGAAGATACCCCAAGAAGGCAAAATGCATTGTCAATAAGAGTATAAATTGCAACCAAGCCCGATTTTAATTCAAATGTACACATTTCTCAACCAATATCTTGTTACAGGTAATGATGAAAGTAGAATCTACAATCATAGCTCACAGTTCTTCTTCGCTTCCAATTTCAATCATAGATAAGATATGAGTTAGACAAATCACGATCACCCACCAGTTCCAAAGCAGTAGTGATTTATAAAGCATAGTTGCAGGAATTGGACCATATGATAATAATTACTTATCAATGCTTGATGTCAAAACTTTATGAAACTTTAAAACCCATATCTCCCCCCTCCCCCTCCCACGCTAGAAAACTGGGTCACCCACTAGTGGAGGACAGGGACCAGGTTAATAGTAGGGCAAAGAGGGGACGAGCACATTTTTTTATTGCGGGTTGCATATGTTCAACGAAAAACTTGATTGATTTGTGACCCCCCATCCTTATTTAACCTAATATTCTGTTAATTGATACATGACCCTCTGGGGTTGATTTGTGACCCTCTGGAAATAACCTGTCATTCTGAGAAACCTGCTCCATCTCCCCCTCCTTTCCCTTCTCCCAGAGAAGGAAACAGAAGAGGAACCTCAGCAGTGTAGGGGTATATAGCATTTATTCCATTCTGTGACGCTTTATCGGAAAAGCTAGATCGAATTCTTCAAAAACATCAAGTGAAGACTGTCTTCTGCCCACCAATTAAGACACAGGCGCTGCTTGGTAATGTCAAGGACGATCTAGAACTATGGAAATTTGGAGTCTACCAGATCTCCTGCAAATGTGGCATGACTTACCTAGATCAAACATGCGTACTATTGAAGATTGTTGCCAGCCTAACAAGTCAGTGGTTGCTGAACATTGCCTCTCTGAATTACATGGAAGGAATTGCGATCAGGTCAAGGTTCTGACACAGACTCCCAAATACTGGTACTGTGAGGACATCCCACCACAAACTGACTTCAACAGCAGGCAGAGATACTAAGAAGATGCTGCCAGCACGCGCAGACTGCTAAGGGAATGGATGCTGGATGCTCCACGCCTGGGCGCGGATTGCGTTTGGAACACCTGGAGGGGGGAGGGGAGGAGATAAAAGCCTTGCTCCAGCTCCTTGGCAGCCAATTAATCAACGTACCTGATGATGGCAATGTGGTCAGTTGCCGAAATATTGTGCCTGTTGGACACTATCACTCGGCTGTTCACCCATGAACACTTAATTCAAAGTCAGTATAGTTTTTATATTCGGCTGCAGGATACAATGCGCATCTCATTATTTTCTGGCTCAGAGCTGCCCTTGAAGTAACAGATTCGTAACAGTTCATTGTGTCACTGTGGTGCTAATTGTTGCACAAGTTGCTGCTGCGGATGCAGTATGATGCACAAGAGCCGTATGTCGAACCTGATGGTCTTTCCTCTCGGTTGTGCTTCATGGTAATCAAAAGCTTAGTCTTTTTGCTACCTCCACAGTCTTGTGATCACCACTGGCAACAATCGTGTACAGTTGCCACAGTCATGTCAAGTCTTTCTGCAATCTCGCAGAAGCCCTATTACACTATCTCATTGAACGTCAGTGAGGTGTTTATAATGGTGTCTTTGTCACCCTAAGGGCATTCTTGACCAACATCAAATCATTACCTCTAATCTCAAAGGTAGCTAACGGTGATGACCGTCACACCATATATTTAAACCAAAACTGATGTACATCCTCGTAGTGGCGCTACTAGCGTCTCTCTTACGCGACTGGTACGAAATCTGAGTAGATATCATCTTTCAGCTTTAGAAGCACACCTATCAACTTTTGTTCATGTACCACAACTCCTTCATGGTGTTGCGACTATTTCCTGTCAGTGTATATAAATTTCCTTACGACAGCATAATATGGTCTACAGAATGCTCCCTGGATTTAAGTGGGTTCCTGTACAAAGGGAGTTAAGACGTTCCACCCCAAAATACAGGGACAGTCACTTAAAACTTACCCAATTTTATTTCATGAGTGGTTTAAGGTACCGAAACGTGTGTTTGGCAAATGATAATTGACAGAGGGCACGTAATTGGACAGCATAGGTACTCCAAAGTCGTAAACATAAAAACCGCTCACGGATTAGGGTTTAGGCTTGTGCTGACTGGCCGACTGCTCCTTCCAAAGCAGTACAAGGAGCGATCTATGATGCATCTGATCAACATGTCGTCAATCCCCCTAGTGGTTATTTCCATTAGATGGGTATTGCTGATGCTGCAGCTTCTCTATTCAAACAGTTCCACATTTAGCTCCATGAGGGAGAGTGGATGCTATTCCAGACCTCACTACTTTAGAAAAGTTGGAGGCGGTATCAGGAATCGAACCTGGGTCCTTCTGCACCAAAAGCAGCAATGCTAACCATTCAGCTGCAGAGGTGGCCTAAACTCTTGTATCAGCAGATATACGTGATAACACAAGTACAGAAGTACAAAGGCAACCCTTTTCCAAGTTCTTATCGGTCGTGAAATTAAAATAACAGTGAAAATCCTATGAATCTTTGCGCAGATGTGTTGTGCAGTGTCTCTAGTATGCCCTTCGGTCGCGTCACGTCGCACTTTTAAGTTCTGAGTGTTCAGTCAGGATGTAAAGATGTTTAGAACAAGAGTAGAGTGCCCTGTCAATTGTGAAGTGCAACCCACATAACGTAACTGTCATACGTATTCTTCTTCATGACAATGCTTTACTGCACATCATATGAGCAACAACACAGTCAATCATTTCTGCACTATTTAGCGAACAGTTACCTTCTACAAGCCATAAACTCCGCCTGTATCATATTCAGTTCAACAGGTGTGACAACAAACTTAGGAATTCTACTTCAATGCGCTTGATACTTACAGGGGCACATTAGTACACTTTGGGACTAGGGCAATGCATCCATTTATACACTGCTCGAATTGCTTTTTATTTACACTGTTCTCATGCAAGTATTTCGTAAAATAATAGTATGCACCTCCTACATACTGAATCCGTCTGAGGCAATTATTAATGTCGAATATAGATCAGTCAAATTTACAACACTTCAGTGTTTTATGTAAATGAGCGTGTCCCCCAAAGGTAATTCAAGCACAGCTTCTTTGTACATAACCACTGTGGAAACCCCACTCCCAAACGCTTGGACGTTACTGGTATATGAGATGTATCGTAACTCGTCGTCAACTTCTTCTCTGTGTATTCCTTCACGCTACGTTGATAGTACTGAGAGGTGGCATGAGCCCCCTCTCATATTTCTATCTTACGATTTTCGTCTCTAATTGCATGCGGTGAAAAGTTGCTATTCCTTCACACGCGGACTTCCCACGCAGCATCTCTCGTCACCCAGGTGGTCCGGTGACAGGCGGGGTCTGCGGATCTCGAGAGGGTAAAGCCGACGAGTGTGAGGGAGTCGAGTGAATGCTTTCCAGACGCCGACATTGTCAAAAGACACGCCCGGAGGGGCCTGAAATAGCGGCTGGGCTAGAGGTTCCGTTACTTCGCAGAAACTTAGCGAAAACACTTTCTGGCGGGCTACCAGCGAGGCGTGGGAATGACTTGTGTACCCAAGCAGTTGTGGCGGGAAAATTCCCGCGCTTTCTGCAAAATAGTAACTGTGATTGGCTTACTCAGGGCATAGCTCCATGACGTAGCAAAATCAGCGCAGAAATTGGCGCCAAGAATCTCCATTGGTGGAATGGTAATGTTCCGACAATGGAGTGGAATTTTCCGCCGGTTTTCGAGTTGCTGATTGGAACGTTTAACCACGGCCACTGTCGTTGGGGCGGGAATGTTGTGTGTTCGGCCTGTACGGGTGCTCTTGTGGGGAGTCGGCTCTCCCCTTTCGGTCGAGGACGTCGAAGCAACCAGCCATCGCCTCCGGTACGCCAGATCGTGTTCTGGCAGTTAAGAAGACAGATTGGTAATGTATGTCCGCAGCACCGGCAGATAGGGATTTTCCTAGGTGATAATCAGAGCTCAGCAGAGCGCGCCTGTTCGTCTTTTTTTAACTTTGTTCTGTTTTGAGTAGCAGCAATTAATGTTGGGTTAGCTGTGTGTCTCTCTTAAGATTTGAGTGGCAAGGAATTGGCTCCACATACCACTTCGTCATAAACCTCACAATCTAGTTTAGGGACAACTTCACCTTCACAGCGTTTGTTTGAGTATCCAATTTGAGCCAATTTGATGTATTATAAATGTTTCATGTGTTTTTGTTTATTATTTTGTGTTTAGTCTTAATAAATCATATTGTTATTTTGGACAGAACTTTCATTCTGTTAATCGGTAGAGCAACCCATCATTTCTCACTACGTTAATGAAACCTTCCTTTATTTAACTTACTTATCAAATTAAATTATTGCAGGTGCCAAACTCTTTTCTACTCCACTTGCAGGGTTGATTACAGTCAGTTTGAGCATATTTTTTAAGCCATGTGCAACAGTAAAAGTCGGAGTTAGAATAGGGGGGGCTTAGAGCATCATTTACATATGTAGATTCTAGAAGAATTTAGTGTTAAATACACTGCTTGCCCCGGCACCTCGCAGTACCATGCGAGCTGCCAATACTGCCCTTTAGTCCTAACGCGTTGTGCATTTTCTAATTCTATAAGTACTTCATTGTCATGTGCTAGACCTTCATTCACTCATTTACATCCACTATCAGTCAAGTATATATGCAGGCAGATAGTGGCATTCTCCTGGTATTTAACAGTAACAATCAATAATAGTAACAATGATGTTAATAATTCCTGGAGAAATACTTTCAGTCGTCCTTTGCTGTTTGGAGGATATTCCCTGTTGGGGGAGAGGAAAGTGGGGAGAGCAGGGGAGGGGAGAGATGAAGGAGGAATAAGAAGGGGATGGGAGGGCAGAGGGAAAAGGGGTGACCTTAACTATAACAAGCACAATTGCATCACCTGGAATAAAACTCTGCTGAATTAGCGATTTTCAGGCTACGAAGCGCTATACTTACTCATGTGAAAGAAGGTATTAGAGATGCTTGTAGATAAAATGTCAAGGAAATGCTATTGCGTTGTTAGAAATCCTTTACAAGCAGATTCAATAAACTTATCAGAGTGGGAGGTCATAATTTCAAACATAGGACGAAGTAATTTCTTTGTTCAGTAATTGTGAACCTTTAGAAAAACTGACTTTGTATAAATAACATAGAAAAAATTGAAAAAGTTTCAGAACAAAGTTATTCAGACGTTCATCTTTATTGTTTTGTTTTTGGATGTGTAGTCTTCGAGACATTTGAGGACGTAATTTAAATTACTTACTCTGAATTTCACAAGGGCTCTACATAATAACTCCGTTTATTTAGTACTGTGGAGTAGATCCGAGGTTGCAATGTTTCTTCCATGAGTAGTTTTAAGTGGCGATTCAAAGAGTGGGTATACCTAACAATTTGTTTATTCTTGCACCTTTATGTATTACCAATGGCGCCCACACCCAATGACCAGCGAGATATGGCAACCTCCCCACCCCCCCTCCCCCCCATAACTCGATAACTCGGCCCTCCCCCTTAGCTCTTAGGGAAAGGAAAATTTATAGCGTAGTTAGGTGATTTCCCTTCAAGAAAATTATTTAAAAGTCTTTATTATGCAGGTTTTTAACAGGGTCGGAACTGGAACTTTTTATGGCTACTTGTAAGTCACCATTTCTCTTCCAAAATATTAAAAATACTTCATACCCACAGGTCTAGCCTTCCAACACCCTCTCCCCCCGCCCCCCCCCCCTCATATCATATGGGCGCCAATCGGCATTATAGTAAATTCGTAAAGTATTTTACTTTACAATTTTTATACGATATTTATAACTCCCAAACAATGTCAATAAATCAAAATATTTTTACTTAATTTTACAAATTAACGACCACAAAACATACCCTCGACGTCCCGGGAAATTTTATGAGTACTGGGTGCAATGCAAGCTTAGGACTGTACCTACATCCCAGTAAGGCTCCCGTGTAGTTCAGAAATTTTTCTCCAAAATCCCGTACTTGAAATTATACTTTGCATTCGAATCCTTAACGAATGATCACTCCTGCGACAGTGGTGTACGTAGAGTATAGCAGCCAAGTTAGGTGCTTTAGGCGCCGTTTCTGTGCAGGCGGAATCTTCGAGACTTGAAATAAAATGAAGTAGAACAGAAGAAAATGGAAAGAGAGTGTTTAATCTATTTTGTGTGGGATCTACAATTTAAAAACCTCTCTCACACCGGCCTGATTTAGCTTTACTGATCAGGATAGTAAAAACATGCGTATATTAAGGGAATTTTCATTGACAAAGCAGGCTTATCACATTCACACAGTTCAATACTGTTCTATCCTGATTAAATTAAGCTTAACTTAAATTCCATAAGGCAGTGAAGCAATTTCGAAGTCTCGGTGCGACGAAAATTGTCAGTCGATCTCCTGGAAACATTTGTAATAATTATTAACTTTTGGTGATCACATGGGGAAGACCGGAGATCTGCTGGTAAGACCGTGTTAGCCTATTTATTTGAAGTAACTGGATATCTTGAGCATACAAAACGGCAGGTTCGTCCAGGGTAAATCAGACGTTCCCCACTGATCCCGTGCAACACAGCGTAGTAAGCAGACACTGTCAATAATAATCAGTTAAATAATACGCGAACACACTTATTTTAGTTTAGTTCATGTATTAAATTCCTTCTCATACAGAATCTCATCAAGATGGCGACTAGCTCAACAATACATACATATACATCCTTCTTTCACGACTAATCGGCAAGAAGTCCCTATTCTTTTCATAAGAGAAAACATAGATAGCAGAGAAGCTATTCCATGGAGTAAATGGACGCTCCAAGGAATAATTGGGCTTGAAACTACTTTGCATTGATAATCGGTAAGATAAGAAGAGATATTTCGAGATATGTACTGAGTTATATAATTTATAAAATTTCTGAAAATATCGCGGAGAGACCGCTGCAAGAGTCATTACAAGTGGACGAGGTCAGACGGGAAAGAAGAAAAAGTGAAGGATAGAGGAGGGAGAAAGAGGAGGAGGAGGACGAAGAAAAGAGGTAGAATCAGTGGGCACTAAAATGAGAACTTAGCGGAGATATATGAAAGAGTATCAGGAGCAGACACCGATGAAACAGTGTTGAGCAACAGTTGTATAAGACCTAACTTTCCCTGATACACGACTGCTTCTTTTTGTTGTTTTCAGCTACTAGATGGAATAACCCAATGAGCTGGTCGACCTGATTTCAAGTAGTGTTATGATCATGTAATCAAGCGATGACCTGATCTCGTTATATTACAATGAATGAACTTGAGGGTGTTGGTTAGCAGTGATCAACTTCATGTGTGCAATTCTGAGCTGAAAGAAATGATATGAAATTTACTGTGCAACTCAGAAGCAATAAAGCTACTCTGGCATAGTCACCATATACTTTTGCTCAAATGTGCAAAAAGCAAGATCAAGGAAGCTCAGTAAACATCATTCTCCAGCATTAAATAAAATTTCCACAAGTATATAATATGAGAGCTATTCCATAACAAGTATACATGCACCAAGAAATGCACTCAGTTACTCGAATTACACTGGCACGAGCAACTAATGTAACTGGCGAGATTTTATGAACAAACACGCGTATACCAATTGGCAGATCGGAATACCGCGCAGGCTGCGGTTTTCAGATACAATGGTCAGTGGTTAAATTGGAACACTGTGACACTCCAAAGAACATTTATGACAAATTCGTCAGTTCCAACGATATGGCTGAAGAGCCGAGTAATTGCTATACTGAAACCTGGTACAGTAGAAAACAGTCCAAAGAATTTTAGACCAATCGCATTACTGTGTCACCTACAGAGAATGATATTAAACCGTCTCTCATATGTTATTGATCCCTTGCTCACATCTCATAAAGCTGAATTCCGCCATGGTTAATACTAACGACTAACCCACAGTCTTCAACTGCACGAGTACTTGTATGCTGATGATCTTTCTCTGGCAACTTCGAATCAATAGAAATCAATCTAAAGCGTGCTCTTGGAGATCTGTCAGAATACTACAGAATAAACCAACTTAACCAAAATCCATCAAAGACACAAGTGTGTGCTTTCCATCTGAGAAATGGAAAACCACCCGCAAGTTAAAGATACAATGGTCAGTGGATAAATTGGAACACTGTGACATTCCAAAATACCTAGGAATAGCACACGACACATCTCTGACGTTCAAAAAAACACTGTTAGAATTTCAAATCAAAGATCTCCAGCAGAAACAACCTACTTAGAAAATTGGCCGGATCACAGTGGAGCAGTCAAGATGAAACCATACGAACTCCCGCAATGACATTCTGCTGTTACGCTGCAGAGTATGCCTGTCCTGTTTGGTATAAGTCAATACGTGCCAGACTGGTGGATATTGCCCTAAACGACACATGCAGAATTATAACAGGTTGCTTGAAGTCAACTCCAGTGGAGTGGCCCTACCACTTTACAGGAATTGCACCACCTCATGATCGAAGAGAAGTAGCAGCAAACATGGAAGAAACGAAACTGGAGCAGGAAAAAAACGCGTCCCATGCATGGGCAACAACCCTACCCTCAACGGCTAAGGTCGAGGAAAAGATTTCTCAGGGCGTTGGGTAAACTAACAACCAATACTGAAGAAGCCACACTGCAACTATGGAGGGCTGATACATCCCACCCTCCCGGCTGGAAAAGATTTTCAGGGTCTTTACTCATTGGTCATAGTGAGAATTGGCCAGTCTGGAAGTGCTTGAATAGGCTGAGGTCAGCAGCGGGCAAATCTCGGGCTAACCAGACAAAATGGGTATACATTGAAGGAAACAACCCAATATGGCTGCGGGGAAGAACAGACTGTTCACCACATGCTTCAGTGTCGACTGTTAACATCCACCTGTGCAGAACACGACATTCACCAGGCAACGCAAAACACACCGGAAGTGGCCAAATTTTGGTCAAAGATTGTACAAACTGTGTTGATCTGCCAGTCATTGTATAAACTGTGTTTTATGTATGTTTCTGACTCGCTGTATAACGGTGGTTTTCAAATCAGGCCACAGTAGAGATGTATGTACTGTATTTGCTAAGTGAGAAATCAGAAACGGTGAAGCATGGTTAATACACTGAATAAATGGGAACATGTGTGGATCCTCTTTTACAAATAATGAGAAATGTCGTAAGGAGAAAGGACGCCCGTACTCAGGGCCAACAGGCGGCCCTCTCGCCCCTCCCCCCGCCCCCTCATCACGCCCCTAGTTCCCTGGTAAAAAGTAGCATATCAGGTATTTTGCCTCGCGGAATTAGCCGAGCGGTCTAGGGCGCTGCAGTCCTAGTCCATGCGGCTGGTCCCGGCGGAGGTTCGAGACCTCCCTCGGGCATGGGTGTGTGTGTTTGTCCTTAGGGTAATTTAGGCTAAGTAGTGTGTAACTTAGGGACTGATGACTTTAGCAGTTAAGTGCCATAAGATTTCACACACATCTGAACATTTTTTTGGCAGGTATTTTTCTTTCATGAAAATAATTTAAAAGCCGGTATTACACTGGTTTTTAACACGGTTGGAACTAGAACTTTTTATGGCTATTTACAAGTCTCTATTCTTCTTCAAAAAATTAAAAATACTCCATAGCCTCAGGTCTCGGCCCCTTTCTACATACTATCGTATGGGCGCCCTTGGTAGGGAGGGATGTGGAGCAATTCATTACATTTTTTTTCTTAGCACTGTTGAAGCGACAATGCTGTATATCGACTAATTACAATAGTACGACTGGACAAACGCTTTATTTTAATGAGAAAGGTGTTACTATATTACCTTCGCCATTGAAAGTGTGATATCATTTAAAAGTTTTTTTTTTTTTTTCAAAAATCTCTGTTTTGGCTCCATCCTACCTCACTGCAGGTTTATGAGTTATTGTGGCAATGATGCTGCGCTATGCTGGTTTTTGACAATTTGCACCGTGATTCTACCTTACGTCAGTCTGGTAATTCGATCTGTCGTGCTGCCACTCATAAACAGCAGTCCAGTGGGTGATTTCCAGTAGGATAACGATCGTCCACACATCACTGTTGTAACCCAACATACTCTACAGTCTGACTCCAATTGAGTACGTGTTGGCCGACCGTATGGCCGAGCGGTTATAGGCGCTACAGTCTGGAACCGCGCGACCGCTACGGTCGCAGGTTCGAATCCTGCCTTGGGCATGGTTGTGTGTGATGTCCTTAGGTTAGTTAGGTTTAAGTAGTTCTAAGTTCTAAGGGACTGATGACCTTAGAAGTTAAGTCCCATAGTGCTCAGAGCCATTTGAACCATTTTTGAGTACATGTTGGACATCGTCGGACACAACTCCAGCGTCGTCCACAAATGTCATTAACAGTCTCTATATTGGCCGGCCAAGTAAAACAGGCACCGAACTCCATCCCGGAAACAGAAATCCGGCACTTGAACAAAACAATACGTGCACGTTTGCTTACTTGCATTCACATTCTGACGGTTACACTGGTTATTAAAGCAGTAGCATTTTACAGTTGTAATAGCTTATCTCGGGCCTACATTAACTTGTGATCGCGCTATGTTAGTCACTTAAATATGGTAGCTAGACGAATGTACTCCGGATATTTCATCATTCTGCATTAATTATTTTCTGGTGCTGCGATTTTTTTCGGTCAGTGTAATAAAGGAAAATAATGTTTGTATAGACTTCCTAAAGCTAAAGGCCTACCTTTACAATATACTTCAGTCCTTATGCTAAGGGACCCAATGCAACGAAATCCGAAAGAACATGATTTGCATCCCTTGTTTTCTTTCTTACTGCTTTGCACTGATCGGCAATGAAACAAAAAGCATTATTACTGGAAGGAAACGACTTTGGATAGTGTCTTATTCAATATTTTAAACTGTACTAAACAACAAAAAATGACTGAAAGTGTAACTTCATTTGATCTCAAGAAGAGAATAAACCAGTTGAACGGCGATAACTGTGAATAAAAACTGCTGATCTCATCAGGAGGCGATGGGGAAGGGCGGGGGTCAACGGTGGGTGCACATGGTGGAAGTTAAGCTTGACGTCTGTTATCCTAATTACGACAGTGTCATCTGGTAAGAAACGTCAACCGGCTTGGAAAAGACAATTTACAAGCATGTTAGGATGTAGCTGGGATAGGCACTCGTGATTTAGCAGATAAAGTAGAACTTAATAAAAAAAATTCTCGTCGAGTTTGGTTGGAACACAGTGTCGAGACGCGGCGTGACTGGTGAAGCCGCAGCGCCAAAGCCACAATGAGCGGGACGAGCGCCTGCGGGTCAGTGCGGTTCCCGAGCGGCGGTTATCGGCCGTGCGATCGGCGGGACCCCTGCTCACCTCAGCTCGCGTCGCAATTACGGGCGCGGTCCTCGACCCAGGGCAGGTGCTCCGTCCGCACTACCGTTAACGCACACGAACCAGCACCAGCACCGCCACCAGCCACGCTCCCCTCATTACCCGCGGACCTGCCAGCCGTGTTCGCTGCTGTCACTTCACAACCCGTGGTGGTATGCTTTTCCTCTCACATGATAATCGTTATTGATACACGGTGCTAATGACTGTAATCGGCGTATAACACAACCAGGATTGAATAAGCACAGCGGCTGCCGACACCAGTGGTTTGTACTTACAAATGTCTATATGTTCCAGTTACTTTTATTGAAAGACTGTATGTGTACCAGCCGTTGCCCGCATACGTATTTATTAGATTCTTTTATTCGTTGGTCTCCTCCTCTCGCTGTCTCTGACCAATTCCTCCTCACACTCTCTCTGCCCTTCTCCTCCTACTTGCTTCGTAGATCCGTTCTTCCCCCATTCTCCATCCATCTCCTCCTCTCCCCAACTCTCTCCAGCTCACTTCTCAGTGTCCATCTCCGTCTTCCCCTGCTCTCTCTGTCCATCTCCTCCTCACACTCCCTCTGCCCTTCACCTCCTACCCACTCTCTCTGTCCATCTCTTCCTCCACCACTCTCTCTCCATGTCCTCCCATGATCTCTCTCTGCCTCCCTTCTCAGTGCCCATCTCCTCCTCCCCCACCTCTCTTTCGGTCCATCTCCTCCTCACCCCCGCTGTGCCCTTCACCTCCTACCCACTCTCTCTGTCCATCTCTTCCTCCCACACTCTCTCTCCACGTCCTCCCCCGATCTCTCTCTGCCTCCCTTCTCAGTGTCCATCTCCCCCACCCCTCTTTCGGTCCATCTCCTCCTCACCCCCTCTCTGCCTTCTCCTCCTACCCACACTCTCTGCCCATCTCTTCCTCCCCCACTCTATGTCCTCCCCCGATCTCTTTCCGCCTCCCTTCTCAGTGTCCATCTCCTCCTCCCCTACCCATCTCCTCCTCACCCCCTCTCTGCCCTTCTCCTCCTACCCACACTCTCTGCCCATCTCTTCCTCCCCCACTCTCTCTCCATGTCCTCCCCCGATCTCTCTCTGCCTCCCTTCTCAGTGTCCATCTCCTCCTCCCCCACCCATCTCCTCCTCACCCCCTCTCTGCCCTTCTCCGCCTACCCACTCTCTCTGTCCATCTCTTCCTCCCCCACTCTCTCTCCATGTCCTCCCCTGATCTCTCTCTGCCCCCTTCTCAGTGTCCATCTCCTCCTCCCCCATCCCTCTTTTGGTCCATCTCCTCCTCACCCCCTCTCTACCCTTCTCCTCCTACCCACTCTCTCTGTCCATCTCTTCCTCCCCCACTCTCTCTCCATGTCCTCCCATGATCTCTCTCTGCCTCCCTTCTCAGTGTCCATCTCCTCCCCCCCCCCCAACCTCTCATTCGGTCCATCTCGTCCTTACCCCCTCTCTGCCCTTCACCTCCTACCCACTCTCTCTGTCCATCTCTTCCTCCCCCACTCTCTCTCCATGTCCTCCCCCGATCTCTCTCTGCCTCCCTTCTCAGTGTCCATCTCCTCCTCCCCTACCCATCTCCTCCTCACCCCCTCTCTGCCCTTCTCCTCCTACCCACACTCTCTGCCCATCTCTTCCTCCCCCACTCTCTCTCCATGTCCTCCCCCGATCTCTCTCTGCCTCCCTTCTCAGTGTCCATCTCCCCCACCCCTCTTTCGGTCCATCTCCTCCTCACTCCCTCTCTGCCCTTCACCTCCTACCCACTCTCTCTGCCCATCTCTTCCTCCCCCACTCTCTCTCCATGTCCTCCCCCGATCTCTCTCTGCCTCCCTTCTCAGTGTCCATCTCCTCCTCCCCCACCCCTCTTTCGGTCCATCTCCTCCTCACACTCTCTCTGCCCTTCTCCTCCCACCCCCTCTCTCTACCCATCTCTTTCTCCGCCACTCACTCTCTGTCTCCTCCTCTCCCAATCCTTCTCTGCCTCCCTTCTCAGTGACCATCTCCTCCTTCCCCTCCCGCTTCCGTCTGTCCATCTCCTCTCCTCTGTATCAATCTCTTGCTTCCCCATTTCTGTATCTCAATCTGCACCTTATAACGGTATTTTGCGGGCAGGCGTGTCGATTAGCATCATATTCATTAAAATCGGGGATATATAGACTTTATTTTGGAAGAATTAAAAAGGGGACAGTAATAAGAAACTTAAATAACCGCACAGTATTACTAAGAAGCAATATAATGAAAAGTAATAAAAAGCAAAGTAGCAAAGACCAAGCGGGACAGAAAGATATAGAGGCGCGTTTGTTTTTTAATACATGTAAAAGAACATGTAACGCATTATTGAGCTCTCTACCTTCAGTTATCGCGATCGGTCTAGTCGATGAAAAAGTGGTACGCGACTGTGAATTTCGTAAAGCAGATTATTTAAAGACTCTTCAAGCACGTTTCAAATACATTACGTGTGACTAAGTGATCAGAGACGTTTATTGTCTGGTGAAGTGAAAATGATTCCGACAACATAATTCGAACTTTGTGTTAGCTGGGGAAAAATACTCTTGGGAAACTATTATGCTTGTGGAACCCACGAAAGTTGTACGCAACGGAAAGCTATAGTTTACGTAATTCTGCATTTTATAAGATTGTGAAACGCGTGTGCGCGGAACATTAAGAGAATCTTATCCTTGGACGGCTGCGGGGGTAACTGATACAAACAACGCGCCAGCATAAAAATAGTTCGCTTATTAACTACCAGATATTAATTAACGGGGACCTAAAATACTAAAAACAGTGCATACACCGTTAAATTGAACCTTGCGTGTGAAAGACAATCACATCGAACATTTCGAGAGCGAAGAATAGACATTTAAGTGCCGAATTGAGAGCCTGGGTCGTGTCAATATTTGGACATTATATGACACGCGTTATTCAGAACACGATATCGACCATTCTAATACTGAAAAGAAGGATAGGATCATCACCACCAATCCCGATTCATATTTCTAGTTAGTGAAAATAAAAGTGTTAATAAGCAAACTACATTTCAATTTTATCCACGATTTTGGCTTCATTACATAGTCTTGACTACATGATAAACAATATCTGTGGAAGTTGTATACAACGTATTGTCTTAATATTTAGTCAACCAATATTGTGGGATACCAAAAATGTAAATGCATGAAATTGTTCTTACAGCGGATCTATAACGTGTGAGTGCGACGAGCTATATTGAGAAACTGAACATCCATTACGTACTTGCATGTTTATCTGCGAAAGTGGTCTTTGTCGGTACATCAGCATAGAGTTCGAATAGAATCGCTGGAACATTGCAAACCACTCAGATTAATCGAACATCTAAATACGCATAATGCTGGTATCACCAGGATGTGTTCTTTCTTCTCACCCCCGTGGCAGTAATTGAATTAAGAGTCAGCCGGGAATAACATTTAAATCAATTGACTACCATTGAGCTAGCGTCACGGATTTTGCAAACGTCCACTGCCATGTTTGAAGGCGAGTGACACCACTAGTGCTAACGTCGATCGAGGGGAGTCGTCGTGATCGTATTGAATGACACTGAGCGGTCACAACCTCCCCTACCCTTCTCTATCGATGACTCCCACCCCGATAAGAGGCTGGTGGTTTTTAGCCCTGTCCACAGCGTTTCCTCTCAGAAAATAAGTAACATGTGTACCAAGTTTGGTTGACATCGATGGAGGGGCTTAGGACGAGCTTTTAAATATGGCTGTGACCACGTGAGCATACGTCAAATAGATATCATATACGTTTAACATACTTGTACACGTATTTCAATATAACTCTAATAAATTTCGCCCTGCAGTTTCGTTTTCACGCAGCTTAACATTTATGACGTCTTATGCCCTGGACTGACTGAAGTACAATGATATAATTTTGCAGGTACATTCACTGCTATGCGTCAATACTGTCTCCAACTTGTTTCGCGAATAGAGTCAGTAGTAAATAAGTAATAATTTAAAAACGTCATGCTTCATGCGGCAGTCTGACTGCAGGAACAGCGGAAATGTAGTGAGCGATAAACTTCTTTACTTTCATCATTTTGTGGGCCGTGTCACCGAGAGAAAGTGTCGTAAACGTTTCAAATTATGTGTAAAGTTTGTTGTACGTCATGAGTCTTCTCATTTTCAAGTACTGGATGAATAAAGTCTCGATATCTGTGTGTCGTGGGATACACTACTTTTTCCCTGCCACCCATTTGAACGGTAGGTGGCCCTCACTCCCGTGGCGCTACTTTTCATACTGTAATTAATATGTGTAGCAAGTTTGGTTCAGCTCGCTCCAGTAGTGTAGGAGGAGATGTGGAACATGCATATATTCACATATCTTAATAATACACACATCAAAAATATTTTGCATCACCTCGGTTCGAGGGTTCCGGAACCTTTACAGAAAATTGGAATAGAGATAAACATAAACATCATTTCCGCCCTTTTTATTGCTCATGAAAACCACACATTGCATGTTGTACCACCATAAGGCGAGACCTTCAGAGGTGGTTATCCAGATTGCTGTACACAGCGGTACCTCGAATACCTAGTAGCACGTCCTCTTGCATTGATGCATGCCTGTATTCATCGTGGCATACTATCCACACGCTCATCAAAGTACTGTTGGTCCAGAGTGTCCCACTCCTCAACGGCGATTCGGCGTAGATCCCTCAGAGTGGTTGGTGGGTCACGTCGTCCATAAACAGCCCTTTTCAATCTATCCCAGGCATTGTCAATAGGGTTCATGTCTGGAGAACATTCTGGTCACTCTAGTCGAGCGATGTCGATACCCTGAAGGAAGTCATTCACAAGACGTACACGGTGGGGGCGCGAATTGTCGTCCATGAAGACGAATGCGTCGCCAGTATGCTGCCAATACGGTTGCACTATCGGTTGGAGGATGGCTTTCACGTATCGTACAGCCGTTACGTCGGCCCCACATAATGCCACCCCAAAACATCAGGGAACCTCCACCTTTCTGCACTCGCTGGACAGAGTGGGGGCGTTTAGCCTGACTGGGTTGCCTCCAAACACATCTCCGAAGATTTTCTGGTTGAAGCCATATGCGACACTCATCGGTGAAGAGAACGTGATTCCAATCCTGAGCGGTCCATTCGGCATGTTGGGCCCATCTGTACCGCGCAGCATGGTGTCGTGGTTGCAAAGACGGACCTCGCCATGGACGTCGGGAGTGAAGTTGCGCATCATGCAGCGTATTTCGCACACACGACGTCCTGTGGCTTCATGAAAAGCATTGTTCAACATGGTAGCGTTGCTGTCAAAGTTCCGCCGAGCCATAATCCGTAGGTAGCGGTCGTCCACTGCAGTAGTAGCCCTTGGGCCGCCTGAGCGAGGAATGTCATCGACGTTCCCGTCTCTCTGTATCTCCTCCATATCCGAACAACATTTATTTGGTTCATTCCGAGACGCTTGGACACTTCACTTGTTGAGAGCCCTTCCTGGCACAAAGTAACAATGCGGACGCGATCGAACCGCGGTATTGACCGTCTAGGCATGGTTGAACTATAGACAATATGAGCCATGTACCTCCTTCCTGGTGGAATGACGGCTGTCGGATCCCCTCCGTCTAATAGGCGCTGCTCATGCCTGGTTGTTTACATCTTTAGCGGGTGTAATGACATCTCTGAACAGTCAAAAGGACTCTGTCTGTGATACAATATCCTCAGGAGTTCTGAAACGGTCATGATGCTAAACTTCTTTTGATGTGTGTATATAGGGATTCATAACCTCAACGGTCAGATATTAGTCACCCTTTAAATGATCGCACTGGTCACTAATGTTTCAAGTATTATATAATTTATGGTCTCAAACTACTTGGCTACAACATAGAAAACAAACATACGAATTTCTGCGCTTTACCTTTATTTTTTAGGTTTGTACCAATAACGTCAACTCTCGTCCCCTGTGATATTTTTTTTCAGAAAACCAGAAAATAACTGTCCGTGATTTGTACTTCAATCGCCGGCCGGAGTGGCCGAGCGGTTAAAGGCGCTACAGTCTGGAACCGCACGACCACTACGGTCGCAGGTTCGAATCCTGCCTCGGGCATGGATGTGTGTGATGTCCTTAGGTTAGTTAGGTTTAAGTAGTTCTAAGTTCTAGGGGGCTTATGACCACAGCAGTTGAGTCCCATAGTGCTCAGAGCCATTTTTTGTACTTCAATCAAGTCGCGGCAGACGTCCACTTGTTGTTTGTGGCGAGGGCCAGGTGAGAGTGGCAAACGTTCCATACACGTTTTTATTCCTCAAAACATTTCGGTGTGTGAAACTTAATGGCAGATTGAAACTGTACAGGACCGACACTCGAACTCGGACCTTTGCCTCTCGCGGGCAAGTGCTCTACCCTCTTTTTTGTCTCATTTTGTTCATTATCGTTTTTTGCATTCGTTCGGGGTGGACGACCCATGACGACGGTTCAAGTTCATCTGTGATAGATTCACTCAGTTTTTTTGTTTTTTTAATTATTACAGAGGACAGCTAACCCTCTGACCGTTGCCACGCCGGCATCGGAGCTACCCATCGAGTGCTACTACTGCAAGGTCTGCAGGAGAACTTCTGTGAAGTTTGGGAGGTAGGAGTACTGGTCGAATTAAGGGGACAACAGCCTAACTTTCTAACCCATGTTAATTTAGGCGAGTATTTGACCCATTTATGAAAAAAACTATTTGAAGCAGGCACTTAATATGTTTACTGTGTGTTACATGATGCTAATAGAGTCAACTGAACTAAAATCTACTTTATCCACTTTACAGTTTTTAAGAATTACTTTTTTAAATTTATTAACAAAAAATATTAAGTTTTTTCTGCAGAAAATATTCTTTGTGAAGTTCCTAATGAGGGAATATTAATTAATATAGTACCAGAGGTGGCTTTTTAAGTTATGCAGAGTCTCTGAAAATTTCATTCATTTATCTGTGATAGCTTCTGATAGTGGGGCATATCTACTGAAAATTTTAGTTTGCGGGAAATTGACTTTAAAGAAAAAACTTTTGAAATTTGTTACTTACGGTTAATTAAAACTGTCCTGCTGCAAATGATGGCTTTCTTAGGCCTCTAGCAGGTCTTCCGGCTTCTTTTTCACTTTCCTGGATGTTTGTCTTGCTTTCTTGTCCATATTAGATGCAGACCTGTCTGCACCGGCTATCCTCATTTTATCGCATTGTTGCAGTCTAATGATCATATTTTCACCAGGATTAATTCCCAGCTTTTTCAGTACCCAACACTTTCCAATTTTACCACAATTGAATGTAATAACAGCATCATGAACTCCTAGTTTCATTGTATGCATGCCTACAAATACAGTTTTAGGAAGCCGGTTCCAAATTATGCTATTGAAACATTCGTTTGAGTTCTGTGTCTGCCCATGCAGACATTTCCTTATTAGATCAGGATGAGCCAACTCTCTGAAAAGTGGTTTAATTGCTGTAATAACAGCAGCAGGAAGAGAATGCTGTTGAGAATAAGTTTCTCCAGTTGCCTGAGCACTATTGTATTTGCACCACGAATTTTCTTCTGATGGACACAATCCATGACATGGCTTATCATCAGTAGAGGACTTATGGAAGAATATGGCCCAAACATCTCTCTTTATTGCCTCCAGGTTTTCTTTATTTCTCCAAACTGCCTGCCCATATTATACCTGCAAGTTTTCTATTTCAGTTATAGTTTACCGACCCTGTCAGGGCAACAATATTCTATATTCTAATTTTTTTTCCTCTCATACCAACAGTTAGTTTTGTTAGCCTTGTTCCCAAACGTTTCTGAACATGACCTACACATTCTGTTTTGCTAATAATGGCATCTCCATATGGCTAGTTCACCACATTGTTGTATGTCTTACTGCCACCATCGCCCAAATATTTGGTGTACGGTACGCCTCTCGTTTCTACGGAGCGATGAAATATTTGTTGTACCCCATGAACTTCCATACCACCACTTGTTCCTCTAAAATTAGCCACACAGTTGTGTTCTTTATGTTCATTGACTTCACAACATTTGCAATATTTAGACATTATCTACACATCTAACACTTTACCGGTGTCTACACTCGTGGCAGTCACTACTCCATTCAGAGAAGTATGTCCTCTTTTCTGCCAACTTCTATCAAGTGCAACTGCAATGTCGGAACTTGTATCATTTTCTTCCACTGCTTCCCTAGCAGCCAGTTTCATGCTTTCCTCACTGACCTCACATACAGCTTTCTTTAATACTGTAGTCAGTTTTTCAAATTTATTTGGTGGCTGATATAAGCTCATCAATGAACAAAATTTTTCTCCCTGCAGTCATGCCCTTGCCAATGGATCGTAAGGCCTGAACTAATCTAGTATTGATTTCATAAGGGCCACTTGCATCGGGGTTTTGAAGAACTCATAAATGAAATCATAGCTCAGCATTTAGTGCAAATTAAATCCAAAGCAATTGCTAGGCCTTTTCTCCCACTGGCACTGTCACAAATTTTCACACTCTGTGACTGACCACAGTGTCTACATTCTACAAATTTAGAAATTACATGTGATAATATTCTCATATTTATAATAATGTCACTGCACCCCTTGTCACTTACAGTAAATTCGTTGTAACTCTCTTGAAATGGTGAGAGCTTCTTTGATGATGCAATTTTTGAAAAATTACAATTAGAAACATCGTTGCCAGGCGATACAACCACTTGTACAGAAAGATTTCTAAACTTGTCATTTCTTCATCGTCAATAAACACAACAAACACACGAAAACAAGCACTGCAAACGCAAGTATAACAACTACTCGCTATGACACTTGAACAAAACTAACCGCGTGTTTAAAAGCGTGTTGTCTACAAACAGTAGAAACAAAAGAATACCGACCCTTTTATTCCAAGGATAACCAACACACTCGGGAGCAAAAAAAATCCCTAACGTGTAATGTAGGGGATATAAAGATCTATATGCAGAAAAAAAAAATGGCTCTGAGCACTATGGGACTTAACATCTATGGTCATCAGTCCCCTAGAACTTAGAACTACTTAAACCTAACTAACCTAAGGACAGCACACAACACCCAGCCATCACGAGGCAGAGAAAATCCCTGACCCCGCCGGGAATCGAACCCGGGAACCCGGGCGTGGGAAGCGAGAACGCTACTGCACGACCACGAAATGCGGGCGATCTATATGCAGAAAAGTGGGTGACAGAAAAGTGGGCGTGGCACATAAACACACGTGATAGGAAAATGCTCTTTAAATGCTCCAAAATTTTTTTTCGCAAAATCCTTTTCAGCATACTTAAATAACACCTTAATGTATAGAAATATGATGAAAACCTAAAATCGATTTTTCTCCACCTGAACTACGGTGTGGTCCCTTAAAGCTGTGAGGACAAGTCCTGAGTCGTGGTTGGGTAGGTTATACGGTAGAGCACTTGCACGCGAAATACAAAGGTCCTGAGTTCGAGTCTCGGGCCGACGCACAATTTTAATCTGTCAGGTAGTTTCAAACCTCAGCTGCAAAGTGAAAATTTCGTTCTGGATTCCGGAGTGTGTTGAACACTTGATTTAGATGTGTTGCTCCATTGTAATTTGTGACACAACAACGTTGACATTTACGGCCTCACGTCCACTGCATAAGACTGCCTGCTTACTACTAACTGGGTGAATTCTCGTGTATTGTTTACAATTTTTAGTTGACGCTGCCACTATAGTTACTGCCCCGATGTCATTTGTACGCTAGCACAACATATCTACAAGGAACACCGCACCACTCGCAGACGTGTCAGAACATAGGTCGTAAAATGTTCTTAACCTGCAGGATCTGGAGATGTATCACGCCGTTTCGATGACAATTGGTTTCAAACCCGACAGGAATTGCTGCTTTCAGTGAATGGAGTGCCACTTTCCGAGCCAACACTGTGAAAGCTAACTGCATGCAAAAGGACATCTGGGGTCGTGTGTCTAACAAAAGGGCATTCCTCAGAGCGGCACATATAACTGCTCGTCTTCAGCGGTGCAGAGATCACATAAACGAGGCACTAGCTGACTTTAGGCGTTCGGTCTGGTCCGATGGGTCGCGAATTTGCTGCTTTTCAAATAACGCAAGGCTTCTGTTGCACCGGCCAAATGAGGCGTTTAAACCGCTTCGTGCGGAGCGTTTAGTTCAGTTTTGCTGTACCTTCGGCAGCGCTGAGCGAAACGTATACAGCTAGTCATCTTTGCGGACCACAAGCTACCTGCTAGACACATGAGAGTTATGAGGTGGCGTTATACAAGGTGTATGAAAAAGATGCAATTGATTTTACACGATTATATCTTCTACATCAAGGAAGATATAAACTTGAGGTGAATTTTAACTTACGCATAGCACAAAAGGTTTTCATTTTCAAAAGAACCATTCCGCAATAAATGTATCTTTTACTTGCAGATACGTACAACTTTGAGTACTTTTTACAATTACGTTTAGGATCGAAGTTATTACTGTGCTGTACAAACGTTCAGCCGGCTGGTGTGGCCGAGCGGTTCTAGGCGCGTTAATCTGGAACCGCACGACCGCTACGGTCGCAGGTTCGAATCCTGCCTCGGGCATGGATTTGTGTGATGTCCTTAGGTTGGTTAGGTATAAGTAGTTCTAAGTTCTAGGGGACCGATGACCTCAGATGTTAAGTCCCATAGTGGTTCAAAATGGTTCAAATGGCTATGAGCACTATGGGACTTAACATCTCAGGTCATCAGTCCCCTAGAACTTACAGGTAGAACTATTTAAACCTAACTAACCTAAGGACTCCACACTCATCCATGCCCGAGGCAGGATTCGAACCTGCGACCGTAGCGGTCGCGCGGTTCCAGACTGAAGCGCCTAGAACCGCTCGGCCACCAGCGGCTGGCTAAGTCCCATAGTGCTCAGAGCCATAAAAACGTTCAGTGTGATCGCCACTAGACCTATGACAAACATACAGACGATAGTCAAATTCGTCTTGCACTTCTGGAAACACGTCCCTCACCGTAGGTTTTATGCGTCGTCGCAGTTCACGCGAAGTTGTTGGAAGAGGAGATATAAAAATCATATACCGTGAGATCAAGCGTCCTTGGGGTACGGTGGTGCAATGCGAGAGCAATACCCCCCGCCCCAGTCGAACCTACATATCCGTTCGTATTCCGGATTCTTGGAAGAATTATTTCTTTTATTGAACAAACTGCTAATAATACACATTAGGGTAACTGGAACGCATCCGGATTCTTGGAAAAAGTATTTCTTTTATTGAACAAACTGCTAATAATACACACTAGGGCAACTGGAACTCACGTTTTCTTGATATTTCCGTGATTGCACAAGAAAGAACTCTATACGATTTATGAACCAAGGGAACTACTATCTGGTGAATTTTTAGGTAGGTACTGACCCCAAGAACCATGGACCCTGCCGTTGGTGGGGAGGTTTGCGTGCCTCAGCGATACAGATAGCCGTACCGCAGGTGCAACCACAACGGAGGCGTATCTGTTGAGAGGCGAGACAAACGTGTGGTTCCTGAAGAGGGGCAGCAGCCTTCTCAGTAGTTGCAGGGGCAACAGTCTGGATGATTGACTGATCTGGCCTTGTAACGCTAATCAAAACGGCCTTACTGTGCTGGTACTGCGAACGGCTGAAAGCAAGGGGAAACTACGGCCGTAATATTTCCCGAGGGCATGCAGCTTTACTGTATGGTTAAATGATGATGGCGTCCTCTTGGGTAAAATATTCCGGAGGTAAAATAGTCCCCCTTTCGGATCTCCGAGCGGGGACTACCCAGGAAGATGTTGTTATCAGGAGAAAGAAAACTGGCGTTCTACGGATCGGAGCGTGGAATGTCAGATCCCTTAATCGAACAGGTGGGTTAGAAAATTTAAAAAGGGGAATGCATAGGTTAAAGTTAGATATAGTAGGAATTAGTGAAGTTCGCTGGCTGGAGGAACAAGACTTTTGGTCAGGCGAATACAGGGTTATAAATACAAAATCAAATAGGGGTAATGCAGGAGTAGGTTTAATAATGAATAAAAAAATAGGAGTGCGGATAAGCTGCTACAAACAGCATAGTCAGCGCATTATTGTGGCCAAGATAGACACGAAGCCCACGCCTACTACAGTAGTACAAGTTTATATGCCAACTAGTTCTGCAGATGACGAAGAAATTGAAAAAATGTATGATGAAATAAAAGAAATTATTCAGATAGTGAAGGGAGATGAAAATTTAATAGTCATGGGTTACTGGAATTCGGTAGTAGGAAAACGGAGAGAAGGAAACATAGTAAGTGAATATGGATTGGGGCTAAGAAATGAAAGAGGAAGCCGCCTGATAGAATTTTGCATAGAGCACAACTTAATCATAGCTAACACTTGGTTCAAGAATCATAAAACAAGGTTGTATACATGGAAGGACCCTGGAGATACTAAAAGGTATCATATAGATTATATAATGGTAAGACAGAGATTTAGGAACCAGGTTTTAAATTGTAAGACATTTCCAGGGGCAGATTTGGACCCTGACCACAATCTATTGCTTATGAACTGTAGATTAAAACTGAAGAAACTGCAAAAAGGTGGCAATTTAAGGAGATGGGACATAGATAAACTGACTAAACAGGAGCCTGTACAGAGTTTCAGGGAGAGCATAAGGGAACAATTGAGAGGAATGGGGGAAAGAAATACAGTAGAAGAAGAATGGGTAGCTTTAAGAGACGAAGTAGTGAAGGCAGCAGCGGATCTAGTAGGTAAAAGGACGAGGGCTAGTAGAAATCCTTGGGTAACAGAAGAAACATTGATTTAACTGATGAAAGGAGAAAATATAAATATGCAGTAAATGAAGCAGGCAAAATGGAACACAAACGTCTCAAAAATGAGAACGACACGAAGTGCAAAATAGCTAAGCAGGGATGGCTAGAGGACAAATGTAAGGATGTAGAGGTTTATCTCACTAGGGGTAATATAGATACTGCCTACAGGAAAATTAAAGAGACCTTTGGAGAATAGAGAACCACTTGTATGAATATCAAGAACTCAGATGGAAGCCCAGTTCTAAGCAAAGAAGGGAAAGTAGAAAGGTGGAAGGAGTATATAGAGGGTCTATACAAGGGCAATGTATTTGAGGACAATATTACGGAAATGGAAGAGGCTGTAGATGAAGATGAAATGGGAGATATGATGCTGCGTGAAGAGTTTGACAGAGCACTGAAAGATCTGAGTCGAAACAAGGTTCCGGGAGTAGACAACATTCCATTTGAACTACTGACAGCCTTGGGAGAGCCAGTCCTGACAAAACTTCACCATCTGGTGAGCAAGATGTATGAGACAGCCGAAATACCCTCAGACTTCAAGAAGAATATAATAATTCCAATCCCAATGAAAGCAGGTGCTGACAGATGTGAAAATTACCGAACTATCAGTTTAAAAAGTCACGGATGCATAATACTAACGCGAATTCTTTACAGACGAATGGAAAAACTGGTAAAAGCGGACCTCGGGGAAGATCAGTTTGGATTCCGTAGAAATATTGGAGCACGTGAGGCAATTCTGACCCTACGACTTATCTTAGAAGCTAGATTCAGGAAAGGCAAGCCTACGTTTCTAGCATTTGTAGACTTAGAGAAAGCTTTTGACAATGTTGAATGGAATACTCTCTTTCAAATTCTGAAGGCGGCAGGGGTAAAATACAGAGAGCGAAAGCGCGACCGCTACGGTCGCAGGATCAAATCCTGCCTCGGGCATGGATGTGTGTGATGTCCTTAGGTTAGTTAGGTTTACGTAGTTCTAAATTCTAGGGGACTGATGAGCTTAGAAGTTAAGTACCATAGTGCTCAGAGCCATTTGAACAGAGAGCGAAAGGCTATTTACAATTGGTACAGATACCAGATGGCAGTTATAAGAGTCGAGGGGCATGAAAGGGAGGCAGTGGTTGGGAAGAGAGTGAGACAGGGTTGCAGCCTATCCCCGGTGTTATTCAATCTGTATATTGAGGAAGCAGTGATGGAAACAAAAGAAAAATTCGGAGTTTGTATTAAAATCCATGGAGAAGAAATAAAAACTTTGAGGTTCGCCGAAGACATTGTAATTCTGTCAGAGACAGCAAAGGACTTGGTAGAGCAGTTGAACGGAATGGACAGTGTCATGAAAGGAGGGTATAAGATGAACATCAACAAAAGCAAAACGAGGATAATGGAATGTAGTCGAATTAAGTCGGGTGATGCCGAGGGAATTAGATTAGGAAATGAGACACCTAAAGTAGTAAAATAACTGATGACGGTCGAAGCAGAGAGGACATCAAATGTAGACTGGCAATGGCAGGGAAAGCATTTCTGAAGAAGAGAAATTTGTTAACATCGAATATAGATTTAAGTGTCTGGAAGTCGTTTCTGAAAGTATTTGTATGGAGCGTAGCCATGTATGGAAGTGAGAGACGGACGATAACTAGTTTGGACAAGAAGAGGAAATGTGGTGCTACAGAAGAACGCTGAAGATTAGATGGGTAGATCATATAACTAATGAGGAGGTATTGAATAGGATTTTGCACAAGAGACGTTTGTGGCACAACTTGACTAGAAGAAGGGATCGGTTGGTAGGACATGTTCTGAGGCATCAAGGGATCACCAATTTAGTATTGAATAATCAACGAAAGGATAACGTTCTGCGAGTCGGGGCGTGGAATGTCAGCTACTTGAACTTGGTAAGGAAACTAGAAAATCTGAAAAGGGAAAGGCAAAGGCTCAATCTAGATATAGTGGGGGTCAGTGAAGTGAAGTAGATGGAAACAAGCATTTCTGGTCATATGAGTATCGGGTAATATCAACAGCAGCAGAAAATGGTATAACAGGTATAGGATTCGTTATGAATAAGATGGTAGGGCAGAGGGTGTGTTACTGTGAACAGTTCAGTGACCGGGTTGTTCTAATCAGAATCGACAGCAGACCAACACCGACAATGATAGTTCAGGTATACATGCCGACATCGCAAGCTGAAGATGAACAGATAGAGAAAGTGTATGAGGATATTGAAAGGGTAATGCAGTGTGTAAAGGGGGACGAAAATCTAATAGTCGTGGGCGACTGGAATGCAGTTGTAGGGGAAGCAGTAGAAGAAAAACTTACAGGAGAATATGGGCTTGGGACAAGGAATGAAAGAGGAGAAAGACTAATGGAGTTCTGTAACAAGTTTCAGCTAGTAATAGCGAATATCCTGTTCAAGAATCACAAGAGGAGGAGGTATACTTGGAAAAGGCCGGGAGATACGGGAAGATTTCAATTAGATTACATCATGGTCGGACAGAGATTCCGAAATCAGATACTGGATTGTAAGGCGTACCCAGGAGCAGATATAGACTCAGATCACAATATAGTAGTGATGAAGAGTAGGCTGAAGTTCAAGACATTAGTCAGGAAGAATCAATACGCAAAGAAGTGGGATACGGAAGTGCTAAGCAATGACGAGATACGTTTGAAGTTCTCTAACGCTATAGATACAGCAGTAAGGAATAGCGCAGTAGGCAGTACAGTTGAAGAGGAATGGACATCTCTAAAAAGGGCCATCACAGAAGTTGGGAAGGAAAACATAGGTACAAAGAAGGTAGCTGCGAAGAAACCATGGGTAACAGAAGAAATACTTAGTTGATTGATGAAAGGAGGAAGTACAAACATGTTCCGGGAAAATCAGGAATACAGAAATACAAGTCGCTGAGGAATGAAATAAATAGGAAGTGCAGGGAAGCTAAGACGAAATGGCTGCAGGAAAAATGTGAAGACATCGAAAAAGATATGATTGTCGGAAGGACAGACTCAGCATACAGGAAAGTCAAAACAACCTTTGGTGACATTAAAAGCAACGGTGGTAACATTAAGAGTGCAACGGGAATTCCACTGTTAAATGCAGAGGAGAGAGCTGATAGCTGGAAAGAATACATTGAAAGCCTCTATGAGGGTGAAGATTTGTCTGATGTGATAGAAGAAGAAACAGGAGTCGATTTAGAAGAGATAGGGGCTCCAGTATTAGAATCGTAATTTAAAAGAGCTTTGGGGGACTTACGGTCAAATAAGGCAGGAGGGATAGATAACATTCCATCAGAATTTCTAAAATCATTGGGGGAAGTGGCAACAAAACGACTGTTCATGTTGATATGTAGGATATATGAGCCTGGCGACATACCATCTGACTTTCGGAAAGGCAACATCCACACAATTCCGTGACGGCAAGAGCTGACAAGTGCGAGAATTATCGCACAATCAGCTTAACAGCTCTTGCATCGAAGCTGCTTACAAGAATAATATACAGAAGAATGGAAAAGAAAATTGAGAATGCGCTATTTGACGATCAGTTTGGCTTTAGGAAAAGTAAAGGGACGAGAGAGGTAATTCTGACGTTACGGCTAATAATGGAAGCAAGGCTAAAGAAAAATCAAGACACTTTCATAGGATTTGTCGACCTGGAAAAAGCGTTCGACAATATAAAATGGTGCTAGCTGTTCGAGATTCTGAAAAAAGTAGGGGTAAGCTATAGGGAGAGACGGGTCATATACAATATGTACAACAACCAAGAGGGAATAATAAGAGTGGATGATCAAGAACGAAGTGCTCGTATTAAGAAGGGTGTAAGACAAGGCTGTAGCCTATTAATTAAATTCTTCGCTAAACGAAATCCAGCTGCTTGTCTGATCACCGAGTCAAAAAAGGCGAAATCGACGGTAAAATTTCGACTTTTTCGTTTGGCATAGTGTGACAAGTAGTGATGCAGCGCTGTGTCAAAGACGATTTCGTGGGCTGTACGACGTACTTGTTTTGTTCTTGTCTACGTTACGCCAGCGTAAAGTGAATTAGCTGAACTTGAACAGTGGATTGCCGGACACACAGAAATAGATTTCGACAGAAATGTACTACAAACATGAGATCTAATTTTAATAACATATTAATTTTCATGCTGATGAGTGGACAACGTCTTTCATTTGTTGGAAAACAACGTAAGTCTAACCTTGCTGCAAAGCCACCGTAGAGCTGAAAGAAGCTTGCAGGTGATTAGCGCCGCCAGCGGATTTGCACTTGAATTGCAACAAGCTGCTGAATGGAGTCCTCCCTGTCATTAAGGCGGCAAGGAACTTCATTATCGGCCCCGGGATCATTAAGACAGTCCGCGGTAGCATTTCGGGACGTTTTTACGCGCATCGGGTCGTCGCCAGCGAATGCCAAAAACAAAAGCCCTGGAAGCCAGTCGGGGAGCCAGTTCGGCAAGGAGAATGAATCTCTCCTTTTTTCCGCTAAAAGTTAATTGACGCTTGCAGAACAATCGGGCGACGCACCTCCTCGAATTTGTGAGAGTGTGTGCGTGCGTGTGTGGCGGCCAGAACAGAGCAGAGAGCGTGCCCCCGTTCTGTTTGAGCAGCTGTCGAAACGCGGGTACCGTTAGCAAGTGGCCGCGCCGGCTCTGATCCTGATAAGCGCGGCCGTCGCTGATCACTACCTGCCGGGCCAGCTCCCAGCGTCCTGCCCCGTCCTCCTCCAAGGCAGGACCCGCCGACCCGCCACGCGCCGGCAGGTGTTCCCGGCGCACGCTTCTCTCTCTTTCTCACCGTCCACACGTACGGAGCGGATGAGGAACACTTTTCGAGACTCTTGTACACACTTGAAGTACTGCTCGCTATAATGACGGTGGCGTTTCTATGTGACAGATAATCGAACGACTTTGAGGGGGCTAGTACGTGAAAGCCGGCCGGGGTGGCCGAGCGATTCTAGGCGCTACAGTCTGGAACCGCGCAATCGCTACGGTCGCAGGTTCGAATCTTGCCTCGGGCGTGGGTGTGTGTGATGTCCTTAGGTTAAGTTAGGTTTAGGTAGTCCTAAGTTCTAGGGGACTGATGACCTCAGAAGTTACGTCCCATAGTGCTCAGAGCCATTTAGTACGTGAATAAGTGTCAAAATATCGATTTTTTAATCATTTGTCTCAAAAAATTCTCTATGGTTTTTTGAATCAGAAGAAGATGACATCGAGGAAGTTGTACCGAAGAAAGCCCGAAAATTAGACGAACTTTAAAGTGTCATTCACATAGCTCTGTTAAAAGCAAAAATTTGCTCTCACTTGTTTGTTTTCTTTTTATGATTTTTTTTCTTTCTAATGTCTTAATGACACGAGATTATCAGAGAAATACTTACATGGTAGGACTCGAAACCCAAATGAGAATTTTGATAATTGAACATGGGAACAGGTAACAAAAACCGTTTTCGTAGGATTAATACTTTGAAAATAGGAGTGCTGGATGTTGTGCTATGTTTCAGAGATGGTGCAGTGTCAAGTGTTGTCGTGAATGCCTGGTGGACTAAATGTACAAAGAACTTTGATTGAAACTGACACGCAAAACACTCTTCAAAGCACATAAATCGGTGGTGGAACCCACCAAAGAAGCAAGAATAAATCTGAAAAAGAAAAGGGAGGGAGAAAAACGCCAGAAACAATATGAATATGGACGTGGGATGCTTAGCGTTATGCAGGGTAGGTATAGAAACAAGCTTTCACTTTAACTTGAATTTCTCGCAAGTTCATTTTTTTTAATGTTCTAGTACGCACTGGTTAAAAGCTGTTAAACATAGAGCCCTGAAATCTTGTATACTATCTTAAAACACATTTAACTAAAAAGCAGACTATTCCCACGGCTTAAATTTCAAAATTAAAGACTGTTTTTAAAGAAAAACAATAAGTTAATTACTGATTCTTCTGATATCTATTAAATACTTTTTTGACCCATAATTTATGACAGCAACTCCTTTTAAAATTATACTTTAAATATCAGGGAGTAAAAAACTTGCAGGAAAAAATCAAGATTCTAATTTGTTTTATTTTGACATATGTCTATCATTCTGTTCACTAACAATTAGCGTTCTTTATTTTCCTTGCAACTCAGTATATAATTCAGAGAAAGTGTGAGACGAAAAGCAGTGGTTCATGCATTAAATTATTCCCAAAATATCAGTTAGAATATGGTAAGCATTAAATGGGGCTACAACTATTACTCTTTGAGGAACACTATTTAGAAAACTGACAAGTTTTTCAAGATTTCCCATTGCGTTCACGAAGGTACCTTGAAAATGTAAATTTTCTTCCTCGGTGGATATGATGGTTTGAAGTATACTTTCTACTTACACAACACTCTTCATTTAAATTTCCTAATTGTCGACTGTCTCTGTCAATGGCAGCTTTCAGAGTGAGATATGCCATCTTGCTGCTCTATGACTTCTCTTCTTTGAATCCATAAGCGTAGGGACATTTTTCTCCTTTGCTTTTATGTTTCGGCTATTGGCTGCTTTGTTTTCTACCTCGTATTCACTTGTTTACTTCAGTAATAGAGTGACACTTGTGTTTTTTGTGTCAGAGAAAAGAAATGTTATCCATCTCTAGAGTTTTCAAGAAAATGCCTGGAGGACTTGGAAAAAACAAAAAATGAATATAATGAAAACAACATTGGGTTTTTGAAAGGGCTGCACACTATTGAAAAGGGCTTAACAGTAGGGTAAACTTAATGTGCCAGTGTGAAATTACCAAGCACTTCTACAAAATTTCAGAAATACAGTTCTCTGCTCCACGCTGCTTGCAAATTAATGGCAGAGGAGTCAGTGACAGATGCAGTGAAAGAAACAGCAAATTTAAATGATGAGTGCGTAGCAGACACTGCAAGTCCAATGAAACTTTAAATTGCATTTTCCGTAACTGCTGTTTTTCCTAGGTTAATGCATCTTTTCTCTGAAACCATTAACCCAATAGCAATGAAATTCTAACAGCCATTTCTTAGTATGCTTGAGTGAAGTGACTTTTTTTAGCTTTATAGCTGTTGTGTAAAGAATGCTACGATTTTTTTAAAATATGTTATAATTTGACAGAAAAACCGATCATTATTAAAACATTGTTCAAAATTAAATTATAGTTTTAATATATTATTCATAAAACAATGTTAGCCAGTTAACAAGTAGCGCACAATCGTGTAAACGTATGTGAAAAAAATTTCGTTATTCTACTGTTACTCCTTCCTGAGAAAGGGTACATTGGAAATGATCAATTTAACATGGCAGAGACAGAAGGTACTTATCTCCTCTTGAGGGTAATGCTGACAGGAATTGACAAGTCATGCATAATTTTCCACGCAAGCCAATATTTACGGAGCTACTGGTACTTTTTCACAGCCTACAAATTACAAATTGGAATAACAAATGATCATATTTTACATACACACAGCAACAAAGCACACTCCGTCTTCAGGCCACAAGTGGGCCATCGGGACCATCCGACCTCCGTGTCATCCTCAATTGAGGATGCGGATAGGAGGGGCGTGTGGTCAGCACACCGGTCTCCCGGTCGTTATGATGGTTTTCTTTGACCGGAGCCGCTACTATTCGGTCGAGTAGCTCCTCAGTTGGCATCTAGAGGCTGAGTGCACCCCGAAAAATGGCAACAGCGCATGGCGACTGGATGGTCACCCATCCAAGTGCCGGCCACGCCCGACAGCGCTTTACTTCGGTGATCTCACGGGAACCGGTGTATTCACTGCGGCAAGGCCGTTGCACATCAACAAAAGTTTTCCATAATCTCGATACGTCCTGCAGGCGCATTTCTCTGTAACTGTTTCAGTATCTATGAGAAGGTCACTCCAGACGCTCATTTGTAAACATACACATAGTTACCACGAGAAACTAACAATTTATGATTTGATTCAGGACTTCATTGCAGACAGAACTCAACACGTTGTTCCTAATGAGATGAAATTGATAAATGAAACATAATTTCTGTGTACCACAAGGGGGGAGGGGCTTATGGGGCCTTTACTCTTTGCAGTACATAAAACATTCTAGAAGATAACGCCGGGAGCTCCATGAGGCTTTTCGCGGATACTGCTGTTGTCTATAGAAAGCTTACGACGGCAGAATACTGCAGCGGATTCAGAGGGACCTGCAGAGGGTGCATGATTTGAAGGATGGAAGGAAGACCGAGTTTAACGTCCCTTCGACATCCAGGTCATTAGAAACGGAGCACAAGCACGGATTATGTCAAGGATGGGGAAGGAAATCGGCGGTTCCCTTTCAAAGGAACCATCCCGGCATTTGCCTGGAACGATTTAGGGAAATCACCGACAACCTGAAACATGGCCTTACCCGGAGTTGAACCGTAGTCCTTCCACATGCAAGTCCAGTGTGCTAACCACTGCGTCACCTCGCTCGGTGGTGCGTGGCTGCTCTAGATAGTGGCAGCTGATTCCGAATATTCAAAAAATGTTACTTATTACGTATAAATAGGTGAAGAATTCATTACTGATAGGTTGTACAGTGACAGTAAATCACTGCAAAAAGTAGCCACAGTAAAATTACTTGGAGTATATGTCCAGAGTGACACAAGATGGAATGGCCAAAAAGACTGAGTTGTGGAAAAGTTGGTACCAGGCTCAATGACACTGGACGATTCTTAAGGAAAGTGTAATTTGTACACGAAAGAGGTGGATCTTTCGACCAGTTTTTGAATGTTACCCACTAGTCAGAGACCCTTATCAACTTGAATTAGTAGAAAGTATAGAGAAGACCCAGCGAAGAGCGGCGGATTTCGTCACGGGATAGTTTAGTTGGCGAAAGAGCGTTGTGGAGTTGCTCAAGAAACTCTACTGGTAGAAACTACAAGAGAGACGTTGTAAGTCACGGAGAGGTTTGCTGCTCTTATTGCGAGAGCGTGCGTCCCAAGAACAGCCGAGCTAAGTACTGCTTCCTCCCGCACACGTTTCGCGAAGCTGTCACGACGAGACAATCAGGGAAAGTAAAGCTCTTACGGAGGCTTGTAGGCAGTCATTCTTCTCATGCAACATTAGCTAATGGGACAGGGGAGGTGGAAAATGACACAGTTACTAGTAGTGGCTTTCACTAGACACCGTAAGGTGACTTGCGTAGCCTAGATGTAGATGCAGAATCCGAGCTTGTGCTCTGCCTTTAATGAAGTAGCCGTCAACGATGTCAATTCATTCATTAAAATACACTGATGAACCAGAACATTGTGCAGGGAAAGTATATAACTGGATCAGAGGCGAATGGTGAATCGTTGTAGCGATAACGCGGACTGAAAATAGAGAAATACACTGCCGTAAGCGGCACTGACAAACGGCAGATTGTCATGCCGCGGTGCGTGAGAACTAGTATCTCGGAAACAGTGAAGCCGGTCGGCTCTTCGAGTACTAGTATCGTCAGCATCCGCGGAAAGTGACTGAATAACGATGAAACCAAGAGCAGTAGACGAGACGTTGGACGTCCACGAATCATCACACGACGTTTGGGTCACAGCCTTGCCCGGTTCGTAAAGCAGCGTAGAGAGCGATCCGTGGCAGATATGATGACCGAGTACAATTCCTGTGGCAGCCCAGGTGTTCAGGAGCACACCGCTCAGCGCACATTATTGAACGTGGTGCTCAGCAGCTGATTACCCCCACATGTTCCCATGTTGACCCATCGACATCGTCAGTTACGGCTGCGGTAGGGATGAGATCATCGGCATTGGACCCAGAATCAGTGGAAACGTGTCACCTGCTCGAATAAATCACCTTTCGTGTTACACCAGGACGATGGTCGTGTCCGGTGACGCATCACCTACGTGAATTGCTACTCGGAACATGTAACACGCCACGGACACAGGCCCTTGATGATAGTATTGTACTACTGGGAACATTTTGCTGTGTTCCAGTTCGTCCTCTGGTGATAATCGAAGGGACGGCCGGAGTGGCCGAGCGGTTCTAGGCGCTTCAGTCTAGAAGCGCGTGACCGCTACGGTCGCAGGTTCGAATCCTGCCTCGGACTTGGATGTGTGGGATGTTGTTACGTTAGTTAGGTTTAAGTAGTTTTAAGTTCTAGGGGACTGATGACCTCAGATGTTAAGTCTCATAGTGCTTAGAGCCATTTGAACCATTTTTAATAATCGAAAGCACCATGACAGATGTGGACTACATGCACATTATAGACGATCACCTACATGCGTTAGTACCTTATGTTTTTTTTCTTTTTTTCTTTTTTTTCGGACAACAGCACTATCTTCCACAGGGAAAACGTCCGTTCACGAGGCCAGAATTGTTCTTCAGTGCTTTTAGAAACATGATAGTAAACTCATGCTGACGCCCTGGCCTGAACCTAACGAAACACATTTGGGACGATATCGGGAGCACGCTCGGCACCATTAAAACTTCTGCCCATAAACTGTCACCAGGGCTTAGATATCTTGTAACGCCGGAAATGCATATCCTCCTATTTCCATTTATTGTACTATAATTTGTTTTCCTTATTTTTGTTACCTGAATATATGACATTTCTGTGTCTTTACATATTGTAATTGTTTTACTATTTGTATATATATATTTATGCATTTATGTCGATGTATAATTGGTTTGTTTCGTAAATATTAATTGTATTTTTACGCTGGGTCTTGCCTAGGGAAAACTGCTATCGAACGATTACATCGATAGGTCGTGTGAAGACTCAAAGTGTGTAGGATCTTTGGTAGTGTTAACTCTGCCGCGTGGAGCACGGGCAGAGCTGTTAGGAGTCTGGCTGGAGTAGCGAGTGGAGCAGGTGTGTTGCGTGACGCTCCCGCGAGTTGCCGCGCTTTCGGGGTTTGGCAGCATGTAATTGCGCTCGACTCGCGATGATAGTTTCTGACATGGTGTCGCGGACGGGAAGCATTAGCTGGCGCACATCAAGAGCCCGTTTCGCCTGGTGACCGTGTCGAGATGAAGGCGCGCCAACATCCATCTTCTGCAACAGCGACGGCCGACAATGAGTGACTGTCGCCACCTCCTCGATCGACGGCTTCAAACCTTCGATCAACCAACAAGGAAGACTAAAAGCACGTAAGTTTCAGAACTGTATGGCAGACCTCAGCTTTTCAAATTGTTCCATTTGCCTCGCAAAATTACAGCAACTTAGCATGAACCTTTGTTGCTCATTGTCCCAATTGCATTGCCAAGCAGGGTCCCTTCCTTTTCCGAAATGAACCCGAGTGTCGTTGAAATTCAAACGCCAGCATAATTCCATTTCACTGCTTTAATTTCAAAGTTCAATTTAAGTATTCATAGCTGGCTACAATAGTTAGATTACACAAGCACAAATTAAGAGTGCGAGTTTTGTTACCGTATTTTAGCTTACCTGTGACTGCAGCTCAGCTTGGTACGTACTAAATTTTACTATTGTTAATTGTTCAGAATCGTTTCATTCAAGTTCAAAGTTAAATCTCTTCTTTCTAAATTGCGTAGATTCAAGTAGCTTTAGAAATGATTGTTGAGGTAGTCCAAGACTAACTGTATTTCGATGTACTTCAGAAAGAAAGCTCACTATTAACTTCAGTCACTAAATTAACTTTCGATTTTCCGGTTGCATTAATTCTTTTGCTAAATTAAGTGTAGCGAAATTTATTACTTCTGACAAACTTTCAGTTTTCGCACTACACGTGTCAACCTTCAGTTGCCACGCTTCTAGTGCTAATTATATGTGTAATAACATTTCTTTTTTAGTTATTATAATAATTGTCCATAGGACTGGCGACCGTAATTTCCCCCAAATCTCAAATATCTAATTACCGCTAGTTGATTGTTAACGTAACGGCTGCACATTTACTTTCTTTATTAATTTTATCTCTATTTCAAAATTAATTTCCACCAGTTTCACTTGCATTTTTCCTTTCATTTAGATGTAACCCTTTCCTCCCTCTTTACCGACAGATTAACTTCGGTGACGATTGGTTTTCCAAAATTCCCATTAGGTACACGCGGTTTCATTTTTCACTGTCATTAAGGTCGATAAGTGAGGGGGAGGTTACAATCTCACTCCACATACCACCGAAAAACTTGTCGACTTCTACTGCATTGTGTTCCAGAGGCGGAGCAACACGTTATTGAACAAGTGGTTGTAATGTTTTGGCTCATCAGTGCTCCAGGTCAGCAGTACGAAGTCTTCCTTCTTTTCTTTATTGATCCACAGTATTTTACGAGATTTTAATTGATTTCAGTTTTTTACATTCGTATCCTTGGATATACTCAGAAGTCCGAAAACGATTACCATTCTGCCGTCGCTCTGCTCTGCACCGTACTGCTTTCTGTGCCAAAATGGGCCTTAATAGCCTACCTTCTCGCGTGTTCAGCTGCTGCTGGAAACGATCTGTTGCGTAATAGCGCGCGTGTTGCTCTTTGACACTTTGATCCACGGCTCGCGGGCGCCGTCCGAAATACGTTTTCTCGGAAATTTTTCCACAGACACACGTGTTTGGCGTCTGTCAGCGTCGCGTAGTAACTGCCGCACGTGCAGACACCCGCGGACGCCCCCAGCATATGGCGATGCTCAGGATGCTGCTACACGTGTCGCCTGTCTCCGCCGCAAGGCACTGCACTCTGCAGCAGATCGTGTTCCTTCTCTTGGTAAAGCAGTAGTCGCCTTTTAAGTGCAAGTTGCCAGTAAATTCTTTTGTTCTTTCTTTCCTCATCCCTTCGTGCTTGCAGATATTCGAAACACATCACTTTCATGTGAACCTGGTACACTGTACATGTAGAACTAACTAGCCATTGACGTTACTCTGCATAGAGGATGTTAGAACACTGTCGCATATTCCCACAGAAGATGGTATTGGTCAGAATTAGAAGGAGAGTTCCTGTAGTAATATGTCTGGAAACCAGTATTACTTGATATAAGGGCCAATCTCATCTCTCATTCCCATCTGTCTGTTACGCAGAAGTGGTCAGTATAAGGACTGCTGCATGTGGTTACCACGCGTCTTGACACACGATTCGTGCGGTAGCGTTCTCGCTTCCCACGCCCGGGTTCCCGGGTTCGATTCCCGGCGGGGTCAGGGATTTTCTCTGCCTCGTGATGGCTGGGTGTTGTGTGCTGTCCTTAGGTTAGTTAGGTTTAATTAGTTTTAAGTTCTAGGCGACTGATGACCTCAGCAGTTGAGTCGCATAGTGCTCAGAGCCATTTGAACCATTTGACACACGATTCAACATTTCTTCGAAGCGAGTCACGCACTCTTTCAAACACACAAGAATCCATTTGCACAGCATGCATTGCTCACATTCTCGCGTAGCGTCTACAAATTGTCGATGGCTAGGACACACACCAATGCCTTTAAATGTTCCCATAGCCAGAAATAGAACGGATTCTAGCTCGGTGAACGGGTAGGCAATGCTGTCACACAAGTTGCCCATGCAGCTTTGCCGTGATGTACTGCCTCACGGTGTGTAGAAAATTGAGTGGTACCCTGTTGTGCATAAACCAAATTCATCGTCTTCCTGTAAGATTAAGTTCTTCAATAACGCTGACAATGCATCACGCAGTGAACTACACTCATGCTCATAAATTAAGGATAATTGCAAATGGTTCAAATGGCTGTGAGCACTATGGGACGTAACTTCTGAGGTCATCAGTCCCCTAGAACTTAGAACTACTTAAACCTAACATCACACACATCCATGCCCGAGGCAGGATTCGAACCTGCCACCGTAGCGGTCGCGCGGTTCAGACTGTAGCGCCTAGAACCGCTCGGCCACACCGGCCGGCGATAATTGCAGAGTGTGGTGCCACACAGCGTGGCACTACACAGAAATGGCGCTAATAGCACAGGCACATAGGGAACACACGCGACACAGATCTCTAAGTCCACAGTATTGGTGATAAGTTGAGAAAACCGTCCCGAAACACATGTGCTACAAAACGCCACAGTTTCCTGTATATGTACCCCGACATCAATATGGGATATGATAACCATGCACACTTACACAGGCCGCACAACAGGTTGGCATACTCTGGATCAGGTGGTTGAGCAGCTGCTGGGGTATAGCCCCCCACTCTTGCTGCAGTGACTGTCACAGCTCCTGAAATGCCCTAGGGGTTTGAAGACGTGCAGCGATACGTCGACTGAGAGCATCCCAGATGTGCTCGTTGGGGTATAGGTCTGGAGAACAAGCAGGCCACTCTATTCGCCAGATATATTCTGTTTCAAGGCATGGCGGTGGGGCCTTGTGTTATTATCCAACAGGAGGAAGGTGGGACTCACTGCACCCCTGAATACTGGTGCAAAATGATGTCCCAATACACATGATCTGCAGGGCTGTACATACATCAATCATAATCCCACCCCACACCATCAAACCACGACCTCCCTACAGATCCCTTTCAAGGACATTAAGAGGTTGGTATCTGGTTCCTGGTTCACGCCAGATGGAAACCCGGTGAGAATCACTGTTCAGACTATACCTGGAAGCGTCCGTGAACATAACCTGGGACCACTGTTCCAATGACCATGTACTGTGTTCTTGACACCAGGCTTGACGGACTCTCCTGTGACCAGGGGTCAGTGGAATGCACCTTGCAGGTCTCCGGGCGAATAAACCATGTCTGTTCAGTCGTCTGTAGACTGTGTGTCTGGAGACAGTTGTTCCAGTGGCTGCGGTAGGTCCCGAGCAAGGCTACCTGCGGTACTCCAAGGCCGTCTGCGGGCGCTGATGGTGAGAGATCAGTCTTCTTGTGGTGTTGTACACTGCGGACGCCCCGTACCGTAGCGCCTGGACACGTTTCCTGTCTGCTGGAATCGTTGCCATAATCTTGAGATCACACTTTGTGGCACACGGAAGGCCCGTGCTATGACCTGCTGTGTTTGACCAGCCTCCAGTCGTCCTAGTATTCTACCCCTCATAATGTCATCAATATATGTTCTTTGAACCATTTTCAACACACAGTCACCATTAGCACGTCTGAAAACGTCTGCACGCTTTCACACTGCACCGTACTCTGACATGCACCAACACACCTCTGCTTATGTGGACTGCTGCGAGCGCCTCCGTGTGACGACCGGGGGTCAAATGCACAACATGGTCATACCCTGAGATGATTTAAACCCGCAAACCCCACGCCAGAGCGTTGTTTCATCATGTATCAGCATTATCCTTAATTTATGAGTCATTACTCGTCACGAGTAAAACGTCCCATATATTACCTGGTATTGGTTTCCGACCATATATTGATAGGATTTTTTTCAGTGATATAAATTGGCGATTTATTTGTATGTAAATATGCAGCCACTCGCTTTTTTTGTGTTTTTATACGTTTTATTCTACCATTAATTAGTTTTCGAGCCACTGAAGGCACAGCAGGAGATGGGTCTGCAGTGGCTCGAAAACTGTTGAATGGTGCAGCAAATGGTTAATGGTATAATAAACCAAGAACTGTTACTCGTTGCACATTTATATCAAAATAAATCACCAATAAAGGATCTTTTCCTATAGTTTTCACCAGTACCAGCACTCGTAGGAATATTTGATACTCTTCCTTAAAAACAGCCTCTTCACAGTTGTGTGATAGGGTTCAAATGGCTCTGAGCACTATGGGACTCAACATCTTTGGTCATAAGTCCTCTAGAACTTAGAACTACTTAAACCTAACTAACCTAAGGACATCACACACACCCATGCCCGAGGTAGGATTCGAAGCTGCGACCGTAGCAGTCCCGCGGTTCCGAACTGCAGCGCCAGAACCGCACGGCCACCGCTGCCGGCTGTGATAGGGAACTGGAGTTTACACACTGCTGTACTTCCCGCTTAAGCCATTACAGATGAGATGACGGCCGGCCGCGGTGGTCTAGTGGTTCAGGCGCTCAGTCCGGAACCGCGGGACTGCTGCGGTCGCAGGTTCGAATCCTGCCTCGGGGATGGATGTGTGTGATGTCCTTAGGTTAGTTAGGTTTAAGTAGTTCTAAGTTCTAGGGGACTGATGACCACAGATGTTAAGTCCCATAGTGCTCAGAGCCATTTGAACCATTTGAAGATGAGATGACGTAGTTGTAATGTAGTAACTTAAAGTATTTTTTCCTGCACTCCAATGATTTTACTTGAATATTACAACATTATAGGGAAAAACATATTTCAAGAATGTCTTTTGCTCTCTGTTTCATGCCAAATGTGCGAGAAGCGAAAAACGCCGATGCCAGAAATTTCGCTGCAGAAGCCCAAGTTCACGTGACAACCAGTGATCGCAAAAAGATCCCTCATTCAGTGGGTCAGACCTCTGGCTCCACAGTGAATTAAAAATAAATCATTGTAAAACTGAAATAACACAAAGACTATGAGGCATATCCGGTGCAATATATCATGTAGCAATTCTCCACTTCTTGTTTAGTTTTAATCAAGTTTATATGCCATGTAATACATGCTACAGTACATACGTGCACCTGTATCTGTGACGATATCAAATCATATTCCATTCAGAGAATTCTACCGCACAATGATGAAAACAAAGTGATTTTATATGTCATCCGATAGTATCCCATATCTGCTTAAATGAACTACTAAAAAGTACAGAAAAAAATTAATTATTTGCGAGTCTCTCAAGAAGCATAAAGAACTTCTCCTAACGTTGTCCGTAAAGCTTCCTGTAGAAATAAACGGAATCGTGTATAACTGACGTACATCGTAATGAAGAGAATCCATTTTATTCATACTACGCGAAAATGCGGGAAGAATTCTAGTATATAACAAGCAGTCAAATGAAAACTAGACAGGCGGAAAAAAAATTAAATTGTTTATTATTTCAAATGTAATCACCATAAATATTAATACATTTTTCCCGTTGTAAGACAAGACGATCAGTGCCTTCATGGATAAATGTTTATTCTTACGTGCTGAACCATGATTGTACCCAGGATTGTACTTCTTCGTCTGAAGCAAATCGACGGCCATAAATGTCTTCGTACAGGGTTCAAAAAATATGGAGAGGGTGAGAGATTGGACCTATACAGAGATTAAGTAAGGGGTTACCGGGGAAACTTCTGCATAGCAGTCGAAAGATACGGGCCGGCCTACATGTTGACACGTTTGTTTCGAGTACACTGCAGAAGTTTGGCTGGGAGGCCCTCCATGCAGTCCCGATATCTCACCATCCGTTTGCCATATTTATGGAGCCTCAAAAAAAGACTTTCGTGTCCTAGATTTGCATCGCTCGAAGAAGTATATTGAGCAAGCAATAAAGGAGACAAAATAAAAGTTCGGAGTAGGTATTGAAATCCATGGAGAAGAAATAAAAACTTTGAGGTTCGCCGATGACACTGTAATTCTGCCAGGCAGCAAAGGACTTGGAAGAGCAGCTGAACGGAATGGACAATGTCTTGAAACGAGGATATAAGATGAACATCAACAAAAGCAAAACGAGGATAATGGAATGTAGTCGAATTAAGTCGGGCGATGCTGAGGGAATTAGATTAGGAAATGAGACAAAGTAGTAAAGGAGTTTCGCTATATGGGGAGCAAAATAACTGATGATGGTCGAAGTAGAGAGGATATAAAATGTAGACTGGCAATGGCAACGAAAGCGTTTCTGAAGAAGAGAAATTTGTTAACATCGAGTATGGATTTAAGTGTCAGGAAGTCGTTTCTGGATGTATATGTATGGAGTGCAGCCATGTATGGAAGTGAAACATTGACGATAACTAGTTTGGACAAGAAGAGAATAGAAGCTTTCGAAATGTGGTGCTATAGAAGAATGCTGAAGATTAGATGGGTAGATCACATAACTAATGAGGAGGTGTTGAATAGGATTGGTGAGAAGAGAGGTTTGTGGCACAACTTGACTAGAAGCAGGGATCGGTTGGTAGGACATGTTCTGAGGCATCAAGGGATCACCAATTTAGTAGTGGAGGGCAGCGTGGAGGGTACAAACCGTAGAAGGAGACCAAGAGATGAATACACCAAGCAGATTCAGAAGGATGTAGGTTGCAATAGGTACTGGGAGATGAAGAAGCTTGCACAGTATAGAGTAGCATGGAGAGCTGCATCAAACCAGTCTCAGGACTGAAGACCACAACAACAACAACGAAGAAGTACACGTCTGGATTCATGGTTCATTAGGCATCTGTCTCGTTTTCATTTGATTCCCGCCTTCAACCACGTTTCAAACACTGAGAATTAATGCTGACTGCGCACTGATAGAAATTATCGTTCCATGCTCGGTCGTAACAAGCCAACTACATCTTCTGAAGCCAAACTTAACGCCGCAGTACATAAAGAAATAAAGTTCGATTGACATAAGTGTTTTAATACTCTGCCTGGGACATATCGTTCCAAAATAATGAGAGTGTTTTTATCGCCCCATCCTGACTGATGTTTTAGGAGGGTTTCCTTTGGCTGTTATGGAAATACTGCAGCTGGAACTCTCCTCACAAACATTCCAAATTGAGACTCCCTCCTTCCAAATGGCAGCTAGCCTGATAGTTGACTGAAAACTCCCTGATTCCGCAATGGGTCGTTACAGCGGCCAGTCGGCTCCACTTAAAGAACCAACCTGAACATTGGTTTGAATATTGCAGTGGTTCACGACAGGTTCTTGTGGAGGTGATGTGGCCCAGCCTTCCTCCGATAGTGCAATTTGGTGTTTTTCACGTAACCCTATCACTGACAGTGATGAAAGGAGAGATCAGTAATGGGAAAAAGTTCCTGCAACTTGACTGGACGTAGATTCCCGAACCTTTGAATCGGTTGTTTTCGAATTATTCACTGAACCACAAAACGAACAGGAGTTCAAATTGAGGACAGAAAGAAACTCATCGAGATTCTTCTGCATATCTACTACACAGATTGGTTATATAACCGTCGTAGAACATGTTTAATGCTGCAGTGATATCTCAGATATCGATCGAGATGAAGCAATGCAATAAAAGAAGCGAAAGATAATTTCGAAGAGGGATTAAAAGTTCAAGGACAAAATGTATCACTGGTATGGTTCATACATGATGTAACCCCGCTGGCCCGATACGGGGATGACTTACGAGACCCAATGAATGTAATGGACGACGTACTTAGCACGAAAATAATTGAAGTCGAATTGAAACTTGGACCACCCAAAATGCGGAGAAGAAGCAACTGCGAGCGTCTGGAATGAGGTGCTATCAAACAACATTAAAACTGAAGTGTACAGCTGACCGCCTCCGTAACCAAAAGGTTAGTGTCACTGAGGTACGGAGGTCTGCTATAGTCTACGCACAGCCTGGTGAGGCCAAATGAGGAGCAGTTTGAATGAATAATCAGGATTCGTCTACTGCCATTAACGACTGGAGAGATTCACGACATGATGATCAAATGTTCTACAATCACAGATCACTCTTGTTACTCCCATGTAGGCAGCGGTAGGACAGTCTTCTTACGTTAGTGTACAGAGAAAGTACGAAATGACCAATAAGTGTAAAGAACATACGAGAATAAAAGTCTGTGTTAAACACTTAAGAGAAAATGGGACAGTTTAGTGGAACATTTGCTACGGCATCCAGGAATAGTCCACCGGCTACTGTAAGGAGCAGTAGCGAGGGTAGATAGTAGACGCAGACCAAGTGTAGAACATGCAAAACATTTTATAGAGGTAGGTATGATAGTCAAGAAGGACCGGAACAGAAGAGAATCGAAGCATTTGAGAAATTGTACTACAGGAGAACGAGGAAAATTAGGTGGACTGGTATGGTAAGGAATGAGGGGGTTCTCCGCAGCATTCGCGAGGAAAGGAACATAAGGAAAACAGTGACAAAAGGGAGGGACAGTGATGATACATCTGACGTCAGGGAATAACTTCCATGGTAGTAGAAGGAGCTGGAGAGGGTTATAACTCTAGACGAAGACAGAGAATGGAGTACATCCTACAAATAAATGAAGGCGTACGGTGTAAGTGCTATTCTTAAATGAAAAGGTTGTCACCGGAGAGGAATTAGTGAGAGGCCGCAAACAACCAGTCAACAGACTGATGATTCAAAAAAGAAATGGTAGTCAGAAGATTAGCACAACATAGGAAAAGTTACAGGACAGCGTCAAAAGCGTCAAATTATTGATGGCTTAAAAATATTAGATGTTTAGATTTGTTTCAGTAGAGTTGATTCAACATTATATGTGACGGGTAATGGCGTCTCATGGCCACTTGGCTTTGTTCCTCAACAGCGCAGATGATCGTAGTTGGGTCGTCAAGACGGCGATCTATGTACGTTGAAGATATAAGGTGTTCGTGACTTGAGGCAGAAAGACGACGGAACACTGGCAGGCTTGTCATCTGTTCACCTCAAATAGACAGCGCTGAAACTTCGGCGCAAGCAGGTCGTTCGTTGCTGCGCTCCAGGAACGAGCCAAAACTGACGTTACGACAATTTGGATAAAAACGCTGTCACCTCATCTAGTGGTCATATGTCGTGGTCCAGCACCAGCTGCCGCTGGCGCTCCAGGGTATTAGTGTACGCCATCTCTCTGTGATCGACTTATTGCTCCTGCTGTGTTATACACACCCTCAGACTTGAGAATCACCTATGGTTCCACAACACACATCAGCAGCACCTCAAGTGGCGCGTCACATTAACGTACCCACATGTCAAAAGCGGGAATAACGTCTTGTTGCAGTGCGACCATTGCGAGAAGTGTAGGAAGAGAGTTACTGGGGTCATGGAAGGTACCGATAGGAATGCGGTGCTATGCCATGCCCACAGTGCCGTGCTGTGGCAGGTTTCTCGGCTGAGAATCCGTGACGCGAACGGCCCCACCGAGGTGGTCCGACAGATTTTGGATTTGGTTTAAATCTGGGGCCGCCGGCCGAAGTGGCCATGCGGTTAAAGGCGCTGCAGTCTGGAACCGCAAGACCAGTACGGTCGCAGGTTCGAATCCTGCCTCGGGCATGGATGTTTGTGATGTCCTTAGGTTAGTTAGGTTTAACTAGTTCTAAGTTCTAGGGGACTAATGACCTCAGCAGTTGAGTCCCATAGTGCTCAGAGCCATTTGAACCAAATCTGGGGCCGGTGAACTCGTCAATGCGCTCTTCAAATCAAGCGCATGCTGTGTTACACATTTCACTGTCCTGCTGGTAGATGTCACTATGCCGAGGAAATAAAAAAGAAACTGCATGTAGGGGTGCACATGGTCCCCAAGGTTAGAAGCATACTTGTGTTGATGCGTTGTGTCTTCCAGAATGACGAGGTCACCAAGGGAATTCCAGAAAAAGTATTCCCTAGGCCACAATGCTCCCTTCTACAGCCTGGACTCTTTGCTCTCAGACGTTCCTCGCCGTACACGCCAAAAGCCATCCGTCCGATGTAGCATAGAACGTGATTCATCTCATAAAGGCTACCTGTCGCCACTCAGTGGCCGTCCAGTTGTGGTGTTGTTGTTGTTGTGGTCTTCAGTCCAGAGACTGGTTTGATGCAGCTCTCCATGATACTCTATCCTGTGCAAGCTTCTTCATTTCCCTGTACCTACTGCAACCTACATCCTTCTGAATCTTCTTAGTGTCTTCTCTTGGTCTCCGTCTACGATTTTTACCCACCACGCTTCCCTCCAATACTAAATTGGTGATCCATTGATGCCTGAGAACATGTCCTACCAACCGATCCCTTCTTCTGGTCAAGTTGTGCCACAAACTTCTCTTCTCCCCAATCCTACTCAACACTTCCTCATTAGTTATATGATCTACCCATCTAATCTTGAGCGTTCTTCTGTAGCACCACATTTCGAAAGCTTCTATTCTCTTCTTGTCCAAACTAGTTATCGTCCATGTCTCACTTCCATACATGGCTGCGCTCCATACAAATATTTTCAGAAACGGCTTCCTGACTCTTAAATCTATAGTCGATGTCAACAAATTTCTCTTCTTCAGAAACGCTTTCGTTGCCATTGCCAGTGTACATTTCTCTCTACTTCGACCATAATCAGTTATTTTGCTGCCCAAATAGCAAAACTCCTTTACTACTTTAAGTGTCTCATTTCGTAATCTAATTCCCTCAGCATCACCCGACTTAATTCGACTGCATTCCATTATCCTCGTTTGGCTGTTGTTGATGTTCATCTTATATCGTCCTTTCAAGACACTATCAATTCCGTTCAACTACTCTTCCAAGTCCTTTGCTGTCTCTGACAGAATTACAATGTCATCGGCGAACCTCAAAGTTTTTATTTCTTCTCCATGGCTTTCAATACCTACTCCGAATTTTTCTTTTGTTTCCTGTACTGCTTGCTCAATATACAGATTGAATAACATCGGGGAGAGGCTACAACCCTGTTTCACTCCCTTCCCAACCGCTGCTTCCCTTTCATGTCCCTCGATTCTTATAACTGCCATCTGGTTCCTGTACAAATTGTAAATAGCCTTTCGCTCCCTGTATTTTACACCTGCCACCTTCAGAATTTGAAAGAGAGTATTCCAGTCAACATTGTCAACAGCTATCTCTAAGTCTACAAATGCTAGAAACGTAGGTTTGCCTTTCCTTAATCTAGCTTCTAAGATAAGTCGTACGGTCAGTATTGTCTCACGTGTTCCAGTATTTCTACGGAATCCAAACTGATCTTCCCCGAGGTCGGCTTCTACCAGTTTTTCCATTCGTCTGTAAAGAATTCGCGTTATTATTTTGCATCCGTGACTTATTAAACTGATAGTTCGGTAATTTTCACATCTGTCAGCACCTGCTTTCTTTGGGATTGGAATTATTATATTCTTCTTGAAGTCTGAGGGTATTTCGCCTGCCTCATACATCTTGCTCACCAGATGGTAGAGTTTTGTCAGTACTGGCTCTCCCAAAGTCGTCAGTAGTTCTAATGGAATGTTGTCTACTCCCGGGGCCTTGTTTCTACTCAAGTCTTTCAGTGCTCTGGCAAACTCTTCACGCAGTATCGTATCTCCCATTTCATCTTCATCTGTCCCCTCTTCCATTTCCATAATATTGTCCTCAAATACGTCGTCCTTGTATAGACCCTCTATATACTCCTTCCACGTTTCTGCTTTCCCTTCTTTGCTTAGAACTGGGTTTCCCTCTGAGCTCTTGATATTCATACAAGTGGTTCTCTTTTCTCCAAAGGTCTCTTTAATTTTCCTGTAGGCAGTATCTATCTTACCCCTAGTGAGATAAGCCTCTACATCCTTACATTTGTCCTCTAGCCATCCCTGCTTAGCCATTTTGGACTTCCTGTCGATCTCATTTTTGAGACGTTTGTATTCCTTTTTGCCTGCTTCATTTACTGCCAGTTGCGGGATTAGTGCGAATTCCAGAATTCGTTGACGATACACAGCACTCAGCATGGGTGCATGCTGGGCATCAGCTGCGGAGGCCGATACACAGCAACGTTCGCTGAACGGTCGTTGAGGAGACACTTGTTTCATCCGGGTGGTCACTTGCTCAACAGCTTCACGTATTTTCGCCTGTGCACATCCATACAGCTGTCGTTCACAGCCAATCGCTGTGGCCGAGCAGTTCTAGGCGCTTCAGTCCGGAACCGCCCTGTTGCTACGGTCGCTGGCTCGAATCCTGCCTCGAGGATGGATGTGTGTGATGTCCTTAGGTTAGTTAGGTTTAAGTAGTTCTAAGTTGTAGGGGACTGATGGCCTCAGATGGTAAGGCCCATAGTGCTTGAATTTTATCGTTCACACTTGTTGTCTATGGCTCCTAATAAATTACTTTTGCATCGGCGCCGATTCTGGATGACTCCATTTTACCATGCACAGCATACTTTAACCACGGTAGCATGGAACAGTTTACAAACGTAGCAGTTTCGGAAATACCCACCTTTGACCTGCTCTTCAGGACGCCAGATAAATTGCTCCGTTTCCGCATTACGAGAGCAAAATGATTCAAATGGCTCTGAGCATTATGGGACTTAACTTCTGAGGTCATCAGTCCCCTAGAACTTAGAACTACTTAAACCTAACTAACCTAAGGACATCACACACATCCATGCCCGAAGCAGGATTCGAACCTGCGACCGCAGCTGTCACGCGGTTCCACACTGTAGCGCCAGAACCGCTCGGCCACCCCGGCCGGCTTACGACAACAATAGCACTATTTTCCGCGTACGTTGAACATGTTTTATTTACCTTCTACCGCTTTGCTGCAACCTGCTGTCTTTCAGTCGTTACTGCATGTTGATGTCGAACGTCGGTGGAGGTCACAGTAACGTGAATGGACCATGTAGTATGCCCACTAGCAGCCAAAATGCCGCAGCACGACAAACCTATTTCGCTGAGAAAAAAAAACTCTCTATTCCGCTTTCTCAAAAGCTAATATTATGATCCTGGAAGTGTTTACTTTCGTCTAACTGCTCCAGCTACGCGTAGTAGCAATTTTTCCAGTCACCTGAGATACGGCGCTCCAGGGCATTCGTGTACACCATCTATCTGTGATCCATTTATTGCTCTCCTACTGTGTTCCACACACAGACTTAAGAATCATTTAGTCACATCCTCTCTTTTTCCACACACGTCGGTGAAGAAAGAGAGAAAGTACTAGTGGCATTTGGCGGTGTGCTTCTGTGCGATCCAGCCTACACAGTGCCTCGTTTGGTGCAGAGATGGTGCATGCCGAAGCGCAACCCGTTTGGGCGGAGCCAAAAGATGTAGCATCGTTGGGATGCGACAGGCGGCGTGCGGCGGGCGGCGGCAGCGTGCGGGATCCGTGCCAGACGCGTGGCGGGGAGCTGCGGCACGTCTGAGCCGCTAGGACGCGGCCTTGGGCGCCGCTTCCGTATGGCGGTCGCCACAAACGACACACGTCACGGCAGCGCTACCGTCCACATTCACCATCCGATCAAAAGTATACGGACACCTATTAGTGCTCATTAATACGCAGTGCGTCCACTGTTCGCCTTTATGACAGCTTTAGCTCTTCTGGAGACACTTTCAGTAAGGTGTCTGAACGTCTGTGGAGGAATCGCAGCTCATGCCTCTTCAAGAGTCGAAAGCAGAGCAGGTTTTGGACGTAGGGGTCAGAATCGAAGTTGACATTCTGACTCCAACGGTGTTCCACAGCGTCAAGGTCGAGCAGACTTGTCCATTTCAGGAATATTATTGTCCACAAACCTTTGAGACTGCTTTAGGACAGGGTGCACTGTCATACCGTGCGCAATACACAATGCTGTACAATGTATTCATGCCCTAGTGCATTTGTCTTTTTCTGAAGTGCGGTAAGGGGAACACGCTCTAACCACGGAAAACAACCCCTTTCGGTAACGCCACCGGTTTGGTGCGTCACTGTTGCACTGTAAAAGATGGCAAGTAACTTTCTTTAGCATTCGCCAAACCCAAACTGTTTTGTCCGATGGCCATAGTGTCTGCGCGATTCATCATATGAAACCACTCATTTCCAGTCATCCAGTGTCCCGAGACGTTCCTCATCAGACTATCTCATGCGTGCTTAGCATTGACTACTGGAATGTGAGGAACTGCTCGACATCTGTATCCTATTCTACCTCAATCTCTTTAACTCCCTGCGCACAGTAGCTGTACTACACTACTGGCCATTAAAATTGCTACACCGAGAAGAAATGCATTGGACAAATATATTATACTAGAATTGACATGTGATTACATTTTCACGCAATTTCAGTGCAGAGATCCTGAGAAAGCAGTACCCAGAACAACCATCTCTAGCCGTAATAAAGGCCTTGATATGCCTGGGCACTGAGTCAAACATAGCTTGGATTGCGTGTACAGTTACAGCTAGCTGCCCATGCAGCTTCAACACGATACCACAGTTCATCAAGAGTAGTGACTGGCGTATTGTGACGAGCCAGTTGCTCGGCCACCATTGACCACATGTTTTCAATTGGAGAGAGATCTGAAGAATGTGCTGGCCAGGACAGCAGTCGAACATTTTCTGTATCCAGAGAGGCCCGTACAGGACCTGCAAGACGTGGTCGTGCATTATCCACCTGAAATGTACGGTTTCACAGGGCTCGAATGAAGGGTAGAGCCGCGGGTCGTAACACATCTGAAATGTAACGTCCACTGTTCAAAGTGCCGTCAGTGCGAACAAGAGGTGACCGATACGTGTAATCAATGGCACGCCAAACCAACACGCCGGGTGATACGCCAGGATGGCGATGGCGAATAAACGCTTCAAATGTGCGCTCACCGCGATGTCGCCAAACACGGATGCGACCATTATGATGCTGTAAACAGAATCTGGATTCATCCGAAAAAATTACGTTTTGCCATTGGTGCACCCAGTTTCGACGTTGAGTACACCATCGCAGGCGCTCCTGTCTGTGATGCAACGTCAAGGGTAACCGTAGCCATGGTCTCCGAGCTGATAGTCCATGCTGCTGCAAACGTCGTCGAACTGTTCGTGCAGAGGGTTGTTGCCTAGCAAACGTCCCCATCCGTTGACTCAGGGATGGAGACGTGGCTGCACGATGCGTTACAGCCATGCGGATAAGATGCCTGTCATCTCGACTGCTAGTGATACGACGCCGTTGGGATCCAGCACGGCGTTTCGTATTACCCTCCTGAACCCACTGATTCCATATTCTGCTAACAGTCATTAGATCTCGACCAATGCGAGCAGCAATGTCGCGATACTATTAACCGCAACCGCGATAGGCTACAATCTGACCTTTATCAAAGTCGGAATCGTGATGGTACGCATTTCCTCTCCTTACACGGTGCATCACAACAACGTTTCACCAGGCAACGACAGTCAACTGCTGTTTGTGGATGAGAAATCGGTTGGAAACTTTCCTCATGTCAGCACGTTGTAGGTGTCGCCACCGGCACCAACCTTACGTGAATGCTCAGAAAAGCTAATCATTTGCGTATCACAGCATCTTCTTCCCGTCGGTTAAATATCGCATCTGTAGCACATCATCTTCGTGATGTAGCAATTTTAATGGCCAATAGTGTAGATGAATTGCTGGCAGCGCTGTTGAACGCACGAGTAATTTCTTCCGATGGTTTCATGGGACTCTCCACAGCCACCCTCAGCAACGCTAGACGCGCCCTGTCTGGTCTTCGTCTTCTTGTGGTAGTTTCTTTACCTTTTCACTTCACAATCACGTCACCGACAATCCACCTGGGCTGCTTTAGAGGGACTGAAATGTCCCTGAAGCATTTGTTATTCAGGTGATAGCAAATTACAAGTCCACTTCCACAGTCACTGAGCTGTCCTGACCGATCCGCTCAACTGTTACTGCTTGTCCACTAACAATATAATCTTCCCCGCGTCCTTTCGTACTGGTGGGTCCGCCTCTCGTTACGACTAGCGGTCAATTCCGCATTCGCTAGCGTGGTTGGGTACTTTAGATAATATATTATTTCACGGTAATTCACAGTATGTGAACGCTGTAACAATTTAGATGCGTTGTCACGTTGTTTGGTTGATTTGGGGACAGGGTACCGAACAGCGAGGTCATCGGTCCCGTCAATTTGGGAAGTATTGCGAAGCAAGTCAGCTGCCCCCTTTCAAAGGAACCATTCCGGCATTTACCTGAAGTGATTAAGGAAAACCACGGACACAGGTTTGAACGGTCGTCCTCCCGAATGCGAATCCAGTGTTCTGGTCAATGTACCACCTCCCTAGGTGAGTTTTTAAGGTCACTCCATACAATGGTCACTACTCGAAATATGTCGTACAACTGAATGAGCAGACAGGTCGTCTTGGAGCGCTGTAGCTCCTACAAACTCGCACCAAGTGGACATGTGATTTTCTGTCGCTGATGTAAGACATGGCATGGAGATTGAAACTATAGCCTTTGGAGGTGCCCCTGATCACAACACTCCTAAATTTCAAATTGTAACGATAAATCTCAGCCTCGATAGGTCACAGTCTCACACATGTCGAATGATAATACTTGTTCGTGGACATTTCACCTTCTCAAACAAGGAATAATCCTCTCACAAACAAACAAATTTCTATTCAATTTATTTGCTTTCGGGCCACGCCTGTTAAGTCAATTCTATGGTATCACGCATCATTACCACCCAAACGGTGTCGCAGTTGGCAACGGAACTGCAAGTTTTCGTCTGACTCCGATAGCGGGCGGGCTGATCTGGCAGCCCCACTGTTGCGTGCCCGCTGAGCTGTGCCTGCAGGCCCTCTGGGCTATGAGCATCCTCTGCCGCCACAGTATACAGGGTGTCTCCCTAAGAGTGTGCAAAATTTAACAGGACGTAGAGGATGTTTCACTGAATAATTTGAAGTAAGGAACCTGGGGTGTGACAAGCAAGCTTAAGGAGATAACAGAAATATATAATAGAGTACAATGAAGTCACGTTACTGTGTACTTTTTTATTTACATTAGTTACGGTTATCTGCAAATACCATCACTGACACAATGAAGTATCATTTGTATTGTATGTTACAAAATGTGCTGAAACTGACGGTCATCAGCCTCAATGCAAACATTACATCGGTGAACAAGACTCTGACACACCCTGACAAATATCCCTGGTGTGTTTCGAATCACATCACAGGCAACTACAATTCTGACAACTAAGTCCGTCTGCGCATCCACTGGGATAGCATACACAGGAGAATTTAGGTATCCCCATAGGAAATAATCAAGGTATTCAGGTCAGGTGACCTCGCAGGCCATAGAATAGGACCTCTCCTTCCAATCCAGTGACCAGGAAATACAGCATTGCCCTACCTAATAGCATCAAAAGTCTGACAGACAGCCATATAGCATTTAAAAGAAAATTAAAAGAATTGCTTAATGGCAACTCCTTCTACTCATTAGATGAATTTTTGGATATAGCCCGCATCTCGTGGTCGTGCGGTAGCGTTCTCGCTTCCCACGCCCGGGTTCCCGGGTTCGATTCCCGGCGGGGTCAGGGATTTTCTCTGCCTCGTGATGGCTGGGTGTTGTGTGATGTCCTTGGGTTAGTTAGGTTTAAGTAGTTCTAAGTTCTAGGGGACTGATGACCATAGATGTTAAGTCCCATAGTGCTCAGAGCCATTTTGGATATAGTAAGTGTGTAATTTCCCCAACCCCCACAAAAAAATTAAAAATATTAAGTGTCATGTAATATTTTGTGCAATGTAAGATCTTGTATGGACACCTTTTATTAACCTGACACGTTCCACATCGTTACGAAGTGTCGTATTCATGATCTATGGAACAAGTACTAATCTAATCTAATCTCCACACTGAAGTGAGGCGGTGCACCGTCATGTTGTATCCCCATTCTCTCACGAACAACCAAGGGTACGTTCTCCAACAATTCAGGTAGAACTCTTTGCATGAACCTCAAGTCGAGGTGGCCATTCAGAAAGCCAGGTAGAAGATATGATCCAATGAGACTGTCGCTTACGATGCCGCCCCAGGTATTCACAGCAAAACGTACTTGATGGCGAGACTCTACTAAAGCGCGAGGGTTTTCCTCGTCCCACACATGGCTGTTCCTGCTGTTCGAAGTACCACCATGATCAACTGTGGCCTCGTCAATAAGCAGCACGATATGGAGGAAATCTGGTTGATCAGTCTATTGTTGGAGCGACCACTGACACAATGTGAGCCTTGGTGCAAAGTCAGTCAGAAGCATTGCAAGGACTCGTAGTGGGTGATATGGGTGTAATTGTTGTTCGCACTCGTACATGTAAATAAATACCACAGTGCGTGTAAACTTGTGCACATGTTAGTTGTAAATAAGCTGGAAAGAGTAATGGTAGACAAAGTTGTAGACGAGTTTACTTCTATATCTCCTTAAGCTGCCTTCTCCGACGCCAGGTTCTCTACCTCAAATTGTTCAGTGGAGCATTCTCTACGTCCTGTTACATTTTTACAAGGTCTTACGGAAAGAGCTTGTAGGACGGCAGCAACTCGCTCCATTTGCGTTTGGTACCTCTTCGCTACGACACCGTTGTTCATGCTTAGTACAGTGAGACTCATCCTAGTTGACATACTGATAGCTGAGCTCTGTTTTTTACTGCATTATTTGCAATTACTATTCGTTCGCTTGGAGAAATACAAGTTAAGTATTATCTTGTTCGCTAATCATATGTGCTCCTGTCCAGCTTTCCTATGAAGACAGTTGCCGCATCACTCTGTAGCCTACCTCTCCTTACCATTGTCTACGGAAATAACTTTCAAAAGCCAGGATCGCATAAATATTTCTTTATTTAAGACAACCCGTTTCGACGGGCTCTGTTGTCTTCTTCAGGTCTTAAAAAATCTTTTCGCTATCAAACGTGTTAATTTTGAGTCTTTCACGTTTCATAAGAAAAAGATTTTTAAGACCTGAAGATGGCAGTAGAATCTCTCGAAATCGGTTGTTTTAAACAAAGAAATATTATGCGATCTTGTCTTTTGACTGTTTTTGCAAGTAAAATAGATCGCTCCTTCTGTCTTCTCAAAATGAGAAAATTTAATCAAACTGTGTGTGAAGTTGTACACAACAAGCGCAATAGCAGAATGCCAATTATGTCGGTACACAACACTGCACCCGGCCCCCGAACGGATAAAATCTCAAATCGGGCGGGGAATCTGAATCAGGCCCCAACGCTTGGCAATCCACTGTGCTCAAAACAACCGACACTCAGATGCAATTCCTGAGTGAGAATGTTGTTGCCTATGCTTTCTTCATGTACAGAATATAGATGTGAGTTACATCTACCTATCTTGTCCAGCTGCGCTAAAATGTTGATCAATTGCTTATACAAGCATGTAGTACAACTGATACCAATCTTACGTCTGTTGCATGCTGGCTTCTTGATACGGCAATTTTATTTTCCAGCAGTGTATTGGCAAGATCAGTTATTACAGGTAACATGTAAATGCTGTGGTTTAAATTAATACAACCACTTCGAAAGAAGGGGTTCAAATGGCTCTGAGCACTATGGGACTTAACATCTATGGTCATCAGTCCCCTAGAAGTTAGAACTACTAAAATCTAACTAACCTAAGGACATCACACAACACCCAGTCATCACGAGGCAGAGAAAATCCCTAACCCCGCCGGGAATCGAACCCGGGAACCCGGGCGCGGGAAGCGAGAACGCTACCGCACGACCACGAGATGCGGGCTGGCCTTTTAGTGTAGCGGGTGAATTAGAGAGCATTTCCAGTTCTCTGGTATTTGCTCCGTCTAATATTGTATGATGTAGTTTCTGCATAAGTATAGGATCGTTTAGTTTCCGGAATTCAGCAATTATCCCATCTTCTCCTGGTGCTATGTTGTTTTTCAACTGTTTGACTATCTCCATTATTTCTTCGAGATCTGGGGCATGTGAGTCGGGGTGTGTGAATGCTGGAGAATAGAAGACAAGTCTTTCTTGGGGGGGTTCGCAATTGAGGAGGGAACTGAAATGTTGGGGTAAGATTTTGGAGTTATTTTTCGTGTTAGTTTCCAAAGAACCATCGGGTTTTTTTGAAGCACAAGGTAGGCACTTGGTATCCCTGTAAGTTTTCTCTGAAAGTCATATAGAAATTTCTTTTATTATTTTTGGTGAACTCTCGCTGGATTTCACAGAGTCTCTTGTTGCCATGTCCCCGGGGTTCGCAAATCGACTTACACAGCTTCTTTTCTGCTAGCAGCAATCTATCTTTCAAGTACCGCTCCAGATTAACAAGAACTAAAAGTTTTTCCTAATTACATTGTTTAGCATCCAAATTCTCGTCTCTGTGGCAGAAGTAGTTGGTGTGATTGCCCTCTCCTACCAGGAGATGATGCTCATCACAATATTATGTCCCGCAAGTTGAGAAAAACTGGTGCCATACAGCTCATTAATACTAATCCGTACCGTACTGTACAATATCAGTGTTATATCCCAACATGTCGATTGGTCACAGGGGCAACATGACATGTGACACTGCTCCTGACAAACCGTCTGTCGCACAAGTTCGTTAAGATCAGCTGCCGGTAAATCAAATTAGAGAGGTGCAGTCGACGGATTTGGCGTCATATGCTCGAAGTAGGCATCTAGAACAGAATAAACAGCATCTCGTAAGGTTTGAATACTTGAGAGATGAGGAGAATATTGCGAACCCTACCGTACAGCACCCCGCGATAGCGTGCCGCTTCCAGAATTCAGGGAGGCGAGTCTGCTCTGATCGAATTCCCTTCCCGGATTAGGGACAAGGGCTGGCGAGTCGGCCAGATTGGAAGCGGTTTACCACATGCGGAGCTAGGTGTGTAGGCGGCTGGTAAGCACGTACAGCCTGAGATACATGCTACGCAAACACTTAGAAAACGAGATGGTGTACAGATACATGCTGCGCAAACATTTAGAAAACGTGATAGTGTACAGAGTAGTGATTCGGTGGCAGGGGGTGGGGTTATTGGTGGCATCAGGAAGGGTATCGGACCGCCGACTGTCACCGACATTGCCTCAGCCCGTAACAATTTCGCCCCATAGAGAAGTCATGGGTGAGGCGAGGAGGAAGAATAAGAATAAGAAGACGAGAATTCCACGATAAAATGTGGTATTTCCTTAAGTAATGGAAATGAGCGTTTGACGTCATTGCCCGGAAGACCCCTTGCGGAGCAGGTCTGGCCGCCTTGGTGCAGGTCTTAATACATTTGACGCCACATTGAGCGACCTGCGCACTGGATGGGAATGAAATGATGATGAACACAACACCCAGTACCTGAGCGGAGAAAATCTCCGACCCAGCCGGGAATCGAACCCGTGCCCGTAGGACGGCAATCCGACACCCTGACCACTCAACTATCGGGGCGGACTCGTTAAATAATGAGAAATAGTCTATTTAATGTGAGCGGTTCGAATGGCTTAGAAACAAAGAAAATTAAATGAGGAAAGACATGTGTACAGTGAGTAATGACACTTTTGCAAATGCAGTGCATTGATCTTCATCCACTAGAACCTGCGACATTTGCCGGGCGATGGTAAGAGAACTGAATTTAAAAACTTGTCAGTAAAAGTAGTAGACGAATTTCGTTATTTGGGCAGTAAAAGAAACTGATGATGGCCGAAGTAGGGAAGATATGACATGCAGACCGACAATTGTAAGAAGCAAATATCTAAAACAGAGAATTTTGTTTCCATCGAATACACAAGTATCAAGTGATGACGTGTATCCTTGTCTGTAAGTGGACGATGTTAGTTCAGACATGGAGAGAACAGAAGGTTTGGAAATATGACGCTACAGAAGAATATTGAAAGTTGGACAGTTGGATTGTGTAATTTATGAGGAGGCTCGAAATGGAATAGGGAAGAAAACAAATGTATAGCACAATTTGACTAAAACAAGGGATTAGTTGATAGGTCACGTATAGAGGCATCATTTTGGTAATGAGGGCAAAAGTGTGAGGCTTATAAAATTGTAGAGGAAGATGAAGGGCTTCAATGTAATAAGCAGCTTGAACTGGATATAGATTGCGGTAATTACTCAGAGATGAAGTAACTTGCGTGGAGTAGATTATTTGGAGAGCTGCATCAAACCAGTCCTTGGACTGAAGACCGACAGCAGCAGCAGTACAAGTATCAGAGAAGTTCTCTGAAATAACGCGCAGAGAAAGTTGAACATTAAGAAGGGTTTCTATTCAAAATGGTTTCAGCATATAATCGTACGGCCACAAAGAATACATATCGGTTGTTTAAGAAATAAAAGGATGTGATACGATCTTATTAAGTTCATTTCTTCGAGACAAGGAAGCAACCACATAGCAGTATATCGACCAGGGAAGGTAGGGTGACAAAAATTGACCGTGACAGCGAGTATCGTCGCGAATGATAAGGGCGTGAATTACAAGGTACTTGCATATATGAGACGGGGCCAGTGAGGAGCATATTTTGCTTTTCGTTTACGGTGGTGGGGTGAATAACCTGAAACTGTGGCGGCCGCAGCAACAGCTGGCGCCGGCAGGTGCGGCGGCGGCCGACGCGTCGGACCGGCCGCGCCGCGCCGAGCCCAGCCGAGCTGCGCCCAACTTCTTCCTCCAGAGCCTCCGCCGGGCCTTCCTCGCCGCTCAGCTGCCCGCGCCGCACAAAAAACCTCCAGCTCACACCCGGCTGAAGGCCCGGCTAGCGAACTGAGCCTCGTTACGAGCAACCGGCACAAACTCTGAGCATCTCCCACAGCGACCAGTGTCGTGTCATCCGTTCGTGGGTTTCCAGTATCTTAAATTATCGCCAGAATACCAGATAAAGAGTGTGTCGGCAGCGTTGCCTTTCGTAGATGCAGTCTCTTTTTGTGGTGGTACACATACTCCATTCCAGTTCATCGAGTGAGAGCGTACTTGGTTATAATCCAAGTGAAGCGCTCCGTGGATGAATTATAAACAAGTTGTCGGCCCTCTCGGGTTCCAACGTTAAGGTTGCAGTTGATGGGACGTTAAAAGCTAATGTTCCTTCTTCCTAAAAATGGTTCAAATGGCTCTGAGCACTATGGGACTCAACTGCTGAGGTCATTAGTCCCCTAGAACTTAGAACTAGTTAAACCTAACTAACCTAAGGACATCACAAACATCCATGCCCGAGGCAGGATTCGAACCTGCGACCGTAGTGGTCTTGCGGTTCGAAACTGCAGCGCCTTTAACCGCACGGCCACTTCGGCCGGCTCCTTCTTCCTCATTCACAGGTTCTCAGAGACGCAGGAGAAAGCAACTCGCTGGAGAATACCATCCAAGAAATCCTTCACAAACCATTATATGGCAGGTATAGACTTCTAACTTGTTTCAGCTATAGAACCAACGATAACACAAAACTGATGAGCTTGAGAACGCGAACATTCGGCAGGATACAGAGTCTGAAGATACCAGTCACACTAAGCGCTATTCAGGAATGCTTTAGTAAAGGAACACGCTTGAAAAGCGGTTTCTTTTTCTTTTTCTTGGTGTGCGAAAAAAGGACTTTACATAGTACCAACAATAGTATATGTGTCTGGCGGGACGTAGAATCTCAACTGCATAAGCGTACAAGTCTCCTATCTATTTACTAGAGTAAAAGATTTAATGTCAGAATGGGTTGTCATTTCAGTAGACATTTATTTTCTATAGACTGGGTGGAAGTTGCAGATGTTCGCTGAGTGTACACAGCCAGCATGTCACACTCGTCAGAAATCTGAGAATTCATACTAAAAGCTAAGGCTCCTGGTACCAACATTTAGACGGATCTCGTACAACGGGAAAGATGCCTTGTGCCAGATCTCCAGAGAAGTATCCCGAAACCTCCCCAGCGAGATGATAGAAACTTATGAAATTAAGAACTATGACGGTACAAATTACGTAAGATTTAGATGAGGCTGATTTATTATCTAAGCCGTAAGATAAAATATATCAAAATTACACAGCGTAGTTGGATAGTAGCTCTGTGTTTCTCTGGCTCTTTTTCACAGAGTTCTATCGTAGAAGGAAGCAATGTCTGCCACGAGCATTCTTCCCAAGAAGAAACACAGATTCCAGCTAAATCAACAGCTGTCTACTCTCACAGAAGAGGTTACTCGTGGTCGAAGCAAGAAATGAAGATCGGGGGACAACGTCCAGCTGAGGAAGAGGCATCAGAGACGAATCACAACCTCGGATGTGGAAGGAAATCGACGGTGTGCTTTCAGTGCAGCCATCCAGATATTTAACTTAAGCAGTTTAGGAAAGTAATGGAAAACCTAGATCTCGATGACTGGATCGAAATTTGAACTGCCACCCCCTTGCGTACGAGGAAACTGTATTATCTCAACGCCACCGTGGTCGGAAAGCCATGTACAGTTTTGTGATTTCGATTGCCACCTCCATTTTGCATTGTTTATCAGTCACTGCTGGCGTGAATATATCACTGCAGTGCGTATCGCCACTTCTTTTCAAATAAAATATTTTTTGTCTACAGCATATTCATGTGGTACTTATACTGGATCCGTTTAGGATATAAGAATATGTCTTCTTCTACTTCATACATTAGATTTTTTGCTTCATCAGTCATCTGAGAGTGGTTTGATGCTCCCCACCTCAACATCCTCCCCTGTGCTAACCTTTTCATCGCAGAGCAGCACTTGCAGCCAACATCATCAGTTTTTTATATCTTCCTATATCTTTCACTTACAGTTTTTACCCTCCATAGCGCCCTCTAGTACCATCTGAGTTATTCCTAGATGTCCTGTAACAAGTCGCCATCCTGACCCTTCTTCTTGTGATTTGCAATTCTGCCTAGCACTTCCTCATATCTTATCTGTCCTCTTAATTTCCAACATCCTTATGTGGCACCACATTTCAAACGCTTTGATTTTCTTTTTCTCAGCTTTCCCAGTAGTCTACGCTTCTCTTCCATACAATACTTCAATAACGTACATTCTCAGAATTTTTTTTACTCAGATTAAGTCAAAGGTTTGATCTTAGAAGCCATCTTTTAACGAGGGATGACCTCTATACCTGTGTGAACCAGCTTTTGATGTGCTCCTTGTTTCGTCGGACGCACGATATTTTCCCGCCAAGGGAGCAGAATTCCTTCACTTAGTCTACTTCGTGATCCCAGTTCTCATGTTAATTTTATCATTATTCTTATTTCTATTACTTCTCATCATTTTCGTCTTTCTTCAGTTTATTCTAAAGTCCTGTTCATAGGCCACGACTCTTACGCGGGGGCACCCGGTTAGATCCCCGGCACTGCCACGAATTTTTCCTTAGTGAGAGAACTGATACGGGATGCACTCAGCCTCGTGAGACCAACAGAGGAGCCACTCGGCAGATTGGTAGCGGCTCCAAGGTCAAGAAACCCGACGACGAGCGGGAGAGCGGTCTACTGATCACGTGGCCCTCCATATCGCATCCGATGACGTCAGTGGCAGGGCAGGACAAAGCGATCGGTCGGGCCTGATTGGCTCACCTGGGCCAGAACATCGAACTTTACCTTTTCACCATATTCTGTGCTCACTAGAGAGTTCATTTCGTTCAGTATGTGCCATAATTATTTCTCGCTTCCACTGAAGATAGCATCGCCCTCAACGAATCTTATCGTTGATATTCTTTAGCCCTGTATTTTAATCCCATTTCTGAAACTCTACTTTTACTTCTGTCACTGCTCCTTCGGTGAACAGACTGACCAGTAGGGCAGAAAGGCTGCATCCCTTTCTCGCATCACTTTGAATCAAAGCATCCCTTTCTCACATCCCTTTCAATCCGAGAACTTCGTTCTTGGGCTTCCATTATTATTGTTCCCTTTTTGGTTCTCGTACATCTTCCCCACAACTCACTCCTATTTTATTCACAGTTTCGAAGATCTTACATCATTCTATGTTGTTGACCGCTTTTTCTAGGAATGTGTCTTGATTTATGTTACCTGTTGCTTCTATTATGAATTGCAACTTCAGAACTGCCTCTCTGATACATTTGACTAAGGTCAAACTAATCGTCATCTAACATATCCTCACTTTTCCTTTCCATTGTTACGTATATTATTCTTGTCAGCAACTTGGATGCATGATCGATTACGCTAATTGTACTATAGTTTTCACGCTTATCCGCCATACCTCTCTTAGGGAATATGTGAATGATTTTTTCCCCCCGGAAGTCTGGTCGTATGTTTCCAGTTCCATAGATTCTACACATAAACTTGAATAATCGTTTGGTTTCCGCTTCCCCCAAGGATTCTATAAATTCCGAACGAAAGTTATTTATGCCTTCCACCTTATTTGATGGGAAGTTTTCTAAAACTCTGTTGGACTATGACTCTTTATAATGGATCACCTTCATCATCCATATCGACATACCATTCTTCTACTGCCACGCCATCAGACATTCCGCCCCTACGTAGAGCCTTCATCGTACTCTTTCCAGTGCGGCTGGTCCCGGCGGAGGTTTGAGTCCTCCCTCGGGCATGGGTGTGTGTGTTTATCCTTAGGATAATTTAAGGTAAGTAGTGTGTAAGCTTAGGAACTGATGACCTTAGCAGTCAAGTCCCATAAGATTTCACACACATTTGAACATTTTTTCGTACCCTTTCCACCTATTCGCTTTCTCCTCTGCGTTTGACAATGGAATTCCCCTTGCACTTTTAATGCCGACTCCGTTATTATCAATTTCACCAAACGTTGTTTAGATTTTTGTACCTTGAATCTGACCTTACAACTATCATTTCTCTTGCTATTCTTAGCATTTTTTCTTGCAAGAATTTCGCCTGAACGTCGACGCACTTTCTATTTATGTCATTCCTAAGCGATTTATATGGCTGTAGTCATGTCTTTTCCTTCTTTCATCGATCAAATGAAGTATTACCTAACGTTTCTTCGGAGTTACTTTCCTTGTAAGCAGATTTGTCCGCCCAACTTCTGTGATTTTTCCTTTTAAGAGATGTTCATTCCTAATCAACTGAATTGGCTACTGTGGCACGCATAAGCGCAGTAACTATAGTTCTAGAGAATTTCAGACGCACATAATCATTTGGCCAGTATTTAAGCATACCACTTCCTTCCACATTGATTCTTCCTGACGATTGTTTTGAATTTCAACCCAATCTTCATAATTATAAATTGCAGTTTGGATATATATCTGTTCGAGGATACATCATACTATACCAATACTATACCATACCTGACTTCGAAATCTTTGTCTGACCATGATATAGCTCCGCTGCTGTCTCCTTGTGTCTCCTGGCCTTTTTCCAAGTGTACCTTGACATCTCGCGATCTTGAACAGCGTATTGGCAATCCCGACCTGGAGTTTACTGCTGAACTCTATTAGTCTTCCTACACTCTCCTTTATACTACTGTGTCCATATTCTCCCATAACTCTATCTTCTATTCCTTTCGCTACTATCGCTTTCCAGTGATCCACGGTTATTAGTAATCCATCTCGCTTTACTTACTGTATTACACGGTGCTCCTCATGACCTAGCTGTTTTTGTTGGAGTCAATTTTATTGACATAAGCCGAAATGTAAAATGTAGTCTCAACCACTGACAATCCAAAAGCCCTAATTTATACGTGTTTCGAATCTGTTCAGAAATATCTGAACACAAATAGGCTGCTTTACATAGAAACCGTTGACAAGCATTCATCCTGGCGAAGTCGTCCATAGCAGTGTTATCGTTGTAGTAAAGCGAAAAAAGGTAAAACACATTCGCATAAAGCTCAATAAAAATTTCGTGATCACTTTCCTCGTAATTACGTATTCTTAGAACGTAATCCCCCATACACAGTACGTCAATAAAAAAAGATCAACTATCTCTACCGTGAACGTCGGTACTATCAGAGTGACAGCAAATGATCTTGATCATGTTCTTTACTGTGCACAGAAAGCCGTATGTTCTCGTCATACTTCACCATGCGGTTGGTGGAATGTTTGCGATCAGTGTTTTAGGATTTAGTCTTCAGTATTACCTGCGACAGCCACACCATTTACGTCATGACTTTAGCACAACTCGGAATTCAAAGACAGCGAACGAAACCGATCGCAATAGAATAAGTGTAGAATATGCAGCCACTTCTTCATCAGGAAAAACGCCGCGCGACATACACATACGCAGCAATATTTTAGAGGAAACGCATTTGGCGATGGCATACATTTTTTTTTAAAAAAAAAAGGACATGGTTCCAATGAAAGTTCAAAAATGGTTCAAATGGCTCTGAGAACTATGGGACTTAACATCTTAGGTCATCAGTCCCCTAGAACTTAAATTAAACCAACTAACCTAAGGACATCACACACATCCATGCCCGAGGCAGGATTCGAACCTGCGACCGTAGCAGTCTCGCGGTTCCGGACTGAAGCGCCTAGAACCTCTGGGCCACCACGGCTGACCCAATGGAAGTGACAACGAATTTGTTATTGACTGTTATGTGACTGTCTCCAACTTTTTTATTTTTATATAATGATGACAATGGTGTGGAAATTTTGCAGGGATGACCGTTTGTCGTCGCTTTCTGTGCAAGATCTAGCCAAAGGCTGTCAAGTCAACTAAATGCCTAGGGATAACAATTACGAACAGCTTAAATCGGGGCGATCACGTAGATAATGTGGGGAAGGCGAACCAAAGACTGCATTTTATTGGCAGAACACTTAGAAGACGTGATGAATCCACTAGAGGGGTTGCCTCACTATACTTAGGCGTCCTTTGCTGGAGTATAGCTGTGCAGAATGGACCCTAATCATACAAGATTGACTGAAAACATCGAAAAAGTTCAAAGAAGGGCAGCTCGTTTCTTGTTATCGCGAAGTAGGTGAGAAAGTGTATGATACGCGAGTTGGAGCGGCAATCTTGGAAACAAGGGCGTTTTTCGTTCGGCTGGATCTTTTACAAAATTCCAATGTTCAACGCCAAAATGTTCTGTTGACCCCAACCTACATAGGAAGAATCGGTCATCGTAATAAAATGAGAGGTATCAGAACTGGCACTGAAAGATTTAAGTGTTAATTTTTCGGGAATCGGCTAACGGCGTTGCCGCAATGGTAACACTGGTTCCAGTTAGATCACAGAAGTTAAGCGCTGACGGGCTCGGCTAGGACTTGCATGGGTCACCGTCCGGGTCTGCCAAGTGCTACTGGCAAGTGGGATGCACTAGCCCTTGTGAGGCCCATTGAGGAGGTACTTGACTGAGCAGTAGCGACACCGGTCACGGAAACTGACAAGGACCGAGAGACTGGTGTGCTGACCAGATGCCCTTCCGTATCCGCATCCGGTGACGCCTAAGGGCAGAGAATGACACGGCGACCGGTCGGTACCGTTGTGCCTTCAAGGCCTGTTCGGACGGCTTTTGTTTTGTTTGTTTGTTCGAGAATGGAGCGCTGAAAGATGGCAAGTCCTTTAGACTCGCCTTTCTTCTACTTCGCCACCCGGGTGGCCGAGCGTTTCTGGGCGCTTCAGTCCGGAACCGCGTGACTGCTACGGTCGCAGGTTCGAATCCTGCTTCGGGCATGGATGTGTATGATGTCCTTAGATTAGTTAGGTTTCAGTAGTTCTAAGTTATGGGGGACTGATGACCTCCTATGTTAAGTCCCATAGTGCTCAGAGCTGTTTGTTTTCTTCTACTTCATTTATTCAATTGAGTAGACACAAACAATTAGGGTACTCTCATTAGGTTAGGAGGGATTTTTGATCAATGGGACTACTAAAGTGGTTGACAGCGGTTGCAATACTGAATTCAAAGGTATCTAGGTGCATGAAATTATTAGAGGCGCTGGCCTGAGCGCTTGTTTTGTCGGACAGCCATGTTTGTAGCAGGGGAGGATTACTGGTGCCAGTTCGGAGACTACGGTAGATCGTGAGGGCAAGTATCGACAGAGCGAAGAGAGATTCTGGCCGAACTTTCACACAGTGGAACCCGACGCAGAGGCCATATTAAAAAAAAAAAAAAAAAAAAAAAAATTCGAACGTGTGGGAAATCTTATGGGACTTAACTGCTAAGGTCATCAGTCTCTAAGCTTACACACTACTTAACCTAAATTACCCTAAGGACAAACACACACACACCCATGCCCGAGGGAGGACTCGAACCTCCACCGGGATCAGCCGCACAGTCCATGACTGCAGCGCCTGAGACCGCTCGGCCAATCCCGCGTGGCGCAGAGGCCATGGCCTAAGCCACAGGGGCCCACTGGCCATGGAAAGCAGCAAGCGCAATGTAGGCCACAGTGTATTGCCCGAGAGACCAAAGGCAAAACATTTTACTACTTCTTTCGCCTAGCTGCGACGGACCGTGACACTGACAATTATTGTTTTCGGCCGAGGAGAAGTTAATTCTACCGCTACAGCAGGGGTTCTCACGTTGTTTCCTGGGAACATTATTGTACGTTCGGTATCGGTGAGGCCTGTGAAAACATTTCGCCGAAGCGGCCGAAATGGGACGCCATTGCAGAACGCCCGACGCTTCGTCGCTGGGACAGCTGTTGCGTTTTTTTTTTTTTTTTTTTTTCCGCGGCCACTTAGGCAGACAAGCTGCGCTGCTTCTCTCACGTACAAAATCAGCGATGCCTCGAGAAGTATTAGGATTGGAGGAACAGTTTTTTCCCGTCATGTGGAGGGATGCTGCACAGTACATGGGGTGATATATGACAGACACAGGGAGCACGTTTTCGATTGGTGGTTTTTATCTTTTTGTCATGTGCTCCACTTTGAGTGTTTCAGGGACCTGCACGTAGTGTGAGGCACAGAAGAGAATTCAGTCGAGTGCTGTGGAGCGGATTTGGGTTTGTGCCGCCGCGGGGGACGGAAGCCGTTTTGAGCTTGGGCCGTGGAGTGTGGGCGTGGAGATGGATCCGAATGAGAGGAAGAGACGGAGGTCTACCGTTTGTTTAGTTCGACGCATAAGGGCGCTGGTCATCGCATTTGAGATTTCTATACTTGCGTGGTGAGCACTTCGCAGCACAAGCGCCAGCAACCTTTACAGTGTATTTTACTCACTGTACTGTAAGCGCTCACGACAGCGGCAGTCGCTATTCAGTTAAAGTAGGTTGTGGTAGTATGTTCGTCAAGACTTCAGAATCACTGTCTGTCGTATTAATTACAGTCAGATGGCGTTATCCATTTTTAAAGTCAGAATTAAAGCAATTTTCCACCGTCTGTTCAACTTCCTCAACCGTACATCAGCACACTTCATTACACGAATACAAGCATCAGTATTACTGGTGTGCTATGTTGAGCTATGTCGCATGCCATTCATGTTTTCTGGAAATAAATCTGTAGTGATACTGAATTCTGTTTGTTATTCAGGTAGACGAGATTCCTTCATCACCTTCAATAACTTCATTTATCTGTGGTGGGAATAATAGGAGTAGTCTTGGAATAAACTACATTGTGCGATCTTCAGTTTTACGACACTGGGTCAAATATCTCATTCGTGTTTAATTTCCATTGTATAAAAATTTTACAGCAGTGTAGCTGAAAGGTGGCTTTGTGTCTCAGAGATATTCAGAGGAAAAAGTTCATCGAAGGTACCCACATACTGTACCTGCGCACCAAATAGAACAGTTTTTAAAGGTAGAGAAATAGCGTGGAAGTTTTTCCATGAAACCTCTGTCGGGCCATTAAGTGTAAATTGCGAAGTAATCAAGCAGATGTAGACGCAGAATACAGTTGCTTGAGATGAGATATTCAAAGGGGCAGTCAATTCACTTTTCATATAATTTTGTGTGCCTTCTCTCTGCCTGCGTTTTCACTTTCTTTCGAGTCATGGAGGATTACATTTGACGTTCAGCCCATCATTTACCGGTAACCACTTGTCCTAAATATGGTTGATCATTGGATAGAATGAATGTGGGTGCATAAACACATGCAACTAAGTAAATTCAGGTAGACTTCCTTGGTTTAGCTTGACGACAGACACCTGGACACAGCAGTTAAAATATCAAAACTGGCATGAGGTCCCAGTCAGACGGGGCACCAGAGTGATATCTGCGGTGTTTTGGAAACAGAAGTCCGCTCGAGTGGCTGTCTTAGAGCCACGAACGAGAGAAGCGTTCGATCAAATCTTAGACGTTGATATGATGGAAAATTTAGACAACTCGTCTCCTCTCTGATTGGTGGAGTTGCCTAGCACCAATAAAGAATTCGTGTCGTTGATTGGTAAATTCGCTCCCTCTAAGTTTTTCTATCTTTGTACTCGGAGTATATGACCAATGGTCTCCTTATTCACATCACTCACTGGCGTCGATGGTCTATCGCATCGTGGATTGCCCAGCAGAGAGAAATCACCTCCTTTAAAGCTCTGCAACCACCGCTGGATAGTGCTACGATCCACTGTGTCCTCGCCAAAAACAGGGAGAAACTTCCTGTGAATCGATGTGGCCGGTCTTGAAAAGGAACTCCATCATCGACCATTGTCGCAACATGACATCTACTTCACGGTTCATTATGGCTCACCTGTAAATAAAAGAAAACACTATTATTTACCAACTTATAGTTAACTGTTTCAAGTACGTTCACAAAAAATTTCATTCTCCTCCTGCAAAAAATAAAAAAGTTAGAGACAACTGTGCTGAACCTTTTGAAAGCCCTTTTAACTTGTTTTATTCTAAGTGTCGTCGCTCTATTCTTTTGGTGTCTCGTGTCGTACCATGTACAATGTTTTATGAACCAGGTTTACTATTATCAATATCTACATTTAATATATTACTTGTTAGTACCTGCCTCTAGTATATTGATCTGATTACGGGTTTATAGTGACACCTGGGTTTAACCGGCCACTTTCTATACCTAGTTTATTTCTGTTTACTTAATAGATGTTAGCTAGTTAATGTATATCTTGAAATTTCATTGCAGATTAAAACTAAATGCCATACCTTGAATCGAACCCGGGACCTTTGGCTTCCGCGGGCAAGCCTTCAACCAACTGATAACTTGCCCGCGAAAGGAAAAATGTCTCGGTTTCGAGTCCTGGTTCAACTAACTGAGCACTTGTCCACGAAAGGAAAAGGTCCCTGATTCGAGCTTCGGTCCGATACATAGTTTTAATATGCCAGAAAGTTTCGTATCAGCAGCACTACGCTGCAGAATAGAAATTTGACTCCTGTTCTTTCGTCGATCATTGTATCTGCCTACCCTGTGCAGTCAGTTTTAATGCTGCATACTTTTGTTGTCCACGGTGTGGTCATTTATTAAGTATTCAATATAGAGCGGGACAGAAATACCGACTGGTGTATCCACACGTCTTCATTGCGTACTATATGACGTATGGTGTTCAGTGTTAGAGAGTTACTATGTTGTCATTTCCAACTTATTCATTGAACTTAATTGTGCAAGAAGAGAATTGAGAACTGTTGGTGTAATGACAGTAAAACGAAAGACGAAACACAAGCTCTTGCCATTCTCATTTGGGTAATTTTGTGTGTGTTTATCTGGTTGTTGCTGTTACTGAAGTGTCTTGCTTCTACAGGGAGTTTTTTTGTCTCACATAGACAGCTCGTTGTAGCAGAACTATGATATCTCTTGCGTACGACAGTCGTGGCTTCAGCCCAAAGTAAATGCTTCATTCATGGGTCGGTTTATGTGTACTCTAATAGATGCATAATTAGTTTCAAACTGAGAACAGAACGGCAGATTTGGTAATCAAATTAAATAAAAATATAACATTGCGTAGTGAACGTCTCACGTAATCAAGCATGCACTATTTGATTCTAAATGCTTTCCCAACTTAGTGTTACTTCATAACCCTTCCTCGAAATATTTTTTCAATCCAAAAATTTCATTTGCCTTTCCTTTTCATGCTTTGTATGAAAATTGGAATGAATACAATATACTGAGCATTATTTCGCTTTATTTGCAATGCAAGTAACGTAGAAATTGAAAATAAGAAAAATTCCTCGGAAGGACTTCATCCTACGGCCCGCCAATTACCTTTCTGCATTCTTACCAATGCGCCAACTGCTGCATGAGAACGACTCTGACCTAAATGGCTCATGTCTCGCCCGACCTGCGCCAAAAATGGTATTTATTTCTAAACAATTGGACTTCTGAAGCTCCTGTCAAGTTCACTTCTTACCAGTCCCTGCGTATACCATAAATTTTGACCGAAATCAGTGATAGCGAGTAGGCGCCGTCCCCTAGTCGATGATGTTTTCAAAATGTTGACTGAGATTATTAATACAAATGACAGCTTGGCTCATTTTGATGTGATTTCTCCTTCAGAGTTCACACTCACCCGTACATTAACTTTCTTTGAGATGGGTGAACTTCTTTCCATTCGGCTGCACGGCCATGACAAGACTAACACGATCGAGACCTGGGCTCCTAAATTCAGCAGACCTTACCTTACTTTAGCATCAGTGAGAGTAGTTCGATGATTGTGTTTCGCTCATTATGCACATCCTCCTCCACACCCTCTTCAACGAGTGTGAGAAGCACTGCAGAGAGCATGGTTCCAGATTCTCATCAAAAAGTATCAGCATCCGACTGTGTATCATCCAACTTGTCATGTGCAGAGTGGGCTCGAAATGATGGTCGCTTTGAAGGCGAGCATGTGTAAATAATGTGAATCGACAATTGTCATTACCCAAGAACTATTTGTCATGGCGAGTTAGCACATAACTGATTTTCGACCTTGAACTGTTCCTTTACTCTGTCCCATGTTTCATTAAATTCTATCGCTTTACCGCAGGTGTATTCTTGCTCTCTGAAAAAGAAAAAAAAAAGCAGAAATCCTGGACCTCCTGCATGGTCATAGGCAAACGATGTGCAGAGTTCTTTTGAGCGGTGAATGAAACAAATACAGACGTGGGTGGAATCAAATGAGTCTTGCTTCGAGAACGACCACTAACTACTGTCACTGCACGTGTACGAATTTGCAGCATCACTATAGTTTCCTTTGTGTAAGAATTCATACTCGATGTTTCTGAATTTGGGAAAAATTGTCATAGCGTTAAGGCTCAGTCCAGCATCGAAATGCTGCACGCTAATATGCAAAAACAAGGAAATTTGGGGTTACTCTGTAGTCTCCAGAGTAATAAAGAAAAGGATGTCAAATGTTATCAAAACTAAAGCACTATGTGCGTCATGCATTTCCGAGCTTTTGCAGGGTGTTTCTGTGCACTGAAAAATGGGGGACAATGTTTTCTTAATTTGGAAAAATAAATCGTTTGAGTGATTGTGCACCATGTGGTCATTCAGTCAAAATACAGGGTGAGGCAGTGAAACGGCACGATTTTGTAAAACCACCAAAGATTTATTTACAAGTAAAACCATAATAGTTGAACATGGATCTCAAGTACAAGAGTGGAAATTAAAGATTTAACTTACAAACAATCATTTTTTAAATATGGTGTCAGTGAGGTGTCGTCCTTGGTTTTGCACACATTGTCTAAGCCTGAGATGAAATTGTCCCATGACGTTTCGTAGCACCTGTACTGGAATGTTGTTAATTTCCTGTCGAATTCGCTCCTTCAGGTCTTCTTTTGTTCTTGGTGGATTTTCCTGGAAGACTTTGCACTTGAGGTAGCCCCAAAGAAAAAAGTCTGGTGCCGTCAGATCTGGTGAACGGGCAGGCCAGGGGAAATCGCCATTCCTGCTGATTAGACGTCGTGGAAATGCAAGTCTGAGCAATTCCATTGAGACATTAGCAGTATGGCTTGTTGCACCATCTTGCTGGAAGAGTGTTTCAGCATCTGGATCATGTCGATCAATTCCAGGCAGACCAAAAATGGTCAACATGTCAGCATAACGTCCAGAGTTTACCGTCACTGTGTTGCCATCTTCATCTTCAAAAAAATAGGGCCCCACGATTCCACGAGATGACATTGCGCACCAGACTGTTACTTTTTCAGAATGGAGAGGTTTTTCATGAAGTTCGTGCGCGTTATCTGAGGACCAATATCTGAAGTTTTGCTTATTTACGTACCCACTAAGATGAAAGTGGGCTTCATCACTCATCCATAAGTTATGCACTCTTTCTTCATTTCGTTCAATAACGTTAAGCATTGACTGGCAAAAGCGTATACGGTTATTGTAGTCATTAGGTTTAAGGGCTTGCACTACCTGAATTTTGTATGGATGATAGTGAAGGTCACTCTTCAAAATCCGTCTTACTGATCGATTGCTGAGACCAAGTTCTGCGCTGTGCCGTCTCGCGGATTTTCGCGGACTTCGTCCCAACGCTTCGCGCACACGATTAATGTTCTCGGGTGTCCGGATTGTTTTTGTGCTGCCGCCTCTTTTCTTTGTTGTGCTAGCAGTAGCTTCAAAGGTTTTAACCCAAAGGAGAATGGCTTTCCTTGATGGCACGGGAGCCCGTGGCGGCAGGTTGAATTCACGACGAAAGGCGCGTTGAGCACCAACCACACTATCCGCGTTTTTGTAATATGTCTTTACGGCATATGCACGTTGCGCACTCGACCAACGCTCCATGGCTACTGAAACTTCCACCACTCTAGACGCCCAAGGTCACTTCCCCCACTCTCGCAACCCCCCTCCGCGCCCGACAACCAATATCGAAATCGTGCCGTTTCACTGCCTCACCCTGTACGATGTCCGTGTCTCTGTCTTTTGTTGGCGAGTTTAATCTTACACTACCAGAGGCAAGTGGATATTTGCATGTGCCATCGTAAACAAACGAATGACAGAGAGATAGAGTAAAACAAATTTAATTCGGTGGAATAAAACTCATGCAACTCGTGAACATTTGTCACCGGAACTCGCTATTGACGAAAGACCAGCATTAGTGGAGACGGGCTTATCGAAACTGTTAAGTGTGTACTTTATTTAACAGAATCCAAGTACATCTAAGAACCAGGAATAGTCAAGAATTTGAATTATCTGTCATAAACTAGCAGACAAAAACTGTGCTGTTGAACTGTGGCTATGCCTTCTCTGGTTTTTGCAGAGAGCGTAGATCTGTGATGAGCTAGATGTCTAGATGAAGGCGAGAGACAAAACAACAAGCCGAAGACGAATTTTGATACAATTAACACAATGGTGACCGGTAATTTTCTGTTATTTTTCGTTGTTGAAAGACAGTGGAAAATCATTGCCAGAATTCACCCTTCCAGACGATTCAGGAAGCTTACGAATAGAACGGTTATAACCGTCAACAATAATGCAGCTGATGACTTACACGTGATGGATTGATATTCATCGTAAGAACAGAGAAACCAGTAATTTTTAGGCATCTCGCACATGTTGGAAATGTCGCATTTTTACAACTACATGGTTGTTTTCAGCTTTCTATAGATAAACAACTTGGTTTACGTTCATAAAAGGTTCCCTCTCATTCCACAGTTTGCACCAAACCACTCATAACGCATCATTTCGCCAAACTTTGGCCAGGATAGCTGGTGATACGCAATGAAATGTGATTGATGCAGTCTGGGATATGATTTCTTTTTCTCTCTGGATGAAATAAGAGTAGTTCTGAAGCGTTTTTATTAAACTCTTTACCTTCGCAAGGTTGTCCTAGCGGAATGCATTTGAGAGGAATGGCTTTAATATTCTCAGTGCCAATCCTTCTTTATCTTGGAAATCACATCGTATAATTGTGGATTTGTTTTCCATCCCGACGAGTCAATTAACAGGAGAAATCTGTTATCCTCAACATGGGGCTTCATTACATCAGCCGAAAAAGTCTTCTAAAAGGCTATTGTAATTTTTCCAGATTTTGATGAAGTAAAAATGACTCACCTGCATTTTTCCGCAGACTCATTCACTGGTTATAGAATCCTCGTCTCAAAAGAGCCAGTATTCTCTTGTAAGCGTACGTAGACTGTTGGCAATAATTTTGCAGGAAGGGTTATATCATACTGCCCTGTATTCGAGTGTCTTATTTTGTTCATAACCTACAGTTTCACGAGAACTGCTTTTGCCCCTCGATAGTCGAAGTTTCGGTTATAGATCGATTGGTACTGGCATCTTGGAAAGATAACATACAATTGTAAATATTTTATTCCATATGGCTTGATAAGAGCATTTCGATTAGCGTTGACACATGAGAACTCTGGACAACGGTTTCATCAATACTGGCAGTCTCTTTTTTTCTGAGACAAATTTCGTAATTTTCCTCTGATGCATTTATACTTTCGTTTGAACTCTCTGACCCAAGCTTCCGAGAGTCTGAACTCCAAATTTGGAAACTGGCGCCGGCCAGTGTGACAGAGCGGTTCTTGGCTCTTCAGTCTGGAACCGAGCGGCCGCTACGGTCGCAGGTTCGAATCCTCCCTCGGGCATGGATGTGTGTGATGTCCTTAGGTTAGTTAGGTTTAAGTAGTTCTAAATTATAGGGGACTGATGACCTCCGATGCTAAGTCCCATAGTGCTCAGAGGCATTTGAACCATTTTTTGGAAACTGGCTCGCAGCAGCAAGTGCCCATTGTTGAGTGTATTTTTGTGGTGACTTGTCAGTTAAAACTCCGCGTTTCTACAAAGCGATCGTATGTCCAGGTATCAACTGTGTTATATTTGTCACTCCGCATTCTATCGTTTTTAATGTGTTCTTTCCAAATTTCAAATCTCACTTTAAATGAGATGCTCCTTTTGTTTGTAAACTTTTCAGTTTCCAATTTAGATGTGTTTTTGCAAGATTAATAACAGATACAATCGAGAGGAACGAAATCTAAATGCTCTTTCATAATTTTTTCATTTTGTTCGTGGTCATGGCTTGATGAAGAGTCACCCTTCCATTCTTGAAATCAGCTCATCGTCGCATACAAACGTATACTCTGATAAAACTTACACTATTTTCTGACGTATTTTACGTCCAGTTTGAATGTGGTCCTGGCTTATTACCGTTGAGCTCTCTGATGTGATCAGTTCGGTCGCATTCAGTCAAAAAATATAAACAATATTCCAGCACCGTTTCTAATCGCTGCTTTGCTGTGCATACTATCAATTTGTGGCTCGTGTTCTTCTACCGCCGTTCAACGCACGTCAATATCGTCACTTGTGCTATGAGATAATTTCGATCGACTCGATATTTTTCACTGTATTCTTACTGTGGTTTCACATTATACTAGAAAACCTTGTGTTATTCGGTTGACAGCTAGCAAGCGAATGGTCTCCGTAGCCGCAGCTAGCGTTGTACCCAACGGCCAATGGACCGAGCTGACCTGCACCGGGAACCTATTGCTCGCGAGCTAGTGTCGTGGGCTGCTCAAAGTTTAAAATGAAGTTCACAGAATATGAAGTCCTGCACACTTTAATTACATTACCCTCTTGGAAAGGTACTTACAAAGTCCTCGTAGACGCCGTAGGTGCAATCCTTCCTTGCAAATTTACTTAACGATAACAGATTTTCCTTTGGCTTTACTTCGCATTTATTATACGAAACTATTAATAAATACATTATACTGTGCATTGTTTCGTTATTTTTTTTGGAGCGTTATTAATGTAAAAACTGAAATTAAAGAAGGGAAATAAATTCTACACACAATAACTCGACCCCACGACCTTCCGATTACTATTCTTATACTCTTTCTGCTACGCAAACCACCAACATAAATGGCTCATTTCTAAATGCTTGGCGATCTGGAGCTTTCACTTCTGTCATTCTCATTTCTGGCAAGCCCTGCATTTACCATAAATTTTTACGAAATCGGTAATGACGTGGAGGCGCGACCCCTTGTGAGACTACGCTACTGCCTCCTACCCTGCGTGTGATTTTCTTAGTGAGTGCAGAATGCTTCTTCTCTTCCTTCCTTTTCTCGCCTATCATTAGCATGGGTGCAGCAGAACTGAGACCGTTTGGCTGTGTGCGTCGTTGATAATACGGACAGTAAGCTGTTCCTCTGAAGAACGCAAGTTGGGCTTCACGCTCTGTACCTCGTTATGAACGACGTGTGGAGCGCCACTATTTCCACAAAGATTGTTCGCAATAAAGCTATTAGCGTATCCACAGCATGCTTTTATGCCAGAGGCATTCGCTCAGTATTCCACTACAAATGGCTCTAAGCACCAGAGGACTTAACATCTGAGGTCATCAGTTCTCTAGACTTGAAACTTCTTAAATCTATCTAAGGTAAGGACATCACACACAGCCATACCCGAGGCAGGAGTCGAACCTGCGACCGTATCAGCAGCACGGTTCCGGTCTGAAGCGCCTAGAACCCCTTGGCCACAGCAGCCGTCTGTATTCCACTGTTTCATAAACACTATGTTCTTGGCCTGAAAGTACATCAGTGTCCTGTTTACCATTCATAAACAACCAAATTCTGCACTCTTGGCACCAATAAATAAAATGTGTAGAATCTGTCATAACCCTTGCACCTTTACTCCGTCAGTTCATGTTACGGCACATACACAAGGTGTGTGGGCTGATGCAGTGTTCCTCTCTAATTTTTAGCTTTAATTTCAGTTGCTCTTTAAAGACAACTAACTTAGGAAAATTTTTTAAATCATTTTGTCATAATTCGCAATTTATTTTTGGTAATGTATTTTTAGCGATGTATTTACTTTACCAATATAACATTACGATCGACGTAACTAATTAATATGCGAACATTTTGTTTTTCAAAAGTTCTTAAACGAGACAAAAAATTTAAAAAAGTTATTGCTAAGAAACGAAGAGCGACGGCAACTAGAGATCCTAAGCTTCATGTTTTCATGATCTTTGGCCAGTGTGGCAAGTGTTGTAGTAACTGTGTTAGGAGCTTGAGAGGACGAACTTCCGTCGGCTGTGGCATTCAATTGCTCACATGAAAGTATTAAAACAATGCGCCAGAATAAATCGTTATAGCGATGAAATATATTAATCTTATAGTCCATTAAAATGCAAACTAAAAAACATTCCAGTCACAATAATGCGACCACAACCTAAGTTCAACGTCACCGCGCGGTATCCATTGTCAGACTGCAGGTGGCAGCACTAGCAATAGAGGATACACAAAGCTTGTCGTTGTTGTAATGCGGAAACGGACCAGTTAATCTGACGTCTAAAGGGAGCGTGATCATTGGATTCCGGTCCAAGTGTGGAAGCATTTCCAAAATAGCTACGTTTGTAAACCGTTCGCGCCGCCCCAGTTAAAGTCCATCGCGTATGGCCAAATGCCGCTCTCGAAAACAGGCACCGAGACAACTGTGATGCATCACTATGCTCGCGTCCGGTATAACACCTGCCGCACTGTCGCGGCTGAGTTTAGGTCCGTTATCAGCCGCTGACCTAATCACATTTGCACGTTGCTACTGAAATTGTGATCCTGGAGAGACTGCAGTCAGTGGGCAAGATGCCTGGTCGTCGTGTCCATCGTGTGTATCGCTGGTGTCCTACAGTAATAAAACTGTTCTCCATGTCGAGACTAGTTATAATATGAATATGGACAACGCTGAAGTTATCAGCGTTCTCCAAGGGCCTACTGCGTTTCGTGGTGGCAGAGAGTACTTTACACTCACAAACATTCAAGAAGTTGTTGGGAAATCATGACGTACTGCGGCTGCTGTGCTCACTGATTCCGCTCTTCGATCCCTGGCAACGAGTCTGGAGAATTTCTCACCTCGAGATATTATCGCCTATAGTACATTTGTGATCATTCAATCCTGGGTTGTAACTAGGAGCCGGCCGGTGTGGCAGAGCAGTTCTAGGCGCTTCAGTCTGGAACAGCGCGATCGCTACGGTCGCAGGTTCGAATCCTGCCTCGGACAAGGATATGTGTGATGTCCTTAGGTTAGTTAGGTTTAAGTACTTCTAAGTTCTAGGGGCTGATGACCTCAGATGTTAAGTCCCATAGTGCTCAGAGCCACTTGAACCATTCTTTTGTAACTAGGAGCAGCATGTCGACTAAATTTTATATTGACAAACTTGTGTGTGTTCGGACTAGACGTTTGTGCAAACTGCCAAAAGACGATGGCAGCGGTGAACGACGAGTGCTGGGATGTGTACGGACGATTAGATGTGCATATGTTGACCAACTGGCCACCGAGACGAGCCAAGGGGCAAGGGGCTACCAACAGTGTCTCCTCAACAACAATTCAGCGAACGTTGCTAAGTATGCTGGGCCTCGGCGGGAACTGTCCGGTTCGTGCTCCTATGCTGACTGATACTCATCGGTGACGATGGTGGGATTGTGGAAGTCAGCACCACAACTGGTCTTCCAATGAATGGTGACAGATGGACTTTTCAGATGAAGCATGTTTTATGCTCTGTCTAAAAGATGGCCGTTGGCCTGTACGCCGTGAAACATGTGAAAGGAAACACACAGTAACAATCGTCGGAGGGAAGAAGGCCAGAAGAGGAAGCGTCATGGTCTGGGGAATGTTTTTATGACATTCCCTGGACGATCTTGTGATTCTGGAAGGCACAACGGATCCTTGGGGAGCATGTCCATCCTTACAAGCAATTGTTTTTTCCTCGCCGGGATGGAATCTACCAGCAGGACAATGCAACGTTTCGCACATTTCGGAGTGCACGTTCATGTTTCGAAGAGCAGCGAGATGAGTTTCCCGTACTCTCCTGGCCACCAAACGCACCTGATTTAAATCCAGTTGATAATCTGTGGGAACACCTCGATCGGGCTGTAAGCGCTATGGATCCTCGTCCAAGACTCCTTGTGCAGCTGGCCAAGGCACTGATGTCGGCATGGTTCCACATGTCTGACGGTACCTTCCGGAATCTCAGTGACGCTCTTCCTTGCACGTCTCGCAGCGGTCCCGTGCTGCAACAGGTGGCTGTTCAGGCTTTTGACAGGTGGTCACATTAATGGGGCTGGCCAGTGTATTAACTTCACAATAACGTACCGAATACAAAACGAAACAAAACTGGACGTTACGCGTGGCTGCATAGGCGCTATGAGTATCAAGGTCATTAATTTGGTGACCCTGCACTTGATGTACAGTTTTTTTTTCTTTTTTTTGTGGCAAACAATATCGTAAAATTTTTAGAAGTAAGACGGAGAGAGGGTATGATTCATGTGACTGAAGTAACAATGACGTTCATGATGCTGGAATCTCAACAGAACAGCAAAACATTATCTGGAACCTATATGTGGCTCACCCAAGAACGGAGAAACCTCTTCGGCGGCTTCGTACGTGCCAGAAAGCGTGCCCAATGCACCACACCCCTTAAAAGAAAGAAAAGAAAAATATGGATCGAATGTGAAGTAGAGCGGCCCGGTGGCGTATTTTCGTACAGTTCCGGCAGCAGTAAGTGGGGCCGACGTGGTGCAACGTTACGGTTTCTGGCGTCGAATCTCCAGCCGGCATGAGTTATTGGTGTGCTAAGCCCTGCGAATGAGACGATAGCGGCTTAAGCAGACGGCGTCGCTACACGAATGTCAGTTACGGCGCCGGACACGAATAAACTCGCTTGTATACGCCTGAGGTGTCGCCAGGGGTTATCGTGAATGAATAGAGGCGGCGGACCGGACGCCGGCCTGCGACGCGTCGTTACGGGCGGCCGTGCGACGCCGTGGCCTGCTCTGAAAAGGACAACCCGTTTGCGGCTGTTCTCCTTTTGTGTTGTCGGACTCTGCTGTCGGTTGCTCGTACAATCGAGTCGATATCATACGAAACTCAGTGACTAGTCTACTACTAGAAGGAATTTCTGAAACACTGAACCATTGTCCACAGCTCACAGTGCACAATTATCCACAGTGTCATGATCCTTATTGACCACTCTGAATTCGTGAAAGGTAAATGATTTTCGTGTCTTGTAGCTGAACATTCGTCGCGAACTTCTAGTGGCATAGATGCAATAATAATGTAAGAACTGAAACATCCCTCATAAATAAAAAAATACGACAGGAAATATATATTTTTAATTTTTGTTTCATATACACTCCTGGAAATTGAAATAAGAACACCGTGAATTCATTGTCCCAGGAAGGGGAAACTTTATTGACACATTCCTGGGGTCAGATACATCACATGATCACACTGACAGAACCACAGGCACATAGACACAGGCAACAGAGCATGCACAATGTCGGCACTAGTACAGTGTATATCCACCTTTCGCAGCAATGCAGGCTGCTATTCTCCCATGGAGACGATCGTAGAGATGCTGGATGTAGTCCTGTGGAACGGCTTGCCATGCCATTTCCACCTGGCGCCTCAGTTGGACCAGCGTTCGTGCTGGACGTACAGACCGCGTGAGACGCCGCTTCATCCAGTCCCAAACATGCTCAGTGGGGGACAGATCCGGTGATCTTGCTGGCTAGGGTAGTTGACTTACACCTTCTAGAGCACGTTGGGTGGCACGGGATACATGCGGACGTGCATTGTCCTGTTGGAACAGCAAAGTTCCCTTGCCGGTCTAGGAATGGTAGAACGATGGGTTCGATGACGGTTTGGATGTACCGTGCACTATTCAGTGTCCCCTCGACAATCACCAGTGGTGTACGGCCAGTGTAGGAGATCGCTCCCCACACCATGATGCCGGGTGTTGGCCCTGTGTGCCTCGGTCGTATGCAGTCCTGATTGTGGCGCTCACCTGCACGGCGCCAAACACGCATACGACCATCATTGGCACCAAGGCAGAAGCGACTCTCATCGCTGAAGACGACACGTCTCCATTCGTCCCTCCATTCACGCCTGTCGCGACACCACTGGAGGCGGGCTGCACGATGTTGGGGCGTGAGCGGAAGACGGCCTAACGGTGTGCGGGACGGTAGCCCAGCTTCATGGAGACGGTTGCGAATGGTCCTCGCCGATACCCCAGGAGCAACAGTGTCCCTAATTTGCTGGGAAGTGGCGGTGCGGTCCCCTACGGCACTGCGTAGGATCCTACGGTCTTGGCGTGCATCCGTGCGTCGCTGCAGTCCGGTCCCAGGTTGACGGGCACGTGCACCTTCCGCCGACCACTGGCGACAACATCGATGTACTGTGGAGACCTCACGCCCCACGTGTTGAGCAATTCGGCGGTACGTCCACCCGGCCTCCCGCATGCCCACTATACGCCCTCGCTCAAAGTCCGTCAACTGCACATACGGTTCACGTCCACGCTGTCGCGGCATGCTACCAGTGTTAAAGACTGCGATGGAGCTCCGTATGCCACGGCAAACTGGCTGACACTGACGGCGGCGGTGCACAAATGCTGCGCAGCTAGCGCCATTCGACGGCCAACACCGCGGTTCCTGGTGTGTCCGCTGTGCCGTGGGTGTGATCATTGCTTGTACAGCCCTCTCGCAGTGTCCGGAGCAAGTATGGTGGGTCTGACACACCGGTGTCAATGTGTTCTTTTTTCCATTTCCAGGAGTGTATCATCTCACCTCCATCTCACCTCAAGGCTACGGTGCAGCAGCCTTAGTGATATATTGTCAGCAAGAAAAACAGTCTATTGTAAATGAACACACCGACATTTGACTGTGTAGTTGTTTATTTACAATACTGGCCATTAAAATTGCTACACCAAGAAGAAATGCAGATGATAAACGGGTATTCATTGGACAAATATATTATACTAGAAACTGACATGTGATTACATTTTCACGCAATTTTGGTGCATAGATCCTGAGAAATCAGTACCCAGAACGACCACCTCTGGCCGTAATAACGGCCTTGATACGCCTGGGCATTGAGTCAAACAGAGCTTGGATGGCGTGTACAGGTACAGCTGCCCATGCAGCTTCAACACGATACCACAGTTCGTGAAGAGTAGTGACTGGCGTATTGTGACGAGCCAGTTGCTCGGCCACCATTGACCAAACGTTTTCAATTGGTGTGAGATCTGGAGAATGTGCTGGCCAGGGCAGCAGTCGAACATTTTCCGTATCCAGAGAGGCCCGACCATGATCTGCAACATGCGGTCGTGCATTTATCCTGCTGAAATGTAGGGTTTCGCAGGGATCGAATGAGGTGTAGAGCCACGTGTCATAACACATCCGAAATGTAACGTCCACTGTTCAAAGTGTCGTCAATGCGAACAAGAGGTGACCAAGACGTGTAACCAATGGCACCCTATACCATCACGCCGGGTGATACGCCAGTATGGCGACGACGAATACATGCCTCCAATGTGCGTTCACCACGATGTCGACAAACACGGATGCGACCATCGTGATGCTGCAAACAGAACCTGGATTCATCCCAAAAAATAACGTTTGACGGTCGTGCAGCCAGGTTTGTCTTTGAAAACACCATCGTAGGTGCTTCTGTCTGTGATGCAGCGTCAAGGGTAACCGCAGCCATTGTCTCCGAGCTGATAGTCCATGCTGCTGCAAGCGTCGTCGAACTGTTCGTGCAGATGGTTGTTGTCTTGCAAACGTCCCCATCTGTTGACTCAGGGATAGAGACGTGGCTGCACTATCCGCTACAGCCATGGGGATAAGATGCCTGTCATCTTGACTGCTAGTGATACGAGGCCGTTGGGATCCAGCACGGAGTTCCGTATTACCCTCCTCAACCCGCCGATTCCATGTTCTGGTAACAGCCATTGGATCTCATCCAACGCGAGCAGCAATATCGCCATACGATAAACTCCAATCGCGATAGGCTACAATCTGACCTTTATCAAAATCGTAAACGTGATGGTACGCATTTCTTCTCCTTACACGAGGCATCACAACAAGGTTTCACCAGGCAACGCCGGTCAACCGCTGTTTGTGTATGAGGTGTCGCCACCGGCGCCAACCTTGTGTGAATGCTCTTAAAAGCTGATCATTTGCATATCACATCATCTTCTTCCTGTCGATTAAATTTCGCATGTGTAGCACGTCATCTTCGTGGTGTAGCAATTTTAATGGCCAGTAGTGTAATTATCACCCATGTTTCGGCCTTTTTTGACGTTTTAAACTGATTGAGTTTATGTCATTAACATATATTGCAAGACACCAAACTCATCAAGCTCCTGAAATATGTGTTAATGACATAAACTCAGTCACTTGAAAATGACACAAAAAGCCGAAACCTGGCTCATAATTAAACAACAATACAGGCAAATGTCGTTGCGTTAATTTCAAATTTATTGTATGACTGTTGCTCAGCAACATCAAAACCAGTCTAATTTGCAAATGACTTTATTTACGCATTTCATCTTTTTGAGGTATCTTCAGAATTGGTTACTGCACTGAGGGCAACGCGTTAGTCACAAATAATTTTGACTACGTCGGAAGTTCCAAATCTAACACAGAGGATGAAAACACCGTGTATCTCTGTGTTACATAATCTGATTTCTATCCAAAAAATTCAGAGTGTATTCTAATACCACAAAACTGTGCTGCTCAGCAAATTAATCTTCCCCGCTGTTTTATCCTCATTTTCCGAGATTTTGAACATATTATTGTATCTTGCATTGTCTACGTTATGGTGTAGGTAAATCATAAAAATAACCTTTAAGTACAACCCGACATCCTTAGTCACATTTTAAGCATCAATAAGATTGGAATTTCATACAAAGCAGCCAATTCAAACCTAAGGTACGCCTTAGTGAACCATCTTGAAAAATTAAAATTGTGTGCGAGATCGGAAATCGAGACAAAATTTTGCTATTCACGGGTAACATTTGTTCTTTTTGTGGTCTTCAGTCCAGAGACTGGTTTGATGCAGCTCTCCATACTATTCTATCCTGTGCAAGCTTCTTCATCTCCGAGTAACTACTGCAAACCTCTGAATCTGCTTAATGTATTCATCTCTTGGTCTTTCCCTACGGTTTTTACCCTCCACGCTTTTCCCTAATACCAAATTGGTGATCCGTTGATGCCTCAGACGTGTCATTTCAACCGATCCGCTCTTCTATTCAAGTTGCGCCACAAATTCCTTTTCTCCCCAATTCCGTTCAGTACCTCCTGATTAGTTACGTGACTTACCCATCTAATTTTCAGCATTCTTCTGTAGCACCACAAATGGAAAAATCTATTCTATTCTTGTCTAAACTAATTATCGTTCAGCTTTTGTATATCCATCCTTTCAGCAGGACGTCTCTGGGACGACGGTCGTTTACTATCTAGACAAAAAAATAAAAACACCTACAGCCGTCCTTATGATTTTATTTTATTTTGCCGCTACCAGCTTCGACGCTTCATTGCGTCATCTTCAGGCCGTTTTGATGCCGGTGGATATGATCCACATACATAACCCATCAGTTGCCAGCCTTACCGGATTCGCAGATAATCTGAAACTCACGTGTCAGCATTCCAACCATCAACTGTCAACTTTCAAGAATTGACAGTTGATAGTTGGAGTGCTGACTTGTGAATTTCAGACTATCTGCGAATCCAATAAGGCTGGAAACTGATGGGTTACGCATGGGGATCGTATCCACCTAAACCGCATGAAAACAGTCTGAAGATGACGCAATGAAGCGTCGAAACTGGTAGCGACAAAATAAAATAAAATCATAGGGACGGCTGTAGGTGCTTTTATTTTTTGTTAAGATTTATCGTCCATATTTCACTTCCATACGGAGCTACACTCCATACAAATACTTTCAGAAGACACCCCCTGACACTCGATGTTAACAAATTTCTCTTCTACGGAAACGCTTTCCTTACCATTGCCAGTCTACATCTTACATCCTCTCTACTTCAACCATCATCAGTTACTTTGCTCCCCAAATAGCAAAACTCATCTACTACTTTAAATGACTAATTTCCTAATTCCCACAGTATTACCTGATACTGTGAGACTACATTCCATTAGCCTCATTTTGCTTTTGTCGATGTTCATCTTATATCCTCCTTCCAAGACACTGTCCGTTCCCTGCAACTGATCTTCCAAGTCCTTTGCTGTCTCTGACAGAATTACGATGTCATCGGCACACCTCAGAGTTTTTATTTCTTCTCCAATGATTCCAATTCCTACTTCAAGTTTTTTGCTTGTTTGCTTTACACCCTGCTCTATATATAAATTGAATAACATCGGGGATAGGCTACAACCCTGTCTCACTCCCTTCCCAAACACTGCTTCCTTTCATGCCCCTCGACTCTTATAACTGCCATCTTCCTTTACAGCTTGCTCAATATACAGATTGAATAACATCGGGGATAGGCTACAACCCTGTCTCACTCTCTTCCCAACCACTGCTACCCTTTCATGTCTCCTCGACTCTTATAACGGGCATCCGGTTTCTGTATAAATTGTAAACAGCTCTTCGCTCCCTATATTTTACCCATGCCACCTTCATCCGAAAACGGTTTACGGCCCAACTTTACTCTTTCATCCCCACTCTATATCCCTACTATTTAGAAGACGAGTAGTACAATGAAAAAGATTTCAGTTGCCCCCGAGACGTAGTTGTAACACAAAATTTTTTCAGGTAAGCCAAATCTCCGTATTCGAGTTTTGATCTGGCAGAAAGGTTTAATTTATCAAGTTTCCAATTACAGTTGCTGACAAGAGATAATAATGTTCAACAGCTCATAGTGAGATAGGCATGTATCACTTCCAGTGACTCCATGCTTAGCTAAGCTCTGAGGTACTGAAGTCAGTCTTTCAATAAATGATTGCCCCACTAAACTCAGTAATACACATCTGCCCTGAGATACTTAATAAAAACTGGAATGACCAGTGCTTCCTTCCAGGCAACTGGGATGCTCCGTTACTTCCGCGGCCTTCGACAAACTACAGAGCGGAGAGAGACCAGACTAGCGTATTCAGCCGTTAATCGAAAGAAGAGAAATATTAATCACACTGATATTTTCTTCATTATGAGTTAGCATTTATATTCTATCTAAACATTTCTTTTAACAGCGTTCGTCTTTAGGCCTATCTGACAGCCGAAAAGGAGAATTTTAGTGCCATCTTCTCCTGACGTTTTGAAAAACAGAAATGTACGAAGATTAAAGTTTAAAGTTCTGTCGAAAACAAGATCATTAGAGCAGAAACACAATCTGATTGTGATGGAATTTGGTCGTGTCATTTTCAGAGGAACCTCGCCAGCATATGCCTTTAACTATTTAAGGATACAGCGGAATACTTAAATATGGATGGTTGGATTCGGATTCTAACTGTCGCTCATCCGAACTTTTTTTGTTTTGATTTTTATGTTACATCATCCGTGATATCAACACTAGTATGACAACTGTTGGTGTGATGAGCTACACTGACAAAAACGAGGTAGTCGAGAACCTTTGCTGTTCCTTGCTGAGGTTCATAACATGCATTATTTCAGCCCGAAGCCTGCCCATGGTAATAAGTCAGTACTATGACTATTAATAATCCACATTCAAAGAGTTAAATAACGATAGATTAACATTTCTTTCATTGACAGTGGCGTACTCATCTTTGTCTGAGCTGATAGTGAGTCTCAACTATGGTGAATCCTGAAGATTCGTACGATACGAATACTCAGAGATGTTCGTCTAACCAACATGTAACATTTATGTGATAACAGTAGTTTTTGCTGTGTGATATAGATGTCTGACTTATTCAGAAGGATTCTGAAGCTGTTCACCTGGCTGTGTTGGTAAAACTGGTCGCTGTTGCAGACTTTTAAACAACATACCAAATACTTTCTTTGTGCCGGCCACAGTGGACGAGCGGTTCTAGGCGCTTTAGTCCGGAACCACGCGACTGCTACCGTCGCAGGTTCGAATACTGCCTCGGGCATGGATGTGTGTGATGTCCTTAGGTTAGTTAGGTTTAACTAGTTCTAAGTTCTAGGGGACTAATGACCTCAGCAGTTGAGTCCCATAGTGCTCAGAGCCATTTGAACCATTTATATTCCGAACTTATAACGTACAAAATCTCCATGCTTTTCTAAGAACCAACAGGTGACATTTCTGTGCTAACTTTATAGCGTCTGTTGTGTTAAATGCGTGCCTGACTTAATCAGAAGGACTCTGAAGCTCTTCATCTGGCAGCGTAGGTGGAGGTGGTCTTATTTTTAGACTGTCATGCAAGAGAGCAAATCTTCATCCTTATCTAAGCCACAGGACTGCCATAGGATCTGAAAACACAGCTGGTATTCTTCATGGACTAATTCCTTAGCATCCAGTTTCTGTGCAAAACTGACGACAAGAATATGGGAATCTGAGACAATTTCCATCGTACAGATCCAGTTCTTTTCATCTACGTTAACTGAATATAGTGCTAATTTTAGTTCGGGAACAGATTGTAGCCACAATGTTTATTTCGTGCAGCTCATAACATCATTTCTTAAGAGAGCTTATAACATACAGCCCTGATTTCTGTTCTTTCTTCTTTTTTGTGAGCATGTTAAATGACAAAAAAAATTCTGTTTCTCTCTATGGTTAACATTATATACGGTAGAAAGCTGTTGCTTCTTGAAACTTGGGAAGCATGTTGATTTTGTAAATAAATCGATTTCTGTATAGTTGACGCCGGTGAATATTTAGCTGTTGAATGTACGTAATTCTCAAAATGAGTTTGTAGAAAGAGGACAGTAGACAGTCAGAATCAAAAGTATTTACCTGGCTTGTACACACTAACACATTTCAACCACAACACTCTTCACGGAGCAACCTCGCATCGACTTGTTCTCGGCAAGTGTAGTATAATTGTCATATCGATAGCGAGATGCGAAATTTGTTTGCTGGTGAAGAATTGCTATGACATGTACTGATCATTCACAGACACTAACAAAACGTCTGCCACCCAGGAGGCCTTCGTTAGGGTCTAATTTGCCGCTGTCACCATTTTGTGTAGAAGGAACAAGAAGAAATTGTGTATAACGAAGATTGGAGGCTCATTGGAGACTTATTACAGTGGCAAGAAGCTAGCGTACACAATTTAACGGTGTGTGAACAAAAGAATATGCGCCGTAGAGAACAGATTGCGATGGAATGCAGTTTCTAGCCGGTCGGCTGCACCTCACGGGAAACATAATTCACGTGTGCTACGGTTGTATATCACAGTGCGCTCAACACACGGCATTCCAATGCTGAAGGCGAACGGGCTTATTCAAGTCCATTAGCTGCGAAGATGTCAGCCATCCGTAAGGTCGTTCGGTCGTTTCTCACCTTTGGGAGCTCATTCAGTCCATATACGTCACAAACAGGCTATCTGAACACATTTTGAAGTCAATGAGCCCCCTTATAAGAAAGTGCAGACGAGTACAAGTTGGTTTAAGCATTATCTATCTGTGACGAAACCAACATGTCTGTCTTTAGTATATGTTGCAAGTACCGTAAGAAATGCCGTAAGCGTGATATTTATTGGGCTCAAATGGCTCTGAGCACTATGCGACTTAACTTCTGAGGTCATCAGTCGCCTAGAACTTAGAACTAATTAAACCTAACTAACCTAAGGACATCACACACATCCATGCCCGAGGCAGGATTCGAACCTGCGACCGTAGCGGTCACGCGGTTCCAGACTGAAGCGCCTTTAACCGCACGGCCACACTGGCCGGCCTGATATTTATTCTTTATTTTTCTGACAGTAGAATCTTTGAGAGGAACGTTTACGTCTTAGGGTGCAGTACTGCACATTGCGTACTCTATATGCAAGACTAACAAGGTTAAATTTTCTTAACTCGTAATTTCTTTAATAGCTGTCGAAATAAATAAACTTTACATCCAACAGAGGGTTAATCATTTAGTCATACGAGTACAGTCCACTGACTTACCTGAATTTTCGTATTACGTATGGACACAATAATACTCTGCCATGTTAACAACATTAACATGAACAATTTTTTTCGGAATATCACTTGTTGGCTAGGGAAGCGATTAGTTTTCTTCTGTGTGTCAGCTATTTACTGCAGTAGAGTTCTTAGCCTATTCCGAATGAATTCAGTGTAATGTCTCTATGTGCGTGACTTACAGATCAGCTAGTGATCTTGTTATTGGATTTGGTTTTGGCCGTTTAGCTCGTTGAAGACGTGAACCTGGGTCAATGATATGGCCTTTAATCCTACCGCTTGATTAAGAATGCTTCAGTCTAATAAGAAAATGAATCGTTGAGCTAATTAAATCTCTACAGTGCATTTTATTCAGATACCTTCGTCCATAAAAATG